>NW_028238472.1:46558297-51358297 GCF_041429995.1 Eschscholzia californica
GCCTTTTAAACAACTGTATCAAATTCATTCAACAGATGCTAGTAGAATGTAAAAAATGTTAGGTTTTGTTTGATACGTTTTTTTTCCTAGAGAAAAGAGAATTATTTTCTCTTAAATCTTAATTTTCTAATGTTTGGTAGGTTATTTAGGGAGAGGGAAAGAAAAAGGCACGTGACCTTTTTTTTCCCCATTTTCTTCAAAAGTGGGGAATTCTATTACCCCGGTTTCATTTGAGTAAAAATTTCTCTAATCCTGATTTGACGTTCTTCTCTCTCTAAGTAGTACATATCTCTCTTTAAACAGTACAAAACTCTCCCTGTAAACAGTACAAAAGGTTCTCTCTCTAAATAGTACAAGTTTCCCGGAGTAAAAATTTCTCTATTTTTTTTTCTTTCCTCAGATTGCTATCAAACACAACCTTAGTAGAAAAAATAAGATACTAGCAAAATAGTATTTCCTTTTTAACCTACTGTAACAAATTCATTCAACAAATGCTAATAGAATGTAAAAAATGCTATTAGAATCAATAAGATGCTAGCAAAATAGTATTTGCTTTTTAACCTACTGTAACAAATTCATTCAACATATGCTAATAGAATGTAAAAAAAAATGCAATTAGAATACAGAAAATGTAACAAAAACAATTTAACTCTATAAAACTTTTTTATGAGAAAAAGATTGTAATGATAGAGATTTCAACATTCACTTTTTACCAAAAAGTGATAAAAAAAAAATGTTACACTTACGTTTTTGTTAGAATAAAATAATTTTTTTAAGAAGATTGTAGTAATAGAGATTGTGTTAATAGAGATTTATAGATTCTAACGATCAATTTAAGTTGGACATACATCACATACGAATTTTTGATGTCTAATTGGACCGAGGTAGATATAAAAAGTAAATCACAAATTCATACTTTCTTGAAGTTCAAAGAACATAGAGTTACAAAGAGAGAAACTCGTTTTTGATAGAGAACATCTCGTTTTAGGTAAATATCCATTGATATGGTAGGTTACTTTAGACAAATATAAGTTTTGAAAATAATATACACTACAAAAAAAATGCCTAATAGGGACACACTTTTTCATGTCTGTCCCCAATAAAATCAAAATAGGGACAATTTTATACTATTTGTCCCTAACAAAATTATAATAGGGACAAATAAATTTATTTTATCAAAATATTTTAAGCAGCGGGAACGAAAAAAAGGCGCTCAATTTTGGCGCACAATTTTACCTAAATTTGGCCCTAATTTTCATTTCTCCTCCTTTTTCCTTCTCGCAAGTCCCATAACAACCGACTTCTTCTCCATGGTGATGATTCTCAATCTTCATACAACAGGTTAGGTTTTTTGTTTTTCTTCTCATCATCTTCTTCTTCTTATTCTACCATTGTTACAAACTATTTTCCAGATTACTGATTGAATGACCGAGTTCTTTTTCTTCGTCTTCTCACCATCTTCTTCTTTTTCTTCGTGTTTTACTACTACCACAAACCATTTTTTAGATTTTCGATTGAATGATTCTAGTGAAATCGACAAGGGCAAATCGACTTGAACACACCAGAGAAATCGACTGCTTCTTTAGGTATTACTATGATTAAATTTCTTCTTCATCTTCTTTTCTCTATTCCTAACCATATTTATTATGAGTAACAATCAAATAAAACTGTCTAGGGTTTTCAAATCATAAACTTAATTTCTAATATAAGACAGAAAAAATATTTAGGGTTTTCCTTGCTAGAAGGTTATCTGATTGTAATTGATTATGTTTATTTACAGCTTGTTGCCAATGTTCTGTATTGATTATTTCATGGTTCTTTTTGGTTACTGCAAGTGCCTCTAATATATGCTTATGTATTAGGTCACAATAAAAGAGTTCAAAGAGTCTCCATTCTTATCTGCATTGTTGGCTAGTGTTGAAGTTGTGTGGTTCTCCCATAAGTACTTATATACTATGATAGTTGAACATAAATTAAATAGGAGGGGCTATGGTCCTGAAAGAAATCCCTTATTAGGTTCTAACTAACTAATGATGAAAACAATACTTAAAAAGAGAAGGGATCGATATCCCTTATTGGATTTTAACTAACAATTAATGAAAACAATAGATGGGATGGATAATTAGAATTTACTTCTTACAGATTGCGAATGTGATTTAAGCACTCTACTTGGAGCATGTAGCCGAGGAAAGAATTCACGAGAAGAATTGCGACGAAGGTTCACTATGCATTTTATTTCAGGTTTGCAATATTCTTGTATTTATTTGTGAAAAATCATTAACTATTTGAGTTCTTAGGTTCAATATGGTAAGGGAAAGGCAGTCCCTTATTTGAATTCTGAGCAGGTTTTGGTATGTTTACTATAGATACATCTATAACACTTCTTTTTTATCGCGTGAGTGCTCTATGTATACAAGTCCCTGATTTTTTGATCTTGGAATGTTTTTTCTCGATGATCAATTACTTCAAGCAACAAGTAGTTCCTGAGGTTCGGAATCAACTACTAAAGAACTATGTTGACCAGGTACAAAATCAGTGTGGATGCTCGAGGCCCAAGAACTTTTACCAAGTAATTTTGTTCTAACCATCTATATGCATTCAATCTTCAGTTCCCAAGTTGTGATATTAAATATAATTCACTTGATATTCATGCCTCTTGGAACATTGTTTCATGCATGGATTGATCAATGCTTGAGTCTCGAAAACTTTAGCATAAACAAATATCTGAACTTGTTTCTTGGAAGGGAAACGAAGTTCGATTTTGAAACTAAGACTTCCTTATGTTTTCATTGTTTCAAAGCATATATTGTCTTTCAATTGTATTGAGGTGTGTTAAATTGGTTTTAGGTGTCATTAGAGTGTTTGGAGGAATACAAGTTAGAAAGTGGAGGTGTTTAACTTATAAAATTCTGGTTTAGCTTCCCAAGTTTTCCTCAACAACCTACAAATGAATAATAGTGTGGCTTAAGTCAAAATCTCATACATTTACTTAAGTTGCCTTAGATAGATTACTAAATATATATAAAAAAACAAATGTACCACATAATGCTATTTGGAAAATAATTTATTGTGCTATTTACTTAACGAATGTGCTGCGGCACTGCAACAACTTATGTGTATAGTTGTAGGCTTTTTCATACTTCTATTTTTATTCCTGGTAATGTTGGAGTTCTTATTTAATTTTAGTTGCTTATTTTTTTGGTGGAAATGCTAGATTTTTAGCTTGTGTTTCAAAAACTAAGTTATTATCTCAAGTGGTTCAAAGTATGAGATTATCTTTTTGTAACATGTTTAATCTTAGTTATATGTTATCTGACAGGAACTGATTATTATCACTGATTTGAAGGCATTGCCAACTACTGCATCAAAGTTATTGAAGATTGGGTATCGTGTTTTGTTGCTTGCGATGAATTTTATCATGGAGATTCAAGTGATTAGCATGATTAGATACATATTCAATATTTTTTTTGTTAATATTTGTTAATTGCTTTAGTTAGTGAATATTTTGGTTGAGGTATAACTTGTATATAAAACTACTATGAAATATATTATCTTTTGGTATGAACATAATACTTTGATTGTCATTGTTTGGAGCTCATTATCAATGGGTCTTAGATATCTTTGATTTTGTCTTGTTTTGTTGAAATTAAACAATTGAAAAATAATATTATGTTTCAAAAGTAAATGTATTATCGCGGATATTTATTATAGGAGAAATGCATCAGGGACAATTCTTCTTAAGAATATCAGTTCTAAAAAACTTTGCCAAAATTTAAGGACAACTATTAACCATCCCAAAGTAAATTATTTGAAAATTCTGCCTAAATGTTTTGGGACCGCTAATATCTGTCCCAAATAATAGTTAGTTATAGGGACAAATGAATACTGTCCCTAATTAATACTGGGGGACGGATCACATCTGTCCCTATATCTGTCCCCAATACTATTTGGGACGCCAGTGTCAGGGACAGACAAAAACCGTCCCTGATACTTTATTTGGGACGGTTTTGGGGTTTTAGGGACGGTTATTTGCCGTCCCAAATGGCTATGTTTTTTGTAGTGATATATTCTTGAATTCAAAGAACATAGAGTTACAGAAAGAGAAACTCATTTTTGAGGAGAGAGAAACTAGTTTTAGGTAAATACCATTGATTTGGTAGGTTACTTTAGAAAAATATAAGTTTTGGAAATAAAGATTGACATTGAATATTCACCATAAATATTCTTTCATAAGAATAATTGTATTAACTCAACCATAAGAAACATTTGGTTTACCAATAGTTAAAAAATATTTATGAAAGGATAAAAATGAGAGAAAATTAAAGGATTGTTGCATGGATTGGGACCCACCAAATAGTTAATTTTTTGACTTATTTTACATTTTCGGTTTATTTTGGTTTTATTTTATTTATTGATTTAGGAGTTGATATATGACTAATTACCCCCGATCTTAGACTCAAAAATCTTTTTTCCTAACCTAGTAAAACTTACACGAAATCAACGATCTCTATTTTCAAGTCAACTATCTCTCTTTCTCTCTTCATGGATTTTTTACGTTCTCGATAATACAGTTGACTCCTATTTAGTTCAAGAATAGAACTACTTTTGTACCTTCTTCTATCATTTTTCTAACAATAATTGTACAGAATTACAACAAAATTCGTACTGGTGTTGGCTGTGCAAATTAGGCCTATTTCCTTTAAAAAAAATGTTCATCACAAACACCAAAAACTAGGTAGTACAATCACACATTCAATAGATAACCATTTAAAAATGATGTAATCTTCTAAAACCTTCCCCCACATTGAATGTTCCTCCTTCAAAATTCAATGCACCAAACCCATGGTCCACCACCCATACTTCAACTAGATCTACTCCTAATCCAACGACTAATATCTCCCCACGCTCATCCTCTCAAAACCTTTAGATTCTTAAATTACCTTGTGGCTTCCAATCTTCCACGGTTAATACTTTATGACCGTTAGATCATTCCAAATCTAACGATCATTATTGCTTCCTTAAACCCTCTTCGACAACAGTAAGAATATTAACCCCCGCTCTTTTTCTCTCTCAAAAAAAAAAAAATCAGGAAACAACAAAATCCCCTCTTTCTCTCTCTACTTGAATCAAAGATGCAAGATCAACCTGCAAGTTCTCTTGCTACAAATTCTCTTCCATCTAGTAGTGAAAGATCTTCAAGTTCTGCTTTTCAACTTGAAATTAAAGACGGTAATTACTTTCATCTCTGTACTAATAACTTTTTTTTCCCTTGAAATTTGCATTTCCCCAAAAAATTTTACCTACCTTGAAAGTTTCAATTTCCTCTATGGGTTTTTAATAAAATCAAATTTCTGATCTGGGTTTTGTTTTGATTAGGAAAAAATGTTGAAAATCTTACTTAATCTGCTAAATTTCCATCTGTTTCTCTGTTTGTCGAGAATGATTTTTTATTTTGTGATATTGGGAACTTTATCTCTTAAATTTCCTTGATGAATTTGAGATATTTAATTGGATTTACGTTTTTTTTGATTGAGAATCAGATCTTAACTTATTTTAGGTTGAGAACTGATTTTTCTTTTCTGGGTGGGGAATTTTGATTTTGAAGGAGCTGAAAGTGATGATGAAATAAGGAGAGTGCCGGAAATGGGAGGAGAAGGAGCAGGTCCATCAATTTCCGGTCGAGGAGAAATTGGTCCGAACAGGATTCAAGCTTCAGGAGAAGGAGGAGGGGTTCTGAAAAAGAGAGGAAGAAGTCCAGCTGATAAAGAAAACAAAAGGTTGAAAAGGTATGTAAGATTCCGGCATATAATTGTCATTTTCCGGCTAAATTTTAGGGTTTCCGATGACTGTCATTTTGGTTATTTGATATTTTTATATGGGGTGTTTTTGGGAATGAAAAAAGGTTGCTTAGGAACAGAGTTTCAGCTCAACAAGCTAGAGAGAGAAAGAAAGCTTATTTAACAGATCTGGAAGTTAAAGTTAAAGACTTGGAAAAGAAGAATTCTGAACTTGAGGAGAAGCTTTCAACTTTGCAAAATGAGAATCAAATGCTTAGACAAGTATGTATCTTCCATCACTATCATGACATACCCATATTCTTATATGACATTATCATCATCATTTATCATAGTATTATTATTATTTAACGTTACGAAAATACACTTGACAAGGTCTGTACAAATACAACATTAGGTGTCGGAAGAGTGACCGTTAGATAGGGTTGTTTTTTTTTTTTCGTATCCCACCATACGAAATACGAAACCTAATTATCTTTTTCAACTAATACAATCTAATGATTGAGATAAAATATTGTACGGAGGTTGTACGTTTTGGAAATTTCACTTCAACATGGTAGGTCATTGTCATAATCATAATGAAGATTAAATAGGTATACCACATTCATGACTTTAATCATGTCCAATCCCCACAAGGTTGCCACATTTACTTATTTTCGTGTACTATGAACCCATGTGAACTTGTTTTACTTTAAAAAAGTGGAGAGTAATACGGGTACTAGAGAAAGAAAGGGGAAAAGTACAAGATGATTTAACTACGGATTTTTGTGAGGACGATATAGACAATCAAACACTATATATCGTTGTTTCTAAGTTCACCTAGTTCCGACGTAACAACGTTTAACCCCCTTCAAATTACAGATCCCTTATGGAATTTTCCGAGTTTGTGATGGTTCACAGATTGAGGATGTCATCACTGAATCCTCACTCTTAGAGCATATTATATTAGTATATCATGGATCCGAAGATTCTATTAGTAGTTGTGGCTTCACCTTTAGTATACTTCAAATTCAGTTTGATTTTTTTCGTAC
Organism: Eschscholzia californica; assembly: GCF_041429995.1. NCBI lineage: Eukaryota > Viridiplantae > Streptophyta > Magnoliopsida > Ranunculales > Papaveraceae > Eschscholzia > Eschscholzia californica. The sequence continues at coordinate 46,565,124 of NW_028238472.1, forward strand.
AAATATATTAAGTTAAACAAGATTCAGAATCGAGTACCCAGTGGGCTTAGACTACAAGATTCGTGTTGAAGGCCAAACAGGAACCTCCACCTATCTAGCACAAGCAACATAATCATTGAATTCTAAAACATGGTGGGTCTCTCTTGTTAATGTGGGTCGGACCTACTTCCGTACGAGGGACTCTTGTAGTACATTTTTGTCACCAAGAAGATAAGCCAATCTTGAATATATAGTGCCCATTGTGTTCCACTTCCTCACACCGACTAATAAGCCCAACTTCAACACGTAGTCCACTTTTTGGGTTCTGCTCTCTATAATTGTGATTTACTTACTTAAGCCCAAGATTTTAATTCAATTGTTTAAATCAAGCAGTTGCTGAAGATCAAGATTACTCCGTTAGTGAGAAAAGTATCGTGCTTGAGCAAGCAACTCTTATAAGAATTGCATATATGCAACTAACGAAACTATTCAATTAAGAACCTAGAGTTTAAGTTGATCAACTAGATTTGAAGTAGTTTTTCTTCCCCTTTTGTTAATTTGCATCTGTACTAGCATTTTATAGTTGTTTCGAGACAATCCGTGGTATCATTCTTCCTCATTATATAAATGGAGATGTTATTGAGACCCATTACTATAAGAACTTCGATTGAATTTGAAACTAATAAAGAATGTGTTGTTATTGTCTTTGCAGATATTGAAGAATACAACTGCAGGCAGAAGAGGAGGGAGTAGTAGTACTAATGCTGATGGATCTTTGTAACTTTAGAGAGAGAAAGAGAAGTATCAACATTGTGTTCTTTTCTTCTTTATTCTCTCTCTCTTTTCTTTCTATTTAAGGTTGTGGGTTAGTGATCATTTAGGAATATGAAATTGTCAAACAAATAGACTGTTATTGACTCTCTTAATTGCATGAAAACCCCTAAACCCAAAAGAATTTTCAAAAACTTGAGAGTAATTCGGTTTAGTTTGGTGTTTATATTGTAGATGTCATCGGTTTGAATCATCTGTTATTAATAGTATTTCTAGTGAGGTAGGTTGAAGTTGGTCTAGAATTAGATTATCATTGTTAAAAAGAAAGACTGCAACTCAAACAATGATGTTTATCAAATCTATTAATTTGGACTGAGCTAGTGAAACGGTTGTCCACCTATCTTGGATTCGTTAAGGACCCGTGTTAAAGCAATTGGATTGGGATGGCGGGCTCTGTCCGGTGAATTGTACACACACCTTACTAGCTTACTTGGGTACCATATGGGCCTAAATCAGAAGTGCTTGGCTGTGCGCCCGTGCCTATGGCCTAATGGTGGTGCAGGGTTGTCTACTGAAGTTGGTGTATATGTCACTTGGGTACCATATGGGCCTCAATCATACGACCATGGGGAGCTTCTATAGCCAAATTGAAAGTGTGGGCTACGTCGAGTGACCTGAACGTCAACCCCGTGTGAGTTCCTTATCGACCCAAGTCATATGCGCTCGGGTGTGTAGAGGCTTATGAGCAGGCACTGTCTTGTGAAGTTGGTGTCCTCCTGAATTGGGTGCCCTCTGGGCCCAAGTAATAAGTTGGTCATCTTTTTTTTTTTTTGTTGAATTAAGCACTTGGTCATCTAGTATCCACAACTTTAAGAGCACATAGTAGAGCCAAACTCATATATATATAGAGATGGTGTCTCTCTATCTTTTGTTGAATTATTAAACCTCTCACCAATGTGGGATTAACCTCCCCTTCGCACATTGGCTCTGAACATCAATAGTTATTGGGTCGGGCCGAGATTTGTTATGACCTGGTCTCTGATACTAGTTTTGGGTCTCTCTCCCCCCAAAAGCTAGCTCAAGAGGTAAGACTTCTCCCACACTTATTAACACACCTTCTGCCCCTTCCACAATCAATATGGGATTAACCTAACAATGGACTAGGTGAAGGCAAAGTATAGATCCACGTAATAAAAACAACTATTACATATTTTGTCCACCATTATGTATAACTAGTAAACAACATAACTATAATTAGAAATTTGACCAGTCCTTTCTTCTCAACCTATTTTAGGGTTTCAACTAAAAGACCACAACTTCCATCAAACTATATAGAATTTGTGGAAATAAAGATGATTAAATGTACTTACCCACTCCAATACAAGTGATTTTTTGTTTTCATAAAGTCTTCATATAAGTGGACCCAGTGACATCCAAATATATAATGATTTTTCTCCCAAGTCATGAACCAACTTTTTTTTTCTCTCTAATTACATGTTAATTGTATTGAACTGAAGTATTGAACACCGACACTCCTATAAATTGACAATCAACCAAATGAATATCAAATCAACACTCTATTATATATTAATACCAAACCACTATTCTCTGTTTAAGTATTTTTAAACGAGAGAACGTTTATTAAAATAAAGATACTATTAAACGACCATCATTTTCTGAAATATTACACAATTACCCGTCCCCCACAGCTCTCCCGAGTACAAATGAAAATGCCCAAGGATAATATCTCATCATTTTTTTGTTTGTGATTTTTGTATAGTCTCAATATCATTTTACATTGTACAGTTCATCCAGATATTAGAGTTGTAACGACTAACGTAGATCGTGCTTATCACATCTTCATGATGTATCAATGTCTTGTAACGACTAACGTAGATCGTAGTCGATTTTTCAAACAAAAAATATTAGAGTTGTAACAACCAAAGCAATTCATTCTCTCAATTAGTAAGTCAAATTATTAAAGCATCTCTCATGCAAAACTCAGGAAAATTCTAATTGTTATATTTGTCAGATCAATTGAATTTCTCTTCCTTATATGAAACTATTGAGATCTTTTATTCAAAATGCATATCTAATACAACACTCTACTACTTAAAAATTACTTAGATGATATTTTTTAGATGATTAATTTTTCTTTTTATATTGGAGATATTGACATGGACAATTAAGGTTCTTCATATGAATCTCAAATATTGAATATTTTTGTTGAGACGTCTTAAAATTGAATGATTCCACGTAATCTTACGGTTATCAATCCATTAGAAATTTCTAAGAATCCAAGGCAACACTTAAAATTTTTCAAGTTGAATCTCGCATTGGAGGTGCTCTTACTCTTAGACTCCAACCCTTCTCCAAAAGAATGAAAGTTGAAGAGGATCCTAGAAGTTGAGAAATTGAGTAAACGATTCACTCTCTCTCTCTTTAATACCAGTAATTTCTCTCGATACCTCATAAGGTTTTCTTTTTACCACCTCTTACAGTTTGCAAAATTCACAAAATAAGATTTCTGATGAATTAAAATGTCAGATTCTATTAACGTAAAGAGTACAAACATCAACATAATTATTAGTCGAATTATAATTTATATCTTTCATCATCAATTGTCCTACAAATACAAATGTCTCGAGGTCGAATATATTCTCGAGTAAATGCGAAGTTCATGATCTAAGAACAACTTCTTTCTATACTCAAAAAATCTATATATTCAAGTTCATGATCTAAGAACAACTTCTTTATATACTCATAAAATCTATATATTCAACCTGAATATTTCTTTCGGATGTTGCAATTATCGAATAGTTTAGAAATACACACCAAAAAGCCAAATGAGTACAAGGTTAAAAAAATGCATCTTCACTTACTAAATAGGAAAATACCAACTACTTACAAACATAACACTCCATTTATGCCTACAAATTATAAGGTCTGTCAAAAAAAATGAACTTTGAAAATGTATTCGAGAAGAATGTCACCTCATTATTTTAGTACACACAATGAAGGAAGGTAGTATATTTTCGTAAATAGATTGAATATGAAGGGTAATTTTGGATACACAAAAGACACAAACTAAAGAGTCCACCGACAAGTGACAGCTATTGGAGATTTATGCTGGTGTTGGACAAGAGAAGCAACCTTCTTGTTTTACTGGCAATAACCGGTAATAGTTGATGTATCACAGGCTGTGCCCAGCAACAAGTATATTATTTAGGATAATTTTGTAATTTTAATTTTTATTCCAATAATGTTAAATCTAATTTTTCTATTTTTAAATTGAATTTGGATCTTAAATTTTATTTTTCTTATTATCCAAACTTGATCTAGTTTGAGCTAGATGGCTTGGTTCAAACTACCAACCTAAGCTGTTAGCTTGATTTAGGGTTTGTTTGGAAGTTCATTTAGATATTATTTGTCTACTACTTTTTTTTTTCAAAAGTGTGATGATTTATTTTTTTCAAAAGTGTACTGATTTAGATGTCGTAAAATACGTGTTCACAAAATAGTTGGAACAAAAGTGAGAAGCTCAAACTTCATTCACCGTCTAAAAAACAGTAAACTGGATGTGTAAATTAAGAAAGAGGATTAAGAAATCTCTAAATCGTTCAAATGGAATAATCAATGTTTTTATTTTTATTTAACTAAAACGATGTAGATACTATTATACAAAGATTAACTAATAGTGATAAACTTAACCTTCCATCTTCTTGTTTAATAATTTATCTAAAATTACATCTTACATTTTTCGACACTGTTTTTGTTGATAATATCTTTAAGCCATTGTTTGAACAACATAAATTTGTCTGTGATTCAAATAGATTATTGTTTTTAAAACGACTCATTATCTGACTTAGTTGAAGTATTCCCACTTTGACCTTGTTGCTTGTATTTAAGATTTATCCGATTGAAGTATGATTTTATAGTATAAAACCATCAATCAACTAATGGGAAGTAATTTCTTTAGTTTATTTGTCATAATAGAAGTTACTTGCATAAGTAGAGAACAAATAATTTCGATAACAAAATATCTATTATCTTTATAGCTTGTTATTTTCAAGTGTCTGTCGATTTAACCGGATGCCACAATGGACATAGAGAATTTGTTCGCTCCACATGGTCCCTTGGATCGGAAGAGCAAGTGATCGTGAACTGCTTAGTTCAACAACAAAAAAAAAGTGATCGTGAACTGCCAGTTCCGTCTGTTTCCCACCCCTACTGCTAGAGTATAACTACTCATTTTTATAGCCATAGAGACAATAGCCAAGCTAAGCTAAGCCAAGCCAGCTATAAACTGGGGGTTGAGTGGGACCAAAGTCACTGGTTGATCCGGTAATGCCCATGAACTAATAAGAACACTTGAACTCAGTTTAGAGAGAGAAACAAAAAAGTAGAGAGAGAGAGAGATGAACAAAAAATCTGAGGCAGCGGCCATAATTTTCCCTTCAGTTTGAGGGATCTGAGAGTCAATTACTTCTCACTGTGAGTGAGAGAACTCAATCTAGGAACTAACTTTCACTTGTCTCTTTTTCTCTCTCTATCTATTTGAAGCTATGGAAGCAAATGCCGGAATGGTTGCTGGTTCTCATAAAAGAAACGAATTTGTCATGATTCGACACGAAGGAGAAGTTGGGGTTTGTTTTTCTTCCTAATCAAATTCCAATTCCCATTCCTTTTAAATGACAAGATTTGTTTTTTTTCTTTGTTCACTTTGCATGACAATTTTCTATTAGATCCGATCGTTTGACTCTTAATACTCAAAATTGGGTTTTTTTTTCCTTCAGTAAAATGGATCGTAGATGGGATAGATCGATTAGATTTGTAGGTTTTTAGTATGGGTATCCCCAAATTCGTTGTTAGCAACTGAGATCTATTTAGAAACGTAAATTTTCTAGTTTAATTATTAAAATTTGTTTCATTTTTTATTGGGATTTCTAGATTTGATTGTGATAGTGTGAGAACTGAGCTTCTGGTTATCATTTTCAGTGAAAGATTCAAACTTTGTGTAACTGAGCTTAGATTCTTAGGTTATTGGACTGTTGGTTATCTGTATTTGATTTGTGACTGTTAGTAGTAGTGCAAGTGCCTAAATCTGGTTTCTGTCTGCTTGAATTAGAATGCTTTCAGATTCTTGCAATTTTAGATGGGTTAGTTATTGTACTTATTGGGGTTCTTAAGTTTTAGACTTCATCCCAATTTCAAGTTTCTTGACTAAAATTGGAGATTTTACATTTTTAGTTTGGGGTTTTGGTTGCCTGAGAGTGTGGGGTTATGCAATTTAATGTCCACGTAAGTGAGTATGTTGATTCATTATAATGCTTACCCGAGATTAGTATTTCTAAGGAACTTGAGATCTGGTTGAATTAGACTTCCTTGTTGGATTCCTTAGATTTTGGAATTGCTTTTAGTTCTCTTAACATGTGAAGGATTGTAATACTATATACATTATACGATTGGCATATGAACATCAAGACATTCTGTTAGTCTTAGTTCTCCAAATTCTGATATGTTTCTTTTGATGAATAATGCAGTCAAAGTCGCTGAAAAATTTGAGCCAGGTATGTCAGATCTGTGGAGATACAGTTGGGCTGACAGAGAAAGGTGATGTCTTTGTTGCTTGTAATGAGTGTGCCTTCCCAGTTTGTCGCCCTTGTTACGAGTACGAGAGGAAAGATGGGAACCAGTCTTGTCCTCAGTGCAAGACTAGGTACAAAAGACACAAAGGTTAGCTTTTAAGATTTTTTTCCTTAGATGCGTTTGATTGAATTTTGAATATAAATAGGATTATTGATTTGGTTATTAGCCTGTTCTATTTAGTCTTTATATTTATCGGAATAATAACGTTGCAAAATTCCAGGGAGTCCTAGGGTAGATGGAGATGATGAAGAGGATGATATTGATGACCTTGAGAATGAATTCAACTACTCACATGGCAATGCCAAGACAAGGCGACACTGGCAAGGAGAAGATGTCGACTTGTCTTCATCCTCCAGACATGAACCTCAACAGCCAATTCCACTTCTTACCAATGGGATGCCGGTAGGTCAATCAAATACTCATCAGCCGATTCTTAATTTTGATCTGCCGTTTCATTGTTATCTTCTTTAAGTCATGATTGTTGTTTCAAGGGAATGTCCTTGTCTTATGAGGTACTGACGGACATTAGTTTTTTCTTCCTTCATCACTACATGTTCTTGAAGAACTAGCCTTCACATGCATTCATTTCCAGAAGCCCCGTGCCCCTTGCCTCTTTATCTTTTTTTGTTTGAACCACTAATATCCTTTCTTAGCCTTTTACTAATTTTTTCAAGCTCTTGCAAATTTGTAGTTCTGAATTTCAGATAGTCTCTAATTTGTGTTGAACTTTCGTGATGTATGCTCGTCCTTTGAACTTTCTTTTCGAGTATGCAGCATATACAACTACGGAAAGAATCTCTCGTCTAACCCCAATTTCGTATTTGAACTTCTAAATTTAAGTTTCTAAAAAACCAAATTAGGTCGACAGTAATTGATGAGCAAGTACATTGCTTCTTTTGAATTGAATGTTCTATTCAAGTCCCACTCTCAGTCATGGTCAAAGCCACATTCTGTCATCCCAATGTTTGTTATCCTCCAAGTTTTTTTTTTCATTTCATACCTAACTGACTGAAAATGGAAAATAAAAGTTGCTTCACTTTTCATTTGTTTAAACTAATTTGTAAGTTCTCAAGGACAGGTTTCGAGTTCACGTTTTAGCTTCTCCAGTGCACCTTTGGTAGTTTAGCTAAAGTTTCATTCTTCATTGGTAATGCTAATTCTGAGGGTCGGACATAAACTTATAGGCAACCTGATTTAAATTGAATGTCATTGTCTGGATGTGAAAACATCAACTTGAAAGATCCTAAAATATCAAGGAATGGGTTTGCTTGATCAGTTTCTGGATGGTGTCAGCTAATGTTTTGATTTGTCTTACCCATTTTTCTTCATCAGGTTTCTGGGGAAATGCCTGAGAGTATACCTGACAACCAATCTGTTCGAACCACACAATCCGGTCCACTGGGATCTGGTGAAAAACGTGGCCACTCTCTTCCTTATATAGATCCTAGCCAACCAGGTATTGCAGAACTTCTGTCTGTTTTGGTAGAGGTCTCCTCTACATGGTCGGTACCAATTAATTTAAATGCTCTATCATGTCTTAACAGTCCCAGTGAGAATAGTGGACCCTTCAAAGGACTTAAACTCATATGGACTTGGAAATGTTGACTGGAAAGAAAGAGTCGAGGGGTGGAAACTCAAGCAAGAGAAAAACATGATGCAAATGACAAGTAGATACACCGATGGAAAGTCAGACATGGAAGGAACTGGTTCAAATGGAGAAGTTGTACAAATGTAAGTAGTCTACTGGCTTATCCAAGATCAAAACGTAAAAGTTTTACCAAGTGGTGCATATTTTGATATTGATTTCTTTAATATCTTCTTCACTTTCAAAAATTTCAATTGTATCAAATGCTTAATGAAATAACAACATTCATTATTGTCTGCTGCAGGGCCGATGACGCTCGCCAACCTTTGAGTAAAATTGTGCCTCTTGAATCTTCTCTGATAACACCTTACCGAATTGTGATCATACTCCGACTCATTATCTTGGGTTTTTTCTTGCAATACCGTGTCACTCATCCTGTTAATGATGCCTACCCGTTGTGGTTAACATCAGTGATTTGTGAGATCTGGTTTGCCTTGTCTTGGCTTTTGGATCAGTTTCCAAAATGGTGCCCCATCAACCGGGAGACTTACCTTGACAGACTTGCTTTGAGGTTAGTCAATTTAAAGTGCTACAATCAGTTGAAGTTTTACTCAGTGTCTTACACAATGCATTGATAACACATCTTGTAACTCCGATTTTGAATTATTGAGATCTTTAAAAGAACAACTGATGAGAATGTGTGGTAAGGAGAATGTCACATGAACTTCTGAGTCAAAGTAAGACTCTAGGAGAAAGAAACATTTCTTGGTTAAAATTTACCTTCTTAGATTTATGTTTTTTGGTTACTTGGGTAGTAAAAATTTGTGATACATGTTTTAATTTGACAGATATGATCGAGAAGGGGAACCTTCACAGTTAGCTCCAGTGGATATCTTCGTTAGTACAGTGGATCCTCTCAAAGAGCCTCCTCTAGTGACAGCAAACACTGTGTTGTCCATTCTTGCTGTAGATTACCCCGTTGAGAAAATCTCTTGCTACGTGTCAGATGATGGTTCAGCAATGCTAACCTTTGAAGCCCTCTCCGAGACCTCTGAATTTGCAAGGAAGTGGGTGCCATTCTGCAAGAAACATAACATTGAACCTAGAGCTCCTGAGTTTTATTTCGCCCAGAAGATAGATTACTTGAAGGATAAGATACAACCTTCTTTCGTGAAAGAGCGAAGAGCAATGAAGGTAAGTGGGAAGCTATACATTGATTAATGAAAAAAAAAATGAAGTGTAGTTTCCAAAAAAAAAAATGAAAAAAAGTGTGGGACTAGAATACGGTTTGGATAGAGTAGTTGCCAGTTCCAGAGCAGCTGAGATTTGTCATATACTATGTATACAAACTGCTTTTCTGAACTCGAGAACTAGATTAAGCCATTAAGGAGTTTGCCATGTAATCGTATCCAGTTTACTAACAAGATGATCTCCTCCTGTTTCAGAGAGAATATGAAGAATTTAAGGTGCGAATCAATGCTCTTGTTGCCAAGGCACAAAAGATGCCTGAAGAAGGTTGGACAATGCAGGATGGAACTCCTTGGCCTGGAAATAACCCTAGGGATCACCCTGGCATGATTCAGGTATCATCACTCGTCCAAATCTCTGACATTGATAAACAAGTTTACAACCTTTCACCGTTTACTATTTTTGTTGCTATTCATCTCAGTAATCGTTGTTTGATAATGCAGGTGTTCTTAGGACATAGTGGAGGGCTTGATACTGATGGAAATGAGCTTCCCCGACTTGTTTATGTTTCTCGTGAGAAGCGACCAGGCTTCCAACATCACAAAAAAGCCGGTGCAATGAATGCTTTGGTACGACTTCTTTCAAGCTTTTTTCTTGTTTACACTTCTAAAAAATAGGTTGTTTCCCAGGTTTACATGATGAATAAGCAGAAGTTTCTAAGTCGTTTTCCTTAAGCTGTCCCCTAACATGGCATAGCTTTTTTGCGTGCTGTTAACCAGATTCGAGTGTCAGCTGTTCTGACAAATGGTGCCTATCTTCTCAACGTTGATTGTGATCACTACTTCAATAACAGCAAAGCTGTGAGAGAAGCCATGTGTTTCATGATGGACCCTGCATATGGAAAGAGAACCTGTTATGTTCAGTTTCCTCAAAGATTTGACGGCATTGATCTTCACGATCGATATGCTAATCGCAACATTGTCTTCTTCGATGTAAGTTGACACTAGTTTTAACTGGAAAAATAACAACTATAGGAACAGTAAAAACTTCTCCGACTAACTTTTTCTGCCTTTTGCAGATTAACTTGAAAGGGTTGGATGGCATCCAGGGTCCAGTTTATGTGGGAACAGGATGCTGTTTCAATAGGCAAGCTTTATATGGTTATGATCCAGTCTTAAGTGAAGCTGACTTGGAGCCAAACATTATTATCAAGAGTTGTTGTGGTGGATCAAGAAAGAAGAAGAATAAGAAGTACATTGATAAGAAGCGAGCGATGAAACGAACTGAATCTACTGTTCCGATCTTCAACATGGAAGACATTGAAGAAGGGGTTGAAGGTGGGGTTTGTCGATTTATTAGCAAACAATTTCTTTTTTATCTTCTTATTGATTGCTTTTTTTACTGCCAATTGCACCCACCAAATCACAAACTTTAGTGTCCAGTTCACTGCACCTGCATACAATTCCTGATTGATCCACATGATCCGTGTTAAATAGTTTTCTTCATGGAGAAACTGATACCTAACAATACAACCTTCACGGTTTCTTCATGATAGATAGATATGTGTACAAACATACTCATGTACATGGGTGTCATGTGATTGTCATTGTTGTTATTATTCTCTGTGAAAATCCATCTGTGGAAGCTAATATATTCGTTCCGTCTTCTTCAGGTTATGATGATGAAAAATCACTACTTATGTCCCAGAAGAGCTTGGAAAAGAGATTTGGTCAATCCCCCGTGTTTATTTCATCAACCTTCATGGAGCAAGGAGGAATTCCCCAATCTACAAACCCGGCTTCTCTGCTAAAAGAAGCCATTCATGTCATTAGTTGTGGTTATGAGGACAAGTCCGAATGGGGAAAAGAAGTAAGTTAAAGTAGCAATAACCGTAATATGTCTATTCTATTACAAAACCATATGTTTTTAAACATATTCTAACTGGGTTCCTTTTCTTAACTTAATCAGATTGGCTGGATTTATGGTTCTGTGACTGAAGATATTTTGACTGGATTTAAGATGCATGCTCGAGGATGGATTTCTGTTTATTGTGTGCCCCCTCGTCCTGCCTTTAAGGGATCTGCTCCTATCAATCTTTCTGATCGTTTGAATCAAGTTCTTCGGTGGGCTTTGGGTTCTGTTGAAATCCTATTGAGCAGGCATTGCCCCATATGGTATGGATATAGTGGAAGATTGAAACTGTTAGAGAGACTTGCATACATAAACACAATTGTCTACCCTCTCACTTCACTTCCACTACTTGCTTACTGTATCCTTCCAGCAATTTGCCTACTTACCGGAAAGTTTATCATCCCTCAGGTCAGCAAAACTTCATTGTTATACATCTTATAACCATAATATATATATATATATATATATATATATATATATATATATATAATATTATTTATTTTGTGAACAACCACCTCAAAAACCAATTGGTAATGAGTGGTCCAGTGGAGAGGTCCTAGATATTATATTGTTGGTCATGAAACTTTCCTTGGTACATTTGGGATTATTCTTACACAGTCCCTCACATGTGGTGTTCTTTGAGCCTATCACGTGTATTTTGTTGGGTGACACGAAGCATGTGTGCTCGTTGGGCTTATCATGTGTTGGTCTAGCTCTGAAGCTATTCAGTTTATAGACATCTAACTCAAAACCAAGTGGCAATGAATGTCCTAGATATTGTAATTTTGGTCATGAGACTTCACCCCCGCCGTCATGTGGGTGGGACTATTCACACGCAATCAAATATAATCACAGACATAAACACGCTACAACACACACGCATATGAATCTTATGTGAGTTTCTAGTAACCAAGAATATAACATCTAGGTCCTCTCCATTCATGGATAGTTGGTTTTGAGTTGGATGATCAGAATTTAACATGGTATCAGAGCTAGGCCCGTACGTGATAGGCCCAATGGCCACATGTGCTCCACGTCAAAAAAGAAAAAACAACACGTGTTAGGCTCAAAAAACACTACACGTGAGGGGGCATGTGAGAATAATCCTACACAGAAAGGGTAGTACGGTAACCAAGAATATAATATCTAGGTCCTCTCCACTAATTACCACTTGGTCTTGAGTTGGACGACCACAAATTTAACATCTTCAAGATACTCTACTCTGCACAAAAGACACCCTCGGAAAAATGCACATACAATGTGATTCTGGAGCAGTTTTTGATTATGCATGCATATGCTCGGGTTAATATCTATCAATGTTTTTTTTTTTGCAGATAAGTAACTACGCTGGTATCTGGTTTATTTTGCTCTTTCTTTCCATTGCTGTTACTGGAATCCTCGAGCTCCGATGGAGTGGAGTAGGAATTGATGACTGGTGGAGAAATGAACAGTTTTGGGTCATTGGTGGTACTTCAGCCCATCTATTTGCTGTCTTCCAAGGTCTCTTGAAAGTTCTTGCCGGTATTGATACCAACTTCACTGTCACATCGAAGGCAACCGATGACGAAGGAGATTTCGCTGAACTTTACCTTTTCAAATGGACTGCACTTCTCATTCCTCCAACCACTGTTCTGATTGTGAACTTGGTAGGTATAGTTGCTGGTGTTTCATATGCCGTGAATAGCGGATACCAATCGTGGGGACCTCTATTTGGAAAGCTATTTTTCGCGATATGGGTCATAGTCCATCTCTATCCTTTCTTGAAGGGTTTGTTAGGTCGACAGAATCGTACTCCAACTATCGTCATTGTGTGGTCACTTCTCCTCGCCTCCATTTTCTCTCTCTTGTGGGTTCGTATCGATCCTTTCACCTCTGATACTACAAAAGCTATTGCTAAAGCCAAACAATGTGGTATCAACTGCTAGTTATTCTAAATCCAGTTTTCTTCGAGGTAACCCCCTCATCTCTCTCTCTCTCACACATTTTTCTGCTCTCCCTTGTGTATATAATAAGATATCAAATCTTCACATCAGGGTTCTGAGTTGCTAAGTTATCTTATAGATCAAGGGAATGTAATGAGGGAAGAACATAGGAGGTGTTTTTGTTTTCGATCCTTCTGTTATTGTCTGTTATTTACTTCTCAAAGTATTAATGTCGATGTTATTTAGGAGGGCGTCGAAGTTAGTTTCCTTTTTTCGGTTGTGCAGTATTTAATGATTATATTTGTTAAGAACATTATGTAAAACAGTTCACGATTTTCAGATCTTAAACCTAAATTAGTTTGTGTAACTTAATTCAAATTGTTATTCTTTCTTTTCTTCTTTGTTCCTGTTGATCAATTTTGAGGTTCTCTGAATGAATTTTGATAGGATTGTCTTTAGCAAAAACGGAATCGTGTTCCCACTTGCAGGCATGTTTCGAGAGTTCCCCTAAGTGTCGTGTCGGCTAGTAACAAAGCACATGTTTAAGAAGCCACTCGGATAGGAGGCAAGGGGAAGTTAAAGAGGTATAGACTTTTGCCATGCCCACGGCGTGCCTGTTTCCCGTTACACTTTCCGTCGCTTTTTTCTTGGGCAGTTCGAGGCTTCGAGCTAAGAAACATAGGTAATTACAAGTGTTCTTGGAGAAAGAAGCAAGAAAAGGAGGGATTGATAAACTTCAACTAGATTGTGTGTTGCTCGGGCAGTTGAGTTTTCAAGCTAAGAAATCTACCATCAAAATTACTTCAAAAAAAATCTACCATCAATATGAACCCTTTAGTAATAAAATGAAAAAACAAGACTTCAAACTGACTGGGAGCTTTTGGATCTCTTGCAAAGTCACCTGAGAGCTCCAACTAGGAAGAATCTGATTCCAGTATAATCTAAAAAAAAATGGACCTTCTAGGGCCACAAGCAAACCAGCAAGAGTACTCCACACTCTGTTCATTAATTTTGATAAAATTGGTCATGAACGATTATACCAACAACTGTGTGTTTATCAGATGTCCGAAAAGAATACATCAGTCTTCAGATTTGGGTAAGAAAGTGGTTTCCAAATGAGTTGGAAAGGGGTTAGAAGGACTCGGTGGGATAGTATCTTCTAATGTTATTACTCTGAGATCTTCACCACCATCTCCATCTTTCCCAGCTACCTATAAAATGTTACTTTGAGAAACCCTCAAGTCTGAATCCTCGAACGATGTTATCTTCTTCCATTAAACTTTCCTTCTCAGAGGGATCAATCGCCCAAAAGTGTGCCGCCGGCCATTGGGTGAGAAGTTTGCTTAACAAATGCCTTGGTTCACTTGCCAACAACCCTTGGTTGGTGTGGTAAGAGGTTTAGTCTTTCACTTTAGAGGTCAAGGGTTCGAGGCGCGCTAACAATTCAAAAAAAATATGACTTGGTCCACTTATACGGACCATTGCAATTGATGGTGTTGGCAGGTAGAAACCATTGTGCCTACATACCTTCCCCATTGTTTTGGCTGGTCAGTTTGCTTAAGAGGTAGGAGTTCACTAGTGTTGTTGATGGCATCAATCACAGGAAAGTATCTTTATTTTACTTGTCTAAACACTCCATATATTCTCACAAAAACAAACATAGATGTTCTAAGAGTTACTAAAACTATAACACAAAAATATAACAAAAGTTTGAACAAGAGATTAAGTATTTTGAATATTTTTATTCAAGAGAGTACTTTCGAACTAAAAATCATTGGAAAAACTAACTTGCGAAGTCTGCCAATACGCATCCCAAGCAAAACATTCATCTTTACCGAAGAATGTAATTTGTTCACTACAAATCTTTTTTCAAGGGCTCCGACTTTGGCAATGTGGTGATTTAACGCGAGCCCCATGCTAGAATAGAGGGATTTTGAAGAATCTGCAATTTAACACATTTCTCCAACGAAAATGTCTGATCTGAGGGGTTGAATGAAGTGGAGGAACCATTTCCTGCCTTCCTTGCTTTTTCTTTCCTCAGTAGATTATGTCGAGGAAGAATTTTTATAGAACCAGGCTCGCCCCATAACTCAGACCCAGTTTTCTGCATAGTTTCCACACACCTATAGATAATAA
The DNA here is from genome assembly GCF_041429995.1 of Eschscholzia californica. Lineage (NCBI taxonomy): Eukaryota > Viridiplantae > Streptophyta > Magnoliopsida > Ranunculales > Papaveraceae > Eschscholzia > Eschscholzia californica. Next base: position 46,580,265 of record NW_028238472.1, read on the forward strand.
TGCTGCTTAACCCAAAAAGCAAAAGCGAGACAAGAGATTGATATTTCATCATACAAGATAGAAGACAGACACAAATAAGTGTGTCCAATCATGCCAATTTTATAGCATTTGTCTCTTCTCCCAGTTGAATCCAAATCAATTTCATGCCTAAACAGAGTCAGTTTGTTTTGAAAACCCACCAAAAGGCGTCAACTAGTTTCATTTCCAAATGGAACAAGAATCATACTAATACAAACCCATGTTACAATCAAAATCATTGAAAAGAAAACGTATTGACAAAATGTAACATAACTATAAATTTGATAACTAAAATTCGATTGAACAAACGTAAAATTTTGAGTTGAGTTGGTAGAGACTTTCGAAATTAGACATTGTTATATAAATCACACTTTCATCCTAAAGTTTGTGCCAGTTATCCTGTTCTGTGCAATTTTGGGTTGGAACTAGCAGAAAAGAGGTAACCGATTTCACAACTTAGATCTGCATTTCGGTGAATTTCTATGCTGTCAAATCCTTATACAAGCTCAAATTCTACTATGCAAGTAGGGGGAAAGTCTCGCATCATTGAACCTATAAGCTCTAAACCTTCTAAAGGTCTAGAGCGTTTAGAATAGGAAAAGTAAGTTTACTTCATCTCTCTCATCCATGATTAGCAGTTTTTCACATTCTACAATTCTCACTTCCGTAATATTTAATAAGTTTCTGAAATTAATGAGAAAAAATATACCTTCCAAGCAAACATTACCTTGATGTAGAGCTCATGGACGTATAAGGTGAAGCTCTAATTCCATCTTCAATAAGTGAACCATGAAGTAGCATTAACCGAATACCTCACTAGATAAGGAAATTAAAAAAATGAATATATAGACATGAATGAGTAAATCATGGTAATCAAACATGGTAAATTCCAATCTTTGTGGATGATTAATATCCCCAACGTTCAATTTCAGTTTTACTGAACGAAGAGCGGGATTAAACATTCAATTTTCAATAAGAATGTGACGAGAAATAGAAAAGTGTTACTTGAATTAGCTCATCTTATATAGAAGGATAGATCCGCATTAACATATACAGACACCGCCAGATGGTTTTACTGTCGACTAACTTTAAGAAATACCTGCAGTGCGAAGAACAGACAGTTCATATAAATCAAGATAAACATCTCACTTCGAGATAATGATTGAAGGTTTGACGTTTCAGAACAACTTCATAGAAAAAGAGAGGTGGTGTATACTCACATAGCACTCGTAGTCCAAACAACGCCGTGAACATCTAAATCTGCCTGTTCTGCCAAAAAATGTTATGTGAAGGATGGTTAGCGAGATCATAAATGAAGCACAGAGTGTTTCATAATACAATAATTTAGAAGGCTAAGATAAATAGTAGTGTATGTCAATGTCAGAATCTATATGCATAAATTTGGCATGACAACAATATGCCGTCCTAGATTTATGGCCTCATAATTCTTGGCTGTACATTTTGCTCAACCTGTTCACCGTCAAATCCATTTATGATACACGTAACTGGCTCATAGTGGAAGCTTTCGAGGATTTATAGATTCCTTTAATACCAAAGTCTGACGAGAAAGTCATTCATCAATAGTAAAACCTTGTAAATAAATATATTCATCCAAACTTAGCAATATCTAGAATACGAAAAAAGTTACATAATTCTCAGTGCAAAATATCCAAACGAGTCGTGTTATCCTTTGCACCAAAGCATGGCAATACTAAGTGCAGACTTCAGACCAGCTTGAAAGTTCAATCAGGGAATCTAAGAGATCCTTGCCTAAGCATAAATTCTTAACTTTTGTCGTTTTCCTCCAATATGTCAAATTTGAACATTGATAGCTACTTCAAATTCTTCTTTGTTTTCTATCTTCAATTTGTTGCCCACAAAGTCCTAAAAATCTTCCTTTGTGTACCGTTCAATGTTACCTGGAAAGCGGATCGCCCCGGCACGTGGTATGAATAAGGGTGCCCGATACGCTACCATGACAATGTCACATTTTAGGAATACATATCGTTCGTACGAAACGACGATATGTTTTGGATTATTTCTTGGATAACATATACCCTTTAAGATGCATCTAGAATAGATACACATACTCTAAGATATTCTTCCTCCATAAAACTTAAAATCTTAGCTAGTTATCTAAACAATCATGTAGCTAACTACTCGACTAGGAAAGCTAATACATTTTCACAACAGAATTGGTTAATTAAGTTTAAGGCTAAAGATTTCAAACAAGCCAAATTTGGAGTATTGGATCGCGGACGCACCCAAAAATGGTATGTGAATCCATTATAAGGTACGTAGGGGGATGGAGTATTTGATACTACTGTCAACATAGGGATGATCCACCATACAATCTTTTTGTGAGAATGAGTTCATTATTTAGGCCACCATCAAATAAGGTCCCAATGTCAAAACATTTAATCCTTTATATATTGGTTCAAGCTCATTTGTCAATCCTCATTTTACAAATGGAATCCCTTAATATTAGATACTTATGTAAGTCTTTTGAAAAATATGACTTTTCTCAGACTGGCGTAAATAACACATGGACCTTCCTAAAGATCAACCTTTAAATCCTCTGACCATTTTATGTGAGCCTTGCAAATTGGTGTAATAGTAAATAAATTACTTGGTCGGGACAAGTTATGCTTGTGCGGAATTAGTAGTTCTTTGGTAGAAGGTGAGGAAGCATTATTGTTTCTTTTCATGTCGAGAAACATGGAAAGTAAGGAATTTAGACTTTCTAAACGAAAGATATTTTATAAGACTCATTTCCGAAGAATCACAAAGTCTAAAGGGCCAACTTAGTTAAGCGTCTAAGCCTACAACGTTAACTTCCGTAGTTTTATCATGTTCCCGCAAAGCGAGATAGCAAAACTATATAAAGTTACTTTAAGAGATACATGAATTTTATTTTCTATCTTTTCTCAACACCGATAACTTCCTTCTTAAATGAAATGATACATTAGGTATCTTCCTTCACTAGGTTTACTTGCAAAATATTTTACTTTCTTTGGTGTTAATAACATATTGGACAAAAATATCCATAATTCCATATATCTAGGAAGAACAAATAAGACTCTGATGTATATCATCCCATCTTCTTTCTCCTTCAATACGTTTACACATTACCGTCTCATCACACAGATCCGGTAATGTAAACTCTCTCTCATTCTTTTCTTTGTTAGCTTTCCTCTCTTTTTTCACTTCTCTCCAAAATAAAAGTTACATTGAGTTTATAAAATTGCACTTTCCATGACATAAGGTAGCGTGGTTGTAATATACTTTTTTACCAAAAGCTACTATGATATTTTATTGGCTTTTAATCTCTCTCTCCAATTAATATTAGTTGGTTTAGCTTGCTATTGTTTATTTATTGGAGGTAGTATGGGATTTTGAAATAGAAGATCAAAATTATCAGATACTTTACCCCCAGCGTACAATGCAGTGAATTTCTTGCAATATCCCTCGAGTAGTTAACAACCTAATACTCTAAAACTTAAGTGTTGTAAACCTATAGCCAAACTCATTGAGTGGTAAACTAGAAGAATTTTAGTCAACTAGTTAAAGTTTAAGTTTTATGAAATGTTTTGATTAAGTGTATCTATCCTATATGTTCTACTGAAAGTGTATATGTTCTAGGAAAATAGTCCTAGAATAAATGTAGGAAAGAGACTACAGTTCTGGTTTATTTAAACCACATAAACATTGGTTTAATGACTAATAAGGTTTGAATATAACAACTTCACTTATACATAACGGACAATGCAAAATTCGAGTGTTTTCAAAGGCACAATAATGTGAAAAGTAAGTTCCATGTGCACGACACTTAGGCCCACGTTTAGAAAGACCTTCTAGATCTATGTTGTATCATAACACATTGTGTTATATATAGGTTATGCCTTTTGAGTGGGTGGTCTACTGCAAGCCCTTGCCAAGGAAAAACCTTGTAGCATGTGGAACTAGTCTTGTGGGCCTACGTAGCCAAAATCAAGGACACCAAAACTGGTATTAATCAGCGTGTTATATCACACACATAGTAACTAGTTTAAACAGGTTCACATATGTAGTTTATAGGTGGAAGCTCCTATAGAGATCTCATCAGGGACCAGGATAAGAATATAAACATAGTAAAATGAAACTACAAAAAGATGTGGCTTATCATGCGGCAGCTATGAGCTTACTTGTGGGGCATATGTGTGCACACGTTCATGCACCCTTTAGGTTACCATGTAATCATTATTAAGAAAAGAACACAACTGAGCATGCCACAAGCAAATTTAATCCCAGTCAAATATATAAACTGTAGCATTACTAAAATATGGTTTCATATGCAATCTGAGAAGTTACGAAAAGAATGCAAGAGCAGCAGGTAGGAAGTATAAATCAAGTAGCAATGTCAAAACGAACTTTATTAGCAGACCAACTTCAGCTTCATAAATGAGAATATAGTTCCTGCTGAATATGATGAAACATGATGTACTCACCATACCCTTCTCCTAGCTGAATAACCTCCAAGTTATATTTCATACTGCATAAGAGAAAAATATGTCAATACTTAAAAGAGAAAAGGATTAAAGAATCATGCGAATAATAAAAACTGCAATATTTTATTCGATCTAAGCATACAATTTAACATTTAATTGTAGTAACAAACCACCATAGCGATTCTCAATCATGCATGACCCAACTACCAAGTACCAACCCTAAACAGATGAAAGAATCCTATTTTGTTTGTAATGTTTTATTTTGGTTTTGTTTATCTAATTTTTTATGAAGTAACCCAATGCCGAAGTCCGAAGATTCTGTCAACAAGTTTATAAAAAAAACACATATGCAATCAACACCCCTCGAATCATAATAACGTTTCGGGTCTTTCTTAGATTTCATAGCATTGCCAAAGTAAATACGTAACTTGTTCTATTATCTTACATCTCCATTATTACTAGCTACACGAAACTCACGATTCTCACGAAATGAGTTCTTAATCGTCAAGAAAAAAATTTAAGACTACGAATGCCCGAAAAATTACCAAGTCAAATAAAATGAACAAGACAAGGAATTCGCATAAGATAAGAAGCAGTATTCACCTCCATCCCGGTCCTTCTGTTCTTGCAACTTATCGCATACTTCAATCCGCATTTTCAGATGGGAGACTACTCCCTTTTTCAGCATCCTTTGGCTCCTCCACTGGATGAACTACAAGCATAGCAAGATACACTACATTTTGTACATCATTCTGGTTCTTGATTAAAGACAAGAAGCAGGGATGAATTGGAGTACTAGGAAACTACTAACAGGATCTTCTACAGAAGGATATTTGTAAATGAGAGATGACAAAGATATAGAACACAGAAAGAAGTGTAACCTTTCTCCTGGTTTGGCTCAGATTGACCCTGCCCTGCATTTGTCTCTGCAAGTGCAGCTCTAGCCAGTTCAGTATTTCCTGATCGAATTTTCTGTTTAATCCAAGATAAGCGTATCCTACCTTGCGAGGGCGGACCATTGTGCTTCTCGCTAGGTGTTAGCTGCTTTCCCCACACATTCTCTGATAAAAATTTAATAATAGATAAGGACTTGCTCAAACTGTTTTTTCATTTCAAGTGCAGATTTAACCTGTTTAGCATTTCCTGACAAATTTGCTGTTCAATCCAAGTTAGACGTATCTTACCTTGAGAGGGCGGACCTTTGTGCTTCTTTGTAGGCATCAGCTGTTTCTCCTTTGCCGTCTCTAATCAAATTTTAACAATATATTAGATTTGGTCAAATTGATCCTGACCGGAAGTGCAGCATTAGCCAGTTAAGAATTTCCTGGTCGAGTTTGCTGTTCAATCCAAATTAAGTGTATCTTACCTTCCGAGGACAGAGCAATGTACCTTTTAGGTGTCAGCTGCTTCTTCCTCACCATCTACGGTCAAATTTTAATAAGAAATTAGTATTTAACTGGGTTACCAACTTTCAGATAAAAATAAAATTTCAAACCTTCTTTAACACAAAAAATGATGACGTGTCACTATCCTTAACCGAAAGTTATCGAGGGCAAAGAACGAGACCGAGCAGAAGAGTCTATTAGTTGGGTGGAGCAGAGTAGGATAGCTTTAATGTATTTCATATCTCACATAATATAATACAGCAATTTGATTTAGATTTTACATCATAAATTAATCGATTAAATCAACAAATATATATATTTGAAACCAAACACCTTAAGTTCATTATTGGTACTGATAAAGGCGCTTAAAACAGAAAAAGTGAAGTAAATTTAACATTTCAAAAGAATTACTGAAAACTTAACATTCTACTGCAGTAACATAAATTTATCAGCTACTAGTGACAAAATGGGATAAATAGAAATTTCAGTTGGTTTGCTTAATTGATAAGAGATAAAGCGGATAACAAGCACACACGTCTACATATATGTCCTTTACAATAAAACAGCTCAGATTTTGCTTCCGGAGATAAATCCGGCCCTCCGTCTTTGCTTCGGATCTAGGTTCGGGTGAAATCCTAAGGACATGAAATTTCTAAAATCAAACCGAAAACAAAACTGAAGAGATTTCAACTTGGGCCATTGTTCATGTGAGCAGGAACTCTCTGCACCATTGCCCTCCATCAGTGGACATTCTCGAAAAATGAAAAACAAGGAAAGAAAGAGAGGGATAAAGGTAAAAGAGCTGGCCTTTAGGCCTGTCCTGTTCATGGACATCAGTTGGAAGTCTATTTAAAATTTCCAAACTCCAGTGTTTGTATAAAAAACAGAAACCATGGAATTTTTTTCTATCGACGCCATCTATTTTCTTAATACAGGGGAGTTGCTCCATCTACCACTAAAACTAGAGGTAGAATTCTTTGAATGAACAGGGTAGAATTTTACATAGGACTTCTTTCTAAAAGCGAAAGGAGCGGTGTTCTTTTAGAAATGGAAAGGTTAGATCTTCTGAAAACTAGAAGCGGGGAAATTCTTTAACATAGGAGTTACCCCCTGCTCTGTTAGTGAGCCAGAATTTAGAAAAACAAGAGAAAAAAAAATGTAAAGGGTGGATATTGAACCCTTCACGAGGAGGGGAATTCGATCACTTATGTTCTAACATTCTAACTTTTAATAAAGTAGATGTTTGTCGGGCTTTAGGCTCTTTGTTGTCGGGCTTTGGCCCTCTTTAATCATTGGTTTAACTTAGGCGGTTATCGTGCTTATCACACCTGAATGATGTATCAATTCCTTGTAACGACTAACGTAGATCGTAGTCGATTTCTCGAAAAAAAATACAATTTATTATTTAGTAGTGATAAAAATGGGTAAATAGAAATGCAAATTACTTTTCTTTATCTTGACTAGAGATAAATAGGGCTAGACATTCTTTTCTTTTATGGGAATGATGAAATTAGAAAACAAATCAAAGAAGAGATTTTAAATTGGATCTCTACTCCTCTATGCAGAAGGTCCCTGCTCCATTGATCCGCACTAGTATAGTAGTATATGTCTATTTATAAAAATATAACACTAAAGGTGCGTCAGGCCTTTAAGCATGACCAGAGATAACTACTGCTCTATCAGTGGAAGTTTATGGATCTCCTCGGAGCAACAAGAAACAAGTAGTAAGAGGGAAGAACGAAGAAGGTAACCTTACAAATAAAATTTGGGGAGAATCTTCTTCTCTCTGCATAGCTACCCAGTAATGATAAATTATTGACAAAATAAATAGCAAAAACTCAAGCCGGTAATCTAAATCTCGATCAGAGATAGAGTAAAAATCCTAGAAAGTGGACATGAATTTTCGAAAAAGCTAACTTTCACATAAGAAATCTCAAAAATCTAACATAAACAAATGAAAAGAAGAAATCTCAGCTTGGATTAATTAGAAACAAAGATGAAGATCATAAATAAGATACAAATTGAATAGGACTAGGAGATACATGATATGAGACAAACAAATAACAAAGATCGCACCTTGAGACAAACTTGAAACCCTAGCTTTCTGATTTGGTTAGAGGGGAGAGAGTTGATCTGTATGATTTGAACTTTGAAGACTTCACTATTACTCAAGAAGACCTCATATTTGCGCCTAAACTTTAGAAATTTATTAATAGATGGGAAATCATTGACCCATTAAATTTGATTCTCCTTACCTTATACCACACATGTTAAACAATAAAAACTTTTCCACTTTTAAACAATAAATATCCGATTCATCATTCATCTAAGATTTATCCTGATTCCAATATTTGATAATCATTACAGACTACTGACCTAAAGCCTATCTAACTACTTTATTTATACCCATGTTTAATAAATCATGGATTTTCACTTCCATGAGATCGAACCTCAGACCTCCGCATTGCAGAGAAAATGCACTGCCAACTGGGCTACCGGGTGTTGGCCCAATATTTCTAAGTTCAAATAAGAAGTTTAATTGGCTAATATGTGCCTTGAAAAATTATACCGGATTTCATTATCACCCATTAAATGCCTTCAGTAATTTAGAATTAATTAGGAAGAATCTTTCAATTAAGTTGATAACTATTAGAGCCTAATTGACAGAATTAAGCTTTAAATTTAATGACAAACTTAGTTATTCGATATGGGAAATGGTTATATGACTTGTTATTTGATTTATTACAATTAATCAGAAATGATCTACTTAACAAGAACATTTAATGATAGAATCACGACCTAATCAACATAAGATAGATATTTGAGATATTGAAATTTGTATATAAGTTAAAGCAATAACTTATTAGAATTGTCTAATTGGGAGTTTTGAACTCATACAAAGCTAACTGAAACTATGAATATGTATGGGTAAGATTTAGTAAATCGCATATCAAGGAATTCAAAGATTTGAAAATTACATGTTTCCAATACATGCAACCTATTGTTTCAGCCACAGTTTTGTCCATACTAATTGCTTTTTAGGATTAAATGAACAATTTGAATGACAAGAGGTTTTATCCGGAGAGGTTAGATTAAATTTTTTTTAATTTAATTTAACTCATAAGATAGCGAAATTAAATTTAACTCATAAGATAGCGAAATTAAAATCTTATACTACCAAAATTTGGCTAATCGTCGCCTTCAACATCAGTTGGAGCCTCCCAAGGCCTATTTATCAAGCTATTAATCAGTGGCAAAATTTGAAGACTCCAGGAAAGGAGATTTGGAACCTGATTCCCTTTGCAATCAATTGGTGCCTTTGGGAACATAGGAACGATAAGATCTTTAACGAGTCGAATCCCTATTATGCAACAAGGAGGAAGAAGTAAAAGGGTTCATATTCCATTGGAGTAGAAACTCGATCTGGGCTAACGCATATTATAACTTTGTTCACAACGAGGAAGCTATGATGATATAACATAACTAGCCAGGTTACCCTATAATATTATTATCAATTTAGAAGACAATTGGAAAATGATGCAAATATTAGCTTATGGATTCACCCCCACAGCATAACCATAACCATAGCAAGTAAAGTATTTATCCGAAAAGCAAATTGGTGTAGTATATGGTTGGAGCTCTAGATAGTTAGGCTCAAATGAACACAATTTCAGTTCATTGACGAATTCATGGACTAACTTAAGCTTACACAAACTAATTCATCAATTTGAGTTCTACCCATATCAAAAGCAAGAGAATGCAAAATATGTAACATGAAAGTAAAATCAAACAGATATAAATAACTAAAGAGAGATAAAGATAGAGAGAGAACCTTTAAAGGAACTCCAATCTTAGGGCAGAAAACCCAACACCAAGTGCATTTTTTCATGACTACACCAACTATCTCTGGAAATATAGATTGTTTTCTTATTATTAATTTATACCTAGAAAGTAGAAACCAACCTGCTGTAACAACTAAGGAAGAAGTTCAGTAGGTTTTTGAGGTGATTAAGTTGCCATTTGAGGTCTGAAACTCTGGATTTGAATGTTTCTTTGTGATTGAAATGAAAACCCAGAATTGGGTTTCCTATGAATTGGTTGATAATTGAATTTCTGAAGCATTTTGAGCGTTATGGAGATCGGAGATGAGAGAATTTACAAATCATTTCCATGTCTTCTTCTCTCAGCCGTCGACCCTTTCCTTTTATTTTTTCCTGCCGAAGAATTAAAGTCGATATGGGCACACGTAAGATTAAAGGCAGGAGAATTTTAAGAGCGACCCTTAGTGGAAAGAACAAGATTTTATGGAGTACAAACTTTTTGTCTTTAGATGATTACCGAAGTCATTTGAACTAAATCGAAAAGATATGTCTGATTTATATGTCTGGTCGTCCGGACTCATCCTACTAATGAAAATTTAAGTTTTCCTCGAAACAAAAATAAAAAAAAAATAATGAAAATTTAAGAGCAATATCATATAAGGGTAACTTTCGGGTTTCAGTCGGTAAGACGATAACCGTCACTGTTGAATTAAATCAGATAATGCATAAAACATCGAAATTTGGACGTTGATACTCATTCTTCGGACAAAAATTAAAATAATGTCTAAAGTTACTATTCATGACGTACTCGATTAATACAGTCTCACGATTTTCAAGCATCCATAGAAGAAATCTAAGTGTCTAGGGATATTCGAAAAAAACGGTAACATATATGATTTGAATTTTTTATAAAAAACAAGCCGTAATTATTCTATGCACCTATCAAATTGGTGCATTCAATGAGTTACCTTCTTGAATTTTTTTTCCAACTAATGCACCACTTTCATTGAAAAACACTTGAAATGAAGATAAATGAATATTTCTGTATTTTTTTTAGTGGGTGCTTCTTTTTTTTGTCTTTCATTGAAACACACTAATACAAAACTACAACATAGAAGATGATATTGGATGAAGATAAAAGTGTTATTTCGAGATTGTTCAGACCAAAAAACTTACAGCAGTGGTGTAGATCGTGGTCTATGGAGGAAACAAATGAGGAAAAATCTTTAGGTATTGAAAGTGGCAGAGAAATTTAGTTTTCTTATTAGTTTGATTCTTATTGACCAAGTGGTGAGTGTTCACCAAATCAAGCGAAGGGACGGCTAATAGCACTCGCTAAAATTGTTGTTAGTCCCCGGTCAGGGAGGCACCTAGTCCACCCTCCTGTTCTTTCTTCTTCTTCATCTCTTCTCCTTCTTCAAATCATCATCAACACTTTATCATAGAAATAACTTTTTTATTGAACCGTCATCGTCAATCAACAATTAGGAGTTAGGGAGATAAATAACCTTGTTTTAGAGAAAGAAAGAGAGTAGAACAATTATGAGAAGAACTTTGATTTCAAACCAACTTTATCTATGATTAAAGTCGGAGTTAGAGAGATAAAGAACGTTGATCTAAAATCACCATTAAAAATACTCCTGGAAACCTTACTCACCAACTGGTTCAGACCAGCCTGACTGGTCAATCCTAGACCTTAAGCAAAGTCCCGGACTAACCAGTCTGAAACTCAAAGCAAGGGCTCGGACTTACCCGTCTGAAACCTCTCGGACCAATTCGATCTGAATTCTTGAGTTAAGTTTCGGACGGGTCGATCAGTGCCCGGGTGCCAATAGATGTTTGGGGTTAAAAGAGATTGATGGTGCTAACAACAATTTTAACGGGTGCTATTAGCCGCTCCCTCAAGCGAAATGTGAGTGTGACGTGAAAACAAATTTCCCGTTCGGTTATTCGGTCTGCCGACCATGAACCGTCCAGTTTGGATGATCTATTTCCAATTAGCTAGGCCCATCTTGATCTTTTTTTCTTATGGGCAATAGAAACCAGATCTCTCAACTTTGAATCGTTTTCTTAATAGTCAGCCTAGTTTAGAAAAAGACAAAGAATCTCACTGCCAAAGATCCAACGTCGAATAATACCACTCAATCAAATGGGTTTCTCATTACGGCCACATTTTGTAGCTCCTATAATGATCCATATTGTTTATCAAAAAAATATAGCTTTTAGACAAAAAAAGTACATGGTAGCAAGATTACAAGAACTTGTTTGACGCACGCTGCATGTGAAAATGGACATTGTAGTACATGCATATCTAAACCTATTGCGCTCGACCAAGACATTAACACTGTTAGAACTAAAAGTCGCGGAAGCTATCGAACCTACCCAGAAATTGATCCGACTACGAAGATTAATCGAAAAGCTAAGCCAAAATCTAAATATGCGAACAGAATTAACGAGGTTCAGCTTTATAGCCTACGTCCTCGGGCGAACAAGAAATCTTTAGTGAAGGATAGATGAAGACGACTAACACAACCCGCAAGTTCGTCCCAAGATGGTACCGTATAGAATTTAACCTTCTATACTAGATCTTCGACGACCGAGAAATTTAACACCGCTCAAAACTATGAACAAAAAATTTCTCTCTCACTTGCTCTCTCTCTTTAGCTCTCTCTAAAGAAGAGTTGTTGTTGCTTGTCTTGGTGATGATGATTAGATTGGACCCAAGACCTCCTATTTATATTATAATATAAGCCGGTGGGGAACCAAATTTTGGAAACCAATTCCAATTTAGAAACTGCCACAACCCAAACCGCCATCCAAAATTTGGAAACCGCCTCTTAAATCCAATTTGGAAACCGCCTCTTACAATTCTCCACCTCGTACACAATTTGATACCCTTCAAATTTTGGACGAACACCAGGATACTCCTTGTAAGATATATCTGCTTCTTGTAACTTCATCCGACTGAGCCATATGACCATGGCTGCCTACGTACCCTTTTACAGGATCAAGCCTACCGTAGTTCTACCAACCCTTCACATAGAGATTACCTTGTCGCCATTACGCCCTTTCGGGCAACTTAACACGAGCCGATTTGTAGCAATTCCAGGAAATGCTGAAACTTGCTACACGTCACCACTTTAGTCAACATGTCCGCGGGATTCTCATCTGTGTGTACCTTCATAAGAGAAACATCACCTTCCTCTATGACATCTCGTACAAAGTGATACCTGACATCGATATGCTTAGTGCGAGCATGATGAACCTGATTCTTCGCCAAGTGGATCGCACTTTGACTATCACACCATACATCCACGCACTCTTGCTTAATCCCTAGATCATCCAGAAGACCCCACAACCACAATGCTTCCTTCACACCCTCGGCCATAGCCATATACTCGGCCTCCGTAGTAGATAACGCAACTGTAGATTGTAACATCGATCGCCAACTAACTGGAGCACCATGTACCCTAAATACATAATCAGTAGTAGATCGTCTTCTATCTAGATCGCCAGCATAATCCGAGTCAACATAACCGCTTACTTGACATGTGTCTCCACCAAAGCACAAACCCGTATCAACGGTACCCTTCAAGTACCTCAAGACCCACTTCACAGCTTCCCAATGTGTCTTCCCCGGGTTTGCCATAAACCTACTAACCACACTGACCGCCTGTGAAATGTCCGGACGAGTACACACCATAGCGTACATCAAACTGCCAACTGCATTAGCATACGGTATACGATCCATATGATCCTTCTCCACCGTAGTAGTGGGAGATTGTTTTCCCGAGAGCCTGAAGTGTGGTGCCAAAGGTGTTGACACCGCCTTCGCATTCTGCATCCCGAACCGAGAAACTACTCGTTCGATGTAACCTTTCTGTTTCAAGTACAGTTTCTTACTTGACCGCTCTCTCTTAATCTCCATTCCCAGTATCTTCTTTGCAGCGCCCATGTCTTTCATCTCAAACTCTTGACTGAGTTGAGATTTCAACTTATTTATCTCCACCATGCTCCGAGAAGCAATAAGCATGTCATCCACATACAAAAGGAGATAAATAAAGTCACCTTCGCGAAGCTTCTTGATGTATACACAACAATCATAGTCACTTCTGCGAAAACCATGCTTTAGCATGAAAAAATTAAATCGTTTGTACCATTGGCGAGGGGATTGTTTCAATCCGTAAAGAGATTTTCTCAAACGACATACTTGATTTTCTTTGCCCTCAACCTTGTATCCCTCAGGTTGAGCCATATAAATTTCTTCTTCCAAATCTCCGTGCAAGAAGGCGGTTTTAACATCGAGTTGTTCCATCTCAAGATCACTATGAGCAACAATACTCAATAGCACCCGAATAGAAGTATGTTTCACGACCGGGGAGAAAATCTCATTGTAGTCGACCCCTTCTTTCTGTGCATAACCCTTGGCCACTAGTCTTGCCTTATACCTTGTACCCTTGATTTCCGAAGAATCCTCTTTCTTCTTGTACACCCATTTACAACCAATAACAGACTTACCTTCGGGCAATGGGACAACCCCCCATGTCTGGTTCTTGTGAAGAGACTCCATCTCTTCTTGCATAGCAACCAACCAACTCTCTCTTTCTGCCGCGGCGATAGCTTGTTTGAAGGTGACCGGCTCGTCGTCTTCCACCGAGAGTGCATATTCAACCACATTTGCCTGCCCGTAATGCCTAAGAGGTTTGTCTGACCCTAACCTCTGTACCGGCTTATATAACCGTTTCGGCCTAGTGTGTACCGAAACATCCTGCTGTTGTTGTTGTAAAACTTGTGTACCTTCCCCTTGAACCTCCTCATGATCGGGGTTCATCAATTTCCTCATCCTGAGTATTATCCTGATGTTCCACCTGATCATGATTCCTAGAAACCCGTTGGTCTTCGGCTTCTACTTCCACTACTTGAGCTTTAGTAGACCCAACATCACCACAACTAGGCACCGTAGCTTTCGCCATAGCTACAATAGATGACTCATCAAACACCACATCTCTGCTGATTACAAACTTCTTGTCTTCCGTACACCATAACCGATAACCCTTGACTCCTGTAGCATATCCTAAGAAAATTGCCTTCTTTGCTCTATTGTCAAGTTTGTTACCTTTAACATGGTAATAGGCCGTACAACCGAAAACCTTAAGTCTCCCGTAATCTGCATGTTCACCTGACCACACCTCGTAAGGTATGCCGCCATCTAAAGAAGAATGTGGAGATCTGTTCACAATATAACAAGCTGTAGCAACAGATTCTGCCCACCATTCTACGCCTAGTCCCGAATTGGAGCGCATACATCTAGCCTTCTCAAGTAGTGTACGGTTCAATCTCTCTGCGACTCCATTCTGCTGAGGTGTGTTTACTACTGTCCAGTGCCTCACAAACACGCATTTTGACTAGCTAGACTGTGTTATGTACTTCAGTCGTTGTAAAGACCAAAGCTCGCTAGAAGTTATTACACGCCTAATGTGCTTAGCAAAATCATTCGCAAAAAACAAGACTTCAAACTGAATGCAAAACTTTTGGATCTCTTGTGAAGTCACCTGAGAGATCCAACTAAGAGAATTCTTCGGGTATTTAGTTCTAGAACAACATTGGAAGAATCTAGTTCCAGTATAATCTCAAAAAAAATGAAGCTTCTGGTGCCATAACCAAATGAGCAAGAGTACTCGACACTCTCTTCATTATTTGCACGCCGAAAGATCTCTGATTTTGATAAAATTAGAGTTATGATCATGAACGATTATACCAACAGCTGCGTGTTTATCAGATGTCCGAAAAGAAACATTTACATTAGTCTTAAGATTTGGGTAAGCAAGTGGGATCTGGGAAAGGTTTAGAGGGACTCGTCCCCTGAGGTGGGATAGTATGTTCTAAAGTTACTTTGAGATCTTCACCACCATCTCCATCTCTCTCCCAGCTACCTCTAAAAGGTTACTTTGAGAAACCCTCAAGTCTGAATCCTCAAGCTGACTTTATCTTCTTCTTCGACTAAACTTTCCTTCTCAGGGTGATCAATTGGCCAGAATCCAGCTCTGGCCTTAGGCAAAGAGGTTTGCTTAACAAATGACTTGGTTCACTTGCCAACGATCCTTGGTTGGAGTAGTAAGAGGTTTAGTCTTTCACTTTAGAGGTAAGGGTTTGAGGTACATTGCCAATTCAAAAAAGAATATGACCTGGTCCACTTATACGGACCACATCAAATGATGGTCTGTCGGCATGGTAGAAACCATTGTGCCTACATACCTCCCCCATTGTTTTGGCTGGTCAGTTTGCTTAAGAGGTACCAAGGAGTTAACAAGTGCTGTTGATGGCATCAATCACACGAAAGTATCTTTATTTTACTCAATATATTCTCACAAAAAACAAACATGGATGTTCTAAGAGTTACTAAAACTATAACACAAAAATAGAACAAAAATTTGAACAAGAGATGAAAAGTGTTTTGAATAATTTTATTCAATAGAGTACTTTCGAACTAAAAATCATTGGGAAGAACTAACTTGCGAAATCTGCCGATACCCATCCCAAACAAAGCATTCATCTTTAGCGAAGAATGTAATTTGTTCACTACAAATCTTTTTTCAAGGGCTCCGACTTTGGTAATGTGGTGATTTAACGCGAGCCCCATGCTAGAAGAGAGGGATTTTGAAGAATCTGCAAAACTACAAATATTTAGGGACAGTGTTGATATAGCAATCTACATATTCACGACAGGAATGAAGCTAGTTTAACTAAATTTAACACATTTCTCCTACGAAAATCGCAACAATGAAAACCAATAGCTGTCTGATCTGAGTGGTTGAATGAAGTGGAGGAACCATTTCCTGCCTTCCCTTGCTTTTTCTTTCCTCAGTAGATTATGTCGAGGAAGAATTTTTATAGAACCAGGCTCGCCCGGTAACTCAGACTCAGTTTTCTGCATAGCAGCAACACACCTATAGACAGTGCTGCTTAACCCAAAAAGCAAAAGTGAGACAAGAGATTGATATTTCATCATACAAGATAGAAGACAGATACAAATAAGCGTTCAATCATACCAATTTTATAGCATTTGTAACATTCTTATATAAATCACACACTTTCATCCTAAAGTGTGTGCCCATTATCCTGTTCTGTGCAATTTTGGGTTGGAACTAGCAGAAAAGAGGTAACTGATTTCACAACTTAGATCTGCATTTCTGTGAATTTCTATGCTGTCAAATACTAATAGAAGCTCAAGATCAACTATGCAAGTAGGGGGAAAATCTCGCATCATTGAACCTATAAGCTCTAAATCTTCTAAAGGTCTAGAGCATTTAGAACAGGAAAAGTAAGTTTACTTCATCGCTCTCATCCATGATTAGCACTTTTTCACATTCTACAATTCTTACTTCCGTAATATTTAACAAGTTTCTGAAATTAATGAGAAAAAATATACCTTCCAAGCAAACATTACCTTGATGTAGAGCACATGGACGTCTTGGGTGAAGCTCTAATTCCATCTGCAATAAGTGAACCATGAAGTAGCATCAACCACATACCTCACTGGATATGGAAAATAAAAGAATGAATATATCCCCAACTTTCAATTTCAGTTTTACTGAACGAAGATCTGGACTAAACATTCAATTTTCAATAAGAATGTGACGAGAAATAGAAAAGTGTTATTTGAATTCGCTCATCTTGTATAGAAGGATATGGCCCGCATTAACATATACAGACACCGCCAGATCTTTAAGAAATACCTGCAGTGCGAAGAACAGACAGTTCATATAAATCAAGATAAACATCTCACTTGGAGATAATGATTGAAGGTTTGACGTTTCAGAGCAACTTTATAGAAAAAGAGAGGTGGTGTATACTCACATAGCACTCGTAGTCCAAACAACGCCGTGAACATTTAAATCTGCCTGTTCTGCCAAAAAATGTTATGTGAAGGATGGTTAGCGAGATCATAAATGAAGAACAGAGTATTTCATGATACAATAATTTACAAGGCTAATATATATACTAGTGTATGTCAATGTCAGAATCTATATGCATAAAATTGGCATGACAATAATATCCCATCCTAGATTTACGGCCTCATAATTCTTGGCTGTACATTTTGCTCACCCTGTTCACCGTCAAATCCATAGGAACCTTTCAAGGATTTATAGATTCCTTTAATACAAAAGCTGACGAGAAAGTCGTTCATCAATAGTAAAACCTTGTAAATAAATATATTTATCCAAACTTAGCAATATCTAAAATAAGAAAAAAGTTACATAATTCTCAGTGCAAAATATCCAAACGAGCCGTGTTATCCTTTGCACCAAAGCATGGCAATACTAAGCGCAGACTTCAGACGAGCTTGAAAGTTCAATCAGGGGATCTAAGAGATTCCTTGCCTAAGCATAATCTAAGTTAGTCAAGAAAACTAGTTCCCCTCCTTCATTTCTTTCAACCCACAAGGGGGGTAAATCCTTAACTTTTGTCGTTTTCATCCAATATGTCAAATTTGAACATTGATAGCTACTTCAAATTCTTCTTCGTTTTCTATCTTCAATTTGTTCCCCACAAAGCCCCTAAAAATCTTCCTCTGTGTACCGTTCAATGTTACCTGGAAAGCGGATCGCCCGGCACGTGGTATGAATAAGGGTGCCCGATACGCTACCATGACAATGTCACATTTTAGGAATACATATCGTTCGTACGAAACGACGATATGTTTTGAATTATTTCTTGGATAACATATACCCTTTAAGATGCATCTAGAAAAGATACACATACTCTAAGATATTCTTCCTCCATAAAACTTACAATCTTAGCTAGTTATCTAAACAATCATGTAGCTAACTACTCAACTAGGAAAGCTACTACATTTTCACAACAGAATTGGTTAACTAAGTTTAAGGCTAAAGATTTCAAACAAGCCAAATTTGGAGTATTGGATCGCGGACGCACCCAAAAATGGTATGTGAATCCATTATAAGGTACGTAGGGGATGGAGTTTTTGATACTAGTGTCAACATAGGGATGATCCACCATACAATCTTTTTGTGAGAATGAGTTCATTATTTAGGCCACCATCAAATAAAGTCACAATGTCAAAACATTTAATCCTTTATATATTGGTTCAAGCTCATTTGTGAATCCTCATTTTACAAAGGGAATCCCTTATTATAGATACTTATATAAGTCTTTTGAAAAATATGACTTTTCTCGGACTGGGCCTAAATAACACAAGGACCCTAAAGATCAACCTTTAAATCTTCTGACCATTTTATGTGAGCCTTGCAAATTGGTGTAATAGTAAATAAATTACTTGGTCGGGACAAGTTATGCTTGTGCGGAATTAGTAGTTCTTTGGTAGTAGGTGAGGAAGCATTATTGTTTCTTTTCATGTCGAGAAACATGGAAAGTAAGGAATTTAGACTTTCTAAACGAAAGATATTTTATAAGACTCATTTCCGAAGAATCACAAAGTCTAAAGGGCCAACTTAGTTAAGCATCTAAGCCTACAACGTTAACTTCCATAGTTTTATCATGTTCCCGCTAAGCGAGATAGCAAAACTATATACAGTTACTTTAAGAGATACATGAATTTTATTTTCTATCTTTTCTCAACACCGAATACTTCCTTCTTGAATGAAATGATACATTAGGTATCTTCCTTCACTAGGATTACTTGCAAAATTTTTTCTTTCTTTGGTGTTAATGACATATTGGACAAAAATATCCATAATTTCATATATCTAGAAAGAACAAATAAGACTCTGATGTATATCATCTCATCTTCTTTCTCCTTCAATACGTTTACACACTACCGTCTCATAACACAGATCCGGTAATGTAAACTCTCTCTCATTCTTTTCTTTGTTAGCTTTCCTCTCTTTTTCACTTCTCTCCAAAATAAAAGTTACATTGAGTTTATAAAATTACAATTTCCATGACATAAGGTAGCGTGGTTGTAATATACTTTTTTACCAAAAGCTACTATGATATTTTATTGGCTTTTAATCTCTCTCTCCAATTAATATTAGTTGGTTTAGCTTGCTATTGTTTATCTATTGGAGGTGGTATGGCAATTTGAAATAGAAGATCAGCAATTGTTCCACACAACTTCGCTGAGTTAAAAATTAGCAGATACTTTACCCCCAGAGTACAATGCAGGGAATTTCTTCCACTATCCCTCGAGTAGTTAACAACCTAATACTCTAAAACTTAAGTGTTGTAAACCTATAGCCAAACTCATTGATTGGTAAACTAGAAGATTTTTAGTCAACTAGTTAAAGTTTAAGTTTTATGAAATGTTTTGATTAAGTGTATCTATCCTATATGTTCTACTGAAAGTGTATATGTTCTAGGAAAATAGTCCTAGAATAAATGCAGGAACGAGACTATAGTTCTGGTTTATGTAAACCACATAAACATTGGTTTAATGACTAATAAAGTTTGAATATAACAACTTCACTTATACATGACGGACAATGCAAAATTAGAGTGTTTTCAAAGGCACAATAATGTGAAAAGTGAGTTCCATGTACACGACACTTAGGCCCACATTTAGAAAGACCTTCTAGATCTATGTTGTGTCGTAACACATTGTGTTATATATAGGTTATGCCTTTTGAGTGGGTTGGGCAATGTGGAGAAGCCTAGGGTTGTCTACTGCAAGCCCTTGCCAAGGAAAAACCTTGTAGCATGTGGAACTAGTCTTTTGGGCCTACGTAGCCAAAATCAAGGACACCAAAACTGGTATTAATCAGGGTGTTATATCACACACGTAGAGGTGGAAGCTCCTATAGAGGTCTCATCAGGGACCAGGATAAGAATATAAACATAGTAAAATGAAACTACAAAAAGATGTGGCTTATCATGCGGCAGCTATGAACTTACTTGTGGGGCATATGTGTGCACACGTTCATGCACCCTTTAGGTTACCATGTAATCATTACATGATTCTACGATTTAAATCACTGTTTGCTCCATAGAAATACATTTGGCAGCACGCCATGTACTGACAGAACATAGTCTGAAGTTGCCACATGTATCTTTCTCAATATTTATTTTAAAAAAACACAACTAAGCATGCCACAAGCAAATTTAATCCCAGTCAAATATATAAACTATAGCATCAATATAATATGGTTTCATATGCAATCTGAGAAGTTATGCAAAGAATGCAAGAGCAGCAGGTAGGAAGTATAAATCGAGTAGCAATGTCAAAACGAACTTTATTAGCAGACCAACTTCAGCTTCATAAATATGATGAAACATGATGTACTCACCATACCCTTCTCCTAGATGCATAACCTCCAAGTTATATTTCATACTGCATAAGAGAAAAATATGTCAATACTTAAAAGAGAAAAGGATTAAAGAATCTTGTGAAATAAAAACTGCAATATTTTATTCGATCTAACTTCTAAGCATACAATTAAACATTTAATTGTAGTAACAAACCACCATAGCGATTCTCAATCATGCATGACCCAACTACCAAGTACCAACTCTAAACAGATTGAAGAATCCTATTTTGTTTGAAATGTTTTATTTTGGTTTTGTTTATCTAATTTTTTATGAAGTAACCCAATGTTGGAGTCTGAAGATTCTGTCAACAAGTGTATATCACATATGCAATCAACACCCCTCGAATCATAATAACGTTTCGGGTCTTTCTTAGATTTCATAGCATTGCCTAAGTAAATACGTAACTTGTTCTATTATCTCACATCTCCATTATTACTAGCTACACGAAACTCACGATTCTCACGAAATGAGTTCTTAATCGTCAAGAAAAAAATTTAAGACTACGAATGCCCGAAGAATTACCAAGTCAAATAAAATGAACAAGACAAGGAATTCACATAAGATAAGAAGCAGTATTCACCTCCATCCCGGTCCTTCTGTTCTTGCAACTTATCGCATACTTCAATCCGCATTTTCAGATGGGAGACTACTCCCTTTTTCAGCATCCTTTGGCTCCTCCACTGGATGAACTACAAGCATAACAAGATACACTACATTTTGTAAATCATTCTGGTTCTTGATTGGAGTACTAGGAAACTACTAACAGGATCTTCTACAGAAGGATATTTGTAAATGAGAGATGACAAAGATATAGAACACAGAAAGAAGTGTAACCTTTCTCCTGGTTTGGCTCAGATTGACCCTGCCCTGCATTTGTCCCTGCAAGTGCAGCTCTAGCCAGTTCAGTATTTCCTGATCGAATTTTCTGTTTAATCCAAGATAAGCGTATCCTACCTTGCGAGGGCGGACCATTGTGCTTCTCGCTAGGTGTTAGCTGCTTTCCCCACACATTCTCTGATAAAAATTTAATAATAGATAAGGACTTGCTCAAACTGTTTTTTCATTTCAAGTGCAGCTTTAACCTGTTTAGCATTTCCTGACAAATTTGCTGTTCAATCCAAGTTAGGCGTATCTTACCTTGAGAGGGCGGACCTTTGTGCTTCTTTGTAGGCATCAGCTGTTTCATCTTTGCCGTGTCTAATCAAATTTTAACAATATATTAGATTTGGTCAAATTGATCCTGACCGGAAGTGCAGCATTAGCCAGTTAAGAATTTCCTGGTCGAGTTTGCTGTTCAATCCAAATTAAGTGTATCTTACCTTCCGAGGACAGAGTAATGCACCTTTTAGGTGTCAGCTGCTTCTTCCTCACCATCTACGGTCAAATTTTAATAAGAAGTTAGTATTTAACACAAAAATTAAATTTTCAAACCTTCTTTAACACAAAAAATGATGACGTGTCACTATCCTTAACCCAAAGTTATCGAGGGCAACGAACGAGACCGAGCAGAAGAGTCTATTAGTTGGGTAGAGCAGAGTAGGATAGCTTCAATGTATTTCATATCTCACAATATAATACAGCAATTTGATTTAGATTTTACATCATAAATTAATCGATTAAATCAACGAATAAATATATTTGAAATAGAACACCTTAAGTTCATTATTGGTACTGATAAAGGCGCTAAAAACCGAAAAAGAGCCATCAAAGATGTTGGCGTTGACAACATCGCCTTCACCTAATATTATATGCTCCTCCTATTACATAGTGAAGCTTGTGGATTAAGAGAAAATGAAATAAATTTAACATTTCAAAAGAATTACTGAAAACTTAACATTCTACCGCAGTAACATAACTTTATCAGCTACTAGTGACAAAATGTGATAAATAGAAATTTCAGTGGGTTTGCTTAATTGATAAGAGATAAAGCGGATAACAAGCACACACGTATACATAAATGTCCTTTAAAATAAAACAGCTCAGATTTTGCTTCGGAACTAGGTTCGGGTAAAATCCTAAGGACATGATGAAATTCTAAAATCAAACCGAAAAAAAAAACTGAAGAGATTTCAACTTGGGCCATTGTTCATGTGAGCAGGAACTCTCTGCATCTTTGCGCTCCATCAGTGGACATTCTCGAAAAATGAAAAACAAGGAAAGAAAGAGAGGGATAAAGGTAAAAGAGCTGGCCTTTAGGCATGTCCTGTTCATGGACATCAGTTGGAAGTCTATTCAAAAATTTCCAAACTCCAGTTTTTGTATAAAAAAACAGAAGTCGTTGAATTTTTTTTCTACCGACACCATCTATTTTTCTTAATACAGGGGAGTTGCTCCATCTACCACTAAAACTAGAGGTAGAATTCTTTGAATGAACAGGGTAGAATTTTACATAGGACTTCTTTCTAAAAGCAAAAGGGGCGGCATTCTTTTAGGAATGGAAAGGTTAGATCTTCTGAAAACTAGAAGTGGGGAAATTCTTTAAAATAGGAGTTACCCCTGCTCTGGTAGTGAGCCAGAATTTAGAAAAACAAGAGAAAAAAATGTAAAGGGTGGATATCGAACCCTTCACGAGGAGTGGAATTTGATCACTTATGTTCTAACATTCTAACTTTTAATAAAGTAGACGTTTGTCGGACTTTAGGCTCTCCGTTGTCGGGCTTTAGGCCTCTTTAATCATTGGTTTAACTTAGGCGGTTATCGTGCTTATCACATCTGAATGATGTATCAATGCCTTGTAACGACTAACGTAGATAGTAGTCGATTTCTCGAAAAAAAAATACAATTTATTATTTAGTAGTGTTAAAAATGGGTAAATAGAAATGCAAGTTACTTTTCTTTATCTTGACTAGAGATAAAGAGGACTGGACATTTATTTCTTTTATGGTAATGATGAAATTAGAAAACAAATCAAAGAAGAGATTTTAAATTGGATCTCTACTCCTCTATGCAGAAGGTCCCTGCTCCATTGATCCGCACTAGTATAGTAGTATATGTCTATCTATAAAAATATAACACTAAAGGTGTGTCAGGCCTTTAAGCATGACCAGAGATAACTACTGCTCTATCAGTGGAAGTTTATGGATCTCCTCGGAGCAACAAGAAACAAGTAGTAAGAGGGAAGAACGAAGAAGGTATCCTTACAAATAAAATTTGGGGAGAATCTTCTTCTCTCTGCGTAGCTACCTAGTATTGATAAAATAATGGCAAAATAGATAGCAAAAACTCAAGCAGGTAATCTGAATCTCGATCAGAGATAGAGTAACAATCCTAGAAAGTGGACTTGAATTTTCGAAAAAGCTAACTTTCACACAAGAAAATCTCAAAAATCTAACATAAACAAATGAAAAGAAGAAATCTCAGCTTGGATTAATTAGAAACAAAGATGAAGATCATAGATAAGATATAAATTGAATAGAACTAGGAAATACATGATATGAGACAAAAAAAAGAACAGAGATCGCACCTTGAGACAAACTTGAAACCCTAGCTTTCTGATTTGGTTAGAGGGGAGAGAGTTGATCTGTGTGATTTGAACTTTGAAGACTTCACTATTATTCAAGAAGACCTCATATTTGCGCCTAAACTTTAGAAATTTATTAATAGATGGGAAATCATTGACCCATTAAATTTGATTCTCCTTACCTTTTACCACATGTTAAATAATAAAAACTTTTCCACTTTTAAACAATAAATGTCCGATTCATCATTCATCTAAGATTTATCTTGATTCCAATATTCTAATATTTCCAAGTTTAATTTGGATATTGACTATGATAATCATTACAAACTACTGACCTAAAGCCCATCTAACTACTTCACTTATACCCATGTTTAATAAATCCTGGATTTTCACTTCCATGAGATCGAACCTCGGACCTCCGTATTGCGGAGAAAATGCACTCCCAACTGGGCTACCAGGTGTTGGCCCAATATTTCTAAGTTAAAATAAGAAGTTTAATTGGCTAATATGTGCCTCGAAACATTATACCGGATTCAATTATTACCCATTAAATGCATCCAGTAATTTAGAATTAATTAGGAAGAATCTTTCAATGAAGTTGATAACTATTAGAGCCTAATTGACAGAATTAAGCTTTAAATTTAATGACAAACTTAGTTATTCGATGTGGGAAATGGTTATATGAATTGTTATTTGATTTATTACAATTAATCAGAAATGATTTACTTAACAAGAACATTTAATGATACAATCACGACCTAATCAACATAAGATAGATATTTGAGATATTGAAATTTGTATATAAGTTAAAGCAATAACTTATTAGAATCGTCTAATTTGGGAGTTTTCAACTCATACAAAGCTAACTGAAACTATGAATATTTATGGGTAAGATTTAGTAAATCGCATATCAAGGAATTCAAAGATTTGAAAATTACATGTTTCCAGTACATGCAACCTATTGTTTCAGCCACAGTTTTGTCCATACTAATTGCTTTTTTACGATTAAATGAACAATTTGAATGACAAGAGGTTTTCCGAAGAGGTTAGATTTAATTTAACTCATAAGATAGCGAAATTAAAATCTTATACTACCAAAATTTGGCTAATCGTCGCCTTCAACATCGGTTGGAGCCTCCCAAGGTCTATTGATCAAGCTATTAATCAGTGGCAAAATTTGAAGACTCCGTGAAAGGAGGTTTGAAACCTGATTCCCTTTGCAATCAATTGGTGCCTTTGGGAACATAGGAACGACACGATCTTTAACGAGTCGAATCCCTACAATGCAACAAGGAGGAAGACGTAAAAGGGTTCATATTCCATTGGAGTAGAAACTCGATCTGGGCTAATGCATATTATAACTTTGTTCACAACGAGGAAGCTATGATGATATAACATAACTAGCAGGTTACCCTATAATATTATTATCAATTGGAAAATGATGCAAATATTAGCTTATGGATTCACCCCCACAGCATAACCATAGCAAGAAAAGTACTTACCCGAAAAGCAAATTGGTGTAGTATATGGTTGGAGCTCTAGATAGTTAGGCTCAAATGAACACAATTTCAGTTCATTGACGAATTCATGGACTAACTTAACCTTAAAAAATGGCGGCTAAATAAAAGAAAGGTATATCCTGATTTTCATATGCTCTAAACATGAATCCAAAATGGCGGTTAAAAGAAAGGTATGTCCTGATTTTCATATGCTCTAAACATGAATCTCATAACAAATTGAGTATCATAAGAAGGACCAAATTCTTGTATTATGAATAGGGATACCCATTACCTCACTTGGCATATGTGAATAGAAAACATAGAGAAATAACCAAAATTTCAGTTTATTGACAAATTTATGGACTAACTTGCTCCACCCACCCAATAGATTTGGTTTTTTTTTGGAACTTAGAATGAATATATTATTGAAATAAAATAGCTATGTACATAGGATATGGAGGCTAGAAGTGATATTTCACGATATCCAGGCCTCCCAATTAACTACTACATCCAAATATGAAACATTCTTAAATTTCTCTATTTTCCTAATCCAGGAGTAAATGACACCCTTGACATCTTCAATGTCTATCACTGAGTTCAGGTTCTTTTCCTTAAAGATCTTGCTATTCCTGTCATGCCAAATACTCCATACAATCGCAGCTGGGACCAGCTGCCAAACCTCCTTTCTGTGCTTCCTCTTGGACAAACCATCCCACTGAGTTATCATATTATGTATGGTTTCAGGATGACACCAATGGGTTGCCATAAGCTTGGCAAAATAGTTCCAGATGCCGGCTGCCACCCTACAATGGAGGAATAGGTGATCAGCCGATTCTTCCTCTTCCTTGCATAGAATGCATCTATTAGGGATTTGAAAACCCCTTCTTTTCAAAGCATCCACAGTGGGAACTTTCTGAACTAGGATAGCCCACATAAAGAATCCCACTCTTGGTGGCAAAGCCTTGATCCAAACTGATTTGGATACACAAGGCTCTAGGAGGATGCCATCTCTATCCAACCTTTTGTAACAGTTAGCAACTGTCAGGGGCTCACTCCCCTCATTGCACCATACTCGAGAATCCGGTTCATCCAAGAAATTTGCTTCTTGAATGATTTGCAATAGGTGGACATATTGCTGCATCTCCCAATCATTCAGATTCCTCCTGATAACAATATCCCAAAAGTCACTCTCAGTATTATACATCTCTGCCACAGTAGCCAAAGGCCTAACTGCCAACCTGAATACATCAGGGAAGCTTAAGCTTAAGCTACTCGACCCAATCCAACTGTCCGTCCAAAATTTGATTTTCAGACCATCCCCCAGGACCCATCTAGTAATATTATGGCAGTCCTTTAGGTGAGCTGTGATGCCTTTCCAAACTCCGCAGCCAAAAGATATATTCTTGCATTTTCTAACCCAAAGGTCACTGCTCGTGCCGTACTTACTAGAGATAACCCTTTGCCATAACTGGTTACTCTCCTGATCCATCCTCCATAGCCATTTAGTGAGGAGAGCTTTATTCATATATTCTAAGTTTTTCACCCCCATGCCTCCTTTGCTTCTGCTTGTACGAACCTGGTTCCAGTTCACCCAGTGCATACTCTTGTCACCCATAGTTTTGTTCCATAGAAAAGAGCACATTTTACTATCAATAGCCTTCAGCACACCTTTGGGTATAGAGAACAGGGACAAGTAATAGGTGGGTAAGGCCTGAAGTACTGATTTCAACAGAGTTATTTTTCCCCCTTTTGATAAAAGATGTCCCTTCCAGGCAGCTAGCCTTTTGTTCACCCTTTCTAACACAGGATCCCACAATTTCTTGGACTTGTATCTTTCACCCAGAGGTAAACCCAGGTAGGTGGTGGGAAGAGATCCCACCTGGCATCCGAACTCCTTGATCATATCCTGATTCATGTTATCCTCTTCTACCTTAGTAGCACTATAAATGGAGGACTTTTGCATATTTACCTTGAGTCCCGACGCTAGCTCATACCATATAAGAATATCCCTCAATCTCCTCAACTGGTTGGCATCCTCTTCAATGAAGAATAATGTATCATCTGCAAACTGAAGGTGGTTGATCTCATCACCATTCTCGGCTGCCCTGAAACCTCTAATCCAGTTCCTTCTCCCTGCCTCTTGGAGACATTGGCTCAACACTTCTGCTACCAGTAAGAATAGTAATGGGGAGAGAGGGTCCCCTTGCCTGATGCCTCTTGAGCTTTGAAACACCTCCGACGGTCTTCCATTGATCAGGACTGAGAATGTGGATGTAGATATGCACGAGTATATCCAACTCCTCCATTTGTAGCCAAAACCCATCCGTTCCATAGCCTGGTAAAGGAAGTCCCAACTGATCCTATCATAGGCCTTTTCTAAGTCAGCTTTCACAACTAGGCCTTTAGTCTTCTCTTTCCTTCTTGAATCGATTAGTTCATTGGCTATTAGAACTCCATCTAATATCTGTCGTCCACTCACAAAAGCCCCTTGGAAAGGAGAAATTAACCTTCCTATAACTCCTGCCAGCCTCATAGCTAATACTTTCGCCACAATCTTATAAGCTCCCCCTACTAAACTGATGGGTCTGTATTCCTGGAACCTAGCACTATTTTGAGTTTTAGGTATGAGGACTATGAAGGTGTGATTCAACCTCCACTGGAATAGAGCCCCTTCCGAGAATTCAGCAATCATTTCCATGAACAGTGGCTTGATGGTGTCCCATACCCTGACGAAAAAGGATATAGGGAAGCCAT
This sequence comes from Eschscholzia californica, assembly GCF_041429995.1. Lineage (NCBI taxonomy): Eukaryota > Viridiplantae > Streptophyta > Magnoliopsida > Ranunculales > Papaveraceae > Eschscholzia > Eschscholzia californica. The sequence goes on from NW_028238472.1 coordinate 46,608,975, forward strand.
CCGGCCCTGGCGCCTTATCTTTAGCCATCTCCTTAATTGCATTCAACACTTCCTCCTCTGTTATATCAGCTTCTAGAGACTCAGCCTCTATACCAGACAAGGAAGGAAGGTGCATGTTATTTAAACCTGGTCGCCACAGATGAGGTTCTTCATACAGATTACTAAAGTAGGAGATGGCCTCTTGACTGATCTCCCCTTCTTCTGAGATAACCACATCCTCCTTCATGATAACACTAATTCGATTTTGTCTCCTCCTACATTTTATGATTTTGTGGAAATAGGAGGTGTTCCTGTCTCCTGCCTCCAACCACTGAGTTCTAGACTTTTGTCTCATGCTAATCTCCTCAAGGCTTAACAACTTGTCCATTTCGGCTTTCAAGCATTTTTTGGAGGTCAGTTCTTGTTGGGACAAGTTCTGTGTTTCTTCCTTGTCATCCAGCTCTTGTATTGCCTTCTGGAGATCATTGAAGCTCTTAGTAAAACATCTGAACTTCTCCCTCGACCAAGTTTTTAGCTTATCCTTAAGGAACTGGAACTTAATCCAAAGTGTATGTCCAGCTGAGCTTCCTAAAGGGGATTCCTCCCACCAAGTAGCAATATTACTCTTAAAGTCCTTGTCAAGCATCCATAGCTCTTCCAATCGAAAGGGAGGGGGGTTTGAATGATCAGGTGCAGCTCTAAGAAGTATAGGAGTATGGTCTGAGGTTGGCCTGGGTAGAACAATCTGCTCTACCCCAGGAAACTTGTCCTCCCACATCCCATTAATGAGGAATCTATCCAAGACACACATCACTGGATCCTCTTGATTGTTCGACCATGTAAACTCCATTCCTTGCTTAGGCAAGTCCAGCAGGCTATTTCTATCCACCCACTCCCCAAAGTCCCTCATAGCAGGAGTGACAGTGCAATTACCTCTTTTCTCATGAATGAATCTGATAACGTTAAAATCTCCCCCTAAGCACCAAGGCTTATCCCATTTTGCTGCCACTAAGTCTAGTTCACTCCACATATCTTTCCTCAAGGAATTAACACAGGGGCCATACACACCAGTAAACACCCATTCGAAACACCCATTTTGCGACACCAAGGTCTGGATTATAGAAGATGAGAAAGACTTGACGGTGAAGAATTGCTATAGCAGGATCATAGCGAAGGGATCAATCGATAAAGAGCTAGTAAACTTCAAAGGACTGTGGTCTAGCTATATACCTCCGAGAGTGAGCTTTGTTCTATGGGCGGCCACATTGGGGAAGTTACCAACTATGGATATTTTGCAGAGGCGAGGCATGATTCTAACCAATTGGTGTGTGAGATGTAAATCGAGTGGGGAGTCTATTAGCCACTTGTTTATACATTGTGAGGAGGCTAGTAGGATTTGGGTGTTTTTTATCCAGGCAGCGAGAGTTCAGTGGTGCTCTCCTTCCTCGCTTCCCAATTTGCTAATCCAATGGAGGAAAATACCTCACAGGAAGCTTAGGAGAGATTTGTGGATGCTAATCCCTGTAGCAATTTGCTGGTCCATTTGGATCGCTAGGAACTTAGGCATCTTTAATGATTCGCCTAGGAAACTAGTGGTCGAAGTGGAGGACGTCCTTGGTCTTCTCTTCCATTGGAGTAGAAACATGAGTTGGGCGAAGAGCCTGTCTTACTTAGACTTTATTTCTAATTGGGAGGTTATCATGAAGTAACATCTTCAGATGTGATACAACCAATTCTTTTGTACATCCTTTTTTCCATATATATTAATTCAAACTTTTCAAAAAAAAAAGGTTCTTGAACAAAAAAGAGATGCTATATTTGCCTTTTAGTACATCACACACTGATACAGCAAGTGAATCCCAAAGACACAAAATGCCCCCTGAAGCCCCCTCAGAGGGAATCCCATCCCACCCACATATATTAGAACCCCATACACTACGGCACAAAGCAGGAGGGAAGTCACTGACTTTCGACTCCTGAATACACAAAACTGAAATGTCATACTTCCTAACTAAGTTACGAACTGCTAGCTTCTTTCCAGGCTTGCCCAGCCCCCTGACGTTCCAGCTGAGAATGTTTAGGGGCATTGATCATCATCATCCCCTGCTTCTGCATTCTTCTTGGCCTTCTTGAACTTCTTTTTCTTAACAGCCAGGCCCTTGTGAAGTTTCTTCACCTCACTACTAGACTTCTTCTTCTTACCTTTCCTTCCCCTCGAACCTTCAGCTTCATCCTGCACCTTCGTACCCACGTACGGCACTATCTCTTTACACTCTTGCACTTGGCTCGATGGTGGAGCAATGACCGAGAGTGGTTCGATTACCATGACGTCTTCCTCACCAGCAATGTTCCCTGTGCCTGTTCCTCCCACTTCGATATTCTCAGCCTGAAGGATGTTGATCACCCTCTCATATTCTTCGACTCCTGAAAAACCCAACCCGGCCCCTGTTTGAAGGAGATGTTCCATACGTTCATCTTCATTCATATTCACAAACTTTTTGGCAGCCATACCCTCCGTATTCTCAGCTTTCGATTCCACACCCTTACTACCTATCTTAATACCTGAGGGTTTGCGCACCACCTTCTTCTTGGGTCCTTCCTTTTGCTTAGGAGGCGACCGGGTCGCACCTTTTCTTTTCCTGACATAAGTAATGCCCTTAGCCCATTTGTTAGCGCTATTCACCAAATCAGTCATGGCCTTGACCATTTCTTGACGAATCTCAATACCTATCATGTCCCTCATTCCCGCCAATTTATTTGAAATCTCGTCTGGGTCCAACCGGGTGATCACGCCTTTACCTTTTCTAGGGTCTCGGATGAGAGGTGGTACTGTCTCCTCTGCAACCGTACCCGTCTGTGTGTCTGCTATTCCCCCACTAACACTGTCACTCCCACCAACCGGCCGTCCTTCTGGACAGTTCCTGTCGTTTCCAACTTCCTTCTCCATGACCGGTTTTCCAGTCGCCGGAGGTAAAACCTCCGTTAGGGTCGCCGTGTCCCGGTGCGGTCTGAAGCTCTCGTGCTTCTCACAGATGGTGATCGACTTAAAGTCAATGTTGTAACCAACTCCGTCCACAAGTAGTACTTTCCGTTCAGCCAACTTACCTCCGTTCTTGACTTCCACGTTCACTGATGCATATTTGAGATTCTTTAGGAACAGGGTATCCTCCCCTATCTCCACAACTTCTCCTAGGTCTGCTACCAAGTCGGAGAAGACACTTCCGTTCCAAAGATTGAACGGGATACCGTACATACGAACCTCCACCAACTGTTGGGTGATAATCACCGAGTTACAGTCCGGTGACCATGGTCGGAAATAGATCGAACCCCTAGCAAAAGGGTGCAGAACCGACCTAACTTCCTTCAGAACCTCCAAAGAGGATTTGGACCAAATGATAGCATCTTTATCAGTAACAAGAATCATACCAATTTTATAGCATTTGTCTCTTCTCCCAGTTGTATCCAAATCAATTTCATGCCTAAACAGAGTCAGTTTGTTTTGAAAACCCACCAAAAGGCGTCAACTAGTTTCATTTCCAAATGGAACAAGAATCATAATACAAACCCATGTTACAATCAAAATCATTGAAAAGAAAAACGTATTGACAAAATGTAACATAATTATAAATTCGATAACTAAAATTCGATCGAACAAACGTAAAATTTTGAGTTGAGTTGGTAGAGAATTTCGAAATTTGACATTCTTATATAAATCACACACTTTCACCCTAAAGTTTGTGCCAGTTATCCTGTTCTGTGCAATTTTGGGTCGAAACTAGCAGAAAAGAGGTAACAGATTTCACAACTTAGATCTGCATTTCTGTGAATTTCTATGCTGTCAAATCCTAATAGAAGCTCAAAATCTACTATGCAAGTAGGGGGAAAGTCTCGCATCAGTGAGCCTATAAGCTCTAAATCTTCTAAATGTCTAGAGCATTTAGAACAGGAAAAGTAAGTTTACTTCATCGCTCTCATCCATGATTAGCACTTTTTCACATTCTACAATTCTTACTTCCGTATTATTTAACAAGTTTCTGAAATTAATGAGAAAAAATATACCTTCCAAGCAAACATTACCTTGAGGTAGAGCTCATGGACGTCTTGGGTGAAGCTCTAATTCCATCTGCAATAAGTGAACCATGAAGTAGCATCAACCGAATACCTCACTGGATAAGGAAAATAAAAGAATGAATATATAGACATGAAAGAGTAAATCTTGGTAATCAAACATGGTAAATTCCAATCTTTGTGGATCATTAATATCCCCGACGTTCAGTTTCAGTTTTACTGAACGAAGAGCTGGACTAAACATTCAATAATCACTAAGAATGTGACGAGCAATAGAAAAGTGTTATTTGAATTAGCTCACCTTATATAGAAGGATCAAGGATGGACCCGCATTAACATATACAGACACCGCCAGATGGTTTTACTGTCGACTATCTTTAAGAAATACCTAGTGCGAAGAACAGACAGTTCATATAAATCAAGATAAACATCTCACTTCGAGATAATGATTGAAGGTTTGACGTTTCAGAGCAACTTTATAGAAAAAGAGAGGTGGTGTATACTCACATAGCACTCGTAGTCCAAACAACGCCGTGAACATCTAAATCTGCCTGTTCTGCCAAAAAATTATGTGAAGGATGCTTAACGAGATCATAAATGAAGCACAGAGTGTTTCATGATACAATAATTTAGAAGGCTAATATAAATAGTAGTGTATGTCAATGTCAGAATCTGTATGCATAAAATTGGCATGACAATAATATGCCGTCCTAGATTTATGGCCTCATAATTCTTGGCTGTACATTTTGCTCAACCTGTTCACCGTCAAATCCATTTATGATACACGTAACTGGCTCATACTGGAACCTTTCAAGGATTTATAGATTCCTTTAATACCAAAGCTGACGACAAAGTCGTTCATCAGTGGTACAACCTTGTAAATAAATATATTTCTCCAAACTTAGCAATATCTAAAATAAGAAAAAAGTTACATAATTATCAGTGCAAAATATCCAAACGAGTCGTGTTATCCTTTGCACCAAAGCATGGCAATACTAAGCGCGGACTTCAGACAAGCTTGAAAGTTCAATCAGGGGATCTAAGAGATTCTTGCATAAGCATAATCTAAGTTAGTCAAGAAAACTAGTTCCCCTCCTTCATTTCTTTCAACCCACAAGGGGGGTAAATCCTTCACTTTTATCGCTTTCATCCAATATGTCAAATTCTTCTTCGTTTTCTATCTTCAATTTGTTGCCCACAAAGTCCCTAAAAATCTTCCTCTGTGTACCGTTCAATCTTACCTGGAAAGCGGATCGCCCCGGCACGTGGTATGAATAATGGTACCCGATACACTACCATGACAATGTCACATTCTAGGAATACATATCGTTCGTACGAAACGATGATACGTTTTGGATTTTTTCTTGGATAATATATACCCTTTAAGATGCATCTTGAATAGATACACATACTCTAAGATATTCTTCCCCCATAAAACTTAAAATCTTAGCTAGTTATCTAAACAATCATGTAGCTAACTACTCGACTAGGAAAGCTAATACATTTTAACAACAAAATTGGTTAATTAAGTTTAAGGCTAAAGATTTCAACAAGCCAAATTTGGAGTATTGGATCGCGGACGCACCCAAAAATGGTATGGGAATCCATTATAAGGTACGTAGGGGGATGGAGTATTTTAATAGTGTCAACATAGGGATGATCCACCGTACAATCTTTTTGTGAGAATGAGTTGATTATTTAGGCCACCATCAAATAAAGTCACAATGTCAAAACATTTAATCCTTTATATATTGGTTCAAGCTCATTTCTGAATCCTCATTTTACAAATGGAATCCCTTATTATAGATACTTATATAAGTCTTTTGAAAAATATGACTTTTCTCAGACTGGCCTACATAACACCTGACCTTCCTAAAGATCACCCTTTAAATCTTCTGACCATTTTATGTGAGCCTTGCAAATTGGTGTAATAGTAAATAAATTACTCGGTTGGGACAAGTTATGCTTGTGCGGAATTAGTAGTTCTTTGGTAGAAGGTGAGGAAGCATTATTGTTTCTATTCATGTCGAGAAACATGGAGAATAAGGAATTTAGACTTTTTAAACGAAAGATATTTTGTAAGACTCATTTCCGAAGGATCACAAAGTTTAAAGGGCCAACTTAGTTAAGCATCTAAGCGTACAACGTTAACTTCCATAGCTTATCATGTTCCCGCTAAGCGAGATAGCAAAATTATATAAAGTTACTTTAAGAGATACATGATTTTTATTTTCTATCTTTTCTCAACACCAAATACTTCCTTCTTAAATGAAATGATACATTAGATATCTTCCTTCACTAGGATTACTTGCAAAATATTTTACTTTCTTTGGTGTTAATAACATATTGGACAAAAATATCCATATAACTAAGAAGAACAAATAAGATTTTGATGTATATCATCTCATCTTCTTTCTCCTTCAATATGTTTACACACTACCGTCTCATCACACGGATCCGGTAATGTAAACTCTCTCTCATTCTTTTCTTTGTTAGCTTTCCTCTCTTTTTCACTTCTCTCCAAAATAAAAGTTACATTGAGTTTATAAAATTACACTTTCCATGACATAAGGTAGCGCGGTTGTAATATACTTTTTTACCAAAAGCTACTATGATATTTTATTGGCTTTTGATCTCTCTCCGATTAATATTAGTTGGTTTAGCTTGCTATTATTTATCTATAAGAGGTAGTATGGGAGTTTGAAATAGAAGATCAGCAATTGTTCCACACAACTTAACTGAGTAAAAAATTATCAGATACTTTACCCCCAGCTTACAATGTAGTGAATTTCGTGCTCTATCCCTCGAGTAGTTAACAACCTAATACTCTAAAACTTAAGTGTTGTAAACCTATAGCCAAACTCAGAGTGGTAAACTACAAGATCTTTAGTCAACTAGTTAAAGTTTAAGTTTTATGAAATGTTTTGATTAAGTGTATCTATCCTATATGTTCTACTGAAAGTGTATATGTTCTAGGAAAATAGTCCGAGAATAAATGTAGGAACGAGACTATAGTTCTGGTTTATGTAAACCACATAAACATTGGTTTAATGACTAATAAGGTTTGAATATAACAACTTCACTTATACATGACGGACAATGCAAAATTAGAGTCTTTTCAAAAGCACAATAATGTGAAAAGTAAGTTCTATGTGCACGACACTTAGGCCCACATTTAGAAAACCTTCTAGATCTATGTTGTATCATAACACATTGTGTTATATATAGGTTATGCCTTTTGAGTGGATTTGGCACCTAGGTTGGTCAATGTGGAGAAGCCTAGGGTGGTCTACTGCAAGCCCTTGCCAAGGAAAAACCTTGTAGCATGTGGAACTAGTCTTCTGGGCCTACGTAGCCAAAATCAAGGACACCAAAACTGGTATTAATCAGGGTGTTATATCACACGTAGTAACTAGTTTAAACAGGTTCACATATGTAGTTTATAGGTGGAAGCTCCTATAGAGGTCTCATCAGGGACCAGGATAAGAATATAAACATAGTAAAATGAAACTACAAAAAGATGTGGCTTATCATGCGGCAGCTATGAGCTTACTTGTGGGGCATATGTGTGCACACGTTCATGCACCCTTTAGGTTACCATGTAATCATTACATGATTCTACGATTTAAATCACTGTTTGCTTCCTAGAAATACATTTGGCAGCACGCCATGTGCTGACAGAACATAGTCTGAAGTTGCCACATGTATCTTTTTCAATATTTATTAAAAAAAACACAACTGAGCATGCCACAAGCAAATTTAATCCCAGTCAAATATATAAACTGTAGTATTACTAAAATATGGTTTCATATGCAATCTGAGAAGTTATGCAAAGAATGCAAGAGCAGCAGGTAGGAAGTATAAATCAAGTAGCAATGTCAAAACGAACTTTATTAGCAGACCAACTTCAGCTTCATAAATGAGAATATAGTTCCTGCTGAATATGATGAAACATGATGTACTCACCGTACCCTTCTCCTAGCTGAATAACCTCCAAGTTATCTTTCATACTGCATAAGAGAAAAATATGTCAATACTTAAAAGAGAAAAGGATTAAAGAATCATGCGAATAATAAAAACTGCAATGTTTTATTCGATCTAAGCATACAATTTAACATTTAATTGTAGTAACAAACCACCATAGCGATTCTCAATCATGCATGCCCAACTACCAAGTACCAACCCTAAACAGATTGAAGAATCCTTATTTGTTTGTAATGTTTTATTTGGTTTTGTTTATCTAATTTTCTATGAAGTAACCCAATGCGGAAGTCCGAAGATTCTGTCAACAAGTTTATAAAAAAACACATATGCAATCAACACCCCTCGAATCATAATAACGTTTCGGGTCTTTCTTAGATTTCATAGCATTGCCTAAGTAACTACGTAACTTGTTCTATTATCTCACATCTCCATTATTACTAGCTACACGAAACTCACGATTCTCACGAAATGAGTTCTTAATCGTCAAGAAAAAAATTTAAGACTACGAATGCCCGAAGAATTACCAAGTCAAATAAAATGAACAAGACAAGGAAGTCGCATAAGATAAGAAGCAGTATTCACCTCCATCCCGGTCCTTCTGTTCTTGCAACTTATCGCATACTTCAATCTGCATTTTCAGATGGGAGACTACTCCCTTTTTCAGTATCCTTTGGCTCCTCCACTGGATGAACTACAAGCATAACAAGATAAACTACATTTTGTAAATCATTCTGGTTCTTGATTAAAGACAAGAAGCAGGGATGAATTGGAGTACTAGGAAACTACTAACAGGATCTTCTACAGAAGGATATTTGTAAATGAGAGATGACAAAGATATAGAACACAGAAAGAAGTGTAACCTTGATCCTGGTTTGGCTCAGATTGAACCTGCCCTGCATTTCTCTCTGCAAGTGCAGCTCTAGCCAGTTCAGTATTTCCTGATCGAATTTGCTGTTTAATCCAAGATAAGCGTATCCTACCTTGCGAGGGCGGACCATTGTGCTTCTCGCTAGGTGTTAGCTGCTTTCCCAACACATTCTCTGATAAAAATTTAATAATAGATAAGGACTTGCTCAAATTGTTTTTCCGTTTCAAGTGCAGATTTAACCTGTTAGGCGTATCTTACCTTGCGAGAGCGGACCTTTGTGCTTCTTTCTAGGCATCAGCTGTTTCTTCGTTGCCGTCTCTGATCAAATTTTAACAATATATTAGATTTGGTCAAATTGATCCTGACCGGAAGTGCAGCATTAGCCAGTTAAGAATTTCCTGGTCGAGTTTGCTGTTCAATCCAAATTAAGTGCATCTTACCTTCCGAGGACGGAGCAATGTACCTTTTAGGTGTTAGCTGCTTCTTCCTCACCATCTACGGTTAAATTTTAATAAGAAATTAGTATTTAACTGGATTACCAACTTTCAGATAAAAATAAAATTTCAAACCTTCTTTAACACAAAAAACGATGACGTGTCACTATCCTGAACCCAAAGTTATCGAAGGCAAAGAACGAGACCGAGCAGAAGAGTCTATCAGTTGGGTGGAGCAGAGTGGGATAGCTTCAATGTATTTCATATCTCACATAATATAATACAGCAATTTGATTTAGATTTTACATCATAAATTAATCGATTAAATCAACAAATAAATATATTTGAAATCAAACACCTTAAGTTCATTATTGGTATTGATAAAGGCGCAAAAAACAGAAAAAGAGCCATCAAAGATGTTGGCGTTGACAACATCGCCTTCACCTAATATTATATGCTCCTCCTATTACATAGTGAAGCTTGTGGATTACGAGAAAATGAAGTAAATTTAACATTTCAAAAGAATTACTGAAAACTTAACATTCTACTGCAGTACATAAATTTATCAGCTACTAGTGACAAGATGGGGTAAATAGAAATTTCAGTTGGTTTGCTTAATTGATAAGAGATAAAGCGGATAACAAGCACACACGTATACATATATGTCTTTTACAATAAAACAGCTCAGATTTTTCTTCCGGAGATAAATCCGGCCCTCCGTCTTTGCTTCGGATCTAGGTTCGGGTGAAATCCTAAGGACATGATGAAATTTCTAAAATCAAACCGAAAACAAAACTAGGATATAGCCCGAGTAACACACTATGGAAGAAGCTTCACTACCTTAAAGACAAACTCAAGGTATGGTCGAGGGACAAGTTCAACAAGTTTCAGAAGGAATACCTGAAACTCCAATCTGATATCCATGAGTTAGACCGAAAGGAGGAGGCTCAGCCTCTATCACCCATGGAGCTCAGCGAGAGGAAGAAGCTAAAAGACAAGTTTGAAACCTTTTTGGGGAAGGAGGAAGTGAGTTTAAGACAAAAATCAAGGGCTACGTGGCTGAAGGCAGGGGACAAAAACACGGCATACTTCCATAGGATTTTGAAGTGTAGGGGGAGACAGAATAGGATAAGTATCATTCTCCAAGAAAATGGGTCTATAACGGCGGAGGAAGAAATCATGAAAGAAGCGGTGAATTACTTCACCAATCTATACTGTGAACCAACATTCTGGAGGCCAGGTATTGAAGGTATGAATCTCCCTCATTTATCTATAGAGGAGGCAGAGAGCTTGGAGAGGGATCTTCGTGAGGAGGAAGTGGCCCAAGCTATATCCGATCTAGCCAAGGATAAAGCCCCGGGTCCGGATGGCTTCCCCATATGTTTTTTCAGTAAGTGTTGGGACATTATCAAGCAGGATATGATGGAGGCTATTTCGATGTTCTCTAATTCGGCTTCGATGGATTGGAGGCTGAACCAAACATTCATAGTCCTTATCCCCAAGAAGAAAAACAGTTCTAGATTCTCTGAGTTCCGCCCGATCAGTTTGGTGGGGGGAGTTTATAAGATAATATCAAAGGTCCTAACTACCAGACTGGTGAAGGTAATGGACAAGTTGGTATCTCCATTTCAAGGAGCGTTTATTGGTGGCAGACAAATCCTAGATGGAGTTCTTGTAGCTAATGAGCTTATAGACTCAAGGAGGAAGGCAAATAAGAGGGGCCTAATCGTTAAAGCTGATTTAGAAAAGGCTTATGACAGAATAAGCTGGGACTTCTTATATCAGATCATGGAGCGTATGGGTTTTGGTTATAAGTGGAGATCATGGATTTATGGGTGCATCTCCTCGGCTACATTTTCAGTTCTGGTTAATGGGAGGCCATCCATGGTTTTCCAGAGCTCGAGAGGGATCAGGCAAGGGGATCCAATCTCCCCCTTTCTTTTCCTTTTGGTGGGGGAAGTGCTGAGTCACTGCATGCAATTAGCGGAGAGCAAGGATTGGGTTTCAGGTTTTCAGGCATCAGTATCTAGCAGAAGAATTAACCACCTTCAATTTGCGGATGATACACTGTTCTTCTTAGATGAGAATGCAGACCAATTGGCTAAGCTAAGGGAGATCCTCCTATGGTATGAACTAGCCTCGGGCTTGAAAGTAAACATGGAGAAATCATATGTCTATGAGGCCACAAAAGTGGGGGATGATAACCGCAACCATGAACTTCTCAACAGCTTTGGATGTCCGTTAGGTACGTTACCAACTTCTTATTTGGGTTTACCCCTAGGACATAGATATAAAGCAAAAGTCCTCTGGGACCCGGTGATTGAGAGAGTGAACAGGAAATTGGCTATGTGGAAAGGATCGGTTCTCTCCCGAGGTGGGAAGGTGACTCTTATCAAGTCGGTACTCCAAGCTCTACCAACATACTATCTCTCACTTTTTTCCATCCCCACCGGAGTACTAAAGACTATAGACACTAAGATGTATAATTTTCTATGGAATGGGAAGTCGGAGAGTAAGAGAATGCATTGGGTGGCATGGAAGTACGTTAACACTTCTAAAGGTAAAGGTGGTCTCGGTGTAAAGAAGCTGAAGATCATGAACCAAGCTTTGCTATCTAAATGGATCTGGAGATTCGACCAAGAAGCCGGAAACCTGTGGAGAGAGGTGGTGGGGGATAAGTATGGTGACGACCCGGAGCAATGGGCTGCTAGGGTACGCAATTCACCTTTCGGTTGTGGTGTGTGGAAAGGAATCCAAGGGTTCCTTACCAAGTATCGAAGTTTAACCAGGTGGGAAGTAGGTGACGGGAGGAAGATTAATTTCTGGTCTGATGTATGGTTGGGTCCTACTAGCCTTATGGATCAGTTTCCTCTGATTTACGCCATAGCTTCAGATAAGAAGGCTTTGGTGCAGAAAATGTTCAATCAGGAGATCCAAGCTTGGGAAGTTAATGTGAGAAGGGCACTAAACGACTGGGAAATCAACTCGTATTTGGCATTACTCGAGGTCTTACAGTCAGTCACCCTAGGCAATGAGGAAGATAAAAGAGTTTGGATCCATGACGCAAAGGAATCGCTCTCGGTCAAACAGTGCTATGGATTACTGGATGGAGGAGACCAAATCATAACTCCAACCTTAGTAAAAATGCTAAGGAGGGCGGCAGCCCCTCCAAGAGTTGGATTTATGCTTTGGGCCACCTTACTAGATAGGTTGCCGACGGTGGATAAGTTAAAACGCAGAGGTTTCCAGTTGGTAAATCGATGTATTCTATGCAAGAAGGAGGAGGAGTCTAGAGATCATTTGTTCCTCCATTGCAAGGTAGCCAGTGGGATTTGGTCCTATTTCCTCTCGACATGCAAGATAACATGGTGTATGCCCTTAACAGTCCCTCAACTGTTCGAACAATGGCAATCCATTCCGAAGCCTAAGTTAAAGAAAGAGATCTGGAGTATTATCCCAGTGGCAATAGTGTGGAGCATATGGAAGGACCGGAATAGCAAAATATTCAAGGAGGCCAACGAGAACACGAGCCTAGATGTGGATGATGTGAAGTCGATTATATGTATGTGGGCGAAGGGTATCCCAAAGTTTAGGCACTCGTCTTATGTGGATATAGTATGTAATTGGGAGGCGTGGATATCGTGAAGAATCCACCTTAGCCTCGCCTTTTCTTTTTGTTTTTATTCTTTGATGCTGCCGTTCTGTATAGTCCCTTTTCTATATATTCAATCAAATGTTCAAAAAAAACCGAAAACAAAACTGAAGAGATTTCAACTTGGGCCATTGTTCATGTGAGCAGGAACTCTCTGCATCTTTGCGCTCCATCAGTGGACATTCTCGAAAAATGAAAAACAAGGAAAGAAAGAGAGGGATAAAGGTAAAAGAGCTGGCCTTTAGGCATGTCCTGTTCATGGACATCAGTTGGAAGTCTATTCAAAAATTTCCAAATTCCAGTTTTTGTATAAAAAAACAGAAGTCGTTGAATTTTTTTCTACCGACACCATCTATTTTTCTTAATACAGGGGAGTTGCTCCATGTACCACTAAAACTAGGGGTAGAACTCTTTGAAACAACAGGGTAGAATTTTACATAGGACTTCTTTCTAAAAGCGAAAGGAGCGGCATTCTTTTAGAAATGGAAAGGTTAGATCTTCTTAAAACTAGAAGCGGGGAAATTCTTTAAAATAGGAGTTACCCCCTGCTCTGCTAGTGAGCCAGAATTTAGAAAAACAAGAGGAAAAAAAAAATGTAAAGGGTGGATATTGAACCCTTCACGAGGAGTGGAATTCGATCACTTATGTTCTAACATTTTTTTTTTTTTTAAATTTTGAATTAATATTAAAAGAAAAAGGAACTATACAACACAGACAGGGAGGCTGATAGAGGATTCATCACGATATCCACGCCTCTCAATTACAAACTTAGACGAGTGGCTTAACTTTTAATAACGTAGATGTTTGTCGGGCTTTAGGCTCTTTATTGTCAGGCTTTAGCCCTCTTTAATCATTGGTTTAACTTAGGCAGTTATCGTGCTTATCACATCTGAATGATGTATCAATGCCTTGTAACGACTAACGTAGATCGTAGTCGATTTCTCGAAAAAAATACAATTTATTATTTAGTAGTGATAAAAATGGGTAAATAGAAATGCAAGTTACTTTTCTTTATCTTGACTAGAGATAAAGAGGACTAGACATTTTTTTCTTTTATGGGAATGATGAAAGTAGGAAACAAATCAAAGAAGAGATTTTAAATTGGATCTCTACTCCTCTATGCAGAAGGTCCCTGCTCCATTGATCCGCACTAGTACAGTAGTATATGTCTATTTATAAAAATATAACACTAAAGGTGCGTCAGGCCTTTAAGCATGACCAGAGATAACTACTGCTCTATCAGTGGAAGTTTATGGATCTCCACGGAGCAACAAGAAACAAGTAGTAAGAGGGAAGATCTAAGAAGGTATCCTTACAAATAAAATTTGGGGAGAATCTTCTTCTCTCTGCGTAGTTACCTAGTATTGATAAAATATTGACAAAATAAATAGCAAAAACTCAAGCAGGTAATCTGAATCTAGATCAGAGATATAGTAACAATCCTAGAAAGTGGACGTGAATTTTCGAAAAAAGCTAACTTTCACATAAGAAAATCTCAAAAATCTAACATAAACAAATGAAAAGAAGAAATCTCAGCTTGGATTAATTAAAAAATAGAAACAAAGATGAAGATCATAGATAAGATATAAATTGAATAGAACTAGGAGATACATGATATGAGACAAAGAAAGAACAGAGATCGCACCTTGAGACAAACTTGAAACCCTAGCTTTCTGATTTGGTTAGAGGGGAGAGAGTTGATCTGTATGATTTGAACTTTGAAGACTTGACTATTACTAAGAAGACCTCATTTTTGCGCCTAAACTTTAGAAATTTATTAATAGATGGGAAATCATTGACCCATTAAATTTGATTCTCCTTACCTTTTACCACACATGTTAAACAATAAAAACTTTTCCACTTTTAAATAATAAATGTCCGATTCATCATTCATCTAAGATTTATCCTGATTCCAATATTTCCAAGTTCAATTTGGATATTGACTACGATAATCATTACAAACTACTGACCTAAAGCCCATCTAACTACTTTATTTATACCCATGTTTAATAAATCATGGATTTTCACTTCCATGAGATCGAACCTCGGACCTCCGTATTGCGGAGAAAATGCACTGCCAACTGGGCTACCAGGTGTTGGCCCAATATTTCTAAGTTAAAATAAGAAGTTTAATTGGCTAATATGTGCCTTGAAAAATTATACCGGATTTCATTATCACCCATTAAATGCCTTCAGTAATTTAGAATTAATTAGGAAGAATCTTTCAATTAAGTTGATAACTATTAGAGCCTAATTGACAGAATTAAGCTTTAAATTTAATGACAAACTTAGTTATTCGATATGGGAAATGGTTATATGACTTGTTATTTGATTTATTACAATTAATCAGAAATGATCTACTTAACAAGAACATTTAATGATAGAATCACGACCTAATCAACATAAGATAGATATTTGAGATATTGAAATTTGTATATAAGTTAAAGCAATAACTTATTAGAATTGTCTAATTGGGAGTTTTGAACTCATACAAAGCTAACTGAAACTATGAATATGTATGGGTAAGATTTAGTAAATCGCATATCAAGGAATTCAAATATTTGAAAATTACATGTTTCCAATACATGCAACCTATTGTTTCAGCCACAGTTTTGTCCATACTAATTGCTTTTTATGGTTAAATGAACAATTTGAATGACAAGAGGTTTATCCGAAGAGGTTAGATTTAATTTAACTCATAAGATGGCGAAATTAAAATCTTATACTACCAAAATTTGGCTAATCGTCGCCTTCAACATCAGTTGGAGCCTCCCAAGGCCTATTGATCAAGCTATTAATCAGTGGCAAAATTTGAAGACTCCAGGAAAGGAGATTTGGAACCTGATTCCCTTTGCAATCAATTGGTGCCTTTGGGAACATAGGAACGATAAGATCTTTAACGAGTCGAATCCCTATTATGCAACAAGGAAGAAGAAGTAAAAGGGTTCATATTCCATTGGAGTAGAAACTCGATCTGGGCTAACGCATATTATAACTTTGTTCACAACGAGGAAGCTATGATGATATAACATAACTAGCAGGTTACCCTATAATATTATTATCAATTTAGAAGACAATTGGAAAATGATGCAAATATTAGCTTATGGATTCACCCCCACAGCATAACCATAACCATAGCAAGAAAAGTACTTATCCGAAAAGCAAATTGGTGTAGTATATGGTTGGAGCTCTAGATAGTTAGGCTCAAATGAACACAATTTCAGTTCATTGACGAATTCATGGACTAACTTAACCTAAAAAATGGCGGTTAAAAGAAAGGTATATCCTGATTTTCATATGCTCTAAACATGAATCTCATAACAATTGAGTATCATGAGAAGGACCAATTTTTGTATTATGAATAGAGATACCCATTACTTCACTTGCCATATATGAATAGAAAACATAGAGAAATATACACAATTTCAGTTTATTGACAAATTTATGGACTAACACTTATGCTCCAAATTTGCTCCACCCACCAATAGATTTTGTGCCACAACTTTACTAAGGTTACAAATTTGATACCTAAATGTGATATAACATAGTAAACACAAACTAATTCATCAATTTGAGTTCTACCCATTTCAAAAGGAAGAGAATGCAAGCATGAAAGTATAATCCAAAAGATATAAATAACTAAAGAGAGATAGAGATAGAGATAGAGATAGAGAGAGAACCTTGATAGGAACTCCAACATTTAGGAGCAGAAAGACCAACACCAAGTGCATTTTTTCATGACTACACCAACTATCTCTGGCAAGATAGATTGGTTTCTTATTATAATCTATACCTAGAAAGTAGAAACCAACCTGCTATAACAACTAAGGAAGAAGTTCAGTAGGTTTTTGAGGTGATTAAGTTGCCATTTGAGGTCTGAAACTCTGGATTTGAATGTTTCTTTGTGATTGAAATGAAAACCCAGAATTAGGTTTCCTGTGAACTGTTTGATTATTGAATTTCTGAAGCATTTTGAGCGTTATGGAATCGGAGATGAAATATTTGACAAATCATTTCCATGTCCTCTTCCTCTCGGCCATCGGCCCTTTCCTTTCCTTTTTCCTGCTGAAGAATTAAAATCGATATGGGCACACAGTTTTTATTCAGGAAATTGGGCTGGAGACCCAATTTTTTG
The DNA here is from genome assembly GCF_041429995.1 of Eschscholzia californica. Classification (NCBI taxonomy): domain Eukaryota; kingdom Viridiplantae; phylum Streptophyta; class Magnoliopsida; order Ranunculales; family Papaveraceae; genus Eschscholzia; species Eschscholzia californica. The sequence continues at coordinate 46,626,095 of NW_028238472.1, forward strand.
TTTTTTTTTTTGTCAAAAAGACAAGTTATCTTTTTTTCCTTCTAGGCACCATGAAAAGTTTGGAAATAGGCTTGAAGGACAATTCAAAAAATCCCTTAATTTTGTATACCTGAATTGACCTTTGTATAAAGGAAAATTTTAGAAACACCCTCAGATTTTCCAAAAACCCTCACATTTTATATAATCTTACTTCTTAATTACTTATTTTGTTAGGGTTTGATTTTGCGAAGCTTTGCAAACTAGTTTGCAAACTGATTTGCAAACTGGTTTGCACTACTTTGCAAATTGGTTTGCAATCTGGTTTGCCTTGCAGAGCTTTGCAAACTGATTTGCAAACTGATTTGCAAATTGGTTTGCAATCTGGTTTGCCTTGCAAAGCTTTGCAAACTGATTTGCAAACTGGTTTGCACTAGTTTGCAATCTGGTTTGCCTTGCAAACTAGTTTGCACTGCTTTGCAAATTGGTTTGCAAACTAGTTTGCAAGAAGGTCAGTTTTGTCTTTTTCCTATATTAGATAATTTACAAAAATGCCATAGGGAGTTGAAGCCCATAAAAAATTGTCCAATCCTTTTTAACCAAAGGCCAAAGTTTTTAGGGAGTTTTGGCCAGCTCACGTAACATTAAGGCAGGAGAATTTTAAGAGCGGTAATTTTGAAAACGGCAGGTTTGGGGCATACAGAATAATAGTAACGGCGGGTTTGGGGCATACAGAATAATAGTCGGGAAATAAATTCTCTAGAGAATCCAAGTTATTTTGTACATTTTCCGGGGCATAATTATTTCTAGCTCAAAAATTAACTTGATCAAACATTACCTCATAATCTTCATTTTCTCTGACACCTCCATCACCACAACTTCCCACCACCAACGTTCCTACAACCATTGTCACATCTCCTCTCTCCTCTCTTTTTCTATCTCACTCATTGTTACCCTCTCTCTCGGTATCTCCCTCTCTCTCACTATTTCTTTTTGTCTCTTTCTCTATCTTTCTCTCTTCCTATTTCTTTTTCCTGCTCCATCTTCCTCTATATCTTATTGTTTTTCCTCTCTCTCTCTCTCTCTCTCTCTCTCTCTCATTCGGGCATCTCTCTATCTCACGATTTCTCCCTCTCACACATCTCCGGCGAAGGGAAGTGTCCCCTTCGTCGGAACCCCCTTCCCCGGAACTATGTCCCTGTGGGAGAGGGAGAAAGATAAAGATCGGGAGAAAAACATTTAGAGATAGCGAGAGAGAAACAGAGTAAGAGAATGAAAGAGAGTGGGAGATAGAGACAGAGTAAGCGAACAAGAGAGGAGGAAAGAGATAATAAGTAAGAGAGAGAGAGAGAGACGATGAAGATTACAGGACAATCTTTGATCAAGTTCATTTTTTGGACTAAAAAAAGAATGTGTCCCCTAAGTCAATGTTTATTGACTAAGTCTTTGTGTCCCGGAGATTTTTCTTTATTCCCCAAATTCGCATCCATTTTGAAAGGAAAGTTGTCAAATTTTACGGGCCAACTAACCTTTTTTTTTCTTGTCTTATCTCTGACCAATTCCGACCACAATTTTCACCGTCCCTTTTTTCTTGGATCTTTCTCTCTTTGGGGAATTAGAAGAGAGAAAAAATAGATCTGAAAAAAGAATAAAGAACAAAAAAGTTTGGAGGAATTGCGACATAGGGTTTGGAGGAAACAAATGAATTTGGCAATCAAAAATTTTGTATCCTGAAAATTTTTTTTTCCCAAAGTGGTTGCATGTTTTAATCAATATTGACTCGAATCACTCATATCACACTATGACCAAAAGAAAATGCTTTTTGGCCCAACTAAAGTAGTGGTGCTTATCGGGCTCCTGTTCGTCCCGAAATAAAACGGTCCATGCCGGATTGCAAGTCGGACCCAAGTAACCCAGACTAGAAGAGCTCAGGGGGCGGGGGCGGGTTGGCCAACCCGCGACCGGAACTAGACCCAGACCTGGCCAAACCCGGATCTGTCCGGACCAACCTTTTTTTATCTTAAATATAAAATTGAATTAAAAATTACCTAAAAGTAAATTAAATAGAAATGTTACCGACATAAAACTATTAGTAATAGAAAAAACTTATTACCTTCGTACTAAAATATTACCAACATAAAAAGTTCTTAATATTACTTGCATAAAAGATTTTATAGAACTAATCTAAAAGATTTTATGGCATCCACCAAAAATTTCTTCTCTAACTTAAAAGGAAAAGATTTTCTAGAGCTTACATAAAAAAAGGTTTCAAGAAACTTGCCTAAATTTTACTACTTTGTGACTTAAAAAGAAAAAATTTTCTAAATCTACCTAAGATATAAATCATTAGTAATAATATAAATATTTATTCTCTAATTTAAGAACTTACCTAAATATGTTTTTAGATAACATGTATCCTTAATATGAATATAAATAATTAAATAATTAAAGAAAAGAATGAAGAAGAAGAATAGGGAAAAAAAAAGCAATATGTGGGGCTCAACTCGAGTTTCTACCGCACCGAGCCTAACCCGTCGGGCCCAAAATAGATGCACAGTCTGAGTCCGAGACAGAACCCAGGTTGACCTGGACCGTTCCATACAGGCCCGCCCAGCATTTTGCACAAATGGTCGAACAAAGCCAAATTTGTATGACGCTAGCAATTCGGTTTTGTGCGGCCATTCTGGCAAAGTAGTATTGTTGATGACGAAATTTAATGTTGTTCGCACAAATTCACTGCCACCACCTTCTATTCCATTTTGCTTTCTATATGTCTCAGTGTCTTCACTCTTTCTTTGTCCTTTCTCTCACTCTGGTTCTCTTTCTATTTTTACTCTCTTTCTCCTTCTTTCAGCCTCGACCAGAGGAACCCTCAATCGAAGTCTCTACACGAACCGTCAGGTTCTATGGCTCTACCATGGTATCCTTAACCAGGGCCATAAATTTTGGGGGCCCTCTTGATGAGTTAAATATTAGTCCAAACTAGGAATTTATGCTTTCCTTAGCTATCTCATACAACAAATGGGTTGTAGGTAACTAGGTAATGGTTTTAGAGGCTATATTTGCGATCCTGGATGGACCAAAACGGCAAGACAAAATCAATAGGAAGGTAGGTGTATGGAGTTTGTTAGAGTACTGTTTGTGCCTGCATAACTTGGTCTATTTCAGATTCTAAGGCCATGTTTGGCGTGCGGGAATGGCGTGGGAATGGAATGTGATTCCCGGCCATGTTTGGCGTGCGGGAATGGCGTGCGAATGGAATGTGATTCTCGGGAATCACATTCCATATCATTGTTTGGCTTGTGGGAATGACGTGGGTTCGGGAATGTGATTCCCTTAAGAAGATGTAATAGCAAACACAAGGGAAGGTGGATTTGTGATTCTCATTCCCCCGGAATTACATATATTAATATTTACTGGCAAATATATCCTTAACAAAATATTGAATAACCAATTTTTAAATTACTGTGTGATATATAAATCATGATTAAACTAGGGTTTTATGAACAAAATTTAAATTTAGATAAAAGTCTATTTACGTTTACAAATAGAATCTTATTTTAGATAAATTTTTATTAAGACCTTTATCAATTATCTTTAAATTCTATCCCTTTAGTGTATCGTTTTATTATTTCATATCTACGAATTTGAATAAATAATACTGATTTTAATATATAACAAAGTTGGTGTATATTTTATGTAGTTTAAGTAAGGGTAAAAGTGAACTTTTACAAATATTTACATTCTTATTCCTATACAAACCAAACACCTTGATGGGCCTAAAAAGGTTACCCTAAATAGGTCTACACCCGCAAGTGCACGGGTGTCAAGTTGTAATAATTTCCGGTAAGACCGGTTCGTTCCTCAGGGACTAAGTGAATCTATTCTAAAACTTGGAAGTAACTTGGTTTTGAAATTGATTTGGTTTTGGTTTTGAAATGAATAAAACATAAAAAATAAATTTACGAAAAGAAAATAATTACAAATGATACAAGGAACTCAAATGGGGGAGAGCCTAGGGTTTTCTGAATCCGTCCTTCTAACAATTCTAACGACAATTTATTTTGGTCTGATTAGATAGTTTTTTATATAACTCAGGTTTTCAGTCCATGAACGGTCTAAAAACCCGGAAGATATTATCGTTAAAATAATAAAAACTGTAATAAATTTATCATTAGAATAATTATTAAAACTTCATCTAAAACCCTAGATAGGAAAGTTAGTTACTCATAGATAATATATAAAATAAATTAGAAAATTAAATAAAGAGAGGAAGAAGAAAACTCAACTTTTTCGCTTTTTCCAAACCAAACAGACCCTAAGGGAATAGTTTTCCTTTAATTTTTCCAGGTTTCAGAGAAAATAGTTTTCTCACCTTCTCCAATTCTGTTTCTCTCACTATTGTTTCTGTTTCTTCTTCCTTTCTTACTCTAATCTCTCTCTCTATGTTCTTTCTTTCTCTCTTACTAGAAACAGTAGCTAAACTTGATGAATCAAGAACAAGAAAATCGAAATTGATAAGAAAAACTCCATTAACAAGCTCTCGGGTTTCTCTCTCTCTCTACAATTTCCTTCTCTGTAAACTCTCTATCTCTCTGTAATCTTCCTATCTCTCACAAATAGAAAACCTAAACCAAAGAAATAAAAAGAAAACAAGGAAATCAGAAACCAAAACCTCTCGGTTTTCCTCTCTCTCTCTCTACCTTTCTTCTCTGTTTTTCTTTGTTTCTCTCTCCTGTTCTATCTTCTCTAAAACCCGATTCTTCTTAGCTGTGGAGAGATGATATTAATGGTTCTTTCCTTCTTCTCTCTCTCTCTCTCTCTGGTTTTTTTTCTATTGATTGAGCTTGAGAGGATGACCCCCAGCCGAGATGAGTTTCATTCCTCTGTCTCTGTTCTCTAAATAGCCGAATCATCTCTCTGTCCTTCCAGAGAATATATCTTTCTTTCCTTTTCTCAAATCCCAGAATCAATCTTTGTTAGAGATAATAGAATCTCTTTCCTTTCCAAAACAAATCTTCCTGCATCTCTGTTCTTTGCAATCGGGTATTCTCAAAAAATATAGAGAATAACATTAGCAGCCCAAAGAGAAGATAATTCTCCTCTGTCTCTCTCTACTTCCTGTTATATACAATCAAATGAGAAAAATTCCAACCGACCCACTCCTTCAATCTCTCTTCAATCTCCTTCCAATATAGCATAAGATCTCCATTAATACATCTCTGCTTTCCTTTTCTGTAGAAATATGATCTCTAGCTCACATGATTTTTCTCTGTTCCTCTTTCCATGTTCACATTATCTTTTCTCTATCTATCACATGTTCCTAAAGATAGAAAAGATAAAGAGATTTTGAATTATATTCCCTTATATTTATATAAATCTAAAGAAGGGAATTAATTAGAGAGTCATGGGCACCCATCACGTGAATGTTGCTGGGTTGACAAAATTTTGCTACACCCTAGGCACATCAAGATTCGATAAGGTGGACGTCCATCCGTTGGATATATCCATGCCGTTCCATGTATCCTTCGAATTGACGCTTGGCTGCTAAAGAATATAATGAGATGCACTGAATAATATTTAATGGAATTCTAGAATGCCTCTCACTATGCCCGAATTAGTACCGCCAGCTCCTATCACCGTCCACAAGCTCTGCTAGGCACCCGCCACATGTCCTTATTTGTCTTCTATCAACGAACTTTGACTACGACTTCGACCTAATCTAGTTTTCTCACTGGGACTCCAATTTGACTTCCGTTTTCACCCACTGGCTCGTCTTGGATTATTCTTCTCACCCGATCATCAACATTTACCAAATTACCAGAATATCCAAATGACCAAATTGCCCTTTTGTGCGTCTTTATCTCATGTTTCACACTAAGCCCTGTAAAGATACCTGAAACAGAAAAACAAAGCAATTTATCATAGTAACGGCTCGAATTGGACTAACTGACCTAAATTAAGAGATTCAGATGAGGCATTTTCATGACTCATCAAACATCCCCAAACTTAGATTTTGCTAGTCCTCGAGCAAAACAGAAAAATAAAACTAAACCAGTTTCACCACTTTCGTAGGGACCCACGATTGCACTTAGCACGTGCAACAAGCCGTTAAACCTCTAGGTTGCCCTAGAGGACGAGTTTTGTCTCGTGAGGGTTTGCAGTGAATATACCCACAAAATTCTAAAATTTCAAAAATCCAGAAGGGTCTAAATATGATATGAACTGAAAATGTTTATCTGGTAGATTTTCAAAGTTAATAGAAATGAAATCCAAGCTAACCAAACCATACAAAAGCTAAAATTCCCTTCACTAGTAATCAAGACTCGAAGTGCACGTGACCAGCCAATATGAGTATCATTTCGGTTCCAAACAGACAAGACCTCGATTACCTTCTCAATACATTTCGCCTCGACTGCTGCCTCACGGTCATACACTCAAAAAAAATTTAAGTCACTCAGAAATGGTTCACTCAATGTGCGAGTATGAGTATGAAAGAAAACTCAACACATTACAAAAGACGGACTAAATTTTTCGTAAACGACTGATCTCATAGGAAGGAAACAACCACTAATATGGAATGGGGAAGCAACCAACTCTTCTCACCTGGTCTACTGTCTAACAATGCTTCCTAGAGGTCGATAGACACTAATGACGATATGACTAGAACTCCTGAGAACCTGACGTCTTCAAATCTTCAAGAATTACTTTGGGATAAACAAAAACAAACACTTTTTTCTTTCTTTTTCTATATCTTTTTTTTTTTTTTTTTTTTTTTTTCAGTACACTTTTCTGGTAATCATACTCAAATACATAACGTACTTTCTTCACATTATTCTTTCCTTGGGTAAAATTCTCTTCAATTTGCTTCAAGCCTTATTCTCAGGGTTCTAAATAATGGTGGGGTCCCTATCGTTCTCTAGTTGACACTGTTTTCAAGTTTCCAGACTACAAGAGAAAGGTTTACTTCCTGATGACATCCCTAGTGGTTGTAAAATGTGAACTCAAGAGATCAACTGAGCTCTAATGAATATTGCGAGGTTGAGTAGCTCTTCACTCTACTCGGAGTTAGCGCAGAAGAGATCACTCAAAACAACAAGAAAGGCTCAGAACCTCACATAGGTTAAGTCTCCACTAATGATCGATTAAGTTCTCTCAGAAATGTCCACTCTTCACCTATCTAACACTCACATGGCTAGTGCACAAACAACTTCAAGACTCGAAATTCGTGGAAAAACTTTTAGCAAAAGCATAGTAAAACCAACTAGATTCTATGACCATTAACAACCAAAAACAGCTAGACTCACATTTTCAATCCAAAAATTAAAAAATTTGAAAAATTTTAAACCCTTTTGAATTTTTGAAATAAGGACTTAGCAAAAAATTCATTCCCCTATCCCCAAACTTAAACCGAACATTGTCCTCAATGTTCTGAAGAATATGCAAAAATAACAGGGTGATGGGAGAGATATTACCCGATTCAGCGTCCTCTGCATGGGTTGCCTCCCAGAAAGCGCTAAGTTTAACGTCTTCAGCCAGACGAAACAGATGATTCGAAAAATGGAAAAAATTATACCTACTGGATTACAGAAGTGTGATTAACTGTAAACCAATATTCGATACATCTGTGGGTCCACCCAAAACACAAATTTTTCAGTAAACGATAGTCTCACATTTTTGTGAATTGCAGAGAGTGCATGTGAGACTATCATAGAAGAGGGGCAATCCCCAAACTTAGTGGATGCACAGTCCACTAAGTAACTATAAATACTGGGACCAATGACTAGAAAGTCATCGAAAGGATCGACATAATAATGAAGGGCCAGAATATCCGTCGAAGGCAAAAAATCATCTGCAAGTTTAGTGGATAGAATATCCACTATTTCCATAGACGTTCTCGAGGAGACATCTGAAGTGTCCCAAAAGGGATCAACAACCGAGTCTGAGACCATGTGAAAGGTCAAACTAGACTCTAAGGGTAAGGCAATATGCTCGGGGACCAGGTCAAGGTCCATGGTTTCCTTAGGTAAACAGTCTGACAAACTATCTAACATGTCTCTACTGTCATCAATGTCCTCAAATACATCTGGAGTCTCGCAGTCATTCATAATATCATGCCTTCCTAGAATTTCATCTAAGGCTGACTCCTTACAAATCTCAAATGTCGGAAAGTTCAGAATAGTGTCATTCCCAAACTTGCTCATAGAGCCATCATCTTGAATATCAATGTCTAGTGAAGTCCTATCATGGTGAGATGACATAGGTGGAGGAAGCAAGACAACAAGGTCATCAGACCTTTCAGGCTCTAGGGTATTATCAGTAAATTCATCGACATTTAACTTAGTACTAGGGTTAGACGTATTAACCTCGTCATCGTACCTAGTACCTTCCTGAGTTTGGGGTGGTGAACCCCCTTCCTCGTCGGCGAATAACTGTGACTTAAACATTTTCATCTGTTGAGCCAAGGACTCAGTATCCTGCTGCATTTGAGTCGTAAATTGTGACATAATCTCAATAAGACGACTCTCGGACTCTGATCGAGATCTATCTTCAAGAGTCTCCTCGTAATAATGTTCGCTAGTGTAATTAAACGTAGACTCTTGATAATAACTTCCTCCGTACACATTAGGATCATACCTGTCTCTAAAGTCATTGGTCTCAGAATAGTGTGGACAATAAGGTCTCTCATATATATTTGGCGTCGGACCATATCCATCGCTAATCGGACCATCTCTACACATTTGTCGATAATCTCCTAATGTCATATGAGATTGATCAGGCTCATATGGTCTACTCCACTCACTAATCGGACTGTTTCTAGACATTCGTTTATAATCCTGAAATGTCATACCCGGTCGGTTAGGCTCGTTTCTACTCATTTGTTGGTATTCCCCGAAGGTCATACCAGGTCGGTTAGGCTCAACTAGCCTATTCCCCTCGTTAAGTTGCTGACAATCTCTTAAAGTCGTACCATGTTGGTTAAGCCAGTCTTTACGCAACTGTATGCATTCTCTTAAGGTTATGTCAGTTCGGTTGATGACGGGTCCCCTTAAATCAAGGTCATCATCATCAACAGGGTACGTCCAACCATTAGAAAAACGCGCCATGATGGTTAGGCACGATCACAAGATAAGAATTGACACTTACAAAAACTTGATTCCTTTCTTTTGGTCCAATTTTTTTTTTTTTTTTTTTTTTTTTTTTTTTTTTTTTTAACACGAAAACCGAGGAAGCACTACGAAGATCTTATAAAAAGTACCCACTAACAGGGGATTCGTGGGTGATTAGAAAAAATTACCTCCCGTTCGAGACGGGCGACGACCTTTGAGGACGACCCGGGCCACTCTTCCCTCAAGTGTTCGAACCCGAGGCTTCGTTGGATTTTCGGTTACAATTTATAAAAGCCCTCCAATTTAGGGTCAAAACAAAAGAAAGTACTAAAAAGTCTAAGTCTCTCCTCACCAAAATAAATAAAAAAATAAAAACAGTAAATTTCTTCTTTTGAGGTCCTCCTCCTTGTTGCGCCTTCTCTTCAGCTCCTTAGTGTTCTGCACACCAAAAACAGAGAAGCAAGTCAAAGTATCCAAAATTCAAAACTTACCAAAAATAAAACTTTCCAAGATTAGAACAAATTTAAAATTAGTCCCCGGCAGCGGCGCCAAAAACTTGATGGGCCTAAAAAGGTTACCCTAAATAGGTCTACACCCGCAAGTGCACGGGTGTCAAGTTGTAATAATTTCCGGTAAGACCGGTTCGTTCCTCAGGGACTAAGTGAATCTATTCTAAAACTTGGAAGTAACTTGGTTTTGAAATTGATTTGGTTTTGGTTTTGAAATGAATAAAACATAAAAAATAAATTTACGAAAAGAAAATAATTACAAATGATACAAGGAACTCAAATGGGGGAGAGCCTAGGGTTTTCTGAATCCGTCCTTCTAACAATTCTAACGACAATTTATTTTGGTCTGATTAGATAGTTTTTTATATAACTCAGGTTTTCAGTCCATGAACGGTCTAAAAACCCGGAAGATATTATCGTTAAAATAATAAAAACTGTAATAAATTTATCATTAGAATAATTATTAAAACTTCATCTAAAACCCTAGATAGGAAAGTTAGTTACTCATAGATAATATATAAAATAAATTAGAAAATTAAATAAAGAGAGGAAGAAGAAAACTCAACTTTTTCGCTTTTTCCAAACCAAACAGACCCTAAGGGAATAGTTTTCCTTTAATTTTTCCAGGTTTCAGAGAAAATAGTTTTCTCACCTTCTCCAATTCTGTTTCTCTCACTATTGTTTCTGTTTCTTCTTCCTTTCTTACTCTAATCTCTCTCTCTATGTTCTTTCTTTCTCTCTTACTAGAAACAGTAGCTAAACTTGATGAATCAAGAACAAGAAAATCGAAATTGATAAGAAAAACTCCATTAACAAGCTCTCGGGTTTCTCTCTCTCTCTACAATTTCCTTCTCTGTAAACTCTCTATCTCTCTGTAATCTTCCTATCTCTCACAAATAGAAAACCTAAACCAAAGAAATAAAAAGAAAACAAGGAAATCAGAAACCAAAACCTCTCGGTTTTCCTCTCTCTCTCTCTACCTTTCTTCTCTGTTTTTCTTTGTTTCTCTCTCCTGTTCTATCTTCTCTAAAACCCGATTCTTCTTAGCTGTGGAGAGATGATATTAATGGTTCTTTCCTTCTTCTCTCTCTCTCTCTCTCTGGTTTTTTTTCTATTGATTGAGCTTGAGAGGATGACCCCCAGCCGAGATGAGTTTCATTCCTCTGTCTCTGTTCTCTAAATAGCCGAATCATCTCTCTGTCCTTCCAGAGAATATATCTTTCTTTCCTTTTCTCAAATCCCAGAATCAATCTTTGTTAGAGATAATAGAATCTCTTTCCTTTCCAAAACAAATCTTCCTGCATCTCTGTTCTTTGCAATCGGGTATTCTCAAAAAATATAGAGAATAACATTAGCAGCCCAAAGAGAAGATAATTCTCCTCTGTCTCTCTCTACTTCCTGTTATATACAATCAAATGAGAAAAATTCCAACCGACCCACTCCTTCAATCTCTCTTCAATCTCCTTCCAATATAGCATAAGATCTCCATTAATACATCTCTGCTTTCCTTTTCTGTAGAAATATGATCTCTAGCTCACATGATTTTTCTCTGTTCCTCTTTCCATGTTCACATTATCTTTTCTCTATCTATCACATGTTCCTAAAGATAGAAAAGATAAAGAGATTTTGAATTATATTCCCTTATATTTATATAAATCTAAAGAAGGGAATTAATGAAGGAGTTGAAGGAGATGTCCTTCGACCAAGGTGACAATGCGAACAATTTGTCGGATAGGACAATTGATGTGGAAGATCATCAAGTCCGATTGATTTAGGGATCGTAGAGTTGTAGCTAGAGACCAACTACGATCGTCGAATTACGAAGTAATTCGCGGCTAACTTCGATCGGATCCTACAACGGGTTACACATAAGAGTGACAAATTGATCTAGGATATGACTAGTGGGAGTGAGATATAATCATGGGAGTGTCCCATAAACATATCTCATAGGCCTAAAAAGGAATTAGGCAAAGATAGTACAAAAAGGCCAAAAGCAGGGTTTTTGGGCCTAGGCCGATTCGGGCACTTTTAGGGCTCGGATTGGGCTGATTTTTGGAGGGACGTTTCCTTATGTTATGAACATTAAATCTGCCAATTTTGGCTGGGTTTGGACGTCATCTCCTTAGGGAATTGAGAAAATACCAATAGTTGCTATTTTCGACTATTTCCCTAAATCTTATTCTAAAGGGTGTTTTGGGAAACCTAAAAGGAGGTGGATTCTTATTAGGGTTCTATATAAACACTCTTAGGGCAGAGAATAAGGTGTGGAATTTCTCTCTAAGCTTTCTTACTCTACCACATCAAGTAGAGAGGAGAAAGTGAGCTAATTCCCATTAACTATCTATCTAGTCAAGCAAGAAGAAGGTCTTCTTATTATCCAACCACCATTGGTGTGCTAGCTATACAACAAGGTGGGAGATCAAATTGATTGCTCGTGTCCCAAGTAGAGGAGCTACACTTGAAGCTCTTGGTCTTCTTCAATCAATTCAACTAGTTTGAGGGAAAAGCGATTAAGGTAATCCACTATCTCCATTAGATTAATTACTAGTTTTGCATGTGATCCTGGGAATACTAGTGTAGACATTAGATGTCATATTTCCGCTATAAACACTAGTAGAAGGGTATAAAACCCAACAGTGGCGTCAGAGCCTCTTGCTATTAACTAGTTTTTGCTAAGAATCGAACTAGTTCATATTAGATATAATTGATAGTTTGATAAATTGAGTTTATAAAAATATTTTAAAAGTGTTTTAAAACTATTTAAACTCACAATTTGATAATATTGAATGGGATTCAATGAATTTCAAATTAAGAATCAAATTGATGATTAAAAGTGTTTTAAAACTCAATTAGATTGAATTTCGGACTAATCCATGCTTGATTAAGTTGATAGTTATGTTTAAAAGAGTTTTAAACATAAGAAATTGATTGATTTTGAATGGGATTCAAGAATTTTTCAAATAGATTTCAAAATTGTTCTTTGAAAAAGTTTTCAAAAACCTAGACTTTGATCCAAAATTGGTTTGATTAAGAGTTGTTTTCAAGTTTTGGAAACTTTTGAAAAACAAAGATTTTTGGAATTTTAGAAGTGTTCTAAAAAGAAGTGTTTTGAGTTTTGGGAAACTCTCAAAACAAAATTTGGAAATTTTAAAAGTTTCTACAAGTTTTGTAAAAATTTTAGAAGTGTTCTAAAAGATTTCAAAATTTTAAGAAAAGTTTTAAATTTGGAAAATAGCAACTTAGAGTTGCAAAAGAAAAAAAAAAATTTTTGGAAACTAGGGTTTTGAAAAACCCTAGTGTCCGGCCAGGAAGCTTCCTGGCCGGACCGGGAGCTCCTGGATGCGTCCTCTGGACGCATCCAGAGCAGCTGCTGAGACGCGTCTAGGACGCGACCAGCAGCTGCGACAGAAGCTTCTGGACGCGTCTTGAAGACGCGTCCAGAGCAGCTGTTGGGACGCGTCTTGGAGACGCGACCAGCAGCTGCGGAGGGAGCTTCCTGGACGCGTCTAGGACGCGTCCAGAGCACTCGACCAGACGCGTCTTGGAGACGCGTCTGGGAGGTTCTGGGTGTCTCGGACTAGTCCGAGACACCTAGTGCTGGTCCGGTCCAGCACCAGACACGTCTAGGACGCGTCTGGTACATGGACTAGCGTCCTGGCTCCGGCCAGGACGAGACCAGGCCTTGATAGGCTTCGGCCAGGACATGCCGGCCTATGGGCCGTGCTATGTCCGGACCTTGTCCGAGCCCTTTTCTGGGCTTGGGCCGGGACTTGTCTAGGACTTGTCCCGGGCTTTTTCGAGGCTTTTCGGACCACAAAAAGGAACCATCATTCGAGTGGGAGTTTTTGCCAAAATTTCTTCCGATTCCAACCAAATAATTCCAAAATCAATCCGGGCCATCCAGAAGGCCAAAACGGATTTCTCTTTAAATTGATTTATGAAATCATTAAGAATCGAACCAATGTTTTTCCGAAATTGACCCGGGCTTTCAAAACCCGAAACGGAGTTTTTCTTAAAGATGATTTTAGAAATCATAAAAGATAAAACCGGAACGCACCACTAGTTGAATTCTTCGAATTTAGACTTAAGGTCCGTAATGTGACATGTGATGTCAACAAAAGTATCTCCCAAGATAATCATGCATATATAATTCTTAGCCTTGATATATTATATGATTGCATGTGATGTGAATGCGGGAAACTAGTATGGCCATAGATTTATATCTTTATTCTTGTTTTAAGCACGGATGGGTGCATGCTTTGTAATTAATTTTAATTTCAAGTTTATACGATCTGCGAATCGTTAGAGTCTTGTAATTAGAGTTTAGGGTCAATGAGTCCATTGAAGAAAACTCAAGGATGGAATCCAAAGGCGAGTGGGAGAAATCAATGGAGGTTCAAGGATGGAGATCTAAACGAACCAAAAGGCGAAACAAGAAGAAAACCAAAGGAGATTAGATCTTCTAGGTTAGGGGCCATACTAGGATCCATGTCTGCTTGATTTACTTTCTCGCGCGCATTTACTTACTTATTTACGCTTTATGTCGTGGATGTTAGTTAGGCTAAATAGTTCACTATAACAAACGCCAGACTAGCGTAAAAGTCCCCAAAAGTAATCTTGAGTAATCGCCTATCCAGATTAAGACACTCGTTGCGCCCTTGTTCGAGGAAGGTGGGTCGGCCTTCGCAGAGTACCTCCTCTACCTTGGGACAATGCGGGTAGGTCTATAGAAGAGGCCTACACGTCTAAATGGTTCTACTCAACGAGATCAGCAAGAGAGTCTTGGATACTCGAGGCAAAAGGATAGATTAGTCATTCATTAATGAAATCTATCAACCAAGAGTCATAAGGTATGATCAGTGAAGTAGTTCACTCACCTGGAACGACGGAGTCAAAGGGTAGGGCCTTCGTCCGCTTTACTCCGAAGAACTGGGGTCTTGGAATCACTTATTCAATCGGGGACGATTTTTATTGAATAATGTGGGAAAACTAAGTTTTTCAAAAACGATAACGAGTTTTAAAACTTTGCCATTTCTTTATGTAGTTTTAAGATGACACAAACGATTTCAACATTGAATCACACCTAAGGGAGGTGCTGATCCACTTCCTAGAATGGAAGAATGAAGCCGAGAATAGTTCTCAGATTCAAAAGGAAGGTCACTAGAATACCCAATCCCAATGTTGACTCATACAAGAGAAGGTCAAAAGCCATTTGCAAGCAATCGTATAACATTCTCTTTGGAAGAGTAATGAATGCTAGCATAACCATTAAGACAAACTAAGGAAGAAATTCCTACAGAAGTCATAAATGGAGAGGTACGAGACCTCCAAGGCAATCTGAAAGTCATCCTAAGGGAAGACAACAGAATACATCTGTCACCCAATTCAATATCGATTGAACAAAGATTGATAAAGACCTTAGATGAGTCACTCAGGTTGTTACAAACAAACTGAGCAGAACATACGGGAATATCCAGTCTAAGAAAGGTTCTTGAGATTTGGTACAAAGAATCTAAGAAAGAGATCTTGAGATTCAAAAGGGCAAAAGGATCAGTCAAGTGAGACAAACATTTGATCAAAAAAAAGCAGTTGCCGAGTACATGATCAAGAGTATTCCTCATTACTGTGAATGTTTCTAAAACAATGGCTAGACCATTTAAAAGGAAACTACCTTTAGCACCTGGAGGACAAAAGGAATGGAATTATGAATTCCGATTCCGTATCCTTGTTAACAAAGTTAAAAAACAAGTATCGTAAAATTCCTTCATCAGGTATTTAAGACCAGATGAGCGGCTCAGTGGGAGCTTAAGGGAATTACATACTTGACTAAAAGAAGTAAAGATCCAAGAGGGAGCAGAAGCAGTAATGCTAGGGATGCTGAAAGGGATCAAAGTCTTCTTTTAGACACTGATCTAGCTTAGAACTTAATAGTGATTATTTTGTTCTTCTAGAAACACATGATGTTTTAAACCAGTGGTAAAATTAACTGAAGGTTAACATTGATAATGGCTAAAATCAAGAGATTCAAACTCATTAAACTTCAGCATTGTCAATTAGGTCTTAAGGACTAAATTGACTAAGTCACCCTTTTCAAAAGGCATAGAGACTGGTAATCTATTAGGACTCATACAGTGTTATGCAGACCTATAAGTTTACTTGCAGAAGCTAACGAGAGAAACTTCAAATACGTACTCTGACAACTTCATGAAGTATGGAAACGTACAAATCATAAAGTATAAGTCGGAATGTTTGAAAGGTTCAAACAAAGTACAAACCGAAGTAAAAGAATCATTTTGACAAGAGAGTTTAAGTCATCCGATTAGATTGGAGTGATAAAAACTTGAGTCAAATACTAAATAACCATCAAAGGAGTTGAGAAAACGTTTCCCAACTCGCTCCATGGAACACATCTGAGGGATGGTGGATTCAGTGGGAGTAATCGAACATTGCTATGCATAATTCGATCAAAGATGGGTTTAAGCCAGTCTTCCGAATATTTTGGGACTTATTCTATAAACGATTGTTTTCACACTTACCAAAGTCCGTCTAACAGCTAAGCTTGTAAAAGCATTACAAAATTAGCTAAAGTCTGACGCAATTTCTTTAGAAGAAATTTGGGCTTTTTCCACAAGCAATCAAGAGAACAAAGTGTTTGTTGCTCATGATAGTATTCTCCTAATAATTAGCACACCTAGAGTCTGGGAGAAAAGCACTAATTATTACAAGAATAAGTGGGAGAAAAGTACAAGTCGATTTAATTCGATCATGAGAAAAATCATGAAGAGTCATGAAGAACAATCATGAAAACTTGTACAAGACGATTAAATTCGACCAAGAGCAACAAACTGCGGCTCCTCGGAAAAGGAAAGGTTAAAGATATGATCTTGTAAACCCACCGCACAAAAGCGAATGTCATTCGCAGGAGAACTCTCAAAGCGAGTGAAAGTGTCTCTAAAGGAATATCTCAAAGTAGTTGAGAAAATTCCAAATTGTTGTTCAAAAGCCCTAGAAAGGTCAAAATAAAATCTTAAAGACTCAGAAAATAAAGGTTATTTCTGAAGAGATAAAAGACCTGCGCAGAAACGGAAACTGACTCTAGATTTTGGCTAGAAGCCAAAATCATCGTGGAATCCATATCTCGTCAAGACATGAAGCTTGATAATTTAAGTCAACAGAAGACCTAAATTGGTTTTCCAAAATAGAAAACTGAGAAGGATGGAAACATTCATGTTTCCCGAAACGAGACAAGAAGAATAAAGATTCTTCCAATCAAGTTATGTCCACAAGCATGCTTAAGAAATCTATCGACGGATTAAAAGCACGCAAGAGTTAGAATCTTCGATTCAAAAGGCAATCAAAGAAGTTTGATTCCTGAGGAATGAAGAAAATCTTGAATCACGAAATTTCAAGAAGGTAAGTGGGAGTAAACAAACCTTCCGGGTCCGTATGCAGAGTACATACAAAAGATTGAGTACGACATAAGGTGTTGCATAACAGTAACGAACTGACTCAATAAAGGACCACACACAAAAGGATAAAATGCCATTTTGGGCATCTGAAGATCTATAAGCATAGATCAAAAGGATGATAGGATTAGAGAGACTCAGTACGCTGAGATGCTTGAGATCCGAAACAGAAAATCTAAGACTCGGAAAGTCTAAAAGAATTTCGACCCAAAAACTCATGACAGAGGGCGTTGCAAAAATCGGAGTCTGAAAAGACACCGATGAGCTAGCACGCATGAGAGAGACATTTATGTTCGAAAACATAAAGTCAATCATGTTGGACATGATTAGCATTTAAACATCCGAATTCGGATTGGAAAACCGAAACACTACTTAGTACATCCTAGAAGGCTAAAGGATGAAGTAGTACAAAATTGAACATATCATCGTAGCAAACTTTCAGACATGGAAGGAAAGTAGGCTAAAAGTGTTTAAGCCGGGAACTGTTGCAAATACTACATAAAGAATTAAAAGCCTTAACTCTAGTAAAAGTTATTAGAAATTATCAAGGTTGAAGATAACCGTCTTCAAATTAATTGATAATTAGCAAAGTTTAAAACCGACTACCACGGTAGTCAAACTGAACTGTCACCTAAGACATAGTATGAGATTCATACACAGTCTAAGGCATGAGGTATAATTTTAAACCTCGACGAGTAAAACTGAGTGGGTAAAAAGAGTTTTACGGAAGAGGCTCAGATTTACAACTCTCGTTATCAGAAATAATAGAGTTATTTCACAAGTCGTCTAAATTTGGTTTAGTATTTAAACGACAGTCCATTGATGATAAAACATTCCGAATAGGTTTGTCAGATACGTGATCTGATGAATGAAACCCTATTAAGTGAACTTGGAATATTTATTATCAAATCCCTGGTCCAGGTCATTGCATGGACAACGATGACTCACGAAGACTAGCACGGGAGTCGATGGGATAGCGCAGTTTCATGGGCTATAGGAATAGTATATTCTATTCGACTACGTGGGTGTGTAAAAGGTTTATACACTGGATAACCCTCAAATGAGAAGTACATCACTCGTGATGAACGTCAATACTTCTCATAAAGACAATTGGAGAGATTCCTCAAAACATGAGTGCTCCACTCATCTTATGTAAGGAATGCCCGACTTTGGTTCCGTTAAACGCCGCGCCGTAAAAGGAGGTTATAAAGGCGGACACTGGGAAGGACAGGATAGACATGAAGTTAAGTGGGAGCGCAAGAATGGATTGTGTCACCCTAATCACATTAGGTACAAAGTGTCTCAAGGCCACTTGATGAGTAGCAACTGAAAATGCGTGGCCGCGCTCAAACGGATTAAAAGTTAATCGTTTGTCTTTTACAGTTGTACTCGGATATCAAGAAAGTCTGAATGATGTGACGTATCAGATGGGATACTAAATTGACACGGGAATCGAGGCATTGCACTTGTTCTAAGTCCAAGTGGGAGTCTGAAGGAGTTGAAGGAGATGTCCTTCGACCAAGGTGACAATGCGAACAATTTGTCGGATAGGACAATTGATGTGGAAGATCATCAAGTCCGATTGATTTAGGGATCGTAGAGTTGTAGCTAGAGACCAACTACGATCGTCGAATTACGAAGTAATTCGCGGCTAACTTCGATCGGATCCTACAACGGGTTACACATAAGAGTGACAAATTGATCTAGGATATGACTAGTGGGAGTGAGATATAATCATGGGAGTGTCCCATAAACATATCTCATAGGCCTAAAAAGGAATTAGGCAAAGATAGTACAAAAAGGCCAAAAGCAGGGTTTTTGGGCCTAGGCCGATTCGGGCACTTTTAGGGCTCGGATTGGGCTGATTTTTGGAGGGACGTTTCCTTATGTTATGAACATTAAATCTGCCAATTTTGGCTGGGTTTGGACGTCATCTCCTTAGGGAATTGAGAAAATACCAATAGTTGCTATTTTCGACTATTTCCCTAAATCTTATTCTAAAGGGTGTTTTGGGAAACCTAAAAGGAGGTGGATTCTTATTAGGGTTCTATATAAACACTCTTAGGGCAGAGAATAAGGTGTGGAATTTCTCTCTAAGCTTTCTTACTCTACCACATCAAGTAGAGAGGAGAAAGTGAGCTAATTCCCATTAACTATCTATCTAGTCAAGCAAGAAGAAGGTCTTCTTATTATCCAACCACCATTGGTGTGCTAGCTATACAACAAGGTGGGAGATCAAATTGATTGCTCGTGTCCCAAGTAGAGGAGCTACACTTGAAGCTCTTGGTCTTCTTCAATCAATTCAACTAGTTTGAGGGAAAAGCGATTAAGGTAATCCACTATCTCCATTAGATTAATTACTAGTTTTGCATGTGATCCTGGGAATACTAGTGTAGACATTAGATGTCATATTTCCGCTATAAACACTAGTAGAAGGGTATAAAACCCAACAATTAATTAGAGAGTCATGGGCACCCATCACGTGAATGTTGCTGGGTTGACAAAATTTTGCTACACCCTAGGCACATCAAGATTCGATAAGGTGGACGTCCATCCGTTGGATATATCCATGCCGTTCCATGTATCCTTCGAATTGACGCTTGGCTGCTAAAGAATATAATGAGATGCACTGAATAATATTTAATGGAATTTTAGAATGCCTCTCACTATGCCCGAATTAGTACCGCCAGCTCCTATCACCGTCCACAAGCTCTGCTAGGCACCCGCCACATGTCCTTATTTGTCTTCTATCAACGAACTTTGACTACGACTTCGACCTAATCTAGTTTTCTCACTGGGACTCCAATTTGACTTCCGTTTTCACCCACTGGCTCGTCTTGGATTATTCTTCTCACCCGATCATCAACATTTACCAAATTACCAGAATATCCAAATGACCAAATTGCCCTTTTGTGCGTCTTTATCTCATGTTTCACACTAAGCCCTGTAAAGATACCTGAAACAGAAAAACAAAGCAATTTATCATAGTAACGGCTCGAATTGGACTAACTGACCTAAATTAAGAGATTCAGATGAGGCATTTTCATGACTCATCACACCTAATTAGGAATATGTTAGGAATCAAATTCCCATTACTGGTCAAACCAAACATCAAACTACAGTAATCTGATTCTCGGGAATCACGTTACGGGAATATGATTCTTGGGAATCACATTCCATTCTCGCACGCCAAACATGGCCCAAGGGTATTTTTGGTTAGGGAAATGCTATATACAGTAACCATTTTTACCGGCTACACCCACAGTTATTTGAACTCACCATCTGGATCAGTTTCCACTCTCGTACAATCACCTATTCTTCTTTTTTTTTTTTAAATCGACTAAGATATACGTTTGTTGGTACAAGGCATTGATATATAATCAAAATGTGATAAGCACGATAACCGCCTAAGTTATACAAATGATAAAAGAGACCTGAAACCCGACAACGAAGAGGTTTTTTTTTTTTTTTGAGAAATCGACTACGTTACACAAATGATTAAAAAAACCTGAAGCCTGACAACAAAGAGGCTTAAAGCCCGACAACAAATACAGTACTTTATTTAGTGCCTAAATTACATGGGATAAATCTTGGGGATAAACTTCCATCGAGACTCAATCCCAAGACCTCATGGGCTTAAGAAGAATGTCCTACCGCTATACCAAAGGGTGGTGGACAGTCACTTGTTATATATACACACATTTTGGTCAAAAATCTTTTTGTCGTCGGGCAATTACGTACCAACGTCATTTGAACTAAATCGGAAAGATGCGTCGACTAATTTAGATGTTCGGTCGTCGGTACTCATCCGATGAAAAACTAAGAGCAATATTTTATAAGGATAACTTCCAGTTTTCAATAGGTAAGAGGATAATCTTAGCTATTTGAATTAAATTGGAAAGATGCATCTGACTTCGAAATTTGGACACCGATACTCATTCTACCGACGAAAATAAAAATTGTTTTATAGTTACTTTTCATGACGTAGTCGACTAATAGAGTCTCACGGTTTTCAAGCAGTTTTTATTCATTGTCAAAGGTAAGACCCAACAAGCCGACATGGTTACTAACCACCTACAGGTCAGTTTCTCACAGATTTGTTATACCCATTGTTGTGTAGGAGGATCTATGTACCTATTGGGTTGGTGTGTCGATAGGTTGCCTTCTTGTTTTTTTTCTCCATCTAATGCACCACTTTCATCGAAAAACACTTGAAAGAAGATACAAAGATATTTTAAATTTTTTTAGTAGATGATTCCTTTCGTCTATCATTTATTTCGATCAAAATAAGAATATGACCTTTCTCTATTTCTTATGGGTTTCACCCTTAAAACACTAATGCAAAACTACAACATAGAAAATAATACTGGAGAAAGATAATTGTGTGATTTTGGAATTGTTCTGGCGAAGAAACCTGAAGTAGTGGTGTAGATCGTGGTCTATGGAGGGCAGGAGGAAAATCGTTTCCAGAGTAGTGATAAAGAATTTTACGTTTTTTGTTAGTTTAACTCTAATTTATCAGGTTTTTGTTCTCTCTCCCTCTCTCTAGAATAACCGTCCCTCTCCAAACCGTTCTTAGTTTGTGTGTTTCGTTTCTCCGGCGAAGGGTCCGGATCCCCTTTCTTCCTTTGTAGTTTATCTCCCTCCATTATAGTTTCTAAGGTTTCTCTCTTAATCTTTGGAGACCAGTTGATCAGCCTCAGTGATTGATGCGTTGAGATTCAACATTCCCTTCTTCCCCCAAAATCAATTTGGTTCCTGCTTGACTGTATAATCATCAACTATTGTATTTTTTAAATTTTTGATCAAATCGATTTTCGACCCTTTCTATTGGTAATCTCACGACAGTGGATAGAAATACTAAATCTCCAATGGAATTGAAATACTAATTATCCAATGGAAGTGAAATTCCATACCGTTCGTGATGATGGAGGAGTGGTGGTGATGATGAAGAAGTTCTCCGGTGAAGGCGAAGGTTTCCGACGATGAAAGAAGTTCTCCAGCGACAATAGCGGTTTTCCGGCGACATCGGTGGATTTCCGGCGAAAGCGACGAGATGTAATTTAGTTTTTCTTTTGTTTGTTGTGATGTTATTAGTATAATAATTTCGTTTTTGTCAGACCTTAAGGGTCCCCTTTCTCGGATCTTTAGGATCCTTTTGTCAGACCTTTAGGGTCTCTATTCTCGGATCTTTAGGATCCTTTGTGTCAGTGTCTAGTCTAATTTCTTTCCCTTCGTGAGGCACTTTGCATTTAAAGGTATGTAACTCTCATGAAGTCTTCAGAGGAGAGTAATTACAATTTCTATCCTTGTATCATTGTGATTTTATCACTTTTAATGGATATGTTTCCCTTGGATTCAAAAAAAAAAAAACTCTAATTTATCAGGTGTTGAGTTTTGACCAAGTCAAGTGAAATGTAAGTGTGACACGTGGGAAAAAAAAATTCCTGTCTTGTTATCGGGCCGGCCAACTATGGACTGTCCAGTTCCCAACCACTTCCAATTCGCTGGGCCCATGTTGATCTCTTTTCTTGTGGGCAATACCAAAATTAGAATCCGGATGGAACATCTAATGATACAACTCAATCAAATGGGTTTTTCATTTGGACCACATTTTGTAGCTTCTATAATGATCGATATTCTTTACGAAAGAGGTATAGCTTTTAGACAAAAAAAAGTACATGGTAGCCTATTACAAGAACTTGTTTGACAGTCACTGCATGTTTAAATGGACATTGTAGTACATGCATATCTAAATCTATTGCGCTCGACCCATGCATAAACAGGCATTTTGACTAGCTAGACTGTATTATGTACTTTAGTCATTGTAAAGGCCACCCCTCACTATGTTATTACTCGCCTAATGTGCTTGGCAGAATCATTCGCAAATTATATAACATAGATACAATATAAGTTGTTTTTTATATAAATTTCGATACTTCATCTTCATTACACTAAATAATATGGATACATTACGGGAATAGAATAAGCACATAACCGTTCTACAACATAATATATAGTCCTGATTAAATGGCTCAAAGAAAGAACAAACAAAGAAACCTAAACCGGTGAAAGAAACAAACTACATATACCTTATTTATATTACATGTCAGTAGAAACCACAACCACCCTTCGACCGTGTAGATTTTAGAAGAGATGCACAACCGATTAAACTAAAGGAAATATGTCATAAATATATAGATGCAATTTCTATATACTACTTATTAGAATCCAATATGACTCATAACATGAAAACACACACACACACACACATGCATAGGTAAATATTCATCCAACCAAGAGAAGCTGTCTTCCTAGACATGTAGAGGTGAAAGAGTAATGTTGTGTTGTTCTGCTGGTTGTTGTTGTGGTTGTTCGGTTTGAGGGCGGATACGGCAGGCAACTTGTGAATATATTTTCATTGATTCTTCTGTTAGAGGGATTACGGGTAAGTTCTCGCAATTACATATCTCGATCATAAAACCATCTGGATCATGGAAAAATAATTGGTCGACGTAAATCCCACCTTCTTCAACTCTCCTTGAAATGTAATGAACTCCCATTTCAGTTAGTGCTTTTTCGACCACATCCATATCCTCGCACTGCAAAAATGATATTCTCGTTTTCATTCCAAGCAAACATTTTTATTAGTGGCGTTTGTTTTTTTTAAGTCTGAGTTGAATCCAGTCAGATTTCAGAATGTTATCTTTGTTATACTCATTTAAAAGGTTTATTCAGACTAATTCGTAATTTATTTGATTCAGACATAAAATTACTCTGAAATTAAGAGTCATTGTTTAACATAAATTAAAACGATTATCGTACTGACTAGGACAAGACGATTTTTATTAAGACATTGAATAAGAATAAAAGAACATCACATGTGATATCTTAACGCCCAAAATTTTGATTTTATGCTACCGTTATTCAATTTTTGTCCTTTTCTTGTTTTCGAGATAGGCAGTGACTATCATAATTAGCTCATGTTAACAAAATAGTATAGACGTACCTGAAAAGACACATGATTATCTTTCGGATTAATGTCAATTTTCTTTGACACATTTTCAGGATTTTCCGATTGCAATAGGTGTATGCCGATCCCATAATTGAATAACCTAAATTAGAAGAGGAACAAAATTTCTTCAAAAAAATTCATTTCACATGTAATTGTAATATTATAAAGTAGAATGGATTTAAATTACCAAGCTCCATTGAAGTCAAATGATCCAGGTCTCTTAATGGAAATGAATCCAAGAACATTTTGGTAGAATTCAAGAGACTTTTCAATCGATTTACAAACTAATGAGATATGATTCATTGATTTAAGTGATAAAGGATTTGCCATTTCTTCCAAAATTTTACCTCCAAAAACTGAAAAAAAAAAAAAAAAAAAGTTACCTAAAATTGAAAAACAAAAAATTGAATTAATTAAATGATGATGATGAGATTCTAATTAAATTCTGAGATGATAAAACTGAATCGGAGTTAGGGTTTGTTTTTTTTGTTTTTTCCCCTCACCTGTAAATGATAAAAACTAATGAAGAAATCACCTTAAAGAAGAAGAATTAAGAGAGAAATATTAACATTAAATAGTAAAAGAAAATGAGTGGATAATATTTGGATTTGTCCCAGATTTGCACGGAATTCCGCTTCTTTGGTTTGAACTTTGAAATGGTGTTACCATATTTTTTTTGGGGGGTTTTAATCATGCCACCTGTCAAATTTAGATTAGTTTGACACGTCAATACCATCGTGCTTACGTGTAATAATCTATTTTTTGTTTTTTGAATTGTGTAATAATCTATTACAAAATGAAGCAGGTCAATTTTTTTTTTTCTGTTAATAAGCAGGTCAATTGGTTATAGGAGAGATAAGCATACTTTTGTTAAGATTTTGAGAGTTCGATATAGATCACATGAAACGACTTATTTCTCATGAGAGATTTTATAGGCAATGTTCAAAATTAATTGTTACAGACAAGCTTGCTAAAGACAACCTCTAAAATGGTTAAAGGCAATGTATGAATAAGAGGACATGTCTCCGTCAATGTTTGACCTAATGACACAATTGAGGCCGTTATGTCATCGTCGACCGACAATCTCTAGCCAAATAGCCAACTGACCTTAATAAATTAGAAAATGTTAGTTTTTCTTCCTTTTCTTCTCTTTTCTCTTCTTCCAACAAAAGTCGTCGACCGAACCATCTGAAATGATTATTATAATACAATTCCCAAAATAAAAGAGAAGGGGGACAAGAGAAATGAGAAAGGTTTATGCAAGTATGCAATGATATGGGAGATGGTCATTTGAAGTGAGATGAAACCCTACAACCACCTTTCCACAACCACGAGGTCCAAGAAGTAGGATTGAGTTATTGCAGGACTCCATGACTGGATTGGAGTGGACGAATATAGAAGGAAGATGTGAAAATGAAAAGATTCTTTCATAGATCAAAAGAGTCTCCGTTGACGAAGGGTTTCGGGCGATCAGGTGATATACAAAGAAGAAGAAACGTTGGTTTGGAGACGACGGGTTTCCGGTAAAGGGGTTGTCATCTGACTCATTGGCCGACTGTCCACGTGATCTCATTCGACAGTCTAGGGTTATGAAAGCATGAATTTTGTCCCGTTGGCGATTTTTCTCTTTTTTGTCCTATTCGCACGGAAGTTGTTTTGTAATATAGATTTATTTTGTATCAGCAATGAATATTACTTCTCTAGATTCCATGTTTAACTAATTCATTTATCCTTAACAAAAAAAAACTAATTCATTTGTCTATGGTTTTGATGAAACCCATTTGACCTTTTCGAGACATGCATGTTTTAGCTATTAGATCTCTTGATTATACTTAAATGCTTTTTAATTGTCTCTTTATGTGGATTTGATTTTCTTTACATTATTTATATTTCATGGTTTGATATTTTATGCTTATGTTAAACTGTTTGCTTTATTAGTTGATTGATGATAGTTAAGAAATTATTATCTTTATGAAGAGGCGGTTAGAACTTCGTAATTATAAAATGTTATCTTGAAAATATCTTCCGAAATTTATATAGTTCATTATAAAATGATTGATTAATTCTTCCTTAAAAGTGAACTCATGTTCACGTGTTGGATTCTAAAATCATAGTTTTTTTTTTCTCATCTTGATTTTTTAAAATTTAGTTTATTATTTGCTTTCTCATTTATCAAACTCAATTTTCAAAATCATGTTAATTTGTAGATTTAAAATAAATTCAACTTGTCTTCCTGCATCGACCTCGGTCGTACCTAATATTATAACTTGGCGACCTCACTCACAGCGGTTGTAACCCTTTTGATTTTGGGTATATCATCCCTACGCAATCCGAAGGTCCAAAGTTCAATCTTATGAAAATAGAAATCAATAATTTATTGAATTTGGGACAAATAAACTAAATGTAGATTAGATGGACTTTAGGTCCTTACAAAATGTTGACGATCTATCAAAGGTTGGATGGTATGTCTTGTAATGATTCTTGTAGCCTATGTGAAAAAACATTTGGATAAACCAAGTAATGCTATAAATTCAGTAAAAACTGTTGAAATATCTTTCCATATATTAAAATATCCCATATAATAGATATTAGGAAATATCAAATATTAGAAACTAGTAAGAATTAGGAACTAGTAAATATATTAGTATAAACTATTAAGAAACTAGTAAAATATTAGAAACTAGTAAAGTTAGAAACTAGTAGTATTGTAACTCTATAAATAGAGTCTTATATTTCTTTTGTAATCCATCAAGGAATAAAACAATTTCTTTGATCAATTTCAACTTGGTACCAGAGCCAAAAGTCTTAAATTTGTGTTTGGGAATTTATATTGATTGAAAGAGAAGAGCCTTTCATCTTCATCTTGTTTTTCCGATTTAGCTAAAGTGAAGGGTAACTGATGCTTCCGCAATAATGACTCTCAATAAGGCAAATTCAAATTTTGCTAAAGTTGTTGGTCAATCTGACAAAATTACTTATAAGTGTACACACTGCAACAAAATTGGTCATACCAAAAGTCATTGTTATGAACTATTAGGCTATCCAGAATGGTGGGATCATAATCGAAAGAAAAACTCTAAGAAGACCCTTGTAGATCCAACTGTTAAGCAAGCTTCATCGACGATAGCCACTACAGGTAATGTAGGCAAGACTTTAAATATGTCTACACAATTTTCGAATAGTACTTGGATAATTGATTCTGGTGCTACAGATCATATGACTTTTGATTCTAGAAAGGTCTCAACCATAAACGAATCTTCACATAAATATGTCTCTACTGCCAATGGCACCTCAGCCCCTGTTGTAGGGGAAGGACCTATAACTCTAACGAACACATTGAACTTAGACTCTGTTTTGGTTGTCCCATCTTTAGATCATAATTTGTTATCAGTGTCTCAAATAACCACCACTCTATTTTGTGTTGTCATCTTTTGGCCTGAATCTTGTGTCTTTAAGGACATCCGGACAAGGCAAACAATTGGTTATGGTGTTAGGCGAGGAAAGTTGTATTACTTGGATTTAGTATCTGAAAGCTCTAATAAATTGCGTCAGGCATTAGTAGTGAACAATTCTGAAATAAAAAATAAAGATGAAATATGGTTATGGCATCGCCGTCTGGGGCACGCCTCCTTTGGTTACCTTAAGAAGTTATTTCCATCGCTATTTATTAAATGCGATGTTTCAAGTTTTCAATGTGATGTTTGTGCACTTGCAAAAAGTCATCGTGCATCGTTTCCGTTAAATTTAAATAAAAGTCCAACTCCTTTTATGATCTTACATTCCGATGTCTGGGGTCCATCTAAGGTTCCTACTTTGGGTGGGGCTCGGTGGTTTGTTACCTTTATAGATGATTGTACTAGGATGACTTGGGTGTGTTTGATGAAATCTAAAAGTGAGGTAAAGTTATTGTTTCAGAAGGTTCATAAATTGTTTAGTACTCAGTACAACGCAAATGTTCAGATACTTCGTAGTGACAACGGAGGAGAGTATATGGATCATGAACTTCAAACTTATTTGGTTTCTCATGGTATTGTTCATCAAACTACTTACCCAAATACCCCTCAACAAAACGGGGTCGCTGAAAGAAAGAATCGTCACTTGTTAGAAGTTATTAGGGCTATGTTGATCGAAGCACATATGCCATTATCTTATTGGGGAGAAGCACTTCTTGCTGCAACCTATTTAATTAATAGAGTACCATCTAGTACTATTGATTTTAAGACTCCTTTTCAAGCTCTATCGGATGCTACAACTTCTCCGACAGTTTCAAATTTACCTCCCCGTGTCTTTGGGTGTGTAGCATTTGTTCATCTTCATGAGCACCAACGTACAAAATTAACTCCAAGGGCATTAAAATGTGTATTTGTAGGGTACGGTGCAAATCAGAAAGGGTACAGATGTTATCATCCTCCAACTAAACGAATGTTTGTTACATCGGATGTTATCTTTCATGAAGATTCTAAGTATTTTTTACCTGAGTCTGAACTTCAGGGGGAGAAAACTAAGCAGGAAGTTCTGACTCTTGATTATGAAGAAACGGATAATCATGTAGAAGAGAACAAAATTGGATCTAATATTGAAGTAAATTTGATTCCTGAAGAAATAAGTAGAGCTGAAATTGAAATTCCAGAATTACCAACACCTGAATCGGTAATGGAAGAAAGTGTTAATGAAATCGTTGAACAAATTGTGGATTCACCTCCAACTGAAGTCGTTGAACCAAGGGTTAGTAATACACCAAACCAATCAGTTGTCGAGGATGTTCCTGAAGCACCTTCCGAACCACCTAGAAAAATATTACCGTCGCGTCAAACCAGAGGTATTCCTAAACCGACATATGAACCTGAGCTGTCTAGTAGAGTCAAATATCCTATGAGTCAGTATGTGTCAGATCATCGGTTGTCAGAATCAAATAAGTCGTTTGTAAATCAATTATCTACTGTATATATTCCTAACAATGTACAGGAAGCCTTATCTGATTCAAAATGGAAAGCAACTATGAATGAGGAGATGAAATCCTTACAAAAGAATGACACTTGGGAGCTAGTTGATCGTCCAGAAGATAAAAATCCAGTGGGATGTCGGTGGATTTATTCAGTGAAGTATAAAGCAGATGGTACAATTGAACGTTACAAAGCGAGATTAGTGGCAAAAGGCTACACTCAAACTTACGGAGTCGATTACACAGAGACATTCGCTCCAGTTGCAAAAATCAACACTGTTCGCGTCTTGTTATCGTTAGCAGCAAATTTAGATTGGCCACTACAACAATTTGATGTAAAGAATGCTTTTTTGCATGGGGAACTATTAGAAGAAGTCTATATGGACCTTCCACCGGGATGCAAGATACCACAAATACATAGCCAGAAGGTATGTAGATTGAAAAAGTCATTGTATGGATTAAAACAATCACCAAGAGCGTGGTTTGGAAGGTTTACAAAGGCTATGAAGGAATTCGGTTATCACCAAAGCAATTCTAACCATACCTTATTTACAAAAAGGCAGAAAGGAAAACTCACAGCATTTATTGTATATGTTGATGACATGGTGGTTACTGGGGATGATCCTGAAGAACGAAAGGCTTTACAGAATTACTTATCTAAAGAGTTTGAGATGAAAGACCTTGGTCCATTGAAATACTTTCTTGGAATTGAAGTATCTCGATCTAGTAATGGAATTTTCTTATCCCAAAGAAAGTATACTTTAGATTTGTTACATGAGGTGGGTATGTCAGCGTGTGAGCCGATTGATACACCTGTCGAAGAAGGATTAAAGTTATCAGTGGAGCCTAATCAGATACCGGTTGATAAAGGAAGATATCAACGACTGGTTGGAAGGTTGATGTACTTGGCGCACACGAGACCAGATCTTGCATATGCGTTAAGTATTGTTAGTCAATTTATGCACAATCCCGGTGAAAAACACATGAATGCTGTTTTACGCATTTTGAGATATTTGAAGGCGGCTCCTGGAAAAGGTATTTTGTTTACTAAAAATTCGAGTTGTCGAACTATTGAAGTATATACTGATGCAGATTGGGCCGGTGAAGTAAATGGTAGACGATCAACTGCAGGATATTTTACCTTTGTTGGTGGAAATCTTGTTACATGGAGAAGTAAAAAACAGAATGTTGTTGCACGTTCAAGTGCAGAGTCTGAATTTAGAGGAATGGCTGATGGCATATGTGAAGCGTTATGGTTAAGACTCCTGTTGGATGATTTAGGATATCCTTCTGAAAGACCAATTCAATTATATTGTGACAATAAAGCAGCATGTGATATTGCTCACAATCCAGTCCAGCACGACCACACAAAGCATGTTGAGGTGGATCGATGTTTTATTAAAGAAAAGTTGGAAGACAACATTGTAGAGTTACCAAAGGTCCGATCTGAAGATCAGTTGGCTGATGTTCTTACCAAAGCAGTTTCAAGTCGAATATTTTCGAAAATGGTAGACAAGTTGGGCATGTGCGATATCTATGCACCAACTTGAGGGGGAGTGTTGAAATATCTTTCCATATATTAAAATATCCCATATAATAGATATTAGGAAATATCAAATATTAGAAACTAGTAAGAATTAGGAACTAGTAAATATATTAGTATAAACTATTAAGAAACTAGTAAAATATTAGAAACTAGTAAAGTTAGAAACTAGTAGTATTGTAACTCTATAAATAGAGTCTTATATTTCTTTTGTAATCCATCAAGGAATAAAACAATTTCTTTGATCAATTTCAACTAACAACCTATTTTTATCTAGTTATACATTAAGGTTTCATTTGAGGCATCATCAATAGTGACAAAACAAAATAAGGTGTCATCGGGGTGTTTATCCAGAAACGGTAGGCTTTTCAAACGGACAAATAGCGAAATAATACAAATAGAAATATATTAATGCTTATATCAAACAACAACAACAACACACTAGTAAACATTAGTGGTAGGTGGAAAATGAAAAATACAATTATAAGGCAAGTACTCACTGATACCATTATCATAGTACATTGTACTCTTATCCGTGGGGGAAAATCACTAAAAAGTGAATTTCCTCCATCTCTCATTTCCAATCAATTAAAGCCATTATTTATAGTGAATCACCCCCCAAAATGTCTTCAAATCTTTTTTTTTAGTTTACTTGCTGAGATGTCTCAAAGCAAATATATGTATAATATCAATATTTATATACTTGTCTTTTTATAGTTTTATTTTTTTCATTTCATGCGTTAAGAGAGTGCATGATCCATGATCGGTAGTCTTCCTACACTTGTAGAGCGGAAATACGTGGTATAATGATTTGTTCTGGTTGTTGAACTTGTTGAGGGCGAGTGTTGCAGATAATTTTCGAACAAAGTTGTGTCAACTCTCCATTAAGTGGTATAACTGGAATGTTCTCACAGTTACAGATCTCGATCATAAAACCATCTGGGTCATGAAAGAAAATTTGGTCAACAAAAACTCCATCGTCCTCGACCAACCTCCTTTCGTATGGGATTTTCATTTCCTTCAACCTTTCTTCCACAGTTTCCATGCTCTCAGCACACTACAAAAATGTTATAATGCATTAGTTAAATAAAAATTTGATACTTTACTTCAGTTCTCCAACATTTTTTTTATATAAATATCACTATCTAATTCAAATATTTCGTCAAATTTGTTTGTGAACTTAGTAGAGATTTACCTGGAAAGAGATGTGATTGTCTTTGGGGTTTATCTTTGTTATCTTCGGCATGTTTTCTGGATCAGCTGATTTCAAGAGATGAATGCCAATACCGTAATTGAATAACCTAAAAACAAAATATATAGATAAGAAAGCAATATAAAAATAAAAATAAATAAATAAGTAATAAAAGGGTTTTAACTTACCAAGCTCCATTGAAGTTAAAAGATTCAGGCCTCTTGATAGAGATAAACCCTAGAACATTTTGATAGAAATCAAGAGATTTTTCTACTGATCTGCATATACGTGAGACATGGTTCATTGATTTAATTGACAAAGGGTTTGCCATGACTTCTTATCTCCAAAACTGAAAAAAATAAAATAAAATTAGGAAGTATTAACAATATTTCAAGAAAGCATAATTAAAATATATATGAGATAAAATATAATATAAAAATAGGTTATTTCTTATAAACTCCCAACTTTTCTAACATTTGTCATTTTAGCCCGCTAGTTTAGTTTTTAGTTTTGTACGTAGTTTATCCGAAGTATCAAATTTTATCGTTCTCTCATTTCTCGTTGTTTATGTCTTAGTTTTCCTCTTCCTTAGATTATCGAAGTACATTTTTTATTAGGCTATCACAAAGTTTTATCTCATTGTAGGACAAAAATGCACAACAACAATAAAATGAAGGGAGACAGAGAGAAGAAAACGACGCTTAGAGAGAGGAAGGTCGGCCCTCTCTTGGTCGAAGCAAGAAATTATGATAAAGAATTGTTGTTCATTCGTTACAAAATCACATCTCTATTGTTGAACCTTTGGAGGATATAGACAAATAGAAAATAGGAATATATATATATGGCAGAAGAATATAGACAGATAAGATTGGAAAAAGACAAATAAAAGATCTTCCCTAATATAGGATATAGACAAATTAATAATGAGAATATAGACAAAAGGAGGATTTTACCCTGTAATAATGGTGATAAGGATAAATAGAAAAAAGTTGTTAAATATCAATGAAAAAAAAAAGAGACAAATAAGGACAAAATTCACACCATAGTTAGCCAAGGAAACAACTAATTTTGAAAACTATTGATCTATCAGTCTGAAATTGGGGGTAAATTTGTAAGGCGACCAAAAGTTAGGATTTTTGGAGAATTAATCTTTTGTTTTACCTTTTGGAATGATCAAATTTGAAATGAAGAATTAGAATTGGAGGGGGAGAAAATTGTTGTTTTTGAGAGAGCTTGTTTAATGTTCAAACAGAGCAGTCTGAATTTTAATTTGTAGTGCTGCCACATATTTATAGAGAGCAATTCTGCCCCAAGTAAAAAAAGAAGGGTTACTTGGATCAATACCCAAACCAACTTAGGAGAGTAGAATGCATGATAATGTATAGATGTCACGGATTTTACCCTAACTTGGATAAATTATTCATTTATTTCTATAAGATACTAATATTTTATGTATAATGAGAATATCTATTGCACCTATTTATATACAAGAAAGTTTTAGAAATGTGTTTTGTGAGATCATAAAATACAAAATCAGAACAACTCACGGTATACCTAGCTGAGGTAGCTCATAAATTTGGGCTGAAACATTCAACACCACATCTTTTTATAAGAAAACTATTGACAAGGTCCGCCACCTTTTCGTGCAACGGTTGGAATTTGATTAGGTTTCCCAAGTCTAATCAAATTCTTAGATATCATTCAACATTTATCCCATGTAATTTAGTCATCAAAATTCTTCAATAATCAAATTGTTTAGTCTATGAGGTCGTGGGATCGATTCTCGATGGAAGCAGTTTGCATCAAAATTTATCCTATGTAATTTAGTCTATAAACAATGTAATAATTTGTCGGGTTTACGCCTCTTTGTTGTTGAGTTTTAGACCTCTTTAATTCTTGTTTTAAACTAGGCGCTTATCGTGCTTATTACATCTTCATGATGCGCCAATGCCTTGTAACGACTAACGTATATCGTAGTCGAATTCTCAACAAACAAAAAAACCACATTTTTATGTGAATTTAAAATTGAAAAAATTTTGTTTAAAATATCATTTACCAACTAAGATATCGGTTCCACGTTCATACCCACAAGAGTGACATAAACCTTAAATTTGGCATGGCAAGGGCCATATGATATTATATTAAGAATTACCTATTGGTAATTTCCACTAACTGATCATAATACCTTAACAATATAACAAGCATAGTTTGAACACGATTCCATCATACAACATGAATATATCATAAGAAATAGATAAGCAAACATGAGAACACATTGAAATATCTGATACAAAACGGTAAAAGCAATATTTCATAGAGAGAATTTTAACCATTTACTTTACAAATTGTGTATCTATAAGCAAATAAGAATCACGGCTCAAAAGTCAATCCCACGGTGTACATGTTATCATTTTCTAGCAATAGATACGTGCGTCAAATATTTTATATACAAGAAATTGACAATAGTGAT
The DNA here is from genome assembly GCF_041429995.1 of Eschscholzia californica. Lineage (NCBI taxonomy): Eukaryota > Viridiplantae > Streptophyta > Magnoliopsida > Ranunculales > Papaveraceae > Eschscholzia > Eschscholzia californica. Next base: position 46,660,318 of record NW_028238472.1, read on the forward strand.
GTAACACTTAATATTTAATTATTTAGGAATAATTGTAGGTTATGCTATAGGAAAAGAATGAATTAAGTTTAAGTAATTGTTCTTTCATTGACTTACAATTTTTTTGTTTTCGTACAATAAAATGGAATTTTGTATGTGTCACAAAAGTATTTTATAAACTTTAGTTTAGTGTTATGTGTGAAGGGAATTATGTTACTAATTTGATTTCTATCTTAATCAGTGGTTTGGCCAATTGTATACAAAAGCAAGGTATTTGACTTTCCATAATGTAGTGGCCGGACACAAATACAACATGCATTTATCGTGCTGATGTATGCGTCAACATGTATTTTGTCGTGTCGAATCATGCATTATCAATTAAAAATGTGCACCAAGCATGCAGTCTTCACGTTCTTCGGAGAGTTTAGGCAACACTACTGTGATCAAATCGCATGATATATATGGTGGCTCCATATAAACCCTACAAGCATGAATATTGCGAGATACTTTTATACATGGGATTTTAGCTATCTGAGTTAAAACAATATTCAAATTAGATAAAGAACGAAGTAACAAACATTTCATAATTATTATTATAATATAAAACAAGTTGAAGAGTGTTGGGACAAACATAGGAATGAATTTCGTCGCCGTCCAGTTCTCCATCTTCGTCCAATTCTCCATCTTTAAATCTCATCCTTTGAATCTTATATTCAAATTAGATGGTAATGAAAATCAATTAATTATATATAATGGCCAATTAATTTTATACTTATGACCATAAAATCAAATAAAAATTATTTTAGTTAAGACCGCTGGCTAGGAATGGTCGATCAACGACTTTTTGTCACTTTGTTTTACCAAGTCTTGTGTGAAAAGCACATTGCCTATGACAAGTTTTTTTTTTGTCGAAAGGAGAGAAAAAGAAAAGGTGGGTGATAAACACCTTGGAATTGCCTCTAACCATACTTTGTCACTTTGTTTTACCAAGTCTTGTGTGAAAAGCACATTGCCTATGACAAGTTTTTTTTTTTTTGTTAAGAGCATTGCCTATGACAAGTTTGCTCATTGCTTATGTAACTTCCCATTATCTAATATGGAGCACCTCTAAAATCCAAAATGTTACATATTCGATTCTTGAGAGTGAATGTAGACGTGAATATATTAGGTTTCCGCCGCGTCCTAATGACACTATTACTTTTTCCTTTTGAGTCTATTTACATAAAGACAGATTTATACCAACCGTCGGATGTGATCTATCAAACTCCCAACAAAAATGGACGTCCAAACTTATCCCTCTCCTAACCGACTGAGTTGTTTTATTATACTAATAGATCTCTATCAAACTCCCAACAAAAATGGACGGACAGACTTATCCCTCTCCTAACCGACTGAGTTGTTTTATTATAATAGATACTCTTATGTAAAAACTCAATGCAATTTATCGTATAAACAAGTTAGGTCTTGCTATGGACTTCAATTGTTCAAATGGGCACGCGCTTTGTTTCGATCGATCCAGTTTAGCCCCGTCGGTCGATCCCATGTGGGAATCGTTATAAGCGTCTTGAATTTTGGCAGCCCCGGGGCTTTTCTCGATTCCAACGTCGGACTCCCAAATTAAAATAATATACGTGTGCGAAGTACGTGTGCGAAATTTTGATTTTAAATTTCGACTATGAATAAAAATGTGATATTATTCCGTCGAGATAAAACAAAAAGATAAACACAAAAAATAAAAAATTAAAAAAAAATACTTAAAAAAGAAGTATTTATAATAATAACAAAATAAAAAAAATCAATTTAAAAAAAAATTAAAATAAAGTGGGGTGGATTCCCTTTTTAAGGAATCCACCCCAAATGTGACCGTTAGGAACACCCCAACGGTCAATGGGAGTCCGGGCTGGGGGTATCCCAGCCCCACCGGAAGTCCAGTCCCGGAGCTCCCGGGTTAGAGTTATGGGGCTGGGGGAGTCCCACCCGAGTTGGAGTTATGAGACTGGGGGCTGGGGCTCCCAAATTCAAATTGGGAGACCCAGCACCTCTACATTGGAGTTGCTATTAGAAACGTCTCCTTTCCTCTTAAGCTCCCCTCAAATTTACCTTGGGGATGATAAGGGGCGCCTTAAAACTTTCCGTCCCGTTTTTGCTCACCCCTAAATACATAAGCATACAAAGAAAATAAAAACGATCGCTAATGGAGAGAGAAACCGGGAAAACGAAATCGGAGTAAATGGACTAAATTACTGCACTCTTCTTCCCTTTCTAGGGTTTTCAATCTTTCTCGGATTTTCTCGTTTTCACTCAGCTGCAATTTCTTCTTCCTTCAGCTAAAGAAGATCTAATTAGAATGGACGGAAACAAAGAAATCTCGTTAGATAAGCTTCCAATTAAGAGATTAGAAGCCATTGAAGAAAATGGACTTGAAAGATTTTCACAGTATGATTTTCAATCGTTTTTATTTATTTTTTTTACTTCAATTTGTTTCCCTCACATTCTGTTTTGGATTAATTTAGGGTTTTGTTTGTCTGAGTAGTGATGTAGATTATGATCGAAAGCGACTTGATCTGATTCGACGAATCGATTTTACTCCTGTGGTAGAGAAAGACACAAAGAAACAGAAAAGTTCGAAAGAGACGACAACTCCATGGCCATGGCAGAGTATGATAGAGAATTTGCAATCAGCTCATCAAGAACTCTCTGTTGTAATTGATTTGATTAACACTGTAAGAAGCACTTATTATGATTCTTATGTTCATTATGATAATTTAATTAGAACTGAAGTTTTTTACTTAGGGTTAGAAATCTGTTATAATGTATTCATCAATCTAGTCATGATATCAGAAATTAGAGCACTTAGGATTGCAACTAGGCTTAATTTTGTTCTAATTTGTCTATCATGAAAAGAGCATTTAGCGTTTGCGGGTTTGAATTGTTAGAAGCAGTGAAGTGTGTCAATGGTTTGTTTAACCCTAACAACATTTCAGGTTTATATTTTGGTTATAAAGGTGCTCTTAAGTAGAATAATCTAAAGAGTACAAGAAATTATGCATTGCTGAATGAATTGGTTTTAATTTGATTTTGGATTTCTATATACTTCATGTAGCTAGAAGCTAATGATGCCGTGACTGTGGCTGGTATGACTAGACCAAAGCAGTTACCTAATGAACTTTTACTCGACACTTCAGTGTCTGCGGCAACTAAGCTACAAGGCTTCCGGGTATTGCTTACTTTTCTTTGCTTAAAGCCCATTTCATATCTTCGTATACTTGATATCCTGTTCGCCGCGTAAAAGACGAATTTGTAGGAAGAGGATTAAACAATTCATAACTGGAGAATTGTGTGATTATTTCTTATGACCCTTGATTTATTGCTTTTGATCTACAGCATCTGGGAAAGTATTTGAAGCAGTCTGCGAAAACCTTGGAACAGCAGGTCGCTAGGGAAGCAAGATTTTATGGTGCTTTGATCCGGTTAGTGGCCTTTATATAAGATTAAGATTTGCTTCTTTTAATTGAACGACCACAGAAAGAGGGAGGCCACTGTTTTTTATCCTTTTATGCTTTCTAGGTTCTTAGAGCGCCATTAACCATAAACACTGGGCCAAATCTCCTTAACCATGCTCGTTCTTTTTGTATCTGATTAACATCATGAACTTATATTCTTATGATAATTAGTCTTTATTTGAATTTATTTAGTCTAATCATAAGTTTTCTTCGTAATGACATCTGTCTCTGTCAACCTTCTTAATGACAAGCAGGTTACAGCAAAACTGGAAAATTAAAAGACAGCGAATAGCTGCATCTGCTCCCAGCAATGAAGGCTTCACCATTGATCTATTTGATAACACTTTGGCTGACTCAACGAATTTATTCCGCCCACCTTCTACATCTACAGTTCGTGTTGACCGTGACTCTGCTGGAATGCTTGCTGTGAACTTGCCTCCAAAGTCATGTCGTTCTATTCATTTCGGTTTTCGTGATGGTGGTTTAGATGGTAAAACCACGAAATCCAATGAAAGGGATAAGTCTGCCTCAGATGCTAAAAATGAATATCTGAGAGAGAAAGATGTCGATGAATGTGTTAAAGTAACACATTCAGTCCTTCGTGGAGTACATCAAGCAATATTTGATGAACAGGTGTTTTTTTATTGTCAGCTCTTTCATTCCATCCTTTTATTTATACGGGAATTTTCACTGACTGTTCTTAGAATTTCAGGTGTTTGACTTGGTGAGTCGTGAAGCTTGTAATCCATCTCCGGCTGTTAATGTGACTGGGATACGTGAAAACTATCTAGAACTAGGGATTGGCCAAGGAGCATCTGTATTTTTATCACTTATTGAGGAAGATACAGAACAAACAGCTGAACCTGTAGACGCCGAAACTTTAGAATCTGCAGTTATACCAATAGACACAATTGACAGCTCGAAGCCATCAGAAGAAAGAACTCACGCCCATAAAAAGTTGTCAGGGTTTCCTAATCCAACCAGTTATGAAATTTTTCTCCAGCAGATGTTCCACGAAAATATGTTTGTAAGAGCAAAGGATAGAAGAAGTTCTCTTGGTAAATCTCAAATTTCTGTCCAGCCGGCTGGGGGTACAATTGATCTTCTGGGTCATTTCTGTATGAGTTTGACTCACAGAATCTTTTCGAGAAAAGTTCTAGAGGAGCTAGAAAATCTGGTATTTTAACTGAATTTTGTGATAAATCAATTTGAGAGGTAAATTAAGGCTCTTGAATTCCTAATCTAATGGACTCCTATGTAAGTGCAGGCGACGAGGATCCCATATCTCCATTTGCTTTCTCACCCTACTTGGAACTCTCGAATATCCTCATGGTCACTCACAATGAAGGTTCCTCAGTGCATTCTGGATGCTGGTCATCGAACCAGACTATCAGATAATCACGGCGGGAGGAATGGAGTACGGTCACAGTTCCAAACCAAGGTGGTTGTAAATGATGACTGCATAAATATTGAAGGAGAGGGTGCACCGAATGTTGTCAGCCTGTTTAATGGTGGTTCTGAGGAAACCTGCTCCATGAACAGTTACGACTGCGACTTGGCAGATATTTCAGTGATACTTCTGCAACAGGTATGCTTTATCATTATGAGAACATTGGACTTTTATGAGTAGAATGAGCCAGAACATCATAACAACCTCAATATAATCTTAAATATTTTTTGTTTACGTGACCAAAGAGAAGTTTGCATAGTTTGATTAGTGAATATAACCAGTGCTGTTGTCACGAACTGGCCAAACGGGACAAACATTATTATAGCTCTTTATTATTGTCCTGAAAGCTGAAATTCGGAGAGTAAAGGTAGAAAAGTATATCTCTTGATTGTAGAAAACAAAATGTCATACTCATATCACATAATGGAAAACATTGAAATTTGTCTTTTAGACATCATTTATAGCTTTCATCAGTTCCACTTCGATATCACTATATAACTTGGTGGGGGTTTTCAAAAATTATATTCAAATCCCTTGTTAATGTAGATTTATACGTGAGTCCAAATATGACATTCTCTCTGCAACTCGGATACGTTTAACTGGCGTCTTAACAATTATCTGTATCGATGCTGCCCTTCTATCATCGAAAACTCATCTGCCATTTAGTCGGCAAATTGACCAGCACGCGCATGTAACTGTTGATCTATATATCTTTGTTTTCTGTCATGTGCCATTTAATGGAACTTCTTTCTTAATTTCGATTTTGAACATGATTTCGATTTTCATTTTGTGACTTTTCTTGTCCATCCAAGAACACTAAAAGAAGCTCTTCTACCAGGTTGCTAGTCAGGTGATTCGTTGGCTTCACGAAGAAGCCCTTATGGTGGGTATTAATGCAAGCCGGGACTTTCTGTGCTTATCTTTCGAGCTAGATCAAGGTGAAAGGTTATGCTTACTAGCACACGTTGACCCAAAAGATACCTCGGGATACATCTCATGGTGGTTTCTAATGGCTGATGGGTTAACAGAAGAAGGCAAGCTTCGTATAGATAACACCGAAGGTGATTCAGAAAACATGAAATGCTTAGGTCATTTGTCCTTAGAAGGATTATATTCCGTAATGATGGACATGGTCAGCTTGTGCAATAGTGGTGCGAATAACTGAACCTTTCAAACTTTCTCCTTCACAATGTTTCCTTGTATGTGATATTTATCACCAGAACTGCAAAACCTCTCAGTTGACCTTGTTGTTCATGAGTAGGCTAATGGGGAAAATCAGGGACTTTTTTTTTTATATAGGATTCTGCTGATACATGAAATGTCCACGAAGCAAATTTGTATGTTTCTACAGCTGACTATTTGGAATAGCCCGGGTAGCCTCGCCCCTCCAAGCCGTACAACAAGGGTGCTCCGGTTGGCCCAACCCAGGTTCCCCTAGGGGCGGTTTTGGACAGGTTTCGGCCTAGATAAGCCAAGTTGACCCAGACCCATGTGGACTGCCCTAAACTCTTAGGCCTGTGTTGTGGTCTTATGCTTGGTTTAATTTCCTGCTATAGCGCCCGGTGGTGTAGTCACATTGCTTCATGGGCTGGACCAGGGCCACGTATTGTGGGCCGACCCCTGTTTTCAAAGTGGCATTCCAAATCATATATTCTCCAATGTCCATGTACGTGTATCAGTGTATGTATACTTAAATTCTCTCAGAAGTTGCTGAAGTTTGCATTTGAGTGTTTTGAAGTAGTTGAAGAATTGGAGTTGCCCGTTTACCAGGTTCATTGAAAATGAAACCATTTCGACAAATGTAATTAATGAAATGTTTATACACTATCTCATTCTTTAAAACTTGGTGAGATGACTTGGTCCTTAGATTTGTGAAAGTCCTTCACATGGGAGGTGTTGAAATTTGGTGGCATCACATGGGGGTAACATTGACTTCATAATTTAATATGGACTTCTCTCTTTGGCATTTGTATTTTGTTATTTTTGTAAAAGAACATAAGTTTGAGAAGTATAATTTCAACTCTTGGACATGAGTAATTTCCAACTCTGGAATATAAGTAATCTCATTTCTGGAATATAAGTTGGAGAGGTGTAATCTTTAGACTATACTTCTTCAGGAATAGCCTCTGAAGTAAATATTTACTTTAGAGGTAAATAATGATAGGTGTGAAGGAGAGTTTAGTGCCCCCTCTTCCGTTTCATAAGTAGGTTAGGTCATACATTTCATAAGTAGGTGCTTTAAATTCAAGAATCCGTGGTCATCGTTGAATTCGACAACAAAGAAGAACAAAAATAATCCAATGTTCAAGTCTAGACCCCAAGCTCCCTCTCCCGTTTATCTTTTATAGGGTGCGTGAGCGTTCGTTTTACTTTCCAAGGTGGACCCCCTACGACGATTTAGCATACAACCTGGAAGAGCTAGATGAGTAAATCCTCCGTCACTTTCATGTCTAATGGACCAGAGATAGAACCCAAAGATGAGGTTTTCAGAGAAAGTTATTCTCCTCCCTTATTATAGATTAATGAGATAAAAAGAAAAAAAAATTAACCATTATTGAGTATCTTGTAGTACTACTTGTTTTGTAAAAACAAAAATATCAAAAGCACATGAAATTAATGTGTACTCTCATTTATGAAGCCGGAAACATGAAAGAAAAAAAATTCAAATATATATGTTATTTGGTAGAATTTATTGTTATTTTTTTTTAATGAATTGAAACTTCTTTTTGTAGATTATGGATTTTCCTCATTAGTTTGAGGAATAAATTTTTCTTATATATCTTATAAGTTATTTATCTTGAATAAATATAGTTTACCTCTTGATTGTTCTTTTTGTTTTGGTTTTTCTCTTCAAAAGCAATTGGTAGCTTTATTGATTTTGATGTATTTGCCTTTAGAAGTTAGTTAAACCCATTTAGTTGGTCATAGACTCATCATAGACAACTTTTGAAAGGTAGTTTGTTTTCCTATTGAGGGGATCACTTTGGAAGTCATTGACAAACAAATTTGTAGGAACATCAACCCCAACTTCCAGTAGCCTCTCATCCCTTTGACATAATTACTCTTATGGTCCTATATCCAATGGTCCCCCGTCTTCCGAAATCCTACTTTGGATTCTCTACTTTGGTACTTTCGTCCAAACACATCATAATCCTATTGGATTTCTGTATTAGATTTCGAAAAAGCAAGGAAAAGGTGGTGGATGGCATTATTGAGTTCTTATTTAGTAAATAAGAAATTATTCCGTAGACTAAATTTCGTATTGATTTTAATTCAAAATACATTTTTTAGACTTATTCTCCATGTATTGTGTTTAGTCATTTGACTTTATATGCAAACGTGAACATGTGAAAGTTAACCTACCAAGTATCGAAAAAATCTATGCAAATCAACTTGTGCAAATTTGTTCAAATCTTTGCAAAGTTGTGCGAACATCATTTCAGAGTTGAAAGTCAGAAAGAAATTATTGGATCATCTTTACAAAAGAAAATATATAAGAGTTTTTTGACCAATTTTCTACACTTCACCATGTCACAATTTCCCTCTAGGTCAAGGCTTGAAGGATACACTCAGAAATGGACAAGGGGACAATTAGTTTTGCAAAACTAAGTCAAATTATTATGACTAAATTCTCTTTATTAAGTTGGGGGCATGCTGTTTTAAGGATAAAAACAATCTTGTTTTGATATCTTTTTATTATTATTTTGCAAAAGAGAGGTTGTGATAGACTGATAGTGGTGTTGTTGTAATGTTGGTGGTGGTGGTAACAGTGATAGTGTGGTTTGTGGTGTGGTGGTGAGTTGAAAGATAAAGACGGAGGGAGGTGATTTTGCAGAAAAAACAAATATCCTTAGACATTCTTTTGTCTTCATTGAACATTAGAAACTCCATAATGTCTTCATAAAAATTTTGTTCCCAACTATTTGAGATGTACTTATATTTTTTTTCCCAGAGGACATGTACTTGCATTTTAGTTTTAGAACTTTGTGTCTCGATCTCAAATCGTTATGGAAATATGGTTATGGAAGTGTTAAAGTAATCAAATTTGCTCACACTATATTTCAAAATGGGTGAAAAGAAAGTGAAGAAATATAGTGGGCATTTTGATATAGTTGTTGCAATCGTCACCGAGGAAATCATTGTTGGAACGAAAAACCCTGTGGAAAAATTGGATAATCTATTTTGATCCAATTGATTTGATTAGGTTAGATGGTAGTTTAACATTAAAGACAAAACTACCAACTATTTATTTTTCAGCCCAACCGTTGACCACCACCACCACATACCACTACTATCTTTCTCTCACACCTATTCCTCTCTTTACTATCAGCCAGTTGCAAAGAGGTTTACTCTGTAGTTGAGAGCCCCTTAATGTAGGACGACTGGAACCCTCGTCTAGGTTTTCTTCGTTCCAAACGAAATAATTGACACCGGTTGAAGAAACCTTGAACAATCGACAGAGACTAGAAATAAAGGAATGGGGAAGAAAAATAATGGATATGAGCACAAAAGAGAGATTGCAGTGGTCAATGGTGGTGGCAAAGGTGTTGGCTTACAGACTTACAGTAATAATAAAGATGAATACGAAGATGAAAAATGGTGTCTCCAATAACAAAAGTACATAATTAGAGAGTTTCAGAATATATAACCTCTAAACATTTTTGTCAGTTACATAACATATCGACACACTCCTCAAAATTACGGTAAGGAACCTACTCACCCGTGTAGGTATTTCATATGCCTTAAAAAGGAGTCGACTTACCATCGTACAATACGTATAAAACTTGTATAAGAATCCAAATAACACGAAACTTATCCCGCTCATTCTATTTTTCTTCTACAAGATCTTTCTATATCTTCAGATCTTTCTGTTTTCTCTCTCTCTCTCTCTTTATACGGATCTCTTTCTCTCTCTATCTTTCCTTCTGTAACCAAATACTATTACTATATCACGGTCTGGTCTACCATCTCTGTCTCTGTCTTTCATTAAAGTATATAGACATTCTGTGGATGTTTACAAGAGTGGGTCCTTCGAGGGTTTTTTTTATTTGGTGAACAAAACCAATTGAAAAAAATAACAGCGGGAGGAGCTACGATTTGGGTATTGAAAAGTTTTTGAATCCAGATTTGGGTTTGCATGGATGGATGATGAAGAAGAAGGTCTTTTAGTTTCAGATATTTCTTCACCTTTGGTATTGGTTCTATATGAGAAATCTTACTTTTAAATCTCTTATTCTTTTTAATGGTGAAAATCAAGATATGGGTTATTTCAGAAATTTGATTTTGGATTTGGGTTTTCGATTTTGGATTTGTTTGAGGTTTCATTGAATCTGAGATGGTATTTTTCTCAGATGGATAGATAGTTAGGTTGAGAGTTTCAGAATTAGGCATATTTAGAATTTGTTGAAATTTTGAAAAATTTCGATTTGGGTATTGTTAGGAATTCAAAATCTTGATTTGGGTTGTGATTCTTTTCAGATAATTGTGTTAGTTTTTTTTGAGATTTGTTTACAGATTGAATTATTTGGACTTGTTTAGTTAGCTGGATCTGGTAAACATTGATAGAGAGGGAAAGAGTTCAAAGAGGGGAATTCAATTTAGGGAATTCATAGATAAACTGGATTAGATTATTTGTTCAATTCTGTGATAATGTCTGGTGGAACACCAGTTGGTGGTGGTGGATTAATGAGGCAAAGACATAGTCAAGGATATGCTTCTAGTGGAGATGATCTTGAAGATGATGCATGTTCAAGAACACCAACTATCCAAAGTCCTTCAATTCCTAGGGCTCAAACTTGGATTGAGGTTTTGAATAATGTTCTTTGGATTGCTTCTGCTATTTTTATTGTTTACTTTGGCGATCGTCGCTCCAATTTCGTATATCTAATCTGTCATGATAATCGAATTAGGAGGTAAATTTCACATTTCAATTTCCTGAAATATGTTGTAGCTGTACTTAGTATTTTATTCAGTTTTAGTTCGAAATAGTATGATTTTGATCCATATATTGGACATAGTGTTTAGGTATAAATTTTTGAATCTATGAACTTGGTTGTTTCATGGACATAGCTAGCCTTGGATGATCTTTGCCTAGTTATGTTATCCATTTTTGACTCTTGGGTAGATGATTAGAAGTAGATTATATGATGCCTTGTTGTCTCCATTAAAGGGAAGTTCCATAATACACAAGCAATTCGTTCGGTTTTATGCTTATAAGAAGCAAATCAGCCGAACTTGATGTCCTCTTGTAGATGTTCTTATGTGTTGAAATTAGTTCATTATTTTCAAAGGAAATATGTTCTTTTTCGGTCATTCAAGTACTTATAACGATCTTGTAAAACCCGAAAATTAGAGCTCCTAGGTATGTTCAAGTACTTGTAGATGTCCTGCCTGCGCAGGATTATTATACCCGTGGAGTACTCACATTTAAAACTCAATAGGAGAAAAAGACGTAGATTTGAATATTTGATTATCAACAGATTGTAATATCGTTGTGTTTACTCTTAACTATTGGATTTAATGACTTGGATAGGGGACTAGGAAGTTAAACGACGAAGCAACATAGCTAGAAGTTGATCGAACAAAAGAAGCTTTAAGAAAAAAATCTACAAACCAACTAGATAAAAACGTATTGTTTTGATTGATGTAAATGTGATAATATTTCACTCTTTAGGTTGATGATATATTATCGACGTCTCGTCTTCTAAAATTCAGTCTCTTCTTGCAGGACACCTTTATATATTGGATTGATGGGTCTCGTTTTAAATATAGGGATCTTTGTTGTTAAGGGTCTCCTAGCTTTACGTATTAGTAAATTTGATGACAGATGGGAATTGCTAACTCCATCAGTTGCACCATTAGTGACCTTTTCCGGGCTATTTTCCTTTTGCTTGTAAGTAGCATTTCTCTCTTTATGAATTCATTTTATATACTTGGATTCAAATCCTTCTTCCTGATTTAGATTCAGTCCATGAACACGTGCCTAATTTGATGAAATTCTTGTGCAGATTCACCTATGCTTTATGGCCAATTTGGAGTTTTTTGACGCTTCCACTTATGGTACACATCCTATATCTTTATTACTCAATTAATTAATTAAACATTGTCACATTTTATCTATTTTGAAATGCTTCCTTGAGCGGTTAGGTTTTCTCAAGTTCTAGCTTCTAAGTGGTTGGTTCTACAGTTCATGAGAGAGATTTTCACATACCCACAACTCAATTGTATACGAAATATGAAACCCTTTTTTTTGGCTATATATGTGTGGGAAAAGGATCTTGAATGCTAAAAATCTAACTTCAAATTTTTTCCACATTGCAGTTCACGCTTTTTATGGCTTGCATGATTATAATTCCATACCTAACGATTAGGACATTCAGGTCACCATCTGCAGCTGATATGTTTCGTATAGATTAAGCTTACTACAGTGCCAATGGTGATCCTCTAATGTATATTCATCTTCAATAGAGGGTTATTTTCCAGAAGATTGATGGCCTATGACACACCTAACACGGGTAAATATTTTCTCTCTCTATTTTGGTGCGTGCCTTGCATTCGTGATGAAGATTCATCAATCCTCAAGAAAAAAGTTTCTCGAAATCGCCTTGTTCAATAGGTTTGTGGTGGTACACACTCGGGTTTCTACTACCCACATTACATCAAGAATTTTCAGACGAAATTGCGCTTTACTTGTGATATCCTTGACTTCTGATGTAATTTTGATTGATTCGAAAACTGATCTTTTGAAGATCTATACTTGCAAATCATTTGAATACTTCTTTTTTTAGTGAAAATCATTTGTTATAATTCAACTTTTTCTTTTTTCTGTCTTGATTGATCAGTTGGGGAATTGGTTCATGAATCTTGGATCCTGTCAATCTTAGAACTCTGTAATACCCACTTAGGAGATAAAACTAGAAGCTCACAATTTGAGATCTATATCCGCAGTTCGATTCTCGTTTACTTACCAGTGTATAAGCATTTCATCTTATGTGTTACTCTTTGCTTCTCGCAGTTACGATGTTTTTCTTAACGGTAAGAGGTATGATTCTTGATTATTGAATCTAGGTCACCGGAGTTTCTGAAACGGATGATCAGAATTTGCAGAGTTACTTGTGTTAACTCTTAATTAGGGCTTTTAAGGCAAATGTCCTTTTAACTATTGAGGCTTCCTACCCATTTCCCTTCTCTTCATTTTGTCCAAAGAACAAGTCAGACTAAAAAAGGTAGCAAAGCGAGTTACGAACAAATAAGTCAAATTTAGACGATTCAGAATTAGATAACACGAAAAAGAAAAAATGGTGCAATAATTGAAGTAAACAATATGCCTCTTCCATTTAATATATCTCATACACACACACATGTGTTCATTTAAAAGATAAAAGCATGTTGATATGGTCCATGGGTAGGTGAAGAAGCTAAACTTATATTTATGTCAATATGTATGAAGTTGATGATACCATCTATCTAACTCTCCATCTAACCTAACCACCGTATTAAAATTAAAAGATAATGATCATTTGGTAGTAAAAGTTAGGTATTTTTGACATTAAGCAGGACTAATTAACCTGCAAATACATATATACCACCAACTACTCTCTTTTTTTATACTTGGATTTTCTTGATTCATCTTGTCTTTACAATTTTAGAAGATAACTAGATGAGAAACAACCCAACTTTATTGTCATATATAGTTAATCAAGGATAAAGAAAGATAACTATATAAAATTGGTCATTTACCTTTTCCTAGTTAACTATATAAAATTGGTCTAAATTATTCAGTAAATTTTTTTCGAAATGTATGCAGTTTATTCACTTTATTTAATCAAACTCACGTGTTTCAACAATTTGTTTTTATCAAATTCATGTGCAAAAATAAGAATGTGGGTATGTGATGACATTAAGTAGACACCACAGCTTTCAACAAAGAAAAAAAAAATTAGACACCACCAACAAATGAATGTCATGCATAAATAAATTGGGTTTAGAAATTCTTAAATTATGTAGCTTTTTTCTGCTGGCCTGCATGACTTTGATTTTGTGCAGTCTCTATCCAGTGGATAATTTTTTTTTTCTTGTGAGACTTCCATTAGTCAGAGACATCTTAATCACTTTTTAAGTGGTCAATTTTATTCTTTTGCTTGTTACCACTATAATCACCCTAAGGTATAGCTATAATTACCTTAAAATATTCATGAATGCTTAATAAGATGATAATGTTTGCTATATGTGTGGGGTTAAAGTCCCCCAAGTTTGAATTTCAAAACAACTGTCGCAAAGGCGTAGATAAGGAGGTTCTACTTACGGCGTGTGACAACCCCAACACTCTCAAATAAAGTTTCCATCAAAGAGCTGATTTGTCTATAAAACTTTGAAAATGAGCTATTTTAAGCAGGAAAAATGAGAGACGAAGTTAGAAAAATAGACCTACCTCAGACCTTAATAGAACGGTAAACAAACCCATTTAAAAAGGGAGACAAATTGACTCGAAAATAAGAACAGTTTATTCTGTGATAAGTCTGAAATTAATTTTGCCTTGTAGCGCTTCTGAAATGTTACTCTATAAGAGTTAGACCGTACACACATCACAACAAATATGAGTTCATAATTTCAACACAATGTGAGAAGTGGTAGAAAAGTTCCATATTTCTATCAAATTCTAGGGAGAAATGAATAAGAAAGTTAAAAGAGAGTGGGGGGAGGCAGCTATGATATGGTTTCTTCATCCATCATCTTTTAATGAGTTGAAAATGAAATGAACTCTCACATACTTATCTCTCATTTGGATGATGATATATGGCCCCTCTTTCTTCTCTCTCTAAAGTCTAGACTCACCCAAATATTCCTTTTTCCTTCTTTTTAGTGGGTCACTCCTCTTTGTTGTTTTCCCTCTATTTCCACTCTCCTCAAATAACTCAGACAAAGACTCACCTCCAACACCTTCTCTCTCTCTCTCTACTCTTTCTTTAATGGTGGTGGAAGAACTTCTTCCCTTTCTGTAGGGACCTTAGTGGGTCCTCCTTTGTCAACTCTTTAAAACCCATCTTTGGTTTGTTAGGTTCCACCAAGTACTCCCCTTTAATGCCTATTACTTTTTCAATTTTTTGAATATCTCTCTCTCTCTATCTAGTCTCTCCTCACTCACTTTTTCACTTTTTAGTGTTTGGGTTTTTGAGGAGAGTATGGTTTGAGATCTTCTCCAAAGGGAACTGTGAAGCAGTAGTCAAGGTTGATTATTGTGGGGATTTGGAGATAAAGTAGTAGTAGTAGTTCCCCACTTCAGATTTAGCAAGTGGGTTTGTAATCAGCAAGTGGGTATTTCAGATTTTTCAAACTTTTGTAGGGATTCATTCATTCTCTTATTAGGGTACCTTTTGTTTTTTGAACTATAAGTTAAAAGAACATTAGTTTAAATATTTGATTTTTTTGATAATCTTGTAAAAAGACTTTGAGAGAGATTTTGGGTTCCCTCAGAAGAGATTTTGATAGTCTGTTTGATTGATTTGAAGCTGTTTGTTTCAGCTGAAGAAATGGTGGTGGGTTTTTAGATAAGTGAGTCTTTGAATGAAGCAATGGAAAGAGGGATTCAACCTGCTTTGGTAATTTGATCTCTTCCTCTTAATCTTTTGGGATTTAGGGTTTCATCTAGTCTTTGATATTCAATATTCATTTGACTGTCATTGTTTTTTTTTTTTTTTTTTTATAATTTCACCCATTTAAAATCCTTTAGAAAAAACTGGCTAAGTTTGTAGATTTCTTCTTCTTACTAGCTTATAGTAAAAATGAGGCTTACCTAATTGGAATTTGACTTGAAAAAATAGAACTAATAAAGATGAAATTTTCATGTCAACATACCCCTGCTTGATACTGGATCTTATAGCAGATTCGATATCTTCGAATATGAAATTATGACCTATTCCTAGGATCTAGGATTCATGTAAAGAATGAAAACACATCGCAACTCATGAAAAGTTTTGTATAGTGGGGTTTATGCTGCTAAAACACAATAAGGTGGAACAAAAATCTCTTTAGAAGGTCTGGAATCATGTACTCGATGAGCTTACCTGTTATGTTCCTAAAGAATCGGACTAGCCTACTTCGACTTAGTAGTCGACACCACATATGAAAATTCAGTAAGTTTTTTACGGAGTTGAGACGATGCTGTTCTTCACTTATAGTATTTGGTTTCTTTACGAGGCATAACAGAGGAATCAGTAAATTGGGCATTCATTCTAAATTATTATTTTGACTCATTGCTAATGTTCATTCTTTATTACTTTGTACCAAATTTTAGTGGCATATAAAATGCCTTTATATGTTAATCTCTCGGTTCATTCCTGTCCCCTGATCAAAGGGCTCCTGGATAGTGATTGAACCCTCTACCTCTGTGTATCAAGTAGTTCATCAGTGTTCTTCACTAGAACTATTAATCGTAGATTAGCTTGCATTTTTATTTCTTCTCACTTGTTATTAGAAGCTAAGAAAGAATTTACTGCAGGTTGATACTACATGTTTCTGTAGAGTAGACGCGGGCTTGAAAACTGTCGCTGGAGCGAAGAAATATGTTCCTGGTACAAAGCTTTGCATCCAGCCCGACATAAAACCGTCAATTCATCCTTCCAGACACAAACACGCACTTGATGTGAGGAGTCGGAACCAATCTCCTCTCCTCCCTGGACTCCCAGACGACTTGGCAATAGCTTGTTTGATCCGGGTTCCACGAATTGAGCACCGAAAACTAAGGCTTGTATGTAAAAGATGGTACAGATTACTAATAGGAAACTTCTTTTACTCTCTACGCAAGAATTTTGGTATTGCAGAAGAATGGTTATATGTTATAAAGAGAGACCGAGATGGGAAAATCTCATTTCATGCCTTCGATCCTACTTGCCAACTTTGGCAGCCTCTCCCGCCCCTACCTAGGGAATACTCAGAAGCCCTTGGATTTGGATGTGCAGTTCTTAGTGGTTGCCATCTCTATTTGTTTGGAGGCAAAGACCCAATCAAAGGGTCAATGAGACGAGTTATCTTTTATAGCGCCCGTACTAATAAGTGGCACCGAGCCCCAGATATGCTCCGGAGACGACATTTTTTTGGTTCTTGTGTTATAAACAACTGTTTGTATGTCGCTGGTGGGGAAAGTGAGGGTGGACAGCGATCCTTGAAATCGGCAGAGGTTTATGATCCTAACAAGAACAGGTGAGCCTGGCTGAGCATGCTCGAGTCTCGGGCCCAACTTCTTAGCTTGTGTATTGGTTCACGTCTTTCTACTAATAATATCAATCTTAACAGGTGGTCGTTCATATCGGAGATGGAAACTGCGATGATACCTTTCATTGGAGTTGTCTACAACGGAAAGTGGTTCCTTAAAGGGCTCGGATCTCACCGACAGGTAACAAGTGAAGTCTACCACCCTGAGACCGACAAATGGTTTTCAGTTTATAATGGAATGGTTGCAGGCTGGAGGAACCCAAGCATATGTCTGAACGGAAATCTCTACGCATTAGATTGCAAAGACGGTTGCAAGCTAAGAATTTATGACATAGCTACCGATTCTTGGGCCAAGCACATTGACAGCAAGCTGCATTTGGGTAACTCTCGTGCTCTAGAAGCGGCAGCCCTTGCCCCATTAAACGGGAAACTATGTATTATCCGTAACAACATGAACATTTCAACAGTCGATGTATCGAAATTTGATAATGAGAAAGAAGGGGTAGTAGCAGATCATCTATGGGAAACAATTGCAGGGAAAGGACAGTTGAAGACATTCATAACAAATATTTGGTCAAGTTTTGCAGGTCGAAACCGTGTCAAAAGCCATATTCTTCATTGCCAGGTTCTTCAAGCTTAAAGAAGTAGAAATCAAGAATCATGGATATCTCAGATGGATTAGGGTTGATGACTCTTGAATGAGGCCAAGTCCAACTGTTGATGTTGGTTCTTTTGTATAGACATTTTTCATCAATTTAGACATTGAGATTGATGATATTTTGCCTCTTCGATATTAATGTATGTTTATAAGATAGTACAATATTACCTGACTTATATTACCCACTTGACAATTTTGATTTATATGAGAGTGCAACCATCTCTCTCTAAATGTAGCCTGTGACGAAGGGGAAGTCCTGTCGCGACAACCTCTGACGCCATAAGACAGTTTACTTTTGAGAAAGAAAAAAAGAATGGGATGGTTGATGGTGAAGGTGATGGTGGAGGTGGTGGTTGTTAGTGCTCGAAATGGTATGTGGTGGCTAGTGGTTGTTTCTGTTTGTATGGTTCTTAAGTCCCTCAAAAGTATACCGTCCACGTAAGAAATTCTTCTTCCATATATACGTGGACGCTACCAGCAGTGGCGGTAACTTGAAATCTGCTATACTAAGTATTGTGTAGAGAAACAAGCTCCTCGCGTGGAGAGAGAACCCTTGTTTCTCTAACATGCGGTTCAAGTGGGACTGGTGGAGACTCAAGAGGCGGGTTGTGTAGCCTTGTTATTTTTACTTGGAAGAGCGTACCTTACCTTAATAATTTGTAATCTGTGTAAACAATGAGTTTATTAAGTAAGACATTCATGATTTATAGTGTATTACATTAATATTAGATAGATTATGAGTTTTTCAAGTGAAGGTTGTTGGAAATTAAAAATACTTGCACAAACAAAGAAGAATAAAGAAGATATTAACTTGAATTGAATACTTGACTTGATTTTGATTTGATTTTATGGAAATAAACTACAAAGACTGATCTATTTATAGACCCAAATTCTACCCACTAACTAAGACCACTAGTAACATGATTTCACTAACTTATCCATTAACCCACTAACTAGTACATTAACCCCACTAATTAGTACATTAATCCCACTAAAATTAACTCTTTAATTACTTAACTACTAACACTAATCGACCTCATCTAACACTAATTTAATGAATAAATAAATAAATACCTTTTGAGTTTATAATTTTAACACTCTCCCTTAAACTCAAACACTATAACAACCATCATAATCTTCGACTTGAAAAATCAATGGACCTTCAATGACTTAATAAAAAATATTAGTCATTTAATCATCAACTTAAAAACTTCATATCAATCTGGCTTTTCATCATACCCTTTCACAACTAATTTGTCTACTTCATCATCTGGTTTGTACTTGGTTTTGAATGACCATTTCAATCCAATTGACTTCTTTTCTGCTGGAAAATAATTTAGCTCCCAAGTATCACTTTTCTCAATTGGATAAATTTCGTCGTCCATAGTAGAAATACACCCCACATTTTTTACTGCTTCTTTAACAGTGATAGGTTTGGTGTGATTACAATCTGCAAAAGATACAACACTTGAAAAATCTTCGTTAGACCCATTATTATCATTGCTTACAACGTAGTCATCGAACCTTGACAAAACTTGAATGTAAGTTGAACTGGGACATAATTCTAGATTTGAATTATCATCAATATTCAGAGAAATAGGTGTAATCTCAATTACTTGAGATTCTGAAGTTACTGTCTCATCATCAGTATCAATTTTTATTTGATGATCTTTAACCGGAGAGTCCCAAACTCCATCTTCATCACTTTCTACCGAATAATCATCTAAATCTTCATCTGAATCTTCATTTAAATTTTCATCCGAATCTTCATCCGAATCGTCATCCATTCTGCAAGCTAATAAAAGAATTTCTCCCTCTTCTACATCATCTTCAGCAAAGTTAGCATGCTCTGAATATTTCTTGGAAACTCTACATTCTGACTTATAATGACCTAATTTTTTGCAACGAAAACATCTAACTTTAGATTTGTCATACCTTCCAAATTTTTTGGGTTCTTTACCATGGCTCTCTTCACCATTAAAACCACCTTTTTCAAGCAGAGTCACTTTGCTTTGAAAAGCTTGTTCAATAGACCCTGCAGCAGCTCTCTGGTTCATCCTATGTTCATGAGAACATAATGAACTCATCAAACCTTCAACTGACATAGTTGAGAGGTCTTTTCCTTCCTCAATTGCAGCAACAACATAGTCAAAACGACCTGTTAATGATCTCATGATTTTCTCAATAACACGAAGATCAGTTAAATATTCACCATTAACCCGCAATTGATTAACAATAGATTGAACTCTAGAAAAATAATCAGAAATATTTTCAGAGTTAATCATATTAAGAGATTCAAATTCACCTCGTAAAGTCTGCAACCTTACATTTTTTACCTTCTCATCACCCTTGTAGGATCTTTGTAACAAGCCCCACACTTCTTTAGCTGTTTCAGCTCTTGAGATTTTCTCGAAGACAATCTCATCAACAGCTTGATAGAGAAAGAACAATGCCTTCTTATCCTTCTTTCTGTTCTCTCTCAAACTATCTTTTTGGACCTGAGAGAGAGCTTCATGTGCTGCCTGATCAACTGGCTCTACATACCCAAATTCGACAACCTCCCAAATTTCCTGGAAGCCAAATAATGCTTTCATTTGGATACACCATTGATCAAAATTTTTCCCACAAAATCGCGGAAGCTGAGGTTGGATTGATCCATTCATTTTGTAATTCGGTTAGTAATCACAAAATAATTCTAGCTCGGATACCAAATGTTGGAAATTAAAAATACTTGCACAAACAAAGAAGAATAAAGAAGATATTAACTTGAATTGAATACTTGACTTGATTTTGATTTGATTTTATGGAAATAAACTACAAAGACTGATCTATTTATAGACCCAAATTCTACCCACTAACTAAGACCACTAGTAACATGATTTCACTAACTTATCCATTAACCCACTAACTAGTACATTAACCCCACTAATTAGTACATTAATCCCACTAAAATTAACTCTTTAATTACTTAACTACTAACACTAATCGACCTCATCTAACACTAATTTAATGAATAAATAAATAAATACCTTTTGAGTTTATAATTTTAACAAAGGTAGACAAGAGGTCACGATGAACAACTCCACATAAAGAGAAAACACTTGGAACCTAAAACTTTGACAAATTTATTAACACGACGCTAAGAGATATTGATCTTGATTCTTAAATTTGCGGTACAATTGTTTTTGTCTACTATATTTAATTTTCCACAAGTATATTTTAATACCTATACAACGCACTTACTAAAAGAGTTTTGCCAAAAAAAAATCTACGAAAAATAAAGAAAACTTCCAAAGAATTGATCGATCGAACCCTTTCACCACCATTAATCAATCAGCAGGCATTGACCCTTTCACATTCATCAATCCATTCACTATAAACATCAATGGGCTCAGTCAAGGCGTTGATGGTTGTGCTATAGGTCTCTTGGCAAATCCAGCAGACAGCTTCTCCAATCAAATTCTTCATATCAATAAGACATTCAACACTACTTCCATGATTACAGAATGGACAACTGAATACTGTATCAAGCTTCTCCATTCGTTTCTTTGAAACTACTGGCTTCGCTCTCGACTTTCTTTTTCCCATCGCTCTCGAAACAACGAAATTCTCCTTCTCCACTTGCTAAATTAGATAATAATATGATGCAGAAAGACACCTTTTCTTTGTGTTGTTGTTTTTTGTTTTCTCTTCCTTTGCCCACCGAGTAAGTGAACAAGTTCTATATTTATATAGTAATAATATGGGTTTTACCGCCTTATATCAGTAATAGTAGTTTCTAAATTAAGGGCGGGTCGGCTCTCTCCAAATCCTAGTAGTACAAGACTGTCTGTAAACAAAAAATAGAAACCTAACTACCAACCTGAAATCCTCTTGCCACCTATTCTCGTTTGGGCCCATGTAATTTTACTAATTTCTTACTTGGTCTCCAAACCCTTTAGAATATGGGCTTTGACTATTAATTGCTCCGTCACTCATTATCTTGTTTTCTCTTTGACGTTCCAATATTTAGGGTTTCCAGTTTGAACTCAAGCCTTTCATCCTTCTGTTAGGCAAGGTTTGGATCTCTCTGTTAGGGTCTTAAGTAGTTTTCATATGTACCCAGGCTCGTAGAACAAACGTGCCGCTTTCAGAAAAGAAAAATAAAAAAGAACAAACGTGCTGATTTTTTTACTCAAAATTAAATTACTCTGTAAGTTAATGGGGGTCGATTACTTTTAACCGAAATCCTCATTAAAACTGTCGACATTGACGAAAGGAGATAATGTGATTGTTGAAGAGCCCTCAAAATGGTTTCTTCGTTTGAATCATCCCATGTAAAAATAAAAAAACTTGCAAGTTTATAATTGTCAACATTTGGTTGCCCAAGTGGTTGATACTTGATAGTGTTGACATAAACTCCAAAATCCTAAAGGTCCCAGGTCCTATTCGCATAGAAAGTGGAATCAACCGTACTGAATTTGGGTTATTAAAGGTATAAATAATGTAATAAATTTGTCGGGTGTGAAGAGGGATAAACCTCTTGATAATAGAATATACAGAAAGACAGTTAGACCGAGAGATGGAGATAATTGGGTTCCAGTTAGTCTTGGTTCCTGTTGGTTTCTGCTCTGAAAGCCTAAATAACTCAGATGGTCATTTTGGTTTGTTATGGATCCAACTTCAGAATAGTAGTTTTTTCTAGCCTATATAGGCTAGAATCAGAAACTGTTCTGGCTCACAATAGTAGTTAGGCAATTCTTGCCCCAATCAAGGTAACTGATGATGTCGAAAAATGGTAATCTCGTTTATCTTCCTGTTGGTGAAGATCTACGACCAGATTATAAACTTCTCTTGTGTGATCCAAAGAAATATAGTCTGCAAACAACTCAGAAACCACTCCTACGCTATAATCATGGGGTCTTTTTGCAGTAAAAAAAAATGATTTTGAAGTTTGAATTAGAAAACAAACCTTCGATTTTGTTTAAGGGAAAACCTGATATGTGCATATAGGTCTGATTGATTGGCCATGATATTCGACTGTGATAAAGTGGTGGCAAGGCACCGGTCTTGTTGATGGCCATTAGGAGGATAATATCTGATGTTTGTGTATCTTTTAACACTACCAGATCTTCCGACATATAACTGTTTGTGTGTAGAAACTAGAAACTCGGTTCTTGACGTGCTTTAGCATTCCATGTCACGCAACTCTGTTCATGTTGTTTCGGAACTTGGGTAAACTAGGCTTTTTTGGTTGATCTCTTAGCTTTGAGTTTCAGGTTAAGTAGGGGCTCAGGTTGGATAAATCTTTGCCCAGATCCACCTTCCTGTGCCTTTAGGCAATACGGGGCTCAAGGTGTTGAGTCGATTTCCACAGACTGTTTCAAGATCTAAAGCAAAGCTTTTACCAACTGGCTTAATCTTTTTGGGCATCGCGTGGACCAACCCTTACTCCATCTTGGATCTATTGGCTGCTTAGGATGGTATCAAAGGTAGGAAGACGATTTTAAACCTTATTCCCAAAGCCATCATTTGGGCGATTTGGGTCGCCAGAAATGCGGCCATTTTCTCTGACAAGCTTGGATCGGTGGACGATTTATGCTTCTCCGCCAAGTGTTTCATATTTCACTAGACTAGGGGTGTTCCTAGGGTCAAGGTTTTTTCCTTTGTTGATATAGTTGGGAATCGGGAAACTTTATTTTCTCCTTGTAATCCTTTGGGAGTTTAGTCTTTCGTTTTTTCGTTTCGTTTTGTTTTCTCTTTTTCTGGTTTTCTTTCTTTTAGCACCTAGGGGTTGTACATCCTTGTTTCTCTCTCTTATTTAATTCAAAGTATTCAAAAAAAAGAGAGAGAGATAGATGCTTCATCTGGAATTGTTTCTAGAGAGAGAAATGAGAGGAAAAAAATTGTGTTTTGGGTTTTAAATTAATGGGGCTGGCCTTTAACAAAAAAAAAAAAAAAAATTAATGGGGCTGGTTGTTGAAATACACGTTTTATTGTGTTGGTTGCTTTGAGGCCGTCCAACTGACTAAACTTTAGGCGGGAGTTGAGGGATTGGGTGGGAATATTTTCATGTCTATAAGACTAACAGGGTCCAAAGTGCTAAAGGACTAAAAACTCATTTAGTGGAAAGAAAAGACCCTATTCCTATTTTGTGTTTGTTTTTTGACCTTATCCCGATGGAAGACAATTTTTATAGGAGTTAACCGTAACTTAAAATCTGTTATACTATATATTGTATTTTAACTTATAAACAAATATGTATAATAGTTATATTCTTGTACCTTTTTTTTTTTGTTGAAAAGTTATTCTTGTACTTAGAAGAATGTACTTTCCCTTTTGATAATTTGTAATACGTTTAAACAATAAGTTTATTAGTAAGTAAGATATTCATGATTTATAGTGTTTTACATTAATATTACACATATTATGAATTTTTCAAGTGAACATAAGCAAGAGGGAACGATGAACAACGGTAAATTTAGTGATATACAAATCGAACAATTAGTTCAACCAAAACCTTTCTAGTATATAATATCGCCATGCAAAAAAAAACACTTTGAACGCAAAACTTCGACAAACTTATTAACAAGATGATAAGAAATACTATTTAAATTTTTATTGTACAGTAAAATCTTTAGCCTTTACTTAATAGTCTTGATTCTTACATTTGCAGCAAAATCTACGAAAAATAAAGAAAACTTCGAAAGGAAAGGTCGATCGAACCCTTTCACCAGCATTGATCAATCAACTGCATTGACCCTTTCACATTCATCAATCCATTCACTATAAACATCAATGGGCTCAGTCAAGGCGTTGATGGTTGTGCTATAGCTCTCTTTGCAAATCCAACAGACAGCTTCTCCAATCAAATTCTTCATATCAATTAGACATTCAACACTACTTCCATGATTACAGAATGGACAACTGAATACTGTATCAAGCTTCTCCATTCGTTTCTTTGAAACTACTGGCTTCGCTCTCGACTTTCTTTTTCCCATCGCTCTCGAAACAACGAAATTCTCCTGCTCCACTTGCTAAATTAGATGATATGATGAAGAAAGAAACCTTTTCTTTGTGTTGTTGTTTTTTGTTTTCTCTTCCTTTGCCCACCTAGTAAGTGAACAAGTTCTATAT
Organism: Eschscholzia californica; assembly: GCF_041429995.1. Lineage (NCBI taxonomy): Eukaryota > Viridiplantae > Streptophyta > Magnoliopsida > Ranunculales > Papaveraceae > Eschscholzia > Eschscholzia californica. The sequence continues at coordinate 46,685,234 of NW_028238472.1, forward strand.
TTATATATAATAATATGGGTTTTACCGCCTTATATCAGTAATAGTAGTTTCTAAATTAAGGGCGGGTCGGCTCTCTCCAAATTCTACTATTACAAGACTGTCTGTAAACAAAAATAGAAACCTAACTACCAACCTCAATCCTCTTGCCACCTATTCTCGTTTGGGCCCCTGTAATGTTACTACTTTCTTACTTGGCCTCCAAAATTTTAAAATACGGGCTTTGACTATTAATTGCTCCGTCACCCGTTATCTTGTTTTCTCTTTGACGTTCCAATATTTAGGGTTTCCAGTTTGAACTCAAGCCTTTCATCCTTCTATTAGGCAAGGTTTGGATCTCGTTGTCAGGGTCTAGTTTTCATATGTATCTTTTTTGACTCAAAATTAAATTACTCTGTAAGTTAACTGGGGTTGATTACTTTTAACCAAAGTCTGTATGCCCCATACCGGATTGTATGAGGCATAACTAGGGGTGGCAATGGGTACCCATATACCCGGAACCAAACCGAAACCAGAACTGTTTATGCCGGTTCTGGATCCTCATTTTCAAGGTCTATTCAACGAACAGACCTAGCTCCGGCGAAGGGAAACCCCTTCGCCGGAGTTTTAGAGAGAGAGAGGAGAGAGAAAATTAGATTTTTTTTATTTGAAGGTCGTCGGCCGGAAATTTGACCGGTCGGCGACTCCTGCCGGAGAAGATGATGATGTGGCGAGGTGGGATGATGTGGCAGAGAGAGAAAATGAGATAAAGGAGAGAGAGTAACGGTGTTATAACGGAAGGGGGCCATATGGGTATTTCTCGTAAAGTGGGGGGTCAGACGGGAAGCTGGTCACAAAGTAGGGGGCCATTAGGGAAATAACCCTTAATAAAATTACCCGAGGCCGGCCCGAGCCTGTTGGAACCCGCTCGGGCAGCCGGGCTCGGACGGGCTACGGACTCATATAGTGAGTGTTCGGTCCGACCCGATCCACCCGACTCCCTAGCGCGGGCTCGACTTATCCGAGTCCGATCCGTCCGAGTCCGACTCATAATTGCCCGAGCCTGTCCGAACCCGCCCGATTCCCACCCCTATAATCATACCGCAACTGTATGGGGGCATAATCACCTCAATTTATCTTTCGCATTGACGATAAGAGATAATGTGATTAAAGAAATGCCATCAAAATGGTTTTTTAGTTTGAATCATCCTATGAAAGTATAGTAAAAAAACCCTCGCAAGTTTGTAGTTAACACTTGTTGCCCAAGTGGTTGATAGTGTTGGCATAAACTCTGGGTTTAAGCCTTTTTCATTATTGGTTTAACTTAGGTGGTTATCGTACTTAATCACATCTTCATGATGCATCAATAATGCCTTATAACGACTAACATAGGTCGTAGTCAATTTTTCAAAAATGTCCGTTGTCAATTTCTCAAAAAAAAAAATTGTAGGTGTATAGTTGATGTCATTTTTGTCGATGGTATAATTTTCAACTGTTCCAACTTTTCACTTCTTTCTTCATAAAAAAAAATCACTTCATATTCCCTATTTGGAATGTAAGAAAAGGAAAGAATTCATTAAGCTGAAGGAACAAAAGCATACACTGTTTTGGAATTTCTGCAGAAAGGAACAAGCTAATAGCCATTACAACAATTATTAAGATATATTTTTCTTTTTTTATCTCTGAAATTGGCTAAAAAGAATTGTACAAGAATCGCTCACTCTTAACATACACAAAGTGGGTTTCACTTACCACTAATTCACAATCACTCGTTACCATTACCATGAGAGAGACAGAGATGGCAAGAGTGGTAGCTTCACCTAGCCTGACTACCCGCAGTGAACGATTTCAGCAATGACAAGCTATTTTCCTTTTGCCTTTTGTATTCATCGTATCGCAAAAAGAAGTACTCGAGATAATCAAACTCGATGGGAGACATCTTAGCCTGTTTACGGGTTAAAAGTATTTAAACGGAAAACAAGAATGCATATTATACATTTGGGGTTACTTTGTTATCTGATAAAGAAAGAAGAGAGTTGGAGACCAACCTGGATCAATGCCCATAGAGCCCAGTATAAGTGTGAAGCCAACATGTAAGAATTAGTTTCAATGAATAACGCTTCAAGATCTTCGTTAGATACCTAGTGATGACACAGACTGTATCAATTACAAGTTCCAAACTTAAACATCAAGATATAAAACCATACTAGAACATTTTATTTGCTTCGCGCGTTTGACGCATCTGAATGGCTAATTCAGACCTATTTTGGATCTACTTAAGTTAGATAAGTCTGGATTATGAGTCCCATTGTTTGAAATTACCTTAACTGACTATTGGATCCCTAACCAAATCAAGCGGGTGCAGGCCACAGATACCAAACACCACCTCAGGGAAGAGAAATCCTATCTTCATATCCATTGTATCAGCTGAATCCCACCTTCCTTTTATAAGTTTTGAGTACTCAAAACTTCATAATTTAAAGGGGGGGTTTGATCGGTAGAAATGTCGTATCTTGAACTATTGAATATAATATACAAATGAATTTCGCAAATTATGAATAGTACTTTTTTATATTTATATAACTTTTTCATCGGCAGAAGCATATTTGACCTTGATATTACAGCCTAACTACCGTTCTTTTACTTTATTGTACCATGTTTTAAATTGTTTTAACATAAACTATTATTGTTTTCCAGTAACTCATTATCAAGCAAGATTATAAAATTCTAATCTTAGAACCCCAGCAGTTGGACATATATTAATGAAATGATGCAATAACCAAGATATTAAAGAAATTTGCATACCTCCTCTGGGTTGTCAGGTTTCAGATAATGCCTAAAGAAGTGATACTGTTCAACTTTATTTGGGGACCTATAAATACCATACCATCAACAATCAATAATGATACTTAAGTTATAGTTTCATTTTGAAAGAAGAAACAAAAGTGAAAAGGAAGGATTTGTACAATTTATAATCACATTCATAGCCTGCATATTCATTGAAGTGATTTCCTATATCATAGCCTCTGTAGCTATAGGACCCGTACTCGAAGTCTATGAAGTAGAGTTTTTCTGGAAGTCCGACCAAAAAAAAGAAAACGAAAGAACAAGTTAGCATTATTAGGACAACAGAAAATTCACAAAATCATCAAGTGTTGCATCTTATTGTGGAACTTTTTCTTTGGTTGATATAGAATGATTTCTCGTGCTAGAGGAAATATATTGACCTATTTGGTTGTGAGATGAATCTTTGGCTAAATCAGGTCTAACTTATCCAAGTTTACTTATTAACTTGAACCAGGTAAGATAGCTGTTACGAGTCACACCAACGCCTAAACTTTTCCCAAGTTGTCTGTCTCAAGACTCTCTCGGCCTTGAATCAGCACTTTCTGTAAACTTTCATATACTAACTGCAGATCTGGACTACCAACTTGACACAGTGACAGAATAGTATCATCTGAATTCTCAGTTCACTTTTGTAAGATCAAGTTAACATGGTAGTGTTTGTGGTGCAATTTTAATTGGATTCATTGCAGATCAGGGTGTTGCATGAAAAGATTGAGATGGTGAAACTGAAGTCTAAAGATATGCATTAAACTTTCAACCGGTAAAAAATAGTATGTAACAAGAACAGAGTTTACTTTACCTTCATCATCGTTAAGCATCAAGTTTCCGGAAAGCAAGTCATTGTGAGAATAAACCACTGGAGCATCAAGGAGGTCCGTTAGCTCCTGTTGGAAAACAAAATGTTAACTTCCCTCTATAATCTATAGTATGTGTCCTCTTTCAAGTTTCACCCTTTCCTATCAACAATTCATTGACTACCCACTTTGCAGTGATAAGAACATCACTATGCAAAAAAGAACATAAACACATAGACAACAACAAATGCAGACAAATCATGAACTATCCAAGCTGAGGGCATTTTGTCACTCCAAATCCTCTAACCAAGGGCCATATGATGAATGAGATATTCATATATTACTTCTTATTTTGAGGATGATATACTCATTAATTAGAGATATTACCTTGAGTTCCTTAACCGCATCATGAACTTCTTCAAATGATATCATGTCATACTTTGTCTGTTTTTCACTGTCATCAAATTTAAGCCCAGATGCTGCAACAAAATAGAAATTTCATCAACCAAAGAACAAATTTCGAACCGACATAGAACTTGGGGAGGTCGTATACCATTTGATGTAAATAGACAAATTAGTTAGTGAAGAACCTCTCTCTAGGAACTTGAAGATGTCAGGCCACAATTGTGGTTCTTTAGAACCAGGTATCTCCACCTGATGGAATTTACGAAGTTGTCGTGCAATTTCTGCAGCTAGTTTTGGCTTTCTCATATCTGTCAACAAGGAAATCACATGTTCATATAAAGCACATAACTAATATAAGTGACAGGAAAAACAACTTAGAGACCTAAGGATATGAGTTTCAAAGGAGCTTTTCAAAATGTATAATTAGGTTTATGCAATCAGTAATCTTCACCATAAGGCGCTTCGAGGAATAGGTGTCAGTTGACTTCTCTTTATGAAACTTTTCCATTAATACATATAGGCATCTTTACGAATATAAAAAGGTATTAACTATTAACTCAAGTTCTGAGTTTTCTTTGCAGAAATTTTACTTTCTTCCTGATTCATCAACTTATGCAACTTCTATCTTACTTACCTGGCGCAGTAAGTGTACGGGCATCAATAAAAGATTGCACCATGCCATTCCCAAATACTCCAAACAACTCAGCACCAAATCCTGCTGCTGACAGATATCTGATGGACTGGAAACAAAGGTTGTAAGTGCTTTATCGCCTTCAGGCACATGCGAGTATGCAATAAAAACTCGCCCTACTAGAAAGAAAACAAAGTCACATAATCTAATTTGGTGACATTAACATCAACTTTCAGAAAGTAATATTTTGGTTATTATCTACAGAGGGTCAAACAAAGCTTCTGATTTCTTAGCTACCAGGAGAAGGTATCCTTTTGGAGGATAGTAATATCTTTCAAGTTGGTTTGTTTAGTTCCTCCCGCTATGAGCCATTTCTCAGTTTACCAATTCAAAAAGCTGATATATATATATATATATATATATATATATATATATATATATATAAGTCTATCTACTAGCTAGAAGAGTTCATCACAGGACAGTTACCAACAGGGATAAATGGATGACACACCTGCAACTCCCGTTGGCGATCAATCACATATTCGGTATTAGGGCCATACAGTCGAACAGTCATACGAACATTATTTCCATTTTCTTCCCTCACGGTTACCTTCAGCACTACAAAAATGAATCAGAAAATTGCTTTGCATTAACCACATTAAAAAACAAGATAACACAAACATTTTAAGAAACGCGATAGGTGAGCGAGATTACTCACGCATATTAGTAATGCCACCGGAAACCGTCTCAACTGAAAAACGTGAATCATCCAAGTGCAACCATTTCTTAAACAAATCCTTGCACAACTTTCTGTACAAATAAAAGCAATCAATGATTCAATGATCCTTGCACAGCTTGATGGTCAAATTTAGATACAAACACCAATGAGGTTCCTATTCTTCATCACAAGATCAAATTTTGTATAAAAAATGTCAATATTGCAAAACAAGAATGACTTCAAAACCCTAAATCCAGTTCTAAATCAAGAAAGAATCAGCTATATGAAGCTAAAAGAACTCAATTTTTACAGATATTAAGCATTCAAGTAAATCCAATTTAGAACTTCAAACAAAATCCCCAAATTTCTGATTCCAACAACTTATAACAAAAATGGAATAAACAAAAATACCTAAGGGGAAAGAAACATCTATATTAAGCTAAAACAGAAAAGAACTGAATTTAACAACAAACATACGATTCTCAAAGAAAATGACAGCGTCAAAATTGAAAGAAGAAAAAAAAAAGAAACCCTAATCTTGAATCCAACAGCTTATAACAAAAATGAAATCAATAAACCGAAATGAAATTGCAAGAAAGAGAGAAATGGAAAAGGAATTTTACATGATATGAGGTAACATTTGAGGTAAAGGAAGAGAGATCTCAATGGTAATAGAAGATGAAAGAATTTCATTTTCTTGAGTTTCTTGAGCTTCTTGAGCTATTTCCATGGCGTCCCAGATCTTTTCTGCTCCCATTAGAGATTCTTCTGTTTTTTTTCTTCTTAAATCAAGATGATTAAATCACTGAAATCTTTTTTTTTTCTTGATTAAAAAATGTATAGATTCTTTTCATGGACATAAATACCCCTCAACTGACTTTCAAGATTCTAAACCTTTCCTTCTTTTTCAATCTCGACCTTGGGTGTACACTAATCGAGCTTTTAACAAGTTGCTCGAGCTTGACTCGACTATTGCTCGTGCTCGGCTCGGAGATCAACGAGTACGAGCTTAATACGAGCCCAAAATCATACTCGATTACGTAAACGAATTGAGTTTGATCATTCTTTAGTGTATGTCGGGCTACTCGTGAACAACTTGTTTAACATACTCTTATAATAGTGTAGTACATAACTACGTATTAGTATTAAAACTTGTAGTACATGAAATATCAACCATTAAAAGATTATTATAATATGAATTATTAATCATTATGATTATTATTGTATGTGAGAAATGATCATTGAAGTATTTTGATAATTTGGGAAGTTGTTTTAATTTGAAATCTTTTGATAAGGGAGCTTAAAACAACGAGAGCTCGAGTTCGAGCTCTTTCAAACTTATACGAGTCGAGCTTGAACAAGTGGACCATTACTCGAATGAGCTCGAGCTCGAGCAAACAGTCAAATACACGAACCGAATTTGAACATTTTAGTACTTGCATCGGCTCGACTTGAGTACACCTAGGGGTGGGAATTTTGCCCATAAGCCCGAACCCGCCCACGGGCACCCGAGCCCAACGAGGACCATGGACGCCCGTGCCCGTCTCGGGCACAACCCGCCCAACCCGCCAAATTTTGGTGGGCGGGCATGGGTTAAAACCTCTACCCGCGCACCCGCCCATGCCCGCACCCACTTAAGCTCACCCAATGATAACCAACCAAATTACATCAACTATATGAGTTGACGAAGCCCAACCGTCCATGTTGCTAGGCTTAGTTGAGATGGTAAACAATATGTTTAAGGGCAATCACACGAACCCAATGCATCTCCATTAGCTCAAGAGAATTCCTAGTTGAATACTGAAGTAGTCTTTGGCTTTGAGGGAACAAAGAGTGGGATAAGTTTTATTATATCTCATGAGAATTCTTCATTAGTTTTCAATGTGAGATTAAATTCCTAAAAGGAACAATACAAATAATGTCTAGTTTTAATCTCACATTGTCTCTTTAGAATCAGGAAAGGTGTTTGGAGATTTTATAAAAGGAGAAGAAAAAGTGAAAATTTTCAAGTCACGAGATTACCCGCTACCCGCCCGCCCATACCCGAATTACCCGAGCTTCTTAATGGGCTTGGGCGGGTAATGGACAAGGAAAATTTCAAAATTGCCCGCCCGATTAACCCGCTTACCCTAATAGCCATTGAAATTTTGTGCCCGACCCGCCCAGCCCGATGCTTCAAGTGCCCATGGGCGCCCATACCCGCCCAATTCCCACCCCTAAGTACACCCCTATGACATAGGGACCGCTTACAAGTAGGACCCACACATTTGTAATTTTGTAATGTTACTAGGGATAATTTGGTAATGTAAATTTTATAGTAATATTTTTGGGGTTTTTTTTTTTCTACGGGAATGTTAGGTTTGAACTTTGAACCAAGGAAAATTGGGGAAATGAACGAAGGAGGAAATACAATGAAACCTAACTAGGAACAACCAAACAAATCGATTCCTCCACTCTTACTCTTCAAGAATCAAAACCCAAGTTAAGGTTAGTAATTTTTTCTAAAATAAAACCTAGATTTCAATGATTAGAACCATAGTTCGAAGTTCTTCAATTGATTTCCTGTTTTGTTTTTAGGGTTTTGGTTGTTCTCTTCAATTGAATAAACAGGAATTTCAAAATGTTACGAAATCTGTTCTTGAGAGCAGCTCAACAACAACAAGGACGACTTCCTCACAAATTCAATCTCCAGGTAATTTTTTTTTTTTGCCAACAGACCTATATTTCTTCACTTTATTTGATTCATTGATTAGGATTTTTGTATTCTATAATCTAAGGCACCATTTCTGTGAGCATCAGAGTCTAAGTTCTGCTTGGTGGTTGGTATTATCTCATTTGTTTAGGTTTTATTACAGTATGTAGGTTTAGCAAAAGAATGTGGACATTTGAAGTCAATTTTCAAAACACAAACTTGTACACTATCTCTTCCCTAATTGATGTGATTATTTAAAGGATAACTTGAGATGTGTATTCGTGACGTAAGTTGATTGTATACCGAATAATAAGTTGACCCATGAATATATGGGAACATATGTGGCATATTAAGCACCACCCAAGTTCACATTTTGATGATTAACCAATAAATAGTAAAAAAAAAATGAAATGAACCGAGGAGATTAAACTTTTATAGTTCCTTATCTAATTAACAAGGGGAGTAACAATAATGACTTATTACTTAATTATTTGGTTACTTGTTTTATCAGAGGGGAATCCACGATAGAAATAAGAAGGCAATGGAGTTCATAGCGAAAGGTTGGAATGCTTTACAGGAAGTTGACAGAGTCATAGATTTCACTGAACCCACAGACCCACGTCTTCATCCTCTATTTCGAGTAAGATTTCTAATATATACATATGTAAGTATTTTTTTTGACAATGACCCCAAGAGTCATTACATCATTACATGCCATTGATACATCATGAGAATACGCCATGAATTGAATAAGCACATATACCGCCATAGAATGACCCTCAAAGGCCATGAGGTGGTCATTGGATGTGTGTAATAATATCACTTCTCGTCATTATTGATGTGTTTGTTAAACTTGTTTGTCCATTGAATACATGCTTGACCTATTTCATTGTTGGATGTTATGATCGTTAGATCGTATAGTGACTTTAGTTTCGAATGGGTAATCTAATAAATATTCAATTGTTCCTGTTTATGCAGTGAGCGTTATAATATATCAGTCTTAAGATTTAGTTTCAGACCAGATCTATCTTGCTCCATTCTCTTTGTTACTATTGAACTTGTGTCTGTTGGAAGAATAACAATGTTACTTATATTCTTAAATTTACTTATCAGACTGCAAAAGAAAATTTTGAACTGGCTTTGGAAGCCGATAATTTAAACACTCATGCAAGATACTGGTTAGCCAGAGTTCATCTTAAATATCAAGCTCCTGGATCCTGTAAAGCCATGTAAGTAAGGCCAACGCTTCAGCTTTTTTTCCTATTGCATTTTGCTCTCTTTTTTACTTTATCAAAATATGAAGCAAACCATCTTTTAAGTTATTTCTTTTTCATCTCCGTCCACTTTTTTGGAAAGTGGAGCTGCTTTACTAGTGGAAGCTGCAGACATGGGCGATCCAGATGCACAATATGAGTTGGGTCGCCGTTTAAGAATCGAGGTTAGATTCTCCTATTTGCAACTGATCATATTGCTTAATTTTCATTTGCATCGAGGATTTATTTTATTGCCAATTTCCTGAGCATCTCTGAGACAGCACCTCTTTTCGTGGCAAACTGACTATGTGAACCAGGATGTAGGAAAATGCTTGATTTCATTTCGTTTCATACCTTTTAAATTTAATGTATTGATCTTATTACTGATGTGTTGTCTTCTTCACTTCTTTGGCGATAGAATAAATATGTTCAATCAGATCAGCAAGCTTTCTATTATTTGGAAAAAGCCGTTGACCAGGTAAGCTGCCTTCTTCGACTACAGCTCGTCCAGCATATTTCTTGGATAATTCTACTGAGCTGGAATAAATGAGTAAACCACTCAGACAATTTTCTAGTCTCATACTTACTAGACCTGGCTATTTTCTAGTTGCAACCAGATGCTTTATACCTTCTAGGAGCAGTATATTTGACTGGGGACTGTGTGCGGCAAGACATTGCTTCTGCATTGTGGTGTTTCCATAGAGCGTCAGAGAAGGTAATAACTGTCAATGTATTACTAATAGTTGATTTTTTACTTACCAAAAACTCTGATTTGATTCCCGTGTGTCCCGAATGAATAAAAAATCAAATGTTTGAACTGGATCGTATTAGTCTTTACTAGGTGGGCTTATTACTTATTGATGTACTTGCTGTTTTATTTTCCAATTATTGATTCGTTGTTAAATTAGAAATTTCAACTCAAGTTACTAAATCTTCCTTTTTGTTCTTCCTTTCATCTTATCTATGGACTTTTCAAAAGTTTATAAAAAAGTACATACGCTTAGATCACTTTTTTCATTAAAGAAAGATTGAAAATAAAATTACATCTAGGCTGAGTCTTTGTCCAAGTGATTCATGAATCACGAGTCGTTTGGTCGGCTTGTGGATGGGACGTACTGAGCTAGGCACTAGTCCTGAGCCCAAATACTTAGTGAATGAGTAAAACACCTATTAATGAGGCCCAGTAAGTGATCCTGATTCCTGATAACTGCAACCGCTAATCGTCTGAGTCTCTGAGATGACTAAATCTTCCAGCAATATGCATAGTCAGAATCTCATACATAAAATTTATAACAAACACCTCTTAGCTTTACCTTGTTTTCTGTAGGGACATGCTGGCGCAGCTATAGCATATGGATCACTTCTTCTGAAAGGTATGTTTATTGCGATTAATCTATTATATATTCGTATTGAATATTTAGAAATACTAAACTCTTTTATGATTTCATAAGCAATGGGCACAAGCTCTTTGACCATGCAAAAATTCTACAATCAGGTTAAGTTGTGCTATTTCTAAACAAATTTAGGACGATTAAAAGGAATTCATCTTTAGAATATGTATAGCAAGGCAATTATGTAGACTTTGAAAACCATTCGAGACTTACACCTAAAACCATACTGATTCATGAATCATGATCCTGTCCACTAGTTATCGGGTGGATTCGATGATTCCTACTACTTAGACCGTCAACTAATAGTAATAGCTAACAAGTCTGAGCTTTCTCATTAGGTAGGGTTTTTTGTTCTGCTCACCCAGGTCATATCAAGACCAAGACAACTTTCAACATTTGGTCAATCTCTAATGTTGGGCCTGGTGGTCTTCAAAACCCTGGATTTGTTATGCTTCTGAGTAGAAATTACATTTTCCATATGATCCATATTCTGTATATATATATATATATATGTAGGTGCTAAAGTCCCGGAGGCTGTAACGAAATTCAATTCAAGAAAGGGCATGTCCAAAATGGCGAAGAAGAATATGGCAATCCCCGAAGAGAACCCTATAGAGATGGCAAAAGAACAGTTTGAAATCGCTGCCAAGGCTGGATGTGATCTCGGATTCCAATGGTTAAAGAGACTGGAAGATGAACAAAAGCTTCAAGCAACTGCTTGAATCCAACTTACAGTCAAATCAGGTAGTCTTTTAACAAACTATAAGATTATATAATGGTAGAGATATGACTAGGAAGTTCATTGTAGCAAAATTTCATGTTTATCGACAATTTACAAGAATAAGATATCGAAAACTCCCTTCGGGAACTTGAACCCGTGTAAATTTTCATACAAACTTGTTAATACAAATACTTGTTTTTGTCGATTATTTGAGCATGTTTTCTGGAACTGTTTATTTTGTCTGAGCTCGAGTTTTTTGTACCGTACTAAAATTAATTATTTTGACGTAATAGCGTAACACTCTTACTACAGATTAAAAATTTCCAAGATTTGGGTGGAGGTGATAATTGAATATGTGGTAGAAATAGAGTGCATAAAATTGTAGAGCTGTTTCCTATGGTGTACCTTTCTAAATTTTACTTGCAGCAAATAGTTTCCGTAGCTCATTTCTCCCAGGCAGAAATTACTGCAAATATTTACTGCTCTAAAAGCTCAATAAATTTCTGCGCGGAGCGATAACAAATTTTACTAGCCGCCCTAGGGCACTCTAGCATATGTACTATAAGGAATTTGTATAGTTCATCAACGTTTTTCACTCTTTTTTACGTTTTCAGACGTGTATAGCCACTTCCTGTTAGATGTTTCAGAGGCGTGTGTTCGGCGATATATTTATACAAGCATGAATTAAAAGTGTAACTGACAGTGCCTTTAGAAAATCATTGTCGAAAATGTGAAAGTGTTTTTGGACCGCTTTCAAAAGTTCGGGCGATAGCGTCGTTAAAAGTGCAACCGCGAAAACCTGTGAAAAGTGTTGCTAAAAAGTAACCAAGATACAACCAACTTGAAGGGCAAAATTCAAAACAAAAAGGGAAAGATATACTTTTTGGTAGAGTTAGTTAGGTATTTGAAGAAATGCTTGAAAGAGAAAAACAGGCAGAGAGATATAAATGTTTGTACTGGAATTCCCATGTGCCTATCAAACAGGCAGCAGCTGAAAGATGATACTAACTGGCATAACTACTATAAATGTTTCCTATGGTTAAAATTATCTTAACCTCTATTTCAGCTCACAGTTAAGAGATTTTTTCTAGTGGGTTGAGCTCAAACATCACAAGAAGATAGCATGATTTGATTCTTTTCGATGTGGTTCCATTCTTTCGACGTGATGAGGTTTTGCCATATATAGCAGTAATATGTGAGAGATGATTTAGATTTAGGGTAGGTTATATAAAAGTTTGAGACTTCTGCATCACTCGAATAAATGCATGAATCATCTTGTAACTTCTGATGGAATAATTACCCTGGCGAACTATAGAACTTTTTATATAATGGGTATTATTTTCTGAAAAGATTCGATAATACAGTTTGGATAAAAGGCTACGACCTTTTTCTGCCAAAGATGAATGGGTTGTCGATGGTGGGGAATTCTTCTGCTCTCCGATAAATAAAGAGATGATGGACAGAAACAAAAGTGAGAGGGTCCCTGACCCCTTGGTGGTGATGGTAGTACTTTTTCTTCTTTCTGTTGCAAGGGTGATGGTAGTAGTTGTAGTGTTTATGTTACAGAAAGAATCGAAGAAGAGAGATATATTTTAAGAGACTAGAATTTAGTATTGAATTCCATTAGGATTCACTTGTGCCTTCGGTTCGCCCAAAAAAAAAATTAAAAACATTTATATAATAAGAGAAGGATGATGTCTCTTTAGAATATACTTTTCTCTTCAATGTTTAACATTATACCTTCAAAATTTATCTTCAAAGATTGAAATTATCTCCCAACCTTATTTTAGAGGTTGAAATTATACTTGTCATCTTATCTTCAGTAGCAAGATTACGCTTTCGAAACTTATTCCCAATAGTTGAGATCATAGAACTGCATGTGCAACCAAATATGGATTATTTTTTTGTTGTTCAATATGACATTGATATATCATTAATATTAAGTAAAATTATGGAGTATTGTCTTTCAACACAAAAGAAAAGGAAAAATTATATTATAAAGGGGTTTTTGAGTTTACCCCCTCACCACTAATTGGTAATTGAGTTTACCCCCCTCAATAATGGGTAATTGAGTTTACCCCCTTAGATTTACTATTTTTGACAAAGACACAAAAGTTGTGCTTGACGTACGTGAAATAAATGTGACTACTAAGAGCAATTATCCTTCAATATGATCCTCGTAGTTACTCCACCTTACTTTATTGTTTGATTTGGTCAGTAATAAGATTAGCAAAGATTGATTTTGGTTGTCATTTATGATTTTATTATCCTATGCCAAACATGTCCTTAGTATATTTGCCAAAAATTATGAACTCAAGGGGGTAAGCTCAAAACTGATTACTAAAGGGGGTAAATTCAATTACTAATTAGTTTTGAGGGGGTAAACTCAAAAAACCCTATTATAAACCATCTTGTAAGTAAGACACTTGATCCCTCCAGGACATAACAAAAGTGTCCGTCGCCATCCAAACTTTTACTTTACACATAATGAGTGAAAATTTGACGATATAACTTATAATTTTTAATATTCACATGTAGGAAGTCTCCATCATTTTTAGAGATGTGTAAGAGCAACTCCAATGTGGGGGGCTGGGACTCCCAAATTCAAAATTTGGGAGCCCCAGCCCACATGCTCCAACCCGGGAGCCCCGGGGCTGGGCTCCCGGTGGGGCTGGGAGCCCCATGCTCCCTGGCTCCCAAATAGGAGCCCGGGCTGGGGGCTCCCAGCCCCCAAAATATGGCCGTTGGGAGCTCCAACGGCCATATTTGGGGTGGATCCCCTAAAAAGGGGATCCACCCCACTTTATTTATTTTTTTTTAAATTTTATTTTTAAACTAATTTTTTTTCTAATATTCTTATTATTTTAAATACTACTTTTTTAAGTATTTTTCTCTCATTTTTTTTTTTTTTTTTTTTTTTTTTGTGTTTATCTTTTTGAAATTATCTCTCTCGAATAATATCACATTTTAATTCATAGTCGAAATCTAATAATTCATAGTCGAAATTTAAAATCAAAATTTCGCACACATACTTCGCACACGTATAATATATTGATTTGGGAGCCCGACGTTGGAATTCAGAAAAGTTCCGGGGCTCCCAAAATTCAGGGGCTCCCAAAATTGGGAGCCCGAGCCCCACATTGGAGTTGCCCTAACGGAAGAACTTTCTTGTGTTTTACATAAGTGTAAGGTATAGTGCTTGTCAACAACTGCGAACTCACCAACCAGTGCATCTAATTCAAAATCCTGAAAGTTTCGAATTTGTTTCACGATGAAAATGGAATCAATGATTTATTGCACGTCATTTATTAAGGATAGAAACCACAGTCCAATACTTTATTAGTACTAGTTGTTAGAAAAGAATTCTTACTCGTCTTATTAATGTGATAATGTTATCTTAATAATTATTGTACTAATTTTGAATTTTGAATTTTTTTTTCTTACCCATAATACTTCAAGGGGAAGTGAGTAGGAGTTGTCAATTTGATCAGCTTGTCAACAACTAGTAGCCTAGTAAATCAGTGCATCTACTTCGCAATGCGGAGGTCTTGGACTTTAGGTCATTTAATTCATCGAGCGTTGGGTCATTTAATTTCGTTAGACTTTAAGCCAGTAGTAATTCGACAGTTCTCGTGATTATCGTATGTGTTTGTAAAGACCATCGTAACCAATATTATAAAAAAAGAAAAGAAAAAAAGGTGATCAGCTTCGTCACGTCGCATCCCATGGCATCAGGTCATATAAGACTAGTTGTTCATGTATACTGCTGCTGAATGCTAATGACCCACCATCTTTTTTTTGTATTTTCCCATAAAAAAGATCCCCAACTACCTTGGAATCCCACTCTCTCTCTCTCTCTCTCTCTCCACACCCACCACCACCACCTTCTCCCTCTTTCTCTCTCTAGAACGCACCTTGTTAAATGCTCCTTTCCTGGTTTTCTCTAGGGTTTTTACAACCTTCTCTCATGGGGAAAGTACCAACATTTCTCCTTTTTACGGTAAATCATTAATTTCTCTTCCATTTTCTCACTCGAGCTTTGCACACTCTCTGTGACCTTTCAAAAGTTATTTCCCGAGAGAGTCAGATACCATCAAAGCGATTTCCTCCTCCTCTAGGGTTTCTGATGGGTTGGTGAATCAGGATCCTTAATTTCTAGTGAGAGAGAAAATTTATTACTCTACTACAATTATTTCTTCTGTTGATTTCTTTCTACATTCGTACTACTAGATTTTTTTTTTTTAAAATGTTTTATTGATTGTATTAGGTGTGGGATTCGAAGGGTTTAATTTTAAATCATATTTTATCAGTTTTTTTTTCTAGGGTTTCGAAATCCGGCTTGTTTCAGATTTTTTCTATATAAATCTTTTTTATTTCTCTCTCTAGAATGGCTATGTCTTGGGCAGATTCTGTTTCTGATAACACCATTGTTGGGTCTCGTCCAACTCGTCCTTGTTATGTACCTCCCCATCTCAGAAATCAACTAGATCCATTTGCTTCTTCATTTACTCCATCATCAAACGATTCATCATCTCTTGGTTCACAAATGAATCGTTCTAGGGGTAGAGGAGAATCTGGTGGAAGATCTAATAATAACAGAGGAGGTGGGAGATGGGGAGATCGACGAAGACCAGCTCGTGAACAAAACCCATTTGACATTTCTGAGAAGTTTGCTGAATTGGGTATCACTGAACCAGAAAAAGAAGAGATCAATAATGGTGGAGGAATCAATTTTGATGCATATGAAGATATTCCTGTTGAAACTAGTGGAACTGATGTTCCTTCACAGGTTAATACCTTTGCTGAAATCGATTTGGGTGAGGTTTTGAATCAGAACATCAACAGATGCAAATATGTTAAACCCACACCAGTTCAACGCCATGCAATCCCTATTGTTGTAGCTGGAAGAGATTTAATGGCTTGTGCTCAAACTGGGTCTGGTAAAACTGCTGCATTTTGTTTCCCCATTATTAGTGGGATTATGAAGAACCCAGCAGATAAAAATGTGCCTGATAGGTCTAACATTAGATGTGCTTTCCCTCTTGCTCTGATTCTCTCTCCAACCAGGGAGTTGTCTTGCCAGGTGAATATTTTGGACTCTAAAGAACTATTTGATTTTGCTTGGGTTGTTGTCATTTTGTTGAGATTTTTGTAAGATACCCATTTTTGAGCTTATGATTTTGCAGATTCATGATGAGGCAAAGAAGTTCTCTTATCACACTGGTGTTCAAGTTGTTGTTGCTTATGGCGGAGCGCCTATGCATCAGCAGGTATATTTCCTTTTGATGTTATCGTGTTCTATTTATGATCATCTACTTTTAGTTAGTGCTTTGTTTCATATTGCTATCAAGGTGATTAAATCGGCAGCACTTTTTCATGCAATTTGTTTGGTTATATGATGGTTGTATTAAAGTATTCTAACCAGCATTTGAGACTTATATTGGTACTTGATATGCTCTTGGCAAAAGAATCAAGACCTCTTCACCCGTGGAACTCTGAAAGTGCTTGATGCTCCTTTATTATCTGTAGTGAATATTAGCAACTTGTTGGCTAACGTTGCTTTTCTATTAGTATTTCTAAAGCATTTGATTCTGATTCATATTAGATTTCTCTTGAAGGATTTATAATTTTGATTTTCGAAATCATATTGCTATTCTGTTTCAGGTTTATGACCTTTATGTTCCTGTATCTATATGTTTCTGCATTTCCTTATATTCTTTGTTTTCATCCTGACAAGTGGATACCTAATAATGTATGCTTCATCCTATCAATCATTCCTTTCTAAGACTAATTGCTGAAATCTGTTTATTAGGATAAAAGTATCATAAGTTTTTTTTATGGTTAAAATGCATCTCAATCTTGTTGAGTGTCTTTCTTTCAGTTGCGTAATCTGGATAAAGGTGTTGACATTCTTGTTGCAACTCCGGGTCGCTTAGTGGATTTGATTGAAAGAGCAAGGGTATCACTTAGCAAGATAAGATATTTGGCTTTAGATGAGGCTGACAGAATGTTGGACATGGGTTTTGAACCCCAGATAAGGAAAATTGTTCAGCAGATGGACATGCCACCTCCAGGTGCAAGGCAGACAATGCTTTTCAGTGCTACATTTCCAACTGAAATTCAGGTTATTTCTCTTGTTTGACTGGGACATGGCGGTTAAGAGAATTGTTAATCATATTTTTGTTTGTGCTTGTCAAGAAACTTTTACTTCGGAAAGGAAAATTTATACAACTGTTGGAACTTGGAGATATCTGCCATGATAGTTCCACAAACAAGAGCTCGGCCAAAAGCTTTTTGTTTTGTTGAATACTTTTATTCCCTTTCTGAGTCTTTTCTTGCCATATTTGCACTGTTACATCTCTGAGGTTGATCCCATCAATATATGACACCCAATGGTTCCTACCTGTTGGATTGTCACTGTCTTCTGAAACTTGTTTGTTAAGAGGTGCTGGGTTATTGTGGTAGGCTTATATAGTTGAGATGTACAGTCATTTCATCAGTATAAAATATTGGAAGGGTAGTATCATTATTGCGGATGATTCATTTCAGAAGGGTGGCACTCTTAGTTGATATTTTAGTAAAATATTTCTGTCAATGCGATATTCTTTGTCTTCGAAACTGATGTTGTTTGGGCTTTTGATTTAACTTGCATGTGCCTCACTCCAATCTTCTGTTTTTTCAGCGCTTGGCTTCTGATTTTCTCTCAAATTACATTTTCCTGACTGTTGGAAGGGTTGGCTCTAGCACCGACCTAATCGAACAACGAATTGAATTTGTTAATGACATGGACAAAAGAAACCACTTGATGGCCATTCTTCATAACCAAAGACAAAATGGATCTTATGGAAAGGTAATAAGTTTTTTAAAGTTTAGTAATTGCACAACTGTCTTTTATTACCGAGCAACAGAACTGACGTAATGCTTCTGCAGCAAGCTTTGACATTAGTTTTTGTCGAAACAAAGAGAGGTGCTGACTCTTTAGAGCACTGGCTGTCTCAGAATGGCTTTCCTGCAACAGCAATACATGGTGATAAAGTTCAAATGGTACGTTGAGTTCATTTTCATTTTTATCTTCTTAGCCCCTACTTTGTCTCTGTGTTACTTCTTCATGGACTCGCCATTTTAATTGATTTTCTTAGTCATCAAAGCAATCAATCTAGTATGTTTCCTGTCTTTCTTCAGGTTATGCGCTTTAGATATTGCCCCCACAAATATGTTATTTTGGTTTGAGAGAAATTTTAAATTTCCCTCTATTTAGTTTTTGCAGAAGAGAAAAAGGAAATTGAATGGACTAGGTTCGATTGTTCTTTATTGATTCTGCGCTTTTGATATCTGTATGATTCTTATAAGTTAAATTTTGTTCAGCCAATTATAAATTTACACCTGAAGGTCGTGTGCTAGTTTGTGTTCGCACCTTTAAATACATTAAGAATAATGATTATTCGCATATTTTCAGGAGAGAGAACACGCATTGAGATCGTTCAAGAGTGGTATGACTCCTATCATGGTAGCAACCGATGTGGCTGCACGTGGTCTTGATATCCCACATGTTGCACATGTCATCAATTTTGACCTGCCAAAAGACATAGACGACTATGTCCACCGAATAGGACGTACAGGTCGTGCTGGGAAATCAGGAGTAGCAACAGCATTTTTCAGCGAAGGAAACCAGCCCATGGCCAAGGCACTATTAGAACTCATGCAAGAAGGAAACCAGGAAGTTCCTGCCTGGCTTAATGACTACGCTGGAAGATCCTCTTACACTGGTGGTGGAAGGAACCGACGTTATGGAGGTGGGGGCGGGAGGTACGGTGGTCATGATTTCCGGAGGGATCAACCATCTAGAGGTGGCAACGATTACTATTCAAGCCCTTACAGAGGTGGTGGTCGTGGTCGGGGTGGTTCTAGTGGTCCTGCTTATTATGCGCCTCCCTCTCAAGGGTATGATTACGGAAACGCCTATGGTGCTCCTCAGGGATATGATTATGGCTATAGTGCTCCTCAGGGATATGATTACGGGCAACCTGCTCCATCGCAGGGGTATGATTATGCTGGGCAACCCACTTCATCACAGGGATATGATTACGGGCAACCTGCTCCGTCTCAATATGGTTATGGGCAATCTGCTCCTCATGGGTATGACTATGGGCATGAAAACATCGTCCCTAGTGGTTGGGATTGAAGTAGGTCTACCATTTCTTGCTAGTTCACAAGTACACATTCTGCAAAATCGATATTAGTAAAGGTAATTTAGAATAGCATATACTTCTTTCTATCCTGGAACTGACTCGTACATGATATTGAAAGACAGACTAATTGTGGTAATCCTCACCAGCTTCTTTTCTACCCTAAATCCGAAACATTTTCTTTTTGACTTGCCTGACAGGTTCTGTTTTTTGGTCGGGGAAAATGGTATGTTTACCTACTTTCCCTTTGGTTTTACCGATTTGAACCATATCTGTAATGGGTGACTGACTGATTTCAAGTATATGTAATTCTTATTACATGCTCGAATAGTATCATTTTATCAAAATGGGTCTGAAATCATACCAAATGTCTCTTATCTTGCGCTTGTTATTTAGTTTCTTTGTACTGCTTCCTAAATTTACTGTTATGGCAGGGTGATTTCATCTTCTGCTTCTTGCGTTTCTTATAAAGTTAATAGAAACATATTGGTTTGTTATGCTAAACTTGATCATGTTGTCAAATCTGAAGCTCAGATAAGTTCATGAACCCTATCGAAACTTCCTGAGTGAATTCTACTTTAGTCATTATACTTTTGAGATCATTCTTGTTGAAGGTTTAGTAGATCTCATCGTGAGACGTATATGTGGCAACTTTCATATATCACCCGTTCTGTTGAGCTCCGTGGTTGCGAGCGGGGAAGCCAAAATCAGAGAGGCCTAATTTTGGCTTTGGCATCTCTGGTTTTGGCAACTTTCGCAAAGACTCATTTTCCCCGTTTTATACTTTTCAGGCTAGTCTCAGTGAAATCTACACTGAAGTAAGGGAATATCTAGTGGGCTTCTACTTGTTAAGTTCCTTAAAAAACTAGCTGTGAAATCAAACACCTAAAATGGGAATGACAGTCTACAAGGTGACACCGGTTTCACGTGTTGTTTCTTTGAAGATTTTTGTTTCAAATGTTGAGTTTTTGACCGAATGCTAGAAAGTCGTAAAAAGTAGCACTATTTTTTGATGAAATAATCAAAAGGACTATTTTTTCCCCGCGGCGACAATGCGTATGTGCAAAGTGAGTCCTAGATGCTGCTTCGCCTACCCAACGCGCTCCATCATTTTTTAAGTCACTACAACAATATAGATTGAGGAAAAAGTTTCTTTCTATACTTTTTGGTGTCAGACTATGTAGTTAACACTTAATTTAGTTGAACTGCTTCTTATACCAATTTGATATTAATAACAGATTCATTATGAATTAGTTCAACAAAAAAAAAAAAAAAGATTCATTATGAATCGGTTTTGGATAAACTTTATGTTTAAATGAAGGACTTGACAAGACGAATTCAACGACCATCTAACTCTTGATTCAGACTACTTTTGGTCTCTCAAAACCACGAAATACAATTCTAGCTAAATTCATAGTTTCAAACCAATTCCATCACCACGGTACCCCAGTAACAACATGATTACATTCGTTTACTTTTGAACCATCAAATAATGGAATATGCTTACGAATGTCATTAACTAACTTAATTATAATCCCAAGAATTTATTGAAACTATCTTATTAGGCCATTTTTCTTATACACTTAATAACCTACCTAGCTTTAATAAATATATGAACTTCACTTCGATTATGAATGGAACCTAAAACTTCCAGAATTTCGTAATAAAAGCTGTTGACAATCAAACACCCCCTTAGAATGGCCGAGTGACAATCACTAGGCCGTAAATTCGTAATTGACCCGGGATAATAATTTGCTGATTTTCTAATGGAAAATTGAGTTTACACTAGTTCCGGGAAAATTTGGTTCCAAAACAAGTAAAAGAAAACATTGGTTCCGGTTCGAAGAGAGGGAGGGATTCGACCGCTATTTTGTTGTGGGTAAAACCTTTATTCAGAGGTTTTTAGGGTTTCAACTGTTCTTCTTTAGCTTGTTATCTAAAATGGAAGAAATTACAGAGGGATTGAACAACGTTAACATCTCTGATAACCAAAACAAGAACCGAATTCAAGTTTCCAACACCAAAAAACCCCTCTTTTTCTATGTTAATCTCGCCAAGGTAACTCTTCTCTCTATCTCTTTGATGTTTGAGTTGTTACTGTTTGAGAAAATGCCTCTATGAAAACATTGACTTGTTAATCTTTCTTTGTGTATTCACTGTGTGATATCAGTAGTAAGATAGACAGTTCTTGTTTGCTATATGATTCTGACCTAAAATCAAGAGTACCCATCTCATGATGATTAAAAAGTTAACATTTTTATGGAAGTTTTGAGTTATTTTTTTGTTGATTTTGAAACTGTTTTTACAGAGGTTCATGCAGCAATATGGCGATGTCGAACTGTCTGCTCTTGGAATGGGTATTTTTCTCTCATACCCTTCTCCATTTATCTGTAATTTTTGGAGTTCAATTGAATTTAGGTGATTTTGTATTGGTTGGTTTTGGCCAATTTAAACCTACTTGATCAAGTCCTTTTTGTTAAAGTTAGTCCCACATATGTTCTGGGAGAGAGTGGTGGGGAAGTCCGAACTCCGAAGTCTCACCTCTTGAGCTAGTTTTTGGGGTGAGAGAGGCCAAATACTACTTGGGGGGCAAGGAATACTCGA
This sequence comes from Eschscholzia californica, assembly GCF_041429995.1. Lineage (NCBI taxonomy): Eukaryota > Viridiplantae > Streptophyta > Magnoliopsida > Ranunculales > Papaveraceae > Eschscholzia > Eschscholzia californica. Next base: position 46,707,452 of record NW_028238472.1, read on the forward strand.
GGCCACAACCGATAATGGCATCAAACCCAGATTTACCAAAGTCTTTCAGGTCCCATTGTCGAGGGGGAAGTTTGAAGGTAGTAGTCTTCCAGGTCAAAGAGTAGTTTTTGGGGCGAGAGAGGCCAAAGACTACTTGGGGGCAAGGAATACTCGAGGCCACACCCGATAATGGCATCAGACCCAGATTTACCGAAGTCTTTCAGGTCCCATTGCCGAGGGGGAAGTTTGAAGGTAGTAGTCTTCCAGGTCCAATCGTGTGTGCCAAAAGATTGTTGGAATTAGTCCCACATTGATTGTGGGAGGGGGTGGTGCCGTGGTGGTATAAGTCTGAGGGAAGGCCTCACCTCTTGAACTAGCTTTGGATCAAAGAGCCCAATACCGCTTAGGAGGAAGGATGGCCCAAGACTACACCCACACTCTTAAGAGCTTTTTCGATTTGGATCAATAAGCCCAAAGCCGCGGCCATTTGTTTTGATCAATATATTCTATGTTGTGTTGAAAATGTTGATTAAGGATATTACTTGTGTTTTTGTAATTGAAACTCTATCTTACCCTGTCCGATTAGTTACATTAAAGTTCAACGTGATGTACATATCGTTTTTTTAACATTAAATGCTGGATTTGTTCGTGTTTGCAGCAATTGCAACTGTTGTCACCATTGCAGAGATTTTGAAAAACAACGGCTTCGCTGTCGAAAAAAGTAGGTTATGCTTCTTCTACGATGTTTTTTCAAAATTTTAACAAGTCATGATGTATCACTCTTCGTGAGCTCAATTTCTATTATTCCATTTGCAGAGATCACAACATCAACTATTGATATGAAAGATGAATCAAGAGGACGACCCGTCCAAAAAGCTAAAGTAAGTCTATGGGTTTATGGGGGAGAACTTTGGAGTTCACCATAAAGCCTCTAAAACCATGTCATCAATTCTTCTTCGACCCACTTAAGTTGGGCAAAAGATTAACTCGATCCTACCGTAAAGTTTTATAACATAGCTCTTCATCTAACACTCCATTGTGTGTTTGTTTCTTTCAGATTGAGATATTGCTTGGAAAGTCGGACAAGTTTGACGAATTAATGGCAGCTGCAGCAGAGGAAAGAGAAGCTGCAGAAGCTCAGGAGCAGAGCTGAAGTACAAGATTGATCGATGTCTTGACTTGAACTATATACTGTTTGTTATCACTAGATGACCAAGTTGTTTACTTCCATGATTTGTGAACTTCATTTTCTGGTTAGTTAGTCGATCATGTTAGCAAGTGTTAGCTTTCATGAAGATGGTTTTTCATGAATTTCTGTAGAAACAACAGCCCGTTTGCAATTTTATATGTTGGAGTGTTATGACTTCTATGAAACAATCATAAAAGTAGATGAAGATGCATTATTAGGGTTTCTTTTTATGAAACAATCTAAGATTAAATATTGATCATGCACCAATACTCCCCAACCTAAGTAAGAAGAAGATGAGAGGAAACCTGCCGTTTCGCTTCGAAGCCCATTGGACTCAACATGTAGAGTTTGATAAGATGATGGAGGAAACCTGGAAAAATTCACAAGGGTCAGTTATTGAAAACTACCCTAAGTAGCCCATCAGTTGAAAAGATGGAACAGGGAAGGGATAGGGAACTTGTTCATACAAATAGAAGAAATAAAGCAAAAATTGCTTATAGCCCAAAAGTGCAACCCCTCGACTGAGTCGATCAAAGAGGAAGAGGAGTTAAATATGAAATTGGCAGAACTTTTCAAGATGTCACTAAATCCTTTCATATATCAGTTCTAAACAGGAGAAGGAAAAATAGCATAAATGCCATCAAACTTAAAGACCAAAATTGGACATCAGACCCGGGTAAAATAGCTACTTATTGAACATTTTTTCAGGGCTTCAAGGGAGGAGACAGTCCAACCATTACCTACTGACTTAATTCTAACCGAGAAAGCAATTTCTGAGGAAGAAAGTCGAATATTAGGAGCACAATCGGAGATGATGTCACGAGACAAATCCAAAACATATTTGAATCCGGTAAACTACCAGGTAATTTGAATCACACTCATTTAGTACTAATCCCAAAAACTCAAAATCCAAAAAACCCAATAGATTTCCGACCTATAGCATTATGTAATGTGCTATACAGAGTGGTTACGAAGATACTAACAAAGCGGGTTAGTCCACGTTTATCAGAGTTAATATCGCCAGTTCAAAATGCTTTTGCTCCGGGTAGGCAAATAAGAGATAACCTGATAGTTGCTCAAGAAATGGTACACTTCTTACAACAAGCCAAATCTATTTCCGACGCTTTGGTGCTAAAAGTTGACATGGCTAAAGCTTATGATCAAGTAAATTGGGTTTTCTTGGGTGAGATGTTAACCAGATTTGGTATTAAAAGTAAAACACGTAAGTTGATTATCAATTGTGTAACAACACCATCCTTCTCTGTATTGATAAATGATAGACCAAAGGGAATTTCCGAAGTGAAAGAGGACTTAGACAGGGATGTTCTCTTAGTCGGTACCTCTTTATTTTGCGCTCGAAATTGTTGAGCAGGTTAATGATGAAGGCAGGAGTAAATGGGCTATATAATGGCCTTAGAGTTAACAGATTTGCACCCGTGGTGAACCATTTGATGTTTGCAAGTTACTCTGGTAAGCTCATAAATTATCATAAGTCCTCCATTTGATGTTTGCAGATGACCTCTTCTTCTTTGGACAAGCAAACAGATAGTAAAATCAATTGAAGGAGATTTTAAAAACTTATGCAAGTTACTCTGGTAAGCTCATAAATTATCATAAGTCCTCCATTCAATTTAACAGAAATTGCAATGGGAACAGGAAGGAACATATCAGAAGTATTATGGGCGTTATGGAGATGGAAAACACAGATAAATACTTGGAAACTACGAACTTCAATCTAAGTATGTTTGCAGGTCATATGAGTTTTTATTGAAAAAAATTTCATCGAAATTGGCAGGGTGGAAAAGACATTCACTATCACATGCCAGAAGAACTGTATTATTGAAGAATGAGTTAGCAACGATACTGGTTTACTTTCTCCCAACATATTTAATGCCAAAGTGAACACTATATGAAATTGAAAAAATGTCAGAAGGCTTTTTGGTGGGGACATGATTCGAATCAAAAGAAAATGCACTATATCAGGTGGCAGAGACTAAAGAACAACATGAAGAATGGAGGATTGGGGATTCGTGATATAAAGCAAGTTAACATGGCTTTAATTGGGAAGTTAGTATGGAGATTTTTAGAAGAAAAAGAAGCAATGTGGGTGAAATTACTTAAAGCAAAAACCTTAAAAATGAAGATTTTTGGAGACACTCAAAAAAATAAAAAATTGGCTACAACTACTTGGAAGAGTATTCTTCAAATGAGGGAATATATTGAACAAGGTAGATGCTTCATAGTAGGTAATGGAGAAGAGATCAGAATATGGGATGATCCATGAGTTCCTTCGTTAAAAGGCTTCAGACCAGGAAGAAGTATGAGCAATACAGAGGAACACTTGAATTTATATAAGGTGAAAGATTTGATTGACCAAGATCTCTTAGCATGGAAGAGCAACTTGATATTTGATGTATTTGATACAAATTCAGCTAGAGGGATTCTAAAGATACCTTTGAGCGGAGTAGAGGCTACAGACAAAGTAGTCTGGATATACACAGAAAAATGAAACTTCACGAGAAAATCATTATACCAAACGAATGAGAATGAACAACCATCGAGTTCAAATTTCAGGATCAGTTATAGATGCATTTCCATGGACTAAGTATTGGAAAAAAAAATGAACATTGCTCCAAGGGTTCAAATGTTCAGATGTTCATATGGAGACTACTTCAAGATGCTTTACCAACAAAAGTGAAATCACTTCGATTTAATCAAAGTGCATAAAATATGTGTCTTATGTGCAATGAAGAAGAAAAAGATGTTAATCATTTATTTAAGAGGTGTCTATTTGCAAAAGAAATGTGAGTTCGATCTCCTCTTGGACTTCGAGTTGATGACAGTAGAAATATTCAAGAAGTCATAAAAGAATGGATTGAAAATGCTATAAGTGATGAGGGAGTGAAAATTTGTTTATACCTACTGTGGTTTCTTTAGAAGGCAAGGAATAAACTAGTCTTTGAAAATAGCAAGATAGGGTGTGAAAGCATAATTTCAGCTTCCATCAATATATTCAAAGACTTGGAAGGAGAGAAAAATGAAGAAGAAGAAGCAACTCAAAGAAAACAATAGAAATGTTGCATGGGAACCACCACCACTAGGTTCTTACAAAATTAACGTGGATGGAGCCTTTGTTGAAAGACGAGGAGCAACAACAACAGTAATGCGTGTCACGAGAGGCAATATGGTGGCAGCAATGGTGGAAACGTTTAGCTCCAATAATCCAATGGAATCTGAAGCAAAAACCGTTAAGTTAGGTCTTAAGATGGCAAAACAAAGGCAAGAAAGTGTCATCACTATTGAAGGAGATGCGTACACAATAATAAGAGCATGTGAAATAGAATTAGAAAGCAACGCCATGGAAGATAAGGAACATAATGGCAAAAATTCATGAAGAAGCGAAATTGTTCGAGAATATCAATTTTAAATTCATTACTCGTGAAAGCAACTTTGTGACCCATCAACTAGCCAAATTTGGTTATTCAAATAATGTAACTCAAACTTGGGAAGGGAATCACCCCCAACTTGTATTGCTGTAGCTATCTAAAGAGATAGGCTATCTATTGTTAACCCAACCACGAATGAATAAACTAAATAGAAAAAAGTACTAACCTCTCTTTTGCTTACCTCTCTTTTGCTTAATAATCATTGAGGACACGAAGTTTCGTTTTAGGATAACTATGTGAACCATGGACTAGTTTATGGATTACTACTAATTTACATCTACCAACAATAAATACCCTAATTGCCTAATGTATACTCAAAATGACTTCACCTCCATAAAAAGTGGATAAGAGAAGTGAAAGAGGCAATTAATAAGAGGGTTATTTCCCAAATGGCCCCCAACTTTGTGACCAACTTCCTGCTTAGTTCTCTACTTTGGCAAATATTTCCATATGACCCTCTTTTTCCGTTATCTTTAACTGTCCGTTACTCTCTCTCTCTCCTCCATCTCATTTTCTCTCTCTGCCAAGTCACCTATCACGCCACATCATCATCTTCTCCGGCAGGAGACCTTCAAATATTAACTTTTTTTTATGTTCTCTCTCCTCTCTTTCTCTAGAATTTTTTTTCCTCACCTCTCTCTCTCTAAAAACTCCGACGAAGGGGTTCCCTTCGCCGGAGTTTTTAAAGAGAGAGAAAGAGGTGAGGAAAAAAAATTTCTAGAGAGAGGAGAGAGAAAATGAAAAAAAAATTAATATTGAAGGTCGCCGGCCCGCGACTCCTGCCGGAGAAGATGATGATGTGTCGTGATAGGTGACTTGACAGAGGGAGAAAATGAGATGGAAAAGAGAGAGAGTAACAGACAATTAAAGATAACGGAAAAAGAGGGCTATACGAAAATATTTGCTAAAGTAGGGACCCAGGCAGGAAGCTTGTCACAAAGTTGGGGGCCATTTGGAAAATAATCCTTAATAAAACATATAGACAATCACTAGAGAATAAAAGGCAAAAGTTAGGGGAAATTTTTTATTTCTTTATTTTTGAAAGAAAAAAAATCACTAGAAGGCAGGCAATTTGCTAGAAGGCTTGTTTGTTTAATATATAAATTGTCATTAGATTACTTGTAGTGATTTTTAAACAAACATTTATACGCGTACAACTTTTTTTTTCTGAGGCCTACAACATTTTTTCCTGAGGCCTTTAGCGCACCCCTCAATGTTATAGTCTTTTTAGAAATATAAAAAGGTGTCCAACAACTGATAGTCCAGTTGATCAGTGCATCTATTCTGCAATGCGGAGGTCCTATGCTGTATGTCATTTTATTCGTCAGTTACAAGCCATTTAATTTCGTTGAGCTTTAGGCCAGTAATAATGCAACAGTTATCGTGCTCATCACATCGTATCGATTACGCACTCTTACATTTTACTCTTGGCTTCCCTCTCTCTTTGCACTCCATAGATTGGGCGAGGCCTACGAAGAGTGCCCAGAGAAGGTTGGGCTAACAGCCAAAAGGTGGGGCACCTTTTCTAAAAATTTCATTGGCACACCTCATTCGTTTATAGCCGGTCATTTCCATCTTTAGTATTAGAAGTTTTCAGCATTACAATTTCTACACATATCATCTCTAAAATATATTAACTGCAAACGGTTGATATGAAATTACTGTAAAAAAATATTCAATATCTTTCGATACAAGATTAGTAACAGGTGAATATATTTAATAATGGATAATATCATTATATTGAACCAAATTCATATTATACTAACCGCAAATATAGTATTACTCCATAATGTCAATTGTTAGTTGGGAGATGCTAGAGTTACAAAGGATTTTGACAAAAGAAAGTTCCCAGCTGATGTGGCGGTTGTGATATTCATCTCTCAACGGCCTAGATTTAGTCAAAGTTTCAAACCACAACCGCCACATAAGCTGGGAACTATCTTTTGTCAAAATCTTTTGTAACTTTAGCATTTCCCTTGTTATAAAAGCCCCAACCATAATTTCAAAAAGTTGCAGAAATAAATACCCGATCTTCTAAACACGTCCAACACAATTTCTTCTTTCTTGCTCAAGTTGTCTTCTCTTCCCCCTTCATGTTTACGGTGACGTTAATAAAATGGTAATTTTAGGATGAAGTTACTTTAGAGGAGGGAACTCTTTATCATCAAAAAGTTGATTAGTCTCCTTAGGAACAACTTTTGGAGGATTTGATGTACTATTCTTCTCTAAATCATGTGAAGTTGGTTTCTCATCCATGTTCAATGAAGCTGCTGGTTTTGTTGCTTGTCTAAATGGATAAAACCTACTATTGTTAGGAGGTGTCCTTGAGAATCTAGCAACATTGCTTACCGCCTTTCTGGTGGGGACGAAACTAGCTCTACTGGTTCCAAATGATCTAGGCGGATCCGGGAATTCCTCGTTGGACTCCTCTTCTGAATCAGTCGTTTTTGGGTTGTCGTCTATCCTCATTGCCGGGGTAGCCGGCCTAGTCTCATTAGGTGCTTTTCGACCTTGCCAAACTCTATTCATCCTAGCGCAATGTTGGTTGGGCACATAGTTCGGGTTCGAGGATGATGGATGTTGGATAAGAAAAGGGAGCGGGCGGAAGGAAGTTGAGCCTCATTGCTGCAAAGAGTTAAGGAACAGAGTAAAAAGAACTTTAGAGTCAGATTTCAGATTCAGACTTTAAGAAAAACAGTCACTACCTAAGGTTTGAATAAAATCAAGTTTTGACAGAAAAAGAATCATATTATTTTATGCTCCAAATACAAAAAAGACTTGGGAAAGTGAGAAATTACCGTCTCATTGAAGCTGCTACTTCCTATTCTCCCTGACACATTACCAACTTGAACACGATAAGCGATAGGTATAACTCGAGGAGGAGCCACGGGAAAATGGTTCACATGATGATATGGAGAAGGTATTGTTGGAACACTCCATAATGACATCCTAGTGCGAATGGCTTGCTGATATTTCTTCAGAGTCTCCCATTGTATCTTTTTTGTGGATTCAGAAGATGACGGTTGATCAATGGGCTGAAGAAACGGTTCACTCGCTAAAAGATAAGCTCTTGCAAAATCCACACACAAGATATTATAGTCATAGTCCCCAGTAAGATCTAATAGAGCTTCACAATATCTAAAACTACCTTGTTTCAATATTGTACTCTCCTTTAAAGTTTGTTCGAAGAAGTTTTTGAGTCCATCTGCAATCTTTTCTGTAGGTAGTTGAAGGACCCGATTTAGGTCTCGTGCTCCATAATCGAAAGCACAAACTATCCTATAGTAATTTCCTGAAAATAGAAGGTCATATTACACACCATGAGATCAACACTAAGGTAGTGTTTTTTTTCTAAGTCAGATATGAAACAAGACTCAAGGTCTTAATTGACTAGAGTCAGATTTCATAATATATGCTTTTGTTGGACTTGTGATGTCTTATTTGTCTGAATGAGTGATTACGAATAATATGGGTTCGTCCGAGTTAGACAATTCAGATTCAGACGAGTCAAACTAGTCAAATTCATAAAATGTGAAAAAAGAAACTTGAGAGAGTTAACTAAACCGTGAAGCTCAGTAGCTCACGTTAGCTCGGTGATAACGCGTTTGTCTCCGTGCTGAAGAAACTAGGGTTTGAATCTTACCATGTCTAAAATTGGTAACTTGAGAAAACTAAAAAAGAAAAAACGTTTGCTTACCAATGTTTCGTTAAATTACCTGATGACGGAGTGGACATTGAGACGGGAGCATATATGTCAACATTGTTGTTTTCGCAATCAAATTTGCTGAAATAATCCAAAAACTTATGTAGAACCTGCAAAACTAATCAAGTTAGCTAAACACATTCTACAGCTATTTATGAAACCTAAGTAGAATCGTTAAAGAACTTACCGAAAGTGGGTCGTTAAAGATTTATGAAGCTGTTGAAATATATACAGGATGAGTGTTTCTATTGCATAGCTTGTAAGAAGACTATGTTGTCCACCAAGAATGTGGCTTTCATAGAAACACCAAGCTTTGATTAGCATTATGCTTCGTTTGAAGATATGATTTTTGCCTAGACGATCTACCTGCAATATAATCACCCCATTAACACAACGTCAAATTTCATGGGCCACTTTCCAGATCAAAATATCACACGTATTAATGTTATTTTGATCGGTCAAGAAACTTTTTCTTGGTTTGAATGAATATGACCTAATGGCGTTAACTTTGCCATTATGTCAAACTAGAGAAGGGAGAGTGTCTTTTTCTGGAGGGGGTCCTCTAACCAAAATGAGAGATTTGGGGGCGCTTTTAAAAGAGATGCCTTTTTAACGAAAGGAAAATGATCCTCATCTCGGCATGAAACCCGGCGGGGTGACGTGTCGGGGTGTGATCTAGAGAGAGAAAGTGAAATACTTTCGTTAATAAAGGTAAACTTAGTTTTATCTAATAATTAATTTTATCTCCATCTAGAAGATATGTTTTTAGTGGCATGGACCTAGGTTCAAACACCTTCAAAAAGAAAAGAAAAAGAAGTAGAAGTTGATGGAGTTTGTAATTTTTGTTAATAAAGGTATACTTAGTTTTATCTAATAATTAATTAAAAATAGTTATTTGAGTCAAAATATAGTATAAAATATGTAAAAAAGCCAGTGTTTTTCAAATAACTAAATCTGTCATGCTTAAAGAATAGTAATCTAAGATTTTTAGTAACACTTTATATATGCAGGAGAATTCTACCATCTCTCTACAAATCTACTACTATGTGTTTACCCACACTAAGCAGTACTGGCTTAACTTAAAATCGGTAAAAAATCAGTTGGGTTTAGAAAACTACTTGTTGGGTAAAAAGAAGCGTTCTTACCGGCAGTACACATGAACAAATATTTGGTCACTAATGATTGTGAAACCATGTCGTCAATTTAAGCTCTTGGCATGGTAAAACAAACATACTACAAAACAGACATGCTTTAGTTACGGATCAATTCCGTAGCTGTTACGTCAATTTTGACACAGGCCAATGTGTAGCAAATGGACAGAAAGTTTGTAGCTGTTGGTAGGCATTTGCTACGAGACGAAATATCCATAGCAAAATGGTGACTAGTAGTTACGATACTCGTAGTCCGTAACAAAAGGGGCGTAACTAAATCCTACCTGTTTTGTAGTTACAGGAACGTTATTGTCATATGCACCGGGCATCATAATTTAATTATCTCACAACTCCTCATTTATGTATCAATGGATCTTTAATTTAAATGTGGGTATGGTTAGTGGTGAAAAACAAAAACCATAACTCAAGTTAGCAGCAAAAATAATAATCATATTCACTAAGATATAATTAAATTCACATTTGTGTTATATTAACTGGTCATCCGAATGTATGAGATATATATATATATATATATACCATTTTTTATATATAATTACAAAATAAAGACCAGATAGATGCGTTATTGATGCGTTATTTTCTCTAAAGACGTTTAAAAATACTCAAATAATAATAAATTATAAGATTCTTAGTTGCCAAACAAGCCAAAAAATATTACTTGGATTCATGAATCCGTGGAATCATGAATCCCAAGGACTCATGAATCCGCGGATTCATGATTCCGCCATCCAAACAAACCATAACTATATTTTAATTATTACAAATAAATTAAAATTGTCAAAGATAATAGGGGGAGAATATAAAATTTGGCGTAAGGAAAATTTTAAAGGTGCCTTGCAATAGTGTTATTGATGGCTCCCCGTTGTTATTTGTGACTACGTATCCTAGAAAAAGGCTAAAGTTGATGCTCTCCTAATAGACACTTCCCCATTATTGGATTTAAAATCAGTGGACATGAGCCGATTTGGTAACCAAATCAGCTTAAGTTCACTGATTCTGAATTTGACGGGTTCGAACAGATTTTGTGATTGTGTTGTCGCCAGTACTACATACAACTCAAATTGGTGGACACAGACCGAGTTTCTTAACAAAATTCACCAATTTTAACTCCAAAATATTGGATATCAAATCAGTGGATTTCGAGGCGGACCGAGCTTTGTAACACATTTCACCAATTTTAACTCCACAATATTGGAGTTCAAATCAGTGAATTTCGAGACGAATTTTGTAACAAAATTCGTCCCGATTTCAACATGTCAGAACATTAGAGATAATTCGGTAGATTTTGAGTCGAATTTCGTAACAAAATTTGGCCCGAGTCTATTTATTTCGGAGTGACTCTAACAAATAAGGTCAAACCAGATTTACCAAGTCAAATGAGTGCGAGAGACATTTTTAACAAGATTGAGATCCGCTTTTAGAATTTCACGGAAAAATATACCATGTCGAGAGAAAACGCCTGTTCCGCCATTTGTAAAGAAGTAATATGGTAAATCGTTGATCCGATCATTGAACTTTTATAAACTAGACGTTCTCCTTAACCTGAAAATTTTGACAATATGAGAAACTAGATCAGTCTTTACATCCATTAGATGATAAGTTTGTAGACACAAAGTACTTTTAGTTTGATTAAAAAAATGGTAACAGTGAAACTTAAATCTACCAACTTAAATTCATTTTCGCAAGATTCTACTCGATACTGTGTGATTAGCCATCTTCTTGTTGATTTAAGACAGTAAAATTTTGTAAACATATAATCATTGTAAAAGAGAATCGCATCTAATAAAGCAAAGTTGTTGCATATCCAATAGATAAAATACAAAAATTTAGAAATCAAATATTTTACCTTGGCATGGTATCTATTACCATGACGGCAACAGGGTGAGACTAGATAGAGAAATTATAGAGAGAGAGGTGGTGACTGCCGCTCTACAAGAACTTCTTAAACTACTATTTATAATGCAGATTTAGGGCATCTCAGTTAAAAATGACTACGTGGAACGCGTTAAGCCACGCTTTCATATCTACTTAATTGAGGAAACTAAATCACAACGATTTTATTTCAACAAAAAAGAAATCATAGTGATTCTTTTTTTAATTTTAGTTTGTAACCAAATGGGTGACCAAGTGACTACTAATGATATGATACTTTAAGGGGAATTCATAAAAAGCCCATTATATGGGACTATAACATTGTAAATTTTGAAAGAAGTATGAGTTTAGGATCCCCACATTACAGACACCAGTCAGGGTTGATAAAATAGTAGGGAGATTTTATAGGGCCCCTCATTTTTGTTAAAAGGCCTCCCCTCAGTGATAATTTAGCAAGTAAAATAGTTCATGGGAGGCCTTTTAACAAAATAGGGGAGGCCTTATAAAATTTCCCAAAATAGTTTAGGACTACCTCCAAATCCTCCCTAAATAAGTGGACCACCAATTCATATAAAGTCACCCAAATGTAAGGGTGGGATCTTGGCTTGAAAATCCGGAACCCGCCCACGACCGTCCGAGTCCGAAAGGTTCGTGACCGTTCGATGCCCGAATCAGTCCGTACCCGCCCGACCGAAAGAGTTTAAACGGACGGACGCGGGCATAGGTCCTTACCCGGTGTTCCGACCGGAACCCGTCCGCTTATATAGTCTGCCCGACCAAATCCGTCCATACCCGTCCGTTTATTCTACCCGTTATACCCGCCCGCCTATATGGTTGATTGTAAGCCTTTAGATTTGTAGGGTTAGCTACAAGCGTTAGATTTCAAGAGTAAAAATATATAATCCTAGAAATCACTTTTTTTAATCTTGTATTCGTCTCACTCTCCATAAAAATCTCAATATCTCATTAGTAACTCAAGAACCCATAATACACCGATCGTAATCCATGAGAAGAAGAATAGAACCGATCTTAATCCATGAGAAATCTCAATGATTATTATTAATTTTGTAGTCATTTACTTTTTGGAATTGTAAAGTGGAAGTTTAGAAAGTTGTATTTAGCTACTAAACAATTTTATTTCGAATAAATTTTTTTTTATTTGATCATTAGTGACCGGTGCCCGACCGAGCGATATCCGGTTTGCCCGACTATCAAAACGGTTACGGACGGGCACTTCGTTGAGAAAAATCCGAAATGTCCGCCCGTTTTGTCCGGATGACCGAGTGGACACTTAAGACTTGTGCCCGTTCCGCCCGGACCGGTTAAGTTAGTGTCTGTTTCCCGCCCGTCCGGACCGTTTCCCACCCCTACCCAAATGGTAGTTATTTGGGACATTCTGGGTTGCTAGGACATTTGTTATTTGGATCGTCCCTTGTGGCTACATTTGTTCTAGTGAGATAGAAAATTTGGTGAAACTATAGTTAGATTTGATTTGTGTGGACTTATGTTTGGACAATTATAGCTAGTGTCTAATGATAGGTGCATGTGGGGTCCAGCCAACCCAGGTTGATAGTACCGGACCGACCCTAATCCAAACTGTCTATACTACCCAACTCAAGTCTGGGAACCGACCCAGACCAGCCCGTAGCTTATGTAACTCATTACTACTTTTTTTTACATTATATTAAATTCTAAAATAAAAAAATAAAAATCAAAAATTAACATTGAGTTGTGAGAGTAATTTTAGGCCAGTGCTTTAGGAAAAAAAAAAGAATTTTCGAGTGCAAGGACTTCGTAAAAAATTGGCAACTTTACTGGACCAAATTATTTTCTAATTGTTAGGGAGAAATAATTTTAAGTGAAATAAGAATATCTGAGTGTTCTTTCATGTTTACTTTTAGAGCATCTCCAACTCGAAATTCAAGAAAAACTCTCATTTAGAGATACTCTATTGGAAAACCTTCTCCAATACAACACTCAAGATAAACTCTAAAAACCTATATCTATATAACAAATGACATAGGTTTTTTGCCATGTCAGAACTTGTGTTTATAAATCTCGGACATTCATTTCTTATATCTGAATCTTAACCGTTCTTTTCAAAGAGTTTTTACAAGATAGATATTAAAAGTCAAAATAACTACCCATTTCCTACAACTTCTCACATTATTTCTCTCTCTCTCTCTCTTAGATAACACGATTATATTTCCATCTCTTTCATGTTTTCTCTCTTAAAAAAACCCAATATAATCTCCATTAATCTTCTAAAAACTACAATTTATTATTTTTAATTTATATTTTTACTACTTGAACATCTGTAAATAACCAAAGTACTTGAAGATAACGTTTAACATGCATATAAAAATTTTCGTGCCCAACGGGCACGGGCTATACCCTAGTCCATATAAGAAATGACATAGATTTTTTGTCATGTCATAACTTGCATCTATAAATCTCGGACGTTAATTTCTTATTTATGAATCTTAACAATTCTTTGTAACGAGTCTTAAAAAGATAAATACTTAAAAGTCAAAATAATACCCACTTCCAATAACTTCACATTGTTTCTCTCTCTCTCTCTTTTAAAAAGCGATTGTATTTTTCTCTCTTTCTCTTTTGTCTCTTCAAACAACCCAATATAATCTCCATAAAAAATTGTTATTCTTCAAGAAATTACAACTTATTATTTTAATACTATATTTTTACTACTTGAATATATGTAAATAACCAAAATATTTGACGATAACAGCGTAAAATGCATGTAGAAATTTTTGTGCCCTACGGGCACAGGCTATACCTTAGTTTTTATATTAAAACAGAAGGGAAAGACGCTGACTGGAACAAACATCCTTTTTTAATAGAGGATATTGTCTAGAAGTCCTTCCCAAAATTTAAAACATAGTCATTCTTAGAAATAAGATAACATATTTACAGAACTAAGTTAAAAAAAGAAAACAAAAGAAAATAACCAATAAGTAGAATACCAAAGAAACAAGGATATCCAGAATATAACAATGATAAATATGGAAAGTCGGGTGACACATTTGAGGAGCGCGCGTTATGGGGCGCCTATAGAAACACTTGTTTAAATTTTCGTCACATTTGATTGATACAACTGTTTGTGCCATAGGCCACGACACGAGATATATCCTAGTTTTGATATAAAACTAATTGATTTGCTTATGTGACACTTAGAGATCCTCAAAATTTCCTCTCTCTAAGTGTCACATAAGCAAATCAATTAATTTTATGGTCAAAATATGAGTTTTAAAGTTTCTTTCGAGTCTTAAATATTAGAGATGAACATTTTGTTTGCAGCACGGATGGGTATCACTTTGTAATTCATTTCAAATTTATACGGTTTGCGGTTGTTGAATCTTGCAAATAAAAGTTTAGGGTCAATTAAAGTGAACAAAAGAATAGAGATCCTAGTATCAATCAAAGCAAAAGGTAGTTGAATGTAAATTAACTACGTCATTTTTAGAAATAAAATAACCAATTTAAAAAGAACAAAAAAGAATTGCAAAGATTTAAAAGAAGTGAAATTTCTCCCTTAATAACCTTAGAAATAAAATAACTAATTTACGTTGATTGACTTTGACAAACAGACTCTACTAGCACCCTAGTATGATTTTGCCTTCTAATTGTCATTGACTTTGACCAACACACTCTACTAGCACCCTAATATGATTTTGCCTTCTAATTGTCACGTCCGAGAGCATAAGCAAGCTCTCGGACGGGCTAGTCCGAAGTCTATCGGACTCTACTAGCACCATAGTATGACTTTGTTAACTATCTCAGACTGGACCAGTTCGAAAAGATTCAAAAAAGTTTATCAGACTCGTTCTAGTTCATTACTAACGAATCACCTCAAAATAATTTGAGTTCAACCCAATCATTACTACTTACAGATTACCCAAACACAATTTGAATTCAACCCAAAACTAATTGTGAACATTTTTTTATGGAATTAACCACTTCAAAAATCAAGCTCACAACACTTTGGCCAGGTCCCAATGGCAGTACCCTACTCCTTTTAACTCTTAATTCTACTATCATTCTTCACCCATTCTCTTTTTTCGTCTGTGCCGGAGGCACAGGTTGGTTTATAGGTTATATATGGTTTATAGGTTATATAGTTTGTCCCGCTTATACAGAGTATAAGACGTGTTTATTATAGGAGCTGTTGGAAAATAGGACTGATTATACAAGTGAGAAGCAAAGAACATGGTTGCAGTGTCCTCAATTCATGTCGCGAGTCGCTTTCAGAGCTCAATCGATATTTCGATGAATGTCATATCAAAAATTAAAATGACATCTTTTTCATTATTTTTGTGCCTTTTGTTGGTTATAGTTTAGGGACATTTGCTGTTTGGA
The DNA here is from genome assembly GCF_041429995.1 of Eschscholzia californica. Classification (NCBI taxonomy): domain Eukaryota; kingdom Viridiplantae; phylum Streptophyta; class Magnoliopsida; order Ranunculales; family Papaveraceae; genus Eschscholzia; species Eschscholzia californica. Next base: position 46,723,187 of record NW_028238472.1, read on the forward strand.
CCCCCTTTCGTATAATTGACTTGCTGTTTGGACTCCCTTTTCCAGAGTTGCATTTTGGACTCTTTTTCAAGAAAAAAGTTAAAGATAACATTTGAAGGGGGGAAAATACTATCTTACCCTCTACTTAACCTCACCCAATCTACTATTTCATTTGAGTGACCAAGATGAAGATAATTCCCTGTACAAGCAACTTTAGGTTAGAGTAATTGCTTCTTCTCTACTAATTTCAACTTCTTTCTCATCATGTAATTAAAGCAACTGACAATATTCTTGTTTCTGCCCAAGCAACCATTGATTGAACTTTCATTGGACCTTCTTCAAAAATAGAAACAAACACCAGAACACTTACACGATCTTTATCTAATAACCCCATTGCCCTAGCTGCATTTTCTTAACCTTATAATTTAGCTTCTCTAATAAATTTGAAAAGAGGAAACATTCCACCTTCTTCAATTATCAATTTCCCATATTGATTATTTGATTATTATCTCTGGCAAGTGAAACAAGAGAAGCAACAACATCAGATCAAGGTCCAAGTGATGCTTTGGCAAGGGTAGCAATTTATTCCCAAATTAAACAAAGAATTGGTTCATTGGCAGCAATTGGGTAACCCTAGATATTGATCATCATGAATTTTAGTAGCAGCTGAAACCCTAAGAAGCCATGAAACAACACTTATTGAGTTATCAAGATGAGATATATTTTCTTGAAATGGGTAGCTAGGATGATTGTTAAGACACGACTGATGGTTCCTCCATTACCACACTTGTGATGAGAGAGAAAGTTTATTAATGACTTGTTGTGTGTGGTTGATGATCCGGCAAGCGGGATGTTTGTAAAGATGGGAACTTGATCGAGCAGCTTGACGGAAAAAATTGCTAGTTTATTAGTTTTTAAATTGAGTTCTAAACATTCATGTTTGCTCGAGTGAACGTACTTTGTTGCTTTGATGATTCGATCGGTTAGTGTTAGAGATGAAAGAAAAATAAGTAGCGTTAATCTCTAAGATGAACAAGTAGTGTAAATCCTAAAAGCGATTTTGGGATGAAGTGATTAGGGTTTGTTAGGAAGAAGATGAGAGCATATTCGGGTGATCAAGTGATTAGGGTTAATGAAGAAGAAGATGTGTTAGAGATTGAAGAAAATGAGTTAAATAAACTTGGGGTTCAAAAGTGCAATATTGATTATATAAAGGTAAAATGAGAATTATTCAAAGTATAACTCTAGAGACGGAATATTCTCGAGTGATTCTGTTAAAAGGGAGTCCAAAATGCAACTCTGGAAAAAGGGAGTCCTAACAACAAGTCAATTATACGGAAGGGGGTCCAAACAGCAAATGTCCCTATAGTTTATCACACATAAGAAATTATTATACAAAAGTCCAATGTTGTAACTTGTAAATCTGACATTCAGTATAAAAAAAATTCTTACTTTTCAGTTTTTACCGAACATAACAGAACTAAAAGATCATTCTAACACAGGTTTCAAAACCCACTTCAGTTCTCACCTTAGAAAGGTTTATAGATTTTGAATGAAAATTCCAAAAACAAAAACAAGAACAGAGAATCTGTCAAAATTTTAACTTAAACAAGTCAAATTTAATTCGAATTACCTTAATACTGTAAATGGCTCTCCCTTATCCGCAATTTTATGTCTCCGTTCTCCGCCAATATATTTTGGATTTATGGGCCTTCTCTTGTCCGCAAACTTACTCCTGACCCTCTTCCACCAGTATCTTTTTGCAAGCCTCGTAACACATGAACGAGATCCCCGCTGCAGGGACTAGTTTCATGCAGCTTGGGCCTAACCCTCTGTAAAGGCCAGGAAGGCCTTCTTGTTCAAGTATACAAGTGAGAGCATGAAGCATATTTTTGTAGACTTGCCTTCCACTTAAAGCCCCAACCTGCATGTGTTTACGGGCGACTTCGAGTGGGAAAGTCGCAGTGCTTGAAATCGCACCAGCTGCAGACCCGATTAAGAGAGTCGCGATATTTCCAATCTCTTCTTTCTTGAAGACTTTCCGATACCCTTTTCGGAGCATATCATAAGCACAATAATTTGCAGCAGCATATGGTATTACTCCGATTAAACTTGGTGTCAGACCTCTATATAGTTCTCCTGGTCCTTCCTCTTTGATGATTTTTACGAAAGCATGTAGAAGATTATTGTAAACATCTCTCTGCAGTATATACATTTCTGTTAGAATTCGTTAATTAGCTCAGTGAGATCAACTAGGGCTTGCTTTATTAGTGCTTTGAAAATTTTCTCCAAGTAATTCTATCTCTACTTTTTCGAAAACCAACTTTGGAAAAGTAGATTCTTAAAGCATCACTTGAGTTGCTCCCAATTGCTTTCAACTAGTTATGATGAGAAAAGCAATTTCTTCTTTTTCTATCTACCAACTTTCGGATGAAAAAATTACCAAAAATGTTTTCCTTTTTACATACAATAAGCAATCCGAACTGAACTTTAGAAAGTGAAGATGCAAAATAAAGGTATAAATTTGTATTTTACCTGTACCGTGAGCCGTGTTTTGACTAGCTCAAGAGGGTATGTACACAATGTTGAGCTAACTCCGGCACAAGCTCCTGCTATCAGTGATGGCGGAACAGGCACCTTTGCTGGTTCGCCGGACTGAGGTGTCAATATTTTCTTAACTGTATCATAAGCAAATAACTGCAAAAACATAAAATACCCATCAGCAACGGCAAGAAAATCTAAAAAGCCCCAATTCATTTTAGCACATAGATACTGTAACAAAAACACCGGTTTCATATTTGATGCATGCAATAGTTCAAAACTTAACAAGTTGACGAATACAAATTACTCATAATAGTATCAAATTCTTCAGTCTCTATTCCAACAACCTTCACGTAGATCATACTTTAAGGAAAACATATGAGAACTAAGTACTAACAACTACAGACATCTCAGAGCGAAACTCATCTACAACTTGAATCCTCAATATACTACAGAACAACAAGCTGAGTTGTTTAAAGCAACTTCTCATAGCTTTAGTAGCTCTTTTTACTTGAGAAAACAACGGCCACTTAAAAGTTTAGAAATTAACGTTAAATTGTTTCACCAACATTTCATATCGACTACTTAGTCTGCCTCTCAAATGCATTTCCTATACCTGACCGCGCATTCAGGACGTATGGAACAATTTGAAAATGTTGGCTGAAACACTGAACTCTGACAACTTAATTGGACTACAATTCCATTTACCCTTCCTACTAATTCAAATGTGTGGTTAGTCACTGTAGTGATTTCATAATACTTCCAGGGTAAAAGTAATGAATGGAATAGTCACATAGGTAGGGGCAAAAACACTTCAAGGACTGACTTATTGAGATTAACCAAGACACAGATGGAAGACAAGAAACGAGGGAAAAAACTCTTATGGTGAAATGTAAAATTCGAGGATCAAGCAAAATTGAATAGAATTAAAGAATAAGAGAATATCAAGTTACCCACAAACTCAGTTGAATTTTGGAGACCATTTTCCATGAAAATATCATTTAACACAAAGAGAATTTTCATTTCAACCAGTTTTGATATCAATTACAGAATCACGAAGTATGAGTCACAGAGAAATCAATTGCAATAAGCATAATTAAGTGACCATTTTAAGTTTATGATCCAACTAATAAAGATGAGAAGACACATAGAATGGGACGGCAGGAAATTGCCTCCAAAATGATAATCAGAACAGTGCAAAACCTTGTGGATTATATTATGTATAAAAAGACTGTCGGATAAGCTATTTCATGGACAACCTTGTTCCATTTTAACTGCAAAGGATAGCAAGGTTTCGTATGAGCAGACGAGAATTTCCACTCTTTAGTACTTCTATTCATTAAATTCCATAATCAATTAAACATGGAAGAAGGAAGAAGGCAAGAAGCGATATGGATATAAAACCGTAACGGAAAATGAACCAACCATCACTACAAACAAGCAAATCAGTTTTTGTAACTTCCTTTGAAGTTCAAACAACAAACATGAGCACGCAATCACAAAGATAAGCGAATGAATAAAGATAGCACCCTAACAACACAATCAGCATAACAAAAACAATATAACCATCAAATATTATCAATCAAACATAACAAAAATTTAAGCAAACCAATTAAACAAAACCCAAAAGTAATAAAAAATAAAAGAATCAAGAAACCCACCTCAATAGCCTTGCTCGGTGCTACTCGAATGACATTAACAAAATTACCTCTAAACAAACCCTTCCATCCTTCAGCTTTCATAATACTCTGAAAAACTTCAGTTGTTGAGTCCCCACTACTTCCAACCATCAAATGTGTTCTTATTGTTTCCAATGGAGCAACAGCTGTTCTTGATATAGCACCAGCAATTGCTCCACTAATCAACCTCCTCAATGAAGGATTCCTAATCTTCACCTTAAATTTCAAACCACCACTATTCTTCTTCTTTACTAACCCATCCTCTATTTCATCTATAATTTCACCTGTTGTTGTTTCTTGATTAATTCCAACTATCCTAAACCCAAATTCTGGTGAAGTTACATATTTAACATAAAGATCAGTATAAGGTACTTTTAAACCATTATCTCTTGAATTTGAAGATGAGTTAGGTGACATTCCACAACCCATACCCATCTGACCAACACTAGCAAATAACCCACCAGGATGATAATATCCTTCAGGAAGACTCCATTGAAGACCTAAATCAGAACTAGATGAAAAAATCCCATCTTTTCTTTTACTCTCAATAACCTTCACACTTTCCCTACCCATTGATTGCAAACTTGTAAAAAGTTAACCTTTTCCCTAAAAATATCACCTACCCAGAGTTAAATTTCCATTCAATCTAATGATTTGATGGTCTAAGAACACAAAGAGAGAATTCTTATAATCAAATGGGTACCCAAAAAGACAAATTTTTATCTAAAAAAATGAACTTTTGCAAATGAAAAAAAGGTGAGAAATGTCACAAACCTGTTAAAGGAGAGATTTTGAGATATGGGTATTGAAATATTGGATTAGTAATGGAAGAATCAAAGAAGGCAGGATTATTCTATAGAGTTTTTGAGGAAGAAAATCAAAGATAAAAGAGAGGGTAGGGACTCTCTCTCTCTCTCTCTTCTTCTTCACCCTCACAAAATTAGAGAGAGAGAGAACGGAGGGAGTGGTGGTGGGGGGTGGCTGGTGATGGTCAGAGTGAATCTCATTTCTTTCATTTTTATATCTTTCTTAAAACTGACCCTTTGTGACTTGAAGTTAGGTTTAGTACTGAGTGATGTTAAATTACCAAAAGGGTATTTACTTTTCTGAAAAAGACCTTATTACCCCTTATGTCATTTAAAACTGTTAACTGATTTTTGTCAAGATAATGGCACGTGTGGTTTATTTTGGTGTGTTTGGTTGGTGCTTGGCTGGTGGAGTATTCAACTCATTGAGTTGTTTTAGTCCATGTAAACTCATTTATCTTAATTGGGATTGAGTAGAAAATGACATATTTTTATTGGGTAGGTATGTATTGTGGGCTTGATGAAGAAAATATGAAGTTTCAATCACAAAAAAGTGTCTCGGTTCCATGGAAAACTTTTTTGTAACTATTTTATTTTCGTTAAAATTATTTCTCTGATATCAAACACAATCTAAATGTGATCGAGTTAGTAAATTTTATTTGAAATAACATATTTCATTTTTCTGATTTTTGAAGATACGACATATGTGGGATTCTCTAGATGAATGACTAGAGAGAAATTACCATAAATCATATAGGAATTAACAACTCGTACACTCCTGTTGAAGGGAGGAAACCATTTCCATCTATATAAGTATTTGCAGTGGAAGGACAATAATCAAATATATAATTTACTTTTGTTTTTGTTAAAAGAAGTATCTTACTGTCATTTTCTCTTTTCGTTTGCCACGACATTTAGAAATATTTCAAATGTCCTCATTTGACATTTTAGATTTGCAACATTCAATCGAATTTGGTAGACATTCTAAGAACATTTAAAATGTTGGAATTTGATGCCACTTATATATCAAGACATTTAAAATTAGGATTAAAAATAGAGTTAATTCCTATATGGCCCCCTACTTTGTGACCAGCTTCCTTTATGGCCCCCTTTTTTTCGTAAATTCAAATATGACCCCCTATTTTCATGGAAATGTCCTAACTACCCTTCCTTTAAATCTTTTTTCAAAATAAAATAAAAAAAACAAACATAATTCCACCTCACTTCCCTCTCCACCACTTATCTCTCTCCACCTCACCTCTCTTTCCAAATCATCTTTCTCTCTCTCCAACTCACCTTTTTCTCTCTCCACCTCACCTCTCTCTCTCTCCACCTCACTCTATCTTCTCCGATGAAGGTCGCCGGCCGGAAAATTTTCCGGCCGGCGACCTTCAACCTAAAAAAATAATTTTTTTTTTTTTTTACTCTCTCATCTCCCTCTCTCTCTAAAAACTCCGGCGAAGGGGGTTTCCCTTCGTCGGAGTATCTCCCTCTCTCTCTGTTCGTGAACAGAGCTGTTCACGAACAGAGATCTGTTCGTGCAGAGAGCTGTTCGTGAACAGATCTGTTCCCGAACAGGAGCTGTTCGTGAACAGCTCTGTTCACGAACAGATCCTCCGGCGAAGGGAAACCCCCTTCGCCGGAGTTTTTAGAGAGAGAGGGAGATGAGAGAGTAAAAAAAAAAAATTTTTTTTTTTTTTTGGGTTGAAGGTCGCCGGCCAGAAAATTTTCCGGCCGGCGACCTTCATCGGAGAAGACAGAGTGAGGTGGAGAGAGAGAGAGGTGAGGTGGAGAGAGAAAAAGGTGAGTTGGAGAGAGAGAAAGATGATTTGGAAAGAGAGGTGAGGTGGAGAGAGATAAGTGGTGGAGAGGGAAGTGAGGTGGAATTATGTTTGTTTTTTTTATTTTATTTTGAAAAAAGATTTAAAGGAAGGGTAGTTAGGACATTTCCATGAAAATAGGGGGTCATATTTGAATTTACGAAAAAAAGGGGGCCATAAAGGAAGCTGGTCACAAAGTAGGGGGGCATATAGGAATTAACTCTTAAAAATATCTCAAATGAAATGGGTTGGGCATGTGTGCCCTCACTGTCCAAAGATATCTAAAGAGAATTTAGTGAGAGCTTTTGTACCACTTTTATGGATCCAAATATCTGATTGCCCTTCCTCTCACACTAGTTCAACCCTAGTTTGATTTGTCACTCGTGACATCAGCATTTAGTCACTTTAGTTTGAATATGGTTTTCTTAAAGACGTTTGAATAAGGTTTGTGGGGAAGATTGTATATGGACTGAATTTGTGCTTTTGTTTTGAATATAATATGACTCCCACTTGGGAAAATCGAATAATTTTGAGTGCAAATTTTAGGTGGAAAATTAAATTTATGGTGGTGGGGGTGGGAAGATGAGAGGAGGAAGGAGATTAGACAAAAGAAAGTCATCAGCTGCCCTCGCCGACATCAAGAGCAAAATTTGGGAAAAATCTGATTTTATAACTTAGGTGTTTTTTCCTCCGACAAATTTTCTTTCCCCGAATCGCCCCAAGTGTCCATCAGATTAAAATAATTTTCACCGCAAATGCATATCCTTTTATATCATTCATATATTTGATGGAAGTATCAAAATACATTTTTACTCGGGAGCACTGGAGTTGTTTCAAAACTCCCTCAATCGATTTCTTCTGCTGTATTTCTATAAGTCATTTGGTGAACTAACCAATTTGTATTGTTAACCACTGAGTTAGTTTTGTATCGGAAAACAATGTCACATCAGTACCACAATCCAATTGCAATTTTGACACTCGCTGTAATTTCCAAGTATTTTTTTTTTAGACTCAACTAAACTCACATCTTTTCTTCAGCAGAGGACTTTATGTGCTTCTTTTGAAGTCAATGTGATTACAATTTTCTCCTTCGCTATCCGCCACAAACACTACTTTTTAAATTTGTAATCAATATGACTATAGTTTCCTCCTTCACCATTTCTCTCTAATTACAATCGATTACTAAAAGTTTCTTTGACGGCTCTCACACTGAACGATATTTTGTTAATATATAATTCTATTACATACTCAAACATCCACATTCTATGCCTAAATTCAATAAATCGTTTATTTCTTATAGGATTTTTCATTTTGTAGGTGGTATCAAACATCTCATCGGTCTCCATTCTCCCGAATTTAGCAATGGTTTATTAATTAGAATTCCCTTTCAAATCTTCTAGTAACTCAATCTCTATATATTCCTAGATTCTCCATGAATGCACAAAGAAGAGAAGAAGAACACCAAGTCTTTACTGCCACATTTTTCTTAACAATATGATAAAACTTCTTATTTATGTATGAAAATAAATTCGAAGTAAACAGAACACTGAATCAAGTTCACATTATCTAGTTCCCAAATCTTGAATGACCAAAGCCCAAACAGAATTCTATACACCACCCAAAAGGGCAGAAAGGCGTAACCTCGGACTATAAAATAGAGCCCTTTCGAGAGGCAGCTGCTGCTTTGACTACAGGTGCGGATCTGATGATGACACCTTCATTCGAACAACTTATTCAAGAAGAGGTTCTTTCTTTGATAAGTTCGGATGTGCATAATATCCAAATACTGAACCACGGATTAAATATAAGGAAAGACCGACCTTTTGTATTTTTGGTTCATAATTTTGTACAGTATGATCTCTTTCGGGTTGTAGTTTCTACATCAGTGTATAGATAAAATCTTCAATATGCTCCCAATTTCACTGAGAAAAAGGATTAGACCAGAGGAAGAGAAGTAAGTATTAAATCATCGAGTAGAAATATAAAATAACATTCCCGTAGAGAAAGTAATTTTCCTATAGAGAACACACTTAATGTTTACTTTGACCTATGTAATGCCTCTGAGTAATTGCTTTATTCATTTTCAGCAAACCACAAGCGATAGGCTAGACGGTTAGAAGTTCTCCGCGTCAGTGAAGAAAAAGATACTTGTTATGCTCAAAGAACGCCAAATGTGAGTGGACTTGGGAAAATATACACACATGGACAAATGGGATTTCTATGACCAAGTAAACTATATGTAGAAGGTCTTACTGTCTATTGGTTTTGAATTATATGCTTAAATAGGCGCACACCATGTCACCTTTCTGTCATTTGATTCAAGAAGACAACAGGGTAAGTACCTTTAAAAATTGTCCCAAGTATGTGATCCACTCGAACCTTATTTCGTTGATGTCAGCATCGTTGTATGTGGTCTTTATGAATTTCTGCAACAATAAAATAGTCAGACAGAATGACATACAAACAGACGCATAGACTTGTCAGCTATAAGATAGTTATTATACCTTGTTGGTTGATATAGGATTTGGGTGTTCTTCAATAATTTCTTTCATATACCTCATCACATAATACCCACATTCCCAATTACCCTTCTGCTTCGGAACAATCTGTATCATACACCATTCTCAGTTCATACATATATTTTAATTGTTCATATTCTCAGTAGGTAGAGTCTGGAGTTTTAACTACTTACCGACCAAGTTGGGTCTCCTACATTCTTAGTTCCTTTTGTCGATTCTTTTAACGCTTCCATGACGCTATAAAGATAGAAACACAAAATTAGAAACATAACAATATCTGAGGGCCCGACGGGCCGGCTAATCCGCCGAGATTCAAGATACACAGGTTGAGCCCTATAACATGCAACAGACTGGCTTTCTTGGCTCAGTCTGGACTTATTTTAATTGAGCTGCCTCACCTGATTGACACCCCTATATACATAGAAGTAGGTTAAGGAATTACCATTTTATGATTACATGATAATTATACCGCATTTCCTGCTGTAACGGGTCTAACAACCAAATTTGCTTACTTTTCAACCTTATTACCATCAAAATCCAATGTGAACTGCAATATAATCAACTAATTGTTAGACATAAGCTATGTAATAATCTCTTCAATACAAATGCTGGTTTAGTTTATGCTGTTCTTACTTCTTTAAAAAGGGAATGAATATAAACTCGCATTTTGCATTACTGAACCCTTGAAAAATTTCAGAACTCAAATCATCGGCATTTGTTGTACAAAGTCTGACAGGGTTTAAAAACCCAAACTTCTTTTCCTTCCCTTGGGATAAAATCTTCTCGCTTAAGAGCCTGAAAACATATAAGAGAGGATGTTGCACGATTAGAATTTTAAGGTGCGTAAGAAGTCTTAAAGTATCTCTGCAATATAAATAAAAATACCTTATGTAGAAGACAACATTAAGTAGAGATGCCTCTGAATAATTGCATATATAAGAAATATCCTCGAACGATAGATAAAAATCTACTTCGTTGGTATTGAAGACATCAACTCCAAGTTTTAATCGAATATCTTTACCAATTGCATCTAGCTGTGAAGATGCCCTGGCTAGAAATTTCTTGAACTCGTCTTTTGGTATAGTACATTTTTCAGTGCATATCTCAATGTTCACAGGTATAGTATCATCTTGAATATTATCAATAACATCATCGGGTGTTGGAGTTTTCAAGTCAGTTACCTTCTTTTTAAAAACACATTTTGATTCTATGTGTCCGAAAGTGTAGCAAATTGTGCACCTCAATGGTCTAAAATCATACTCTAACTTGAGTTGATAATCAGTTCCTCTCAGTGAAATGTTCCAGGACTCTATCAATGGTTTACTAGCATCCATTTGTATGCAAATCTTAGCGTAATCTAACCTCTCTCTGTTCTTTGTATTTTGATCGACATATAAGGGAATGCCTAACCCGCTCCCAACTTTACTAAGAAATGATGAAGACCAAAGTACAAGAGGTAAGTTATATATCTTTACCCATACTGGAATGGACTTCATCTCATATTTATCGAATTTCATTTTCCAATCCCATTTTATTAGAACCAACGATCTATGTACGATTTGCCACAGATTTGATGATTCAAGAACTCTTGTCTTATCTCCAACACAATCGAAACGAAACAAAAAATACCCATTCCCTAAAGTGAAAACAGAAACATTTCCTTCCACCGCCCAGAGTTTCCGAACCATCTCTTTGTCGACATTAAAGTGTTCCTCTTTTATTTCTTCCAAGAAATATCCTACTAGAGAGTCCTTCCATTCATCACATCCAATTTCGAGTTCTAGCTCGGTACATTCTATATGATGCTTTCCTTCTTTATAGCAAGGTTCAACATACTCGAGCTCACCACTCTTATTTGGGAGTCGGGCCTCAGTTTTTAGTCTGGGCACTATGTTCTCTCCTTCACTTGTAGAAACCTTTGCCTCTACAATTAAATCAGAACTAAGCATAGTATGGTCATTTTCTTCCCGTTTGATTGATGAACATGAAGTTTCTTCTGTTCCTGTTTCTGTTTTTGATGAAGTACAACTTAAATTATGAACCCCAATGTCAATTATTGTGATCCTCTCAGAATCATCAGGGTATGGTTTTTGAACCTCATGAACTTCACCGTCAAACTTAGCGCTTGCCTCGTCTAGAATTCTATCATCCTCTCTGTCTGTGGGTCTAGACTCTTTCACATTTGGAATCAAATTAACATGAGACATAGTACATGTATTGTCTTCCTCCTCCTCCTCAGTGGTTGCAGAAGCAACATGAATTGGAAAATCTGCAACCCAATTTCCAGAGGTTGCAGAAACAACTTCGGTTGATGTAGAACCGGCGGAAATAGTGATGGTGGAATTCGATCCGACTATAAATGTGTAGTACGGCTCGATTGAAGAAGGGAGTGGCTTCACTGAAGTCTCGCCTTCAAGAATAGACACAACTTCAGACATACTAGGCCTCAATGTGGGATCATCAACCAAACACCACATCGCCAAATTCATCACCGTTCTTGCTTCTTCAACTGAAATGTTAGTTTTCATGTCTTCATCTATGAGTTCTACAAGATCTCCCTTCTTTAACGATGAAATTGCCTGCCACATTGAAATGTTAGTTTTCATGTCTTCGGTTATTTATTATTCGGGTGGAAGGTTGAACATTTATTATATTACTTTACCAATTCTTGAAGTGTGTATGTCTGATTATAAGAATAGACTTTCTTTCCAGACATAAGTACAAGTGTCAATAATCCAAAACTATATACATCTGCCTTCGCAGTTACAATACCATCACGAACATATTCAGGGGCCATGTATCCACTGCATATGAAGTAAAATATAAATTAAACTAACGAATTCTCTCTAGGATTTGAAATTGAAACGATGTGAAGGCAACTCAATTAGTAAAATATTTACAATGAAGTACTTTTAACTCACTGTGTTCCTGCAATGCGATCAACGACGACTTTTTCTTGGCAATGCATAGACAATCCAAAATCGGAGATCTTGGGGTTAAGAATCTCATCAAGCAAAATATTTGAAGATTTAATATCTCTATGAACAATATTGAGTTCATGTAAGTAAGCAAGACCCTTTGCTATGCCAATGCAAATCCTAAACCTGGTTTCCCAATCAAGTCTACTTTTCAAATTCTTTTCATCTTTATCTGCCCAAGAAATCAAATCAGATTTCCAGAAAATACATATGCAACTTGGAAATTAAATGTAAATACTAATATGCAACTTGACAAAAGAAAATACATACGCCCATTCAACGTAGAGCTCCCCTTCCACAGAGCACCTATGTTTATTCTTTTGAAGAAACTTCATTGATGGAGGTTCTCCATAGATGAGAGGAGCGTAGATGAAAAGGGAAGAGAAGAAACAAATACGAGAGACAAAAAGGAAGAGAATAGAAAAAGGGTATAATTGGAAATGAAAAAATAGACGTAACATTCTCTTAACAGAATAGGTACAGTAAGGGTCAAAACTGAAACTGGTCAAATGTAGGGGCCAAACGGGTGAACATACCCTTTTATAAATAAGATAGAAAAAAGAGAAGAAAAGCCCAAAGAAGGCTAGTCGTCGGCCCTAACCAACCCTCTCTTTTTCCCATATCTCCTTACTCCTCTCTTCTTTCTCTTAAGTCTCTTGTTCCTTCCTCCTCTTTCCTCTTCTTCCCGTCTCTCCTTTCTCTCTTCTATCTTTTTAACCTTCTTTCTTTGTTTAACTTGAAACAATCCAAAGAAAATTTTCGGGAGAGGGCAGAGGAGTAGGGTGACCACTCCTATCTCCTTCTCACACTCACTCTCGAGCCATCCCTCTATTAATCTCTAGCCCTCTCTTTTTATTGGTGAACTAACAGAACAGTTAGTTGGGCTTATATGTCAAAATGTGGGACCAACCGAGCCGTTGATCGAATGCTAAAAAGAGGGTGATACTATTCCATGATATGTCAATGGCATAATGATGCAACAATAACAACACTCCCCTACAACACACATTCAATGTTTACTTTTCTCATACCAGATCTTGATGATTTGTAAATGACATTCACAGATCTTAGTTAATGACAGCAAAAAATGTTTGTGAGAAAAAAGAGGAAAAGGAAATCTGATCTATTACCAGATGATAAAACATTATCAAGACCACCATTCTGCATGTACTCATATACTAGTAGGTTGTTCCTCTTCTCCCTGCAACTTCCATATAACTTAATAATATTTGAGTGTATCAGATTCGGGAGAATAGTTTCTTCCGTTGCAAATTCTGAAACTCCCTGACAAGATTTTTCAGAAAGTTTTTTCACTGCAATTGTCGTTCCATCCGGGAGAATACCCTGTATAACCAAATTACTTTTACGGATATGTATATGTATATATTGGTAGAGAGAGAGATGGACAACTTGGCAAAGAAGTTTTATAGAAATAGACCTTGTAAACTGTTCCGAAACCACCTTGTCCGATCTTGTTTTCAACATTGAAATTCCGAGTAGCATCTTTTATCAATCTTACACTGAAATATGTAGATCTTCCAGTTCCCTCTTGGGCTTCAAGTTTCAAGAGTTAAAATTCAGTTACAACACAGTTGAAAGCAGAATAAATCTTTGTTAAATAAAGCTAAATCAAGCGATTCCCCTACTTGACCTTCTATTTTTTAATTTTGAAATTCTTAAAACATCTTCGAGACTGAAATGAATACCTCCATAGACTAAGATTTTAGGTGCAAGATGGAATATCTTCCAGGGTAGATTCCCAAAGCCACCTTTCTTCTTCCCCGCGCGTTTTCGTTCATTATAAAGTTCAAGTTCACCACCACCACCACCGCCACCATCACCACCATTATGATCTTCATCAACATTATTTGCACAAATAGTACTGGAATTTTGTCGATCGAAACATATTGTCCATGTTTTTGTAAAATTTTGGGTCATCCCATCAAAATAGTTGCTTCTTGGAGGTTCTGGTTCTTCAATTTCAAACAATAAAAGAAATATAGGTTATTTTCCACACCAACTTAAAATAGAGAAATCAAGAACATGAAAAGAAGAGAGTGTAACAGAGAAAGATATCTGACCTTCATCTGGTACTATTTTTGGTCCAATTATTACCATCACTACTGCCTGCTGCTACTACTACTACTCAAATGCTGGAAAGCAGAATATCAGAAAGCAGGAAAGAACCCAAAAACATACCCCAAGAACAGATTTAGTTGCTAATTGAAACAAGTATTCATGAAATTTCAGATGAAGCTTTTAACCCAAGAAGAGATTTAGCTGCTAATTTAATAAGAAATGAAGATGAGAAGATTGAAACAAGAATTCATGAAATTTCAGATGAAGCTTCTGATCAAGCAAAATGTACCCCAAGAAGAAATACTCAGATAGAAATATATCATAAAAAGGTAGAAACTAGAGAAAGAAGCAGGAAGGTTCACCCCAATTCAATTTCAACCATTCAAAATTTCACAAGACTTGACTTTTTCCCACATACAGCAGTCAATGACCACATCTTTAAGAACAAGATTGCAATTTTAAACTATTTTCAAACTATTTTCAAACGTATTATAAAAATTTCATTCATATAAACAAATATTCTGAAGAAAGTAACAATCAGTCGTTATTACAATTTCGAAAAATTCAACTCACAAACCCGTAGACAAGTCATACTGCATTTAAGTAGCACTTGTGATCTCAACTATTTAGACATAAGAACTTTCTTTCCAATAAGAATCAGACGAAATGATTTACCAAAGACATTCTTAGACTAAAAGTTCATCATGAAACAACAAAGGTCATAAAGAAAGGGAAATAAAAAATTATAATCTGAATTGACAAAAGCAATCAGGCAAAGCAGATCCAATTCCATTTCCAAAATCATCTCTATGTGCCTTCCACAGTGCTTCAACCAATTCCTTACCTTCCAAACCCAGTTTTGAACATACACTTATACTCAAGAACTGGAAATTTGAACCAACACAAACATTTATCTTGCTGCAGGTGATGCTCTGATGGAAATCGACGGGTTTAAATCAATGTATACCAACATATAAACCATCAGTACTTTTCAGTGGCGAAGATTTCACTGACATGCACGGAAAAACATAAGCTGCTATTACGTTTTGATGGCTAAGACTACACCTCCTAAGTTTATCTCCAAGAATTGAGATATAGAACTGTCCGTGTCCGGTGGGCTCGGGTTATACCTTTGAATACCTACAAAGTTTAGTTTATTTTGCTTATCTATTTAACCTTTTCTCCCCAATTACAATAGATATCTGAAAGTTACTTAGACATGTCAAGATTTACTTCTATTGCAGACTCACACATCACGATTTTAAGCCTAAACTCATTAAATCGTTTATTCTTTTTATTTAGGATTTTTCATTTTCTAGGTGGTACCAGTTGATTGAGAAACTTAAACATCTCATCGATCTCCAATCTCCTGAATGTAGCAATGGTTTATTAATTAGAATCATTTCTATTTCAAATCTCAAGTAACCAAATCTCTATATATTCGTAGAGTCTCCATTAATGCATAAAGAAGAGAAGAGGAGCACCAAGTCTTCGCTGCCACATTTTTCTAAACAAACGATAATACTTCTTATTTATGTACGGAAATAAATTTGAAGTAAACAGAAAACTGAATGAAGTTCAGATTATCTAATTCCCGAAATTTGAATGACCAAACCCCAAACTTTTATACACGACCCAAAAGGGCAGAAAGGAGCCACCCCCGGAATATAAAATAGATCCCTCCTAAGGCAGCCGCGGCTTTGACTACAGGTGTGGATCTGATGACGACAATTTCATTCGAACAAAACTTATTCAAGAGAGGTTCTTTCTTTGAAAAGTTGGGATGTGCATAATATACAAATACTGAACCAAGGATAAAATATAGGGAAAGACCGACCATTTGTATGTTCTGTTCATAATCTTCGTATAATATGATCTCTTTCAGGTTGTAGTTTCTGCATCAGCGTATAGATAAATCTTCAATATGCTCCCTATTTTACTGGGAAAAAGGATAACCAGAGGATTAAAGGTAAAATATTAAATTTTCGAATGGAAACATAAAATAACATTCCCTTGGAGAAAGTAATAGTTTTCTATAGAGAGCATTTAACTTTACCTTGACCTATGTGATGCCTCTGTGTACTTCCTTTATTCATTTAAACTGAACCACAAGTGATAGGCTTGTCAGTTAGACGTTCTCCACGTCAATGAAGAAAAAGATACTATTTAGGCTCAAAGAACGTCAAATGTGAGTGGGCTTAGGAGAATAGATTCACATGGACAAAGGGGAATGTTATGACCAAGTAAATTATATGTAGAAGGTTTTACTGTCTATTGGTTTTGAATTGAACGCTCAAATAGGCCCAGGACCTTTCACCTTTCTCATTTGATTCAAGAAAACAAGAGGGGAGGTACCTTTAAAAAATGTCCCAAGTATGTGATCCACTCGAATCTTATTTCGTCGATGTCAGCATCGTTGTATGTGGTCTTTATGAATTTCTGCAACAATAATAAGCCACACAATGTGTTGGTAGATATATATTTAAATATAGTGAGACATAGACTTGTCAGCTATAAGATAGTTATACCTTGTTGGTTGATATAGGATTAGGGTGTTCTTCAATGATTTCTTTCATATACCTCATCACATAATACCCACATTCCCAATTACCCTTCTGTTTTGGAACTATCTGTTTCAAACACCATTCTCAGTTTATATATATATATATATTTTAATTATTCAAATTTCACAGTAGTTTGAGTCTGGAGTTTTTACTACTCACCGACGGGAAACACCAGGTTGGGTCTCCTACATTCTTAATTCCTTTTGTCGATTCTTCTAACGCTTCCATAACGCTATAAAGATAGAAACACAAAATTAGAAACATAACAACATTCGAGGGCCCGACAGGCTAATCCGCAGGGATTCAGCATACACAGGTCTCAAACATGCAACAGACTGGCTTTCTTGGCTCAGTCTGGACCTATTTCAATCAAGCTGTCTGACCCGATTGACACCCTATACAGGTAGGTTAAGGAATTACCTGTTCATGATCACATGACGACCATATCGCATTTCCTGCTGTAACGGGTCCAACCACCAAATTTTCATACTTTTCGACCTTATTACCATCAAAATCCAATGTGAACTGCAATATGATCAGTTAATTGTCAGACATAAGCTATGTAATAATCTCTTCAATATAAATGCTGGTTTAGTTTATGCTGTCCTTACTTCTTTAAATAGGGAATGAATATAAACTCGCATTTTGAATTACTCAACCCTTGTAAAATTTCAGAACTCAAATCATCGGCGTTTGTTGTACAAAGTCCAACAGGGTTTAAAAACCCAAACTTCTTTTCCTTCCCTTGGGATAAAATCTTCCCACTTAAGAGCCTGAAATCATACATGAGAGAATGTTGCACGATTAGAGTTTTAAGGTGCGTAAGAAGTAAGTATTAAAGTGTCTCTGCAACATAAATAAGAGTACCTTAAATAGAAGACAACATTAAGTAGAGATGCCTCTGAATAATTGCATATATAAGAAATATCCTCGAACGGTAGATAAAAATCTACGTCTTCGTTGGTATTGAAGACATCGACTCCAAGGTTTAATCGAATATCTTTGCCAGTTACATCTAGTAGTGAAGATGCTCTGGCTAGGAATTTCTTAAACTCATCTTTTGGTGTAGTACATTTTTCAGTGCATATCTCATCATTCACAGGTATAATATCATCTTGAACATTGTCAATAACATCATGCTCATTAATGCACAAAGCATTGTCATCGGGTGTTGGAGTTTTCGAATCAGTTATGTTCTTTTTTAAAACACAGTTTGATTCTATGTGCCCGAAAGTGTAGCAAATCGAGCACCTCAATGGTCTAAAATCATACTCTAACTTGAGTTGATAATCAGTTCCTCTCAGTGAAATATTCCATGACTCTAGCAATGGTTTACTAGCATCCATTTGAATGCAAATCTTAGCGTAATCTAAGCTCAGTCTGTTCTTTGTTTTTTGATCAATATATAAAGGAATGCCTAACCCGCTCCCAACTTTACTAAGAAATGACGAAGACCAAAGTACAAGAGGTAAGTTATATATCTTTACCCATACCGGAACGGATTTCAACTCATATTTATCGAATTTCATTTTCCAATCCCATTTCATTAAAACCAACGATCTATGCACGATTTGCCAAAGATCTGATGATTCAAGAACCCTTATCTTATCTTCAACACAATCGAACCGAAACAGAAAACATCCATTCCCTAAAGTAAAAACACAAACATTTCTTTTCACTGCCCAGAGTTTCCGAATCATCTCTTTCTCGACATTGAAGTGTTTCTCATCTATATCATCCAAGAAATATCCTACTAGAGAGTCCTTCCATTCATCACATCCAATTTCGAGTTCTTCTTCTGTACATTCTATATGATGCATTCCTTCTTTATAACAAGGTTCAACATACTCGAGCTCACCACTTTCATGTTGAGGTCGGCCCTTAGCTTTGAATCTGGGCTGTACGCCCTTCTCTCCTCCAGAACTAAACACAGTATGAACATTTTCTTCCTCTTTGAATGACGAACATGGAATATCGCCGGGGTATGGTTTCAGATATTGAACCTCATGAACTTCACCCTCAAACTTGGCATTTGGCGGGTCTAGAATTCTGCCATCCTCCCCGTGTGTGGATCTGGACTCTTTCAGACTTAAAATCTGATGAACACGAGACACAGTACATGTATTATCTTCCTCCTCAGTGGTTGCGGAAGCAACATGAACTGGAAAATCTGCAACATGATTTCCAGAGGTTGCAGAAACAACCTCGTCTGATGTAGAAACGTCGGAAGTAATGATGGTGGAATCATCAAATGAGTAGTACGATCCAAATGGAGAAGGGAGTGGCTTCATTGAAGTCTTGCCTTCAAGAATAGACACAAGTTCAGACATACTAGGCCTCAATAAGGGATCATCAACCATGCACAACATTGCCAAATTCATCACCGTTGTTGCTTCTTCAACTGAAATGTTAGTTTTCATGTCTTCATCTATGAGTTCTAAGAGACACCCCTTCTTTAACGATGAAACTGCCTGCCACAATGGAATGTTAGTTTTCATGTCTTCAGTTTTGGGTGGAAGGTTGAGCGTATATGTTTTTTACTTTACCAATCTTTGAAGTGAGTATTCAGGGTCTAAATAAGAATAGGCTTCCTTTCCAGACATAAGTTCAAGTGTTAATACTCCAAAGCTATATACATCTGTTTTCGCACTTAAGATACCATCAAAAGCATATTCAGGGGCCATGTATCGACTGCATATGAAGTAAAATGCAAATTAAAGGAAAGAATTCTCCAAGTGTTATTACTCAAGAGATCATCATTTAGATGATGCACAATATTCAAATTTTACCTAGTTCCACAAATATAAGGATTTGAAATTGAAATACTTTATAATGAAGTACTTTTTACTCACGAAGTTCCTACAATGCGATCAACCACGACGTTTCCTTGGCAATGCATAGACACTCCAAAAGCACAGATCTTGGGGTTAAGACTCTCATCAAGCAAAATAGTTGAAGATTTAATATCTCTATGAACAATATTGTGTTCATGTAAGTAAGCAAGACCCTTTGCTATGCCAATGCAAATCTTAAACTTGGTTTCCCAGTTAAGTCTCCTTTTCGAATTCTTTACATCTTTATCTGTCCAAGAAAATCAAATCAGATTTCCAAAATTTCACGAAAGGCATAATATTTCCAAACGTAAACTAAGATACTAATGGTCTGTTTGGATGAATGAATCATGAATCCGTGGATTCATTAGTCTACATGATTTTCTTTAGTTTGTTTCGTAACCAGTACAAATTTTAGACTTACGAACCCTTAGGATTCAAGAGCTCTAAGATTTTTCGTAGTCAAATAGACTAAGGAATCTTGAATCCTACCATCCCAATTTTAGTAGGAATCTTACCTAGGAATCCTGCAACCAAACGAGTTGCAAATGTAAATTGACAAAAGATAAAAAAATATAAACTCATTATTATTTTCTTGAGGAAAAGAAGAATATATCAGTTCAATTAGGACCATACAAAATTCTGTTACAATATGGACCAAACACGAACAAGTTAACATCAAATAGGACTGAAACATAAAAATTCATAAGTAGGGGGTCAGGAGCGAAGCAGCTAACAAGTGTGCGTCCTTATTAAAGATTCTGTTGCAATAACTTAGTTCCACGTGCTTTTCATGCACTCTTTGACGCAGGCTCTCTATATCCCTAATCAATCGCCACGGAACATCTGATCCAACGATGGAGATGAGGGTTATCAGGACCCTAGCGTCGCCTTCCATTAAAAAGCCTTCAAACCCTAATTCCTCCGCCAGTTCCATGTTGGGTTACGATATTACCTAGTGTTGTTAGCGGAATCTCAAACATCATATGTTTAACACTAGGGTTCCCAGGATCATATACATGAACTAACTATGAACTAGAATGGAAAGAAGATTACCTTAATCACTTTTCCACGAACTAAATTCCGACCAGTATTCGGAAGATAAGAGCTCCAAGTGTAGCTCTTCTACTTGGGACACCGAATGGATAACTTAAACTTCCTCCTTCGAGTCAGCTAGGACCTTCTTGAAGGTTGGGATGAAGAACTCCTTCTTCTTGACTAGATAGTTATGAGAGACTCTCTCTCTTTCTTTTAAACAGCTCTCTCTCTCTCTCTCGCTCTCTGAGTAGAGAATGTGTTTCTGACTTAAGCAACTGAGTTGGCTTTTAGGTTTTCTAACCTGGTCCTTATATAGAAGTCCTAATAAGAGTTTCACTCAAATTAGGATTCATGAAGACCACATAAGGCGTATTTCCCAAAATACCCTTTTAGGCATAATTAGGGTTTCTCCATGATGTGGCTGACAAGAGTAGCCCTCCATGAGCTTGGCCTGGCCGGCCCACTCATCATACCCGGCCATACAAATGGCCGGGACCTTGCCCTGGTCGGACATCACATGGCCGACCCACCTTTAGCCTTTTCGGGCCTCCCTTTCGGACCCGGTTGTGTCTGTCTTTGTCTGGACTCCTTCCGAACCAATTGGACTTATCAATAGTGGATCTAATCCATCTATTTGCCAGTCTCCCACTAGTCAATTCTCTCTGCTCAAACCACCATTCTTTGTGAAACCTGTTGTAGGATCCAGTCTATGTTAGCTGCAAATTACCGAAGTGATCCGACGATCGTAAACGGCTTCTAGCTAAGCATTACGACCCCTAATTCGACCGAACTTGACGATCTTCCGTATAAGGTCATCATTATCCTATGAGTGAAATCATACGCATTGCCATCTTGGTATAAGGACACTCCTTCGGAAGGACATTCCTTCTGACTGTGATACTATATCCTTCATTCCGTTCCACGACGAAACCCTTGCATCTCACTGTTGATGGGTGATTGTGGATGGATTATTCTAGCTTTTGAACCTATGATTACACCTTATTATTAAAAAAAATAAAAAAATATCGACTCTATCATCGTCGTGATACGGAAAGGGTCGCACAGGATTAGATGGACCAGTTTTGTTGGTGGACTAACAGAACTATTTTTTATTTATTTTTTTGGAAATTGACTACTATCTATGATAGTCATTCTATTGGCATTGATACATCAAAGATGTGATAAGCACAATAATTGCCGAATTCAAACTCTTACAAAGAACGAACCTCTAGCCCAACTAAATTATGGCCTAAAGCCTAACAACATTATTTATACCTTAATAACTCAAGTTCAATAAACCATGGAAACCACCTCCGGGAATCGAACTTGGGACCTCCAGGATTTTGGAGTTTCAATCAACACAATGGACCACTTAGGCAACCAATTTTGACACTAACAGAACAATAAGTTAGGGATAATTTGTCAAAATGTGGGACCAAACGGGCCATCAATGAAATGATAAAAAGGGGATGATGGAGTCCCATAATATGTCAATGGCATAATGACGCAACAATAATGTTGTTGGCCTTTAGGGCATATTCTAGTTGGGCTATAGGCCCGGTCCTGTTAGTCTTTGAGTGGGCGGTTATCGAGCTTATCACATCTATGATTTATCAAGTGCCAAATGTAACGACATACGTAGATCGCAGTCGACTTCCAAAAAAAAAAAAAAAAAACATCACTCGCCTACAACCTTTTACACACCAGATCTTGATGATTTGTGTATGTCATTCACAGATCTTAGTTAACGAGTTGAAGAAACATTCTTGGAAAAAAGAAGAAAAGAAAATCTGATCAATTACCTGATGAAAAGTAATTAGCAAGGTCACCATTCTGCATGTACTCATATACTAGAAGGTAGTTACTCTTCTTCATGCAACTTCCGTACAACTTAATAATATTTGGGTGTATCAGAGTCGGAAGAATAGTTTCTTCAGTCTCAAATGCTGAAAATCCCTCTGGAGATATTATAAAAAGTTTTTTCACCGCAATTGTCGTTCCATCCGGGAGAATACCCTGTATAATCAAAATTATATTATCATTCATATATATATATATAGAGAGAGAGAGAGAGATGGACAACTAGTAAAGGAGGTATATAGAAAACTGACCTTGTAAACTGATCCAAAACAACCTTGCCCGATTTTATTTTCACGATTGAAATTCTGAGTAGCATCTTTTATCAATCTTAAACTTAAATATGTAGATCTTCCAGACCCCACTTGGTCTTCAAGTTTCAAGACTAAAAATTCAATTAAAACATAATTGAAATCAGAATAAACCTTTATTAAATAAAGTTAGATCAACTCCTTTTGGAAATTCTCCTACTTCACCTTCTATCTTTTTAATTTTGAAATTTTCAAAACATCTTTGAAAACTGAAATAAATACCTCCATAGACTATGATTTTGGGTGCAGGATGGAAGATCTTCCAGGGTAGATTTCCAAACCCACCTCTCTTCTTCCCCTCATGATTACTTTCATTATGAAGTTCAAGTTCACCGCCACTATCACCACCACCATTACCATCATTACCATCACCGTCGCCACCACCAACACTACCATCACCCCTACCATTATGATCTTCATCAACATTATTTGCAGAAATAGTATTGGAATTTTGGCGGTCCAAACATATTGTCCATGTTTTTGTAAAATTTTGGGTCATCCCATCAAAATACTTGCTCCTTGGAGGTTCTGGTTCTTCAATTTCAAACAATAAAAGAAATATAGGTTATACTTCCAGAACAACTTAAGATAGAGAAATCAAGAACATGAAAAAAAGAGAGTGTAACAGAGAAAGATATCTGACCTTCATCTGGTACTATTTTTGATCCAATTATTACCATCACTACTGCCTGCTGCTACTATTATTACCACTCAAATGCTGGAAAACAGAATACTAGAAAGCAGGAAAGAACCCAAATTTACCCCGAGAACAGACAGATTTAGCTGCTAATTTAATAAGAAATGAAGATAGAAACAAGAATTCATGAAATTTCAGATGAAGCTTCTGATCATGCAAAATGTACTCCTAAGAAGAAATACTCAGATAGAAATATATCATAAAAAGGTAGAAACTAGAGAAAGAAGCAGGAAGGTTCACCCCAATTCAATTTCAACCATTCAAAATTTCACAAGACTTTGACTTTTGCCCACATACAGCAGACAGTGACAACATCTTTAAGAACAAGATTGCAATCTTTAATTTTAAAACTATTTTCAAAGATATTAT
The DNA here is from genome assembly GCF_041429995.1 of Eschscholzia californica. Taxonomy (NCBI): domain Eukaryota; kingdom Viridiplantae; phylum Streptophyta; class Magnoliopsida; order Ranunculales; family Papaveraceae; genus Eschscholzia; species Eschscholzia californica. The sequence continues at coordinate 46,747,255 of NW_028238472.1, forward strand.
AGACTTGAGTTGATAATCAGCTCCTCTCAGTGAAATGTTCCATGCCTCTAGCAATGGTTTACTTGCATCTATTTGTATGCAAATCTTAGTGTAATCTAACCTCTCTTTGTTCTTTGTTTTTTGATCTGACATATAAAGGAAAGCCTACCCCGCTCCAAACTTTACTAAGAAAAGAAGAAGGCCAAAGTATAAGAGCTAAATTATATATCTTTACCCATACCGGACGAAATTCATCTCATATTTATCGAATTTCATGTTCAAATCCCATTTCATTAGAACCAACGATCTATGTATGAATCGACAAAGAATCGGAAAAGAAAATATCCACTCCCTAGAGTGATAACAGAAACATTTCCTTTCACTGCCTAGAGTTTCCGAACCATCTCTTTGTCGACATTGAAGTGTATCTCATCTATCTAAATATCCTACAAGAGAATACTTCCATTCATCACAACCAGTTTCGAGTTCTTGTTCTGTACCGTCTATATGATGCCTTCCTTCTTTGTAACAAGGTTCAACATACTCGAGATCACCACTGGCGTTTGGTGTTCGGGTCTTAGTTTTGAATCAGGGCACTAAACACAGTATGAAAATTTTCTTCCTTTTTGATTGATGAACATGAAGTATCCACTGTTTCTGATGAAGTATTACTTAAATTATGAACCCCAATTTCAGTTACTGTGATGATCTCAGAATAGCCACGGGGTATGGTTTCAGATATTGAACCTCATGAACACGAGACTCTTTCACATTTGAAATCACATTAACACGAGACGTAATACATGTATCCTCTTCCTCTTCAGTGGTTGCAGGAGCAACATAAACTGGAAAATCTGCAACCTGATTTAGAAACGTCGGAAATAGTGATAGACTGATACTGGAGTCAAATCCAACTCTAGATGAGTAGTACGATCCAAGTGGAGATGGGAGTGGATTCATAGAAGTCTTGCCTTCAAGAAAAGACACAACTTCAGACATACAAGGCCTCATGTGGGATCATAAAAAATGCATAGCAACTTAAAACATCTCATTGATCTCCAATGTGACGCCCCAAGCCCTAGCAGTTGTCGATATTGTCCCCGCTTTTTGCACCTCACACAAGTACAGGGTTTCGTTCTTGGCGAAGGCTCCACGAGCCCCCCAAAAGGCCTCCACACTTACCAAGCTTGAGCGTAAATCTATAGATAAGGCTCTGGACACTTTCGTGAGCTATGTGGGACTATCACAATCCCCCCACCCTCAGTGAAGAGCCGTCCTCGACTCTAATACCACTTGTAAAAGCCTTAGCATGAGTTCCTGTTGAGCTTCTCTTTATGGCCATGTAGTCTAGGAGCTCCTCTAAGCTATGTAATAAATAATGATAGTTCCTCGAGTTCCATGACTCCATCACACATGCTAAAGCTTATTCATATCGGGACAAAGCAACAGACTCGCGATTACAATTATAACCTGTTTTTCAATGTTTCTCAGCTCATCTTGAATCTTTTCTCTCTTGCTCATTAAGGGCGTGAGCATTGCAGAGGGATTGGATGAGCTTCTTTGTCCTGAAAAGGAAAGTAAACACATAGTCGCAAAAAGAGTTCGCCTCTACTTTAAATGGGAGAAACTAAGTTACTCGACAAAAAAATAATTTGATTTTCTTCCTGTCAAAGCTATCTTAGGGTTCCATTTCTGCTTGAAACTTTGAATGTCGAAAAGGACTTTGCATTAAAATATTCTCTTCACTTAGCAAGAGTAATAACACGCAAAAATCCCTCGTTTCGTGGAACCTCTTAGACCCCTTTTATGATGCTGCAAAAGCCTATAAAAATGGATTAAAAACAATATCAGTTCTGAAACCCGAAAGATAAATACTCTTAAAGACACAATTCTTTTCGAAAAGAAGTCAAGATAATTATGTATCAAATTATTAGTTTATTTTATGCATTTTGGCTTTTGCTTAGCTAGGTACTTGCATGAAATTAAACTTATAGATGCTTGGTCTCTATTAGTGGAATGAAATGCTCAAAAGTGGGAACCATAACAGCTAAAAATTGAAAGTTCTAACTTCTGATTATTCTGACAACAACTTTAGGCAAAATACAGTGTTTAAATTTGTATATTTATAAAAGGTCAAATGAAGAAAATTTTGGAACTGTGAATTTTCAAAATAACTAATAGAAAGTAACCCCCATTAGAGTTGAACATTGAGCAATCACAGAAAAAATTATGCCCTAAAAATCAATATACACCAAACAAATGAGAACGGTACACAAGTTGGGGCGTGCCATTAGAAATGCAGAGCTTCAACAAAATGAAAAGAGTTATGTTCAGAACAATAAAATAAAACCTGATAATTCCTGGTTCTTAAACCTCAAGTATAAACAGTTAGGAAAATGGTACCAGCAATTAGTTGGAGAAGATTTGTATCAAACCCTTAAAGGTGGCCAAATTCGAGATAGGAGAGTTTAGAAGTGCCCTATGCACCAGAGTTTGGTTACCAGTTGACCCTCTCTGAGGGGAGCATGTTTGGCACGCGGAAATCAGGTGGGAATGGAATGTGATTTCGGGAAACCACAATCCCGACTACTGTGCTTGCATTCCTTGCAGGAATGCTGGTGGAATCCTATTCCTCTAAATAGAAAATGTAATACATTAAATAAGAGTATCTTTGGAAATAAGTAAAAAAAATTAACAGTCAATTGGTACTCACGGTAACGGCAAAAAGGAGATTATCTAGACATTTGGTACTCAGTACACGGTAACGGCAAAAAAGAGACTATCTGGACATTTTCGATAAACTAAAAAGGAGACTATCTGAACATTTTCGATAAACTAAGAAGCTATGCAGGAAGCTCATCATAAACTACGGGGCATTTGGAAAATAACTTTTATTTGTCTGAGGCCATCGAAAACTGGGTCCAAATAATGCAGTTGCCATTTGTACAGTAAATATTTTTCACTTTTTGCTCTTTCCTTTACGAAAAAAAGCTTTAGTATTTACAAATCACTTAGCGGAAAATCCTTTTAAGGATCAAACGGAAAATAATATATTTTTATCTTTGTCATCTCAAATCCCACCACCAACACCCTTACAATCACCACCATAACTGCCCACCACAAACACCACCGAAACTTAAAAACGTCATCTAAGAAGTTCAGTTTGATTACTTTAATTGAAGAAGTTGACATTGATGATGCGCCACTAATGGAGAAATATGTTCAAAAACTTTCAATGGTTTATTAAAAACTTTCAATGGTTTATTAATTAGAAAGATTTCCATTTCAAATCTTCGAGCACCATTAATATAATAGATTTGTAGATTCTCCATCAATACATAAAGAAGAGAAAGAAAAGCAACAAGTTTTTCCTGCCATATTTTTCTAAACAATATGATAAAACTTCTTATTTATGTACTGAAATAAACTCGAAGTAAACAGAAAACTGAATCAAGTTCACATTATCTAACTTCCAAATTTTGAGTGACCAAACCTCAGACTCTTATACACGACCCAAAAGGGCAGAAAGGCGTAACCATAACTATAAAATATAGCCCTTTTCAGAGGCGGGCGCTGCTTTAACCACACGTGTGAATCTAGTAACATTAATTTTCATTCGAACAATAACTTATTTAAAAAGAAGAGGTTCTTTCTATGATGAGTTGGTATCTACATAATATCCATGAACCACGAATTAAGTAGAGGAAATGACCGATCTTTTGTATTTTTGGTTCATAATCTTCGTATAATATGATCACTTTCAGGTTGTATTTTCGACAAAAGTGCATAAATAAATCTTCTCCATGCTCCGAATTTTACTGAGACAAAGAATAAGACCAGAGGAAGAGAGCTTAGCTTTAAATCATCCAATAGAAACAGAAACTAATAGTAGAACACCTAATGTTTGCTTTGACCTATGTGATGCCTCGAGTGATTCCTTATTCATTTAAACAAAACCAGACATGATATGCCCGACAGTTAGACGTTCTCCACGTCAGTGAAGAAAAAGATACTTGTTATGCTCAAAGAACGCCAAATGTGAGTGGGCCTAGGAGAATAGACCCACATGGACAAAGGGGAACCCTGTGACCAAGTAAATTATATGTAGACGGTTTTACTGTCTATTGGTTTTGAATTCAATCCTCAAATAGGCGCAGGCGGCAGGCCATGTCACCTTTCTATCATTTCATTCAAGAAGACAACAGGGAAAGTACCTTTAAAAATTGTCCCAAGTACGTGATCCACTCAAACCTTATTTCGTCGATATCAACATCGTTGTATGTGGTCTTTATGAATTTCTGCAACAATAAAATAGTCAGATAAAGACACATACAGACAGACGCACAGACTTGTCAGCTATAAGATAGGTATACCTTGTTGGTTGATATAGGATTAGGGTGTTCTTCAATGATTTCTTTCATATACCTCATCACATAATACCCACATTCCCAATTACCCTTCTGTCTAGGAACAATCTGTTTCATTCACAATTCTCAGTTTGTACACATATTTTAATTGTTCATATTTCTCAGTAGTTAGAGTCTGGAGTGTTTTTACTACTTACCGACGGGAAACACCAAGTTGGATCTTTTACATTCTTAATTCCTTTTGTCGATTCTAACGCTTTCACGACACTATAAAGATAGAAACACAAAATTAGATACATTACAATATTTGAGGGCCGGCGGGCTAATCTGACGGGATTCAGGATACACAGGTCGAGCCCTATAACATGCAACAGGCTGGCTTTCTTGGCTCAGTCTGGACCTATTTCAATCGAGCTGCCTGACCCGATTGATACCCCTAATCTAAGTAGATTAAGGAACTACCTTTTCATGATCACATGACCATATCGCATTTCCTGCTGTAACGGGTCTAACCACCAAATTTTCTTACTTTTCAACCTTATTACCATCAAAATCCAATGTGAACTGAAATAATCAACTAATTGTTAGACAAGCTATGTAATAATCTCTTCAATACAAATGCTGGTTTAGTTTATGCTGTTCTTACTTCTCTAAATAGGGAATGAATGTAAACTCGCATTTTGCATTACTCAACCCTTGAAAAATTTCAGAACTCAAATCATCGGCGTTTGTTGTACAAAGTCCGACAGGATTTAAAAACCCAAATTTCTTTTCCTTCCCTTGGGATACAATCTTCTCGCTTAAGAGCCTGAAAATCATATAAGAGAGAATGTTGCACGATTAGAATTTTAGGGTGCGTAGTTTTAAAGTATCTTTGCAGAATAAATGAGAGTACCTAACATAGAAGACAACATTAAGGAGAGATGCCTCGGAATAATTGCATATATAAGAAATATCCTCGAAGGGTAGATAAAAATCTACGTCTTCATTGGCATTGAAGACATCAACTCCAAGTTTTAATCGAATATTTTTACCAGTTGCATCTAGCTGTGAAGATGCTCTAGCTAGAAATTTCTTGAACTCGTCTTTCGGTATAGTACATTTTTCAGTGCATATCTCATTGTTCCCAGGTATAAAATCATCTTGAATATTATCAATAACGTCTTGTTCATTGATGCAGAAAACATTGTCATCGGGTTTTGGAGCTTTCAAGTCCGTTATCTTCTTTTCGAAAACACATTTTGATTCTATGTGTCCGAAAGTGTAGCAAATTGTGCACCTCAGTGGTCTAAAATCATACTCTAACTTGAGTTGATAATCAGTTCCTTGCAGTGAAATGTTCAAGAACTCTAGGAATGGTTTACTTGCATCCATTTGTATGCAAATCTTAGCGTAGTCTAACGACTCTCTGTTCTTTGTTTTTTGATCAATATACAAAGGAACGCCTAACCCGCTCCCAACTTTGCTAAGAAATGACGAAGACCAAAGTACAAGAGGTAAGTTATATATCTTTACCCATACAGGAACAGATTTCATCTCATATTTATCGAATTTCATTTTCCAATCCCATTTCATTAGAACCAACGATCTATGTATCATCTGCCAAAGATTTGATGATTCAAGAACTCTGATCTTATCTTCAACACTATCGAATCGAAACAGAAAATATCCATCCCCTAAAGTGAAAACAAAAATATTTCCTTTCACCGGCCAGAGTTTCTGAACCATCTCTTTGTCAATATTGAAGTGTTCCTGTTTTATCTCTTCCAAGAAATGTCCTACTAGAGAGTCCTTCCATTCATCACATCCAATTTCAATTTCTTGTTCTGTACATTCTATATGATTCATTCCTTTTTTATAACAAGGTTCAACATACTCGAGCTCTCCACTCCCATTCGGAGTTCCGGCCGTAGCTTTGAATCTGGGCACTACGCCCTTTTCTCCTTCACCTGTAGAAACCTTTCTCTCTGACATTAAATCAGAACTAAATGAAGTATTCAGCACAATTGTTGCTTCTTCAACTGACATGTTAGTTTTCATGTCTTCATCTATGAGTTCTAAGAGACACCCCTTCTTTAACAATGAAACTGCCTGCCAAAACAGAATGTTAGTTTTCATGTCTTCAGTTATTTATTATTCGGCTGGAAGGTTAAACATTTATTTTTTTTATTTTACCAATTGTGGAAGTGTGTATGGCTGATCATAAGAATGGACTTTTTTTCCAGACATAAGTTCAAGTGTTAATACTCCAAAGCTATATACATCTGTTTTCGTACATATGATACCATCAGATAAATTTTCAGGGGCCATGTATCCACTGCAAATGAAGTAAAATACAAATTAAACTAAAGAATTCTCAAGGTTTTGTTTGAAGATAATCTTCTCCAGAGATCATCATTTTAGATGATTCACAATATTTAAAGTTTACATATACAAGAATTTGAAATTGAAATGATGTGATGGTGATTCAATTAGTATAGTAATATTTATAATGAAGTATTTTTACTCACAGAGTTCCTGCAACACGTGACAACTTTTTGTTGGCAATACATAGACAATCCAAAATCTGAGATCTTGGGGTTAAGAATCTCATCAAGCAAAATATTTGAAGATTTAATATCTCTATGTACAATTTTGAGTTTATGCAAGTAAGCAAGACCCTTTGCTATCCCAATGCAAATCTTAAACTTGGTTTCCCAATCAAGTCGCCTTTTCAAATTCTTTGTATCTTTATCTGCCCAAGAAAATCAAATCAGATTTCCAGAATTTCATGGAAGGCATAATTCCCAAACCTACACTAGAAATGTAAATACTAAATACAACAAAAATCGACATAGGGTTCCCTTCCGCAGAGTTCCATGGAGGTACTCCATGGAAGGGAGAAGAGCGTAGATGAAATGGGAATAGAAGAAAACAAAGAAGAGACTAAGAGAGACAAAGGAAGAGAATAGAAAAAGGGTATAAGTGGAAACGATGAAATAGACTTAAGATTCTCTTTAACAGAATAGTTATAACAAGGGCCAAAACAGATATTGGTCAAATGTAGGGGTCGAACGGGTAAAAAGAGGAGTTAAAGCAACCTAAAGAAGATTAGTCGTAGGCTCCAACCTGTAGAAATTCACGATAATGTGATAATTGGAGATAGATGAACATAAATAAAGGACACTATATTTAACTAGGTTCAGTCGGACATTCACGACCTACATCCTCGGAGAAAGCCAGAATGGCTACATACTTTATTAACCACAATTGTGGTGATTCGTTACAACGATTGATTAGTAATCGAATGATTTAATCCTTAAAACCCTTTCTTATTCATAAAGAAATTAGGGTCAGGGTTTCCTAATTTCTCCTAACTAAACTAAGAAACAGTATAAAATATATTTAATAATAATATTAGATATATTACAAGAAATATTCTAAATATATGAAACTGAATATTCTTGATCTTACATATCTTCAAATATCTTGGAATAGTTTTGATCGTCGGATCTCCTCATCTCGATTCGTCTCTTATATCACGTGTTTCCACACGTATCTTAATACCCTCCCGCAAGTCGGAACATAGAACTTTTGAAGTGACCGACTTGAAGAAAAGAGTGAAATAATCACATCGAAAACTTACAGCATACTCGGACCGGCTAGGTTGGACGTAGCAACTTTGACTTCGATTGACCGAAAAACAGCAACTTGATGATGGGGCTTGAACATGACTTCAAAATAATTGTCTCACTTTAGATTTTGGGCTGAATTAATGTTTTTTCTTGGCAGTTGCTAATTGGTTTGCATGGAATAACGGAATCCAAGCTAAGTCTATAAAACTCCATACTACTGTTTCTCATTGATTTAAGAATATAGGGTATAACCGACCTCCTTGTTGTCACAAAACCTTCTTCACACTCTTCTCGAAAAACCTCATTAGCCATAACTGATAACATAATGTCATCTTCTACCCGGTGTTCTCAGTTTGGAAGTGAGAACAATAAACACAAGAGAATTTTGTAAAAGTCGAACAAATCAACAAAGTGACTGGAAAGTAGAATCACAACGAAAGAAAATCGTTGGAAAGAGGATTTTTTTTTTTAGAATCTGAATTCAAGCTTAGGGTTTTGACTTGAGAAGTTCAGATGAAGAAATCAGAACAAGAGATTCAAACCAGGATAAATTGATTTTGGTTTAGTCTTGTCTGGATCGATCTTCACGAAGAAGAGGAAGACTTTTCATAGATAATAACAATCAACCTGGCTCTGATACAATGTAGAAATTCACGATAATGTGATAATTGGAGATAGATGAACATAAATAAATGACACCATATTTAACGAGGTTCAGTCGGACATTCACGACTTACATCCCCGGAGAAAGCCAGAATGGCTACATACTTTATTAACCACAATTGTGGTGATTCGTTACAATGATTGATTAGTAATCAAATGATTGAATCCTTAGAACCCTTTCTTATTTATAGAGAAATTAGGGTCAGGGTTTCCTAATTTCTCCTAACTAAACTAAGAAACAATATAAAATATATCTAATAACAATATTAGATATATTACAAGAAATATTCTAAATATATGAAACTGAATATTCTTGATCTTCACATATCTTCAAATATCTTGGAATAGTCTTGATCGTCGGATCTCCTCATCTCGATTCGTCTCTTATATCACGTGTTTCCACACGTATTTCCACACGTGTTTCCACACGTATCTCAATACAACCAACCCTCTCTTGTGCCCATCTCTTCTTACTCGTTTCCTTTCCTCTTCTTTCAAGTGAATACTTATTGAGTGGAAAAAACACTTAGAAAAAAAGAAAAGAAAAAGGAAATCTGATCAATTACCCGGTGATAAAACATTATCAAGACCACCATTCTGCATGTACTCATATACTAGTAGGTTGTTATTCTTCTCCCTGCAACTTCCATACAACTTAATAATATTCGAGTGTATCAGATTTGGAAGAATAGTTTCTTCACTTGCAAATTCTGAAGGTCCCAACAAGAATTTGTAGAAAGTTTTTTCACCGCAATTGTCCGTCCATCCGGGAGAATACCCTGTGTAATCAAAATTAGTTTCATATATAGATAGAGAGAGATGGACAACTTGTAAAGGAGCAGGTATATTGAAACAGACCTTGTAAACTGATCCAAAACCACCTTCTCCAATCTTATTATCAAGACTGAAATTATGAGTAGCATCTTTTATCAATCTTAAACTGAAATATGTAGATCTTCCAGACCCCTCTTGGTCTTCAAGGTTAAAGAGTAAAAATTCAGTTTATACATAATTGAAATCAGAATAAATCTTTATTAAATAAAGCTAGATCAACTCCCTTGGCAATTCTCCTACTTAGACCTTCTATCGTTTAATTTTGAAAATTTCAAAACATCTTCGAAACTGAAATAAATACCTCCATAGACTATGAATTTGGGTGCAGGATGGAACATCTTCCAAGGTAGATTTCCAAACCCACCTCTCTTCTTCCCCTTATGCTTTCTTTCATTATGCAGTTCAAGTTCACCACCACTATCACCACCACCACCACCATCACCACCACCATCACCACCACCATCACCCCTACCATCACCATTTTCATCAACATTTTTTGCAGAAGTAGTACTAGAATTTTGACGATCGAAACATATTGTCCATGTTCTTGTAAAATTTTGAGTCATCCCATCAAAATACTTGCTCCTTGGAGGTTCTGGTTCTTCAATTTAAATCAATAAAAGAAATATAGGTTATATTTCCACAACAACTTAAAATAGAGAAATCAAGAGCAAGAAACAAACAGAGCGTAATAGAGAAAGATATCTGACCTTCATCTGGTACTATTTTCGACCCAATTATTACCATCACTACAGCTGCTGCTACTACTACCACTCAAATTCTGGAAATTTTACCCCAAGAACAGATTTAGCTGCTAATTTAATAAGAAATGATGATGAGAAGATTGGAACAAGAACTAATGAAGCTTCTAATCATGCAAAAATGTACTCCCAAGTAGAAACTAGATAAAGAAGCAGAAAGGTTCACCGAATTCAATTTCAACCATCCAAAATTTCAGAAGACTTGACTTGACTTTTGCCTACACACAGCAGTCAATAACCACATCTTTTAGAACAACATTGCAATCTTACTACTTTCAAAGATATTATATAAACCAAAAGTATATTACAGGTCTTGTACTCTTGTTAAAGAAAAGGTCAAAATAATAATGGTCTAACAGTTACTGTTATAACTGAAAAATATATCATTCATACAAGCAAATAATGGTGTACCTCATCTATCTCATATCCTACAAGGGAATACTTCCACCATCACATCCAGTTTCGAGTTCTTGTTCTGTACAGTCTGTATGATGCCTTCTTTCTTTATAACAAGGTTCAACATACTCGAGCTCACCACTTGCATTTGGAGTTCGGGCCTTAGTTTTGAATCAGGGCACTAAACACAGTATGAACATTTTCTACCTCTTCGATTGATGAACATGAAGTATTACTAAAATTTTGAACCCCAATTTCAGTTACTGTGATCATCTCAAAATAGCCGGGATATGGTTTCACATATTGAACCTCATGAACTTCATCCTCATACTTGGCATTTGACTGGTCTAGAATTCTACACTCCTCTCCGTGTGTGGGTCTAGATTCTTTCACATTTGAAATCACATTAACACGAGACGTAGTACATGTATCGTCTTCCTCCTCAGTGGTTGCAGAAGAACATGAACTGGAAAATCTGCAACCTGATTTCCAGAGGTTGCAGAAACAACCTCGGTTGATTTAGACACGTCGGAAATAGTTATAGTGGGGTCAAATCCAACTCTAGATGAGTAGTACTATCCAAGTGGATATGGGAGTGGCTTCATTGAAGTCTTGCCTTCAAGAAATGACACAACTTCAGACATACAAGGCCTCATGTGGGATCACCAAACATGCATAGTATTGCCAAATTCATAACCTTTGTCGCTTCTTCAACTGAAATGTTAGTTTTTATGTCTTCGTATGCGAGTTCTAAAAGATCTCCTTCCTTCTTTAACAATGAAATGTCCTGCCACAATGAGACGTTAGGTTTCATGTCTTCAGTTATTTATTATTCGGGCGGGAAGGTTGAACATTTTTTTTCTTTACCAATCTTTGAAGTGTGTATTCGTTGCCATAAGAATAGACTTTATTTCCGGACATTAGTTCAAGTGTTAATACTCCAAAGCTATATACATCTGTTTTCGCACTTATGATACCACCACCACTACTACCACCACCACCATCACCACCACCATCATGATCTTCATGAACATTATTTGTAGAAGTAGTACTGGAATGTTGACGATGGAAACATATAGTCCAATTATGTTTTAACTGAATTTCAAATATTATGAAGTTTCGGGTCATCCCATCAAAGTACTTGGTTTTGGGTAGCTCTTGTTTTGGTTCTTCAATTTCAAACAACAAGAGAGATCAAGAACAGGATAAAAACAGAGTGTAAGAGAAAGATATCTGACCTTCATCTGGTACTATTTTTTATTCAATTATTACCATCACTACTGCATGAGTGCATGCTGCCACTATTACCACTCAAATTCTGAAAAACAGAATATCAGAAAGCAGGAAAGAATCCAAAAATTTACCCCAAGAATAGATTTAGCTGCCAAATGAAACAAGAAATAATGAGACTTTAGATGAAGCTAGAAACTAGAGAAAGAAGGAGGAAGGTTCACAGAATTCAAATATCCAAAATATTAATGGTCTAACCGTTAGTGTAATAACCGAAAAATATATCCTTCGTATAAACAGATCTTAAGGAAGTAAGTAAAAAATCAATCGTTATAACAATTTCGGAAAATTCAACTCACTTGTGCCCTCAGCTATTTTAGACAAAAGAACGCCCTTTCCAATAAAAAACAGAAGAAAATCATTCACCAAAGTCATTCATAGACCAAAAGTTCATCATGTAACAACAAAGGTCATCATGGAAGGAACTAAAAAATTACAATCTGAATTGACAAAAGCAATCAGGCAAAGCAAATCCAACTACAAAAATGGTACTAACAGTGATTACACTAACCAGAAAGGAATTTTTATTGAGACAAGAAACTGATAATTTGAATGAACATGAATGAGATTTGCTGCAATGAATAACACTAACCAGAAGGTCTATAACTACAAAAATGGTACTTACAATTAACAAATTCAATTGAAGACTGAGGACAATGATATCAACAAAAATTTATAACAAACCTAAAGCGAAAAATTTGGTCCATCTCATTCATGAAGTTGTCTTTGAATATCACATGGTAATGAAGCTAGCTGTTGCCCCTTTCATCTGCATCATCAAAAATGTTAGCAATATCGAATACATCATGTTTTAGTGGCCAACGAAAATCATCTTCTTCCTTTAAGAACGAAAACTCATCTCTCTCTGTTATAAATGGAAACTCATCTTCATTCGCTAAAAACAAAAAGTCTTCTTCTGTTAAGAATGGGGAATGATCTTCTTCTTCTCCCATTTTGATAGCAGTGAAAGAAGTAGCAGTTGTGGCAGAAGAAGCAGCAGGAACATCAAAACATGTAGAAGCAATGTCAGTAGAAGCAGCAGCAGCAGGGGTACTGGCTTCGGCTGCCATAAATGGAGAAGATGATAATGAAGTAGCACTACAAGTACTGGCTTCGACTGCCATAAACGAAGAGGACAATAATGGAGCAGCAGCAACAGGAGAAGCAACACATTCACTAACTTCGGCTGCCATAAGCGAAGATGGCGAGGTGAGTTCCTCAAGCCTTTTCCTGACATTATGCTTCAAACCCATCAATACATTTCGCAGGTACAATAATCTCTCGTAATCAAGTTTGCTTGGATCAATATGTTCCCACCAAAACCCAGCATCATCAGTTAACTTCCTCTTCTTCTGAGCCTGCCTCTCCTCTTTCTCTTCTTCTTCTACTTCAACTCCATTGATGTAATGATCGATAACAGAATCGACTGAGGTATTACTAAAGGAGAAGACATTACCAGCTTCGGAGAAAGCAATCACCACAATTTCTCCACCACATTCTAAACAAGTATCGGCAGCCTTCTTGAACAGCCCTTGACGTCTCTTAGTAAACGTTGTTGGGAAAAAAAGGGCACTTAGGCGCAGCGGAAATATAAGAGTTTTTCCCCTTTGTGTTAGTTACGAGGATAATATAGAAGAATAGTGGGAGCAATAAGCAAAGAACTTAAAGTAAATAAGACAACGATTTTTAACGTGGAAAACCTCCTCAATGTGAGAAGTAAAAACCACGGGACTCGTAGTCCAACCAAATCAACTATAATAAGCAAAGTAGTTACAGACTACGTCCACCCGAGACTCAGACCCTTCCCAAAAGAATCAATCTCAAACACGAAACCTAGTGAAATTCTGAGTAGCATCTTCTCCAATCTTATTATCAAGATTGAAATTCTGAGTAGCATCTTTTATCAATCTTAAACTGAAATATGTAGATCTTCCAGACCCCTCCTGGTCTTCAAGTTTTAAGAGTAAAAGTTCAGTAAAAACATAATTGAAATCAGAATAAATCTTTATTTAAATAAAGCTAGATCAACTCCCTTGGCAATTCTCCTACTTGACCTTCTATCTTTTAATTTTGAAATTTTCAAAACATCTTCGAAACTGAAATAAATACCTCCATAGACTGATTTTGGGTGCAAGATGGAACATCTTCCAGGGTAGATTTCCAAACCCACCTCTCTTCTTCCCCTTGTGATTTCTTTCATAATGAAGTTCAAGTTCACCACCACTATCACCACCACCATCACCACCACCACTACCATCACCACCACCACTACCATCACCACCACCACCACTAGCTCCACCACCATCATGATCTTCATCTACATTATCTGCAGTAGTACTGGAAAGTTGAAGATCGAAACATATCGTCCATGTTTTTGTAAAATTTTGGGTCATCCCATCAAAATACTTCCTTCTTGGAGGTTCTGGTTCTTCAATTTCAAACAATAAAAGAAATATAGGTTATATTTCCACAACAACTTAAGATAGAGAAATCAAGAACAAGAAAAAAACAGAGTGTAACAGAGAAAGATATCTGACCTAAATCTGGTACTATTTTTGATCCAATTATTACCATCACTGCTGCTGCTACTATTATCACTCAAATTCTAGAAAATAGAATATCAGAAAGCAGGAAACAATCCAACAATTTACCCCAAGAACAGAATTAGCTGCTACCAATTTCGGAAAAGTCAACTCACTTATGTCTTAAGCTATTTTAGACAGAACAACTTCCTTTCCAACAAAAATCAGAAGAAAATGTCATCCAGAAAGGAACTACAAAGTTGCAATCTAAATTTGTGAAATTATCTATCGAACAATAATGAACACAATATTTAACGAGGTTCAGCAAAGAACAGATTTAGCTGCTAAGTTGATAAGAAATGAAAACGAGAAGATTGAAACAAGAAATAATGAAGCTTCTAATCATGCAAAATGTACTCCCAAAAAGAAATACTCAGATTATAGTCATGAAATATATCATAAAAAATTAGAAGCAGGAAGGTTCGCTGAACTCAACCACCCTAAATTTCAGAAGGCTTGAATTGACTTACTTTTGACTACACACACAGCAGCCAGTGACCATATCCTCAAGGACTAGATTGCAAAAAAATAATAATATTGGTCTAACCGTTACTGTAATAACCGAAAAATAATATTACTGATCTTTAGAAGAAAGTAAGTAAAAAAAATCAGTCGTTATAACAATTTCAGAAAATACAACTCACTTGTGCCCTTGTCTATTTTAGACCGAAGAACTTCCTCTCTAGTAAAAATCAGAAGAAAATGATTCACCAAAGACATTCATAGACCAAAAGTTCATGATGGAACAACAAAGATCATCAAGAAAGGTAACTAAAAAATTACAATTTGAATTGACAAAAGCAATCAGGCAAAGCAGATCCAACCCCATTTGCAAAATCATCTCTATGTGCCTTCCACAAAGCTTCGACTAATTCCTTCCCTTCCAAACCTTGTGAAGTAAACTTTGCAAAAGCTCTTCTACTCAAGAACAGAGTTTTGAACATACCCTTATATGCTCTCATTGCAGCTACCATTTTATCCATATTCCCAAAATATGTAGCGACATACGAGTCGCTGTTGATCGAAACGTAATAATCCAACGCAGCTTTCGTGTTTCCATGCATGTTAGTGAAATCTTCGCCACTGAGAAGGACTGATTTGGTATATATGTTGGTATATATTGATTTAAACCCGTCAATTTCCATTAGACCATCACCTGCAGCAAGATAAATGTTTGTGTTGGTTGGAATTTCCAGTGATTTGAGGATTAGAGCTGTCTCATTTGGGGTGAGAGGGCATTTGCCACGGTTCCTCCAAACTTGGGCTGTTTCCCCAGTCCAGGGTTTCCTATCCCCCTGAGCAGCTTCAATGGATGCCATGGAAGTAGCAGAAAGCCCTTCGTACTGACATTGACTGTAAGCCACCATGTCTGGTTCGAAACGTAGGTGAAGGGACATGAACGGTTTCGGTATGGCATCAAGAAGTTCTTTGCCTTTCTTCTCTAGGGTTTCGGTAAGACGTATAGCTTTATAACAACCTTGGCATAGAGCAGCTTTTGCATACAAAGGATACCTGGAAAAAATATTAGGTAAATCAGTATATGCAGATCAACGATATGCTGTCCATTGTTGAAAAAAGCACAGAGAAGGGGAGAATGGCTAGGGTGGAGCTTTCCTTTCATTTTTTGGATCCGACTTGCCCGAGTGTGTCTTGTCTGAATCTGAGTGACTTGTTTTGGCCAAGGGCACATTAATCACTTCAGGGCTTCAGGCTATTTCACACAATGGCCTCTTAACTCAGATAGTCAGACTTATTTTATGCCCGACTTAAGTTTATCCAAATTACCCAGAGCCAGCCACTCAGACAAGTGAGACAGACGAGCCAGATACAAAAATTAGCATTTTGAAGTCTGGCTCGAGTCAAAATTGGCATGGAGTCAAATTACAGATATGAATTTGAAAAATAACTCAGACTAAAATCTGTATCATTGTCAGAAACATATCTTCGTCTACGTGCCAATACGACGCTGAAAAGATGAAAAGTTTCTAGTGTCAGAGGCAATAGTACCTGTCCCGCCTTTGGCTCATTGCTGGTGTAATTGAAATATAACGATGTTCCAACAGTGAGGGAAGAATACTTTCAACGTAATCAAAGTGACCTTTGCGTTTGCTGCAGTCCACACGAACTGGTTCTTTCGATTCTATTTCGGCTGGCAATTCCTTCACAACCTTTACAAAGCCCTTCATCTGTTGAATGAAGTAGTCGGCATCAAATACATCTGCAAAACCACTGTTAATAGCTTAAGTCGTTATCATCACAGTCCATTTAGCATCAACCAGAAGTATCCTTCCAGATTTAAAAAGAAAATGAACGTCCTAGGTAGTTTATTATTCAGCTGAAGTATTAACAATCAACAATTTTTTTAATATATAAAAGGTTATTAGAGAATCAAACTTCCGTAATAATATTAGTTTAAGTACTAATTACCATCCGACCAAGTCTTTCTTTATTAAAGTCATAACACTATAAATAGTCAACTAAAGTGCAAAAGTGTTCCTTCTTTAATTGGTGAAGAGATGGATAACGGATTTGGTTGAGCAACCATACAATTAGACCAAATGATTCAGACGGAAAAAGACGATCAATCTTTACTATCCAAATTTAGGGTGAACACTTTTCTAAACTTTCATGTTTTTGGTTGTAGCAAACACAGAAAACATTCGAGTTCAATCAAATTTATAAATAGATGTCTACCTCAATCAATAAGTTAAGTCTCAAAAAAGGCAGCTTATCTCTTTTACAAAGTGTTCTTTTTGGCAAAGTTTCGGTAAATCATAGACCCAATGTCGGGTTCAAGACATTTACACGGTAATGAAGATCTCTACGAATGGTTAAAAAAATTTATGAGCTACTTCCTTATACTTCAATGTCAATATCATTCATGTGAAATCAAAAGTGAAAAGAACGTAAAATTCTAGTGACTATACTACAACCTAACATTATTCAGCAAAAGCAGAACCACAATTTACCTTGATTCGTTCCAATACGCAGCAACTTCAAATTTGGGCAAAACCAAAGTTGCATTCAACAATCTTGCAATTCCAACACCATCACAAAGCTGAAATCACATAACAAACAAATGAACAATATAAACACCCAATTCAAGAAAACATAGTTTTCAAAAATTAGAAGCAACAAAATGAAAATAGTAAAGAGATCGGAGAAAAACCCACATCACGCCTCATCTGATTAAGCCCACCATAGCAATCCACTCTGATATATCCATTACTCTTTGCTGGTTGAACTGCAGTAATTTCAATTTTTCAACAAAATACCAATTGGAATTGTCTGCAATAAAACCAAATTAAGAACGATTCAGATTAAACAAAAGAAATAAAAACCCTAACCCTAAACCTAATCACAACCCCTTTTCCTAAATCATCTTAATTTTCACATACCAGTTAAATGCCCATCTAACCACCATTTGCAAGGTCTCCACTCTACAATTCTCCGAACACTCCATATATCAGATTTAGGGCTACACAAATAATAAGTAAAATCAGATCTGTTTAATGAAACTATAGATCGAAGAAGAAAAAGTTAGGTCTTTTATTCACTTACAGAGTAATTCCAGTTGTTGAAAAGAAATTATCAGGAAATGGTGTGGAAGGAGATAAGATGATAATCACTAGAAGTAGAGAGAGAGCAAATATGAGAATACTGAAGAGGGGTTTCACAGACAAGACTACCATTGATCTGTTCTCAGTCAAAACCCTAAAAATGAGTTTGGAAGTGAAGTTGAAATTAATACAAAGGAGAGTGAAAAACTGATCGAATTTAGGGCAAGTACATGAAAAATGGTTATGATCGAAACAGTTGGTTATGGTGGTTCTTCATACTGGTTTATTGACGTAGATCTGAAACTTTTAACTCCGGAAAATAACCTGGCCACCGAAATCCTTCCCGCATTTGGGACGAAATTGGAATCAGTGGTTCAGATTGATTCATCACCTTTCTCTAAATTTGAGTATCAAATTTAGAGCCGTTGATTTAAATTTATCTCCGGTATGAATTTCGATGGTTATATGACGATTTTTTTTTTTAACCAAGCGAAACCATTTTTAATTCATAAGTGATAAAAATCACAATGTTACATGGATGATAATTCTTATTTCTCTCCTCTGAGAACTTCATGAAAGTTACATACCTTTAAATGTAAAGTGTCTCATGAAGAAAGAAATTGACTAGACACAGACTCAAAGATAAGACCTTGAAGGTCGACAGAGAGTTCCTAGAGATCGAGAATGAAAAGACCCTAAAGGTCGACAAAATATGACTAATTTTATTTTAACTAATAATAGAAAAATACTAATATACATCCCTCTTGACTGCCATTGTTGTAGTAGATTGATTATCCTTTGTAAAGCCGCGAACACGCCCCCACCATTAAGCACATCCTTCTTCTTCATTTCTTCAACCCACCATCCCCCCACCGAATTACAGAACACACCACCACTAAACACACCACCAGACCCGAACCCACCACCACTAAACGGTAATGGTTTTGTTAGTGCAGGAGGATTATCAACCTATAGATGGTCATGATGCAATTGGGTAAGGGTTTTGTGTTCTGATTTCAAAGTTCTCAATTCAGGAAAGGTACATATCTAGGTTTTCGAATAAATTGGATAAGAATTAAAACCTCTGAATTGGTAATAAGTGGAACTGAAATGGTTTCGGAATTGGTACTTAGATATCACAATCAGATAGATTATGTCAGAAATTTGGGGATTAAGGGTTCCGACTGGATTGGGATAGAAAGAAGGAAAAATAAATGAGATTTTGGAGATTGAGGGCTTTAGGATCCGATCACACCACCACCAACTGAGATAGAGACGGAGAAAGATGAAACCCTCGTCGAGTCCGACGAGAGTTTTACCAGACTGAAACGATGAAGTACAAAAAGGGGGGTGACGCCACCAAACGCAGAAATCGCTCTGCTGCAGAGAGCAACGTTTTTTTTTTTTCAGTTTTACGATTGTTTAACTAATACTAACAATGTTTTTCAAATGGTTTTTATGTTTCATGCATATTAAGGGTTATTTCCCAAATAGCCCCTAACTTTGTGACCAGTTTCCCGCCTAGCCTCCTACTTTGTCAGATGACCTTTTTTTTTAGTTACCATTATAACACCGTTAATCAGTCATCACCTCTCTCTCTTCCATCTAATCACCTCATCTTCTCGCCACCTCATCGTCTTCACCAGCGAAGGTCGCCGCCCGGCCAATTTTCCGGTCGGCGACTTTCAAACATTTAAAAAAGAAAATTTCTCTCTCCTATCTCTCCTTATCTAAAATAAAATAAAATCTTTTTTATTTTCTCTCTCCTCTCTCTCTAAATACTCCAACGAAGGATTAACTCCACTTGACCGGTGCCTACATAGTTGGACGGTGTTAATAGAGAAAGAAGCGGTTGGGCCTCGTGCTAACAGAGATGAATGTTAACAACCTTTTGGCCCGGTGCGTTTAGAAGCACCCTTTTCATTATAGTTATGTGACTTATGTCCTCTTCTCATCTTATGATATATCCATGTTATATAATGTACTAAATTCTTAAAGAACCCATTTAGGTTGCCCAACAACCTCACAATTTGACCCAATGGTTACTTGGGAAAGTTTGATGAAGATTTGGATTATTCATGTTCCAACGGTCATTGAAAACAACACAAACAAATATGAACGTGTCTAACTATTGGACTTAATTGGGAGATTGCATAGAAAATTTTCCTTCAAAATCTTATGCAATGTAAACTTATAAAAATTGCGAAAGGTACTGGGTGGTAACATGTGTATCTCTCGTCCACAAACATCATCTTACTATTCCAAAGAAAATTAATACAAAAGTTTTCTAATGAATGAAGGTCTTCTCTAGTTTCATTTTTTAACAAGATTATTAATTTAAATTTGGTTCCTAACTTCACAAAAAAAACTTAAAGAATATGAAGTCAACAAAGTCATTTAGTTAAAAGTATGACCTAACCTTGTTAATTGCTAAGTGTTGTCTGAAATTTTAGATAGTTGAATCCCATAAACCCTTTATACTTCCTTAGTATATTTTGCATGATTAATATTCATTCTTTTCTTGCTTCAATTTCTCATCTCTGTCATCAACTTCCATTGAATCAACAAACTAATCTCTTGTAATTGAAGTCTTGGGGTTTTGAAAATTTTAGTTCTAATGGTGATAATTGGACCGAAAATAGTACTACCAGATAAAGGTCAGATATATTTCTCTATTTCTACTCTGTTTATTGTTCTTGTTGTTCTGAAAATCTGATGAATATTCCTTTGATTGTCTTGAAATTGAAAAATAAAACCCAGAATCATCTAGAGGCAAATGTTTCAATGGGTTGACTAAAAATTTTACAAAAGCATGGAAAATATGTTTGGACCGTCAAAAACTCAGTACTAGTTCTGCAAATAACATTGATGAAGATCATGAACTTAAACATGAAAATGAAAGAAACCATTTGGGGAAGAAGAAGAAGAAGATAGGCAGACTATGGAAGATGTTCAATCTTGCACCCAAAATCTTACTCTATGAAGGCCAAAAGGGACTTGAAAAACAGAGATATTTCAGTCTCATAATGTTAAGAGTTGCTACTCAAAATTTCAGTTTTAACAACAAGATTGGTGGAGGTAGTTTTGGGCCAGTTTACAAGGTCAATTTCTTTATACCCATCACAAATTTGTTCACCGTTGCGTCTATAGGCCGGCGTCCCTCTTTTTTTACTCTCGGGCCTCCCTCAGTCTTAGCGTCCCTCTTTTTTACTCTCGGGCCTCCCTCAGTCTTACCGCTCCTCTTTTTTTATTCTCGGGCCTCCCTCAGTCTTAGCGCCTACACAGATTGGGGCAGTCCGAGAACACCCGGACTTGACCTAATCAGTGTTGGACTTAAACACCATAGACTCAGACCAGTGTGAGTGTCCTCGGACTGTCCCCATCTGTAGGCCCACAAAGACGATCAAGAAAGGGGTGGCTTGAGAGCAAAAGGACGGGGTGCCTTCCGAGGGACCCATTTGTCCATTCTATTTTTTTTCTCTCACTAAGTTGTGCATTTATATAGGGTGTTCTCCCGGACGGAACCACAATTGCGGTGAAAATACTTTCTCAAAGTACAAGTGATGGAATTTCACAATTTACCAATGAAGTAAATATTCTTTCGAATTTGATACACCCAAACATAATTAAATTATATGGAAGTCACAGTGAGAGTGACAGTGGTAAGTACCTGCTGGTATACCAGTACATGCAAAATGGTAACCTTGATGATGCTTTGCAACCTGGTAATCAATCAATTATTTTTGTTTTCGGGGTAATTCATGTTTGGTCCCCAACTGTGACCAACTCGTCTCTTTGGCCTGACAAATACCATCCATAGACTGTTTAGTTATTGTAGTTTAGGACGATTGTAAAATTAAAATTAACTTTACTTTATCTTTTCTAGATTTATCCTTTGTCTCTTTTCTAATATCTCTTTCTCCTCTTTCGTTATCTTTTCTTCATCATCCCTCTCACTCCATCCTCGATTGAAGACCTTTGGGTCCTTAATAGAGGAGAAAGAAAATCTAAACTCAAAGATTCTAGTGAAGTTGAAGTCGCCAAGGTGAATCCCTTTGTCTAGGTGGGGGTTTTCCCTTCGTTATGGGGGACGTGGAAATTAGAGAAAAGATCAAGAGTAAATCGGGAAAAGATAACTTGAAGTTGAAATAGTCTAACATAACCGTTAAAAAGGGGGCAAACAAGCAAATGGGTCATGTTTGCGGGCCAAACAGGAATTTCCCAAGTCAATAGAAAAATACCTAAAGTTTTTGAATTTTGACTTGATTCTTTTGGCAGATGAAGATGTAAAGAAGTTGAAGAGAAAACTTGATTGGAAAACCAGGTTTAAGATTTGCCTAGGGATAGCAAAGGGTATTGCTTACTTACATGAACTCAATATTGTTCATAGAGATATTAAACTTGCAAATATTTTGCTTGATAAGTCTCTAAAGCCAAAGATCTCTGATTTTGGGTTGGCTATGCATTGCCAAGGAGAACTCACCAACCAACCTATTGAAGGAACATAGTGAGTGAAAAAAGAACTTGTTCTAATACAATTACTTTATTAATTGATTCATCTTTGTAACTTAGGTAAAATTTAAATATTGCCAATTTTCTAAACGATTTAAATTTGTTAGTTTAATTCATATTTCACTGACGCAGTGGTTACACGCCCCCGGAATATACTAAACATGGTATCTTAAGTGCGAAAGCAGATGTATATAGCTTTGGAGTATTAACACTGGCACTTATGTCTAGAAAGAATGTTTATTCTTATTATGGTGAATACGAGCTTCTTCAAGAATTGGTGAGTAAGAAAAAAAGATAAAAAGGTTACACCTTCAACCCGAACAAAAAAATGATTCAGATCTACTAATATTTAGGCATTCGTTATGGCAGGCTGTTTCATTGTTAAAGAAGGGAGATCTTCTAGAACTCATAGACGAAGACATGAAAACAAATATTTCAGTAGAAGAAGCCAAAACGGTGATGAATTTGGCAATGTTATGTATTGTTGATGATCCGACAATGAGGCCTAGTATGTCTGAAGTTGTGTTTATTCTTGAAGGCAAGACTCCAATCAAGCCACTCCCTTCTCCACTTGGATCCTACTACTCATCTATAGTCGATCACGATACTGAAGAGGAAGATCAAATCAATTCTGGATGCAATGAGAACTTATAAGGGTACGTTCAAAACTCTCTTCTTGAGTGGAAGGGGGTTTTTCTAAAGTTTGGAAATCGTCGATGATTCCATTAACTTTTGTTTATGCTATAAAGAATGTAAACCTATTGGACGCACATTGACATTGTTTACTCTTTACCATCAAAGGGATGGAATTTGGACTCTTAGACAAATATCCACCAAGAGCAACTCTTATTTTGTATCGATGCTGAAACTATATTAATGAAATAATAAACCCTTTTCAAAACAAAACTAAACAAAGCAATAAAGTATGAAAATAATGAAATTGAGGGGAGATTTTATTCAATTAGGTTAAGAGAATCATATTCAAAAAAGTTAAAGAACAAAAATTTAGATGATAGTGGAAACACTTAAGCATATATATGGTGTTTTTTTCGATTGAGAAACAGATCTTGGAGCGACTCTAATCAGAAGGTAATCTGAAGCAGCAGATATGAAGTATATGGCTTTTATTGCCCTTGTGTTCAGCAATTACCGGTTGGATTGTAGCAGGTGGTGGTTGTTCTTCTGGTGGTGATACTGGTAGTGGTGGCTCTGTCATTGGTGGTGGTGGTGGTGGTGGTGGGAGTCTAGTTTTTTTCCTTATTGTAACTTGTTCACGAAAAGCCCTAGAAGCAATAATTTCATCAATCATTGCATCAGTAAGCATATTTGAATCAGAACCCATACTTCAAAATTTGATTCTACTTCTTTTACTTTAGATTATTGTTCTTGATATCTCACTCTGTTTATTTGTATATAGAACCTGAAATCTTGAATCACCCTGAAAGAAATTTCTATTTGTTTTTCCTCTTTCTCTCTCTTAGGGTTTGTTGTTTGTGAGACTTGGGTAGTGGGAATCAACGGATATTTATAGAGTGAAAACTCTAGTTTCTATTTTCTTGTCAATTTCTAAATCTTCTCAAGTTCAACTTCTAACGGTCATTTTCTTGATCGTGTGGTTTGAAATACTGAACGCCATTTTGATTCTCTTATATCAGCCGCTTATATCTACTGCGCAATTTAACGCGGCTTTTCTCGTACCGTTAGATTAATTAGTATCATTCAAAATGTACCGAAATACCCTTTACTTTATCCTTTTTCTCCTGTATATCCTCTTTCATCTTATTTTCCCCAATTCTTCTCCACCTAAAGTTAACCGTCAAGACCAACTGTTTTAACTTTTTTTGAGTTTTGCCCTTCACTTGTTTGACTTAAATTTGTTTTTGAACTCTTTTATCAACCTAATCTCTCTCTCTCCTCTATTTTTTTCTTCTTCGACCTACATCGACAATAGCTCTGTCGAATAACGTTACCCGCAGTTAACAATAAAAATACGTGTCATCCTCGTATCTCCTCCTGCCAGCACCACCACCATCACTCTCTCTTCTCTATTTGAAATTTCACCTACTCAGAGACTGGGGGTTAAACTTAGAGAAAAGGGAAATAGCTTGAAACTCGTCGTCAAGGGACTCAATGAGAAGGATTCCATGCCTTGAAAGTCTCCAGACCCCGACGGTTTCATGCCTAAAACTTTCACAGGTTGAAGGGGTTTCTACTGTAACCTTTGGATGCGACGAGGGTTTCAAGCCCATTTATTTTATACATCCTTTTGGTACAAGCATTTAAAATAAAAAAAAAGATGATATATTGACCATGTCTCAATACCATTAGCCGGGTCCTAAATTGGATCTATGTTACATTTGGCGCTTTACCTTCCATATTTAGCGGCCGTTCCTCTCCGGTGCAAAAAGTTACGTAATTGGTAATTCAAAAAAGTACATCAATTTACTTATTTATCATTTACCCGTGGATTTAATTTACTAATTTATCATATATAAAGTATATCAAATGTTCATTCTATAAAATGAGGTGTATAATGACTACATGCGCATCCCCACCTCGCCACACCCAACCCTTAATCTCAGGCTCCTCTGTCCACTTCAGTCATAACAGCATTGGAGGAAGATCATTCAAATCAATGGTGGATGTAATGAGAACTTATAAGGGTATGTTCAAAACTCTGTTCTTGAGTAGAAGGGAGTTTTCTTTTCCAAATTTGGAAGGGAAGGAATTGGTGGTAGACCACTAGACACATAGAGATTATTTTGGAAGTAGTAAAGGATCCGCCTAATCAATTTCGAACTAATTTCTTGCTTTCTCTCTATGTATTAAGTTTGCCTACTTTTTTATTCTACCATTTACTCTTTGAACCTACAAATTGGATAGCAAACATAAAACAGAGTCGACGATTTGATTAACTCGGGTACTAAACAATGGAATTCGTTGAAGACTATTGTTTATGCTATAAAGAATGTAATACTATTTCACACACATTGCCAATGTTGACTCTTAACTTGTATTAATGCTGAATTATATTAATAAAACTATATCCCCTTTTCAACCAAAAAAGAAAGAAAAGCAATGAAGTATGAAAATAATGAAATGAAGGCGAGATATTATTCGATTAGGTTAAAAGAATACTATTAAGAAAAGTCTAATATGAAAAATTTACATGAATATGATTAGCAACTCAAACACAAATCTTTTTTAAAGTAAGATTCAAAACTCTGAGCAACACACAAAGTTAAAGAACAAGAATTGAGCAAGTGGTGTTTTTTTTTTTCCGATCGAGAACGAGAACTTGGAGCCACTCTAATCAGCAGGTAATTTGAAGCAGCAGATATGAAGTTTCTTTTTCCTTATTGTGACTTGTTCACGAAAAGCCCTAGAAGCAATAATTTCATCAATTATTGGTTGGCTTGTAGCAGGTGGTTGCCCTACTGGTGGTGATACTGGTAGTGGTGGTGCTGTCATTGGTGGTGGTGGTGGTGGTGGTGGGAGTCTAGTTTTTTTCCTTATTGTAACTTGTTCACGAAAAGCCCTAGAAGCAATAATTTCATCAATCATTGAATCAGAAAGCATATTTGAATCAGAACCCATACTTCAAAACTTGATTTTACTTCTTTCCTCTTTAGATTATTGTTCTTGATTCAGTAAAGAATTGATAGATTCACTCTGAAAACTATTTCAAGAAATTTCTAATTGTTTTTCCTCTTTCTCTCTCTAGGGTTTGTTGTTTCTAAATCTTGAGCAGTGGACTAGCGACCGATATTTATAGAGTGGAAACTGTAGTTTCTATTTTCTTGCCAAGTTCTAAATCTTAAGTTCAACTTCTAACGGTCATTTTCTTGATCGTGTGGTTTGAAATACCGGATGCCGCCTTGATTCTCTTCTATCAGCCGTTTATCTCCACCGCGCAATTTAACGCGGCTTTTCTCGCGCCGTTAGATAAACTAATATAAATCTAAATGTACAGAAATACCCTTCGCTTTATCCTTTTTCTCCTGTATCTCCTCTTCATTCTTCTTTTCCACATTTCTTCTCTAACAATAGTATCACAAAATCACACTCAACACTCCACGATGTTATCTCCTAATCCCAAGCATCTTCTTGCATCAATTAATTTTTGGGTTAATTTCGGTTTGCCTCCTATTTGTGACTAACATATCATTTTAACCCTCAATTGTGTCCTGCATCTCGTTCCAGCCTTCAAGACCTCCAGTTGTTTTTATTTTATTTCTTTTTCGTATGATCCATTAAGACCTCTCCTTCTACCACCACTCTCTCTCTTCTATTGAAACTTTGCCTCAATCAACGACAAAGCGTTGAACCCCGACCAAAGGGAAAGAGCTAAAAACACGTCGTCAAGGGTTTCGATGAGAAGGGTTTCGATGAGAAGGATTCCAAGCATTCAAAGCTCTCCAGATAAGAGGGTTTCATGCCTAAAACCTTCAAATATGAGGTTTCACGTCGGAACCCTTCGGATTTGAGAAAGGTTTCCAATGGCCAAAAACTAGGGGTGGGAAAAAGATTCGGAAGACCGCTATCCGATCCGTTCGACCGAGATAAAAAGTGTCCATGGACACCCGATGGTCATAACGGTCAGTGTCCGACCGGCCCGAAAGAATTGGCGGACGGTCATGGTCAAAATTCTATTTCGAAGGACAGACCGCTAACCGACCGGTACGAGTGACCGAATAGGTTGACCGACTAAATTGTCCTCATTTTAAGAAGTTGACCATTGAATTTATAGACATATGAATATATGATGGTCATTGGCTATAGTCATATAGTCCTCTAGAAGACCAAACATTAGTACATGGCTTAATTATATCTTGTCAAATGATTAACTGTGTTTTTTTCTTTTTTATATCTACTTTTGCTTTCTTGGTTAAACATCTTCATTTGTAAGTAATTTTGTTTGTGGTAATAAAAATGAAGTTTTGAATTTAAGTAAATTTTATTGGAAAGCCCGGACCGAGACCGTCCGGTGTCCGATTGGCCCGGTAAAATAAACGGTCTTGGACGGTCAATGGACAAAGAATTCTTGAGAGTACCGTCCGAGTACGCCCGTGTAAATAGGTGGTCACCAACAGTTTATGTCCGAGTCGACCGGTTCGATGAAGTTAGAGTCCGGTACCGACCGGTCCGGACCGATTCCCACCCCTACCAAAAACCTTTCAGCATGTCGCAGGTTTAACGGCCTGAAACCCTTCGTCGTCTTGAAGGGGTTTCTACATGAACCTTTTGATATGACGAGGGTTTCACGCCCATTCCCTTTCTTACAGATATTTAAAATCTTCAAAGATGATATTTTGACGATATTTTGCTGCCATTTAGCCGAGTCCCTGTAGTATAGACCAAAAGGATCTATGTTACTCTTTGGTGCTTTGCCTTCCATATTTAGCTGTCGTTCCTCTCGTGTGTAAAAAGTTCGGTAGTTGGTAATTCAAATAAGTATACTATATATATACATCTATTTATCATTTATATGTTGATTTAATTTTACTAATTTATCATAAATAACGTATATCATATGTTCATTCCATAACATGAGGTGTAAAATGACTATATATGCATCCCACCTCGCCACACCCACCCCTTAATCTCAGACACCTCTGTCCAGTTCGGTCCTAACAGCACAAGTCCAATACCCCAACGGTACAAATGTTTAGTAGCTGGTCAATTTCGCAAACTACATTATGTGAACTTGATTCAATTTTCTGTTTACTTGAACTCTTTTTATTTCCTTCCGTAAATAAGAATCTGTAACATTTTATTCAGAAAAATATGGAATTAAAGACTCGGGGTACATACATGGGGACTACAATGAGATTGCTGGCTCAGACGTTGGTTGAGGGTTTTCCGAGCGATCAGTTTGTACTTCTTTTTGTCGCTTTCTCTGGAAATAAGGATGAAGCTGGGAAACACCTTCCAAGTACAAAGGGGTTTGCATTTCGATCAACCGTGAAACCTACAAATCGAAAAAGCCTCATTAAGTATAGTGCATGACTCTAATACGGAATACTTAGAACATTTGCATATCACTCAAACTCCACTATATACAGAGCAATATAGTGCATGACTCAAATATGCAATAGATGAACTAACGTTAAACTTGATAACGATGTTAAAAGAGTTATCAATTTCAAATACTAGGAAAAAAATCAACGGAGATTTCGTACAAAAATTATTAAGCTTTAAGAGGAAATATTCAGATTTGCCTTATGAAAATTGTACTTAGTGGCTTACTGGATCAGTGGCGTCAAATGTTCATTCCCCACCATTGGTATTATTTGAATACTAAAATAAAATGAAATAAGTAAAAAAAAGAAGATTATATGAAGTGCTTTTAAGAGGCTACTTACTGCTCTGCGGAAAGCAAACATCTCTTCTTGACCAGATAACAAAGCTTGAATTCCAGATGGTGCACCACCTGAACCCACACTTCCTTTTGCTAAAACATCTCGACGGAGTGCGCCACCTTCTGTTTCCGTCTCAAATTGGAAGCTGAAAAAGAAAAACTATTCACTTAATGGTAACCCATTTTCCAGAATAGTATTTGCCGTCGCTCTGATCAGTTTATAGACACCAATGCTGGTTTCTCTGTTTTAGTATCACAATAGGCAATCAAGCTATCATTTCAACAGAACTAAACTCACAGAAATTAATTCAGAGACCTGAGAGCATACAAGAATGGTACGCAAGCTAATGAATTCCATCTTTTCAGATAGGAACTAACAAACGTGTAATAACTCATGAATTATTCGTAAGGATTGCCAAATAATATCAAGAAATTTAACAAAATAAAATGTCAGTTTTATGTTTCAATTGTATTTCCTTTTCTTTGAAAAAAGAGTCAGTTATATTTTTTACGAGTACTACCACAAGTTTTGGTGCTTGCTAAGAGATATGTATAAATCTCAAGTGATGCTTCTACAAACGAGTTATGTCACAACCCTAACACTATTTTAGCATCTCATGACAGCCAGCTAATTTTTAATGTTTATAAATCATCTGTGAAGAAACCCACAAACCACTACCTTTCCAAATCAAAAAGTGTTCCCTCAGCTGTTCCCTGGAACAGATCGTCAATTGAAGAAGCTGCTGTACAATAAAGGCAGCAATGATGATTGTATAACTCATCAACGAGGGTGATAAATCTCCTTGCCTGATAACAGAGGAGAAAACATAGTCATATTGTCTGAAACAAACCTCCCCCTGGTGTGATAATCTAGTCAGGAAATCAAGTTAACAAATGAATTATTTTGAAATGAATCAAGGCCAATCTCTAGTAGACCTAATGACTAGTCCACAAAAAAAACTACTGCCACGGGTAATTATCAGTACGGATGCTAAAAGCAAGAAGTTTAAAAGAAAAGTACCTTGTCTCGATTTTGCATGCTCATCATAGGAATGTCTGATACAAAGACAGTGTGGAAATTTCTTGCAACCGCAATGTAGTCTGCTGCTCCTACCTAAGAGATTAAGATAAGGATGAAAACTCCACATAAATATGTGAGGATACTAGACAACTTACACATTTATACCTAAATATGATAATCAGATTATGTACAAGTATCTCAATCAGAAGAAAAAAATTGCACACTTGGACAATGCAGATATATTACCGGGCGACCACATAGATAATCAAATGCAAATCGCGCTACCCCATTACAGCTTTCAGGAACCTCCAAAAATCTGAGTAGAAGTAGATAGATTTCACTTAGCAGAACTCTTTCGCACTTTAATTAAGTTCTGGTTAAGAATGTACCTTCCAAACATCACAGGGATGGTAGTGGAGACAATCTTCCCACCAGATTGATTGGTTACATTGGCCCACATTTTCTCAAATTCTGTAAGAGCATGGTCATCTAAAGGACAAAAGTGGTGAACCTACAGACAAATACTCAGCGTCAAAAGTAGACCAAATAATCTCACTTGCTATGATGAATATATTGGAACTCAAATATATCACTTCAAAACACAAACTTCAATAAAGAAAGAAGTAACTACAAATGAGCACTTGTTTCAGCTTTTTACCTGATCTACGCTTCGTTTTGCAATAAAACGCCGATAATCTATCTCGCTTCCAATCAAAACATTCTGACAATGCTTGCCTAGTTTAGCGACCAATTTCATGAAGATATCACGCTGCATACCATCCTGCATTCACAATTATTGGTGGATAAGGGAGGGACTGAATACATGAGATTTAACTATCAAGTGTCTCTTTAAAACTAACTGAGGCGAAGATGATGAGGATCGCAAAGCAATCTCAAAAGATGAACATGTTTCAATCCGTAAGAAGTATCTGAAACATGAGATATATGGAAATATATACATATAATTTATTGTTACAAAAATGTAGGCAAGGATATTGTCTCAAATAGTTTTCTAACACCTTGAACAATAGTACATATTGTTAAAAGAATATCCCCACTCCGCAGATAGAACTGCTAGAGTTAAAAACATGTAAGAAAATTATAGAGCATTGTATTATTAGAAAAAAGGTAATTAAGAGTGTCCTACAGTGAAGTAAACCTGATTCAGATCTTCTGGTGCTCTATTACTGGTGGCCACGAGGATAGTACCAGTACTTAACAATCTGCTAAGAATTCCAGATAAAGCCACGATGGCGAATACATCAACAGCCTGTAATAAGCTAAAAGTAAGTTTGCCTCATTTAATATATGGTATCTGTAAGAGTATATACTATATAATAATATAAGGGCTGCCATAAGACACGGATACTACACTTGCAAACTTGTCGTACCTGTATTTCATCAAAGCAAAGAATGCTCGCCCCCTTTTGACCTGAAAGACGATCTACAAGGAACTTGTCCGCTACAGCAGGGAGAATATTTTTCAGCTGTACCGCTTGCTTATATCTTTCTTCTTCAGCCAACCATTCTTTAACTTTTGTATCAAATGGAAGGTTCATAATCCAACTCGAAATACCAGACAGAGAAGACTTCTCCTGCATTTGCTTCTTCCATATCTTGTGCATATGTTCATTGATTTCAAGCATGGCCTACAAAAACAATAGATACGATCTTGAACTGTGGAAGTAAAACTTGAGAGAGTTGAAAGCCTAAGAATCTCCCTGACATGGACACTCCGTCTTAGTGTTTTTCTTTTCGGCATTGATACTCGTAGTATTCGATACACTGACAGTCTAATCAGACACTTGTATAGTCACTTACTCACTTCAGGTTGTGGAATGGAAGGTTTGTGCTAACATCTTTTTCGGACTTGCACGAAGTCGTGTTATGACAATAAAACACCAGTTTATGATAATGTCTTTTCGGAAGTTTAATAGGTGCCTCCTGTAAGTGTTAAAGGTCCCTCCTTCCTTCACAAACTCCCCCTCAAATTTGCCTTGAGGAAGGATAACACATATACGGGGCGCCTTTAAAACTTCACATGTTTTTTCGTTGTAACAATTGTTAATCTATAATTCGAAAAATGTACGTAAAAAAGACATTACCTAACTAAGATAGGAAATATATATGTCTATAGTGTGTCCATATTTTGACTTCTTCCGGACACCGTGTCAAACACCTTGTACTGATCAGAGGTACTCACTCATACACGTGTTTAAAAAACATTTATATATCTTAGAAGAGCATGAGCATGTAATTTATAATATACACGCGCTCACTTTAAGTAACAGATGGCCTGATCACAAGCATATGCGCAAACTGTGATGTTGTTATCAGGAAAAATGGAATATTTTTCAAGGCAATTCACCTCATGAAAGTGAAATCTCCGCCGGTGTGGAACAATACCTTCGGTAGCACTATAGAACATATCCATTAGCATAGTCTTTCCTGCATTGAAATAACATCAGGTCAAGTTCTCAAATACCCGTATAGGGAAGTGTTATTCTCTTGATACAAGCAAAAGATTGTTCAAGTCAAATAAAATTAAAGAAATAAATAAATCAAGCTCAATGAATGGATACCAGAAAGAAATTCAACAGGAACAAATAACACGGTAACTAAGCATGTCGCAAACGCATAAAAGACATACCAGTTCCAACATTTCCATACAAATATAATCCTTTCGGGGCTTGAGGAGCAACTGGACGGCTACCAACAGCGGAATCCAATCTCCTCTCTCGATTAAGGTAGGAGACCCATTTCCCAACTCCTGGTTCTACATACTCATTTCTCTTCCTGAATCACATAGCATGGTCTATTAACAGGGCAACAGAATAACTTATTTGTCGCAGTGAATAATATTCAATCTACTGTCATGACTTAGTTATAAAAAATTGTTGTAGAAGAAGAAAACGGAAAATGGCAAATGGAATATGAACCTTATTTTTGAATGGTTTAGAAACATATCAAACAAGAAAATTAAGCATGTTAATTGTACACAAAAATCAGAGTGTCAACAACGAGAGCAAAGATACGACATATGTGTATAACACTGTTACAGTATGAACCTGATGTCAAAATTAAATAACATAAGAATCAAAGTTTGGTTGCACAGCTCTTTAATCCCTGCTCATCTATGCAAAAAAAAGTTTGGTTGCACAAGATTTAGTGAAGTAGAAACCATCTGCTTGGCGAGTGTGAAATTTATGAAATACCAAGGATGGATTCACTTCTCAAGATTATTAAATAATCGTCACTTAGACCAAATAGAGCTAGAACATGGACTTAACAAGGTGAATAATACTTCTTTCAACACTCAAACTACTATTTCTTCAACTTCTAGATACTCTTAATTTGAAGCATAAGAGTTTCTAAATAAGATATCATTTACATATAAATATTTGCATGTGTAATCTAATATAGTCTATGTTCTTATGTTTAATTCTTTTATAGAAACACTCAAACACATATAAGTTGTCAACACAATTTTCTTTATAATCAAAGATATGTATCAAGTGAGACAACAAATAATTTGGACAGTACATGAAGTTAAAAAATAGATACTAACCGGATAATCCATTTCTCAATAAGGCTATTCCGTTGCTTGTTCATGGCTGTCCATACACCACCTTGTTGCCTAACTTCCGCTTCCTCCATCAAAAGTTTCCGCCTTTCATCCTCTCTATTCTTCTCCCAAATTGCCAATTTTCCCTGCAAAAACAAAACGAAATTAATACAATGCAACACCAAAACAATGTCAAAGTGCATTATATAATCCAAAGACATACATGATAGTCCTCCATCTCTTTCTCATATTGTTGCAACCTCTCAAGTAGTTGTTCCAATTCAACAGCAACCCTTTCTTGGTAAGGATCATGTTGAAGTTTTCCTTGTTCAACCAAACTCTTATACTGAATAAGTGGCCCTGTAAAACAAATTTGGGCGCAAAATGTAAAAAAATGACAACTTTTAAAGTAGAATCAAAATTTGAGCTTTAAATCGAGTGCTCCAACTTAGATAGATAGAGAGCAAAAGAGAGAGCAAAATCAAACAAGATTGAGTTTTGATATACTAAATGAGGAATGAAATCATAAATAGAAGTAACAATTGATCAAAATAAACAAGAAAATTCATAATCCACTAAAAATTAAACTAGGTCAGTAGATAGAGAGTGGAATTCTAACCAGGACGCTTTGATGAAGAAAAATGAGATTGATCACAGAAACATCGAATCGGATTAACATGAAACTTGGTGGATTGGTTAATTAGGGTTTCGGAAAAGAATTTCCGAGAAAGAATTGATGAAAGAGAATAAAATCTCCTGATTGTCTTCGTCATTAGTCTGGAGTTGAAGATAGGTTCTCCGGGAAGATTGGAAATTTAGGAGTATCGCCATTTTTGTGTTCTCCAACTTCTTCATTCATTTCTGGCTGCTTCAATTACTCTTTTGCTACGTGTTCCTTTATGGACCGTGTAGAGGTTATGATACAGTGTTTTCAGTAGTATCAGATCAAATATGTAGGGTTGCATCCACCACCCTTGGTACCACCCTTGCTAGAGACTCGGTCTGCCGACTTCATGGACTTAAGAGGGGTTTCCAACCGCTATACGAGAGAGTGGACTTAAGAGGGGTTTCCAACCGCTATACGAGAGAGTGGTGGACGTGTCATATTGTCAAGAAAATGAGATTCTTCTTAGTTTTGTTAATTAGTTTTAGTGGGTGGTGTAAGATATTGATGTTTGGAGAAAAATGTGGTTTGTGGGGAAAGATATCTGTATATAGAAATTTACATTGAAAACACTTTTATGTTTACCTCTCAAAAGTAATTATTACCACATGTTATGTTATCAATGCAACCAAACTCACCTTTATAAACTTCTCATATGCTCAATTTATGAAAAGAACACATGGTAAGTTATTAGTCTATACATATATAGATCAAAGAAGAAGCTCCTGTAAAATCCATCTTCCACTGCTAAACTAGCCTCTCGTTTCTCTTTCTCTTGTGTTTTGTTCGTTTGTTCTTTCGGCATTGTAATATGCATCGGGGAAGAGCTAATGCTTCCGGTTGTCTTGCTGTTCAAGGCATCTTAATGCTACTGTTCTTTGGTTTCATTCTTCAATTTCAGGTTGCAGAGGCTGCTACTTTTGTCGTCGGAGACGACAAGGGATGGAGCTTTGGAGTTGCTTCTTGGACTGATGGCAAATCGTTCAAGGCTGGTGATGTCCTTGGTAAATATTTACATGTACATCAAATTAGTTATGTTTTGTCCTTCACTCCTTCAGGAATAATATAAAAATAAGTGGCTTAAACGCAAAGTAAGTTTAGATCGACTGATCCACCCAAATAACTGGGAGAGTGGATCATGTTAGGTGTAGCCGTGTAGCCCGAGCAGATCCCATGTCGAGCCCCCGAGTTAATTGATATATGAAATGTTGAGTTGTTGGAGTTTAGTATGAATTATCAGAGTAGACTAGTAGAGTTTGTGCCCTGTTTATAGAAATATCACATATAGAAGAGCTAGTTAAAACTTGGTCTGAGTTACTAGGCCCCGGATAGGTGAAGATCATGGATCCACCCTTGTCTGATCTCAAACTGCTCCCGTCCCCGACTGGTTTGTCCATGAATGTTGTCTCACCATCCACTAATCTAGTTATCAAAGTCCAAACCATCCATCTGATTTTAGTAACATCAATCTAAACGGATGTTACCTGTTTTCTCGCCTATAACAAACTACAACCTTCTGTTTATTTCGAAATCGCATTATGGGTTGATGAGTACTAAGGAAATATTCTAACAATCTATTCTTTTCTCTTTTGTTTTTCAGTATTCAATTACGATCCATCTGCCCACAACGTTGTTGAAGTACCGAGCAGTGGCCAGGGCGGTTGCAGTGTACTGGACGGGTCGAAAATGTACAGCAGTGGAAGTGATCATATTGTACTAAAGCCAGGAAGGAACTACTTCATTTGTGGAATTCCTGGACATTGTATTAGTGGAATGAAGATATCTGTTAGGGCTTTAATGTAAGATAAAGTTATAGATTATAGTAATGGGGAAGTTTTATAAGGCCTCCCCAATTTTGTTAAAAGGCCTCCCCATGAACCATTTTACTTGTTAAATTATCACTTAGGGGAGGTCTTTTAACAAAAATGAGGGGCCTATAAAATCTCCCATAGTAATGAAGGGAACAAAATTTTTATTATGTTTCTTGGGGATTTAGCAGAAAATCAGAATGGTCTGTTCAAACTCTACTTTTGGGGGTGATTTGTAATTTGCAGGTAACCCCATTGCTTAATGGTCCCTCGAAAATAACCTCTATTGAATAATAAGGTTAATTTTATTTTGGCCCCCTAGATACGACTAGTTTGGCATCGAGAAGAAAATCAGAAACCGTCTTCGTTATTTCAACTTCAGTCTGACAAAGCTTTTCGTTTCTCCAATGATTACTCCATAAATGTCTATAACTCTATATTCGAATCATGAAGGTTATTTGGGTTATACTTATGGACAGTAAAAGGACAGGGAGAGAAACCATACGAAAGGAAGGGTAAAAAAAATGTATGTATGAACGGTGAAGTTTGGCTAACAAAATCGTAATCTTAGCCCCAAAATTAAAATAATGGACAAATGGCTAACATTTCCAGTTTTTTTTTTTGTGCAAGTTAAAACAATAATTAAAGAGGCCTAAAAAGCCCAACAACGTAGAACCTAAAGCCCGACAACATCTACTTTATCTAGTGCCTAAATTACATAGGATAAATCTTGGTGATAAACTGCTTCCACCGAGACTCGATCCAAAAATTCAATGGACTTAAGAGGAATGTCGAACCGCTACAGTAAAGAGGGGTCGACACTAACATTTCGAGTTGGTCGGTGCCTAAAATGAAATTAACCCCAACAGATGACATCTATGAATGCTATCAAAATCGTTGGATAATACACACATCTAACGGTGAAGATCTAACGACGACGTTAGAAAGGTAAGTTGTAGCAAATTACTCAACTCCGCTAGGAATCTCAAGGAAAATTTCTCAAGAAGAAAAGAGGGGAAAAATGAAACCCTGAAATTGTTCGATCTTAGAGAGAGAGAGAAACAAAATTCAGGAAATAATCTCTTCATTTCTTATGTAAGATCAATTCCTCTCAATCCCATAATTTTTTTTTTCTGAATTTTATTGTTTGTGTAGTTCGTAATTCTATCAAATCGATTCGAATTGGTAAAGATTGAACATTTAGTACTTTCTCTCTCTTAATTCAATTGGAATTCCGAATTCTTAGAGATTTCAGTGAGCGAGTTGTTAATTTTGAAACTAGAATCAACCGATTTGATGAAGAAGACTTGGGTTTAATTTGAATTTTAGTTTCTACTTCTTTCATAGTTTTGCTAGGGTTTCGAAATTTCTCTAGTTATTTGTTAATTGGTTGAGAATTTACTAGCCATGGATGGAAACAAAGATGAAGCTTTGAAATGTTTGAAAATTGGGAAAGAAGCAATTGAAATTGGAGATCGTAATCGTGCCCTAAAGTTTATTACCAAAGCGCGTAGACTTGATCCAAGTCTTTCTGTTGATGATCTATTATCTAGTTTAGAAACTGATGAATCTGGTGTTCCTAATTCAACATCAAACGGTGACAAATCTTCCTCTTCAGCTAGGGCAACAAGTAATCCATCTCTTAAACATAGGGTTCCTTCTACTGGATCATCATCATCTTCTTCTTCTTCTCAGAAGACTTATACTGAAGAACAGATTTCGATTGTTAGACAAATAAGAAAGCAAAAAGATTATTATGAGATTTTAGGAGTGGAAAAGAATTGCTCTGTTGAAGATGTTAGAAAGGCGTATCGGAAATTATCATTGAAAGTTCATCCTGATAAGAACCAAGCTCCTGGTTCTGAAGAAGCATTTAAATCAGTTTCGAAAGCATTTCAATGTCTAAGTGATGAAGAGAATCGAAAAAGGTATGATGTTTCAGGGTCAGATGAAGTTGTTAACGAAAGACCTGCAAGAAGAAGAGGTCCACAAGGGTTTAATGGTTTCTATGAAGCTGATGTTGATGCAGATGAGATTTTCAGGAATTTCTTTTTCGGCGGAATGCCTCGAGCCACTACCCAATTTGGTGGATTTACTTTTGGAACTAATATGGGTCCGAGTGTTCGAACTGCAGATAATGGATCTAATGGTTTTAACGTTCGAGCTTTGATTCAGTTACTACCTATTCTCCTTGTAATTCTATTGAACTTCATGCCTTCCTCAGAGCCGATTTATTCACTTTCTAGGTCGTACCAGTATGAACATCAATTCGTAACTCAAAAGGGTGTCAACTATTTTGTTAGGACTTCGAAATTTGAGCAGGATTATCCACCTAATACTGAAAGTCGAATGGCACTTGAAGAACGAGTTGAAAGAGATTACTTTTCGATTCTTGGACAAAATTGTCGGGTTGAGTTGCAGCGGCGTCAATGGGGACTTTCGTATGAGACACCACATTGTGACAGATTGAAGGAGTTTGAGGCAATTGCTTGATATTTCTGTTTAAGGTGTGTAGATTATCTATCTTTTCTTTTTCCTGTTACATTTCAAGATATGATAAGATACCTTTTCTTAACCTTGTGGACGAGTGAGACCAAAGAATGAGAATTATTGACTTCTCACTGCATATGTTTGTGAATTCCTGCCTAAACTCTTCCAGACTTGTATTTGGATATAGGGGTTGGATCTTCCTTCTGTTTCAAGGTTGTGATAATTTGTTAGTCTGACTGATATTTTTTATTCTCGACTGACAACGTTCGTACATATTCACTGCTTAAGTATGCTCTTAAGACATGAGTTCCTTTACCCGGCGACCTCAAGCAGCCCCTTGATCAGATGCCCCCATATAGAGTCTTCCAGTGGCATGTTAGAATCCTCTCCGTATTACTTAGAAAATGTTAGCCACCTATTCAGATAGAAAGATTATACGTCCAACCGTAACTGAAACAGCCTAATTGCTAGAGCGGAGATCTACCAAGAGCCAAGTAGATCATACATGAAGGAGTTGCTTGTTCCTTTTCTCTACTACATGCTGATTGCTTCAACCTAGAACTCAAATTTACTTGCGAAGGATTGGTGAGCTGTATTTCTTCAGCAGACTAAAGTGATGCCTGATGGATACCTGTTCAATATCATTCTTCTGTGTTTCCTTCAAAAGTAGTTCGGACGCGAGAATGGTGTAACAGGCTAGGGTCTAATGCCAAGTTGTTGGATAACTAATAGAAAGGGTCTACTAGAGATGATAATCGAAATGGTATTGACCTAATTTATTATTTCAAACTGAATAACAATTAACGTCAACTAATTTATTGTATTGCTTGATTTTGCAGTTCTTTATAGAAATTTGAAATAGTGTTGTCATTAGAAGATTAGTTTTGAATGTGATAGCGTTGAAAATGGTATTCATCTCTTTTTGCAGGTTCATATGGAGTAGTTTTTGCTTGAAGTTTGAAGACTCCATGATGAGGAAGTTCGAGTTCAATCTTTACGTATAAAGGGAACAACTATATATTCTTCCGTAATTTACTTAATTCCATGCTTGGTTTATATACCTTCTTAGTTCTTACACTTCTACAACTCTTCTTTTGAGAAATATCAACTTTCTAATGGTCTACATGAGTGAGTGTCTAAATATCAACTTATATCATTTCTACTTCTGTAACGTCATTTCAGTATTTCACGGTTTTTGGACCTCCTGCCTATGTTTGGCCGCCCCTGGGGCATACGTCCACATGCGTGCCCTAGATGGATTTTAGGTCCATCCTCCCTAATAATATTATTATTGGTTTTATTATCGGCAAAGTTACATAAAGATGACCTGATAGAGAGAATAACATGCAGAACTGGCTAGTGGAAGGATTACAATTCCCTTGTCCGTTTGGGTAGTTCATCGGACATTTGGGTTGTAATTTTCTTACTTCATTTGAGTTTGGTTATTTTAAATTAGCTGTATGATGAGATCATATTCCGACCGCAAGTTCAAGTTGAAGCCTAAGCAATCTAATCTTTATTAAGCGGACAAGACGTTGATAATGGGAGGAATATGCTCTTAGGAATTGACTTTGAGTAAGTTTTGTTGGCCTGGTTCTTGGTCTTTGACTCAGTCTTATTTGCTAGTTTGGGTTGGTTTTTGGTTCCTCTGCTTGGTTCTTGGTCTTGGACTCCTCTTATTTGCGTAAAACCTGTCATATTAAGTTGAAATTTCATAAGCACTAATATTGACTTTCCACCAAAAATTTTAATAATTTTTGAGTTTATAGCCTAAAAAACGGGTCCTAATAGGAGATATAGTCCTCTATAATCCTAAAAAGGATTTCAAAACCTAAATAATAATTTAAATGGATATCTAGTCCTTTTGGTCTCATCTAGAGAGAAAACACAAATCCATATAATACATATTAAAGATTTAATACCTATATTAACCTTCTTTAATATCAAAACGTGATTTACATTCTAAACTGTTAAAGATATTTTTTCCATTTTTATCTCAACTTTCTCTCTCCAATCACGTTTCAATGGAAAGTAACCACTATCCTTCTTTAATATCAAAACGTGATTTACATTCTAAACTGTTAAAGATATTTTTTCCATTTTTATCTCAACTTTCTCTCTCCAATCATGTTTCAATGGAAAGTAACCACTATCTTCAATATATTCCATGATTGAAATCTGGTAACTTTCTCTCTCTCTCTCTCTCTAAAAACTAAATCTTCAATAAACCTCCATTAAACTCACCAGCAGCAGCTCAAACCTTCATTGTTTCATCTTCATACAGCAGCAGTAGTAAAAACCTGAAAAAAACCTCCATTGTAATTCAGGTTTTAAACTGTTTCTCTATTTATTCAAACCATTGATAAGATCTAATTTTTATTTCCTCTCTTTTAAACTCGAAGCTAGTTGTTAAACCTCCATTAATCTCATAACTTTTCTTTCATCTTCATTAGATTGCTCGAAAATCATTCATCTTTTATATGGTTTAAAATTTACAGTTTTGTATCAACACCATTGTTAAGATCTAATGATGATTCTTTTTTTCCTGTATTAATACCATTGTTAAGATCTAATGATGATTCTTTTTTTCCATTATCAGATTACGATGCTCTATTATTGAACATATTACATTTGTGATCCAACTACATAAGATCTGTTTCCATCTTAACTAGCTTCGAATGGAAGATTTATAATTTCTCTCTCTAAAACTTTCATAACTCTTTAAGATCTTTGATGTTTATTTCTTATTTAATGATTTCTTCAATTTTAGTATGTTATTTCTCCTTCCAATGTTCATTGTGTATTTCTTCAGATCTACTTTAAATCCTTTTTTTTTTTTGCAGATCAGAATCATCTGTCCGTACAATTCTTGATCTTTGTGATTATCCACACTTATTCTTATAACAGAATATAAAGTACAGGTACTTTACGATAACTTTCTATACTTTCTGATACAATTTGCTAATAATATCTTGATGTTTATCCTTTCTGATTCTTGTAACAGAATAAAAATTACAGTTACTTCACGATAAATTACCATACTTTCTTATACAATTTGCATATATTTCACGTAAGATGATATTATTATTGAACAAAGGTGCGTAAAGTATGAAAAATTTATCCAACATTAAACGCCCTTTTTTTACCAGAACAGTGGTCATGACAAGCATATAAAACTTCTCTTAACCTAATAATATAAACAATTGTGTTTTTTCATACATTATACATAATTTATTGATCTGTACCTGTTATTTATGATATATCTGATTTGTTTTTTTTTATTAAATGTTTCATTATTAATGTATGTAAATTTGATATCACAGATGACCTTTTGTGTTTGGCATCTAAGGAACAAACTGAATTTAAGAGTCCTTTAAACCGAATTTAGGAGTCCTTTAAAATAATTTGTACCTGTTATTTATGATACTTTTTCATTATTAATGTATGTAAGTTTTTGTGTTTGGCAGATAAAAGGTGAAAAAGAGGGAAACATAAATTTCATTTTTCACCTTTTAAGTTTTTTTAATGATAAAATAATCATATAGTGTTGTTGTTTAAACAGGTACACAACTATATCTTCTCAACTATCAGAGTCCTTTGACAACCAGATTCGACATGCTCGTGGACTCCCAATAACATCTTCAATTTATAATTTTTAGAACTCCCAACAACCTGTACTATAAATTATAGATCAGAACTGTACATGCAACCATATATTATGTAAAGTATACATACTTTATGATACATTATTGATTTACTTAAAAAATAAAAAAGAGTATGATATATGTAAATCAATGGCTACTTAGAAGAAATGAAAATGTATATTAAATTTTGAACACTGATACGTAAACGATACATACTTTAGACAGTATTTACATACATTAACAATAAATTACTACAAATTTCAAACACATTACCTCAGATATTGATGTTTCTTTGGTGTTAGTCTTCTTCTTTCCAACATCTTCTTCAACAACAGATTTTCTTTTAATGGACAAAAAAACATCAAATTATTCTTATTAAATGATTAGTATTTGTAAAATATAACTCATATTTTATCATAAAATCAAAATGCAACAACAGATTTATAAAGCTTTCACCTGAATATAACGACGATTTGTTTTTCAACAGATTTGAAAACGAAATGGTGTTAATGAACAATCTTATCTTTTCACCTGATAAAAATGAAAA
Source organism: Eschscholzia californica (assembly GCF_041429995.1). Taxonomy (NCBI): domain Eukaryota; kingdom Viridiplantae; phylum Streptophyta; class Magnoliopsida; order Ranunculales; family Papaveraceae; genus Eschscholzia; species Eschscholzia californica. The sequence goes on from NW_028238472.1 coordinate 46,789,913, forward strand.
GGAAAAAGTTGAGAAGAAGAAATGATGTTACCTTTTCAGTAGTTACGATTTTTTTTAGGGTTCGTATTCAATCGATTCGGGATAATTTTTTATTTTCAAAACGGTTTTGAAGATAGAGAAAATTCAATTTCAATTTGATACCGTTGCCAGCTTTAAACCCTCAAATCATGTCCTTTCCACTTTAGAAACTTTCCGAATTCAACCGGAAAATCTAATATACCCGCGATTTTGTGAGGAGGGACATGGACGGTATTATTTAATAAAGTATGTGTTATTTATGTCCATAATGTAAAAGGACTAAATATCCATATTTTGGGAAGATTGGATCATATACCTTTTTTGAACATTATTTTGGTCTATATACCCATGGACTCAAATTTTAATCCCTACTTTGCCTATAACCAAATTATTTTTGTACAAAATCCACTTCCACCTATAATTTACCTCGATGGACTTTCAAATAAATTATCTTCGTAGTTACACCACAAAAAACACGTCAAATTTGTAACGGCTTACAACTGTTATAAAAATATAACAGTCGTTTATAAAAAGATTATGTAGCAAATACACTAGTAACGACAAATGGTCGTTACCAGACTACATTTATGACGACTTTACCAGTCAGAATCCGTTACAAAAAAGTTTGCCAAAGTGGTGCGAGAAAGTTTGGCGCTAAATATGGATGCCTATTTGTAACGGTTATAAAACAGTAGGTCGTTCACAAATAGTCTATCTTTGTCTGCTTTTCATTTTGAAGCCGTGCTAAATGTGGAATATTTGTAACGGCATTTTGTATTAAAACCGTTACAAATAACTCATTTCAGAGAAAAAATATTAGGTTGAAATTTGTGGTGCTGCTACTGTTGTCCTTGTTTGAAAACCAAAACGAAATAACTCAAACTAACACAATTCATCAACGCTTCCAACCTAAACATATACATGTATATATATAGAAAACACATCACAGTACTTCGTGAACATCTTTAAGTGCTTTGAAGGAATGCCAAGTAAGAACTAAACTAAAAAGAAGTGATTGAAAATATACCAAAATATTAATGATCTCAAATTTAATTGTCTTTTTCATCCTGAAAAAATGAGTAAAAGAAAAAGAGAATGAATTTTTAATATAGTTATGTTTCAAATACAACATCAATAAATCAGAAAATTACACTAGTTGCAAATCAATAAAACATAACAGTATAGAGTATAAGAGATAACAACAAAATCACGCTTCCACATTGTTATTTTGACTCTAACGCTACTAGTTTGAGTTAGGAAAGTTTGGTGGATCCTATGTAATGAACTCAAGGTCGATTGCATTAGGACTCCAGTCTACAACCCTTCAAATTCGAAGGTATGGATATCTGTAAAAGTTCATGTTTTCACCTCGATATATTGGTTTGTTTGATTTCCCTAGTAGTTGGTTATCTCATGTGTCTCATTTTGTTATATTATTTTGCAATCAAGTTTTTGAGGTAATAAAAAGCCTCTGGTTTTGTAATGGAAATCAAAATAAGAACATGAAAACAGAACAAGCAAGTTAATATACTTTACCCTGTCATGTTGAGGAATTCCCACCGTGATGCACACCACAAGATCGATCTCAACTTCCATGGGCCCCATTGTAGCTTTTGTTGCTGCAAATAGTGTACATATTAGAACCTCACTGCAAAAATACACATTGAACACATAAAATATGGATATTTAGTGTCAGGGTCAAAGAAAAGTACCGGCATTAGCATTTGAGTCAAGAGTTTGTCTGTTATAGGGACAGGGTCATAGACTAACTGTTGACCCTGTTGACTAGAGACGGTCGTTAACAACCGTTAGTTTGTGACCCAAACGCTAATGCCGGTACTTTACATTGATCCTAATATTAAATATCACATAAGTAAATTGTAATGCTAAAATAAAAATATATTGATCAGTCTAGCAAAACTTCATTATAATTCAAAAACATAAATGTTCATCGAACAATATGTTGATCGCAATGGGAACATGCTTTATTTCGCACTTACTGCGCATCTTCAAATCGTTGCGTCTTTCCGATGTGAAAATTGTTGTACCAATGCCTCGAATATGAGATTATTTTCCCTACAAAATTCTCTAGATCACTTTCTCTTTGTTCTCATGACACTCGTCTTTCTTATCGTGGAACTCTCTATAATATCCAAAATATTTTTCACAAATATCACATGGAATTAATTTTCTTCCCAAGCGTTTGATACAGTTGCCCTCTGGGAATCTCATCGAACGAGTTCTTACGACTATTTTCTTGATATATTGAAGAGGCCCATGCAAAGCAGTCGATCCTTTTGGAGTTACCTATGCTAACACAACTTGTCTTTCTACTAGAGATAGGTCGTCGTTGTCCATGACTCCTTATTGGCGGGTTCGTCAGCCAGGGTTCTTGTCTTTCACACCGCTAACAATGGTGGAAGAGCTAGCTTAAGACTAGGCTCTGCTCTACATCAGACAAGTTCTCAAATCTGTCAAGTTCCCCTATCGAAATGTGTACACCCCGTAACCTCACACAGCTTTCACCAATTTGTCTTTAGACGTCCACGCTTCGATGATTAAAAGGTAAAGTTAGCATTACGGTCAATGAAAAAGTATCAGCCTCAGCGTGTAAGTCACAAACTAACGGTTGCTAACGACCATCTCTAGTCAACGGTTAGTATGTGACTCAAATCCTATAACAGACAAACTCTTGACCCAAATGCTAATGTCAGTATTTTTCTTTGACCCTAATGCTAATATTCCTATAAAATAATAAGCAATTGAACCTTTTTCTTAACCTACTCCTAACTATTTTATAACCTAAAAATTATCAGTTGTCTAATAGATGGATAAAAGCTTACCTAGGTTGTGAAGATTTAGAAGTAGGTAGTTGTCGTTGTTGTTGCTTCAAGAGCACCATCATTGCAGCAATATCTTCAGTTTGTCTCTCTATCATTTCACGCGTCGCAGTTTGATCTTTCTTAAGTTGATCAACTTCCTTTCTGAGCTGACCTCTGTTTTGAAGATTCGAAACGATACCCGAGTTTGACTTTTTAAAACCTTCTTCATTTGGTGAGACAAATGGCATGATTCGGATTCGCCTACGTGTCTCGGGTGGCAAATGGCTCCCGAAAACATCATTTGGATCGGGGGTATCGACAAACTCGCCTTCTGAGGTGCTATCGCTTTGTGGCTGCTCCAGAACTTCATCCAACTTTTCCTGTTAATGTTAAACACTTAATAAGATTAACTAAAAACACATTATATAAACTAAAAATATTAATTAAGTTTAATTAAAACTTTACGACTAAATTTGTTGTGTCCTGGTTAACCCAAGTTCCATCCTTTCTTAGTCTAGTCGTCTTGAAAACTTGAAATCGACTAGGCACAACGCCATACTTCTTTTCATACTGCAATATACAAAGTAATGAAAACTATAATTTTAGGTACGAAAGTAATTGAATTTGAAACAAAATAACTTAAATGAAACTGAAAATACTACCTCATCGCGATATTGAGCTATAGATTTACGCCTCCAACGTATTGGTATTTTATCTTAGTCTTATTCATCATGTTGGTCTTTGCTACCTTTTGTATTTCAAAAAAAATATTTTGTTAGTACATAAAAGTTTAATTCAATATACATATTGATCGAGAGAGATTTTTACATTACTATATCCTCACTCCAATAATCGACTACGTCAAACCATTGAGTAGGGTCAACGGTTGGGAGTACATGTGATTTGCATTCTTGTGTATTTGGTACGTAACTTGTAAAATATTTATGCTTTACTTTTGTTTTCCAAGATCTCCATCTGGCATTGAGTTCTCTCTTAATCCACTTAATAACGTTTTCATGCCCGGTGAAATCAAAGACACCTTTAATCAAATAAGTTGGTAAATTGTTAGATACGAAGTAATAAAATAAGAAAATACTATTAATACAAAAAAAAACAAAATTGATTGAAATATTTACACGTAAGTCACTTATTGTTGAATACTTGGATCCATGGAAGCAGATGGTATCTCACCCCCATTTTACAGACAATGGGAGCTGATCAGCTGTATCTCTTACCAATGATGCTATATAAGACGCTAAGTGCATGTCATTCACCCCCAATGGGTAGAAAGCTATCGTCGAATTCCACTGAGTACCTTTGACCTTGATTAAGTACTGTTTTTAAGAAACTCAAATGATCTTTTTCTCTCCCCTTTTTAGAACACTGGCCGTGGTTCCTCCATTTGACATTCGCATAGTCGTGCGAAATGAGATAGGAGATGATCAATAATCATATCTAAAATTCTAAACTAATAAAATATAGATCATTATTTCTATTCGGCCAAGTTGATGTTTTCCTCAGGCAAGTTGTCGGTAGAGTTTCCCTCTTTATCTATTCATTATTATTCAATTTATCATGTCTAGACGTCCATCAAAGAGAACAAGTTAAAGAACTGTTAGGATAGAGAAGAAATCGACAATAATTGCTCAATACCGTAATAGAGTGAAAAATATAGGTTGAGTCGAAAAAAAGGCCTGCCTTAAATTTGGGCAAAAATGAATCAACCATTTTAGTTTACTCCAGTATCTCAATTTCTCATTGTTGTGACTGTAATCAACGCAAAAGAGAGTTCACTCAAGAGTTAAGATCATAACCGATAAATTATATATGAATTAAACATGAAATAAAAAATGCTCATGTTCCATCAATGAGTTATTTGTTCATGAACTTTTTATGCACGAGTAGTGAATACCAATGTCATTTATCAAAACTTGCATTTCATAACAACCCAACCAGTTCATTCATCTCCTTTAGTACCAAACCAAAAGATTAGAAAGATCTAAAATTCTCAAAAATTATTCGAGTGAAAACAATTATGTCAGTTGGTTGGAGTGGTAAGAGGTATAGTTTTCAAATGTAATTTTAATTTCTGCACATTGGAACAAAAAAAACACAAAAAACCAAAGAGTGACACTATTGTAAGATAACTCTTTCATTAGAACATCTGAAAATGCCAGATAACTCTCGAGTAAAAAATGCCAAAACCTGAATCTGAATATTTATTGGTAGAGTCCTAGAGAATTATTATTGGATCTTATTAGACCTAAATTGAGAACACAAAACTAGACCTAAAGCACTAAAAAAAAAAAAAAAAAAATCTTGTCTCAGTAACCATACAAAATTGAGAATTATTTTTGGATCTTACTTACTGAGTGCAGATACACCGAGACCGATACAACCCTGAAATCAAAATAAATGCGATTGTCGTTATTCTCTACTTAGGAATAATCTCGCAGAAATTTTACACTAGTTATTAGACATTAAAGTAGTCAAGAAGTAAAACTCGAATGACTACTCACACTGAGCCAAGGAAGAAAGCTAGGGAAAGATGAAATCCAAAGAGAAACACCGCGACAATTGCAGTCAGAAGCATCGCCACAGATGTTGAATACACCTGCAAATCAATACATTGTCCACCATTTTTTACTCGAGAGTTATCTGGCATTTTCGAGTTCTTAAGAGCATAGGAATTCTTTCATTAGAACATCTGAAACTATTGTAAGATGAACATCTATCTGTATCCTCCTAATTACTAATTAAACAACTGAATTGCCAAAGAGTTTTCACCCAAACATGGCATATCTCATCTACCATAAAATTTTGCAAGGTGCCTAGAGTAGACATATTGAGAAGCAGAGATCATGGAAAGAAAATTTGTACAGGATTGTAGTTAAGTAGTTTATTAAGGTGATAAACATATAGATTAGTATCACAAACCCTGTTTATTAATGACAAAATCACCTGTAGATATTTTTAGACATTGAGGTGAAAATTTTGTACTCGCCGCAAGATTATTAGTTTTTTTGTTTCTGTAATCTTGTAATTTATAATATTTTAAGTATTATGGTTGTTATATGAATGAAGTTCTGCATTTCAACAAAAAATGAAAGATTTGCAAACCCTTGGGGAGCATACATCTTTATGATCTTTCTCTTGTTGTTCCTATTTCAAGGTATTTTGCCTTGTGTTGTAGATGGTCACAATAATATTGACGATACAATGATAATAACCATACAATGCACACAAAAGAATATGTGGTTCAGTCGTACAGATCCACTTGGTAACGAAAATTGCAAGATAAATTTACTATGAAGAACACAATACAATTCTATAAGAATTTCACATTAGCATCTCTTCTTGATAGTCGCCAAACGACGGGGACAACAAGAAGCAAAGCCAAACGGCGGGGACAACAAGAAGCAAAGTGGGTTGGCTCGCTTCGCCTGTAATGGATTTGATATCTACCCATATTAAAGACACATCGTGCACATGACATACCACTAGTTACCCCTGATTTATAATCTCCAATTCTTGACAGTGTTGGGGACAATGGGGAAGTTTTAAAAACCCAATATACTCAATTGAAAATGAAACCGAAAAAGAAAAAAAAAAACCATGGAAGCAGAAGTTCTGATAAATCAAACCGTAAGTTGAATAGAATACCAGCAATGAATAGTACCTAACAGTGGCAACTAAAAACCAAAAACCTAATCTGCAAAATGGCATTACCAATCCAAAACTCCTCTAAACTGAAACAAAATCAACAAACCAGTGAGAAACCCCTAACCTCAATTACGAGCGCAACTAGGTGCTCATACTCAGCAAAAGAAACCAACCCATCTATCTATATATGGTAATGGCACACAAAAGAAAAGGGAGGCTCAGTTTAGCCCTCATTGAACGTCTCATTGTTCTTTTTCTTTATTTATTTATGTGATTTGAGTTGCCGAAAAATTTAGTTTGCCTGATTGGGTTACAAGCCAAAGTCAGCCTACCACACTACTCTGCCCCAAACATGGTGTCCAAGTATGAACAAATGGTAATGTCGAGGCTAATCAACTCAATGTCTGAAGCTGGAACCCTAGAAGAAAATGAGAGTGAGATTCAAATGTGTATTAGAGAACTATAAACTCTTTTAATATGTTCTTTCGAACCCTTTTCTATTCAATGTACAAGTTTTTAAGGGTATCATGATAACATGTAAAATATCGGCCGACCAAAAATAAGGCGGTGTTAATGTGTATAAATCTGAAATCAGCGAATCGGTCGTCAGTCTTTTGATGTTATAATCAGCAAACCCAAGGCTCCAATAACTATGTACTGCAAGAAAATGAATAATCAATATCAGTAAGAATCACAAGTAATGAAGAAACTACTAAGTATATTAACTACTAGGGTTTAGGGATCTTTGTACATGTGTCGACTTCTTGGCAACCATTTATAAATTGACTTCATGGATTCCAAAAACAAAAGTACATTCACAATTACCATAAGAAAAAGGAAAAAGACATTGATTTAACTTCTTCATATCATAGTCAAATATATGAAGAAAACATACCTTGATGTAAGGATTTTCAGTCATTATAATGGTCATCCATCCGACATATGGTAGGAATCTGCAGATAAATTTTTGAAGAGAATATTATGAGGATGAAAGTAGAACACGTTTACAATCTTCTTTACTTTAGAATTCATATATCTGTTTCGAATATAATGTGAATCCTGGCGTAGGTGGAATCAAGCCCATGATCTCCTATAACGGAGTTTGTGTCGGGGCTCGACCTTCCACTAAGTCTACTGGTAATACGCACCCTTATATATAGGTTGTGCTGACAAGAAAAACAAAGAAAAAAGGTTTTGGCAAGACATTCCACTAAATTATGGGCCAATAGATTTAAGCCGAACCCACAATATATCTCAGCCTTTATTCTACAATGATCTTGGTAAAATTACATCAGTGCCTTATATCAAGGTTATCGCGCACGGATAATCCTGCAACGTGGTACAAATACCAGAATGCTACCACGTTTGGTTTGCGCTATGCTGGAAATATACCTCTTCGGTGCGCTATTATGTCGCAGTAAGTATTCGGATATTTGCCTAGACTATATATCCTAGATTCCTAAAGAACAGATACTCATGAACATTCTACCTCCGTAGTATAAACCTTAGTTAACTAAAACTACACCATCTTTTAGCCACTACTCAACTAGCTAATCGTGTAATCATTACAAAAACTTGGGTTATTTAAAGCTGAGGATTTTGGCATATGCCATTTTAGAGTGTTGGATCGTCAAAATATCCAGAAATTGTAGTACACGATACACAAGGGAGGGTAGACTATCTTGTATCGTAGTGAATCAATCAGTGCTGACTAGGTTTACAGTAGTAGGTCAGCTTGAGAAGAATTTTAGATGAATTAGGGTTGAGAAATGTTCGTATCTATACTAATGTACCAAGGGAATAATATTAATGCCAAGGGAGGGTCCTTACCCCACAGCTCGACCCATGATGTGATGTTGATTAATCCATTTTTGACCAGGGACATATAACATCCTATCATCAACTTGATTATTATCCCCTGGAATATTGAAGGCATAAGAAGATGATGATCAGAAACCTTTCATTGGAAAATGTTAAAACAATATAAATTACATGAACACAAATTTAAACCCCCAATGGGAATTTGAACATCTAACTCCAGTTGTATAAGAGATTTCTTGTGGTGCATATTTCAAAAGCGTATGGACTAGGCAAAGTACCTTTAGTGAGAATATCAATGACACCAGTATCGTTCCGTTCATGAACCTATAAATGAGAATATAGCATCAAGAATAAGATAAGTGGTTAATTAATTCTTTAGCATAAAACATTATCACCGTAAAGGTTCATTATGATTTTTATTGCACAGTTTCTCATACTACCTCGATTACTCGGTGGACAATTGGAATTGGACGTCCCTGGAAGTAAAAGAAAATGGTAATCAGTGATGTGATTTAGGAAACTCAGCGATATAAACACCAGAGTTGAAAACTTAAGAAGAAAATCGGAGACCACCAAAATAATATGTAAAGATGATCCTGGATAAATTTAATTATGTGCTCAAGAAACATGAAACAAATCACAGAATGCTATTAGCCGATTACAATGAAGGGTCTGAGAAAACAACTACATGATGAAGAATAGAAGCTACATACATCAATTTTGAAAACAACAATTTCCCCTGTTCGAATAGGATTTCGACTCATGCTTAAGAAAAGAATGTCTCCCTGCAAGAACAAAAATGTAATACAGTAAGTATGCTAAATACGAAGAGCATACACGTTTTCTGCGATAAAAGAATAGGTGAGCTTACACAGACACGCATACCAAATGCTATATGAAAAGCTAACCACTGTTTTGGTACTGATTTATCTGGCTGGCCAGGTATCGATAAACATATCAAGTGAATCGTACTTATGTTCATGTATTTGCTTTCAAGTTTCAAAAGCTAATCAAATGCTATGGTTTAAGTTTAACTATGCACAATCTTATATGATATATATATATATATATATATATATATATATATATATATATATATATATATATATCCAAAAGAGTATTAAGAATATTAGGTATCATAAGTAGCAAGTTTTAGGAGTTTTAGTAGGTTTATGAGTCTTTCTTGTGGACCTAACTATATATGGAACTCCCATTACGAATTCAAATTAGGTTTACAAGTCTTTCTTGTGGAGTATCCATCTATATACTGAACTCCCATCACGAATACATATTAGGTTTAAGAGTCTCTAGTCGAGTCATCTATATACGGAGCTCCCGTAACGAGCTTGTCAGAAGAGTTATTAGTATCAATACTCAAGTTGGTGTTTTGATCAAGGTACCCACTATAAATATCTTGAGGTTTTTCCTTCAAATTGATCAAATCCTATAGATTTCATACAAACTAAACTAAACTTAATCAAAATTCCCCAAATTTATCAAAATTCCCCAAATTTATCAAAATTCCCCAAATTTATAAAAATTCCCCAAATTTATCAAATTTTCAAACACCAATTCCTTGAAACCTTCATGCATTTCTACTATTTCATCATAAGAATCTCATAACACACCTAAATGAGCTCAAATGTTCTTTCTTTCTTACCCTAATAGAATTCAAATCTAAAGAAGCAATAGAGAAGAAGAAACTTACCCTTTGGAAACCAGGTTCCATACTTTCAGAAAGAACAACAACAACAGGGGATTCACTCCCAGTATAACAAAGTAACCCTTTCCATATTATCAATGCTGTTGAAACAATTATACCTGAAAACATAAAACTTCAAATATATTAATCAAATTGTCAAAAGAAAATTATATTAAGAATCAACCCATTTTAGATTAATGTTTTATCAAATCAAATCCCAAAAAAAAAAAAACATTGATGAAGAAGAAGAATTGAAAATGTTTGAATTGTTTAAGAGATAGAAAGTACGAACCAAGGGTGATGGCTTGAGAGAGAACTTGTCTGATCTGAATTGATTTGATTGAATCTACTGTATCTCCGATCCAACCCATTTCTCAACTCTCTCTCTCTCTCTCTCTCTGATTCCTTGGTCTTTCTCTCTCTCTAGAATCTCTTTGATCTTTCTGTATTTTTCGATTTTCTTCTTCAAGTCGTCTTTTTGAAGACTGGAGATCTCCTTGGTAATAATAATGAGTTTAACGCCTTAATTGGGTTTATTTCTACTGTTTCAGTGTTTGTGACTTGATTAAGGAGATGTAATCTCAACCGTACATCCAACTTAGGCATTAGTATCACGGCCATTACATTTCCTTCTCATTTTCTTTATGAGATTGGACTCCAAGAGTCGTCACAGTCATTCTAGGAGTTCAGAAAGTCCTACTAAAATCTACTCCTACTTCTTTATTTAGTACATAAATTACATGATTTTGATGGCGAATGCTTCCACCGAGATTTAATCCCACGACTTCATAGACTTAAGAGAGGGGGTGTCCAACCACTGCACCAAATGGTAGTGGATATAATATAATTAACATAATATAAAATATTTATGAGAAACTGAATTTATTCTATACTCGTTGTATTAAGGCATTCTAGGCTCTAAAGATTATGTAACGACCTCTAAGGTTATTTTGGGAGGAGTAGAAGAGTCTATTCTTACTTTTAATTTATTTGGCGAGTTAACTACTACGATAAATTTTGATTAAAATTGCTACACTGAAATTTGATAAGAAGATCTCACAATTAACCCTGTGTTAAAAGATTGAGATGATTCCACCTCTCAAACCTATCTACTTTCTCATATCTCGTTTAATTTAGACTCTGTCCCTAACTTACTATATGATAGAAGCAGAAGGTTAGCAAATGTTCAACAAGCAAGTGGTCGTGCCGGAGTGGTTATCGGGCATGACTAGAAATCATGTGGGCTTTGCCCGCGCAGGTTCGAATCCTGCCGACCACGACTCCATATCTTTTTGGATTTGCATATACAACACTTTTCAACTTCCGGGCACAAAGAGAGAAAAATAAAAATATTGAACCTGACGTGAATCGAACACGCAACCTTCTGATCTGGAGTCAGACGCGCTACCATTGCGCCACAGATCCGTTCTTGCTTAGTCTTCATGTTGAAGATTTCTTATAATATGTAGTATACAAACTGATTGTTTCACTTGGATCTACTCGGACAAGTTATATAAAACACCACCTTAATCTCCCGTATATTTTTTTTTTGGAAGACTACAGTCTACGTATGTCGTAATATTTGGCATTTGATACATCATTGATGTGATATGCTCGATAACCGCCCACTCAAACACTAACAAGACCGGGCTTTCTAGAGTTTATATCAACACCTTGGAACCACGTGGGCTACCAACTGTCAACTAATTTCACTTATATTAGTCAAGGACATACTTGCTAGTTTATGTTATTTCATACGATCATTGAAGTATAACTGTGCGCCCGCTACGTAAGAATTTTATTTAGTTGATAACTTGTAGTGTGTTCTAGCTAATGAAAGAATTTACACTGATATATGTTACACACTTAAATATTGAAACATTGTCCTGTTAAGTCTCATTAAAAACATCGTATCGTAGGAATAACATTTGAGCTAATCCATATTATTGTAATAGTAACATCACATTTGAATTGATTTTGGTTCAATTACAAAACCAACTGGTTTAAGGCATGAGAGCTTGTCAAATACTGGAGTCTCAGTTTTTCACTTAACCTTCTTACTCTGACACAATCCCAAGTGCAAGAGTTCATTCTTCCATTCTTTCATGGGATTGAGAAGACTCAGAGTTCTCTTTTGTAAGACGTCGGGAGGATCGGTAGCCCGGCAATTGATGTCTCCTCCGTCTTGGGAGCATTGGGATTTCATAGTTTGTTTCGAAATTCAAATATTAGGTGGCCCAGTCGTTGCTATGAACTTTTATTGAAAACTGATCTGCCAAGGGGATATCGTGATTTCTTATTTTTGCAAAGCGTCTTTATTTTACGTAGTCATTTGTAGCTTGCTTATGCGTAGACTCTTCAATTTGTTGCCAAGGGTCTTCATTGTTTAAGAGGGGGTACACTGTTTCCCTCTTGGAAACCCCAAACTCTCCTCTCGAATTAACAGATACAGATACGAGGAGAAGTCAAATAAAATATATGATAGATAATACAATTAATGAAACCAAACTCGAACAAAGAAACGGGTATTTAAAATTCCATATCAAAAGAGAGCAGGCAGACACTAATGATGTGTTTGGATGACGGAATCATGAATCTGCTAATTCAAAAGTCGTTCGGATTCCTGATTCCACGGATTTATGAAGCCAAGAAATATTTTTTTTGTTTGTTTGACAATTAATAAGAATCCTATGATTTATTTTTATTTGAGTATTTTTAAACGCTTCTTTAAAAAAATATTGAAAAAACTTTGTTCTCGAAACTCATTTTTTCAAATATCGTTTCATTTGAGAACCCTCCGTTTTCTTCATAATTTTTTTTTCAAGAACAGTTTTTTAAATATTTTCATAAATAATATTTTAAAAAAAAATATAGTTTTCCCTGAAAGCCGTTTTTCCTCTAAAACATTTTTTCTTGAAAATCTAGATTTATTAATCCAATATCCTAAGGTGTAGGGTGAGATTTTAGTCCAATACAAATTTTAGAATTAGGAATCCTTATGATTCAAGAGTCCTAGGATTCTTGGTAGCCAAATAGATCAAGGACTCTTGAATCCTACCATATCCCACTTTTGATAGGAATCCTACTTAAGAATCCTGCAACCAAACACACCATAAATGAATACTCGTACTATATATGTATGAAGTTGGTGATAATAATCTTTGAAAGAGTTTCCGGTATTTCAAAAGTTCAAGCAAAATATTGTCGTAATATATAAAACGCTGAGTTTCTAGTTGTCTTCTTCTTTCTTTTTGGGTAAACAGGGTTTCTTTCGATCTTCTTCTTTTGCTCGAAAGAAACTATCTTCCACAAAGAAACAAACCCTACCAGAACCCAGACGATAATCGACTTCATGGATTTCTAATGCCACGAATTGACTACAGACTCTCCAAGAAAACTACAAGGAAAGCTTAAACATGATTGTCATGGATGTGCAGGTCACATTCCAAGTGCTTCTATGGTAAATAAAACATAATTCAGAACTAATGATAAGAATAGTGGCTATTGTTCTTTATTAGATATTCTCTAACCAACCCATGTCATTTTTCATTCTTCTCTCCCTATTCTCTAACTTTGACCAAAAAGCACCTCGTTCCTCTTCGGCTGTTTCCATCGCTTGCCAGTTTAACACTACAGAAACCGAAACTTGATTCCGCTTCATGTCATATTTTCCCAAACTAAATTCTGCAAAACTTACTTGATTCTATGACCTAACTACCTTTCTTCTCTTCATGTAACTAGTTCACCTTAGCTTTCATCTGTAACAGACTCACGTTTCTTACTGCTCAAGCTTCGGCTCTCATAAGGTTATATATCGGTATCGTATATTCGTAGATACCCCATTTCTTATGGGAGAAAGTACTCTAACCTCTAAACCCAAAGATCACCCCTATAAATTTTAATCGATCAAATCACAATGTCTGATTAAGTACTAAGTTTACTCAAGACTTAAATAAAGGACTTCTCCCCGAACTCATGTATAATTTCATCGTTCATGTATAAACGAGAACACCCATTATCAATTATGTATATTTGAAGAGGCAATCTATTCTAAACATCAACATTTTTCATCGTTCCTGTTCGGCTGTTTCCATCGCTTGCCAGTTTAACACTATACAAACCTAAACGTAAACTTGATTCCCCTTCATGTCATATTTTTCCATACTAAATTCTGCAAAAAACTTAACTCTCAAGTTCTAGCTATCTTTCTTCACTTCCAGTAACTAGTTCATCTCGGTTTTCATCTGTAACAGACTTGTGTTTCTTACTGCTCAACCTTCGGCTCTATAAAGTGATAAATTGGTATTGTATATTCATAGATACCCAATTTCTTACCGCAGAAAGTACTCTAAACTCTAAATCCAGAGATCACCCCAATAAATTTTAATCGATCGAATGACAATAATGCCTCTCTGGGTACTACGTTTTCTCTAAGATTTAAATAAGGACTCCTTCCCGAACTCATGTATAATTTCATCATTCATGTATAAACGAGAACATCCATTATCAATTATGTATATTTAAAGAGGCAATCTATTGTAAACATCAACATTATTCGAAGAAATAACATAAAAAAAACTCGAATACAACAGACTGAAAATAAATAGTATTTAAATTCCCCAATAGAACATATGGTTCCTACATGTACTTGAGAGTAACTCAAAATAAAGAACAAAAGATAAGTAAATCTAGAGGGTCTTAAGAGTTCATCTCTCTATTCAACGTAGAAACAACATTGAAGCTATAACTAGCAACTTAAGACTCTCGACTCCTCAAGATCACGATAAGTAAACTACGAAACTCGTATATAATAGATAGTGGAAACACGTAAAGAAGAAAATTCGCGAAAAACCTGAATTACGCAAGACACGAAGGAGAGAGAAACCGAGACAATTCATCTTCACCGAATCATTGCACGCCGAAATCATTCCTCCTACTCTATCCTGGTTCCGAGGATGATGATAACCGAAACGCAATGACCTTTGAAAATAATAACTTAGGCCTCTGAATCATCTTTTTTACCAGTCCCCGATCCTTCTCTCTCTTCCAACAACTTCCCAGACTCTTCATCAGTGGGTTGAGCTTTCTTTTGTACATCTTTGTTAGTAAGTGCTTGAAATTTCAAGTAATTGTAATAGGTAACACCCAAAAATGCAAGTCCATATCCAATCAAATTAACCATGGTAACAGTATCTTTAATAACCCTCCATGAAAATGCAATCAACAACCAATCTTTAACAACTCCGGCGACATTCATTGTAAGAGCAGAAGTTTTACCAACCAACAAGAACACAGCAAGATTCAAAGCAAATGCACAAGAAGAATTCGTACCGAAGATTACCCAATCAAAGTGAAAACTTGATGAATCTCTCAAAAGAGGGAATTCAACAACTACCCAAGGAACAAACAAGAAGACTAAACAACATGGAGCAACATAATATAAAGATGTAATTGGATTTAGGGTTATACCTTTAGAAGTAAGCAAGATCTGAATCAAAACCAATCTAGTAGCTTCAAAAGCAACAGCACTAAGTTGAAGAATAACACCCCAAGTATCAAATCTAGCTTCACCATAAGCAGCAATTGCTACCCCAAATGAGATTGAAAGCATATTAGCCATTGTTTTAGTTTTGAATGATTCTTTTTTAAACATAACACTGATTGAATAAACAGCAACAGGCATTAGGGCTTTCAACATTTGAATGAAAGAAACAGATAAATAGATGTAAGCTGAATTAGAGAACCAAAGAGAAAGTGAATAAAGAGCTCCAATTGGAACAACAGATGAGATATAAAGCTCACGAGACATTGAAACAGGTTCAACAAGTTTGAGTACACGAACAAGGAAGAAAGCTAGGGCAGAACAGAAAGACATGTGGATCATGGTTAGAGAGATTGGGAATGGCCAATTGTACATCTTCTTGTCGAGTATGTATTTGTTGTAAACGATGACAGTGAAGCTCAAGAAGATCCATATTCCAACGTATGCGTAAGATAATAAGATCTTCTTGATAACGCTCTCGCTTAGAGAACCTCCCTTCCCCATGTTCTCTCTCTGTTGAAACCCTAATTACTGAAGAAGAAGAAGAGATCTGGGTCTGGTCTGGGTGGTGAGAATTGTTGATGAAAATGTGTGAGTAAAGAAGAGGGAGATTTGTTTTCTCTCTCTTGCTTGCTGACTTTCTCTCTCTACGTTTCCGTGATTGAGATGGGGAGGAGTTGGTGGAGGAAGGGTCAGATGTACAAGAACAAAAAAACGGAAAACGCAGTTAAGTAGAGAGAGAGACCAAGAAAGAGAATCTTGTTCCTTTTGAAATGTTAATGGGCTTTTTAGGTTTTTGTAAATATTTATGGGCTTTTATGTTCATAACCCGAACGGATCGTGGTGGTCAGTTTATAAGTGTGAGAGACAATTTAGGTGTCGATTGTTTTGAGGCAAGAGAGACCACAGATAATGATGTCATAATGCTAGACTGATATATAGATCATTCTGCATGTTTAGGGTTTCTTATTTTTGCCTATGTAAACATTGTATTTTGATGTTTCGTAAACAATAACTTTTC
This sequence comes from Eschscholzia californica, assembly GCF_041429995.1. NCBI lineage: Eukaryota > Viridiplantae > Streptophyta > Magnoliopsida > Ranunculales > Papaveraceae > Eschscholzia > Eschscholzia californica. Next base: position 46,806,502 of record NW_028238472.1, read on the forward strand.
ATATTCAATGTACATGTAATGGTTCCAATATTAGTAACATGAATGATTGGGATCTGAAAAGGATTGTCTCTAAATTCGTAGTGGACAGATATACTTTTCTCATGTGTTATCTCTCTTAGTTAGTTGGTTAGACGAAATCAGATCAGTGACCTCTGATTATTGTGTTCTTTCTTTTCTTTTTTGCTTGTTATCGGTGTTGGGTTAGAAATGACATTCTTGATCTATCTATATTATGACTCCCAATCCCAAGTTAAAGAGAATAGCAAATTCAACCCTTCTTTAACTTTGGATTTATCTACCCAAAATCTAATTGTTCAAATGTGATTCTTAATGCAGTCAGTATATGCCCGAAACTATTATAGAATTCAAATGTTGGTAATGGCATTCTACTTTTGGCTAGATAAATAAAACATATGGGCGATGATTAGATGGATTGTGCTAATTAATGTCTCAAGAAATTGTGTTGTGAGAAATTTGGTTAAAACTCGGATAAATTCTTTGTTTTGGTGAAAAGGGATTAGTTCATTTTTTTGTCTTCAGCTCATAGGTATTTTTGTTAATTTGTGATAACTTCTAACAACTTTACAACACTTTGCGACAGTTTTGCAACACTTTTCGACAGTTCCTCCTGACAGTTTTGTCACACTTTCCGACAGTTTTACAATACCTTGCAATAACTTTACAAAAAATATGGAGTTTTAACCAAACAAAATACAAATATTTTGGTTTTTAACAAAAAAGAAAATGTAAATTTTTAGTTTTTAACAAAAGAAGATGTAACTTTTCTTGTTAGCTTAGAAAAATTTAAAATTAGGTCTTCGGATCAATTTCGAGTTGGGTAAATCCAAAGATATTATCAATCAAAAACATCACTAAAAGCAAGGGGACCCCAAATTAGAATGAGATACCAAAAATGGGAATCGGGTGAGGGGGATATTCGGAGGGAGTGAATTCAAAATGCAAATAAAATCAAAGGGAGCGATTTAACGCGTGTTTGAAGTCTTTAGAAATCACATGGCTTGCATGCATTTGACCTTCTTCACTATTTAACGTGACCCTTCCCAAAGTGCCCCACCACTTTACTTCTTTAACACAAAATCACTACCTACCTTGTTTACAACCTTATATTAAGGGCTAATTTTCCCAATGGTCCCCAAATTCTTACCAACTCTCTCTTTTGCCCTTTGAATTGCAGTTAATAGATTTATTTCTTCCTTGTATTAATTAATCTGTCAAATACCGTTAAATTTTTATTTATGTTCACATGTTTTCTCTTCGTTCGTTCCTCTATTTATTTAGGAAATTGGTCGAAAGTCCGATATTTTTTTTAAGTTAAAAGGACAAGTTATATTTAGTTTGGTTAAAAAATCAAAATTTGTAGTATTTAGTTTGGTTAAAACGAAAATATTTGTATTTTGTTTGGTTAAAAACCTCTTGTAATCAGTTACAAACCTTTTTCAAGCGGTTGCGATCCTTTTTCGGACTTGCAACCTTTTACAAGTTGTTACAAACATCTTGCAATTAGTCACAAACCTCTTGCGAACACTTACGAAGATACTTAGGAACTGAAGACTAGAAAAATTGAGTGAGAGTGGTCCTCTTTCAACAAAAAAAAAATTTACAGTGAGTTTTGACCAAATTTCTCTTTTTATATTATTTCTATCTCGTTTCAATTATCCTCTGTTATCCTCAAATTTTCAATAGTCAAATTAGTCTAGATACGTCTTCATTCGCAATTCGATTACTTTGGTTGGTTTATATGTGATATTGACAACCTAACAAACAATTAAGTGGATTAAGGAAATAACTTTTAGTAGATTAGGTGCAAGTGATCTAAATGTCACAATTGAAACCTAATTTGGGGCTATTGTAAAGAATTTAGGCAACTTAGCAATACAAAGTATTTTTCTTACTTTGTGTATTTGTTTTTTATTTTATAAATAAGAACCTATTGCTTTTGAGAGAGAAAGAAAGATCTCTTTAAGTCAAGATTAAGTCAGTTATAATTAACAACTCAAGAGTATCTTAAGACTATGTGGATGTCACGTTGACTGTACTCTAAGAAAGTTGTCCCAGTAATTTATTAATTAAGCGGTTATCGTGTTTATCACATCTTCATGATGTATCAATGTCTTGTAACGATTAACGTAGATCGTAGTCGATTTCTCAAAAAATAAAAAAGGAAACTGGACCTATTAGCCCTTGTAAATCTGCTGTGATAATAATTGTATGTCTTTAGGTAAATTTGTTGCAATAATAATTAACTATAACTATAAAATCTATATAACTTGTTTTTGTAAGTAACAAAAATGAACTTTTTGTTCCCACATTTTCTTATTCAATTGTCGTTTCCCTTCTCTTCTCAATCGGAAGGTCATTTTTTTTTTGTTACATAGACTCCAAGAATCATTACATTCAACATGACATAAATACATCATGAAAAAAATAGGTGAAATGAATAAGCACTATAAATAAATGTCACATAAAGACGTTAAGGATATCCTAGAAGCATATGAAAACCCTATAAATAAATAAAGGCTGGTGGCCGAAGTCTATTGTATTAACTCAATTGCAATTACTAATCATTAAGAGAAGGAACAGAAGGTGATATTTATTTTAAATGATCATTTTTCTTGAATATAGTTAGAAATATTAGCATTTTTTTTGCCCCTTCCACACTTCTCATGAGTCTTTTTCATATTTTAAATTCACCTAGTCATCTTTAAAAGTATTATATTTATATGATGAAAAAAAACAAAAATATAGTAATATTCAAAGGTTGGTAGCGTCTAAAAAGTCAATGATGTTTCAGGCTTACCAGACCCATTATATATGCAGTTTTAGAATATAATATCCAACATATTTTCTACATGACTTTTCTGAAGTACTCCAACCTTTGAATATTACCATGTTGAGGACAAGTTAGGGCATGTTGAGGAAGTCTTTGGATTTTAGGGCGTGAAAGCCTTAATTATGTATTACGTTCTTCTTTGTAGGTGGATAGTGGTTGATATCTAGTCCCACATACAAAACACGCCAAATAGCACATAAATGAATTGACAAATTCAATTTTGAGTGGATATTTGTAATGTGTGACTAGTTGACAAGACCCCTTCGGAAGGTCGGTGTTTTGGGAAACAATAATTGTTTACGGGAAAAAAGTGAAAACTTAAGAAAGCATGAACCAAGCACATCCTTAAAGTCGCCGGCAAAATGTAGCTGGCCAGAGTTGTCCGACAACGGCCAACGACTTCTTGTCTCTTCTCTCTCCCTTCTTCTTTCTTCTCGCTCTCTTCTCTTTCTCTAACTCTGGCGAAGGGGTTCCCCCTTTCGCCGAAGATATAGAGAGAGAAGAGAGAGGGAAGAGATAGAGAAGAGAGAGAGAAAAGAGAGGGAGAAGAGAGAGAGAAGAGAGGAGAAAATGTTGTCAAAGATGGTGAAAGTGGCGCAGGAATTTGTGGTTGAGGTCGCCAGTGTTGATAGTGGAAGTGGGAGAGGAAGAAGAGGGACGAAGCTGAAAATATTAAGTGTTTGGAGAAAACAAAAAAAAATTGTTTCTACCCAAAATTTTGTATCTGAAAAATTTCTTTAATTCCCCAAATCACCCACCCCTCGAAAAGGTGGGAGGGAATCTCCGCTAGTTTATGTAGCTGGAGAGCAGATAGAGGAAGAGAAAACAGAAGGAGATAGAGGAAGAGAAAATAGAATGATGTCGGTCGGAGAAAGTGTTGCTTGTTAGCCCCGACCATTTTTTTTTCGATGAGATGCCCCGACCGTTTGATCAGTAGCTTTTCAGCTGACATACCCTTAAGTTTTTTTTTCTTTGTTTTGTTGAACAGACATACCCTTAAGTTGTGAAAAGAAAATATAAGAGAGAAAAGATAGTAATTGGAGAAAAATAGAGGTAGAACTCTAAAAAGAAATTATTTAAACTGGTCTTGAGGGCTAAAAATTTGACCTCCAAACACATATATAGCCAATTTTGGGTGGTCATAGTGTGGAGCAAAAATTGAATTAGCCCATAACAATATATATATTTTCCATTTGCTCCATGTTATGACTAACTCACTAGTTTGACCCTCATATTTTGACCAACAGGCTACTTCTCCGCTTGGTTAAAAGTTGTGTTAGCGTGTTAAGTTACAATTTTCTCTATCCGGATTATGTTATTCTCTTTTTCTTCTCACACCTTTGTTACTTCCATACTGTCATTTGCACTATCAATGAATTTTACAACACCATTTTTATATATTGGACAACCCTCCCAAACAACATCCAAACTATCTCACCCTCAATGACTACCACAAGATGGTTGGGCGCTTTCCGCGAGGAAGTCCAGTCACAATAACCCAATTCTTGACAAGATTGACTCGAAGTTCTTGGTTCATGATCCAGAGTCCTGATGGGTTTGCCTGGTGGGTGGTTTAGCACACTTTCCCTGAGAATGTTTGGTCGTTTATGAACCAGTTCTTGACAGAATTGAATCGAAGATCTTGGTTCATGCTCTCGAGTCTTCAGTTTGTGCTTGGTGGGTGGTTAGATAATGGAGGAAACACAAACACAACAATTCACATTACGTATAACATGTCAAATGCAACACAACTCTGAGCCAGGTGCTCCAAGGCTCCGATGCTTCTCTTGGGTTTGATATATCATAATGTTCATACTACATAATATAATGAGGCATTGGTTTTCTCGATTTCCAGTATAAAAGATCCGAGCACACGTTTTCAATGAATCGACACTGAGAAATATGGAGTTCGAATAGATGTTCTTATTCTAAGTATAGATGTCTAATATAACTCATTTACACAGAAGGGATGTGCCTTTTCTGAAGTTTATTGATTTCTATATTAAGAATATATTGGGTTTGAATCGTTTGATAATCAAAATTTCAACAAATATAAGACATCCTCTGAATTCGCTAACTTAAACAAAGAAACAAGAATCTTACAGATCTCCATAGCTTGTGGATGAGAAAGATCACCTGCAACAAATTCTTCAACTACGCCTTCCACTTCTATCGAACTACAACCAGGTTTCTTCTTCAATCCCAACTCATTTAACGAGTTTCTCGTTCTATTTGCTTCCTTTTCCCAACCAGCTTCTTTATAGATATTATATAAACTCACGTAAGTTCCACAATCTGCAACTCTCAAATTCGAAAGCTTTTTCCAAATTCTATTACCCATTTCGACGTTTCCATAGATTTTACAAGCACCCAATAGAGCTCCCCACACATTTGCATCTCCTCCAATGAATCCCCCCATTTTTTCCTCGATAAACTTCTCTGCTTCCTCTAGAAGCCCTGCTCGAGCCAAAAGATCAACAACACATGCAAAATGCTCAAGCTGGGGCATAACCCGATATACCGTTTCCATCTGATCAAACAATTTAAGACCTTCGTCGACTAAACCAGCATGTGTACATGCAGTAAGAATAGCCACAAAGGTTGTCTCATTGGGTTGTGTTTTTTGGGCTACCATTTGATGAAAAAGATTGATCGATTTCTTTGCATCACTATTCATAGCAACACCTGATATTATAGCATTCCAAGCTCCAACATCCTTGTTTCGAATCCCTTCGAAAACTGATAACGCTACTTCTATACATCCACATTTTGCATACATATCAAAAATAGCTGTGGCCAATATCGAATTGGAGTCAAGATTGCACTTTCTCACAAAAGAATGAACCCAAATCCCTTGCCCGAGAGCTCCAAGATTTGCACAAGCTGTTAGAACACTCACTAGAATCGACTCATTCGGTTCTATTCTTGTCTCTTGCATCTCTCTGAAGAGACTCAATACCTCTTTAAAGTCGCTTGCTCGTGAATACCCAGCCATCATTGCACTCCAAGAAATTACATTTCTCTCAGGCATTTCATCAAACAACTCTCTTGCTTTCTCTAACTCACCCATTTTCCCATACCCATCAATCATAGATGTCCATAAAACAACATCCTTCTTAGGAATTCCATCAAACAGTTTTCTTGCAGTTTCCATACTCAAATTTGAAGAGTAATAAACAATGAGAGCACTCAAGATAAATGGGTCATCTGCTAATCCAAATTTAATAACATGGCCATGAACTAAATAACCAATTGATTTGGAAAAAGGCAAAACAAGAAGAGTACAAGCTTTGATTAATGGTGGGTAAGTGTAATTATTAGCAGTTAAACCATAATTTAACAAATCAATATAACATAAAATGGCAGAAACTGGAGAATGGGTTTTTACATAAGCTCTAATCATGGTATTATATATGAAGGTATTCCGGTGAGTAAGATGTTGAAAAATTAAGCGAGAATAAGCGAAGAAATCGGGATTGCCGGAGATGGCTGTGACTGAGAGGAGATTGCCAATTGCAAATGGGGATTCGGGAAGGTCTGATTTGAGAAGGTGAGCGTGAATTTCTTTGAATTGGTTTAGGTTTCTGCATTTTTGGAGAAGAAGAAGAAGACCGTTATTATGGCGGTTGTAATTCTTCAATGTCTCAACGGTTTTTTGAAACATTAGGTGTATGAAGGCTTTGAGGGAAGGGGAAGCATTTCTAGGTTTGGAAAACTATTTTCTAAGGAGTGTTTGGACCGTTAGATAAAAGAACCCTTGAAAAAGAGTGCTATTTTTTGCACCAAACTCTATAGTGGGTGCTAATTTTTGTAACTCTTTTATCAGCTAAACAACTCATTTATTTAGCTGCTAATTAGACAAATCACTGCTTAAGAAAGTCTGACCAAGATCTAGATTGTTCACATTGCACGGATAAGATTTACGGTTGTCTGACTTGTGGGTTGAATTGATATGTTGCTTATTCGTTGCTAGCATACTTACGATTATCTTCAAGTAACAATTCCTAGCATACTTACGATTATATTGCTCAACTATATTTCTCGACTGATCCAGATGCTGCACAAACAAACATTTTTTCCCCTTTCCCGGGTTTACCAACTTTGTAAAATCCACCTTAAGCTGTCACCCCATTAAATCTTATTCAAATTCAATATTAGAGAACCAAACTGAATTTTGCACTTTGAGGGAACTTTAAAGAAAAGAAATTCTAAATATTTGTGGCACTTAGAGTTTTTGGGGGTTGCAATCAGATCATCTTGTGTCATCCAAAGAGTGAAAATGAGAGCAAGAAATAGCGACTCCGTTCCATAATCATCAAAATATCAATTATTTACTCGCAAAGGAATCTCTTTCTCCAGTCTGAACCAACAAATATTAACTTGTTTCATTTACGCATTTTCTGTTAATCCAAGTGTGATTACACAGATACGAAAGAAATGAACATAATGACGGACAATACTACGGGGAAGTACACAGATAACAATATTGCTATATAACATTTTTATACCACGGGGAAGTACTACAATCACTAACATGCTAACGAAGAACTACCAACCTATTCGAAAAACATGTCATATGACCTGCCATATCAGATAACTGTCTCTTCCTCAATTGTCTCCTTGAAATTTTCTTGTATGAAGTAGAAGCATCACTTGAGCCTAAGCATTTGTTGTAGTAAGACAGGAAGAACAAGAGTTTAGGTATATAAAAGGCATTGGTCGAGACTTTGGTAACTCCATTACCGGCTCATCCGGGATCATGAAAAAGTACAGAACCTTGCAAATACTGGGCACTGAAGCTAGGTGTGGATGCGCACATGAAAGCCCAACAACCAAACTAGTTTTCATTTTTTTTTTCATGTTTCAAGTTGTTTTGAAGCGTTTAATCTATATAATGCATCACTTCATCCTCCTCATACAGACTCCGTACATGTTCCACTGTTTTTTTCTTTGTAGCAACCGAAACATTTTCTTCTACATAAAACTGTCTTGTGATATTCTGAATCAATGTCAGTAGAACCTATCAATTTGACATAAACCCCTTTTGGAAATGTTTTGGCACCAGTTTGAATGATTCAGAACGGACATTAGAGGAGTTACAGCATATCCAACTGCGATATGGAGCTGCCCCATCAGCTGCAGTCAATTTTGACCCTTACATCTCTTCCACCACTGAGGTTGATCATGAACCTATTGACATTTGACGCGCAGTGGCAATCGCTATCTGTGTCAACACCGAAATGGTTGTCATCGAGGTCGAACCCATTATTGTAACAAGCTCCACTCTTAGTTGCTGGACTGTTCCACCTACACATAACATTTAAGCACAAAGTTTAACTACCCATGTAAAAATTGGAGCTCTCAAAAGCCAAGAACGTACCTCGAGTTGGGCAAACAAAAGAAGATGATGGAAACTGAAAGGCAAAAAGAACGGAAATAAAAGATACCTTGAAACCTGTTTCTTTCCATAGTATTTCCAAAGGATAAATATTACATCTAGCTACAAGGAATAGAAGCAATTGAACTCCCAAACTAACTACACGAGGACAGACGCACACTGTCCAAATGCTACTGCAGTTAACTACTAGTATAGGTTCATTTCCTCGACATATACGTGACGAACAAAATGGCCATCACATGGACAATGAAAAAACAGAGAACAACAGCAACAAAATTAAATCCATGTTTGATTCCCAAGTAGGAAATTATTTTTAAGAAACTAGATTACACATTTGAAAATAGGGATACCTCCGAGAAGCAACTTTGGGGTTAAATTTGAAAATTGTTTTCGACAAAAGAAGTAACTGCAAAAAAACAGATGGAACATAGCAAACAATTTTATTTAGTTTTTCAGAATTTTGGCGGTTTCAGGATTAAGTCGTTCATGAATCACGTTATTCTTTCTAGAATATTGTGAATCGGTTGTCCCGAAAGACAATGAGTTATTATCTACAATACATAACAAATGCAACCGAATAATAACAACTCTTTTTAACTTTATTTACCTTCTGCGCTCTGATTATGCAGACCCAGAAATGCTCCATAGCTATTAACAAGAGAAGGACGGTTACCGCGTGCCACAATATATGCCATTCCATCACCTGAACCTGCTGGTTGGGTTTTCAGTACCTCGTGTAGTTATGATGGATCTTCGTTGGGACTAAAGCAGTCGTGCCATTAGTTATGAGGGATCTTCATCTGATGATCAGTCCATCACCAGGTAAAGCAGAAATGGACATCCGAGATCTCCATCGTCTCAGCAGTTACCTGGACCAAAGGAAAGGAAAGGAAAGAGAAGCTAGCAAAATCAGATGACTTAGAGTGGCCAGATCTCTTTAGAAAGCTAAATAGCAGTAAAATCATAAACATGCAACTAAGGATCAGTGAGTTTTAAGAGATTCTGAATACCCTAAAATTTGTTTACGTTAGGAAGTTATTCTTCTTTATACAATAGCATATAATAATGTATATAATAAAACAGAAGCTGCATACTTTTGTTTTGTCTTCTCTTGACAATAACAAAACTGCAGAAGTTCATCTACATCGGTTGGTTTACTCTGCCAAGAATTCCAACAAAAAAAGAGATTGACAGTGATATTAAAACATGAAGGTGCATATTTTCGTAAGATTCCTCTTTTTAAACTGCTATAATTTGTCATATTGGTTGTCCTTGAGAAAGGTACACTGATGTTTCATGAAGACCTGCAACAAAAGAATATAACTATGGAGCCATTATAAACTCACAGGATACAAGTTGAATACTCTCTAACCAAAAACTTGCTGATTTCGGAAACTTCTCTGAACTATATTTAAATAATAGATGTTTTTACACAGAGAAAGGACTATAAGATTTACAGCATAAAATCACAAGACAATCGCTAGTAATATGCTTTTTTCTAAGTGCTTTAAATGGACACAAAATATACTACCTTACAGAAGTTGTCCTAGAAATAGAGCATGAAATGTATTGATTAAATTAAAATAGAAGTACCATACAAGGATTTAGGCATTGGTGCGAAGATAGGAAACTAATTGATCCAAGTAAACACATACCAAGTTCCTCTCTGCAGTAAGTAAATTTTGAAATTCTTCATTAATCATTACAACTCGATCTGATCGACAACTTTGAAAAGTATAAATAAATTAAAAATATATAATAATATTATACAAGAGTTGATTACACGCATTAAGAGTTAATACTGGAAAATTTTGACCTATAACTATTTCGATAGTTGAATAGCTTTTCATTTTATGTTAAAAGTCAAAACTATGTTCTAGATCTTTAATACAACTTTGATGGAGTTATGCACTTCAAGATGTTTGTTCTTCCTTTTCCCTTGGCTTTCGGAAACACCAAAAAAGACGATACACCTAAAAAGAAACAAAGCTAGATATTCAAAAATAATGCTATGCAAGTTAAGATTGGGTAAATATAATCATTAACATTCCAAAGGGTGTTGCAAATGTGATTACCCACAAATCTTATGAAGTATTAGGTAGTTGCAGATTAACATTAGCAGCTTTTCCACTGAATAACAGAGCCAAACAACTCGCATATCTGCATAATTAGATGAAATGCAATACTTATTATATGAATGAAAAACAAGAAGTTACTAATGAAATGACTCGGTTAAAACTTAAAAGAAGTTGAAAAAAAAATCTATGACATGTGAAATTCATCAAGGGTGAAGGTTATCTGAAACTTTACCCAGCAATTAAGAGAACAGCAGATACAGCACACAAAATGTATTGGTAGGGCTTGTGTTTGGGTTTCATATTTGTCGTATTGTACCCAGTGGGGAGATACTTGCGGCTTACATATCCAAACTGAGGACGAATGAGAAGAACAAATCCGAGAAGAAACCCTGAAATGAATCCTCCAATGTGGGCAGATGCGTCAACATGAGGAAGAATGCTAACAGCCAAATTGAGGGCAATAACGAATATGAGAGTGAAAAGTGCTGCACACTGAATAAACAACAGAAAATCGAGATAATTTTAAAGCGGTAATCATGAAACCTAACAGAACAAAAATTACTGAAAAAACGAAGAAGACGAAAACTGGTTAAGTCAATCTGGAAACTTGGTTTCAAATCCAAATTTTAGATTAATAGTAAAATGAGTCAGCACAACAATGTTATAAGTGCACCTTATTCGCATATATCGACCAATTTGTGATGAGCTCAGAAAGCATAGCTCCTAAAAGTCCGAAAAGTGCACCTGATGCACCAACTGATATGGTTGACCTGAGATTAAGAGAAGATAACAAGCTCCCACCAAATCCAGAAAGGACAAACAAGGCTCCTATTCTCACTGCAAAGATACAAACATGAAAGAACCATTTATTTGAGTATATAAAAGTTCGAGAGTTTTTATATGAACAAACTTGTTAACTCGATTCTTACAAAATCCAAATTCTTGCTCAAGGCGAATGCCTACAAATAAAAGGCTCATCATATTTGCTAATAAATGGACGACACCAGCATGAAGCCAAATGCAACTGATGAGACGCCATGCTTGACCTTCTTTCACCACTAAATTCCATTCAAGGGCTCCCAACTTTTCAAGCCTACATAGTTACAGTATGAATTAAACTCCCATATTCTGTTGCTTCACATTGACTAGTGAGAATTCGAAGTGAAAAAGATTAACTATACAATGAACAGCAGTAAGCACTCCCATGTAGTTGTTAAGTTGCAAAAGACATGGGTTAGAGAATTACAATCACAAAAATTAATTCGAACCTAACTCTTAATATATGACTATAGCTCTATATACGCTAATCTTTGATATAATAGAGATTTGTGACATTTTCGATGAGTTCTGTTAGTCCCAGTCCCAAGACAACGGCACAAAAAACAAACGGAACATGCCTTCACTTATAAAATCATAGTCTAATAGACACTTCAAATTAGAGTCCTTTAATTTTTTTGGGGTTCCCACCTCACGTCTTAACATCTGTTACACTCATTTTTCTAGTGTTCTTTTTGCGCCAACATGACCAACAAAATACTGAAATGCCATCACCATTTAAAACCTAAAAGAGGTCGGAAAAGGAAAATTTGTATAGAGAAAACTACAACTCCCAAATTCTTTTGTTCCTTCGACATAAGAAACCAAAATATCGCAAAACTTACCTCTTCCTCGACTATAGACTGTAGTCAGATTATTGTCCAGGACCTCCTAATTCAGAGCAAAAAAATCGCGCATTCAAGACGAAAAATGCTGATCTCATACACTAGGACAAGGATTAGACCACTATTATATACCTAGCCAAGACATGATTACAAATCTAACATCATATTCGCGGCCTAATGGATAACACATCTGACTTCTAATCAAGCAATTGTGGGTTCGACTCCCACCGGGTTTAACATATTTGTAATTTTGGCAGACCCTTTACCTTTTCCGAAAAAAAATGTCATTTAAGATCAACCAAAGTCGAAAATATGCTTCAAGACATCTCTTTCTGAACATTCTCTAATCACTAGTTTTCTTAACCCACCCCTAAATCTAAAAATTTTCACAATTTAAAGAGAAGGTTTTAACTTTGTTCAATTGATTCTATTAACATTGAAATTATATCACATTTCATGGTTCTTCCTACTTCCTAGAGTTAAATTGCATTCCTATATTAAATCAGAAAAAGCTAGAAGTTTACTAGAAATAAACAAACACCCAGTGATACTAAAGCATTAATAATCAACATTCAAATCAAATCAGGGCATTTAGAGAGAGAGAGAGAGAGAGGGTTACGTGGTGGTGGAAGGGCCGAAGAGAGGGTTCTGAGAGAAAGGCTGAAAAGAGAATCGACCAATTTGAGGAAGAATGCAACCATTACCAGAAGTTAAAGGGCAATTATTAACATACATAGTGAAGACAAACGCCCCAACATCAACAAGAAAAATGAGTGGAACCAACCATGGAAACCATGATTTCTGTGGAGGTTGACAAATCTGGACCTGAGCTATTGCTTGAACTGGTATAGCATATTCAATATTGTTCAATTGAGGTGGTGGTGGCGGTGGTGGATATTCTTTAATCCTCATCGAAAGAGGAAGAAATCGGTGGTGGTGGTGGTGGTGGAGAAAGATGAGTGCGTACAACGCCTACTGTTGAGCAGGCGATGACGCTGATGGGATGGAAGAAGATGAAAGATGTGATGATTTGATCGGTGCATTGTTTTGGAGAGAGAGAGTTGTTCTTTGGGTTTTTCTTTCCTTCGGTTTTATTTTTTGAGCACGATAATGGCGGACCTAAATCAGGACTCGGGAGCGAGTCTTTCGGGAATGGTTTGTTTCCCGCCAGACCATATGGTGGTGGTGACAATTGTAATACAAATCTAGGACTAGTATTATTCAAAGTCCTTAACCAAAAAAGATCTATCTCAGTCTTAAAAAGATGGTCTTAAAAAGATCTATCGCGCTCGTAAGACGCGATAGACACCTAGCATATATATATATATATATATATATATATATATATATATATATAGAGGGAGAGAAAAAAATTAACACATTAAACTAAACTTCTTCACCATCAAACCAAAAATCTAGAGTTGTTACTTTTAGATCATAACGAATATGTTTTTCCTCGCACTTCTTTACCATTCAACAAACTGTGTGAGAAAGGGTAGGTTGTATTGGTTATAAGGTTGTAGAAGTTTCTTAAAAAAGAGCGAAAATAGAAGAGGATGTGAAAATTTCTTAGAGATACGTAGGAGAGACGTGATACAAGGGCAATCGAGACAAAAAGATATTAGGTTCGTTAACAATGACACAGTTTTCTCATGAACTTTTAACTCCAGACCTAACAATTACTGATGTGTTGGACCTACAACTAATTTTCGAATGGACATGGATCTCATTTGCGGTAGCAACGTCATTTTTGGAACGTTCACCCACTTTGGGTAAGTAAAACCATATGTGTGTAATTAAAGTGAAAAGTGTGGGGAGAAAAAGTCCAGATTGATTTAGAGGGGGGTAGTCAATGGTGACTATGGATGACAGTCCAAAGTCCGCGAATGTTAGCGGTATTCAATCACGGACAATTCAAAGTCAGTGATTATTAACGACATTCAATCACATACAATTTAGAGTCCGCGAATGTCAGTGGCATTCGCAAATCCGTGGACTTTAGTAGACTTGGACTTTCATTGACATTTTGGTGGATTCTAGTGTAAAAAATGAGTCAAATTTGTTAATTAAAAAATGAAAGACTTTCATTGACATTTTGATGCTTCCAACTTTAATTTAAAATTAATACCAATAATGGTAATAAAAATAATAATAATAATAATTATTATTATTATTATCACTTCAAATGACATATTTTTACTGATATTTCAAAAGTATTTTGATATTTTCCAAAATCTTTTGATATTTCAAAGATATACGATGCGCGTTCTAACCCGTCTTGTTTATGCTGATGGAATCCAGTTGAAGGTCGTCCGCCGAGAAATTGGTCGACCGACGACCTTCGCCAGTGAAGACGATGAACTGGCGAGAAGATGAGCTGACAGAGAGAGGTGATGAGATGGAGGAGAGAGAGGTGATGACCAGTTAACGAATTTATAACGGTAACTGAAAAAGGGGGTCATCTGGGTATTTTTGATAAAGTAGGGGGCGAGGCAGAAAACTGGTCATAAAGTTAAGGCTATTTTAGAAATAAACCTAAATAAAATAAGAATTATTTCCGTTTTGGCCTCTTACTTTTTACCAGCTTTCTCTTCGACCCCCTATTTTTCATAAATTCAATTTTGAACTCTTTTTTTTAATGTAAATGTCATAACTACCCTTCATATAAATATATTTTCAAAATAATAAATTAATTGGAAATCATCTCTCTCCACCTTACCTCTCTTTCCACCTTACCTCTCTTTCCACCTCACCTGTCTCTCTACCTCACCTGTCTCTCCACCTCACTTCTCTCTTCTCCGGTGAAGGTCGCCAGGCGGAAATATTCCGGCGGACGACCTTCAAACATAAAAAAAATTATCTCCTTTCTCTATCTCTAAACACTCTGGCGAAGGGAAACTTCTTCGCCGTAGGTCTGACTCACAGACCTTCAAAGGCCTGGTTCAACAGACCTCCGACGAAAGGCAACCCCTTCGCCAGAGTGTTTAAAGAGAGAGAAGAATTTTTTTAATGTTTGAGGTGAAGTGAGGCGGAGAGAGATGTTTTCTAATTAACATGAAATCTATGAAAGTCTATAAAATGTTAAAGAGAATCCGTGAAAGATTATACAATGTCGATAGAGATGTCATTAAAATGATAATGAGAATCCATGAAAGTACATGGACTCTCCATTGTCAACAAAAATGTACATGGACTTGAAGTCTATGAATGTCAAAGAAAGTGTTGATCGACTAGGCCCCCTTACTAAAAAAAAAAAATATGTTAATTTGCGCCATATATAGCTCCAGTGCACGTTATCACAGAGCCCTCAAAATTAAAAACTTCAAGGCACCACTGTGCGCCGCTTGAGTTCAATTTCTCCCGTAGGGTTTTAACACCGCAAAGGGGTTTTAGATTTTCATTCACATTTCGATCGAAAAACAAAAAGTTGGCGCCAATTCTCACATACTTTCTCTCACTACATGAGAAACCACACTTCCTCCATTATTCAGCCCTAGCTCGTTACTTCATTCTAGGGTTTATAGTTGCAGTAGACTGAGAAGAAATAGTTGGCATTTTCAGAACAAAAATGGTGTCTCCTAAGCTTCTTCTTTCTATCGTTGAATCTTCACTTCTCGGTCCTTCTCCTCCATCTCCTCGTGAAAGGATTGAGTTAATGCATGCTATTCGAAATTCTATTTCTTCTCTTCAATCACTTCTTTCATATCCTGTATGATGCTAAATCTCTCTCTTTCTCTCTAAATCTACGAATTATTTCAATTTTGTTGGTTATTTTTGTGTAATTTTTGATTTTTGTTTGGTTCGATTTTGTAGCCTCCAAAAGCTTCTGATCGAGCTCAAGTTCAGTCAAAAGAAGTTAGACTTGCTGATTCTCCGCCAATATCACTAGATGATCAAGACGTTCAGATTGTAAGTTGTTCAAGTTGTCTTCTTTTTTTTTAGGTTAACTCTCAGACAATCAGTTAGTGTTTTTTATTGGCATGAATTGATTTCAATATGAATATGAATATGAAATGTCCCATCAAGCTGTGCCATTTACATGAATCAGGCTACATGTATCTGTATTCGAATAAAGTTGGAAGATGTAGTGATTTACACAATTTAACTGCATGATTTAGGTTCCAAAACTTGTAAAAACTGGTTTAGTGATGTTAGTCAGTAAATCAGTATCTTTTATTGCTTTCTGCTTTTTATTTCATACGAATTATCCTAATTTGTCCATTGTTAATTGCCTTACTTACCCGACCCACTCTAGGAAAACTAGATGTTCCAATCCCCGGTGCCTCCAAACTACCCGAAGTAGGATTTCTACAACATTTTTCAAATCACTCTACTTGTATTTTAAGTTTGACCTGATGACGAGAATTCTCATTCTTGTTTTCTTATTGAACCACGTTTGAGAAGAAATTCTAATTTTAATTTGGCTTACAAACAACACATAAGTTGGATATTGATCGGGAAACGCATGATATCAGTTTTTTAGCACAATAGCTTATCTGCATAGTATAAATTGTTCGACGCGTAACACCTCATCATATGTATATGCAATTTGGCAGTTTGTATCATGGGCTTCATAATTTTGCTTTCCCACTTATTCCTTTCGCTCTCTCACAAATGATTTGGTAATATCTAATTTCTCAGGCCCTGAAGCTGAGTGATGATCTCCATCTTAATGAAATAGACTGTGTCCGTTTGATTGTTGCTGCCAATCAAGAGGTAAATCTATGCTTTCTTACTTTATTTCATATATTTATTTATCAGCAACAGTGCAGCACATTTCTGATTAAATTTATCATTTGTTTTAGTGGGGTCTATTAGGAAGAGAACCTCTGGAAATTGTACGCCTTGCTGCAGGAATTTGGTATACTGAGCGAAGAGATCTGATAACTGCATTGTACACTCTATTGAGGGTAAGTATTTGGCACTTTCAGTTTCTCTTTTCATGTTTATCGCTCTCTTCTACCTTTTGATTTCCTTCTTTCCCCTTCTTTCTGTTATCTGGTTCCAAACATATGACGCTTCTTTTGGTATTTTGCAGGCTGTTGTTCTTGATCAAGGACTTGAACTTGACGTTGTTGCTGATGTCCAGAAATATCTTGAAAATCTCATTAATGACGGTCTCAGACAACGGTTAATGTCTCTTATAAAGGTTTTGGACAACTTTTTGCTGCATGTCTTTCGCTTTCCCTTATAGAAGCTTTGGTTTGTGTGAAGATACACATAATATATGAAGTTTGGGCTTATGTGAAGATTTAAATATATTGTATCCTGCAGCTTGAAATCAGTTTAAATTGAATCAGTAGAAACCTATCAATGGCTGGTTGTTCATGTAGAACTATTGGCTAGAATCATGCGTAGAGTTGAGAGTTGGCAAGATGTGAATGACTGAAAAGATTAATCAGCCCGTAGGGAAGAAAAATGAATCATTCTTTATCTTAATTACTACTATACCTGTAGTTTGAATCTAGTTCTCGTTGATGTTTCCTGTAAAAACTTTAGCCTGTAAGTTTTGCACCGAACTAACCAAATCTAGTGAAAAGTCAAAAAGTAGTTATTAGTTATCAAGTTCCTGGATGTAGTTCTAGTCTCAAGAACCCGTATCATCCTCTAACGTAGTCTTAACTCTTAAGAACCCCACAAATTATTACTTTTGTTAAGTTAAAAGATAATATTTTCGGTAAATTATATGTATGTATTATGTACTGTAAGTTATCGCTTTATGAGTCTTTCATTGCACTCCTAAAGTTAACAATCTTGTTGTCCAAGATCCTTAGTTTAATTACAATTTCTTTTTTCTTGATTTTGATATGCCAGCATGGTAACTTCATTTGGTCTCTGGACTCTTTCTTGTTTGCATTAACTATTATTTTATGTGTGCATTGCCTATTTAATGTGCGTGAGTATTTTAGGAACTTAATCGGGAAGAACCATCTGGTTTTGGTGGACCACAAAGTGAACGCTATGTTCTTGATTCTAGAGGTGCTCTTGTGGAACGGCGGGCTGTTGTTTGTAGGGAGAGACTCATCCTTGGTCATTGCCTTGTTCTATCTGTCTTCGTCGTACGAATGAGTAAGATCCATAAACACCTTATTAATGTATAAAGGCGGTCACTACAAGCTTTCTAGGTATAAATGCCTTTTGGAAAAACAAACCCCATATTTGAAAATTTGCGCCCAAGTAGGGGTTTTATGGCGGTCACTTCTTAAAACCTCAGTAAGCTTACGTTTGTTGTTTTAAATGATAACTTTCGAGTTGAACATTTTTTGAGCAAGGAGAGAATAGTTTCAACTTTAACATTACAAATCATTAAGACAGTATACACTTCTTTCTATTTGGTTTTGCTTGTGAAGTAAACACATTAGCGTTTTATCTGACTCTAAGGAAATTGGAGAACATTTCGACATGTATAACTCCAAAAGGTAAGCGAAATTTATTGGTATTCTTGCTCATAAAATTGAGAAATCAGCATTGTCAGCAAATTGGAAGGTCGGTTGAGCAAGCAACCTGTTAAGTTGCTTGCCGAAGCTTTAAATAAGGCTGGAATAATGAATTATATGCTCTCTCGGTTCCATTTATTTTTCTTAAGGCCATCTTATGGTGTAGTGCACGACCTTCCCATTATAGTAGGTGACCCATAGTGTATTCTGATTGTAATTAATGGTAGCAGCCAAAGACATAAACACTTGAAATATGTATATTTTAGTGTTTTGGTCAGGTTCAAAGGATGAGGTTATATTAGTAACTAACCAAAGTTACTGGACTAATAGTATATAGAAGTTTCTTTGCTTTAGTCCACCTATAGGCTGCCCGATCCTTGTAAAGTGGGCCCTTTATGTATTTTTTATGCAATCTAGTTCAAGGTTTTAAAATACGTTCTTACGCCTCAAGGCAGTTTGCTCTCACAAGGCGAGGCGGTGCCTCAAGGCGCACCTCGATGTGTTAAATTCAGAAAAAAATTGCCAAGAAACAATGACGTCAATTATGTAAAAGCATAGCATAACAAGTTTTTCTACTTTACTACCATAGTTAAAGTCTAAAGTGTTGCCAAACAACTCAAAAATAACAGTGAAAAGTCTATTACCATAGCATAACAAGTCCCCTTAGACTAAAATACATCCGTTTTTTTCATGGTCTAAAATACGTATGCCTCGAGGCGCACACCTCGTCCGTTTTTTCAAACACTGAATTCTAGTAATTCTTGTAATGCTATCCAGTTATAATAATGTTGTATTTTCTATATTATTGGATGTATATCCTCACATTGTCAGTTATGGATTTCTGTAGGTTCAAAAGATGTGAAGGGCGTGTTTTCTCTTCTTAAAGATGCTGCTGCTGATCTTAATGGTAGCAATGCTACTTTAAAACTTCAGGTGATAATATGCATTTTGTTATTTAATGCTGACACATTGTAAAGACAGATTATGTATTTTTAATTCTTTTTTGGATGCTGAATGGATCTATTTGTAGAAAGGGTAACAAAATACAAAGTAAATAAATAAATGAGCATAAGCTCAGCAACTGAAAAAAATTCCATCGACTTGATTGAGCAAACAGTATGGTAACTTGTTTTTATTATTGTGCACATTTTATCCTCTAATTCGTAATCCTTAAGGTAAATATAGCAATTAAATGATGTCTAAGAATTGTTATGCTGGCCAACCTCCTTATATTGTTACTTGCTCTTTGCCTCTGCAGATAGCATTTAGCCTACTGTTTTCTCTGGTAATCACTTTCATATCGGATGCTCTAAGCACAGTACCGGATAAAGCTTCTATTCTCTCGAGAGATGCTTCTTTCAGACGCGAATTTCATGAACTTGTAAGCTGGACAATGACTGTTTCGATATCGTTTTCAATAACTTAAGCTAAATTTAAAACTATATGGTTCAATTTCTGTCCGATTTTCCTCAGTTCATCTAGTTCTTCTTGTTTTAGGTGCTTGCGTCCGGAAATGATCCAGCTGTTGAGGGCTTTGTTGGAGGTACCAGATTTGCCTGGACTGTACATCTAATGTTAACGCAAGATGGAATTGCTGCTAGAGATACACTATCTGGTTCATCATCCAGTGAGCTCGGGAGTATATTTTCATGCTTGGAAGTCATTTGCTCCAAAAATGTTTTTCAGTTCATACTGGATGAGGTTCTCCGTACTGCAGCCTACCAGGTCAGTCTGCTACCTGCACATAATCTATATCAAATAGTGACGTGACTTGGGTGCATCAGAGTACGCCACATTTTCTTCTTAGTGGCAGTAGGGGACACTGAATGATTACCAATCAGGGATTTCATCTTTCAATATCTTTTTGGAGAATCAGGGATTTCCTCCTATATTTACGACACTCAATTCAACCTTTTGAATCCAAGTGTTTGAATCTAAATCTCTTCACAGCCAAAGTAGTACAACTTACCGAGCAATCCAGCGTGGAGCAAGTCATGTAGGATTTGCCAACAACCCTTGGTTGGAGTGGTAAGAGGTATAATCTTCCACCTTAGAGGTCAAGGGTTCGAGGCACAGGCTGAACAATTCAAAAAAAAAAAAGTCATGTAGGATTTGAATGTAAGATTCCCATGGGCCCTAACCCACTCTTGTGGCAAAAAACGACCAATTTGAAGGCTTAGTAATTCTAGGTGTTTGTTGATGGTGTCCTTACCTATCTCGCCTTAAACCTAAGCAGAAGCAATTTGAAGTACAAATGCTTTCATAACTTGTCTTGTGTGATCAATTACTTTTCCTGCATTCCTTTCTGACTTGCGTAGTTACGTCTAATTGTGATATGTTCTTGGGTATCTGATTTGGCTCTGTATCAACGATTAGTCTTTTTATTGGATAAATTCTTTTGCATTTTGTTTCACATTTCAGTTGCTTTAATGTACAATTTCTTTTCGTGTGGTTGTACAGAATGATGATGAGGATATGATATATATGTACAATGCTTATCTGCACAAGTTAATGACATGTTTCCTTTCCCATCCGCTAGCAAGAGACAAGGTCAGTTGACTTGTATTATCTAATTTGAAGCATAATATAATATCTGCTATTTTCTAAGTGCAGTTGGATTTAAATTACGAGGCCTATAGGTTCTTTAATAATTTCTTCCACACCAAATCTAAACTCCCCAAATTTGGACTTACATAACAATTGGATTTTAAAGTGACACAGGTTACATAGATATAGTAACCATCCTGGATGGGTAGTGCCCAACATGTCTAGGAACTTTACTACCGGTTTCTCTCGCATGTTCCGGATGTTGCGTATCATTTTGATTGCTCCTGCAATTAAATGCTCTCAAATTGGAGCCTTTTATCTTTTTCTTTGATACTTCCAAATATTTGAGAAGATTCTAAAAGTGTAACTAGTTAAGCAGTCAATCTAGAATACTTTGTAATTACGAAATAGTTAGTTGAAAGAGTTTATATCTAAGTTTTATTGAGATCAAAATTGTGAAGGGAGGCCTTGGTTTCTAGCTACACTTGTTTGCATTGATTTTAATATGTGAAGTAAAAATCACAGGTTATTTTTTTGACAAAAAGAGAGATTGTTATTGACTTATGTTCAGTAAGCTTATATTATATTTTATTGCTTTTTTACAAGGTTCCTACTTCCTATTTTAGTATAATTGTATCTATGCTCTGCTTATACTTTTGCTCACATTTGATAGGTTAAAGAAATGAAGGAGAAGGCTATGACTTCCCTTAGCCCCTACCTTCAGACTGGAACATATGACTTCAAACATGATACTGATATGGACTCTCAACAGACAATTGAAACAACTCCTCAGCCTTTTGTTTCTCTCTTGGAATTGGTTAGCGAAATTTATCAGGTGTGAATATATACATGCCATGATTACAGCTACTACGTTTTATGTCTTCCATTTTAAAAATGAAACTTTATAAGATCTAGGGGTACTCCAAAAATTGGCGATGACCTGAAAGTAAATTAGAGAGAACCAAGTGTAGATCAATCCCCACTCCGCAGTCGGATAATCATGCTCCAAATGTTTGGGGCAAACTTAATAGGAGTAATTATTCATGTAAGCCGCAAATGATTCCATTAGTTTGACTTTTTTTTTTTGTTAAAAAACAAAAGACGCTGTAGCCTCGCATTTGGTATCCCTGTATCTCAAAGTTCCTCCTGTTTGCTAGTCCTGTTTACTCTTTCCATTGGGAATTGTATGGGTGGACCATGCCCATTAGCGGTTCCTAGTCAATAGTGCTTCCGGAAGGCTGGAAGTCTGGAACATGTTCCTACTTTAGATGCAGACACACAGTATATTAATTCTGTTACAGGTAGACTAAATACACATGAAGTGATGAAACTAGTACATCCAGTGGTTGTATTCCTTTTTTGATTCCTCAAATTGTCAGATTAGTTATCTCGTCACCATGTTCACACGCTGATCTTCTCTCGGAAGCAGAACAGCATAGATGAAGGAGCCATCCTCCACTATGTCTAGCTAATCATTAATCACTAGTTTCCCTCTAACTTCTTGGTCTCACCTGATCACCAGTTAAGTTTAATAAACTTGTCAGATGCTCTCTGAGTCACTGACAAAGAAGTCTCACTTTAGAGCATAATGACATTATTTATACAAGATGAAGTCATGTGCGTACTTGTTTTCAGTGCGGACTTCTATTATGAATTTGATGGCCAATGTTATGTTGTCTAGATGGTGTCTTTTCAGTGCACTGCTTTTTAAATTTTTGTACTCGCTGTGTCAAATGTGTTTTTATCATCTTGCCCTGACATTTTATCAGAAAGAACCAGATCTCTTATGTGGCAATGAGGTGTTGTGGACGTTTGTTATCTTTGCGGGAGAGGATCACACTAACTTCCAAACACTGGTTGCTTTTCTGAAAATGCTAAGTACATTGGTATGTGAACTCGCTTCCTCACGCTCTTTATACATTTTATACTCTTATTTTCTTTAGTTAATCACTATGATGTTCTCTTTCAGGCGTCCAGTCAGGAAGGTGCTTCAAAGGTTTTTGAATTACTACAGGGTAACACGTTCCACAAGGTTGGTTGGAGTACTCTGTTTGATTGCTTATCCATCTATGAGAGCAGGTTCAAACAGTCCCATCAAACGTCTGGAGTTTTGTTGCCTGAGTTTGAGGAGGGCGATGCAGAAATTCTTGTTGCATATCTGAATGTTCTTCAGAAGGTTCTGTCCTCTTCTTATCTGAAAAAAATGTTTCAATTGATACTGGATTTGTTAGCACCTGATTTTGCAAGTTTAGGTGGTCCTAGCATGCAGTTTTTCTCATCAGAAATCTTAGAAATTTGGATCATATTGCTGAATATGTACATATTTGTTTGCCTTCGTGCTGATCATCACAATTTTTTTTTTTTCGTGTGAGGTTGGTTTTTGTACGTTAGTAAATAAGAAACCTGCTAGCCCAAGAAACTTTATTGAAAAATGCAAGCATAAACACCTTATCCAATTTAATGTCTTGCAGCCTAGTCACCAGTTTCATCAACTTGGATAGTTTAATTGATTAATTTCATCATGTCAAAGGAAGTCTGAGCGTTTGGGTAGGGATGGAATATTCAATAGGGTTCGTTTTAGAGATCCCTAATTGTGTTTATTATTCGTGGATTAACACTGTTCTTTCCATTTACATCTCGTTGTGGTCTTGTGAAATCTTTTATATATTTCTCTTTCAAAACTTTTAAATTTTTCTTTAAATCCTTTATTTTTTAAATGCAAGCTTTAGCAGTTGGTGAGTTCTCCTTGAAGGCGATTTTGTTTCTTCACCTTCTCTCCATTATTTCTGTTCCAAATAAGCTGGATAGTAATTCTGGACTTGCTGAAAACATCATGTCAGCCAAGTTTGATAAATAGATCATATGCATCACCGACGATCATTTTTCTTTCCATTTAACAAAATGTATGGTTGCCATGCTCAGTAAACATGTTTTTATCTGTGAGCCTTTGCTTCTTTTCATAGCTGAAACTAAGTAACTAACTACACATTTCAGGCAATATTTAAATATCTATAATTAGTTTTGAATATGCTCAAACCATCAAATGTAACCGACCTATGTTGGGGGTAACACAACTAGTTACATTTTTCGTAGTTACTGTTACATAAAGCTTCATGGTGTCAGGTTGTATTCCCTTTTATTGTCCAGGACAAACAAATCTAATGCAAACTGTATCGTGGTAGTCTTTCCCTTTCCCTTTTCTATCTATTTTTTCGAATTATTTGATTTAGTTAAGAAAAAGGAAAACAAAGTTCCTGGTCCTCTGGGCGTGAGGAAGATCTGGAACATAATGCCGCTGGCCGTAATTTGATGCTTATGGAAGGAGAGAATTGATAAAATCTTCAAGGACGCAAACCCTTATAGTAGTACCCTAGGGGTAGAAGACATTAAGGGTTTATTGTTTCACTGGAGTAGAAATATGGGGTGGGCGAGATCAGAATCATGCACTGATTTGTCAACAATTGAGAGGCTATGATGATATAACATAGTCACCTAGTCTTGTATCGTTTATTCTTTTTAATAAATGATTCCTTCATAGTTTCAGAAAAGGAATTGGACTCTGATGTTTTTTTTCTATTGTTTTAGTTTTGGTGTTTTCTATGCCTTGATTGGTATCTATTTGTTTCATCTTAAAAAAATGTGCTTAATAATGATGCAGAATATAAATTTCTTGATGAAGTCGTTGCAATTGTGCTGTAGGTTGTGGAGAATGGAAATCCTAATGAGAGGAAGAACTGGTTTCCTGATATTGAGCCCTTATTCAAGCTTCTGAGTTATGAAAATGTTCCTTCTTATTTGAAGGTTATGTGCCAACCTGTGCTTGCTTCTAATCAAATTTCGCTTAAATCTTAAATTGTGGACTCTATGTAGGAGGTCCAAAGGCGTTGGTGATAATTATGATATTTCCAAGCTATATTATTCTGACGTATTGTATCCATTTATCTACAGGGTGCTCTGAGGAACACTATAGCCACTTTTATTCAAATCTCTCCTGTTCTAAAGGATACTATCTGGAGTTACCTTGAGCAGTATGATTTGCCAGTGGTTGTTGGGCCTTCCTCTGGGACTAATCCACAACAGATATCTCAACAGGTAAACATTGTAGGTAATACCTGATCTGAATCAGTGCACGGTTAATGGAAGCACTTGAACTTAATGTTTGGTTCTGTTGGAAACTGAAATTTCTCAGGAAGAAATTTAATACAATGCCTGATTGGAATACTTGAATTCATTGCTAAATGAATCTAGGAAGTTCAAAAATTAGGTTGGCTTCATATAAGCATATATCACCAGCTCAGATGAAATGCTTATTGCTTGTTCTTGATTTGTAAATCATAATTGTGAAACAATCTTCACTAGAGCTTGTGGGTTGCTTAATGTATTGGTCTCTTCTCTAATTTTATCTGCGTCAGTTATTGGTACTTCTCATGGATAAGTTTTAACATTTGGAATCACACTAGAGTTGAAATTTTCACATAAATAATGAATATAAGTTGATCATCGGTAATACCTCTGAATGTCGAGCAAATTGTGCTTGAGTTGAAGATTTGATATGGTTCGAACTCAAACTTCAGACAAACATAGGTCTACAACATTTGAGGGGCTCATTTCAGTTTAAAAAATATAGTTTGGAGAATACGACAGTGAATTCATATGACGCGGAAAGTAGAGCTCGAACTGCTTCCTACCTATGAGTGAGGCGTGCTAGTTTTGTTGGTAACTTGGTAGTCAAGTTTATAATTTTATATGGTCCAGGTGAGTGGGGACATACTCTTCAACTCAGTGAATTCGTAACTTGGGGACTGAGGCATTAAATTCCTTCCTACCTACGCCCTATGCTTGCTGTTTTGGTGGTATCCTAGTTTAATTGGTTTCACTAGGCAGGCTACGGTGAGTGTAGGAATTGACTTGCCCGTTTCAAGTTGGGGTTGGGCCATGTGATTTGGACGAAAGACCGGATCTTCTTGCCCCCTAGAGTGGAGGGTACAGCGTCAGTCTGTCTTCACAGAGCAGTGAAAACTTCCCTCCCATAATAGTGGAAGGATAACGAGTTGATATACTTGCAGTCTTCTACAACTATATTAACCAAATTTTTGTAGCGGACTGTAGAGTAATTACTGTTGAATACTTCAGTGGATTCTGCAACGCAAATTAAGCTTATACTTTGTATCACAGTTTACTCATGCGGCAAACTGCTGATTTACTTGTGTCCTTGCCAGGTTTATGATATGCGGTTTGAGTTAAATGAAGTAGAAGCAAGGAGAGAAAAGTACCCCTCTACGATTTCCTTCCTCAACCTCTTAAATGCACTGATTGCTGAAGAGAGAGATACGAACGATAGAGGGCGTAGGTAATGGTCCTTATTATGTTACAATTGTTTGTAGTAACGCTCTTCGACTTTTTTTGATATTTAATTGGAAATTTGAAGGTTTCTGAGTTCCAGTCTTCTTGATTATAATTAGTAACTACTTGTCTTTACTTGTGACTTCTTTCAGGTTTCTAGGTATCTTTAGATTTGTATATGATGATGTATTTGGACCTTTTCCTCAGAGAGCCTATGCAGATCCTAGTGAGAAATGGCAGTTGGTTGTTGCTTGCCTTCAGCATTTTAAAATGTAAGTTAGTAAGTATCAGGAATTTCTGAACTCAGTTTTCCTGAAAGTTCTTTGCCTATCAGTCACTTTCTTTTTACAAAATTGACCGATCTCTGGTCGAGCATAGATTGCAAGTATCTTTTCCGTGAATGTCATTGATATAAGTGTCTGATTGACGGACTTAGCCCCAGGTTCAACCGCTCAAGTACATCCACTCCATATTTTCTCTAATTTTTCACCCATACCACATGAGAGATATATTTCTCAAGAGTATTTAAGATAAGAACAAAGAGATAGGTCAAATTGTTTCGTTCAGTAATATTTGCGTGAATAGTTGTGTCAAGGTGGTTGTCATAGGTTAACGGGGTGGTTGTCATCGGTTATGTTTAGTACTTGCAAGTTGCGACATGGACGGCATGAAAAAGGCAAACCCTTGCTCCAATTTTGAGGTTGTGGAGTAGGCTACTTTGAGAAGAGTTTGTGGAAGAACATTTTGAAAATCTAACTTTCTGTTTTACCCGAGAGAGAAAATATTTCTGTCAGCTTAATTTTCTCTTGAGAAGCATAAACCCTTTCTCTTTATTAGAGAAGTGTTTCTTTTCCTCTTCCGAATGGGCTTTAACTTTTTCAATACGACTTCAACTTTTTCAAGAGGGCTACCATGTAAATAGTCATTACATTTATATGCATTTGATTTAAATCTGTTAAAAAAAATATTCTACACTGACAATATTTTCTAAAGAATTAGTTCTCATTTATGCAAACGATTATATGCATTATCTCTACCTGAAAGTCAGGAACTAAGTTTAAATGTTTAATTTGACTGGGCAAAGGTTTTTAGTTGTGTGGAGCATTATACTCATTATATCTTTTATCAGAATCGTATTTAAACGTTACAAATATTCCGGTGATCAGAAATAAGGCAGATTAAGCTTTTCTAGTCACCTCTTAGTTTTTTCTTGAGACAGTTTGTACTGGTTATCAGTCGGATGTGATCAGTTTTCATCACAGTATATAAATTTATCGTGGGAGCATTTTCGAAACTATGTGAATGATCAAGGTCTCTTTGGATTAATACAACAAATGATGGAATGTAATCTTATGTATAAACAACAAACTCATAAATTTATCATTTTTGAACTTCGCAGGATACTTAACATGTATGAAATAAAGGATGAGGACATTGACAGTGTTCACCACTCCCAGCCTTCAACAGTCTCACTTGAGCCCCAACTCCCCGTGATAGAGTTGTTGAAAGTATGCATTCTGCTGAACATTATATATTTTGTTCTCTGTGAAGTATCCATAATAGAATCAGGACTCCGTATATGCTGATGGAACAGTATTATTTGCAAACTTCTGTCTTGTCTGTTGTTAGTATTTTTTATGTTTGACATGCTCATTTAGCTTGTTCTCTTGTATAGGTTGCAATCGTTATATTCGTCTGTATACAGATATAACATTCATATACTGTGTAATACTCTGTGTCTTTGCATTTGATGTGATATTTAACTTTTGACATCAAATTGAAGATGATATGTTATCTGCTGCTTATGTAGTTTTCGACATCCCCTTTAATAAGTACCGCCCTTTCATATTTGAGAAGTATTTAACTTTGTTGATCACTCTGTAGTTTACATTACAATATAGTCCCGATTGATTGTATATTTCCCTCATGCGGACAAGCAAAAATATCCAACATACATTGTTGATATGTAACTGATATATCTTTTAATCCAGAAAGAGATATAAGGTGAATAAAGGTACACACATTATGAGAACCAACAACATTTCTTATGGTTAGAAAAGAGTATGATGATTTGGTTAAAAATGCCTCTCTCATCCCCTTCAATATCCTACTAAGGTCGATCTTCAAAGAGTGGCGGCTTTGTGGAATTTTTTTTTCGTAACTCCTTGTACAGATAATATACGATAAGTATCTAATATCAAATCATACCAGCCCTATGTTTTACTAATGGTGTTTCAATTGAATATATCCTTACATTATTGGATCTTGTCATAAATGGTCTTTCAGTGGGATTTTTGGTACAGTTCTGATGTTGAAATTGCTATTGGTGACGATATTGCAGGACTTTATGAGTGGTAAAACTATATTTCGCAATATTATGGGTATTCTTTTGCCGGGAGTTGATGGTCTCATAGTTGACCGGACTACTCAAATATATGGTCCACTATTAGAGAAGGCTGTCCAACTATCATTGGAAATTATACTTCTTGTCTTGGACAAGGACTTATTGGTTGCTGACTTCTGGCGCCCTCTATACCAGGTAATTCTTATAATTTATGAGATACTTCTATGCACATAGGCTGGTCATATCACCATTGGAATTTCTTTAGACACAAGGGACTCGTAGCAGCTGCAGTTTCTCTCTCAATGACGTGCTTAATGAGAGTGTATGCTAATCTCATGTCTTTAATGATTTGCACCACATGAGTGGTATCATCTGGCATTAAGTATTTGTCAGTTCGCATATGACCATATTACTGCATGTATCTCCTTTTCACTTATCATTTTCCACTACTCATGATGAAATAAAAAAGTCGTGATTTTTGTTACATTTACGCTGACCGAAATTATTTTTTTGAAATTGAAACTAAAAAAGCAGGTTCTCAAATTTGAGAAATCTATATAGTACAGTTGAATCATGAAATAAGTCGGACAATAGCAAATACATAGAGTTTATGTTATTATGTTTAGAAAAAGTACTGGTGGTTAGTAGTTGTCTAGAGTCTGGTTCATTACCTGCAAATCTGATGCACTGTCTTCTTGTAATCACCTTCTGCACATTGTTTGCTTGGTTTACTTTTCCTTGGAATCTGATTGGCCCCTTTCGTGACCATGTAGTAACTTGGTTTGCCAAGTGCCTTGTAAAATTGTAATCCTAGTTAGCACCTCGTTGACTTGGTTTGAGTTGACCTGTTACCTGGTTGTGGCCCTTGATTGCAATAATATAAGTGTATAACTAGATGCTCTCCGCTGCGCAGCCTTTGGATAGTATCCTTTCTCAAGATCAGAACCAAGTTATAGCTTTGCTGGAGTATGTAAGATATGACTTTCAACAACAAATTCAGCAGTGCTCGATTAGGATCATGACTATTTTAAGGTATGCCGTCGACTAGGATCACATCCGTATAGTTTTTGTTTTTTGTGCATCGATATGCTTCTATTGTTAGGGCTATTACAGTTTCTTCAATTTCTGATAACTCGGGTTCATTGTTGGCAGTTCTCGCATGGTTGGACTTGTACAGTTATTATTGAAGTCAAATGCTGCACACTCTTTAGTCGAGGATTATGCAGCTTGCTTAGAGTTACGTTCAGAGGAGTCTCAGATCACAGAGAACAGTAAAGATGATACAGGTGTTCTTATCCTGCAGGTTGTTCTTATTGCGATATCTATATTCACAAAGTTATCTACAAAGTTATTTTCAAATTCTTTGGTTCTGAATTCCCTTTCTTTTTCTTTGTCAGCTTCTCATTGATAATATCAATCGGCCATCCCCAAACATAACACATTTGCTCCTCAAGTTTGATTTGGATATATCTGTAGAGAGGACAGTTTTACAGCCAAAATTTCATTACAGGTTTAGTAGTTCTATTTCCCACTTCTCATATTCAGTTCCGTGATAATTTATTAAAGGTTTGCGTCTATATTACTTCGCAGCTGTTTGAAAGTTATTCTTGATATTCTGGAAAACCTCTCAAAGTCAGAAGTGAATGCTTTGCTGCATGAATTTGGTTTTCAGGTCTGGGACAAATTCATGAACACCCTTTCTCAATTTCATTGTCTTCTAGATATCTTGACTGTTTTTCCTTTTGCAGCTCCTTTATGAGTTGTCCTTGGATCCACTCACAGGTGGTCCTACTATGGACCTACTAAGCAACAAAAAATACCATTTCTTCTTGAAGGTACAAACTCATAGGCAGTTCATCTTTTACTCTATGATCTTTGTTCACATGCTATATACATTATGTTTCGAGGGGGTCTCTTGATCTTATGTTTTCGAATTGTGCCAGCACTTGTACACAGTTGGCATTGCTCCTCTCCCTAAAAGAAGTGCTAACCAAGCCCTCCGTATTAGTTCTCTCCACCAAGTATGTTTCCCATTTTATTTTATCTCCTCTTTTAGCATTTGCAGACTCCAATATGTTCTACGCATATGCTATACCATGTTATTTCTAATTTTTTATGCATCTTTTTAGTTCTGTGC
The DNA here is from genome assembly GCF_041429995.1 of Eschscholzia californica. Taxonomy (NCBI): domain Eukaryota; kingdom Viridiplantae; phylum Streptophyta; class Magnoliopsida; order Ranunculales; family Papaveraceae; genus Eschscholzia; species Eschscholzia californica. The sequence goes on from NW_028238472.1 coordinate 46,837,298, forward strand.
TTATTTTTTCCTTGTATTTTTCTTGTTTAGAGAGCCTGGCTGTTGAAGCTTTTAGCATTGGAGTTGCATTCAGGTGACTTGACTGTGTCTGCGCATCGAGAAGCCTGCCTGAGTATTCTCGCTCATATGTTTGGGCAGAACATTGGCGAGTTTGGGCCTGATCTTAGTATAACTGATTCGTCTAAGATTATTGATCATCCTGGAATGAGGGCAATCAACAAGAGCAAGGTATTTTTGAGGAGCTTCTAAAGTTCTAATAGTGTTTTTTTTTTTCGCATGTTAAATCTTCTGTTTGGTATAATTGTTGTCCTACTAAAGTACTAATAAGATGGTTGACAATTATATATCTTGCCCAATCCCTTTACCCTGCAAAATTTCCATAATGCCTTATGGCTGGTAATACGGAACAACTAAATAAATGCTAGATTTCTACTTTCGTAGGCTTCAGAGATATGCATTTGATGAGTATAGGTTGTTTTCTTTGTTAAATGCAGGTGCTGGACTTGCTTGAAGTTGTTCAGTTCAGGTGTCCCGATACCTCTATTAAGTCTTCCCAAGTTGCCTCCCATTTGAAATATGAGTTGCCAGTAAGTGCAGTTTCTTTTGAAGGATATATATTATTTTTGTTTTCTGGAGAGAAATCACTCTTCATCTCCTTGATAGTTACTTCCTGATTACGTATCATGAATATAGGTAGGAAAAAGCATATCATGAATATAAATAGAAATAGTATTATCTTTAGAGATAAGACACACAACCGTAGAAACTATTCACAATATCAAGGCTACCTTATTCCACTGGAGTACGCAACTTCACTGGGACAGGAACCTTTTATAACTAGATTTTACTCTAAATTAGGAGGCCTTAATCACAACTATGTAATTTGGGTAATCTTTTGATTGGTTTTCCCAGACCACTTTTTATAGGTTCTTGTGGTCTTTGTATCTTTTCCCCTCTCTTAATTCAATCGTTGTTTTAAAAAAAGTAAGTATCTGAATTGGTATTATATATCTCATAGTGGTTATTTTAAAATTTATAGGTGGAAAGCATACTGGGCGATCCCACAACATCTGAAAAAGGTGGTGTATATCATTACTCGGAGCGTGGTGATCGCTTGATCGAGCTTGCTGCGTTCTGTGATAAACTCTGGCAGGTTGATTCCCTTTATTTGTCCCGGTGCATGATTGTTTCAATAGTATTTATGTGTTCTGCATATTTAATCTGAATTGGAAAAAAAGTTAGACTGAGCATGATTCCTTGAGTAGCTCTGGTACACGACTTTCAGTACTAATTCTACTGTATTACTGCAGAAAAGCAAATTTGCTAAACCTGGCTTGAGCCCTGATGGTGGTGAAGCTGAGGTCAGTGATCTGAGGGACACGATCCAGGTTTTGGTCAAATGGGGCTGGAAATACAATAAGAACCTGGAGGAACAAGCTGCCCAACTTCATATGTTAACGAGTTGGTCTCAGATTGTAGAGGTTGATTTATTCTTGGTTTATCACTTAATTCATTGTTGTGGAATTTAGTTTCCATTTCACTCTTTTTGTTCTAATGAACTTACTTTTTTCTTACTACCTTTAACAACTTTTCTAACTACTTAATAATTCTCAGGTAGCAGTATCTAGAAGAATGTCATATCTCGAAAATCGATCTGAAGTTTTGTTTGAGTGAGTAAAATGATCGCAGACAACTAATTTCTTCTAATCCCTCTGAATTTATCTAACTATTTGTCGCTCATTGCTATCAGGGTGCTGGATGCCTCTCTGAGTGCTTCAGCTTCCCCAGATTGCTCTCTAAGGATGGCAACACTGTTGAGTCAGGTACTGTTTTTCTGTACCAAACTCTCAATCTGTGCTAACTTCTAGTAGCATTAATATGTCCGTGTCTTAGTGCATCATCATCATCTTTAGTTTGAATGTTTTCATATTTGATGTGCTTGACCTTTTTTCCCATGTTAACGCGTTACTAGGTTGCGCTTACTTGCATGACCAAATTGAGAGATGAAAGATTCTTATCACCTGGATATATGAACAAGGATAATCTTACATGTCTTGATGTCATCTTGGTGAAACAATTGTCTAATGGAGCTTGTCATTCCATCTTATTCAAACTTATAATGACAATTTTAAGACATGAATCATCCGAAGTTCTAAGGAGGCGGTACGTAAATACTAAATAATGGTGTTTCTAGTTTCTTCGATTTACATTTTTGCTACTCTCTTGGGAGGCATGTGATAAGAGTAAACCTTTTTTTTATCTTCAGGCAATATGCATTACTTCTTAGTTACTTCCAGTATTGTCGGCATATGCTTGATCCAGATGTTCCCGCTCCAGTACTGCAGTTTTTGCTGCGTGAGGAACAAGAGGGGGAAGACGACCTCGATATTCAGAAGGTTTCTAACTTTTGATATGTTTGTAGAAGCTTCTGGATTTTTAGTTTGGGTTTGGATTGAGAAGGGCATTTTCAAGCATAGTTTTTGTTATTTACTTTCCAGATTGACAAAGAACAGAATGAGTTATCACAGGCCAATTTTTCTATTCTAAGAAAAGAGGCTCAAGCCATTCTGGAACTGGTAAGTGGCGTACAGCCTACTTAATGATTTCTTACTGTATTATTTTTTTCCGGCTATTATGATCTTATTGGTTTACAGGTTTAGATTTGAAAACGCATGATTCAAGACATTTTGGAATTGCAATTAGGCTTGTCAAGGACATTTTCGAAACTTTAGATCAATATTAGAAGGGAGAATTTACAAAGAGTTGGTTCACAATGGGTTACATGTTATAGCATCAAAGCCTCCCAATTGTGCGTGATATCTGTTTAGGATTTTAAATTAGCCCAACTCATGTTCCTACTCCAGTGGAGTAGCATCGATTTTATGTCCTCTACTCCTACTGTACTATGGGGATTAGATTCCTTAAAGATTGTAGAATTCCCCATCCTTCCACGAGCTCCCGAAGATCGCCAGTGGAATCACGTTCCTAAGTTTTTTCCTTAGCTTCGGGGGTTAGGGGATGCCATGTTTCGCCACTGCTCTAAAGAAACTTGATTCGTTCATTCGGGAGGCACCATCTGATCCTAAAAGTCTTAGATACAGTAATGCCACAAAGATGAAGCCACTTTGCAGTGAATAAGATGATGGTCAGAAAATTCCTACCGTTCAGCCTGTCAAGGACATTCCAGTTGAGAAATTTAAGTGTATCAGTTTCAGAGATCACCATTCACCAAGTTCTTCTAACATGTTTCTACAGTTTACTAACCCTGTACATACAACAGTAAACTAATCTTAGTCATGATGAAAACCAAGTAGTCACACACTATGTTTCCCTCAACTAAATTATGGAATAAGATAGAGGAACATGTGGGAACACAGTTGTGTGCACTTTTTGTAAACTGCGAGTCTTAATAGCTGTATATCCAAGTTATAAATCTCTGGAATGGCTTCGAAAAATTGAAACATTTTGTGATGCTCTTATGACTTTTATTTAGGACCACGCTGATGCTGCACTTGCATTGTATGCCAAAAAAAAAAAAGGCCGTTAACAGCCCAAATGTCATTTTCATTAACTTCAGATTCTGAATTACCCAATTTATGTTCTTTTCAGGTAACAAGGGATGCAATTCATGGTAGTGAGGCTGGAAAAACCATAGCATTCTTTGTTCTGGATGCATTTATAAGTATTGATCAAGAGAGGTTTTTCCTGGGCCAGCTCCAGAGTAGAGGCTTTCTAAGGTCATGCTTAACAGATGTGAGCAATGTATCCTGTCAGGTATGCATCTGGGTTTTATGCTGTAACTTGCCGTTCATGTAAGATTGAGAATTCAGCATACTAGTTGGATTTAAACATAATATAATGAAGTAGAGACGGACATTGAAAAATTTTAAGCTCCAAAAATGCCCTAAAGTAAGCCTAATACAGCTAAGCTGACCCGCAAATAAACCGTAGGATTCTTCTCTTAGCACAGTTGACATGTAACCAAGTTATTTTTTTGAGTTATTTCCTTGCTGGCCCCCTAGTATCTGACCAGCTTCCTTCTTGGCCTCCTATTTGTCATAAATCCAAATTTGGCCCCCTATTTTCAAGTAAATGCCTTAACTACCCTTCCTAATTTCAAAATAAATATATCAAAAAAAATATTAAAAAAAGAGAAAATAATTCGGGTAGTTATAACATTTGCTTGAAAATATGTGAGGTGGTAATATCTCTTTTTTTAAATATTTTTACTTTGAAATTAAGAAGGGTAGTTATTATGGCATTTACTTGAAAATAGGGGGTCAAATTTGAATTTATGAAAAATAGGGGGTCAAAAAGGAAGCTGGTCACAAAGTAGGGGGCCAAAAAGGAAATAACTTTATTTTTTTCAGCCTCAAGTGATATTCCCTGAAGTAAACCTAATACCATAATTTTTTTTTTTAATATTCTTGCATCTGCCCTTTTTGTTCTCACATTGGCTGTTTAATTGCTATTTGTTACTACTTTAACCCAGGATGGTTGGCATTCATTGGGGTCACTACAACGAGGATATACTCTTGATGCTGAGCTTGCTCTGCTTTTGAGGATTAGTCACAACTATGGGAAGGCCGGCGCTCAAGTTTTGTTTTCCATGGGTGCCTTAGAACGTCTTGCTTCGTGCAAGATAATGGGTTTGCAGTTGAAGGTATTGTTTCTATGTGCACATATTGTCTCATCCCATAATTTTGAATAAGAAACAAAAGTTCGTATCCAGATTTACTCGTACTTACGCACGTGCATCTAGCAGGGAGGTTTCAGGAGGATTGATACTAAAGTTAGCAGAGATGTAGCATTGGAGATTGATAAACAGCGCCATGTTATATGCTCAATTTTTAGATTGGTTACTTCGTTAACATCCTTGATTGATACATCTGACTTCCTTGAGGTTAGTTACACTCTTCTGCAAATTGTAGCTTATGTTTTCCTTAACTGATACTAGTTTCGCTTTTGTCATTTCAATTTTGTCTATATTAGATAGACACTTTTAAATGATACCGTATCTTGATACTTGATAGTGAGTTGATCTCTAACTATGTGTCTTGTCTCACTGTTAAGACATGTGTGAGAAGCCTGGCCACATGGATACACGCCCTTATGTTCGTAAAATTCCTTAATCTTTTTGCATCTTTATCTTCACCACATATCTTTGTCACCTTGTCTGTCTATGCAGCCTAAGTTATTACTTACAGAATAAAATATGTTTTTCGCATTGTTTCTCATTTTGACTTAAATTTAGGGCATTCTGTGTATCTGATATGAGCTACTTTTACCATGTTATGGTTATAGCTATTTCACTGCAAAGAGTCTTTTTTAAGTTGATTAAAAAATCAGAGCTCATGGAACATTATGAGATATTAACTCTATAATGTGTCACTTTCCTTTTTTATGTCAAGTCTTACTATGGTTTGTAATTGATCTTTCATGTGATTATTTGAATTTTTTTTTGTTCGATGTGAAATAGGTAAAGAATAAAGTTGTTCGCGAGGTCATAGATTTTGTCAAGGGTCATCAGTTACTCTTTGATCAAATCCTTAGAGAAGATGTTTCTGAAGCTGACGAATTAGCAATGGAGCAGATCAATCTTGTTGTTGGTATGCTTAGCAAGGTAAGACTTCATAATGCCAAATGCACATATCTTCTTCATTTCAAAGAAGCTGGTAAAAACACAACCATGTAAATCTAATGGAATTGATAGTTTGACGGCCTATACACTGGAAGTCCATAACACCACTTTCGGTTGGTCTGCCAGACAACTGGTGCTCTTGCAATTTGGCTTCTAATGTTTGTTCTTAGATTATTGCATATTCCATTCTTCTAAGTTCAACTTTACCAAAATCTTTTAATGGAATTGTCATGGTTGGATATCTTGTAGGTTTGGCCGTATGAAGAAAATGACGAGTATGGCTTTGTACAAGGGCTATTTGGTATGATGAGCAGTCTATTTTCCCTTGATCCAGCATCTTGCTTCTCTCACTCATCTCGATTACTTGAGGTAACCTTCTATTTTCTCTTAGTGAAAGTATTCTATGAAGTATGAATTGACGTAGAATGATTTTTACACCCCTGCGGAGCTAAATTTCATTATGGTTTCTCAGAAACAGAGGAGGTCGGAGCTGATCTTCTTTAGGCTTTGCTTTAGTTTGAGCTCCTATCTTTATTTTCTAGTCAGGAAGAAGTCCCTGAGGTTGCAGGTATACGAGTCATACTGCATTCATTCTATATGTTTTCCTACAATGATTTTCAAAATCGATCATTTTAATCCAATATGCATCTGGTTTACAGGTTTCAGACGGTCCTACTGATTACCAGGAACATGGTAGACAACAACAGCCAAAATTGTCTTACCTTGTCCGTCTTCTTAATTCTGTGACTGTGGCTCTTGAGAGGGCTGCTGAGGAAAAATCTGTATTACTTAATAAGGTGATACCATTTTGCCATATAAAGCTGTTCCGTTTATACCCATTTTAGTCAACTTCCTTTTTAAATTTGTTTCTCCCTTCTTCGGTTTTTACAGATTCAGGACATTAATGAGCTATCAAGGCAAGAGGTGGACGAAATTATCAGTATGTGCATTCGACAAGATTGCATAACATCATCTGATAATATCCAGAAAAGGTATTTTGTTGTATATATATTGCTTGGTTTTTTTATATATTGTTGCATGAATTACTTGAAGTTCTTATATCTTGTGATCTTGTTATATTGGTAAAGAATGGTCACTAGCCAAATTTTGTGTTATTATATTCTCGTATTATAGTAACTTGTTGATGATAAAAAAAAATCGGAGTTAAATAATCACGTATACTTTTCTAATGTTTTTTTTGTCATTTTACAGGAGGTATATCGCGATGGTCGAAATGTGTCAGATAGTTGGCAATAGGGACCAGCTAATTACTCTATTGCTTCCACTTGCGGAGCACGTTCTTAACATTGTCCTCGTTCATTTTCGGGATCGGTACTATTTCTCAATATTTTCTGGTAGTCTTAGAAGTCTGGATGATTTCTCCTTCATCATTTATAAGTTTTTGTCGTCTTTACAGTTCGTCCACTGCTGAACCCAGTGAAACTACAAAAATGATTACGAATGGAAAATCTGAACCTGGTCATGATATTCCTTTGTTGTGTGGGAAGTTGCTTCCAGTTCTGGAGAGACTTGAATTACTAAGCGAGGTATTTTTTATTGCTGTCCTTTTTACAGTTACCTTTTCTAGTTTAGCTACTTATTATGATCATGTAGGTTGAAGACATATCGCCTTCCCCATAACTAGAATTAGGTTGAGTTTGGGATTGTTTTTTTGATGGATTAGAGTGCTTTTTTGCTATGCTACATGGATATTCCTTTTTAGTATTTATTGGCCCTATCATATGCTAATGTCACCAGATACTTTACCTCCCTTGCTTGCGTGGTACCGGTACCTGAGTTGGGAGGGTTCCCTATCCAATACCCCAAATTTGGGTTTCCAAAATTTTCAGCCTTAATTAAGGCGGTTTCTGAAAGTCTATACTCTATAAGCTCAACTAGTTAAGATTTCAGGGTTTATGGGAAGAATGTTTTGGAGTAGGTATTTGTTATATATGCATCATATAAAGTCTAAATTTTCTAGGAAAATGATCCACAACGTACATCGAATCAAAAAAACATATGAAAGAGTTATACCCCAAGTGATACTCACATGGTGGCAGATCGAGCTTCGGTACCCATGCCTCGTACTGAAGAACCCGGGTTCCACAAAGCATTGTCATATAATTAGGTACTTGGATCCTCGACACTGATACAAGAAGTCTTATAGGATAGAAAATCTTTTTTATTTTGAAGTTTGATTGAAGGATAGAACTTAGAAAACAAGCTGAAAATCTGAGAAGGAAAACAAGTGTTGTTTTCAATGGAGTCTCTGTTTCTTAACATTAGGTTTAGAAATAGTTTCTTACGTACATCGTCAAACCTTGTTTGACAACCAGATTTTCTTACTAATTGTTAGGTACGGCTTTTGGGGTTGTAAACAGATAGCGAAGTTATCCCCCTGAATATGCCAAGTGGTTCTATATTTATATGATCCCATCTCTTAAGAATCAAAGCTTAATTTTGCAGTTGTTTACAAAAGTTAATAAACTGGTTTATTTCTTGATCTTAAGTTACTTGCATGACTGAAACTGGTTTCTGCAGGAGAAAACTGGCCACAATTTGAAGGTGTTTAGGAGATTATTGAGCTCACTGAAAGAAATGACAATCCAGAGACTGGAAATCTAATTTTTAGCTGCAAATTTGTTGTACTAAGTTCACCTTTAATCTATATATATGTTTGTATTTCTGTAAGGAAATAAGCGTACTCATGTTTGAATTCTTTGGCTAGATCAGTAAATATTTGATCCTAGAATCCTATCTCGTATTGAAGTCATATATTTATATAGAAATGTCAATTTCTGCGGAGTACATGAAAATGATTTAGAAGATGATTTTGGATGTTACTGTTCTAGGCTGATCTAAAATTATTCATTTTTTGGAGTTCATTGAGTTAGCACAATTAAGTTACCTCCTAGATCTAACACTTTTTAATGTTCTGAGTTACCATAATTAGGTACCAAATAGTTTATTTTAAGAACTTTCTAGTAGTTTCAAAAGCGGAAGTGTTGCCAACAACGGGTAGCCCAGCTGGTAGTGTATCTACTATGAATAGGGAAGTCCCAGATTCGATCTTATAGAAGCGCAAATGTAAGGTTTACTAAACTTGGTTATAAATAAAGTTGTTAGATGGGTTTCAGTCCATTGGGTTTTAGATGGATTGTAAGGCTTCAAATTATGCGGGGATTGTGCTTATCACATTTCATTGATGTATCATTGAAGTGTTTTCCAATGTCGGGGAACGAGTAAAACATCTTTTTTTAATATTGATTACAAAGGTATTGATTCAGCGATACGATGTGATAAGCACGATCATTGTCAAAATACTGCTGGCCTAAGAAATGAAATGGCTTGAAGCCTGACGAAATGAAATGACTTAAGTTCAATATTCTTGAATTAGTGGTGAATATTGTGTGATCTTTTTTGTTTCTCCCAACTGCCACAACTCTTCATTCTCTACGTCCGCAATTGTTGCTGGCAATTGCCATTTGGCACTTTGATTTTGTTCGAATTCTTTTCCTCTTTTCTCCTAACCATCACTTCCTACCATTGTACCAATTTCTCCCACCACCATCACTTCTCTCTCTCTTCTCCTTATCTATCTGGTCCGGGGAAAGGTAAGGGTCCCTTTAAGATATAACGCTGATCTCGTTTGTCCTTCATACCAGATTGGCGTTTGGAACCGAAAGGGTCTTCCCCTTTGGCCGAACAAATAGAGAAAAGGGGAGGAGACAAGGAGGGATTATGAAAGGCTTACGTGGTCTGGTTTAGATTTCGTTTCAGGCATGCCTAAAAGTGACTATTGTACACACCTGGCCGAACAAGTCAGATTCCGATGAGCGTAAGGCAAGTTATATTTTGATAAAAGAAACACACAGCATCTAAGACCATTGTCTCCTTGTCTTTCAACAAAAAAGATTCATTCAGTAAAAAAAAAAACAGGAGGTACTATTATCAAAATTTGGTTAATCCTGGAGGTGTTTAGCTATAAGACTCTCTCCCCATTATTCTTTTTTTTTGTAAGTTTTATATTGTTTATATTCAGATGGTTTGAAGGTCGATTTTCGGTTTGAATGTTCTAGCCAATGCCATTCTACAAGCTGATCCCACATTAACTCTTTAACTCCCATAACCAAAAGGACAAGGTTATATAATTCTTTATATAAGTATATCAAATCATGGGAAAGCAATACTGAATTATGATGATTTTACATACTATTATGGAGCCAAACAAGAGAGACTAGGTTTAATCACTCCATTAGTATGACCATGAGCATTATAACAAAAGGAAGAAACTTCTTGTCCTGGTTTTGCAGATGCTAATTGTATATTGTTGAATGTTAGTCCACTGCAAGGAATTACTCCACTACAATTTAGTGTCATTGCGAGTTGAGTAATTGATGTCCCGGTGAAACCCTCATAAGTAATATCGCTGATCGCGACTGCTGTGTCCTGTCGTTCAAATAAGAAATAGAGTAAATTCGATGATTCCTTTGACAAAAAAAGATAGGTAAAATGTCAAAGTATGTCTTACCGTTGGAGGGCATCGACCAGCTACAGCGCAGTAATATTGATCGATCATTATAGGATTTTGAACGTTTTTGAAATGCAAGTGGTTGAATCTGAATCCTCGAGCGTAACCCGTTCCCTCCTAAAGAAAATTATTTTGTAAGATGCAGTTGCAAGCATTTAAAACTTATATCTAATTGCTTAAAATTTGAATTTCTTTCGATTTGAGAGTGACTTGAACTGTCATGCCAATAAAAAAGATAATTAGGGTTTGTCTGTGACATACTTGGTAGGTCTTTATCCGAATACCATTGGTAGTCCCATCAAAATGTGAATCCCACACTTGAACATCTTCCACTTTGGCTTCTTCCCCTTTCCTGCCTAAGCTCCCAATGCTGCCAAACCCATCAAAATAAAACAAGTTGAGAGGTTGTGCCACCCCACAAAATGGCCCTATTATTTCTACAAGTTTATGTGAACAACCTTGGATTGAAGTAGTTAGGTGACCATTCTCTAGCTAGGTCCCAGGTTCGAAACACAAATATAATAGTATTAACTTTAAATAAAAATATAAGCTTCAATATCAGATAGAAAGTAGAAACTTTTTATCATTGATGAGACGTTAAAATATCCAAATATATTATATAAACTGCTCTTTTGCGTAACCTAAATTTAAAGTGTTTTCCCTCTATATGGTTGATCCTCGCTATAAGGGTACGAATTTTCTAATTGGTTTTGAGAATAACTTAATAATTTACCTTATACCGTGGCCTGGGCCACAATGAATGTCGTTAATTTTAACATCTTGAATTTGATCTCCAATAGAAATGCAATCATCACCTGTGATATATATTGTATAAAAAGTTGAAATTTTTAAAATATGTAGATGAACAAAAATTTCATATACATATAAAAAAATATAATATAAAAAAAAGATCGGCGAAAGAGAAAGAATACCGGATTGGATATTGGTATGTCGAATTTTGATATGTTTAGCAATCTGGATATGAATGCCATCAGTATTGGCAGTGTCACCAGGGGAACTTATGATAAGATTACTGATATCAAATCTTTGTAAATTGAGTAATAACACATGAGTCTGGGGACTATTCACTAGTTTAAGGTGGCTTAATGAACCTCCATTGCACCTAATAAACTTCAATATCTGCACCAAATGGAAATTTATTATGTAAAATTAGTAATCGTCGACAAGACGAGAAGAGAAAAGATGATGTGCTTTAGAATTGGTTGTCGAACTAACAAAACTAGCCCTATGGGTTTAGGAAAAGCTCTTGTAGTAATACGAAAAAGGTGAAGGTGATAAATATCGGATCGGCCGCTTTTTGCTAGTTGTAGAGATAGAGAACTTAAAAAGTGCTTAACATGAATCGCATCATAACAACACTTACATTTGGTGCCAGCGAGATGCATCCCTGAAAAATAAGAGAACGAATATTATACTCCAAATTCGGCATTTTAACTAAATATACAACTCTAAACATAAAAAATCTCATCAGAATTTTATAGAGGAATCAATCCGAAGTTAAATTGGAGATAATAAGTTCGGGTTTAGATGAGAAAATGTCAGATTTGGGGGGCCAAAATTAAATCTTTTCTTATATATAACGATTTTATGTTCTATATAATCGTCAAATTTGACAAACAAATATTAAAAACATTAATCTACAATTATGTCAAGTGGACAATTAGATTGTGTACAGTATAAATGAATTATTACAAAAACGTAGTATACAAATGAAATGTTTTATATGTAACGGCATTTTGAATAAAAATGAACAAATTTTGCTAATTACACAAAGTAAAATATTACAAAAAGTAAAGCAACGCAAAACATATTTAAACAATAACGTCAGTAGAATTATAAATTCTAGCGTACCGGTCCTGGGTGGTATCTACAAGATTTGTCCCACCATTTTTGACCTCGACCATCGAGGATACCAGTATTTCCATCTATTTGGAGTCCATCTACTTTGTTGAATTCTATCCATCGGCTTTGTTCGAGCCCTTTCCATACGTCTGGATTTTCTGGTGCAATTACGATTCCTTTAATCTTGAAAAATACACAAAAAAGTAATTATTTTAATATAAAATTATAGATAGATAGATAAATAGATATAGGCAGAGGGACAGAGGGACAGAGAAATACCTCAACTTTGATAATTGTAGATTTGCAAGGACCCTTGAAAACTAGAGGATTCAAAAGGAATGTCCTTCCTTCTGGAATAACCATTTCTGCATTACTATTATCTGCTTCACAGGTAGCTTTCCATGCTTTCAGAAATGCCTGAAAACATTCACAATTATTAATTAAAGTTAGATCGATGAATTTCGTCATTTTAAGTGTTATCTTCATCTTTTTCTTGCGATCGCTGGACAAAAAACCCATTCCTTTGCCTGAAATGGATCTTTCGCCACGATCTCTCGTCTATTTCGCGAGCCCGCCCAGGTCCACAGCTGGCCCAATTCCCACCCTTAGTTGGTTTAATAAATAAATCTCAAAATACATAAATAAAATGAAGTAATTACTTTAGAATCATCTGTATGGCCATCACCCCTAGCTCCAAATTGTAATACATCATTACTTGCTAATCCAAAATGAGCACTTAGGCTAGCCATTAATAGAAATATGAATGTGAAAATCACATAATTGTTTAAATTCTCCTGTAAAATGAGAGAAAAGAAAGAATATTATATTTGGGTTACCAAATAAAATCCTAAAGATTTAGAAATTAAAAAGTTTATTACTTTCTTAAAGTAAGATATGGAATTTTAAAAATAATTTGACTAGGTATTGAAGGTTAATGATATAGCTAGATCAAATCTCTTGATGAATGTATTCCATCACTCTATTAGGGATCTTGATTTTCCGGAGAATAACAATACACGTCAATCTGAAACTACGAATAGATTGGTATCTCACAATCAAAAGAGAAGTTGATCTAGCATTGTAAATGTAGTTTTAAATAACTGTTACTGAAAAGTAGCCGTTGCAACGACTAAGTTGAAATAAATAGAAACTTCAAATAAACAAACAATTGTTGTGAAAATTAGATTTAAAAACGAGTTAATTGATTTATTTCTCTATTTACATCGGATCCTAAAATAAGTTTTTCTTCTCAATTTTGGATTTGTTTTTCGTTGCTGAAAATATATGTATCGAATAAAGAGACTTGCTTTAATATTTAACTCCAACATAAAGATAAGAAAATGAAGACATCTAAAACTGCAAAATGTGTATTTAAATTTCGGAATTTAGATTGTTAAAACAAATAACGTAGTTTAAAGTAGTAGAATAAAAGTTCCTCACCATGTTGTTTTGAATGAAGAAACCAAAATCCGGCCTCTTTGAAAAGAAATATCTCACTTTAGTAAATTGGATGAGCAAATGAATCCAAAACAAAACATCTTATTTATACAAAAAAAAAAACAAAGTTGGATTAATGTGGTAAAATTAGAACTTAATATTTCATCCATACAAAGGCCTGAATTGTGATTCTTTGGCAAATTCAACATTTGAATTTTGAAATTAATTCCATGAAGGAACTTGTAGAAAATGGGATTTTTTTTTCCTTTTTTTCTAACAAAAATAAATATTTTTTTCCCTTTTGCGCTGCTAATTACCCAAAAATCTACATTAATTTGATGTTTAAGAAAATATTTGACCATATTATAACTATTTTCTTAAGAGATTACTTCTCCTGGATCTCTAAGATCTATATAATAAAACAAAAGGAAAAACGATGACTGGGACAAACACCATTTTTTAATAAAAGATATTGTCTAGAAACCCTTCTCAAAATTTAAAATATAATCCTTCGTAGAAATAAAGTTACCTATTTAAAAAATAATAATCATTTCCTTCTTATAAATAAAATAACTAACTTAAGAAAAAGAAGGAACAAAATAAATTTCAAGGGTTAAAAAAAGAAATTAAAATCTCTTTCTTTTAATAAAATAATAACTATTTAAGAGAAAAGAAACAAAAAAAAGTATTACAAAAAAATAATAACTAATAAAATTCTCTCTCTCAATAAAATGATAACTAATAAATTTCGTAACATTTGATTGATACAAGTGTCCGTGCCCTAGGGCACGGGATATACCCTAATTTGTATAAATGTAACTTTAAAAAGTATGACATTTTTGCTTAACTAAATTTAGATAAATCTCATAGTATTTAGTAATTATTAATACTCCATATTCTTAATATTTACAAACTAAATCCTGCATGCCTACTAAAAACTTGAGTTTCTAAAAACACTACTAAGTTAGTCCAAAAAGATTTTGCAAAACCAGAGTATCATATTAGAGCATCTCAAATGCAACACTCAATCTTAGAAACTCCGATTGCCACATATAATTTTTAGAGTATTTTTCTTAAAAATTCTCTCCAATGCAACATTCTATTTGGATCTCTAAGATGACGTGTCGAGGGTGGAATAGAAGTGTCCTCTTGAGATATCTCTAATTTTCCAACTCATCAATATTTGATTTTCAACCAATAGAATTCGAGTCTTCTATATTTTCTAAATAATTAATTATTTATTTACAAAAATAACTATGTCAAATAAGTAAATAAGACAAATTTAGAGTTTTGCATTGGAAACATAAAAAAAATCGAAGATCTCTATTGTGGCCATCTAGGAGTGAGAATCTCGACTGGAACTTGACACATCGGATGAATTGAAATTTTTTTGAGTTTTGCATTGGAGATGCTCTAACTCTCTTATTAGTGGAGGTTTAGAGCATCTCCAATGCAAATCTCAATCTTAGAAACTCGGAGTGCCACTTAAGACTTTTAGAGTTTTTATCTTAAAATTCATCTCCAATGCAAAACTCAATTCAAATCTCCAAGATGACGTGTCGAGGGTGGAATGGAGATATCTCAAGAGAACACTCCATTTCTAGAGTGTCCTCTTGAGATATCTCTAGGTGCCAACTCAATATTTTCATATATTTTAATGAAAAAAAATGTCACATAAGCAATTTTTAGAACTTTAAAGTGTTGCATTGGAGAAGTCTTTCGAATAGAGGATCTCAATCTTGACAAATACGAAAGAGAAAAATTAGAGATTGACATTTGAATCTCGACACATAAGATTTTTAGAGTTTCTTTTGAGTTTTGCATTGGAGATGCTCTTAAGTCTGCAACTCAAGCCAGTAGTAGCTACCACTTCTCCCTCCCTTTCCCTTAGTTTTTAGTTCACCAATCCCACTCAAGGTGAGAAATTAGAAGACCCTCTTGCGCAAGTAGATTGTGGTGATTATTGGCTAAAGGAGGCTATAACAAAAGGAAGGAATCAACCAACAAGATGATGATATATCGTTTTTTTCTCGTCTTTGTCATTTCATGAGTTATTTATCTTTTATCATATCATTCAGTCTAAATCATGGGCAAGTAAATTTTTATCATCCATCTGCCCTTACATTGATAAGAAGACCTCAATTTTTTCCACCACTAATTTGATAGAACATAAATTTGAATCAGTAGGTAATAAAGTATATCTACTAGAGATTATGACATTTATACAACAAATGTTATTTTTATGATATATCCTCCGCCGTTTCTCCAATGTGTACTAAGAAGTACAAGTGAAATAAATAAATAATTCAACAAATGATGCATCCCCATGACCATGGATTGATGAGGTCAATATGATCAATGTTTGATGAGGCAAGGAATGGGAGGTTGGATGATACCAAAAGTGGTACCATGGGCGTTAATACAATTAGAAGTAAGTGCCTTTGGTAGTTTATTATCTGTGTGTATTCTTGCTGATTTTGCAGGGGACAATCTTATCGATTTGAAGGTTAGATCCGTACAAGCTACCGCTCGACTGCAGTTTAGGTTTATAGCTACTGGGCTAATTGATGTTCCTATCAATCCTTCGTATGTCACATTGCTAATATGAACGCCCGTTTTCTGCAACAAAAAACAAATATATATATGAGCTTAAGAATTCTAGTTATGGGAAATGCTAAAGTTACAAAAGATTTTGACAAAAGATAGTTCCCAGCTGATGTGGTGGTTGTAGTTTGAAACTTTGACCAAATCTAGACTGTTGAGAGATGAATATCACAACCGCCACATCAGCTGGGAATTTTTTTTTGTCAAAATTCTTTGTAACTCTAGCATCTCCCGTTAGTTATATATATGTTGATATCATACTGAATCTCACAGGCAAGACTCTGCCTGTTTCTATTGTATACCTCGGCTTTGCAAGCACCAGCTACAGAGCAATAATACTGATCGATCATAATTGGATAAGCAACATTAGTAAAATTGAGCTTCTTGAACGAGAAGCCTCTTGCATATCCTTTGCCAACCTAAAAAAAAAGATAAAGTATGAAAGATAAATATAGATGTGATCAAGAAATTCGAACTTTTAGAGCAAGCAGTTGTTAAAGAAGTGAAGATTCATGATGGGAAACTATACCTGATATGTTTTGATTCTGACTCCGTTGGTAGTTCCGACAAAGTTAACGTTGAACACATGAATATCCTCTACTTGAACAACATTTCTAGATTCACCTAAACTTCCAATGCTACGTGCATGACAAACCCGAAACTTTGACTTAAATTATAAACGAAGTATAAAATAATTGTCTAATATTAGGGCATAATCAACCGCGTTAAATGTTATAGTGTGTATCAGTGTATATGAATGAAAATTATTTTTCTATAGAAACCGTGTTACTATGTGAAGTTTGCAGATAAATAATGACCTCGATACTCTTTTGCTCCAACACAAAAAAATTAAAGACAAAGAGCTCATCTTATCTTAAATATTATTTATTGATTAATATTGTCTCTTTATTGACTAACCTTACGCCGTGGCCTGGTCCACAATTAACGGTGATAACTTTTATGTCTGAAGTCTTATCTCCAATAGATACACAATCATCACCTGCTCGATCACCAAAATTAAGAAAATTTAATCATAATACTTACTACTAATATATATAGTAAGTGAAATGTTAAGTGTACAAATGATTTCTGACAAAATCCTTGACTCCATGAGTCACACGGGTAAAAAACGGTCTAGATCAAAGTCAAAATTTGAAAAGAAATTGTCTTTTAGTGAAAATGAGTCATTAAATCAAGAATTTTGTCATTGTATCACTCCCGATATAGTAATTATAATACTTGCTACCTAAGATGTTTACTAAACTAAGTTTTCCAAGGTTAATAGTTCGATTAATTTTCAATAAAATGATAAATAGCGAAATAGGCGTAAAGGAGGTGTAAATTAAGTTAAAAGGGGAAACTAACCACTCTTAATGTCAGTATTAGATATTGTGACATGGTGAGCAAACTGGAGGTGAATACCATCAGTGTTAGGGCTATCTCCTGGAGAGTTGATGTGGATGTGATTTATGTCAAAACCATATACACCCATCAAAAGTATGTGTGTTTGAGGACTATTCACTATGTTGATTCCTGTCACCTGACTATCATTACAGGTGAGGAAGTTCATTGACTGCGCACGAACAATCATAATATATATGAGAATTTATTTAAGACGCGGTTCTAGTTAAAATCATTTCAATCAGAAGAATCAGATTCAAATAATGAAAAAATTATGTCACGTCATCAGTTAGACGATTTGTAAATTTATCCGATTATTGAAGTACTTACAGTTGGCGCCAATTTTGTGCAGCCCTGCAAAAGAAAATAAAAACACCATAAAGTGTTAGTTTGTAGATTACATGGAGAGAGAAAGAGAGATGAAAATTAAGCTCATGATTGAAACAAAAATAACCCTTATGAGTTTAGGTTTTGGAATTCAAGTTTGTTTAAAATGTATTTGGGTCCGCTTAAATAATCTTGAATAGAATAACAACGTACCCGTCCAGGATGGTCTCTGCATGACTGATTCCACCATGCCTTACCACGACCGTCGATGGTTCCAGAACCACTTATTTTGAGACCTGATATGCCTTTAAATGTTATCCATTTGCTTGCATCTTTCCCTTTCCATGTTGCAGTAGTTCCAGATGAAACTATAGTTCCAAGTATCTGAAACGTATAGGCGAATTGAGAACAAAGAGAAAAAATAAGGAGACAAAATTCTTATCTTACTTTTTGTAGAAAATGTTATATAATATTGCGATAATAAATGTTAAATTATATATATCACCATGAATGTCACTTCAATTTTGCTTTCAACTCTGTTGAAGCATGCGTCCTTCAGAGTTATCACGTTCCAATGCATTCATATACTTGGTGTGTACATATATATATATATATATATATATACAAAAAGAGAGAGAGGGAGTGAGATGAGAAGAACCGATATACTACATACATGAACGTTGACATTCACCGCTTTGCAAGGGCCTTGAAACGTTACAGGATTTACTAAAAACGTTTTCCCTTTTGGAACAATCATTGTTGGATTGCCTGTTTTCGCATCACAAATTGCTTTCCACGCTGCTAAAAACGCCTGGAAGTAAATAAAATCCATTTTTATGAAAATGAGTTCGGAAAATCAGAAGGAGAAAACCAACTTTTTAAGTAACATAAAAATTTTACTTGGGCATCATCCTTTTTGCCATCACCCACAGCTCCAAAACTTAAAACGTTGACTTCTCCAGCAGCATTGATGCTACTATTCATGTGACAAAACGTAAGAACCAGAACACCCACAATTAAAATGTTATCAAAAGTACCCTGAAAATTGACAAAGAAAAAATTATCATAAGAACACAAAAAAATCAATTTAAATATGAAAAAAAAGTCAAACCCAATTTAAGTATTCCAAATCCCAAAGAAATTTGCCAAGAAACACTCCATATATTGTTTAAATGTTTGGAAAAGAAAAACCTAAAAATGAATTAGTTTTTATTTAAATACACAATTTTGGGACAGTTTCTTTTTCTTCCAACAATTATGGATTTTAGGGAAACTATTCTCAAACCCGAAAACTGTCGAAATACTACTGCCTAAAGTCCGACGAATTAAATGGCCTAATTAAATCCTGACGAAATAAAATGGCATAAAATCCACATAAACTACTTTATTTATACCCAAGTTCAATATTTCTGAATTTGCACTTTATGGAATTGAACCTGGTACCTCAGCATTGCGGAGTATATGCACTTACCGATAGAAGGATAAGAAAATTAGATTAACTATAACTGCAAAAATTGTATTTAAAATTCAGAATTTAAATTATTAAAAAACAAATAACAACTGGTTTAAAGTAGTAGAATTAAAAGTTTCTCACCATGTTGTTTGAAGGAAGAAACAAAAATCCTGACTCTTTCGAAAGAAATATCTCACTTTAGCAAATTGAATGAGAAAATAAATCCAAAACAAAACTTCTTATTTATAAAAAAAAAAAGGACAAGGTTGGATTAATGTGGTAAAAACTAGAACTTAATATTTCATCCAGGCCTGAATTGTGATTCTTTGGCACATTCAACATTTGAATTTTGAAATTGATTCCATGAACTTCTAGAAAGTGGGATTTTTTTCCTTTTATTCTAACAAAAATAAATATCTTTTTCCTTTTTACACTCCAAAGTAATCAAAAATCTACATTAACTTGATCTCTAAGATTTGTATAAATGTAATTTTAAAAAGCATGACATTTTTGCCTAACTAAATATAGGTAAATCTCCTAGTATTTAGTAATTTATTAGTAGTATATTCTCAATATTTACAAACTAAATCTGAACTACCTCCTAAAAAATTGAGTGTCTAACAACATTAGAGCATCTCCAATGCAACACTCTATCTTAGAAACTGTGGGTGTCACATAGGATTTTTAGATTTTTTTTGCTTGGAACCTTCTCCAATGCAACACTCTATTTGGATCTCTAAGATGATGTGTCGAGGGTGGAATAGAGATATCTCAACAGAACACTCTATTTCCAGAGTCTCCTCCTGAGATATCTCTAATTGTCCAACTCATCAATATTGGAATTTCAACCAATAAAAATCAAGACTTCTATATTTTCTAAATAATTAAATTATTTCTTCACAAAAAAACTATGACAAATAAGTAAATAAGATAAGTTTAGAGTTTAGCGTTGGAGACACAAAAAAGTTGAAGGTCTCTATTGTTGGAATTGGAGCCGATTTTGGCTCGACCTGACCCGTCAAATTCATAAATGGAATACGTCATTGCGTTCGTCTCGTCGAGCTCTTAAACTTCGAGCCAAGAATCACTAAAATCCGGTTCCGGATAAATGAGAAATTCAAGTTTAAAGTTTGGACGAAGATCGGTTGAAATATGGACTAAAGCGTCAAGTTGGACAAGTCAATTTGGGGGCCATTTTAGCGAAGCAAGCACGTCAAGATCGGGACAGCTCGCATCCGCTCTGCGGGACTTCGCGAGATCTGACGATCTCCCTTGAAATCCTCGGGACAGTGTTGGGACGAAGCCAGACGCGTTGGATCAACGAGATCCAACGTCGCGCGTCTTCTCCCTGTCGGGTCAGCTTCGGGATTTCAAAGATCCTCATCTAACATTCACTTTCTTGATCTATTGGAACGAATTCGGGCTGCATCTTGCTCCATCCAACGGTGGGCGTTCCACCCGAGTAATTGAGCCTGATCTAATGACCCAGATTTCAACCGACTCTAAACTTGATCCAAACTTTAAGTTTAGTCCCTAGTTCCAAGCAGTTTTGTCCCTTACCCCAAAAGACACATGTACCTATTCGAGTCCTATATAAACAACCCAAAACCATTCCATTCTTCAATCAAATTCAATCTCTTCTAAAAATCAGTATTTTTGTTGTGTTTGGAATATAAATCTGATTTGGAAGTATTCTAGTATATCTCGAATTTTGAAGAAAGAAGTCCCCGAGTGCATCTCTTCTATATTCTTCTTCTCTTCTCTTTTGGAATCAGTATTTATTCTGGTGTGTCTGAAATTCCAAAGAGAGAAGTATCTGAATGAAGTTATAATAGTCAAGTGTCTAAAAGATCTATTCGCATCAGTCCAAAAGCTCATATTATTTACGAAGGTTCGTCCTCTTTCAGAATATAGAAGTATCATCTTAAAATTCTGAAAGGAAAGTCATTGTATCCCGAAGGCATACACCCTGAAGTTTGATACTATTACGGGGGTGTAAAATGTCTTAAGAAAAGAGAATTTATTCTCGCTTCGACTCCATTAATTTTTGTCTAACTCGGTTAATCCGAAAGAAGGAATATTGATAAAACATTATTCGCTTATGGTCTATCTCCCTATAACTTAGAGAAAAGAAGTTCCCTACTTCAACCCAGACAGAGTCTTAATCAAGACAAGACAGAGATAAAGTGAACTCAAACCACAACTAGAGAAAAAACAATCTTAAGATATTTTATAACGATTATTGCTCTGGTTAAAATAGATTGATTTAGTTTATTTTCTGTGTGTTTCAGAAAAATGGCAAGAACAAGAACAATCCTATGGGTTCTTCCGCCTAACACCACATACGGGGAAAATCCAAAGAAGTTCAAGGGAACTGACTTCACCTCGAACCGCAAGCATCCGTCTCACAACAGAGGCAAGCCGTAGATAAAGAAGAAGTTCGGCGAATGCTACAACTGTGGCAAGCGGGGTCACCTAGCCAAAGATTGTCGCTCCACATATGGCAATCGACCGAAAAAGGTGATGAACCAAGCTTCGTTAGTAAAAGACACCGCATATCAGAATCAATTTGCTATGATTACTGAAGCCGAAGAAGTGTCTGAGAAACTTTAGAATATGAACCTTAATACAGTAGCATCTGAAGTTAAACTGGTTAACAACCAAAGAGAATGGTGGATCGACACCGGGGCAAGTCGTCACATTTGTAGTGACAAAAGCCTATTCTCTTCTTATACGGAGGTAGCCGAAGGAGATACCTTATTTAAGGAAAACGGCTCGACCACCCAAGTCAAAGAAAATGGGGGGATTGTGCTAAAATTCATTTCAGATATAGAAGTGATTTAGACCGATGTACTCCATGCTCCAGACACTGAAAAGAACTTGATTTCTGGTTCCCTTCTAAGTGAGAATGGGTTCAAACTAATCTTTCTGTCAGATATCTTTATCCTATTTAAGAAAAGGATATATTGGAAAGGGCTATTTATGTGGGGGGAGGCATTTATATTAAATATTACCTCTGTAATGTCGAAGGCACCTTTTATTAATGAAATTAATAATTATGCGTATATTGTCGAGTCCTCCAATATTTGTCAAGAAAGATTAGGACATATGAATAATAAGTCATTAAACAAATTAATGAACTTGGAGTTAATTCTGAAACTCGAAATTAACTAAAGGCGAACATGTCAAACATGTATAGAGTCAAACAAAGGTATTATTGTGATTTTCTCCCGTGTAGAGTATTTGTTTATGCACACTCGATGAATTTGCTCGTAATCTGCTTGGGATTGTGTAAAGCTCGACAAGTTGGAAGTTCACCCATAACTAAAAGCTCCATGTGCGAAAACCTATTTAGCGGTAAGTCAGAGACACCTCAGTTACATAGAGAACACCCACTAACTAGAGTGTCACAAAAAGGTCTTGAAGAAATGAAAATGAGACTTTAGTTTATGGTAATTAGAGCGAGTTGCCGAGTTCTATGTAAGGGTTCAGACTCTTAATTTTTGGAAGCCCCAAACTTTTTCAACTCAATATGGGCTTTCTAAATCTAAATTATGTAAGTATGTATGACTGATTTGAATTTTCACCTATAAATTTTTAGGTCTATAAAACTTAATATTATTTTCGAGAGAGAATTTTAAAAAGATAAAAAAAATTAGAGAAAGAACTGAAAAAATATTACAGCAAAAAAGTAAAATATAAATTAGATTAAAAAAGAAATTTACAAAAAAATTAAATAAAAATCATTTCTTTAGGGGATCCACCCTAATTACGAATGTTCTGGAACCCTAATTACGAATGTTGGGGAACCCCCAACGGTCGTGATAGCCTGACCTGGACTCTTATATGGAGGTTGAAGTTTAATAAGGGTAATATATAAATCAAGGGATATCTTCTTATGAATATCTCCAAGATATGAAAGAATTGGATACACTAAGAATTTGGATTTATCTCTTCCTCTCCACCATACTGTTCTTCAAGTGCTATTTTTGTATCCACTTCCGTTTCCGACTCATCATCAAATTTTAACCATTGATCAGAGAGAGTTGGCCTGATACTCGAGCCTTTTGTGAACCTACTTGGTACATAATTGAAGGCTGGATTTATCTCTTCATCTCCACCATACTGTTCTTCAAGTGCTTTTAGTGTATCCAATCCTTTCATATCTTGGAGATATTCTTAAGAAAATATCCCTTGATTTATATATTACCCTTATTAAAGTTAATAAGGGTAAAAGTGGTACTCAAGTCAACAATTCCTACCCAGGGAAATATTCTCATATATATCTCCAAGATATAGATACACTAGAATTAGGATTATTTCTATGTTTACATTATTTATTTCCAAGCATTGTAATTCTCTTCTATTATAAATAAACATGGAGGTATATGGTTTTCCTCACCCAAAACCTAAATCTTTCATGGTATCTAAGCCTAAAAGACTTTACCAAGTAGAGTTTCGATCCTATCTAACTTCCGCTAACCGGCGGCGGTAGCCGCTTCTATGACTACCGTCCGCCGGAATCATAGTTATTTTTTGTTCTCTTTTATTTTCTTCTCTAGTTTTTTAATTAGTTTAGTTTATACTTTTTTTTTTTTTTTTTTTTTTGAGCAAAAGTTCATAAATAAACATATAGTTACATTGTTCGGCCTCGGATTACAATAAAGTAAACATATAAGGACTAAAATGTAGCAAATTTAACGTCTAAAGGGCTAAAACAATCGAAGTTTTTGATGTTTTTCCAATAAGATTTCAATGGTGGAGATTCTAGTTGTCAATAGTATCGATTATGGGTTTGGGAGGTTTTTGTTATCAATGATGGACGAATTATTTATAAAGGGAATGGGATATTCAATCTTAATGAGCTTTGTGGATAGACTTAAATTGGTGTTCAAGAAAGTGTAGGGTTAATTCATTATTGGTGCAAGACGGTAAGAAAAACAAAGTGGTGGTTTTCTTTTTTGCCGATCGATAATATCGGCCATCGTTATTTGTCTCATTTGGAGTGCAAGGTTGTTGCCTCCTCGTCGGTGTTTTGTCAGTTTGTCTTCACATGGGCAGACGTCTCATGTTGTTGCCATGAGCCTCTGAACCTAGAATGGTTATGCTCACTAAGTGCAACCTTTCTCGTTGTTACTATGTCATGTTTGTTCGTTGTTACTGCTGTAATAATATTTCTATCGATCTTCACCAAAAATAAAAATTTCTTCATCAACCAATTCAATGATTGTCTTAATGAAGAATGTGTCAAGGAATCGTCTCATCAAGTTATTTCCCAAATTGAACTTTCGGTTTGATCCTCCGTTCAATTTGCGGGAGGGTAATAAGGGTAAAAGTGGTACTCAAGTCAACAATTCCTACCCAGGGAAATATTCTCATATATATCTCCAAGATATAGATACACTAGAATTAAGATTATTTCTATGTTTACATTATTTATTTCCGAGCATTGTAATTCTCTTCTATTATAAATAAACATGGAGGTATATGGTTTTCCTCACCCAAAATCTAAATCTTTCAAAAGTTTGAGAGATTTTTAGGTTTGGGGCATCACTACAACATACTCCAAATAATTGCAACTCAAGCCAGTAGTAGCTGCCCCTTCTCAAGGTGGGAATTTAGAAGACCTTCTTGCTCAAGTAGATCGTGGTGATTATTGGCTAAAGGAGGCTATAACAAAAGGAAGGAATCAACCGACAAGACGATGATATATCGTATTTTTGTTTCTCGTCTTTGTCATTTCATGAGTTATTTATCTTTTATCGTATCATTCAATCTAAATCATGGGCAAGTAAATTTTGGTCATTCAGCTGCCTTTACATTGATAAGAAGACCCCATTTTCGCATTACTAATTTGATAGAATATAAATTTGAATTAATAATCATAAATTATTGCTACAGGATAGATTTATGACAATTATACAACAAATGTTACATATTTTTGTGTATTATTACGTAAAATAAATAAATAATTCAACAAATACAGCATCGCCGTGACCGTGGAGTAATGAGGTCAATATGATCATTAGTTTTTGTTGAGGCAGGGAATGGGAGGTTGGATGATACCAGAAGTAGTTCCGTGGGCGTTAATACAGTTAGAAGTAACTGTCATTGGTAGTTTATTATGTGTTTGTATTCCTGTTGGTTTTGCAGGCGACAATCTTATTGATTTGAAGGTTAGATCCGTACAAGCGACCACTTGACTGCAATTTAGGTTTATAGCTACTGGGCTAATTGATGTTCCTGTCAATCCTTCATATGTCACATTGCTAATATGAACGCCCGTTTTCTGCAACAAAAAGTAAAGTAATTATATATGTTGATATCACAGGCAAGACTCTGCTTGTTTGTATCATATGTATATATATACCTCGGCTTTGCAAGCACCAGCTACAGAGCAATAATATTGATCGATCATAATTGGATTAGCAACATTAGTAAAATTGAGCTTCTTGAACGAAAAGCCTCTTGCATACCCAGTGCCAACCTAAAAAAAAGTAGGAAAGATAAATATTCAAGATATTGGAACTTTTGGAGCAAGAAGCAGTTGTTAAAAAAAGTGAAGATTCATGATCGTGGAACTATACCTGATATGTTTTGATTCTGACTCCGTTAGTAGTTCCGATAAAGTTCACGTCGAAGACATGAATATCTTCTACTTCAACAGCATTCCCCGATCCTCCTAAACTTCCAATGCTACGTGCATGACAAACCCAAAAATATTTCATAAATAAATTGTCTAACATTTGGGCAGAATGAACATTTAATTGAGATCTTATCTTAAATATTATTTACTGATTAATATTGTCTGTTTATGGACTAACCTTACGCCATGGCCTGGTCCACAATTGACGGTAACAACTTTTATGTCTGAAGTCTTATCTCCAATCGATACACAGTCATCACCTGTTCACCAAAATGAAGAAAACTTAATTATAATAGGGAGATGCTAGAGTGCCCAAATTTTTGGGCATTTTAATGTCCAGCTGATGTGAAATCACTAAAAGACAAGGTTTTTTCAAAGTTTGACTACAGTGGGGACCGCTTTTATTTCTAAATAAGGAAATATGTCACCCTCTAAGTACCAATTTCTAAGTCACTCTATTATTTTCCATTATAATATTGTCTGTTTAGATTAATTTTGCATAAAATGATAAATAGTGAAAGAAGTGTAAATTAAGTTAAAAGAGGAAACTAACCACTCTTAATGTCAGTATTAGAGATTGTGACATGATGAGCAAACTGGAGGTGAATACCATCAGTATTAGGGCTGTCTCCTGGAGAGTTGATGTGGATGTGATTTATGTCAAAACCATATACACCCATCAGAAGTATGTGTGTTTGAGGACTATTCACTATGTTGATTCCTGTCACGTGACTATTATTACACGTGAGGAAATTCATCGACTGCGCACAAACAATCATAATATATATGAAAATTGATTTAAGACGCGGTACTAGTTAAAACCATTTCAATCAGAAGAATCAGATGCAAACAATGAAAAAATTATATCACGTTATCAGTTAGACGATTTGTAAATTTATCCCATTATTGAAGTACTTACAGTTGGCGCCAATTTTGTGCAGCCCTGCAAAAGAAAATAAAAACACCATAAAGTGTTAGTTTGCCGATTATTGGAAAATAGAGAGATGAAATTGAGCTAATGATTGAACCAAAAATAACCCTTATAGATTTAGGTTATTTAGGTTTTGGGATTCAAGTTTGTTTAAAATGAATTTGGGTCCGCTTAAATAATCTTGAGTAGAATAACAACGCACCGGTCCAGGATGGTATCTGCATGACTGATCCCACCATGCTTTACCACGGCCATCAATTGTTCCAGAACCACTTATTTTGAGACCCGATATACCTTTGAATGTTATCCATTTGCCTGCATCTATCCCTTTCCATGTTGCAGTGGTTCCAGATGAAACTATAGTTCCAAGTATCTAAAATGTAGAGGCCAATTGAGAACAAAGTGAAAAAAAATTAAATTATAAATAAGGAGACAAAAGTCGTATCTTATTATTTAAGTTGCTTTGAACTCTGTCGAAGCATGCATCCTTCACCATGAGTTATCACGTTCCAATACATTCACATACTTCGTGTTTATATATATATATAGAGAGAGAGAGATGAGAAGAACCGATACTACATACATGAATGTTGACATTTGCAGCCTTGCAAGGGCCTTGGAACGTTACAGGATTTACTAAAAACGTCTTTCCTTTTGGAACAATCATTGTTGGAATGCCTGTTTTCGCATCACAAATTGCTTTCCACGCTGCTGAAAACGCCTGGAAATAAATAAAATCAATTGTTATGAAAATCAATTAGGAAAATTAAAAGTAGAAAACCAACTTTTTAAGTTAAAGAAGAAAAAGAGAGATTATGATAAAATGAAAATTGTACTTGGGTATCATCCTTTTTGCCATCACCCACAGCTCCAAAACTTAAAACGTTAGCTTTTCCTGCAGCATCGATGCTACCATTTACGTGACAAAACGTAAGAACAAGAACGCCCACAATTAAAATGCCGCCAAAAGTACCCTGAGAAATGGACAAAAGGAAAAATTATCATAAGAACCCTATTTAAATATGAATAAAAGAAAATCAAACCCAATTTAAATATTCCAAAACCCAAAGAAATTTGCCAAGAAACTCACCATATTGTTTATTAAACTTGCTCGTTTTGTTTGGAAAAGAAACTCCTAAAAATGAATTAGTTGTTATTTAAATACTACACAATATTGGGATGGTTTCTGTTTCTTCCAACAATTATGGATCTTTGGGAAACTATTCTCAAGGGTTTACTCCGTTTCCAACCACCAAACTACTTTGTGGACAATTTTCTTTGGTTACATTTGTTGATCAAAAACCAAGAAATATATATATATAGAGAGAGAGAGAGAGTCTCATGACGACTTTGATCAAAAATCTAGAAATATGTTTCAAAAGACAGAAGTATGTTTTAAAAGACGATTTCGTGTTTTCCAGTTTACTTGTATTTCTTTGATTCTTTCGTTGCCGTAAAAATACTCACAAAGTCAATATATCCACCAAATTGAGATTTGTAATTATTAATTGCAATGTATCTCATAACTACTTTGTTAAGAAACATAGATAATTATATTATCTTCTATTTATTGTAATATATCTTTTATATATATATATATATATACATAAAACCTTACATACTAATCTATTTCAAATATAAAGAAATAAATATTTGTGTGCCAATTCATCACTTTAGGTCACTTTTAGTGCAAATTTCAGACCCCATACCGTCCCAAGTGATTTATAATGTAAAAATGACAACTTTCATGTACTCCATAAATTGATCCTGAGAATGACAAAAGTGAGAGAGATAGAGAGAAGCAAAATACAAGAAAATGGATTATTATTTTTTATTGAGAAGTAGAAACATGAAATTTGCAATAACTTTGACCAACTAGTGTCCATCTCACTTTAATTTTCTTTTTTTGTTAAGATATGATCCGCGAAAAGATTCAACCTCATATTTGTCCAGCATTCCATAAGAGCCTAGATATTATTCTGGTAGTGGACCTTTTGTTTCAAATCTATATACTTTCGTTTCAAAACTGTATCCTTAATTTCCTTTCTTCTTCCTTGTTTACCAAAAAAAGATAGCAGACAATCAACTTGCCAATCTACCCACAATCTTCATCAATTCTTCCTTTTTTTCTTTCCTCCTCACTCCCACCATCGGCACCGCTCTTCTCTCTCTCTACTACTTTAGAAACAACCCCCTTTTTTCTTCCTCCTCACTCCCACCATCAGCACCGCTCCTCTCTCTCTCTCTCTACTACTTCAGAAACAACCCAAGATGTAGAGTTTCACAAGCTGACACTATAGATTTTTCTCCGACTCCTTCCGGTTTAAAATCCAACTCCATCAGGCTTCCACAACCTTAAACCATGATGAAGTATGTCTGGTGAAATCATGAAATCTCAAGCAAAGGAAACTCCGTCAGGTTTCCAAAAACTTTAACTATGATGTATTTCTAGTGAAATTATGAGGTCTCAAGCAAAGGAAGCTCCATCAGATTTTCACAAACTTACAACCATGAAGTTTCAAGTAGTGTCCAGACTTATGAGACCTCGGAGAATGAGGTTTCAAGCCAACTCAAACCCCAATTTGGTTCAGTTCTAGACACCACATATTGTCTTGGAGACGTACGAATAGAGGGCAAGTTTTTCATTTGACGACAAATTGGATTTAAACCAAACAGAAACGGGATAAAATATTTTGCAAATCCTCAAGATAACATTCGGAGCACAATATTTAAAAGCCCGCTAGAACTAAATTAGTTTTCCATTAATTCAAGTCTCACTAGAGTAATATAAAATCTTCCAACTCTGAAAGCAGTCAATGTGCTTAAAACAAAATAGGAATTTAAATCTCTCTAACAGTTTGAGATTTGCTACTCTACACAGGAGTTGTTCTTTCTGTTTCCCAAGAAAAATGAAATACAACTCACTAGAAAAGATTATCCAACACCACCCAATAATTAGGTAATCGGAAGCGCCTGGTACATCTAAATGCGACACAGAGTGATCCATAAAACCTTGCAGCTCGAAATCCTGCTGACTTCGCAGAGAAAGGTGCTCGTCTATGATGGCACTGCACATAATATCAGCAATGAAATAAATGAGCTTAGACATTTAATTCCATTGAGCTCAAACAAAAAAAGAGAATCAACATGAAGTAATGAATCAATAGCTCTCTTTACACTAAGTAGTTGGAACCCTAGTAGCAAAATGAAGTGGGTCAGGATTTTTCCCGGATACGCTTTAGGCCAAGGATCACTAGACCAAACTAGGCTGACTCTTCAAAAAATGCCTGGTCAATATAATATATGCATAAACATAATAACGTTTCATATTGCAACTGTATCAGAAATGTGATATTAATGGTATTCAAGAATTCCGTGTATGAAAAGAACAAATGAAGACAAGTACAAAAGATGGTTGGGTCTCGAGCCAGGTCCTAAGTAACTCAAGAGTGACTACACAAGAATTATTTTTTTGGTCTTAGCAATAAAGAAATGAATAAATCAAACATTTTCATATGAACTAAATGACTAAGCATCAACAAATATTGAGAACTACAAAAGATATCATAAAACTAAATTCATCTTCATAAAAAGTAAAAACCCTGAGATTCAGTAGTTTTAGTGGGAAACTAATGCTTTCTGAGCAAGCAACTCATTTGCAGGGTACACCAAATAAAGATATCCTCTATAGTTCAAAATTCTTTGAACTCAATTATGCTTGAACATACACTACAAGCAACTTGGTAACTAAAGCTACAAGAATATGAAGGAAAGAGAAAAGACGTACTGTATGTAGCGCTGTCAATTTGTTCAGGAAGCTCCTTAATGTCTACCTCAAACCTCTCTTGCACCTAAACCCCGACAAAAACAGAAAATTTCAAAACTAGTCAAATTTTGCAAAAAAGAATGCAGAAAATAGGTTGAAGTGTAAAAGATTAAAAAAAGGTTTCTAACCTGGTTAAGAACATCCGAGTCGGAAGCAGATGACACGAACGTGATTGCAAGTCCCTTAGTACCAAACCGACCAGCTCTACCCACCTGTATGAATTATCATAGTAAGAAGCAAGAGTTGAAACCAAATCATACTGTCCAAACAAAAGAGTTGTAGCCAAGAGAAACCAACCCTGTGCAAGTAGGTATCAGCAGAATCTGGCATGTCATAATTAATTACAATATTTACACGCTCAATATCTATTCCTCGGCCAACCAGATCAGTTGCCACAAGAATTCTTTTATGCCCCTCCTTAAAACTCTTGTAGCGTGTCAACCTACAAAGCATAATAATAAATTGCAACACTCAGATAAAATGATAATTTAATAAGCTTCAACCGCCAAATAAGGAAAGATCCCTAGAATGTTATGTCAAGAAACTGAATAGTTGAAATCGGAGGCATAGACGGAAAGAGATCGATTTCTTTAAAGAATCTAAGATGGACTTGGACTACATCACAGATTTATGAACAATATAAGAAACAAGTCACATAACACAAACACATGAAATTAGTCTGCCATATCAGAAGTCTATATTCTTTACCTACTTATAAGGATGGTTGTGAATACCCCTTAATCACGGTATCCTTCTCAGTGTCTTAAAAAACTTCAAAGGCGTACGCGTCGAAGCAAACCGCCTTGAGGCATAAAAACGTATTTTAAACCACTGATTCCTCTAAAAATAACTACTCATTGTTTATCACAAACAATACAACAATGACACATGAACCAGAATTGAAGGAATTGTGTGAGAAGACACTGAGGTAGGACCGTACAGCACTACACGTATGTCAAGATTCATTTACTCAGCTTAAAATTAAATTGATCAAAAATAATAAATTACTTCCCTTAAAAGATAAAACTAAAGTTTACATTAAGATTAGATTATTTATCAAGAACGTATAACAAATAAATACATTGCACGTCACAGAAGAATAAGCAACAGCCTGACCTTTCTTCCTGTGACATTCCAGAGTGGATACAAATAGAAGGGAAGTTACATTCCACCAATAATTTGTTCAACTCTGCTGCTCTGCTCACACTTTTGACAAAGATGACCACTTGATTGAAGTCCAAAGCATCAAGGAGGTCATTTAACTTGCGGTTTTTCTCTAACTCGCTCAATTTGATGTAGTGCTATAAGAACATAAGAGAAGATTATATGCAATTCATCGAGACAACGACTAATAACTTAAAATGAATAGCTTGAATGTGTACAACAAACCTGTACGAGACCATGTAATGTCAACTTGGCTTCATCATCCACATAAATCTCCATAGGCTGCAACATAAAAAGAAATGGAATACTAAGCCAGACAGAATTATATTAATGCTGTAAAAAGTAACCCTGAAAATGAAAAAGATTCTTCAACTCAAACAGGTCAAGCCACATCGCGTTCACCTCAAAATTCATCTATTGTGACTGTGTCCTCATACTGTAATATTATGCACCTTTGTAGACCCATATATCTAGTACGTACTCTGACTTGTTCATACACCCAAAAGACCTTTCACAATGTCGCATTACGGAATAGCACGGCCATCGAGAAGATTTTTTGGTTAACTACCAAGTGTCACCGACTTATCATATGACAGAATAGAACTATATTCCCAAGAGAAGAAAAAGGACTGCATACGAATACGGGCCAGAAAATGTGGGATACATGAAGCATGATACTGGCACGCCTCACCAATCAGTACCCCACCAATGTCCAATATTATCTCAGACAAACTATAAGAATTGCAAAAGAATGACCCAAAATAGTAGAGCATTGTGACAACGAAATTACATCTTGCATAAATTTCTTGCAAACAGGGCGAATCTCCTTGCTGAGAGTTGCTGAAAACATCATCACTTGCTTATCATGAGGGGTCATCTTAAATATCTCCTGAACATCTTTTCGCATATCTATATACACAGCCATGAAAGGAGTAACCATGTCAGACAAAGAAAGAAAATTAGAAATCATTTCAAAACAATTCCGAAATTCAGAAAACATACCAAGTGATTCCAGCATCTTGTCACATTCATCGAGGATAAAGTGCCTCACATTCTTCAAGGCAAGGTCCTTGTCTCTTGCCAATGCTAATACTCTCCCAGGTGTTCCAACAACAATATGTGGACACTCATTTTTAAGCAAATCCTTGTGGTTTCTGATATTTACTCCTCCGTAAAAGACGGCAACCTTGACATCAGGCAAGTATGTACTAAACCTCTCGAACTCGTGACAGATCTGTAAAAGCAGAAAACTGATGTCAGAGCCATTGGGATATAGAGGGTACACTATAAAAACTCTAATTACAAGAGATTAAGCCAGACCTGGTAAGCCAACTCCCTTGTATGACATAGAACAAGTGCAGCCACTTGTCCTGCAGCAGGCTCAATTTGTTGCAGAGTTGATAATACAAAAACAGCAGTCTTTCCCATCCCAGATTTGGCTTGGCAAATAACATCCATTCCCAAAATAGCTTGAGGGATGCACTCATGTTGCACTGATGAAGACCAAACAAATTCACATCGGACGAGTCCTCAGTAAGTATAAAAACCAGCTTCTGGATCCCTTTAATGGAAATGATTACCAGTGGTCTCCCTCAAAATTAAGAGAAAGTTGATAGTGTATTACCTGAACAACGTACAAGAACATTTGAATGTTAATACCCAAACTTGATAGACAACAAATTTTACTACATATTTCTAAGACTCTTAATAATTTAGTTAATTTGACCAATTCAGAATTTGTTTAACTAACTAAGTGATTAAACATAAGTGGAGAGTTTGCCTTCTGATGGATGCTCAAATCCCGAATCGACAATAGCTCGAAGAAGTTCAGGCTTTAATAGAAAATCTCTGAATCCAGAACTGTGAATTCCAACATAGCCCCTACAGAAAAAAAAACACAGAAACATCAACATGAGCCCGTCTACCCGGAAAACTGACGACATAGATACACATTAATTTTTGGAGCTGAGAATATCCATATAATTTACTGATTCAATTAATAAGTTTTTCATCAAATTGTCAGTGGCAAAATAAAGCACAAAACTTTAGATCTACACTCAAAATAGCTTGGAAAACCCTAGTTTCATATAACTGATGAATCAAACCTAACACAACTACTAACTACAGAGTGAGAACAAAATCAGAGGAAGTAGAATGAAAGTACTCACTTTTTCACTGTTTCTCCGTTGCCTTTGGCCACGGCTGAATCGGGGGCCTTTTCTTCATCTTCTTCGTAGTCAAGAAGTTCCTCCTCGTAAGCATCGGCTTCTCTTACTTCTCCCATTCTATAAAACAAGGTAGAGTTTCAGTTCAAGATTTCAAGTTTAGGGTTTGAATAATATCATACATACAAAAAAAAAACTTACCTTTAAATCCGCAAAAACTAGAAGAACAAGAACTATGAAAAGAGCTTCGAAGATTCTGCAAAAGAAAAGTAAGAACAAATGGAGCTAAAGAATATCTCTCTACTTCTAGGGCTTCCAATTTCAGAGAGAGGAAACAAAGAGGGTGAGCGGGAAGTAAATCTAGGGTTTTGATAGCGAGAGTGAAGGAGGTGCTAATAAAGAAGAGAGTAAAGTACGAAAGTACCCTGGAAGTCGGCCAAGATATTTCAGACGATTAATGGGTCTGAAATACCCTTATGACTACCCATATATTACGACCGTGGTTCATGAATCTAGTGCTCCGAAGTCAGAACTCCTGTCTCCGGACTCCCGCTGCCCAGCCCGGCCCCGGCCTGCCCATCTAAAAGCAATCTAAATTCTCGGACTTCTTTTTGGTGGCCAATACATGGACAACCAATTATTTTATATGGACAACTATTTTATGTGGATAACTAGAAAAATTAGAAATTTTATACGGACAACAGTTTTTAAAGGGACATCACTCTATTATTTTTCACTATTCTCCTCTAAAAAATTAGTACTTTTATTTTAAGTCCCCCCTCTTTTCTTCCATGAACCCTAGCAACACTTTTTCTTCATCACCAACAACTAAACTTTTAGAGAGAGAAATTGTGGAGAGGTTGTTGATGATGGCAAGACCAAAAAATCAAAGGATAATGTTAAAGAAACTTCTAAAAGAGAAAAGTAATTTTCATTGAAACATAAAACTTATATTTAATTGATTTTTTCATGGAACTTCTTAGGTTTTTGTTTGAATTTTGTCCCACGATGGTTTGTTGAACAAACCCTAAAAACCGTACACAACTCAATCAATGGATCTGGTCCTTGTGTGTGGGTTTCTTATGATAGTTATGTTCCATTGGAAGACAGGGTCGATACTATTTTAGATTAATTTGATCTTCCTTATGATGAAATACTTGTGTTTATCACTTCATACTTTGAAGACCAGATCAACAAGGTCATATAGTTGGACCTGATGATCCAGAAATGACAAAATCAATTGCTAGAATTGATAAAAGGGTAAGTAGATTAGAAAAATGAGGGGTTTTTGTATGATGTTACTATAATCATGTGGGTGATCATGCAATGATTGGTGCTTGTGATAAAAAGAAAAATAATATTTCTTGATGATTGAGCACCATAGGTCGATTCCGACTAATTGGGTTTAAACTTATTCTCCATTGCTTTCAATTAAACCTACACTACTTCTTCATCTGTTTAGCAATTACATGATGTAATCTATCTTTACAAACTTGAGCAACTTTTGATCCACCGTGACCACATAAACTGCAAAAAAGTCATATCTTGTTCAAATATGTTAATGGTGGAAAATTCTCTCTCTGGAAAGACTAACATGATGAAGAAGATTAGGTTTTCTATTTTTAATGTATTTGTTTGTGGTCCTTGTACTATCACTGTTTTAATATTTAAGGCTTTACAGAGTTGTCCCCATATTAAATCAAAGTCAATTAAGTCAAGCATAATTGACTTACATCGGGTCCGCAAATAGTTGTCCACATAAGAATTTTGGTTGTCCATGTATTGGTCACCTTCTTTTTTGTTTTGGGAAATCGACTACGATCACCTACGTTAAGTCATTACAAGACATTGATACGTCATGAAGATGCGATAAACACGATAACCGTCTAAGTTAAGCTAATAATGAAAGAGGCCTAAAATCCAACAACACAAAAGAAGTCTAAAGCGCGACAATCTGGATGCTATGAATCATGGGTGACACTTTTAAATCTTCCCGTTGTCCCCAACACTGTCCAGAATTGAGGATTATAAATCAAGGGGTAACTAATGGAATGTCATGAGCACGATATGTTCACAAAGTGGTTGTAATATGGGTAGATATCAAATCCGGCGTACCGCGAAGAGTGCCGACCCGCTTTGCTTCTTGTTGTCCTCGTCCTTTTATGACTATGAAGAAGAGGTGCTACTGTGAATTTTTTATAGAGTTGTATTGTGTTCTTCCTTCATAGTAAAATTATCTTGTAATTTTCGTTACCAAGTGCATCTTTGCGACTGCACCACATAATTTCTTGTGTGCATTGTATGGTTGTTGTCATCGTATCGTCAATATTTTGTGACCATCTACATTCTTCAACAAGGCAAAATCCCCCGAAATAGGAACGACAAGAGAAATATTATTTGCAAATCTTTCATTTCTTGTTGAAATACAGAACTTCATTCATATAACAAATACTATAAATTACAAGACTACAGAAATGAAGAAGCACAAAAAATAAATTCTTGGCCAGTACAATTTTTCACCTCAATGTTTGAAAATATCTATAGGACATTTTGTCATTAATAAACGATTTGTGATACTAATCTATATGTTTACCACCTTTGTAAACTACTTAACTACAACCCACTACAAATTTTCTTTTGGTGATTTCTGCTTTTCAATACGTGGATTCTAGACACCTTGCAAATTAAGGTGGATAAGATATGTCATGTTTCGGTAAAACCTCATTTGCGATTCCATTTTAATTACTAGTAATTACGAGGATGCAGGTAGACGTCTATCTTACAGTAGTTTCAAATGTTCTTTTTCGTTTGAATGTGCAGGAATTCAGATTATTTTTAATGAGGTTAATTGGAGTAACTCGCCAACAAAAATCAACAATGTGGCCACTTCAGAAAAGGAATGATTTCTGTTGGCGAGTGTTTTTTTTTTTACGAAAAGAAACTCAAGGTTGTGCTTTTTGTCGGTGACAAAGATCTTTGGTCATGGTTGACGAGGATAGTTTTTTTACTCCCAAATAGTTTTTGAGAATTTTAGGTCTTTCTGATATTTCTGTTTGGTACCAAGGTCCAATGGAGATGATTAAACTGATTGGGTGGTTAAGAAATGAAGTTTTGTTAAAGGGAAATGACATTGGTATCACTATTCATACATAAAAAGTTCGTGAACAAAACTCATTGGTGGAACATGAGCGTTTTCTATTTCATGTTTAACTTCATATATAATTTATATTTGTTTATGATCTTATTTCTTGAGTTTAAATTCTTGAGCGAACTATTTATTTTAGTTTGATTAAGATCACAACAATGGGAAATGGGGATATTGGAGTAAACTAAAAGGGTTAATTCATCTTTGCCCAAATTTCACAAGGACCTTATTTCTGAAGCCACCAATATTTTTCACATTATTATGCAATTATGTAACTATAGTCATTTATTCTCTTTGTTAACTATTCTTTAATTGGTTCTCTCCCCACTAAATAAGGGTGAGTTGGCAAAGAGATAAACCCTAGCCGCAAATATTTGTACGAATATTGCGAGAAAGGAGACTCAAACACACGACCTCATGAGTCAGGTGGAAGACTCGGGCTGCATGGTAATGACCCGGGCTGCAGCCCGGCTTAGCCCACCTGTAGCTCCGCCCCTGGCCGCAACTATCCGAAGAAAAATATTGATCTATATTTTTGCAATCGAACTACATACAACTTCATCTATAGTGTAAATTATGGCTGAAAGTCACCTTTGTACAAAGATTATTTGGTTATAAGGGAAGAATGGATAATTCCCTTTTAGATCATAAAGATGTATTTCATCAAAAAAAAAGATCATGAAGATGTATTCTCCCAAGGGTTTGCAATTTTGTTACTTGCCTTCCAAATTATGTTTCTATTTCTTTACTAGTTTGTATCTATTTATTTCAATTGTATCTTAATTCCGAATTCTACTATAAGGATATTTCTTCTTTATAATTCGGTCGTGACCTGATACCTAGTTGTTGAGGTAGCTGGCCAAGTACAAGTACTGAGTTAGGCCAACAAAAAGAGTATGCAAAACATTTACACATACAATGGGTGGAATGAGGTTTCAATTTTTCAATGGATGCTAAAATTTTCGGAGCATCGGAGCTCAAAATCCCTCCGACAGGAAGGGTTCAAACACGAAACACATATTTTAAGACCAAAATCTGAACTCTCGTAATTCGCTTTCTCCTCCATTTTCTGGTTTTATCGACACCGATCACCAAGAATGACAAGAAAAGTACAAAATTCATGTCACCCTCTTTCACCATACCTACACAATCATATAATTGTACAAATTGTGCGAAGTTTCTTATTCATTTGAAAACAATATTCGTAATTCATAGGATCTATTCGATAGTTCGTCGGTAAGAGGGATTAAAAGGAACATTATGTGGTCAAGAAACATGCGGCTCAATTCAGACTCAAGTTGTTGTTAGAGTCCATATTCGATATTTCCTGCAAAACCAACCAAGAGAAGCACTGAGGAATAAGGATGATTTACAATTAGGTTCCACACTGTTACTGTCATTTAATCCGACCTGCAGTATCAAATGAAGCATAACTTGTACCTTGTTGTTTTGTTTGTGTTCTATTTGAAGTAGCACCGACTTAAAGCTTGTAGAGTAAGCGCAAGTTCCAACGTTTACTTGGGCAAGCTTGTCTTTGAAGGACCAGCTCTTTCTACCATAACATCATAAAGTTGCTTTCCGTTCTGTTTATATTGCAAAAACCACAAAGTCGAATCATTTGGTAGGAGGAAGAATAAACAATCAAGACAAGCTATGAAGCTATTTTCGTTTTGGCCTGTATATTAAGACCAACTCGCTCGTTTGACTATGTATTTTGAGTCTTTGACCAATAGATTGTTCGGCCTTCCGACTAACATTTATGCTAGTGGGTTGTCACTTGTCAAGTCTCTTTCTCTTTCAGATTTACGCTTATGTTCTTTTTACTCTCTCACATTTGTTTTCTTAGAGATTAAAAAAGGAGATAGTGAGAGAGGGTCAGTGACCTCTATCTCATTGCTAATTGAGAGAGAGAAAGGCCGTTGGCCCTCCACCTCTTCCTTTTTTCCCTCTTTATCAAAACAATTGTGAGTAAAACACAAGAATAAAAGAGGCGACATAACGTGCCACTAACAGAATTGTTAGATAGGGGACAAAAAGTTGATTGCTCAATATGAGGCTAAACGAGGGAGTTGCACAATAACCGGCCAAATGAGAATTGACCCCCCAAAAAGGAAAACGATATTAAATTTTGGTTATTGTTTTACTTACAAAAATTACAGGAAAGAAGTGAATTTGTCCTTCGGGTTTTGTTTGTGTCTCCTTGAAGTACACCAAAATAGGAAAATTTGGCCACCAGAGCTCCCAATTGACGAATGAGGAGTATCTGCGGAGCAAAATTAGGCAAGTCGGCGGTTTCTGCTCAGAGTTAATAAGACTGTTTATGAGAGTATCCAGGATACTTACTTCCAACGGTTTTTGCCGCCAACAAAGACATTTTCACCTGATTCCTCAAGTTGCTCTCCTA
Source organism: Eschscholzia californica (assembly GCF_041429995.1). Lineage (NCBI taxonomy): Eukaryota > Viridiplantae > Streptophyta > Magnoliopsida > Ranunculales > Papaveraceae > Eschscholzia > Eschscholzia californica. Next base: position 46,876,836 of record NW_028238472.1, read on the forward strand.
CTTTTACTTCCTAAAGATTTAAACATAACAAACAAAAAGTGAAGAACTCGACTGATGTTTAAAGCTCAAGGAGCGAAAGTCTGACTCGAGTCCATCCAGATGCATCACGAGTACAAAGAAAAAGAATAGAAATCTCGTCAAGAATAGAGCACAAAGTTCCATCCTACTTTGTGATTCTCGTTTGAAGTTTTATGGGACTTAGTCAATCTTTCTTTTGGCTTCAAAATGATTCACATGTCGTTAACGTTAACTCTAGTTCATGAACATATTAGAGTGGACTCATGCGTCGATTAGCTAGATGGTGAGAAGTGTTTACCTAGTAAGTTAATAATCGGTACCGCGATAAAACAACTTAAGCTTGAGAACATCCTCTTGGTTTTCAATTTTACCAAAAATTTATGTAAGCATCAAGCTTTAGCTACTTGCTTCAATTGGTTTAGAAAAATAAAAAAATCAAAACACCATTTAGGGGGTATGAGAGAACGAACCAGTGCTTCGTCATCAAACACGAATTTCACCCGAGTTGTCTGAAGCAAAGGGGCAAGGTAAATTAGTCAATACAGAAGACGAAAACAAAAATGCAGTACAATATACATATATCATATATGTATATGTATGTATATCTGGTTCTCGTAATCTCGTTATTACCTGGACCAATAACAGCAATCCAATGAGACCGACTGGAACAGCTGCAAATATGTTATCTGTATATGCTAATCCACCAGCTAAGCCTGATCTCAATAAGAATTGGCATTTTAAAAAAAAATATCAACACTTTATGAGAAACCGGAATCAGTTAGCTAGTTAACTGAACCACAACTCAAGATAACGATGCAGGAATACATATTTTAGTCTTATTAAAGTTACATATACATATTTATAGCCAATTCTAGTAAAAAATACTATAGAACTCGATGCACCGGCACAGTTGAAGTCAGTTAATGGGCAGTTAAAAATAGCAAAGCCAATCTGACTCTTAGAGAAGACCAAGTATAAAACTATGTTTTTGACAACCATCCATAAATAAAATGTCAGAACCCAAGCCTCAAAGGTTATATCCACATTGTCAGACACTCATGACCAAGCCAAATGGATACAGGGTTATGGTACTTGCAAAGGCTCCACGATCCCACTCAAATGGCCTCAACATTGGCTTAGACACGATTCGTCCTACCCATGAGACTACAGAGTGACCCCGTGGACCCCCTAGATGCTATATTTTGTCCTCATATAGCCACCACCCACGTGGTGCGAAGTTTTGCTCTACATCTGAAGGCCTCGACACTTACTAAGCTTGAGGTCTCACCTATAGCCTAGGCCCGGTAGAAGTTAGCTCTCCCAAGCGATGTAGTCAACAAAATAAATGGCATGCCAAAAGGAAAATACTGAATGAATCGTATCCATGAACTAAAAAATCAGCTATTTTAATGAGTTTATTTTTTTAGTTTTAAACAGACATTTTATCAAACACATGATCTGATACTTACCCAGAAAAGCAACTGGTAATCTGAAATCTGGGTCAGGAACAATTGTCTCTCTTTTTAGAGATTTCTTTCGTCCAATCCCAAACTGCAAGAGATATAATTCAACAAAAACAATCAACCCCATGTTTAAAATCTCACTAATCAACTCAAAAACTCATCTGAAACAATTAAAAATCAAACTAAAACATAATAATCAATCAAAACTATCAATGGAACCAGAACCCAACAACAATGAAAATACAAAGATCTCACATACCATTGATTTGATAACCAAACTACCTCTAGATTTGGGAGTAACCTCTCTTCTTAAAAAGCTTTCACCAGAGATAAATTTGGTAAATAACAAGCAATGGGGTTCTCTTCCACATCTTCTCACTTCTCTCTCTGTTCCAAAATAACAAAAAAAAAAATCAGCTTCAACAATATTATCTTCTCAAATTTACAAACCCCATCTCTACTTTCCTCTCAAGGACATTATAAACTCAGTGAAATTCATTAAAACTCAATTGAACATGTAACAATTTTTCAAAAAGATTGATTTTTATTGAAAATTGAAAGAAACTGATAAATGGGTTGCCTACAAAAAAGAGTTATTTTTTTTTTCAGATTATCAGCTAAATTGGAGATAATTTTCAACAACCCATGAAGCTAAGAAGAAATTGAATATGAAAATAAAATCTTACTTGGAGGAGAGAGAAGAAGATGAGAAGTTGATAACAGAGAAGATGCCATTTTTTTTTCTTCACTTAGAAAATTTGTGGTGATTTCAGTTCTCAGTTCTTTTCCCGGGTTGAATTTGGGAATGACTTTACTTTTTTACCATAATACCCTCAACTTTTGTGGTGGTTTTATCTTATCTGTTCTTTCACCTTCTTTAAAGCTTCCCACCACCCAAACTAAGAACTTCAATAAATTCGAATTTCTCTCTCTCTCTCTCTCGAAGTAATCGATTTTGGAAGATTCATAAAGAATTTTTGAAAGAAACCCAGAATTTAATTTCCAAAAATGGCTAATACTTTATGCTTCACGCATGTAAATTCTTTCAAATCTTCAAAACCAGGTATTTCCCTCATTTTATTCCTTCAAATTCTCTCTAATACCATAATTGGTTCTTTTTGTTTGAATTTAATGGTTGTTTCTGCATCTTTTGAATCTATGTTAGGGTTTTTAATTGGAGGTTCTAATGCTCAGAAGGTAATTCGGATAGATACTGACATTTTTCGAAGCTCTCAAATTGCTAAACCTCACTCAGTTGTAGTCAAGGTTAGGGTTTCATCTTTGTTTTTTCACTTATATTTCTATACTTCCTTTTCATGTTTATGCTGAATTTTAATGGGTTTATTCCTGTTTACTTGTTTTCCTGTATTTAGCTTCCATTAATGCAAGAGTTCAACTTGTAATTAGGTTTTTTTGCTTAAAAGATTTACCTTATGGGTTTGGTTCTTGCAGGCCACAGATACTGAGAATCCGACTCCGACTCCGAAACCGAAAGTATCTAGTATAGTCTGTGCAAGTTGTGAGGGAAATGGTAAGTAATTATGTACATTATAATACGATATTTCATCTAAAAGATTCAAGAATATGAAGTTCTTATCTACAAGAATAACGAAAAACTCTATCTTCAATTTTATCTAAGTGAATTATGAGCAAACATCTAATTTACTTTGATGGAGTTATAATTTTTAGTTCATTTATGGTAGACACAACCTACATTAGAAGTGATACGAATTTTGATTCAAGATATCTAGGAGTGAAATAGAATTATGAGGAAAAGGCATGAAAATGTACGTTTGAGTAATAAACAAGCAGTTGATAGAAAGTTTTTTTGCGCCAACAAATGGTACCTCAGTTAGTAAGTGTATCTACTCCGCAATGCGGAGGTCCAAGGTTCGATTCCATAGAACTGCAATGGATATAAATAAAGTAGTTTATGTAGGCTTTAGGCCTTTTAATTCGCCAGGCTTTAGGCCATTTAATCCGTTAGGCTTTAGGCCAGTAGTAATTTGGCAGTTATGGTGCTTATCACATGGTATCGATGTATCAATGCCTTTGTAATGACCATTGTAGTCAATATTAAAAAAAAAAAAACTTTGTATCTTTTTTGGGTTAAAACTAAATACTTGTTTGTCGATATATAATTAAAACTTCTATCTTAAGCTAGGGTTGAAGGTTTTAGGAGTGTCAGAGAGTCGTGCTAAAATGGATAATTACTTTCATCGCCGTGTTTTGGATGGTCGTCTCCTCATTGTGTAGTTTTAATTGAACACTGGGATTTATCGGGTTTTTCTTATCAATGACTGTTTTCTATCTTTTTGTTCTAATGATCAGGGGCGGTGGTGTGCTCTCAATGCAAAGGAGATGGGGTGAACTCCGTCGATCACTTCAATGGACGGTTTAAAGCGGGTGCAATATGTTGGCTTTGCAGGTGAACCATACACACACACGCACACGGGAAAATGGGTGTAAACTCCCTACGCCAAATTTTTTTTTTATCAAAAAGGATCCAATAACTTTTTTTAGGCTTCAAGTTTCTCGTAAGTTTTGCATGGGTTTGCAGAGGTTTGAGCAACTAAGGTTTACAACATTATTGTACTTGGTTTAAAAAGGGTTTGCAAAGATTTGTCAGCATGTCTTTTTAACCAAGACCAAAACAAAATTTGGTCTTCACCCTAATTTCCTATATATTTATCACAACGTGAAAACGGGAGACCTAAGTCCTAAGATGAACTTGGGCATTATGTAATTCCTGTCCTGAAAAATACATTGTTCCTATAACTCTAGACTAGCTACTTCTTTACCAAAATGTCAAGAATCGATATCAACTCTTAAATAATAGTGGATGTGATTGTTTTTTGAAATTATATGTTTTCAGAGGTAAAAGGGATATATTATGTGGAAGTTGCAATGGAGCTGGTTTCACAGGTGGATTCATGAGCACATTTGATGAGTAAAAAGCATATATACAAATTGGGTTTGCCGAGTAAGTTGCGGATGGCATTTAACATTCCAAAAGTAGGTCCTATTTATTTCGAATTTTGCAGTTTATCTGAAATGTTACTTCATTGAGTACTCTGTTTATGATCTTTCATCGAATTCTGATATTTCTCGTGTTATTCTAATGTGATACTAAGTTGGAGTAGAATATAATGGATTCATATTTCTGTTCAGTTCATTACATACTTATAAATTAGTTAGAGAGAGTGAAAGACAGAGATAGAGAGATAGACGGAGACAGAAAGCGAGAGAGAGAACACAGGACCCAGAACAGATACTAACACGAACACACTGATCGACTTAGCCCGGAGATATAGAGATATATTGCTTACCGATGAAACCGTTTTTCACGAGTGATTCATGAAATCGCTCATCTGGCCTTGGAGCAGACGAGTCGACTCAGAGTCAGGATGAAATACATGATACACATGTGTTTCATTTTCAGCTTCAACCAGCTTCACTTCCACCCCTTTCTTCTTCAAATACTCTGCATACATAACTCCTCGCTCTCTCAAGAAATCTAAACCAGCCACGTAAACTACCACAGCCGGAATTTTTTTCCATTCGTCTTCTGACATCTCTATCATCTCAAAATTACACGCATAATGATCTCGTGTTGATCCTTCTGGCAAACTCAATCGCCAATACATATCGTTCATCTCTACCTCTCTTTCAGCTCCATCACCCATTTCTTGGTCTGTTCTCTTATCACTCCCGAAGTACGGGTGAATCAATAATAACCCTTTGATCTGAACTCGAAACCCTTGATCTTTTAATGATTTAACTCCTACATGATGAGCAATATTTCCTCCTGCACTATCTCCTGAAAGAAAAACTCGACCGAGATCAGCTCGTTTTAGCCAAGAATCAGAGTCACCCTTTCTGCTAATCCATTTAAGTGAACTAAAACAATCTTCATAAGCTATAGGTAGTTTGTTTTCCGGTGCTAGACGATAGTCAATCGAAACAACAATACACTGACATTGAACAGAGTAATCACCTAAGAAGTGATGGTAACCTAACCAAGTAGTAGAGCCAATACAGAACCCACCTCCATGGAAATAAACCAGAATAGGAAGCAAACTTCTGGAATCTTTTGTTTCGGGAAGGAAAATTCTTGCAGAAATCGGTTTTAATGGATCGATAATGACATCTTTTGATCTGTATCCGTTCCTTAATTCTGTTGAGGCGACAACAATGGGAGGTGTAAATCGTTTTACTTTTCCGTCCGACAAGACTTGAAGAAACACAGGTGCTTCTACGTCGATCGACATTTTGTTGATTGCCTTTAGAAAAGGATAATGATGAAATTTGAACTTAATTTGATGAATCGGGTAGATGGAACTTGGGCTATTTAAATAGGTATTATCAGCACGAAAAAAAAGCCGACTAGGGTTTTCAGGTTGTTCATGTAAAGGTCCTTGTATTTGTTCTAAATTGAAGATTTGATTAGTTTTCTACTACCATTGAAAGGTTACAATTTCTTGAAAGTTGGTTTTTTGTTGAGATTTCTTGAAAGTTGGTTAGAAATACTTCTTTCATGTTGTGCTTTATAGGTAATAAGAATATTGATGCAGCTATTAAAAGTTAACCACATTGAAAGGTTCTTGTGTTTGTTCTAAAAGAAAAAGTTCAAAATTTTTGTGTGAATTGTTAATTGAGAGCATCTCCAATGGGATAGTCTGAGAGCATATGTGACACTCAAACTCTAACACTTGAAGTGCCACATATGATTTTTTTGAGTTTTCGTTTAAAAACTTTCTCCAACACTTTGATAGACATTAAAAAGAAGTACTTCATCCTCAAAGAAAATTTAAGGTGGATGCAATTATTATAAAGAGTCTCAATAGAGATAAGTTTTCTAAGCGCCACCTACTTTGATACATTGGTACATCTAATTCATTAGCAAGGAACCTCTTTATATATGCCTCTTGATGAGTTACATAATCATAGAGAGCCACACAATAATGGTGATTGAATACAAAGTAAGGTGGTAACTTATGGTGGTGAGAGTTACAAAGCGTGGTGGTCATCCACCATAAATCAAATATTTATAACATTCCGACTAGATGTCCACCACATCAGAAATTGTCTCATTAAAACCTTATTAGGAAAACCCAATGGGACATAGCCATAGTAAAATAAAAAGAGTACAAATTCTTTGTTCATGTACATCTTCGACGAACAGATAATCTGCCTCATAAAAACCTTGTTAGCAAAAATCATGTGGGAAAAATCTTAACGAAGGAAAAAGAGTATAGTGTGAAAATACAGTGTACAGTGTCTTCATAAACTTGCCCCCTCATGAAGGTTGAGGGCATTGTTAAATTTTTTTATCGACAACTTCCTTTTAGTATATAGACACAAAATCATAATAAGTAGCATTTGACATTTCAAGTTACATTCATATAATGCTTTGAAGTTCATGCTCACTTTAAATTGAAGCTTGTTAAATCCTTCAAAGATATCAATTGAAGTCAATATTTAGTGATTCGTATTTGTCTATCATGTACATCAGTAAGATGATTATAACATCTTGCGAAATTGATGTACTTGTCACATTTCGTTGCATAATCCAATTGACACACATAAGAGGTGTTGAATTCATCATTCGATGACTATTATTTTAAAATAGAATTGTATCGCCAAAACCTTGTCAGGAAACCAATAGGACAAAACATCAACGAAGGAAAATGATTACAACTTTTAGAAAATTAAAATAATTTTCATTATGCATAGTTGTCTCATTGAAACCTTGACAAGGAAACTCCAATGGAACAAAACCTTGACGAAGGAAAAAGATTACAACGCAATTGACATTATATATATGAATGATGTTTTTTTTCTCCAGAAATCACATTACAACATACATAATGTGTTGTCTGTACTACGTTAGGTACTGGACCTGAATTTCCCATGAATCCTAAAAAAATCTAATCTTCTCAGGATTCTTCTTGATTAGCCTTGGTTCGCTATAAATCTCCATCCTCGAACTTCTATGGAAATCTCTTACTCGAACAAGAATTTCCATCCTTTTGCTCTTTCAATAGACATTTGTTCCTAAACTTCCAATTACAAGACCCACTAATACACAAATCTTATAAAGTTGAAATTAAATTACAAAGGCGACATCTTTCCGTCCTCAAAACAAAAGAAATAAATATACGAGTCATGCTAGTCTTTCGATTCACAAACATCCACAACAACCATATAATATGACATCCATAAAAGAAAATATAATATGACATCCATAAAATTTTAAAATCAAAGTGTGCATCTAACTTTGAATGTGTTATTATTTTTTTTTTTTTGTTGAAAGAACTTTGGATGTGTTATTGATATCCTAAAATAGTGATTTGCATTATAATTTGTAAATTTGTGGATTCGTAGGGCCCATACGAAGAGAAAATTTAAATGTCAATTTTGGATTTTATGTCGCAAGTGTTTCTGTCTCTCCTTAGATCATGACAGGTCACAGGTCACGTACCCGAAACGAGATTTGGCAGGGATACGTCAAGACATACTCACATTTTTCCTTCAAAAAATAAACCATAATAGGTCTTTAAACATGGAAATAAAAAAGTAAAGTATGAGACCAAAATACCTAGGATTAATTATAAGAAAGTGGATTAAACCACCATCCCATGAACATTTTTCCTTCAGAATTGCATTTTATTTTATTTTTGTTAATCCATCCACAATTTTGATCAATTAAACCACACTCCCTCTTTATAGAGTAGATCACTAACAGATATCATTGGCTTGCCCTTACAAAGGTCAAACCCATACCAAAGTCCATGAGGAATAAATATGTTGTAAAGAAATGAAACTCTGGCTGACCCAGAATCATAAATCTTCACTGTCTCTGGCTTCCAACCATCAGATCCAGTCCTGTATAAATAGAAATAACATATCCTCTCCATACATGGACCAGTTACAGCAAACGTATCTGTTGAACATTTCTTAAATACCCCAGATTTTGGATTATCAATTCTTGGTGCATTGACCTGTTCATATACACAAATGAAAAACCAAAGAGATACCCACTACTTTAAATCTCATTTTCTTTAATGGGTTCTTTTAAATTTATGAAAAATTAAATGAGCAGGCAAGACTCTAGGCCGAAATCTTATATGACTTGTCGTGATTCGTTGTTTAGTTGTAGATTAGAATCATGGAAAGTACGAGTCACGACTATGTTTTCAACAATTTGATCTTAATAAAAGAAAGAAGAATCAAAATTCAAATAGACAATGAGTTGGTTTTTGATTGAACAAACCTGATGACCATAAGCATCTCCAAAAGAGAGACTGATCTGATCACGAGTGAAGGGAGTTGAAGAACAACTTGTTTTTATCTTTACTGTATAAGAACAACTATTGGGTGTTTGGGTGCTTTCTGTCTTGAAAGATTTGAGCTCATGAGGGTTTTGGGTGGTGATGGATTCAGCATGATGACATAGGTTGAAGAAGATTGCAGAGATTAGGAAGAGAAATGTGATTGCTTTGTTATTGACCACCATTTTCCTTTTGAGTTCTTGGAAATAAGAGAGAGAGAAAGAATGGAGTACAAAAATATAGTGAGAGTGCAAAGTCCATTTTATAGGGGAAAATGGACTATAAAAATACAGTGACAATGACAAAACCCTTAAATCTATGACTCATTTTGCCTTGTCCCGAAGCAAATGTTATAATGGAGTTGTTTTATTTTTCTATGTTTGAGATTACTTTCTATGTTTCCAATTGTAGCATTTTCCTCTTGATTTATCAATTTGACAACTAGGATTTTTCAGGGTTTTTCTTGAGTGTTATGTTGAAGATTCTCCCAGGACTTTATGTTTTATCACATATATTTTACAATGAAGTCATGCATAAGATGTTCACGATGTAATCCTATATAAGTAAATAAATGTCTGCAAAAAATAAACCTTCCAAATAGTTTCTAGGATGACCCACAAAACTTAAAAGGTCTAATCTTCCTAGGCTTCTTCTTGATTCGCTATAGATTTAATTCTCAAACCTCCATGGAATTCTCTTACTCGAACAAATGTTGTCCATCATTTTGTTATTTCAATAGACATTTGCTTCTGAACTTCTGATTACAAGACTCAAATCTTATAAAAGACCACATCTTTCCGTGCTCAAAATAAAAGAAATAAATATGTGAGTCATACTGGTCTTCGCATTCACAGACATCCACAACAACCATATAATATGACATCCATAAAACTTTAAAATCAACGCATGCATCTGACTTTGGATGTGTGATTAATATCCTAAAATCCTAAAATAATGATTTGCATTATTATAATTTGTGGAATCGTAGGCCTCGTTGCAAGAGTAAATTTGACATTTAAATGTCAATTTCGGATTTTATGTCGAATGTGTTGCTTTGCTATTGACCACAATTTTCTCTTTGAGTTTTTAGAAATGAAGAGACAGAGAAAATTGAATTGCTTTATTTTTCTAAAATTGATACTAGTTTGAGATTTTATAGGAGAATGCTACAATGACTCCCTTTCACTTAGCTGGGAAGCAAGTGTTATAATGCAATTGCTTTATTTTTCTAAAATTGATACTAATCTGAGATTTTTTCTGTTTCTAAAATTGACAGATGACATGCTGATGACTCTTCACCCTCCTTTGAAAAAGTGTACAGTTGCTATCCATTTCTTGTTATAAACAAGTGTTATAAACAAGTTCCCATTAAGGAAGAAAAAGTGTATGGATAAAAGTCCACCAGGTTACTCCATCACCCTCACTTTGAAAAAGTGTACAGTTGCTATCCATTTCTTGTCTTAAGGAATTAAGGAAGAAAAGAAGCAGCTTGGTATTAATGGATGGTGAAAAAATAAACAAAACATTTAATTCCCTTCTCTCCTAGGGATGAGAGATGAAAAAGAGTGTGAGACCAGGAGAGTTGTGTAAGTGTGAGTGGGAGAGAGTTGTAGTGAGATATTTTGTAACCGTGGATTGCACTAGACTTTGTGTACGATAACTCGGGTATATTGTAATTTCAAGTTCATAGTGGATTAGCTTGGTGCGGTTGAAAGAGGACGTAGGACTTGTTCCGAACCTTTATAAATCTTGTGTGTTATTATTCTTTATTTGCTTCGTGGTTATGTTCTATTTATTCACCATTGCATCCAAGATCCTGGTTTTTCGCTTTAGAGAAAAATTCTAACTAGACTAATCACCTATTTGGAGTGGTTATTTTTCTTAACAACTGGTATCAGAGTTTCGGGTTAGAAGTTGCTGAATTTTTATGTTGTCGGCGGACGGAGTTAGTATTCACGTGAATAGTGGAAATTGGACTACAAAAATACAGTGAGAGAGTACAATGACAAACCCTTAAATTAATGACTCATTTTCCCTTGATTTGGAAGCAAATGTTATAATGGAGTTGTTTTATTTTGGGTTATTTCCCTAATCGCCCCCTACTTTGTGACCAGCTTCCTGCCTAGCCCCCTACTTTACGAGAAATGCCCATATGACCCCCTCCCGTTATAACACCGTTACTCTCTCTCTTCCATTTCTTTTCTCTCTCCTCCAACATGTTTTCTCTCTCTGCCACCTCGTTAAAACCTGCAAACTCATCATCTTCTCCGGGAAGGTCGCCGGCCGACCAATTTCCGGCCGGCGACCTTTAAACCTAAAAAAAAATCATCTCTCCTCTCTCTCTCTCTCTAAAAAAAAAAAAAAAAAATTTTTTCACCTCCCTCTCTCTCTCTCTAAACTCCGGCGAAGGGGTTACCCTTCGCCGGAGGACCTTTAAGGTCTGCCGGAACAGACCATGAAGATCTGTTCCGGCAGACCTTAAAAGTCTGCCCGAGCAGACCTTAAAAGTCTGCCCGAGCAGACCTTAAAAGTCTGCCCGAGCAGACCTTTGAGATCTGCTCGAGCAGACCTTCCAGATCTGCTCGGGCAGACCTTAAAGGTCCTCCGGCGAAGGGTAACCCCCTTCGCCGGAGTTTAGAGAGAGAGAGGGAGGTGAAAATTTTTTTTTTTTTTTTTTTTTAGAGAGAGAGAGAGATGAAATTTTTTTTTTTTAGGTTTAAAGGTCGCCGGCGACCTTCCCGGAGAAGATGATGAATTGGCAGGTTTTAACGAGGTGGCAGAGAGAGAAAACATGTTGGAGGAGAGAGAAAAGAAATGGAAGAGAGAGAGTAACGGTGTTATAACGGGAGGGGGCCATATGGGCATTTCTCGTAAAGTAGGGGGCTAGGCAGGAAGCTGGTCACAAAGTAGGGGGCCATTAGGGAAATAACCCTTTTATTTTTGAGTTAAATCCTGTTTGGCTCCCTATTTTGTGATCAGCTTCTTTTATGACCCCATATTTTTCATAAATTCAAATATGACTCCATTTTTTAGTGTAAATGTCATAAATAACCTTCTTATATATATTTTTTCAAAATAAAATTAATTATAATACATGAAATTTCACCTCACCTCTCTCTTCAACTCACCTCTCTCTCTATCTCCAACTCACCATTGTCTTCTCCGGAGAAGGTCGTCGGCTGGAAAATTTTCAGGCGGCGACCTAAACATAAAAAAAAACTCTTTCTCTCTCTCTAAGCACTCCGGCGAAGGAAAACCCCTTCGTCAGAGTGTTCAGAGAGAGAGATGATAGTTTTTTTTAGGTAGCCGGCCGACGACCTTCACCGGAGAAGGCAAGAGTGAGTTGGGGAGATAAGAGAGGTGAGTTGGAGAGAGAGGTGGGTTGAAGAGAGAGGTGAGTTGAAGAGAGAGGTGAGGTGGAGAGAGAGATGTGAGGTGAGGAGAGATGTTAGGTGGAATTTAAAGTGTTATAATTGACTTTATTTTGAAAAAATATATATACGAAGGATACTTATGACATTTACACTCAAAAAGGGGGGTCATATTTGAATTTATGAAAGATAAAGGGCGATAAAGGAAGTTGATCACAAAGTAGGGGGTCAAATAAGAATGACCTCTTTATTTTTCTGAAATTGATACTAGTTTGAGATTACTTTTTTTGTTGTTGAAAGTTTGAGATTACTTTCTATGTTTCCAAAATTTACATACTTTTGTCAATTGTTGCCCGAATATTTTAAGTTTAAGATCGAGATAGAGAACGTGTAATAAAGTGAGTAAGGTTTAAAATCAATGTTTAAGTGATTTTAGCATTTTCCTCTTCATTTTAACATTTTGACAACTAGGATTTTTCAGAGTTCTTTTTGAGTGTTATGTTGAAGATTCTCTTAGGACTTTATGTTTTATCACATGCTAGTTATGACCCGTGCCTCTGACACGAACTCTTTGTTGAATGAAAGTTGGACGAAAATATGAAACTAAATTTATAATGTGTTATTGCCAAAATCTGAATTAGAGTAATAAGTTGAACAAACAATAATTATTACGAAATGTAGAAAACAATACCTAGATATATGCTTGATTGGTTGTTTGCTCAGACCTGACATACATTCACCACAAAGACTCGTCGACATTGAAGATAAAAGATAGTTGATTGTTATTGGAAGTAAAAGTTATCTCATATTCACATAAGATATCAACTATCTTTCATTATGCCAAATTAAGCACTTTACGTGTGTTAGTGTAAATGAATTAAGAAATTAATTGATATAGTGTCAGTGTAAATAGCTTAAGAAATATACTTAATATTTGTGCAATTAACAAACTTTTTTTTTGATGAAGATAATTAACAAACTTAATGTGGGGGAGATATAATCTTAAAGGTGAAGTTATTTTGTAGTTGTTTAGTTTGTAGAAATAAAAAGATTGGTAGAAAGAAAAAGTATGAGAAAAAAGAAGAAGTCATTTTGTAATTATTTAATTTAGAGAGATAAAAATTATGAACATGATGAAGAAGAGAAGAAAGATGGTGTGGGTTATAAAGATAGCAGAAAACGTCATGTATGAGAATTCTAAAAGTTTCCATGGAAACAGAAAGGTTGTAGAAATGCAAACAAATGTGGCAATTAACAAATTTTAAGGAGGAGAGATAAATTTTTAAGCCTATAGTTAGAGCTGAATGAAACGAACGACGATGGTCTATAAAAGCGTTTGTCTCAAAACAATTGGTGTTTTGTAAAATTTTAAAGCAAAGTTTGAGGTTTCATACCAAAATCAAAGAGAATTATAGAAATTGATCGTAGAACAACAAAGTTCAAAATTTTGATACATGAACGATATAACCCCAAACGAAAAGTAAAGAAACTTGTCAACCTATAGTATTCCAAGTAGAACGAATTTGGGTTTCAAGTTTTAATTACATTAGTTTAACGCACTGCAGAATCATTCTTTAACAAAACTTCCAGTAATACCATAGACATAGAAAGATCTTTCTCCTCTATGTTTATTTTTTCCTTTAGCTTTTCCATCAGATGTCGACACTTCCTACGGTAACTTCCAAATCAAGTTTGATTACAGTCGTTGATCTTCTAGCAACCATTAAATCACATAAAGAAACACAGACACGAACTACAATCCAAAAACCCTTTTCTACGAACTCCACGAAGGAAAAAGAGTACAACGCGATTGACATTATACATATGAATTATGGTGTTTTTTTCCAGAAATCACATTACAACATACATAATTTGTTGTCTGTACTACGTTAGGTACTTCTGGACCTGAAATTCTCATGAATCCTAAAAAATCTAATCTTCTAAGGATTTGATTACACTTGGTTCGCTATAAATTTCCATCCTCGAACCTCTATGGAATTCTCTTACTCGAACAAGGATTTCCATCCTTTTGTTCTTTCAATAGACATTTGTTCCTAAACTTCCAATTACAAGACTCACTAATACACAAATCTATAAACTTGAAATTAAATTACAAAGGCGTCATCTTTCCGTCTTCAAAACAAAAAGAAATAAATATACGAGTCATACTAGTCTTTCCATTCACAAACATCCACAACAACCATATACTATGACATCCATAAAAGGAAAATATAATATGACATCCATAAAATGTTAAAATCAAAGTGTGCATGTAACTTTGGATAGGTGATTGATATCCTAAAATAGTCATTTGCATTATAAAATTTGTAGATTCGTTGGGCTCGTACCAAGAGAAAATTTAAATGTCAATTTTGGATTTTATGTCGGAAAGTGTTTCTGTCTCCCCTTAAATCATGACAGGTCATAGGTCACATACCCGAAACGAGATTTGGCTGGGATATGTCAAGACATACTCACATTTTTCCTTCAAAAAATAAACCATAATAGGTCTTTAAACATGGAAATAAAAAAGTAGAATATGAGACCAAAATAAATTTAAAACTCAAATACCTAGGATTAATTATAAGAAAGTGGATTCCACCACCATCTCATGAACATTTCAGAATTGCATTGAATTTTATTTTATTTTATTTTTGTAAATCATCCACATCTTTATCAATTAAACCACAATCCCTCTTTATAGACTAGACAGATATCACTGGCTTGCCCTTACACAAATTAACCCCGTACCAAACTCCACTAGGAATAAATATGTTGTAAACAAATGAAACTTCGGTTGACCTAGAATCATAAATCTTCACTGTCTCTGGCTTCCAACCATCAGATCCAGCCCTGTATAAAGACACACTACATACCTTCTCCATACATGGACCAGTTATAGCAAACCTATCTGTTGAACATTTCTCAAATATCCTAGATTTTGGATTATCAATTCTTGGTGCATTGACCTGTTCATATACACAAATGAAAAATCAAAGAGATACCCACTACTTTAAATCTCATTTTCTTTAATGGGTTCTTTTAAATTTATGAAAAATTAAATGAGCAGGCAAGACTCTAGACAGAAATCTTATATGACTTGTCCTGATTCGTTGTTTAGTTGTAGATTACAATCATGGAAAGTACGAGTCACGACTATGTTTTCAACAATTTGATCTTAAGAAAAGAAAGAAGAATCAAAATTCAGATAGACAATGAGTTGGTTTTTGATTAAACAAACCTGATGACCATAAGCATCTCCAAAAGCGAGACTGATCTGATCACGAGTGAAGGGAGTTGAAGAACAACTTGTTTTTATATTTACTATATAAGAACAACTATTGGGTGTTTGGGTGCTTTCAGCTATCTTGAAAGATTTGAGCTCATGAGGGTGTTGGGTGGTGATGGATTCAGCATGATGACATAGGTGGAAGAAGATTGCAGAGATAAGGAAGAGAAATGTGATTGCTTTGTTATTGACCACCATTTTCTTTTTGAGTTCTTGGAAATAAGAGAGAGAGAAAGAATGGAGTACAAAAATATAGTGAGAGTGCAAAGTCCATTTTATAGGAGAATGCTACTCCCTTTCACTTAAGTTTTTTTTTTTTTTTTTGTTGAAAGACTCCCTTTCACTTAGCTGGGAAGCAAGTGTTATAATGCAATTGCTTTATTTTTCTAAAATTGATACTAGTTTGAAATTTTTTCTGTTTCTAAAATTGACAAATAACATGCTGATGACTCTTCTCTACGTGTGTGTGTGTGTGTATATAGGTCATATTGTGGGACCTTATAAACAAGCTCCCATTAATGGGAGGATAAAAGTCCAATAGGCTACTCCATCACCCTACTTTGAAAAAGTGTACAACTGCTATCCATTTCTTGTCTTAAGGAAGAAAAGAAGCAGCTTGGTATTAATGGATGGTGAAAAAAATCGGGCAAAACATTTAATTCGCTTCTCTCATAGGGATTAAATTGAAAGCTACAAAAGCAGTCTTCCTTCCCATTTCATTATCCCACTTTCTCAAGTTCTCTCTAAACACAAGTAAGAGATAAAGAAAGAGTGTGAGACCAGGAGAGTTGTGTAAGTGTGAGAGGGGGAGAGTTGTAGTGAGATATTTTGTAACCGAAGAGTGGACTAGATTTTGTATACGGTAACTCGACTATATTGTAACTTTAAGTTCATAGTGGATTAGCTTGGTGCGGTTGAAAGAGGACGTAGGACTTGCTCCGAACCTTTATAAATCTTGCGTGTTATTATTCTTTATTCGTTTCGTGGTTATGTTCTATTTATTCACCATTGCATCCAAGATCTTGGTTTTCCACATTAGAGAAAAATTCTAACTAGACTGATCACCTATTTGGAGTGGTTGTTTTTCTCAACAACTGGTATCAGAGAGTATCCGGGTTAGGAGTTGCTGAATTTTTATGTTGTCCGTGGACGGAGTTCAGGGTCGTGGCTGGGAATTTGGGGGCCCTGTGCCAAATTTGATCTGGGTCTTTCTACTGATAAAAGTTAATACAAAAATACAAGATAATTTAATAAGAGAAAGATGAAAATCGTAATGAATCCCAATATATTTCGAAGAAGTAGTTAAAGAAAAAAAAATTCATCTAATTTGTTATAGAAAATCGAGTCTAAGAATTCACAGTCACTTCTGAACAAAAAAAATTTGTTTACTATATCTTAGATTATACGTTTATAACTAAAAATAACACAATGAAATGATAAACTCCTACTTACTGTATGCATTTTAATATAATATCATGTTGAACATTTGGTTTACAAATAATTAAATATGACAAAGACTAAGAGTTAAAAAAGTGTGATGGAGAAGAGATAGATTTAATTAACGATTGTAGTCTCCAAAAAAGTAAATAAAAAAAATAGTTTGCTGGTCAGGGGACTTGAACCCGAGTGGATTACATGGATCACAAGAAGAGTTGCCAACTATGCTAAGAAACTTCATGTAATGATATGTAAGCTTGAACTATATGTCCCTTAAATATCTAAAAAGTGGGCCCCCAACATTGGGAGGCCCAGTGCGAGCGCCCTGTCCACACTGGGCCTTCCACGGGCCTGACGGAGTTATTATTCCCGTGAATAGTGTTTTCGACGTGAATAGTTCTTCGGTGTGAATAGTGTTTTCGTCGTGAATAGTATTTTTTGGCGTGAAAAGTGTTTATATCGGTGTTGGAGTTATGGATGATAAATCAGATAACGTTGCAAGGGTTCGGGTTTTCAACGGTAAAAATTTCTCATATTGGAAATCACAAATAGAGGATTATTTATATGAGAGAGATCTTCATGCTCCATTACATGGAGTGGGAAAGAAGGGGAAACTCGATGATGAAGAATGGATTATTCTTGACCGCAAGTGTGTTGGCGTGATCCGTAGGTGTTTACGGAGGAAGTTTACAACAATGTCGAAGAAATATCTACAACAAAAGACCTAATGGACACTTTGGAGAGACTCCATCAGAAGTCGTCAGCCTCAGGTAAAATTATGCTGTGTGAACAATTATTTAATTTAAAATGAATGAAGGCGAGACAGTAACTGCTCACCTTGGAAAGTTTAAATCAATTATCTCCCAACTTTCTAAGGTTGACATTACATTTTCGGATGAGGTTAACGCATTAAGGTTGTTATCATCATTACTGTCGAGTTGGGATACAGTTGTGACGTCTATAAGCAACTTGGCGGGTAGTGAGAAATTAATGCTAGAAAATGTAACGGCTATGATACTCGGTGAAGAAGAGAGTAGACTAGAACGAGGTTACACCGCTTCTAACTCTTCTTCAAGATCCGTCTTAAGCATGCAATATGAAAGAGGTAGGAATTTTAATAAAAATTCAGATAAATCCAAAGGTAAATTTAGAGGCAAATCTGTGGGGAGATCGAAATCCAGGCCTAAAGGGCGTGTGTTCGACATGCAATAAAGAAGGGCACATGAAGAAAGACTGTCTAGAAAGAAAGGGTGCTAACAATACGGAAAATATGGGTGATCAAGAGGTCCATGTAGTTGCAGCTGCAGAGGACGATGCGATCTTCATTGTTAATGACAACAATGTGATTACCGAGAGTTTCCTATTACTCTCCGAGGACGGTATGAACGAGTCTCGGATAGTAGACTCAGGAGCTTCTTTCCATGCTACAAGAAATAAGGAGATCATGACCTCTTACAAGGAAGGGAACTTTGGCCAAGTCTTCCTTGGTGACGGTGAAGCATGTGTATCATCGGTGTAGGTGATGTGAAAGTCAATAGTTTAACATGGATGCTGAAGGATGCGCGACTTGTCCCAAATCTGACAAGGAACTTGGTTTCTGTGGGTCAAGTTTGTGACGACGATTGTAAGGTTCACTTTACTAAAACAAATTGGGAAGTGACCAAAGGAGCTATGGTATTAGCTCGAGGACTTCGAAATGGTACTCTCTACCGAGCTTTAGAAAGACCTACTCTAGAAGTGGTTAGTAGTTCTGAAAATGTCAGATTATGGCACAGAAGGTTGGGACATACGAGTGAGAATAACATTAAGATTCTGCATTCGACAGGTCATTTGTCGGAGGTAAACCTGTAGAAATGGGCTTTTGTGAAGAATGTATCTGGGAATGCAAAAGTGGGTGAGTTTCAACAGAGGTGGCAGAAGCTTGAGAAAAGAAAGTTGGACCCCGTTCATACAGATGTATGAGGACCAGCTGATGTCCTTCTCATGGTGGTGCTCAATACTTTGTTACTTCATCAATGACCACTCGAGAAAGGTATGGATTTATTTTCTGAAACATAAATCTAACGTGTTTGATGCATTTCAGAAATGGAAGGCATTGGTTGAAATAGAAACTGGTCTGAAGCTAAAATGTATAAGGTCAGATAATGTGGTGAGTATGACAAGAAGTAATTCTTATAGCTCTGTGCTACTAATGGGATACGTATGGAGAGGACGCTCCCAGAGACACCACATGAGAATGGAGTAGCTGAGCGTACGAATTGAACGCTGTGCACGAGCAAGGTGCATGAGACTGCAATGCGGGTTGCCTGAAGCTTTTTGGGCACAAGCTTTAGAAACAACTGCTTACTTAATCAATCGGACACCCAACAATCCATTAGATATGGGGATTCCAGAAGAGGTTTGGACCGGCAAGAAGGTAAACCTCTCTTATCTGAAATTTTTCGGATGTGTTGCTTATGTTCATCTTAATCCTATAGAAAGTAAAAAAGATAGGGCCACAGGCAAAGAAGTGCATTTTCATTGGTTATGGAGGTGATGCATTTGGATATAAATTGTGGGGCTATGAAAGTCACAAGGCAATCTGGAGCAGGGATGTAACCTTCAATGAAGATATATTGTATAAAAACAGGGATGCAACACAGGTCATAGGTGAAGGATCAATCACTCAAGTCGACAAAGAAAAATACGTTGACATGGGTGATACTACATGGACGACAAGTAGAGCGGTGGAAGAAGCAGAGACTCCATGTGAAGAGGATTTGAAACCCCCACAAATTTGTTGAAGATTCTCTTAAGACTTCGTGTTTTATCACATATATTTTACAGTGAAGTCATGCATAAGACGTTCACGACGTAATCATATATAAGTAAGTAAATGTGTGCAAAAAATAAACTTTCCATAGGTCTAATATGACCCATGAACCCCCAAAAGGTCTAATTTTCTTAGGATTCTTCAACATAACTCTCAAGAAGAACTTAGATTTTTAAATTTTATGAGTGTCATCTTATATGGATAATTTGATTTAAAATTTTATGGATGTCATATTATATGGTTGTTGTGGATGTATAGGAATGCGAAGACTAATATGACTCATACATTTATTTCTATTGTTTTGAGCACGAAAAAATGTCGCCTTTGTAATTTAATTTCAAGTTTATAGATTTGTGTATCGGTAAGTCTTGTAATTAGAATTTAAGGTTCAAATGTCCATTGAAAGAACAAAAGGATGGATATCCTTGTTCGAGTAAGAGAATTCGGTAGAGGTTCAAGGATGAAGATCTATAGCGAACTAAGACAAATCAAGAAGAATCCTAAGAAGATTAGACCTTTTAGGTTTCATGGGTCATATTTTTTTTGAAATAGGTTTCATGGATCATATTAGATCTACGGGGAAGGTTTAATTTCTACACGCATTTATTTACTTATATATGATTACGTCGTGAACATCTTATGCATGACTTGACTGTAAAATATATGTGATAAAATATGAAGTCTTAAGAGAATCTTCAACAAAACACTCAAAGTTAAATGTCAATTTTGGACCTTATGTCGAAAGTTTTCACTTTCTCTCCCTAAATCAAGACCGGTCACATACCGCGAACGAGATTTGACTGGGACGTCAAGACATACTCACATTTTTCCTTCAGAATTTGACATACACCCCCACTATTATATGAATTTTAGGACTACACCCCCACTTTTTGAAAACTTTTGATATATACCCCCACGTGGACGGAAACCGTCAACTCAGAGTTAAGTTGGGTGTGTGTGAAACACTCGCGCCAACCATGACGATTTTACTCTTTTGTAGTTGTTGAAATATTTTAAGAGATTTTGACATACACCCCCACTATTATATGAATTTTTGGATTACACCTCCATTTTTTGAAAAAACAAAATTCTCCAATTTGCCCTTCAACGATCATCTTTCACTTTTTGTCTTATAAACTTATTTATCTTAGACAAACTAAAAGATCAAAGCGAAATAACTATTTGGGATATCAAATTATAGAAAAGATGGGAGGTAGATGCACCAAACAATTAAAACAACCACCAAGAAATGGTGCATCTACCTCCCATCTTTTCTATAGTTTGATATCCCAAATAGTTCTCTCGCTTTGATCTTTTAGCTTGTCTAAGATAAATAAGTTTATAAGACAAGAGGGAAAAGATGACCGTTGAAGGACAAATTGGGGATTTGTTTTTTCAAAAAAATGGGGGTGTAGTCAAAAAATTCATATAATAGTGAGGGTGTATGTCAAAATCTCTCAAAATATTTTAACAACTACAAAAGGGTAAAATCGTCATGGTTGGCGCGTGTGTTTCGCACACACCCAACTACACCAAAATACGTTTAAAACTCATTTACCTAGGATTAATTATAAGAAAGGATTATAATAAAGTCCATTCAACCACCATCGATCCCATGAACATTTCAGAATAGCAATGAATTTAATTTAATTTTTGTAAATCATCCACAATTTTGATACCACTTCAATTAAACCACAATCCCTCTTCATAGACTAGACAGAAATCACTGGCTTGCCCTTACAAAAATTAAACCCATACCAAACTCCATTGGGAATGAAGGTGTTGTAAGCAAATGAAACTCCCATTGACCTAGAATCATAGATCTTCACTGTCTCTGGTTTCCAACCATCAGATCCAGTCCTGTATAAATACACATAACATATCCTCTGCATACATGGACCAGTTATAGCAAATGCATCTGTTGAACATTTCTCAAATACCCTAGATCTTGGATTATCAATTCTTGGTGCATGAACCTGATCATGTACACATCAAATGAAAAATCAAAGAGATACCCTTTAAATTAAAGAATTTTTGGGCTTATAGTCCAAAAAACGGGTCCTAATAGTAGATATAATCCTCTCTAATTCTATAAAGGGTTTTAAAACCAAAAAAATAATATAAATGGATATCTAGTCCATTTGGTCTCATCTAGAGAGAAAACACAAATCTCTAGAATAACTATTATTTCATAATCCCTAATCTAACCTTTCCATATTTTATAACTAATTTATCTTCGAAATCCATGCATATCTTTATCCATATTTATCTCTCATATTTCTCTCCAATCATGTTTCTATTCAAAGTAAGGATATCTTCATTATTATCTTCCATATTTCTCTCAAATCATGTTTCTATTCAAAGTAAGGATATTTTCATTATTTTCAGTAATGGAAACTCTTTATTTGATCTCTATTTAGTTGACAAACCTCCATTAAACTCAGAAAATCTTCTTCTTCTACATTATATTGCTGTCCAAATTC
The DNA here is from genome assembly GCF_041429995.1 of Eschscholzia californica. Classification (NCBI taxonomy): domain Eukaryota; kingdom Viridiplantae; phylum Streptophyta; class Magnoliopsida; order Ranunculales; family Papaveraceae; genus Eschscholzia; species Eschscholzia californica. The sequence goes on from NW_028238472.1 coordinate 46,899,043, forward strand.
ATCATTTATCAGGTTTAATACTTTCGAAATCTTTATAAACACCATTGTTAATATCTAATATTTCTTCTTATAACTAAAACCCTAATTATTTCGCTCTATTATAAAACGTATCAGATTTATGATACGTATCTATAAGATCTGTTTACTAATTCATTAACTTCGAATGTATGATGTTTATTTTCTCTCTCTAAAATTTTCATAACTGTTTAAGATCTTTATGTTTATTCCTTATTCAATGATTCCTTCAAAGTTAGTATGTTATGTTTGCATCCAGTGATAATATCATATTTCTTTAGATCTATGTTTAATCTTCTGTTGTTTCTTATATTTCGTGAGATCAGATTATCAATCATCTATCAAATGTTTGATGTTTATTTTCTTTCTCTCTCTTAAAATTTCATTTATGTTTTTGATCTTGATGTTTAATCCTTCAACTCGAGTTTGACATTATTGCAATCAATCATCATAGCAGATATCTTTAGATTTGTAGTTTAAGCATAATGATATTCTCATTTTTTTTCTTCAGATCTGGTTTTCAATCCGTACGGATTTATGAAACATTTGTTCTTTCGTACGGTTACTCATAACAGAATTTACAGTACATGTACTTTATCATAAATTACCACAATTTATAGTAAATTATGGGTAATTTATAGAACATTACCCGTGCTTTAACACCAAAACAGTACTCATTTCATTAGTAGAAATACTTCGTTTTACTATCAAATCTCGTGTATTTTGCAATAGAGTATATATAATTTACGTATATCTTCATGTTCTTACCATTATGTATATAATTTACGTATAAGTGCACATAAATTGTGTATTATTTATTTACCATTACGTGTACTTTTCACCCAAAACAGTAGCCTTGATAAGTTTACCAAACTACTCAAAACCTTCAAATGTTGTCAAAATTTGACAAACATTATATATAATTTACGAAACTGTACATGTAGTTTATAATACAATATATGATTTTTTTTTTTCTTTAATGTATGTGTATTTATGTGTGTAGATTTGATATACCAGATGAAATTTCAAAGAGAATCGTCAAATCAAAGTGAGTCAACGAAACTAATGGAGAGTACATGGATGGGCACCATTTTTTAACCAAAGAAGATTTTGTACTTTTTTTTTGTAACAGAATGTAAAGGATGTGTAATGTAAAAGAAATTATGTGTAATTTATTGAACAAGACCCACATACATTTGATAAATTATGTTGTATACTTGACAAATGATGGTTTCCTCGTCATAAATAATACATAATTTACGTATTTGTTTCATGATTTGTATTTTATGTGTATTTATGTATGAGTAAAAACGAAAACACATGTTGCTTTAATGTTCCTAGAAAAATATACTATTTCCAAAACTGAAAGTTAAGTGAGAGAAAGTGATATATATGTTTTGTATATTAACCCCCAAATCACACTAAATTGATCCTTGAAAATATACTATTTCCAAATCTGAAAGTTAAGTGAGAGAAAATTGATTTGAATCGAAAAAAAATTACATAGTAAGAGAGAGAAAATTGATTTGGTTTCCAAATCTGTAAAGAGAGAGAAAATTGATTTGGTTACGATTTTTGTTTTGAATTGATTTGGAAATAGATTTGCTTTCCAAAACGGTTAGAAGATAGAGAAAAATCAATTTCGGATTTATACGTTAGTTGCTTTAAATCCCCTAAATTACGCCCACATTAGAAACATTCCAAATTCACCCTGGAAAATTAAAAATCCCGTGATTTTTGTAGGAGGGACATGGACGGTAGTTCTTTCATAAATAATGGGTTATTATGTCCATAATGTAAAAGGATTAAATATCCATGTTTTGAGAAGATTGGATCATAAACCTTTTTTGAATATTATTTTGGTCTATATACCCACGGACTCTAAATTAAATCTCATATTAAAAAAAAAAAAAAAAAAAAAAATTAAATCTCATATTCTTTAATGGGTTGTTTTTAGTTTGTGAAAATTTAATCTCAAAATTGAAAGAAAAATCAATAATAAGCAGGCAGACTCCACACAAAAATGGTATACTGTTTGTCGTGATTCGTTGTTTAGTGGATCAGAATCATTGAAACCACCAGTCACCACTATCCACATAAGATTTCTACTTGTTTTTTCTTGTTCCCTAGCATTTCTCAAAAAACAATGAAATTAAAAAGTAGTACTTCATCCTCAAAGAAAATTTAACAACCTTCAAATCTAATATTCAAGTTAGTTTCTCACTGTTTCTGAAATGAGAGATGCTAGAATCACAAAAGATTTTGACAAAAAAAAGTTCCCAGCTGATGTGGCGGTTGTGATTTTCATCTCTCAACGGCCTAGATTTGGTCAAAGTTTGAAACCACACCCGCCACATCAGCTGGGAACCTTTTTTTGTCAAAATCTTTTGTAATTTTATCATTTCCCTTCTGAAATTAAGGAGATTATGAGTTCTTAAATCAACTAATTTAATCCACACAAAAGGTTGACTTTACTAGAAATTATTTGTTCTTCAAATCCCCAGTTAGAAAGAATGAATTCATCCATAAAATTACTCATATCAAAGAATTACAGGATACCCATGACATGAAAATAGATTCTATTTAATGGGTTTGACTTTGTTTTCAACAATTTGATCTTAAGAAAAGAAAGAAGAATCAAAATTCAAATAGACAATGAGTTGGTTTTTTATTGAACAAACCTGATGACCATAAGCATCTCCAAAAGAGAGACTGATCTGATCACGAGTCAAGGGAGTTGAAGAACAACTTGTTTTTATCTTTACTGTATAAGAACAACTATTGGGTGTTTGGGTGCTTTCTATCTTGAAAGATTTGAGCTCTTGAGGGTGTTGGGTGATGATGGATTCAGCATGACATAGGTTGAAGAAGGTTGCAGGGATTAGGAAGAGAAATGTGATTGCTTTGTTATTGACCACCATTTTCTCTTTGAGTTCTTGGAAATAAGAGAGAGAGAGAGAGAGAATGGAGTATAAAAATGAGGGATTGGGCCAAACGCCCAAAAAGAAGAGGAAAATGTGAGGACAGTCCATGTCAGAAAACTCAATTAGGGGCAGGTCCAACAGGTTAAAAGGAGGGGCGGAATTACTGTTTTGGGCTTCGTTCTTTGAAAAATTACAAAAGATGTCATCCCACAAAACCCGTGCAAACTCACGTTCTTCCATTTCTAACATGACACGTGTCTTTTTCATCTTTATCTCTTCCTAGATTTTAATTGAGTTTCTCTCTCCCATTAATTATCTCAAGAAAATTCTCTCTCTCAATAACTACTTTATATATCTAAATTTAACTATTTATCTCTCTATTATTATTTTTCTTCTCTCAAGTTAGTTTTATGCTTTTTCCTCTCTCCAAATGCTACCATTGAAGAACTAAGATCAACAATATCAAAAATTACAGAGGCAAACAAAACAAATCCCAAAACAGACGACTCGAAACGTAAACTATTTTACTGAAAAATGTAATAGATATTCCTTCTAATTTTTTTTTCTGGTTTTGGTAACAATTATGTTTTGATAACAAACTGTACAAAGAGAAATTTTCCTCATTTTTGGTAGTTTTTCATTGATTTGTTTCCATGTATTTTTTGGTGGTTTCCCATTGATTTGATTATCTCTATATTTTTTCTTCTTTTTAAACATATTTTCTCTTTCCAATTTGAACTTCTTTCCTTCTCTCAAACATTCTCTCCTTATATGATAGACAATTATAGGACATTCCTTTCAAAAAGTAAATTATTTTCAAGGAAAATTTATAGGACATTTTTCTTTGTACTGTACATTTTTTTTATTTAGTGGTCACTTTTCTACTGGGAAGTATCTTCTGTACCGGGAATTATTTTATGTACTAGCCATTTGGTTATGTACTAGACACTTTCTTACTGGGAATTTTCTTGTGTACCAGGAATTATTTTATGTACTGGTCATTTGGTTATGTACTAGACACTTTTGTACTAGAAATTTTTTTGTGTGCTGGGAATTGTTTTATGTACCAGTCATTTGGTTATGTACTAGACAATTTTTGCATTGCGAATTTTCTTGTGTACCGGGAATTTTTTTATGCACCGACCATTTGGTTATGTACTAGACACTAGTAAAATTTTCGAAGGAAATTTAAGATGTTAGGTGTGACATTCTATGCATCCTACATTTCAATATTCCAACACAAAAGATGAGTAGTGAAAAATGATATAGGGAACTTATCAATGTATACTAAATATTTTTGTACACATTAAATTTCAATAATCCCTCGAGAAAAAATCCGTAAGACATTTTTCTTTGTACTGTTTTTTATTTACTGGACACACTTTTGTACTGGAAATTATCTTGTGTACCGGGAATTATTTTATGTACTAGCCATTTGGTTATGTACTAGACACTTTTGTACTGGGTATTTTTTTTGTATACTGAGAATTGTTTTATGTACTGACCATTTGGTTATGTAGTAGACACTTCTGTACTGGAAATTTTCTTGTGTACCGGGAACTGTTCTATGTACTAGGCATTTGGTTATGTACGGGACACTTTTGTACTGGGAATTTTCTTGTGTACCGAGAATTGTTTTATGTACCAGTCATTTGGTTATGTACTAGATACTTTTTGTACTGAGAATTTTCTTGTGTACCGGGAATTGTTTTATGTACTAGTCATTTAGTTATGTACTGGGAATTTTCTTGTGTACCGGGAATTATTTTATGTACTAGCCTGGGAATTTTCTCTCTCCATATTTCCTATTTTTATTCTTTTTCTGTACCGAGAATTCTTTTCCAGTTTGGAATTTCTCTTCAGATTTTTCCTATTTTCGCTACCTTTAAAGTTTTATTCCTTTTTCATATTAAGTTATTTTAGAGAGAGAAAGTAAATCTAAGGCTTTGAAGAGAAGAAGAAGAAGATGTGGTTCAACTTTGAAGTTGAGTTTAGTTTCGTACAAGCTTCTGGTGTTATCAATTGATCTTGAAATTGATTAATCAGTCTTCAATCAAGAAAGAAGAAACTAAGGTCTGAACTCTTTTAAAACTGAGTAAATCGATGGAAAAAACATTAAGAGAAAAAAAAGATGAGGTTTTGTTTTACTTCATGATTTGGATTAGAAATTTATTTAGTGTTTTACAATTATATACTTTTGCCAACAATTTGTAACTCTAAGTTGAATCAGGTTAGAAGATGATGAGCAATAGGTTCTAAGTGGAGATATTTTAGAGAGAGAAAGTAAATCTCCCATTAAGTTGAGAGAGAAACTAAGAATGAGAAATGTGAAAGAGAAAGAAAATGCGTTAATTAGAGAGAGAGATTTGAAAAGGGTAAAAAGAGAAAAAAAAAAAAACACAACTTCCAAAACACCTTTTTACTTTGGATACCACAAAAGCTGAAATTTGGACCTGCACCTCATATTTCATCTATGGTGGAGGAGAACCTTATTAACCCACTAATATTTGGTCCTCCAACTCAAAATTACTATAAAAATATAGTGAGAGTGCAAGTCCTTTTTTAGGGGAAAATGGACTATGACAATACAGTGAGAGAGTACAATGACAAAACCCTGAAATTAATGACTCATTTTCCCTCGGTTCGGAAGCAAATGTTATAAGGAGTTGTTTTATTTTTCTAAAATTTATAGTAGTTTGGGATTACTTTTTTATGTTTCCAAAATTTACATACTTTGTCAATTGTTGGCCGAATATTCTAAGTTTAAGATTAATATGGAGAACGTGTAATAAATTGATTAAGGTTCAAAATCAATGTTTAAATGATTTTAGCATTTTCCTCTTGATTTCTTCCATAATGGAAAAAAAATAAGGACCTTGAGCTTATTGGAATCGGTACCTAGCTCAAAAGCAGCTGGATCGATTTTTCCTTAATTTTAGGTACTTAGTCATCAGAATTTCGAGCAAGACGTCCCGTTGGATTCGTCTCGCCGAGCTCTTGAATTTAGACCCAAATTTTATCCAAATACGATTCCGTATGAATGAGTTATTACCAAATTAGTTTGGTGTGAGTACCATTAACTCTTTTTTTTTTTATGAAAGTAGGCCTTGCCTAAATTTTATTAATACTCAATGCTCAAAGATAGGTTTGCTTTGTCAATTGCCAACTGACTTACAATACAATTCGGAGCAACATAAAATTCAAGAGGTACATCAACGTTATCCGTAAGTTTCGAGTGTGCCAATAGGTGGGCAACTTGATTTGCAGTTCTAGGACAGTAGGAGAAGCTACATCCTTGAACTCTTGATGCTGACTTCTGAATATCCATTACCAAAGATCGAATCATCCACGGTATGTTATCTTCCTTCTCTGAGCACGCCTTTATGACGTTCATAGCATCACCTTCTATAATGCATTTGTATTGATAAAGATCAGTTGTTATTTTCAATGCTAATTGGGTTGCTTTTGCTTCAGCTTCCACTGCCGACGAGGCATTAGATGCTTGAAGTAGAGCCATAACCATTTCGCCATCCTTGTTTCGACATACTGCTGCAATGCTAGCTTTTCCTTCCCTATATGCTGCGTCAAAATTGATTTTTAATCCTTCATTGGGAGGTGGAGTCCACAAGGGTATGTGAGGCACCTGTTGCTCGTCTGACATAATCATCGGGTTCATGCTATCAAATGAGAAATCGTTAACCATATTAATTGCTTCGGAAATAATCTGCCGACTTTGGTAGGGTGTTCCTTCAAATACTAGTTTATTTCGAGCCTTCCACATATACCACATTACACAAATGCGTAAAGCAACTGCGTCTTCGTTTTTCTCTTCTACAAGCCATTGACACAAAATATCATGAAAATTTTTCGTACCTTCTAACCGCAGATTTAATGGTGGGCATATCCAGGTTTCTCTTGCCAGTCGACATGTTCTAAATAGATGGTCTATATCCTCTTCTTCCTCCTTACAATTTTTGCAAATTTGTGAAACTGACGGATTGAATCGAAGTGATCTTTTCATTGTTGGCAGAGCGTCGTGAAGGACTCTCCATAAAAACATTCTTACCCTTGGCGCAAGATTCATCTTAGCCCATACTTTCTTCCATGATAGTCCGTGCAGTAATTCCGAAGTATGCGATGAGGTTGGTTTCTCTTTAACAATGGTGACATATAGTGATTTAGTCGTAAATTTCCCTTTTTCAGTGTGTACCCACACTACTTTATCTTCAGCTTCTCTATGAATCAAAGGGATTTTCAATATTTCTTTTGCCGATAATGAGTCAAACAAGTGTGTAATTAACTGATGTTTCCAACTCCCGTTGATATCGATAAGCTCGCTAACAAAATTAAATGGCTCGTCATCTTGTTTATCACATCTCTTTCCTGGTTTGAGTCCCCTCAATGTTGGTACCCATGGATCATTCCATATTTTAATGTCTTTTCCATTTCCTACCAAATAACATCTCTCTTTTGCTATAAATTCTCTCATCTCCAAGAGACTTCGCCATGTAGCAGTTGATGTAGTAGACGGTTTGGCCTTAAATTTCCAGAAATCTTCATGCTTTAAATATTTCGCTGTTAGTAATCGAACCCATAACGCCGTCGGTTCACTCTGAAATCTCCATACCAGTTTCCCTACCAATGCTTGATTCACAACACCCATGTTCCTTATTCCTAGCCCCCCATCTTTCTGGGGATCTTGAAGCTTCTTCCAGTTTAGGTAATACATCTTTGTCTTCTCCGTATTATTCCCCCACCAGAAGTTCCGTTGACATTTTTCAATCTTGTCAATGACACCTTTTGGCACTAAATTGGTTGATAAGAAATATATAGGAATCGAAGAGAGTTCACTCTTAATAAGAATAGTACGCCCTGCATGAGACAGAGAATTTTTTTCCATCCCTTAAGTTTATTCTCAACTTTATTTAAAATGCCATCATACGATGAAATCTTATGCTTAGACTTCAACAAATAGTTGCCTAAGTATACATCATCTATCTTCATCGCTTTCACTCGTAGTGTACGTATAACCATTTCTCTTTTCTCTGCATCACAATTGCTACTTAAGTGTATAGATGATTTCTGAAAATTAATTAGTTGACCTGAACAGTTCGAATACTCATCTAATATATTCTTCAGAGCTAAGATATTGTTATGTGATGCTTTCCCGAAGAAAAATAAGTCATCTGCGAACATTAGGTGACTAACACTGGGAGCATATCTATTCACTTTGAAACCATTGTATAAACCATCTGTTTTCGCCTGGACCACTAATTTAGTGAGCGTCTCTGAACATAGAATAAATAGATACGGTCTAAGAGGGCATCCCTGTCTTAGTCCTCTCTCACTATAAAAATTTTCCTTGGGTCTACCATTCATTAAAATAGAGAAAGAAGCAGTTGATACACCTATTTATACCAAACAGAATCCAACAAACAAAACACGAAATATTTTAGCATTCAAAGTTACATGAGCATTTAGAGTTTTAAGAAGTCATTTTCATCTGTCGTTCTTACTGCTTGTTCGAAGTTCGCACACTTAACAAAGTACTCTCAGTCGTCATCCTGAAAAGTATAACCGTTGTATTCTGGGAGACAAACATCTGATTGGTTTTAGTACTAATATCAGGGTGTTCATTTCTTAAAAAAAGAGACAACTCGACTCGGCTTTCTCTCTCTAACCTTCTAATTAATGGATCGATGATGACATCTTTTGATTTGTATCCGTTCTCTAATTATGTTGAGGCGACAACAATCAGAGGTGTAAATCGTTTTACTTTTCCGTCCGACAAGACTTGAACAAAGACAGGTGCTTCTACGTCGGTCGACATTTGTTAATTGCCTTCAGAAAAGGATTATGATGAAATTTGAACTTAATTTGATGAAATGGGTAGATGGAACTTGGGCTATTTAAATAGGTATTATCAGCAGGAAAAAAAGCCAACTAGGGTTTTCAGGTTGTTCATGTAAAGGTTCTTGTGTTTGTTCAAAATTGAAAGGTTGATTAGTTTTCTACTGCCATGCCATTGAAAGGTTACAATTTCTTGAAAGTTGGTTAGAAATACTTCTTTCATGTTGTGCTTTAAAGGTAATAACAATATGGATATAGTTATTCCTTAACAAAAAAAAAATATGGATATAGTTATTAAAAGGTAACCCCATCTCCACGTGTCCCAGCATATCCGATGGATACTCCGAGAGCATCTCCAATGGGACACTCAAACTCTAACACTTAGACTGTCACATATATATTGGAGTTTTTGTTAAAAACTTTCTCCAACACTTTGTTAGACACTCTATTACGAGATGGATGCATTTATTATAGAGAGTCTCATTAGAGACTCTTTTTGAATTTTTTAACTCACTCTCTAAACCTTTCAACCAATAAAAACTCTTGTTTTTAATTACTTTTTCCTTATTGAATTTAAGAGTGACATGTGTATTAGAGCATCTCCAATGCAAAACTCAAAAAAATCTCTATTCGTCCTATTTGTCAAGTTCCAATTGAGATTCTCACTCCTAGGTGTCGAAAATAGAGATCCTCAATTCTTGTATGTCTCCAATGCAACACTCTAAACTCTTTTATTTTACTTACGTGTCATGGTTATTTTTGTAAAAAAATAATTAGTTATTTTGGAAATATACGAAGACTTGATTTCTATTGGTTGAAATTTAAATATTGATGAGTTGGACAATTAGAGATATCTCAAGAGGACACTCTGAAAATAGAGTGTCCTCTTGAGATATCTCTATTCCACTCTCGACACATCATCTTTGAGATCTTAGTTGAGTTTTGCATTGGAGATGATTTTTTAAGAAAAACTCATAAAATCCTATGTGGCACTCCGAGTTTCTAAGATTGAGTTTTGCATTGGAGATGCTCTTAATTTGAGATATTTTAGAGATCTCCATTTGACGAAAAAAATTTTAGAGTGCCCCATATTGCCACTTAGGAAACACTTGACAACTAGGATTTTTCAGAGTTTTTCTTGAGTGTTATATTGAATATTCTCTTAGGACTTTATGTTTTATCATATATATTTTACAGTTAAGTCATGCATAAGACGTTCATGACATGATCCTATATAAGTAAATAAATGCGTGCAAAAAATAAACCTTCCACATAGATTCTAGGATGACCCATGAAACCTAAAAGGTCTAATCTTCTTAGCATTCTTCTTGATTCGCTATAGATTTCCATCCTCGAATCTCCATGAAATTCTCTTACTCGAACAAAGCTTTCCATCCGTTTGTTCTTTCAATAGACATTTGATCCCGAACTTCTGATTACAAGACTCAAATCTTATAAATTTGAAATTAAATTACAAAGGCCACATCTTTCCGTGCTCAATATAAAAGAAATAAATATGTGATCATACTAGATTTGGCTGGGATATGTTAAAGACATATTCACATTTTTCCTTCAAAGAATAAACCATAATAGGTCATTAAACATGGAAATTGAAAAGTAAAATATTAGACCAAATACCGAGGATTATAAGAAAGTCGATTCAAACACCATCCCATGAACATTTCAGAATTGCAATTTATTTTATTTTATTTTTGTAATTTTCCAAAATTTTGATCAATTAATACACAACCCCTCCTCTTTATAGACTAGACAGAAATCACTGGCTTGCCCTTACACTTATTAAACCCATACCAAACTCCATTAGGAATAAAGGTGTTGTAAACAAATGAAACTTCCATTGACTTAGAATCATAGATCTTCACTGTCTCTGGTTTCCAACCATCAGGTCCAGTCCTGTATAAATACAAATAACATATCCTCTGCATACATGGACCAGTTATAGCAAATTCATCTGTTGAACATTTCTCAAATACCCTAGATCTTGGATTATCAATTCTTCGTGCATGAACCTGATCATATACACATCAAATGAAAAATCAAATATCCACCACTTTATATCTCATTTTCTTTAATGGGTTCTTTTTTATTTTTCAAAATTTAATCCCAATATCGAAAGAAAAAAAACAATACTAATAAGCAGGTTGATTCTGGGCAGAAATCCTATATGGCTAGTCGGGCTTCTCTGTTTAGTGGTTATCAAGACTATTCACGTAGGATTTCTGCATAGAGTCTGCTTGCTTTTTCTTGTTCCCAAGTATTTTTCAAAAATATAGATTCTGTTTAATGGGGTTGACTTTGTTTTCGACAATTTGGTCTAAGACAAGAAAGAATGATCAAAATTCAAACAGACAATGAGTTTGTTTTTTTTATTGAACAAACCTGATGACCATAAGCATCTCCAAAAGAGATACCAATCTGATCACGAGTAAAGGAAGTTGAAGAGCAACTTGTTCTTATCTTCAATGAATAAGAACAACTATTGGGTCTTTGGTTGCTTTCTATCTTGAAAGATTTGAGCTCATGAGGGTGTTGGGTGGTGATGGATTCAGCTTGACATAGGTTGAAGAAGATTGCAGAGATTAGGAAGAGAAATGCGATTGCTTTGTTATTGACCACCATTTTCTCTTTCTAGAGTTCTTCTTTGAAAATTAAGAGAGAGAGAGAGAGAGAGAGAAAATGGATTATAAAAATACAGTGAGAGTGCAAGTCCATTTTATAGGAAAAAAAAAATAGAGTGAGAGTATAATGACAAAATCCTTCACAAAATCCTTAAATTAATGACTCACTTTCACTTGGTCCTTCACTAAATCCTTCACAAAATCCTTAAATTAATGACTCACTTTCACTTGGTCCTTCACTAAATCCTTCACAAAATCCTTAAATTAATGACTCACTTTCACTTGGTCCTTCACTATATCCTTCACAAAATCCTTAAATTAGTGACTCATTTTCACTTGGTCCTTCACTATGTCCTTCACAAAATCCTTAAATTAATGACTCACTTTCACTTGGTCCTTCACTATATCCTTCACAAAGTTCATTTTTGTTAAAAGGGTCCCTCTTTTAAAAGCCACCCCCAAATCTTTCATTTTAGTTAGAAGGGTCCCTCCAGAAAAAATGCACTCCCCCTTCTTTAATTTGACCTAACGGAAAAGTTAACGTCGTTAGGTCAAAATTATTCAGATCAAGAAAAAGTCCCTCGACCAAAAGCCCCACCCCTCCTTTATATTTCTCATAACCTCGGTTTGATCTTCTTCTCCAGTTTATCTTCTCTTTCTCTGTAAAATCTATTACCTCTATCACTACCGCCATTTTCATCTCTCCCTCATTCTCTCTCGAGTTCTCTCTCTTGTTGCCTCTTTCTTTCTTTCCGTTTTCATCTTCATTTCTTCCTCTTTCATCTTCCTCATAACTGTAGTTTTAGGTTTTTCGATTTTTTCAAACTACATTGTTTGAATACTTGAATCTACTGGTTAGCAACACAAAGAAGAAGATTTGCAGACCTTATTTGGAAGCATTTCGTCTGGAAGCGGGTGAAAATCAAGAGAAGAAGAGAACCCCCAAGTGAGCTTTCTGGTCGCACCAGACCGAAAAGCTACTAGTGACAAATACGGTGGGCTCGAACCGTAAATGTTGCATAATTCGGTCTGAGCCCACCGAAAATTGGGCCAGTAGCACCAGTAGCTGCTGGACCAACTTTCGGTAGACATAATTTGGCCTGAGCCCACCGAAAATTGGGCCAGTAACACCAGTCGTTCAATGATTATTTAAATAGTTGATCCTTACTTCGATAACACACTAATCATCATGTCAAACCAATATTCCTTTTCACATGTGAAACTTCTTTTATAACTTCCCAATGGAGATTCCATTCTTTCCATTTTTTTTGTGCTTTAACGTCATTGGCTATATCTAATAGGGCAACTCCAATGTAGGGACTCAGTGCTCTAAATTGTTTTGGGAGTTCTTGATTTTTTTCAATTCTAATAACGGGTTCTCAACAAGGGTTCCAAATTCAAATTATGTATATCTGTGAAATTTGTATTTCAATTTTCAACCATGAAATTAATAGTTTCAAATACAAATTTTAAATTTGATATTATTCTATAGAGAGAGAACTTCGAAAAGATTAAAAACAAAAGTTGAAAAAATAAAAAAATAAAAACAATTAACATCTCAAAAATAGAATATTTGATTAAACAAAATTTAAAATAAAATAAAAATGTATTGGATAGATCCCCTTTTTAGGAGATCTACCCAATTATGACTGTTGAGTAAAATGGTCATAATTGGAGCTTGGAACCCGGGAGGGTGGGGCTCCCAATCCCACCAGAAGCCCAACCCCAAGACTCTCGAGTTGGACTTCCATTAAATTAGGAGCCCCAACCAGCCGCATTGGAGGTGCCCTAAAAAACCTTTTTTATCCCAAAAAAGAAAAAATTACAAAGGCCCTATAAAATTAAATTAGCCAGGCAATTCCTCCTCGTGAGAGGAAAGAGACACGAAGATAAGCTAATCATAACTCTTTATATCTACTGGAGTACATACATAAAACTAATATCATAGAATGTTATTTTTAGTGTTGTGTCTACTTGATTTTTAAAATTCTCACGTTCCTTTGCTTCCATAAAAAAATTAAAAACTAACTAGTTCGTAAAAGGAGAGTTCAATTTTTAAAAAATAAAAAAGAGAGTTCCCAGTAATAGTTGTTTTTGTTGGAGTTTCACACTTTTAGGTGTCGTTTGACAATCAAATGTATAAGTACTTTTGCTTGTAGTAGAAGTTCTTTTACTTTAAAAAAGTAAAAAAGTTTTCGAAAGCATATTTGACAAAAATGTTACTTATAAGTAAAAAAAAATCAAAAAGTTAGTTTGGTAATCCAATTTACTTTTGATAATTTTATTTTTCTTTTACTCGTAAAGTTACTAGATTTCAATTGAACTTAATTATTTATGATTTCCACGGCTACTCTCGTATACGAAATGGTGGTGATATTGGTGGTGGTGGCGGTGCCTTGAAGGTATAGTTATTGGGTTTGGTGTTAGTTGAGGTTTGATGGTGGTGGTGGTGGTGGTAGAGGTATGATGGTGGCAGTGGTGGCGGTGGTATGAGGATGGTGGTACTAGAGGTATGATGATGTTGGTGGAAGTACGGGGGTAGTGGAAGTATGGTGGTGGTGGTGGTGGAAGTACATCGGTGGTGGTGGTGGTGGTGGAAGTACAGTGGTGGTGTAGTGTGGTGGTGGAAGTACAGTGGTGGTGTAGTGTGGTGGTTGAGATATGGTGGTGGTGGTGGTGGAGGTATGGTGGTGGTGGTGGTGATGGTGGTGGTGGATAAAGTATGTGAGTGGTAGTGACGGAAGTATGGTGGTGGTTGTATGGTGGTGGTGGTGGTGGTATGGTGGATAAGACAATTAGGTGGTAATGATGAAGGTATGGTGGTGGTAATAGAGGCATGGTGGTGGTAGTAGAGGTATGGTGGTGTTGATGGTGGATAAGATGTGTGGGTGGTAGTAGTGGTGGTGAAGGTACGGTGGTGGTGGTGGTGAAAGTACGGCGGTGGTGGAGATACAGTGGTGGTGGAAGTACGAGGCGGTTGTAGGTGAGGTGTGGTGGAGGGGTATGGTTGTGGTGTTAGTGATGTGGGGGTGGTGGAGGTAAGAAGGTGGTCGTTAAGGTTTGGCGGTGATGGTCGAGGTATGGTGGTGGGGGAGGTGCAATGGTTGTTATGCGGGGGTGTAATGGTATGGTAGAAGTTTTGTTGTGGTGGTGGAGCGGAGATAGACAGGAAAAAAAATTCGTTACGTAAAATTCATGCATGTGTTGAACATAAGTTATTTTTCTTTAAAGTTAAAAGCTAAGTGAAGTCGGTAACTTTGACTTAAGTGAAGCCGGTAATTTTTGCGTTACTTAACTAACCTTGTTATTTTTCTATTTAAATAAATAAAAAAAGTAACTTATTTTAGTGTTGTCAAAAGACATCTTACTTGTGCGTCTCCGCATCAAAAACTCTAATACTTCTGGTCAAAGTATGTAGCAGTTGAGCAAGATCAAATGGCCCACCTTTTTTTCTTTGTTGAGAATCAAATGGCTCACTTGCAACAAAACAAGTTAAATGGCTCAAAATTGCCCATGAAGCTTCCCATCTCAAAAAAAGTCAAACGCATCAAATCTAGTTTTTTTTCTTCTATAAAGTCAGATTCTGATTGATCTAATTCAAATAACAAAATAACCTGAAATCAATACTTTAGACACCAATTTTGTTCCGAACAACATTATCCTTTTATGAATATACAAACATTTTGAAATACTATACATCTGATTATGGCATTCTCAACGGTGACCTGAAAAACCCAAAACATAAAACTCCATCCAAATGACAGCCTCCAAATTTTCCTTCTTTTAAAAATCAACGTAGATGCTACTTTTACGTATATTAATGCATGCATCGGATTTAGCTTCATTATTCATGATCATTAGGCAAAATTTATTGAAGCTAAAGTTCAAACGATGCGCGCTCGCACAAGTGAGGAAAGTGATGCGCAGGCAATTCTTCATGGAATTCGTTGGGCGGCTAACCATAACTACATGTATATTATTGAAAGTGATAACCTCAGTCTCATCCATCATCTGCAGAATCCAAGGCACTCAATTCAATGGCAATCAATGAATCACATACAGACTATAAAGAAGCTGCTACCAAAGTTTGACAATACCCGATTTGCTTACATTGCAAGAGATCAAAATCACCACGCAGATAAACTCGCGAAATGGTCTAAAAAAAACTACTAGCAATAGATTCTGGAATTACATTCCCGAGATAATATCTACTATGTATTATGATAATACTCTTTTGACTTAATATTATAATCACTTCAACAAAAAAAAAGTATCAATGACACTTCCTCTACAAAATGGGTCATCAATGAACAGAGTAAGGTTCAAAATCAATGGTGACCAATATATGGACAATCAAATACCTTATGTGGACAACAATTTTCGGGTCGGTGCAAATCAACTATGCTTGAAGTAATTGACTTATTTTTAATCGGGGGACAAAACTTTAAAGCCTTAAATATTAAACAATAATTGATTCAGGGACTAAACAAATACTTTTCTATAGAAAACTAAACTGCCAGTCTGACGGATTATTACCAGAGTTCTATGATCACGCCGGAGATGATGAATTTAACGGCAACTTCATATCATAAAACTCTGGTTTTATTTTTCTGTAGATGCCATAATAACGGTTCATGTGCTCTTGTCAGTGGAAGTTGTAGAAAATCTTTAAAAGATTTGGAGTTAAAAATTGGGAATTCAAATCCTCCATGATTAACTTAGGGTTCAATTTCGAAGTAATTCAAAATTTCATGAACTAGGGTTTAGTCCTACTTTAAAGTGTTCTGTTAAATCAAATTTTTGAGGATCTTTTCTTAGAGGGAGTGTTTCAATTTTGACATTAATTAGTTCAAGGGTGGCCAATAAAATTGATTGCTTAAACGTTTAAATTCTAGAGAAAGTTAGAGAACACCTTATAATTACTTCATATCCATTCATCTTTTCTCTCTCTACTTCTTTACTATTCAGACATGTTTATACTAGAAGTAGTCTTCTTAGGGAAAAGGATTTGAACGAAGGAAGGGGAGTCAACGGAAAATCAATCAGAGGCTGATTGCCTAAGTATAATAACGGCGGTGAAGATGCCAGCAGAAGAAGAGTTTGAAGATTTCTTCTTAGATTGAGAAAGATTAGCAAAAACGTTTGAAGAAAGGTAAGTTCTTAGTAAAAACCATCATCGACTTCATTGAGCAGGTTTTTAACATACCCAAATCTCACTTTATCAAAACCCTAGAAATTGAAACTTCTTAATTTTAAGATGTTCATCGGAAGGTCTTAATGAGTGGATAGGAAAAGCAACGAAGGAGAAGGACTGATTGAAAAATATAAGATTAATGCCCCCTTATAAAAATTGTTGTCCATTTAAGATTTGTAATTTTAACAATTGTCCATATAAAATAGTTGTCCACATAAAATATTTGATTGTCCATATATTGTCCACCAAATCAATCTTCAAGTGATTCTAGCAATTTCCTCGTGATTTTCTTCCATAATGGAATGAAAAATAGAATTAATTTCTATTTGGACCCCTACTTTGTGACCAACTTCTTTTATGACCTCCTATTTTCTGGAAATTTAAATATGACTCACTTTTTTGATGTAAATGTCTAACTACCGTTCCTTTAAATATTTTTTCAATATAAAATTATAAATAAAACATTAATTCCGCCTCATTTCCCTCTCCACCACACATGTCTCTCCACGTCACTTCTCACCACGTCTCACCACACATTAATTTTTCGGCCGACGACTTTTGTCGGACAAGGTAATGGTGAGTTGGAGAGAGAGAGGAGTGAGTTGGAGAGAGAGAGGTGAGTTGGCAAGACGTGAGGTGGAGAGAGAAAGAGGTGACGTGGACATGTGTGGTGGAGAGGGAAATGACGTAGAATTAAGGTTTTATTTATAATTTTATTTTGGAAAAATATTTAAAGGAAGGGTAGTTAGGACATTTACATTAAAAAAAGGGAGTCATATTTGAATTTACAGAAAATAAAGAGCCATAAAAGAAGCTGGTCAGAAAGTAGGGGGTCAAATAAGAATTAACTCTAAAAAAAAAATAAGGACTTTGATTTAACCAATTCAAATAGATGGAATCATTAGAGTTGGTATTAAATCTAGACAATAGAAACCTCCATGACAGGAAGGTAAGGTTTTGCCTAGGGCTTGACAGCAGAAAAGTAACAGATAGTGATGAAACGTGACTCAGTTGGAGAAGTTTCAGATGATTGATGAGAGAAAATCCTGTCAATATTCTAAAACTTGCTTCATTTGAGCTATATAACCAGAAAATATCAAGAACAAAAGTTAGAAACCAAGCCATTCATCACAGGATGTTAGACCATTAGATGAGAATTAAAAGCGGTCAATTTTCAGCATTAATTTCACGTTCAAGAACCGATAATCACATATCCATAAAGGTATCAAGCATATTACAAGAATTATTTGTTTTTCATTTTATTAGATGCAAATGCAAGCAACAAAACGTACACGTAAAGTGACAATCGCTCGTTAACCACACCATTACTCACTCTTTCTCTCTCTATCTATCTCTACCTCAAGAACCAGAACAAGTCGAAACAAATAGAAATAAAAGTTAACCCATATTCTACGTTGTTACCTGTGTGCTGCTTGTGTTCGGAAAAGAAGGAAATGTTCAAGTTTGATCAAATCCGCGGATATTCATTGGTGGCATCGAGAACACACTTACAGTTGAGCTTCCACTTCTTATTTCCTTCAACGCGCGTAAAGCCGATAGAGTACTCTTCATATATAAGCTTTCCATGAATTCTATTTCCTCGAGTTCTTTTGGTCCTTCTCTAAGTATGGTATCTATATTAGTAGGATTCGGTTTAGTGTTGCAAATTTTGTCTCCGTTTAATGCCTCATTTGGAACCGAAGGATCGTTTATGCGGAAGAGATGGTCGAGCATTGTCTCGCATTCTTTGATGAGTTTGTAAAGCATGTCTGTGGTGTAGAAGGGTTGTTGTAATACACCTTGAAGGAAGGGCAAACGAATGAGCGCTCCTGTCCTCTTGTCGTACTTTTTCAGTATCTTCACCAAACCTGTTAAAGCATATGAATATGAACTAACAAGTAGAATATATAACTGACTATTGTCACCAAACTTAATATATGGAAAAATACAAGTTAGTTTAAGGGAATATAATATCGACAAAGTGAGTAACACAATCCAAGAGTTTGAAAGACTTCAATTATGGAAGTGTTAGAAAGTCAGGCAATGGAAAATACATGTCTACAACATTTGCGGGAATGCTTGATTGCCCTAGATTTTCATTGAATTTTAGCATAAAAATATTAGGATGTCATACTCGGACAATTAGGACTGCACAGATAACAGGGCCGATAAAATAGAGTTCCCCACTTTGTGATGCTTCCACTAGACTCATAGAAACAACAAACACAACTTCCATCTACATACTAGCCCGAGAAATGAGCCAATTACTCATAAGAAACTAAGCGCTTGCTCAGACGAAAGCCTTCTTTCTCACTACTAAGTTCTTCGTCTCTAATCGTCGAAATGGAAGGTCAGCGGAAGGGTTCTTTTTTTGACAAGGATGCTCCAGAAAGCAACGGCGGGGTAAGGAAGTCCCCTTGTTGCCCCGAAGTGTAGTTGCTCTTTGTTAGGCAAGCCAACAGAGAGGTACACCAAATGTACCAGCGCCTGAGAGGGCAAACAAAGATATGCTACACAAATGCCCCTTCATCCTTTGGCACAAAGGGAAAACCCTTTCATAACTAAACCGAAGGAAGATCACATATGTATGATTATCAGTTGTTGCTTAGGTGGGAGATGCGCGCGACTCTCCAAGCACCAAAGGGAAAACCCTTTCATAACTAATCCTCGCCCACAAAAAGCAACTCCTTAGCTTAAGAACAATGGTTCAGACTACAATCTCAGTTCTCAGGAGTCAAATACGTTTCAACACGATTCTGTCAATTTCTCTTCATTGAGATAACAAGGTACCCAGTTCATAAATAAAGGTAAGATGATATAATTGACATGCTATTTATACGAAGAGCTGGAGAGAGAGAATAGTACCTGTATAGTTAAGTGCACTATAATTCTCTAACAACACCATCTCTCCATGGAAATCCACAATTTCCTTTCTTGCTTTAAGCAACTCTTCCTCTGATTCCTTTGCCATACCAACTCTGTCCTGCAATTCCTGCCAACAGAAGGAAGATCACATATGTATGATTATCGCTTGTTCTAACTTCTAACTTTTCGATTTTCACAAGTGCACCTACGGATTTTTGGATGAATCTGTTGGGTTAGTTGGTTGCTGTTATATATTACTGCTCAATAAGAACCAACAATAACCATCTTAACTGTCGTTTTCTTTTCGTAATATAAAATAAGTAACCACTTCATTTTTTTTGAAAGTTAGGTACAACATAAGTAACCACTTCAACAACTTGAACTGCACTTACATAGATGATCATCGAGTATAAATTAAGAAATGAGGGGAAAGGGTAGATCTTAGTTTTCCACTACTACTAACGGAAATTACTGGAAATTGAAGCTAAAAGAGGGGAGTGAGAAGAATGGTTAGAGGCTCTTAGTTTTCCTCTACTATTAAAGAAGATTAGTAGAAGTTGGAGGTAAAAAAGTGGGGAGTGAGCAGAAAGGTTAGAGGCCTATAAGAGAACTCAAAAGACAAGTAGGGTAAATTAAAGTATTCTTATTATTCATAAATTGAATATGATAGAATCGTCGAAATCAAACATTTTTTTAATGAAGTAGTTTAGTTTATTTTAAGCAGAACCCGACGCATAAAGTTTTCAATAAGACTTACAAAAAATAAAAGTTGGTTTTTAGTTTATTTTAAACAGAACCAAACAGACCTAATATGTAGATAATGGATGGCATGTACTCCAAAACCCTGGAGGTTCCAGGTTCGATTCCTAACGGAGGTGAAATCAAGGGTTTATTGAACATGGGTTACTAAGGTGTCAATAAAGTATTTTAGTTGGCCTATAGGCCATAGTTTAGTTGAGTTTTAGGCCATTCATGTAAGACTTTAAATTTGGAAGCTATCGTGCTTATCACATCTTTGATGTATCAATGTCATTGCAATGACTATCGTAGATCATAGTCAATTTCCAAAAGAGGAAAAAGAAAAAAGAAAAGAGATTAAATGTGCAATGGATGTAATTGATCTAATAGTCACAATTAACCATGAAATGCAAAAACGACGATGATTTATCATGGTGTTTATCGTACTCATATAAACTCTCACTTTTCGGTATAATAAATAATAAGAACCACTTTACCACCAACTCAAATTAGAAGCGATCACATCAGACTCAACAAAAAGCGCCTGAAGGTTCCAACTAGGGTTTGATGTGGCTGATGAACTGGGCGTAAGAAGATCTATAGAAGAGGGAGACTCTAGGATTTTAACAGAGTTTCTTATCCAACGGTGATCAGACGGTCCTAGGGGCGGACCCACATAGGGCCAGTGGGGGCACGTGCCCCCACGACTATGAGTTAAAACTGTCTGAAAATTTGGGGATTATTTTTTGGTTAAAGCAAAGTAATTGCAAACTATGCCAAAAGGCAACGTCTGGCCCAGTGGCTCGGCCACTAACTATTCACACCTCAAGTCACAGGTTCGAATCCCACCCATCATCTAAGTTTATATCAAGTTTTTTGGGTAATATGTTTTGAGCAGTTTCAAAGGCGCCTCCTTCCTTCACAAATTTTCTCTAAAATTTGCATTGAGGGAGGCGCCACTAACCATTACAAGGGGTTTATTTAAAAATTTCGCAATTGTTTTCGCCCCTACTGTCTTTGTATTTATCTAACTGACACTCAAATTTTCCTTTTAAGAAATTCGCCTTTACTCCTATTCTTTTGTATTTCAAGCTTGACTTCACCTTCTGCTATAATTCATCCAACTTCCGATAGAGTTATTTGTATCGCCATATTGCCCTTATGCCCTATGGCCTATACATCCTTCATTTTTATGTATATTCCCAAACATTATTTAATTCAACTGTGAATACTAATTATTTATATTTAGATGTTAGTCAAAACAATTCACGGTTAGTTGTAGCCTAATTTTGGTGGAGGTTACTAATGAAGTTTCGTAATTCGTCATTGATAATAGTATTAACTTTTTACTGTTTAACTGTGCCCCCACAAAGAAAATTTTTTGAGCCCGCCACAGGAATGTCCCCTGGCGTCTCCTATATGATCTCGAGATGCTACACGTAAGGGCATCAACCTTCCACGTATCCTATAGACATTGTAGAAAATATCCAAATCAAGTGGCTCATTCGTTAGTGGCTAACGCATTACCCCCTCAAAGTTGAACTCTTGCTGAATGAACCTAACACGGTTCAACTTTTGTGTCAAATTATCCTTGTATGGCTAGTAATGTCTTATTTTATTTGGGAATCAATTTGTAACATTTCTCTTAATGACGTAATTGAACTTTCTCAAAAAAAAAAAAAGTCTTCCTAGTGACGCACCCAACAAGTATAAAGGGAATATCAGTGGAAAAGGTCAACCGAATCCAACGGTTAACACAAGAGAATACAAGTCCTCCGTAAGGAGGACACCAACAATTTGACTTTAACTGCGCAAGTTAGCAAATTGGAATCTAAACCCGGCGCACGTTAACAAAATGAAAAATTCATCCAAGGCCCCTTGTCAAATTCCGTCACCGGTAAATTACCATTAACGCCGAAATACCAATTATTCCGGCATAGTTTTCAATTTAATTGGAAACACTAAATTCATACCTAAAAATTACTATTCAATAAACCCTAAAAAAAATCTCTAGATGATGAAACAGACAGTAAAGAAAACAAATTTACCTTTAACCGGATGATGTATTCTTCTTCTTTATCAACAAAAAACCAATTGAATTTCTCGAGTTCAGCTTCTAATAACCTAATAAAATCGATTTCTTCTCTAGTCATTCCTTTCAATTCATCTTCACCAACGATCGTTAAATCTTCATCAACCGATCTAGGTCTTTTATTAGATCTTTCACCACATTTTGGTTCCATTAATTTCAATCTCTTCTTCAATTCTTTATAAGATAAAAATTTATCTCCCCATTCTGGTAATGTTTCTTCGATCTGATTACTCAAACTTTTCCCAAACTTCATCTTTTGCTAAATTTTCCCCTAATTTTCTCCAAAATAAGATGAAATCTTATACTAATTGGAATTAATAGAACTAATCAGGTGATAAATTTTAGGGCTTTAGTTGTGAGAGAGGGAAAGAGTTCTAGTTGTGAGGACCTCCCCAAATAGATAATTTTTTAGGG
This sequence comes from Eschscholzia californica, assembly GCF_041429995.1. Taxonomy (NCBI): domain Eukaryota; kingdom Viridiplantae; phylum Streptophyta; class Magnoliopsida; order Ranunculales; family Papaveraceae; genus Eschscholzia; species Eschscholzia californica. The sequence goes on from NW_028238472.1 coordinate 46,921,774, forward strand.
CTTTCCAAAGAATATTCGACCTATGTGTCCTAATCGCTAAAGCCAACTTTCAAGAGCTTTTATTCCATTATGTATTAGGTTAGATCAAATTTTACTAATAAAGTAGTATTTTCCCTTTCATATTCGAACTCGCTACTTCTGTAACAATGATAAATGTCAATATTGACACCGAACGCACATGTAAAATTTGCATATAAAACTTCGTATAAAGTTAGAACTGCAAACAGATACCATAACAATCGAAAAAAAAAACAATTTTATAATTGTAAAGTTAATACTTAAAAGCCTATAACTATTTTACATCTATGTAACGTATTTGATCTAATAATATCCCTGTAAGAACAACAATGTATGAAAATAAGTGGAACAAGAAAAGAAAAACTTAAGCAATCGATGAGGTAACACATTCATTAGCAATCACCTATGTGTATATGACTTCCCCGGTAAAACCAAGTTTAGGGAATTATATGAATACTACTTGGCTGTTTGTTCGAGAATAGGTGTTTTGTTCCAAGTTTCTTCGAGAGGACAAGTTTGCATTGGTGGTAATGAAAACACACTTACAGTTGAGCTTCTGCTTCTTATTTCCTTTAACACTCGTAATGCTGATACTGTACTTTTCAAGTACAAGCTCTCCATGTATTCTATCTCAGCCAACTCTTTTGACCCTCTTAGCGAAACCTCATTCTTAGTCGTTGTGGTGTTGGAAGTGGTGGAGGTGGAGGCGGTGGCGGTTGTGGGGATAAAACTTTCACCAACATGGGTTGTTTCCGTTATTGGAACTGAAGTTTCTTTGGTAGGGAAGAGACGGTCAAGCATTATCTCGCATTCCTTTACAAGTTTATAAAGCAAATCAGTAGTGAAGAAGGGTTGCTGCAAAACTCTCTGGATGAAGGGCAAACGGATGAGAGCTCCGGTTCTCTTGTCATATTTTTTCAGTATCTTTACCAGACCTGTATATAGTATATGAACACATGATTAGAGTAAGACATTCATGATTCATACAAGAAGAGATAAGAGTTGATAGATTCCACTACTAGGTTAAGTTCAAGAATGAATTGGAAGCATATGCTCATTCTTCTTTTAACTTAAAAGTCATTGAGAAAAAATAAACTCCCAATTGACCATTTCTAATAAGATGTTAGTAGTGGTACAAGTAACAATTACGACCGTAAAAAGAGTAAAGTAAAGTTTTATCTTGATTCAAAAATAATATCCCAAGGCAAAATAACTTTGGTAAAAAAAAAAAAAATTTAACTGTGGAAAAACGTATAGGCAAAAGGTTGCTACCCAAAATCATATGACAGGTATTTCTGTTAGAACATGTGCTTTCTAGATTCTTCCCGCACTTATTCTAGAACAATTGACTATGTCAGATATTTATTCAGTTCAACAACAACTGCTAGCACTGAACCATAACTGATTAAAAAGATTCTTTTGACTATTTACGTTCTATTTTTTCAGCATTAAGTCAAAGACACTGTATAATTTCAACGAAACAATTAAACAATACAGATATACTCAACTGTTGCGATACCTTAATGATTTAAATAAACACAAACGAATAAACAGAAAATTCCAATCCATTTTAAATAAAAGTAAGAGATCTTTTCTCAACGTCAGATTCTCTTACAATCTTTGTTGTCTACCCTGTAATCCATCCAGCAGAGGTGTCGTGTGTCTCAAATCATTTCTCCCTTATCAGGGTTAATATATTTACTTTTTATACAAAACCTTGTTTTATGTCATCCACAAAAACATGACCAACTCCAAATGATCAAGGAAGAAACATTCTTGGGCTTGGGCTTGGGCTTGGGCTTGGGCTTGGGCTATTGTTTGGGCTTGGGCTTATAAAATAAGAATCCACCCCATATGGCACTTTTTTATTTGTAAATAATAAATTTCTAAAATGGCATATTATTTAGGAATATTCCTATAAAAGAGGGTGATGTTTGAGTAGGGTAGGAGAAGATTGAAAGAGAAAGTAGAGAGAGAAAGTACCGACCAGTGTAATTAAGAGCACTATAGTTTTCCAATAAAACCATTTCTCCATGAAAATCAACAATCTCCTTTCTTGCTTTTATCAACTCTTCATTTGATTCCTCCTTTGCCTTCACTACTCTATCCTGCAACTCCTATTACAACAAACAAACACTATACCTTTTAGATTTCTACACTAACATGCCCAATAAGGAAGAAACATAAACCCTAATAAATTCAAACCCAAAATCTTCAACATTTGAATATCTATAGAGAAAGAGAGAGAACAGAATAGTGAAGTGATATACCTTTAATCGAATGATGTATTCTTCTTCTTTATCAACAAAAAACCAGTTAAATTTCTCAAGTTCTTTCTCTAATAACTTAATAAAATCAATCTCCTCTCTACTCATACAACAAATCTCTTTTTCAACAGAACCAGCACTAGTAGTAGTAGTAATAGAATCTCCTACTCCATGAATCAATTTAGGTCTTTTAGTAGCTCTTTCACCATTTTTAGGGTTAATTAACTTCAACTGTTTCTTCAATTCTTTATAAGAAAGAAACTTATCTCTCCATTCAGGTAATGTTTCTTCAATTTGATTACTCAAACTTTTTCCAAACTTCATCTTCTTTCTTTCTCTCTCTCTAAGAATCAGTACTAGTAATAAATTGAAAAAGGAAGGGTTATAAATAATGATGATGGTAGATTTGGACTGAAGAAAGAAGAGTCGTTTTTATAGTAGAAGAGTTAACCCAAGGGTAAAGAAAGAGGTGGGACCATATGATGGGAATATTCTAGGGAGATATCCTTTTTAGTGAAGAGGATATTTCTAGTTTTATTCCATTTTGACTATTGTGACTTTGGTTAGAGAGAGGAAAAAAAATATTTTAGAGATTAGAGAGTGGAAGAGATGAAGTGTGTGTCCTAAACATTAAGATTTTGATTTGCAATATTTAGTAGACAAACAATATTTTATTTTGTGTCTTTTGAGGTCTAAATTTCCCAAATGTATTATTAAGAGTGATATTTTAAGTTCTTATGTCGACATTTAATATTTTGGTGCAATGCTATGACATGTTATATGATTATTCAACTTCAACTTTCCGAAAACCTTACTGATAATAATTGGTTGAGTATTTTCATGTATCAAGATTTAAAAAAATATCACTAAATATCATGTTCAATTTTTAATTAAAAAAAAATTACATTTCAGTTTCTGATCAAGTTAATACTTGTAAAGCATCGCTAAAACTTTTTGTTTATTTAGTGGCGAATGTCTCTTTAGTTGGATGGTGTCATATACATTAACAGATCAAAATTCGAGTTTTACCCTATGAAGAAACTTCTTTGTTAGTTTTGTTGGAATGGAGTCAAGATCAATATTCTTAAACTTCGCAACCCTTCATTTTCAGCTTAATTTTTTCTAAAAGATGAAACATTAAATAACTATATTCTACTTTGAAGCAAATCCCATGTCCCTTTGTTGCAACAAAGAAAAAAAATCCCATGTCCTTCTAGTTTGTGTCCATTTTTTAATGTTTTATAAGGTTTTCTTTTCAGTTAATAATAATCTAACATATTTGGAACCACTATCTTAGAGGAAAAACGAACCTAAGTTAAGTTTAGATCAAATATAATTCTATGTTGGTATTTATGTTAATGTAATTCGTCAAGAAATAGTTTCTACTTCTATCATTAATTTTTTCAAGGATTACAAAGTTTAGATCTATCTCTCCTAAGTATTTAGGATGTACTATTTCTGATCACTAAAAATATCTACAAATATTTTTTTACTTACTGCACATTTAGTCTGGGATGACAACTGATTCTATTTTGTTTTAAAGAGTGATATGACAATTAAACTCAATAGCTCAATGACCACAATATACTGTCTTAGCCCGGTGTGATGCTGGACGCGACTAACAATAGTTTTTTATTTTTATAATTTCTATGTTTTATTTGTGTCTTTAGGTATTCAAATAGTTTCAAACTGAGTTTATAATATTTTTCAGTTACTTGTACAAAAGTAGTCTATACAACTCATTTATAAATACAACCTTCTCAATTAGTGCAATTTAGGTCCTAAGAAAGCACTTAGGTTTAGCCAAAACTTTGACTTTTGGACCACTCAAGTCATGACTAGTTTTGTCTTCAAAAGTTGACCTGAAACGGCTAGGCTAAAAGAGCTAAATAGGGAAGCCAAGTCATTAATTAGGAGAGCTGGTTGGGGTCGGTGGGAATTTAATTAGCAAGAATGGTATAATTCCTAGGGGAAGCAGAATATTCGAATTGCTTTTCAAAATTCAATGCCTTTACTTCCTCGGTACTTCTACTCATGTGTTGAGAAATTCAAATCTCAAATTTTGGATGGAGATATAACCTAAAGTTGAAAATCAAGAGAAAAGTACCATAAAATATAAATTCACTCGGTTTGAATTGAGAAATACTGAAAATGGTGATTTGGAAGACCAGTTGAACTTCTAAGTTTAAAAATATGAAAGAGTTTACGAGTTGTTATGTGTTTCAATAAAATCTCATAGAAAAACTCAGAGATAAAAACGTATGAAAAGTTGACATTGGCTTTGTTTATGGAATCCATGTGAACCCATAAATTGATACTTCACATTTAGAGGTTGGTAGGTATTACATGAGTAATATGACCGTTTTCTCAACTACTATTGGAAACTGGTCGACTTCGTTTTTCACTTCTATATCTGATTATTTGATATTTACGCGTATACATCTTACTGTTCTGGATAAAAAGAAAATTACAAGACTTTTTACCTTCAAAAACTTTCTTCCATGTGGTGATTAATGTCAGTTACTCAAACCCATAAATTAATTTTTTAGGATTATTTGTATGTCAGACTCTTATCTACAGCCCAGGAGCATTTGGGAGTTATGATGTTGAGGGATGGGTTGAGTTTTGAGCTTAGACAAGAGACCACTGGAATAACGTAAGAGGTTATATTCCAAGGGCAACAAACTCCACTGAATATCACGATGCATGACTTGCAAGGCATTAAAAGAAGGTTTAAAGTAGCTCGCACACTAAATGAACGATGAAATTGTTAGAAAAAATAACATAATTAACTTGTTCAGAAATATGACGATAAACGATGCGAAAGTAAAAGCAGATACACCAAGACTATTTAACGTGACAAAAAGCTCCTCTAAGATAGAAGGTAAAAAAACCACGGGACCTAGTCCAGAAATCTTCCACTATATTTAAATAATAGGTTACACAATTCTTCACCAAACTTATGGTGGATAAGCCAATTGTTTAAGATGTGTAAAAACATTCTTTGGTAACAACTCTTCCCTAAACAAATAGAGGATTAACCAATTCTTCAAGATGTGTGGAAACACTCTTGGATAACAATTCTTCCCTAAACAAATAGAGGGTTAACCAATTCTTCAAGATGTGTGGAAACACTCTTGGATAAGAATTCTTCACCAAAACTATAGTGGATAAACTAAACAAGAAAACAGAGATTACCAAAGGCTGAAGAAGATAACCACAAACTAAATTGGTTCACAAGATTAATAATCTTCTCAAGTGAAATCAGATTAAAATTGGTTGCCTCTTATTACGACGCTATCAGCTACCCCCTCCATGGTAGTGTTGGAGAATATAGAGAGCATAAAAAATCTCAAGTAGGCATTTGAACAGTTCAAGATCGAGCATACTTATAGAAGATGGTAGGTCAGGTTGATTATGTAAACTTCAACAAAAAAAAAGATAGATTATGTAAACTTCAACGAAAAAAAAGGTAGATTATGTAAAAGACTGATTTTTAGTTTTAGGGTTTCAGATATCGTTTTAAAAAATCATCCTCGTGATAAAATGTAATATGTGTCACCGAGACATCAACCTCTTAATTACTACTTTAAGATGTTCAAGCAAATCCACAATTAAAAATGCATTAAGATCAATTTCAAATCAAAGCATGTGTTTTAGTTTAGAGTCTTTCTTTTTATTATAAAAAAGGGTTACTTTTTGAAGAGTCCCCGACATTTGATTAGAATGTCCATTTAGTTCAATAATTTGTCAGAGTTACACTTTTTGTTCCTCAAATAACAGTTCGGTTAAGAAATACTCTCGTAGAGAGAAACTCTTTACTTTTTCTCCAAATATTTCTTAATCGTAGAAGTGTAAAATAGGAAAGACAAAAGATAATCGAACACCTCATACGAAGTTGTTAATTCGAGGGCCAAAAGTTATATTGTTCAAAATTTTAGACTAACAGGATTTGGGCCAAATATTGGGACTAATTAGAACTATCCCTTCAAAAATGAGATACTTTTCTAGATATACTTTTAATGAATCTCACATTATAGGATAAGCTCTAATAATATATGTATTATATCATGTTATGCCAAATTGGCATATACTACATTTTTTTTTGATGAAGGTGGCATATACTACATAGTATATACTATGGAGAGATAGAGTAAGTGGGTAAGTTCATCAAAAAAAAAAAAAAAAGAGTAAGTGGGTAAGCATAGATATGGATATTCTTATGGTAGTTCTGAACGCCTGTTCCATTTTGGCATACACAAACTTTTAAAATTGTAAGTCAAAACCTTCCACATATTATATTTCAATTTTTTTTGTCCTATTTCGAATTTATAAGTGATTTATGTATATTTTTCAAAACTCGAGTTGAATTTTTGTCTTATTTCGAATTTATAAGTGATTTATGTATATTTTTTCATAACTAGAGTTGGATTTGTCTCACCGGATTCCGACTCCCAAACTGTGTTTGTTTTGGAAAATTAGTTACTTATATATATATATATATATATATATTTGTAAAGTTTGTAAAGGAGTCGTGGATGTGCCACAAGTTAGGTCTCGAATGATCGAAACTTCGTAGTGGTGGAGATCTTCGTCAGCGGATCCTTCACCAGTGCAAGATCATCCTCCAAATCCGTTTTATCCCATCAGTATGGGGAGGTATGAGAGAAGAAACTAGGCAGCATGCCTAGATGGCATCATGTTCAAGATCCATGAACGTTCCGAGACAAAAACAGTGGTTCATTCTCCACAATCCGAAGTTATGTTTGTTGTAAAGGCAGAAAACAGAATCTAGGATGAATAATATTATGGGTAATGATAAATGAAGTTTAAAATAATATGAATAACTAAAAATCACGTCATTTTCTATTTTTTTGATCGCTAAAATACCCTTACCATTAATAAAAATGATTGGGGGACTGGGCATACTCCATCGTGTACTCTCCTTCACAGGACAAGGGTATTTTGCTCTTTTCAGTGTGAAAATTATAAAACGACCAAAATAGTCTTGTCCTGTGAGGGGGAATACACCATGGAGTCTCCCTATCACCTATGTGCTATGTACCATTAAAACTCGCTTTTTCTTGAAAAAGCTCGGAATTTTTTAAGGTTTCTTTTCTTCTCCATCTTCTTATCTTCATCCACAATCCCACAAACTTGATAACATCTATCACATCTTGAATCTAAATTATGAAATCAACATACACAATCTCGTCATGCAAGAAAAATGGCATTAACGGTCTAAACGGAAACTACGGAATCAAAAATGTTGATCTCGACAAGGAAACATCTGCCAGAAACGAATTCTTAGAGAGAGATAAGAAGATAGTTACATCTTTAACAATAAAACGTATTAACTAACTAATTAATCAGCACAAGTGAGAGTCACACACACATGTGTGAGTGCCCTTAGTAGATAATCAGCACAGAAGCCCAGCAGCGACAGTCCGCACTAAAGTAGTTAATTCTGTTAAGAGGACCTTCCATCCATTCTTCTTCAATTTTATTCTTCTTTCTCACACGGTCCAATATATAAGTATGAAAGCAAGAACAACAATCTTGTTAGTGAGACTTGCAATAAAGCTGCGAGTAAAGATCCGAATCTAAGCTATGAAATCTGTAACTTCTCTTCAAGTGGTTCCCAAAAGTCATTGTACAGATCTAAGAGGAGTGGGAATGATGTCAATGAAGCTAATCATAGTAAATGCAACTCATACTCATTCAATCATCAAGAAGAAGCTATTGAATGTGCCTGCAACTTGTGAAGATGTGTATCTCCTTTTACAAAGACAATAAAGATCTATTCGAACTTTCTGCCTTGGCTGGGTCAATTATGGTTATGCTCTTTTGAATAATGTTGTTAATTATTATTAGTTTTTTATTGTTAATATTCCTATCTTTTATGATGTTAATTGGATATATTAACATGGTATTTTTAGCTAAAAAAGAAGAAGATAACATGGTATTCCTTTCTTCTGTTTATCTTCTTTTGCCTTTGACGACATAGCCAATCGAAGATACTTCGGGATCAAAATCCTCTTCTTCAGTTCATCTTTATCGATATCTGATACCAGAAATTCCATATCCTTTGAAAGAAAGCAATGAAGCAAAGTCGAATCCGTTCCATCACCTAACGGCTTAGCCATGAGTTTCTCTCTGAGAACCCTAAAACCAAGTGAGGACAATATTTCAATGAAACTCCAAAATCAGATCTTCTTGTCTTCTTCGAATCTTCTTCTCCAAGGAAAACCTATAACTAGTTCCTAAGTTTCTGAGTTTGCAAACTCATGTTGCAAATTCAAACTGAGTTTGCAGTATTCCAAATGCAAACTCAGTTTGCGGGAGAAATATTACAAACTCAATTTACAGAATAACTCGCGATTTATTTTTGAAGAAAAAATAATGAAAGTGGATCTTGTCAGAAAGATAATGAAACTTACTTTCTAATTATACAAATTTCCAAAAAGTCTGACATCTTATGAAAAAATTACTCCATATAAATTTAAAGTTTATTCAGAAAATAAAAAAAATTAATTAATGATAAAAGGGTAGTTTTGTCTTTATATTTTTTTACACTTGTGCATAACCAGGAGGCAAAATAGTGATTGTTGGGAGAAGAGGGGAAAAGGGGGAGTGAACTTCCCGCGTGAAGAAACCAATTTTTATTCCAATTCTCACTCTCTCTATCTTCCCCTTCCCTCATGAACCGAACCCTGAAGAAAACAACTTCAATACTTCATCATCTTTTCTCACTCTCTCTTCACTACACTTTCTCTCACTAAGACTTCCGAGACGAAATTCATTACTTTAAGGCGATCAAAGAAGGTCAGTGGGGTTTTGTTTCCTATTTTGTTTCTTATCCGACAATTTAACTTGCTTGATTGATTATTTGATTAAAAGAAGTAAACAAGATTTGATCTTTTTTCTGCTGTTATTAGGGTTTCTAGCTGTTTGAACAATTTGGGATTTAAGGGTATTTTTGTTCCATTCAGTGAATTACTTACATCCAATGAGTTGATTTAATTGAAGATTTTTATCTTCTGATGGGGGCATGAGTAATTCATAGAATTATGTAATCTGAAAAGTTCGTAGACGTTTTCGGTTTAAATTTGATGTTTTTCTAGATTCCCATGTTAAGTTTACTTATTGTTCTTCCTTAGTTGCTTCAAGATTTCGATGAATAGGTTGTAATAATCTTGTTCTGGATTTTAATATTAGGTTATATGCTTTTATCTGCACCTCATTTGGATTAGCACGTAACAATTTTCGAGTTGGGGAGCTTTTTGATTTGAATATTTGCAAGAAATATGGGTTCACATGTAACTAGAAAGGGTAGGAAGGAGATGATCATCACTCAGGTGGGTGTTGGTGGATTCGATAAAGATGTTACAGCTGAAGAGCTCGTAGATTATTTAGAAAGAGAAATTGGACAAGTTTGGCGATGTAGACTGAAGAAATCGTGGACGCCACCGGAATCCCATCCGGACTTTGATGTCACGGACATTGGAAAAATCGAAGAAACAGATGATTATGAGAAGGTCGAGCCTCATGCTTTTGTCCATTTTGCATCTCCAGATGCTGCAACTTGTATATCGAATGCTGCAGGGAAATGTAAGCTTTTCTTGAATGGGAAAGCACTTAAGGTGAATCTAGGACCCGAGAGTTCATCCCGTGCCAACCATAAGAGATCAACAACAACCCCACTTAAATTCTCCGAAGCTCGTGTGGAGATTGGTAGTCTAGTTAGTCGAGATGAGTTCTTCATCGGTTGGAAAGGACCTGTTTCTGGTGTGGATTTCGTCGTCGATCCTTTTGATGGTTCTTGCAAAATTCTTTTTACTAAGGAAACTGCTTTCTCTTTTAAAGGCACTGCCGAATACGCCGTTCTAAAATGTGATTTCAAGGTGGAGTTCTTTGTTAGAGATATAAATGAGGCATTAAAGTACAATGACTCATCTTCATTGATATTGGTATTGCATCTAGCATCTTCTCCTTTCATTTTCTATAGAACTGCGGATGATGACATCCATGACTCTGTTCCATTTGATTTGTTGGACGATGAGGATCCATGGATCCGTACTATTGACTTCACACCTGGTGGGGCGATTGGTAAGTGTAGTACTTACAAAATCTCCATGTCACCCCGTTGTGGTGCAAAATTGGAAAAGGCGATAAATTACTTGAAGGAATGGAGAGTTCAAGTTGATTGTCCTAGACAGCAACTTAGGCTTAAAAATGAGCCTGATTTCGGGGTACCTGTGTCTGATCCTTTCTTCTCCATTCATTTCAAAGAAGGAATCAATTTCGAAGAACTATTCTTGGTAAATGCCTTAATGCATAAAGGCATTGTAAATCAGCACCAGTTATCTGATAAGTTCTTTGATTTGCTTAGAAGCCAGACAAAGGAGCTGAATATTGCAGCACTTACACATATATGTTCTTATAAGCGTTCATTGTTCGATCCTTCCAAGAGGTTGAAGTTAGTTCAAGAATGGTTATGCAAAAACCCTAAACTGATGAAGGGGTTCGAGGTTCCTGATGGTAATGTCCAAGTGAGGAAATTGGTTATCACCCCAACTAAAGCGTACTGTCTTCCACCAGAGGTAGAGCTTTCGAATAGGGTTCTAAGAAAGTACAAAGACGTCTCAGACAGGTTCCTTAGGGTTACATTCATGGATGAAGGTATGAAGCAGCTCAATTCTAATGTTCTATCCTATTACGTCGCTCCAATTGTGAGAGATATCACATCATATTCATACCCTCAGAAAACTTTAGTGTTTAAAAGGGTTAGGACTATTATGCTGGATGGTTTTTACATGTGTGGCCGGAAGTACTACTTTCTTGCTTACTCTTCTAATCAATTAAGAGAGCGATCTGCCTGGTTTTTTGCCGAGGGAGAGAATATCAAGGTAAGTGATATTAAGAGCTGGATGGGAAGATTCACCGACCGAAATGTCGCTAAATGTACTGCCCGGATGGGTCTATGCTTCTCATCTACTTATGTCACTGTCGAGGTTCCACTGGAGCAAGTTAATTCCGATCTCACGGAAATTGAGAGGAATGGATATGTTTTCTCGGACGGAATTGGTAAGGTAACTCCTGATCTTGCCATGGAAGTTGCAGAGAAATTACAATTAGCTTCAAATCCACCTAGTGCATATCAGATAAGATTTGCAGGGTGCAAGGGGGTTATAGCTTGTTGGCCGGGAGAAAATGACGGAACTCGACTTTCTCTCAGAGAAAGCATGATGAAATTTCAATCTACCCACAATGTTCTCGAAATTGTACAGTGGACAAGGTTCCAACCTGGGTTCTTAAACAGGCAAATAATTACACTTCTTTCGGCTTTGGGTGTTTCAGATGAGAAGTTTTCGAAGATGCAAGATTCCATGGTTGGTAGACTAAACCTCATACTCGAAAACGCAGATATTGCTTTCGACATTGTTACTTTGTCTTGTGCTGAGCAAGGAAATACTGCAGGAATGATGTTGAGTGCTGGTTTTAATCCTAAATCAGAGCCTTATCTAAGAAGAATGCTTACTTCAATTAGAGCCGCACAATTAAGGGATTTGTTAGAGAAAACTAGGATATTTGTGCCTTCAGGAAGATGGTTAATGGGGTGTTTGGATGAGCTAGGAGTTCTTGAACATGGACAGTGCTTTATACAATCATCATCCCCTTCACTAGAAAAATGTTTCTCACAACAAGGTGAAAGGTTCTCGGAGATCAAGAGAAATCTCCAAGTTATCAAGGGAACAGTAGTAATAACCAAGAATCCATGTCTTCACCCAGGAGATATTCGTATTCTCGAAGCTGTTGATGCCCCTGGCTTGCATCATCTTGTGGACTGTCTGGTTTTCCCCCAAAAGGGAGATCGACCTCATACAAATGAAGCATCAGGAAGTGATCTTGACGGAGATCTTTACTTTGTAACTTGGGATGAAAATCTTATACCTCCAAGCAAAGAGAGCTGGATACCCATGGATTACGCTCCTGCCGACGCTAAAAAGCTGCCGCGTGCTGTCAACCATAATGTTAGCTCTCTGATCTGTTTGATTGTCTTACTACTTCTCTTTTCCTCTTTGGTTAGTTTGTTTCATGACATAATATATTTGTTTGGTCGTTTGTTTAATAGGATATAGTGGAGTTTTTCGTGAAGACCATGGTGAGTGAAAATCTGGGCACCATTTGCAATGCCCATGTGGTTCATGCTGACCAAAGCGAATATGGAGCAATGGATGAAAACTGTATCCAACTTGCAGAACTTGCAGCCTTAGCTGTCGACTTCCCGAAAACTGGTAAGGTCGTGACATTGCCTCAAGCACTAAAACCCAAATTGTACCCAGACTTCATGGGTAAAGAAGATTACCAATCATACAAATCCAATAAGATTTTGGGCAGACTTTATCGGAAAATCAAAGATATTTCTGATGAAGATATCTCAAAGATGGATCGTCTCCCTGAAGACATCCCCTACGATAAAGATCTTGAAGTTCTAGGATCTTCTGATTTCTTACTTGATGCTTTGAATCTGAAGTGTTCATATGATGGTATGTTATCTGCACTATTAGAACAGTTCAGAGTTAATAGCGAAGAAGAAGTTGTGACCGGCCATGTATGGTCCATGTTGAAACACAATTCGCGGAAGCAAGGTGACCTGAAAGAGAAGCTCAAACATGCATATCACGCTTTAAAGAAGGATTTCAAGCGGGCTTTTGAGAACTTGGGAGAGGATAATTTGGATTTATCCGTGGACAAGAAGAACATAATGTATGAACAGAAGGCATCAGCATGGTATCAGGTCACTTACCATCCAAAATGGGTGAAAAGATGTCTTGAACTTAGAGAGCCAGACCAAGACATCGAGGTAACACCTATGCTAAGTTTTGCTTGGATCCCCGCTGAATATTTGGTTCGGATCAAGATCAGACGTCAGGGTCTTAAGAATCTTGATACTAGCAAACCGATAAGTTCTCTTGCTAGTTACCTGGTTGATCGAATTTGACTACAACGGGTCGAATCGAATGTCCTTTGTGCTGCAAAGCCACTCTGCCATTAGTTATAGGAAGATAAGTTGGGTTTTAGTTGTTAAAGTGTTTATTTTTCATTCTGTTGTTAATTCAAACTAGTTTTTTGTTGGAGAAGAGAGTTTTGGATTGTGATCGAATAATTTATGAACAAAGTAATGTTATTCACTAGATCTTGATGAGTTTGATTTGAACACTTCAAAAGCAATCCTGCGCTTTAAGCTTTCTTCCTATTGTTAATGAGATCTGGTAGCGAGATAACATCATTCTTGATGGTATCCTGTGACTTTTCATTTTAAAATGTGTAATTTTAAGTCAAAATGTGTTGGTAGAGTCTTATATTGCACTTCAAAAGCATAAAATCCTTCACCACATGAAAAATAAAGCAATTAAGAAATGCTCACTATTTTAACAGTTTCACTTGTCTGCCAATTAGTCCGGAAATCCGCAGATTTCAACTCACTATTTTTAACATAAGATCTTGTACAAATTCCATGGTTCGACCCATAAAACTAGCCATAATACACTCTTGGCAAGAATAGTTCAATAGAAGGCGATACAACATGACAAAGACACCTTCGAGCTCCAAATATCAGACCTTCGGACGGAAACGAGAGAGAAGCTTCATATTCAAAACTCAGTGGGAGGTTTCAACCTGATCAATCTTTTGATTCTATCTCTGTCTGTGTTCTCCAGCATCCCCTTCATTTGTATAAAATTAGAATGAAACGTTCAGTTTGAGCAAGTTTACTAAAGAAACGAACACCGCTGTCATCTGGGAAAGAGAGTTCAATTTACAGGTAGCTTACCTTCCAGACAATTTCATCAAGGCACAAACATATTTTTCCATACTTGTCAAGAAACAAACGTTCTGTTGGAACTTTTCCACAAGCATCCTTCACTGCCGAGGTTATAACAAAGATCACTTCTGATACTTGAAAACCAAAAAGAAAACAAAAATAACAAAGTCAATAAGAATCAATAAGTGTTCGCAGAAGAAATCGAAAGAGAATTACTATTTGTGCAACTCGACTCGAATTAGAAGAGAACGATACATATACTCTAACCACAAACAAGGTGCTAAGTCTTCGCCATGAGTGGGAAGATAAGCTAATTTGGATTCTATTATTGTCAGAGTTGAAGAATTAAATCAAGCAACAGTAACTTACAAGCAAGCTCGTCATACTCATCTTTGCCAACTACATATATGCATACATCCCCAAGCACGGTGTAAACAATATAAACTGACCTAAAAGATAAGAGAAAGGTTAATCAGCATGTCATTAATGAACAAATAAATTATGCACGGACAACATGTACATGTAGTGAATTAGTTCATCTCTTAGCTCAGTTGAGAGTAAACTGATGTTCTCTTATTTATTATTAGACATAAACTGTGATCCTTGGGAGGATCCAATTGTATTGAGTGCAAAGAAAGATAGCTTAATATTCGGAACCCTCCTATGCCTGAGTCATCTGGTTTCACGATAACCCTAAAAAGGTCCTGGTTATATCAGAAAGGAACATGGTTTAATCAAACTACTGATTTTATTATGAAGCTTCCTGGCCTCATCGAAGCCAGTTATAGGACACAAACGTCGTATCACTGAGCTCCCATTATATATAGATTGTGGGAGGATGTTATAAGAAGAATCCTAGATTATTCTTTCTCATTGAAGCTGTTATGGAAGAAAACAACCAAATCAATTTATCCACCATAGCAGACAACCAGTTTATGAAGGAGAAGATGCAGTGAACCAATAAAAACACACTGACTCTCAACAAACCCACTGTGAACATACAAGCACATTCTTGGGCAAGTATGGGGTGCAGTTACTTTTTTCTCCCATTACTTGAAAAACTGTCGTTTTCACTACGTGTCCATTCTAACTGGTTTAAGGACCAATTTTCTACTACAATCGTCGTTTTACCATTGATACCCATTTTACTTCTTAAATTATAGGAAGGCCATTATAATGACCCTTTTTTGCTTTTCTTTTTTTACTCTTATGATCGTTCTAGGCATTTTCTCAATCCCTCTTTAATGGCTTTCACTCAGCGTCCATCATAACAGTGACAACCACTAGACTGTAACACAAACATTTACCATTTCCAACATCCGTATAACCCCATGTTAGGTGGCGAGGATCACATCCTTCGCAACTTCCTCGTCTCCATATCTCCACCCATCAGGCAGTCACCCATTCATGGCGTCTAAGTTCCTTCAATAACCTTACTACACAGCAACTATCTCACATGCAAAATCTAACATTCCAACTAGAAAAGTAGATCACAAAAATACATACTTGTGTGAAGCAACAAAAAGCTCTTCAGTTTTAGCTCCTTTGAGATTTTCTGCACCTAGCTTAACTAAAAAAGTCCTCCAATGCAATCTCTCCTCTGCCGGAACCCCATGAAAGCTGCAAATACGTATAAAATGAATATTGCTAAGACCGAAACTAATAATTGCTTCTGCTCTAAAGTTCATTCATCATTAAAAAACAGTGCAAAAATTAGGTTTATGTGAAAAATTGAGTGAACAAATTATCAGCTAAATTTCTTCCACTACACCAGAGTAAAATAATGTATTTAAAAGAAAAGCCCCATTTTCCGATCTCATAATTTGAGTTCTATTTGGGAAAATTCTTACTAGTAGTTCACAATTGTGGCAGAAGTAAATCAAAGTGAACCAGTCAGTGCTTGAAATTTGACCAATAATGGGGAACTAAAACTAACTTTTTCATGCAGATTTAACCAACCAACCAACAGAACAACTCCACAAAATTAACCCTAGAAATACCATAACAGGGGATCTGAATTATGCATAATCTAACAATTCAACCTCTACAAATATACGATTTACCTCTACACCCATACTGAGAGAAACCCAGATCAAATTTGACAAAATTTTCATTTCAGGAAACGATTTAATTCATTAGAAGCAAAAGTATCCAAATCCCTAATGAAATCAGATGAATTAAACCCTAAACACAAAATATAATACTAATCAATTACCGCTCAACGAGAATGTTTCCTTCAGAATTGGAGAAGAGAACTGCCATCAACATCTTCTCCCTTCTCTTTTTTTTCCCCTCAATCAACTAAGTATTTCAGATTACGGATCTTGATCGAGTTTTCCCTATTTATATCGTTTTTCCTGAAGTTCGTTTTTAGTCCCACATCGACAATCAAAAGAAACATCGAACTCTATATAATGTTTCGGAGAGGAAGTAGTATCGCCGAGCTCAGTAGCGTGAGCTTGTCACCCGAGTGGGGGCTTGAAGGTGGTTGAACGCTGACCCGGTTTACTGGGTAGGATCCGAGTGTGTATATTTGGCTTGCCCGTTCCAAGTTGGGAGTTGAGTCTCGTGGATCGGACGAAGGTCTGGTTCATGATGATTCTTAGAGAGGAGGGCATAGCGTCAGGCTGGTTTCACAGAGCAGCGATAACCTCCCTCTCTTGACAGTGGAAGGATAACGAGTCATGGCACCTTTGGTCCATCTCACCTAGTGAGCTAGGCCTGGTTGAACATCCACCTTTTTGGTCCTCCCACCTAGAAAATTCGTTTTTCCCTCCTTTCCTCTCATCGTCTTCACCACAACGGCCGTCTTTGATCCTGTGGCATAAGTTTTCGGATCCCTCATCCTTATGATAGTGGTGGTGGCGGCGAGAGAAGTAAAGTTAGTCGTTGGCCCGGCGGTGCCGATCGACCATTTTGCTAGTACCAAGTTATGAACGTGATGTTGATAAAATTGCTCTCTCGAAATAATAAGAGACGTAGTACATAATGAGTGTAACGAGCAATAGCCACTCGACTAAGGGCAACTCGAGACAAACCCACACTTAGATTGGGGTCTGCGTGACGTTGAAAAGCTAGCTGACGCCTGACAGCAAACTAATGGGTGGTGGTTAAGAAAGATAAATAAATATGGAGACAAAGATAGATTGAGTTTCTAAAATATGAAACAAACATCGTGTTTGAAAATTAATATCCTGTTAACAGTTTTTGTTGTCTGCAAAATATGAGAAATGAGAAAGGAGAGTGTTACAATGAAAAATAAATAATTGTTTGCCACTTTAAACCTTTTTTACCCTGGGTGAGTCATTAAGATTTTTTATTTGTACATTTAGGATAGAGTGACATTTCTTTCAAATTTCCATCCTAGCAACGATTTCCTCGGTGCCCTAAATAAACAGACGTCATAAACACATGTGTCTTCTTCTCTAGTTCGCGTCCCAACCGATTTGACTTTCCCACGGAAAATCAATTGGATCCGATAAAAACAAAAATTCTCCAAGTGTTGTTGGCCGTGCCTTTGGTTTCTCATTTCCCCCCCTCCTATTTGGCAGTGAAGTTCGGATCTCATTTTTGGCTTTCTTTATTTCTCTGTTTCCATCATGTTCATTTCTAGAGAGCCAAGAGAGAGAGATCACCATGATGAACAAATTACACATAGAGATTATTTAAACACAAAACTTGACTTTCAACTAATTTTACATTGATTTTTCTTCACTCCAATTGTGTTTCTGATTCTTCTGTGAATTACTAATTCGTGAGTAAAATTGGACTAGATTTTCGTAATTCAAATTATTTAATAGTAAAAATTTGATTTGATTTTGTTTTCAATGCTGTTTGTAATGAATGAATGAACAGGTAAAAAGAAATGGCAATGATATTGGTCCATGGAACACTTCATGCTTCAATTTTGGAAGCAAGTTCTTTATACCATCCTGATCGACCTTCTGGAGGTGGTGCTGGTGGACCTTCTTTCTTCAGGAAGGTATTCTTCTATATTATATATATACATTGACATTGTTGTTAAGTTTGTCAATATCAAACTACAAAACAATTCACTTATTGTGCTCTTGGTCATCAGACTTCTCTTTGTCTATGTGAGACTATTCTCACTTGCCGCCTTTTTAGTTGATCACTTGTTTTTTTTTGTTAAGTCGGAGACTTGTTAGGCTTTTCATGTGTTACCAAGTAAATGATATCTAAGGTCTCTTCACTCATCGCCCATTGATTTTGAGATGTATGTTGACAAATGTAATATTGTGTTATAGCTAGAGTCTAGACCCACACGTGATAAGCGCAAAAGCCACATTTGCTCCCTGCCCCCCTAATAGAAAGACGCATGTTAGGCTCAAAGAACAACACACTCGAAGGAGTGTGTGAGAATAACTTCTTATGGACAAAGGGAAGGCTCATGATCCAATAAATCATAAATATGTAGGGCCTCTCTTTCCACTATGAATTAGTTTTGAGTTGGATGTCCGTAACTGTAGAATTGTGTTTTTTGATCGACGTTAATTGAAACTTATAAGTTTCTTGTGAAGTTAGTTTCAGTGTGAGGTTTCCGTCATTACTAATGGTGTTCTTTCAATAGTACACCTTAACATGTAGAAATTGGTAAAACACTTCATTTTGCTTTTCATGTTTTTCCCATTTTCATGTGTTTGTTGAAGGTTGTTCTCCATGATGCAACGAGTCTTCTCTCTTCATATTATAAGCGATCTTATTTTCTTCTATCTGCCTTGAGTAATAATTACCAATTGTACTTGTAGCTTGTGGAAAACATTGAAGAAACTGTTGGTGTTGGCAAAGGTGCTACCAAATTATATGCAACAATTGATCTCGAAAAAGCAAGAGTTGGTCGGACGAGATTGCTCCAAGATGACCCTGTTAATCCTAGATGGTACGAGTCCTTCCACATTTACTGCGCTCATATGGCTTCAAATGTTATCTTCACAGTAAAAGACGATAATCCGATTGGAGCAACTCTGTTAGGAAGAGCTTACTTACCTGTCGAAGAGATCCTAAATGGTGAAGAAGTCGATAAATGGCTCGATATCATGGACGAAGACCGTAATCCTGTTCAAGGAGGTTCTAAAATCCATGTGAAACTACAATTTTTCGACGTTACAAAAGATCATAGTTGGGGTCGTGGGATTAGAAGTCGTAAATTCCCTGGTGTTCCTTATACATACTTTTCTCAGAGACAAGGATGTAAGGTTTCTCTTTACCAAGATGCTCATGTCCCTGATAATTTCATCCCGAAAATCCCTCTTTCGGATGGAAAATTCTACGAACCACATCGATGTTGGGAAGATATCTTCGATGCAATTAATAATGCAAAACATTTTATTTACATAACGGGCTGGTCCGTATATACTGAAATCACTTTAGTAAGGGACTCGAGGAGGCAAAAGCCCGGCGGAGATATTACCCTCGGGGAGTTACTCAAGAAGAGAGCTAGTGAAGGTATTAAAGTTCTTATGCTTGTTTGGGATGACAGAACTTCTGTAGGATTGTTGAAGAAGGACGGGTTAATGGCTAGTCATGACGAAGAAACTGAGATATACTTCAAGGATAGTGATGTTCATTGTGTTCTTTGCCCTCGTGATCCTGATGATGGAGGAAGTATGGTTCAAGATTTACAAATTTCGACCATGTTTACTCATCACCAGAAGATTGTTGTGGTTGATCACGAAATGCCACGAAAAGGATCAAATAAAAGGAGACTAGTAAGTTTTGTTGGAGGTATTGATCTTTGTAATGGTAGATATGATACACAATTTCATTCCGTTTTTCGGACTTTGGACACGGCCCATTATGCTGATTTCAACCAGCCCAACTTTACTGGAGCCGATATCGCCAAAGGTGGACCAAGAGAACCCTGGCATGATATTCACTCTAAACTAGAAGGACCCATTGCTTGGGATGTTTTTTACAACTTCGAACAACGATGGAAAAAGCAAGGTGGAAAAGACCTTCTTGTTCAGCTTAGAGAATTATCTGACATAATCATTCCTCCATCTCCAGTTATGTATCCCGAAGATCACGAGACGTGGAACGTTCAGTTATTCCGATCGATCGATGGTGGAGCTGCTTTTGGATTTCCTGATACACCCGAAGAAGCAGCAAGAGTAGGTCTTATAAGCGGAAAAGATAACATCATTGATCGAAGCATTCAAGATGCTTATATACACGCTATTCGACGAGCAAAAAATTTCATTTACATTGAGAACCAATATTTTCTTGGAAGTTCTTTCGGTTGGAAAGCAGATGGTATCAAAGTCGAAGAAATCGGAGCTTTACATCTTATTCCAAAAGAATTATCTCTTAAAATTGTTAGTAAGATTGAAGCAGGGGAAAGGTTTACTGTCTATGTTGTTGTACCAATGTGGCCAGAAGGAATCCCAGATAGTGCATCTGTTCAAGCAATATTAGATTGGCAAAGGAGGACAATGGAGATGATGTATACTGATATCGCCGAAGCTCTTCGAGCAAATGGAATTCAAGCAAACCCAAAAGATTACTTGACATTCTTTTGTCTCGGTAATCGGGAGTTAAAGAAGAGTGGTGAATATGTGCCCACTGAACAACCTGAACCTGATTCACATTATAGTAAAGCTCAGGAGCATCGGCGTTTCATGATTTACGTTCATACCAAGATGATGATAGGTAAGAAATTAAGTATTTCAAAATTAAATTCGAGAATCGAAATAGCTTGCTTCCTCTTTGTTTGTTGAGAAATGCTTCTTCCCCCCACAGAGAGTCTTACTCGAAGTTTGTCTTAAAAGATGATCTGACATCTTCTAGACCACGTACATTCATATATTAGTAAGATGATCTGACATCTTCTAGACCAAAGGTACATACTGTGTCATCAAAGCATTGAGTAAGAATCTGAATAAAACTCTACGATGGTATTCATTTTCTTTTTCCTAATGCAGATAATATCTATCTCGATATTTAAATTAAGACATTGTCTTTAACCAATACGAGTCATACTCAGACAATTTAGAATCAACCAAGTTACACTCGGCCGAGTCAGATTCAGTCAATCAAAAAAGCAATTACGACGTAAGTGATTGTAGCACTGTCTTAATTTTTGAATACCGATATAACCTATTAGATGATGTTTGTCTTCTGCAGTTGACGATGAATACATAATAGTTGGATCTGCAAATATCAACCAAAGATCGATGGACGGAGCCAGAGACTCCGAGATAGCAATGGGAGCTTACCAACCTTATCATATAGCAACTAACCGAGAACGAGCGAAAGGCCAAATCCATGGCTTCCGAATGGCATTATGGTATGAACACCTAGGTATGCTTGATGACTTTTTCCTTGAGCCTGAAAGCTTAGATTGTATTCAGAAAGTGAATAGAATAGCTGATAAATATTGGGAATTTTACTCGAACGAAACACTTGAACGTGACCTTCCTGGTCACTTACTTACCTACCCAGTTTCCGTAACTTATGAAGGAGCTGTCACAGAGCTGCCAGGAACTGAGTTCTTTCCCGATACTAAAGCTCGTATTCTTGGTGGTAAATCTGACTTCCTTCCTCCAATTCTTACTACATAAGTTCATTCTCACTTTACAAATTAGTTTTACTTATATCAATAATCGTTTGAATTCATTGTTTCTTGGCACGTAGTTCTTTTACTAGTAAGATTTCATTCAATATTTCCTTGTAATCTAGAGGTGATCTTATCAGATTACAGATTTATGTAACAATATCTGATTTGCGATGCCTTGTGGATGATTCTAAGTTGTAATAGTTTGACTAATAATGCATATATGCAAATTGAGCTCGGAGTATGTGTTTCTCTGTTTACTTTTTTGTGTTTAATCGATAGTTTTCCAGATATGCTATATAATGACTTCACTTACATGATTCGGATCTAGGCATATCGTGATAAATAACTGAGCGAAGAGCGAAATATGGGTTGGATATGGTTCAGACTTCAGATTAAGAAGTGTGTTTTTTCCATTATCCGAATCTTAATGAATTATATGTGATGGGCCCAAATCAACTATTCATGCGAGTCAGACATCACGAGTCTAACAAAAACAAATATTTTGAAATCTGACTGGAGTCATATGCCATCATATAATAGATAAATTTCCAAATAAAATCAAAAAGACTAATACATCAAAGTTTGAGCCAGGAGATGATCGTTAAAACAAGTAATTAAACTAACGATAAACTAAGCCAATTAACGACGAATTAACTAGAAAAAGAGATGCAATCAAGATAATTTTTATTTGATTATTCGAATATGCAAATAAGGACATACTGGACTCTTTTTATAGATTTTTAGACACTTTTAGATAGACGCGAACTAGGACGGAAATAATTACTGAACTCTAGTTTTCTGGATTGCTTCAAATCCTAATCTAGAAACAAATAAAATACTAAATTTGGAAACTCCTAAACAAATAAAATACCTAACTTAGACCTAAACTCTTGGCCGTGACACCTTCTCTTCGCATTGGCCGCGAGGCCCACTAGGCTTGGCCGAGGGCCCAATGTGATCTGCATCATATATCTTCTAAGTCGATAAGTTGTTGAGCAGCAGCAACATCAGGAAGTGCAGGAATAGCTCCTTTGTTAGTAGTACAGATAGCTCCACAAGCATTTGCAAATATCAATGCTTCTCTCAATTTCAATTCATCTTCAAATATCTCTGAATCTTTCACAATTGAACAAAGAATCGATCCAACGAATGCATCACCAGCTCCAGTTGTATCTATTGTATTCACCTTGAATCCCGCCACTCTTCCTTTAAATCTTTCCGTAAAATATCTACAACCCTTCTCTCCGTCTGTTACGATTAATAACTTCAGTCCTTTGTACCAAAGTGAAAGCACATTCTTCTCGTCTTCTGGGTCTCCTTGTGTTAGAAACTCTACTTCTTCATCGCTTACTTTAATGAAATCGGCTTCTTTCCAGATGCTTTTGATGCCTTCACGAGCCGCTTCAGGTGATGGCCAGAGAGGTAACCTTACATTAGGATCATAGGAGAGTAGGGCACCAGATTCTTTTGCGGCTTTCATGGCTGCCATATGAGCAGAACGACAAGGTTCGGAAATTAAACTAATGGAACCATAATGAAAGATTTTTGATTGTTTGATCAAACCCATGTTGAGTTCAGACTCTTTTAGAAGCATATCAGCACTAGGGTTTCTATAAAACATGAACTCTCTTTCACCATTGTTCTTTAATGTAACAAAAGCAAGTGCAGTTCTTGCATCTTTGTCAAAACAGACACCATCACTGTTGACTCCATTCTTTTTAAGAATATCAACCAACATATGACCGAATTCATCTTCTCCGAATTTGCCGATGAAAGCGGAAGAACCACCAAGTTTAGTAATAGCACAAGCAACATTAGCAGGAGCACCACCAGGAGCTTTCAAGAAACCATTAGATTCAGAAAGAGATACTCCAGAGACATCTGGAACAAAATCAATCAACATCTCTCCAAAGCATACTATCATTGTGTCCGTCATCTTCTTCTTGTTGTTTTGTCAGAGAGAGGTTAAAATAACAAATTGAAGTTGAGAACTGTAGAGAGAAAATTATGGAAGGAGGGTAGAGTGAGGATTGTATATTTATAAGTATAGCAGAGGATGTGGAGTCGTTATCTAATAAGGATTCCTAACTTGGTTCTAATTAGGTTTCCTAAAATTAACAAAAATCATTAAATCCATCTATATAGTAGTTTCCATAATATGGGATTTAGGACATGGATGAAGACCAAAAAAAACATCCAATTTTCAATCTTATATGTTTGTAGAAAGAGTCATTAGATGTGCCTCTAAAAAGTTTGTAGTAAAAATATGAGTTATTTCCCAAATAGCCCCCAACTTTATGACCAGCTTCCTGCCTATCCCCCTATTTTATCGAAAATACCCAGATGACCCCCTTTGACCATCACCGTCCATTTGACCGTTAAATTTTTTTTCCTCTCCCAAAACTACCCTTCCGCGTTGTCATCTCTTTCTCTTCCAACTCATCATCTCTCTCTGCCACGTCATCCTTCTCTGATAAGGTCGCCGAGACGCCGACCGACCAAAATTTCCGGCGACCTTCATACTTAAAAAAAAACTTTATCTTTCTTCTGCTCCTTCCTCTCTCTTCTTCTCTTCTCTCTCTCTATCTCTTCTTCTGCTTAGAAAAATTAGATCTAGACATAAAAAACAAACAAACAGAAAAACCATAATTCGTTAAAAAACGAGAAAAATCAAATGCAGACATAAGGAATTTACCAGCATAAGCAACTTGATTCATCTGCCTCTGTCTACCATTGATGATTCCAGGCTTGGTAATGAACAAAGAGAATCCATTATCACCATATAAGGTCGAAGAAGAAGACAATCCCTGAAAATTTCAAAAACACATTCGCGCTGACAAAAGTTGCCAATGGATTTTCATCGCCCTTTAGAAAAGTTTTGATCTTCTTATTTTTTTGTAAGGCAACCCTTGTCAGAGTGATAAGAGAAGTGCCAGTAGGAGTTTCCGAGAAACGAAAAGGCAACAAAGTTTTGCTTGATCATCAGATAACCAACCACTAAATATAAGAAAGGTGTTCATTATATTTCCCAGATTGTGCACTATTAGATTTTACCCGTTAGAAACATCAAACTCTTTCCCTAAACCCACATCGGTTGTATATTTATGATTCGAAAATAGTTAGATTATTTGATCAAAATTGTCTAAGGACAATCGATACAACAACCATGGGGCGAACTACTTCAACTGCTTTTCTTATATCTTTTTTACTTGAGAATTGAATAAACTGATCTCCTGAACATGATAAAAAATGGTTTTTGGTGTAGGAAGAGTGATATCTGGTGTATGCAATGCGTTAGAAAAGTTTATTTATGTATTTGTTCTTCCTTTACCAAATTAGTTTAATGAGAGCGTTATAAAGATCATTTAATAAATAATGCTAAAATATAAGAATTTGAATGAAAATTAGAGCTAATTCCTATTTGGCCCCATACTTTGTGACCAACTTCCTTTTTGGCCCCCTATTTGTCATAAATTCAAATTTGGCTCCATATTTTTCATAAATTCAAATTTGACCATATTTTCATGTAAATGGCGTAAATACCCTTCCTAATTTCTAAATAAAATATTAAAAAACATAATTATTTCATGAAAATGGGCAATTCAGGATATATTTCATATGTTGTTAAGGAGATTCGTTTATTCAATTTCCAGGTAAATGGTTGTTGTTTCGATTGTCCTTCCACGATTTTGATCTCTCAAAAATGTTGGCTTTATATTTACTGGTTGGTTATGTGTTGATCAAGCCAACATTTTCTATTGCAAAACGAAAAACAATTTTCTACCATCACCAATATCACCTAGGTAATGTCATTAAGCAATGCCGCAAATTTGGAGAAACAAAAGAATTTTAGAGTATACAATTTTGGGTGGAAAAAAACTTTGCTTCCCTTTTGTCTCCTTCAAACTCTTAGCATATGCCCCTATTTATTTAGCTATACTAGGATTACACCCCTGAAATCATTTTCGTTTAGGCGTTAACTCTCAAAGCGCATTTTCCCGTCAAACAATCGTTATGTGAGGGGCGTGCGAGTCACATGCTCGATCTCGGACCAAAATACCCCCGTCCTAATCCCACAGTTGGAAACATTTTTAGTATATGACCCCCATTTATTTAGCTATATTAGAACTACACCCCCAACGAAAATACCTCTTGGAGCTTCACAACCACCTATTTCTCAAGTATCTTCTTTCTCTCAACCATCAACTTCACAACCTGCAATACATAAGGAAGATTGTCTAACCTACTTTAGGAGGAAACTAACGTGATGATGGGTCTTGATTTAATCTCCCTCTTTGTAGTTGTTGGAACATCATTTTTAGATTGCCCTTCACCCCCTCGAACGGTCATAACGCATCCTCTATAAAACTCAAACCCAGGACATGTCATTCAATTTCACTGGAAAATCTTTGGATATCTTGGGAAGCAAAAACAAGTGTTAGTCGACCGATTCTTGCCATGACATATAAAACACATGTATAAAACCCATCATGTTCTTGGAGGCCTAAACACCTGACCAATAGGTCTAGTTGGTTTCCTTCCAAAGTAGGTTGGACAACCTTCCCTATGTACTGCAGGTTGTCAAGCTGATGGCTGAGAGGAAGAAGATACTTGAGAAATAGGTGGTTGTGAAGCTCCAAGTTGGGATTTTCGTCGGGGGTGTAGTCCTAATATAGCTAAATAAATTAGGGTCATATACTAAAAATGTTTCTAACCGTCGGATTAGGACGGGGCATTATGGTCCGAGATCGAGCATGTGACTCACACGTCCCTCACATAACGGTTATTTGACGGGAAAATGGACATTGGGGGTTAACGCCATTATAGGTACATTTAACATGCATTTCTCTACGCCACCCCCTCAAATCCTCATACCACTTGGGGAATTGCAATAATAACATATAGCCGATGTTTTTGGCTATTATCAATGAAGGCAATACAATATATTTCCTAAGAATTGAGTGGGTTACTAACATAGAGCCCCTTATTGCTTGAGCAAATATAATAGTATCCCAGCTTTCCGCTATTGCTATCCGCTCATTTTCCTCTCTTTTTTTTCCTTATTTTTGTTTTCACTTTTTTCGATCTCTTCCTCCTCAGGATCTGAAGTTTTGAATTCTGTGCTTTTCATCATCCAACTCCTAAAAATGAGATTCAACATTCCAGATTTATATGTATCAAAAGAAAAAAAAAAGAGTTTTGTCTATTACGTCAAAAAAAACTGGAGAATGCACATTTATTTGAGACAGTTCCCAAGTCACTGTTTTACGTCTTTGAGCACGCATGGATCCTTTGATTGAAAAGATATACATGGATACCTTGAAAATGTTTTCAGGGGTGTAGTCCTAATATAGCTAAATAAATGGGGGTCATAGTACTAAAAATCCCTTATGTGACTAGCAGATGATATTTTGTTACGACTTTCGCCTCGTAACTGATATTTTCCGTCACAAAAAGTTTTAGCTATGAATTTTCTGCTACAATTTCCTTCCGTAACTACAAACTAAATTTTTTTTCCCTATGAATTTTGACGTAACTAAATGTTCAAAAAAAATTTGACCATTAACCGTTTATTTCTACTTTTGATAACTTTGGGTGTGTGACGCACTTGATACGGATATATGCGTAGTAAGTACTACCGAACTTTGTAGCTATTAATCAACATTTGCTACGACAAAGAATAATTCTTAACAAATATTGACTAAATAGTCACGGTATGCATGGTACGTAACAAAAAGGGTGTGTCTAAAGTCTGTCAATTTTGTAGTATTACTAGTGTATGTAAAATTTAAACAATTCTTGTTAGCTGTCTTTTAGTTTATCGGATTATATCTAAAATGATAGTATTCAATCTAATTACTACAAGTTGTTACAAGTTGGCATGTCCACAGTAGAGATGTGATATGATTACAAATTTACAATAATAACAAGTTTATCTTAAAATAAACAAGGTCCAGGCTCGTCGTAGATAAAAAAAAAAGGGAAATTTTATAGGGCCCCCTCATTTTTGTTAAAAGGCCTCCCCTCATCGATAATTTAGCAAGTAAAATGGTTCATGAGAGGCCTTTTAACAAAATTGGGGAG
This sequence comes from Eschscholzia californica, assembly GCF_041429995.1. Lineage (NCBI taxonomy): Eukaryota > Viridiplantae > Streptophyta > Magnoliopsida > Ranunculales > Papaveraceae > Eschscholzia > Eschscholzia californica. The sequence goes on from NW_028238472.1 coordinate 46,949,543, forward strand.
GCCTAATAAAACTTCCCTAAAAAATTTTTTTGTCTTTACTGCTTATATATAATTAAGTTTAGAGGGATTGGGTTAACCATCCAAAATGAAGCAGGAAATAGGTTTCCCATCCTAGGTAGCCAAAAAATGAAAGGCAGGTCTAAAGAGTCAGGTTGGGAAAAAAATGACGAAATGGCCCTTGGAAAACAAAGTATTTACGGTTCATGCCATCAAAAATTACAAAATTGCCATCGAAATTTTCTCGGGAAACGATTCTTTTTCTGAAAAAGAATCTGACAACCCGTCCATCAGAATCTCTACTGTTCAGAAATTTACGAAATTGCCACCGAAAAATTTCCGGGAAACGAAATTTTTCTGAAAAATTGTCTGACGCACCGGAAAATTATTTTATTTACTGAAAATTTTCTTATGTACTAGACACTTTTGTACCGGGAATTTTCTTGTGACCAGGAAATTATTTTATTTACCGAAAATTTTCTTCTGTACTAGACACTTTTGTACCGGGAATTTGAAATTTCGTTTGAAAATTTCAAAATTTCAAAAAGATTTAAAAATTTGAATTTTCTTGTGTACGAGAAATTATTTTATTTACCGGGAAGAGATTGTTTGTTGGGCGGGAATTTGAAATTTCGTTTGAATTTTCAAAAAAATTTGAAAATTTGAATTTTTTTGTGTACGGAAAATTATTTTATTTACCATCTAGTTTTTTTTGTCAGGAAACGTCAGCATATCCCGTCCAAGGGCAAGAGTGGGATAAAAAAAAAATCAGGAAACAATGAGCTGTCCTGGCATTTGGACTGGAAACTCATTTTTTGGCAAGATTGGATTTATTTTGGTTTTACCCCCCAAAAATTGGACCTTTCACTCAAAAATCCTTAAGTTTATGGTCCAAAGCATTTTAGAAAACAGAAAATGAAGAGGAAGTGAAGTCGAACTCGCAGAGAAGAAATCAAAAGATGGAGACAGCTAAAACCCTAATATTCGAAGAAGAAAACTACATGAAGAAGACATATCGTTGCGGCTGAAATTTTTGCGAGACAAATCGTTGCGGCTGACAACTACTTTAAGAAATTAGATCGAAGACCCAATATCAAATTTCTTTTTTTAAAAAAAAAAAAAATTAGTTCAAAACTACACATTTGTAATTTATTTGTAAATAAAAACTCAAATATCTATATGTTGTTGGTTAAAAACCCAAATGCATATCTGTTTTTGGAATCAGGTGCAACCAACTGCAAAATTTGAAAATACTAGGTTCATACTAGAAAAAATTGACTGATCTGTTATCACTAAAGAAAAGATTTATAAGAAATTTTGACAAAAATTCCCTTGGGGATGTTTATTTTTTTAATGTTATTTTGATTTACTTAGTTTAAAGCCCCCATATTTTTTCTGCTGTCATAAGGGTTTTTTTTTTCTTCAATTCTTTATTTTTGTGTTCATCCTTATCCTGAATCCAATATCATAGGAACGATTATATATGAATTTAACGATTTTTGTTTAGTTTAGGACACCTAATCAGAAACAACATGTTGCAAATTACGAAAAATACTTAAAGAGCTAAAGACTGAAAAAAAGTTAACTGATGTTGTTTCATAGAATTTGTAGAGAATTTTCGACAAAATTTTCTTTGATAATTTGAAGATGTTTAATTTTCTTTTTACTTATTTTTAATAATATTAACCTATTTAATTAAAAACTCTATATTTTTTCTGCTTACATGAGGAGTCCTTTTTTTTCTTCTGCAAACTCTTTACGGGCACATCTAATGACTCTTTCTATAAACATATAAGATTCAGAATTGGATTCTTTTTTGGTCTTCATCCATATCCTGAAGGGATTTAAATTTAATGGTTGTTGTTAATTTTAGGACATCTAATCAGAACCAAATTAGGAATCCTTTTTAGATATCAACTCCACTTAATTCCTCTGCTATACTTATAAATATACAACCCTCACTTTACCCTCCTTCCATAATTTTCTCTCTACAGTTCTCAACTTTGTTTTGCTTCGAAGTCTCTCAGATCAAACAAGAAGAAGAAGATGACGAACACGACATCAAAATCTGCAGCGGGGGGAATGAATATGATGATAGTATGCTTTGGAGAGATGTTGATTGATTTTGTTCCAGATGTCTCTGGAGTATCTCTTTCTGAATCTAATGGTTTCTTGAAAGCTCCTGGTGGTGCTCCTGCTAATGTTGCCTGTGCTGTTACTAAACTTGGTGGTTCTTCCGCTTTCATCGGCAAATTCGGAGAAGATGAATTCGGTCATATGTTGGTTGATATTCTTAAAAAGAATGGAGTCAACAGTGATGGTGTCTGCTTTGACAAAGATGCAAGAACTGCACTTGCTTTTGTTACATTAAAGAAGAATGGTGAAAGAGAATTCATGTTTTATAGAAACCCTAGTGCTGATATGCTACTAAAAGAGTCTGAACTCAACATGGGTTTGATTAAACAATCAAAAATCTTTCACTATGGTTCCATTAGTTTAATCTCCGAACCTTGTCGTTCTGCTCATATGGCAGCCATGAAAGCTGCTAAAGAATCTGGTGCTCTACTCTCCTATGATCCTAATGTCAGGTTACCTCTCTGGCCATCACCTGAAGCAGCTCGTGAAGGCATCAAAAGCATCTGGAAAGAAGCCGATTTCATTAAAGTAAGCGACGAAGAAGTAGGGTTTCTAACACAAGGAGACCCAGAAGATGAAAAGAATGTACTTTCACTTTGGTACCAAGGACTGAAGTTATTAATTGTAACGGATGGAGAAAAGGGTTGTCGATATTTTACAGAAAGATTTAAAGGAAGAGTGGCGGGATTCAAGGTGAATACGATAGATACAACTGGAGCTGGTGATGCATTCGTCGGATCAATTCTTTGTTCAATTGTGAAAGATACTGAGACGATATTTGAAGATGAATTGAAATTGAGAGAAGCATTGATATTTGCAAATGCTTGTGGAGCTATCTGTACTACTAACAAAGGAGCTATTCCTGCACTCCCTGATGTTGTTGCTGCTCAACAACTTATCTTTGAACATACTAGTATTTAAATTTCTAAAAATTCAATTAAGGTTTTATTTTATTTTCTTTTTCTTTTTTAGGGTATGAAGTATTTAATAAAGTTTAGAATTTTTGTTTTAAGGATCTTCTGTTTTGGCTAAAACTTTTATGGTATTATTCTCTATGATTTTGATTTTATTTGGATATTATCTATTATATGATGGCACATTACTATTATCTTGTACTCGCCATTGTCCCGATATCATATATAGTATATGTGCAAAACTTCGCTTACACAAAAAATAAACAAACAAAGATACACATATCCGCTCTTCGTTCTGCTCATTCACACTTTATAGTATTTATTTTTTATGATTTTGATTTTATTTGGATATTATCTGTTTTATGTTTCCTGAATGAATACTTCTGTTTTCGCTCAAAATACTACTGGGAGATGTTAGAGTGCCCAGTTTTTTGGATGGATTTGGGACCAACCAATATCCTCCATTTTGAACCCAATTATTATGCTTCTTGAAAATACCCTCTAAAACAACATAGAGGATGGATTTGGGACCAACCAATATCCTCCATTTTGAATGATCAATTATAACAAAATTGGTGGTACTTTTCGAATAACCTGATTGTAACGGATTAGGAGCAATATTGGTCATGGACAACAGTGGTGGTTCTTTTAGTTTTTTCCTGTTATTTTGTTGACCTATAGGGTCTTTTAATCTGTGATCTTTTCATCTTTCTTCTTTCTTATTTTCGTCAGTGTCTAGTCAATTTCTCTCAATACATGAGGCACTTTACATTCGAAGTTCTGCGAACTTTCTTATGTAACTCTCAAGTATCTGGTCGAGAGGAATAAAATTTTATCCCTGTAAATTTGTGATTGTATCACTTATGAATGAAATATAGTTTCGGGATTTCAAAAAAGAAAATATATTGGTCATGGGCGGACTATGATGCTCTTCCTAATTGTTTGTGGTTGACGTGGTTGGGGTCTTAAAATCTTAGACCACCCACGACCCCCATTCACCTGTGATTGATTGGCACAACATGAGTTATGTCGTGTTGCCTTGTAAAATAATCGTGTCAATCTGATTCTAGACGCCGATGACCACCACTGCCTAACTCTTAAGTTATTGTGTATTCGGGGGCGGCCCTGCTCGCTTTGGGCTACCCAATTTTGAAAGCCACATTTTAGTAAACTTCAATAAGGCAGTATCTTATAAGTGCCTATAAAAGAAAAACTAACCCAGGTCAAAAAACAGACAACAGGATGACATGACGGGCACTTTAAATCCAAGTTGTTGTTAAGGGCCCATCATTTCATTTGTGGTTGATTCAAATAAGACCCCTAGTGTTTAACCAACTACAAAATTTGGCCCTAGTTGTGACCAACTATGAAATTTGGCCCTCATGTTTATAATTAATAACTCTAGGAATCGTGCTTTCATCTTGTTTTTTGGTGGGTGTTCTAAAAAAGTCTTGATATCTTCTTACCTTCCCCATTCAAAATATTTCATGGTTTCCTGCCATACCCAAGTTATGAATATACATAAATATAATTAGTTGTTTATCATGTTTTCATCTACATGCCCAAGACCAATTTCACAAATTTAATTGTGACAGTTATCTAATTCATTCTGGTTACCATGAATGACCTAACCAAATACATGAATGAGTTTTCCTAAAACAATATGGTTTTCATGAGTTTGTCCTAGATTCATGATCATAGGTTATCTCCAATGATCATAGGTCAAAAAAGAGCTCAAGCTCATAACTCACTATATGAGCTTGAGCTCATTGAATCGGCAATCTTCTATGATCAACAAGTTAAATACCTAATTCACGATCGTGGAATTAATAGTCAACTCCTAATTTGGTACGTTATATGCGTAAGTAAATAGTATGTAATGAATTTTTTTATAGATTAATCATTAACCGATTTATAATGTAATAAGATCTGACTTACTTTTGTTGAAGAAAAATCTCTCTAATTTGGGTATAAATTAGTTTCTCAGAATATATGGTCTCACAAGAATTATTAATTGTGATTTTTCTTTGGAAAAATTTGCTACACGGTTATCTTGCATATTATACTCTTTTTGTTATCGATGGTGATAAGTATGATAGGACGATGCTCGTATATTTAATTTCGAAATAAGTTAAACTCTGATATGGTAGACTTTTATCAAGACGCGTGGATTGCTGACAATTTTCGCTAGCTTTACCTGTTACAGTTGCATATGCAGAAATTAGTTTCTCTAAATTTGAAGTTTAGGTAATCTTATGTCCGTTGTACACATAATAATTTTTTTATGATAGTAATAATGTTTCTATGATAAATATGAGTTTTGAGTTTTTTTTTTTTTTTTTTTTTTTTTTTTTTTTGAAGATTAATTACCTGTTACGGTGATAATTAGTAATAATTTAGTCGACTTTTTCATTGTTAATACAATTTAAACTATATAGTGCTAAATTGGAAAACTTAAAGAGATTCAGTTTCCTGGTGGATGGGGAAGGTAGAAATGCTGCGGCTTTAACAAAGAAAAAGACTTCCCAGAAAACTTGTCATTGAAGAAGCCTGATTAGTGACTGTTACCATCTTGGACGTTTTCTTTTTCCTGTCATAAAGATGATAAACACGATTCTTTTTAGTATTAGAAGTAATCTTCTGTGTGTGAGCGATGATGATTAGGTCTGTCCCTGCAATAGCTTCAAACGCTAAGTTTATTATAGTGTCCCTTTTCCAATCAACATGAATAGTCTCTTCAATCCAAGTACTACTCTTCTTTTCCTCCTTCTCATATGGATCTTCGTGTAATATCCAAAACACAAAAGTGTTTTTCGTTGTACTAACAACCAATAATCTCTCTGTAAGAGATACACAATCGTCTATCTCCAGCAAATCAAATTTAAAGTGGACAAAATCAGGGATTGAGATCGTCCTGAACTTTTCACTTCCAACATCAAATGCCACGATAAAGTCATACCCCCCTAGCTTCTTCCAGAAAATGGAACCATTTGCATAAACACAGTCTCTTGCAATCATACACGGTGGTACTTCATCAATCCTTCTCCAGCATTCATCTTCCCCTACTGTGAATACGTCGCAAAACATACTGTTACAGGCATGCCATATGCGCACGACCTTATGTATCTTCGATATAGGATCAAATCCTAGTCCATAACTAACAATACGAGGGAAACCTAAAAGACGAGATAATATTTCTCTCTCCTCTTTTAATATTCCTAGTCGTCTTTCTTCACGAGTGCTAAGGTTGTAAATATAAAAGGGGCTTTTGCATTCGGAGTACTCCCGGATACATACCAAACCGTTTATGGGTTTCAGCAAACGTTCACGCACGGGCACTATTATGTTATGAGCATGACTTGTTGCAGCACATCCATGCAGATCCATTGGAGATAAAGAGATTTGGGTGTTGTCGAGACGAACAGAGAAAAGGAGCATTGGGTAATTATCGGGTCGGCTAAGATGTAAATCATGAAAGTATTGATCGTGTTGAATCAAGTAGAACCAATCTTTGGATACGGATTTAAACCGCATCAACGTCTTAACAGGAACTCTGCTAAGTATGTTGGATACTATGTCATAATTCTTTGGGATCAAAATATGAACAGAACCCAAGATAGTCTTTCTCTTCTTCATGGTATGCATACTTATTTTTTGGGGGTTTCCTACCACAAAAAGAGACCTACTGTCTCTGGGTATTTAAATAAGAGGATTAGGAACTACTAATCCTCAATCCGAGTGGAAATAGAAATTCTAATTGGAAATAAAATGTCTGAATTTTCTCAACCAATATTCTATCCGCTGACCCTAAAAATTTCCCCAAATCATAAAAAAGGTTCCCTATTAATCTTCTTAAAATCTTCACTGAAACAAATAAAAATAATACCTTATCTCTCAAGTTAACCTAGAAAACTTGATGAAGACTCCATACCTGGTTGAGCAATTCTGATGATGGTGAGAACTCGACCGACCAAACTTCAGAATCACAGTGTATAAGTTAATCGATGAATTTTAAGCAACTAAAACAATGACAATTCAACAATCTGATTTTCGATTAATAAATAAATACCCACCCACGTAAATCAATGGAATAAGAGGAGGATCTAAAATTTCAGATGAATTCGAGCCCTAACAAAGGAGTAGGGCATCGGAATACAGGTTTGCCCTAACTGCCTTTTGGAGTTTTGAGTTGCATATAGTATAAAGGCCACATTTTTTTTGGTTCGCTTCGGGTCACCAAAAAGGCAGGGCCGGGTATTTTAAAAGGTCCAACAAATTGTTATTGGTGTCCCTCGTGACAAAGTTTAGAAGGAGAGAGTGCCAAAAAGAGATGTCAAGAACACTTCTAATGGTCCATTTGTCAAAAATAAATAAATTATAGGCGCCTTTAAAATTAGTTAAGTTATTTCGTCTTCAACTTGTTGGAGGTTACGAAACTTCTATCAGCTCGATCTGATGTATTAACCGTTCGATGATTCATCATCGATACATGAAAGTACCAACGATTAAGACCTAAGGTGTACATACTCTCAGGTCCACAATATCACGCCCATAACTGAATTATGTCCCACTCAGCTTTCTTCAATTTCTAGGGCGTTTGATTCGTGAAGTAGAAAGAGAAAAGATAAAGTTGGTCTAGTGTCATAGTGTGAGTATTAAACCCTAACCCTACTAAATTAGGGGTTTCCTTGTTCTATTCTAATTAACTTCAAAATTTTGATCATCAATAATTGAAGTTAAGATTCTTTAGTTTTTATTGAATTTAGGTTCAGATTGACTTTCATGGATTCGAAATTTCGAGGTGATTGTATATTGATGGTCGATTGCTAGGGTTAAATGCTTCTCGGAAGATCTATTACGGATTGGATTAAACAGATATCTTTATGCATGGGGTAAGTAATTATCTTCCTCTATAGATCAAGAAATTCAGTTCAAAATTTGAAATTTAATTCATTTTGATCTTTAAATATGGAAACGCTTTTAAGTAAGGATCTTATTCAGCTTGTTCTTTAAGCATGGTATTTATTAGGGTTTCCATTCCTTTCTTGAGGTTTTTATTATGTCGAACTTCAAGGATTTTGCTTTAACATCTTCTAGGGATTTGGTTTTTTTTTTTCTAGTAAGATGCTTGTTTTTTTTTAAATCATTCTTTATCAAATGGAGAACTTTTGGTTGTGGCAGAAGGTTAATGAGGCACTTTTAGGGTTTTTTGTGATAATTCTTCGTGTTAACAAGTGTTTATCAATGGAGAAGTTTAGAGATAAATGGAGGTCTCTTTTCAGTGTAAGAGACAAATACTATCTTCTTGGACTTTTTTTTAGCTCAGAAAGTTCATAGAAAGCTAAAATTTAAAAAAAATTGTGATAATTCTTCGTGTTAACAAGTTCAGATTATGATTTATTGTCTATGCTTTCAGATCACAATTATGTGTTATATTTATCTTGATTTTGTGTTTTTTCTAGACTACTGGGTACTAATAATGTTTTCCGAAATACTGCTTTCTGAGTTTTTATTGACTACAAAAACAATTTTCTTATTAAGCTACTATTTTTGGTTGTAATTGTTCAATAATTTCCGTACTTGTGAAAACTGTCAGAAAGCATATCAATTTGCGATTAAATGCTACAGGTCCAGTGTGATCTGGCTTCTTGAGGAATCTTATTTAACGTGGCAACCACTATACGTGGATCTAACCCTTAAACGTCCATTTAGAATGCTAAGTCTTGGTTGTTTGGCTTCCGGTTACTGCTTGAGGTTCTATCATTAGTCCTTAATTGTCCACGGTCCACCCTACCACTGGTTTAATGCATCATTAGGTGCAATCACTCTTGGTGATAAGTAACATCAATACTCGGACAATTTGATACTTGAATGATTTGCCTGATAACTACGACAAGGAAATAAATTTATTAATGAATGAATGAATGTGTTTGTGTATGTGTATAGTTTGTCGAATAATAAAGAAATAGTAAAATATTGTTCAAAGGAGAAATAAATATTAAGTATAAATGAAGGATATAATAACTACGACAAGAACGTGTACATATGTGATACAGTTGTGTTCCCGAATTGGCCTGATCTGCTCATTCTATCCAGCAGATCATACTAGTATCCTTATCCATACTGGAGTGGTCCACATGTTAGATGATAAGCTATTTAGGTGATAGCCGCTAGTCATCTTCCAGGTAGGCAGGCACCCCACAATACCACATCGAGATCATATTCGTTTGTCAAAGCAGAGTGTTACCAGCTTAAACATCGACGTGCCAATTATTGTATGTTTAGCGGAGTAGTAAAGACTAAAGAGACATCATTGTATTGTAAAACCTGCCAATGGTTTCTTTCTGAGCTGAAGTGGGATCTCTCTCTCCACCTCCGACCAACATTTCGCTCTCTACTCCTATTCTTGATACCCATGTCCCATCATACGAGATCTTGAGAATGAAATTACCACAATCTTTTTGTTAGGTGCAGTAGCATTTCATATGTTCTTGAAGGGTTGATATTGGAGTTTGCTTCTGTTATTTAAATAACTCATTGGATGGTAGCTCTAATTGCATTTCATATGTTCTTGAAGGGTTGATATTGGAGTTTACTTCTGTTATTTAAATAACTCATTGGATGGTAGCTCTATTTGATATTAGTGCTTTGTTTCGTGAGTTATATAGGGTTCTGGTTTGCCAGTGCTAACCATTTTTCAGGTAACAACCTCATTTGCAACAGAGCAGAGGTTGTTTTGGATGCTTTACGAAGGCGACACCAATTACTGCTGTGGATGAGCCAGCGAAGGGACTGAAAATTCAAGGTCGAACTGTGAGGAAACCTAGTATATCTGAGGATTTCTGGAGCACTAGCACATGTGAGATGGAAAACAGCGCAATTCAGTCTCAGCGCAGTGTCTCATCCATCGGTGCATCAAACCAAACGCTTGATTCCAACACTGGAGCAGGCAGTACAAGCAATCCTCCTGAATTTGTGAATCACGGCAAGTTCATGTTTATTCTTCTCTTGAAAGTGATAAAATAGTTCAGTGTGAAGTTCTTTGTTCCTAACATATTAGCTCATGAGGATTCAACTTTATCCGCAAAATATGTATAGTCATATGGACTTTTGATTAATTTGATAATACATATCAGTGCGGTGGTTCTGAAATCCTTTCTGTCTTTGGGTGCCCTAGGTCAAATTTATTCTGGTCTAGCTCATCTGCTCTATTTCATTTTTCTCCAAATTGGAGTGAAAAATGGCATTACCAAGAATATGCAACTTAGGCTTTATCATACTGGTTCTTGTATTTCTTATTCTTCCCTTTGTCGTTCTTATTGGAATTATGATTGCAGGTCTTGTGCTCTGGAACCAAAGTAGACAGCAATGGATAGGAAATAAAAAGTCGGGCAGCGAGACTAAACAGGTTAAAGAGCCTCGGTTAAGGTGTGTTTTATTTTGGAATCTGTGAGTTTGCAGCCTTGGTTGATATCGAAGTCGAACCTTTTAGAATCAGTTTGGAAGTGCAACCTATATCCTGGTTTCTTGATTTATGACAAACGATATAACTGAAACTTGATCTGGTAATTCTAGAGTTCTAGTTAGTGGCGTGACCTTATTGACATCAGATTTTGATTTGATTTTCCAACTGGTATGAGACCTAAGTTGAAATTATAAACTTCGAACCATGTCGAAGTGGTTGATGTGATATAGTGAGTAGGGTACTACGGTTATTTCAAAACCTTGTCCCTGAGGAGACCAATATTACATGAATGCAGTTCGCTCTCATATGTGGTACAGGTACCGTACGTGATACGCTACCATGTGAGTATGTGGTACACTAGGGGTATTCCTCTTCGTTAAACTATTTTAGGATACACGTTTTGGACTATTTCTACTAGATAATATATACGCCATATGATGAGCAGAGGTCAAATACACCAACTCTCAGCCATCTTATCTCTATTAAACTTAAAAGTCTTGACTAGCTATCCAATAAATCAGTATGGCAACAACTCAACTAGTTTAGCTCCCATATTTTTACAAAGAATTTGGGTTAATTAGGACTAGAGATTCCGATACGCCAAATTCGGAGATCTGATCGTGAACCTACCCTAAAAGGGTACAGGGAAATCGGTACGCCGTATGCAAGGGAGGTAGAGTAGTTGGTAACTCTGAAGGAAACCATGACCCCGCTGCAACATTCACTCACCTGAAATCTATTTTCTCTTCCAAATGTTAGAACATAAGACACTTCACTATTCATGATCTTGACCTTTCTTTTTTGTTCATCTCTTAATCGACTCTTTTATTTCTTGTGTTCGCAGTTGGAATGCGACCTACGACAATTTACTTGGAAGCACCAAGCCTTTCCCCCAACCAATCCCTCTCTCGGTAAGTCAACTCCTACTCCTACCCGCCAAGTTTGTTACTTGGTTCAGCTAATCTTTCATTTATTTATGTAGTATTGTGGTAATGCTGAGGTTGATTTTCGACAATGCCAACTATGGGTTAAATTTTTTGAACATTGGGCAGGAAATGGTAGATTTCCTTGTTGATATATGGGAGCAGGAGGGGTTGTATGATTAATAGCTCAATGATCCTGGTTTGTCGCTGTAATCTTTCTAAAGTTTAGTACAAAAATAAACCCTAAAAAGAGAAAGTTAGATGGAATTATTTGTGTATTCAAAATTAACGACATTTGATGACGATAATAGTTTCTTACTAAAATTTCGAATTGTACACAGAGTATTGGATTACCTGTCTTCTTCTCTCTTATCTTTCCCTCATGTTGGATACTATGTTTTGAAATATTATGGTTTTATCTCGTCTTCTAAAATCTTATTGTTCGCTCTGTCGTATAATTTTTTTTTTTTTGTGATTTTTTAAGTGTTTTATGGGAAAAGAATCTTTATGAGGATTGTTTTGTTATATCTCAATCCATTTTTTGTTTTTCATTCTTAATTGTTTTCCCTTTTCATCTATACTTTCTAGTTCTTTTTTACGAAAATACAGGACAATACGAGTACAATAGATCATATAGCATGTGTTTGTTAGCTTAAATACGAGTACAATAGTTATGTTATACTTATATAGGCCAACCAAAATCCCCACGAAAATACGTGTTCGTTTGTTCTTTACTATATTTCCATTCATTAAAATAGAAAAATGTTAATAGTGCCAGCATAATTCTATGTACTTGGTATTTGTATCACTGTAGTCATTCTGGAAAGGTAACATATATTATTTAAACAAACATAGGTTTCTAAGAAGTTGGGAGAAAATGAACTAGGTCATGTGTTCCTCATTTTTCATGTTGTTTGGGAGATCCAATATCTTCTCTCTATTTCCCCTACCCCCCCCTTGTAAAGTGTGAACCGTATAGAATATAAAATGATATTGGTTTCCTTCCTATGGGGTGCCAAATGCGAAACCGTGTCGAGATAAGTTCGATGTACCAATTCTTTTTTAATTTTTTCTTTGTCAAAAAAAATGTTATTTTAAATTTATGTAAGTCATATTATAATTGATGGAAAAAGTTATTTATCACAAATAAATCCGTACGTTAATGTATATACTGGTCGGTCGGTAGCATTTTAGAATGTAAAATTATATTAATGTTAACAAAGGGTGAAAGTACAGAATCATATAAAGTTAGTGTTTAGAGACACTAGTTTTTCAAAGTTAAATGAAGTCGATTATCTTATTTTATTTTCTTTATAAGATCAAATATAATTGGTGTTAAGAGATACACTATATCCCTCCATAAAAAATAACAAGGAGAATGTAGAAATGGGGTTCCTCTATTAAACTCATCCAAAGAAAATTTTGTACTAAGTTCTTAGGGCTCATATAAAAATGACTCAAAATTTAATTTGTGGAGGACATTTTATTTTTTATGGTGTAGACATTCTCAAAGGGAGTTGGCAATAATCGTCGACTAAATAACCAATGGATATGGTTCTTTGTGCTTCGATTTTCCCTTTGCTTGGCACTTTCACAACACATCTCATTGGGGTGGTCCGCCCTGCCCTTTCTCAATCCTAGGGTGGAATTAGGACTTTTGTTAGGCTGGAACACATTTCCTTATCGAAAGCATTCTAGTGAGCAATGTTAGGTTCATTTGTTCGGACCTTAAGAAATTGTCGCATCCTAGACAAATTCATATGGGGCAATCGTCCCAATTTTAGTGTTACATACGGGATGGGTCAAAACTTGAGGTGTCTAATCCTGACATATGTATGAATTAATTGTTCATTAAATCTATTGCGCCCTTCTGAATTCATCAACACTCTTTCATTCATTCATCCATCATGTAATGTTTTATCTAAACTGGTATTTGAATCTGGTCTTTTTTTAGTTTAAACCATCTTAAAAGATTGCATCTGATTCCAACATTTTAGCTAAACCATATGACATACATATGGATATATAGATGTACCCAACAATACACAAACAATTGTGTACAATTAAGTTTGAGGAGAGATTTGAATGGGACCCACATCAATACATGTTGTTGTGGTGGTTCAGAAATGCATGAACCAACAAGCTAGGAAGGAAGGCATGGGTCACCATATAAAAATTGGTAAGAAAGAGAGAAGTTTAGAGAGAGGAAGTCATTAGGAAGGTTAGAATAAATAGACTTTAATGTCTCAATACAAAGCCTTGAGTCTTTCAACAAAAAAAAATACAAAGCCTTGAGTGAATATTTAGAGAGAGAAAGACATTGTGTAGGAAACTTGTAGGGAAGGGGTAGAATCAATGGATCTAAATGTTTAATACAAATCCTTCAAATTTAGACTTTTTTCTTTATTTGGTGTGTAAACTATATTTTTAGGAAGACTTCTTAGTCATACACCATCTACTTGCATTTAACATGTTCTCTCAATTATTATTGGTTTCTTTACCTATAAATTATTGTATATTGTTTTCTCCATTTTTAGTACTACCCCCTTGGAAGATTGGTCTATTTAGTAGAAGCTACTTAATAAACTTTATAAGACTAACAAGCACTCTCTTGACCATGGTCAATAATTATCGACTTTGAAGAGCACTCACAACCCTACCATCATGTATATTAAAACAGATCAGTCGGTATGAGAGGGATAAGTCTGACCGTCTATTTATTTTGGGAATTTGATAAAGACATCTGACGGCTGCTATAAAATCTTCTTTGTGTAAATGTACTCAAAATATAAAGGTAATAGCGTCATTCTATTTTATATTGTCCCACTTTCTTCTCATTCTACTTTTCTCTCTCAAGGTTTCTCCAACCAATCTTCTCACTAAATTAGTTTGTTAGGATCTCTCCACTAAATCGGTTATAATATCCCAACTATATAAATCACTTATAATATCCCCAACTATATAAATCAGTTATAATATCCCCAATCTTCCAGGGACTCGATCCCACTATTCGATAAGGTTAGCAGAGATGTCCAACCACTGTACTAAAGGTGGCAGACATTTGAAGAATTTGAGAATGTTACGCATTAGCCAAGAGGAATCTGTGAGACGCGACGGAAACCTGGTTTATATAAACACGAAATTACCCTTTAAAACTATATGTATATGAGAAACGGATAGCGATTTGAGTTTACTTCAGAAAAAATCATACTGACTACATCAGTTGGTAGTTTAGGCTAGACTAATCCCACCGGTGGATTGATGAATCTTTCCAAACTAAATGCCAATTGGTGTATAAATGAGAGGTTTTCTATTATTAAATAGGAATCAAAAAAATTTATTTTCTTAAATGTTTACATAGAAAAAGAAGGCATAGAGAATCACACACAATAGGATAACAACAAGCCACCCAAGGATGTTAAATATCCTATAGTTACCCAACAATATCCTATCTAACCAAGGATTTCCTAATCTAACTTTCTTTCACAAAAAAAATCTAATTTTCTTTCACCAAATAAGTGCAATTCACAGTACACGAGCCATAACTTGTGTTTATTAGGGAAGGACTTATTAATAGTCTTAACAATATCTATTATATAAAACAGAAGGGAAAACGATGACTGGGACAAACATCCTTTTTTAATAAAGGATATTGTCTAGAAGTCCTTCTCAAAATTCAAAATATAGTCCTTCGTAGAAATAAAGTTACCTATTTAAAAAACAATAATCCTTCCTTCTTAGAAATTAAAATCATCTATATAACAAAACACAATGTTTTGTGCTGACTGGGACAAACCAAATGATAGATCTAACCGTCTGTTGTATTTTTTCTCAGATGTTAGCCATTAGATCTCTTACCTACCTGAAAAAAACACAATTCTTTCACCCATTCACTAAATCTATTATACAAACCCACGATAATTTTGACCGTTCAATTTCCACAGTTGAATCTCAACCCTTAGTTCTTATCTCAAATTATAACCACCATCATAAAATTAATGAAAGATTAATTTTATACTAATGACCATTTTCACAATTTATTATCTCCATAACTTTTTCAATATTAATTGTGTTTTAGGTTATGAAATAATAACCCTTAGATCTTAATTCCTAAAATCTCATAAAATCTTAACCCTTGATATCTCCCTCGTAACCTCTCTATCTCCATAATTTTCAAAAAATAATTGTCTTTCGGTTATAAAAGAAGAAGATTGATGGATTTTATCTCCCAATCCTTTCTCTATATATACTTTCCATTTTCAATCTTTCTTTCTTACACTTCTATCTACCTTTTTCTTACCAAATTTCTTATTTTTTAGTAGAAGAAATTTTTTTCGATGGTTCAACATTAGTTTTTCTTAGTTGATT
Organism: Eschscholzia californica; assembly: GCF_041429995.1. Lineage (NCBI taxonomy): Eukaryota > Viridiplantae > Streptophyta > Magnoliopsida > Ranunculales > Papaveraceae > Eschscholzia > Eschscholzia californica. The sequence continues at coordinate 46,965,346 of NW_028238472.1, forward strand.
TAGCATTAGTTTTTCTTAATTTTGTTAATATGTATTAGTAATGTATGATTAATACATAAAATTCAGTATGTATAGATCTTTTATTAATAGTGTGTATTCTCCATAAGTTTACTGAAATAATTAATTGTAAATACAATTGTTGCTAAACGATAAATCTCCTTCTCTCTACATGTATCTCTTTCTCTATCGATTTACTTTATTTTCGCTTTCTATGTTAATCTTTCTAAAGTGCAGAATTAAATTTTTCATTGAAGTTTTGATTTTCAATCTTTTTGTATCGCTTCTACTAGATTTGAAAAGCATCTATTTGAAGAGTTAGTTGTTATTCTTTCTCTGATTTTACGATTTAAATCTATTATTTTTTTTACTTTTCAAAAAAAAAATTGAGGTGAGTAAGAGTCAATTAAGTGGTAGTTTTATATATATGCGTATATGAAAACCTCTGTGATTTTAATCTCTTGTAAAAGTAAAATGAATTTTTACCTTTTTTATACGACCTAAAAACTTCAGTGATTTTTTATGTTGCTTCCAAAACTAATTATCGATTTCAGACCACTTAAAAACTATTGACTTATTTTAAATTTTTTATTTATGATCTTATGTTCGCCAATGTTATTCTTGTTTCATATTTAAATGTGATGTACTTCGTATTCATCAGTCAAAAATCATTGACTTTTTATGATTCGCAAGACACAATTGTCCGTGCCCTAGGGGCACGGGTTATAACTAGTCTATATAATAAAACAGAAGGGAAAACGATGACTGGGACAAACATCCTTTTTTAATAAAGGATATTTTCTAGAAGCCCTTCTCAAAATTTAAAATATAGTCCTTCGTAGAAATAAAGTTGCCTATTTAAAAAACAATAATCGTTTCCTTCTTAGAAATAAAATAACTAATTTAAGAAAAAAAAGAAACATATAAATTTCAAGGGTTAAGGAAGAAAATTAAAATCTCTCTCTCTCACTAAAATAATAACTAATTTAAGAGAAAAAAAACAAAAAAATAATACAAAAAAATAATAACTAATAAAAATCTTTCTCTCACGATAAAATATAACAATAAATTTCGTAACATTTGATTGATACAAGTGTCCGTGCCCTAGGGCGCGGGATGTATCCTAGTCACAAACTAAACCAAGATCTTTTGTACGTTTAGCATTTTCTACACACATATATATATATATACCACCTATCCAAATATATACATGTAGTATTATCTTAATTCTGTCACCCAACTTGGTGGGTGGTCTAGATACACTCCCAAACTCTTAAAAACACCAAACTCCACTTGGGTTTGGCGTTTTTCTTCCCAATATTAATATGGTTGAAAGAATAAGTTATTGAGAAACTTAATTTACAAAATGAGCATCCAGATATAAATTTCGAGACGAAAATTAAGAAAAAATTGTGAACAACTATATTTTAGATTAATGTACTCTTTGATATATAAATTTCGAGACGAAAATTAAGAAAAAATTGTGAACAACTATAGTTTAGTGTTCAACAAAAAAAAAACTATAGTTTAGATTAATGTACTCTTTGATATATGTGCTTGAGTCGAGAAATTCAATAATTTTAGCTTTTATGTCTTGTACATATTTATGATTATAGTCTCACATAATAAAATAGTAGTTCATTATGAAGAATGTAACGTTAAAGTTTTTATCCTTGTACACATTTATGAGAATAGTCTCACATAATTTTAGCGTTCAACAAAAAAAAAACTATAGTTTAGATTAATGTACTCTTTGATATATGTGCTTGAGTCGAGAAATTCAATAATTTTAGCTTTTATGTCTTGTACATATTTATGATTATAGTCTCACATAATAAAATAGTAGTTCATTATGAAGAATGTAACGTTAAAGTTTTTATCCTTGTACACATTTATGAGAATAGTCTCACATAATGAATAGTACTTCCATAATAAAGAATATAACATTATTGTCATGTTTACTTATCAACAATTGATTCTGAGTTTGATGATCACAAATTTAAATAGTATTAGAGTCATATTTACGTGTGACAATCTTACAGTTACACGTGTACCACGTCATCTAAAAATTTAACGTGTTTTAGATTAAATAAGCGTCACACATGAATATACGTACAAAACATTCTCGAATGCAACAATAATGGTCTGATAACTTATAATATAATATCTAGGTAATCTCTGTTACCAATTGATTTTGGCCACAAATATAACACATCTCACAATTTTTTTTGTAGATACATGTTACAAACTTACATATTAAAATTGGGTGTGACTATGCGTAGTGTGGCTTTAGCTCATCCAACTTGGCATATTGTATTGGTCAATCAATCCCACGCCCACTTGCATTTTATGTAATAGTTTGGTTACTGGGGTCATATGCATCCAGATGGTTTTGCTTTGCTATTCATTTATTATATTATACCACTTTGTATAGTTTTAGTTAGACCCATAACACTGCCAATTGGGGTTATCATATTTTTTAGTTTGTTTTTAAGGAAATTTACTTGCTCTTTTGAATGGTAGGTTACCAAATCTAAGAAAACTTCACACAATTACCATTTTTTTTGTTGCAAGCTTCGTACAAGTACCATGTCCAATTTCAGATTTCTTGAAAAAAAAATACGTGAATAAGGCGACTGATCAAAAAGACGGAGATCTAACGATCAACAAAAGTTCAAGATATTTGAAAATCTAAAAGATTGAGTTTCATGTATTTAGAATATCTTTTTTTTTTTTTGAAATAGTTGCTCTTTATAGATTATAATAAAATACTTTTACAATACTGCTTAATTAAAAGATAAGGCACTTGCTTCCATATCTTGGCTCTTTTTTCCTCTCTAGCCCACTTTGTCAGCTTGTCTGCATGAGAGTTTAGCGTCATCCTTATATATTGAAAAAGGATGCTGTTGAAATTTCCTATCATATCTCGGATTTTGTGGATGTGAATCTTTGATTGCATTTGATCGTATGCTTTCGATCTTGGATGTGCTTGATGAGGTTATAGTTGTCACTTTCGATGATGATGTGCTTATAGGCTCGGAATTTTGCCCTTTAGAATATCTATTGTAATCATCAAATATTATTATTAGATAATTCATTCTATAGATACGAGTAGGTTCTAGAGTTTATTAATTCTATATTGTTTGTCCAAACTAACGAATCAAACAACAATCATAGTACTATTAACAAATTCATTATTGGTTTGTCTGTGGATGCAGGTCGAGATTGTGGGGGATCTTCGACTGAACCACGTCAAATTATTGTGTCGAATATCTCTCTGATTATTATCTAATCCTGAATTTAACATGGTACCCAAGCAGGTTGATTGATGACAGTCAATTGCACGGACCAATATAACCCATTAACTAAAACTCAATTGATGACGGTTGATTTTACAAACCATAAAACCATAAATCTTGAAAACATTACAAACCATAAGGCGATTACTAACCATAAATTAATCAATCAAGAGAAAGCATAAATCGAAACCAATAAAACCATAAAATCATAAATACTAAAACCATTACGAATCGTAAAACAAATTCTTAAAGCTTACAGACCATAAATCAAAATCCTAAACATTGTAAAACCTGGAAGAAATAAATCGTTTAAAAGAGTGAGAGTGCTTGAAATTTTCTATTGTCAAAAAAAAAAAGATGGATGCATGTTGTCAAAGAAAAAACCCTAAAGCCAAACAGTTTGTGTGAGGGAGAAAGAGATCGATTGAGTCATTCTGCATAATCTAATTGCATAATAACAACAAAAGCAATTTCAATCACAACTTAATTTTTGATAATGTTGAGAGAGAAAAAAACAAATAAGAGTGTATTTTATGCTTTCTATTACTTTCTCTCCCAATTCAAGTCTTGGGGTTTTGCTCCTCATGAGATCCAACAAAATTTCAATCTGCCAACCAAATTTATATCTTTAACCTAATTCTCTTAGGCCTACTTTTCTCTCAAAATATCCTCATGTGTATTGATCAAAGATCCATGAAAAGGTTCAACCACTTTGCCCGATGTATGCTCGGTGATTTGCAGGATCCGTTCTAGGGTTTGGTAAACCCTAAAATTTGGAATGTTGTTTTCTTTCAAACAGTTACGTCTTCTTGAAGACGAATCAGACAAAGAAATCTACAGGATAAATCAAAGAGTTTAAATCAAAGAGGGATATAAGATCTTGTTTTCTTTCTCTCTAACAGGGTGTTCTCTCTAACAAGGTGTTTGGAAAATTTCCTAAATACCATGTAATTGTGATAAGAGTATGTGTGGAGCGGTGCTATTCTAGTTAGGGCGATGACACCACTGGTGGTGGTGCCGGAATAGTATTAACCGTTTGATTGGCAATTCAAGTAATTTCCAGGGATTTTATTCAGTTATAGATAGTTATTTCTTATATCTTTCTGGTTCTTGTGATATTAAGAAGTTGGATCGGATTCTAAGATTGATCCTGTTAGTGTTGCGGAGCAAGGGAGAAGAGAGAGTTATTAGATTTTCTATATACTTAGTACAATAAAAGTACGTTTCTTTGTTGGTCTTTAGGGCCTGTATTGTAGGTCTTTAGGACCCTTGTATTATTTTCGTTTTTATTCAGGATCGAGATGTTTTGATCATGGACCACTATTGGGAATTTCTTCATCAAATTACTACTCTCTCTACCGATGTACCGGAACCAGAGGCGCATACTGAAGTTCTGAACACCGACGGTTGACGGCGAGAAGAGAAGAAGGTGAAAGAAGTATCAGTTATAAAAACTACCCTCAGATGGTCAGTGCCGACTGCACCAGTAGCAGTCCACCAGTTAGATCAGACAGCTCTAGTGGCACCCCAAGTGGGCATAACTTGTCTTGTTTGTCCAATTATGGTTGTGTCTTTGTTGTTTAAACTTCATGTTGTAATTCACATTAGCCTATTGGCCTTTATATGAAGTTTGATTTCCAAAAAAAAAAAGAGTGTATTTTAGGGTAAGTCTTAGTTATATAATCTTAATTTGTTAGAGATAAGTTTAGGAGGTGTAATCTTCATCCTAGGAGATAAGTTTGGGAGATGCACTCTTAACCCTAATAGAAAATTTGGGATGTGTAATCTTAACCCTTGGAGATAAGTTTGGGAAATATAATCCTAATTCTTATCTAGGAGGTGTAATCTTAACCCCTGGAGATAAGTTTGGGAATTGCGCTCTTAACCCTTATAAATAAATTTAGGAGGTGTAAAGTTTAATCCTTGGAGATAAGTTTGGGATATGTAATCTTAATTCTTGTACATAAATTTATAAGTTGGAAGATCTACCCTTAAAGATAAACCTAGGATGTGCAATCTGAACTCTGGGAGATAAGTTTGGATGATATAATCTTAATTTTTGTAGATAAATTTAAGAGGTGTACTATTTACCCTAGGAGATAAATTTAGGAGGTATAATCTTAACACTTGAAGATAAGTTTGAGAGGTGTAATCTTCATCAATTAATTTATAGCTATGGTGTGTAAAATCGCCTTTAGGGCCTCCAAAAAAGTCTTTGGGACTTAATTTTTGTAGATAAATTTAAGAGGTGTACTATTTACCTAGGAGATAAATTTAGGAGGTGTAATCTTAACACTTGAAGATAAGTTTGAGAGGTGTAATCTTCATCAATTAATTTATAGTTATGGTGTGTAAAATCGCCTTTAGGGCCTCCAAAAAAGTCTTTGGGAATACAGACTTAGTTAATCAAGATTGATTTAGGGGGTACTTTTATTTTTAGCCCAAAATTTTACTCAAGTGTATTTTGTCTCCTAATCTTTATCTTCACCTCACACTTTTAACCACCGCCACCATTTCTGACTCTCAACTACCTTTTCTCTCTATTTCTTTTCTCTTTATCTTTTTATCTTTCTTTTTCTCTTATTTTATTTTCTTCTTTTCCTTGTCTCTTCATTTGTCTTTCTCCATCTCTCTCCTGCTAATTCTCTATTCGTCTCTCTCGGTCATTTTCTCTTCCTCTTATTATTTCTTTCTCTCTCAATGTTCCGGCGAAAGGAAGTGTTTACTTCCTTGGAACCCCCTTCTTTTGAGATGAAGGGGACCTCGATCTGGGTTTCCTGCAATACTCTTTTCGAGTTTCAAAGTTTTCGTGGTCGACTAGCCATGAGATGTACATTATACATCTTGTGATCGACTGCCACAAAACCCTCGAGTAGGGTTTCGCTGGAAATCCTTCTAGCTGGGGGAACATTTTCCTTCGTTGGATCGCTGGAATAATGAGATAGGTGGATAATGAGCAGGGGAGATAGAAAGAAAGATAAAACGCATGATAGACGGGAGAACGAGAGAGAGAGAGAAAAAAAAAAGAACGAACAGGAGAGTGGGAAAGAGAGAGGGAGAGGAAAAGAATAAGAGATCGAAAGACGTGAGGAGACAGAAGGAGAGAAAGAGATGGTAGTGGTGGTCATAGTTGGTGGCTGGATGAGAGATGAAGATTAGGGGCAACAAACAAAAAGTAAATTTTTGGACTCAAAATCAAGTTGTCCCAAATCAAATCTAATTGACCAAAGTTTTTGTTCCCTGAAAACTTCTTAGATGCCTTAGACAGATTTCAAATTCATTTATGTCAAATATAAAATAAGCTCGCATTAAGAGAAACCAACGACTTTTCACCACATAGACATATAAGTTGATTTGTAAATGACGTGCACCTTCTTGACATATGAATACAGTTCAAAATTCAACAAGTGCAACAAAAAAAATCACTCTAAAGTGTCATTTGGAAAGTAAAAGTAGAAATTCTTGTATGACACTTACATCTAAACTTTTACCGAAGCAATACAAAGTGTTGTAAAGTAATCCCCTATCGATAATGAGACGAAATGTGGTGCTCATCTTAAGAGGTTAAGCACCTTTCCCTAGTGTGGTCTTTTAAAATCGTGAAGTCCAGGTGTAGCAAAGCGGACACTATAACTAGCAGCTCAGAAAGTTGGTCTGCATCATCCGACAATACGTTATCGTCACGAAGCTCTTTTGTGACGCGGTCTTGGAATGGTGTGTTGTAAAGCAATCACACATCGGTGGTGAGACGGAGTGTGACGCTCCTCTTAAGAGGTTAGACATCCTTCCCAAGTGGGACTTTTTAAAATCGTGAAATCCCAGTGGAAAACACAGACAGTATACTAGCAACCCAAAAAACTGGTTCCATCATCCTATGACACCAACCATATTTACTTCAAATTCACCTTCTCCCCCACTACTTTTCTACAAATAAAATTCTAAAAGACATCAAATTATTATTCACAATCTACTTTCCTAATCAAGTAATGGACCCATTAAGATATGAAGATTAAGCCACAATACAAAACTAGAAATTTATTAAACAAATCAAAAGAAATAAATTAAACAAAGAATTGATATGAAAAAGAGACCTAATCAAACATCTGAAAATGAGTCAAGGGGAAGTGAACCTAAGGGACAAAATGGTAATTAAACAAGACCTACAATAGTCCATGTGGGTCCTAGTTTGTCTGAAATCAAAAATGGTTTCTGGTTTCTGGTTTCTGGTTTTCTAAATAAGGAGTAGTAGTTGGGGGAAAATAACGGTAAAAGCGGTTTTGAGAAGATGCATTGTACCTGGAAGAGAAGGTGATCTGTAACCTAATTCTCTCTTCCTACCTTTAAAGATATAAAAGAATGAATGAGTAGTAAAGATAACTTCAGACCATCACAAAATCTATCACCACCTCCACCACCACAGTTTCTAGTTTCTCTCTCTAGAAATTTTTGCCCTAATTTTCTTAGGGTTTCCACGTACAGCTTCTTTTGATCTTCTCTTTTTCGGGTGATGCATTTGATTGTTGAAGGTCTTTCTTTGATTATCTGCTTATTGTTCGTTGTTGTTTTTGCTCAATATCAAGGGTTTTTAGCTCTATCAGCAGTTTTTAGTTTCTATTCATGCCGACTCTCGTCAATTACAGTGGTAAGCTTCTGATCTTCCTTTCTTTTCGTTTGATTTTCTTGATTTGTGCTGTTTTTGTATCTACAAATGATATTGAAGTTTGGGTATGGAGTAGTTTGGATGATGATCTAGTTTTTGGGGGTTTCTTCTATATTTTTGAAGCTTTTATAAACTGGTTAGATATTGATTATAGATAGATAGTTCTGTTATTTATTGCTAGGTTTTAGGTGGATTTAGGGGAAGATTTTGTGAAATTGTTCATTTTCTTAGGGATATTGGATAGTTTTACTTTAGATTGCTTATTTATGATCTGAATCTTTTAGGATATTTGTGTTTGGTAGAGAAAATAATACTACATGATTTCAGCTTCTCTTTTGAAACATCAATATGTTGAACTATTTGGAAGAACCTTGATTTAGGGTTTGATTGTCTTGGTTATTGAATTAGTTTTTATGGATTTTGGTGTTTCAGGGGATGATGAACTATTCTCATACACGAATCTCATGGATTCGAGCTTGTTATCTCTTCGTCCCCATGTGGACGTGTACTACCCTCCTCGCAAGAGATCTCGGGTCAATGCTCCTTTTGTTTTCAGAGGAGAAGAATTTGTGCAGAAGAAGCAACCATCTATTGAAGTTCTCCCTGATGAATGCCTCTTCGAGATCTTTAGACGTTTACCTGGAAGCCAAGAGAAGAGCTCATGTGCTTGTGTTTCCAAAAGGTGGCTTAATCTTCTGAGCACTGTTCGCACTGAGGAATCTATTCGCGTTTGTGATGTGAATTCTGAGGAAGCAAAACAAGAAGTTGAGAGTGATGGATACCTTACAAGGTGCTTGGAAGGGAAGAAGGCCACAGACATTAGACTTTCTGCTATTGCTGTCGGAAATGGTAGCCGTGGTGGTTTGGGTAAACTCTTGATTAGGGGTAGTAACGTCACTCGTGGTGTTACAGACTCGGGTCTTTCAGCAATTGCTCGTGGATGCCCTACTTTAAGGGTGCTTTCCCTCTGGAACGTTTCGTCTGTTGGGGATCAAGGTTTGATTGAGATCTCTAATGGTTGCCACATGTTGAAGACCCTTGACCTATGCCAGTGTCCTTCAATTTCCGACAAGGGTTTGATTTCTATTGCAAAGGGTTGCCCTAATCTGACCTCATTGAGTGTAGAATCGTGTTCAATTGGGAACGAGGGTCTTAAGGAAATAGGCCGATGCTGCCCAAAACTAAAGTCTGTAATGATCAAAGATTGCCCACTTGTAGGAGATCAAGGAGTTTCAAGCCTGATATCCTCATCTTCTAATGCCTTGATGAAGGTGAAGCTCCAAAGCGTGAACATCACCGATGTTTCCCTTGCAGTTTTAGGTCACTACGGCAAAACTGTTACAGATCTAGCCCTAAGTGGTCTCCAGAATGTGAGCGAGAGAGGCTTCTGGGTCATGGGTAATGCTCAAGGGTTGCAGAAACTCAACTCATTTGTCATTACCTCTTGTCGTGGGGTTACAGATCTAGCTCTTGAGGCAGTCGGAAAGGGTTGTCCAAATTTGAAGCACCTCATCCTATCACGATGTTCCTTTGTTTCTGACAATGGACTCGTTTCTTTTGCAAAAAAATCAGCATCTCTCGAAAGCCTTCAACTAGAAGAGTGCAATAGGATCACTCAATATGGAGTTCTTGCTGCCATCACAAACTTCGGGTTGAAATTGAAGGCACTCTCACTTACGAAATGCATGGGTATTAAAGACATAGTTTCAGAATTCGATCAGCTTTCTCCTTGCAGATCACTACGATCTCTGTCAATTCGAGATTGCCCAGGATTTGGAAGTGCAAGCTTGGCTGTGGTAGGAACACTTTGCCCACAACTACAACACATAGACCTGAGTGGCCTATGTGGAGTTACTGATGTTGGATTTCTGTCAGTAGTCCAAAACAACGAGGCAGGTCTCCTGAAAGTTAACTTGAACGGATGCATAAACTTGACCGATGATTCGGTTTCTTCCTTGGCTAGGCTTCACGGAGAAACCCTCCAATTTCTAAATGTTGGCAACTGCACTAAAATTACCGATTCAAGCTTGGCTTCAATTGCAGTAAACTGTGATTCTCTTCAAGAACTTGATGTTTCAAAGTGTGATATTTCCGATTTCGGTGTTTCTGCTTTATCTTCATCAAAGAATTTGAACTTGCAGATCTTGTCTATATCGGGTTGCTCTCAGGTATCTGATAAAAGCATGATGTGTCTATCGAACATGAGCCAAACACTGGTAGGGTTGAATATTCAACATTGCAACTCTATCAGCAGCAACGCTATTGAACTTCTTATGGAGCGGATATGGAGATGTGATATCCTTTCATAATCATAGAAGAGCTAATAGCGTCAGCTTATATGGGTATAGAGGTTTCGAGCTCACAACTTTTTTCCCCTACTTGTTACTGGTTCTTTGGTTGTTTTCCAGGGATCTTGGCCGATTAATTCCCCCCTTTTTTGGCAGCTTCGTTCTCATAGAACAAGCTGTTGTTACAGTTTTGGTTCCCCTTATTGGGTAACCTCCTTCATGGCCATCATTCCCTGAGAATACCATTACCTAAACCTGGTTTCGTTTTAGGGTTTCATGTGAGTTTGATTCCTCGTTTCCTTAGATACTGTCATGGTTTTGCGCTTACCAAGTTCTACCTGATGTTTTTTTAGCTTAACTCCCCATTTCTGTGGTATTCATGAGCTAAGCTTTGTAATGTCTGCTATGTTTGAGTTTTAGTTGTTCGTTTTATCGAAGTCTTCCACATCTTCAAATCTCGTGTTCAGACTTGATGGTTGAGTTTGTTGTTGGGTTCACCATCTTGTTGTTGTAGTTGCTTTGGGAGTTTGATACTTGGGTGTCTGAGATTCATGGGTTTGGCGATGGCTGAAGTTCTTAGCCATTTACGACTATTATTATTAGTCGTTTTTTTTACCGAATCCTTGTGTTTAGAGGCTTATGTATTGAATTGTACTCTGCAACTACTGAATTGAATAAATATTTGGATGTGTTGTTATTATAGCTTTTGTTTCTCTATCTATATTTGAAGCTTTTTTTTTTAAACTATGCTAATCTAACAGTGACAAACTATGGGTAGTTGAGAGAGAGAGAGAGAGAATCCTGTTCTTGATTGAGGTTACTCAGAAGACCACCAAGAAGCTTGATTTCAATGCTAATAAAATCCCATGAGAGAGAGAGGGATCTTGTTCTTGATAGAGTTAGTCAGAAGAGGATTATATTCTTGATAGAGTTAATAAGAAAATCACTAACAAGTTGATTTAATTGCTAATGAAATCCCAAGAGAATCCAATTAAAAACTAAGAAAGTAGATTGAAAATAAGTTGAAAAGTGAAAAACAGGAATCAAAATGATTCTGCCAGATCTCTCTATTTTATTCAAATATTATCACCATCTCCTTCTTTATACAGTTCATGATATTTAACTAATCTTGGTATGGGCCTAGCAATATCTCAGAGGGCAAGAGTTTCAGCACATTCTAAGAGGGCAAGAGCCTCGTGCCTCTCGGAGCACTAAAATGGATGATGTTTTGAGAAAATCATTCCTGAAGAGGTCAATTCTCGCAATATATGGTAGATACATGAATTCGACAACTACTTCTGTTTTTAATTGTCAGCGAGTCTCAAACTCTGGACTTCTGAGTTGGCAGATTAAACCTCTTACGACTCTGACTTTGGATTGTCGACAATTCGACAACTACTTGGAACTGCCACTCGCTTTTGTTATTAATCATCTTATGAACAACAATGAAGTGTAAATGCACTCGTAGTCGTAGGTATCCTTCCCACCACACATATAAACAAACATTTTTTTTTTCAATTGTTAAAATGATTCATGTTTTCTTAAAGTGTTGTCAAGTTGCTTGGGTGGGGGCATCATCTTGGTGGCAATGAATCAATTTCTTTCTCACACAAATATTATTGATAGGCTTAAAGACTTTTTGTATAAATCAATTTCTACAGGGATAAACACATCATTTTCTGGTAGGTGATAAACAACTTTATTGGTGAATTATGTTACTTATGATGTTATTTACTTAAATTCAATTCTGTTTTACAAAGAAAAGATCGTAAAATGTGAGTTATTACTTGATTCTTTAGTCTGACTCGCTTGTTCAGGCTATGTCATACCTCTGCAATTATAGTCGATGAAAAGAAGATTCAAACGCAGCCTTTTTGTACTAGCTATCTTCGCTCGGCCGTTGTATTCTTGCGAGACGATTGAGGAAGCATAAGAGTCACCCCTAGACTATTATTAGATAACCCAACTAAAGGAATGAAAGCAAACCTACACTTACATAGAGATCTATTATGATATTTATATATTTTAGCCAGGTGCTCTATAGGTGCCCCACTTTTTCGCTTTAGACGCGCAATTGAAGTTATTGACTCCAGTCAACTCAATTTGTCTGGCGCGTTTTGTAGGCGCTTTTTCCAACTGCTAAGCCTGACACTTGGTTTATGCTTTCGCACTGGACATTCTGAAAGTTTGGTTTTATGGTCTCTGACTGTTAACCCTAAGATTATTCAGAATACTTTCAAATCTCAGAAATTTCATTACTATTTACAAATCATTTTAAGAATACTTGAAATCAACTCAAAATTGAGGGCAAAATTTTTTCAAGAGTTTAACCACTTTGAAAAGTTTTCTGACACTAGATAAAATATAACAAATAAAGATTTTCAGGATAGACGTTTAAGAAAAAGAAAATGAAGGTTTTTCAAAGTTTTTCTTCAATCTCTTTCTTCAAAGCGAACTACAGATGATGGCCCTCAAAAAATAAGGATTTTGTTGAAGATTTTAGAATAAAATTCGAAATGAAAATAGAACGGGAAGAATAGAAAAAAGTCAAAAGATGCTCATTTTTAAACCAGCTTCGTACAAAAGATGTTCGTTGAGTGTTCCACATCTTCATGATGTATCAATGTCTTGTAATGACTAACGTATATCGTAATCGACTTCTCGAAAAAAAATACTGTCACCTGCTTACAGCGTTTGGCCGAGTGTTGATAGCCGCACCCATTTGAAAATCCGGGCTAAAAACACCTTGATTCTCAGAAAACTGGATCAAGGTCTAGGCTTTTAACAAAATAAAATAATTGTAAGTCTTAGAATTCAAAACAAGGGTACATACTTGGACTCTAAGAATGTCTAGCTGTTTCATTTGTTACCAAATTTGTCACATGGCACACCACCACATGCTTTAGATTTATCAGACCATTGTAAGTGGATGGACAAGAGCCATGATATCCTACAAAGCCCCAAACCCAACTTGTAAGGGTGTTCTAAGTGTAACTCACATATGTTTTCATTAACAAATTCTCTTATTTTAATAACGCGATTAAGAGATTATCATAGTAAAATAGTCTACAAGTCGATGATTCATTTTGATATTGTTTTGTATATAAATATTGCACAGATTTTCTAAGTGAAAATAAAATTAAGAAACTTAGATTATCTTAGAACAACTAAAATTTACAATTAGTTGTTCGGATTCATTTCGGCTTTTTGTTATTTCTCTTGCTTAAAACTACTCAATTTTGCACAATGAATAAATAAGAAAAGGCACAAAATTATCAATCAATATTGTGAAATGGACAAGTTAGTAAAACAGATGGATTGGAAATATTCACCAACCCCTATAAGCAATGAAAGGGCAACTTTAGTAACAAGTAAGATCTGGCGCCTCATCCATCCCTAATTTTGACAAGTCACAACCCACAACTAGCAGTCTAGCACCCAACTTGAGGATATTCAACTAAGCTAATCTTTCCCTAGAGATGCGTAATACCAGAATTCGAGGATATTCAACTTATGGCAAACTTGAAGATTTGGAAGGGGAGATTCTATAGGCGCCTCAATTTATTTCTATCAGCGCCTCTATTGCCAAAAAAATCGTTCACTAATTTGGCTTTTAAGAGCATCTCCAATGCGAAACTCATAAAAATCTCTATTCATCCTATGTGTCAAGTTCCAATTGAGATTCTCACTCCAAGATGGCTTTAATAGAGATCCTCAATTTTTTTATGTCTCCAATGCAAAACTCTAAACTTATCTTATTTAACATAGTTAATTTTTCAATAAATAATTAGTTATTTTAGAAAATATAGAAGACCAGATTTCTATTGGTTGAAAATCAAATATTGATGAGTTGGACAATTAGAGATATCTCAAGAGGACACTCTAGAAATAGAGTGTCCTCTTGAGATATCTCTATTCCACTCTCGACACGTCGTCTTAGAGATCCAAATAGAGTGTTGCGTTGGAGAGGAGTTTTAAGAAAAAACTCTAAAAATCTTAGGTGGCACTCAGAGTTTCTAAGATTGAGTGTTGCATTGGAGATGCTCTAAGGAAGCACAAAAACACTGAAGTGGCAAGAGCAAAAAGGGAGTAAATTTCAATTTGGCCCTTCACTAGTGAGTAAGTGAAATTTTGGATCTCATTTGTCAGATATTTTTATTCTGACTCTCAAATAATGCTTTTATTAGTCAAGTTTAACATTCAATATTTCCTCTCATTTTTACCTCAATATCAGAGAACTTCTATCCCTATCTTTTCTTTCTTACTCACCTAAGAAGGTTGTCGACGAGACATTCAGTTAACCACTGTTGACGACCTTCAACACAATTTTTTTTTTATCTTTCTCTCTATTCTTATTCCGCTTACCACCTCCATTATCTTTCTGCAATTCTATACATCTCTCCCTCTTTACCATTTTGTTCTTTCCATCGTACTTTCCCTCTCCCGACGATTCTTTTTCTCTATCATCCTTTCTATATTATTATCCCAGACGAATGAGATAATAATAGAGAAAGAAGATGAGAGAGTTTGTTCCTCTAGTATTTCAAATTAGAGAGAGAAAAATAGTAGAAACAGATAATGGGAGTGGTGCTGGTTGTCGTAATGACGAGAAATAGAAGACGAGAGAGATTGAATGTTTGTTTTTTAAAGGTCTCTGACAATGGTTGTACCACCATCTACATGCAACCCGTTCTAGCGAGTAGGAAAGAAAAGATGGAGAGCGAAAGAAATAAGAGTAAACGAGAAAAATACATTGACACGATCGTATTTCTTGAAGCGAAATTATACAAATATAAGGATCAAAATTTCCAATTGATCAAAACTAGAGGCCAAATCCAAATTAAGCCAAAAAAAAGTCCAAATTTTTGGTAAGTGGTAAGTGGTAAGTGGTAAGTGGTATTGAGAGGGGTATGGTGGGGTAGAAGAGTTGGAATGACAAGAAAAGTGGTTTAGAGGATACATTGCATTTGGAATGAGAGAGAAAAAAAAGAATTGTGATGTAAATAATGTCTATGTATGAAGACAACACCACTCACCTCCTCAGATATATTAAGAGGTAGATAAAAGTTGAGACAAAGAAAATCAACTCCACCAAAATCTCTTCCTCTCTCTCTCTACTTCTTTTTTTTTGCCCTCTTTGTTAGGGTTTCAATTCCTTCCTGCTTTAAGCTCCTTCTAATGATCTCATCATCACCCGTTTCCTTATTCTGATGCAATTTCTTAATCTGTTTATTATATACTCCTACTTTGTGTTTTTGTTCACTCTTTTTGCTCTCGATCGAGGGTTTTTTTGTTGCGGATTTAGCTTCTCAAAGGTTCTTTCTTTCTTATCATCATGTCGACAATCGTTAATTACTTCGGTAAGTTTCTCATCTTTTATATTATGATTCGATTTTGTTGTTAGAAAATTGAAAATTTATGTCTTGCCTAGATCTTGAATTATGATATTGTTTATATGTAGATCGGATCTGGTTTAACTTGATTTTATCATACAATTTAGATTACTTTTGTTTCAATTGTTCTTATTAATTTTTATTACGATTTCTCTGGTAATTTAAGTAATTTCGTGTTTAGATGCTTGATATGTTTCACGTATTACCATGATTTTGCCCTAATAACTTTGTTGAAATTCGTGGCTTCGGGCTATATTAGATCCTTTGATTGGTCTTTTTTCCCTTTTGTATCTTGATTTGATTCAAGACGATTATTAAAGTTGATTGATTTCGTCCCCAATCTTGATATATGCGCAGAAATAGAGGTTTTTTGGTATAGTAGTCAAAATTTGTAGCAAGTCTTCTCCTCAATCAATATATTTGAAATTAGGGATATCCTGATACTAATATTGAAGATATAATAGTCTAAGTAGTTGTTCTTAATTTGGTTCTGGTTATTGGTATTTCAGGGGATGATGACTTCTTCTCAGGGGGGTCTGCTTATGCGAATCTCAAGGATCCGAGCCCCTTTTTGTCTCTTCGTCCTCATTTTGATGCGTACTACCCTCCTCTCAAGAGGTCTCGCGTCAGTGCCCCATTCGTTTTCCAAGTGCAGCAAAAGAAGTCTTCTATTGAAGTTCTTCCCGACGAGTGCCTCTTTGAGATCTTCCGGCGCTTACCCGGAGGCCAAGAGAGGAGTGTCTGTGCCTCTGTTTCAAAGCGTTGGCTTATGCTTCTGAGCAGTATTAATAGGGTTGAAATCTCTGGTACCGCTCAATCGAACAAGGTAGAAAAGGGTTTTGATCTCAACAAGGAGCCTACTGTTGATGAAAGTGCCAACGATACTCAAGAAGTTGAGAGTGATGGATGCCTAACTAGGTCATTGGAAGGTAAGAAAGCTACAGACATCAGACTTGCTGCTATTTCTGTAGGAAATGGTAATCATGGTGGGTTGGCCAAGCTTGTGATTAAGGGAACAAATTCTACTCGTGGGGTTACCAACGTTGGTCTTTCAGCAATTGGTCATGGATGCCCTTCTCTTAAGGTACTTTCTCTCTGGAATGTTCCTTCAGTTGGGGATGAAGGTTTAATTGCTATTGCAAATGGTTGTCACAAGTTAGAAAAGCTTGACCTTACCCAATGTCCAACAATTACGGATAAGGCTTTGTTTGCTATTGCTGAGAATTGCCCTAATTTGGCTTCTATAACAATCGTTTCATGTTCAAAAATTGGGAATGATGGTCTTCGTGCAATTGGTCGTGGTTGCCCAAATCTTCAATGCATTACAATTAAAGATTGCCCACTTGTAGGAGACCAAGGAGTTGCAAGTCTTATATCTTCAGCTTCTTTTGCCTTATTAAAGGTAAACCTCCAGGGTTTGAATGTCACAGATGTCTCACTTGCTGTTATAGGTCACTATGGCAAGAACGTTACAGATCTCGTACTAACAGGCCTTCAGAATGTTAAAGAGAGAGGTTTCTGGGTTATGGGTAATGCTAACGGACTACAAAAGTTGAAGTCCATTAAAATTACTTCTTGTGGAGGTGTTACTGATTTAGCTCTTCAGGCAGTGGGAAATGGTTGCCCTAATCTCAAGCAGCTCTGTCTTACTAGGTGTTCACTCGTATCTGACAATGGATTTGTAGCTTTTGCTAGGGCTGCAACAGCTCTTGAGAGTCTGCAGCTAGAGGAATGTAACAGTATTTCCCAATCTGGTGTTCTAGTTGCCCTCTCAAACTGTAAGAACTTGAAGTCCCTTGGCCTCGTCAAGTGCACAGGTATTAAGGACATCATTCCGACATTCCCTCTGCCATCTTCATGTGAATCTCTTCGATCCCTGTCTATCCGTAACTGCTCTGGTTTCACCAACTCCAGCTTAGCTATGGTTGGAAAGATTTGCCCTCGACTCCAGTACGTAGATCTGAGCGGGCTTTGTGCAATTACAGATGCTGGGTTCCTTCCACTTCTTGAGACTTGCAAGTCAGGGCTAGTGAAAGTCAACCTTAGTGGCTGTATGAATCTTACTGATGCTGCAATCTGTGCCTTGGCTAATTTTCATGGTGAATCACTCCAAACGTTGAACCTTGATGGTTGCAGGAAGATCTCAAACACAAGTTTAATCGCCGTTGCAGAGAAGTGCTCCTTGCTTAAAGAACTCGATGTCTCAAAATGTGCCATCACTGATTCCGGAATTGCATCACTATCTTGTGCAAAGAAGCTTGAATTGCAGATCCTCTCCTTATCCGGTTGCTCGTTGGTATCAGACAAGAGCCTTCCTCATCTGGCTAAAATCGGCAAGAGTCTCTTTGGTTTGAATCTCCAGCACTGTAACTCAATAAGCAACCCCATGATTATGTTGCTTGTGGAGCACCTCTGGAGATGCGACATACTCGCTTAATAGTCGCGAGAAAACCCTTCCGGAGTCTTAAAAGGCCGAACACCAAAGGAAGAAGGGTTTAGTAGTAGTGGTAGTAGTTATAGTAGAAGCAAAGAAATGGATCATCGGGTTCTTGGAATGTCAGTTGACAGATAGCAGTAGCTGAAGCAGAAGCAGCATCTTTGGACTCATCTCAGTACAGTTTCAGGCTTACATTTGGGTAGTAGCAGGATCCCCCCGCTTAGATGTTTTTAGGTCCTTTTGGTGTCTTGGTTGTTTTCCAGGGTTCTTTGGCAGATCATTTTCTCTCTCTCCTTTTTTGCAGGTTTCCTTTCATCAGAAGGGAAATCTGTTCCAGGTGTTTTGGTTCCCTATCATTGGGGGAACCACCTTCTTTGCCATAGTTCCTTGAGGGTCAACATTTACCAAGTCATGGTTTAGTCTTTCATTTACAGTTTGGTTTCTTTTACTTTTGGTGGGATTTCAGTTTTTTTCTCCCTTTCTCTTCTAAGTGCACAAGTACTTCACTTTTTTTAGCTTAGCCGGACAACAAACTCATGTTTCCGACCGGCCAAGTTTGTCTCTCTACAGTCCTCAAACGTCACAGTCTGTACTTCGGTTTGCTGCTTATCTGTCAATCCAGTCCTGAGTCTTGATTCGATCCTGGTATTTCAAATATTTCATGTCTAGCTTGGTCGTTGTTGGGTCGAGGCGAGTCACGTCTCTGTGTTTTAGTTCCTTGTGTGTCAGGTTGTGTAGATGCAGTTCATAAAGGGCAAGATTCCTGATGAATACATGAGCTTTGGCAATGGCAGCAGGTTTTTTTAGTCTCTGCCGTTTTTTCAACCTTTTTTCCAAGCTCTGGTTGTTTCTTTGGGGATCTTTTTCTTGTGAAATTGTTCTAAGCAACTTCTTTATGTTTTTATGAATGAAATGAATGCTTTGTGACTTTAATATTTATGTAATAAAGTGATCTTTCGTTCAAATGGTGGGTTTGAATTTGTAATTGACATCTTCCTCTCTCCCTCTCTCTCTCTTTTCTCTCTCTCTCTACTCTAACTCTCTCCCTCTCTCTCTCTTTTCTCTCTCTCTCTTTTCTCTCTCTCTCTACTCTAATGATAGTATGAACAATAAATTATAAACTTCATACATTTAACAGTCTCCTATAAATGGCGACAAGGATCTTGATCTCTAGAACTAGAAGCTTGATCTCTCTATCTTCACTTTCAAGTAGAATTTCAGTCAATAAGCTCTTACCCACAATTTCATCCCCCATTTCTGAAACTGGGTTTGGTTTAAAATCCTTCAAATTTCAAATTTGTTTCTTCTCCCAATCAGTTGGATCAAACCCTAGTTCTTCTTCTTCTTCTTCCACTGACGACGTGAATGAGATCTGTCGTGTGGTCAGTGATTTCAGAAGCTCTCATCACGACATTGAATCAGCTCTTAACCCTTTCTCCAACAAGATTTCAACAGATTTAGTTGAACAAGTTTTAAAAAGATGTAAAAATCTAGGTGTTTCTGCTCACAGGTTCTTCCTTTGGGCACAAAAATTACCAGATTTTAATCACAGTAAAGAAAGCTATGATATTCTCATTGATATTCTTGGCAGTAGTAAACAGTTCCCCTTAATCTGGGATTTTCTTTCACAGATTAAAGAAGAAGGAAGCCATGAAATTCGACCAGTTACTTTCTGGAATATTTTTCGAGCTTATTCAAGAGCAAATTTACCAGAAGATGCTATTAGAGGCTTTAAGAAAATGGAGAATTTTGGTCTCAAACCTACCATTGATGATCTTCATAATCTACTCTTTACACTCTGCAAACGGAAGCTTGTTAAATCTGCTCAAGAATTCTTTGATGAAGTTAAGTTCGATTTCGATCCCAATCCAAAAACTTATAGTATTCTTATGATGGGTTGGGGTGATCTTGGTGATTCCACAGAAGCTCGTAAACTGTTTGATGAAATGCTTGAAAGAGGTTGTTCAATCGATATTGTCGCATATAATACATTATTAGAATCTCTATGCCGAGGGGGGAAACCAGATGAAGCTTATAAGCTATTCCGAGAAATGGGTACGCATAATCTAAGTCCTGATGCATTTACTTATTCGGTGTTTATTCGTGCAGCTTGTGAATCGAACGACATTCATTCGGCTTTAAGAGTACTTGATAGAATGAAAAGGTACAATTTGGATCCAAATGTGTTCACTTATAATGCCATTATCAAGTTGTATATCAAAAACCAAAGAATTGATGATGCTAATTTATTATTAGATGAGATGATTGAAAGAAATGTTAGTCCAGATGTTTGGAGTTATAATGCTATTCTTGCTTATCATTGTGATCATTCGGAAGTTAATCAAGCTCTTAAGATAATGTCAAGAATGGATAAAGATTCTTGTGTGCCGGATCGACATACATATAATATGGTGCTTAAGATGTTGGTGAAAATTGGAAGGTTTGATCGAGCAATGGATGTCTGGGATAGTATGGAAGGGAGAGGTTATTTCGCGTCTGTTTCGACTTATGCTGTCATGGTTCATGGGTTCTGTAAGAAGAAAGGAAGAGTTGAAGATGCTTGTAAATATTTCGAGTTGATGATCGAAGAAGGATTACCACCGTATTACTGTACTGTTA
The DNA here is from genome assembly GCF_041429995.1 of Eschscholzia californica. NCBI lineage: Eukaryota > Viridiplantae > Streptophyta > Magnoliopsida > Ranunculales > Papaveraceae > Eschscholzia > Eschscholzia californica. The sequence goes on from NW_028238472.1 coordinate 46,986,039, forward strand.
AGTTGTTGAGGGATCGCCTTTTGGGTTTAGGGTTTTGGGAGAAGACTCGGATTATTGCTGATAAAATGGAGAGAAGTAGTTCTTGTTCGATCCAAGAACTAGCTAGTGTAATGAAGGGAGAGAACTCCGATAGAAAATCAAGAATGGAAGAAGATAGTGAGCCAAAATGGTACGAGAATTGTTGATAGATCTTCCGGAATGGTATTCAAGTATATGAAATCAACTTAGGTTCGACTCCATCACCCTCTTCTGTTGTCATAAAAATGCTGCAAACTATGATGGTTTTCCTTTTTATTTTCGTTGCATATTTATCTGAGTTTTCTTTTCGACGAGTTTAGAGTACTTCAAAATATAGTATTTGAATAATTTCTCTTCTGTTATACAAATTTGATGCGAGGACAGTCAACCTAAAGTTCATATAAATTTATTCCGGATAACTGTCAATGATGGAAAATGCTAGTGAGACCGAAAGACCAGACTGAGCTTTTTCAAGTTGATCATGTTGGTAGAGAGATGAATAGGGCATTTGATGTCCTAACTATGAAAAGCTGATTACACACGTAAGATCACCGTCCGATGATGTTGTGTATCTCTAATAATTAGAGTGTGCCTGCAGATTCATGTGTATCGATACCATGTCATATTTGGTTCATGATCTTGTGATCTCATTCATTTTTGTGTGTTCTTATTCTTCTTCTTTCATTGTTGATCAACATTTTCTACTCCTTGAGCTTCTTCTTCTTGGCATGTGTGGATTACATATAGAATGAAACAAAATAATTGGGATCATAATTTTAGTGGAATTGTACCCAAAATTTTGTGGATTTTGCAGGAATGCCAATAAAAATTGGAGGGGAGTTTCATGGCAAAAGGTCTATGAAATGAAATTTGTACATATAGGTACTTTTTGTTATGCACAACCCCAACTATGACCACCTTTTCCATATTTTCCAACGGCCTCACCCACTACCACCATCTATCTCCTGGGGAGTGGAGTGGGACTTTTTGGAGAGGCGATTTTCGAGTGCGCATGAATGTGTGAATGGAGGCACATAATCCAAATTCGAACTTTTCTAAATCTTATATTAGAGCATCTCCAATGCAAAACTAAAAAAAATATTTGTTAGTCCTATTTGTCGAATTCCAATTGAAATTCGCACTCGTGGGTGACGAAAATAGAGATCCTCAATTCTTATATGTCTCCAAAGCAAAACTCTAAACTTGTTTTTTTTACTTATGTACTATTGTGTACTATTGTAAAAAAATATTAGTTATTTTGAAAAAATGCGAAGACTTGATTTCTATTAGTTGAAATTTAAATATTGATAAATTAGATGATTAGAGATATCTCAAGAAGACATTGTAGAAATAGAGTGTCCTCTTGAGATATCTCCATTCCCCCTTCGACACATCGTGTTTAAGCTCTTAGTTAGGTTTTGAATTCGAGATGATTTTTTTTTAGAAAACTCTTAAAATTTTATGTGGCATTACGAGTTTGTAAGATTGAGTTTTGCATTGGAGATGCTCTTACTAGTGCATATCAAACTTAAAGAAAAGAAGATGAAGTAAACACCCCATTATAGAGTGTCTGGGCCTCTCACGTCCAACATTGTCAACTACAACCTTCTCCATCACTATCATCATCAACCACTCCATATATCTTTTGTGTCTATGTATCCTGACATTTCTCTCGCCGCCATAATCATCCTCGCCACGAAGGTGAGGGAGTTTCAAGCAAGACCCTGAAACCCTGAGTGAGGGTTAAACCCTTTGTCGCAAACAAAGAGGGAGAAATGATAGGAGAGAAAAGAAGTGATGAGAGATGAGAGACAATAAAAAGAGGTGTGCCTATATAACTAGTCAACCTTAGAAAATGTCTAGTTACAAGGCAAAGTTCAGAGATGAAATACCAATGGACTACAATTAAAGCTAAAAAGAGAAAGTTCCACTTGCTAAAAAAATGTCTTAACAAGTTAAAAACTCTCACATCTTCACTTAATTTGAGTGGTTGTTTCAATGTTTATCATGAGATTTTCCTCCCAAACGACATTTCATTTTATTTTGGACCACTTTCTTATTTTTAGTCAGAGAAAGTAAGAGCCCCTATATTTAACTTCTTATCAAATTCTTACGTATAATTTGATACGGCATGAGAAGACAACTCAACTATGATATAGACGTATTTCAACAAAAAAAAAAGATTATGATATAGACGCATAAAATTTAACATATATCAGATGACTATATCTTTAATTGAAAATCGAATATGAACCTCACAAACTCTAAATAGAATCAAACAAGAACCCTACTGTATCTAAAGATCAAATTCAAGAAAGTCCTTTTGCTGCAAAAGATCAAATTCAAGTGACCCCTTGAGGCCCTTACATGAGTGGATCTAAATAACTCTCCTTCTTTGTTCTTTCTCACAGCTTATTAATTTAAGAAGGCAAAAGAGGGTTCATGACTTCATATTACTCGAAGGAGGGTCCCCCTTCTCGACGTACATATTCTATCTTCAAAAGATCAACAATATTATTCGTTCAGATAAAAAGTTGTGCAATTGGCCCGATAAGGCAAAATTTGTACATGACGTCGACATGTGACAATAATTGGCCTTGCTTGACCCTTGCATTCCAATATTGGTCAAGTCAAGTAGTATTTTTCTAAAAAGATTTCTTTGTTGTCTTCATGACATAGTGAAAGTTGGAATGATGGACTACAATTTTTATAAGTAAAAATAAGTTCATAAAATACATTTAGAAGTTTGTATATTCATAATCTTGTTGTAAAACATACATAAATAAAGAACCACTTAATTCTACAAAATAAACTTAAGCAATATATTTGTTTAGGTTAACTCTAGCTAATGGCATCTTCTCTAAGTTCTCTTATTTGGAGTGAGTTAACATCAATTGATCACCACCAAGTGAAAGAAGGTGGTAGTTGTTTCCCTAAACCAGTCCATCCTTTTAGTACACAAGTCTCTTATCATCAGTCATTTCTTAATTTCTTTTATATCATCCATATTCCCATCTTATCACTCCATCATATCACTAAGGAGGTATCTTTGTGTTTTAATCTCATCATGTTAAAGAATACTAAAAATATTACGCTGTCACTTTGTCTCTTGTACATAAATTCAATTTGGACACTGTATAAGAGTGAAAGTTTAGATTCAACGCAATTTAACGGTATTTCTGTATGATGTTCACATAAATTTATATTCAAGAGCTTTAACTAGAACGGTCCTAATAGCATATTTCTTTTTTGTAAATCATGCATACATGAACATAGCAGAACGAAATATGCGAAAAATTCATCTAGAATAAAAGAGGATTGCGCTTCATTTCCGTCCGGTTTATTTACGATGTCACTTCAAACTGAACTATTAGAAACCTATCCGCAAGTATCAATCGACATGAACCCGGCGGATAAAGAGTGTAGATTGGGACGGGCCAACCCAGCTATGCCAGGCTCTGGACCAGGCCCACTATGATGGATCATCCCATATATCCTATATTGCCATCCCATAGTCACCATCTCAGAGCCGGTAACATCAATTTCAATTTTAAACTTTTAATGGAGAATAATGAATTATATACATAAATGCTCTATCATGAAGATGTGACATAATTACGTGTAGTGTTTTGATTGGAGTCTCTAACAATACGTAAGTAGGTAATGATACCATTAAATGATGTGTCATGGTTCTATTGGGCCGTTGATATTTCACCTTGGTCCACGTGTCAAACTAGAACACCAAAAAATCAGACATAGTCAATGTCCTAATATCTTAACCTATTTTTATTTGGCAATAAATTTTGAAGTTACTTCACAAATGCTTTCCATTAGAAGTAGATTGATGGTTTATTTGAAGTTGATGGGTTGTTAAGAAGATTTTTTTTAGGGATGATGTTACACAAACACCTAATTTGATAATTCTTAGTAGCTATATATATATATATGATATATACAAACTTTTTGTTCAATCACTCCATAATAATTTTAATTTGAACAATGTTGGAATGGTTAAAGCACGAATCAAAATATTACTGATCTTAGAGCTATAAATTAGATTAAATATCTAAGAGTACGTATGATACTATTGATATCAAAGTTATGACTTTGAGAACTTGTGATGTATAATGTTTTCGTAAATAAGAACCATTACCTACTTACGTAAAGGGTAGATATACCTTTCCAGAAAATACCTGAAAGCAGAGAGATTCAAAAGTGGGATACAAATTCTTTCCGTGAAAACTTTTTTATTGTAAAACTGGCTAGATTATAAATCACTTAGCTAGTAAAAAATTTGAAAACTTGTGAAGCATCAACCAAATTTGAAAACTTGTTGTACAACGATTACTATTCTTTTGAGAATTTGTGCAACATTGCCTCTTAGTTGCTAAAACTAAAAAATAGTAATCGTTTCAATACTTATAGAGTCACTTCTTCGACAAAATCTCTTCTAAATGCTGAACTTTTAACCACTCACTAGTTTTCTAAATAAATCGTTGAAGTCCTCACTAGATCCTATACGATTGACCACCAACCCTTCTTGCCTGTCAATAATTTTGGTTTGCTCATCATAGTGTCTAGTCTTTTACCACAAGCACCACATTTTCACCTCCTACCTAACCTAAGTTAAAACTAATAGACTTACAAAATTCGAATTAAAATCCATCGAACTCAACTCTAATGTTGGAAGACAAAATGATTTTGTAACTAAATCTACACGAATTCACCAATTTCTAAGTCGAAGGAAAAGAGAGAGTATCTACTTTTTTTTTTCGGAAGACGACTATGATCTACGTACGTCGTGATATTCGACATTTGATACATCATAGATGTGATAAGCTCGATAACTGCTCACTCAAACACTAACAAGACCAGGCCTATAGTCCAACAAGACAATGATCTGAAGCCCAACAATATTATTTACACCCTCATAATTCCAATTCAAATAATCAAAATTTCCAAATTCTTTGTGATTCGAACCTGAGACCTCGAAGACTTTCTGAAGTTTATATCAACACCTTAGAACTACTTGGGCTACCAACGGTTCAGAAGCACCCGTAACAAAATCACCAGGCCCCTTTAAAACTTTCTGTCGTGGTTAGATCCATAAAGTGAAGGGGTCTTTTTCGTTTACAGTTGCAGACAATCAGAGCCGTCAATTTTTTTTTATGTCGACAGCTCAAAAACTGACCCCACCATCACGTGGTCAAAAATTAAACGTGGCAGTTTACTATTTACCGAAAACAAGGTTGTCATTTTTGAGCCCATATAATTATCCCACGTAACAATTTAAGCACGTGCGTACAGTACTTCATGCATTACCCTCCAAATAATCATAATCAACGGCTCACATTCATTTCTCTTCATCTTCTTTAATCCCTCTTTTCTCTTCTCTTTATAAACCAACTACTTTTTCTTCTTCCTACTCTGTACCCACTTCAAGTCTCCTTTCTCTCACTACTTTCTCTCTCTAGAAAAAACCCTTTTGGGGTTTTAGGGTTTTGAACATTTAAACACAGAGGTAACTTAAAAAATGCTAATGAGAAGTTCTTCAGCTCCTATTTTCGATTCATGGGTTCCTCATATTCATACAAAGGAATCTTATTCAGAACCAGAATTGATCCATCAAATTCCTAATATTCCAAGATCAAAATCAATTTCTAAAACATCTTCAAGAAATTTGATTTCACCAAGTAAAGATTCAATGAAAAAGATGGATAGGGCTTTATCAGAAACTGATTTGAGAGAATCTTCTGTTCTACCCAAGAGGAGGAACTCATTAGATATGGGTAGTTTTAAGTTTTCTTCTGTAGATGTAGAAGAAAAGGAAGAACAAGATTTAGAAATTAAATCTTCTCTTAATCGATTGTTTAGTAGTTCTGGGTTAGATGAATTAGTAGATGAGGGTTTTACTGGTTCTGGGTTGGTTCCAGTTTTTGGTGGTGGTGCAAATGGAAGTGATGGTGGTAAGATTTGTGGTGGTGGTCGGAGAGGAGGAGGAGGAAGATCTCATGATGGAGATAATGATGAAGATTTTGGTTCTTCAGATTATAATAATGGTGGAAATAAGGGAGTTGAATCATATTACAAGAATATGATTGAATCTAATCCTGGAAATTCTCTTCTTCTTGCAAATTATGCCAAGTACTTGAAAGATGTATGAAATTCTCTCTCGAAAAATCTCTCTTTTTCTCCCTCTCTCTCTATTAAAAATTTAAAATGTATGTTGTGATTAACCTAATTGTTGTTTTTTATGAAAACAGATTGGTGATGTAGTTAGAGCTGAAGAATATTGTGGAAGAGCAATTCTAGCAAACCCTAGTGATGGAAAAGTTTTATCACTCTATGCAGATCTAATTTGGCAAACACATAAAGATGCTTCTCGTGCCCATACTTACTTTGATCAAGCTGTTCAAGCTGCTCCTGATGACTGGTAATTTCCAATCTCAAATTTACTTCAAATCAGTTGTAAAAAACTGGGTTTTTTTCAAAATCAACAAATTTTGATTACCCAGATTTTAAAATCTTTACTTTATTCAAGATATGGGTTCTATTTTGATGTTATAAAATTAATGGATTCAGCTAAATTTTTGTAATTGGAATTGCAGTTTTGTTCTTGCTTCATATGCTAAGTTTTTGTGGGATGCTGAAGAGGAAGATGAAGATGAAACAGAGCATAATAGTAGTAATCATCATTCTCTGCAAACAAGTTTCTTAAATGGAGCTTCTCATGTGGCAGCTCCAACCTAGATCTCTCTCTCTTTCTCTCTCTCTCTTTCTCTAGACTCTTTCTCTTTTCTCTTTTTGTATAAAATCATAAGTAACATAGGGAGCAGAGATCAATGAGAAAGTAACCAGATCATCTTAAATGTTGACAAGTATTTTGGGTTAAGTTCTTAAGCTCTGAGTAATGAAAGTGAAGGGGGTTGTAAACTTTTTTATCTTCTATTAGAGAAATCTATGATATTTTCCATAAGAGATCTCTGGCACACACATTTGCTAGAGCAAGGTGATGTATGACCTGAAAATGTTTGCCTGACCACATTTAAGTAGTTGATGAGGTAGCCCGGTTTTATTTCTGATTAATGCTAGAAGAGACTACAAGTCAAGATCCACTTTAGACCTACAAAAAGTTAACGGTCTCCCTTTTTTAGTCATATCTCTCTTTTGATGATTGTTTTCTCTCTCTTGACGATTGATACGTATTTAGGTCTGGAGTAAGATTGTAAGGATATTTTTGTAACATATCCCATCCTATTACTTTCCAAAATCATCTTTCCTCTCAACATGGCAACATGCTAGGAAGGGTGCCCCCACATGGGCAGTGCAACCCATATTTTGGCCCATACATCCTTTTCTGAGAAAAGTTTAGGGCTGGCTGCTCAAAATTATGGGATGATGCTCTCAGACAAGTCTTGCATGATTCATGTGCTTTTGGACTCAAAGTACAATCAATATAAAGGGGGTTTCAACGAAAAAAGAACTCTTCAACGAAAAAAAACAAAAAAGAAGACCAAAAGAAAAACTAGAGATAATTTGGTGGCAGAATTCTTATATTTTCATGGGGAATTGTATAGACTTCATAGATCCCCGCCCCCTCCCCCCCTAGATTTTTTTTTATCAGGATCTTTTTACATGTGTTCCTTTTCATCTTCAGTTCGGGTCATTGTGTTCATTACATCTTTTTAATTCTCGTCTCTGCGTTCATTTCATCTTTTTTTAGAAGTGGTCTGTACTTGTTTTTGATAGAGAACTTTAAGAATCATTTTATGGTGTTAATACATCATTTGCAACTAATCAGGAAGAACTAGATTTAAGAAAGTGTCGGAGCTTGCAGATTCATTTTTTGAGGCATAACCGTATAACCATTTACACTGTCAAAGAATATGAATAATTTTTTTTGAATATGAATAGTTGATGAAGGATACGACAGTGAATAAGCGCATTTACCATTATAAGCAGGATGCGTGGACACTTGAGGCCATATAAAAAAAAATTAAGAGGCCATCTCAAAAGGTCTTGAAGCCCATCTACACTATCTTTAGTTTATAACTGCTATTTAATTCACGGGATAATTCACTTCCACCAAGACTCCGGGGACTGAGGAAGATACAAGCTACTAACCAAAAGCGAAGTTACACTCCGTTGTCTGTTCTTGTAATGTCTATGGGCTTAGAAAAATTCAGATTTTGTAGTGTCTCTTTATCCATGTGAGGGTGTGGTAAAACACGGTGTGCTCACACAGTCTCAAATTCTCGAATTTTGATCTAGAACTAAAATTTTGATGGGAATTCTTTAGGGATATTTTGCAAAAGGGGCAAAGTAATGTTCCAAGTGATGAGTTTGGAGTACAAATTTGATTTTTTTTTTAGTTTGGAACATTGATTAACTTTGACTTAACTTTTTAACTACTTCTTGGAATTTCTTTTCTTCGGAGGCTAACGGATGTTACTGTCAATTTTTCATTACTGTTAACTTTGATTAACTTATATTTTTTGATATATATTTTGGATAACATAAAAATACTTAATTGATTTAAAGATTGTTATTTTTTGGACGAGCTAAGTTACTTTGATTTAAGAGTTTAAGGTTGTAATTTTTTGACAAAACTAAATTCCTAAATGGATGAATGTGAACAAAGTGTTGGGAACATTATATAAATATTTCAATATTTTTGAATGAAGGTTATGTTCATGTTAATGAATTGATGAATGCTACATATGGATGGATCATGTAATTTTTTTAGTGTTTTGTACTAAACTTAAGTAGTTTATAAAAATTTATATGAAAATAATGGAGTTTACATTGGTTCAAAAGTGGACTTCTTCTACAGAAGAAAAATTTTGGTCATAAACTATGAGTTAATTCCGACCATTTGATGCAAAATAATGTGAGTCGTCGATGCTAGATTCTAACAGTAATGAAAAATTGACATTAACATCCGTTAGCCTCCGAAGAAAAGAAATTCCAAGAAGTAGTTCGAAGAATATGCAAAAATAACAAACGAATCCTAACAGTTGAAAGGAGTATCTGTAATTAGTAATGCTCTTCACTTTGGAGTCAAGTCTTTTTCTCTCTCTCAATGCATTTTTTCAATCTCGGCCAATTCTTATATTTTCTTTTGACAATTGGCTGTCTGGCTGATTTTTATCTAGGTCAGAGGGTAAATCTACTATGGTAACCTATTCTAGTACTATCATTTTTCATCCCTAATAAAAAGTGTGCTAGAAACACCCCAAACAAAAAGGCGAGTGGCTTCACTTCCAAACGTTTCTTATTAGTAGTATATTTGATCGGGGGGAGAGAGTGAGATTTTAGAACGGTGAAATTGTGAAAAAGGTGCCTCCTTTTCTCCCCCAAAAAGCTCAGTCGAAAGGGAGAACTGTGTGTTAATGGAGAGAGAAGCTACCACATCGAGAGGGCTTTACGGAGAAGGAGAGAGAGGTGGTGGCGGTGGTGGAAAGTTCAGAAAACCAGCGGCACGGAAGTTATCGAAGACTCCTTACGATCGTCCACCAGCACAAACCCAAACTCAGCAAAGAATCGATGGTGGTGGTGGTGGCTGGTTATCGAAACTCGTCAACCCTGCTACTCGCCTTATTTCTAATGGTGCTACCAGAATCTTACCTTCTTTCTTCTCCAAAGCCCTCTTTGGCTCTGACTCCGATCCTTCTGGTTTGTTCTTTCTCTCTCTCTCTCTCTCTCTCTCTCTCTATCTCTCTATCTTTCTTCTTCATGCATTACTTCTCAATCTTATTCAAATTAGGGTTGATCCCTTTTTGCTTCCTTTTTTATCTTGATTTTGAGCTGTTATTAGTTCTGCCACTGAATAGTGATAGTTCAATTGTTCGTTCTTATTCGTTCTTATTCGTTCTTATTCGTTCGATTAACAATTACTTAGGTATCTTCAAATTCTTAACTTCAGTTTGTATACAAACCCTTTGAGGATCTAATTAGGTTTTAGGGTTCTTATGTTCTATAACTAGTGTCTAGTGCAAGAACCAAAACTAGGTATTCAGATTGGAATGTCGATTAACTTTGTAGAGTTGATACTGTATGAGTGTTGGTATCTGACACAGTTTTGAGATTAGGGCAGTTAGCAAAGGCCAAATCAGGGGCATATGTTTACATCTTTCTTTAGTTCTTTTTGAAACTTTGAATGAACCACATTGAAAGGAAATGGATGTACATTAGTTTTTCCTCTCTTAGTTATTAGGTCTCTAATTTTTCTTTTGAATGAAACAAAAGACATTAACCTATGTTACTATTTTGTAGACTTAACATCATTATGTACGACTATGCAAGTAAAAACAAGATGTAAACATAGAATCCTACATTATCATGTGAAACGTCAAATGAAGTTCCCCATCTATCTGAAAAAGTGACGAGTGTCTAATGAATCACTTGTTTCTTACACTATTTGAGAAAAACAAGGACTCAATTTTATCTAGAATACGAAATTCCAATTCCTGCAAGAAAACGGGGGTACTAGGAGGAAGCACTAATTTTGTAATTACAACTTGCAACATTTACGAGGAACTTCCAGGTTCTTCCTTCCTTTTGTATTATATACTTTTCTACATTAATTCCCAGTTTCAAAAATAATAGAAAACGTGGGAAACAAATACGTTGTAATTCTAAACCAAGAACATGTTAAAATCTTTCCCTGAAATTAATTAATCAACGAACTGCAAGACAATGTCGTTAAATTGTTATGTCATCCTTGGCGAGTGTGCAATGGAGGCGCTGATAAAATAGTATGAAGGAACTACCATGTATAAATGTCAACTGAAGGGAATAAACTTTTATCGATTTGAATAAAAGATCTTCGGATGGAAAGATGAATGGTTGTCGAACTACAATTGGTCAATCAACTAGACTTAGTTGGAACCCACGATCCTTCTTAATGGCAGTCTGACAGGTTCTGCCATGTCATATCTCTGTGGTCTTGACTCGTAATGGTAATCTAGGCTAGCAGATCTCTTTAGCAGTTTTCACGCCTGCCAAATGGCTCACATCTAAGGTACCCTGTGACATTGGAGGCTGTCTCATGTCCTTGCAGGTAAATAGGTGATCTAGCTATTTTGGGGTTCTAGTGTATACTATTTGGATGTCACTAGGGGACAACACGAGTCAGTCGATTCTGTGTCTATGTGGTGCCTTTTTTTTACTTGGAACACAAGGATTGTTTATAAAGCTAATGGTTTAAAATTCCATTTTAAGCCTTCAACACATTTGCTGGTAAAGCGAAACGTTGTGTTGCAGCAGCATCAAGGTGCAAGCCTCGTTTATGACGCAAAAACTGAATCCATATTTACACACCTTAAACTCCTAGTTTGTTTTCTTCAATAGCTTTGTGGTGTTATTTGTTAAATCACTGCGAACATGCAGAGAAACAAGCAAGAATAACAGTAAGTAGAAAAAAACAATTATGCAATAATTCATCCGGGTAGGCAATAGAGTCAATGCAGAGAGTGGCGAATAACAACTAGGTGAGCATTGAAGCACACATATCAACTGTTCTTTTAGACTCTGAAGCTAGTTAATGTCTCTTCCGCTCTTCGTTTATTATCCGTTTTCGTTCATCATCTAGCTTAAAAGAGAAGGGAGTTTTCTTTCTGTCCGTATCTTTTGTAGTGTAATCAATCCATAGTCTATTGTAACAAGTTCTTCAGATTGCACCTTATGAATTTATTATGCCTCTTCTTGTATCTGTTCTGATTTTCTATATTATCTCATGAAGTTATGCTCTCTAAGCCTTCTCCCCATTATGGGCAATAAAAGAACCCTTACTTAAATGAAGTCAACCCTCTAATAACATGTAGCTCACAAATTTTTGTCAATTAATTCTTGTGATTGTAGATACAAAGCAAGATGATAGTGATGAAAATCCAGAGGACCAATCAAATGTAAGTCTTCTATTGTTTAGTGGAAGGAATATTTCCTGTTGTTCACTTGTAAATGAAGCACTCCTTTACTTTTTATAGTTAGTATTTTAAAACATTGTGTTAGTTATTCTTCTGTCTGCATATGCCTGGCTTTACAGTGAAGTACTAACAATTTCTTTGGTTACGTACTTATGTTTGACTAATTTACTTGTTTGATCGGGTATGTGGGTTTACCGGTTTACAATCTTTAGACCATCTACTTAGGATTTCTTCCCTTAACTGACTAGCTATGATGCTACAAGGCCTAATCTGGTGAGGCCCTCCACAAGTAGCATCTGGTTATGCTGAATTGCTGATTGTACAAGGCTATCCATCTCCTCATTTTAAATTCTAATTGTAGTTAAAGAATAAGTATTTATTGCTTCACAAACTCTTCTTACATGTCAATGAAAATTATGCTTGTTTTATGCTTTTTCGGTAGCACAGTACATTTTTATCATATTTTGAGATTTACTTATGCGAAAATAGGTTTTCTCTTAAACTGTTGCATGAAATTATGGTAAAATCAGAATATTGCGGAATATAGTCACATTCACTGAACAAGACTGGCTTGGCCTGAGTTATCTGTCAAGATACTTTTCCTGGATGTGGTGGGGTCGACCTGTTGATCTGTTTCAGAAGAGTTTCTCTGTGTTGTTTTCAACTCTCCCACCCTTCTTATTGCCCGCAAAATTTCTGAAATCATTTTATGCGCCCAATTTGAACCAACTATAAGAGTTCAGTTCTGGTGCTTGGTCTAGCTCGAACCGGTGCTTCATGTAGATGAACTTTGGTTTTCTTAGTAGATACATGCAGTTTCACCTCTGTCTTGTTTTTCCGAGTGAAGCTTCTCGTCCATTTCGTTTTTTCAGTTATAGATTTTGGCATTGTTTGTTATGCAGATTATTATAGCAGTGGAAGGAGGGCAGGGTCCTGCAGAAACCGACAGATCAGTATCCGGTTCTGACATTGATGAGCGGGTCGGTGAACAATTAGGCAATGCGTTTGTTTCTAGTAGTTTTTCTGAAATTGAGCAGATGATGAAAGAAAAAACATTTTCAAGGCAAGTGGGAACTGCAAGACTAGTATATATGAAACTCCTTTTAATTATACATACCTGTTCTTCTCTATCACATTAGTTTGGTTCTTGACTTCTTATACATGAATATGTGTTTAAAATGTCATCCATAGAATGTATACAAAATTTTGAAGTGCGTGCTCCTACTAAACTCTGAAATGTTCGTTTGTTTGACCCTAGAAAAATACTCACTATATAGCTAAATAACAAATTTATTAGCGAGTGGAAAAGATCAGTTTCTCCTCAAGTCATGAATGATTTTTGGCTTCCCATGTAATCAAATTCTACTGCAATGCAGAGATGACCTTAATCGCTTGACGGAGTTATTGCGTTCAAGGGTTGCTGATCAATCTGATGTTGATGAAGGGTTATCTGAAAATCTGAACATAACTTCAAGGTCAGAAGCCAATAGGGGACCACTTGTCAGGGAAAACACACCACCAGTTGAAGAAAATAGAGAAAGAAATTTGGATAGAGTTAATGGAGCTTTATCAACTCCTCTTCCTCAATTGAGAGTAAGTAACTGTTGATCTTTTGAGCAACCTGCATCAATGGATAACTAAGAATCTTATTAAGTTATCAGTTATGTTTATTTGGGCTGCTCTTTCATACATGTCCTAGAAGTCTTACCAAACACGTTTAATCCTTCATCCATTGTCTAGTTACAAGATCAAGTTGGTGCTTCACCAATAGATATTGCAAAAGCTTACATGGGGGGACGAACTGCAGAAATAGGCCTTAATTCTCCAATACAAGAAGACGAAAGAACTCCTTTACCTACAGGTGGTTTTTTATTAAAACCATCTACTACATCACCTACGCCGAAGTCGTCCATATGCTGGCCAGGTGCCGTGGTTCAGGACCAGCGTGCTTATCAAACCCCACTAACTGAAAGGCGAAGAATAGGGCTTCACAATTTACCGCGAACACCATATTCTAGGCCTGTTCATTCAAGGTCAATCTCCCAGGTATTTGGTGGTTTATAGCCTGCATTTCTCCATTACCCATATTAATCAGTGTATTCAATGATAATTGTTCCCCCTACTATTAGTTGCAAGATGGCAGGGACAGATCTATTAACATTTCATCTAATCAGTTGAAGCCATCGTACACACCCAACTTTGGTTATAGTCAGGCGAGTTCATACTAGTAAGCCTTATAGAAAACACAGAAAAAAACTGATAAATTTATAGTGGAGCTTTCTAGCAGGGGCTGTCTTTTAAGTATATCTTGTCTTTCTGTTTCTTGGAAGTGATAGCTTTCCTTTCATGTGCCAATAGGTAACAAGGACAAAGTCTCCTAATGTTGGCTTTGGGTCAGCTGGCCCCATTCGTAGGACACGCCAAATGACACCATTTAGAGGATCTGTTTCACCTCATCTATCTAAATTTAATAGGGTAGAAAATTCGGATGCTGCCAAAGGCTTCTTTCAGAACAAGCATGACCTGGAATCTGGACCATCAACAAGTAGCAATGTGGATTTCCAGACTCTGACTAGCAAGCCACCTAGCTCTAGTTCTGGTGTTTCAACTGTTCATCCTCAGTCCTCTGAGGTGGCTAGAAAAATATTGGAGCACCTTGACAGAACCACCACCACTCCCCAAAAGAAATCTGATGAGTTAAAGATGGTCACATCATGGAGGAAATCTTCTTTTCCCGAGTCAACTACTGGCACACCAAATGTTCAGTTCAAGGAAGCACAACACAGGAGTAGCCTCACAATTCCACAGTTCTCTGCTAAGGGAAAGGAAGTTGCAGGTAACTCTTCTCAGTCTGAGCAGAAAGCTGATGAAAACCGTGATGTAGCAAAATCAAAAGCTTCACTTTTCAACACAGTTTCTAGTATGAATGGTGTAGTAGGTAACGATGCAAGGCCATCCATGGATGTCAAGCAAACTCAAGATTCTCAAGTTATTGCAGAAAAGGTATGTTATTGACCTATGCAATGGGTTATTTTTCTAATTTTATTATGTGCTTATATTTCTAACATCTATTCCTTGAATACATGCCTATACTGTGGTCTAGTGAACTTCTGGTAGCTTGCACTTTTCATGTCATGGGCATGTTTACGAAGACTATAGCTTGAGAATATATTGAAGTCTCGTCTTGCTGAATATCACTAACTGAAACGTTCATCGGCAGTGCTTAGTGAGTGAAGGTTTTAACGTGTGGTTTGGGATTGGATCATCAGATAAGTTATCAAAGCCAAAGTCGTCCTCGCTCTTACGTCTTGGGGATGTGATATTCCCGCGTCACTTTGAGAGCATCTGAAGTGTGTGCCGTAGGTGTGAGCTTGAGATTAACAATAGGACTTTGAGGTGGGCTGTGGAGCCCCTTTTCGTAGGAAAAACAGGACTTTTAGGTGGTTGTGGAGCCTCTCCGCCATGGAAAAACTATGTTCTTGTTAAGCGTGGGGCAAGGAGGCGAAGCCAGGAGAATATCAGTATAGATTTGGGCCGTATTGTTATAATAGTGTTAAGCTTTGCAATGGTTGGTTTAGAAATAATCCTTCACGTTTCTTACTACATGTGGTCAAAGGTTCTGCTGATTAGCAGGAAAATCCCCCCATGTCACCTGATCTTTTTCTAAGCTCCATTAATCTGTCGAGACCAGAAATGAATTGATGATTATTTGGTCCATCAAAACAATCAGATGTAGGCTGAGGATCTACTGAGGGTGGGTAGATTTGACTGCAAATAGCTTTTCTGATATACCTCATGATATCATACAGTATATACATATGTCAACTTTTGTGTGCATTAGACGTTTTTTTATTTCTGAAATTATACTTTCAGGAATATGGGTTTCTTATGGAAGCACAGAATAAATCGAAAAGTTTTAGAGCAGGGGATAGAGAAAAGAGAAGAGAGACTAGCATCATGTCTGTACTAATCCCACCAGAAAATCCCAAATTGTGAAATTTGAAAGTTCCTGACAACAGGAAGAGAAAACTAGCTGATAGTATCTATTTGTTGTTTTTGTTCGATTAACAGTAACATTATATCTGTGTCCTGCAGGTCAATGGAGAAAGA
Organism: Eschscholzia californica; assembly: GCF_041429995.1. Taxonomy (NCBI): domain Eukaryota; kingdom Viridiplantae; phylum Streptophyta; class Magnoliopsida; order Ranunculales; family Papaveraceae; genus Eschscholzia; species Eschscholzia californica. The sequence continues at coordinate 47,002,094 of NW_028238472.1, forward strand.
GGTGCTGATGCACATAGTGAGAAGAATCAGCCATTACCTTTCCAAAATCATGTCGATACAGCAGAAGCTTCAAGGTTATTTCGAAAGAATCCCGGCACAGAAGCACCAAACTTACAAAAGAAACCTCCAACACACACCTTTGGGAATAAACCAGCATTAACCTCCATTTCCATTACCAAATTTGATCCTAAGAAAAGAGTCACCTTCGAAAATGGTTCTGGTTTTACTTTTCCTGTTTCTACTTCTTCTGGTACTCTCTCAGAACCACCAACTCCAACAATAATGCCATTTCCATCAGTTAGTGCTATTCCTAGATCAGCAGATAAACTGAAAGTTCCTTCAAACAATTCTAGCTCCAACTTATCTGAACCGTCTTTCACTTTTGGTTCCACCAATACAACCCGTAGTCAACTTGTTTTCTCATTTCCGTCCACGAGCTCATCTACCCTAATTGAAGGTTCGAGTCCCAAGTTTAACTTTGGTTCAGATAAAAGTAAGAGAATATCTTTCAGTTCAGTAGGTGGAAATTCTATCTATTGATTCTTAGCAGTTATATTCACTTTTTTTGTTTTTTGGATCCACCAGTTTTCTTTTGTAAAACACCATGAGAATTTAATGATCTTGGTGAGTTTAGGGTTCATGTCATTAGGTGCAAACTTGTACATCTGCTAGTTTTAAACAGATTATAAAGCTTTTTCAGTCTTCAATATTAGTGGTTGATCTTATGTCTTCATTGTTATATTTTTCCTGAAATTCTTACTGGTTCAACTCTCTAGTAATCACCACAGGGGTTAAATGTGTAGTCTTTGATCTTATGTCTCCATTGTTATATTATAGGGATTAATGAACTAAGTAGTTGGGTGGGGTTGGATCTCTCATTTAGTCAGGAATCCTCTCTGGATTCGCAGGTAGCCTAAGTCGGTTCTTAGCCAATCTTCAGTACATTTAACCTCGACTTTGAGCTGAGAAAGAAATACAGTCGGGTTTCATTTTATTTCTTCTCTTTCTTTCCTAATATGAGTGATAAAAGAAGAGGATAAAGAATCAGTTATGAATGTTAACCATTAGATATGAACAACTAAGGTTTAAATTCCAGATATTTGACCTAACCAAAACGTTTAAAATTTAGATTACGAAAATGTTGGGGCTCATCCAATTAGAGTCCCAAAAGGTGATATAGTTTTGGTCAAATCCGTGTGCAAAATTTAACTTTACAAAGTTTGTTTGTTTTCAAGACTTCAACTGTTGCTTTTGCGTGTTGATATAGACAGATTGCTAGTCTTCTTTCTAATGTTTGACATAAATTATAAAAATTGAGTATTTCTAGAACGATCACACTAAATTTAAAAAATTTCACGGATTATTTTTAACTATCATTTCCTTCACCCAAAAACTAACAATATTTATTTCCATTTTTGAACGCCGCTCATAATTTCCGTCTATTTTATATTAAGGGGAAGACAACAAGATTACCAATTCAAATGGATTTATATTTTAATGCTTAGTCATTAGCCATTGGACCAGGCAACTAAAGATATTAACCTTCAAACTTATTTCGTATTGATGCCATATGTCTATATATCGTAGTTTTATCTGTGGATTAGATCATTTTTCCAACACTAACTTCAAATCGAAAGGTTTTAAGAATCTTTGTGGGGTTATAGAACTCTTGACCACGGTACTGGTCGACGATAGGGATGCTTCCCTAAGAATCTTGTACAATTACTTTGGCTCATAGAACTCTTTCCTATTGATTGAACAAGTATAAGAAAGAAATCACTTCTTGTCGAAAATACCTAGGTACTCATTCTTCCGTGAAAACATAATGACTTGGTCCTTCACTTCGAGTTAAGGTAATGTATAATTAGAAATTGAAAACCTTAAGAAGTTATTGATCTAGCTTCTGAAATTTAATATTAATAGTGGATGATAGAAAATATTAAGGGTTCAAAAATATAATATTAACATCATTTGTATTATTACCATATACTTTTATTGGAATGGATGGAAAATGAGGGGAATGACTAGCTTGTCTTTTCTTCATGTATACTCTTTTTACAAAGAAAAGTATTCTTTTAGTTCAAAAATATAAGTTTTATTTTTGTCTTCTCGGTTCTCACAAAGTTCAAAAGTATTCTTTAAGTTTGATGAGATCGAACGTCTTACTTAATATTAAATACCAAACTCAATTGAATTATGCGTGACAAAATTCGAAAGAAATTTTAGTAAAAAGTAACATCTTCTGGTAAGAATTCTGATATAAGTGCACGACCTGCATCAATGACACTGTCACGCTGCACGGGCACTCCCACCAGCGTGGTTGTCGACCAAGATCGTAGAGCAAGTTTTTCTATCTGAATACTACCGTCATCTTCGCCTTCAATGAGTGGCCACTGCATTAGAGTATTTCAAATATTTTGCAAAAGAAAAAAATTCCTAGGAAGAGCTTCGTGGAAACGTCTCTATACACGTGCAAATTACTTAGGAAAGAAGTAGGTTTGATATGCCATCTGATGACGTGTGAGCTAGGTATACCAAAACTAGGGTTAATCGATTGAGACATAATTTTTGGTTAGTTTCGTAATTAAGTCCAACTCCTTGTCTAACCTAAAAGAAACCCCTCATTAAGATAACGCACATTCCACGTGGTTTATTGGTTCTCCGTGTTGACGTGTCACTTTTCAACTGTCGTTTATGACTCTTTGATGATCTAACGGCTACTTTATCACCAACCAACAATTCACTAAAAGATGAAAATTTGAATAAACCCCCTTGACCGTTAGTCAACATAGCCAACGCCCCTAAACAGAACTCGGTAACCTAGGAAGATAATTTTTCTTTTTCTTGTTGTCTAAAACAAATAGATCCAAATCCACGAAAATCAATCGTTTAAATATAACTGTTGCATAAGAATAAACATTCTGAGATCTATCTCGAATCAATTAAAATTTTGACTCAAATTTCATATATGACAAAGTGTTTTTTTTTGTTGAAAGATGACAAAGTTGATAATGTACTGTGTTTTGATTTATTTGATCGAAGGACATATAACGATAATTGTTGTATGAACAAAAAAGCGTCCATCTCAACAAACAAAACTAACTGTCTTGGGGGCAGTTTACAAGTTTCATATTTTGTCAAGGACTTTGTACAAAATAGTCGTACTTAATTGGACTTCATCCAAGAATAATATTTCTTGACAAATTTTAATTTCCTTAACGTTCAAACCAAATAAGAAATATTTCTTTGTCATTCACAGCTCAGGTTTCCTCATCCCTTCCCCCAATTATTATTTTATTACTACCATTTTTTCTTATAATCTTTCTCCCTACCCTAACCCCAATACCCATCCCCTTATTTTCTTTCTTTCTCCCTCTCTATCTCTTTCTAGATCCCTACCCTCATCTTCCCAAACCTAAACCTACAAATTCCAACATTCAATCAAAAAGGAAGAAAAAAGGGAATATTATGGTAGTGAAGATGATGAAATGGTCGCCATGGCCACCAACAAATTCAAAGAAATTTCAAGTAAAAGTGAAGCCATTAAAGCTTCAAGATTTCAATATCAATGATGGGTTTGAAGAAGAAAAAACAGTTATGGCTATTGAAATGAAATGGAAAGGACCCAAAGTTAGTTTATCATCGTTACGTCGTTGGTCAAGTTCAACCCGAAACGTCACGTTAGAACGAATTAAACGTAACGGTATCGATGTCGAATGGGAAGATGAATTCGAAAGTGTTTGTAATTTCCCCATTTTTCAGAAAGACAATTCTTTTCAACCTTGGGAGGTTTCCTTCAATCTTCTCTTTGTAAGAAATCTATCATTAGATTCTTGTTCCATTTATTTTTTGTTGTATGACCATATTACCCTTTGGTTTGCTCATTTGGTTTCATCATGTACAGGGGCAAAGTGGGGATCCAAAGAATAAATTCGTTGTAATCGGATCGGTTTCTTTGAATATAGCAGAATTGGTATCTCAGGAGGAAGCTGAAACGGAGAGGAAAATTCCGATCAGTTTTCAGGTTGCCGGAGTTACCGGACAAGCCACTCTTCTTGTAAGTATATTCGTTGTAATTAAGGAACATTAGTAGGGGTATTGTAGTCAAGTGAAATTATTGTCGTAATTAACGGTAAGATTCTTAGATAAGTGATTAATGAATGTTTATTTGTGGGTCCCACAGGTTTCGGTGAGTTTTGTCGAGTTGAGAACTGAGTCAGTAGAAATCGGCACCGGTTCTTCAACTGAGTCAGATAAAGAAGAAGGATTTTTCAGAATGGTGAAGGATATAACTGGTATATCAAAAAGTAAGAAGAAGAAGAAGAAAAAGAAGAATGAAGAAACGAATGATCAAATCGGATCAAACAGGTTTTTAGTTGACACGGACGAGTCAACAACATTTGACTCAGAAACTTCACCAGATAACAACTTAGGTTTGACTCCTTCCGATTCCGAGTTTGTCACTAAGGTAGATGATTCATCATTGCTTGATTATAAGGAAATGAATGTGTTGAGTCAAGTTGGACGATCAATGAGTTTAGGGAGTCAGTCCGATTCAGTTATAAAAGCTGGGTTTTGGAGAAAAAGGAAACTGAGTTTTAGATCGGTGAAGAAGAAAGATGAACCGTTGACCGAGAAGAAAATCGTTGACCAGAATTCAGTTTCTTCAAAAGAGGTATTTACTTCATAATCTTAATTAACATTATTATTATTATAATTACTAAACTACCCCCTCAGATAAAATTATCATTATTGTTGAAGTACGTTTGGAGAATGGTGCTTTTAGACCTGAACTGTTGATTATGTATTTGTATGTAAGGATCAACGGTTGGGACTAAGCCCAACAACTAATTTTGTCAGTTATGATGACGACGAAAGCTGGTCAATGATGTCTTAATTTGACCATTGCTAAATTTTACTTATTTGGACTTCGTATAAGTCTACGTGCTTCATTCAACCTTCACATTTTGGTTGGTTTAATTTTTCTACTCCTCGGTCGTACATGTTACTGTACTCCCGATCACCGTTGCACGGCACGTGTTTACTTGGCATAATTTTGGTTGTTTTCCTTTTGTAAGAATTTTGTGAAAGATTTTGTTCTTGTAGAACTCTGCTTGCCCATAACCCATCATTATATTTATGTATGTGCTAGCTAGTAGGAAATATGTAAGACCCGCGTTGCAATCGGACTAAATTAGGTTTCACAACAACAATTTTAGTTATCAAGAATATGTTTTGATGAATAGTGTGTATTTTCTTAGTTTTGATTCTTAACTCTTAATTCTTCATGTCAGATAACAAAAGAAAGAGAGGCGACAAGTTCTTCTCCAAGTACCTCACAAGAACAAGCAATTGGTGTGTGGGAAGAGAAGGAATTGATAAGTAGAGATGGCCAAACAAAGTTAAAAACCAATGTGTTCTTTGCTTCCATGGATCAACGAAGCGAAAAAGCGGCAGGTGAGAGTGCTTGTACAGCTCTTGTTGCAGTAATAGCAGACTGGCTTCAATCGAACCCTAAAAAAACTCCATCACTACTTGAATTCGAAACCCTAATTACAGAAGGATCGTTAGAATGGCGTAAGCTTTGTGATAATGAAACTTACTTACAAAACTTCCCTGACAAACACTTTGATCTTGAAACTGTTCTAGTTGAAGCTAAAGTTAGACCATTATGTGTTAGGTCAGAGAAATCATTCATTGGGTTCTTTTGTCCTGAAAGTTTTGAATCTTTAAAGGGTGCTATGTCTTTCGATTCGATTTGGGAAGAAATAAGTAAAACCCTAGAAGAAGAAGATCAACAACCTAAAGTTTATATAGTAAGTTGGAATGATCATTTCTTTGTGTTGAAAGTTGAAGCAAATGCTTATTATTTGATTGATACTTTCGGAGAGAGATTGTTTGAAGGGTGCAACCAAGCTTATATTTTGAAGTTTGATAATTCTTCAACAATGTCGAATTTGTCGAAGAAAGAGATAGAGAAGAAGGAAGAGGTTGTTGATAAAGAGAGAGAAAGTGATCAAGAAATGGTTCCTACTAATGATGATAGTGGTGGTGAAGATGATAAGATGTTGGTCTCTAGTGGTAAAGAGTGTTGTAGGGAATTCATAAAGAGATTTCTTGCAGCTATTACTTTAAGAGAATTGGAGATTGAAGAAAAGAAAGGAACCCTTTCTAGTGTCATTCCTCTTCATCAAAGATTGCAGATTGAGTTTCATTTTACTTCATTGTTATCTATTAAGGATAAAATTGTTGGTGAGCAAACCAACTAGGGAGATCCCCACAAGGGGAATCTCATTATTTAGGGTAGAAAGTAATTACTTGTACAACATGCTTCTTTCTTTCCTTATTTGTAAATTCTTTGTAATCTTTTACACATATAAATGGACATGGAGATACACGGTTTCTCTCACATTAAAATCTAATTCTATTATGGTATCAGAGCTAATACGTAAAGAGACCCAAGCCTTCTTCTATCAAGTCATCTTCTTCAAGTAATATTCAATAGTTTTTGTTGTGTCGCTACGGGGAACCCACTATTGAGGAGAAAATCGGTATAATTTTTTTCTCAAATCTCTCTTTACTCTTGGGATCATGTTGTAGAGGCCAAAAATGTCTTTTGGTAGTTGAAGGGGTTGGGATCGGACTATGAAACTATAATTTCTCCGTCCTCCATATCCAATCCTAATGGCTAGCGTTCTTCGCTTAACCCACAAATGTCCTAAGTACCCTCAATGATTCTTTTTTTTTGAATGTAGTATCCTCAGTGACTTATTCGATACCTTTTCACACACCTCTATAGAATAATATAAACATAGATGGACGACTCTCACTAAATAAACATCTAAATTATTTTCCGAAAATGATTTCACATGCATAAGATTAGGACTTTGGAGTTGTCTAAAATAAAATAGTATTCACTCATAATTTGGCCAAGTCCAAAGGATCCCTTTTCACATGTATATACAAACTTTGAAAATAATGATTAAACTTTCATCTAACTAGTTTAATGAATTTCTTATTATCAACTAAGAATAGATTAACACTTCAGGAGAATAGATTATAGTCATTGTCATAATTGATAGCTAAGAAATGTTAATTAATAACTAGAAATAAACTATTTGTCTTGGAAAGAATTCATGATCGTTATTTTAAAAATCAAATAATGATAGGTTAGATTCTTATACCATGTGAATACATTGTCAATGTTAGGATTGGATATTTTATATTTAAATTTTGTAAAAGAAGATTTTGCAAGTAATTCATGCATAAAATGGGTGCTTATAATACAGGGTGCCTTCCTAAATTTGGTAGATAATGCAGTATAAGGGTTCTTCTTCATAAATTGCCCCGTCCGTAAGAGCAAGTCCAATAGAGGGGCTTTGGCTTCTTATTTTGGAGTCCCTGAATTTGGAGAGTCAATTTTTCAACACCAATATTAGGCTCAAAACAGGGGTTCCAAATGACAAATTTAGAACTTGGGATCCCAACCCACCCTACCTTGGACTTGCTCTAAGGTCCAAAACTCTAGAAACCGAGTTCAAGTTTTTTTCCCTCTTCTCTCTCCCTACTCGTTAGGAACAAGAAATTGCTCGGTCTGACGTTCCAAAATTGTAGAAACTGAGCTCAAGTTTTTTCCTACAATACAAGAAGTTGACAAAATATATAGCAATTACGTGAAGGGAGATTTATGAAAATTTAGTAACAGAGAGCGGCAATGACAAGAACTACTCAAAATTATTTAGTAAATAAAACAAGTTCAAAAGTTTTATCGGAGATATAAAAGAAGTGAAGAATCTCTACTTTCACCATTTACAAATGAGAATCTCAATTAGAACTTGAACATAATACTAACATAGATTTTTTTAAGTTTCGCATTTGAGATGCACTTGGTCCCTTCGTCCCAATATATATTTTTTTTTGAATGCTCTAATAAGTTAAAATCGATCAGAGCACTACAGAGTACCCAAGGATCGTTAAGAGTCGGACATTTTTTTTTTCGAAAGCCCTAATAAGTTAAAATCCATACATAGGATCGGGTACTAGTTAACGAGTACCCAAGGATCGTTAAGTGTGGGAATGCCGTATCTGAAAACGTGTCGCTAGTTTGTCTTGTTGGTACGTTCTGAATTCAGTTATTACTCCAAAAACGTTAGGTTAGGTAGAACACGTTTAATTAATTAAACATATATAGAGAGAGAGAGAGAAATGAGGTCAGCAAATTAAAACCTTAGTTTGTAACCCTTGTTCGAATTTGGTAACTCTCTTGTGAAGAACAACAACAACATTGAAGACTCCTTCCTATCTTCTCCTCCTCCTCATAAACCTCTAAATCTCTCACTCCTCTCAATTCTTTCTCTCTCTCTAAGTTGTTTTCTCACATAGAAGCAAAATTAACAAGTAAAGAAATGTCTGTCTTTTGGTTAATTTACTCTTTTCTTTTACTCTGTTTTTTGAGGTTTTATCTTCTCTCTCTCTAACTCTTTCCTCTTTCTTTTGCAGTTTCATATTGGTTTTATCTTTCATGGCAACACAAGATGAAGTTGTTTCTTTGGAACTTCCTGCTCCCCCTGGTTGGAAGAAAAAGGTTTCTCTCTCCTCACCCTTCTCTCTCTCTCTCTCTCTCTCTGACACTCACACATACCCTTATCTTTTTTCACTTTTTTTTTTTTTTGTGAAATTTCATGGTTTCTTCACTTACCCTTAAGTTCTAGTACCTTTAATTCTACTTTTTTTTGTTCATTTGCCCTCTGGGTAGGTTGGAATCCTTCATAATTGTGTTCTTATTATACAAATTAGGTCAATTCAGTTCATCTTTATGTTATGGGTAGGTTGGAATCCTTCGTAATTGTGACAGACTGGTTAGAAATTCTTGTTGCCTACCTCAAATTGAATGTTTGCTAAAACTTCTAAGTTGCTGATTTTGTTGGAATTGACAAATTTTGCTGTTAGGGTTTGTAGATTTTGCCCAATTATAAAAGGAATAATTGTATCTGGTTATTGTTTTGATCACTAAAATTGATGCTCTGTGGTTTCTCTTTTGTTTTTACTTGATTTACTAAGAGAACTTTGTTTTTTTTTTTTTTTGAGAAGTCGACTACAGTCTACGTTAGTCGTTACAAGGCATTGGTGCATCATGGAGATGTAATGAGCACGATAACCGCCTAATTTAAACTGAGAATGAAAGAAGCCTAAAACCCGACAACGAAGAGGCCTAAAGCCCGACAAATTATTACATTATTCATAGCCTAAATTACATAGGATAAATCTTGATGGCAACTGCTTCCACCGAGACTCGATCCCACGACCTCATGGTCTTAAGAGGGGTGTCCATCCGTTACACCAAAGGGTGGTAGACACTAAGAGAACTTTGTTGATAATATATATATATAGGGAAATGATAAAGTTACAAAAGATTTTGACAAAAAAAGATTCCAGCTGATGTGGCGGGAGTGGTTTCAAACTTTGACCAAATCTAGACCGTTGAGAGATGAAAATCACAACCGCCACATCAGCTGGGAACTTTTTTTTGTCAAAATCTTTTGTGATTCTAGCATCTCTCATATATATATATATATATATATATATATATATATATATATATAATATATATATATATATATATATATATATAGATATCTTAAGAAGCTTGCTGAAAGCCGAATTTTAGTCTTCTTTTCTTCCTCCATTGTGGTTTCTTGCTTAAATTGTTCTTCAGCTTCTTTTCTTTCTCGCTTAATCTTTTGAAACTTACCAGGCACTTCCTCTTAAACTATAGATCATTCTCTGAGTTGTAGATTTCGTTGTAGTTCTTCTTCGTGCCACTTTCTTTCTTCTTTATCCGTCTTTACATATCTATCGTGAATGTGGTCTGTACATGAGGTATTTTAAGTGGAAAAAAACATGGAAGTTACTAGATGCAAATTTCGGTGCTTTTACCTATAATATGACGCCATGATAACATATATCTTGCATGATTTGACATTAAATGGCAGATTTAACGAACTTGTCGTTATATTCTACTTCAAGTTATTATTATCGAAGTCGTTTCCTAGTTTCAATCACCCTGAAAGTGTAATTTAACGCACTAAAACTAATACCTACAAGGTTTTCATATTGATGTGGTGGCATCATCTCGAAGCGGCATAATTAAGACTTGACTTGGAAGTTGGTGATGACATGGCCTTCGCACATTATTTCGGTGGTTTGGGTAGCATTTATTCTTCGTCCTCTCAGTGCTCCAGGGACTGATTGATTCAGTTTAAGCCTTAAGAGCTAAACAAACAACGAAACTAAGAACTTGTAAATAGTGTATTGATGCCTTGAAATAACATGGGTAAACAAAGTAGGTTAAATTATATTTGGAAACGTACACTTATGAAGGTAGTATGTGTATTCGATCTTGAATTTTGATCTCCACGTCTCATTTTGTTTGAGGATCTGAAGACATGTTGTGGGAATTTTCCGCGTACCATTATAATTTTCTTAATTCTTCGAAATCTTTCATATCAACATGATGGGTTTTTGCATGTCATCATCGATTTTATCGAGTTCAATGAAGCATATCGTCAAACCCACTCTTGAACGCAGTTAAATAGACAAATGGTCTTGACCCAAGCCCAGATACAATCCGCTAGTTCAACTATATCGGGTATAATATTAGAATAATTCCGGGTTCTCAACTTCGTGAAGAAGAAGAAACCCTCATGTAGAAGGAAATTTAGCTTTTTTCTCCCACTGCATCAACTATGTCCTTTTTCTTAATCCGACAAGGATAAGAGGTCAAGTTGTGTAAGATTGTTACGGGTTGTGTACTCTTCTCTTCTATTTATCCTTCTTCATTGTGCCTATAAATAGAGTTATTTTCCTTTTGTGGTGAAAGTATGAATTGATGCTAGTAAACGACGGAGTTTGTTCTTATTTCTTATTACAAGTTTCAGTAGTCATGACTCATGTATAGTAGTTTTAAGTGTTAAGAGACATTTGTCTTTAGTTTCTGCAGTACATTTTGAAGAAAGGAGGAACTCCGAAGAAGAACGAGATCATTTTCTGTGCTCCAACAGGTGAGGAGATCAGTAACCGAAAGCAGTTGGAACAATACCTCAAATCACACTCTGGTGGCCCTACAATCTCAGACTTTGATTGGGGCACTGGTGAAACTCCAAGGCGATCCGTGAGGATTAGTGAGAAAGCAAAGGCAACTCCACTGCCCGATGGTGAACACCACCCGACGAAGAAGCGTAGCAAGAAATCACCAGGTAACAAGAAGGATAAAGAAGCGGAATCGGCACAGGGAGATACTAAAGGGCATGAAGAAGCAACCCCGGACAAGAACGTAGAAATCGAAAAAAAGAGTATCGAATCACAAGACGAAAAACAAGCGAAACAAATCCGAGATGGTAGTGAAGAAACCAAGAAAGACGATACCGAAAAAGAAGCTCTTGTTTCTGATGAAACTGACGGAGGAAAAGTTGTTGAAGTTCCAAAAGTTGAAGAGATGAACGAAGGTGAGAAGAAAGCCATTGAAGTTGTTTCTGATAAAACTCAAACTGGCGAAGAAATTATGAAGGAGAAGGATCCACTACCCTACACCATGAAAGTGGACGGTCAAGACGACAAGGAAGTTGAAAAAGAAAATGTAGTTGATTCTTCTGAAGCGGTGAAAGAGAAAGAAATCGAAACTGAATCTCAATCGGTTGGAGAGACGAAGGAGAAACAAGCATCTAATGGGAATCGAATGGAACAAGTTGATGAACCAAATCCTCCCGCTCCCTCTGCCGTGAGCTGCTAATGTACATGATTCTCCTCTTCAACCTTCATTTGTTATTCAACAAAGGTATGTTATTTTCGGTAAATGCAATCTATGTCGATATGATGTTTGGTCTGATTATTCGTTTTAATATCTATATGATCTACTTCAACTTCATCGATTTAGGCCCCTCAATCAGCGATTTAGATTATCGAAAGTTGCTTGTTAGTCTTTATTTTGATATGATAAATTGTTCTGTATGTACTAAGTTTACGAGCGTCTGAACATGGATTTCCTTTAAACACTTTTGAACCTTTGGATTATGCGAGTCTTGTAAATTTCTGTGACATTTTTAACTAATTGGTTGAATTCTCATTTTGCTTTGTACAAATGAGAGTTTTATGTAGTGATCAAGATGTTGAGGCGCCAGAATATATAAAATAGGAAATTCAGAAGAACTCTCGAAGGCTTTGAATGAACGATTCTTAAATGAAATATTATCAATTTAAACTCCGTTAATGGTTAGAATTCGCTTAGCATGAAACATTATCAAAATTGTTCAAGTCAAGACTCGAGAGAGTAATTTCTTTTTTCCCGAATATGTTATTTTGGCTCTTCATAATATTTCGTAATTATAATAAACAAATTGAAAATAAATTATTACAAGTTAGAATATTCAAAATTTGTGATACGACAAAGATCACAAAGTTTGTTCCTGAGAAAGTCTTTGGAAGGTTTGCGAATGAATTCACGGGAGAACCAAATCTTACGCCACATGGTAGTGTGGACATTTATAAAGCCCTTATAATAGTAGAAGAAATTGACAACTCGACTATATTTCTTATAAATAATGCTGGAAGAAATTGACAACTCGACTATATTTCTTATAAATAATGCTGGAAAATTTGAATAAGTACACGGAGTATGACGGATTTAGTAAGGCCAGCGCTTTGGGAAAAGCTAAATAGTTTCCGGGGTGTGAAATTTTAAAGGGAATATGTAGAATTTTAGAAAATTTCCGGGAAAATAAATCTTAAGGGGGAAAAAAAAAAACACTCCACCTCACCTCAACAGATCTTATCTCTCTCTAGATTTGTTCTAGAGAGAGAGAAGGAAAAAAAAAAACGTTTTTTAGAGAGTGAGGTGGAGAGAGAGGGAGCTGAGGTGGAGAAGCTATTTTGCTTCCCCCCTAAATAAAATTGTCAAACAAAATTGACCAATTTTTGACCAAGTCTTTACACCCCGAAAACTATTTTGCTTTCCCCAAAGCGCTGGCCTTTAGTAACCCTCTATCCTCACCACTGTGTTTTTTTCTTGAGAAATGGATTACGTTCTACGTTAGTTGTTACAAGGCGTTTTGATACATCACGAAGATGTGATAAGCACGATAACTGCATAAGTTAAACCAAGAAATAAAAGAGGCCTAATCCCCAGATTGATACATTACGAAGATGTGATAAGCACGATATACCTTACTTCTTCTTCTCCAAACCACTCCAAGATCACTTCTTTTCTACTTCTTATTCATTTAATCAAGTTTCAACTATGGAACCAACAACCCTTGGTTGGAGTGGTAAGAGATATAATCTTTCACCTTAGAGATCAAGGGTTCGAGGCACGCTGAACATTTCAAAAAAAAAAAAAAATTCAACTATGGAAGTTTCAACAACAACAAAAAGTTTAACTATGAAAAGATATTTTAAAAGAAATTTTCATTGGGGTCCATCAAATTCAACATCGACGACTCAAACATCGAAAGTTTCGGATTCGACTCCAACATCGGAATTGATTGTTGGTCACTGTTTTTAATTAATGAATACAACTATTGCATATATTTTCGACTCTAACACCGAAAATCATGTACATTTCGAAACATAAACTTTCGTAGAGGTCAATTACATTAATCATCGTTGATATATCTATATAATTAATGAATACAAGTATTTTGTTAATTGTTGTGTCTGCAAAAAGAAAACCGGCATATGACATCGGATCGAAATCGTGAATCCACCACTCCAACAACCTATGGGTGAACCGACTAGAGATATATATGTACGTGAACCGTACGTGGTGCATGAATGTTTTAGTTTTGGGTCGTAATGTTGACTTGACCTAATCAAATCGGTTAACTATTTCAAACTTCTCTAGAAGTGGGCCCTCACGCGCTTCCTACTTCTTCTAATAGTCAACAAAAGTTACAAACTGAAGACCACCGAGTTGGTTTGAAACTCGGATGATTTCCCATTCATCCAACGGTCAGGATTAATCCTATATTCCACAACCAACTCTATAAGTACTTTTTTTTGTTGTTGAACTAACTCTATAAGTACTTACAACCAACTCTTTCATTCCATTCATAACTTCCCATTCCAATTCCACATACATTCTAGAGAGAGAAAAAATCAATCAAATTTTTAGAGAGAGAGAGAGAGATGGCTGGTCGGATTAGTACTGTGTTTGGTTGTTTGATTGCTGTAGTGGCTTTGTTACAATTATCAGCTGCTCAGAGTACTAATACTACCCATACGGTCGGAGATCGCACCGGATGGAATATCCCTTCTAACCCTAACTTCTATACAACTTGGGCTTCCGGCAAAACTTTCAAAGTCGGTGAAACTCTTTGTAAGTAAATCTCTCAGATACTCTCGCAAGTGATGTGAGACTATTATATATAAATATGTCTAACTTTGGTGTTATATGAATATTGCGCAGTATTCAACTTTATGGGAGTTCATACAGTGGCTGAGGTTTCCAAGGCAGATTATGACTCTTGTAACACGGGTGCTACCCCAATTGGCTCAGTCTTAACTACTAGTCCTTCGACTGTTCGTCTCAATACTACCGGTGCTCACTACTACATTTGCACTATCGGTCGACACTGTTTGAGTGGCCAGAAATTATCCATTAACGTTGCTGCTTCTACCCCCACCGCAACTCCACCTTCTACAACTGCAACTCCACCTTCCACCACAACAACTCCTCCGACCACCACAACACCTACTACTCCTACTCCTCCGATGTCACCAACCGGAGGACCCAGTGCCAGTACCACACCAGGAAATTCAGCAGCACCTTTATCAGTTGTAGTTGGTGGATTTTCTTTCACTCTATTGTCTGCTGCAATCGCTATGTTTTTGTAGATGGAGCCTTAATTTCTTATTAGTAGTATATATGATTCTCGCTATAGAAATATACATATATACACACATATTTATGATGACGGTTTTCTCTTATGAGTTTATCAGAGATTGTATTCTACGATTCATTTTTACATGAATATAAATAAAGTTTAATAGTTTATATGGTTTGATTTATTAATTTTAATTGTTGAATAGAAGAAGATCATGAATTATATATCTCTAAAAAGGGAGAAGGAACCTTCCGTCAAAGAAGTACACCAGCACAAATTATTGATTCTACTCGAAACTGATACTTGACTCGTTTTGGTAATTTCACACATAGTGACCTAAACAACTTTTAAGAAAAGATGGTGATTTTTTTGGTATTACCGATCTTTTTGTGGTCAATCTGCCATTGCTTGGTAAGTTTTTCCACATTTACATGATTGGACTTATAATTGGACTTTGAAGTGGGCATAGACTCGGGTTTGCATTTAAGTTTGGTCTTGGGTTTGACGAGATCTCCTAAGCAAATTCGAATTGGGCTTAGAATTCTTCCTCATTCCTCGTTCAATTTCTTTCTCAACCTTCCATCGCCCTCTTCCTCTCCCTTTCCTGTTAGAAAGGTTGTGAGTCTTAGACACTCAATTTCTACTAAAGTCGAATATCGAATAACACGAAGATGAACAATTTTTGTAGATAGATTTACACTTAGAGATGAATTACTTACAACTTCTTCTCTCTAAATAAGGAGATAACAATTATGAACAACCTCTCTCTTATTCTAGGAGATATACTATCAACTCTCTCTTTACCAAAGGAAAGACAAGTATTTAGAAGAAACTAAACTCTCTTTCTAATACTAACTCACTTTCTCTTCACTTGGCTTGCTTATGAGATGGAATGGATGGGATGAGAATGGGATGATTTTGAATTGAAGTTCTTCATCTCCTTTTATAGAGTTGGAGGAGAAATATGGTGTGGACACCTCAACAAATGAGGTGTCTCACCAACTCATGGTGTCCTCTTGACAAATTGCCACCTCAAATGATAAGAGACTTATCACCAAGGTGAGATGTCTCATTTACAATAGATGGTTCATGTTGCTTGACACCTCACATGGTAGTTGACACCAAGAGCTTGGTTGATGCCACCTAAAGCTTCAAACAATGTAGCTTTACACCTTATCACCATTTTCAACATTCTCCCACTTAAAGTTACTTTTGTTTGTAACTTCTCCATCCTATCTACTTTGCTCTTATGCTGCTCACGTTTTCTGCTAGGCCGATGGAGGATCGACACCACATGAACTATGTCCTTTTTCTTAATCCGACAATATCCTTTATTAAATTTTGAGAAGGACTACATTTTAAATTTTGAGAAAGACCTCCAGACAATATCCTTTATTAAAAAAAATGTTTGTCCCAATCATCGTTTTCCCTTCAGTTTTATTATATAGATTATGGTCATAAAGTTTCTGTTCTATATTATAGTTTTTTATATGGTCATAAAGTTTTTCTCTCTCCTCACACTCTCTCTCTCTCTCTCTAAATACTCCGGGCAAGGGTTTTCCCCTTCGTCGGAGGTCGGGCAGACCTAGGTCTGTTCCGGCAGACCATGAAGGTCTGCTCGAGCAGATCTGGAAGGTCTGTCGGAACAGACCTTCAAGGTCTGCCCGACCTCCGACGAAGGGAAACCCCCTTGGCCGGAGTTTAGACAGAGAGAGAAAAAAAAATTTAGAGAGAGAGAAGAGATATTTTTTTTTTAATGTTTGAAGGTTGCCGACCGGCAAATTGACCGGCCAGCGACCTTCGCCGGTGAAGATGATGAGGTGGCAGAGAGTGACGATGAGTTGGATGAGAGAGAAGTGATGACTAGTTAACGGTGTTATAGCAAAAAAGTGAGTTATCTGGGTATTTTTGATAAAGTAGGGGGCTAGGCAGGAAACCGGTCATAAAGTTGGGAGTTATTTGGAAAATAACCCTTCTTTATATCTACTTGTTTATATAGAAATATCTATATAACAAATGAGATAAGTTTTTTGCCATATCATAACTTCTATCTATAAATCTCGAACGTTTAAATATTTTAAGTAAATCTTGACCTTTCTTTACAAAAGTCTTTTATAACATTTAAAAGTTAAAATAATTACTTACTTCCTATATATTCACAAACTATTTTTCTCTCTCCTATCTTAAAACTTCCACACGATTCTTTCTCTCTTTCATCTTCTTTCTTCAAAACAACCCAATAAAATCTTCATGATTATTATTCTCCAAACTTAATTTAATTACAACTATTATTTTTAATTTACTTTTATTACTCTCTCATAATATACATATTAAAAACCGTGTCCTACGGGCACGGCCTATACCCTAGTATATTTATACGATGAATGACTAACAGTAGCAGTTGGAACTACTAATGGAAAGTGTGGCCTTTCTACCTTGTTTGTATATCTTCGTCATTACTTATTATTGTTCTTATTTAAACATCATAGCATCCAAAGTTATGGGGAACTTCCGAACTTGTATCTTCCCTGATGATAGCAATACGGGGAAAGGAAAAATAATAGAGAATTTTTTACTCCGAAAAATTTTTACCCCGAGAAAAATTTACTCTAAGATATTTTCTTTATTTTCTTTTGTTTGGTTGGCAAGGGAAAAAATATTTTATTTTTCTCGTTTATCTATTCTCCGTTCATCTCGATACTATAACTACATCGTCGAGTACCACAACAAAGGTCTACAAGCTGACTTATCTAAAAGAGTTCAATGGCCTGCCATTAACACTGAAACCATCTCCGAGGAAACCCTGATTGAAGAATTCACGACAACTTCCACAACCATGAAGGGTGGTCACTTTATCATAGCTTCTGGGGTTCCCCTTATTGCTGGCCTCTAATATTAATATAGGTAGAATTCACCATTGTTATCACCATCTTCAAGAACTCAAGAATTGGAATTGAAGATGACTGTATTTTGAGTCAGTACTATGTATCCAACACCTTTGCATTCCAAGTTAATGGTAGAACTATAATCTAGAAATAGATTAATACTTATTCCCAACTCCAAAAGCATATTCAACAAGAAAATGAAGTGACTGTGGCTAATGAGATCCCCTCCAGAAAAATCAATACAATAATCTTTATCCATGGATTTCAATCTCATCAACAAAGAGAAATCAAAATTAAAGAAGTAAATAAAAACAACACAAAAAATACTCAAAAAAATCTGAATGAAAAAGAAGAAATAGCCAAATAGCAACAACCATCACCCAAAGCGTATCATCACTAGACTAAGATTTGTAACAAATAACCAAATAGCAAAGTAAATAGATTCAGAGATGGAAAAATAACCAAATATAAAAATCTAATTACCAGTAAATGTAAAAAGAAAATAATTTAAAGATTAAATGGAACTGAATCAGGATTCACAACAGAAAACTTCTACTTGGAGTGGTCAATACTATGGCTTTGATTTTTCAGGATGAAATTTGAGTTGGGTGAATGATATATAAAATGCATTTAGAGAGAAAAGACGGATTCTAGATAGAAAGAAGACGAGATCTGTTCAATATTTTTAAGACCCTTTTGAGTTTGAGAAATTTTTTCTTCAAAATAACCTGGGTCATGAGTTTCCCTCATTTTGGGGAAAAAGATGGAAAGTATAGTCACGTGATGCCGGAATTTTCTTTCTCCTAATTGTCCACCAAACATGTTGAAAATTTGTATTTTAGAGAAAATATTTCTACTTTCCCCGGGAAAGTAGTCTATCAAACACATTCTTAGTGTTACATTTCAATACGTATTTTATTTAGTGAATTAGTGTAAGATAAACGGTTAACATTGAAAAATATTTGTAGCGAAAAACTAAAATCTCGTCAATGAAAATATTTTAGTAACAAAATAGAAATGTCGTAAATGGATTAGGAAACAAATTATTTTGTAACTAAATAATTTTTGCAACAAAATTATTTAATCACTAAACACTTTTACACAGACCAACTTACTTTGTCAATAACAAATATTTTTTAGACAATTAATTTTGGCCGTTAATAATATTTTTTTTAGACAATTCATTTTCCCGTATAATAACTCATTAGGGATGAAATATTTTGTCACTTAAAATACTTTTTAGCGACGTAAAAATTAGTTGTTAAAAATACTTTCAACATCCATACATTTTGAACGTTGAAAATATTTTTAATGACTAACTAATTTGTCACAAGTTTCAACAAAAAAAAAAACTAATGGTGTGTTTGGATGGCGGAATCATGAATCCGCGGATTCATGAGTCCTTGGGATTCATGAATCCAAGTAATATTTTTTGGCTTGTTTGGCAACTAAGAATCCTATGATTTATTATTATTTGAGTATTTTTAAACGTCTTTAGAAAAAAAATATGATTTTTGAAAAGAACAATGATTTTGAAAAAAAAAATAATGATTTTGTAAAAGGAAATATTTTTTGTTGATTTTAAGTTTGGAATTTAGGTTCATTAATTCAAAATCCTAACAAATCCTAAGGGGTAGGGTGCGATTTTGGTCCAATACAAATTTTGGAATTAGGAATCCTTAGGATTCAAGAGTCCTAGGATTCTCGGTAGCCAAACAGACCAAGGATTCATGATTCCTACCAAATTCCACTTTTGATAGGAATCCTACTTAGGAATTCTGCAACCAAACACACCATAATTTGTCACAAAATAAATATTTTCTACTACTAACTCTTACATGGTCACGAAATACTTTTCTTGAGAGATGCATGAGACATTCTATAGAACAATGAGTAGCGTTTCAATTCAAAAGTTACTTGTGGGTACAGAGAGATATCCACGTCAGCGATCTTGTTCATCTTGGACATGGAGAGACCATGAACATGAAGTAGCAGACTAGTTACTTTTGCATGAGTTTACTTTAAAGATGACGCAGTTTCTCTATGTTACAACTTACAAAATGGTGTTATCCATTTTTACGAGAGGGCAAAGACAATTTTAGAATGTAGAATATAGTGATAAAGATGTTAAACCTTATGGAGAAAAAATGAGTGAAAACCCAAAAAATCTAGACCCTAATAGGAAAAAAACCCACTAAAAAATAATAATGTCAAAAAGACCTATTTTTTGAACACTTTTCAAAATGTTCACAACATATGTAATTATGTTGTTAACAAGACAACATATTTTTTTCATAATTCCATTTTTACCCTTATATGTTGACAACATATATTATTGTGTTGTTATAAAATGTTGACAATATCTATAATAATGTCCCGACTTATTATAAAATGTTGGCGTCATGTATAATTATGTTCTTAACAACATTTTATAATAAGTCGGGACATTATTATAGATATTGTCAACATTTTATAACAACACAATGATATATGTATAACATTTTAATTTTTGTAAAGGACAAATAAAAAAAATGCTTTAGTCTTTATATTTATGTCGAAAGCAAAACAAAAAATGCGGAAACCATTTATTTTTTCACAAGACAAATCGAAAAATGTTGTAGCCAAAATGTTTGTGTTAGTTTGTCTATGTAAAATGCAAAAGAAAAAAATGCGAAACATTTTGGCAAAGCAATGTCTAAGTAAAAACGAATTTGTTCAAAAATTTACAAATTGGTGAGACAAACTAAGATTTGTTCAGAAATTTACAAAATTTTCGAGAGCAAACAAAGAATTGTTCAGAAATGTTCAAAATTGTTTTTTGACGTTGATTTGGACGGAAAATTTCATTTTGGAGGGTAAAATTGTATTTTTACCTACTGGGTTTTTTCCTCATTATTATTTAGTATTGTCTGCGGTCCAAATTTTAGGGTGGAAATAAAAAAATGTTGGAACTTTTTGTTCTTTCCAAACATCACCCACCCAATATTGTCTTGAGATTTTTCTTCATCTTCTCCTCTTTCACCTTAACCCTATGAATTACAGGAGTTCCACCATTAACTCCGGCAAGTTTCACCACTAACTCCACTGAGTTTCACCAACTCCGACGAACTCCTCCTCCCTCTCTCTTCTTCCCTCTTCTTTTTCTCTTCTCCATAACCAAAATAAAAAACTTCTTCCCCCGCAAAAATCCCCAAAACTTTTTTATTAACAAATCTCTTTTCTCAAATCTCAACTCACCCAATCACCAGATACCGTTTTAGATTCTCATAAAACCCTTTCAACCCCAGTCCTTAGATTTAATCCTAACGATGCTTGAACGAGAAAACGGAATGATCGGCCATCAAACTTATTCTTATTTAGCTTTTTGGTCTCATGAACAAGATAAACTCTTTGAACGCTCTCTGTAGTGGTACTTGTTCCCAAGGATATTAATGATGTGGATACAAACCGCTCAAAAAGTTCCAGGAAAGACACCAGTAGAAGTATTGGAACATTATCAGGTTTTGGAATCTGATTTAATGGTGATTGGATCGGGACAAGTTGAGTTGCCTTTTTATTAAGACGATGAATTAATTGTGAAAAATAGTGAGACTGATGGAGAGAGATGGAGAGGGAGAGAGAGAGAGAAGAGAGAGAAAGATATAGTTGTCGCTGACCACCTTCTTCCGGCCACTTGAGAAAGGGTGTGTTTGGTTCACTTTTTTGTGTTTTCCACCTTGTACCCCGGAACCTTTCCTCATTTCCCCAAAACACTGACCTTAACTTATTATGAGATGATATTTGAAAGACATAATATCTATTACTCCCTCCGTCCCAAAATGAATGACCTAATTTCTATTTTAGGTTGTCCCATTTTAGTGTTCTATTTCTAAAAATAAAGAAAGGAACTTTTCGCTCTTTCCAATAATACCCATTACTATAAATTTAGTGACAACTTTATTTAAGGTAAGTTCAAATTTTTCATTGTAAATTAAAATAGTTAATGAGGATAGAATTGGAAAACCCAAGTTATTTTTGAAAGTCGAACACCAATTAATGATGTTACCTTAATAAGTTGTGTTTTCAAAATAGGTCATTCATTTTGAGACTGAGGGAGTATATAAAACGCAATGGTCTTTTTTGAGAAGGATTGTAGGATTTATCTCTAGATATTCATGATCGTCCGATTTATTTCTAATCTAATGGTTGATTTTAAATTTTAGAATATAACCACCTACCCACCCACTATTCTCTCTCTCCCACGTTTTTTTCAAAACTCTCCCTTAAACATCCTATAATCTCTCTACATGTTCAGAAAATTAGTTACAAACCACCCACTACATTCTCTTCCTTCCCACTTCCTACTTAACTTTCACAAGATTATCTCCCTTTATATCTCTCCAAACTCTCTTCAATTTCTGAATTAACACATTTTTTCTTCTTCTTCTGGATTGTTTTAAGTTCTTTTTGTTTCTTATTACATTTTTTCTTGCTTTTATTTTTAGTTCCATTTTAGATTGTCTCACATTCACGACGGCGTAGCCAAAAGGGATCTACCGCGTCCTAGACGCGGTGGACACCTAGTATTCATATATGAGTTGATGATTGTTATGAGATATAGAAAATCATTCACAACAAAGTGGTTACAATCTTGACATTAGAGTGGTCAATCTAATATCAAGAGGATTGTCGTTACATGTTAATAGAAGATCAATATTTTCTTTCGATTATAAATGAGACTTTGAAAAAGGAAATTTAAGCCTAGACTCTCAACACTTATTGATTAATGATTACTAGATTGTACGAAACTAATTTGTAAGAAATCAATTTTTACAAAAGCAATTTGTACCTAAATTTGATATCATTAAAAACTTCAAAAATAACATCAACGGTAACATTCTAACATGTCTTTTTAATAAAGATTTACCTATTTTAATAAGGGTCGGTGGGTATATAGACCAAAATATGTTCAAAATAGGTTTATGATCTAATCTTCCCAAAATATGGATATTTAGTCCTTTTACATTATGGACATAAAAACCCTCACTTTCTAAACACATTACCGTCAATGTACCACGCTCAAATTTCGCGTGGAGATTTATTAGCAAAAAATATGGAGATTTATTACCAAATCTGTTTGGAAATTAAATTTTCTCTTTCCTATTATCCGAATCAATCAGAAACCAAAATTCTAACCAAAACGAAACGCCATCAATACGAATATTTCCAAATCAATTTTCTCTCTCTTCTTTACAGATATCGAAACCAAACCAATTTTCTCTATCTTATTATGTAAATTTTTTTTCGATTTAAATCAATTTTCTCCCACTTAACTTTCAGATTTGGAAAGAGTATATTTTTTGGGATCAATTTAACGTGATTTGGGGATTAATATACAAAACATATATAACACTTTCTCTCACTTAACTTTCAGATTTGGAAATACTATATTTTTCTGGGAACATTAAAGCAACATTTGTTTTCGTTTTTACTCGTACATAAATACACATCGAGTACAAATTATGAAACAAATACGTAAATTATGTGTTCTTTATGACCAGGAAATCATCATTTGTCAAGTATACAACGTAATTTATCAAATGTATGCGGGTCTTATTCAATAAATTACACATAATTTCTTTTACATTACACATCGTTTACATTCTGTTACAAAAAAACGTACAAAATCTTCTCTGGTTCAAAAATGGTGCCCATCCATGTAATCTCCATTTATAGTCTTGAGCAGGACAAACAACAATTACACTGTATTGTGGAAGAACATATCCAAATGCTTTTGCATCACCAGGAAACAACTGACCAACTTCAGTAAATATTTTATCCCAGCCATCAGGTTTTAGTTTCGTTGACTTACTTTGATTTGATGATTCTCTTTGAAATTCCATCTATTATATCAAATCTACACACATAAATACACATACATTAAACAAAAAAAATATATTGTATTATAAACTACATGTACAGTTCCGTAAATTATATATAATGTTTGTCAAATTTTGACAATATTTGAAGGTTTTGAGTAGTTTGGTAAGCTTAACAAGGCTACTGTTTTGGGTAAAAAGTACATGTAATGGTAAATAAAGAATACATAATTTATGTACACTTATACGATGTTTTAGAATTTATTTTAAATTATATATAATGTATAACAAATTACGCGTATTTTACATTCTCTTATAAAAACATGGTTCGGAAGATGTTTGCGTAATTTACTATAAATTATGGGAATTTACTGTAAAGTACAGGTAATGTAAATTCTGTTATGAAGAACCGTACGGAAAACCGTTTGGTTCATATATCTGTACGGATGGAACAATGAGATCTGAAGAAAAAAAATGTGAAAATCATTAAGCTTAAACTACTATCTTAAGAATGATGATATGATGATTGATTGAAAAAATAACATACTCGATTTGAACTAATCAAATCTTTTAAACATCAAGATAAAAAACAATAATGAAAATTTAAGAGAGAGAAAATAAACATCAAACATTATAAATTAATGAAAAGTAAAGAAATCTTTGATACTTTTACTCAAATTCACAGGTATGATTAACTTTAGAGAGAGAGAGAATCTGTTACAATAACCTGAAACACAATATAAAATCTTACCAATGGAACGAAAAATTACTTCTGTAATGTGATTTACCTGGGATGAAAAAGATGATTTCAGCTGCTCTAATGAAGAAGAAACTAGATTTCTGAGATTAATGGATGATTACCATACGATTCTGATTTAGAAAGAGAGAAAATTAGAAAGTTTCGGTTAATAAAGATAATGAAGATCACGGTTACTTAGTTTGAAAACGTGATTGGAGAGAGTAAGGTGGAGATAAAAATGGAAAAGATAAGGGTTATTTTCCAAATGGCCCCCAACTTTGTGACCAGCTTCCTGCCTAGCCCCCTACTTTATCCAAAATACCCATTTTTTGGGGGTCTAAGTAACTGACAGATCTGGATCAAAATTGGGGGTTTTCTGATATTGGGTTCCGTCTCTTGAGAAATGGAGGCTAGTGCTGGTTTAGTTGCAGGTTCTCATAATAGAAATGAACTTATTGTAATCGGTCGTGAGGGAAAGAGGGAGAAGCTACTGTAAGTTCATTTTTTTATTTTCATTTTTTATTTTCTCTCTCCTCTCTCTCTCTAATTTTTTTTTAAACTCTCTCTCTAGATTTAGTTGTTCAAACACTTCTTCAACTGGAATCCTCTCTTCTCTCTTTGTCTAACTTTCATTTGTAGGGCGTCTCAAAAACTCATTCAACCAAAATATTTTCATTTTTGGGGGTTTCTAAGTAACTGACAGATCTGGATCAAAATTGGGGGTTTTCTGGTATTGGGTTCTGTCTCTTGAGAAATGGAGGCTAGTGCTGGTTTAGTTGCAGGTTCTCATAATAGAAATGAACTTATTGTAATCGGTCGTGAAGGAGAAGCTGTTGTAAGTTCATTTTTTTATTTTCATTTTTTTGTTTCATAATTTGAAGATGATAAGGTAGCATCACAAGAGATTGATCTTGATGTCATTCGTGATATCGATCTTTATAGGATCGAACCATGGGATCTAAGGTAGTAGTATTTCATTGTATTTATGTTTGTTAATATTAGGGTTTCATAGGTTTTTTTGGTACATATTGAACCCCTCTGTGACAGTGTAGTTTTTTGATAAAATGAGTCCCCTTTTGTATTTCTAACTTTTTTTTAGAGTTATTTCCCTAATAGCCCCCAACTTTGTGATAGGTTTCCTACCTAGCCCCCTACTTTAGCAAAAATACCCAGATGACCCCCTTTTATAGATTCCGTTATAACACCGTTACCTAGTCATCATTTCTCTCTCCTCCATCTCATTACCTCTCTCTGCCACCTCATCGTCTTCACCGGTGAAGGTCGCCGACCGGCCAATTTTGCAGCCGGCGACCTTCATTCAAAAAAAATATATATATTTACCTCTCCACTTCTCTACCTTCATCTCCATTGGCGCAGATTTCGGGCTCTCGAACACCCTTTACGATGGCCTGAGCGATTAGGTCGTCATTCTCTTCTTCGTCCTCCTGGTTCTCTTCTCTGGTTTCACGTTGTTTCCTTAGGTAACTTCACTTGAACTCCCTGACTCTAATTAAAAGTTAGTTTGTAATCTAGTGTTTTTTTTAATGGTTGTTTCAAGTCTTATAATCAGGTGAAGGATTGGCAACAATTCCAGTTATTAAACATTGTATTGATGAACAACCTAAGTTAACAATTTTGATGACGACTACCACAACTTCAGCATTTTAAGTTTAACAAGTATGAAAATAACCTTATTTCAATCTCATCTTTAACGAAAAATCACAAGAAGCTATAATAAGAGAAATTGGGTTTTATCTTACAATCATGAAGCAGTAAAGAAACAATTTCCCCATTTTAAAGATCTAAAAAAACCCTAGCTTTCTCATTCATCATCATCATTCAATGTACTCAAATTCATCTTCCTTAAGATGAGCAACAAATTAACAAGACCACAACCTTCAATTTCAGTAAAAAATTCAATCTTAAAAGGAAAATTAGCAGAAATTTGTATACCTTTCCAAACTCCAACATACTGTTTGATTTTCCCTTCCATTCCACTTATATCAATTTCGAGAACTTTAGGAACATGATTTACTTTTAGTGGAACTTTAACCCTAACCCTAGCTCCTACTTTTTTCAAGATTTGATTCATGTTATAGACCTTCAAGATGGTCTCAGATTCTAGAGAGAGAGAGAAAGGAGAGGGAAAAAAATTATTATTTTTGTTTAGAGAGAGAGGTAAAAAAAGTTTTTTTTTTTTTAATGAAGGTCGCCGGTGAAGACGATGAGGTGACAATAAGGTGAGGTGGCAGAGAGAGGTAATGAGATGGAGGAGAGAGAAATGATGATTAGATAACGGTGTTATAACGGAATCTAGAAAAAGGGGACCATCTGGGTATTTTTGCTAAAGTATGGGGCTAGGCAGGAAACCGGTCACAAAGTTGAGGGCTATGAGGGAAATAACCCCTTTTTTTACTTCCATATTTCTCTTTTTCAATCTTCTATACCTTAAAATTGGAATAAGACCACACTTATGATCCAAAAACTGGACGAGCTTCAGTGACCCACTATTGTCTTCTCGATTATTTCACACTCATCAATCAATCGAAGATCAGAAACTCTCACTCTCACCTCAAGAATTTTATTCTGCAGATTATTTGAAACATTCCCAGGTTTGCCAACTTCTTCAACATCTCATCAGTTTCAACTTTTCTAGGGCAAAATCTTCCTTCTGCGTAGTGTTACTTGTTGTTGATGACCATGATCGAATTAACGTTATGCGATATTTACAGTCATCGGTGATGAAGGATACATTTTTCCATATTTATCTCCCTTAACAGATTATAAAGCTTGATTTTTTTTCATGGTGGGTTAGTCAAGTTTAATTCTACTTACCCTGAACAACATCAGAAATATGTTACCCACTCTCTTGAGCACTCACCAGATCTAGAGAGTTTTTTTATAAAAATTTTAGAGAGAGAGAGAGAGGAGAGAGAAAATTTAATTTTTTTTTTTATTTATGAAGGTCGCCGACCGAAAAACTTCGCCGGAGAAGATGATGAGGTGGCGAGAAGATGAGGTGGCAGAGAGAAGAGATGAGATGGAGGAGATAGAGAATATGACTAGTTAACGGTGTTATAACGGAAAATCTGAAAAAGGGGGTCATCTAGGTATTTTTGATAAAGTAGGGGGTTAAACAGGAAGCTGGTCACAAAGTTGGGGGTCATTTGGAAAATAACCCAAAAGATATTTGGTGAATTTGAAGATAAATGAGTTTTTATATTTAAGGAAGGTGTGTTTAGGTATTAAGATTTAATATGCATTCTAGGGATTTGTGTTTTCTCTCTAGATATATACAAATGGACTAGATATCCATTAATATTTATATTTTGGTTTTTAAATTCTTAGTGAGATTAGGGAGGACTAAAACTACTATTAGGAGTCGCTTTTTGGTCTATACACTCAAAACTTGTTTTAATAAACATTTGTGTTATTTTAATAAATATTTAAGTATCTCTATTAAAGATTTCTATCTTTTATACGGATTTAACTTTTTTGATTAATAATACTTTATTTCAAATAAACATTTTTAATACTAAATATTTTAAAATTTATGAGTTTTAAAAATAATATATATCTATTATATAAAACAGAAGGGAAAACGATGACTGGGACAAACATCCTTTTTTAATAAGGGATATTGTTTAGAAGTCCTTCTTAAAATTTAAAATATAGTCCTTCGTAGAAATAAAGTTACCTATTTAAAAAACAATAACCGTTTCTTTCTTAGAAATAAAATAACTAATTTAATAAAAAAAGAAACAAAATAAATTTCAAGGGTTAAAAAAAGAAATTAAAATCTCTCTCTCTCTCAATAAAATAATAACTAATTTAAGAGAAAAGAAACAAAAAAATAATAACTAATAAAAATCTCTCTCTCTCTCAATAAAATATAACAATAAATTTCGTAACATTTGATTGATACAAGTGTCCGTGCCCTAGGGCACGGGATATTGTCTAGAAGCCCTTCTCAAATTTTAAAATATAGTCCTTTTCTATTTCAATGGTCCAGATTGAAATATGGTACTCCATCTTTTTATTTTAGCCGCAAGATCTTATATAGAATTAGATATTATCTTTTTCCTATTAAATTTACGATATCTCTAGAGTATTTTATTATAGGAGTAATTGATATCGTGACGCCCCAAGCCCAGCAGTTGTCGATATTGTCCTCCCTTTACACCACCACCCTCGCACGGATGGTAGGAGGTTTTGTCTTGGCGAATGCACCACGACCCTCCCAAGAGGCCTCGATACTTACCAAGCTTGAGCATACACCTATAGCCTAGGCTCCGGACACTCTCGTGAGCGATGTGGGGCTATCACAATCCCCCCACCCTCAACGAAGAGCCGTCCTCGGCTCTGATACTACTAATCTATTTAATAAAACAGGAGGAAAAATACTGACCGGGACAAACATCTTTCATTAATAAAAGATATTGTTTAGAGATCCTCCATAATTTATAATAAAGTTATTTTTTGTTTCAATGATCCAGATTGAAATATGTTACTTCATCTTTTTATTTTAGCCATCTGATTTTATATAGAATTAGATGTTATTTTTTTTCCTATTAAATTTACGGTATCTCTAGGGTAATTTATTATAGGAGTAATTGATACATTCATTCCCTAATACCGTTTTATTACTTACCAGACAGTTACAGTTTCTTCTTCCAAACGATTCTCTCTCTCTCCATCAGAGTATGGGAATTTTTTCTTTGATTTTCTCTCTAATAGGGTTTCAGTTACCATTTACTAGACGTTTTTCTCTCTACCAAGTACCAAGCGATTCTCTCCCTGTACTGAACCGACAAGATTCATTTGGACGAATACTATGGGTCAAGAGTAGATACTTTTTTTTCAGACGCAGAAAGTTTTTACTAAAAAAAATGTAACCACTTTTTCAACGAATTTCGTGCCGGAGGCACGGGTTATCCGCTAGTCTATTATATAAAACAGAAGGGAAAACGATGACTGGGACAAACATCCTTATTTAATTATGCATATTGTTTGGAAGCCCTTCTCAAATTTTAAAATATAGTCCTTCGTAGAAATAAAGTTACCTATTTAAAAAACAATAACCTTTTCCTTCTTACAAATAAAATAACTAATTTAAGAAAAAAAGAAACAAAATAAATTTCAAGGGTTAAAGAAAGAAATTAAAATCTCTCTCTCTCTCTCTCTCTCACAATAAAATAATAACTAATTTAAGAGAAAAGAAAAAAAAAAAAAAATAATACCCAAAAAAAAAAAAAAAAATAATACCCAAAAATCTATATAATAAAACAGGTGGATGGGTGCTGACTGGGACAAACCCCTGGATAAATCCAGCCGTCCGTCCCACATCAGCCCTATCATCCACCTTTGGATTGAGTCAATCATATTATCGGGGTGCCTCTTCCAGCAACGTCTCTTTTCAGTGCCTCCAACTCTCACCCGACAGACACACCTCTTCGATATGTCTCTTCTCACTTTCCCTTTATTAAAACGATTGATTCTCTGTTTCAGAATTTTTTGTTACTCCGTTCGTTTGATGATTCTGTCCGTCAAGGTTAGTGTTTTTCATCTCAATCGATTTGTGTTTCTTTGAATCATGCTTGTGTTCTCTGGATTTTGCTTTTTCTCTAGATTTGTGTTCTCTGGATTTTCTTTCAATTCAGTCGATCAATTCTTTGAATTTCGCTTGAGTTTCGGTTCATTTCAGTGATCTATGTGCACACTACATGTTTGATGAAATGTATGTCTGAACTTTAATACATGATGGGTTGTAATGTTAGTCTTTGTACTGCCTCGAGAGTTCAAATGATAGTGATGGATGGTTGATTGTGTGTTAGGGTAGATGAAGGTATTCTCTTAACAACCTAGACAACTTTTCAGTAGTTTATTTTATATTAATGGTTGGAAAAGATGACTAAGTTGGTACTGATATTAATTATCACCATGGATGATATAATTCTTGGGTTTCTAATATGGATAATGGTTTCCCTTAGTCACTAGGTCAATTTTGTATGGAAATCTACTAGGTCACTCTGATTGTAGGTCACTTTTGTATGGGGTGTCTTTAGCTGAAATTTGAAGGGTTGTAATGGGTTCCCTGGTTGACTTCAGTAATGATTGTTGCCTAATATCCATGCTACGTACATGTTCGTGTTGTTGTTTTATGTCTAAGAACCTCAATATTTGGATATAGAAACATAAAGTATTTTATCGTTTCTGTAACTAAAAAAGAATTAGACTCGATTGAAGGTGTATGTTATTTTTATCGTTTCAACTTTGAACAAGATTATCTTTTGAAGTTAGGTGAAAAACATGCTACGATATGTAGACATTCGAGTTAGTTCCCCTTAAGCTGATATCTGTACTTCCTCTTTCACATTTGATTTCATATAATTAGGTGAGGGGTGACGAGTATATAGATGGTACTTCCTCTTTCAAATTTGAATGAACATAGCCGCCCGTCTCACATCGGCATTGGGGTAGACCGTTGGATTCAGCAAAATATAGCCTATTTACTTCCTCATCTCCCTTCTCAACGGACGTATCTTCTCGGTTACTTCCTCCTCTCTCTCTTCAAAAGACATAGCTTCTCAGTTCCTTTCTTATCCGTTCCTGTTTTCTTCACAGAATACCCACAAAGTCGACCATACCCACAAATTTCCCGAAAATCTTCTTGGCTGAATCTTCACCTTCAAAGGTAAAATAACTTATTGATTCAAATCTTTTTGTTAGGTTCATTTTCCTATAAAGCTTTAATTTTCAAAATGAAATCTTCAATTATCACTTTTGTGATGTTTTACACTGATAAAAAAACTTGCTATGACCTATTTTATATGAAGACTTGACATAGGATAGGAAAACTTGTCTGAGTCAGTGGAAACGTGCAAAATTGAATTTATACATATATTGAGTAACGTTCTTCTGGACTTGAGATTAATCTTACATCTCTTAGTTTCTTATTTTGCTATGACCTATTTTATATGTTTTGCTAACTGGGTAGGATTAGCTTGAACTTTGCGTCCATGGTGTCTATGATTTTGTATGATATGATTCGATATCAAAGAACATATAAAGCTCATAATGTTCATTCCTAATTCTATTTGAGTTGTGGAATGTGTTAATCACATTAAAGAATATTTTTCAAGTACATTGTTAGTACTCATAACTGCAATTATAAATGCATAAAATGCTGCCTACTGTGGTAATAATACTAACTACTGAATTACAGGTCCTTATTATTGTACACGAGCTAGGTCATCTCGGTTCCACACTAGATTGTGATTCTTGCAATGCTTACAAGGTAATTTAGCCCCAGGGGACAAGGCTGGCGTAGCTGGCAGTTTCAAATCTATTATTGGAAAAATATTTCCAACTAAAGAATTACATCAGAAACTTTTTCTATGTCCGAGTTCGAAGAATAGGTATATGTTATCCTCTCTATTACAATAATAACTTCATTTACTTCTTTTCAATTTGGTATAGTTAAGAACATCTTAAGTAGTTTGTGTGTTTTTATTTTGTTTTGTTTTGTTCTCGAGGAAGGATATAGTAAGATTCTTTTGTTGTTCTTTACATGCCAAAGACGATTTTTTACTTATAATTTTATTATTCCACACAAAATATTGTGTAGTTTTCAAGGAGTATCAAAGAAGGTTGCTAGAGCTTCCAATTATTTGACTATATATGTCACACTTTCTTTTCTTATGGCCTAACAGATGAGTCTAGCTTTAACCAACAATCTCTAAACTATGGGTTACACATTCCTATCGATCTTGATAGGAACCTTCGAGTTTCACATGCAATTCCATAATGAAGATGATCATGAATACATGATGATCTTAATTATGCTTGCATCTGTCTATCTAAATAAAAATATTGATATATCACGAACAGGACCAAGCTATATGTTTGTTTATTAGTGTGGAGAATCTAGATATTGTCACAAATGTATCAACTGACGCATAAGAAATTTTCAGCAGATGATATCATGAGTTTTCTTCACGTCTATACATCATATTGTAGCTTATGGATAAAGGCACAAATCTGTGAAAGTGGTGCTTAATCAAATATTTTATTGGTCATTGTTAATTGGTCTCTCCATCTCTAAGTAGTTCCTTTAGAATGTGTTAATTGTTTAGTGGTTTAAGTAATGGATCTTCAACTCTTTTACTCTTTCCCTTTAGTTTTGCCAAGTGGTAGTTTTGTATGGATTCTTATTGTGTTACTTCTTGACTGAATTAATATTCACCTTCGGTAAATTTTGTAATTCATCTTAAATTTCCAAATGTTAGTTGGTGTCGAAGACTTTCATGTCATATATGAACCCTTCACTTTGTTTTTTACATTGTGTTTTTCTTTTTTCTTTTCTGTGGTTATCTTCACATCTTAGATATGTTTTCATCCTAGATTATGTAGATGTTAGTTATCGCGGAATTTTATCTAGATTTCTCGAATCTAAACTTTATTTGCAAATATTGTACGGCTTCAATTGTTTTCACCCTTGAAGCAGATGATATCATGAATTTCACATCTTATCATCCTAGATTATATAGATGATATTGTACGGCTTCAATTTTATCTAGATTTTATCTAGATTTCTCGAATCTAAACTTTATCGCGGAATTTTCAGCAGATGATATCATGAATTCACATTTTTGCTCAGATGAACTCAATTATCAGTCTGGGCGCGCTCTTCTGGTGATTGGGTAGGTTTGAAGGAAGTGGAAAAGAACAATAGAGGGAAAAGCTTAGAGTTGAGGGGTGCTAACCAACAGGTATGGAGTTAACTTCAACCTTTTATTTTCTCCTTTAGGGCGTTTCAAACACAAAGTAAACTGCGCTTATATCCCAAATATTTAAGTTAGTGTTGTTGATCTTGAAATGGTATAATTTCGTGGTGAGGTCAAATTTAGAACACTAATGTATAATCCTATATCTTCACAAGCAAGTATCAAAAGGATGCCTTTAATACCTCAAAATGCTCAAGAAAATTATCTTAAATAGTGAATTTGGATGAATTAGAATGCTTTTTGAAATGATAATTAGAGTACGAAGAGTTAACAATGTGAGCAAATTAGATTGATTATTTGTAATGATAACTGAAAAAAGGATCTTACAATAGATAAAGAGTTACAGAGTCTAAATTCTGCAGTTATACTTAACGTCGATAATCTTTTTCACCGTGCAGTTATACTACCACCATTTTTATTTCTTCCTCCTCATGTTTTCCATCTATAGATAAAGAGTTAACTTCACTATAGAGAAAGAGTTACAGATGTTGCTCAACCTATTCAGTTATGAACGCCATTATAGATCAAAGTTACTTCACTATAGGATTGAACAATGGATGGTATAGTTATCGTGGTTTGTGTCTGATACATAACCTTGTACTTAAAAGTAACTCAAAGTCGACATGCCTCTCTACTGAGATAGAAAAATAATTGCTGGTAGTTTAAATTTTCATATGTCAGATTAATTTGGAAAAACCAAATGCTTATGTTTCTTGACTATGTATAGAAGAACTACTTTTATTTTATTTTTCCCTTGATTTCTTTCTTGATGAGAATACAATGGCTTATGCTTGATTTTTCTATGATTTCAAGATTCATTTTTAGTTATGCACTCATGACAGGGTGACTTCACATACATTTACATTAAAGACGTGCTCGATTTCGAGTTCACACATCATTGAGACGCTTGCCATTTCCTGTATTTTATGTTAATGGTGATGATCCCATGGAGACGTACATACAACTTCATACTTTTTAGTGCAAAAGTTACATATACTGTGCATACGAGGAAAGATGAAAAACACTTTTGTTGTTATTGAGTTTTATGCCACTTGAGGTGGAGCTTAAATCGTACCTCAGCAGATTATAAAGTCATATGAAGCATATTAGAAAATGTGTATTCCCATTTTATAATGTTGAGTTGTTTCATGTCTTGAAGTCTTTTCACTCATTTGGTACTTCAAAAATATGTATGTAAAGGAAAAAAAAAAGAAGACAACAAAATTCATCTTCTTTATCTTATTTAAAGATTTATTTCATTTTTAAGACAGTATCATATTTTAGTTCTTCCTCAAATAAATCCCGACCTCATTTTCTAATGTTCACCGAATATATATATTCAAACGTTAAGTGTTTCAAAATAATTCCGTGCCGGAGGCACGGGCTATACCCTAGTAATAACTAATTAACAAAAATCTCCCTCTCTCAGTAAAATATAAAATAAATTTTGTAACATTTGATTGATATAAGTGACCGTGCCTTAGGGCACGGGATATACCCTAGTAATATATATAGTTAATTAAATTGGTATCAAACTTTTAAAACAAATATATGAAAGACTAGCCACATGTAATTTTAATAACATTTCAACAAATTTAATTGACTATCTAATTTATAAAAGCAATGTTATGGATGTGCTCGGAGATATTTTAAAATGAATAAAAACATTTAATAAAGTACTGCGATGTATACAGTCGGACTGATCGCATACATAAAAAACTAATTATATATAATTTTAGTAACTTGTTAAACTTTTAAATCTATGGATTTGATTTAAATTTAAACTTACCATTCATACTTAACAATTATAGAATCTGAGTATTTTACGAATTTATCCTGATTTATTTCATCACGATTTTCGAAATTGTAATAATTATAGATTTGCATCCCTAAGGGCTTTCGTAGTTAGCCTTAAGTAACATTGTAAGTTTGTTCTAATTTTTTAATTAATTTAGATTTTTGATTCAGTTTTTTATTGATTATAGATTATTAAGCTGATTTATTATAAAGATGAAAAAGAAAAACAAAACTAACCTAAAGATTCTCGTAAGTCTAACTGCATAGCCTATCCGTTAGTAAATGATAAGGGCTTGTTTAGTTATATATAAATTTCAGTTTTATTTATAAACACTTAAATTTTTTTTTGAACACATGCGAATCATTTTCATTCAAAAGTGATTAAATCACAATATTACAAGGATGATAATTGTTATTTCTCTCCTCTAAAAACTTCATGAGAGTTACATACCTTTAAATGCAAAGTGCCTCATGAAGGGAAAGAAATTGGACTAGACATAGACACAAAGGATTCTAAAGATCCGTGAAAAGAGACCTAAAGGTCTGACAAAAGGATCCTAGAGATCTGTAAAAGGAGACCCTAAAGGTCTGACATCAAAAGGATAAAAAACTAAAAAAACCACTGATGTCATCGCTGGTAAACCTTCAATGTCGCCGGAAAACCAACGGCGTCGCCAGAAAACAACCGTTTGTCGTCAATAATCTGTCTCCGTTACCGGAAAACCGCAGAACCGCCAATTTATTATACAACGATCAATTACTAAAGAAACTCTCTGTTCTACCTGTCTCCTTACCACCACCATTAACCACCACTAGGGGTGGGTTTTGGTCCGAAAACCCGGAATCCGCCCACGACCGCCCGAGTCTGAAGCGTCTGTGACAGTCCGTTGCCCGAATCGGTCCGTACCCGCCCGACCGAAAGAGTTTAAGCGGACGGACGCGGACATAGGTCCTTACCCGGTGGTCCGACCGAATCCGCCCGCTTATATTGTCCGCCCGACCGAATCCGTCCATACCCGTTCGTTTATCCTACCAGTTATACCCGCCCGCCTATATGATTGATTTTAAGCGTTTAGATTTGTAGGGTTAGTTACAATTGTTAGATTTCAATAGTAAAAATATATAACCTTAGAAATCACTTTTCTTAATCTTATCTTCACCTCTCTACTTCTCTAATCTCTCTTTCCTCCAAAATCTCAAAATCTCACCAAAAACCCTTGAATCCACAATATACCGTAGAACCCACAATGCACCGATCGTAATCTATGTGAAGAAGAATAGAACCGATCGTAATATATGAGAAATCTCAATGGTTATCTTTTAATTTTGTATTCATGTACTTTTTGGAATTGTAAAGTGGGAGTTTAGAAAGTTGTGTTTAGTAACTAAACAGTTTTAATTTTGAATAATTTTTTTATGTGTTCATTAGTAACCGGAGACCGACCGACCTATACCCGGTTTGCCCGACTATCAAAACGGTCACGGACGGGCACTTTGTTAGAGAAAAATCTGAAATGCCCGTCCGTTTTGTCCGGATGTCTGAATGGACACTTAAGACTTATGCCCGTTCCGCCCGGACCGGTTGACTTAGTGTCCGTTTCCCGCTCATCCGAACCGATTCCCACCCCTAACCACCACCCTCTATACTCACTGAACACCACCACAAAACTACCACCGCCACCCTTACCCACAACCCTCCTTTCCAACACTACCAACACCCCACCACCGTCACTAACCATCACCACAGATCTTATGACTCCATCAATTCACCATCACGAAACCCGCCGGATGTAGCCACATATTCAATCACACCCCCGCAACAGCCCCTATATCCATTAATCATCACCAAAACCTAAGTTCAATGCCGCCATTACCACACCACCAGATCTTGCCTTGAGCAAATCCAACATCACGAAACAGACAGAAAACAGTAACAAAGAGAGAGGGAAAGAGGGATAAAGAGATGTAACCCTCGCCGGATCTGGCGAAGGTTACGCTACACAGAGACACAAACAAAAGATGTAGTATGAAGAACGAGAGAAGAGAGAGAGGGAACCGTTTTTTCCTCTAATTCGATTTTGAATAATTAAAGAGACCAATCTTCACAAAATGTTACAGATCAATGATTTGAACAAAATCAAATTCAAACAAGGAGAAGAGAGCAGTACCTATGAAACCCTAGAAATCTCCTTCGTGAGTCTCAAAGCAGACTAGTAAAATCTCAATTGAATTAGTATCTGATTTCTTTTCAAAACCAAGGTAATCTTAAAAATAAGGAAGAGGGTAAGGAAAACTGGCTTGCAAAATCATAACACTTTTAAATTTTTATTTACTATAACTATTAGTTATATTAAAATTTTATAATTTATTTTTTTTATAAACTTCATTTTGTAAATTATAATATTTTAAAACTTTAAAATTTTACCATTTTAAGTTTTATATATTAAAACTTTTAACTTATTATTATAAGTATTAGTTAACTTAAAATTTTATAGTTTTTTATTAATCTAATTTTAAAAATAATAATCTTTTAACACTTTAAAATTTTATTATTTATAGTATTAATTATTAACACTTTTAAATTTATTATAAGTGTTAGTCAACTTAAAATTGTATAGATTTTTTTATAAATGTAATTTTGTCAATTATAATCTTTTAATATAAAACTTTGAAATTTTATTATGTTAAGTTGTATCTATTAAAACTCTTCCCGTAGAATCTCCTTCGTGAGTCTCCTTGTAGTTTGTTAGAGGATTCTATCTTTTGGAAGAAAGATATCCCTTTTCCCAACCCTTTTCAAGAGGAGGTTAACCAGCATTCAATAATAACCTAATTTCTCTGTAAAACCAAGGTAACTTTAAAAATAAGGAAGACGGTAAGGAACACTCTACAATTATAACAATTTTAAATTTTTATTACTATAACTATTAGGTATATTAATATTTTATAAAAAAAAATTTATAAACTTAATTTTGTAAATTATAATCTTTTAAAACTTTAAAATTTTACCATTTTAAACTATTATTATAAGTATTAGTTAACTTAAAATTTTATAGTTTTTCTATTAATCTAATTTTATAAATAATAATCTTTTAACACTTTAAAATTTTATTATTTAAAGTATTAATTATTAACACTTTTAAATTTATTATAAGTGTTAGTCAACTTAAAATTGTATAGATTTTTTATAAATGTAATTTTGTCAATTATAATCTTTTAATATAAAACTTTGAAATTTTATTATGTTAAGTTTGCATCTATGAACACTTTTAAGTTCTTATTTTATATTGTTTAATAAATTGTATTATATATTATAATAAAATTATAAACAATGTTATATATTGTTAAAAAAGTTATGTTTTTAACAAAGATTTATGTCTTTTTATTATAGACTTCTGCCTATTTAATACTGATTTATATATATCTTTAATAAATTTTACTTTGTTTTATATAAACATTTATATCTTTTTAATAAAGATTTCAAGTCTAGTAATTTTAAAAATAATATAAGATCTTTGGATAAGGGGAAGTTGGGTGTGACTACATCGTCAATATGTTTCTATCATCTATTTATAATTATTTGATTTTCAAAAAAGAAAATCATTGTAAACAATTATTGTTTTAGTAACATTTCAAAAAATTTAGTCGTCTATCTAATTCAAAACTACAAAAAGCATCATTCTTCATACTTAGTGTGAACGGTAGAAAATCACACAATTAACAGAAGGTCGATTGGTGGGCCACCGACAAATTGATCTTTAGACCTCGAGACGGATGAAGTTCTGGTTGGACCTGTAGACAGACAAAAACAAGTAGAAACTGTGAAGTCTTGGAGACACCGGGATGGTGTCGCCCAAGGGCACTCCGACGATCAAGTCAACAAACTATAAATAAGGTAAATATTAAATGGTGGAATGTTGATGGTGTCACCTTGTTGTATCGTCAGATGGTGGCTCGACTCGTAGAACGGCCGGAGCTTCGACTCTACGGGATTGTTTGTCAGGTTGTGAGGGGTTCGTTGGAGAATGCCATCTCTAATTTGGAAATGAACATTGAAGATGATTATTCTTCTGCTACTGTAGTTACACAATCTACCCAAATTTGTAGAATCGACCTGCTCGAAGATGCTATCGAAGATGCAAAAAGTAATAAGGTACTATCCAACCGATGCTTTTTGATGTAATTATTGTTTTCGTATTCCTAGTGGTCATGGAGTTCCAAGAGCTTTTGAAAAACACAATCTGATGCAGTTGTTGCCTGCTTGGAAGTGGTATATTATCTATTAAAGCTCAAATTGACTGCATTTTCCCTTAAGTCTTCCCTTGGGGTTGAGCTTTCTGTGAAATAATGTGAACAACAAAAGTAAACCAGATGACACCCGCCACTAGCGTTAAAAACAAGCATAACTAGTAGTTGACACTCACGTAGGCACATGAACTGACATCTACTACTAATTCGCAGGATTTAGTAAGTAGTGACGAATGCCCAACTGGCCACATTGGCTGAATGGATGCAATTGATCAAGGTTAGATATCTTTGCAGGAAGAGATTAATGTTATTCTGACTTGAAAATTTGTAGATTACTCTTGTTCTACTTTTTCTATTTTATTTCGATTTATAAATGTATTTGGTAAGTTTTGTTTGTGTTCCAGCTTAAGGTTTGAATCATTCAACATGATTTAATCTTTGCCTGCATGAACATGTTTTTTTGGAAATGGTGCAGCAAACTCTGTTTTTAGCTATGGAAACCGTCATCAACATGATGAAAAACGTGGAACTTCAGGAGAAAGAAGCTGAAAATGTCAAAGAAGAAGCAGAGAGAGGAGGGGTTTTGGGAAAAAAATTTTAGAGAGAGAACGAGGAGAAAGGAAAAAAAAAAAAAAAG
Organism: Eschscholzia californica; assembly: GCF_041429995.1. Taxonomy (NCBI): domain Eukaryota; kingdom Viridiplantae; phylum Streptophyta; class Magnoliopsida; order Ranunculales; family Papaveraceae; genus Eschscholzia; species Eschscholzia californica. The sequence goes on from NW_028238472.1 coordinate 47,041,920, forward strand.
ATTAATGTTTGAAGGTCGCCGGTCGACCGCCGCCCTCGCCGGTGAAGATGATGAGGTGGCGAGAAGATGAGGTGGCAGAGAGAGAAGATGAGATGGAAGAGAGAAGGTGATGCCTAGTTGACGGTGTGCTAACGGTAACTGAAAAAATGGATAATATGAAAATACTTAATAAAGTTAGGGACTAGGCAGAGGAAGCTGGTCACAAAGTTAGAGGCTATTTAAGAAATAACCCTATCATTATTACTCGGATTTTTGAGGGAGAGGCCCAAAAAATGGAGGGTAAATAAGCATTACCCCCAGCCCAAAAAAAAAATTAGAACCCAGTCCAAATTGTCAGGACAGCTCACAGTTTCCTGGTTTTTATTTTATTTATCCCTCTTTTACCCCTCCACGGGAAATTTCTGTGTTTTCTGACAATCTGACGGACGACAGCGAATCAATTAATTCCCCGTACATGACGTCATGTCAGAGAAACATTCAGATTTTCTGAAAATTCAAAAATGGCGCCATTTTTTGACGAAATTTCAGCCAATTTTTTTGGATCCCTCCCATTATATTTTGTTTCAACTCCTTCTTTCTTCTTATTTATACATCCAAAAATCTTCTTTTCATCATTCTTATTTTGTTTTTCACATTTTATCTTCTTCATCTCTTTCAATCTCTAAAAACATAAATTTTCTTTTCTTTCTCTCTCTAAAAGTTTTATTTTCTTATTTTTGGATGTCCATCATTCTTTTTTGTTTCACATTTTATTTTCTTCATCTCTTTCAATCTCTAAAAACATCAATTTTCTGTTCTTACTCTCTCTAAAAGTTTTATGTTCTCATTTTTGGGTGTTCATCATTCTTATTTTGTTTCACATTTTATCTTCTTCATCTCTTTCAATCTCTATAAACATCAAAGTTTTCTGTCTCTCTCTCTAAAAGTTTTATGTTCTTATTTTTCTTCTTCATCACTCTTATTTGTTTCACATTTTATCTTCTTCATCTCTAAAAACATCAAAGTACATAACCAAATGTCCAGTGCACATAACCATTTCCGGTACAGGAGAAAATTCCCAGTTCAAAAGTGTCCAGTACTAAACCAAATGACCAGTACATAGAACAATTCCCGGTGCACAAGAAAATTCCCCAGTACAAAAATGTCTAGTGCATAACCAAATGACGAGTACACAGAACAATTCCCGGTACACAAGAAAATTCCCACTACAAAAATTTCTAGTACATAACCAAATGGCTTGTACACAGAACAATTCCCGGTACACAAGAAAATTCCCAGTACAAAAATGTGTAGTACATATCTAAAAAATGACCAGTACACTAAATAGTTCCCGGTACACAAGAAAATTTCTTTATACAAATCAATGAAATACTACCAAAAATGAAGAAATTTGTTGAGATTGGAAAGAGATCAGAAATAAATCTGGAAAAAAAGAACGAAATTTGTTGAGATTGGAGAGAGAAATATGTGTGGGAGAAAATAAATAAGAAATAAGAAATAAATCTGGAAAAAAGAACGAAAATGGCAAGTTGGTAAATTTTTTAATGGCAATTCTGTAAATTCATGGAAAGTACAAGGTTTAATGTCAGGTGCGTCAGACTATTTTCCAAAAAAATTCGAATTTCCCGGGAATTTTTCGATGGCAATTTTGTGAATTTATGGAAAGTACACAGTCTGATGGGAGGCGTGTCAGATTACTTGTCAGAAATTTTCGAGTTTCCCGGGAATTTTTCGATGGTCGTTTCGTAAATTTCAAAAAGAAGAAGGGTGTTTCGGAAATTCCACCCCTAGCCTGACTTTTTTGGACCTGCCCCTCATTCTTTATCTGCAGTGGGCCTGATACATATTGTTGGGCTGATTTTGGGCCTTTTGCCCAACCCCTCTTATTACTCTTAGGGGGTGATATACAGGTCTTGAGTAGCTCAATTGGATGATTAGTTAACTTTATTGGCCTGAAATAGGAAATCTTGATAAAAGATATGATAGCTAAACTAGGGTACACAAAAAGTATCTTTTCTTTTTTTACTTTAAATAAAAACTTCCACTCTCTCTCCTACCGGTAGCCCACCATTTTTTTTTGTTGAACGGTTTCCTTTAATTAATAAGATAAAATGTGATTACAATACTTGTCAACTAAAGATAAGGAACATTATTCCACTTCATTCTTCTTTCGCGCTTATTTTGCTAACCTGTCTGCTTGCGAGTTAAGTTCTCTGTATTTGAATTGAACTTTGTCAAATTCTCTTATGATGTCTCAAATTCTTCGAATATGGATCAAGGATTGCCAATGCACTGTACGTCTTTTATTGTGGATATGTTTGATGATGTTTATGCTGTCACTTTCTATGATTATTGACTTGTGGTTATTGTGAATATGGATCGAATATGGTAGCCCACCATTTGTTGAAATGAAATTTATATCTACTCTCTAACACTTTTGGTCACACCACATTGAGGGTTTCACGAGCATTGCATTCGGATAGGTTGTTTGATGCTTTTGTAGGAGCCCAAACTTAGTTGAAAAATATTTGGGTACCCAAAAGATTTCCAACATGGTTTGGCAACCATTCATAATGGTACCCTATAGTGGCACCATTTTACTACAATAACAAACTAAGATAGACCCAACTCAATGAGACAATGAGTGAGTATTCTGGTAGCCAGTTTAGTCAATGCTTACCATGTCTAAAGTAACATGAATGAACTTGCTTATATAGCCCGATTGTAGGATTTTCCATGACATTTTTCTTCTATTATCAAAATATCTTGGAATCTATTTTATATTTTTCTATATATTTACGCGAAACCCTACTCTTTTTTAGTTTGAATTTGGGATATTAAAGTTGAGAACTTCTCTACTATGTCAAAAAAATAAAAATGAGAAACTTAATGGAGTAGATGCAGGCTATGTCACCCATTAGTATTATTTATTTGAGAGCAGGTTGGAGCTCGATACAATTTCTAATATTGTTATACCAAAGATAGAGAGAGAGGGGAAGAGAATTTTGTGTTGAAAGATTCTGGATTGCACTCAAATATGCTCTTGACTATCTTTATTTTAGCTCTGAATGTTGACCTAATAAAGTTTTAAAAATTCCAGGATATATAGTCCATAGAAGATATGCTATGTTCTATATTAACTTTATTTTTCTTTGCTGTCTTTTTGGAATCAACTACTTTAATTTTGTGGGTTAATGGTGGGGGGTTTTGGGGGTTTGGTGATGGTGGTGTGGTATGTGGTGTTTAGCAATGGTGGTGCTTTTGGTGGTGTGTTCCGTGGTGGTGCGGAGAAAGGTATTAGAGAGAGGTTCTTTAGTACTTCACTATAGTTTAGTACAATAAATTGGCGGTTCCTCAGTGGTGGTGGCGACTACTTGGTAATGGCGGCGGCGACTCTCTCGACTGGGGCATTGTCAGTCTTAGTTATATTTTATCGACTATTAAAGTCTGTAATTTTCGATCTTTCTCTTTTATTTGTGTCTGTGTCTAGTCAATTTCTTTCCCTTCATGAGCCACTTTACATTTAAAGGTATGTAACTCTCATGCAGTTCTCAAAGAAATAAGAATTATCAACCATGTAACTTTTGATTGAATCACGTATGAATGAAATATGGTTTCAATGGCTTCAAAAAAAACTACTTTAACTTTAGTACTGAATAGTTTACGGTGTAAATTTCACCTGCTTTGCAACTAAAAATTTCAAATATAAAAATATGTCATTTATAAGAAAGAGGTATTTAAGCTTTTAATCTTAAAACAATTAACCTTTTATATCATCCTTTTCTAGTCGACAAAACCAGATTTTTGAGAGTGAAAGCGTAAATATGTCGCTAGGATTTTAATGCAAATCTAAAGAGGCGCCTTTAACTCTTAGAAGGGGGGACTTTAAAACTCTTGTATAAAATTACTTTATCTTCTATTATAGGGGTATTGACAAGATAAACCTAAACTTATATCTCAAGCTAAGTCCTATAAAGCATCCACAAAATATACCCATCATGCAACTCTTTACATTCTTATCTTATTTCCAAATACCTAATTAAAAAGAAGTTTGGTCTAAAATTAGGTTAATTAGTATGTACCATATGATGTAACCATTTAATCTAAAAAAATTTAGACTACCATATCTTAGATCTTAATTCACATGATGTTAGTTGTGAACCCCTTGTACATTCTATTAGAAATATTTCGGTTAAGTATTCTAAGGAAGAATATCTTCATCGATATTAACCATCAAACTCATCATATTGTGAATGAAAAGATCTATCCTTAAAGGCCGTATTGAGGTTTCCTATAATTTTTTCACTTTATTTATTATATATAGCTACTTGAAGTTATATAGGTATATAAATTTCGTAATTTATTCTTGTCGACTTTCTAGCTCAACGCATCTAAATTATACCGAGATATGCACAGAAAAAGTCGCGAACTTTAGGATTAATACGTAGAACACTTTAGAAGTGTGATGGTAACGCTAATTTTAGACAAGAAGATTGAAATTTTGTAGGTCTAAATGAGTGCACTGCTTTAGTCTGATTATAACATCCACTTTATTTACTCCATATTTTCAGGAATTTATAGGTAGATCACTTGTATGATGGTAAAATTCTCCCTCTTTTTGATAATTAAATAGTGAATTCCTATAGTGTGGTTCTCCCTGTGTTGTAATATAATAAGGTGAAAAAGTATTTGGATTTTAACGTAAAAGCAAATCCATCACTTAATATTGTCGGAAAGCTTTTTTATGTGTTTAACTATTGACCGTTAATGTCGTAACTAACTATGAAACCTACACTTTCATAAATAGTAAACATTTTAACTGAGTAGTAATTTGGTGGCTAATCATGATTAGAAAATATTTTGATTCTCTGTTCTCGGTTGAAAAAAAGACAGATTTCTTCTTCAAAAGTTATTCTATTAGAATATGAACTACTTGATATTACCATTTAGGTCAGTTGCGGTCAAGCAATTGAATTAAACTCGTAGACATTTAACTCAAAACTAATTTATAATGAATAGAGAGGTTTTAGATATTATAGGTTTCTTTTTTTTTGTTGAGTACGATATTATATGTTGGTAACGAGTTTTTATTTTGTTTATTAAAAAAATTTCTCGTAAGCAAGACTCAACATCAAATTGCAATGAGTTGTGAGATCCATAGAAAAATTCTATGGGGTTTTTGGATTGGATATAGGCAAGAGAGAAGATGAAGGAAATAGAGGAAGAACGCGTTGAAGTTCAAGTGAGACGTCGCCACGTCAGACAGAGGGCCTTCCGGAGAGAGCAAAAGGGAGGGAGGAATAAAATTTGTCTATGGAAATAAGAGTGAAAATAAGAAGAAAGGGAAAGGACTGTCCATTGAAAGCAAGAGATTGGAGAGAGAAGAGGTGGTGGGAAAAAGTTCTTTTTGTACATATTGTGTTGATGGTGGTAATCATTATGCCTGCAACTCCCACAGTAACATTGCCAACAACATTTTGAACAACAATTCCTATCTCTCTCTTTCTATAGAATACCCACTCTCTCTCTTCTCACCTCTCTTCTCCACCCATGGAGATGGAGGACCACCACTTGTTTCAATTGAATTAGTTTACTGTAAAAGAATGAGCTAATGAAGGCAAACACAAAGTGGGTTGACATGGAAAATAAGTGTGGGTGTTGGGGAGCACTCACTCAAGGGATTAAAAGAACTTGCAAATCATCTTCTTCAAGAGACTCTGTTAATGCTCTTCCAAGAACTAGTCTTGTTTATGATGCAGGTAACTACTACTTTGTTCATTATGAAAACTTTGATCATCAATTATAAAATTTCTTATTCAAATTTATGGTGTGGGTTTTTGCTGAATTTGATCTTAACTTGTTCCTATTAGTTGATCTAACTCTTTGGTCATTTAGAGATGAAAATTTTGAGTTCTTATGTTCTTTTCAAGTCTCAACTAATTTGGAAAGATCTTTCTTTTTTTGGAACTTTGGCTTGAAAAGGGTAAAGATAGTTTTTCTTTTTTTGCTGGTTTAAAAGCAACTGAAGCAAAATAATTGTAAAAGTTTTTTTGTCATCTCTTTTCTTTCAAAGACTGCAAATTTGGTCACTTGATTTGAGCTTTGTAGTTTTAGAATTATGAGCAACAATACTTGATTTTGATTGATCTACAAGAGAAAAATCATTAGATGTTTCATTTATAGCAATCAAAACATGGGTTTAGTTTGTTTTCATGTTCACATCCCTCAAAAAGAAATTCTTAATGTTGAGATGTTCTTCCCATCTTCTCCATATTGTTTTCTACATTAATTTATCGTTGAACTGAATCGTGTTGAGCAAAAGAATAGAACCCTAGTAAGATATCTTACGATCCCAATTTTTTTGATGCAGTTACTGAGACCCGATACTTGAACGCTAGTAACCGAGAGCTATCAGCATCACATGAAACTCTACTTTCATCGGAAAATCCTGACGCACCAGCACCCGAAAAGAAACAAATTCGCCAATTGCTTCAATTTACTTTTCAAGAACTCAAATCTGCAACCGGAAATTTTAGGCCTGATAGTATTCTTGGAGAAGGTGGGTTTGGGTATGTCTTCAAAGGATGGATTGAAGAGAATGGAACTGCGCCAGCAAAACCTGGCTCAGGTGTTACGGTTGCTGTCAAAAGCCTTAAGCCAGATGGTCTTCAGGGCCACAGAGAATGGGTGGTTCGTGTAGTGTTTGTCCGTTTGTTTTTTGTGAATTCATTTAACCTATAAGGAATTTTGAATATTTTGATAAGATCGTCAAATGTTTGTAGGCCGAAGTTGACTTCCTTGGACAGCTTCATCATCACAACCTCGTTAAACTTATCGGGTATTGCAGTGAAGATGACCAGAGGTTACTAGTCTATGAATTCATGACCAGAGGAAGTCTTGAGAACCACCTCTTCAGAAGTGAGTACAATCCATCTTTTTCTCGTACATTCTGCAACGTCTTTCTACTTTTAGTAGCTTGTTCGATATGTTTTTGCCTAGACTGAGTCAGTGAGTCGCTCATTCTTGTTTCGAGAAATTCGAGAACCAAAATGAGACTTTTGTTCCATACCATTTAGTTTTTTAAGAGTTCTATGGACTTTATTGAAACCCAAATAGTACCATATCCGATACTCGTAGTCACTTCAATGGGTATCACGTAAAGGTCTAGTATGTATATATGTACTTACACTTACAGTCCATGTTTTGGGACTGTTTTAGCCTGTGGTCCTAACTCTGAATGCTTAATTCTCCATTCTTGCGTCATTTCTCCGAGTATCATGCTAATCAGCTAATGTTGCAATTCTTGAAGGGTCTCTACCTCTTCCATGGTCAAGCAGGATAAAGATCGCACTTGGTGCCGCTAAAGGATTAGCCTTTCTCCATGGAGGTTCTGAACCTGTCATTTATAGAGACTTCAAAACATCCAATATTTTACTTGATTCGGTACGAAACCTAGCAATTTCAACATCAAACCCTCCTATGATTATCTCCATTTTTTTCATGTTTCAAATTTCCATTTCTAGGAATATAATGCGAAGCTTTCAGATTTTGGTTTGGCGAAGGCTGGTCCTCAGGGTGATAATACACATGTTTCAACTAGAGTTGTTGGAACTTATGGTTATGCCGCACCAGAGTATGTCATGACAGGTTTGGAAGTCTTAAACCTAATGTCTTGAAGAAGCTCAATCATAATAATTTAGTTCAAAATTCTTTGATATCAGAATGTTGTGAGATGAAAATCATGGGTTAGTAGAAACGTCAAATCTTGATTCATAGACTAAAGTCAGACTGCTGATTTATCTCAGTATAAATCCGACGGCCACTCCCAGAAAAGTCATAAGAATATAACTAGTGTGTACACGAGATTATGAGAAGGTTTTCAAAAATGAATTCAGATTTATGTAAACTAACACTACATTTTGTTTGATTTTGGCAGGCCATTTGACATCAAAGAGTGACGTATATGGTTTTGGCGTCGTATTACTTGAAATGTTAACAGGACGAAGATCGATGGACAAGAGTAGACCGAGTGGAGAACAGAATCTTGTAGCTTGGGCAAGGCCATATTTGGGTGACAAAAGAAAGCTTTACCAACTAGTCGATCCTCGCTTGGAACTCAATTACTCCATTAAAGGCGTGGCCAAAGTAGCTCAGATAGCTTACTATTGCCTCAGCAGAGACCCAAAGTCTCGCCCTTCGATGGATGAAGTTGTGAAAGGTCTTTTTCCATTACAAGAACTTAAAGATTTTGCTATCTTATCTTATCACCCTCGTTCATTTCAACATAATCGTCGAAAGAAGAAATCAGAAGGGAATTGGCAGATCAACAATGCTCAACCGAGAAACATTAAGAACAACCTTCCGCTGAGAACGGGTAAGCAACAAAAATGATTTTATCTATTTCTCTTTGCTTGGTTGAGATAGGACCAAAACCAAGTCTCTTCTCTAAATGGTATGTACTTGAATCGTTGTGTGTTTAAGGTATGAGTTAACACTAGATCTATGCTTTTTGTAGTAATTATGTTTTTCAATGCGAATCAAAAACTAAATTGCGAGGTAAGAGAGCGAAAATTAAATGGATATTAGTGTATGCAAGGTTTAATTCAAGTTTACGATTACTATAAGACTAAAGTGGTCTGCGAAAGTTGTTAATGGTTCTTTATCCTCTTTACCATTTGACCCCTACCTTTGACGGATTAACCCACAAATATCCCTTTTATATTTCAAAATTGTTCTAATTTTACTGTCTTTTTCATTTTATTTTTTTTTTATTTTTTTTTTTTTTTTTTTTACGTATGTTTGTCTCTCTCTCTCTCATTATTATTTTTTCAACAACTGCAATTAACCTTCCACTAATACAGAAAATTTGAACTTTTTTTATTGAACGCGGTATAACAGAGCTTTTGAAGCCTTATTTATAAAAAATTTAAAAAAGATTGAACGGATTTTGTAAACCAATATAGTGCAGACCATTTTTTTTTTGTTGAAGCATAATGCATACTTCTTCGCTGCGAGATAGAAAAAATTAATCTTTATTTGTCGACCAATATAATGCATAGGCCATAAAAAATGATGTTTATTACTAGATAAATTAGTCGGTCGAATAATCCTTTTTGTTTGTTGAAAGGTCGTCGGTCAAATAATCTAGTGGCCAGAAACAAGGGGCATTCGAGAAGTGACCTTTTTTTTTTTTTTGATGAGAGTTCGAGAAGTGACCTAGAAAAAACAATTAAGAGATTTTGTCCGGATAAGTTATTTACTTGTTTTGGTACTAAACGTGAGTTCCATTTATTCTCCTTACTTCCTCTCTCTCTCTCTCTCTCTCTAAAGAGAAACTCTTTCCCTCCAAAATCCCTTTCTCAACCTTCAAGAAACCCTTTCTCTCTCTATCTCTGAATGACGATTTGAATGATGAAGATGGAAATTTCAGCTGCTCTTCGTGTTAATACAATACCCACTAATTCCTATCCCACAACTTCCAAGGTACTTACTTGATTTTTATAATCTGCTTGTTTATCCATGTTTTTTTCTGTTTCTTCCAATCGTCAAGAAAATGTGTACCTATAGTAGTGATTGATAATACCCATTTGTATGTGGCCTTCTTATAGTTTCAGGGTTTCTTTTGTGTGTGTAATTTAGGGTTAGATAACACCCATTTTGGTATTGATTAATACCTAGTCAAAAACCCATTTTTCATCCTTATTTTGGTGGGAAATTAATCAAGTTTAGGGTTAGGGATGCATTTAATTATAAAAAGAATTTATCTTTGTCTTCTGAATTTGAAAGAATCTTAATCCCATCGACTTTTTCTTTGAATCTTACCTAGATTTTAACCTGCCAGGGATAAAATTGCTTAAAAATCATCAAAGAAAAATTATTGTTCAAATAATACACCCTTGATAATCTACATGTAGTTCGTTTGTGTTTTTGAGAAATTTGGGTATCACTCTAGTCCTAGCTTAGGGTTGTTTCCTTCAAACTAATCAAGAAACACAAAAGAGAAAAAGCTTTAACACCCATTATAGGTGAAGAGGATATATAAGATTCAAAGAAGACGAAGAAAGATCTGCAAATTGTCCATCCCATTTCCCACCTCTAATGGCTGGAGGAGAACAGTACATCATCGAGAGTAACGAGCGCCCAACCATCTCAGATAAAAATCTTCTGCACATTTATAAACTTCGAAGGACGGGAATGCCTCTATTTATAAGGTGATTCATAAGCGGGACTTCATTTGCTGTGAAAAGAAGAGAGTTTTTGGAAGTAGGTCAATCTTCTTTGCTTGTATGGTAGAGATAGTTGAACCAATCTCCTACTTAGGTATTGGTTTAGGTGCCTTGTATTATTGGAGCTGAAATATTTGTTTGAAGATGGACATTGCTTTTGCTTCTATAGTCATAGGAAGATGCTCAGATAGGTATACGAAGCCATAAGAAGGTAGAGACTTGCCTCTTCAGTTTAGGGTGTTGTGAAATGTGAACCTTCTCCTTATATCTATTTGAACTATGTTCTTACTAATTTGCTGGTAGTTGATCTGGTGCTTATTATTTTAAGCAAACTAAGACCTTAAACATTCGGATTACATCATGAATCCCTCCTACTAGTTTCAGGAGTTCTCTGGACTGTAGAGTAATCTTAATACTGGAGTCCGAGGGATTAGGAACACTGCTTGAGCTAGGAAGTAGGAACACTGTTTGAGCTAGGAACATGCCACCCCGTGTTTGTATTCTTAAGGGAACTATCTTCTTCGTAGTTAGATTATCAGTTAGTCACGATTTCCCTACTTTGTATATTTGTAATTGTGAAAAAGACTAAGAAACAAGAGTATAAGTATATTAAACAGCATAGGCTTAACTTTATTGATACCGTACACCGAAACTTGAGCCTAAACAAGAAGGCTGGAAGCAGAAAAACTGTGTTAGCAGAAATTTTGAATGGGCTCCCTTTCGTCATTCAACAAAAGTATGCTGCAAAGAATTGTTCATTGGCTTGTCACTAACTACCCGGAGAAATTGCACCTTTCGCAAGTTCAGCATTCTAGAGAGAAATTCCATCATTGGAGCTGCTAGATGTAGCTTCTATGTGGAAAACAACCTGATTATATATTTATTGATGTGGTTTCTGATGTTTATTTTAACAAGTACATCACAAGAGTATTTAATTGTTTGTCAGTATGACATTTAATGAAGGTATAATGTTGTCTGCAGTTATACCCACTTGGGTTCAACAGGAAACAACACAAGTTAGCTGTAATGGGTGCTCAAAACAGGAAAGGACAAACCCTAAAATTAATCAGATCCGTCTTGGATAGCAGAGTGCTAAATATTGCTACCACTGATAATGGAGGAACAAAACCTGTGAGATTTCTGTTAGAGAGATTGTTCGCACAGACACAGAAGCTGGAAGAACAGATCAGTAGAGCTTCTACTACTCAGGATACCGAATTGGGTCTCACGCTGGAAGTCATGGAATCAGACCTTCAAGCCGCCATAGAAGCCTTGATACAGAAAGAAAAAGATCTCAGAAATGCCGAGAATATGGTGCTGTTAGAGCATGCAGAAGTAAACAAGGTGAAACAGGATTTGGAACAGCAAGAAAAAGAAATTGTTGCTGTTCGTTTTAAACAGGAAAAGCTAGAACTGGAACTGAAGCAAGCTAATCTCAATCTAGCATCTCAAGCAAGGTTAATAGAAGATCTTAAACTTATAATCAAGGAGAAGGATCGGCATCTTGTTGCTTCAAAATCTTCCCTCATTTCGAGAGAACAAGAACTAGAAAAAATGAGAAAAGAGCTGATGGAAAAGACTGAGGAGGTTGGAAGGATGGATTTTGAGCTGAACTCCAAAATTCAGCTACTAAATGAGGCAACTGAGGTAATAAAGAAACAGGAAATCGAGGTTCAAGAGCTCCAAAAGGAAGTCACCGAGAAGAAATTGGAGGTAGAGGAGTCCATGAAGCGCAGGGACTTTGAGAAAGAGAATCTCAACAATGCAGAAGGCGAACTGGAGAAGCGGGCTGTGGAATGGTTATCAGCTCAGGAGGAACTGAAATTGCTCGCAGAAAATGCAAACAAACACCTGGGTGTAGCTAACGGAACTCTTGAAGATTTTAGAAGAGTTAGAAAGCTCCTCGCTGATGTTAAATCAGAGTTGGTGTCTTCTCAGAAGTCTCTGGCGTATTCTCGGAGAAAAATGGAAGAGCAGGAAGACCAACTTGAGAGCAAACTGGCAGAACTAGAGGAACAAAGGCATTTTATGGTATCTTACATGACAAAATTGAAAAATGCACAAATAGAAGTAGAGACAGAGAAATCAAATGTGAAGGTTGCAGATGCTCGAAATAAGGAAGTCGTGAGTGATTTAAATCTGGATAAGGAGTTGATAGAACATTTACAAGATGAGTTAAACAAGGAAAAATCCTCTCTGCAACAGGCAAACCGGGAAATAATTTCGCTCCAGGGTGAGCTAGAACAGAAAACTTCTGAATTTAGGGAAACACAAAATCTGCTTCAGGTTAAAGAGACAGAATTAGTTGAAGCTAGGCTTCAAATTCAACATCTGAAGTGTGAGGGGACTTCCATTCAACTTATTGTACAGGAGCGAGATGAAGATCTCTCCAACGCACGGAAACATCTGGAGAAACTAAATCTTGATATTGCTGACTTGAAGAGTCTCTTGAGCAACAGAGAGGAGGAACTTATTCTTGCATCAGTAAGACTACAAGAGAAAGACGACCAAGTCAATTTGATACAGTCCGAGCTGAGTGATACGAGGTTTAGGTACTCGGAAGCCACGAATGTTGTGGAACGAATCACAGAGATGACGAAGAAACTGGTTCGGTCAATAGAAATTGAAGATGATGCTGAGCCTGAGATGGAGGAGAATGAACTACTGCTCGAGAAACTGAAGAAGCCAATGAACGTTTCTAGAAGTGAGACGAAAAAATTAGAGACCGAACTTGAGATGACAAAAGAAAGCTTGAGGGAGAAAGAGATGGAGGTTCTAGCTGCACAAAGGGCTTTGCTCCTTAAAAATGAGGAGCTCAAAACAGTTCTTAACAGACTGGATGACAAAGAAGATGAACTTCACAAAATGAAAGAAGAAATAGTGGAAGATACTAATGGCCTGAGAAAACTCTATGAACTTGCACAGAAAAGGATTGGAGACAAAAGTATAGGAGACCTAGCAATTGAGAAGCTTCAACTCGAAGCAGCCGAGCTTGAAGTCGAAGCAGCAGTCACTGCCCTCCAAAACCTTGCTACAATGAGCGGAGAGCTTTTGGAAAAATCTAGTTTAAATGCAGATATAAATGTCGATGATATCTTCCCACAAGTTGTTCTTGCCCATGATAGAGAGGAGCGTCTTTTGGAAGCGCACAGAGAAATTGAAAAGCTCTCAGCTTTAACAGAGAAACTCGTAAAGGAGGCAGGAGTTGTCGATGCTACCTGAACATTATCAAGGTACTATCGATCATTCTGTTGTAGATATCGCCTGTCTAATTGCTTCAACTACAATCAGTTTTTTCCTTTTCCTAAGCGTAAATTCTCAATCCTCCCAAGATGGGAAGATAGCTGATAGAATATGGAGTTTTTTGTTCACTCCATCTCTGTATAACTGATCTGATCTTCACCTGCCATTCCTGAATAAGCTCTGTGTCTTTGTATCAGCTAATGAGGAATACTTGTAACATGAAAATGTGAACAAAGGAAAGGATTATGTTGTTGTTTAGGCATTCTGTTCTCAAATTCATTCATATCCGGTCATTCTGATTCTATTTCTGACAATGGGTTCTTCACAATACTCTTTTTCTAGGGTTTTTGAGAGAGAGAGTATCCAAGTAAAGTATATTTACAATAACCAAGTCCATGTGCCATATATATACATAATACATCCACTGTTATGGATTCCCCATTTCTTGAGAACAGTATTTTCTACTGTCATATAACATTTAACACTGAAAGTAAAACAGAACATACTAGAAACTTACCTAGCAGGAACAGATGTTGATCCTTCTCTAAAAAGCATGTTCGTCACGGATGGCGGAAGCCACGCCGCATTCCCACCACCTTGGCTATCCTGATTTTTCCCATCACCACCACCTTCGATCAAAACGACCCGATCTTTGTTCTTCTTTGACCTCCCAAGTTTCTTTCCGACAAATAACCCTAGTTTCATTGCAGTAAAAAGACCTAAAGCGATAACAAGTGGCCTTACTGCCCAGTGGTAATCTTCGAGATGCTGATATTTCTTTACCACCCCAGAACACGTTTTAAACGATACTATTTCAACTTCAGCCGGGTCTGCTAAGAAGCTTGCAGATGCTTCTTTGAGCACCAATCTTCCAGGGAACTTAACAACAAGACACCCATTTGGTAGTATCTGTGAAATCCTCCCTGTGAAAGAGTCCGCTCCTCTTTTCTGAGGCCATTCGAAACGAGGACTTAAAATATTCGTTTTAAGCCTCACAAACTGTCCGACGCAGAAAGCTTCGGCCATTTGTAGATCGCATGAATTCCCCTTCCAAAGTGTTTCTACCCCTATAAATCCAACGGACACCGCTCCATCTCGTTGAATCGAATGAAGAATTCCGACAGGAGAGTGCTTTTTCTTGTCTTCCTCCTTCACCTTTACCCAGTCTCCAGCGGCTAAACCAGATGTTACCCTTTCAATTGTTGATGAATGAATTCTTAATGGATCATGAATTCCATGAACCCTAACGAGAAGAAAACCATCGGTTTCTAGACCAACAACGATCCCCTCTGGAACGTTCATGTTTTCCACTTTGCAAGAATTTGCTGGCTTTCTGGATCGGACAGTATCCCCAATTTGGAGCTGATCCTTTGAAAGTAACCACTCAGTATAACCACCAATAGTTAATTTCTCTGCCATTGTCCTATTTCCAAGACCGATCCAACCTTCATCACCATAAACTGCATTCTGGGAGCTGCAATATTAACGTAAAAAATGAAATATAATACATCAAATTTGAGTTAAGATGGATAATAAACATAACTACATAAGTGATACAAGAGTATATAGCGAGAGACTAAGAAATAAGCATGCGGCTTTAGGAGGGATTCCTCGTCTTCCTAATCTTCGACAAAAAATAGATAAGCTATTGATCTAAAAGAACTAGAAGAGTTTCTAATAGAAAAAGGTTACCTTCGAAATGCATCTAGCATATCAGCCATTAAAGGTCGATTTCTTAAGTCATATTCAAAGCAACCACGAAGAACATTTTCAACTGCAGGAGGCAACCCACTAGGAAGATGAGGTTTTTCTTGCTTGATTACAACTGCATGAAATGTTTCGTCCACCGATTTTCCACACCAAGGTTGAACCCCTGTTAACATTTCAATAATACTGCATCCGAAACCCCATGAGTCTGTCTCAAACGATAATGGACCTCTTACTTCTGGTTGCCATTGTTCAGGAGCCATGTAGTTTGGAGTTCCAAGCCTTAAAATCATATCTGGACTTGGCAATGGAATACCAAGAAGTAAAGATGGAATACCAAAGTCTCCTAGATATGCTTGATCATTTTCGTTCAAAAGGAAATTACAGGGCTTAACATTAAGAACTAGAATCCCATTTGAGTGAAGTTCCAGGATTCCCTGAGCCAGTTCGATCCCGTACCTATAAATTCATAATTGAAAAATATATTCATTTGGAAAAAAAATTAGAAGGAAATGACCTTTCCATCGGGCCAACATTACCTCAAAACAACAGGTAATGGAAGTTTCCCGCCTTTCAGACGAGCCATTTTGTCTCCAATTGACCCTTCATAAAACTTCATAACAATGCATATCTAGAAATACATCACATAGGAAAACAAAGTTAGAGCTGAATTCGAACCGTATAAGAATCAGGAAAAACTATCACATACTTCATAAACATAAACACATTGCAATCTAAACGAAAAAACTTCACCTTCCCATTTCTAATTGAGATTCCGTGCAGCCTACAAACACCTTGAATCCCTTGGTACTTCGAAAATAGCTTTTCGAACTTATCCAAAAAAGCTTGCATATGATCTTCCCTAATAGGATGAAGCATTTTGATAGCTACTTCGTGATACTCAGCGTAATCATTGGTCGAACGATGATGAGTTGCCAACCAAACATCACCAAATGGACCACGACCGATACGATGTTTAAGTTTCAATGATGAAGGATCTATCCAAGGGCTGATCTGATTGGGGGTGGCGTCGACTGTTTTAAGGTTTTCTACATCTCCATCGAAAAGCTCAAATTCAAAAGAAGATGACTTGGAAATGCTAGCCATTGTTCCTATCGAAATTCGTGAACAAATTACAGTTCTATAAAGCCAGCAAAACCAATCATCACAACAAATTAACAATATAAGAGATTGAAATCTAATAAACAAAAGAACCTTGAGAACCTAAGCAAGCTTGTTCTAGTAGTAAAAGAACTACTTAAAGCAAATTAGGTTTTCAAGAACAACCCATATATTGATGGAACTTGTATGATTGTATATAACACCATACTTCAATTTTAAGTAAGTTTAAATGATTCCAGATTATTTCTTTCAAAATAACTTAAATTGTACAATTACCCTAATAAACTTTTCTAGTTCTTTACTGATTTAAGAATTTCTACCCACTTCCAGAGCTTGTGAGTTCATTCCATATATTTTGCTAATTTGTGTGTTTTGAGTGTCAATTTCTCCAATTTGATCAAGAAATCACTGAAATCCTAGAAAAAAAAATACATGGGTATCTAGTATATCATCTAAATAATCATTCAGTTTGATCATAAGTCTCTGATACAACAAAGTCGAAAAACAATCAAATATGAGCACAATTTAAGCAAGACCCAAAATTGAAGCAGATAAATTAGATATATACTTACCAACAGGGAGACAAGATGAAAGCTAGAGAGAGAGAGAGAGAGGGTGGATCAAAGACTCAGAATGAAATTGTGAGAGATGTCAACGAATTGAAAGAGAAAATCTAAAAACTACCCATGTTTGGATTCCAAGTTCATAAAAAACCTGAAACAAAGAAGAGAATCAAACAAAACCCTTTTGTCTATTTGGAGTAAAATAGTAAAGATAAGAATTAAAAAGAACAAAAGGGTACCTCCAAGAAGGAATTTTAGACTTGGGAAATCTAGAAAGAAGTGCAAAAGACCAAATAACAGTAGAGATGCTCTTTTTTGTTTGTAGGAGTGTTCTAATTAATGGAGGATGGGGTTTCTCTGGTCAGGCAGAAGAGTGAAGAAATCTATTGTAAAAGTGTAAGATACACGTCAAAAATTGTTTTAGGCATCTTCTTTCAAACTTCTTTCATCATTGGTTTAAGTTAGACATTTGTCGTGCTTATCGCATCTTTATGATGTAACAATGCCTTGTAACGACTAACGTAGATCGTAGGATAGTTGACATGATCTAAGAGGTTGGATTGGTCATCATTTTGGCTCTCCACTTGGTAATGTGTCTATTTTCTTTTCTTGTAAGAAATATAAAACTCTCAAAAACATATATTTGACAAGAAAAGAAAAATTCATAGGGTGGTTGGAGAAAAAGTCCAACAAAATCAATTCAACACAAAGATCAGGTTCAGTATAATAGAAAGTATGGCATTAATCTATTTTAACAAAACAAAAAGTTGCTTATTTTGTATAGTGGGTACATGGTAAATGAGACATTGAGATCCTTAAATCTCATCTTTTAGTCTATCTCAATCTCCTCTCTTCATTCCATCTTTCTCTCAATTTTCTCTCTCCAATTTTTCTTTGGGTTAATTCCGTTTTGTCCCCCAATTTGTGACCAACTCACCATTTTGGCCTCCAATTATGTCCGGCAGTTCGTTTTGACCCAAAAGGCCAAATCTTTTACCAAATTATACCAGGGGTCAAAATAGAATTATTTCTAGAAAAAAAAAACACAAAAGTCACATCACCTATTTCTTTCTCCTCCACTTCACCTTATCTCTCCTCCATCACACCACCTCCTCGACACCTCACCTTTCTTCTCCGACAAATAGTCGCCGCCGGAATAAAAATTCTGGCCAGTCACCTCTGACATAAAAAAAAAAAAAAAAAAATAATTCTCTCTCTTCTCCTTCTTTCTCTTTCTTTCCCTCTTCTTCTTCTCTGTCTTTCCCTCTTCTTCTTCCTCTCCCTTCTCTTTCTCCACCACACTCTCTCCCTCTCTACCAACTGTCGCCGGGCAGTTGGTAGAGAAGGAGAGGTAGAGTGTTAGAGAAAGAGAAGGGAGAGGAAGAAGAAGAGGGAAAGAGAGAAAGAAGAAGAGATAGAAAGAAGAAGAAGAGATAGAAAGAAGAAGAAGAGAGAGAAATTTTTTTTTTTAATGTTAAAGGTGATCGGCCGGAATAAAAATTCCGGCCGGTGACTATTTGTCGGAGAAGAAAGGTGAGGTGGAGAGGAGGTGTGATGGAGGAGAGATAAGGTGAAGTGGAAGAGAAAGAAATAGGTGATGTGGCTTTTGTGATTTTTTTTTTCAGAAATAATTCCATTTTGACCCCCAAGTATAATTTGATAAAAAATTTGGCTTTTTGGAGCCAAACGAACTGCCAGACACAATTGGGGGCCAAAACGATGAGTTGGTCACAAATCGGAGGCCAAAACAGGATTAACCCTTTTTCTTTCACTGCTCTCATGAATTTTCGTCTTTTTTTCATCAACGGTTTAAACTTTTTTTATAGTTTAATTGCTTCAATCTATTTTATTATTTCGCGAATAAAAAAATATTTTCAACTCGTTCAAAGGTGTCTCGACTTAAATTTGGTATGAGTCCCTAAATTACCAGTCACGACCTTTATAGAGAGTAATACAATGTATAGACTTTCTTCGTAGATATAGGTTAAGATCTATGTTTGGCCCATAAACTCCCGAATTCGATAATTGTAGTACCCAGTTAGGTTTTATTCGACGGACAAAGCCACATGGGTAATATAGGTTACCTGAAGTCCTTTCGAGCTCGAGCCTGAAATGGCTTAAACATAAACCCGGTCATCTACTCGCGTTTATACTTTTATTACCTCTCTTGTTTTGATTTGTCTATATATCTATTTGAATATTTGTATAAATAGTTAATTTGTTTTGGGTTATTTTCCTAATGACCCCCAACTTTGTGACCAGCTTCCCGTCTGGCCCCCTACTTTACGAGAAATACCCATATGGTCCCCTTCGTTATAACACCGTTACTCTCTCTCTTCCAATTCTTTTCTCTCTCCTCCAACATGTTTTCTCTTTCTGCCACCTCGTTAAAACCACACCAACTCATCATCTTCTCCGGGAAGGTCGCCGACCGACCAATTTTTTGGCCGGCGACCTTCAAACCCAAAAAAAATAAAAAATTTATTTCATCTCTCCTCTCTCTCTCAAAAAAAAAAAATTCACCTCCCTTTCTCTCTCTAAACTCCGGCGAAGAGGGTTACCCTTCGCCGGAGTTTAGAGAGAGAGAGAGGGATGTGAAAAAAAAAAGTTTTTTTTTTAGAGAGAGAGATGAGAGATGAAAAAAAATTAATTCTTTTTAGGTTTGAAGGTCGTCGGCCGGCGACCTTCCCGGAGAAGATGATGAGTTGGTTGGTTTTAACGAGGTGGCAGAGAGAGAAAACATGTTGGAAGGGAGAGAAAAGAAATGGAAGAGAGAGAGTAACGGTGTTATAACGGAAGGGGGTCATATGGGTATTTCTCGTAAAGTAGGGGGTCAGGCGGGAAGCTGGTCACAAAATTGGGAGCCATTAGGGAAATAACCCATTTGTTTTTTATGTAACTTACCCAAAAGAAGTCTTGGTAATGATACAACATATTTCATTAGAAAAAATTGAAATGTAATATACTCGATTGTCTAATTTTATTTGTAATATTTCTACTTAATTTTTTGTTCCACATTTTGTTTAATTAAAGTTGATAATGTTCTCAAACTAGTCAGTAAAAGTAGTAACGAATTTGAAAAGTAATTAAGATAATAAATGTTGAACCAAGAATAACATGAATACTAATTAGAATTTTTGGGTTTATGGTCCAAAAATCTACCCTTAAACACACTTTTAATCATCTCTAATCCTAAAATAGGTTATTAAACCAAAATATTAACATAAATGGATATCTAGTTCATTTGTATCCATCTCTACAGAAAACACAAATCTCTAGAATTGATATTGAATCATAATACCTAATCTAACCTTCTATATAAACAAAAACTGATTTTCCTTCAAAATCCTCAAATATCAATTTTCCATTTTTATCTCTCGCTTTCTCTCTCCAATCACGATATTCTTCTCAAAAATGAAAATCCTTAATGTTCTCTCTCTAAAACCGAATCCTCTTTTCAACCTCCAGTATTGAGTCTTGAAATCTGCTTCATTTTCATTAGACCAACTGAAAACTCCTCTGTTTATTTGATTCCCATCATCAAAGATTCAGGTGCATATCTTTATTAAGATCCACACAGTTGCTTATGAGGTTAAAGTAACAAGTTTAATCTTTCTTTTTAATGTTTTTCATCACTATCTTTAAAGATATTTATGATTTTCATTATAATCGATTTCATCTCTATATCATCTTTTCAAATATTCATCATTTATTCATGATTTTCTCTCTCTAAGATCTTCATAACCGATTTATGATGTTAATGTTAAATCCTTGTTTACTAATTCATTATCTTTCATTATGTTATTTTTGTATCCATGTATTATTTTATTTTTCATTAGATTAAGGTTACAGATCTTGATGTTTAGAACACTTCTTGATATCAGATGCGGTAACGATACAATTTCTGATCCAGAGATGATTCCGTACGTTTTTTTGTAACAAAATGTAAACGATGTGTAACTTACTACGAAATTATGTGTACTTTATTGAACATGACACATTTTAACCAGAGAACATTCCGTACAATGTTATTGTAACAGAATGTAAATAATGTGTATTGTTCAAACAATGATATGTACTTTATTGTGCTTTACACATTTGAACCAGTGAAGATTCTGTACAATTTTTTTGTAATAGAAGGTAAACAGTGTGTAATGTTTCAAAAAATATATGTAATTTATTGCACTTTATATATATATTTTTTATTTTTTACATAACAGTAGCCTTGTTATTCTAACTAAAGTTATGTTGTCTCCAACACATGATGAATTATATAAAACATTATACATGATTTACTGTATTATACATGTCGTTTCTAGTACATTATATATTTTGTTGGCTAATGTATATGTGTTTCTTTTTGTAGTTTTGTTGTTACTGATGGAATTTCCTACAGTATCATCCAACCTAAGTAAGACTAAGAAACTAAAATCTGATGGTTAGGATAAAATATTTACAGAAGTTGGTCAGTTGTTTCGATTTCCATCAGAGAAGATTAGGTTCGTTTGTCAAGAATGATTTAAAGCGTGTAACTGTTGTTTGTTGAATGACTCAAGTAGTTGAAAAGACACTGCAGTGTACCTGTGTAAAAAGCATTAAGTTCTGGTATAAATAATGTGAAATATTAGATAAGTTACGTTGTATACATGACAAATGATGGTTTCCTCGGAATAAATAACACATAATTTACAAACTTGTTTCATAATTTGTATTTGATGTGTGGTTATGTATGAATAAAAATTAAAACAAATGTTGCTGTAATGTTTGTAAATTGTGCATAATTTATGAACATGTTTCATAATTTGTAAGGGATGTTTGGTTATGTATAAGTAAAAAACGAAAATTAAATGAGAAAAACTGATATATATATATATATACGTTATGTATATTAACCCCCAAATCAAGCTAAATTGATCCCAGAAAAATACTCTTCCAAATCTGAAAGTTAAGTGAGAGAAAGTGATATATATGTTTTGTATATTAACCCTCAAATCACGCTAAATTGATCCCAAAAAATATACTATTTCCAAATCTGAAAGTTAAGTGAGAGAAAATTGATTTGAATCGAAAAAAAAAATTACATAGTAAGAGAGAGAAAATTGATTTGGTTTGCAAATCTATAAATAAAAGGGAAAAAATTGATTTGGAAATATCCGTTATTTCCTATTTAATTCCTCAATCACGCAACAAAAATGCCTTTTCAATATTGGTCCAATCTCGCTTAAGAAAAAACGCGAAATCTGTAGGGGGATATGGACGGGATTTAATTTTATATAGTAAGGGTCTTTATGTCCAAATTGTAAAATGACTAAAAACCCATTTTTCGAAAGATTTGACCCTAAATTTTTTTTGAACATTATTTTGAGTCTTATAATCGCACATATAAATCAATTAGAATATTTCTCAAAAATTCGTTTTAATCAATTTTCAAATCTGAATGACCGTTGAATCCGACTCATGCGTATTCATACTTTCCAGCAATCCATGCAAAAAGTCTGGATCTGCCCAGTCGACTTCACTCTGAAGTTCTAAATTTATTTGGTCATCTTTAGTTTTTGTCATTTTATATTTACGTGTATAGACAAATTTTCTAATCCTAGTAGAATTTATATAACAGGAAGAGAAGTTTGCAACGACACTCCAGATGAGCTCAATTTGCCACGTCGGATGGAAATGAGATAGAAGAAAAGAAACGGCTAGTATTACCGAAAAACGAAAGAAAGACCGCCCTACACGTGTCTCCCCGCTGATTAACACGAACCGGACCCTTGAGAAAGACACGCGTTTGCCTTTAGACTACTGTCTACTTGTAGGAGTAGTGTACACACAATGACACAAAAGCTCTCTCTCTCTCTTTATTCAATCAGAATGTTTGGAATTCGATTCGAAAATTAAAATTGGAGTCTTATACAAGCCATGATCGAAAATATTTCAGTATATAAACTTTTTACAATTGGTTGTAGAAGATTTGAATTCTTAATCTCTTGCACATACACTGAATTCTTAATCACTGAATTACAACTTAAATTATGTTATAAATTTGTTTAGAATGAAGTTGTTATTTTAAAACTAACATACAAAATTCAACCATACGAGGCTCTTCAACATGTTGACCGCCAATGGCTTTGGTGGTTTAGGAACCGGACCACACCTGTAGTGAGGTCAGTTTGTGTGGATGACTGCAGAGCTCAATCGTTGCATACCAAGTAGCTAGCGCATAGAATAAGTGTAGTCCTAACAGGGATATTAGAGGGATGTCATGTGTATTTGAACTCGATGAATTTAAAAACTATCTAATTATGATAGATATAGACATGTACGATGAGGTCCATTTGTGTCAATGACTCTAGAACGAACACGAGGTCAAAATACTTTAGCAGTACAATGTTGATATCGGGACTCCCTGTACACTTTCTGGTGTACTCCTTTTAATAAGATAAGAGGTATTTTAGTCACCTCATCAATGAAGTATGTTTGAAAAGATTGTGAAGAGACTAAAATACCCTTGTCTTATTAGCCACCTCAACAATGAAGTAAGTCGGGAAAATCCCCAAATCATTTTTGTTAGTAGTAACTCACTACTGCATTTGGCTCGCGTTTATTTGGGATTGTGCTTGCTAACGCACTATAGAGTCCTCTCAGGTCTCTATACTTGACAAGTTTCATGTTTTACTTAGTAATATTTTAGTCGTGAATTTGTCTTCGACTTTGGTGATATTTGTTTTTTTTATTGAACCCTAGAGTCATCTGAATATCAATTCTAACACAATGTCAATGATAATAGATATATCAGGTTATTTCAAACAATAATTATGTACTCCTCTTGAATGGGACTCCAACCAATGCAGGAATTAGGTAAAAAAAACTAAAAAATTATGAGATCTAACTCATGTTAGTTCAAATCTCGATTCAGATTGCATATCCAATCTTGAAAAAAAAAAACACAACCTTTCCCTCTCTAAAACTTTTTCTCTCTAAACATGTTGATCGATATCTTCTTTTTTTGAAGATCGACATGTTGAAAGGTATCCTCCTGAGTTTTTGTGTAGCGATTCGGCGAAAAGACTTGTTAACCTGACAATTAGGATATCTAAGGAATGATTCCAAAATACAGAATACCAGACCACTCTGCACTTAAATTATCACAAACAGAGTTCAGTAGACAAGTCGCGGGTCGACAAGCTAGGCCAGTCAAAGGCAGGTTAAACTCAGAATTGAGCCGATTTCGGTCCCATCAGGCCCATTCATAAGAAGGATTATCAACTTCATTCCTGGAATCAAAAGCATCTCTTGTGAAACTTCTTGGATCTTGAATTTTACTATTTCAACAGAACAGTCAACAAGAGAAATAAATTCAATTTCTTGTCAGAATCACCTCGAAAAAGATAGTCCCACATTGTCAAGTCAACAATAAGCTTGCTAAGATGCTATACAAATGAAAACAAAACCATGTAGCTACTTAATGCAAGGTTCTAACTACTCATTTAACAAACTGCACCCAAATGAAAAACATATCTTGTTTTCTCAGTTCTTCAGCAAACTTCACAATCTATAAGTGGACCTAACTACAACCTCATACGAAAAAGGCTACCGTCTCTCAAATACTTTGACTATCAGTAATGCTATTTGATCATTGACCCCCCACAAAATCTCCTACTAGACTTTTTTCATGGAGGCTTGCATCTTCATATCTTGTAAACAGTTAAAGCAACGGTTCAATGATCTCAAAAGGTCAAGTAGATAGCTAATCTAACTCTACCGTTGGATCATTAAAGAAAAAAATAATTTCTCTATCTTCAATGGGGATTGAAAGTTTTCGAAGAAAGATTAGGATCGTCTACTTACTCTAGTACTGAGCAGTCGTATGTTAGTGTTGATTATGCCCATCTTTGATGTATAGTTTATGACCTTCTGAAAATCGAGCAACCTTTGTTCCAAATCTTGAGAAATATCCAGAGTACTTCGAAGAACGAAGTTTGTCTTCTCTTCTCGTTTTACCAACAGTCCAGATTCTAGAGTATTTTTGCAATCCCCTCAAGAAGTTTAGCAACTTAAACTCTGAACGTCCACTGAATTCTGCTACCTCTTTATCATCTCCAAAATAATGGGTTTCTCTGTTTTCCTCTTGATTGTCACCATTATGATCTCCACCTTTGTCCATTTTTTCTTCACGGGCGTCCCATCCTGATAATGATCTGCACACAAATTATAGTCTTAGTTCTTTCTAATGAAATAAACAAGGAACTGTAACCCCCAAGCCCCAATTGAACACCAGCCCCATGGGTTTCAATTTGTGATTCCTACTTGCCCAAATATCCAATAGATGATCAGAAGATTCAAATGATGGTAGGTAAGTTTTAGACTAGGAGACCAGTTAGTTGGACATGACAAAGCTAAAAATATTGGACCATTTGATCATAGATGAAGACAAGCAGTTTAATTCTCTCTCCAGGTTTGACTCATCTAAAGCCAACACTCGTAAAACATGAAACTGCATGATCCAATCATATAATCGTAGCGTTTCTTTTTTCGGAAACAAGGACCATTCGAAGTAGATAAGGTAAAGATCGAAAATTTTGACTCAAACTTTAGCTAAATACAGGTGGAGCAACTCCCTGATTGGCCCAAGGTACTTATACTAATATTTTTAGTGACTATAAAAAACCATGAGAAAAGAAATTGTATTGAACTTTTTTACTTCTTCTGTTGTTCACCAGTGACATTCCGACCTTTATACTGCTTCACAGGACCGTAATTAAGTGAAAGATGCCTCATAAAAGAAAGCTGCAGGTATCAGAACAAGAGAAGTTAGCATCACAGAGGACTTAGTGTACAATAAATGTCTGTCTGACATGTTTAACTCAAGTCCTAGCACAATCGATTCATTTCAGTTTAAAAAACACAAGAAATTAGGTCTAGTAAAACTCTTATAAGTTCAAAAGTTCAACATAACAAAGAAGAAAAATTAAATGAGCATTAAACTGTATAACATCTGTGTACGCTAAACCAAGATGTAGTTATTAGTAAGAGGAGAAAGAGAAACTTTACAACTAAGGAGGACAAATAGAGATGAACACAACTGTGAAAAATGTAAACACAGCCATACTCACTCAGAAGAAGCCAGAGTGCATCATCTGCACTTACACCATTAGATTGTCTCAAGCGGAATTGTTTACAACAAACAAATGTTTGTTCAACAAATTAATAAGCATTGTAGAACTTCAGCGAAGGAGACTTTCAGAATGAGACCACCACTAATCCTTATACCCGATTTCCTTTTTTTCTCGAAGATCAGCATGGGTTTTGAAGAAGGCCAAAAACTCACCACCAAAGGTCGATCATTGCTCTCCTCAATAGATAGCAACAAAAGATACTATGCAAAAAAGTTGGGGTTCTCAACTAAAATTTAGCATGGGTTTTGAAGAAGACCAAAAACTTCTTATTTTTTATTCACACTATGGTCGGTGAGGTACATAAGGATGATATCAAGCAAAACTAAACCCTATAAAGAACATGGAGTGCAACACAAATATCAAGTATTAGTTTTAGCAACAAGCAATTTTTTTCAGTCGATGTTCATTTTTTAATAAGATTTTTGTCTGAGATTGAAACTCACAAATACATATTCGTACCAAGTAGAGACAATTTGTGTAACCGCACTGTGAAACGCGATTTAAATGTCGCACACCACCATCAGGTACAAGAATTAGCTCTGGAACCAAAGTATATACAAACATAGAGATTAAAGACACACCTGATTACCATCTTTTATCCCATAACTCCTGATGTATGCCTTATCATTTACAAGCTTTTGACTTTCAAAGCATAAACAAAAATGTCCCCATACATGTGACCTGAATAATATATCCATCATCATTGTTATCAATAGACAAAAGAAACCAGAAACAATTTACATAGGTAATCAATCCGCCACGTAACAACACAAGAGATTACGCGGTTCAGTCGTACAACCTACTCCATGGCAAACAATGGCGAGATAATTTCACTATGTAGTATGTATGTAGAATAGAATCACAACGATTTCTCAAGAGCATTTTTATCAAAACCCTAGCACTTTGCTCCTCCACATTCTCTTTAAACCCTAAAACTCAAGTTCCCCAATACATTGATACCCACCCTATACTAAAATAAATCTCACATTAGATTCCCAATTGGTTTATGTATCAAATTGAATTGAGGAAGAACTAGAAATTTAAACATACCAATATATTTGAGCTTGTTCATCCTTTGATGATTGGCTGAATACATCTTCCACCGCTAGCTTCAGTGCTGCTACTGAAGCTGTTCTTGCAACTTGAACATCTGTAAATCGTAATCGTAAGATATAGCTAGAGAGAGAAAGAGACATGATGAGAGAGAGAGAGAGAGAGTACCGAAAGAAGTTCCATCCAATTTGAGAACAGAGAGATTGAGGAAATGCTGATGAGGTAGCTTGTGGTAAGAAAAACTAGGGCTTACAACTTCTTCTTCCATGTTCGAACTACTCAAACCTAAAATTACACACTCTATCTTTCTCTTGCTTGGTCACGTTAGGGTTTAGGTTTTCACATCTCTTTAGAGAGAGAGAGAGAGAGAGAGAGAGAGAGAGTAGTTTGATTTTTCAGAGAGTGAGAGAAAGAGGGAAACTGTTTATTTTTAGAGAGAGAAAGTGGTATGAAGAAGGTGCCTCTGATATGAAGAAAAGAATACATCCGACGGTTAATAACTAATAAGTACATCTACTCGAATTATTCTTGACAGACACTAGAGAATTTTCTTTTCAATAATCTTTTCGCTTTTTCTGGTGATAGGTTGGTTTGGCGGGGAAGAGTTGAGTAAAGAGTTAACGGTATTTGAGAAGTTTCCGGTACTTCTCGAGGTTAATTTACAAATATATCACCTAATCCACGTGGCTTTTATTCGCCACGTTGCATTTATTCGCCACGTGGTAAAATGATGTGGCTTAATAACTTTCTTTTCTTTCTCTTTGTTGTTGAAAAATTCAAACCCATATTAACTACTTGAGAATTTATCCGGGACAGTCACTTTTGATGTACTATCATGTTCTCAAATTGATATGATCGGTTTTGAAAACAATTTCAATGAAAAAGAGATACGGGCGTGCAAAATATAGAGCTGATAAATTAAAATCCATCTGACTTACTTGGTTTTCAAACAGAAGTAGACAATGAGTAGTTTGGTATATTTATACTGACCGATTTAGTTTGACAAGTAAGATGCATATCTCTTTAACAAAAAAAAAACTAAGATGCATATTTTTGAAATTGTGAAAACTAAATCAAATCTATAAGGTTCGATTCATGTATTATGTTATATTACATCATATTGGCGGGTCAAGTTTCTACGTGAGACTAAATCATAAGTGGCAAACTCTCTATTAGCTATGGTTGTGAAAACCAAACTCTCTTTTTCACTCCACATCCACACCATTGCACCAAGAACCCTCTCATCTTCTTCATTTTTCTTCTCCCTTTCTTACGACATGCATTTCAATTTTTAATTAGTTTGATGATGCTTCAGATTTTCAAAGATAACAAAATTGATTATATGAAGAAAAATTAGCTCGATGCATTGTTTTCTTAAGGAAAACAAATTGTGCTTCGTGGTTGGTTCGGTCTCTAGTGGTATCCAAATCGCTCATTGGTGGTTTGGATGACAACCAAACCAAACCATGAACGATTTAGTACATTTTGTAAGCCACTAACCAAACCACAGTGGATTGGTTAGTGATGACGCCAAAATACCGACTACCAAACCAACGAAGATCGTACCACCTAAACCAAAAAAAATATAGTGATCAATAGACATTTAAGATTTCCTTAATCAATTATTAGCTTTTGGTAGATGGTTGTCCCGAGTCCCAACTAGGTTTGCACTAATAGGTCCAAAATCGGTTTACCCTAATAGTTGTCTCAACTAGGTTGACACTAATATGTCCAAAATAGTATATGTTTCCCATAAGGCATTGTAGTTTTTTTTTTTTTTTTTTTTTTTGTTGAACAGTAGTTTTTGAATTTGAAGGTACCACACAATGAATTAAAGAAGTCAATTGGATCTGAGAGACAGAGAGAAATTTAAGGTTTAGGAATGCTACAAAAAGAGAGATTGTTAAATCATCTCGATCTGTTTCTTATATCGCTTAATCTATTACAGAGACTCAGTTTAGATATGCAGACGGCAGTTCAATTCAATTCAAAAAAATATTTTCATGTATGCATTTTAGATATGCAGACTGCAAAATTGAAATCATAGTATAAAAATATGAGAAAGTGTTTTTTCACTGGACAAATTTTTTATATATATATATATATAGTAAATTTAGGGTTAATTTCTAAATGACCCCTTATTTTATGACCAGTTTTTCGCGTAGCTCCCTACTTTATCGAAAATAGCTAGATTGCCCCCTTTGATCGTTACCGTCTATTTGATTGTTAACCTCTTTTTGGATTTCCCAAGAAGTGGACATGTAAGTAAGAGCGAATATTGAATTACTTACCTAAGCCATATTAAAAACACATCAAAATGAGAAAGGAGAAAGAAGAAAGAGTAGAGAGTGATATTGGCGCGGCTCAATCAGAATATGTATTTACATATAATGGTAAAATCGTCTTCAAATTGAACCTCACCAACATCGCTTTCATTGTTTCCCCTGTTGAAATCTGCCCCCAATAGATCTATCAACTTGTTCATATCAAGCTGAAAAAATAATAAAATTAATTCAATTAAGCAATCAAAATTGTCTTTTGTATAGTTTATTGTGAAACATTACAACCTATATATATTATACTTAGTACTTGAATGATCAAACTGAAAAGAAAACAAAAGAAAGAGTGTGGAGTAGGAAGAGTAGTGTGATGATAATGTTGTTTATTGATTGAGATAATTGGGCAATAAGAATTCAAAAGTCAAAAAATAAGCTATATACATATTTGTATTATTTGTAACAAGAAATAATATCAATCAAGATTGAATTCACCAATATCAACCGAAGCTGATAGGTAGTGGTGATGTTAGTGTTGAATGGTAATTAATAATTTTCTAGAAAATAATTATCTATGTTTTAAGTATGTTTTTAATTACGTAACAGTTATGTTAATCAGGAGTTAAGAGTTTAGGAAATCAAGAGTTGGGAGTTTGTAAGTCTAAGAGTCTAGAAGTTATTGTAAGAGTTATGTCTATCATCTATGATCTATATAAATAGATGTCTTTGTAATGAGAAGATATAAAGCAAAAATAAAAAAATATTCAACAATAGCATCTATCTCAATGCAATATAAGTTTAGCAATTATCGTCTTGCTATTCTTTTTGTAAGAACAAGAAAAGCACCCAACAGTTAGTGTTGGTAAGAATCCTCCTTAAACCGATCATAGCTTATCAAACCCTGTCATGGTAATTCTTATCTATCTAAGTCTTCTAAAAGTGTATTATACATTTGGATTCATGGAGGAAGAGCACTACATATCTAATGAGGATAACAATAATGGGTATGACATGATTGTTTTCGAATATACATATGTGACATAGATGGATGACGGTGATGATAACGATGACAACGACGAGATGGAGATACAGACTATAGTGATGGATAATGTACTAATTATCATGAATATATGGGAAGTATGTTACATATGTAAAACAAACCTAACCTTTTGAAGTTGAAACAGCATCCATGCACAACATGCAGGTCATGATCATCCAATATGACTGATAGTGATGGTGATAAGTGGACAAAAACTAGGTTAAAAGCTAGGGTTTACAAGGGGAATTTCTAGCAAAAAAAAAAGTCATATATAAGTAGGAAGAGTTTGATTTATAGGTTGAAAGTAAGGGGTGATAGATAAGTGTATGGATCAATACTAAGTTTTTCAATTAGTTGAAGAATGGTGATAGCTATGGAGAAAAATGTGATCATTTGATTTATCTCTATGAGCTTGAAGGAGGGTGACAACTATATATGGAGGAAAGTATGACTTTCTCTCCCAAGATGAGGGTAATAGAGGAGCCATAGCACACACAAATATATATGTAATCTATAGAGAGAGATTTAAGAAATGTAAAGGGGAGAGAGGGTTGTCTTGGGATGGTAAGGTGGAGATGGTGAGAGGAATGATGCAAAGAGAAAACAAGAAACAAACTTACTTTATTGATGGGGGGGTCATGCTTATTTTGTACTCATAAAAACAAACTACCCTAATTTGCGCATGCACCTGCAATATTCTCCACTATAACTACCCTCAAAAAAATTGTTATAACTTAGAAGAATGCCTTTTTCATATTGTACTTTCTCTCTATCTATCTATGTTTGATGGATTCTATATATATATATATAACATTTCTTTTTTCTTTCTAGATAGGAAAAGCAAAATATAATAAGATTTATTTTGGCTTAATCATGACAAATGTCATCCTCTATCCCTTTCACATTTCAATATTTCATGTATGAACAGCCTCAATATATATATATATATATATATATAATTCTCTTAGTTTAAACACTTTTATTGAGAATAATATTTAAATAACCCCCATTGACTAAAATAAGACAAATATGAGAAATATAGAAATCCAAGTAAAAGTCTACTACTTATACAAATAAATCATTTTAACATATATATTTATTCAAATGAATTTACAACCTTTCATACCAATGATTTTTAATGCACCAAACATTTACTTGAGAGTTTTTTTGATAATAGAAGAGCTTCAAGAGGATGTTCTAGAATTCTCTATGAATCAAACAATATTTGTAAATCATACAAGAAAAGACCGATGACAGTGTGGTCTAATGAGTACTTAGTTCCTTAAGTCTCTTGTGTTTTGCCGCCGAAAACTCTTGTTGGCCTTTTAGTCTTAGTTACTTGGCATATATATTTAAGGGCCATCTGAGACTTGTGATCGACTTGCGTCTCATAAGTGTCGCACAAGTAATAAGTATCCCTGTATGGCTGTATCGATTCCAAATCATATTTTATTCCATGACAAGACACTTCCATAGTTCCATGAGAGAATATTGGGAACAGATATGCAGAATGTCAGCGGAGGGATTGTCTAGATAGGAAGTTTGAAAAGGGGTACATCAATCCAATCCCCTTTCTTTCTCTCTCTATTCCTAACAAACACTCACCAAACAAACATAAGCTGAATTCTTCTTTAAGCTATCTCTCTCTCTCTCTCACTCTACAAATAATTGTATATCTCTATGACCAAGTGAAATGACCAAGTGAAAGCGGAAACATCGGCGATAAAAGAGCACTACTTTGAATATACTCAAGGAAACACAAACATTGGTTTCCTATCCTTGTGTTATTCTCTCTCTCACTCTCTCTATATCTCACTTGAACAAAACACTTTCTTTCTGTTCTTTTGTTTTATGGGTCGGTCACTTAATTAAACCAACTTCACTTTCAAAGATCTTAGGGAAGGCAAAAAGCCAGCCTCTTTTCAATGCCTTATTCTTCTACCCCCCCTTTTAACCAACATATCACTTAATTACTTTCATATAAAGCTACTACAACTATCTTACTACCTCTAACCTCAACAATACCCCCCCCCCCCCCCCCCCCCCCCTCATGATTTCGATGGTTTAGTTGGCATGCCTACCACCCAAACAGATACTCCCACGCCTTAAGACCCACACCTAATTTTTCATTTCTTTCTTTCATCTCCTCCTCAACAGATCCTAGGACTCAAAACTCACACTTTTAGAGAGAGAGAGAGAGAGAGAGAGAGAGAGGGGGGGTCAAATTTGTATGATTGTAGTGTTGATCAACTAGGTAGACAAAGAGACATCCATGTTTTACTCACCAATATTACTTTTCATGCTAGTAGGTCATCCCTTGTTCAACTCTCTTCTCTTTCTAAGCTTTCCTAATTTAACTTTTTTTTTTTGTCAAAGGACTTTGACAATTTACTTGATTAAACTAGATTTAGATCACACTAAGGTGGTTTTTGTTTTTCATTTTATGAAATGTGACTTGTCTGAATCTGGATCGACTAGGCAAATATCAGTCTGAATTCGTCATTCCGAAACTTGAAACCTCAAGTGAACTTAGCACGTATGAGAAATTGAGAATCTGGCATCAGATTTTAATTGGACCCTTCCTAATATCGTACGAAAGAAAATAAATATTAAAACCTATTGCGTTCCGTAGGGAGATGGACAGAGAACATAGAGAAAAGGAAACAACAGATAATTATTTTCTGATACTAGGTTTTTGTCGCGTGAGCGGAGTTGTCATGCGAGCGCGACAGATCCTTCTTGGCTAACGTCGGGAGATCACATTTTCTGAAACCTACATTTCAAAGAAAAAGCTGAACTTGATTTGTTATTTTCTTTGAAGTAAAGAAGAACGATTAATGATATAGAAAAAGAGAAAAAAGTGTAACTGATTTTGGGAGATCGTGAGAGAGAAGAGAAAAGTAGAGGGAGAAATTACGTAGAGAGTAGTTTAGATAGTTGGATCAAAGAGATATTTTAAGGAGATTGTAACCGATTGTGGGTTTTAAACTAATTATTGACACTAATACCCTTCTATTTTGATTCGATTTACACGAAGAAGATTTTATATCGGTCGGATGTGATCTCTATCCAACTCTCAACAAAAAATGAACCGTCAAACTTGTACCTCACATAACTGACTGTTTTAATATATACTCCAGGACCATGTTTAGGAATGAAATGCCATTAATAAACAAATGTACATTTGCATGAAAACAGGTACACAAACTCTTCAGAAAACCAACCATTCCTGATTCATCAATAGCTCAACTAAAGTCAATCATGTTAGAACCCTAGGCTTTAGAAAGAATGCAAATTCATCAATGACAAGAAGTGAAGCCGATTCTAATTTACATTTTCACATTTCATTACATTCAAAATCTTGTTTTGGTATATCAGGATCAGATAAATAATAGATAAACACATATCATCAAGATAGAGTAAACTCATTCCTGTTGAAAATCAGAGCGGCGAGAATCTTGAGATACCGGATAAGTTAATTTTGACGATTACCCCTTTTAAACTAGTGAATAAAGGGAACAAGAAATGATCTTCTTAAGAATGTCTCAACTTACAATTCTTCTGCAGTGGCTCCATTGCATGTATTTAAAGAGTACTTCCGTGATCGTCTCTGCGAGCCAGTGACTGAATCAATGTTTGTTGGTTAAGAATGGAAGAAATCTCTTTAGAAATGAGTTCTGGATCGAATAATCTTTACTACTTCCCTTTGATTTTACAGTATGCATATAGACCAGAGCCAAGGAAACCAAGAAATTGCCCCACAACATTCAACTGGAAACACAAGATCGCAGATGATTCACAGTAAGCAACATAATGAATATGATTGATATGTATGTAGAGAAGACATCTGAAGTGATAGTGCAGTGAACTTACAAAGTCAAATGGAAGACCCCCAAAGATAACCCAGCCGAGTCCGATGGTAAAGAAATCCTACAACAGCAGATATCAGAAACTTCAGAGGCATGACGAACAATTAGTCAAATGGGCGCGGGCGAGTTATCAACCGAGACACCCAAATCATGTCAGGATATAATGCATGAAGCTATACTAATAAACACGTGACATTTAGTGAGTACAAAAGATGATGCATTAGACTTTCTCAATGATAGAATCAGCCAAGTAAGTTGGCACGACTCGGGCTGGGATAGGGCAACGCAGTCCTGCGCCCAACAGCTCAGGTCTCTGGATCATTTGTCATAGTATGTAACTGCCCTATAAATACTAATAATCCAGATGCTTCAATCTGTCGATTTGTATAAGGAACCAGAGGATTCCTTTTTAGTGAAGAAGCGTAATTGGATATGGATAGGTTTATGTTATTTCCCTCCCCTATTTTCGAATCATTAAATCAAAGCAAATGCACAAAGAACTCCATCAACTCAGGAACAAGATAATCCAAGAAATTTAATGCCCTTACCCGTCTCCCACAATGCCCTTAACCGTCTCTCGTGGGTGGGGCGTGTGTATGCGTGCGTGTGTGTATGCGCGCGTGCGTATCTGTGTGTGTCTGTCTTAATATATATATATATATATATATATATATATAATTATATATAATACATATAATGTCTCGTTCTACTTGTAAGACAATACGTTGTACCTAAAATGCTTAATTCAGAAATTGTCTGATACATTTATCTTTTCCATAATGAGGAGATCACCAAAAGATCAACCCTGAATAATGATAATATGGTCGGTGCAAGAAAATTTGAAAATCACACTATTCCAGAATTCAATAGATATCAGAAAAAGAAAATAGGAACAAAACCTTCAGATTTCCACAGATTGTCTGTGTCACCGCTGAATTGAGAGTGGTGTTTAGAAATATACAGTAATTTAAGAAGAATGCCATAATGCAGGAAAGAAGCATCACAGCCTGCAAAAAAGGAAAGCACATAGTCTAGTTAGTCCATCAATCATTCTCCAAAATAATATTCTTGGAATATGAACTAGCATTTTTAAGTTCACCCGTCACCACGCTAACTCCATAATTCGTTCTCCCATGTGCACTAACAAGTAACAATTTCCGTTTTCCTTATGCAGAAAAAACAAGTATGAACTCTTATGCAACAGATAAATAGAATGGTCAATATAATTTGAAGCTCCATTTGGTAATTAGGTGGATTTTCACAAATATTTGCATCTTTACATCCTATGCCTTGACTATGCTTGTTTAAGTGATGTCACATGGACTAATTTCTAGTCAACACACATGAATTTGGCAAAATAGGGCTTTAATATTTGTAATTATGTTTAAAAATACAAATATTCAGACTCTATTTTTGGCCAAACTCATGTGGACAAACTAAAAAATTCCCCATGAAGCACTTAAAATAAACACTACCAAGACATAAATGGGATGTGGGTATTTACCTAAGTTTTCCAGATGCAAAGCCTAGCCTAAATATCAACAAAAACAGTTTATAAGCTGATGCCTGTGCCAGAAAATAGCATATCACAAAAGAAGCTAATTCCACATAAAACAAGATGCCAGTCTCATAATTTTATTAACTGCAGCTTTTATGCATATAAAATATTGCAAAAAGCAAGCTGATCGTGAATAGGAAATACCTGAAAGCCCAGGGAGGAAAGATGAGGAAAATTAATTAACATCTCCAACTCGCCCCGGAAAAAGGTCCACAACAGCAAAATCGGCAGACATATTATTCCTAGATCAAATTCGAGCAAGATTAGATGTTAGAGGTTTGTTACAAGAATATTCGAGATACTGTATAGTGATAAAAAAAAACAGTATTTCAAAGGGTATGAATGTTGATCAACCAAAAAAAATTAAAAAACATTCTCTTACCATTGCACCACATTAGACCAAAGCTATTTAGGCCACTAGATTTTCCTGTGGCAATGACAAAACGTTAAAACAGTATAAATGCAGATCAAACTTGAAAGAAAGGTATAAATACTGGAATTTATGAATGAAAATAGTACCAATACGAGCTATAGTCGCAAGGTATATCGCAGTAGTAATATTGGCTAAGAGAACAACAGCGTAACCATATGAATCAAAAGATAAGTCCCGAGCTCCAGCAATAAATGCACCAAGAACGATCAATGCCACACTGATAAAACATGGACTTTTCATTAAAAAGCTTTGAAATATGAGAATCAACGATGAATAAATTGAAAGAGTCAAGTTACTCAAATTGAACATTACTGACTGGCTGATTCATGTTAGTACAATCATATAGAATATAACAGTCACAAAATCCCACTTCGCGTGCACCAAGTAAGATAAAATGCTCTTTGCAATTTAAATAACCAGAGCGATACATGTGCTACTAGACAGGGATGAGATGAAATCGCTACCAAGAGTACACAATTCAATCCAAAACCTGGGGACTCTGATAACGTGCAAGAGTTTGATTGTAACTCAAGGCTATCCAGTTATATAGCATGCAAGGGTGGTGTCGATGGAGTATGGGGCTCAACACTGTAATTTATGAAC
Organism: Eschscholzia californica; assembly: GCF_041429995.1. Classification (NCBI taxonomy): domain Eukaryota; kingdom Viridiplantae; phylum Streptophyta; class Magnoliopsida; order Ranunculales; family Papaveraceae; genus Eschscholzia; species Eschscholzia californica. The sequence continues at coordinate 47,078,785 of NW_028238472.1, forward strand.
ACCGTCTACCAGTTTAAATCTCAATGATGGAAATTAGGACATGTGGAAATAATGGTATTTATGGTTTCAATATAGTCGTGTAAGAGGTAAAGGGCACTAGCAGTTTCCTGTAACTAGTCAAAATGTAATTCTTCAAAATTCAAATTGAAAGGTTGCAAACACTGTTCCTTGCTTTCACATCATACCAAATCCAAGTCTTGAGCTTATTTTTTAACTTCTGCAATTAGCTTATTTTTTAACTTCTTATCTTTCTTTACAATTTTCCTGATTGGTTGTCGTGATTTTCCTTTTCTTCAAAAAAGTTAAAAATGGTCACTTTTCTCACATCGGGAACATGCCTCGGCCTAATAAGCTTACACCTTCTGAAGTGAAAATAAGGAACTTTCTCAGGGGTGTTTCACTTTTTGCCCTTAAGAGATAAGAAAGTTAACAGCAAAAAGAACAGTATGATCAAAGCGAAGAGTTACCTGCCCACAACTGAAGATGAATACTTTTGCGCTGTCAAAAGATACTCCATGATCATGGTAAATACCACAGTAGTCCGTCTAAGGGTGGTATACATGGGAACGTTCACTCCACGCACAGCTTCCATTGTTACAAGCTTTTAACAAAAAAAAAACTATAGTGAAAAAAATGAAAAAAACTGGGTAGTACTCATAGCTAGGAAATCAAACTTAAGTTAAGTTCTCTAAGGAAGAAGCCACATTGAATGCATAAAAAGGTACCATGTAGAATAGATATGATAGCGCAAGAGGTAGTGTATGAAGCAATGTCTTTAATGGGACAAGACTTCCGGTGCTCTCTGATGTATTTAAGGGTTCACCAATTACAAAAGAAATGATCTTCCAACGCCTCATTGCATAGAGAAATGAACATGAACATATCATCTACAAAAGACATGAAGTGAAATGCAATATCAAACTAGTGAAACATTAGAAGGTATTCTCTTAAAAAACAATTTGCAAGTTAAAACACTTAAACACGTAAGCGAAATAAAAGAAAAATAGTGAACAGGTTAATATGGCCCCATAGCATAAAAACCTAGTTATGAACCAATTTAACGAACGTGTGTTCAGTTAATTTGTTTTTAATGTTGTCATTTACAAAATTATGACCAGTTTTGAGTATATGTTTCATTATGAGGATTTCAGAGACCAAACATACTCAATATCCTTGAGAAGCCAAAACCATAACAATGGAGGAAATAATTGGCATTTACTGAGAAAACAATGACAGAACAGTCATATAATGCTGGCAGTTTCACGACATAAATTAACTTAGAAAGTACCTGAAAGAGTGTGATGACATTTGCACTAGGGAAACTATATGACGAGAGAGCAGCTTTGTTGAACATCACCAACAGCACTGCAGCAAAATGTCAAACTTCTAGTCAAGTATGGTATATAGGGACACGCACTAATGTTACACACAAAAGGGAGCATCATAAAAAACAAAACGATTATTTATTTCTTTTCCTCTTCCAATTATGACAAGAAAACTAGTTAGCCACGATAAAACAATTGTGTAGATAATATCATACTTGGTATCAATTGTGATCACATTCCTTTCCGCGCGCCAAAAATGGCCTAAAAGACAAAGAGAAAATCCAAGTTTTCCTCTTTGCCGAAAACACAAGAGAGGAAATATAGACATCGTGGGGTTGTCAAAAATAACTTTTCCCCTTTGGAAGTAGGTCTCTTTTTGTAAGAAAGTGCTTGGTTGATATTGTATAGGTAAGTTTCTTAAATGGTAAGTGATATGTCCTATTCTTATCATTTCGTAACATTACTAAATCACCAAACTTGATCCAATGATAGTCTGTCATAATCTCAAACGTTACCTTAGTCTAACTAAAGGGCATTATCTAATACTCTTATCTACCAAAACAGCTATAAATTAACCGTCATCTTTAATCAAATACTTTCACCAATATACCTTGTTTTGATTGGTGAAACATATCAGTGGTAAAGCATAAGGTTTTGAACTCAACCCATGGTTTCAACTTTCAAATAATCTACAATTTCATCAAAGATATGTTTGTACCCACATTCTAATTACAATTACAAGTTTCAATAAGGAAGGATAAATCGAAAAATCAGTGATGACCAATTTGAGCATACTCAATGTCAAACATAACAACTATACTAAAGAGATTGCAGCCACTAAAAAATGGCAAAACATTTGGATCAAGGAGAAGAAGATAATGACCTATATATTAGGAAAATTACTAACAAGGGAAAATTAGGGCTGAAAGGGTTTCAAACTGACCTGAACAAAAAACACCATAGAATTTAACCAAAGTAACAGATCATAATTTCACCAGAAAATGAAAACAAAAAGTAAATGTTAAAGGGAAGGGTCGAGGAAGAAGAGAATACCAGCACAACCCATGTAAGAAATTGCAGCATAAGCTCCTCTTTTGGTCATGGCAGAACCTTTGAAGAGATTCTGATCTCCCTTTGATGTAGGTGGATCAGAAACTGGGAGAATGTAATTCTTGGATGTACTCGAAGAAGAAGAAGAAGTAACAGAAGAAGCCATGGCTGACAAATTGAGAATTGAGACAAGTCTGAAGTCAACAAAAACTCAAGAGGAAAATCAAAATTCAAGGGGAAAGTAGTTGAATGTTGAAGATGGAGAAGAGAACATTCCCCTTTTGCCTTTTTGGGGGGATTGAGTTTTTATTTTTATTTTTTCAGGAACCAACCAAACAATTATTATCGTCGCTGCCCTGGCGGCCTGGCGGTATGAGTCTCTAGGACCCGCTTCCACTATCCAAATTGTCTGCTCACCGAATTAGTCAAAACTTCCAATACTATATTTCCTATGTTACAAAGGATCAAACAAATTTGTGTTTTTTTTTTTTGTTGAAGGGATCAAACAAATTTGTTGCCCTAATTTTCTTTTTGAATATGTAGACATCGAATTATTTATGGACAAAGAGAAGCGAAGTTACATTATCAGAGTTAGAAACTAAATAAAATATAACTCTAAGCACATTCTCGAACTTGTAACTTTCACGATTCTAATAAAAGTCGTCATGTAGGTATTCTCAAAAGTAACGGTCGTCCAGCCAAACTGAGACCTTACCCACAATCGCTCGAATGCAACATATCTGTCAATTGGAGAGCAACCGTCATAGCACAATCGCAACCAAGACAACCACAAAAAATCTGAAAAAACCACACCAGAAGAAACATATGAAAAAAGAAATACATAACTACATGGAAGTGATGTGATTTCTTTAGAGTGGAACCCGAAGAGTTCACAGTACTCCACTAGTCTCTCAAAAGAGAAACAACGTCCCACCACAAACTAAAGAGATCGTGATCAGACACCTAGTAACATGGGTTGCTGACGAAGCCTAAGTCAATAAGCTTGGTAAAGCCAATTACAAAATGCAGATAAACTGCAAAGGGTGAGAGGTGAGGTAGAGAACCAGAATTAGTGAAAAGTATGTTCATGACTGAGGGCGATATAGAAATGCTAACCAGAATTGAAGCCCATAACATTACCAAAATAGTTGAACATGCTTTACCAGGATCAAACGGGCGACCAGGAAGACATAAGAGTCCCCCCCCCCCCCCCCCCACCCAATTTTTTCTTGGGTCGAAAGGAGTGCCCGTGAGGTAAGATGTTTGGCCCCACAGTATAAAATGTATCTGGACCCTGGAGTTTGAAGTTAGGCCCAGAAAAGTAGAGGTCCAGTACAGGAGTCCATAAAGGAAGCCAAATCATGAGAGAGAGTGAGTTTGTATTCAACACTTGTAAAAAGTTAAAAGAAAGACAACTGTCTCACTCCTTAAAGTTGAGTTGACTAAGCACAGGTGAGCAAAAGATGCCCGGTGGATTTTAGGAGTTTTCTGGCGGAGAATTCCAACAATAAAACTGTTGAACGAGGAGTCAGTGTGGTTTGTGTTGGATGCAGAACACCCTCCTGGATCAACATACCAAAAAATAGGTCGTAAAGACCATAGCCGGAGTAGGAGGATTAACTGTAGGGTTTTATACCCTTCTACTAGTGTTTATAGCGGAAATATGACATCTAATGTCTACACTAGTATTCCCAGGATCACATGCAAAACTAGTAATTAATCTAATGGAGATAGTGGATTACCTTAATCGCTTTTCCCTCAAACTAGTTGAATTGATTGAAGAAGACCAAGAGCTTCAAGTGTAGCTCCTCTACTTGGGACACGAGCAATCAATTTGATCTCCCACCTTGTTGTATAGCTAGCACACCAATGGTGGTTGGATAATAAGAAGACCTTCTTCTTGCTTGACTAGATAGATAGTTAATGGGAATTAGCTCACTTTCTCCTCTCTACTTGATGTGGTAGAGTAAGAAAGCTTAGAGAGAAATTCCACACCTTATTCTCTGCCCTAAGAGTGTTTATATAGAACCCTAATAAGAATCCACCTCCTTTTAGGTTTCCCAAAACACCCTTTAGAATAAGATTTAGGGAAATAGTCGAAAATAGCAACTATTGGTATTTTCTCAATTCCCTAAGGAGATGACGTCCAAACCCAGCCAAAATTGGCAGATTTAATGTTCATAACATAAGGAAACATCCCTCCAAAAATCAGCCCAATCCGAGCCCTAAAAGTGCCCGAATCGGCCTAGGCCCAAAACCCTGCTTTTGGCCTTTTTGTACTATCTTTGCCTAATTCCTTTTTAGGCCTATGAGATATGTTTATGGGACACTCCCATGATTATATCTCACTCCCACTAGTCATATCCTAGATCAATTTGTCACTCTTATGTGTAACCCGTTGTAGGATCCGATCGAAGTTAGCCGCGAATTACTTCGTAATTCGACGATCGTAGTTGGTCTCTAGCTACAACTCTACGATCCCTAAATCAATCGGACTTGATGATCTTCCACATCAATTGTCCTATCCGACAAATTGTTCGCATTGTCACCTTGGTCGAAGGACATCTCCTTCAACTCCTTCAGACTCCCACTTGGACTTAGAACAAGTGCAATGCCTCGATTCCCGTGTCAATTTAGTATCCCATCTGATACGTCACGTCATTCAGACTTTCTTGATATCCGAGTACAACTGTAAAAGACAAACGATTAACTTTTAATCCGTTTGAGCGCGGCCACGCATTTTCAGTTGCTACTCATCAAGTGGCCTTGAGACACTTTGTACCTAATGTGATTAGGGTGACACAATCCATTCTTGCGCTCCCACTTAACTTCATGTCTATCCTGTCCTTCCCAGTGTCCGCCTTTATAACCTCCTTTTACGGCGCGGCGTTTAACGGAACCAAAGTCGGGCATTCCTTACATAAGATGAGTGGAGCACTCATGTTTTGAGGAATCTCTCCAATTGTCTTTATGAGAAGTATTGACGTTCATCACGAGTGATGTACTTCTCATTTGAGGGTTATCCAGTGTATAAACCTTTTACACACCCACGTAGTCGAATAGAATATACTATTCCTATAGCCCATGAAACTGCGCTATCCCATCGACTCCCGTGCTAGTCTTCGTGAGTCATTGTTGTCCATGCAATGACCTGGACCAGGGATTCGATAATAAATATTCCAAGTTCACTTAATAGGGTTTCATTCATCAGATCACGTATCTGACAAACCTATTCGGAATGTTTTATCATCAATGGACTGTCGTTTAAATACTAAACCAAATTTAGACGACTTGTGAAATAACTCTATTATTTCTGATAACGAGAGTTGTAAATCTGAGCCTCTTCCGTAAAACTCTTTTTACCCACTCAGTTTTACTCGTCGAGGTTTAAAATTATACCTCATGCCTTAGACTGTGTATGAATCTCATACTATGTCTTAGGTGACAGTTCAGTTTGACTACCGTGGTAGTCGGTTTTAAACTTTGCTAATTATCAATTAATTTGAAGACGGTTATCTTCAACCTTGATAATTTCTAATAACTTTTACTAGAGTTAAGGCTTTTAATTCTTTATGTAGTATTTGCAACAGTTCCCGGCTTAAACACTTTTAGCCTACTTTCCTTCCATGTCTGAAAGTTTGCTACGATGACATGTTCAATTTTGTACTACTTCATCCTTTAGCCTTCTAGGATGTACTAAGTAGTGTTTCGGTTTTCAAATCCAAATTCGGATGTTTAAATGCTAATCATGTCCAACATGATTGACTTTATGTTTTCGAACATAAATGTCTCTCTCATGCGTGCTAGCTCATCGGTGTCTTTTCAGACTCCGATTTTTGCAACGCCCTCTGTCATGAGTTTTTGGGTCGAAATTCTTTTAGACTTTCCGAGTCTTAGATTTTCTGTTTCGGATCTCAAGCATCTCAGCGTACTGAGTCTCTCTAATCCTATCATCCTTTTGATCTATGCTTATAGATCTTCAGATGCCCAAAATGGCATTTTATCCTTTTGTGTGTGGTCCTTTATTGAGTCAGTTCGTTACTGTTATACAACACCTTATGTCGTACTCAATCTTTTGTATGTACTCTGCATACGGACCCGGAAGGTTTGTTTACTCCCACTTACCTTCTTGAAATTTCGTGATTCAAGATTTTCTTCATTCCTCAGGAATCAAACTTCTTTGATTGCCTTTTGAATCGAAGATTCTAACTCTTGCGTGCTTTTAATCCGTCGATAGATTTCTTAAGCATGCTTGTGGACATAACTTGATTGGAAGAATCTTTATTCTTCTTGTCTCGTTTCGGGAAACATGAATGTTTCCATCCTTCTCAGTTTTCTATTTTGGAAAACCAATTTAGGTCTTCTGTTGACTTAAATTATCAAGCTTCATGTCTTGACGAGATATGGATTCCACGATGATTTTGGCTTCTAGCCAAAATCTAGAGTCAGTTTCCGTTTCTGCGCAGGTCTTTTATCTCTTCAGAAATAACCTTTATTTTCTGAGTCTTTAAGATTTTATTTTGACCTTTCAGGGCTTTTGAACAACAATTTGGAGTTATCTCAACTACTTTGAGATATTCTTTTAGAGACACTTTCACTCGCTTTGAGAGTTCTCCTGCGAATGACATTCGCTTTTGTGCGGTGGGTTTACAAGATCATATCTTTAACCTTTCCTTTTCCAAGGAGTCGCAGTTTGTTGCTCTTGGTCGAATTTAATCGTCTTGTACAAGTTTCATGATTGTTCTTCATGACCCTCCATGATTTTTCTCATGATCGAATTAAATCGACTTGTACTTTTCTCCCACTTATTCTTGTAATAATTAGTGTTTTTCTCCCAGACGACCAGGTGTGCTAATTATTAGAAGAATACTATCATGAGCAACAAACACTTTGTTCTCTTGATTGGTTGTGGAAGAAGCCCAAATTTCTTTCAAAAGAAATTGCGTCAGATATTAGCTAGTTTTGTAATGCTTTTACAAGCTTAGCTGTTAGACGGACTTTGGTAAGTGTGAAAACAATCGTTTATAGAATATGTCCCAAAATATTCGGAAGACTGGCTTAAACCCATCTTTGATCGAATTATGCATAGCAATGTTCGATTACTCCCACTGAATCCACCATCCCTCAGATGTGTTCCATGGAGCGAGTTGGGAAACGTTTTCTCAACTCCTTTGATGGTTATTTAGTATTTGACTCAAGTTTTCATCACTCCAATTTAATCGGATGACTTAAACTCTCTTGTCAAAATGATTCTTTTACTTCGGTTTGTACTTTGTTTGAACCTTTCAAACATTCCGACTTATACTTTATGATTTGTACGTTTCCATACTTCATGAAGTTGTCAGAGTACGTATTTGAAGTTTCTCTCGTTAGCTTCTGCAAGTAAACTTATAGGTCTGCATAACACTGTATGAGTCCTAATAGATTACCAGTCTCTATGCCTTTTGAAAAGGGTGACTTTGTCAATTCAGTCCTTAAGACCTAATTGACAATGCTGAAGTTTAATGAGTTTGAATCTCTTGATTTTAGCCATTATCAATGTTAACCTTCAGTTAATTTTACCACTGGTTTAAAACATCATATGTTTCTAGAAGAACAAAATAATCACTATTAAGTTCTAAGCTAGATCAATGTCTAAAAGAAGACTTTGATCCCTTTCAGCATCCCTAGCATTACTGCTTCTGCTCCCTCTTGGATCTTTACTTCTTTTAGTCAAGTATGTGATTTCCTTGAGCTTTACGGAGCCGCACATCCGGTTTAAAATACCTGATGAAGGAATTTCACGATACTTGTTTTTAACTTTGTTAACAAGGATACGGAACCGGAATTCATAATTCCATTCCTTTTGTCCTCCAGGTGCTAAAGGTAGTTTCCTTTTAAATGGTCTAGCCATTATTTTAGAAACATTCACAGTAATGAGGAATACTCTTGATCATGTACTCGGCAACTGCTTTTCTTTGACCAAATGTTTGTCTCACTTGACTGATCCTTTTGCCCTTTTGAATCTCAAGATCTCTTTCTTAGATTCTTTGTACCAAATCTCAAGAACCTTTCTTAGACTGGCTATTCCCGTATGTTCTGCTCAGTTTGTTTGTAACAACCTGAGTGACTCATCTAAGGTCTTTATCAATCTTTGTTCAATCGATATTGAATTGGGTGATAGATGTATTCTGTTGTCTTCCCTTAGGATGACTTTCAGATTGCCTTGAAGGTCTCGTACCTCTCCATTTATGACTTCTGTAGGAATTTCTTCCTTAGTTTGTCTTAATGGTTATGCTAGCATTCATTACTCTTCCAAAGAGAATGTTATACGATTGCTTGCAAATGGCTTTTGACCTTCTCTTGTATGAGTCAACATTGGGATTGGGTATTCTAGTGACCTTCCTTTTGAATCTGAGAACTATTCTCGGATTCATTCTTCCATTCTAGGAAGTGGATCAACACCTCCCTTAGGTGTGATTCAATGTTGAAATCGTTTGTCATCTTAAAACTACATAAAGAAATGGCAAAGTTTTAAAACTCGTTATCGTTTTTGAAAAACTTAGTTTTCCCACATTATTCAATAAAAATCGTCCCCGATTGAATAAGTGATTCCAAGACCCCAGTTCTTCGGAGTAAAGCGGACGAAGGCCCTACCCTTTGACTCCGTCGTTCCGGGTGAGTGAACTACTTCACTGATCATACCTTATGACTCTTGGTTGATAGATTTCATTAATGAATGACTAATCTATCCTTTTGCCTCGAGTATCCAAGACTCTCTTGCTGATCTCGTTGAGTAGAACCATTTAGACGTGTAGGCCTCTTCTATAGACCTACCCGCATTGTCCCAAGGTAGAGGAGGTACTCTGCGAAGGCCGACCCACCTTCCTCGAACAAGGGCGCAACGAGTGTCTTAATCTGGATAGGCGATTACTCAAGATTACTTTTGGGGACTTTTACGCTAGTCTGGCGTTTGTTATAGTGAACTATTTAGCCTAACTAACATCCACGACATAAAGCGTAAATAAGTAAGTAAATGCGCGCGAGAAAGTAAATCAAGCAGACATGGATCCTAGTATGGCCCCTAACCTAGAAGATCTAATCTCCTTTGGTTTTCTTCTTGTTTCGCCTTTTGGTTCGTCTAGATCTCCATCCTTGAACCTCCATTGATTTCTCCCACTCGCCTTTGGATTCCATCCTTGAGTTTTCTTCAATGGACTCATTGACCCTAAACTCTAATTACAAGACTCTAACGATTCGCAGATCGTATAAACTTGAAATTAAAATTAATTACAAAGCATGCACCCATCCGTGCTTAAAACAAGAATAAAGATATAAATCTATGGCCATACTAGGTTTCCCGCATTCACATCACATGCAATCATATAATATATCAAGGCTAAGAATTATATATGCATGATTATCTTGGGAGATACTTTTGTTGACATCACATGTCACATTACGGACCTTAAGTCTAAATTCGAAGAATTCAACTAGTGGTGCGTTCCGGTTTTATCTTTTATGATTTCTAAAATCATCTTTAAGAAAAACTCCGTTTCGGGTTTTGAAAGCCCGGGTCAATTTCGGAAAAACATTGGTTCGATTCTTAATGATTTCATAAATCAATTTAAAGAGAAATCCGTTTTGGCCTTCTGGATGGCCCGGATTGATTTTGGAATTATTTGGTTGGAATCGGAAGAAATTTTGGCAAAAACTCCCACTCGAATGATGGTTCCTTTTTATGGTCCGAAAAGCCTCGAAAAAGCCCGGGACAAGTCCTAGACAAGTCCCGGCCCAAGCCCAGAAAAGGGCTCGGACAAGGTCCGGACATAGCACGGCCCATAGGCCGGCATGTCCTGGCCGAAGCCTATCAAGGCCTGGTCTCGTCCTGGCCGGAGCCAGGACGCTAGTCCATGTACCAGACGCGTCCTAGACGTGTCTGATGCTGGACCGGACCAGCACTAGGTGTCTCGGACTAGTCCGAGACACCCAGAACCTCCCAGACGCGTCTCCAAGACGCGTCTGGTCGAGTGCTCTGGACGCGTCCTAGACGCGTCCAGGAAGCTCCCTCCGCAGCTGCTGGTCGCGTCTCCAAGACGCGTCCCAACAGCTGCTCTGGACGCGTCTTCAAGACGCGTCCAGAAGCTTCTGTCGCAGCTGCTGGTCGCGTCCTAGACGCGTCTCAGCAGCTGCTCTGGATGCGTCCAGAGGACGCATCCAGGAGCTCCCGGTCCGGCCAGGAAGCTTCCTGGCCGGACACTAGGGTTTTTCAAAACCCTAGTTTCCAAAAATTTTTTTCTTTTGCAACTCTAAGTTGCTATTTTCCAAATTTAAAACTTTTCTTAAAATTTTGAAATCTTTTAGAACACTTCTAAAATTTTTACAAAACTTGTAGAAACTTTTAAAATTTCCAAATTTTGTTTTGAGAGTTTCCCAAAACTCAAAACACTTCTTTTTAGAACACTTCTAAAATTCCAAAAATTTTTGTTTTTCAAAAGTTTCCAAAACTTGAAAACAACTCTTAATCAAACCAATTTTGGATCAAAGTCTAGGTTTTTGAAAACTTTTTCAAAGAACAATTTTGAAATCTATTTGAAAAATTCTTGAATCCCATTCAAAATCAATCAATTTCTTATGTTTAAAACTCTTTTAAACATAACTATCAACTTAATCAAGCATGGATTAGTCCGAAATTCAATCTAATTGAGTTTTAAAACACTTTTAATCATCAATTTGATTCTTAATTTGAAATTCATTGAATCCCATTCAATATTATCAAATTGTGAGTTTAAATAGTTTTAAAACACTTTTAAAATACTTTTATAAACTCAATTTATCAAACTATCAATTATATCTAATATGAACTAGTTCGATTCTTAGCAAAAACTAGTTAATAGCAAGAGGCTCTGACGCCACTGTAGGGTTTTATACCCTTCTACTAGTGTTTATAGCGGAAATATGACATCTAATGTCTACACTAGTATTCCCAGGATCACATGCAAAACTAGTAATTAATCTAATGGAGATAGTGGATTACCTTAATCGCTTTTCCCTCAAACTAGTTGAATTGATTGAAGAAGACCAAGAGCTTCAAGTGTAGCTCCTCTACTTGGGACACGAGCAATCAATTTGATCTCCCACCTTGTTGTATAGCTAGCACACCAATGGTGGTTGGATAATAAGAAGACCTTCTTCTTGCTTGACTAGATAGATAGTTAATGGGAATTAGCTCACTTTCTCCTCTCTACTTGATGTGGTAGAGTAAGAAAGCTTAGAGAGAAATTCCACACCTTATTCTCTGCCCTAAGAGTGTTTATATAGAACCCTAATAAGAATCCACCTCCTTTTAGGTTTCCCAAAACACCCTTTAGAATAAGATTTAGGGAAATAGTCGAAAATAGCAACTATTGGTATTTTCTCAATTCCCTAAGGAGATGACGTCCAAACCCAGCCAAAATTGGCAGATTTAATGTTCATAACATAAGGAAACATCCCTCCAAAAATCAGCCCAATCCGAGCCCTAAAAGTGCCCGAATCGGCCTAGGCCCAAAACCCTGCTTTTGGCCTTTTTGTACTATCTTTGCCTAATTCCTTTTTAGGCCTATGAGATATGTTTATGGGACACTCCCATGATTATATCTCACTCCCACTAGTCATATCCTAGATCAATTTGTCACTCTTATGTGTAACCCGTTGTAGGATCCGATCGAAGTTAGCCGCGAATTACTTCGTAATTCGACGATCGTAGTTGGTCTCTAGCTACAACTCTACGATCCCTAAATCAATCGGACTTGATGATCTTCCACATCAATTGTCCTATCCGACAAATTGTTCGCATTGTCACCTTGGTCGAAGGACATCTCCTTCAACTCCTTCATTAACCTCACTAAAGGTGCAGAAGAAAGGAGCAGAAGAAAGGTGCAGTATGCCACGTCTTCGTGGAGGGGGAGGAATCAAAATAGAACTAGTAAACTCGTAACAAAAGAAGCTAAACACAAAGGCTATTGAGGTCTTAAGAGAAAGCCGTTAATGATAGGGAGATTTAGTTATTGACCCCCATTTATTTAGCGATATTAGGACTACACCCCTAAAACGATTATTGTTTAGGCGTTAACCCCCAATGACATATTTTCCGTCAAATGCCTGAAGTGTGTGACTCGCATGCTTCTTCTCAGACGAAATTACCCCCTCTAAATTCTCAAAATTTCAATTTTAAATGCTCTATTCTCTCTTTGTCTCAACCCTAATTTCTATATTGACTAGTCTGAAAGACATGCCTGACACTCTTGATGATTCGATGACTACTAGTGATTATGCATAAGAAATGTAAGAAGAATAAATTTTCAGTGTTTGTCATTACCAAAAAACACTATTTCGTTATATAAAATTATGAAAATATTTGGCGGTACTCATACTATTTTTGTAGTATATATAAGTTTTATGATTTGGTAAAATATATGAACCACATTTTTGGACCTCGCTTCAGGCTACCAAAAAATCATCCTCGTCGCGGGTGGGCTCATTGTCGCAACGAATGATACTTCGGTACCGCTTAATTTTTTTTTCAATATCGACTACAATTGTCATTACAAATGCATTAATACATCGATACGATGTGATAAGCACAGTAACTGTTGAATCATTACTGGCTTAAAACCCGACGAAATTAAATGACCTAAAGCCTACAGAAACTACATTCTTCATACTCAAGTTTAATATTCCTGAATTTGCACTTCGATGGAACGTGAGACATGCGGGGTAGATGCACTAACCAACCGATATGTCACATATTCATGGGCTCACAAAGGTTACGAGAGGAACCTTATGCAGCCACAATTCAGTAACCTTACCCAGGCCCAACTCACACTGAGGCGGTATCAGGTCCATCGCCGCCCCAAGAACGAAAGAAAAAGGCCCAAAGACTAGCTCGTCTCCTATTCCTTCACCTTCATCTCCTTCTCACCTCCATCACTCTCTCTCTCTCTCTCTCTCTCTCTCTCTCTAGGGGTTGAGAACTTCTCCCTTCTTCAACCCAGGAGAAAAACCCTAAACACCGCCATTTAATATTACCAGAACCTCCACACTAGAATAACAAATAAACTAAAACTATAAAAGTTAATCTACTACATTCTCGTTTGTTTTTTTAGGGTTTTAGAGTAGCATGATGTGGAACAACAATGGAGCTAGTACCAGTAGTTCATCTTCACAACCAGTTGCCCCACCTGGAACTGGAGGTTCTTCAATTCCTCCTCCTCCAGCTATGCAACCTTCATATAGTATACCTCCTTCTGCTGCCGAGACTGAAGCACTTCTTGAAGAGAAAGCTCGTAAATGGATGCAACTGAATTCTAAACGATATGGTGATAAGAGGAAGTTTGGTTTTGTCGAGACTCAGAAAGAAGATATGCCTCCGGAGCATGTTCGGAAAATCATTAGGTGAGGAACTTGTGAATTCTATTAAGTTTAATTGGTTTAGGTATTAGGGTTTTGTTCATAGGTTTTCAAACACCCTTGTGAATTATGAATAAGATATCACACACTAATCTACCAAAGTAAGAAGATCTTAAGTTTCAATGGAAATTTGATGGTGTCTATAGAAAACTGCCCAAAAAGTATTAGAAGTGATTAGGTTAGCTAATTAAAGTTCAATTGAACCAATGATTAGATAGTTGTAGTTTACATTAGCCATCTTGCTCAATATGGAATGGATTAGGTTTTAAGGTTGTTCACTTTGAGAAGGGTGACTGTAATTTTCCTCTTAATTCGAAAGCACCAACTAAATTACAGTTATGCTAGGCCTCGTTCTGTATTTGTATTACCGACTTACAAATCATTAGTGTTTTATGAAGGTATTGTGCATATAATACTCGTTAAATTCTGTTGCACAGCATATTGAACTTTCAGAAGAAATTGATTCGAAAATCACCATATATATAATATATGCTTCCCCAAACTACAATATTTTAGTACTCAAGAGTGAACGGTTTTTCAACTCGTGTTCTTGTTTCCATTCCTTGAAACACAGTCACCCGTTTCATCTAATTGCTTGTTAACCTTGCTTTTCACTAGGATTTCATCGTAAGTAATTGATTTTGGTATTATTTTGCAGAGACCATGGAGACATGTCCTCAAAGAAATATCGTCATGACAAACGTGTTTATCTTGGAGCTCTTAAATACATTCCACATGCAGTTTATAAGCTTCTTGAGAATATGCCGATGCCTTGGGAGCAGGTATGTAACTGCATTTCATGGGGCGCTTTGTACTAAAAATATTTGCATGCAATCTGTTTAGATTGAATACACTGTTTTCTCCTCATGTCCTTGACATATTCACATTTTCTTGGTTGTAGGTTCGAGATGTGAAGATTTTATATCACATAACTGGAGCAATCACATTTGTGAATGAGATACCATGGGTTGTTGAACCCATATATCTGGCACAGGTATTTCATCTCTCTTACTATCCTTCCTTTACCTGTGAACCCCAACATCAATGAGTGTTCTTGCCCTTGTAGTGGTAATTTACAAATACCCCAACATGCTTAAGTATCAAATAAATTGCATGAAGAAAAATTTGTTTCCTAGTTATGACTCTGCAAAAAATTCATTTTATTTTGAGCTTATTGTTTGACCCATTTAAGAAATATAACTCTTGCAGTGGGGTACGATGTGGATTATGATGCGAAGGGAGAAAAGGGATCGTCGGCACTTTAAGAGAATGAGATTTCCACCTTTTGATGACGAGGAACCACCACTAGATTATGCAGATAATTTGTTAGATGTTGATCCTCTGGAGCCAATCCAACTGGAAATGGATGAAGAAGAAGATTCTGCTGTATATTCATGGTTTTATGACCATAAACCCCTTGTGAAAACAAAGCTTATCAACGGTCCAAGTTACAGAAGGTGGCACCTCTCTCTTCCAATTATGGCAACTCTCCATCGGCTTGCAGGGCAGCTGCTTTCTGATTTGATAGACCGCAACTACTTCTACTTATTTGATATGGAGTCCTTCTTTACTGCCAAAGCACTCAATATGTGCATACCTGGTAATATCTTTTATCTCTCCCTTCTCGCTATTAGTCTGTGCTTTCAATATTAAGTAAAGAAAATGGTGTTTCAGGTACATCATTTGTGGAAGTTGTTGGTGCTTTGCCATGAATTACTTGTTAGTGTCTTAGCGGTGTAAGACGTTTTAGGACAGCTAAAAAACGAAGTTATATATGTGATGGTAGTTTTCAGTCTTGGATCTTTCCATAATATAACTGGTGCAGTGTGCACCTTCGTTTATGTCAGTTGCGAGGTTCCAAATATTTTTAACCTAATAGCATCAGGATATAAATGTTCAGAAGTCGATTTATCCTTGGTAACAATTTTTTATCGCAGGTGGTCCAAAGTTTGAACCTTTATATCGTGATATGGAGAAAGGTGACGAGGACTGGAACGAATTCAATGACATTAACAAACTTATCATCCGGTCACCTCTCAGGACGGAGTACAGAATTGCATTTCCTCATCTTTACAATAATAGACCGAGAAAAGTAAAGCTTTGTGTTTATCACACTCCCATGATAATGTACATCAAAACTGAGGACCCAGATTTGCCTGCATTTTATTATGATCCGTTGATCCACCCTATTCTTTCCGCTAACAAAGATAGAAGAGAGAAGAAACTTCTTGAAGAAGAAGAAGATGATGATTTTGTCATGCCGGAAGGGGTCGAACCTTTGCTTCAAAGCACTCCTCTTTATACTGATACTACAGCTGCGGGTGTCTCATTATTGTTTGCCCCACGCCCTTTCAATATGAGATCTGGCCGGATGAGACGGGCTGAAGATATACCTCTTGTGTCAGAGTGGTTCAAGGAGCACTGGTATGTTTTACTCTCTATTGCTAAGTCTGTTTCCAATTCATTCTCTTGCTAAACTAAATTTTTTCATTTTCTCTTGTAGTCCTCCATCATACCCAGTTAAAGTTCGTGTTAGCTACCAGAAATTGCTGAAGTGCTTCGTATTGAATGAGCTGCATCACAGACCGCCCAAGGCTCAAAAGAAGAAGCACCTTTTCCGCTCTCTGCAAGCTACTAAGTTTTTCCAAACTACAGAACTGGATTGGGCTGAAGCAGGTCTTCAAGTTTGCAAGCAAGGGTACAACATGCTGAATCTGTTGATTCACAGAAAAAATTTGAACTATCTGCATCTTGATTACAATTTTAATCTGAAACCTGTAAAGACTCTCACAACAAAGGAGCGTAAGAAGTCACGTTTCGGTAACGCTTTCCATCTATGCCGTGAAATCCTGAGATTGACTAAACTTGTGGTGGATGCCAACATTCAGTTCCGGTTAGGAAATGTAGACGCATTCCAGCTGGCAGATGGTCTACAGTACACCTTTTCACATGTAGGTCAGTTGACTGGTATGTACCGGTACAAATATAGACTTATGCGACAGATTCGAATGTGTAAAGACTTGAAGCACTTGATTTATTACCGGTTTAATACTGGGCCAGTTGGTAAAGGACCTGGTTGTGGTTTTTGGGCACCGATGTGGAGAGTATGGTTGTTTTTCCTTCGTGGTATTGTTCCCTTGTTGGAAAGGTGGCTGGGAAATTTATTAGCACGACAATTTGAAGGGCGTCATTCAAAGGGAGTTGCCAAGACTGTTACTAAGCAACGTGTTGAAAGCCATTTTGACCTTGAACTTCGTGCTGCTGTTATGCATGATGTCCTTGATGCAATGCCAGGTGATTTTCTAGTGGTTGCAGTTCTTTGTTCACTACATTACACAGATTTGTTTTGCTCCGGTTTCGAGAGTGTCTGTAGCTTGTTGTTTTACCCTCCGTAACTTTGTTGATGATTTTCTTTGCTGCAGAGGGCATAAAACAAAACAAAGCCAGGACTATCTTGCAGCATCTCAGTGAAGCATGGCGCTGTTGGAAGGCTAACATTCCTTGGAAGGTATGCTCTTAGATGTGCTTTTGATGAACAGTTTTTTTCATTGATGTTGATTCTCATGATTCTTTTGTCATTCTGAATTAGGTGCCTGGCCTGCCAGTTCCAATTGAAAACATGATTCTTCGGTATGTTAAGTCAAAAGCTGATTGGTGGACGAATGTGGCCCATTATAATCGTGAGCGTATAAGAAGGGGTGCAACCGTTGATAAGACTGTTTGCAGAAAGAATTTAGGACGATTGACTCGTCTCTGGTTGAAGGCAGAGCAGGTAATGCTTTTTCCTCACCATTTTGGTTATGATTCTCTACTATTATCCTTTATTTTCCTGTTGTACTTCCAGCAAGTCATCGCAGTGAGGCTTGATTCTGTCTCATCCATTACTTTCAGGAGCGACAACACAATTATTTGAAAGATGGTCCGTATGTCACGCCCGAAGAGGCAGTAGCTATTTATACCACAACTGTGCATTGGCTGGAATCAAGGAAGTTCTCCCCCATCCCTTTCCCTCCTTTGTCTTACAAGCATGACACAAAGCTTCTCATCCTTGCACTTGAGAGGCTCAAGGAATCTTACAGTGTCGCAGTGAGGTTAAACCAATTGCAGAGGGAGGAGTTGGGTCTCATAGAACAAGCCTATGATAATCCTCATGAGGCGTTGTCGCGGATAAAACGTCATCTGCTCACTCAGCGTGCTTTCAAAGAAGTAAGTTTCTTTCGCGTTAGTATAATTTCCAAAAATTCACATGTTTCTAGTACATGACTAAACTTTTATTACTTTGACAGGTTGGTATTGAGTTCATGGACTTGTATAGTTATCTGATTCCTGTTTACGAGATTGAACCTCTGGAGAAGATTACAGATGCATACCTTGACCAGTACCTCTGGTTTGAAGGTGACAAGCGTCATCTCTTTCCCAATTGGATTAAGCCAGCTGACTCAGAGCCACCCCCGCTTTTGGTCTATAAATGGTGCCAAGGTATCAACAACTTACAAGGAATATGGGACACAGG
This sequence comes from Eschscholzia californica, assembly GCF_041429995.1. Taxonomy (NCBI): domain Eukaryota; kingdom Viridiplantae; phylum Streptophyta; class Magnoliopsida; order Ranunculales; family Papaveraceae; genus Eschscholzia; species Eschscholzia californica. Next base: position 47,097,103 of record NW_028238472.1, read on the forward strand.
TGACGGACAATGTGTTGTGATGCTGCAGACGAAGTTTGAGAAGTTCTTTGAAAAGATCGACTTGACCATGCTAAACAGGTAATTAGGAGTTCTACTTCAAAATTCCAAGCATATAATGAGTATATGCCTTTTCAACTAAGTGATGAATGTTAACTTACGTGGTTTTTGTTTGCAGGCTTCTGCGTTTGGTTCTTGACCATAATATTGCTGACTATGTTACTGCTAAGAACAACGTGGTGTTGTCTTACAAGGATATGAGTCATACGAACTCATATGGTTTAATTCGTGGTCTGCAGTTTGCCTCCTTTGTTGTTCAGTACTATGGACTAGTTCTTGATCTCTTGCTTCTTGGTCTTACTCGGGCAAGTGAAATTGCGGGTCCTCCTCAGACGCCCAACGAATTTATTACATACTGGGATACCAAAGTTGAAACACGCCATCCAATTCGTTTGTACTCACGGTATATAGACAGAGTTCATATATTATTTCGCTTTACACATGAAGAAGCCCGGGACCTTATTCAGCGGTATCTTACAGAACATCCTGATCCCAACAATGAAAATATGGTTGGGTACAACAATAAGAAATGTTGGCCTCGAGATGCTAGAATGAGGCTCATGAAACATGATGGTAATGTTATTTTCCATTGCATATTCACATTAATTAGTTCTCATTTGTTTATAAATCATATTTTGATCGTTTGTATTCCTTTTCTTCAGTCAACCTTGGCAGAAGTGTTTTCTGGGATATGAAGAACCGGCTTCCTCGTAGTATCACCACTTTGGAGTGGGAGAACGGCTTTGTTTCCGTGTACAGCAAGGACAATCCAAACTTGCTCTTCAGCATGTATGCATTTTCTTCACTTCTCCCTTACTTTGATTAACTATTTCATTAAGTCGTTATTACAAACCATCTTTTACAATTAAGAAAGAAATCGTCCATAGTATGGTAATGTACCACTTTTCATTGATTATGATCTATGAGTTGAGGTGAACTTGATACTCAGTAGAACACCAAACTAATGCATCCCCCATAGCGTAAGCTACATCAGTTGAAATTTTCAGTATAAGATACGGAAAAAGAATGTGGAAGTAATTATTATTCAGTTGCATCTTTGTTTTCTGTTCAAAGCTCATTGGGACTTGGTATCAGAATTTCCATGTCAGTCTAGGCACTATAGATTAAATTGGAGTCGTCGTCTTTTTAGATGTTCCTTCACCAGTCTTGTTTCTTTTGTCAAGTAAATATGAAGATTATAAACCTACATAGTTTTATAATAGTTCCCTGAGAACAAATTTTAAGTTCTGAAGTTTGAACTGATGGAAATGAATAGGCAAGGCCCCGACTTCGAAATCAAAACTCTGAAAATATGAAAAAACAAATATAAGTTATGGAATTCTCTACTATAAACTCTTAGAACCATTTTCATGTTTTTTCAGTGTTATGAAAGTTAAAACTCATCTTCCCTTGTTTGTCTTAGTATATTAATCTCTGTTGTTATCACGTAGGTGTGGGTTTGAGATACGCATACTCCCAAAGATGAGAATGACTCAAGAGGCTTTCAGCAATACAAAAGATGGAGTGTGGAACTTGCAGAACGAACAAACCAAAGAGAGAACTGCTGTAGCGTTTTTACGTGTTGATGACGAACACATGAAAGTGTTCGAGAATCGTGTGAGGCAGATTCTTATGTCATCAGGGTCAACAACATTTACGAAGATTGTAAACAAATGGAATACAGCTCTTATAGGTATTTCTATCTGTTCGTGATTATATTCACCTTAATGAGTACCCCTAGAACGCCTCTCATATAAAAATGGTCCTAGAATTTTTATGTACTTATGCAGTTATAGAAGGTGCTGATGGTTTTTGGTATCCTTGTTGGCAGGCCTTATGACCTATTTCCGTGAAGCAACTGTTCATACCCAGGAACTACTGGATTTGCTGGTTAAATGTGAGAATAAAATTCAAACCCGTATCAAGATTGGGCTGAACTCAAAGATGCCAAGCAGGTAAACACCCTTATTACTATCAAAGACTGTAAAGAAAAATCTTAACGTTCCAACCATTGTGCTCAAGTTTCTGGTAAATCTTTTTTTTGCAGATTTCCTCCTGTCATATTTTACACACCAAAAGAAATTGGAGGACTTGGCATGTTATCAATGGGTCACATATTGATCCCACAGAGTGACCTCAGGTACAGCCAACAAACTGACGTTGGTGTGACTCATTTTAGAAGTGGTATGAGTCACGAAGAGGACCAGCTAATCCCTAATCTTTATCGTTACATACAGGTATTCTTCCTCCTACTTCCGTTCAGCTCTAAATTTTTAATTTTCATATCTTGGATATAATTGTGTTAATGGGTTTTCAACAGCCGTGGGAGAGTGAATTTATAGATTCGCAACGCGTTTGGGCTGAGTATGCCCTAAAGAGGCAGGAGGCACAATCTCAAAACAGGCGGTTAACACTTGAGGATCTTGAGGTGAGTTTTGTACTTACTCAAAGACATTAGCTGTTAGTCATTTGCGCACCAGAAACTGGAAGCTTGTTTACTAGTTGTGTTCTTCGCTAATGCTTGTGATGATAATCTATGAATGTAGCAGTTTAAATGTTAAATTGTGAAGGCATTCTATGATTTGTATTATCACCTGCAGTGTTTCATTGCTTTATCCTTTGCTGGTAATCCAGCGACATCTTAAAGTCGATGAATTCCTGACAATTTCTCTACTTTGCAGGATTCTTGGGATAGGGGAATTCCTCGAATCAACACTTTGTTTCAGAAGGACCGACACACCCTGGCGTATGACAAGGGCTGGAGAGTCCGTACTGATTTTAAGCAGTATCAAGTTCTTAAGCAGAATCCTTTCTGGTGGACTCATCAGCGGCATGATGGAAAACTGTGGAACCTGAATAACTACAGAACGGATGTCATTCAAGCTCTTGGAGGAGTAGAGGGAATTTTGGAGCATACCTTGTTCAAAGGAACTTAGTAAGTTCCCCTTTCCTTCACCTTCTGTTATAAAAATTCTAAGGAGCTCTAAATAAACAATCTTATTGTAGTATCAGTTAACTAAATTTAAAATACATTTTGACGATTGAGGTCGTGATCAAATGACCATCTGCTCAGGCATTTAACCAGCTATATCAATGTTATGTTACCTAGTTGTTTTAGTACATTTTATGTTCTTTTTCCTCACCCTTTCTGATACAATTTTTTCATTCCAGCTTTCCAACTTGGGAAGGACTTTTCTGGGAGAAGGCATCTGGTTTCGAGGAGTCTATGAAGTACAAGAAGTTGACTAACGCACAAAGATCTGGGCTCAACCAAATCCCCAATCGTAGGTTTACCCTTTGGTGGTCACCTACCATAAATCGTGCTAATGTCTACGTGGGTTTCCAGGTTCAGTTAGACCTGACGGGAATTTTCATGCATGGGAAGATTCCAACTTTGAAAATATCGTTGATACAAATTTTCCGGGCTCACTTGTGGCAGAAGGTACATGAGAGTGTAGTTATGGATCTGTGTCAGGTATTGGATCAAGAGTTAGATGCTTTGGAAATTGAGACCGTGCAGAAAGAGACTATACATCCAAGGAAGAGTTACAAGATGAACAGTTCCTGTGCTGACATTCTGCTGTTTGCTGCCCATCGATGGCCTATGTCGAAGCCTAGCTTGGTAGCAGAGTCCAAGGACGTGTTCGATCAGAAAGCAAGCAATAAATACTGGATCGATGTACAGCTCCGCTGGGGAGATTATGATTCTCATGATATAGAACGTTATACTAGGGCAAAGTTCATGGACTATACAACAGATAATATGTCAATCTATCCATCTCCAACCGGTATTCCTTGTCTTTCTACTTAATTACGTTCTTGGTTTTTAGTTCAAGCTTAAATTAGCTATTTTGCTTTTCTGTTCATTGGTTCCGTCTGGTGTCAACAGGAGTGATGATTGGGATTGATTTGGCGTATAACTTGCATTCTGCATTCGGTAACTGGTTCCCTGGGTCAAAGCCTCTCCTGGCTCAAGCTATGAATAAGATCATGAAGGTAAGCCTAATTCTTGTCATGCTATTTTCTAGATAACTTACTGTATGTCAAAGAACAGAAGAAGATAACTGATTTCAGACCATCGAATCGCTAGTAATGGTTTCAATTGCATGTGAATCTGCAGTCAAATCCAGCTTTGTACGTTCTAAGAGAGCGAATTCGGAAAGGTTTGCAATTGTATTCTTCTGAGCCTACAGAGCCATATCTATCATCGCAAAACTACGGAGAGATCTTCAGCAATCAAATAATATGGTTTGTTGATGACACAAATGTCTATCGTGTCACAATCCACAAAACATTTGAAGGAAATCTTACAACCAAACCCATCAATGGAGCCATTTTTATATTCAATCCAAGGACTGGGCAACTGTTTCTAAAGGTACATTTTCTTTTATATATACACACATTTCTTTTTAGTGATGCTTTTCATATGTCGTGCTTTATGACAATATTGTAAATCTCGTGTAGGTTATCCATACGAGCGTGTGGGCAGGACAAAAGCGTCTTGGTCAGCTTGCGAAGTGGAAAACTGCAGAAGAAGTGGCTGCTTTGGTGAGGTCCTTGCCTGTTGAAGAGCAGCCAAAACAAGTCATTGTGACTCGTAAGGGCATGCTTGACCCTCTAGAGGTTCACTTGCTCGATTTCCCTAATGTAGTTATCAAGGGTAGTGAGTTGCAGTTGCCATTCCAGGCTTGCTTAAAGATCGAAAAATTTGGTGACATGATCCTGAAGGCCACTGAGCCTCAAATGCTTCTCTTTAATCTTTTTGATGATTGGTTGAAGAGTATATCCTCATACACGGCATTCTCTCGTCTAATTTTGATCTTGCGTGCACTTCATGTGAACAATGAAAAAGCAAAAATGTTGTTGAAGCCCGATACGACAGTTATCACAGAACCACATCATATCTGGCCTAGTCTAACGGATGACCAATGGATGAAGGTAACTTCTCAGTTTATGATATATATATATATATAATATATTACGTTCTGCTGTTACCACATGTGCGGCCATGAAATTTTGCTAAGCTTTTCCATAAATGCAGGTTGAGGTTGCGCTAAGAGATCTTATACTCTCAGATTATGCAAAGAAAAACAATGTCAATACATCAGCACTTACTCAATCAGAGATACGAGACATAATACTTGGAGCCGAGATCACTCCACCCTCTCAACAGCGTCAACAAATAGCAGAGATTGAGAAGCAAGCTAAAGAAGCAAGCCAGTTGACAGCAGTCACTACGAAGACGACAAATGTACATGGTGACGAACTTATTGTCACCACTACAAGTCCTTACGAGCAAGCTGCATTTGGGTCTAAAACAGATTGGCGTGTGAGAGCAATCTCAGCTACAAACCTTTACCTTCGTGTCAATCACATTTATGTGAATTCCGAGGATATTAAGGTACGGAGTCACTGACTATCTAAGTATATTCTGATCTTTTCTGAATTTTTTGGGTCGTTATTCACTTAGTATATACTGATTTTGATGTGCCTTTCTTTTTGAGCAGGAAACGGGCTACACGTATATCATGCCCAAAAATGTTTTGAAGAAGTTTATATGTGTTGCCGATCTTCGGACTCAAATTGCTGGATACTTGTATGGTGTGAGCCCACCTGACAATCCTCAGGTGAAGGAAATTCGTTGTATTGCCATGCCACCCCAATGGGGTACACATCAGCAAGTCCATCTTCCATCAGCTCTTCCAGAACACGACTTCTTGAACGATCTTGAGCCTCTTGGGTGGATGCATACTCAACCAAATGAACTTCCTCAATTGTCGCCACAGGTTCTTGCTTCTCTACTTTCAGATCCTTCAAATTTCACCTCTTACCTATATTAAAATGAGGAGAACGTCACATATGAGTCGAACTCTATTTTGATCTATATTCCACCATTTTCCTACTTGCAGGATCTGACAAGCCATGCTCGGATTCTTGAGAGTAACAAACAGTGGGATGGAGAAAAATGCATTATCTTGACTTGCAGTTTTACTCCAGGGTCGTGCTCGTTAACTGCATATAAACTTACACCTACAGGTTACGAGTGGGGGCGTGTCAACAAGGACACAGGAAGCAATCCTCATGGTTACCTCCCAACACACTATGAAAAAGTTCAAATGCTCCTCAGCGACCGCTTTCTCGGATTTTATATGGTAAGAATGCGACAAATGCCATTTTCTATGCAATATAGCAAAAAGAACATTTTTTTTGCTCCTGAACTCCTTTTACCTATCGAATTGTTAATTATATCTCAACCACGGAACACCTGAATCTTCATTCTGACTCCTTCGTTTGAAGGTTCTAATCTTGCATCTCAAGGCGGGTAACCTTGAGATTTAGAATTTGGGGCGTTCCAACCCATCTTCAACTAATTCTTTTCTTATCTTTTGCAATTCTAGTTGGTTTTGTTTCGATAATCTAAATACTTTTTGGTGATTGTTTTCTCTAGGTTCCGGACAATGGCCCGTGGAACTACAATTTCATGGGAGTGAAGCATACATTGAGCATGAAGTACGGGATTAAGCTTGGGACACCTCGAGAATACTATCACGAGGATCACAGACCAACTCATTTCCTAGAGTTCAGTAACTTGGAGGAGGGAGAAACTGCTGTAGCAGATCGGGAAGATACATTCACTTGAGCTGTTAATTTGCTACCAATTCTGACATACTTAGAGACATAGTTGTACTCTCTAGGTTTGCTATAGATTCTACTTTTTTGTTGTAAAAAAGAGCTATCTTTTGTTCCCCCTTTTTTCGGACGAGTTGATATGCCTTTAAAAGAGTTCAACTATAACGATACTGTACTTCACATAGTAGCAGTTGTATGAAATTAGTTCTGAAAGTTCTGTAATTCTTAATTGTGTATTTTTATTTTGGAGTTATATTTGGCGATAATTCAAGAGTGCAGGAGAGAGTGCTCATGAAAAAATAGTGACAGGATCCTTCGTTATTTTCGTGGCTCCCCTTATCCGACAGAATTACGTTTTGCTAAGTAGCTCAGTAGAAAAGGGTTTTGGTTTTCAGTCCTGCGGTTCGAATTTTCTCCAAAAGACGATCTCTTCTGAAACATTCCTTGTCAAATAACACAATAGAGATTTTCTTACATAAATTGGTTTACAATCCTTCCCTAGTTAAAATTTTGACATCATGAAAATCATGCCCACTCTACACCACAAAACAAAATCATCAAAATAGAAGTTTCAAACAGTAAGATAAATTACAACATAAAATACACAAACAACAAATCATATCCTGCAACTATATGCTTTCAAAATGATATAATGACATCGTTGTTACACTCTTAAATTGGTAACAATGCCTTCGCTGCTGATTAGAAGGCCTTGATATTTACGTAGATCGAATTTCATTAGTCCTTAAGTTTTACAGTCGGGATTCTTGAACTTCCGTGCCGTTCCCTGGCTCTGAGACCACCACTTCTTTCAACTCTTGGATTGAATCCTTGTCTTTGGAGATATCTGATATTTCGTCTGCATCTGATGACCCATCTTGAGTACTTGCGACCGCTTCTTCTTTAAATATTTGTTCGTTCTCTAGATCAGCTAGCTTCTCTTTTGAAACCCCCTTTAGGAGGTCCACCACTTCAAGCATTGTGGGCCTCTTTTCGGGCTGATTTTGGGAACATATGAGAGCAACAATAACCACCCTCTTGAGCTCCTCTATCACATACTTGCCTTCCATCTTCGGGTCTGCAACTTCATCGAATTTCTTCTGACGGGCCAAAGGCAAAGCCCAATCTGTGATTGGTCGTTTCAGTGTTGGGCTGAGTTTCTCTATTGGTCTCTTGCCACTAGCAAGTTCTAATAGTAATACCCCGAAGCTATAAACGTCGCAGCTTTCTGATGCTTTCCCGAGCATTGCATATTCAGGAGCGAGGTAGCCAAGGGTGCCTTTAACCCTTGTGGTAACATGAGTTGCACCGTCTGGAATGAGCTTCGCGAATCCGAAATCAGCAACTTGAGCCTTGAAATCTGAATCTAGTAAGACATTACTTGCTTTGACGTCTCTGTGAATTATGTGTGGTACCGCATGGTGGTGAAGATATCTGGATCAAATAATGGGCAACTTAGAGAAAACGTGAACTATTGATGAGAAAGAAACAAGAAATTGTCCAAAATTGGGACCCAAACTGGAAAAGACCTTCCTGTGGAACCCAAAGGGCTTTGTCCCACGTTGTTAAGGAAGCGAGAGGTGAGTGCTTGGGGCTTTTGTAGATACCCAAACCCAGAAGTGTTTGGGGGTGGGGGTGGGGGTGGGGGTGGGGGAGGGGTTTCAACATGGCCCGTCTCAATATGGCAATGGTCCCACGGTCACGACTGTGTCGTGCCTGCATGCCAGGCTGTGCGCAAACATTTTGTTTAAAGGCAAGACACGCCCCGTTGACTGTACAGGGAAAGAACATGAATTATATGGCAACTTAGGACATGAAAGACGAGTAAGAGAACATGAAGAATGACTATATGACAACCTAGAACAATCATGAATCATTGATGAAAAAGAAAACAAGAGTAAGAGAATCTAGTGATGAACTTACGCAATGCCATCCGCAGTCCCAATAGCTATATTCATTCGCCTTCCCCAGTCAAGTAAACATTCGGCAGAGTGTTGACCATGAAGATGGGAGAGCAAGCTCAAGTTAGGCATGTAATCATATACTATAAGGCGTTCCTGCCCTTCAGCACAGTAACCCCGTAAACTCAATAGATTCTTGTGCCTAACTCTGCCTAATATCTCAACCTCGACAGCGAATTCCATATCTGCTTTCGTGCTCCAAACCTTCAGCCTCTTGATAGCAATCTGCAAAAATAATCTCATTTTAGTATTGAAATATACATTATGTGAGATATAGCCCCCGAAACTAGAACATGGAAGAACTGAAAGAGCACAACATAACCCAGAGAAGGGAAACCCAAACAAATAACTAAGTACACACCAACAATTTCTTTTCAGCAAACTTCCAAAGGTACTTTGAGTAAGTACTTAAACTTAAATCATTTAAGTATGTTCCCACCGCCCTCCTCCAAGCAGACACACACGCAAAGAGAAGAGATCAAATTCAAAAGCAATAGTAGACTAGTTCCCGAAAATGAAATCTATCTTCTCTGCATCTCTTTGGCCTTTCCTAAGATCTAACTCCTGTTCTATCGTCGAATACAGTGCCTTCCCAATTCAACGTGATAAAGCCGTTAAACGGCTAAATTACATCGCCAATAACCTTATACGTGACAAATATGCTAGCATCAAACTAAAAATGTAATGCATGCAAAAATATTTCTACAAGTGAAGAACTATTAACCGTCATGTTAATCAATTGGAATAACGCAAAACTATGTTCGAAACTCCAGTATCATGTTGTAATGTACCTACTCGTGCGAAACCATCACAATAGTCATAAACTAGTCAAAGTCTTCAATATGTTAATTCAGAAAATATAAAGATATGGTTTTAATTAGAGAACAACTAATCCCAAAATTACAAATATCTACCTAAACAGAGCTATTTGAAGGATTTTCAGGAACTAATTAACAACCCAAATCAAATTAACTAACAACAAAACTAGTTAAAACTCCAAATTCAAAAGAAATATATAAGAAAATAAGTAAATGGGTAAGTTTTAAATAGGGTTAAAATTGTTGTTTACTTGAGATCCATCCCATAGTTGCCCCCAATAAACACTACCAAATCCACCTTCTCCAAGCTTATTATCATAGTTAAAATTATTGGAAGCTGCATGTAATTCTTTCAAAGAAAAAATCCTCCATTTTGTTGTCTTCTTCCCCTTCTCTTTCCTGCCAAAAAAAAAACCATTACTAATCTCTTAAGCCCAAAAATTAATAATCGTTTTTTACCCAAAACTAAAAAATTTCATATTAATTAACCCTTTTTTGTTTGTCACAAAAGATAGATATGAAAGCAAAATTGAACAATTAGGTTAACAAAAATCAAATACAAAAACAACCCAAAGTAAAAATTGTAATAGAGAGAGAGAGAGTAAACAGATCGAGGTGGTTTTAGGTTAAATCTATAGATATTACATACCCATTTAGTTGAAAACCATTCCCACAACAAAACTTGGTTAAGAAAGCCATTACTTGGGTTTCTTTTTTTTCAGCTCTTTTACTTTGTTATCAGCTTGAGATTTCAGAAGTGAAACTGAAGAAGAAGAAGAAGAAGAAGAAGAAGGAGAGTGCTTTTAGTGAGGAATTGATACGGTTTGTACCGGAGAAGACATTTTAGTCCCTGAAATTCGATGGCAAATGTCGCCTAGTGAATAAAGAGAGAGAGAGAGAGAGAGAGGGATTGTTCTTGTTTTGGTCGCTTTTTCTTAAAGGGAAATAAGTGTTTTGAAAAAAGTACCCACCCAATCCAGCAGTACAAAACAGTATGATGACTAATTTGAGTGATTTATTATTGGGTCTTTGATATTTCCACCCAATCATTTGAGTGATCATACTAAGTTTAATTCCATTTTGTTTTCGTTTTGTTTCTCCGACTCCTACCACAGTTTCTCATTTCTACTTCCACAAAAGTCTTGTGTTTACTATACTCAGCAGCGACCCTCTAAAAAAAGAATTAAATCGTCTTTTATCCAGTACCTCATCTTCTGACTACCATCATTATTTCTTCATCTTTTTTTTCTCTTTATCTTTTCCAGTTAAGGGAGGGTATTTTTTACCAGGAAATAGATCTGGTTAAGGGAAATCTCCCAAATTAAATAGTTGTTCCAATAAAGACGACATTTCGTTCATCGGAACAAATAGAGAGAGATAGAGGGGAAGGAAGAGAGAAAAACTATGATGTGGTCAGGGGCGGTGGTGGTGGGAGTAGAGAAAGGTGAAGGAGAATATCTAAATTTTTTTAAGGGTCGTTGACGAAGGAAATCTACAGACAATCGGGTCGGATGAATGCGATAATAGACGTCTGTTGGCATTCCAGCCTTCCTTCCCCTTTCAGGGGCAAGAGTGAAGAGAAAAACTCAGAGTCCGGGAAAAAAAAATTCCCATCTAAAACTTTTGAAAGTCTCGAAATTCTTTTTTATCTTACCAAAACACTTTAGTACGATTATTGTATTGTGTTTCTTCGTTGACAATGGGTTTTTCTTCTGATAATTTTGTTTATTATTTTTTTTTTATGCAAGTCAAACTAGCTAGATGAAAAAAAAAAAATTTGTTGGGAGCATTTTTTTTTGTTAAAGTAGATCACAAAAGCTAAAAATGAAATGGGGTATTAGAATTTGGGTGAGAGTATATTTTCTCCACAAGAGCTTAAATGCAGTGGCGCCGTCACGACTCATTGTGAAGTGAGTGGAAATGGACGGATGAGATGACAGTTGAAACATTCGAAACTTAAAATCGGTTGACACCGTCCCATTCGAGTGGGCGACACAGATCCGAGTGCCAACTGGTCATATTCGGCATACTCCATTTGGATTGGAGATTAGTCAAAAATGGCTGATGACTTGGCCAAAGTTGATTGACTTAGAAAAAGGTCTCATTGACTCGTTCTCTTAAAAAAAAAAAATATGATTAGTTTTCATCCAAACCCCAAGAAGGAAAACTCTAAACAGAAATAGATCCGTCGGCTAACTAGCTAGATAATTAGCCGTCTTGTTTGTGTCTCTATAAGTATGGTCCTAAAGTATCAAAAGACTCTTTGAATTGAGAAATGTCTCTTTATATTCTCCCATACATTCGTTGAGAGCGAACAACAGTAAAATTGAAGTATGAAACTATCGTCATTGAGTTCTATCTCATCTAAATTTTTCATTGATTCAACGAGCATGCTAGTTTTAATTTTGCTTCAATGCCTCGGAACTCATGCAACATGATAATTGAACTCGCCCTATCCATTCTTGAGCAACCATTTGTGTCAACCAACGTCAACTGCTCCTCCATTTACATATTGTGCTACTAGGCTGGATATGTAGGCCTGAGATGTTGGTTCATAAAGAACCTCTTGTTTTCTATATGTCTTCTCAACTAAATTCGTGCTATGCCTTCCTCCTTTATTCTTCACTCTCAACACAAATGTCGTCGTAGCCTTAATTGTTTACGTGGTTAAGAAAACCTTACTTAAATTGAGATCTATTAATTGCAAAAATGCGGAATGAAGAGTGTCTAAACTACTAATATAGCGATGTTCAACCGTCCTCTACAACCCTTTTTCTTTTGAAAAAGTAAAGCAAAAGAATCTTTCTGTTCAATGTTCAAAATCCCATTAAAAGTGAGTGGTTTGGTTGGTTAGAAAACAAAATTTCATACACTTTGCTGAATTCTAGAGACACCATAGGCCCTTCTTACATCGAAATATTTAATGGGTGCAAATGGGAAAAGATCGCCCTTACTAAAATGGAAGGTGTCTTTCCAATCCTGTGTCCCAGGGCAGGAACAGTTGTATCAAGGAGTGAACATCGGTTAGATAACCGACTTTTTTGGTCAATTCAAAGTCCAAACCGAAGGGTTCGGTTGTTTCAAATCTAAATGCGAATCAATCCGTTCATGGATTGGTTCGGTTACCGATCCGAATGGTGCATGAACGGTTTCGTTCAGTTGGATAACCGAACCACCTGTGACATTTTATCATAATTCTTTTTCGCATTTTCGACTTAAAAATCTGTTACAATTTTACTTTAGACCTGAAAATTAGTATTAAGTCACAAACGATTAAGTCTACATGTGCCTAATTAATCCGACATAAGTTCCCAACATTCAAGGAAGATAAAAGAGATGATAAAGATAAGTTTTTTAATTGTTGTTTTTGATTTTCTGTTTTTTTTCTTAATATGAGAATATTTTGATGTAATCAACTTTATTATTGAATCTCAGTCATCCATCATTCCCATCATATATATTTATACACAAAATAATAAACGATTTGGTTCGTTGTTTTCAGTTATTGAATCTCGGTTTTGACCTTTTAACAACCAATTCGGACCACCATTTGATCGGTCCCCAAATCCGTTTAGATCGAATTGGTCGGTTCGGATACTAAATCTACACCCCTAGTTGTATCGATCAAATTTGATGAAATTTTTGTTGGAATCGGAGCCTATTTTGGCTCGAGCCGACTCGTCAAACTCAGAAACGGAACGCGCCATTGCGTTCGTCTCGTCGAGCTCTACAATTTAGAGCCAAGAATCACTCAAATCCGATTCCGGATGAATGAGAAATTCAAGGTTAAAGTTTGAACGAAAAATCGGTTGAAATAGGTACTAAATTATCAAAGAGGACAAGTCAAGTTAGGGGGCACTTGCGCGAAGAGGACGCGCTCAGATCTGGACGGTGGGCGTTCTTTCCGCGGGATTACGCGAGATCTAATGGTCCGCGTTCCCTCCGCGTCCGGACAGAAGCGGGATTGTGCGTTGACGGACAGGTGTCGGCCATCTGGTTAGCGCGGTGGGTAAGCTTCGGGACAGATCACGCCCATCTAGCGGCTGCTGTTTCACCCGAGTTTTTGAGCCAGATCTGATGGCCAAAAATTCACCCGAAAATCCCAGTTATATAACCAACTCTTCCCAAAGAGTTGTGTCCCTAAAAACCAAGAGTTTTGTCCCCAAAACTCTAGAGATGTGTCCCAAAAGCTTATACCTATTCAATTCCTATAAATACCACCCAAACTCACTTCATTTTTCATCAATTCAATTCATTCTCTTCTTCTCTTCCCTTCTAACAATTAGAAGTTCTGGTTAGCCTAGAATATCTAATTAAAGAAGTATTTTCTAGAGGTTCTGGATAGACTAGAATATCTAGAAAAGGAAGAAAGAAGTCTCGAGTGAAATTTGAATTTCAGAAGCATCTAGAAGATCATCCGCATTAGTCCAAGAGCTCATAATACTGACAAAGGTTCGTCCGCTTTCAGAATATAGAAGTACCATCTTAAAATTCTGAAAGGTTAGTCGTTGTATCCCGAAGGCATTCACCCTAACGTTTGGTACTGTTACGGGGGTGTAAAATGTCTTAAGGAAAGAGAATCTATTCTCGCCTCGACTACATATTTAGAAAGAAGGAATATTGATATATCATTATTCTGTAATTATTTATTTCTCTATAAGTTAGAGAAAGGAAACTCTGTCTAAATCAAGCCAAGACAGAAATCGACTTATCGATTTGATAACGAGAGAAACAACAATTTTAACCTAGTGCTTCTATAGGCGCCTCATAATATTTCTCATGGCGCTCTCTTCAAACATGTCACCCGACTTTTCATATTTGTTAAATTAGTTGTTTTATTGAGAGAGAGATTTCAATTTCTTTTTTTAAACCCTTGCAATTTTATCTCCAGATTTCAATTTTATTTTTCTACTGTTCGGTTCATTAATGTAAAGTTCTCTTTTTCTATCTCTGTATTTTTCACTATTTATTTCAGTCCCCAAAAATAGATATGACATGAGAAGAACATGAAGTTGGTATGCGTGAATTTAGGTTGTGGGGTTTTAGAGGGAAAAGAGATACTGGTTTTGCAATGGTTGCCATTCAAGTAGGGAAGTAGAATTAATTAAGTTAGCGAGGGAAAGAGAGAGATATGACCTCGGTTAAATCTGATCACATTGGATTAGTAAGGAAGGTATAGTCCCTAGTTACAACAAAAAATACAGCATAGTCCGAAGGACAAAAAATTTCTCAAACAAAAGCTGGGTAAGAGATTCTTCACTTTTGGAGAAAATGATGGAAAAAAATGTCACGTGATTAGCATTTTCTCTTTCCCTTACCTATCAAACACACAGAAAATTTAGATTTTAGAGTATATATTTCTCTTTTCTCCTAGAGAAAGTGTCTATCAAACACAGCCTAAGATATTTTTTGTTCAAATGAAAGGAGATGTGTGCAGCAAGTTAAAATGGTTAGTTTATATAACGTTTCCCTCCCTCAATGGAAACTTTTAAACGCACTCACCAGTTCGGGACTTACAAAAGATATAGGCAGCCATAATTGGAACTTCAATCGCCCAGAAATTACAAAGCCCATAAATAGTTATAGGCACTCCAGTAAAAAAATAGAATTCTAATCACAATTCACACATGCATCACTAGTACACAAACTTTAGTGGTTTCTAATTCTATCAAATAAAACACCATCATCTTCAGCAACTACCAAAAGAGATTGCACCAAAGATAATGGGTAGTGTTTGGTTATTGTCTTTGCTGACAAACCCTAAATCCAAGAGGTTGGGGTACAGGCGGAGGGAAAACCTAGAATTTTAAATGGTAGACATGAATACATTACAAGAACGTAAAAACACTTTTCGTGGAGCAAATGTTGTTTGACCATAGAGTATTTTTTTCTTTACCAAGAATCAATAAAAATGATTGGATTAAAAATATGTTGTACGAAACATTTTATACTAAATAGATCTTTAATAGTTATCATCTAATACAATTACCCGATACTGGAAAAGGCAACGAATGATTGAAACTAAGAAACATATAAAATTAAACGAGAAATAATATGCAAGAGGTAAGTAGTAATATCTATGAATATATAAGAAAATATAATGCTTTTCAAACATTCTAATGCTTGATTTCAAAAGGCTAATATTCTAATTTGATGACTATTACTATATGATCCTCTTTATACATTTACTAGCAAAACAAAAGGGACATCAAAATAGCCCATTACAAGGCTATACTAGAGTACTACATAAACTAGAGTAACATAATCTACAACCCAATCAGCAACCATCTTTAACTATCTTCAAACGTTGAACCGATTCTATAAAAGTCCTGCAACATGAAACCATAAAAATTATCAACTTTGGTAGATCAAACAAGCTAGCAAATAAGAAGCAACAAAAACACAATTTCATGAGTTTAATAAAACCCAAATGTCTTATCCAAGAATCTATACGAATGGGACGACCACAGGCTGAAAGACGACGTGTCTGGCTTCCATTGGACAGGCCGTGCGGAGAGAAAAACAGTTCGGCCTATGGAAACCAACCACATCGATTTTCGATATGTGGGGGCCCTATTTTTTCCGACAATATATATATATATATATATACATATATGATGATACACAATGAGATAGCAAAAGAAAAGTTGTGTAGGACGTACGGCCAAGGCACATCTCCAACAAGAAGCCAATCTCCTTCTTTGTCTTGATATGTCAGAGTATAATTTGTTCCTCCATCTTTCAGTCCCTTCAAACTTTTCTCATCTGTTTTCATCAATTAAAAGAAAAATCATGGACTAGTACATCACCAATATAATGCCTCATTCTATTTTATTTTATTTTTGACGAGAAAGCCTCATTCTATTTAGAGATGTACTTTAAAACTTCAATTAAAACAATTTTTTCGGTAAAAAAGGCTTCACTTGAATTGGGTGGTAACATTTGTGTTTCTCTACTAGAAATCTTCAGTCGGAATTATATCAACTTTGGTACTATGCCCGACCACTATTCTGACCAAACCCTACCTAGGTATGTGGCTGGATATGATTTAAAGAGAGAAAGTGACATCTCTCTAAATCCTGAGCAACACATATCCCGACATAGATTCAACTGGAATAGTAGCGGAAGATAGGGTTTTGCATCGTATTGATTATTTCGAAAAATAAACTTCAAATTTATACTCACATTTTCCAAACATATTGATCAAGGTGGTAGTGAGAGTTTGATAAGATTGATGAAGGCTAAGATTAATTTTCCTTCCAATGGGCATCCCTTCCATCATTACTTTAACATACATTAAATTTGATGCTCTATACCCATTTCCCTCCTTTGGTTCCTCCTCATTGAGGGCACAACCATCTTGATTATGATAATGAAGTTTCTTCCTCCAAGTTTTTATTGGTGGCCACCCCACAATACCTCTTCCATCTTCTTGACTCCTATTAATAAAAAATATATATAGAATTTTTAGGTAAAATTTTAAAAACTAAGAATCAAAAACTGAAATGTGATTCCACTTATGTAATCCAAATTAGGTCAAGATTAACACAATCAAGAATCATAAAAATCAGGCCCAAGATAATCACTTTATTAACTTAGTATAAAAACATGAAACTTACTGGTTATTAATTTTCTTCTTGTTATGATTAAGATGATCATCTTCTTCTTCTTCATTTGGTTGATCATTCCAAGCCAATAAAGGGAGTGTTTGTTTCTGCCCATTTACAAAATTTGATAATGAAGGATTACAACTGTTTTCTTCATCAAATGCTTTACTGAAACTACGCTTGTTTTTGTTGTTCTCCAAACATGGACTAATAATGGTTCTAGTAGTAGTAGTAGTATCTTTTGGTTCATAATAAATTAGGTTATTTAGATCAAACCCTTTGATTGTCTGCTGGTTGGTTGATGAGAGTGAAAGACCTAATTGAAGCTCCACCATTGTGTTTGTGTTAATAAATCAGTTCACTGTTTCAAGAAACAAGAAACAGAGAGATGAGTGAGTCCAAACAGAAAAAACATGAATATGAAACCCCAACCAAAAAGAGGGTCTATCTATATAGAGAGAGGAGGTTAGATAGAGAGAGAGAGAGAAAGTAGAGAGAGAGAGTGGGGAGGTCCCCTTGTTGGGGAGGGAGGTTAGAGTTTAGAGAGAGAAAGTGTCAGGATTCACTGTTACTCTTTAGCCCGACCTGCGCTGCATTCCTGTCTGTTAGTCCCACTTAATCGCTTTCATGAACCGACAATGTCTACATCATCATCTCTATATACTTCTCTACTCTCTCTCTCTACAATATTTTTGTTACCCACCCCCTTAGATAAAATTTTTTGAATAAAACACCTTCTAAACTACATCAAGTTCTTTAAAACTCCAAAAACTATACAAAGTCATACTTGGAATAACAAACATTAGTTGGTTAGTTCAATCATTCATGCTCTAGATGACGGAGACCATCAAGATGGGCCTCACGGCTGAACTAGTTAGAGGGCTTCATGGCCGAGTCCATTAGGGTTAGAGTTTAGGAGTTTCCATGTTTTAGTATTTCCTACTAAGTCTAGGTTTAGATGTTTCTATATTTGAGTATCTTTGATATTTAGGAATCCTAATTTGAGTCTATCTAGAAGTTTCTAAGTTCCTATAAAAGGAAGTCAGGTCTGTCTTTATTATTCAGATCAGAGAATATTATCAATCGAGTTTATTATTAATCAGGTTTATCGTTTTGTTATTTATTTTATCAGTTTATTTACGTATTTTATCATTGTTATAATGGTGGATTCGATTACTTTTACGCTTCCGCAACAATCTACATCAGCTGGTATTCAGAGCTTTAAGAATCTGGGAACAGATAATTTTTTTTTAAATACTTCTCATCTTGAATGTTAGAATAATCTTCCGCGTTTAGGTTGGGATCCTTTAAGAGATGCACAACAACTCTATGTTGATCGAAAAGATCAAAACAAAATTAATGTCGATTCCAAAATTCCTATGTTTGATTATCAATATCATATAGATTTTTGGATTCAACAGATGGAAGATTGGTTTATAAACCAAGAAGTCCATGACGAAGATAAGGTTTTTGTCATCGAACAACACTTGTCTAAAAGAGTCTATGAAAAATTCAAAGAGATGCAATGGAGACTCATTGATCAAGGAAAAAAATTCGTCGACGATTGGACTACATTGAAAAGCATCTTTAGGCATGTTTTTCTTCCTTTAGATGAATATTTTTCATATGTGGAGACAAAGATTGAATCCAGTAGACAGTTCTCGAATGTTACTTCGGTCACCGTGTTCGATGGTATTAAAGAAGTTCTTGACAAAAAAAACAAAAGTTTCTCAATGACAGGGGAACAAGAAGAACAAAGTGAATTATCCTCTTTTAGCTCGAAAAGGTCAGTTCATTCTAGTTTAGATTTGATTAAGCCATATTCGAGTTTGGTTTATAAGCAACACGAAGATGAACGTGGGAAGATCGTTCAAGTGAAGAAATTCAAGGTTGATTTTTCCATAAAATATTATGTGGTGTTTGTGGTCTTCTTCATCAAATTAAAAGATGACGGGAGATGTTGCAATTTGTTGGAAGTTTCTTTCCTACAGTTATTTTTGCAAGATTCTTTGCACTATGAGATTGAAGCTAGTGATTTCGTCCAAGTGGGTGTCCTTCGACCCCAATGCACCGTTCGCTCGAAGTGGGAATTAAGGATTGCATTGTTGAGTCTCACTTGAGGGCAAGTTCGTTCTCGGTCGGGGAGTATGATGGAGACCATCAAGATGGACCTCACGGCTGAACTAGTTAGAGGGCCTCATGGCCGAGTCCATTACGGTTAGAGTTTAGGAGTTTCCATGTTTTAGTATTTCCTACTAAGTCTAGGTTTAGAAGTTTCTATATTTGAGTATCTTTGATATTTAGGAATCCTAATTTGAGTCTATCTAGAAGTTTCTAAGTTCCTATAAAAGGAAGTCAGGTCTGTCTTTGTTATTCAGATCAGAGAATATTATCAATCGAGTTTATTATTAATCAGGTTTATCGTTTTGTTATTTATTTTATCAGTTTATTTACGTATTTTATCAGTTTATTTACGTATTTTATCATTGTTATAATGGTGGATTCCATTACTTTTACGCTTCCGCAACAATCTACATCACTAGACTTACTAAGTTACATGTCTTGTCTAACTAATCTATAGAACTTCGCCTTTGAGTGTCCCTGTAAGACAGAAAAGAGTGTTAGTTTAATATTTCATAAGAATAGTGTCACATAGGAGAGAGGCGATCTGACCAAGTTTACAATGTTTATATCCTCTCTCTCTTTATCAATTAGTTTTAAGTTGGATAACTACAAACTTAACTTGGTATTGGAGCCAGGCTCACACGCTATAGGTTCAAAAGTCATTTGTACTCCACGTCACCCAAAAAGGAAAAAAGAATATGTGCTAGATTCACAAAACGTCACACGTGAGGGGGATGTGAGAATAGTCTCGTATGGGAGAAGGGCAATAATAACGAAGCATATAATGTTGATGGCATTCCATCCATTACCAATTGGTTTTGATTTGGATGACCACAAACTTAACAAAAACTTAATGCTTGTAAACTACAATCAATAATCCGGAAAAAATAGTAACAGGTCGACGTAAGCTTTCAGAGCATCTCCTATGTGTGTCAAGTCTCAATTCAGATTCTCTAACCTAGATAACACAATTGAAATCCTTAACTCAAAGACACATCCAATACAACACTTTAAAAACTTAAAAATATCTCAGGTGTCATTTCGTTGATGGGTAGTTTTGTGTTTAATATTGATTGAAAAATTAAGATCCTCATTATAAATCTCGAATATTGAGTTTCTTCTTGAGACATATATTTTAGAATTAAGTGACGTCACATCATCTTTAGACCTAAACTGATTTTGCTTTCAAGAGATAAACAAAACAGATGACACATAGAATTTTTCAATTTGAGTCTTGGAGTTGAGATGCTCTTTGCATCCTTCCACAACGCAATTTGTTTTATACAAATTTCTTTGTACGGACTAATTACTATTCTATCTATGCAAATTGTTACTAGTATGCAAATTTTCTGTACAAAAGACATCGCAATTTGGATTCTCTGATGTTTCAGTTTCCATTGTAATTTGCCTACAAATGACTTTTAGCCTCTCCTATGCCTTATTTAGGTGGGTGATTTGGGAAAATAGAAAAGTTATCCGAGATACAAGATTTTGGGTGGAAACAAAAAGTTTTTGACACATTTTATTTGCTCCAAACACTTCAACTTTTCAGCTTCTTCTTCCTCAACCAAAATTACGACGATCCCCACCATACTCCAGCGACATCCACCAGTAACGCCGACCACCACCAAGTTCGTCTATTCTTCCCGCCTCTCTCTCACTCTCTTTATCTTTTCTTCCATCTTTCTTTTCTCTTCTCTCTCTATCCCTCTCTCTTATTAATGCTCTGTAAGTTCCGGCGAAGGAGCTCCCCCCTTCGTCAGAAAGTCGTATGGTTTTCCAGACGAGCTTGCTTCGTCTAGATCTGGTTTTTCCAGATCCAAACCTTTCCCCTTCGCCGAAATTTAGAGAAAGAAAAAGAAGCAAAGAGAGGGATAGAGAGAGAAAGAAAAAAAAAACGGAGAGAGAGAAAGAGGATAGAGGGTTGATGTAGGCCGTCGCCGACCAAGAACCTACCAACGACTCTCTGCCGGCAACAAAGGAGGGTGGGTTTGGTTCATTTGTTTTTGTTTATTACCCTTTAAAATTTTCCACCCCGGATGTTTTTCTTATTTCCCCACATCACCCACCTATTTTTACTTTTCAAATCTGACTTTTTTATGGGTTTGACATATCAAATTTGGTTAGGAGTTTTCACACATCTAGAGTACCTTTTCTCAGACTTGCACATAATTTCTCTCCAAATTAATTCTCATTCGGGAATCTAGTGTCATGTTCTAAGTCAATGGTCCAAGTACTCTAATCGCAAATTATTGATCCACTAGATTGGGTGAGTGTCCGGAGTTTGTACTCTCAAGTAAATCCAAATAGGTACATTATCAGTAACTACTTGGACTAAAAGATCGTCACAAGAATCTTATGGGACGGTTTGTGATTTTTATCCGTTACTTCCATTTACTGATTTTTTGTCATGGACATATCAAACTTTGGATGAACATCTTCAGGGAATGGCAATTTCTTGTATTTTGATAAACCAGAATTTCATTCATATGATGGAAACTAATCCAATACACTACATGGTTAAGAGAGTTTTGACTCCTTTAAGTACAACATGGATTTACTAAAGTAAATTACAAAAGTATAGGGCAACATAAAAGTAAAAGAGTATGTAGTGGCCAAAAATCGTCTTAGGCCACTTCGCCTAAATGTCGCCTAGACCCAACCTACTTCGAATAAATGTCACTTGGGCCTAGCCCACTCGTCTACTAGTTGGACATTCTCCAACGTGGAAGTCAACCCATTAGAGGTCCAACTGGCTCTAGGCCCTTGCGAACGTCCATCTAGACGAACAATAACCCATCAAAGGTTATAACGCTCCAAGTGCCCCTTGGTCGCCCTCAACCGAGTATGCCGGTTACCGAGTCAACCTCAACTCCGGAGACCTCGCCACGTATTCATTTGACGAAGTCCCTCTAAAACCCCACGTCGCCTTAAGTACCGTTAGGCGATCTCAGACTACGAAGAGCCTAAAGTCGAGGCGGCGTAATCGTACGATCGAGTTACTCCAGGTGACAGATCGACGGCCAAGAACGAGTCTCCCTTAGGGTTTATGGTCACCCTCGACCCCCAATTATCTTGGATCTAACAGACTCCACGAGTCCAGCAGTCGCCTATAAATAGAAGGAGACTCAGACTCCAAAGGCATCGAATACCGACTAAAAAACTACAGAACATTCTTCTCTCTCTCTCTCTCTCTCACATTTAGTATCTTCTGATCAGTGCTCTAGACGACGATAATCGACCTTCGAATTCCAGAAGACTTGAAGGGTAATCTTCTAGGGGATCACTCTAGACGACGATATTACATCTTCAAGCTCCATCACCCTCGAAGTCCTTCTGAAGTCCTTTCGAGATGACCTCTCGACCTGCTCCAGGAGATCAATCTGACCAACTATCCCGTAGAGTCGAAGCTCCGGCCACTCTACGAGTCTAGCCACCCTCCGACGATACAACACGGTGACACCCTCAACATTCAATCGTTTAAATACTTATCTTTTATAGTTTGCTGACTTGACCGTCGGAGTGCCCTTGGCAAGACACCATCCCGGTGTCCCCAAGACTTCACGGTTTTACTTGTTTTTGTCTGTCTACAGGTCCAACCGGAACTTCGTCCATCTCGAGGTCTAAAGCCCAAGTTGTCGGTGGCCCACCAATCGTCGATCTATTAATTGTGTGATTTTCTACCGTCCACAGTTTGGCGCCCACCGTGGGGCCCCTTCAACTAACATCTCAGACGACCTCATCAATGGAAGAAGGAATGGCAGCCTCACCAAACGATGTCTCGACCCAGATCGCCGAACTCACTGCTCAGATGAAAGAAAATGCCCAAAAATTTAAGGCCTTGGAGGAGGAGAATGCTCTGGTTCGAGCAGAAAATCAACTACTTCAAGAAAAAGTTACTGAACTCGCCATGGTGTATCCAACAGGACCTAGGTTTCGAACTCCAGTCAACCCGATGCAATCCTTGGTGACCCCTGAAGCAGGAAACTCCTCTAGCCAACCAACCGTCCAGTCTGGCACCATTGGCGTCTCGATTTCGAATCCAGTGACTAATACTACGACTCCGACAACGACGTTATTACCATCTTTCCAAAGCTCAGCTCAAATCAATCAACAATCGTAGTCGATGACTGCCCCTCTTTTCTCATCCTCCCTTACTCTTCCTACTTTACTACCTACTAGTGTACCCTTTAGTCTGTTGACTAACGGTCTGAACTCTGGCTTTGCAGGAACCCCCTTGGAGCAGGGGATGGCTAAAAAATTGGTAGAGATGGAGGCTCTGATCACTCGCATTCCAGGAGTCCCAACCCCCCTTAGAAAGAGTTTACCACAGAGTTATGCAGACTCCCCTTTCGTCGACGCCATCGCCTTAGTGGAGATGCCGAAGAAGTTTTCATTCCCAAGTATGAGAATGTATGATGGCACCTCAGATTCAAACGACCATATTGCATCCTACAAGCAAAGGATCTTCACTGCAGCCATACCCAGGGACCTTAGAGAGGCTTGCATGTGCAAAAGCTTCGGGTCGAGCCTCATTGGTCCAGCTCTCCAGTGGTACACCAACCTGCCGAACAACTCCATCGCCTCATTTGCCCAGCTGACAGACACGTTCGTTGAACAGTTCGCGAGTAGTAAGAAGTTAGAGAAGCTCTCTGGAGACCTTTACCGACTTAGCTAGAGGCCAGTGGATGCATTTCGAAAAAGGTTAGTTCCAGACAGCGAACTCTACAAAGAACTCACCAAGTTCAACTGCACCACCATGGAGGATGTCCTTGCTCGAGCTTGGGTAGAGATCCGTTGGGAAGAAAACGAGTACCATCGAAGCAGACACTACCTTAGCGATGAGCGATCCCGAGAACGTCACTTGAGACGAACAGATCGTAGGTCAAATGGTAGATACTCAGAGCCCTACACTACCTCAAGGCGACCTCAAGCCCGAGACGACAGAAAACCACTTGATCCACCAGGTCTAATTGCCGAACGGACCAGTTGCATCAGAGTTCCAGACTACAACATGAACATCGAACCATCTGAGTAGGAGGGCAAGGTGGACTAACTACAACTCGAAGATGAACTCAACATTAATAAGAGTTGGAATGCAGCACATCTAAAGTTGTACCATTTCTAAACTCTAAACTGTTTTTATTACGTTTCATCTTGAATAAAACTTACTGACTTAAGCATCGGAGAGTCGGTGGCGAACTTTTTTTTAATTACATTTCATCTTGAATAAACTTACTGACTTAAGCATCGGAGAGTCGGTGGCTACGCCACCGACCAACCCTCTAGCTCGATTTTTTGCAGGTTAGAGCATCTTACCCAGACAAACAGACGTCTCGCCAGAGGTGTATCTCTAACCTTCTAAATTCTACCTCAAAAGTTTACACTGTCTTAAAAACTCTACTGAGTAACTTTTGTACTGGAGGGTCGATGGTTCCACCATCAACCTCCCCTCTTACCCAATCACAGAGCGACTAAACACGACCGGGGGACAAACATGGCTGGAAAACAACACCTCCATCATCCACCAACTTTAGTCGACTCTAAAGACAACAGTCTGGAAAAGTTTATTCAACTTCTAGGCTAAAGGGCACGAAACATTCTACACCTACAATCTGGTGCAAAAAACATCAAATAACCCCTTGGGAGCACGACCTAGCTGGAACCAGACCTGAATCTTGCACTATCCTGGACTCCACACAAGGTTAATCGATATTCATCTCGACTCCCATACTGATAACAGGAAGTATTGAATGTCTTCGCCCATTATTTCTATCATTCTTTGTTGATAGAAAATTACTAATTTGCGCGCCGGAGGGCTGGTGGTGTTGCCGTCGACCTTCGCTTTTGTGTGTGCAGCTCGGTCAAAGCTCGTGGACAAACAGGAGAAACACAACCTTCACCCATCCACCGAAGCTAGCCAGCAAATAATCAACCTAAGTCCAGAAAATAATGTTCTGCACTTAGGCTGGGGGGACAAATGGTGCATAAAATGCGAGCTCGAATTCCCTCAAAGCTAAATGGAGACTAGAGCTATCAACCTTAAACTTCAGACGAAGAACATAAGACTTCAACGAAAAACAAAAAATTTCTAGAAGCTTACTGTCGCTTCGACGAAGCAGCAAGGTTCACGCTCGAGCTCCAACTGGCCTAACAGGGGACAAATAATACCGTGAAATGCAAGCTTAAACTTCCAACATAGCCACACAGAAGACTAGAGCTATCGACCTCATACTTCAGATGAAGAACATAAGACTTCGACGAAAAAACAAAAATTCTAAGAAGCTTACTGTCGCTTCAAACGAAGCAACAAGGTTCACGCTCGAACTTCAATCGGCTTTAAAGGGAGCACTACAATACTACATACATTTTTGTACCCCCCACATGATCCACACAAGGCGTCATTAATCTCCCTTCCTCTAATTCTCTTTCTACACATTGTAGCGGGTCGAGACGTCTCCGAGACTCCACCCGGCCTAAGGAAGGTTCGAGATAGACACATCCTGGGGAATATAAATACCTCGAGTGTTACCAAAAGAGAAGGAAAGCTCGAGACCTCAAAGTCATCAAAATAACACAACGGCTTCGAGATCTCACTCTCTTCTTGAAAGAATTCACCCTCGAGCTCCACCTGAAAAAATGACGCCTCAAGGCTTTTGACTCTGAAAGTCAACTATGGTACCGAAAGTTTGCCATCCCAAATGGCCTTATTCAAGAATGGTATCTCCAGGTCCAACTTAGTAGATGATAGAGGAGACTCGAAGGTCAACCTCGAAAAGAGTGCCCTCAAAATTTCATCCACTAGGCTCGAGATGACAAACCTCGAGTCTGAATTACTTGCTTGTAATATTTTCTTACTCAATATGCTCAAACTATGTAAATTAAAGCATGAATTTCATTGAAGAGATTACCATCCTTTCGAATATCCAGAAGTTCAACACTACACTTCTATTAAAGGAATATAAACAAAGTGTGATTAGAACAACAAAAAAAACACTACAAAAGCCCCATGGGCGTCGGAAGCCATAATACCTCGAAGGCGTTCAATATATGTCTAGAAGATGAAACAACATAGGCCATTTGCCACACTCTCTAGAGTGTTAACTCTCCTGCTACATCTCATTATGAATGAAGTCCTTTCTCGTAATTCTCCATCATCTTGGCTAGAACACACAATCTAGCAGAGTTCCCTACCTCAACAAGTTGCCTCCAGCTCACTAATGTATTATTTATAGTCAGAGAGGACCTTATAAGCGTGAAAAATCCAAGATACGACCAACATTACACAAAGAGGTATATGGATCACCCACGTGAGGAGGCATTTGTGAAGTCTAAAGCTTTCAAAGTATTTCGATTTCACTCAAACGGATCGAGCCGACACTAAGTCCATCTAGACTTTGTCGTGAACTCCATAAATATTCGACGTTATAGTTGTGGTAGATATGATCATTTCAAGTCTACAAGCGTGACAAATACAAGCTCCGGTAAATCTAGTCGACATATGTGAAGTCTAAAGATTTAGAAATGTTTCTATTCCACTCGAACGGGACGAGCCGGTCGTTAATCCACCTGGACAACTTTAGGTATCTGCAAGACAAAATCCATCAAAGCGAATAGAAATTGGTCATCCGATGCATGAGAATAACGGTAAAAAAAAGATTTCTTGTTATAAAATATAAGAGTAAGGATAGCGATAATTTTAGCAATATACATATATATATATATATATATATGTATGTAACAAAAAAAAAATGAAACTGCCCATGCAGCTTGGAGGAAAATCTCCAAACAACCTAACGGCGGTGTGGAGAACCTCCAAGCTGCCGGAAGGCAGTTTGGAAGACTTAGCTTCCAAACTGCCTTTGGGCGGTTTGGGGGACATAGCCTCCAAACCGCCCAAATGCAATTTGGAAGGCTTTTCCTCCAAATTGCCATTTAGGCGGTTTGGAGCCTTCCTTCCAAACTGCCTAAAGGCACTTTGGAGGAATTTCCACCAAACCGCCGTGGGCAATTTGGAGAGCTTTCTCTCCCGTCTAACCATTGGCGGCTTGGGGGTTCTCTCGCCTAGGTCGACACAAAATATATTCGACACGTCGTTCTATACACTCAAAAGGTGTTTTCGAATTATGTTATTAGTGAACTATTAAGATTTGCAGGTCGACGTAAAATAAGGTTAGACCTAGACAAACTGCGTACGACACTTAACTCAGCCACCGCTTCGACGCTAATAAAAATCTACTCTCTAAGTGAGCAACTCACTAACTTAGAGAGTGGGGGACAAACTGTAGTGGCCAAAAATCGTCTTAGGCCACTTCGCCTAAATGTCGCCTAGACCCAACCTACTTCGAATAAATGTCACTTGGGCCTAGCCCACTCGTCTACTAGTTGGACATTCTCCAACGTGGAAGTCAACCCATTAGAGGTCCAACTGGCTCTAAGCCCTTGCGAACGTCCATCTAGACGAACAATAACCCATCAAAGGTTATAACGCTCCAAGTGCCCCTTGGTCGCCCTCAACCGAGTCTGCCGGTTACCGAGTCAACCTCAACTCCGGAGACCTCGCCACGTATTCATTTGACGAAGTCCCTCTAAAACCCCACGTCGCCTTAAGTACCGTTAGGCGATCTCAGACTACGAAGAGCCTAAAGTCGAGGCGGCGTAATCGTACGATCGAGTTACTCCAGGTGACAGATCGACGGCCAAGAACGAGTCTCCCTTAGGGTTTATGGTCACCCTCGACCCCAATTATCTTGGATCTAACAGACTCCACGAGTCCAGCAGTCGCCTATAAATAGAAGGAGACTCAGACTCCAAAGGCATCGAATACCGACTAAAAAACTACAGAACATTCTTCTCTCTCTCTCTCTCTCACATTTAGTATCTTCTGATCAGTGCTCTAGACGACGATAATCGACCTTCGAATTCCAGAAGACTTGAAGGGTAATCTTCTAGGGGATCACTCTAGACGACGATATTACATCTTCAAGCTCCATCACCCTCGAAGTCCTTCTGAAGTCCTTTCGAGATGACCTCTCGACCTGCTCCAGGAGATCAATCTGACCAACTATCCCGTAGAGTCGAAGCTCCGGCCACTCTACGAGTCTAGCCACCCTCCGACGATACAACACGGTGACACCCTCAACATTCAATCGTTTAAATACTTATCTTTTATAGTTTGCTGACTTGACCGTCGGAGTGCCCTTGGCAAGACACCATCCCGGTGTCCCCAAGACTTCACGGTTTTACTTGTTTTTGTCTGTCTACAGGTCCAACCGGAACTTCGTCCATCTCGAGGTCTAAAGCCCAAGTTGTCGGTGGCCCACCAATCGTCGATCTATTAATTGTGTGATTTTCTACCGTCCACAGAGTACACTATTACAAAAAAGAAATGAAAAGATCTTAAAGGTCACGAAACAGATGAGAAGACCCTAAAGGTCGTAAACTTATTATACTAACATAGCAATTAGTGGAGAATTTAGAGATTTGATGAGGTTGTGGATTGAAGTTGTTGTTCGAATACGATGTTTTCTTTTTTATGTCGTATTTTTTTTGAGTCATTTGATAATCCAAACCCAACATAAGAAAACTAGGCCTGTGAATTTGAAGAAACCATCTTTAGATCTGGTAACCCTAAAGAGATAGGGGATTCCCAACACCACTTGAAGATATTTTCATTGGTTCATGAAGATAGAGATGATTTTTCAAGATCGAAGAAACATGTACCCATGTTAACTTCTTCTTTTCTTTTCTCTTCAACAATTCTTTGTTACTCCAAAAACTGAGACTAGATCGAACATAAAATTAAAACTTGAACTTCCTCTTCGAAAGTGAAGGAGATTTCGGCGAAGTGATTCTTCCCTTTGCCGTAAAACCAAGATTTTGTGGTATTTAGGTGGAGAGTTTACGGAATCGGTTATGCAAAGAGAATTTTGTGGGAGTTATATATGACAATTTCTTTTATTAGATTGCATATTTACGTACTAATTTTTTTTTCGGTACAGTATTTGGTTAGAATTGATTTTTTTTTTTTGTTGAAATGGTTAGAATTTATCACTTTTACCACTTTATTCATTAACTATAAACCGAACTCGTTAGGTGAATATCCCACGAGACTATGTTCAGAATGTTTGTGCGAGGACAATCATAAATAACCCTTCTTCTCTCTCTCTCTTCTCTCTGTAGAATGTAGATTGATATGTTTACTTGCCTATTGAACCCTTCTTTTAAGTTGTTGTCTGGTAGGACTTGTCGACTTGTAAAGAAACAAGAATCCAGTTAATAATAACTTAAGATGGACTTCCAAGTAGTAGTACTGGTAATAAAACTTCAATTTTATGATAAGAGCTGTGTTGCCAGATAATGTCTCTATGTTCACTTCACCGACATTACATGATCTCTATACAAACCATCACAACTTCAATTCGTTATTTTAGGGTCTGTTTGTTACGTGTGAAAATATCGTTAGAAAATCGATTTTCGTAGGAAAATCGATTTTCCACCGTTTGTTTAGCCATTTGGATGGGAAAGTTGAATTCTCATGAGAAAAAAAAGTGTGAAAATGGTCCCAAAAATTTTACCACCTTTTACATAGTAAAACTGAATTCTCACGCACTGTTCATTGACGCGCTCTCTCTCCTCTCACCTCGTCCTAACTCTTTCTACTTTCTCACGTTCTTTCTAACTCCATCCCTGAATTTATTGTCTATCCTTCTCAATCTCAAATTGAGAACGCAAATTATGAAAAACCTAAACCCAAATTGAAAATCGATTGGTTGAAGTAAATCAAAATCCAAACTGAAAATCGATTTTGGTTGAAGTAAATCAAACCCCAAATTGAAAATCGATTTTGGTTGAAGCAAATGGAAACCCAAATTGAAAATCGACTGGTTGAATCAAATCTAAATCCTAATTGAAAATCGACTGGTTGAAGCAAATGGAACTGTTTCCATGATCCCTAAAGGATGTTGAAGCTTCATCAAAAATGTCGAACCAGAAATCTGTTGAAGCTTGATGTAATCGATTGTTTGCTGAAGCTTGATGAAATCGGTAGTTTGTTGAAATCTGATGTTGAAGCTTCATAAAAAATGTCTATGTTTCTCTTAGTTTGTCACACATCTTCTAAAATCCTCAACCTAATTGGTTTGAACCAGAGAAACCCTAATTCATATAACCCTAATTATTTCTCATGAACAACAGGACATCGAGAGACATAATTTGGGAACAAGTTGATGTTGTCCATGTGATGTAAACCTAATTGCTTCCTCTAACCCTAATCCATGCAAATTAAATGGAGGATGGAAGATTGGTAACTTGGTTTGGATTTTTGGAAAGAGATGGAATTTGGAAGTGGGAACGAGAGAGATAAAGCTGGAAAGAGGGATATAATTGGGGATGGCTAAAGGCGCCCAACTCTTTTATAACCGACGCCCATTTAGATGTAAAATGAGGGTGTCAACAGTGATATTTGTGAGTGCCTTTAGAAGTGTTTTTCAAATGATTTCCTACCCTACCAAACACAAAAAAATGAATTTGTATGAGAAAATCTTGGTTTTCTTTCCCGTCAGAAAAAAAATGGTTTTCTTACTCAGACTCTCTAACGTATCAAACGGACCCTTAATACAATGAAAAACTCTTCTCTTTCTTGGATACGAGAAATTGTAGTAATGGCCAAGGCCGGAGCCAGGATTTAAAGTTACTTTGGACTAGCCAAAGGGTTAAGAGAGACAAAATTTCATTTCTAAATTATATATGAGAACAATTTTTTGCCGAATATGAAACTCTCCACTCTCGCCTTTAAATAAATGTCGCGGTTTTGGGGAATAAAGAAAATTCTCCGGGGAATAAAGAAAATTCTCCGGGGAATAAATTCTCGAGGAAATCCAGATTTTTTTGAAAATTCTCCGGGGAATAAATTTTTATAGGGAATACAGAATAATTTTTTTTGAAAGTTCTCCTCCATCTCATCTGTTCTTTCTGCCACTTCATCTTCTCAACAAGTTCTCCTTCATCTCATTTGTTCTTTCTGCCACTTCATCTTCTCGACACCTCATCATCATCTCATCGTGAGAACAGACCTTCTCTCTCTCTAGATCTGTTCTAGAGAGAGAGAGAAAAGAAAAAAAAACTAAAGAGAGAGGAGAGAGAAAAAAAAGTTTTTTATTTTTATATTTGAAGGTCGCCGACCGAAAAAATTGGCCGGCCGGCGACTTTCGCCGGAAAAGATGATGAGGCGTCGAGAAGATGAAGTGGTAGAGAGAGGTGATGAGATGGAGGAGCCTTTTTTATACCATCTTCTAAAATTAGAAGCCCCTTAGCAATAAAAAGAAACATAAAAAGTCAATCTTATTTGACTAGTTTTAAGAAAAGTTTCTATTCCCCGGAGAATTTTCTTTATTCCCCAAAGCCGCGGCCTTAAATAAAATAAGGAATATATCTTCTTTTCACATGTTTTCACGAGCACTGCAGTCTTTTCACAAATTTTGATGCGATAAGAAGAGAGTGAGGTGGATGGTACTTACATTTTTGTTCAAATTTTCGACATGCCAGTCTATCTATGTGTTTGGAATAGAGGAAACAAAAAAAGTTGGACCATTTTGTGTATGGGAAATGATAAAGTTACAAAAGATTTTGACAAAAAAAAAATTCCAAGCTGATGTGGCGGGTGTGGTTTCAAACTTTGACCAAATCTAGGCCGTTGAGAGATGAAAATCACAACCGCCACATCAGCTGGGAACTTTTTTTTGTCAAAATCTTTTGTGATTCTAGCATCTCTCTTTGTGTATAGCAAATTTTTTGGTTCCTAGTCTAAAAATCTACCCCTAAACACACATTTAGTCCCCCCTAATATTAATATAGGATTTTAAGCCAAAATAATAATTATAATGGATATTTAGTCCAAATTAGTTAAAGTATGTCTAGACTTCAAAGTTACAGTATTTTTCTGTTTAAAAATTCTTGTTTTGTTTCATAAATTACCTGTTATTTATTGTTAAAGTTTCATACTTTATTTCATGTTTTCCATACTTTATTTCATTTTTTTTATATGTGTCATACATAACACGTTATTTATCAACAATGTTTCTTCCAAAACGAAAAGGACTAAAAACCTATTTTCTGGGAAGATTGGACCTTAAACTTTTTTTGAACTTTATTTTGGACTTAAAACCGATGGACCCAAAATAAAATAAAGTACTTAGGGACACTGAGGAAATTTCAATCCAGTATAACTACTAAGATAACTACTATTGAACGAGTAGAATTGGTATTGTAACGTCAGTATAATTACAATTGTGAGACCTAATAATAATGTTGATGTCTAAACTGTCGTTTTGGATGTCTGAAATGACGCTGAATTTTTATACTGACATACCAGAAAGACACGATTTTCACATGTAGGTGACACTGATATGACTTTCTTTTGTTAAAAAGCGTTGGACACGATCTCTTAATCAATAATTACAAATATAAGCAAACAAGTTTTTATGTCACGTTCTAGCTGTCTTAATTATGTTCAAAAGAGAAAAAAAATTGATTATGTTTCTCTCCCACTTTCCATGAACTTATTCCTTCAAATGAAATTATATCTTTCTTTATTCGGCAGAGGAGACCAACTCGAATTAAGATTTTATACACGAAATTTGTACTTACTGTAAATGTCGAGGCCACATTTAGCGTAAATCGGATAAATTATGATGAAATCTCGGTTCTGCTTCTAAACTTAAACTTCAGATAAGACACTGAGACATTTATATGGGATAATATCCGATTACGGGTGGTCCAAAAAAGAAAACAATTAATTTGGATGAGATAAGAGTTCGAATCAATAATGTTATCCCACAACGGATGACAAAATCCACATGAATTAGGGATTCTTCTTTGCAAAGACAAGTGAATGAGTTTGATGAAAAAGAAAGGAACGTGAAAATCACGTGAAGGAAGCATGGGCATGAGAATGATGCCAGATCTGTGTGGGGGCACCACCGCACGGGTGGGTTTAGCCACATCGCCATCCCCCGACACGGACCAGTCTGGCTCCCCTCCCACATCTGTAAGGGTTGATTTTAGGGATGTTTTAAAGGTGCTTCCTCATATGTGCATTGGCGCCCTGTTTCACTTTTACTTACCAATTTTTGATTGCATTTAGTTAGATGCCCACCTAAATTGGTGGACTCAGAGTCAATTTGTAACAATATTCAACTCAAGATTCAAATAAATTTGGCACGAAAATTCAACTTCAATGTTTTAAAGTTAAAATCGGTGGACTTGAACCGAAATTGTAATAGAATTCGGTACGAGTCTACCAATTTGAGTTGTAATTAGTAGTGACGGTGGAGTTCTAAGCACAAAATCAATTTTATCATCCACAATTCTCTAATAATTAGTAGTGGTAGAGCCGTAGAGGTGGGGTGATGGTGGTGATGGACCTAGTGTGGTCGTGTCTCCAATTTTTGTGGGTGTGGACTTAGGGTGGGTGGCCATATTAAGAGAATTATTGGATAATTTATGCGGGACCATTTTGGAATTTTCGAGAGAGTTGAAAAGATTTCCAAATCTCTTCTTTTCTCTTCTTATTTTCCTGTGTGAGGAAAAGTAACTTGTGTGACCATTTTCTTTGTCTGCACTAATAAAGATATGATCTAATTCTCTTTTTCTTTTCTTTTTTGTGGCAAAGAGGATATGATCTAATGTCTACTTCATTAGATATTTCATATAGGTTTAAACTCTAGACGCACGAAACCACATCTTTAATCAAATAATTTTGTCTTTCATATGGAATTTATATCGGGTAGAGGATTGGAACTTGAATATTTTCAAATCAGGACATCTGAGAGCCCGTAAATGTCCAACACATTCAGATCAGGAGTTTGTGAATGTCAAATGCATAATTCATCACATGTCATTAGGACACATAATCGAAATACCATCTTGTACATGGGGACTTTTGGATTGTTGCCTGCCCGGGTATGGTTTTCTTTATATTTATTTGATTTCTATAATTCGAAGCTTCGATACGGGCAAACGGTGGACGAAATCAAGGAAAATGATACCCTGCCCTCTAGTTACACTCTTAATAAACTCCCTTCTACAAGTAATTGTCCCTTTAACCTCACGATCCTCGCAAGATCTAATGTTGTGGTATGGACGTTCAATCGTCCACCCCACTTGTGAAATGGTTTAGATATAAACACTACAAATTAATCTAAGATTTGGATGTCCTGGTCTTTAAAATGTATTTTGTGGCAGAATCATGTCGGAACAATGGAGGCAGAGTAATCCATACCACTTCTGTTATAACTGAAAGTCGCGGAAGCTATCGAACCTATCCTAGTAATTGATCCGATTATGAAGATTAATCGAAAAGCTAAGTCAAAATCAAATATGCGAACAGAATTTAACGAGGTTCGGCTTTAAAGCCTACGTCCTCGGGCGAACAAGAAATCTTTATTGAAGGATAGATGAAGACGACTAACACAATCCGCAAGTTCGTCCCAAGATGGTACCGTATAGTAATAACCTTCTATACTAAATCTTCGACGACCGAGAAATTTAACACCGCTCAAAAACTATGAAAAATTTCTCTCACTCTTGCTCTCTCTCTAGCTCTCTAAAGAAGAGTTGTTGTTTGTGTTGGTGTGATGAATACAAACACTCAAACCCCTATTTATACATTATAGCCACCGACCCATAATAGGAAGTAGGAATTTGTAACCAAATTTTGGAAACACCAAAATTTAGAAACCAATTGCAAAACCGCCATTAATAATTGGTGCCAATTTGAAACCGCCAATTACACAAACCGCCTGCCTCAATTAGAAACCGTCTACCTCAATTTTTTTTTTTGCAACTTCCTCTTACAATTCTCCACCTCGTACACAATTTGATACTCTTCAAATTTTGGACGAACACTAGAATACTCCTTGTAAGATATATCTCCTTCTTGTAACTTCATCCGACTGCACCATATGACCATGGTTGCCTACGTACCCTTTTACAGGATCAAGCCTACCGTAGTTCTACCAACCCTTCACATAAAGATTATCTTGTCGCCATTACGCCCTTTCGGGCAACTTAACACGAGCCGATTTGTAGCAATTCCAGGCAATGCTGAAACTTGCTACACGTCACCACTTTAGTCAACATGTCCGCGGGATTCTCATCTGTGTGTACCTTCATAAGAGAAACATCACCTTCCTCTATGACATCTCGTACAAAGTGATACTTGACATCGATATGCTTAGTACGAGCATGATGAACCTGATTCTTCGCCAAGTGGATCGCACTTTGACTATCACACCATACATCCACGCACTCCTGCTTAATCCCTAGATCATCCAGAAGACCCCACAACCACAATGCTTCCTTCACACCCTCGGCCATAGCCATATACTCGGCCTCCGTAGTAGATAACGCAACTGTAGATTGTAACATCGATCGCCAACTAACTGGAGCACCATGTACCTTAAATACATAACCAGTAGTAGATCGTCTTCTATCTAGATCGCCAGCATAATCCGAGTCAACATAACCGCTTACCTGACATGTGTCTCCACCAAAGCACAAACCCGTATCAACGGTACCCTTTAAGTACCTCAAGACCCACTTCACAGCTTCCCAATGTGTCTTCCCTGGGTTTGCCATAAACCTGCTAACCACACTGACCGCCTGTGGAATATCTGGACGAGTACACACCATAGCGTACATCAAACTGCCAACTGCACTAGCATACGGTACACGATCCATATGATCCTTCTCCACCGTAGTAGTGGGAGATTGTTTTCCCGAGAGCCTGAAGTGTGGTGCCAAAGGTGTTGACACCGCCTTCGCATTCTGCATCCCGAACCGAGAAACTACTCGTTCGATGTAACCTTTCTGATTCAAGTACAGTTTCTTACTTGACCGCTCTCTCTTAATCTCCATTCCCAGTATCTTCTTTGCAGCGCCCATGTCTTTCATCTCAAACTCTTGACTGAGTTGAGATTTCAACTTATTTATCTCCACCATGCTTCGAGAAGCAATAAGCATGTCATCCACATACAAAAGGAGATAAATAAAGTCACCTTCGCGAAGCTTCTTGATGTATACACAACAATCATAGTCACTTCTGCGAAAACCATGCTTTAGCATGAAAAAATCAAATCGTTTGTACCATTGGCGAGGGGATTGTTTCAATCCGTAAAGAGATTTCCTCAAACGACATACTTGATTTTCTTTGCCCTCAACCTTGTATCCCTCAGGTTGAGCCATATAAATTTCTTCTTCCAAATCACCGTGCAAGAAGGCAGTTTTAACATCGAGTTGTTCCAGCTCAAGATCCCTGTGAGCAACAATACTCAATAGCACCCGAATAGAAGTATGTTTCACGACCGGTGAGAAAATCTCATTGTAGTCGACCCCTTCTTTCTGTGCATAACCCTTGGCCACTAGTCTTGCCTTATACCTTGTACCTTTGATCTCGGAAGAATCCTCTTTCTTCTTGTACACCCATTTACAACCAATAACAGACTTACCTTCGGGCAATGGGACAACCTCCCATGTCTTGTTCTTGTGGAGAGACTCCATCTCTTCTTGCATAGCAACCAACCAACTCTCTCTTTCCTCCGCGGTAATAGCTTGTTTGAAGGTGACCGGCTCGTCGTCTTCCACCGAGAGTGCATATTCAACCACATTTGCCTGCCCGTAATGCCTAAGAGGTTTGTCTGACCCTAACCTCTGTACCGGCTTATATAACCGTTTCGGCCTAGTGTGTACCGAAACATCCTGCTGCTGTTGTTGTAAAACTTGTGTACCTTCCCCTTGAACCTCCTCATGATCGGGTTCATCAACTTCCTCATCCTGAGTATTATCCTGATGCTCCACCTGATCATGATTCCTAGAAACCCGTTGGTCTTCGGCTTCTACTTCCACTACTTGAGCTTTAGTAGACCCAACATCACCACAACTAGGCACCGTAGCTTTCGCCATAGCTACAATAGATGACTCATCAAACACCACATCTCTGCTGATTACAAACTTCTTGTCTTCCGTACACCATAGCCGATAACCTTTGACTCCTGTAGCATATCCTAAGAAAATTGCCTTATTTGCTCTATTGTCAAGTTTGTTACCTTTAACATGGTAATAGGCCGTACAACCGAAAACCTTAAGTCTCCCGTAATCTGCATGTTCACCTGACCACACCTCGTAAGGTATGCCGCCATCTAAAGAAGAATGTGGAGACCTGTTCACAATATAACAAGCTGTAGCAACAGATTCTGCCCACCATTCTACGCCTAATCCCGAATTGGAGCGCATACATCTAGCCTTCTCAAGTAGTGTACGGTTCAATCTCTCTGCGACTCCATTCTGTTGAGGTGTGTTTACTACTGTCCAGTGCCTCACAATGCCTTCCTGATTACAAAACTCCTTGAATGCCCCATCCGTGTACTCGGTCCCATTATCCGACCTTAACGTCTTCAGCTTTCGACCAGTTTTGTTCTCAACCATTGCTTTCCACACCAGGAATGTGTTGAATACCTCATTCTTATGCTTCAGAAAATAAAGCCAGACAAATCTCGAATGATCATCAACGAATGTAACAAAATACCTGGAACCACCCTTGGAAGGTAACTTTGCCGGTCCCCAGACATCGGTGTGTACGTAGTCTAATACCTCTTTGCTCCTGTGCTTGCTTGTAGAGAACGTCACCCTGTGTGCCTTCCCGAACACACAATGCTCACAAAACTCCATGCAAGGCTTCTTCATGTCCTTCAACAAGCCTTTCCCGCACATCAAAGATAGACCCTTTTCTGACATATGCCCAAGGCGCATATGCCAAAGCCTCGTACTAGCCGTTGGATCCCTTCCACTGATTCCTACTGCTACATCTCCCGTAATTGTTGTCCCCAAAAGTTTGTATAAATTACCGTAACGAGTACCTCTCATTACCACCAAAGAACCCTTAACGACTCTTATGGAGCCATTCTCTATAATTATCTTACAGCCGTTCCGCTCCAACACACCAAGGGAAATTAGATTTTTCCGCAAATCGGGTATGTGTCTTACGTCCGTCAATGTTCTCACCACTCCATCGTGCATCTTGATCCGTATTGTTCCGAGTCCCACAGTTTTACATATACTATCATCACCCACTATAACTGTACCACCATCTATACTCCTATAGGTAGTAAACATCTCCCTATTTGGGCACATATGGTGTGACGCCCCTGAATCAAGCATCCACTTATCGAAGATCTTCTCAGACACCTCTGTCACCGAGAAACATTCGTCCGCCTCTTCTGACACATATCCCGCCTCTTGCATCTCTTGTTTCTCCTTGTAGCCTTCGTTCTTTTGCTTCAACTTTCTCTTTGGACAAGCCGCTTTAAAGTGGCCAAGCTCACCACAACTAAAGCACGTTTTCTTGAAAGAGCCTCTAGATTTGGATCTAGATTTCCCGCCCTTTCCCTTTCCCCTTTCATTACTCCTCCCCCTCGTTACAAACAACCCTTGTGCTTGTTCTTTGTCTACTCCACCCGACGCCATACTGCTAGTAGCAACCTTACGAAGGTCATCCGCTAATAGCGAATTTCTCGTCTCTTCCATGGTTAGACTATCACCAACAAGCATCAAAGTTTGAACAAGGTTTTCATAGGATTTAGGTAATGAAAGTAACAATATGAGGGCTTGGTCCTCATCCTCAACCTTAACATCAATATCCTTCAAATCTGAGATAATCCTGTCAAACCTATTCACATATTCCTGAATAGAAGAACCCTCTTCCATTCTACATGTGAATAATTTGGATTTTAAGTAGACCCGATTCGTTAAAGTTTTCGTCATGAAACTGCTTTCTAATTTTAACCACACACCCGCCGCCGTTGTTTCTTCGTCTACTAGGAACGCCACGTCCCTCTCAAGACACAACATAATGGTAGCCCGTGCTTCAAGATCTAACTCTTCCCAATCCTCATCTGACATATCTCCTGGTTTCTTTCCCGTCAACGTCTTGTGTAATTTCTGCGAGATTAACAGATTCTTCATCTGCATCCGCCAATAAGAAAAATCGTTTTTCCCATTGAACTTCTCTATCTCATATTTCCCTGCTTTGACCGTACCACTTCTCGATCCCATCTTCTTCTTCGTTCAATCTCAAACAAGGCTCTGGTACCAATTGTTAGAACTAAAAATCGCGGAAGCTATCGAACCTATCCTAGTAATTGATCCGATTATGAAGATTAATCGAAAAGCTAAGTCAAAATCAAATATGCGAACAGAATTTAACGAGGTTCGGCTTTAAAGCCTACGTCCTCGGGCGAACAAGAAATCTTTATTGAAGGATAGATGAAGACGACTAACACAATCCGCAAGTTCGTCCCAAGATGGTACCGTATAGTAATAACCTTCTATACTAAATCTTCGACGACCGAGAAATTTAACACCGCTCAAAAACTATGAAAAATTTCTCTCACTCTTGCTCTCTCTCTAGCTCTCTAAAGAAGAGTTGTTGTTTGTGTTGGTGTGATGAATACAAACACTCAAACCCCTATTTATACATTATAGCCACCGACCCATAATAGGAAGTAGGAATTTGTAACCAAATTTTGGAAACACCAAAATTTAGAAACCAATTGCAAAACCGCCATTAATAATTGGTGCCAATTTGAAACCGCCAATTACACAAACCGCCTGCCTCAATTAGAAACCGTCTACCTCAATTTTTTTTTTTGCAACTTCCTCTTACAACTTCACATAAAATGAGAATTAAGACAATGATAAACTAATCATAATTTAGTTTTTTCAAGTTTCTAGAGTCACTTAAGAATAAAATATACTACCACTAAACAAAACATGTGTACGGAGCGAGGGTCCGAGGGAACCAAAAAGTCAGGAGTTTAGTTTGTTTTGGTTTCTTATTTGTTGCATTCATTTTTCTTTTTATGCGCCCGAATTTGCTAAGTTCTAGGTTTATAAGGCAAGTAAAAGAATAGATCTAGTTTTTGGGTAGTAGAGTTTCTCCCTTTCTTCCCATCTTCCTCAGTTCCTCGTCATCTTCTTTCCCATCGTCTTCAATTTCCATTATCTCTTTTGTCTCTTCTTTTAAACTGTTTGGAGGTTGGGTGTAGCAAAGAGCTAAAGACGTGGTCGAAGTATGTATATAAGTGGAGAGAATTTGGTATATGTATTAGTATAACCTGGGGGTGCCTAGTCAACAGTTGGTAGCCCAAGTGGTTCCAAGGTGTTGACATTCCAAAAAATTCTGGAGGTCCCAGGAGAAAAGGTGGAACTTTTGACTATTTGAATTGGGATTATGAGGGTATAAATAATGTTGTTAGGCTTCAGGCCATTGTCTTGTTGGGCTATAGGCACGGTCTTGTTAGTGTTTGAGTGGGCGGATATTGAGCTTATCACATCTATGATGTATCAAATGCCAAATATCACGACTTACGTAGATCGTAGTCCTCTTCCCAAAAAAAAAACCTGGAGTGCCTAAATAATGTCTCTTCGGATAGGGTATCCAGAAATCACAATAACGAGCTACCACATAGGTGGACCTCAAGAGTTCCACATTAAGGTCTTAAGCTGAACATATTGTGATTGACTTAAGGATGTTATAGGCACCACTAGTTTTAGAAATTGACATTCTTAGTTTACTTGGACCAAGTTAGGTTAATGTTACACTCCTGATGATAAAGAAGAAGATGAAGTAGAAAGTAAAAGCTCTCTCTGC
Organism: Eschscholzia californica; assembly: GCF_041429995.1. Taxonomy (NCBI): domain Eukaryota; kingdom Viridiplantae; phylum Streptophyta; class Magnoliopsida; order Ranunculales; family Papaveraceae; genus Eschscholzia; species Eschscholzia californica. The sequence goes on from NW_028238472.1 coordinate 47,138,006, forward strand.
CAGATATGGCAAAGAGACCACAAACCTGGTAGGGAACACCCACCCACCCCCCCCCCCCCCCCCGGTCCGAGGGGGGGAACAATCCCCTTTATCGGACGCGGTGAAGGGGAAGGGTACTCCCACCTTTTGTAGGAAAGAGATACCCGAAGCCAGATGTCTTGCCACCCGCCTTTAACGCAAATCTACTTATTCCTTAGTCCACACGTTGGACACATATTATTTTTGTTATATGTCCAATGTCTCTCATTTTTTTGTGCAAAGAAGTATGTCTGTAGACTGTACACATAACAAAGTAGTGTATGCATATACAATTTCCCACAGCTCAACTCGTTCTGGCCTTTAAATCCGGTGGGTTCTCCAATACACTTGGATTTGGACTCAAGTTTTCTTTTTGTTTGTTGCGCAAACTCAAGCTTGTTATTGCAGGCTCAATAATTCGAAAGGGCAGTTCTATGGACTATGGACACCCATGATATTGCTGCATATTGTCTCTAGTCAAATGGTCACAGGCTCAAAATTTCGGAAGGGTAATTTACTCTCAAGATTTCACCTTAGCTTAGGTATATGTATGTCAAATATTGTGATAGTCCCACCTTCCTTAGGGGGTGTCTGGGAGTCTAGACTATAAGTTTGTGCTCAAGCTTATAAGTTTTCGTCAGGAATAACACCTTGTCCATAGACTTAGGTCTGGGTGTCAAATGCGGGACAAGCTGATAACTGCTAAGGCATGGAAAGTTACATAGAGTATCCGAGCTGATGACGACTCATTTCCAAAAGTGGGAGATTGTGATAGTTTCACATCTCTTGGGGAGCGTTCAGATTCTGTGCTATAGATTCGCGTGTGTGCTCAAACTTAATAAGTGTTGAAGTCTTCTAGGTGACTTGGTGAGGCCTTCATCAGAAATAAAAGTTTGTACCAATGAATTAAGGACTGAGTACCAAAACGAAAACATTATCAATAATTTTGAAGGCTATGGACATCACTAATGTAGGTTTAGGGCCTATTAGGGGGTTTTTTTTTTTTTGAGTTAAACCAGAATTTTCGTTCATAAGTAAGAATTCAATCCAATACAGTGCATCGTTTTGATATTAGGGTTTTGGCATTGAGAGAGGGTTATTTACAATAGTGTTTAGGATGATAGTTGATTGTGTATTTTATCCTTACTCATAAAACAAGTGACCTATTTTCTAAACCTAAGACTTAATCCCTTGAAGCATTTGGTTGGTCTTTTGTACCATGAAGTGCATGGACACCAAGCCTTTGGGTACAAACTCAAAATAATGATACTTGGTCTATTGATTTTATTATAAACATTTTAATTGTAAAATACATCATGATCAACTATAAAGAAGGGACCCTTCCAACCAACTAAGAGTCTACTTTTCAACAAAAAAAGAAAAAGAAAAAAGAAAACTAAGTGTCTACTTTAATTTTCTAATAGAAAAAAGGGTTATTTTTCCCAATGGCCCCCAACTTTGTGACCAGCTTCCCGCCTGACCCCCTACTTTACGAAAAATACCCATATGGTCCCCTTCCGTTATAACACCGTCACTCTCTCTCCTCCATCATGTTTTCTCTCTCTGCCAAGTCACGCCACATCATCATCTTCTCCGGCATGGGTCGCCGGCCGGCCAAATTTCCGGCCGGCGACCTTCAAATTTTTTTTCTCTCTCTAAACTCCGGCAAAGGGAAACCCCTTCGCCGGAGTTTAGAGAGAGGGAGGAGAGAATAAAAAAAAAAAAATTTTTTTTTAGAGAGAGAAAAAAAATTGAAGGTCGCCGGCCGGAAATTTGGCCGGCCGGCGACCATGCCGGAGAAGATGATGAGGTGGCGTAACAGATGATGTGGCGTGACTTGGCAGAGAGAGAAAACATGATGGAGGAGAGAGAGTGACGGTGTTATAACGGAAGGGGGCCATATGGGTATTTTTCGTAAAGTAGGGGGCCAGGCGGGAAGCTGGTCACAAAGTTGGGGGCCATTAGGGAAATAACCCAAAAAAAAAAGTGTCTACTTTAAGCTTTGTTTGTTATCCACATTTACATTTTTTATATTTAATTTGTGCCATAATGGTGTTTCTTTAAGTGCTATTACATTGTTTTTTTAAGGGTAATCGTAGTATTATTTATGAAATTAGAACGATTACAACACTTGAAAGAGATAATACAGACATGAAGAAACAAAGATTACAATCAAATTTAAACCAGTTTCCTCGATTCTGTGTCTTCGACAGCAGACATCCTTCTCCATAGTAAGAGGAAAAGAGAGATACTTCGAAGAACGAGACCTTACTATGTCAGAGCAGCTATCTACTATCCGATCCAACAAAAACCACCACTTCAAAACCAGAAAAAGTTCGAACTGCACCAGGAGAACAAGATGGAAACAGAAAATCAAAACTTTGACGAAGTCCTGAGAATCCTGTAAAGCGGAACCCGAAGATTCCAAGGTTACCCCCCAGTATTCTCTCGATAGAGAAATCATATCCCACCACAATCGATAAAGATTATAATTGGATACCTGGAAATTAGGGTTGCTGACAAAAGCCAAGGCGAAAGACTTAGCAAAGCCAGTTAGAAACTGCAGTCGAGCTGCAAAGGGTGATTGATGAAGCCGGGAACCAAGACTGGTAAAAAATGATGTCAAAGTTGAGACCAAGATAACAAAACTAAACGACATACAAGGGACCTTCATCATTTTTGGACGATTCAATAATAGTTTTCCGGGATCAAAAGGTTTATCCAAAGCAGGTAGGTACCAAGTCCTTTTTAGTTCCCCTGGGTCAAAGGGGGTGCCCAGAAAATAAGCTAACTTGTTCCGGCTCAAGAAAGATTGTGGCCCAAAATTATGAAACAAGCCCAACAAGAATAAAGGCCCACCACCTGTTGAAAGAGGAGAAGAACACGTGTCCACAAATAGTAATATATGGTCATGCTGCTGGACACGTGTGTTGTTGCCGGAATCCCACTGGTGCTCTACATCGGCACCGGAGGCAGAGAAACTAGAAATCATGGATTCATGGTAGTAATAGTCGAATAGGTGCAAAAAGTACGGTTGATCCATAATCCGGCAGAACTATACAACTTGTCTCAGATCTGATTTATAGAAAACATAAGAAAAACAAAGTAGATCTAGTGAAGAAGAAAGGCTATGAAGCTTATGTTAGATTTGCTAAATAGAAACTGGAGAAAGACAAAGTAGATCTAGTGCAGAAGAGAAATTCTAATCAAACACCCACACAAAAGAGAATCAAGTCATTTCAAGGCATGACTAGCCATTGCTCCCGACTTAACGAAGCTTGATTTACAAAATCAACAAGAAAACGATTCAACGAGCTTGATAGACGAACGTTTGGAACCCCTGTGTTACGAATCAACAAGAAAGGAATCAAAGAATGGATGATAGTATGGTATTTCTAGCAAACCCAGGATTACCAAACTAGATTTTGATCTCTGTTCATGGTATAAAATGTTCAGATCTACTTTTGTCTAGTCAGCTTCTCAAAATAGTTTGTGTATTCATAGCTATGTGAAAATAATATAAGCCATACACACTAAATCATAAAGATACTATAAAATTTGTAAAAATAATCTTGAACGGTAGACGGAGTGGAATAATTGATATACAAAATTATTAGAGAGAAGATTATCGAACCACTTTCCTAGACTATAGATAACTTTCGAAAAAGAAAAAAGAAAAAAGAAAATATAGCCCCGATAAAATCCCATTCATAGGTTTAAAATCTTTTTAATACTGAAGAGTTCTCCACCTCTAATATATATCTGAAAAAGATGTCATAAAATCTGAAATTCTCCAATAATCTGTATACCTGATAACCGGAAGAACTTCAATAATATGGATACCGAAAAAGCTAATATTGTGAACTAAAAAAATCATGATTTTGGATTGTTAGACAAAGGCAAAGCAAGGAAAAAAAAGGAAAAGAACAACAAATAGAGAGATCCTGTGGGTGCCTTCCTTTACCTCTATCAAGTTAGATAGCATGTTATCCTTAAACAAAAAAAAAAAGTTAGATAGCATGATCCAAAATGGGCCAAACTACCTATCTAATACTCTGTTATTGCTGCTACCCCAAATTTTCGAATTTCATATTTCGAGCTCTCTTGTAGAATCTTTAAGGATACAGTAGTAACTCTAGATAGAGATTTGTGGTGTGGAATAAGTTTACAAAAAACACAATGGCTCGTCAATAAGTTAAAAAGTGACATCTCATGAGAATATTGTTAGAATGCAGCAGACTTCAAGCCTTATTCCTCCTTGGTCCAGGCTGTTTTGCCGATCTGTTTTATAGGTTACGTGGGACGTGGTTTCTCTACCGTGATAACTCAAGCGGGTTATTCTAGAAATGTATCGTTATGTCTCACTAAATTTATGGGTTCTCTTTTGGAGTGCTAAGTTTCTTGCTTCCTGATTTACATTCTTGGGCCCTTTCTCATAAGAATAAAGAGACACACATCTCTCTTTCCACACAATATATGCTGTATTTGGGCCCTTTCTCGTCGGTAAATGTAAATGGAACTAAAGTATATATTCAATTACCGACTAGTGACTAAATTTGTCTGTCATTGAGACAAGAAGAAATCAAAATACATGACAGTAGGGAAGCTATAGGATTGAAAAAGTTTCATCATTGAAATTCATTACCACTCAAAAGAAAGAAAACTTCACCCAAAAGTAATATAAATCAAAATAAGCCACCTTACTTCTTAAAAGGATGGAATGAAGTTTGATCCATCCGCTACAATGTGCTAGAAGAGATATTTTTCATTGTTAACTGGCAGAAGGCTCTCCGAGAAAGTAGCAAAAAAACTTTTGGTGCATAAATGTGGAACCGACGAGGAGCTTACTTCAAACTCTCTCCAACAACCCTTCTTCCAATTATAAGAATAAAAAGACTCACATTTCGTCCCCACTTTTCCGTCACAACCCAGCTCCTCAGATGATGTTAATATTATCTCATCATCTGATCCTGAAAAGGTACAAGACCTACCAACAGTATTCTTCGTCTTGATAGAAGGCAATGTGATGGTACTCACCTCGCTCCATCTTCCAGCGCTATTACTTGGAAAACTACCGTCGTTACCAATAGGCGTTTTATTGATCTCCTCTTCCAACTTGTAATCATCATCTTCATATATATACATCTCGAACATACTATTGTTCATTCTAACTAACATAGCTAAACGCCCACTAACTTCTAATAAATTAACACCCTCGCAATCAAGATATAATGGACTATCGGGGGGTGGTTTTCTATTGGGAAACAATCGGGAGGTTGATCAAGGATGAAATCAGAGACTTTGATTTTTCTAAACTTCTCTCTTCCTACATCAAATGCCATTATAGATATAGGACGATATTCACTATCCCAGTCTAGAAAATCACGGTCAGAACTGCTCCAGTAAATAACACCATTGACACAAACATAATTCCTCCCTAGGCCATAGGTCACCTCTGGGACCTCTTCGATCCTCCTCCATCTATTATCACCATTAATACCTTTACGCCCTACCGTTAACACTTCACAAATCATATATTGGTGTTGACGATCTTTAGAAATAACTTTCCACACACAGACCAATTTGTGTTCATTAGCAGAAGGATCAAAACCAAATATCAAATATGTATTTGGGCTTGGCACTGTGATAGTTCTTCATCCTACAACAAGGTATGCCATCATGTTCTTTTTCTCCCGATAACAATGATGATTCAAAGTTTCAAACCATGGTGAGAATTCTCTGGTACTAATATTGCATATACTAACAGCATAATTAAAACTTGACTCAATCAGACATATTAAACCATTTACAGGCTTCGAAATTCTATCATATTCGGTCGAATCCACCACCCGTAGTGTGTCAACCACAACAACATTTGTAGTAGCACTAGTGTCTCCTCGTTTGTCGGCGTCCTCTCCAAACAATTTTAGTTCAGCTGTAATATAGATTTCTTCGTATGGCCAAAGGCCTAAATAGCTGATTATATCATCTTTATCATACACTATCTTATCTCTCCGTACTTGAGCTGGTACAGGAAGGACGATAAATAGACGACGAAGACGTGACCGATTGAGAAGAAGGTGAGATTCAATAAAGTTTTGATCATTTTGAATTAAAGAACACCATCTCTTACAAACACTCTTGAAACGGAAAAGCGATTTAACTGGAAGTCTGGTTAGTACCTCAAATACCAACCAATCATCGTTAACAAGACTACTACTAGTATCACTTGAACGAAAAATAATCTTCAAACTAGCATCTACAAATTGTGTCCTCGAAATCATAATTTTGAACCTTCCCTGTCCAATATAAGTACTTACTAAAATTGAAAATTGTGCACAAACATGTAGAAAATTTGATAAGAAAACATGGAGAAAATTTAAAACCAAACAGTAGTAGAGTATGACTTACCCTAGTTAGAAGATCAATAGGTAAGGCAAGAGAAACTCAATAATTTTAACAACTTATTGATTCACCTAAAAAGAAGATTAATGAAAGGGTAATGCTGTAAAGGGACCTAAACGATCGTGACAGGGGACTCCCACCTACTCCCTTGTGTACTTCATTGGTGAATAAAAACGAAAGTAACGGAGGATTAAAAGCGGGAATACTTGTAGATTTGAACGCCGTATCATTTTGAGTCTGAGAAATTTTATTCATCCCTCCATTTTGGTCCCTCCTCCAACCTTCTGCCGATGTGGCAACATATCACTTGAGTTTCATCATGTTTTCTCAAGTGAGTTATTCTATACATGTATCGTTCTATCTCACTAAATTTATTGATTCTCTTTGGAGTGTTGAGTTTCTTGCTTCCTGATTTACATTCTTTGTCCCTTTCTATTAAGAATAAAATGACACATTTCTTCTTCCACACAAAATACATGTTGTATTTTGAGCCCTTTCTCGTCTAAAATATGAATCGAACTAAAGTATGTATACAAATATCAACTAGTAACAAAAGTTGTCATTCATTTGAGACAAGTAGAAACTAAAATACAAGACAGAAGGGAAAAAGTTTCATCATTCAAATTCATCACCACTCAAAAGAAATACAACTTCACCCAAAAGTAAAACAAATCAAAACAAGCCACCTTACTTCTTTATAAGGATCCAATGAAGTATCAACAACAAAAAAAAAAGAACTACTCCATAAAGAAGGGACCCTTCCAACCAACTAAGAGTCTACTTTAAGCTTTGTTTGTTATCTACATTTACATATTTTTTATATTTGAGTTGTACTACAATGGTGTTTCTTTTAAGTACTATTACATTGTCAATTCTAGTTTTGTCTAGCCAGCTTCTCAAAATAGTTTGTGTGTTCATAGCTATACGAAAATAATCTAAGTGATACACACTAAAAATCATAAAGATATAAAATTTGTAAAAAGAATCTTGATCGGAATAATTGATATACAAAAATACCAGAGAGAAGATTCTTGAACCACTTTCCTAGACTATAGATAACTTTTGAGAAAGAAAATTAGCGGCGATAAAATCCCATTAATTGGTTAATTAAATATTTTTAATATTCAACAGTTCTCTACCTCTAATATATATCTGAAAAAGATATCATAAAAGCTGAAATTCTCCAATAATGTGTAGACGCGCGGGAAGAACTTCAATAGTATTGTAAGAGAGAGACACTCTCTAAGCATTTGGTCGAACACCTTGCGGATGAAGAAGATCAGCTAAACTGAATTAACGGCTTTCGTGATATGCGCACCCATACTCTTAATATGAAGCGCCCACATTATCATCAATAGGCAGCCAGAAGTGTCTGCGAATAGTAGTTATATTGTTTAGTGTTAAATGGTTGTTAGTGTTAGTTAAGAATTAGTTAAGTTCTTTATCTCTCTCTCTCTAAACCTCTGATATATAAAGAGGTCTTTGTAATTGAAACAAGTTAGTTAAGTTGAGAAGTAATAAGAATTGTTCTTCAAGAAACTTAGTTTTCATGGTATCAGAGCCATAAAGAAACCCTAGAAATCGATTTTCAAGAAAGATTGAAATTAAGAAACAACAAAGGGAGCTGATCTTCTGCCATCAAGGAATCAGAGATACAGTCTTCTTCTTCAACCATTGAGCAAATCAAACTTCAACCATTGAAAAGATGAATCCAAATCAAAACCAGGTAACCTATAATCCAAATCTCGGCTAGATTAGATGGAACAAATTTTCTGGTTTGGAAAGATCAGGTAGAGAATGCCCTGATTGGAAACGATTTAGTGTGCTACATTGATGGCACCTTGAGTGAACCCTCTCAGTTAGTTGTAGAGGATGGAAGAGAGGTGGTAAATCCAGCTTATCTTCAATGGAGGAAAACAGATAGTTTCGTTAAGTCTTGCATAAAAGCAACCATTACCCATTCAATTGCTTCTGACATTTTAGGGTTAAAGACCTCAAGAGAAATTTGGTGTTATTTGGAAATGGTATTTCTTCAAGAATTTGAAGCTCAAAAGTCCTCTTTAAGAAATAAACTTCAAAACTTAAAGAAAGGGTCTTCCTCCATTTCTGAATTCTTGAGCAAGATTAAAAATTTGGCTGACTCTCTTGTAGCAGTTAATGACAAAGTCAGTGATTCTGAGTTAACTAGGATAGCTCTTCAAGGTCTAGGGTAAGAATACTCCCAATTTGTTGTCACCATTCAAAATAGAGATGGTGTAGTTAGTTTTGGAGAACTAAGGAGTAGGTTAATCCATCGTGAACAGTGGTTGAAGGAGCAAGAAACAAATGAGGATCCAAGTGAGTCATACTTTGTCAAGAAATTTCAAAACAGAAGTAGCACTAGATCATCACCTATGAGGTTTACAAACCAGACCCAAAGTCTTGAAAATGGTCAAAAACCATCATTTAGGTCAAATATGAGAGCTCCTTCTCAGCCAAGAAATGCTTTCTTTGATTTTACCACAGTTCCTTGTGGGATATGTTACAAGTGGGGTCACACAGCTAGACAATGCAGGTTAAGATTTAAAGATTTCTCCTCTGAGAATTCAAGATCAGCAACCAGGAATTTTGCTAACCTTCATCTTCAAGAAATAGATGAAGATGAAGAAGAGGAGGAAGATAACTCAAATTCACAAGAAGAAGAAGAGGAACAAGCCCATTTTGGGGCTGAACAAGAAATTGAGTTTTTAAAGGATGAGAAGAGTTATCTGTCCTTGAGTACAAAAGATAAAAAGTGGATAGCTGATACAGGAGCAACCAGCCACATGACACACACTCAAGAGAATTTGCAATCCATTACTCCTTATCAAGGTACTAATGGAGTTATGATTGGAGATGGCAAGTGCCTAGACATTGTTAGCACAGGCCAAGCAAACTTAGCTACTGGTTCAAACACTTTCCACCTTAAGAAAGTACTTCATGTCCCACAAATTCAGAAGAACCTCCTGTCTATCTCAAAGTTCACAAAAGAGAACTTTTGTAGTGTGGAATTCCTTCCATGGGGATTTCTTATTAGAGACTTATGGTCCAAAGATGTTTTAGGAGAAGGACCAATGGTGAATAATCTTTATAGCATTGACTTTCAAATAGATCCTTATGTCTCACCTAAGGAAGATAATGAAGTAGCTTGTTTAGCAAGAGGTACTGCTGAGACTTGGCACAACAGACTAGGACATGCATCTCAAGAAGTAATTCTGCTCTTAGAAAGAGAAAAGAGAATTAAGATCACATCTAAGAATTTTAAAGATGTTTGCTCATCCTGTCAGCTAGGGAAAAGTCAGAGACTTCCCTTTCACATATCTAGTAGCACAACATCAGCTCCTCTTCAGCTAGTTCACTGTGACATTTGGGGACCAGCCCCAGTCACTACAAAGACTGGAGTGAGATACTACATCCTCTTTCTTGATGACTATAGTAGATTCTTTTGGATATACCCTATGAAGGTTAGGTCAGAGAGTCTAAAGTGTTTTCAGCACTTTCAAACACAAAATGAAAGGCTCTTTTCATCACCAATAAAGTATTTCCAAAGTGATGGAGCACCTGAACTTAGCAAAGGAGAATTCCATGCTCATCTCACTAAGTGTGGGATTGTCTTCAGAAGCTCCTGCCCATACACACCTGAACAAAATGGTAGGGCTGAAAGGAAAAACAGACAAATTACTTCTGTGGGGAATACATTACTATTTCAAGCATCCATGCCCAAAGAATTTTGGTTTCATGCCTATGCAACTGCCACTTACATCATAAACAGAACCCCAAGTAAGCTTCTTTCCTATAAAACTCCTTATGAACTACTTTTTGATAAAATACCTGATTATGCCATGATCAAGGTATTTGGATCACTTTGTTACCCTTATTTGGGAAATACTAAGAGTGATAAGCTGAGTCCCAAATCATCTAAATGTGTATTCATTGGGTACAGTCCCACACACAAGGGATACAAGTGTCTTGACATTGAGTCAGGAAGGGAATATGTCTCAAGACATGTCATTTTTGATGAATTCACATTCCCTTATGCTACAAGTAAGTCATCACCCAAGTCTAAGTCAGACACAACTACCACTTCCACTTATCAAATTTTTCAGCTCCCTTCACTTCCCTCAAATGTGGATATATCTGCTCCATCTTACCATTCCACATATTCTCTAGATGATCAAGTACTTCCATTCTCTCCTTCCACTGCAACCTCAGAATCACATGACCCTTCTCTTCATTCATCACATAGTCCTACTATACATGATCCACCTCAGGAAGAAGTACTTAGTGAATTTAACTCTAATCCTATTGAATTCAACTCTCACCCTATGCAGACAAGGCTTAAAAGTGGTATTATTAAACCCAAATCCATTCCTGATCATGTGGCTCATTTTTCTGTTCCTCATGCCCTTGCTTCTGTTCATAAGGGTCCATTACCTTCTATTCCAGAACCTACAAGTTATAAGAGTGCTATTAAAGACCCAAATTGGAAGAAGGCAATGGAAGATGAATTTCAGGCTTTATTGAGAAACAAAACTTGGTCTCTCATACCCAAAACTTCAAATATGAATATACTTGGCTGTAAGTGGGTATTCAAGGTTAAGTATAACTCAAATGGGACTGTTGAGAGATACAAGGCAAGGCTTGTAGCTCAAGGCTATTCTCAGCAAGAAGGAATTGACTATGTGGAGACCTTTGGTCCAGTGGTCAAGATTCAAACCATTAGAGTGGTTCTTACATTGGCAATCTCTCATCATTGGCCAATTCAGCAGCTTGATGTCTCAAATGCCTTTCTTCATGGGCATCTTACTGAGACTGTTTATATGAAACAGCCACCAGGCTTTACTGACCCTCAATCTCCTACATTTGTGTGTCATCTTCATAAGGCCCTCTATGGCCTGAAACAAGCCCCAAGAGCTTGGTTCACAAGATTTTCTACTTATCTTCAAAATTGGGGTTTTATTAGGAGCACTTCTGACACTTCAATGTTTGTGTTCATCTCTGCTGGCCAAATGATGATCCTTCTTCTATATGTGGATGATATCATCCTTACTGGTACTTCAGCCTCTCTCTTAGATCAGTTGTTTGCTGCTTTGGCTGAGGAATTTGCTATGAAAAGACTTGGCAACATCAACTATTTTTTGGGTATTGAAGTTCAGAGAACTCCCTCTTCATTGCTTCTTACTCAAACTAAGTACACTCTTGAGCTGTTGGAAAAGTCTGGACTTTCTGATTCTAAGCCTAGCCTGGTTCCTATTTCAGCAGGCAAGAGGATATCGAAAATTGATGGTGACCTCATAGATAATCCTATATTCTACAGGAGCATGGTTGGTGGATTGCAATATGCCACCATGACCAGACCTGATTTGACCTTTAGTGTCAACTACTTGTCTCAATTCATGCATGAGCCAAGGACTGCTCACTTGATTCTTCTTAAGAAAGTGTTAAGGTACTTAAAAGGGACTATTGGAGCAGGTATAATGATAAAGTCAGGTGATGTGTCCATTCTCAAAGGGTTTTCTGATTCAGATTGGGCAGGATGTCCGGATACTAGAAGATCAACAAGTGGTTATTGTGTGTTCTTGGGCTCGTCCTTAGTGTCGTGGTCTTCTAAGAAGCAGGCCACTGTTTCTAGGTCCTCAACTGAGGCAGAGTATCGTGCTCTGTCCATGGCAACCTCAGAGTTATTGTGGCTATCTTACTTGTTAGAAGAGCTTGGTGTCTCTATTGTTACCCCACTTAGTCTGTCATGTGACAATATGGGTGCAAAATTTTTGGCCTCCAATCCGGTCTTCCATGCTAGGACTAAACACATCGAGATAGATTATCATTTTATCCGAGACTTAGTTATGAACTCTACTTTGGACATCAAGTTCGTCTCGTCTGAAGAGAATCTGGCAGATATATTCACCAAGGGGATCATCTCCTCGCAGTTTGATTTCATTCGAAGCAAACTCATGATTCTCCCCACTTCGGATCATGAGTTTGAGGGGGGCTGTAAGAGAGAGACACTCTCTAAGCATTTGGTCGAACACCTTGCGGATGAAGAAGATCAGCTAAACTGAATTAACGGCTTTCGTGATATGCGCACCCATACTCTTAATATGAAGCGCCCACATTATCATCAATAGGCAGCCAGAAGTGTCTGCGAATAGTAGTTATATTGTTTAGTGTTAAATGGTTGTTAGTGTTAGTTAAGAATTAGTTAAGTTCTTTATCTCTCTCTCTCTCTAAACCTCTGATATATAAAGAGGTCTTTGTAATTGAAACAAGTTAGTTAAGTTGAGAAGTAATAAGAATTGTTCTTCAAGAAACTTAGTTTTCAAGTATGGATACCGAAAAAGCTAATATTGTGAACTAAAAAAATCATGATTTTGGATTGTTAGACAAAGGCGCAGCAAGAAAAAAAGACAACAATTAGAGAGATCCCATGGGTGCCTTCCTTTACCTCTATCAAGTTAGATAGCATGATCCCAAATGGGGCAAACTTAACTACCTAATACTCTATATAGACCACTGAACTAATTTATGTACGTAGGTTGATGGATTTTGATATAGTAAAACAAACGTCAATAACAAATGGACACATCCATCTTAAAATCAAATTAAAAGTTGTATATTCTTCTTGGATACTTGCATATTTTCCAAGTTCAATGTTTCAATGAATAAGCTGCTTAATTTATCAAAGAGGGAAAACTGAGATGCTCAAATCTGTTATTGCTACCACCCCAAATTTTCAAATGTCATATTTCGAGCTCTCTAGTAGAATCTCTAAGGGTACAGTAGTAACTCTTGATAGAGATTTGTGGTGGGGAATAAGTTGTACAAAAACCACAAAGACTCATGGACAAGTTAAAAAGTGACATGTCCTGGGAAATTGTTAGAGTGCAGCAGATTTCAAGCCTTATTCCTCCTTGTCAAGATAGAATTTGATGTATCTTCTTTTAAAGGGGGGGTTCCTAACAAAGCTGCAACTCTTTTGGTTGTTTATAATGTTGCCGGAGAATGGATTGCAGGATCCTCTTCTCTCATCAAATGTCGGTCAGTAGACGAATGGGAGGAGGCAATGGTGGCGAAGCAAGCTGTTCTTTTTTGCCATTGTCTCAAGAAATAAGAAGGGGTGGTTCTCGAAAGGGACTCAAATAATATCATCATGTACAAAGAAACAAAAGCACCCTGGACTTCTTGGGTCTAATTTGAAATATGTAATTTTTTTTTATTAAAAGTATAAACCCGCCTCCTGGGAATCCTACTTGAACCGCATGTGAGAGAAACCCTTATTTCTCTCTTCACGTGACTGAACATGTGAGAGGAGAGAAAAATTCTTGATTCTCTCACATGCGGTTCAAGCGGGAGCCACTAGAAGCGGGTTGTGTAGCCTTGTTGATTTTTGTATCTATCGAACTTTTTGTCGTATAAATACTGATTCTGTGACTCACTCGACTCATAAGAATAATCTAGAAAGGTCTAGGCATAATATAAATCAACCTTATTTCAATCCAACTTGGAATATGTTACTGTCTAAACGATAGTTGTGAGTTTATTTTGGCCGTTGCATTGACATTCAGTTTTGGTTGGGGGAGTGAAGAATTTGGTCCAGTTCTGTTTCACCCATATCGAACCAATTAGGTTAACGCATAACTTCTATTTTAAGACCCACTTTCACTCTTGCCACTTCTTTTGAACCTTAGTGTGACTTTGGTCCTTACTATTCTCAAGTTGAACACAGATTAGACCCAGTCCGACTGCCTTCAAACCTAAATAAGAGGACGCCTATAGACGCTCCCTTTGTTCTCCTAGCATCATTTATGTAAGAAATTAAAAAGTTGACCTATATATAGTTCGTACCATAGTAATAAGATAGGACGCAAAGTAGGGAATAGAATCTCATTAACACAAATAACCAATGCCAAAGCGGTACAGTCAGAGTAAACTCAGTTCTTTGCTTTCTAAAACACAAACAACCGACAATTTGGTAACCAAATCTAGACCTTACAATAAAAATAAACGGCCAAGATTAAATCACTCACGACGGATTTCAACGTTTCTGTTTAGATCGAGTATATAATCCCGTGACATCCGCAATTAAAAATTTTCATATAACAAAGCGAGAAAACTTAAAAAAAAAAAAAAGTAGAATCGAAATGCCGGCGGAAGAGTGAAACCAGAGCCAGCTAAAAATCGCTGTAACGCGTTTTTCCGATCTTAACTGGATTTGATTCTGATAAGTCTTACTCCTTTCTGATTCAGTCATCTTTATCGTTTCAAACTTCCTCCGGTGAGCTCCGGTCTGATACTGCGGCAGTCAGGTGATCGATCTTCGTGATTGACGCAGAAGTCAACGGATCGGAACTCATTTCAATAGATCCGAAGCCATTTAGGATCAGATCGGATCAGATTTTTGGATCATCTGAAAGATTTGGTAAAATCTGTTTCTGATTTTGTTTCCTTTTCTGAAATTTGGTTCTTGATTGCTTAATTTAATCTTAGTTATATCTATATTTAAGTTTAGTTGAGGATTTGATAGAGAAGAGGTTTTTGAAATTTGATTTATTTAGGTATAATTGGTCTATATAGATCTGAGATTTAAGAAATTTTTATGTTTGAGAAGGTTAGTGAATCAGTCAAAAGTTAGATCTTTGTTTTTGTGGAGATTGTTTGATATTTGGTGGTAGTGGTGGTGGTGGTGATTGTGGTTTTGGTGGGAATGTCGACTAGTACGATTAGGAAGGCGATCGGAGCGGTGAAAGATCAAACAAGTATAGGTATTGCGAAAGTAGCTAGTAATACAGCTCCAGATCTAGAAGTTGCCATTGTTAAAGCGACTAGTCATGATGATGATGCCGCTCATGAGAAGTATATAAGAGAGATCTTGAATCTAACTACTTATTCAAGAGGATATGTTAATGCTTGTGTAGCTACAATTTCGAAACGATTAGGTAAAACACGAGATTGGATAGTTGCACTTAAGGCATTGATGCTTATTCATCGACTTTTAGTTGAAGGAGATCCTGTTTTTCAACAAGAAATTCTTTATGCAACTCGTAAAGGAACTAGACTTCTTAATATGTCTGATTTTCGTGATGAAGCTCATTCGAATTCGTGGGATCATTCCGCATTTGTAAGAACTTATGCTCTTTATCTTGATCAAAAGCTTGAGTTTTTGGTTTATGAAAGGAAACAGGGTGGTGGTGGTGCTGGTGGGGAGGAAGATAGGTTTGGCCGAAGAGAGGATCGATGGAAGTCGCCACCTCCTAGATCTTATGAAGCTGGTTACGGAGAATTTAGGGATGAACCAGGTTATGGTGGATATGGGTCGAGACCACCACAGAGATCTCGGTCTTTTGGGGATGTGAATGAGGCTCAAGGAAGAGGGGAAAAGAGGCAAGTGACTCCACTTAGGGATATGAAACCAGAGAGGGTTTTAGGGAAAATGAATCAGCTTCAGAAGCTTCTTGATAGGTTTTTGGCTTGTCGTCCTACTGGTACAGCCAAAAACACTAGAATGGTGCTTGTTGCGTTGTACCAGCTCGTTAAGGAGAGTTTTCAGCTATATGCTGATATATGTGAGGTTTTGGCTGTTTTACTTGATCGATTCTTTGATATGGAGTACTCTGATTGTGTTAAAGCTTTTGAAGCATATGCTAGTGCGGCTAAACAGATTGATGAACTTGTGTTGTTCTATGGTTGGTGTAAGGATACGGGTGTGGCGAGATCGTCTGAATATCCAGAAGTTCAGAGGATTACAGATAAGCTATTGGAGACTCTAGAGGAGTTTATGAGAGAAAGAGGAAAGAGACCAAAGAGCCCCGAGAGAATTGAAGAAGCCCCACCAGTGGTCCAAGAGGAGGAACCTCTGCCCGATATGAACGAAATAAAAGCACTTCCTGCACCAGAGAGTTATACTCCGCCACCACCAGAGCCTGAACCTGCACCTCAACCTGCACCTCAACCTCGAAAACAGGAAACAGGAGATTTATTGAATTTGAGTGAAGATGCTGTTTCTGCCGATGATCAATCAAATAGGTTAGCCCTAGCTCTGTTCTCTGGACCAGCTGCCACTAATGGAAATGGATCATGGGAAGCATTCCCTTCAAATGGACAACCTGAAGTAACCTCAGCTTGGCAAAATCCAGCAGCTGAACCCGGGAAAGCGGATTGGGAATTAACTCTCGTCGAGACAGTGAGTAATTTATCGAATCAGAAGGCAGCTTTGGGAGGTGGATTAGATCCATTACTTTTGAACGGGATGTATGATCAAGGAGCAGTAAGACAACATATGAGCACTTCCCAATTGACTGGAGGAAGTTCAAGCAGTGTTGCTTTGCCGATGCCAGGCAAAACAACTCCAATGCTTGCTCTTCCAGCTCCCGACGGGACTATACAACCTGTTAATCAAGACCCATTTGCCGCATCTACCGTCATACCTCCACCTTCGTACGTGCAAATGGCAGATATAGAGAAGAAACAACAACTACTAGTTCAAGAACAACAGTTATGGCAAATGTATGCAAGGGAAGGAATGCAAGGTCAAGCTAGTTTGGCGAAGATGAACGTTCCTGGTGGTTATCCTGCACAACAAATGATGCCGTACGGAATGCCACCCGCCAACGGCATGGGACAAGGTGGATACTATTACCCTCCCTATTGATTTTCTTTCTCTCTCTATATTTCTCTCTCTATCTGTATGAATTAGTTGATAATGCTTAAAACTCTTTTGCATTTTCATGTCTTCTATGTTATACTTGTTATTTTGTCGTGTTCGTATTTGTGCTCTTTAGTGAAAGTGAAACTTTAAACTGTGAAAGGGAGTGGTGGGTATCTATAAAGAAATAGAGAGAGAAGTTAACTTTGTATTTCTTTTTGTTGTTTGTAATCTTAAATTCTTAGTTTTTTGGATATCAAATTCATATTTGACTGAGTTCTCTCATTGGAGTTGTGGTATTTTACAATTTGTCATGTGATTTTTGGATGTTGTTTAGAAACATGAACAAGAATTATGAAATAGATTCTAAATTCAATTCTGATTAGTTTTGAGAAGCAAATTTCGATATTCTCTAATTTTTGGTGGGCTTCCAACTCGCTTTTGTCATTTCCTTTAAGACCTTGTCACGCATTTCTTCTGCAATATAACTTTATGCTGTATGCTGTAATCTGTATCACTTTTGCATTGTATTATAGGATACTTTTATCCTGTATTACTGGAACGGAGTGAAGTTCTCATGGCCTTGCTCAGATCTTCGTCTGTCTGATGGTTGGTTAATACTCTCGCAGGCAAAAATGAGGTTGTTGGAGAGATTTATGAGAGATGGCGTAATCGGCAATGGCGATCCACATTGGGGCATTTGAGGGCACGTGCCCCCACATCCCCAAATGTGAACTCCTTTGCTACCCATATATGAAGTAAGTTCATACTTCGCTTTCAAAACAAGCCATGGATACATAACTAACCACAGACTTATTATGTCACCATAACCAACCCTTGTCTCACTTGGGAACACATCTTCCAAATGTTTTATCCAATGGGGTATTCATCTTTGGTTTGATCAAAGTCCGGTCCAATTCTTATTAGGTCCGAAAGAAAAGAAAAGAGTACTAGAGTAGAAAGTCATCGATATCGACATTAATTAAAAGAGAAAAAAAGTGAAATCGAGAGAGATGGAGGGAAAGTTGTGAGATTAAGATCAGGGATCTTCATATTTAGAGAGAGAGAGGGAGGGGGAGGGGGGGTGTCGGAGGGGAAGAAGACCCGTTTGTAGAGAGCTTTTTCGCCGCAGGTTGCAGATAAATCGAAAATTACCCTCTTTCTCACTTTGCATCTCCCTATATCTCTTCGTCGTCAGCAGACTGACATTTTTTATGTTGTGAATACAAGTAATGTGCGACTAAAATATCCTGATTTTCCAATGGGTTGGTAATAAGTGGTGTGTATATTTTTTTGACACGACTTTTTTACTTACTGGCTATTGTCACTAAAACATGCCCCACAACTAAAGTTTTCTGACCTCCGACACTAAATTCGGCAACCATCTCTTTCTCTAAATTCTAGTTGGAAGAGGTTTTAGAGAGAATGGGAGAACTAAATAACGTAATAGTCCGCTGATGGAGTAATCAGCAGGTCGAGAGGCGAGTGGAAATAACCCATGATTTAGTCAAGTGAAAATTGACCAAGACAAGGGGAATGTGGGTGTGTGTCAGGTAGAACCAGTGAGCGCACTTAAAACCACAAAACTTTAATTAAAACATTCAGAATTTATATAACAAGAGTCAAGACTTGAACGATCTGGAAATATCATTTACAAGGTAAACCCTAACAAAAATGATTTCTATACCAAAAGGAGCAAAAAAGAACCTGACTCCCCCAGTCGGCTAGTATAAAACAAACAAATTTATAGGTTTACTGTTTACCGAATTCCTCAAATTCGACCGACAGCTTAAAAACTCTTCTTACACATTAATTTCACAAAGCCGGTATTTCATGAGTTAAAAAAATTATAACCTTCTCCATTTACTCGAAAAGGGGTTGTGAATCCATGCAGAGATGTACTAATTTTCTCTGGTATTGTGCAAAATATTCACTTACAGCAGTTACGTCTTCATGGTCGGGACTCAAGCGAGGCAAGATGAATGATTGCTTTTCTCCAGCAGACAATGGCTTCTTGGTTGATTCGTCAATGTCAGAGTTTGATGATATTTTCTCGTTAATTTCATGGCAGGCAAGTAAGAACATTGCAGCTGTGTCTGCCTGTTGCCATTCTCGAAGAGCTGCCAATGCCTCTTGTAAGGCACCAGCAGCAACATACAATATCAAAGCCCTGTACATTTTTATAGTTAGTGACTTGAGAATTTCAACAATATCACCCCGAATCAAACACAAAAAAACAAAAAAACACTCTGAAATCTAACTCCGAGATATGAATTTCAACAAAAAACAAACAGTAACCCAGAATGCGGTGCAAAAAAATGGACACAAGAATACGGTAATTACCTCCAGATGTTGTGTTCTGTATGAAGAACGTGCCCTGCCCATCGCAGCAATACCCTGTGTAGTTTCAACGAATATCATAAAGGTTGAGCTCGAACATGATTTTTTTTCCATCAGTAATGATCTTATACTTGAACCAAGCATCTTACCAGTTTAAGTATATAAAAGACTAGTCATCAATAATCATTAACAGCAATTGGGCAGTCCAATTCTCTATGAACCCTAGTCTTGAAGTCCAGTTTGTTAACATGTTAAATGATTACGGGGCGTCTTATGTCAATGGTATACTAGTTGCATCAGTCTAGGAAAGAAAGATACAATTCAGAGAGCAGATATGAACCTTGCATAATCAGTTCCCTCCAAATGTGAGGCGGCTAAAGTAGCTGCATCCGTCCAACATCCAGCATCTTGTAGCTGCAGCACAGATAAACGTCAAAGAAGTTGATAGATCACTACTGCAACCAATATCATGAAAGGATCACAAATAACCCCTTGCTCAAATTGAGATATCTGGTATGGGTAGGACAAAGATATGTAACATGAGTGACATAAAGTAGCTGCCATCTACTATAACATAATACAAACCTTACACATTATCTGAAAGAACACAACATCTGGAGGTAATGGTATCTCACACTGACATGTCGGATATGGCTAGTTGTATAGGGTCGTTGACATATGTTTTTCTATTAGTTATTAGATCTTTTAATTTACTTAGTATTCTTTTTAACTTTAGGACTAACCTTTGTTACATTATTCAAAATAAGTATATCATGTGTACACACACACACACACACACACACACAAACACTGAGAGACTAATAAGTCATACGTAATTGATATTATTGAATAATTTCATATATAATGTATCATGTATGTATATAGTGTAGGTTGTAGATGGATCACTCCCCCCTCACCGCCCCCTTTACAGCCTTATGTATAGAAGTTGTCGATATGAATTTTGCTTGAGAGCCTAACCTGAGAACAAGCTTCCTGGTACCTTCCAACAGCACAGAGAAGATGTGTTCCAGATAATGACTTGTCAGTCTGAACCATATTAGCTGCAACAACCTAGATCACCGTGACAATCAAAGTTATAAAGATCAAGTAGAAGTATACACTGATCTGAAGAATTTGGAAATTTTTAGCTTCAAAAAACTAGTGCTTACCTTTACAGCAAGTTCATGTAGAGACTTGGACACAGCAGAGGAAAGCGCAACTGCACGCAATGCATTGGCGTAGAAATAAGTACTTTCTGGAGTGGTAGAGAGCAATACACTAACTGCAGCTTCTAAGTTCCCAACTGAAATGAGCCTGATAATCACAAAAGTATTTGTTTTAACTTTTAATCTGAAGATAACAAGGAATTAAATTTCGAAACCATTTCTATGCCTACTGAAATTTTCATCAAAACCGAAATTTAATTAACTTTCTCTTAACAATGCCTTGTCAAGGAAATCAATTTCGAAATATTTCGGTCGAAATGACAGAAATATTTCTATTTCCATGCCTACCAATATTTCTATTTCCATGCCTACCAAAATTGCCACCGAATCTCAATGTCGACCTACCAAAGCTGCTGGATTTTCTTTCTTTTCTAATCCAATGATCATCAGACTCATCACAACTGGCAGAACCATAGTAAATGCAGAAGTTTTAACTTTTTAGTCCATTTACTTTTTTTCTTTTTACCCTACGTTTTCTGTTTGAATAGAAGAGAAGCTTATCAGAAATTAGACTGCACGCACATCACCGAAATTATGAACTTGTATCTTCTTGGAAATCATACATGCTTATATCCCTGTTAAATACGCAAGACTAACGTATAACTTCGAAAAATTATCTCCATGTTTTCACTTTTTTATGAACTTCTACGTGTAATCACATATATGCTTCTCTAGTTGATGTCTGTTTTTTTAAGGTCAGTGGATGTCTGTTACAAATTGAGTGCATGCAAAAAATGTACTTTATCTAGTGCATCATATTGAGTTCCTTCTACAAAGCTGTGCAAGCAAAAAACCAAATAAGAAACTCTTAGTATAGCAGACTTACTCATGTACACGATTCTGGATGGCCTCTTCTCCCTCCAATTTTTCATGCCAAGGAATACGTTCATTAGCACTTTCCCATAATTCTTCTTGCTCAAATGCCATCAGCTTCAGTCGACCATAACTCTGCCAAAAGAATAAGTTGATTCTTATAAATGTGTTGTGGCACGATGGAGCTACATGAACATTCATCACAGTCCTTGTGCATTAGAGAGTAGACGTACGGTATAAACAAATCCTTGATATAGTTTGTGCCTCAAAAACTAAAAGTGAAAATGAAATAAAGACAAAGCTAGAGACTAACCATATTATCCCGCTTAACCCTTCCGGATAATGATTTCCCTTTCGAAGATATCCTACTAAGTGCAGAGGTATCGTCAAGATCTGCTGAAGAGTATTTCTGAAGAGACTTATGAGTAGATTTATTTATCAAATGGGAAAGAGCACGAGGTAACTGTAGCCAAAATAGTGCTTCTGATGATTCACCAAAGATTGCAGCAGCAAATGCAAACCTCATTGCTGCACCTTTATTTACCACAGTAGCATATAGTCTTGCCCTCTCATCATCAAGTATGCAACCTTCAGAAACACAGGATGCTTCAAATATTAGACAAACTGGCTTCAAAGGTCTTTATAATTAAGATAAGCATAATAAGCTTGTCGAAATCATGTTAGAACAACCTTCTCTTCTATATGGTTCCAAAACTTTTAGTAGTAACTCTGGCACAACAGAGTCACCAACAGGTGGAAGAAGTGAATCAATCATGTAACTCCGAAGATCTCTGCCGGATGAACCAGCCCCAGGAATTACATATGGGCTCCCGTCTTTCGTAGTTGTATCAAACCAAGATGGCTTTACACCTAATTGCAAGACCATTCGCAGTGCCTGTGGTGAAAAAGGTCACAAAACAATGAACAACTAAACTATAAGACACTTAGACCTCATCGGGACCAAGTGTTTGTGGTGTGTCTTTTTCTACTTTATTATAAAACATAAAATTTAAATAAAGCCTACAAGTTAGACACGATTTCTCTAATGCATGTAATCCAATTCTCCAAGTTTGTATCACCATCTTTAACAGACATTGAGAATTAGCATTAGAGACTTCAATGCAATTTTGTAATGTTATGTGCAAGTATATGTGTTTTATATCAGAATGAAGCAATGAAAGGTAGAGAACAAACAAGGCCTTACTTTCTCGGCACAATGCATATGAAGCAACATTTAGCAAGGGGCGAATGAATCCAATGTTTAAGAAGACGAGATGAAATGTATGAAACAGACAAAAGGAAAGAAGTTTACTAGAGCATGGGGTGTAGGTAGCAAAATAGGAGAGCATAGAGGCAGCGGTCGAAATCTCTCTTTAATTGCTCTAGGGTAGGATAGTGGACCGGATCTTTTCTCATTACTGCATAAAAAGAAGAAATTATTAGTGATTTGTCTGACATTTATCACGACCTAAATACCTCTTTTGCTGTCATATATATTCTCTTTGCTAGTTGTCCTCTTCAGTAGACTGATTCTTAATTTTAATAATATTTTTACGACAAATAGAAGACATATTTGTCCCACATGAGACCCGAGAGTTCAAGATTCCTCTGTAGCCCTAAAAACAAATAACTTTTGGGATAATTCCAAGTGGTGGCAGTTAATGGGGAGTGTAGAAAAGTGTGTGCTCTACCTCTACCGCGAGATACAAATTTTGCCACTTTAGATGCATACTCGTACTTCTTAAAACCAAACCTATGTAACATGGACAACTGTATTGGTATCGGCATCTGACACTTCAATGAGGTATCAGATACTGTGAGTGAAAAATAGCCAAAACAGAGTTAGGACAGCACAAATATATTTCCATCTTAGTTATTAGGTCCCACATTTCCAATAAGAAGTAACGATCATGAATCTTTTATCAAGCATCGTTACGTTTAACCTAGATCAATATATTACGATCCTATCATGACTACGTGCAAAAAACACAGAAGACAAATCTCACATTACACAATTGAAGGGACTTGCAATTTTCGAGATCCGACATGAGTGTCCGGTTTTCGAGAATCAGACACGACAAAATGCTATAAGGGAGTAGTCATACTGTATAGTATTGCACACGGCATAACATGCTTAAAATGAGTACCCATATTTGATGACACGGAAATCATACTACACTACAAAGAAGTATCCATGTTATATAAAAGCCAAATGGAAGGTCCTAAGTCTAGTTTTCTTTCATACACCTCAATTAATCCTCTTTGATGTGTTGAAAGATGTGAAGGTCGCCATCTAGGTGAGTAGGTTCTTTATCTTGTCTTTTTTGTTCACCAAAAAGTAACCATGAACTCCTGGGTATAAGACAATATAATATAAAAATAACCTAATCTTCTTACCTTTTAAAATACTTGATATGTTTCTAACATGTGCATAAAAATGATAAACATATAAAACAATAAATAAAAAAACAATTTAAAATTTAAGGGAAAGGAATAATGACATACATGTTGATCTCAATTAGACGAAGACTACTATCAGCACCAGCTATGCATAACACAAGTGGCTCATTTTTATCTGTTCGCAGGGGCAACCAATCCAGTTCCAAGACAAGGGTTCCAGGAAATTGAGGCTGTAATAGGGAATTGGCTAATGGATCTTGTGAATCCTGCAAGTAAAAAGGAAAAAAAAAAAAAGAACTTTCTTTAGTTGACACTAAAGAACCTTGATTGTGCCGCAAGGAAATATTTATTAATTCCTTTGCAATTGAATCGTGACTATATATCAGTTGAAATGGTATTGGCTAACGTAAGAGAGTTTTGTAGTGACCGTTGTTTAACCTTAAGTCAAGCCCTAATACGTATGGAACGGCTAAGGAATTCAAGAAAGATATAAACTTTGGGAGTGTAGAAGATGCATATGAAAAATGGAACTGCTCATGATTCATATAACATGGATTCTTCCAATTTCATCCTTGGTTCACATCAAATCAAGCAAAAGCAAAGCATGAGAGAATTGGGGTTCTACAAGTTACTAAACCACGTCAAAGCACAATACCACATATAAGGTATGCAGTAGACAACTGTCAAGTTCCACGTGATCCTGTAACAGCATTATGCGGTTCAAACAAACAGTATAATTTCCTTCCTGAATACACTAGACTACTAGAGGGAACAAAAATATTGCCAGAATCAGAAATGTCGCATCTAAATATCTTAAGAAGGTTAAAGTGTCCAGTTAAAAACTCAAGCAGAGGCTTGATCATCAAAACAGTGTATCAATTACATATGCTATGACATCAGAGGATCTGAAAAAGAGTTCCGTGAAAGGAAAAGAGGTTAAAGTGGGCTTACAAGGTCATATATGGAAAATGTATTATCATAAAATAGAACAGCTATACGCCCACGACTACGATCTCCAGCAACAACAGGTGAGAATTTTATTCTCCTGATTCCTTCTCTGTGTGTGTTGAAGGAGGAAGAAAACCCAGTAGTTACATCCCACCAACGTATATTTCCTGATCTGTCTCCCATTACCTGAAAGAAACGGGATTTTTGTCATATTACCAAGCATATTACATGATATCAATTGCCAAAAATCAACAAGAAACATGCAGAACACGTGATACATACCACATGGGGAAGACGATACGCCATTGCAGTAACTAGTCCATCTGAGGGAACAAATGAAGAAGACGGCCATTTGGGTCTGGGAACAAGAGTTGGACCAATTTTTCATGAGATTAACATAAATCATATTATTAGCTCTGAAAAGGAAAGCAAAATTAATGAATTTATAAAGTTTTACACCATATGAGGGTAATTCATGTGAATAAAGAAGAATTACAAAACAACAAAAAGGTATAGTTTCAATCAAGGAATGAAACTTCCCGAAATTTCGCGAAACGTTTCCTAAAATGAGATTAGGTGCACGAAATAACACTTGCAACTATTTCCTGCATAGTTTCCACCGACATGATCGAAATTTCCACCGAAATTGTTGGAAATATCGAAATTTCCACCGACATGAGGGAAATTTCGACCGACATGGTAGAAATCTAGCAAAAAGACCGGAGAAACTAATACTAGAAACATATCCCCTTCCTTCGTCTTTTTCATCTTTATTTCTCTTAGATCTCTCTTGATTTTTACATTACGTTTTTAATTATTTTTCAATCTATTTGAATGATTTACGCTTTAATTAACTGCCTAAATTGATTTTATCTTAGTAACACCCCTGATATAACTGTGTAATTGACGATACCTTCTCAAACTAACATTGTTTGTTAACTATTAACAATAAGAATGTTATCTTTTGGGTGTTATAGCCAATAAATTATTGGATTTACCCCCGGAAGTGTAATTGTTAATACTCCCTCTAACTAATAGATAATGTTAAAAATCATTTTTATGCTTCATTATGGTTTAATAATCTTGTTATACATAATTGCATCATATTTCTATCATTTCTGTAGATTTGTAACATTTCCACACTGACCGAAACATTTCTTCGAAACGTTTCCACTTTTGGACCGACCGAAATTTCCACCGAAACCGAAATTTCATTCCTTGGTTTCAATAGACGCTTCACCCTTCAATTAAAGTTCATGTACAACAACCTTGACGTTACAATAAGCTTATACGAAAATAAATAAATACATAAATATAAAATTAAATATATTGCTCCATATGCTGATGATATGTAGTCTGAATGTAAGTACCAAAGCTCAAATTCTTGTCATTATGATTGATAAGATAAACATAAAACCTGAAGTCTCGAATTCTTCGGCCATGAACCTCAAATACCCCAAGTGCACCATTGACTAGTGCAAATGCAAAACTCTCCGAAATGTCATCTGTGGATCCTTCTGAGCTTGTGGCCTCTGAAAGGAGAAGTACTTCTAGAGTCAACTTCCAATAGGGCTTCTGTACATGGACCAATTCTAAACAAGTGCCTCAAAGGAAGCCTACTCATATGAAGAATGTCTTGGTAAAATAAACTTACTGGGATCCACTGAATTTGTAGTAGGAGTCACATTAGGTGCCACCACTGCATGCCCTGTGGAGGACAATGGTGATTGTTTAGAAGGCCCATTCTGAACGGGTTTTGGAGCCGTTGGAAGAGTCCACTCCAACACAATGAATGGAAGAGCTAATGATCTAAGCTACAGGGAGAAATAAAAAATCATCAATATCTAGATGAAGACATTAAAAGTTCATATAATCTTATCCAGACATTACAAAATCTTTAGGTGCAATATTTAGATAGGTTCCAACTATGGATAATCTTCAAAAGCGTGGGATGTTTTTGACCAACTGGTGCGCCAGATGTCACAACAGTGGGGAATCGATAGTGCATCTTCTGATTCACTGTAAGGAGGCTAGTAAGCTGTGGAATTTCTTCACAAGCAGCCTAGGGTACCAATGGTGTTTTCCAAATTCAGTCAAGGAGACCATAGAGCAATGGAACTCAGTCCCAATCAAGAAAGTTAAGAGAGACCTATGGAATCTAATTCCGTTCGCTATCTGCTGGTCAGTTTGGAAGGCTAGAAATGAGGGTATCTATAGGACTCCTCTGCTGCTCTTAATCTCGAAGTGGAAGACATCCTTGGGCTGCTCTTCCATTGGAGTAGGAACATCGGCTGGGCTATTAATTTGTCTTATCTTGACATTGTATCGAGCTGGGATGGTATTATTAACAACATGCAGCGTTATAACCATCCCAGCTTCTCCTTTTTTTCCTTTTCTTTTTGTTCCCTTGTTGTATTCTTTTCCCCCCATCATTAATTCGAAGTATTCAAAAAAAAAAACTTCTTTAACGACCCTTCATTAGAAATTTCATTTTCTACCTTTCTTAAGCTAAAGAATAGGGGGATCAGTTGACATACCATAATGGGATTCTTTGTCATAGCCCAGACCTCCACCGGAGCATCACGAAACAAAATAAGAAGATACCTGCAAACAAATTTGAGATGTATCAGAGGCAACCACTATGTGAACATAAGTACCAAACATTAAGCATAATATATAAACCCACAGGAAAGAAACAACAAATGAGAACCATAATTTCCATATAAAGTAGAGTAAGGAACACTGCAAAATGAAACAAAATTGGGAGAACTTAGTTGTGTCTACTACATTATACCAATGTCGGACACTGACAAATGGCTGCCTGTTTTGGTAACACAAGTAACAGCCAATGCTCAACATGCCATCGTCTAATTCTATATCTTCTACAAAGAGACTCACAACATGATTGAGTATATGTGTCCAAGAAACAATTAAGAAATGTCTTATAATGTAACAGCTCTTTCAGAATAATTTAGTTTTTAACTTATACACCATGCTCCACTAAAATATTTAACTTTCACAGCTTTCCTATCATTTCTTACCTAACGTTGTCAAGTCGTTGTCACTAGTCCTAACTCCTATTGTCATATTCTGTCTGTTACTGAAAACCCCCCTCTATATACTTCAAGAACCATATCCGAGTTGCATACAACTTTTTTTGGTGTTTCCTTTGTTAGGTTATAAAAAAAAATTGTTTGAGAAGCCTAAGAAGTCTAGTTTGATGGTAAGACAAAACTCAGAAGTTTCAGGTTTTAAACTACAGAAACTAGGATACTAATGAAGTCAAAGTGGCAAAATTGCAGGTATGCGTGGTGTCAATGTAACTAAAGAAAAGTAATAAGTATCACAAAGAATGAATATTTCAAACTAAACGATATATTACTCATTAGGCAAAAAAACTTCCGAAAGGGAAATATAGGTAGCAAAACCACTTGTTTTTGTTCTAAGAAACTAGTTAAAGGATTTAGCAAATAGGGAAGTAGACATTGGTTTCATACTCAACCTTCCAGATGAAGAAGCCCTTAAAGCCCTTATTGGAGCACGTTCAGGCTTTTGTAGGACACGAAATGGTCGATTAAGACCACTTCTAAGACAAGTCACAACAAGTCTATTAGTGTAGCCACCAGTTTTCTCATTCACCTGATTCATCATATACCGATACAATATCAACATGTGCGCCAACATAAAAGAACATAAAGTTTACTAAACAACTAATCATCATTGAATTTGGTAAGTCAATTTTGACAAAAACTAAGCAGTGATTGGCTAGTCACCATAAAACGAATTAACGAACTATACCTGAACATATGAAAATGAAACCAGACGAGAATTTCCAAGCCACCTTAATCCCCTAATAAAACTACTATGAATAGAGAAGCTTGCTGCTACAGCATTGGCGGAGACATCAATGACATCAACTGACCCACTTTGAGTTCCTAAAGCAACCAGTGGAACTGCTGCAGCAGGACTGTTGCCCCCACCTGCATGTAAAATAAACTCAATTTCAACTAATGAGGCTTTTATATCATTCGTAAATGACAACCGGAAACTGAAAAACAAAGTGTTACAATATAATGTCAAAAGAGTGACAGAAGCAATACTCACGTGCCAATGTAGCTGTTAGAGACGGGGATGGTACTGCTAGCACTGTAATTGTTGAAGAAAGAAGATGAACCTGACCAACCAAGCTAATCTGCATCAGCAAGAAATAAAAGGAAATGAGATCAGAAGTAGAAGCCGCAAGCTAGAAGGAAAGAGTCTGGGATGCCAAAAACATGGTTTTATTTCTAAAAAGACAACTTCTATGAAGAAATCCTTCACACTGAAGATTATATCATCACCATGAGAGACTGAGAAATTCGGAGAGCCATGTAAAATGATGATCATTAGCGGCACGTTATCACCAGGAATATAACATTGTTATAAATAGACTTATTATTGCCACCAGTATTAAAACTTATGATCTAAAACCAGAGATAAAACGCATTGATGCTGATACTTCATACCATGCTTTTGACCTTCCCCAAGGAAATGGGTGAATTTTAGAGAAATAAGTTAGTTTCACTTGTTTGATTGAAATTTTATTTTCTGTGGAACTGTGCATTCCTTAACTTCAAGCAATGAAATGTTTGGTTTACTAACTATATATGTATATTTCTGTGGAATGTAATTCCTTGCTGCCCCCAGGCTATAGTTTTCATGGAATTGGTGGAAAGGAATACTAACTATCTTCTCACATTTGCACCCACATTTATTGCTTCAAATATTCTTCAAAACTATAAAAATTAGAAAAAAATTCACAAATTGGCCTTTCTAAATATAATTATAAACATAAAGAACCCAGACTCCCACTTCTTAAGATTTTTAATCAAAGATTAACATGAATCTATAATAAGTTGGGTAACTTGAGCGGGTTGAAGCTAAAGCCGGATCTCCTATAACAGCGCAAAATAAGTAGGATTCATATTAACACTTACGTTCTGACTTAAGATTGCTAACTGAACACAAGCAAATGTTTTCAAAAGCGATTGAGGCATAAACCCCAAGACTAAATGGCGTGCCAAAGCCTTGAAACATACGCCTCTTCAACCAAGAAAGAGGCACACATACTGTGAGCCGTATGCCAAGAACATGCGCTCTCAAGCGGGTTGAGGTGTACGCCACATGTGAACAATGTTCCGGTTGTAGAAAAATATAGTTATTGCATTGAAGTCTTACCATTTTGTAATACAAAAGAAATTTTGCCTTTCTTTACAATTTAGATTTTTAGTGTAATTTATATGACTTTCACTAATTGATTTGCTACATGACTTGCTTATGTTGCTAAATGTAAGCCACTCTTAACATATGTAGTGTTGACTTTCTTTTTGTATGTACTATGCTACTTAGATTTTCTAGAGCGAAATTGCGCCTTGAGGCAACACTCAGTGCTACGGCTTGCATCGTCAAAGAAAACTGTCTGGAGGCTAAATGAAATTTTAAAAAAAATCGAACGTAAAACCTCCTTCAAATCTGTGAAACAGAACCATGCATGTTCAACTATAATTGCATAGAAACCATCCTGATATTAGGTTGTAGAACAATTACGCAAAGAACAAGTGTTTATCTAATAAAGACATCCTTAGGTTCCGAATTCGTCATGACACTCATGTCAATTTCTTTACTCCACTACAAAAGGAACACCATAACAGAAATAAAATAAGTTAGTTCACCAACCTTGATAAGCAAATCTTCATTCTTAAATTTTGAGTTTAAAGGGCGACCAGAAATGCTATTGGCTGACTCTGAATCCTCAACTGCAGCAGACAGAGTTTCACAATTGAAAGAATCTGCCGAATTTGAATTTTTCTCACGAATCGCCAAACCATTGCCATCAGTAACTATGTCTGAGCTTTGAACATCTATACTCCTTTCAACTTCAAGATGCCAATTCCATATTTTTCCATCATCAGTAATGGAGATCAAATATGTGTTAGAAACAAGAAGTGATTGACTAGAGGAAACTGAAGGACTGTCAGAATCAACCGCAGAAAATGAGGCATGGGGTACATCAGAAGAAAGCTTCCCAAGACTCCGGAGAGTAGATTCTGACTGGCATATTACAACAGAAAGAACAGCAGGAGAAGGGACAGATGTGCCAATTGAGGGCAATATTTCGTCTACCTTACACATCACATAAACTTGCTCTTCCCTGCAATAATAAGCCGCTAAATATATTTCAATAAATCGAGCACAATGCAATGCTTCAAGTAGCTTTCAAGATATGTCCCAACTTATTGAACATTATCATGTACAACTCAAACTAAAAAAAATGGAAAAACAACACAAATAACTGATATAATTGCTTAAAAACAACTACGACGATAAATTAAAGTAATAGTAAGTCAAGGGTGTGGGTAAGCATTGGTATTTTGGTGCCTGAAACTGTGAATTACTAGATGAAGGTCTGTGTTGGATGAGGAGTATAATTACAACTGACGGAATATGGAAGAAGAGGTAAATGCAGGAGCGGAGCCAGGATTTGAATTCAAGTTGCAGTAGTAAAATTACTAGAGAGTAAATTTCTTCTTACGACGGATATGTAGTTGCAAACTATAATTCAAGGGTACACCCAAAAAGTTTAACTACCCAAATCGATTTTGAAATGAAACAGGAAGACATGAAGAACAGTAACAATTCAGGTTCAGTAGAACTCACCGTTTCTTTCTCCAGGTACTAAGCTTCCCATCAAGATGAGCACAATACACCAAATCATTATCAGGATCCGGTGCCATATCCATAAACTTACTACTTCCACGAGGCAACCCAGAAGAGAAAAGTGAAGTTTTATAATTCAAATCAAACACAATAAATTCCTTAGGAAATGTCACAAATATAATGTGTCTCCATATAGGCGAAAAACAAAACCTCACGAAATAATGTGGAAAAACAGATAATGCAGGAGAAGAAGAAGAAGGAGCTGCTTCTTTTTCAAGTCTATGTAATTCAGTAAAATCACTATTGTGAGTTGGAATTCTATGTTCTTTAATCATAATATCATCTTCTCCATCACCAAGAACTTTCACAGATAGTAAAAAACCTTTAAGCCCTAAAACACAAAAATGCCTGAAATCGAACGGATCACGACGAATACAAGAGAGAAATTCAGGCGAAGAATCGTATTTCCATATACATCTACCAGTTGAAATATTCCAAAGAGATAGAAGAGAAGGACCATTAATTGAAGCAAGTATCCAACAATCAGGTCGAGCACGGATCCAACAGAGATCCTGAATACCTAATTTAGATTTATCAGATGAAGATGAAGTATGAGAATCGAAATCTAACCAGAGAAGGATTTGATGAAGACGGAAATCCCAAAGAGCAATTCGACCTTGACGATCACCAACAGCGAGAAGAAGATGAGAATTAGAAGGTTCATGAGTGAGTAGATCACGACGGAGAGGTTGAGGAGTCCAACGGACAGAAGAAACGAAAGGAGCTAGAGTTAATGGAGTAGTTGAAGGAGGAGGCATAGGGAGAACGGTGACGAGTTGCATGGATCGAGTTTCAACAATGGCGATACTGCTTCCAGCACCGTAAGCGAGGAGACCGCTTGAACTACAATCGGAAGATCCGCCATTGTTACGACTTGATGGACCAGGAAGCATACAGTCCCATGATTCATGAGCTAATCGAGGTGTTGCAGAGCCAGACATTCCTGAAACCCTGAATTGTTCTTGTTTCTCTCTCTAAAAATTGAGCTTAGAGAGAGAGAGAGATGGGTTTTGTTTTGGTTGACTCTTACTGAGAGAGTCTAGTCATGGCGCTAAATCGGGTGATTCTCAAATTTTGCTTGTTCTTGTTCTTCTTCTTGTTCATTTGTTAAGGATCTGATTTTTTATAATGACTTTGTCACTAAAGGCACCTGAATATGCCGTTTTTAGGCAGTCCCTTTCGAGAAAAAAAAAAATTTGTTTTCTCTCAAATTCTCACCACCACTTCGCCTCTTCGCATAGATGAGGATCGTCAGACGGATTACCATTGTCTACAACCTTTTTAAATAATTAGATCTTCCTCCTCTTTTGACTTCTCCGACCACCACTGTTATTTTTCCCGCTCGTCCTTCCTCTCTCTACATATACTCTGTAAAGGAACACCAATCTGGTTTGGAGATGTTTGGAGGATTCCAAACTAGATATTGTTCCCATGATGGGAACCTTCTCTTACTGAGAGAGTCGAGTCATGGCGCTAAACCGGGTGAAATTCTCAATTTTTGCTTGTTCTTCTTCTTCTTCATTTGTAAAGGATCTCATTTTGATTATGACTTTTTCACTAATTCATCCATTTCTTAATTTTGAGGCTGATAAAGGCACCTGATTGAATATGCCGTTTCTAGGCACCCCCCTTGGAGGAAAAATAATTTGTTTCTCCCAAATTCTCACCACCACTTCGCCTCTTCATGCTGACAAGGATCATCAGACGGATTGCCTTTGTCTACATCCTTCTTAAATAATGAGATCTTCCTCCTCTTTTGACTTCTCCGACCACTACTGTTATTTTTCCCACTCGTCCTTCCTTTCTCTCTCTATATATGCTATGTAAAGGAACACCGATCTGGTTTGGAGATGTTTGGAGGATTACAAACTAGATATTGTTCCCATAATGGGAACCTTCTCTTATGCCGTAATAAATAGAGAAAGAAAGAGAGAGTGAAGGAGGAGAGAAAAATCAAAGTGGTGGTCATGTTGTTTTTTATGGTATACTAAAGATTTTGTTTAAACACGGACTTTAAATTATGTTGTAAATAAAGATTTTTAATTCCATTGTAAAACTAAAAGTTGATATAACGAAAAAGAATAGTAATATCAGAAGAACAAATAATCACCGAGTTGAGTAATTTTAGTCTTCTCAGGATAAAACGACGTTACCTTTTACGAGTTAGGTGTTACGTCTGGTTTGTAAAACTCTGTCAAACTTTGAGTAAGTAATACAAAGTTCTGGCGGACAAAATGACTGCTGAGAACTTTCATGATTTTGTGATGAATGCTCTAAAATGCTTACAATATTGATATCTCTTGTTTGTAGAACTCATTTGATATATATAGGCAGTGAACAGATGTTACTGTGTATGTACCCCACATGCACACTTACTGTTGGTTTTCCCATAGTTACATCTGACTAGGCGCTCATATATGGACTCCAGGTCCAGGGGTGGGAATCGGTCCGGACCGGTCGGTATCGGACTCTAACTTCATCGAACCGGTCGACTCGGACATAAATTGTTGGTGACCACCTATTTACTCGGGCGGACTCGGACGGTCACTCTCAAGAATTCTTTGTCCATTGACCGTTCAAGACCGTTTATTTTACCGGTCCAGTCGGACACCGGACGGTCTCGGTCCGGACTTTCCAATAAATTTACTTAATTCAGAACTTTATTTTTATTACCACAAACAAAATTACTTACAAATGAAGATGTTTAGCCAAGAAATCAAAAGTAAATATAAAAAAGAAAAAACACAGTGGATCATCATTTGACAAGATATAATTAAGCCATGCACTAATGTTTGGTCTTCCAGAGGACTATATGACTATAGCCAACGATCATCATATATTCATATGTCTATAAAATTCAACGGTCAACTTCTAAAAATGAGGACAGTTTAGTCGGTCAACCTATTCGGTCACTCGTACCGGTCGGTCAGCGGTCGGTCCTTCGACATAGAATTTTGACCGTGACCGTCCGCCAATTCTTTCGGGCCGGTCGGACACTGACCGTTATGACCATCGGGTGTCCATGGACACTTTTTATCTCGGTCGAACGGGTCAGATAGCGGTCTTCCGGATCTTTTTCCCACCCCTAGTCCAGGATCTTCAATAGTCACGTCTGCCCAGATCCTAACCACCTCAGATCATTTGAATGCTGGATTCTCCCGATCCGCTCCCCATTAATCTATTGTCAGTTAGATTTCAGATTTGAAATAAAAAATACTCTAAAGCGACGATTCGGAGTACAAAATGTGCCACTAAAGCGACTTAAACGCCCACGCCACGCGCACGCGGTTTGCGTGGTGGAAAGGCACTCAGGTCTGTTTGTTGCACGTGAAAATCAAGTTAGAAAAATCAATTTCCGCATTAAAAAAATTTCAAGTGTGAAAATTATCTAAATAATTATACCACCTTTTACATGTGAAACCTCATTTCTAACTCATACTTTCCAAACTTGCGCTTCCCTCCTCTCGTCAGTATATTTGTGTCTATTCCTCTCTCATCCTTTTCTCCCTTTCTCCCTCTTTCTCGTGCAGATCGTTCTTCTCTCTCTATCTTCACTGATACTTGACAATTAGGACTTTTAGAGTGTCCTATATGAGATTCTTCAAGTTTCCGTTTGTTAGTTTCGTACACAAATTGTTCTTAGGGTGTTGTAAGATTAGAGAAATAATTGAAGGACAGTCAAAGAGTGCCTAGAAGTGATGTGCTTATACGAAAACGATAGGCGCCTGTATACCTTCTAAACTTCCTAGGTTAAAAAAAAAAGAGAAACAGATTACATGGGCCGTATCTACTCTATTTCACCTTGCCTAAGCCCAAGAATGGTCCTACTTTTCCTGCTGAAGTCCAAATCTA
Organism: Eschscholzia californica; assembly: GCF_041429995.1. NCBI lineage: Eukaryota > Viridiplantae > Streptophyta > Magnoliopsida > Ranunculales > Papaveraceae > Eschscholzia > Eschscholzia californica. The sequence continues at coordinate 47,173,424 of NW_028238472.1, forward strand.
GCCCATGATCACACTAAATCTTTTTAAGCCCAACTAGATGCGTGGGAGGGAAGGGATCTATAGGGTGTTTGGTGAAGGTCAGCTTAGTCAGACCCAGAAATTTCTAAAGCGACCCCGTAAGTGTTAAAAGCGCCTCCGCCAAAGCAAATTTGAGGGGGAATTATGAAGGAATGAGGCGCCTTTAACCCTTATGGGCGCCTATAAAACTTCCCTCTTTTCTGTAGAATCTGCTGACAATATTATTTTGGTTCTTGGATTTTTTAACCACTTTTTTTAACTTTGATATTATTGATAATCAATCTAAAATAACATAAATAATGACATGAGATTTTAGTTTTTTGATAGCAGGACAGAAGAATTTGTCAATTATGGCATAATTCCCATGTAAATTTCCACCGAGACTATGGAGAATGAAGTGAAGTATCAGAAGAAAACGTTGATCCAAAAAATTTATAAAATCAACTGAACTCTTTTAAGTTTAGTACTCCGGAAATTTTTTTACTTGTCCAAAACGTTGAGCAAACCAATTCCTATGAATTTAGTTTCTTAGTTGAAGAACATTCTGAGAGAAAATTAGCTTGTCGGTAGATTTCTAGATTTTGCATTTTTTTGGTTGTTGCCCTTTTATATACGGCAAACATCAACATCACAAAATAAAGGAAAATCTTAGTTGATGTGAGAAAGGACAACTCCTATTCCTTTTTATGGTAAGAAGGATTGAGGAACTTCCAAAAGCAATGTTGAAAAGTATCTGAGCTGGTATGTTCCCTTTTAGACTTTTTCTAGGGTTTTAATCTAACTTGTATATAATTTGAAATATACATATCAAAACACAAAAATTTGAAATATGTCAATTTTTTTTTTTTTTGTAGATAATTCAAATTCAGACTACTTTATATTTTATTTACAAGGAGCCTTACATCAACTCTGTCTATTTGTACGCCAAATTTGACCATCTTACTTACCATGCAAGTACATGCATTCAGTTTTCGTAATCTTGAAAAATCAAAACTTAATTTGACGTAGACAGTCGACAAATTTGGTTAGTAGGGACTGGTTTTTTGAGTTTACTACCTCAACACTAATTATTAATTGAATTTATCCTCCTGTAATTGACAATTGTGCTTATCCCTTCAATTTAGAATTTTTGTCAAAACTACTAAGGACGTGTTTGATATGCGATAATAAAATCATAAATTAAATAATACACAAACGAAATCAATCTTTACTAATCGTATTCGGACCAAATCAAATAATAAAGTAAGACGAAATAACTACTAGGAATCATATTGAAAAATAATAACTTTTGGTAGTCACATTTATTTCACGTACGTCAAACACAACTTATATGTTTTTATCAGAAATAATAAATCTAAAGAGGTACCCATTACTGATGAGAGAATAAACTCAAAAACCCTTTATTTATACTCACTTCTCACATACCCAACCTTATAATTTCAACAAAAAAAAACACATGCCCAACCTCACAAATTATGCCCGACCTGAAAAAAAGGTCCATTGAATTTTTTGTTTTTTGTGGTTGGTAAATATATTAAAAAAAAAAAAAACATTGATACCCCCACCTTAGAAAAAGAAGTATGAACATTTATCGAAAACCTAGACGACAAATAATTCATCAAGGCAATATGTATATTAACCTGTTATACTAGGATAATCATCATTAAAAATCAAGAATGTTTTGTTGTTTTTGTAACTTACTGCTAGTTGAATTATATTGTACTGTAATTCTTTATATGAGAATTCCTAGCTTGCTACATATCTAGTATGTACAATGTCAATATCAAGTACACATATGATTTGACAGATCATTGTCATATAAATATCTAGGGTTTATATGATTGTATGTATGTGTACAATTTTCTATTTTACTACTATTTATTTTGTAACTAGTAAATGAGATAACAATTAGGGTTTTAATACAAAAGGTCAAAGTCAATAGTTCCATAGGCAATTTGTGGATCCCACTTTGCTTGCTTACTGTGTACTCTGTGTCTGCCACATGAAAATTCTTCCCGATATATTCCAACGTAGATTGGACGTTTTATTCTAACTTGAAAAATTTAGGGCAACACGTGAACTCGTGAAGGGCGTAACAACAAAAAACCTAATGCTACCTGGGCGTACAAAAGCGTTCCAGCATAGCGGTAGACCTAACGAAATTTTGAATTATATTGTGATGGGATGGCAGATAGGTTCCGGATTTTGTAAAAGAAATCTGATTTTTAATTATTTGACAATGGAATCGTGTATCAATGTTGAGTAGTTAAGTGACTAGCCTAAGGGCGATTAAGTTTGACGTAACGAACGTTTTGGTTAAGTTAAACTCAACTAAATGAAATTAAGTTAAGTGCATCGGACAAGTGTTAGACTTCCACCACATGAACAGCTAACCATCGGTGATTAGATAAACTGAAAAGCCTAACTGTGGGCTTCTCCGTAATGTCGAAATTTGTTGGTAATCTTCTTCAACCACCAAATAGGGAGTCGTCTATAACCCCTTTCTTTTTCTTTATAGAATTTTCTCCAAAATGGGATTCTCTTAAATCATATTCTTTATAGAATTTTTGGGCTTATAATCCAAAAAACGTACCCTAATAGGACTTTTAGTCCTCTCTAATCCTATAAAGGGTTTCAAAACCAAAAAAATGATACAAATGGATATCTAGTCCATTTGGTGTCATCTAGAGAGAAAACACAAATCCCTAGAATACCAAATAATTTATAATACCTAAACTAACCTTCCATATATATAAGATCTAATTTAAGCTCAAATCAACCAATATTCGTTTCCCTTATTTATCTCCCTGTTTCTCTCCCCAATTACCGTCTCTAAAGGAAGAAAGAAATCATTATCTTCCTTAAATTTGTAACCGAAACCTTCTCGTCCTATCTTTCTCTCTCTCTACATCTTCATCTTCTGAAACCATTCTCCATTAAAACAAAAAACTTTGTAACCGAAACCTTCTCGTCCTATCTTTCTCTCTCTCTCTCTACATCTTCATCTTCTGAAACTATCCTCCATTAAAACAGATAACTGAGTTTCTAAGTTCAGGTAAAACTTAAATCAAATTTTTATGTTTTCTGATTATGTTTCGATTGAAAATCTTCCATTAACTTGTTTCATTATCATTAGAGCTATTAAAAATCATCATCTTAATTATTAATCAGGTAAACAATTTTCTTATTTGATGACTCTGTTTCAGATTAAGAAAGTTATTATTGTCTTTCTCTCTCTAAAGTTGTATTAATGATCACGATCTTCATGAGATTAATACTTCATTTCTAAATCTTACAAATCGAGTTTACTTATTGTTTGCAATCAATCGTCACATCAGTTATCAATAGATTTGGAGTTTATGCAAAGTATGATATTCAAATTTTCTCCAGATCTGATTTTTTTCCGTACAGATTGATGAAACGTGATTCTTTCGTACGGTTACTCATAACAGAATTAACATTATATATACTTTAGAATAAATTACCATAATGTAACGTAAATTATATAAACTTTTCCCTGCGATGTTTATCAAATTGAGAACATGATATATGTTCTGGTTCTGCAAATTTTTCACGAATAACATTAACATTGTATTATTTTGTGTAAATCATACGTAATTTATGGAACATTATGTATGATTTAATATCAAAACAGTTCTCGTTTCATTATTAGAACATCTTTGATTTACCTATGTAAATCCTGTGTACTTTTCTGTAAAGTACATGTAATTTATTGAAATGTTCATATAATTTGCTGCAAATAATATACTTGTATATATAATTTATTTGAATTAATCTATCTCACTTTGTTATCATAGATGGAGTTCCAGGCAGAATCATCAAATCAAGATAAGGAAATCAAACTGAAATCAGATGGTTGGGATAAGATATTTACAGAACTAGGACAGTTATTTCCTGGGGGTGCAAAAGCTTTTCGATATGCTCTTAGGCAATATAACATCAACACCGGGCATGATTTCAAATTCATAAAGAATGATTCTAAGCGTGCTACTGCTGTGTGTCCTGTTGAAGATTGCAAATGGATAGTGCATGGATGGTCACCATTGAAATGCGATTCTATGTTCATATTGAAAGACATGGAAAGGAAACATGATTTCATTATTTGTGATAAATGTTTCATTATTTTTCATAAAGTTTGCATAATTTATTGTAAATTATATATAATATCGTATTTACAGTTTAGGTATATAACGTTTAAAATTATACTTTATCATTAGTATATCAGAATTTGTTGTACATCATTAAATCCCATTGTAAAACATACTTATTGTATATCAGTATACAATATAAATTCCTTCATATAAATGACCACTATCAGAAATTACAAGGTTTGATCAATTAAAAACTTTTAAATTTTTGCTGTTATCATTGGTTATTTATCAAAAATTACCGAATCCTGTGGTAAAACACGGATACTTGTGAATAAATTATACATACTTTACAGTAGTTTAAGTTATACCAGACAGAAATTGACATAATTTATCAAACAGATCTCTAAAAATTGATTTATGACGAAGCTTTGAACATCAGAAACTATGTCACAACAGAAAAAACCATAAAAATCAACCAAAAATCTCACCATAACGTTGAAACAAACTTCTTTATGATGAAAAATAACCATGCAAGAAAAACTTGTGAATAAATTATACATACTTTACAGTAGTTTTGGTTAGGATTTTTGTTTCTGATTGATTCGGATAATAGGAAAGAGAAAATTGATTTGGTTTCTAAATCTGTAAAGAAGAGAGAGAAAATTGATTTGGAAATATCCGTGGTGATGACGTTTCGTTTTGGTTAGAATTTTTGTTTCTGATTGATTCGGATAATAGGAAAGAGAAAATTTGCTTTCCAAATCTGTTTAGAGGAGAGAGAAATTATGATTTGTTTCTATCCATTTTTTTCTAATAAATCTCCATATTTTTTGCTAATAAATCTCCACAATTTTTTCTAATAAATCTCCACGTCAAATTTGAGCGTGGGACATTGACGGTAATGTGTTTAGAAAGTGAGGGTTTTTATGTTCATAATGTAAAAGGACTAAATATCTATATTTTGAGAAGATTGGATCATAAACCTTTTTTGAACATTATTTTGGTCTATATACCCACCTACCCTTGTTTATATCACGTTGGGTTGCTACCAAAATTCTTTGATGAAATTTTATAATCAATAGTAGACAAATCATTATCAGCTCATTGTCAAATAGGCCTCCTTGGGCTTGGGTACTACTTCGACTGCTCCAATCTAATTAAGAACAATATAAATTACAGAAACCCAACTTGAGATGATGAAACAAATAGATACATTCATTTATTCAGAAAGGGGTGACAAAAATCAAATAAACCACTGGAAGAGTTGCAGCTTCTGATTTCATCGACTAGCCGACCTTGTCTTTAAAATATCTTTACTGCTCATGTTTCATAATACCAAAATGTTATAACACAAAATCTTCAATCGATAGTTTGTTAAAAAGAGAAAGCAGAGAGAGGTTAAATTTTAGACTAACGGTGTTTAGAACTTAACGGCGTTAAAATTTAATTTGGTCAATATTAAGTTTACGAATCCTTCGCAAAATAATAAAATGTCGATCCTATTGTCAAATAGCCCTAAAAATTTTCAAGGGACAATGAGTGGCGTATAATATACACATCGAATTTGGGTCATATTCGGGCACCCTTGTTGGGTCATATAGCATTTTCTAAATAAGTGCATTGTTTAGCATGGTAAATGCTACAGGGTTTCACTACTACTGTCGCAAATTCTCGAATTCTATGAGACAAAACATCTTTCTTCTTTTCCGATAACGAACCCCCATATTTCCATCTTCATCTTTTTTACCACTACTACTTAGTCTCACCTATCTCTCCAGCCTCTTTAATGTCCCTTACGTTTTCCCTTCTCCATTCTTTTTGTCCTCCCCGCTCGTTTATCTCTATCTTTCTTCTAATCACTCTTTGTCTCTCTATTCTTTGCCGCGGCAATCCGTGGTGTGAGTCGATGAAAGTCCGAGACGTAAGGAGGTGGAACCCTTTCGGGAGCTTCCAGGAGTAGATTAGGTTTCAGGCAAACCCTCTATCTTTCATCAAGTGGGAACCATTATGAGACAGAGAGGAAAGATTTGAAAAATGTGAAGTCGGTGGTGTGGTTTATTAATGTGGATTTTAAGTAGACTAAATAATAAGTTACAATAAACTCATATTTTGTTATAAAATAATCGCAAGTCCACGGATCTATATAGTTTAGACCTAAGCAAGTAAGGGCTGACTCACAAAGGTAATATTGAAATATTATTAAAATCTAAAACTAGTAAAGAAATGAACTTCGAATTCCGATTGAAAGAGAAATAAAAATAACAATTGGACGCAATTTAAATCGGAATAAGTCAAGATGAGAAAAGCCCAGAATTTTAAAATCCACCACTTAAAATCACCTTAAACAAAAGTAATTAACTAATTTAAACTGTTCTTTTATAATTTGGAATTCAAGATAATAAACTATATGACTTCCACAACGTTATTGGATAAAATCGTTTACAATCATAAAATTGTTGTTTTGTTTTGAAAACAAATCTTTAAAATTTTGTCCGTAGAATCAATAGGTATAAGCTATCAAAATATTTAATCTAAGTACGATGTATCAAATTTAAACCATAGGCAATGAAGTCGGTCAAATTCTATACCAACCCGAGTGAAATTGAAAATCCCTTTTATATCCCCTTTAGAAACCTCTTTGACGTGCACACAAGGGAAAGAATATACGGGACATAAATGGTAAGTGATGGGACACACATTTTAGTTCCCAATTAAAAGTTGCAACAACTTCAACATGGGGTGGTGGGGTTATTTCTTTTTTTTGTTGAACTTGGTGGGGTTATTTCTCTTCATTTTAAACCCATGTAAAATGTTTGCGACAAAACAAGAAACCATGTAAATGATCACAACCTCAAAAATCCCCTAGTCTTTATAGTACAAAAGAATCACAAAATCAACTTAGTTGCATCACTCCTTAACCAAAAAAAAACTTAGTTGCATCACCCTAATTTTCTTGGGTACCAAATTACCCATCACATTTCTACTACTATTGGTCTATCCTCATCTTAGGTTTATTCGTGCGAAAATATTTAGTTCAATTAGTTTTATCAAATTTAGTGACTAACGAATATAAACTGCCGACACATAACTGAGTTATAACAAACTTGTGATTTATGGTGGTGGTGGGGGTGATAGTAAAGTAAGAAAATAATAGTAAGAGATAAGTTGGGACTAAAAGGACAAATTTATTTGAGCATTTTAGATTAAGAAAAATAAGGAATCAACGCAATAAGTACAACTCTAATGTGAAAAAAAAACCGTCAAAAAAAGTTATTGCAATAAATCAAGGGGACCGAAAAGTAGGTTTCGGATGTGAAAATGACACATTTCGGGATCTAGAACATAAAATACGTAATAATGTTGATTTTCAGATTTTTAGCCAAACTCCCTTCAAAATATCATTTTTCTCACCGAATAATGTCAATTGGGCAAACTTATGGTATATATTTTTTTTAGAAGTCTTCTTTATATGCTAATTGGACAAATTATATTTTGTTTTTTGAAAACCTCCCTAATGTAAGTTGAGCAAAAAAAACTTTTTTCGAAAAACTCTCTTTGAATATAAGAGCATCTCCAGTGGGACACTCTAACAAACACTCTATAAATTCTTATTGTCAAGTGTCAATAGAGATTCTCTTTCCTAAATGTTAATATAGACACTCTAATTTTTGTTGGTCTCCAATGGAGATCTCTAAAGTCTCTACACTTAATACACATGTCCCTCTTCAATCCAAAAGATAAAAAGTCGTTGAAAAGTAAAGTTTTCTATTGGTTGAAATTTTAAAGTAACACTTAGAGAGTCTCAAGTAGACACTCTCATTTTAGAGTTTCTCTCTCTAGACACTCTATAATAAATATGTCCATCTCATATTAGAGTGGTTAACAAAGTGTTCCATTGGAGATGGTTTTTTAACAAAAACTCCAAAAAGTCATATGTGACACTCAAACTCTAACACTTAGAGTGCCATATATGACTTTGTAGTTTTTTTGTTAAAAAATTTCTCCACTGTGACATTGTTAGAGCATCTCAAATGGGACACTCAATCTGTAACACTTAGAGTGCCATATATGACTTTTTGGAGTTTTTGTTAAAAAACCATATCCAATTGAACACTTTTTTAGACACTTTAATATGAGGTGGACACATTTACTATATAGTGTCTAGAGAGAGAAATTCTAAAATGAGAGTGTCTACTTGAGACTCTCTAAGTGTTACTTTAAATTTCCAACCAATAGAAAACCTTACTTTTCAACTACTTTTTGTCTATTGGATTGAAGAGGGACATGTATTTAAGTATAGAAACTTTAGAGATCTCCATGGGAGACTAACAAAAATTAAAGTGTTTCTATATTGACATTTAGGAAAGAGAATCTCTATTGACACTTGAAATTAGGATTTATAGTGTTTGTTAGAGTGTTCCGTTGGAGATGCTCTTAGACACTCTATTCTGAAGTTGATGCATTTATTACAGAGAGTCTCAACAGAGACGTTCTAAAATTAAAATGTCTTCTTCTTGAGTTTTCTAAGTGTGACCCACTCACATTCTTAATCTTTAAACTAATAAAAAAAATTATTTTTAACTACTTTTCTCCTATTGAATTTAAGAGTGGCATGTGTATTAAGTAGAAGTGTTTTAGAGATCTCCATTGGACAAAAAAATATAATTTAGAGTGTCTTTGTATTGCCACTTAAGATCATCTGACTGCAAAAATCAAAAAATCTCTATTCGTCCTATTTATCAAGTTCCAATTGAGATTCTCACTCATAGGTGACGAAAATAGAGATTCTCACTTTGTTTGTGTCTCTGGAACTCTAAACTTACCTTCTTTGCTTATGTGGCATACTTATTTTTGTAAATAAATAATCATTTATTTAAAAAATATAGAAGACTCAAAATCAATTGGTTGAAAATGAAATATTGATGAGTTGGACGATTAAAAATATCTCAAGAGGACACTTCTAAAGTGTTTTCTTGAGATATCTCTATTCCACCTTCGACACATCATCTTAGAAATTCAAATAGAATGTTGCATTGAAGAGAGTTTCTAAGAAAAAACTTTAAAAATCATATATGGCATTCAGAGTTTCGAAGATTGAGTGTTGCATTGTAGATGCTCTAAGAAAGAGAATCTTCACTGACACTTGACAACTACGACTTTTAGAGGGTTTCTTAGAGCGTGCCATTGGAGATGCTCTAAAAAGAGACACTCTAACATCCCTCCAATAGAATAATGTCTTTTTTTATTGGAAAGAAAATAGAATAATGTCAATTGGCAAAACTATAGTATTGTTTTTTTTTTTCTACAAGTCATCGGTCAAGCTACCGTGCCCGTAGCACTCAGCCTATTAATATGAAAGATCGTTTTGCATCAATTTAGAAGATATTTGCTCTCTCTCTCTCTCTCTCTCTAGAATTTACACTCTCACTCCGTTTCTCTCTCTCTTTCTCTCTCAAGAAATATTCAACCTAAGCAATCATTTCAAGGTTTAAAATACAAAAAGATCAAAATCTTGAACTTCAGATTTGAAGCTTTTATTTATAATGGAACAAACTCGAAGTGTTATTGTAGATGAGGGTTTTGTTTATGAAGAAGAAACTCAACTTACTGTTCTAAAAACTTCTGTATTCTTCGCTGAAGATGGTTTTGCTGTTTATGATTCTAAAGGAGAAGTTGTTTTTCGAGTTGATAATTACGGTCCTGAGATCCGTCATAATGATGAAATCGTTCTCATGGATGCTACCGGAAAATGTCTTCTAACTGTTCGACGAAAGGTCAGTAACCTAATTCCCCTCTCTCTCTAGAAAACTACACTTTCTCTCTCTAGATTTCAGTACATGAGCAACTCGATTCACAAAATTTTATTTAATGGGTTTTAGTTATTTGTAAAATTAAGTAATGGGTATAGATCTGATTCCGATTTAGATTAATGGGTTTTCTTGAATCAAAGAATTAATCAGAGTTTTACTTGTTTTTTCAGAGACCAAGTCTTCATCAACGTTGGGAAGGATATGTAGGAGAGAAAATTGAAGGATCAAAACCAATTTTTAGTGTGAGAAGATCATCAATTATTGGAAAATCAAGTGTGACTGTTGAAGTTTTTAATCCAATTGAAGAATACCAAATTGATGGTTCATTTGCACATAGATGTTGCAAATTTTACAATATATCACCTCAAGATTCAAAAGAACTTGTAGGAGAGATAAAGAGAAAAGTTGATGCCTCTGCTCATGTAGTTCTTGGTAAAGACGTTTTCTCTCTCTCTTTAAAACCTGGGTTTGATGCTGCTTTTGCTATGGCTTTGGTACTTGTTCTTGATCAAATCAATGGTGAAGATTACTTTGAACAAGATGATGATGATGATAAGGAGATTGTTGAACCCATAAGTGATGTACAATCTTAACCCTAAAAAAGTTTTGTTGATTCTTACAATTTCCTAGGGGAATCTAATCTCTTCTTTGAATAAAAAAAAGTTTGTATGGGAGTAATATTTTAAGTTCTTTTTTTTAATGAGATTTATTAGGGCAAATTATGATTCCATGCAAAGTCAAAATTTATGCTTCATTAATTTTTTTTAGTGAAAAGGTATTAGGTTTTAAGTAATATTTTAACTATCTCATAAAAAAATCTTGAATGAAAAGTTTCATGATTTAATTTTGGAAATATGCATACCCTAAGTTTTGACGTAATAGTATCCTATAGTCTAGATCTAGATACATTGAAATGGAAGTATGGGTGTAGGGTCCGAAATATGTACCTTAGTAGCACGATAAGTCTCTACTATCCTCGATGATAAGAAGAAAATAACAATAGAGGAGGAAAAGTTATACATAAACACCAAGAAGATAAGTCAACAGTTGGTAGCTCGAGTGGCTCCAAGGTGTTGACATAAACTCCAAAAAACCTTGGAGGTCCCAGGTTCGAATCACCATAAAGTGGAATCTTTGGTTATTTGAATTGAGATTATTAGAGTATAAATAATGTAGTTGGACTTTAGGTCATAGTTTAGTTAGGCTATAGGTCCGGTCTTGTAAGAGTTTGAATGGGACGGTTATCGAGCTTATCACATCTTTGATGTATCAATGCTAAATGTAATGACAATCGTTGATCGTAGTCAATTTCCAAAAAAAAAATAACAAGAAGATAAAGTTGTGAGATCACTCAACCTTCATCTTTGAAATCAAGTATAATAATTTGTCTCTGAGAAACTTAGTGGTGCTCTTGATGAAACCGTAATTCGTCTCTACATGGCCCCATCCTGATTACATATAATTAAGTATAATTCAGGACCTTTAGGGTCTCCTTCGTGATCTTTAAGGTCTTTTTATTTTATTTTTGCAATCTTGTACTACTTTTCCTTTCATGTTGTCTTTACTTTTGTAAGTTTCATTTTGTTATTTACTTGAGTAAATCAATGTTGTACTCAAAGGAGTCAAAATCATCAAAACCATGTATGAAATGTGAAGTGTACAAAGAATCATTGACAAGATTTTTGACACGATGAGTCACATGGGTAAAAGAACGGTCTAGATCAAAGTCAAACTTTGAAAAACCAATGTCTTATAGTGAAAATGACTCATCATGTCAAGGAATTTGTCATTGTAACATTCCCGTAACACAAAATAGGTCAAAAGTCTAAAAAAATTCCAAAATCTAAAATGTACCAAACAAATCATTTTTTTGAATACCATTTTTTGTGATTCACAAAAAAATCGTTTTTACATGGCATCGTTATCTTATTGCATTACATAAAATGTAAATGACCTTGTACATATTAGTATAAGTTCACACAATTGGATTGTATTGTGTACAAAATATACCTATTCTTACACGTATGGATATAAATAATCAACACATTAGTGGGTCCCATGCATCAATCTTGTATTTAAGGTCCAAAAATAGGGGGGGTAATAAGTCATATATCCACTCCTAAATCAATAAATAAAATTAAACCAAAATAAATCGAAAATGTAAAATAAGTCCAAAAATTCACTATTTGGTGGGTCCCATGCATCAATCTTGTAATTTTTTCTCATTTTTGCCCTTTCATAAATATTTTTTAACCATTGGTAAACCAAAGGTTTATAATGGTTAAGTTAATACAATTATGGTAGACATTTAATGTTAATCTTTATTTCCAAAAGAATTATTTTTCTAAAGCAACCTTCCAAATCAATGGATATTTACCTAAAACTACTTTATCTCTCCCAAAAACGAGTTTCACTTTCTGTATCTCTATGTTCTTTGAATTCAAGAAAATATATTGTTTCCAAAACTTATAGTTGTCTAAATTAACCTACCATTTCAATGGATATTTACCTAAAATGAGATGCTCTCTCCCAAAAAACGAATTTCTCTCTCTCTAACTTTATGTTCTTTCAACTTCAAGAAAGTATGAATCTGTGATTTGGTTTTTATCTCTACCTCGATCCAATTAAACATCTACAATTTCGTTTGTAAGGTATGTTTGACTTAAATTAATTTTTAGAATCTAAAAATCCCTATTAACACAATCTGTATTACTATAATCTTCTTCAAAAAATTAATTTATTTTAACAAAAAACTTAAATTTAATATTTTTTTTTATCACTTGAATGTTGAAATCTCTATCACAGTTAACAGTTATCTTTTTCTAATAAAAAAGTTTTATAGAGTAAATTTGTTTTCCCTACACATTCTGTATTTTAATAGCATTTTTCGCATTATACTAGCAATATGTTGAATGAATTTGTTACAGATGTCGTCAAAACCAAATACCATATTGTTAGAATCTTATCGATTCTAATAGCATTGTTTACATTCTACCAGCATTTATTGAATGAATTTGTTACAGTATGTTAAAAAGCAAATATCATTTTTATAGCATTTTATTGTTTGTAATAGCATTTTTTACATTCTATTAGCATCTGTTGAATGAATTTCTTATAGTAGGTTAGAAATCAAACACTATTTTCCTAGCATGATTATACTAGCATATTTTACATTCTATTAGCATCTGTTGAATGAATTTGTTAGAGTAGGTTATTAAGCAAATACTATTTTTCTAGCATCTTATTGATTCTACTAGCATATTTTACATTCTACTTGCATTTGATGAATGCATTTGATAATGTAGTTTAATAAGCAATTACTATTTCGCTAGCATCTTACTGATTATAGTAGCATTTTTTACATTCTAGTAGCATCTGTTGAATGAACTTGAATAAGTTAGTTTAAAAAGCAAGAATATTTAATGCTTTTATATTATTTTCTGCAGCTATTCAATCACTCCATGGATTTTAGTGATGCAAATACTAATGGGTCTTACCTTAAGAATAAAATAACTAAGCCAGAAGCATGGGGTCCAATTTTTACCCACGTCGGTCAAGAGTTTGAGGGTGGGGTTTAAGCCTTCCGAGATGCTATTGGTCATTACTCTATCAGTACGAAAAAAAGTTACAAATTTATAAAGAATGATCGGTATAGGGTTACTGTTGGGTGCCATGGAGATGGTATCCCTTGTCAACATGCCATGTTGTGCATCAAGAATTATGATGGTGATACAACAAGTTTTTTTGATCCAATTTTCACCAAACAAGCGTTCGTCAACACTTATCAATACTATGTCTACCCAATACCAAATTATGACGAGCCAATGGAGTACAATGATGAAACAAGAACACTACCTCCGTTAACAAAGCGAAAACCGGGAAGGCCAAGGACAGTAAGAAGAGAGAGCTCAGGAAACATACCCAAAAAAATGAGGGTCTGCAGCCGGTGTAAAAAACCGGCTTATCACAATAGTGCCTCATGCACGACAGCTATATGATAACTAAATTAAATTTTGATTATGCAGGTTTACTTAAGCTGCTAGAAACCGAAATATGCTACTTAAGTCTTTTATTTGTTTAGAGAATTTGATCAATGTTAACAGATTATCGTATTTAAACAAAAGGATTCTGCTACTTTTTATTAAATTTTAATAGTTAAGAGATTGTCGTAGTTAAACTCGAATGTATTTTGATGGATGTTTCAATATGTTTTATGCATTTTACTTTTTATATTTCCATAATATGCGTGGAAGTTGGTATTATGATTTGGCTAGACTAACTTACAAATTATCGATAAACTAGAAAAATGCTTGTAGTGTGGGAGAAATTGTGTCAACATTATTTTAATGTTTCTAGCAATTTAGCAATTTTCAATATAATTAAAGCTGTTTGGTTTTAGCCATATGTTTGCTAATGTTTGCTATGTTTTTGAACGATACATTTCTTTCCACAGTTATATATGTTATCATTGGATTTAGCATTAAGGGTTTGAGTTCATCATGCCTTTGCCGTTTCACGTCTTATAATTGTATAGTTTCAGTAGTGTCCGAGAAGTTTTAGTTACATCTTAATCATATATCTATAAACCTTTTGAATGAAATCTAAAATATAATTGTGGTATTAAAGAAAATTGAAAAATATAACCAAAACTGCTCAAGATGTTCTTCGAACTTAAAACATAATCATGTTTGCTTCGTTTTTTCACAAAGCCCGTAACAAAATACAAGTTAAATCTTAACTTAAACATTTTTTCTCCATATATTCTTCGAATCATTCAGCAACAACCAAGTTAGTTCACCCCTCTTCTTTCGCGCTTGTTTTGTCCAGTCATCTTTTGACATCCCGTTAGGAAAATGATGATAGTTCGATTCGATAAAAAGTTCTTCCATGTGCAAAATCACATACAACCCACAATCAGGCCTGTCAAATTTAAACAACAAACCAATTCAACATAATGAACAACTTAGTCTTCCATCAACAGATTTTAGACCCACAAGTTATGCTTTTAGAATCTTCAAAAATGCTAGAAAAAACATGGAAATTTCTTATGAAATTATGTTTTGGAAATTTTTTGTTTTGAAGAATAACTTACACTTCTCCTTGTTGCTTATCAGTGGGCTCTATGAGAGTCTTCACCACTACTTTTGGGTGGGGCTTGAATAGGTCAAGCTCGACAATCGCTTCTGAAATAATGCTAGCCAATCTTGTTGCATTTTCCGTACACCTTTTTGCAGTTTGATGATCAAAGATCATGGAGTTGTAGTGTGTCCATTTCTTACTATCCAAACAATAAACAAGCAGTGTCTAATACTAGCCAATCTTGTTGCATTTTCCTTTGCAGCCACCGAATTTCGACAATCCACTTTCCTGTCTGTCTGAAGCTTTAATCTTACCATTTTTCTGAATCTGCAAATTGACTAACAAAAAACATATATACTAGTTAAATTTCAAATATGTATTAACCAAAATAACATACAAACAATTTTGGGTAGCCACAATTCATGTGTTTCTATAAGAAACTAAAAAATGCTAGTCAAACAAGTCAGATTTTCTATGAAAATAGTTTTGCGTATTTACCATTAAAGGGTTGTATGATAAACTTCAAAAATGCTAGAAAAAAAAATAAACTGTTTATACAATCGGATATATTCTGGAACTATTAATCATATACCAACATATAATGTTCTAGGGTTGTCAATCAAGTTTGGGTAGTAATAACCCTTAAATAAAACTTTTTAGAGAAGATGTAGGCATGACTAAACTTTATAAAGAGATTAAGTTCTAGTTGTTATTTGTTCAAATAAACTATACAACAACAAACACATTGTAACCCAAAATCATAGGAAAATTAGAGGAAATGAGAGGAAATTAAACAACAACAAATACAATGTAACCCTAGAAATTTCTTGTTGCATGCAACAACAAACTTACTCTTTACTGTGAACTAATTTATGATTTTGAAAAAAACTTCCATCAATACACTTTGAAACAAGTCAACAACTAAACCCTAGCAAATCGAACCCTAATTGGTTTTAAGTTGAAAAAATCATTCAAAATCATAAGAAAACTTGAAGGAACAATCAAAATGATGAAAATCAAAATGCAATTTACTTACTTTTCACTAATGTAGATGATGAACGATAGCAGCAATCGTTTCTCCCTCTCTCCCACTCGAAAATTTCACCCTTTCCACTCGGTTTAGTAGAAAGGGGCGATATTCTCTCTCTCTCTCTCTCTCTCTCTCTCTCTCTCTCTCTCTCTCTCTCTCTCTCTCTCTCTTCGTTTGCTTTTGGCAATTCTAATTCAAATATAAAAAAAAAATGTCTTCTGCTAAATGGAAAGGAAACTATTTTTCCGGAAAGGAAAGTGTGTGTTTGAGGAAATCATTTAATGAATCTCTAAATATTATTATGGTATTTTTTTTTTTAGGTTATTTTTTTAACTTAGGATAAGTTAGGTAGTGAAAGAAAATGAGAGGATAGCCATGTAATTTACTTTGAGTGGATTTATTTTCTATTTCAGATTATCTTTGGTCTCTAGACTCATTGACCATGCGATTTTGGACTTAAAACACGTCCCCCGTTTTGAAATATCAACCAAATATTCTTAATAAATAGTTATATAGTTATCTAGAAGACGATACGATCTTTACTGGAACATGATGTGATTTACGAATAGTGTAATTGTCTTATCAAAATCCATAATAGATTCTTAAATTACCAAAAATGATCTATTAATGGGCTATGGGGACCCCATGTAGCAGCCATGAATGTAAATATACCAGAGTACAATGTGTTGTGTTAGGTAAATTTTGGTAACCTAACAACCCAAAGGTACTAGTTAGGGTTTGTCTCATATTTACTAAATTGTTTCATTTTTTTTTTGTTGAAATACTAAATTGTTTCATGTTTACTAAAATTTGCCAAGTAGAGATAGAAATTCACTCTCATGTAGAATGTTGAGATTTTTTTGCATAAAATAACTTATTTAAACATATCAATTTTATAAAGAATGATATAAAAAGTATTTCGCCTTAGATAAAACATAAGGCTAGTATCGTTCGACATTTGAACCACTATATACTTATCTATGTGAATGACGGTCAAGATAAGGTAACTACACACGAAGGTTGACATAGTCCGCCCATCTTCCTTGACTTCTCAAATCTACGATGTGGTTTAGTGAGGTCAAGTAAATTTAAGAAGGCAAATTCTTATGAAATCATGAAAAAACGGTACATAAACTCAAATTATCTTGTGAAAGTACTAGCCGCTTTAGGTTATGATGTCAAGTGTAGATGAAATTCTTGCGACGAAAAAAAGTATAGCTGAAATTTTTTATACGCCAAGTTAATAGTTTTATTGAGAAAGAATATATGCTTATAAAATGAAGATAGAGATATGAGATATGAGATATTTGTTTATTTAAACAAAGGAAGGTAATAATGAAGAAGTGTCAAACTCATGACAACTAAAAAGTGATATCATTTGTATAAATTAAGAATATTTACCAAAAAGATAAATTTAATTAGTGTGTGACTATCAACCCTAAACAAGTTGCCTGCGGTGATTAATTAATAAATTAGTAATCTAATTAGAGGTTGTCATTGACAAAGACAATGAGAGAGAAAGACTTGTGCTTAATAGTTAAGAAGGATAGTAGAATTGAGTAATTATCGGAATCTCATCATCTTTTTCTTCAACTTGACCACCATGATTATCTTAATCTTTACTTAGTAGTTGTCATTAACAACTTGCCTTCCCCACTACCACTAGGCACTGTGGTCCATCATTACATTTAGGAGGGTAAGCTAGGGTGGATCTAACCGTTCCTGAAGAAAGAAAAGATCAAGGGGGTGCCTGACTGCATTCTAGTCAAGGAGTGCGGTTAGCAAATTAGCTATTTCGGAGATTCATAAGAAAGGTCATTTTAGTTAATGATTTGTGCCTTTAGAATATCCAGTTGACAGGAGAAGTTAGGCTCTGTCAATATGTCTAACACCACTTCACCTCGTTTGACATTGGATTCCAAGTGTCCATTACAACACTTTGGGACTTGGGCACTCACTTAGCTGAAAATGGTCTGTGCCTTTAGAATAGCCACGTAGTTTATTGTGTTTTTATGTTCTAGTATGTATGGCCCTTATATAGAGACCCTAAACTCAGGATCTCAGTCGAAATATGATTCAATAATAGGCACACAAAAGATAATACGAATATTCCTAATCTTAGTGGTACTCTTAGATGGGAGTTCTGTACCGTCTGGGAATCTTCTATGTGGTCGGTCAGGGCAACCCCTGTAGTAGGTTGGGCCCGACCGTCCCATAATTATGGCCGGTCACGGCCGGCCCAAGTATATCGGAGGCCCCAAGCGAAATAAAGAATTGGAGCCCCATACAGTGGATATTAGAAAAAATTTAAACAATGCAAAGGGTAGGAATCGAACCCTTACCTTTTATCCAAGATCTAAACTCTTTACCACTAAGCCACACGAAAAATTATACTTCATTGGTTTAAAGTATAATTAGTTTTTCGAAAGTTACAAACGAAATAGGAAACATGAGGCCCTTCATTATATGGGGCCCAAAGCGACCGCTTTGGTGGCTTTGGTCACGGGCCACCCCTGTGGCCGGTCATGACATGGTTGACCCATTTTTATTGATTCGGACCTTCTTTCCGGTCTGGTTCTTCCTATCTTTGTCCGGATCTTATCCAAACATTTTACAACTATCAAATCGGATATAATCCAACCTCTTATCACGTTCCCTCCAATAAACTCTCTCCGATCAAACCACCACTCTTTGGTGTAACCCGTTGTAGGATACACCCGAGATCAGCCGCGAATAGCTGAAGTGATCTGACGATTGTAGTTGGCTTCTAGCTAAGCATTATGATCCATAACTAGATGATCTTCTGGATAAAGGCAATGTTGTCGTATCTAACAAATTGAGTGCATTATCATCTTGGTCGAGGGACACTTCCTTCAGAAAGACCTCTCATTCAAGCCGAATGACATCTCCTTCACTTCTGACTTTCTTTATAAAGTTGAAATTCTTGACACACAAGAAGTGTAGAACTCCTAACGTTGTTGGAGAAAACATGTCATGAATTTTGGAGATGTTTTGGATTCAATTTATAGGAATCGAATAAGTATGTGCAAAGAGGCAATTGTGTTAGCAGTTGGGACGCAACTCGTGACTGTTTGGACTAAAGATGTGACGTTTCAGGTGTACCAAGTGTTGACAACGATCAGACACGTTAGATCTGGAGAAAACACATGGAATGAACGCAAATAGTTGGATCAAAAGGTGATCCCGAAAGTGTCTTGAAGATGGAGATTTTTGGTCGTTGGATGGACACGATGAGGACCTTCTATTGCTCGAAGTACGCGCCAACAAAGTACGCCAATCATCAGATCTTGTTGGGTGGAGTGAACGTAAAGCGTCAGATCTTAGCCGTTTCTTATTTGCGACATGACTCCTAATTTCTTCATCGTATTTATTGAGATTCGATAGTTTTCGAATAGTTGCCTCCAAAAGAAAGAACCTAGAGCGTGCGAGGGCACGATAATAGGAGTTTTTCGGCCAAAGCAATTTGTTTTAGATTGGGCTCCAAGTGTCATTACATTTGAATGACATTGATACATTATGGGTATAATATGCAATACATCATAAACTTTAATCAACTCTATAACCGAGAATTGAGACATCGAGCCCTAAAAGCTATATAAGGACCCTTGTGACCATCTTAGGCAGCTGAAATAAAAGAAACCAGTCTCACAATATAAGGCCAACGTTTTGGGGAAAACTATATAGTTTGCGGGGTGTGAAGTTTTGGGTGGAAACAAAAAAAATTGATTTTTTTATTTTCCCCAAACAACCAAATCCTTTTCAGCTTCTTCTTCTTTTCTCCGGCGACTCCACCATCTCCGACGACTCCATCATCTCCGGCGACAAAGTTTTTTTTTTCTCCTCCCCTTCGCCAGAGGTCTGGTTGTTCAAACCAGACGAGCTCCGGCCAAGGGGCTCCTCCCCTTCACCGGAGAGAAAGAGAAGAAAGAGAGAAGAAAGAGAGAGAAAGAGAAGAAAGAGAGAAGAAAGAGAGAGAAAGAGAAGAAAGAGAGAAGAAAGAGAGAGAAAAAGAAGAGAGAGAGAGAAAGAGAAGAAAGAGAAGAGAGAGAGAGAAACAGAAGAGGGTGAAGTCGCCGGCAGCATCCGGCCGGCGACTTTTTCCGGCGACATTAAAAGAGTGTTTGGTTTAATTTTTTTTGTTTTCCACCGTCTTCTTCGGAAACTTTAATGTTTTCCCCAAAACAGTGGCCCAATATAATCGTAAAAGAACCAACCAGAGTAACAAAAAAAAAAAAAACAGAAATTTGTCGTTCTGATTTTGGAATCGCCCCCATTTGACACGGTTGCTCGAAAACCCAATCAGTCAGTCCTCTCAATTTCTTCGAGATTTTTACACCGAAAAAAGTAAAAGTATTTACTTTAACACATTAAAATCCAATAACCGTTTGAAAGCACTGCATAACCGTTTTCTTCCTAGAGAGAGAAAGAGTTTCGAGATCCAGCTTTTCTGGCGAAGGGTTTTCCTTCGCCGGATCTCCCTCTTTTATGCTTCCTTTATAGTTTTCTTCCTCTCTTTCTCTCCTTAATCGTTTGATTCGTTCTGGCTATGGTGGTGTTTGAGCGGGATCAAACTCTTAACTTTGATTAGTTTGCTTCAAGATGTTGATTTACCCATTTCCTTCTTTAATCACGACTTGGATGAAGATTCAATGATCATACTCTCATTTTGAATCTGGTTTAAGTTTCAACGTTTTTCATCTCCTGTTGCTTCAATTTCTTCAATCAATTCTTCTTCTTCTTCGCCGAAGCCGATGTCAAATCCCATCACATCGTCTTCATCCATGTTTCGATTGAGGGGTTCTAATAATTCTATTTCATGGTGAAATAGGTGTTTGTTTGATGTCTTTTTATCATTTTATCATCATTGAATTTGCTCTAATACAATATGAAATGGAACCAACAACAATTACAGAGAGATAAATAGATAATTAAACAGAAGATAAAGAAGGAACAAAAAGCTCTATCTAGGGTTTCCTTTTTTTAGAGGAAGCAAGTTTCTATCTATCTCCATCAAATCAATGAAGACAGTGGTTTATCAATCGGCTTTAGAAGGAAATTGAAATGGCCGTCTTTTACTTATAGCAACATGAGACTAGGAAAGATGGTGAAAGCCGATTATACTGGAATTTTGAGGAGTAACTTTTCCGGCTATAAGTCTCCGGCACTTTTTTCGGTCAAATTTGGATTCAGGTATGTTTCTGATCAGGGTTTAGAAATAAAAGGCTAAGGATTTATCCGGTGAATTTGAGTATCGTGGAAGGGTAAGAGGAGAAAGAAGCGGATTTGGGAGAATCTGGTTATGTCGTCTCATCGAAGTGAAGTCAGATACCATAGAAGTTAGATCGGAAAGATCGATCCAGTTAGGGATGTGCAGCCAAAGGAGAAGAGAAAATTACTTGTTTTATTTTTACTTAGTTTTTTTAGTTCTTTTCCAGTTTTTTGTCAGACCTTTAGGGTCTCCTTTCACGATCTATAGGATCTTCTTGTCGACCTTTAGGGTCTTTTTATTCTCGATCTTTAGGATCATTGTGTCTGTGTCTTGTCCAATTTCTTTCCCTTCATGAGGCACTTTGCATTTAAAGGTATGTAACTCTCATGAAGTTTTCAGAGGAGAGAAATAAAAATTATCATCCATGTATCATTGTGACTTTGTCACTTATTAATGGAATATGTTTTCCCTTGGCTAAAAAAAAAAACACATTGATTACGACTCAACTCGTTCGACTTGACCACCGATTTAATCACAACTCACTCATCACATAATAACTCGTCTAAATAAAGACAAAAGAGTAGGTGTAAAAATTCATGAGAAATTAGAATTAAGTTGTGTCTGTGTCTTGTCCAATTTCTTTCCCTTCATGAGGCACTTTGCATTTAAAGGTATTTAACTCTTATGAAGTTTTCAGATGAGAGAAATAAAAATTATCATCCATGTATCATTGTGACTTTGTCACTTATTAATGGAATATGTTTTCCCTTGGCTCAAAAAAAAAAAAACACATTGATTACGACTCAACTCGTTCGAGTTGACCACCGATTTAATCACAACTCACTCATCACATAATAACTCGTATAAATAAAGACAAAAGAGTAGGTGTAAAAATCCTATCCAAATTTATGTCTCTTTCTTACTATTTATGTCTAATTAATTTACACTTTTTACCATTTTACCCTTTTCAATCACTTAAGATGACGTCATTCACAATCTTCATCAACGGTTGTAATGAATCCGGAGAAAATTTCCTAGCAAAAAGAAACGGATGATGATGATGATAATGTCTTCTTCGATGAACCATTGACGAATCTGAACCGTTGATTTGATCAGTACTACCATCATCACCGTATCTAGGTTGATCTTTTCTAAGCTTGGTAATTAATTCAGGTCCCACTTCAGAAGCTTCATAAGTACGAGGATGACCGTCGGATCTTCCTTCCCAGTCAACGTGAGTCAAAGTTGCAGGTATACTTCCATGGCGGTCAATCATATTAATCAAAGTAGGAAAATAATGTTCTTCTGGATAACAAACATCTAATTTCTCACAGGGAAGCTTGAATTTTGACCAGAGAATTTCATCTTTAACAATTAACCTAGCATGTTTACGGGTCAAGATGAAGAATTGTGACCCGACCCGAAATTGATCAAATTGGATTTCGGGTAACATAATGTCGGATCCTCTAGCTACCCATCTATCAAAAGCACCTGGCTCATTGTTGAGTATCTCGATGAAACTCTTTTTTGATTGAATTAGGGTTTTATAAGTGAAATTGAAAGAGTGAAGAGGGATACAAGTTGGGGAAAGTAGAGCAAACATGGAGTTTGATGGGTCATGGAGGAGAGCATGAGAAAGAAGACGACGAGCAGCTGAAATGAGTGATGGAGTGAATCGTTGAGTGGGTTTTGATGGGATGACTCGGTTGGTGAATACACCTGAAAATGGTGGGTCATATGGGTGAGTTGGATCGGCATGGATGTAAATATTGAAGAGATAGTTTGATTTTTGAGTTTGGGTTTTGTTATTTTGGTTAAAGAAGAGTTCCCAAAGTGGAGAAAATGGGAGAGGAGTTGTTGTTAGGAACATGAAAGCGATTTTTTTGGGAGATGAAATCGGTGATGGGTTTGGGTTAACTCGGGAAGCGAGTCGAAAGAGTGATTCATCATCTTCCGGTGGTGGTGGTGGTGGTGGTGGTGGAGAATGAGCTCTGTTTTTATATTCATATCTAAGAGGAATGAAATTTCTTATATGGGTTTTGCTATATCTGTTGGTGACAGTGGTGGAGGAGGAGGTGGTGGTGGAGGAGTTGGTGGTGGTGTTGGTGGCGGTGAAAACAAGAGCAAGAGGTAAGCATAAGAGAAGAGCACAACAAAGAGATAAGGGTGATGGTGAGATCATTATCATCATCATCAACCCTTTCTTCTGTTCTTTAATTTTGAGAGAGAGAGAGAGAGAGAGAGAGGACAAGTGAAGGGAAAGTGGGGGTTTAGAAAGGGAAAGTGGTGGGAATTAGAAAGGGAAAGTGACAAAGTAGAGGTTTGGAGTTGGAGAAATTAAAATGTAAAAGAAATGAAAAGGTGGAAGAAGGTTGTTATTTGCTTTTATTGTTTCTCTCTCTAAGGGTAAGATGGGATATAGTTCATGAGATAGATATGAAAGTCAGTGAGGGATAGATTATATGACTTCATCAGTTTCACTGTTTTTCCCAGATTGGTAAAAGAACACACAATCTTTGTCCACCTGTGTTACATGCACATGACTTCACCAAACACCATTTAAACCTATTTTGGATTATTAGGATTTTTGGTAGTAATACATTAGAGTATTTCATATCCCAAAGAAAGAAGAAATTTCCAGACTAATTAGTTGTATATGTTACAAAAAAAAAAAAAAAGTTGATATGAACTTATCATTGGACTTAGAAACAATACGATTTCACCTCTTCTGAAAGTCGAACGTGAGACTTCTGAAATTTATATCAACACTTTCAACTACTTGAGCAAACAAGTGTCGACTACATGCTTTTCTAAGTGTGGAGAAGGTAGAGATTATCTCTTTTTCATTTTTCTAGGTCCAACTAGTTTTTATTTTCAATTCTAATTCTACCTTTATGCATGTCATTTAGCTAGACAACTCAGCCTTACATCGGTTGTAGTTGAACAAAAAGAAAAGCAAAAAAAAATCTTAACAAAAAAAAAAATAACATTGGTTGTATATATGCTTAAGAAAATTACATGAACTTTCCACTACACAAAGAAATACACTTCGATAAAAGATTATTTTCTAAATGGCTCCATAAAGTATAATTAGTTTCCCTCGTGTACCGTACGTGAAGGGAAATGCAGAAATTGTCTCCTTTTCGTTTTTTTCTCGTCTAGCTACGGGTACCATCATCTTTTCAATTCCAATTCTACTGTTACGTGTGCCAGTTAGCTCGTCAGCATATTCGGAGTCGTTCCTTCCCAAGGCAGTTGATGCCGATACATTATGAAATTTGGCCTTTTTTCATTCAACCATTGTGGTTCCTTCTTGAATTGAATCTAGTTTTAACCCTAGATGTTTCAATTGATTTTAATACTTTCCCAAATCAGACTTACATGAAGCTAATTGAAATTGCATGTGAGGCATTCAAGTTGCTACATGGAGTTATGTTGGTAGGTATATATACCGTTGTTCCGAGCAGGGGGTTTTATGGTGTGTTTTCTAACAACTTTGAGTTGGAAGGGATGATCAAGAAGGCTACAATACATTTTATAGGAGCAGACACTGACATGTGAACAACTTATGAAGGGGGCCAAATGGAAACGAGTGAGCAAGAGTTGGTTACTTACAAAGACATGTTGACCCATTGACTATAATAGTATCAGATAGGAAGGCCTGGATGTTTTCTCGATTGGACCCTTTCAGTAACAAGGTTACTCAGTCTAATTTGGGTATTTTCTCATTTGACCCCTTTGGGTAACAAGTTACTTATTTTGGTGCTTTTCCATTTGGTCCCCTTTTATTTAAAAAAAAATAACAAAACTATTCTCAGAATTCAACCGATGGAAGTGGGGAAGTGGGCGCGTATTTGGACGCACTGTGGATTTAGAGGTTGGTCCATCAACAAATTTCATTAATACTTTTACAACCCAAGTCCAAACAATTACAAATGCTTTTGTACCCCAAGCCCGAGCTCTGAAAATTAATGTAAGAAATTTCGTCATCTCAAAGACTCCGTGAGCGCGCCCAATAGGTCCATGCGTTTTTAAGTTTGAGCTTGCACAAATAGTGAGGGCAAGATTTTGTTAGTGGGGAAGGCTCTACAAGCATGTTACTAATCTTGTATTTGCTCCCATAGTCTAGGGCTAGGCTTCAGCCGCTCTGCTGAGCCATGTTAGATTTTCTCATTCCTACCGCATAGACCACCCCGCC
The DNA here is from genome assembly GCF_041429995.1 of Eschscholzia californica. Taxonomy (NCBI): domain Eukaryota; kingdom Viridiplantae; phylum Streptophyta; class Magnoliopsida; order Ranunculales; family Papaveraceae; genus Eschscholzia; species Eschscholzia californica. Next base: position 47,198,901 of record NW_028238472.1, read on the forward strand.
TTGGTTCCCAAACCACATGTGATGCCTCGTGCTCCAAAAGAAAGTACGGGCTCATTTTAATCTGATTGACGAAGGATACTACGCTGGAACTAAGTGTCATATGTCAGTCGTCAAAGTTCACCTTCTTGCTTTTGGAGCAACGATCATCACAACTACTATCCACTTTGTAACGGTTTGCGTTTTTTTTTAGTAGTTAGGGCCAAGTTTTTTTTTTCTTATGTCAACAACCTGGAGTGGTCAAGTACTGGAGGGATGACCTCTCCATCTTATTGAGGCATGAAAATTCTGGTCATTCTACGTGGTCACAACTCACAACGGTGTACTTCAAGAATTCTAGTTATAAATTGGCTCTTTCAACAAAAAAATTATAAATTGGCCAAGTCAAGGAAGCATACGTTGGGACAACTTTGATTAGTGGTGCCTTTAAAGTCTTATTTAGTTGACTTGATAAATTTTCAGGCCCTTCCATGGAATCGAACTTGGGGCCTCTGCATTGCAGAGTAGATGCACTTACCAACTGGACTACCAGTCGTTGGCCATAAATAATCTTCTATACTATCTTCTAATGGATCCATAAGAAAATCATAAGAAAACATAAAGAAAGAACCAGAGAAATTCTGTAGGCACTACTTCTAGATGGTTGAATAAGCATTTTACAACTAGGCTGCAACATCATTCTTCTATGTTTTGGTTTTCAACATTGTAAGGAAAATGAATTTATGACCAAAGTTAACAGGAAACCAACACTAACATAAATGTTGTCAAGAACGATTTGCTCGAACATGGCCCAAATGTTTGTTGGTTGAATAATCGGAGCATTCAAACTCAACTTTACCCTTTAATTTATGTTTTATGTCTCAATTATGTTTAATCTTGTTTGGTTATCTATAAACCACCTCCTAACAACAGCATGGCCCTTTTGTTGCTTTCTTTAACTTTATTATTTTGGGTTCTACAAATAAGTGTTTATGCTTGTTTGTCTCAAATCACAAGTTTATTTGCAAATTTTTGTACCCAACTAGGGCCTATATAGCATTTCCCACCTGGTTTTTGTTAGGAGCAAGGACAATGGAGAGCCCTCATTTTCATTAACTTTGAAATGACTGGTGTAGTCCATTCAACAGTTCATTCTTTCCATCTCATAACCCATTTGTCATAAGGGGTCATAGAAACAAAAATTTACAACATTTCTGAACTATAAAAAGTTTGTAATAACTCTGCAAGAGATTTGCAACGACTTACAAAAAAAATTTATAATATTTTGTAAGAAGTTTCTAACAACTTTGCAACAATTTGCAAAAGTTTTACAATAACTTACACGAGAGTTGTAAAAAATATTAAATTTTAACTTAAAAAGTACAAACTTTAGATTTTACGGACGAAAAATAACATTTATTTTTTAACTTAAAAAAATTTATAATTGAATCTTCGACAAATTTTATGTTTATATTATCTAACTGGGTCTCGTCCAAATTTCTTATTTATAGTATTTTTTTTTTTTTTTTTTTTTTTTTTTATAGTATTTAAGTACATTGTAATAAGAATAGACATCACAATCATTAATTATACATATTATAATGTAACAAAAGTACTTTCTTAAAACATAGTTAAAGGAAAAGGTAAAAGGACCACATGAATACCCAAAAAAAATTCAACTATAAAATTGGGGTTTGGGTTAAAAAAAACAAATGGTTAGGGACTCTCAAATAGCTAACTAACAACCTTTCTTATCCAATAGGAAATCGATGAAAAGAAATAAAATCAAATAATTAAACATCCGTGCAAGTGACACATGATAATGGTCGGGGGTTGCTTTGATACCACTGATAATGACATCACAAACAACTATCACCCACCATACATTTAACTATGGTTAGGATTAGGGGGTCTCAAAGATAATGAAAAAAGTTAGAGGTTTGTTATGTGCTCAGTGGTATGATGTGGTGAATTATGATATAATCCAATCACATCTTGGGGATGCATCCACGTGTATATGTAGGTGACATCAAAACCCCACACTAATATCACTACATGTTTCTCTAAATAATTGAGTGAAACGACTAATAGACAATTTTTTGTTGTTGAAAAGGTATGGAGTTCGCTTCCATTTTATTTTTTTAAAAGATAGCTTATATAACTATAAAGTAACAGTGTTATTACAATACATGTTAGAAATAAATTTTGAAATGTACTTCTGAAATTTATTATTTTAATTTTTTCTAGTTCATTTGGCAAGCTTATCGGTAAGGATATTGCGTAGTCTGGCTACGTAGGAGAATTGAATACTGTTAAACTTAGAAATGAGAGTTTTGACTTGTCAGATGTGAGTTGCAGTGTCTTCCTTCAACTTAACACCTTCAAATGTTTATTTACTTCAAATAAACCATTTTCATCTACAACATTATGTCCATCTATATAAATAAAAGGTTCCTTAACAAAATAAAAATAAAAATAAAAGGCAAAAGAGATGTCAGAGAGTTTGTAGTGATATATCCCTTTTTTTTTTCTCTTTGTTTATTTTTATGTAATTTTACTTAAACTCAAAATTGTTTTTATTTAATTAAGTAATTAGAAAATTAAGTTAGTGGAAAATTAATTTCTTTTGTTGATTAAGTTAGTTGGTTAATGGATGAGTTAGTGGAATCATGTTACTAGTGGTCTTAGTTAGTGGGTAAAATTTGGGTCTATAAATAGACTTGTCTTTTTAGTTTATTTCCATCAAATCAAGTCAAGTAATTCAATTCAGATAAATATCTTCTTCATTTTTCAATGGCTTAGTGAAAATATCAGCCATTTGTTCTTCTGATTTGCAAGACTTCACATCAATCTCATCGTCCTTCACAAGCTCACGAATGTAATGATACTTTATATCGATGTGTTTACTTCTTCCATGAAATACGTGCGTCACAACAACCAACAAAAAATGCGCGATAAGCTCAACAAATGTAATATGTTGCGCCAAGTTTGTGAGAGTCTCACATACAAAAAACTAAGGTGGTCATTTCTATAAACAATTAGATCTAACTCGTTTGAATGGTCTGGGCTGAATTGATTTCAGAATGTTTACTTTTATATTTGACTTGTCCTTCTGCTCGTATATATGGATTACTCGAGTTATTCAAACATAAAATAAGTCTGAATAAAGAATCTATTATTTAAGATATCCTAAAATGACTAGCGTAAAAGTCACATATCCGATTCTGATCAGAACTGAAAATCCACGAGTTATAGATTCAGGAATAGATTTAAGGGTTATTTCCCTAATGACCCCCTACTTTGTGACCAGCTTCCTGCCTAGCCCCCTACTTTACAAGAAATGCCCATATGGCCCCCTTCTGTTATAACACCGTTACTCTCTCTCTTCCATTTCTTTTCTCTCTCCTCCAACATGTTTTCTCTCTCTGCCACCTCGTTAAAACCTGCCAACTCATCATCTTCTCCGGGAAGGTCGCCGGCCGACCAATTTCCGGCCGGCGACCTTTAAACCTAAAAAGAATTATTTTTTTTTTCATCTCTCCTCTCTCTCTCTCTAAAAAAAAAAAAAAAATTTTTTTTTTTTCACCTCCCTCTCTCTCTCTCAACTCCGGCGAAGGGGGTTACCCTTTGCCGGAGGACCTTTAAGGTCTGCCGGAGCAGATCAAGGTCTGCTCGGGCAGACCTTAAAGGTCCTCCGGCGAAGGGTAACCCCCTTCGCCGGAGTTTAGAGAGAGAGAGGGAGGTGAAAAAATTTTTATTTTTTTTTTTTAGAGAGAGAGAGGAGAGATGAAATTTTTTTTTTTAGGTTTAAAGGTCGCCGACCGGAAATTGGTCGGCCAGCGACCTTCCCGGAGAAGATGATGAGTTGGCAGGTTTTAACGAGGTGGCAGAGAGAGAAAACATGTTGGAGGAGAGAGAAAAGAAATGGAAGAGAGAGAGTAACGGTGTTATAACGGAAGGGGGCCATATGGACATTTCTTGTAAAGTATGGGGCTAGGCAGGAAGCTGATCACAAAGTAGGGGGCCATTAGGGAAATAACCTAGATTTAATAGGGTCCCGACCCTCTCTTGACGTATCATTTGGAAAAAAAACAAAAATAAAAAGAGCTCTACCCTTCATAATAAACGGGTTAGGAGTTGAGTTATTCGATTTTGGACCACAACCCTAGTAGTGATAGGTCTATCCAAGTTCTAACGCCTGTTGCCTGTTGGCAGGGCCCCCCCCCCCTCTTCTCTCACAGGCTCACACATCACTAAATCCGTACTGTCCCCATCTCTCTCTCTCTCTCTCTCTCTAATAAATAGTAGCTCTCAAACTCTTCCCCCTTTCAACAAGTATTGAAGAAACCCTTTTGACCCTTGCTCAGAAATTGAGTCTTTTTTAATTTGCTTTTATTTTTTCATGTCAGTCAGACTAAAAGTTGAGGATTGAAGGGGGAGGGAGAGACAGGTTGAGGAAGAAGAGGTAACAACAACAGGTCCCCATTGAGAGATTTGTTTTCAATTTCAAAAACCCACACTCAGTTTCTCTCTCTCTCTTCATCTCATTTTGAGCTGTTGTTACTGAAGAAGATGCCAAGACCTGGTCCAAGACCTTATGAGTGTGTTAAAAGAGCTTGGCATAGTGAAAGACATCAACCCATGAGAGGTTCTCTTATTCAAGAAATTTTCAGGTATGTTTTTGTAACCCTTTCACTCTCTAAAAATAAAATCATTTCTTTCCCCCTATTGAGACACCTCTATAATGTGTTTGATTATTAGGGTTGTCAATGAGAGTCATACTTCTGCAACTAAGAAAAATAAAGAATGGCAAGAGAAACTCCCTGTTGTTGTCTTAAAAGCTGAAGAAATTATGTACTCCAAAGCCAATTCTGAGGTGATCTTTTGTTTTCTCCATCTTATAGTTTTTTCATTTTTCTGTGCCATGATTCTTAATCTTTACAAAAAAATCAAAGTCTCATTTTTTAATGTTGGATACCCACTTCTAGGCAGAATACATGGATGTTAAAACACTATGGGATAGGGCAAATGATGCCATTGATACTATCATAAGAAAGGAAGAAGGTACTGAAACAGAAGGGCTTCTACAACCTTGTATTGAAGGTACCCACTTCTTCTACTTCATTTTAAGCTCACTATTTGATCATAACAAAAAAATTCTAGAATTGGGTTGTTGCCATTTGGGGGAATTTGGGAAGTTTTGATATGACTCTTTGATTTGTTGTCATTTGGGGGAGTTTTAATATGATTTTCATTTTAAGTTCACTCTATGACCATGACATAAAATTCTAGAAATGGGTTATTGTCATTTGGGGGAATTTAGAAAGTTTTGATATGATTTGATCATTTGAGATTAGATATTTTGAAAAGGAAATACTTTTGTGTGTAATTTGTGTCTTGTATTTGTTTGTTTTTTAATCAGCTGCTCTAATTTTGGGTTGCACTGCAAGAAGATCTTCAAGAAGCCAAAGGAATAGTAATCCAAGGTGTTATCTCAGCCCCAAAACTCAACAACAATCTCATCTCCCTCCAAGAATTCCAGAGATTGCAACTCAAAAAGGAGGATCATCTCATTTAGAGCCTCCCCATTCAGTAAATCCAACATCTTCTTCACATTTCATGTCATACCCTTCAAATATTCCTAGATCGACGAATGTGAGTTCGACTAAGTTTGGCCCCGAATCTTGTACGCCTTCAACATTGGATCACTATTCCACCGTTAATCAAGAAGTCCCTTTGTCTTTGGGAAATTTTCCTCGGGGCTTAGATAATCAGATATTTCCAGCAACTAGCACATCGTCAAATTTGGGTCGGGTATATCCCTTGTATTATGGTGTTCCTCATCAATCTATAAGACCTCAGTGTGAATATCAAACTCCTCGAAGCTCACATTCCAATACTTTTGTTGTTGCACCTAACACTCAGTGGAGTGCAGAACCGAGCATGAAAGGTTCCTTGCAGAATTTCTTTCCAAGTCACGAGCCTCAGAGTACTTCAACCATGCTTAGTCAAGCAGATTTGAGGAATAAATCAGAAAATTCACCTCAGATTAGTTGTGATTTATCATTGCAGTTGGGTGTTTTGTCAAATCCATGTGAAATTGCAAGGACTAACTTGATTCGAGGTTTTGAAGATACTCGACCAAGTAGTTCTCGAGAATGCTTCAAATCTGGTGACCGACCCCCACGAATAGAGAATGAGTTTTGTTTCTTTCCTGCAAAAAATACTGATGACGACTTGGAGTTCTGTTCCAGAAAATGGAGTTCCGAGGGTAATGCTCTGAATTTGGAATCACCAAGTAGAAAAAGGAAAGAACCTGTTAGAATATCTGAAGGGGAAGCCCGCTCTTCTCCCCAGCCCAAGTTTTGTCCCGACCTATTTTTCGGTAAATTCAAGAAGCTTGATAAGTAGGAAACATTTATATCATATTCTTTGAAATCTTATGATGACACGAAGAAGATGCATCTATAAATCTTCTTTCCAATGTTGTTGTGTCACTGTTGTTTCTTGTCATCGGTGATAAGTTGCAATTGCAACTATCAATGCAATTGCAACTATCAATGCAATTGCAACTATCAATGCAATGATTATGAACTATGAATTGCTTGTAGTTGTCGGCTTAAAGATCTGCTTAGATCATGTTTATAAGAGATCATTTTGGATTTCGTTTTGTGTACAATCTTATCTTCCTAGCACTGATTACTCGGTTAAGTTATTGTAGTTGACGATATTATGGATCTTACTGCACCAAAACATTGTTTCTTTGATTCATATAAACTGCAGTACCATGGAAAACTGAAGAGGAAATGCTTCCAATTTATAAGAGCTTTAGGACTCAAGCTTTGTAGGGTATAAACTGAGCTTCTAGTTAAACTACTTTCCATGTATATTTTGCTCCGTTTTAACTCAATTTCGGGTAATGCTTCCCCTCACTTATGTTGTTGAGAAATCTAGCGAACTTTAGTATCTTGATTTTGTGGCTCATATACCTATATCGTTGGTACTTATGCTGTTATGCATCTCTGATAATCAATATGATTCTCTTGTAACTTGAAGATCTGGTTCAGTGTTCTCCTTTGCTTTAGTTTCTTGTACAGTAATAAGGAAGGTAGAAACTGTGAGGTGGTTGCATTAGCAGCCCTGTAGTTATTCATAATATCTTTCACCTTTAAACCTGGGTGGCATCTCATTGGTCCGGATCCTTTGGGGGCCTAATGGAAAGCTGGCTGGGTCTAATGGTTTTTTGTGAAAGAACGAACCTTTGCAGAGCAGTTTCTAATGAAGTATTTAGAGGTGTTTTAGAGACTTATCAAGGGAGATGAGGCCATTCAGAGGGAAGCTTGACTTATCAACGGAGACCCGTGGTGAAAAGTTTGGATTGGGTGAATCCTACTTAAACACCGCTCTATCCTGGACAACTCGAAATGTAATTAGTGATCTCCCACTTCTCCTGTTTAATATATGCACAAATTTGGGTTTCTGATTCCTCTCCTTTTCAAGATTTGACCCCATTTCCGATAGTGCAAAGTAAAAATAAATAAATAATTATTTAGTATACAAGGATCATGGTAGAATAAAGGGGGGAGAGAGAAAAAAGATGGTAGTGGTCGGAGGTGGTGGTAGGACGAGAGAAGCCGAGGTGGTGGGGCTACAGAAATCTTGGATGCCCCAGATATAAAACGTTGTTCCCAAAGCTACGACCATCCAGCCGTTCTTGTGGAAGTGATTTTCTTTTTTGGGAATGGATTCTTGACTTCATTACATTTGAATGACATTGATACATCATAAATATAATATGCAATATATCAATGATTCATGAATGAATTGAACTAATTAATCACCAAACATGTGTGAAGATTACGGTGGAAGAGTTAAGTTAAACCTACTGAGGTGTTACCTATCTCAATCTATTTATGGATGCATCTGTTGATGTCTCTCTATATGAATTTGTCTATCCATTTCTGTATATACTTAACTATATATCTTTACTTTTGGCATTATGTTTCTTTGGGACACAGTAGTGTAGTGTGTGTGTGCAGATCTCGAGGTCTGAAATCAGCATCGGGAGAAGGGGAACCATATCTCATGCTCCATTTGTTGTAGAAAATGCGACACCTAGTTGTTTTCTAACAACAAAGAGCGAATGTCAGAGTGAAGTTGAGTGGCATATCGATCTGAATTTGCCACCTCAATCTTTTACAGTGTCAATATAGAGTAGTAGTAGTGTTACTCTAAATTGACACTATAAAAGATTGATGTGAAAAATTCAGATGGTGTCGCATTTTCTCCAATAGATGGAGCATGATGTGGTCCCCCTTCTCCCTGTGCTGGTTTCAGACCTCCAGATCTGCACACACTGCTGAAGCAGGAAGCATAGGCACAAGGGTAATCAATGAAAGATTATCCTATGCCGTCATACTTGATAAGTATCTCATCATTTGGGTGGAAGATTATCCTAGAGAAATACGGTAGAGAGAAACAATGAAAGAGAGGCAGACAGAGATGTAAATATTGAGTTTGTTTGGATTTATACTACGAATTTTGTTTTGGGGAATCAGATTTTTTTTTTTTACCCAACTTCTCAATTAGTTGTTTTTCTTAAAAAGATTAGTTATAATTTTTCTTTGATCATAACATAAACTTCTAGAACTGGATTGTTGTCATTTGGGGGAGTTTTAATATGATTTTCATTTTAAGTTCAGTGTATGACCATACCATAAAATTCTAGAAATGGGTTGTTGTCATTTGTGGGAGTAAAAATATTTTGAAAAGGAAATACTTTCGCTTGCAATTTGTGTCTTTTATTTCCTTGTTTTTTTAATCAGCTGCTCTAATTTTGGGTTGCACTGCAAGAAGATCTTGAAGAAGCCAAAGGAATAGTAATCCAAGGTGTTATCTCAGCCCCAAAACTCAACAACAATCTCATTTCCCTCCAAGATTTCACGAGATTGTAACTCAAAAAGGAGGATCATCTCATTTAGAGCCTCTTCATTCAGCAAATCCAACGTCCTCTTCACATTTCATGCCATACCACTCAAATGTTCCAAGATCGACAAATATGAATTCGACTAAGTTTGGCCCCGAATGTTGTAGCCCTTCAACATTGGATCACTATTCCATCGTTAATCAAGAAGTCCCTTTGTCTTTAGGATATTTTCCCCGCGGCTTAGATAATCAGATATTTCCAGCACATAGTCAAATTTGGGTCGGGCATATCCCTTGTATTATGGTGTTCCTCATCAATCTATAAGACCTCAGTGTGAATATCGAGCTCCTGGAAGCTCACATTCCAACACTTATGTTGTTGCATCTAACGCTCAGTCGAGTGCAGACCCGAGCATGAAGGGTTCCTTGCAGAATTTTGTTCCAACTCACGAGCCTCAGAATACTAAAAACCATGCTTACTCAAGCAGATTTGAGGAATAAATCTGAAAGTTCACCACAGATTATTTGTGATCTATCATTGCAGTTGGGTGTTTTGTCAAATCCATGTGAAATTGCACGGACTAACTTGATTCAAGGTGTTGAAGATACTCAACCTAGTAGTTCTCGAGAATGCTTCAAATCTGGTGACCAATCTCCACGAATAGATAATGAGTTTTGTTTCTTTCCTGCAAAAAATACAGATGACGACTTGGAGTTCTGTTCAAGAAAATGGAGTTCTGGTTTAGTGCATCTCTAGTAATCAATATGATTCTCTTGTATGTTGAAGATCTGGTTTAGTGCTTCTTTGCTTTAGTTTCTTGTACAGTAAGAAGAAAGGTAGAAATGCATTGTCAGTGCTGTAGTTCTTCGCAATATCTTTCGCCTATGCTATATACCTGGGCGGCATGTAATTGGCCCGAGTCTTTTGAGGCTTACTGGAAAGCTGGCTGGCTCTAATGCTTATTTGCGAAAGAAAGAACCTTTGCAGAGCAACCTCTAATGAAGTATTTAGAGGTGCTTCAGACTCTTGGAACTTGGAAGTACAGAGATGAGGCCATCCTCGAGGGAAGCCCGACTAATCGACGGAGGCCCATGGTGGAAAGTCGGGATTGCATGAGTCGTACTTAAACACCACGCTCTTCCGTCGGTAACTCAAAACGTAATTAGTAAACTCTGAATGCTCCTGATTTAATATATGCATGACTTCGGTTTCTGATTTATCTCTATTTCATGATTTCACCCCATTTTTGGTAGTGCAAAATAAAAATACTTATGTTTTTTTTGTTGTTGGAATTAAAAATACTTATGTTAGTATGTAAATTATAAAAATATAACGAGGACATACTAGGATCATGGCAAAATCTGGTGATGTTTCGATGTGACGAGCTCTAATAGGGTCTCGAGAGGTCTGCAACAATAAGATCTTATTTTTATATAAGCAAGTTTTTTTTAGTACAAGGTGGCGTTTTGAAGTCATGGTAGGTTCCTTCGACCAAAAATAACTCATGATGGAATCAAGTGATGTCTCAATAATATTGTTTTCCCGAGCTCAGTCCTCAGTTGTGCGCATGAAGTTGTGATTTGTGTGCACAAGAATATAGAAGGGTTCTCTTTACAAACCCGATCGAGGAAGTATGCTCATAGGCATTTTTTTTCATTTCATCTTTATATCATTTTTTGTAAATATTTTATTTAATTCCACTTCACCTATCTTTTTCTTATTCTTCACTATTATGGTCCCCCGCGGAAGGTCATCGGTGGAAACCTTTTGCAGTGACTTTCACAAGAAAAAAAGAATACCTTCATATTCCTCTTCTTAACACCACCACCATTTGTTCTTTTGCTCCCTATCCTCTCACTCTCTCTCTCCCTCCCCCCCCCCCCCCCCCTTCCTTCCCTCCCTCCCTCTCTTCTTACTTCCCGCGAAGAGGGGAATCAAAAAAGGGGATTATCCCATTCGCTCGAACAAAGGGAGAGGGACGGAGGGAGGGAGAGAGAGAGAGAGCTGGTGGTGAGAAAAAAAGAGGAAATTATTTTTATATGAAAATTGTCTCCAAGCAACCTTAATGTGAGGGGGATGAGAGAGACATATTACTTTTCTTTCTTTTTTTGTTGAAGGGAGAGACAAATTACTTTTTTTTTTTATGAGAAATATATATTAAAAGCAATCCGACAAAGTCTAACAACGTCAAACTAACTGGAAGCGGAAATACAAGAAGGCTCGACATTCCACACCCTTTTCTGACAATTAATTCTACCCCATTTAGCTAGTGCATCTGCTTTAGTGTTGATTTCTTTGAGGGCATGAGTGAATATGATCTCTGTGAACTGAATCTTGAGTTCTAGCGACTTATCTATGATCTGCTTGGATTGCCAATGTAAACCTTCCTTCTGGTTATTGATGTAATTAATGATATTTAGATTATCACTTTCAATTTGAATATGTTGGATTTGAAGTTGACTTGCCCATACTATGCCGTGGTGGATGGCCAAGCTTTCACGTTCTTCTGAATTTTGTCCTCTCACGGTATCTGCGACAGCTATTATAAATCTTGCTTCTTCGTCATGAATAATGAACCCTATTCCAGCTGGTTCTGCCAATTGCGTGAACGATGCGTCTACATTGATTTTAAGAAATTGTGTCGATGGAGGGCTCCATTGTTGTTTCCTTGGTTCTTTCCTACATTTCTTTGTTAGTAATGATTCAACTTTAAGTGGTGTGGTGGGCGTATTGTTGATTCTAGCATCTCGCTTTCCATATGAACCATAAATTTTTGCCTATAAATTCGTGGTTTCCTCATCCAGTGGTTTCCATTGCTGAATCCATTGTTTGACCATCGTCAATTGTTCTTTTCTGACATGAAAATGAAACCATATTGCTCTGGCATAGTTACAGTGTAGCATCACATGGTCTATTGTTTCGATAGCATCACAGTTAGTACAGGTGTTAATGTTACCAATATACCTGCCAATTTTGTCCCTTACTGGTAGACTGTTGGTACAACATTTTCATAGAAATAGTTTTATCATTGGGATCGTGTTCATGCTCCATATGAACCAGTCTGTTGTATCATTCATAATGTTATAATTCTCATTTCTCAAATAATTATACATAGATTTTAAGGAAAACTTACCTAATTTCGTGAACGTCCATTTAGACGTATCTTCATTCTGCAAATTAATACTAAGGATAACATTGCAAATATTGTGATCAAAACAATTGTTAAGCATTTCAGTATTCCAATTGTTGTTAGTAATTAACCGGGCGATCCATTCAAGGTTAGAGTTATGTTGATTGTTAATGGGAGGGGGGGTGGTTCGGGATCCAAAAATCATGCCAGATACTAATCTTAGTACCTTTATTGATATCCCAGAAGACTAATCTATCCATTTGGCTGAATTGTTTACTGATAGCTTTCTAGGGTCAAGAATGATTAGCCTTAGGGGGGAGGGGTTTAGTAGATTTGGGGAAGTACTTAGCTTTGAAGACTTGGACCCAGATGGATTGGAGGTTGTTGAGAAACCGCTAGTTCAGTTTGATGAGGAAGGCTTGATTGTCCAGATGCGGTGGATGATAGAATGAGATGTGAGGTGGATTAAAAAGTAAAATATTTACAAAGATGTTACAAGGATAGAACTTAGAAAAGAACAAAAAAGAAAATTGTAGTCTTACTGTGCAAATTGAATTGTCGGACACTTTAAAAAAAATTGAATTGTCGCACACTTAAGAAATCTCACAAACTAAAAACCAAAATAGAATTAACCCAAACACAAAAATAATTGAAGATAAAAGAAAAGTTCTTTTTAAGTTAGTTTGAATTAAAACTAAATTTTAACACAAATTCATCTGTATAAACTTTTGCAAATTATATAGAGTGTTCTAACATTCAACTTGCGGACGCAATAAATTCCTTTTGACCAACTATTACATATATAAATAAAAAAAATTGGCCAGTCACCCACGAAAAGCACAATCGAGAGTCTAAAATCATCAATCGTGTAAAACCGTTATCGAAGGTTTTATGCGCACGTGGCTATCATCAAGGTCGATGCCTTATCACCCATCTCTCAACCTTGATATGTTGCGGTCATCCAAACCTATATAAGCAGGGCCGGTCCTGAGATTTTGGAGGCCAAAAGCGAGTTTGAAGAATGTGGCCTACATGAGTTTTACAAGGAAAAAAAATTCTATAACGAAACTTTCTACATTTTTTTTGCACATAATGTGAGGTTTAAAAATGAAACTTGTGTACATAACTCGTAATCCGAATCGAATGATCTGATTGTGTTACTCGTAAATCAGTTTCGGTTCGGGGAGAACCCTCGAGAGATCTTAGATGATCTCCCGATCAAGTGGTTCATTGAGGAACTCGATGCGTCAATAGCTTGTTCAATTTCCTTTTTTCAAATAGAAAAAATAAAGTATTAGAAAATGATTCTCTAAGAAAATAACCGTAAGAAATTTCAGCCTTATTTTTTTTTGTGCTTAAGGTGATCGTGTTGGTTGTGGTTTGATGACAGTTGTGTAGCGGAGGTTTAGTATTGATGGTGGTTGTGGTGTTGAAATTTAGTAATGATGGTGATAATGGAAGTACAGTGGTAGAGGTTTAGTAATAGTGGTGGTAGTGGAGGTACAATTTGAAAATTTAGTATTTGATTTGGTAGAGGTGTCAACTAAAATAATTAAAAAAAAATAATTTAATGTTGGTGGATAAGGCGATGAAGTTTAGAAATGGTGGTGCTGATGGTGGTGTTAGTGGAGGTACACAAAAAAGAAATGCTTATGCTTGAGATCAAATCCTGGTTGTTTGAACTATCTAACATGGTTACAACCAATTGAGCTAAAGTAACCTACATGTTATATTCGGTCATTCTACTATAGAGATAGGAGCCTCCTTGATTCTATATTTGTAAGCTTAATGTGAGGCCCTCTGGCCCTGGGGTCCGAAGCAAGGCTTTGCCTACTTGCACCCCAATGTCGGCCCTGTATATAAGCATATCAAGTTTTTCCTAACAATGAATTAACAATCATCTTCTTCGCTCAAAACTCTTTGAATTATTTCCTTAACTTGCAAAAATACCACACTGACTTGCGCGTCTAAGTGTTTTACTCCATTTTCACCTAAGTCCGACCCAAACGAAGAAGCAATTCATTAATAAGTTGTCGTCTGACAATACTAAAATAAGTTACTTCTTTTTCCAAAAAAAAATAAGTTACTTCTTTTACTTATTTAAGTAGAAAAGCAAAAAACTTAGTTTGCTAACTCATAAATTTCTAACTTCACTTATTTAAGTTAAAATTTGACTTATAGGTTGATACCTAGGGGTGGGAAAAAGATCCGGAAGACCGCTATCCGACCCGTTCGACCGAGATAAAAAGTGTCCATGGGCACCCGATGGTCATAACGGTCAGTGTCCGACCGGCCCGAAAGAATTGGCGGACGGTCACGGTCAAAATTTTATGTCGAAGGACCGACCGCTGACCGACCGATACGAGTGACCGAATAGGTTGACCGACTAAACTGTCCTCATTTTTAGAAGTTGACCGTTGAATTTTATAGACATATAAATATATGATGTTCGTTGGCTATAGTCATATAGTCCTCTGGAAGACCAAACATTAGTGAATGGCTTAATTATATCTTGTCGAATGATGATCAACTGTGTTTTTTCTTTTTTATATTTACTTTTGACTTATAGGTTGATACCACATAAAACCACACATCATCAAGGTCCATATTGGAAGATGTTCATCTTCAGGTGACCATTATGTATAGTTGTTCATTCTTTGGGGGGTCAAAATGGAAATTAACCATTTATACAACCCAGCGTGGCCCGTTTTATAGCCCTAGTATCATCTTCTTTTACGAATCACCAGTTCTTCAACTCTCATCATCATCTCTTTTTGAAGCTCAAAACCAGATAGAGAAACTAGAGAGAGAAAGAGAGTAGACCGAACCAAATGCCTCACAACATTTCACTTCTTCTCATTTCATCTTCTATCAACAGATAAAAACTGAAATCAATCATCATCAAGAACTGTTTATTAATTAAATGGCACTTTCGATCTCATTCCCTTCATCTTCATTAGGTTACAGTTCTGATCATCGTTCAAACCTAACAATCTCATCCACACACAGAAGAAATTCACTTTGTAGATACCAGAAACCCTTATTAGCTATCTATTCAACACAACTCAACCAGAACAGAAAGAAGAAGGAAAAGAAGAATACGATCTTCTCCTCTACTTCCTTCTCTACTAAACGCCGCTTCGGTTTCACTTCAATTAGAGCAGCTGCTGATTACTATTCAACACTTGGTGTTCCAAAGTCTGCCAATATCAAAGATATCAAAGCTGCCTACCGAAAATTGGCTCGTCAGGTGCTCCAAATACACTCTCTCTTTCTCTCTCTACAATTGTATTTGTGTTCTTATTTACATACATCTCTTTTTTTAGATTGATAGTAAAGTTTGTGAAGACATAGTGAATCTTAACCTAATTTTATGAAGCTAATATCCAGTGAAGGATATTGAAGCATTTTGACATCTAAAACCTGGTAACTTGGGAAGAACTCAATAGTTTAGCTCCAAATATTTAGACATTTATGTTCCTATTTAGAAGAAGGCACTATAAAAGTTGAAGATTGCTTTTTGATGGAGTACATTTTATCTGTCCAGTAATGTTCTTTTTATCCAATTATAATTTGTTCAAGCTGAATGTAAGAAATGGGAATTTTCGAATGAAATTTAGATATGGTTATTAGTGATAGATAATGATAAAAGAAAAACTCCCATAATCGGAATGTCGAGAAAGGGTCCTTGTTAGGGAACTTGGGGGTTCATGTTGCATCACCCCCATTATGGATATGTAAGCAGTTTACTTTTCCGCTTTGTTGATTATTGTTGTGGTAACTTGGGGGTTCATGTTGTATCACCCCCATTATGGATATGTAAGCAGTTTACTTTTCCGCTTTGTTGATTATTGTTGTGGTAACTTGGTGGTCAGTAATTGAATCAAGCTTGAGTTTCAATGTGCCGATTAGTACTTAATAAAAGTAATGGAAACTTGAAGGTCATTTATTTAAAGCATTGATTACCAAACTCTGCTCAGCGCAGCTCATGCTATCAGAAATTTCGTGAACAGTTTGACAAATGAAGGCTATTTTAGGGATCTAACATTGATTCTTATTGAAGATGGCCGAACTGTGCTCATAGTATCTAGTGTAACTAGTCGTTATGCTGGGAAGGATGCTATAGGAAGTTGTAGTTTTGGGTTCTGAGATATGATATAATACTGGTGTTATTTGGAACATTATGATGGTTCTACATTTGTGGTTTGGTTGAGTAGGGTTCAAGTTATTTATTGAACCTACATGATCTTATTGTTTTCAAACATAAACACAGAAGGGAGGTGTGGCAACTCGTTCCGGCTGCAATTATATGGAGCATATGGAAAGATAGGAACAATAAGATCTTTAAAGAAAAGAACCTCAACTCTTCAGTTGATATCGAAGATGTGAAAGGAACAATCTTCGCTTAGATTAGGAGAATAGAAAAATTTAAGAATGTATCTTATCTTGATGTTGTTATGCAGTGGGATACACGGATGATGTGAGACATTGTCCAAAGTATCCCGCCCACCTGTATATAGTTTTCTTTCTCTAATATATTCATTCTAACTTTCAAAAAAAAATCTCTGGTTCCTTTTAATAATTTACTCTCACACTGTTTTATGATCTTGTAGACTTTTTTTTTTCTTGATACTGACCTAGCGGGTCGATGTGTGTGTTTATGCAAAAGTATCACCCTGATGTCAACAAGGAGCCTGGAGCAACAGATAAATTTAAGGAGATCAGTACTGCATATGAGGTATGCTACATCGTAACATTACTATCTTTTTTGGTTCACTTTTTCCAATGTCTTTCTAGAAGAATGAGAAAATATGAACTCTTCTCCAGTGCCATTGAGTGTAAGGGGAGTGATTTTAAGGGTTTAGTAGAAACAGTGAGTTCTTACTTCTTAGGCTAGCAGTTCCGACTCCATAGGCTCCACTAAGAGATAAAAGTTATCTTGTAACTCAAATTTGACACGCAGAGACACATTGATCATATTCGAGTTCCTCAATAAAACAAATACACATAGTCTGCAGTATCTAATTTCATCTTTTTAACTGAAAGTAAGTCTCCAAACTCGCAACGTTTCTCTTTTGAAACTTGTCTGCCTTTCAATGGATGGACTCTATAAATCTTGTTTGCAAGTTTCTATCTCCTTTTCTGGCTGAACCTCATGTCCTTCACTTCCTTTTCTAAACTATGTGTTCCCTGCAACTTCTTTTTTAACTATAATTAAATTAATTAATCGAACTCTCATGTATACAAAGAACCACTATTTTACTTACACTCAGATCTATTTTTTAGTGTGATAATGTTTATTTGATTTCTGAAGCACTACATTGTCAGGTGCTATCAGATGATAAAAAGAGGGCGTTATACGATCAGTATGGTGAGGCTGGAGTGAAGAGCAGTATGGGAGGTCCAGGTGGAGCTTATGCGGTATCATAGTTAATTCACCTTTACCATGCATTTCCTGAGGATAGCAATATAACATTATTTTCTTATAACATTCTTTTATATAGAGAAGACTGATTATTCTTCTGCACATAATATCCCTAAATTACTTGTTTAGCCATGTGCTTTACATAAATTAAGGTTGAGGGCTTGAATATCTTTTATCCAGTTGAAGAGTGATGCAGTTTTTAATGTTATGTATGTATATATATATACATATATATAATGTAATGCATGGACGCTGTTGTGGGTATTCAGCACCAGTGCATTGGCCCACTACAACCTAATGCCGAAATGGGGACACAACGTCAGACATATTTCCTTATCTTAGTTATATGTTCATTTATTTTCACATCCAATTTTTTTTATTTGAACTTTTGAACATTCATTGTTAAATTATACATACACTGATGACATTAACCTAGAGTTATGAACTTAAATTTATGGAGCTAACACGATTTTTTTGTGTGTAAATAAAAGACATTAGTACAAAACCACATTATATCTGTAGAAGTGGTGACTAGCATCTGACAAGTATCTGAGTTTCGGATACAGTTACCTATATCTAACACGGTAAAAAATACTAAAGGAGATGTCCATTATTTTTCTGTATGTACAATTAATTGTGCGTATGTTCATTTAATTTGTAATTTATAATGAGTTCAACTACAGGGTGGAACAAATTGTTGAATCACAATATGAAGCTCTCTTGCTTAATAATTTTACTACTAATTTTTCCTATTTCCTGTATAAGTTAATTTGGTGTTTTCATGTAAGCAGGCCAATCCTTTCGACCTGTTCGAAACGTTCTTTGGTGCAAATATGGGTGGTTTCTCTGGGATGGACCAAGCTGGATTTGGAACCAGACAGCGCAATACTGTTGTTAAGGGTGAAGATATACGGTAAGCTACAAGCTTTTGAATTTTGATAGGATGTTTGAACTAGCCTCCTGCACATGAACTCTGCTTCTTGGGACGTAGTGAGAAACCAGAACCCAAAAACTATGAAAACCATTATTTATGGTTTGTTTGGATACTTTGGATTCATGTTTTTGAAACAACCAAACTGGACCAGAAGCACCAAATAGAAAAAAGATCTTAAAATGAAAAGAAAATAAAAGGGACATCTGAAAAAACAAACAAGTCTGTGCCTATGTGTATAGATTTAAAATATTAACATTTACTGTTTTTCTTTTAAATTAAATACACATACTAATTTATGTCCTGTCCACGTACGGACATCTTTGCTATGGTTATTACTATCTTTCTAGAAATTCTAACATAAACTTAAAACTTATAAGTAGACAGCTAAATTTCTAGACTTATAATATTCCATGTTTCTTAAAAAATCTCAATCAACATGTATATATATATACATCCAGAAATTTTTACAGTTGATAGAAATATCCCATTCTTTCATTTCCAGTGTAGACCAACATTTGACTTGTTCTTTTCCATGCTTTCGATTTTGATGTATAGAAACTTTAAATGAGAACTGGCTGATGATTTTTTTGAAATAAAAAATACCAACTCAGAAAACAAATGACTCAAAAAAACCCAGAATATGCTATCACCCACAAAAATCGTTGGTGTGGTTCTTACGAAAACTTGAATGATTTGTACTGCATTTGGTTAAAAACAGACCAAATTGAACTCATCCAGGCCTAAAAGTATACTACTCTCCCTCACTCTCAATACACGCAGCTGTTATGTTCAGGATATGTCATATTGAAATAGTGTTACTAGTGTTACGAGTTGACTTGTGGGTCCAAAGTGTTTCAGATATGATATGACTTTGGAGTTTTCTGAGGCTATCTTCGGGGCTGAAAAAGAATTTGAGCTCTCTCATTTGGAAACATGTGGCGTTTGCAATGGTACTGGAGCAAAGGTTGGTTCCAAGATGAGAATTTGCTCAACATGCGGTGGCAGGGGGCAAGTTATGCGAAGTGAGCAAACACCTTTTGGTATATTCTCTCAGGTATGTGAGCTTCATTCAGAACTAGTAGTCTAATGAATGCTTGTGTAGTTGGTGAGATGGAGGACGAACTAGAAAATTGCGAAAGTACCCGAGACCTGAGATTTCATTATAATTTTCTGCAAGCTATCATATATAATTTATTTGCAATAAGCAAAACGAGCTGTAGTTCCCTTATAAAGTCTAATTATGAAGCATCAAGACAAAATTTCTATAGTTTTTTGCTCACACTACAATAAATGTGCTTTGAGAAAGTTATTGGCTGCTACAACTGAAGCATAATCTCAGTGCATAAACATAGCTTTTTCAAACAGGCAAACAATACATAATTCCTTTTAATGTAGGTCTCAGTCTGTCCTAATTGTGGTGGAGATGGTGAAGTAATTTCTGAAGTTTGTCGTAAGTGTTCTGGTCAAGGACGTATTCGCATTAAGAAAGATATAAAAGTTAAAGTTCCACCTGGAGTCAGTAAAGGCAGTATCCTTCGTGTTGCCGGAGAGGGTGATGCTGGACCTAAAGGGTAAGTTCCGAGTTTTATTTTTATTTCTCTAACAATTACGTATTATCTTTTACTGTGAAATTAAAAAGGTCGTTACGTGTGCTAAAGTAGGGAAGTGGCACTTTGCAATGTAATTTTGACATGAAGTCATGCATTTGCTTCCATGTTCACATTTGCCTTCCTATGGAGGATCATTTCCACTTTCTTCAAAGAAACTAATAATGAATAAGCAATTCATTTCCACTTTTGAGCAGAGGGGTTCCAGGAGATCTATATGTATACCTTGATGTGATGGACATTCCAGAGATCCAAAGAGACGGCATAAACCTTAGTTCAATCGTTTCTATTAGCTATTTAGATGCTATCTTGGGGACAATTGTGAAGGTAAGGGTAGAACTCTACTTTTTCTGGTTTTAATCATTATGTTAGAAGTTGTTGCATCATGGATGTCAAGATGTATACACTTTCGTTGAATTTGCCTTGATCTGAGATACAACATGCAACGTCTGCGCATGAGCTTTTCCAGTAGATTCATTTCTAATTCAAAGAGCTCGTAGTCCAGTCCTGAGGTGAAAGATATCCAGAAAAAGAAAACGCTGTAAAATCTCCGGAATCTCCTATACTTGTATTTGATATACTTGCCTTGATTACAAGATTGTTCATGAAATTGCAAAGTGGAACCTGTGTATTCAAACCACTGCCATAGAAAAATTTAGAGAACCTACCCATGTAATGTTTTCCATGGTTTTAAAGTTGAAACAACCAAACCTCTCTTAACTGAAGATCCACGTGTTCAAGATACTACTATTAAAATGATAATAAATGCCACAAAAACTATACTCGATGACTGTTGCTTCACTGTTGATTATTTGGCATTTGGGCAGGTTAAGACTGTTGAGGGGACAGCTGAGCTACAGATTCCCCCTGGCATTCAGCCAGGTGATGTCGTTGTCTTGGCAAAGAGAGGTGTTCCAAAGCTAAATAGACCATCAATACGTGGTGATCATTTGTTCACAATTAAAGTCACTATACCAAATCGTATCAGGTAAAGTTTTATCTTTAATCTTTCCATTTCATCGCCCTTCTACTTAACTTTATGGCTTTTACTGTATCTTAAATGTAAACTGATTAGGGAACTATTTCCCAAATCTATGATTGGATATTGCTTATTATTATTATCTAGGCCATGCTTATGAACTGTAGCAATGAGTTGGGAAGAAATTAAACAACTACGTTAAGCACAAATCCTCCTTTTAGCTTCGCGGTTCCTCTCCATTTAGAGTTATGATGTTAAGATGATTCTGTTGTAGGGTGAGCAAGATAATCTAATACAAAAGTCAAGTATTGTAGATTTATATATTTTACGAACTGCTACTTGCTTCTGTTTTATGGTGTCTCTCGGAAAAGCCAGTTTTTTTCGAAAGCAATGCGTATCTTGTATCTTGTCTAATTAGTCTTTTCGTCATATTGAATATAAACAGTAGTTAAGAGGCAAAGTGAGTAGACTTTAAGGGTGAGATGAAAAAAGGAAATTTCATCTATTACTTTATTAGATTGTGTGTACGGACTGGACCGTCAATTATCATCCTTATATAATATGTATCTTAAGTACTTGATACACGTATTTTACTAATCAAATAATGTAATATGAATAATTTGGTCATGGCTTGGCTATCTTATTTACTAGTATACTCGGAAGAAATTTTTTCTGCATCTGTTGTATCTCCCACATTGTGATGGCCGATGGGTATGAAGTAGCCTATAATGCTCGCTCCTTTCAAGCTGGTTTCTCTCGTCCACTTTGAGCTCAATAAACAGCATCCGGGCTCGAAGAGCATATCAATCGGTGCATCTTTCACTTCCAAAATCATCCTCTTTGCCATTTTTCTCTTCACTTCTGCATACGACTCTCCACTGGTCCCATTTCTTATGACTTCCCTAAGCGAAGGAAGAAGACAGCAGTGAGGGAGAGTCTGTCAAATCAGTCCTGTACCCTAAACCCTAAGCCTTCAGTTGTCTGTGGTGCAATGTTACGATAGCATTTGCAGTTTCATTTGCATTCTGCATATGTTTCCTTCAGCTGTTTGTAGCAATCTGATACTAATGTTTACTCCTGCAGCACAAGGGAGCGTGAATTGCTCGAAGAAATTGCCTTGATTAATGACAGCAGCAACAGCCGTCCACGAAGTCGTCCCAAACCTAAGCCACCAAGTAAGTTATTTAGATTTATAAAAGGATGCAACGATGTGAAAATGATATTGATAGAAGACTTTAGAAGGGATTGGTGAGAGAATTCTCCCTCATTGATTGGATGTAAGCCATCTAACCTTAGGCACAAGAAAGTCCAAAATTAGTCTCCTTCCCACTCTCGTCCACTATTAACTTGACTCTCTACGTTATGAACTTGAGGTGTGAAATAATGATATTCACTCATTAAATGTTACTTAGGTAATAACAAATTCTCTATTTTCATGACATTTTTCTTTCGCAGCTGAAATTACAGAAACCCAAGAGTCCCCTGAACCAGAGAAATCTGAGGAATCTGAAACGGAACCAGACTTGTGGGAATCACTAAAAGGTTTTGCTGGGTAAGCTTCTTTTGCTGACTTTTGATAACATTTTTATGAATCTAGCTCATTCTTGTACATTGCATACTATTTTGTGGTGGCACTTTAATTGTTTTGAATTTGTTCACTTAGAAAGTTACAACATAAAACTATTATTTTGGAGTCGATGAGCATCTTCGTCAATGCATATCAACACCTGCAGTCTTCGATTGTGAAACTAGCCAAACACTCAAAAAGCCATCAAAACGCTCAAACCCTTGCTTTTTGCTAATTAAAGTTTTCGATGATCAAAAGATTATAGGTTGTCATTTTTTCCTTTCAATAATTAATACCAAAATCGGTTCTCTTCGGGCTAAGCTTCTGAAAAAATAGTTAGTTTTTTTATACCAAGATATACACAAGCAAATTTAAGAAAATGCTTTTTTTTGGGTTATATTCTCTTCTACATTTTTTTTATTGTTTTAGTTTGAAATTGACTCCGTTAACCGCTCCTTTTGTCATAAATCGTGCAGGTCTATTGCAAATGGAGTTGCAAAATGGTTGAAAGACAATCTCTAATCCACAGAAACCACCCAAGGTAAAGTTCAAATCAAATCTCATTTTTCACGTCTCTGCTGGAAGCCATTATTTTTTCCTCTGAAGTGGCTTCGAGCACCATTAAGTAGTCATTCAGCACTCGCCAGATATTCTTTTCTTTCTCCTTCTTGTAAAGTTCAATACCAACCGATTGACTCAGATTTTCTGAGGAAATTTATATAACAATTATATGCAGTTACCAGGTGTAAGATTCTTTGAAACAGAATATGGACATCCATTTAAATTCTGAAACCCGTAAATGAGTTTTTAGTTTAAGAAAACCTGCATTTTTGTTTTACGATCTAAGAAATTTTGACATGTTTGATAATTGATATTCTTCGCATGTGATTTCTGATTTTCCTTTGTCAGTTAACTTTGCTTGTAAAGCCTTCGCTCGGTAAACATTTGCGCAATCTGTATATGTGAGGTGCTTACAGTGATGTGTTAGGGTAATCCCCTAGACTACAATCGGCTGTTGTAATGTGTTTACTTTATAAATGTTGAGTTAGAATCTTACTTTTTGAGCTAACATTTGGAATGAGTGACGATACAACAAAGGCTTGGCTCAATAGTGTATCAAAGTTATAAACCGATACGTAAGTGGACATTGTTAAGATAATCCCAATCTGTTTTGGACAGCAGGTCGGCAGTTTACTCCACTTCTTAGGGTAGTTTTTGGGGGCGCGACGGTGTAGATCACTGTGGCTATGGTTACGTCGTGGAGTGTGCATGGTACTGAATACTATTACTTGTTTGTTTTATAGAATTTATGAACGATTTAACCCATGAAGGAAAAAAAAAAGATGGAGGGATCCAAATTGAGATGATTGATGGAATATGTCCCCCATGGGAGGAGGTTGGGTTAGCACTATCAACTTTTAATAAAGTTTTAATGAAAGGTTTGGAACATCAATATCTTTAAAAGATATGCATAATGGGGTTAATTTGGATTTAAAATTAGCATAACTTTAACTTTTTGTTTCTGTTTTCCTTTTACTTTTTTGAATCATATTAGAACTCCAAAAAAGTTGAGGTGTATTGAGAAAATAGAAAGGTGGGTAATAGGATTTATTCATTTTAAAATAGTCAAGAGAATATAGAAGTGAAGTGATCATATTGGTAAAGGTATAAGTACCTTGAACAAAAGAAAAGGGTATAAGTACCAATAATCAATTACAACCGATAGAAAATAAGTTATCACCGGATAAAAATGTAGGGTTAATTTTGGGGTTAATTCTATTTTGGCCCCCTAAAGATGACCAACTCGCCAAAATGGCCCCCTAAAGATGACCAGCTTCCGTTTTAGCCCCCTTTTATATATTTTCGTCAGTCAACAGTTAGTCAACTTTAACATCATGTTTGTTTTTCCTTTTTTGCCCTTCTATTCAAAATTAGTAACCTCTTTGTCTATGATCACTTTCTTTGTCGGAAAATTTTCACCGGCGGATGGTCGGCCGGCCACTTGCCGGCGACCATAAACAGAAAAAAATAAATTATCTTCTCCTTCCTCCTATTCCACCGCTATAACCACCACCAGTTGTCGATGACTACCATCACCATATTTTTCTCACTCTAACTCTTTCTCGTGTCCCATTATCATAAGGTTTTTTGTTTACTTTTTTCGTTTGTTTTGAAGGTCATGAGGTTTGTCGTTGAGAGGCATAGATGATAAAATCACAATGAGATTACCTTTTGTATCACATCGAGTTTTTTTTTTTATGTTTAATCCTTCTCTTATATCTTCACCAAGATGTGAATCGTTGATGATGATAACCCTAAAATTTAGATGGTCATGACGATTTCATGAATCGTTGCTGATATAGTTGGTACTTTTTAGTAGAATCACGACGAAAGAGAAGGAAAGTAATCAAACATCGATTCTCCTTTCTCCCTTTGAGATTTGATCTTCAGTTCTTTTTATGTGATTCTTGTATTTCTAGAGAGAGAAAGAGAGGGAAAGTAATCAAACAAAAAAAGCTAATTTCAATCTGAGTTATCCAACTGATCCTGATTATGAATCAAATGAAAAAAAGTTTAGAGTTAGAAAAAGAAAGTAATTAATCAAGATCCATCAATGAGGTTAAATTTGACAGACAAAGCAGTAAGTTCGTATGTATGAACCAACAAGAACAGATAATGTCACCTCATTAGTCACTACTTGCACATTTTTTCAGTAGGTGCTAGCAAAAAAAAATATTTCTAGAAAGAGAAAGATATTTCTTTAGAGTGAGAAAGAACTAGTGCAAACAAGAGAAGGTACAAGACTACTGAACCAATGGGGTGAACCGGTGAATGTACTTTACATCCGTATCAAGTAATGAGGTGAGGTTCTAAAACTACGACCTTTACACGAGAGAGATAGAGACAAGAGTTATTAGAGAGAGAAAATGAGCTCATCTTTTCTTCTTCCTAAAACAATAGAGACAGAGAAGAATTATTAAAGAGAGAGAAGAGTTTTTTTCTTGCAGAAAAGAGAGAGAAGAGTTGTTAGAGAGAAAAATAGAAAGAGAAAAGAGGGAAGAAGAAATTGAGGAAAGAAGATGCTCGCCGGCCGTAGGAAGCGGTGGTGGTGGAGGAGGGGAGAAAAGAGAATAAAAAAATAAACAATAAAATCAAATGATGGTCGCCGGTAACCGGCCGATCTCCGGCCACCGACGACCGATCGACCTCCGACCACCGACCACCGACGGCCGGCAAGAAAAAGATGGCAAAGGACAGAAAGAGAAAGAGTTTTGAATAGAAGGGCAAAAAAGGAAAAACAAACATGATGTTAAAGTTGACTAACAGTTCATTGACAGAAATATATAAAAGGGGGCTAAAATGGAAGTTGGTCATCTTTAGGGGGCCATTTTGGTGAGTTGGTCATCTTTAGGGGGCCAAAATGGAATTAACCCTTAATTTTGACATATTAGTCCCAAATGAGGGCCAAATAGCATTAATCCATTCATTTTCCATAGCATATGTAATCCCAATTAACTACCCTAATTGGTGATTGAGTTTGAATGACAAATTTCACCTCTTTTCATGTCAGCAAAAATGGGTGGTCTCTGGAATTATACTTTTTGATCTCTGTATTCTAGAAGGAAACTCTGACACGCAGATGCAATTGGGATTAAAAATAACTTACATAAATTAAGTTATTGACAGTTTTAAATAAAAATATAAAAAGAAGACAAAATTGATAACAAAAAAAATAGATATAAGACAAAATGGACAATAGGATCAATGGACAAGCTCTCAATTATGTTGGGTATGTCACATATTTCTTAAATAAATTAATGGTTTAAAGGAGTTTTGAGCCAGCATATTTATATTACAAATTACAAATTTTTTAGATATATTTATATTTAACCTATACCAAAGAAATATAGACCCCATACTGTAACCTGCAGACTCTAGCTCAAGCCACCCAATTCCATGATGTAAATAGCCACCATCACCAACTACTAAAATTTGTGTCTGGTATATGCATTATGAGATCCAAATTTATTATAACAAACTTTGGGTTTTGGATCCAAAGTTTTTCAACAAAAAAAAAAACTTTGGGTTTTGGATCCAAATTTTAAGTCTAAATAGCAAATTTGGTCTAACTCTAACCCAATAAAAGAAACTATTCCAAATGAAAATTGAGATATGGTCCAAAATATGAATATCTATATACAAAACCTCACCTTTAGGATCTATAATTACTTTAATCTCCCTTCAAACCTCACATGTATACACCCATTAGTTTCTAAATAATTTACAATCTAATATCTTCACCATTTTTTTTTGTTGAGAATACAAGAAGAAAAGAATAAAGAACTAAAAGTTTGAACTGCCTCCTGAAAAGCTTGTTCCGAGATCCACATCCAGTTTCCTTCATTTGTGCGTCCCCATTTTGCTAGTTGATCTGCTATTGTGTTACCTTCCCTCGGAATGAATGAGTAGACCACTTCCTCTAAATAATTTACAATCTTCACCATCTTCTCTCAATCAAAACAGATTTCTTCTTCTTCATCTCTCTCATTTCAAAACTAAAACTATTTTTCTTCTCTCTCATAGGAAACTATCAAGCGAGAATCCACCTTTATACCTCCAAAGCACTTGCTTCATGGTTATACTCATCATCTCCAACATCTTTTCCTTCATCATCTTCCCCGAAATCATGAACTAGCACTCATCATTGTTTCGGTTAAACTTGATATCGTTTCTTCTTTCTCAATGAATTATCAATAGATATAAATTTGTTTGTTTGAAATTTTTAGGTTTTTCGAGATATAAAAAAAGTACAGGGTCTAATCTATTTTTTTTCGCTTTCTCTCTCAACAAATTTTATTTTCGTCTAACGTCATTTTTTACAAACCATATTTTTTCTTCATGAAAACAATATATATATTTTCGTTTTTACGAAGATTTGTCGCTTTCAGGAATACGCAATTTGCTTTTGTGACAAATCCATGCATGTGTACGATTTTAATTTTTTTGAGGCAATGTCATGTGTTTGATTGGACCTTTGTCTGACTATTTGAATTTCAAGCCAACTAAAAAGACATTCCAATATTGTATCAAGCACATTCGAAAATAAAATAAAATAAAAAGTAGTGTATGTACAGTACATTAAATATGTGCCATACAATTCAAAAATGTGCCCCAAAATAGAAAACTGAAGAAAATAAAAAGTATTGGCATTTTTGTAATATCACGAAAAATAAATCTAGATTGTAATTTCCAAACTCTTTGTGTCACAACTCTAACATGTGGATCTACTTCTTATTTTCTATGCAGAGAGGGACCAATCTAGACAGTAGAAAAATTACTGGGCCTTTCTAAAATTTACTCATAGACTGTAATATGGACAAAACGGTAACGTCGAACAGTAGCAAACCTTCACGGTTATTCACAGGATAATTGACCGTTCGAAAAGGTGGGCCCCATTTAAAAGTGGGCTCAATTGTGGGCCTTCACCAAATGGGTATAGCGTAAAGCCCTAAATAACTAACGTACACCTTGGGTTAGATTTTGAGGGTTTGGTGACAAGAGCGCAAGTCCAACGGGAAAGGAGAATCGATCTGTAACAGAACCCGACAAATAAACCTTCCTCCGTAAAAAACGGGTTATATTATTTTGTCTATCGCACAAACATTTATACGCACCTCTTCACACTCTCCCACCACCACTATCTCTGTGGGCCCCACTCAAACCTTCACATGCACGCATGTGCATTTTTTTCTTCTCCCCACAAAATTTTTGGAACTTCCAATCACAATCTGTTACTTTTCAATTTTTAGGGTTTATGAAGGAGTGAAAGTGAAGGTTCCTATAATTGTTTCTCGTTTTCATCCTCAAAATTGGGTAGAAAATTAAAGCCATAATTTATGGGCTATGATGAATTTCTTTTTTTTTTTTTTTTTGGGTTTTTTTGGGCTTACCCCTAAACACTAATTGGTAACTAAGTTTGTCCCCCTCAATACTGGGTAATTTAGCTTACCCCTTTAGATTTATTATTTTTGACAAAGATATAAAAGTTGTGTTTGGCATAGTGAAATAAATGTTCACCAAGAACATCCTCGTAGTTATTCCAACTTACTTTATTGTTTGATTTGGCCGGCAATATGATATCAAAAGATTGATTTTGGTTGTAATTTATGATTTTATTATCTCATGGCAAACATGCCTTTAGTATTTTTGTCAAAAATTCCCCCCCCCCCCCCCCCCCCCCTAAAGAGGCTATGAAGAAGTTATGTAACAACAATTAGATTAAATTTATGTAGCAACAATTAGATCCTTAAGATCATCTTTTGGTAATTTCTCATGTAAATTTGTAAATAGAAAAGTTAATGCTAAGGCAGATATGCTTGCTAAGCAAACAAGAACATCAAAATGCTCTCAAGAATGGATCCCTCAGAGGCCACCTTGTTGATGAACTGTGTATGTTTCTCTTTTTTGTGTTGAATGATCAGTTCACTTTAAAAAAAAAAAACAATTAGATTAAATTTTGGGTGATTGGTAGGATCATTCTTAAATGAATTGAAAAGAATTGTTTGCTCACAAATATTTCATCTTCCTATATCAAATATCTTTTATGTCAATTGACATCAAATTTCCTTTGTAGACTTCTTATATTTTTACTAGTAGTAAGACAATAGCCTTTTAACACCTATCAAACTTCTTAGAAAACTATGTGTTACTTCTCAACTTATTTTTTTTTTTTTGTAGGAAATTGACTACAATAGTTATTGTAGTGACATTGGTACATTAAATAATATGTGATTAATTAACAATGACCTTGGTCCGTTAAAAATCGAATTTGGAGTTAGAGGAATTTGAAATATGTACATTACCAACTGAGTTATGAGTTGTTGGCTTTCTCCACTTGTCATTCAAACACAAATGCACTTCTTGGATACTAGGACTTCACTCCCAGAGGTGGAGCCTCTAGTGGGTTCCGTCGGGCTGCAGCCCGGGTGAGATTAGGATAATAAAGGTAAGTGGTACTTATGTTCACATGAAGATCTTTAGTTGAGTGGTAAAAGCTGTGAAATATTAGCTTCAAACCGTAGTTGTCACGAGTTCGAGCCTGGACACACCATTTTTTGAAATTATTTCTTTATTACTTCTAGTTTTCACCCCGTCTATTAACTAATTTTAGCTCCGCCTCTGTTCACACCCTCTTTTTAGATTCTTTAGTTTCAAGATTTTCATTTCACGTAAGATAATCTCATACAATACAATGATATCTAATGTTCGAGTAATTTCTTTTTTGAAAATAGTAAAATTAGAAAGACAAATATATCTTTCAAAAAAAGAAAGAGAAAAAAGACAAATACATAGTCACTCAAGTAGAGTGAGATACTGAAATTCACATATACATTTAGTTGCTATTTATAGAATAGGTAGCTCGTGAAATTTATGATTGATAATATTTTTTTCTTCGAGTATTCCGTTTGAGTTTGAGTTTATATTTGAGAATTCAACTACTCCATCATTATTACTTATGATCTACCATTTTTTTAAGTAGATTTTCCTCCTTTGACTAAGAGCAGAGAAAATTTATAACTTTTATTGGATTTTGTGAGTTTTATAGAAGAAGCAAGATTTTCAAAATTTAGGTTTAATACTATTTCCAAGAAATTGGTAGCGTTACTTAGAACTTTGACAAATGATGTGGTTTTAACATCCTCCTCCATCAAATACTTATTGTTTTAAGGAATGACTCTTTGAAGTGAATATACATACATACATATATTATAGTATATATTCCACCACTATTTATGTGTTATTATTTTTGTCAAATTCCTGTTTTTCTAAAATTTAACCAATAAAGTCAACAGTTGGTAGTTCAAGTGGTTCCAAAGTGTTGACATAAATTCCAGAAAGCTCTAGAGGTCTCAGCTTCGAACCCCAAAAAAGGTGAAATCTTTGATTATTTGAATTGAGATTATTACGGTATAAATAATGTCGTTGGGCTTTAGGTCATAGTTTAGTTGGGCCATAGGTCCGGTCTTGTAAGAGTTTGAATGGGCGGCTATCGAACTTATCACATCTTTGATGTATCCATGCCAAATGTAATGACTATCGTTGATCGTAGTCAATTTCCAAAAAAAAGAAATACTTAACCAACAAATGCAATGATTATTTATGAATATAGAAAATAATACATTACGAGAACTGAAAATTTATAACTCTTCGTCTAATGAGATTATTATTTATTGATGATTTGTGTTTGACGACTTGACGTCCATCTAAATAAATTAAATCCATCGATTTGAAGGAGATTTTACTAACACCTATGGTAGTTTTGTTGCCATATATTTCTTTTTTTTTTCTTCTAAAAACAATAAGATTTAAATCATTTCTCTTTAATATGTTAGATAATAGTAATTGACCATCTTCATCAAAAAAAAAAAAAAAAAGTAATTGACCAAAGTGAGCTTCACGCTTTTTTCATTTGTCTTTTTCTTATTAAGTATTTTTCATTTTTATGGTAGTAACTAAATCATAAAGAGAAAGATTCTAGAAACTCCAAAATAACCCTAGCAAAATTATAGTTGTGCCCACTTTCTCTGCAACCATTCACCAAATTGTTGATCAATAAGAAGACGGGCACTGGGGTAAACAAGTTAACTACTTGGAGCATAGTATAAACTTCGGTTTTCTTATTTTACCCCCTTAACAATAATTGGTTATTGAGTATACCTCCTCCGAATAATTGGTAATCGACTTTGCCCCTTTAATTTACTTTATTTAGTGAAATACTAAGGTCGTACTTAACGTAAAGAAATTAAAATCATAAATTAAATAATCTACCGAATAAATCTTTACGAATCAGGATTAAACTCAACACTAGAGTAAAGTATTACAATTATTAAAATCACATTGTCTCGTCATTTTTCTTTGCAGTCATATTCTCAAAAATAATAAATAAGAGGGGTAAACTCAAATACCACTTATTGGGGGTATAACACATAATTACCCATTAATATTAGGGTGGTAAAGTTAAAAAAGTGGACAAATTTAGTTACCCTTTTGAGATTGAAGGATGAGTTTAATAAGTCCAAAACTGCATGGGTCAGATTTTTTCATAGGTGGAGTAAAAGTTTAATGCCCTAATATTCTTATTGGGATTGGTGTTTAAAATCTTCTCAATTCTTCTATATATACTCTTCTAAACCCTCACTCTCACTCCCTCTCTCTCTCTCTCTCTCATCTTTTAGGGTTTACATAAAGATCCAATATGGATCTATAGATTTCTCTTTATAATTCTTCATGATTCTCACTCTAGGTTTTCAAAAGATGAGTAGAGATCTACTATCCCACAGTAACAACCTCTCTCTCTCTCTATGTATCATCACATACTACTTTCTCTCCCATCAGACTTTGTTTCTCTCTCTAGGGTTAGATACTTTGTGTGTGGGTATGGGTGCTGTCTAAAGATGATATAAGTCCCTCTTTGTACTCTTCCACAGCTTTCTTGAACTGCATGGAAAATTAAAACCTTGAAAGAGAACGGGTGTAATTTAGATTTTGCAGTTCAATAAAGCTGTGGGAAAATACAGGTAGAGCCTGAAATAATTTCAAAATTGGATTTCTTCTTCATGTTGTTCTTGATAGTAAAGGTAAAGGGTTGATATACAAAGATATTATTTTTTCGATCTGATCGGTTAATTACTGTTATTTTTGTTTTTAGATACAGTAAGATTCGAACCCTAGTCTCCCCTCCTAGAGACACATACTTTTTGTTTGAATTAATCTTCATTTCTATGTTTTTTAATGCAGATGATATTTTGATCTACCCAAGATTCAGAGAGACCCTGCAATTTCATGTTCATAGTTTGTCAAAATCAAATCAGAGGTTTAAGAGAAAGAGAGAGAGATGTTATATATTTGTGTTTAAATGAAATTTGGTGTTCTTAATTTTACAATGGCAGATCTAGTATTTTTGTGATGGAATTTTTCATGGTTGAAAGAAGTTAATCAATTATGGTTGTTGCAATATGTTAATCAATTTCTTTCTTTAGATCTCTCTTTCTTGTATATTAATGAGAGAAATAGTTAGATAACCCTAGCTATTCATTTCTACCACCAATACTTCTAATTAAACAATGACCACACAAATAACATGGACTTTGTTTAGAAACCATTGCACATGAAGATTAGGTCCTATGGATATTACATGACCTTACATTTTAATCACATAATGTAAAGCATTTTAGAGCTTAACCCCACATTGTTCCGTGTAGAGAGGGAGACAAATGTTATGGAACAAGAAAAACCAGACAGACTCAGGACAACAAGCTTACGTGGCTTGCCATGATTTGTGCTTCTGGTGATTCTGATTCATTGATCCACAAATCATGGCAAACCACGTAAGATTTCTGCCCAGAATTTGCATATTTGTATTTTTTTTGTTAAACGTATACCATTTTTTTGATCGGATTCTCTTGTGGGATTCTTTTGAGTTAATTCCTCCGTGTATGCAACACTACGAATGGAGAATTTGTTTCCTAAGGGGCTTACACATTTTCTAAAACAGTATATATGTAGTTCTACTTGAGTAAATCTTTTTTTTTTTTCATGTATGAAGAAAGTAAAAACAATTTAAGGTTGCTTATTTTCTTTGAGAAAGATGGATGATGCTTATAAGACGCCTGGATGGAAAAGAAGACATTTCTCTTTTATAAAAGTTGAACCATTATTGATCAGGTTGCCAAGGAGCCAACAAAAGAGAAAAACAATGTTACCAAAAGTGAGCTACTATTAAAAATTACCTAGTTGTGCTTATCAAGTCAGGAACAGGCCGGTCTGGGTCTAGTCTACCAAGCTGTGTTAAAGTAACGTCTCGGTCGGGGTGTGTACATACCCATATATCTAGTCTGGCCGGGGATGGTCTCACTAAACCCCCCCAGGCCAAGTGTCGAGCGGGTCGGGTTGGCGCAGGTCCAGGTCAGTTAGTATATTTAAAAAAATAACTTAGAAATTTCCAAAATCCATTTTTGTAGTGAAAACTTTCTAACTTTACCAATGAATCACCATCAGTGTCTCCAAAGTCATCATCCTCAATATTTCTTAAAGGAGATCAACTCCGCTTCTTTACTTTGTGATGAAATTGTCAAACTTTTCGCATTAAAGTTCCAAATTTCTTATTTGATTATACGAAGAAAAATGCTTGGAAAGTTCTTTCCGTAAAAGAGTACAATTATTCACAAGAGAAACTTGTTTCTGGAAATCATTCACTCGTCTAATAAATCGAATAAAGAAAGGGACAAAATACATTAATTTTTTTGACATGGACTACGACAGTCATTGCAAGACTTGATACATTATCAAGATGTGATAAACACGAAAGACATAAATACTTGTAAGTGCATAAATCAAACTCGTTGTGAATACTTATAAGTGTTTGGGAAAAAGCGGTCAGATCGAGATAGCAGGATTTGGCCCAACCCGAGCTTCCTGTCGATCTGGACCAGACTGGTCCATCAGATTCAAAATCAAGCTCTGCTCGAACGAGAAGATAACCTAGGCTGGCTTGGCCCGTTTGTGGATGGGTCTGGTCGCCCCCCTAATTGATTTTTTTTTTGTTTCGATTGGGGTGCTTATGTAGGATGCTTGGGTAATACATATAAAACATGCATAAGTAAACATAACCTGTAATCTCAATGGAAAATATTACAAAGACAACTGCTCTTACATATGACTAGAACATTTTTGGGACTCTCTAAGAGCATCTCTAATGGGATGCTCAAACTTAGAGTGCCACTTTGAATTTTAGAGATTTTGTTAAAAAAATCTTCTCCAATGGGACACTCTATTTGACATTGTATGATGATTTGGAGGCATTTAATATAGAGACTCTCAAGAGAGACACTCTAAAACTAGAGTGTCTTCTTGAGACTCTATAAGTGCCACTTAAAAATCTTAACGACAGAAAACTTTGTTTTTTAACTACTTTTTTCTTTGTAAATTCAAAAGTAACATGTGTATTGAGTAGATTTATTTTGGAGATCTCCATTGGAGTCAAAGAAAGTTTAGAGTGTATTTATTTTGACAAGTAGGAAAGATAAAATTAATCACACTTGACGACTAAAACTTTTTGATTTTTCTTACAGTATTCCATTGGTTATGCTTCCCTTTAGTGTAATGGTGGAGTATTTATTATTTGCTTCACTTTAAGTGTTCTATCTATGTCTCAACAAAAGTTAAAATTTCTAACTAAATTTAAATCACATGTCCAGTTTGAGGTGAGAAATGGAGAATGGAAGGAAACCAAAAGGAAAAACAAAGACAAGTGGTTTATGCAGTAAGGGAAAATACAAGAGACATGGAATATCAATGAATGAACAATCTTCTTACTTGAGTTTTACTAAACCTCAAACTAGAATTACATGAATTTTCTTGTTGGAGTTGGACAAAATTGTTTCTTATAAATATATTCAACCAACTCCAACCCTTTTACCAATAAATAAGCATAATATATTTGTTTTTCTATTAGTTATTTTTAATAATCTCATTATAGTTTAACTGTGGTTCGCATAGTTATATCTTTTAAGAAAAAATGTCTATAAGAAAAGATATAATTTTTTGTAAAGAGGTCTTTTACTCCCTATAAAAATGAGATTATTGAAATCATAATTCTATGTTGAAATATAAAATATAGAATCAGGATTTCTTTTTTGGGTTTCGTATATTGAAACAAAATACTCGGTCAGAATGGAATATCTTTAACAAGATTATGTAAATCTTCCCAGATACCGAAAGAAATTTAGGTAATATCATCCAAATAATCTCAATAGAGAAATATTGCTAAAAAAATCTATTCCATAATGTATGCCACTAAATAACTCAAGTAAAAATATTAGATAATTAGAGTATTTTATTTGAAAATGTTGGTACTACAATAATAATGTATTAAAATTTATGGAAGAATATTTGTGACACAAATAGAAATACTTGGCCTTTGTATGGTCACATTCTTTATCCTTTTTGGGTTTAACATGATTTGAATCAAGTAGTGATGTCCTTTGTCATGACAAGATTGGTTACTGGATTAGATATCTATTCAATTATTGGTCTCTGTCCTACCACTAATTCCCATCGAACCAGCCTTTGGCCTTTTCTTTAGCTTGTTTTCATTTTTTTTTCTAATATTTTGAAATCTTGATCGGTTTTAGAAAACGCATTTTTTCATTAAAGTAAGGCGTAATTTTATTTTTGGCTCCAAAAATACGACAAACTCACTAAAATGACCCCTTAAGAATGACTAACTTTCACAAAGGTCCTGACTTGCCGACTTGGTTAGAAACGAAAGGTGGGTTGAGGGCTTCTGGCTTCATTGTATTAGTGTTGAAGGGAAAAGAAAGGAGAAAATGGAGAAAACGAAGAGGGAGGATATTATATATGTCGCCACCCACTATCTTCCGGGCTAAGCCTTTCTCTCTCCATCGCTTCTCTTTCTTTAAGGACCTCAATTATAAAGATTTTCAAAATTCTTTGTCGAACTCTTATTTTTTTGAAAAAGAAATTTTTATTGATAAAAGATGACGAGAGGTTATCTATGACGTTTAGAAACAAGAAAACAAAAAAAAGATTACAGAGAGATTAAAGTTTGCCACTAAAAACTAAATCTGAAAACATAGTAATTTTTGTACAATCTGAATTTGAACCCCAGTAGAAGGTGAGACCTTTAATAAAGATGATTAGTAGTTCCACCGATCTAGACTTCTCGCTGAAAATTCTTTCATTTCTTTCCAGCCATATTACCCACAATACTGCAAAACAATAGCACCGGGTGAAGAAGGATTTCCTATCAATATATTTCTCTTTGTTAAACTCTTTTTGTTTCTACGGTCCTATAAAAGAGAAAAGATGTGAAGTTGTACAAGGGGCCTTCTCGTGTAGATCAGATCAGTGAAGGTATTCCTAATTAATTGAAGACCATATCAACAGGCTTTCCATCTTGTAAATAGGTCATATCTTGTCTAGGCAATTTCTTTTACCGATAGTCCATCGATTTTCTAATAAAATTATTT
Organism: Eschscholzia californica; assembly: GCF_041429995.1. Taxonomy (NCBI): domain Eukaryota; kingdom Viridiplantae; phylum Streptophyta; class Magnoliopsida; order Ranunculales; family Papaveraceae; genus Eschscholzia; species Eschscholzia californica. The sequence continues at coordinate 47,235,496 of NW_028238472.1, forward strand.
TCTAGAAGATCTCTATTAATAGAGGTCCTCATAGAGAAAGAGAAGTGATAAAGTGAAAAATCCAATCTTTTACCCAGAAGTAGAAGATGAAGAAAATAAAAGTTATATAGGCACCACCACTTAATACCTATAAACCCATTCACGATATGGACTTAGAACATCTTTGATGCAAAACTAAAAAGAAAAACTCTAAATGTCTTATATGTCAACTCATTTGAAGTTTCCTTTTTTAGCTGTCATTATTGTTATCTTCAATCCAAAAGACATCTCAAATGCTGCATTCTATAAAATTAAAAAATCACGTAGGTAGGACTCATTTTCTAGATAGGTAGTTTTGATTTTGATATTAAGTAGACAATTAAGATCTTCAAGAGAAATCTCAATTATTGAATTCCTTCTAAAAACATCTTAGAATTCATTGTTGTTACGTCATCTTAAAACTCAAATTGACTTTTGCATCGATGAACATCATCTTAAAATCCAAATTGAATTTTACATTGGAGTGAGTTTTTTTTTCTTAAAAAATTTCTAAGTGTCATTTAAAAATTTTCAGTTTGAATCATGCATTAGAGATACTCTAAGTTGTCTTAGACCAATCATTTGTTAATTAAACCCAACTCGCGGAAGAGAGAAAAGATGTGAAGTTGTATAAGGGGCGTACTGCTAAAGCCTTACCCGAAAGAGCGGTGCCCCACCGGAAAGACAGTGTTCAAAAGCAAATATTGTACAGGCTTGGCCGGAGTATTTGTTTATAGGCGCCTCCAAGTATTATTTGCGCCCTTTTTGCTCATTGTCTCAGAGTCTTGTAAATGCTTTTTTGTTTGGATAGAGGCACCAATAACACTTTTGGGGCTTATATAATTAACCTCTGCCAAGATGGATGTATATAATGTGGTCCGGACAAATGTAACAAAGACAAATCAAGCCCACTTGCTATAATTCTAACATTTAAAAGTAGCAATCACCTAATATCAATCAATTTATACAAATAAATATAATGAATATGAGAGTTTTACGAAAAATAACTTGAGCAAACTATGTGCAGATCTTTCAATACTACAGACAAACTTGAGCTGAATTTATACAATGCAATTTTCAACAAACTTTATACATGAGAGTTTTCTTGCATGACATTCCAAGAATATTACATGGCGTGCATAATATATATTACGAAAAAACATGACTCGATGAGCTATTTTATTGTCATTATGAAAGATAGTGCGCGCCCTAAAAATCATGTAAAAACTCTTAAGGTCATCCTATAGGACTTAAACCCCCTTTATATTTAAACTTAGTCTATCGATACCTTACAGGCACACGTCAGTAACTCTTGGATCTCCAATGGTTTAGAGTAAATGCATAACCAATTGATGAAATAGTTATTTGCCTTGCACAGGGAATTGAAGCTTAAAAAAAAAAATTCCGCCAACAGAATTTTGATTAATCTTCCTTACAACAATAAATACCAAAAAAAGTTGTTTTAGGAAGTGCGAAGATTTGTTGCTAATAGAGAGTTCATAGTAAGAAAAAGAAAATAGTTGCAGGTCCAAAAATCAAAGTTAGAGGAGGCCAAAAAATAACATCCTCTCTGTACTTTTGGTTTACAATAAACTTTTCTGATCTCATACAAATACATTTGTCTTATACAATTGTTATTTATATAAAATAATTTACCATTTGTACATTTTGTTGGAACATATTGCCATTCGTTATATACAAATATACAAATTATTATTTGTACCTAAACAACATTTTGACAAAGTATATCGTACAATGTACGTTTTATGACTGACACTACACATTACAGACTCGGCCGTTGTTACTAACACACATACAGACTGATGTGTTTTCTTTTGTCACTTAAATTTGACTTTTCGTCCCAAAAATGAATTTTTACCGCCACAAATCTGATTTTTTGGAATCGTTGTAAATTTCTTATCAAAACACTTAGTGATTCTGAATAAATGAGCCCACCACAGGGCGAAAACTGACGTAGTCGGCTCTCATCTGACCACCCTGTGGGAGAGAGAAAAGGACTCATCCAATGGTACCATGTCGTCTACTTTCAGCAGCCTGTGGTAAGCCTCACCTTGTCGGGCCATGTAGCATGCCAATTTCTGATCAGTGAGGTATCTTTTGGGTATCCTTTTTGGACATAGATAGTGAGGCTGCTGACCCATTTTGTCTACAGATCAGAAACGTGCATGCAGTCAGACCTAGCCGTCATAGGAACCAAATTCCGGTCGAAAGGGGGATTGACATGGACGGAACAATGTGAATCTCGAGGTAAATATAAAAGTAAGTTAAGAAAAACTAGAAGAATTTAAGGGAAATGATAGAGTGCCCAGCAATTTTGCCCATTAAATTGCCCAACTTTCCTTATTTAGAAATAAAAGCGGTCCCCACCGTAGTCAAACTTTGAAAAACCCTTGTCTTTTAGTGATTCCACATCAGCTGGGCAATTTAATGGGCTAAAAACTGGGCACTCTAGCATCTCCCAGAATTTAATTACCATGATGATGATAGTGCTGCATGAAAATTCAGATCTAAAAGTTAAATTGAATCTACACCGTCCATAAGTAGAATACTGAGTATCTGGAGATATAATTGAAGTGAAAAAACCAATGAATTGGATATAGTAATATAGTAGCGGCCATATTTTCCCACAACTTTCTTGAACTTCTAATCAACAAGTGAAAAATAAGATTTTGATAAAAGAAGTTCAAGAAAGCTGTGGAAAAGTATGACAGGACTACTCTCAAAATTCTCTTCCTTCTTCTTGATTGTTCTTCTTCAACATGCAGATCCTCATCAGTCAGAATTTCAGAGAGATTATATAAAAGAGAGAGAGAGAGAGAAAGAGAAGAGAGGTTTAGAGAGAGAAAAGAGAGAAGCACCAAATAAGAGTAGGCTAGTTAACACCACTTTAATGGTTGAGTGGGTGGTGGGGTAGATGCACAACGTGACATGTATGAAGAAAGAAAAAGAAATTTATAGTATATGACATCTTTCAAGTAAGAAAGAAAGATAAAAATGGAGATTGGGAGCGAAAATATAGAGGAAAAAGAAATCAATCAATACAAGGGTAAATTTAGAATTTGGAATTGAAGTTAACTGTCCATATATTGAATCGTAATTGAAGATTTTTGAGAATAGTCCCAATAAAGAGAAACTTACATAATTAACAATGAATTGACAAAAACTGGTAACCCAATTAGTAAGTGCATCTATTCCGTAATACAGAGGTCTCAGATTCGATCTTATGGAAATGCAAATCCAGGAATATTGAACTTTGGTATAAATAAAGTAGCATTTGTAATGACTATTGTAGTAAATGTTCAAAAAACAAAACAATAATCTCTCGTCCACTACTGTTTCTTGTAGTGGTTTGACACTGATTCCAGATACTTGAGGTCCAAAGTTAAATGGGATGTCATGCCCCATAAGGTGGTCTTAACTCTTAAGGGTCTTTATGTGAGCCAAAATCGTTTTCAGATGGGGAGGTGTTAGAGTTACAAAGGATTTTGACAAAAGAAAGTTCCTAGCTGATGTGTCGGTTGTGATATCATATCTCAACGGCCAAAATTTGGTCAAAGTTTCAAACCACAACCGCCACATCAGCTGGAAATTTTCTTTTGTCAAAATCCTTTGTAACTTTAGCATTTCCCTTGACCTTATTCGATTCACGATGTATTGTAATCATAATGTATCCATACCATGTCATGATGTAATAATGACTATTGAGTCCATGTAAAAAAGAAAAACTCTTCTGCGTAATTAGTTTGTAGGATTTCCTATTCTTTATATTTCTATTTAGACCATTAATTGTGATTACTTAAAGGTCCCCCCCACTTATGCTGGACTATGAACCCATCCTACCGTCAGAAAAATAGGTCGAGAAATCTTGGCTCACGAAAAAATAGTCTAGAAATCTACCATACCCCTTCCACCTTTTTACACGAAGCACATAAAAAATAGTGTACATGACCATAATATACTACGAACCAAAATTATTAGGAAAGAACCAAAATATTACTTATAACAAACATTACATATTTTACCATGACCAAATCAAACATAGTACGGGTAGTCAGGTTTAGGTTTGGCGATAGAACGTGTGTTTTTCCCTACTGGAGAGCCGGAGTTCGAATCTAATTGGTTCTAGAATTGTATTTCGTAGATAACTTATCATGGCCACAAATTATTAGATAGGAAAGAAAGCATCTCGTCACAAGAATGCAGCAATATCACATGGAAGCATGTGATTAGATGTCCTCTTTTTTAATTGAGAAATAATGGTGTAAAAGATAGGTGTTTATGGTCCCCTATCCAGAACTGTCTCCATAATATACATTTATAATAGGGTGCGGCTAAAGGCTCCCGTCGAAAATATTGTAGGACCCGGGTTACACACAAATTGTGAGAGATCTCGTGTGTAGTCCAGGGGCCTACAACATTTTTGATGTGGGCCTTTAGCCCCTCCCTTTATAATATAGATATTACTTCATGGTGCACGGACAATCGTTTTTTTTTTTTTATCAGAAAGCTGATGTGCTACCAAATTTCAAAGTGATTGTAATATTACTCTTTTCATTATATACAAGTATCCAATAGATACGTATTCCTATAATAAAGTATAAACCGTCAACTTGCAAATATTCTACCAAGTATTATTGGAAGGATACTTTTCTACTTCGTGTTCTTGAGACAAAAGATAAGACATACGCTTTGATGAAAACCCAATGAGATAATAAAGAATTTCTAACTAAGACAACCATTATAATGAAGGCCGGTGTTATTTACGGAGCTAGTAAGTGCTATCTAAGGGCTGACTATTTGTAGATACACTATTTGCTATTTACAGAGAGTTTGACTTTATCACAATTTTTTAGGTAGTTAGAATTAGACCTCTATTTTACAGATAGGTCATTCCCTCCATCTAAAACCCTTAATCTCTTCCCTCCAAACATTCTTAATGTGTTAGGATTTCAAGGGTTTTTAGGTAGTTTTCAAAGAAATCTTGTTATAGATTTATCTTGAATCATATATACTCATGGAAGTAGATTTCGGTTTAGCTCTTTAAGTAGATTTCAAAGAAATCTTGTCAAAGAAGAAATGAGATTTTGTTGTCATATTTTTTGTTGGTTCTAGCCGAAATTTCGATTTAAATTCGGTGGTTCCTACCAAAATCCCTCTTTTTTTGTTGTCGTATTATTATAGTTTTTGTTGGTTTTCACCGAATTTTTTTTGGTAGAAACGTCACCGAAAATGCCCATCGTTCTAAGCATTATTTCACTGAAAATTTGGGTCGTTCATAAAAGTTATTATAAAAGTTGACCTAACAATCTAAGTTCATTTTGGAATAATCACCACAAATTAGTTTATCTTACGTCTAAAGTTATACTTCACTTAGAATGTTGTTATACGAGTCCAATAAAGAATTGTAGTTGAGTTCTTCTATATCAAACTCTTCCATTAATGAAGCTTCTTGACAACCAAGCTACTCCATTAATGTACCTTCCTCATTGTTAGTTTCTTCCATTAATAGTGTTTCTAGTAGATTGTTTATAGTTTGGTGGTGATTGTTGGGATGGTAGAAGGTGTTGGTTGTGGGGTTTAGGAATGAAGGAGATAAAATATCTTCTACTCTATAATAGTATATATTTTTTTCAATTTGATCCTTATTAAAATTTGATTTTAGTCTCTATGTGCTCTGTAAACGACAAAGTCTTATTTACAGAGAAAATGAAAAGATTCCAATTTTTTAGCACTCTAAATAGCCAAATTAGCTCTGTAAGTAGTTTTGGGCCTATATTAAAACGATAAACATACAATACAAAGAAGATAAAACATAGTAATGGTATGCTTAGATGCATGATTTCTAAGTAGGATTCTTACTAAAAACGAGATTTGATAGGAATCAAAATTTTTTAATCTAGTTGAAAAATTCTAGGACTCTTAAAACCTAGAGATTCTGATGTCTTAAATTTGTATTTGACAAAAAATTCACCATATCCCCTACAATTTGCTGGGAGTTTGAATTATTTAATCAAATTTCATACTTAAAATCAATCCAAAATAGTATTTCTTAAAAAATATATTGTTTCAACAAAATAATTGTTTTAAAAGTATTTTTTTTGTAAAAACATTTTTTCAAGAACCATTTTAATAAAAAAAAATAATTCAAAAATTGTTTTTTCGAAAAGAAATAATTTTCGAACAAAAAAGATTCTTGAAAAGAAAAACGTTAATAAGAAAATGATTTTCGAAAGAAAAAAAATATTTCTGGAAAAACCATAATCTCTTAAGTCAATATTTTGAGCGGGAAATACCATAAACTACTCCAAGTCATCGGATCAAGTTAGGGAAGAAGTTTAGAGAGATTTCCTTGTCGATCTATTGAGATGAATTCGCAGGGAAAGAAATTGTTGCTTTAGAGGAGTAATTTGAAGGAGTCAAATGAGAGAAATAAAGAAGTGAAATTAAAACGAGTGAGGAAAAGTTCTAATAGTTTGGAAGGAGATACTGAAAATGGTTCGTGTCATTTGAAGAAAGAAAAGACAATTCGGTGATGTTCGGAAAGGTGATAAACAAAGCTAGGAACAAATGAGGGTCAAGGAGGAGAGAGAAATTGAAACAGAAGATTTGATCAGAAAAGGCGTACCTGGTAATCAGCGAAAAGAAAGATCGTTAAGTAAGATTATGAGACTTGATTATATTTTCGACAAGGATGCTAATAAGAAACAAATGGATAAATTCCGACAAAGTTATGGTTAATGTAGAGGAAAAACAGAAGAATCTCGCAGTAGGAAAAAGAATAGTTTGAAGCAAATTGGTTTGCTCCACGAACCCTAGTTGCATAGTGAGTGAGATTGTTGTGGATTTTGGGATGGAGACAACCGCCCTCGCTTTTAACAATTGGGGCACCTTTTATGTGCAGATAGAACGTCAACAATAGTATTACCGGGTGTTTTTAAAATGTATCAAATTTTCTCCCCTGTGGCCAATACCAAACGCTTCCTTATGGCCTATATCAAACGCCAAAAGATGAATATATGACAAGAAAAACTTGACCATTAGAAAATTTGTTTTTACATTCAAATATTTTTCTACTTAACAAACAAATGCTTAAATAAAAAAGTAGTACTGTCGTCACTGAATTGTCCAAGTGATTGATAGTGTTGACATAAGCTCTAAAGTCCTAGAAGTTCCAGGTTGGATCTTCAGAAGTGGTGGTTTACATAATAGTTAGTATTAGTTACTAGGAAGGGGATGTTAATTCATGGTAATCTTATGGGTTATTTCTCAAATAACCCCCAACTTTGTGACCAACTTCCTGTGTAGCCCCTTACTTTATCAAAAATATTCAAATGACTCCCTTATTCAAATTCCGTTATAACAACGTTAACTAGTCATCATCTGTCTCTCTCCTCCATCTCTTCACCTCTCTCTGCCACCTCATCTTCTCGCCACTTCATCATCTTCAACGACATAGGTCGCCAACCAATTTTTCGACCGGCAATCTTCAAACACAAAAAATAATAATTTTTTTTCTCTCTTCCTCTCTCTCTCTCTCTAACAACGAAGGAAACCATCACCGGAGTGTTAGAGAGAGAGATGAAGAGAGAAATTTTTTTTGTCTTTTTTTTGTGTTTGAAGGTTGCCGGCTGGAAAATTGACCGGGCGACGACCTCTGTCGTTGAAGATGATGAGGTGGCAGAGAGAGGTGATGAGATGGAGGAGAGAGAGATGATGACTAGTTAATGGTGTTATAAAGTAGGGGGCTAGGCAGGAAGCTGGTCACAAAGTTGGGGGCTATTTAAGAAATAACCCTAATCTTATAGCCAAACATGGGCTAACGGCTAACCGTTAATGAACTTAAAAAAAAAGTCACAGTCTTAGCTTTGCTTCCCAAACTTTTCACTAACTACAGTTTATTATTAGAAATGGCCGTCACTCAGATGCCAATGATCGGATTCTCCTTCTCGTCAGCATCATCATTATCTCTTCTCCACCATCCAGTATCTAGGTTAATAATCCCCGTTCCGCTAAGACCTTTTACTCGAAAGAAGACTCTTCTTGCTCGAGCTTCAAACCCTAAATCAAAAGACCAAAACAAGGAAGAAAATAAGAACCCCTTTTCTTCTCAGGTTAGTTCTTTATCTTTTCAAACTCAAAGCTAATTTTATGAACCAGAATTTCTTAATCAGATAAGATCCCCAATTACTTTTTTAACAATATAACTTATGATTCTGATTGAAGAGAATTTAATTATAATTTGGTACTTATTCTTGGTTTTGGGTACTTTTTAATTAAGGAAAAAAATGGTTATGAAAGCAACCCAGGTAGTAATTTGGGATTTAGATTTATGGGTTGAATAGAATTAATTCAATTGATTTTGGAATTTGTGGTGCAGTTTCAATTGAGTAATATGATCAAAATTAGGGCATTTGTTAATGAAGGAAGATGGTGAATGGATGTTATAAAAGTTTTGCTAGTTTTGTGTTTTGCTAATTAATTTGAACTTTAGATTTTAATGAATTTTCAGTTTTAGGGCAATATAAGGATTACAATGGAAGTTTCACTAGTTTGTTACTTTGTTAGTTAGATATGTTGGAAATCAGACTTATTTAGTTACGAGGAAAATTTAGTAATTAGATAGTCATTTATATTCAACATCATTGTAATACAAAATTTTGTATTTTGTGTTTGTAATTAGATCGAAATATGATTCATGTGACCCACGATGCTAACGTATTCTCGACCCGTCCGTTTAGAAGGCTTCCCCCTTACTTGTATTTATGGGGTTCGCTAGTGCTAGAGAGCATCCTCACTTAGCGATAACTACTCTAGTTGATAACAGAAGTTTTATTATGGACGAAGGCCATGCATGAAAACTTGCACTCGTGGTTCTAGCTAGGGTTTCCTTTGGTTTAAACTTATGACATAACTCTTATCATTCTTGGATTTCGATTTGGCTACCTAGAAGGTTGAAGCTCTAACTCAAATATAACTCTGTATTATATTACCTCCATTAGACAATGCATGTGCTGAATTGATGAAAGCGTTAATAGAGCATCCCTGTAATCTCGAAAGAATTGAATTGAATAAGGAGTTTTCTGTGTCTCGGAGATGATAGGTTGGTATCGATACCAAACATATTGTCCTTGATTAAGGCATTACCCAGTGACCGAGGGCCTCTAGCCTAATCCGTCATAGTGCAAGGTGTTTCCTTGGCATGGGCCTGCTCTATACCACACCAAGCCTATTCAAATGGGTTCCAGATCCAGCATTCTCCATGGGGTTCCATATTTGCAAATAACGTTTATGATACATACAAGTACTCTTATAACGTGCTTAATCGTCGCCCATTATCTGACTCGTTGTTATCTTTTTGGGTGTGTAAACAGGAGGATCTGACTTACTTGTTAAAACTGGGTGCTGTGTCTGTTGGAGCTGCAGCTGTGATAAAGTACGGGAGCATCATATTACCGGAGATCACAAGACCAAACCTCTTAGAAGCATTGGTAATAATCTCGACACCAGTTGTTGTTGCGATCTTACTTTTGATCAAGGAAAGTCGTGTTAAGGAGCAAAAGTAAGACAATTTTTCTTCTCTATGTTTATATATCGAGTAAGCCTATCTCTGTAAAATGACAATATAATTCTTATCAAATTTCGATTATCGCTCGATCAAGAAAATTGTACTCCGTCAATGCTTAAAAGGAAAATATCTCAACCAGACTTTGTGGGAATTTGGGAGTTACAAATGGTTTGGTATTCGATTACAAACACAATTTTAGATTCTCAAAACTGCAACAGAGTTGGCTGTAAGTAGTTTATATGTGTGGTATTCTCTTGTGACCACAATGATTGGATAACCTTGTCAGAGACCGAACAATTTGCTTGTATGAATTAACTTGATTCCGAAAATATCCAACTTGGCTGCAAAATGAAAGGGTAATTTTGGAGTACGAAATCGTTATATTTAAAAGACGTTGCTGAGACTCGAAAGAAGATTTGACTGACTGTTTTGCTTCTTCCATCCAACCGAACATCGTTAACAATCTGCATCCGTAGACTATGGCGTAGTTGATTTTGCTTTGTAGCAGAAACCACCATGACCTGCAACATGAAGAAATCTTAACTGTTACAAATCTTGGCAGTGTTTTAAAGAACACATACCTACTGACAAGTTTTATATTTCTTTCGAAGACAAAATTTTGTTAAAATACCCCGAAAGGCATTAAATAATTGACATTATTTTACCAAGTAACAAATGAAAGAAGAACGTACCTTCTGAATAAGTTTGAAAGTATTGAACCCTGTGAATCACATGCTTTTGCTCCTGAACAGTGTCAATGGTCAGTGGAGAGCAAAACAATGATAAAGCAAAACCTAAAAAAGATCATCTTTTTATGTTTTAATCAAATCCTCCTAGCAAAGTCAAATTAGATTGAACTAAAAAGAATAAAAGTGAGGGAAATTTTACTTTTGGAGACACTTTTGCTCTTAAGAAAGAATGTGAAATCAATTGATGATGTGTTCTCGAGCAGCAAATCACGATCTTAAGAATGAACTAATAGCGCCAACAACTATTAGCTGATGCTGGTTATTCATAGTGGCAACGCTCTCCCTGGTCTAATAATTCTAAAAAAAATTAGATAGAAGGAGGTTAGGCAGAGAGAGAAGAAGAAGAAGAAGAAGTTTTAATCCATCGAAGTTTTCTTGTTTTTGGTATTGAATATATACTGGGAGAATAAAAGAATGCAAATAAAATACGAAAAATGAATGTGCTACTTCCAACATATGTTTAGCTTAGCTATTAATATTACCACCAGATTAAGGATATCAATCATTTATTCATCAAAGGTTCATTTGATTCACTGACCAGAGTTAGAAGAGGATATATAGCTTGGAGATGTAGAAGTGTAGAACAATAATTAGTTTATTTGAATCTAATGTGGTGTGGTCGTTTTTGTTGTCTGGGTCTGACGCACTAGAGTCTTACTTGTCTGAATTTGAATTGACCGAGTCTAACTTGTTCCGGTATGGGACAAAGTGAGACAACAGTAATTTCAGGTCTTTCGGACAATGGGATCTTAATGAAGACTTATTATGGCTCGAGTTAATTCAGATCTCTAATAGGATTTCAGATTTAAATCGAAAAAAATAAAGACCACCTAAGAAACAAATAGGGTTATCATTTACTATATTCTTTGCAAGGGTGTATTGTTAGGCCTGAGATCAGGCTTCTGCACTATAATCTTTTGATATCCTCTCACACAAAGGAAAATGGTTTTTGCAGGTCATATGCTTACTGGAGATTCTTTATCACAAAGACTGGGAGGCTTCTACTGTCTTTACGAAACTCAGCCATTTAAGCCTACTTTTAAGATATATTTATCTCTTGGTATGATACTCTCTGCTTACTTGAACAATTGTCAATACAATGTGATGATATATTCTGTTGTGATAGTTTGCTAAAGGACAGAAACTCGGTTACTGTTAGAACTTTGTGATGTCTTCATTAAGAGATTATACGATCAGTTCAAAAAAATCAATCTTAATATGGATGTAGTTAAGTCGCGATTGACTAACTTTTTTATTTCTCACAGGAGAACTGCAGAGATTTAAGCACCTTGTGGTTGAAGCTAAAGAAGAGAAGATATTGGTAGTACCTGCTTTGGTTACAAGAATGCTCGACTAAAATATGTTTCTATTTGGGTTTGTTGATACAAAAGAGGGCTCTGTAAGTGAGAGGGTTACTGGAATAAATAATCTTCAGAATGCTCGTGTTCAAGTTGCATATCAAAACTTCAAAAGTATGTTTCACTCTCTGATAGTTTTCTTATGTTCATTATTCTTCACTTTTTTTTTTTTTTTTTTATGTTGACCTAGCAGGTTATTGGCAAATACACCAATTGAACGATATATTGACATGGACTTGGTAAGCCTTTCATCTATTATGTGGAAATGAGTGAAATGAAGTCCTTACAAGCTAAGTCACCCAAGTACCTCGTGGATTAAATCACGATCAGGGGTGGACTGCGTCGATTCCATGTCCACCTCTGTAATAAAGGATTTCCCACTGGATACTAGCCAAAACTTATTTCGTGGCCCGAAATGCCCACTGTATGATATCCTTTGGATAGTTCACATATATTTTGAATTGCTATAAAAATATGTCGAGGATTAGATAATTATTGTAATTTATGAAGATAGAATGATAGATTTTATTGGTTAGAACCTAGATTTAGCCACTTACGTGTTTGATGTAAGCCGATGTCTAGGAGAAGGGACCAACAACTGGGAGAGGTTGAAACTATGCAGTTCTTTTTATTTCTTACTTACTAGTTTGTCACAGATTCCTCTATTTTAGGCACTTTCATGTATATAATCGTCTGTGTACATGTTTACATCAATGTCAGTACTGAACCTGGGAGAGGGTGAAACTATGCAGTTGGGGATCACCCGATCCACCTGAGTAACCCGTGGATTAGATTCGATCGGGGTAGACTGAGACGATCCCATGCTAGTGCCCCAAGTCAATTATATACAATCTATAAATATATATATCTATTGTAGTGTTTGTATGAAAATGTATATAATTATATAAACGTAGTTTGAAGGGTGCCCAATCCCAAGCCTATCCCGAGCCCATCTTGTTACGGTGGACCAGGATCGTATGAATTGAGTGTATATTGTGCCATTTTCAAGAAGCTTCAACAACTCTTCTCATTCTATGTTGTTTAGATCTCCCTATTTCTATCATTGATTGCTAATACTAACGTCCTTTTTTCAGGGAATGGAACTTGACCAGAAAGTACTCAAGAAATTATCGACACAATATGCAGCAGCTAAAAAACTGGCTATGAAAGCTACTTCCTATTCATCCTTTTTCCATTCTTCGTTTATCATCTATAGATTTTGAAAGAAAATTAACCCAAGATACCCATTTTGGATCATAACTACTCTCTTCCTTTTCCTGTGACACTATTATGTCATTTACAGAGGCTGAGAAAGTCGTAGACATCGAAAACATAGAGCAGATAGTTGAGAAAAAGATTTTGATTGGAGAAGCAGTAGAGAAGATGACAGAAGATTGGAATGTTCAGAAGGAATTGTTCTATGAGCAGCATAGATTTAATCGCCAAGGAAAGGAAAGAGAAAAACAAGTCATGGTTTATAACCAGACTGAATCGAACCAATGTGTTGATGAAGAAGATCAAGATGATATTGATGAGGCCTGGGATAGGGAATTAGAAAAATCATTTTGAAAGTAAATTAGATCAATAGGGTGAAGCAGACTTTGACCCTGCCCTTAGCCCCACTAATTTAGGTGAGTGAATTACTTCACTGATCATACCCTTAACTCTCGGTTGACGGATTACATCTTGTATGTTATATCCATTCTTTTGCCCCGATTATCCAAAACTCTTTTGCTGATCTCGTTGAGAGAAACCATTTAGACGCATAAACCACTGTTGTAGGTTTACCCGCATTGTCCCAAGATAAAAGATGACACCCCGCTTTGGCTGACCCACCATTCCTTGATCGAGGGCTCAAAGGGTGTCTTAGTCTGGGTATTTATTTATCTCAAAATTTCCTTTAGGGGCTTCTACGTTTTGTGCAACATGCATTATAGTGAACTAAGAACTAATCATCCACAACATAAACGTAAATAAATAAGTAAATGTGCGAGAGGAAGTAAATCAAGCACATACAGATCCTAGTATGACCCCTAGTCCTAAAAGATTTAATTTTCTTAGGATTCGTCTTGTTTTCGCCTTAGTTTGCCTGGATCGTCATCCTCGAACCTCCATTGATATCTCGCACTCGATTTAGGATCTCATCCTTGAGCTTCTTCAATGGACTCATATACCCTAAATTCTAATTTACGAGGCTCGAATGATACGTAGATCGTATAAAATATGAAATGAAAATTATTACAGCGTGCACTCACTTGTGCTTAAAACAAGAATAAAAGAAAACAACTTTTACAATCATACTATTTTCCGCATTCACATCACAGGTGTTCATATAATATTCAATACTATCAATGATATATGAATGATAAACCGGGAGATGCATTTGTCGACATCTTTATGTCACATATGGACCGTAAGTCTATATTCTAAGAATTTGACTAATGGTAAGTTTTCGGTTTTATTAATGATTTCCAAAATCAATTTTAAGAGAAATTCCGTGTTGGGTCTTCGGATGGCCCAGGTGAATTTTGGAAAATTTTGGGTTGAACCGGGAGTAAAATCGGATTTTAGACGCAAAAACTCTCACTCGAATCAAGGCCCGTAAACTAGTTCTGAATGGCTAGGGACAAGCTTCGGTCAAGACCCAAGACCGTTGAGGACAAGGTCCATGGGCTTTTCGTGGTCTAAGCCTAGGATGGGCCTTTGGCATGGGTCGGGCATGGCACGACCATAGGCCGACATGTTTTGACCCGTGTCAGCCACGGCTAAGGCGCGTCATGGCCTTAGGCCAAGACGTTAATCTTTGTCCCAGACGCGTCTGATCAAGTCCAAGATTCTAGCATTTCGGTCTCCAAGATCGAGACCTACTCAGGCGTCCAAGGACGCGTCCAGGAAGCGTCCAGGAAGCGTCGCGTTAGTCTCGGTCAACAAGCATAGATTAGTCTGAAACTTAGCCAAAATTAACTACGTGCAAGAGGCTCTGACGTTGTTGTTGGGTTATGGTGTCTCCTAGTGTTGTTAGCGGAATGCACTAGTATCCCCATGATCTCATGCATAAAATAATAATGAACTAAGAAGTTAGAAATTACCTTAATCGCTAATTTTTCCTCGAACCTTTCCAATCGCTTTAAAAAGATCAAGAGCTCCAATTGTAGCTCCTCTACTTGAGACACCGAGTAATCAACTTGATCTCCCACCTCTTAGTTCGCTAGAATTTTGGAGAAGAAGATCATCAAGTCCGGATGATTTAAGAGTCGTAGTGTTTAGCTAGAAACCAACTGCAATCGTCGAATCACGAAGTGATTCGCAACTAACTTCGTGCGGATCCTACATCGGGTTACCGCAAAGAGTGTCAACTTGATCGAAAGATATGGCTAGAGGGATGCGACATATAACCATGGGTAAGACCCATAAATATGTTCAAAATGCCGAAAAGAAGTTTAGGCAAAGATAGTGCCAAAAGCCCGAATGAAGAGAATATGGGCTGACACAAAAAGAGAGATTTTGGGCCCAAAAGAGCACCAGCCATGCTTGGTTGTGTGCTCCTATAGGGGCCGGCAAGATCTGCCTAACATGGGTATGCTATGGTCGGCCAACAGAGAGGAAAAGTGAAAATAGCAACTAGTTGCTAATTTTTACTATTTCCTAAATCTTATTCAGAGGGTCTTTTAGGAAACTTAATTATAGTTTTACTCTAACTTAGGGTTATATATAAGCTCTCTTAAGACTTGAATAAGGTGTGTATATAACCACCATCGATGTCTTAGCTAACAACAAGGTGGGAAAGGTGATTGCTCAGTGTCTCAAGTAAGGGAGCTACAATTGGATCTCTTGGTCTTCTCAAAAGCGATTGGAAAAGTTTGACGGAAAACTTACGGTTAAGGTAATCTCTAAACTAGTTAACTTAGTTTTAATTATTAGCTTATACATGAGATCCTGGGGATACTAGTGTTAGACATGAGTGAGAAGGAAAACATATATCTGTATTATTAAATTGTATAATACATTTATGTGGTAATTCATTTATTGCACAAAGCAAACAATACATGTATATATACGCTGTCCCTCAATCTCTAAATTTACAAACTAGGGTTATGGAATTTACTAATTGGGGTTATAGAATTTACAAATTAGGGTTGTAAAATTTTGGATATCTGTCTTATAAGATTTTAAATGAAGATCCATTTATTCATGATCTTTATCCCATCACTTTTAAATCCGTCATCTCCTGAGGCTTATAAATCTCAAGTCACTGTGCCATCTTCTACCTGGCATAACATATTTGGTCATCCATCTCATTCTGCACTTCATATTCTTGTTAGAAACAAGCATATTTCATCAGAGTTCATACCACAAAAGCTCATTTGCCGATCACTTTTGTCAAATTGCTAAGAGTAGTTGTCTTCCCTATTATTTTTCAGAGAGCTACACTGAAGCTCCCCCTCTATCTTGTGTTAACTATAAACATATAGGTAGATAACAAATTCTCTAATGAAATACTCTTAGTTTATCTTATTAGAAGATGGATTACAACTGCAGAGTTATGCTATTAAATATACAAATGACTAGAATAAAAGTAGGATGAAACACTTGACTAACTAATTCTTGGAACAAAAGAGGCAAGAACACACGTGACTGTGAGATCTTAGGGGACAACGAGATGGTGCCGGCCTAAGGGGGCTCCGATGATCAAGTTAGTGAACTTGGCAAATAATGAATAGGACATATAAACCAGAGTTTGAGCTATGGAGTTAAATATGTTGCTTGAGCGGGTCGGTTGTTGGGAGAAAAGGTGATACAACCGAGGTATGCATGCCTAGTTCTCTGGTTGTCGAGTGAAATAAAGCGCTTGCACCTTTAGTTGTGTGGAGAGAGAAATGATATGTCGCCTGTAGGGATTTATACCCTTCTACTAGTGTTTATAGCGGAAATATGACATCTAATGTCTACACTAGTATTCCCAGGATCACATGCAAAACTAGTAATTAATCTAATGGAGATAGTAGATTACCTTAATCGCTTTTCCCTCGAACTAGTTGAATTGATTGAAGAAGACCAAGAGCTTCAAGTGTAGCTCCTCTACTTGGGACACGAGCAATCAATTTGATCTCCCACCTTGTTGTATAGCTAGCACACCAATGGTGGTTGGATAGAAGAACACCTTCTTCTTTGACTAGATTGATAGTAATGGGAATTAGCTCACTTTCTCTTCTCTACTTGATGTGGTAGAGTAAGAAAGCTTAGAGAGAAATTCCACACCTTATTCTCTGCCCTAAGAGTGTTTATATAGAACCCTAATAAGAATCCACCTCCTTTTAGGTTTCCTAAAACACCCTTTAGAATAAGATTTAGGGAAATAGTCGAAAATAGCAACTATTGGTATTTTCTCAATTCCCTAAGGAGGAGGTGCCCAAACACCACGAAAATTGGCAGATATAATGTTTATTATATCAGCAACTAACCCTCCAAAATTCAGCCCAATCCGAGTCCTAGAAGTACCCGAACCGGTCTAGGCCCAAAAACCCTGTTTTTGGCCCTTTTGTACTATCTTTGCCTAATTCCTTTTTAGGCCTATGAGATATGTTTATGGGACACTCCCATGATTATATCTCACTCCCACTAGTCATATCCTAGATCAATTTGTCACTCTTATGTGTAACCCGTTGTAGGATCCGATCGAAGTTAGCCGCGAATTACTTCGTAATTCGACGATCGTAGTTGGTCTCTAGCTACAACTCTACGATCCCTAAATCAATCGGACTTGATGATCTTCCACATCAATTGTCCTATCCGACAAATTGTTCGCATTGTCACCTTGGTCGAAGGACATCTCCTTCAACTCCTTCAGACTCCCACTTGGACTTAGAACAAGTGCAATGCCTCGATTCCCGTGTCAATTTAGTATCCCATCTGATACGCCACGTCATTCAGACTTTCTTGATATCCGAGTACAACTGTAAAAGACAAACGATTAACTTTAATCCGTTTGAGCGCGGCCACGCATTTTCAGTTGCTACTCATCAAGTGGCCTTGAGACACTTTGTACCTAATGTGATTAGGGTGACACAATCCATTCTTGCGCTCCCACTTAACTTCATGTCTATCCTGTCCTTCCCAGTATCCGTCTTTATAACCTCCTTTTACGGCGCGGCGTTTAACGGAACCAAAGTCGGGCATTCCTTACATAAGATGAGTGGAGCACTCATGTTTTGAGGAATCTCTCCAATTGTCTTTATGAGAAGTATTGACGTTCATCACGAGTGATGTACTTCTCATTTGAGGGTTATCCAGTGTATAAACCTTTTACACACCCACGTAGTCGAATAGAATATACTATTCATATAGCCCATGAAACTGCACTATCCCATCGACTCCCGTGCTATTCTTCGTGAGTCATTGTTGTCCATGCAATGACCTGGACCAGGGATTTTTGATAATAATTATTCCAAGTTCACTTAATAGGGTTTCATTCATCAGATCACGTATCTGACAAACCTATTCGGA
The DNA here is from genome assembly GCF_041429995.1 of Eschscholzia californica. Lineage (NCBI taxonomy): Eukaryota > Viridiplantae > Streptophyta > Magnoliopsida > Ranunculales > Papaveraceae > Eschscholzia > Eschscholzia californica. Next base: position 47,253,711 of record NW_028238472.1, read on the forward strand.
ACGTTTTATTATCGATGGACTGTCGTTTAAACACTAAACCAAGTTTAGACGACTGGTGAAATAATTCTTATTATTTCTGATAACGAGAGTTGTAAATCTGAGCCTCTTCCGTAAAACTCCTTTTACCCACTCAGTTTTACTTGTCGAGGTTTAAAATTATACCCCATGCCTTAGACTGTGTATGAATCTCATACTATGTCTAAGGTGACAGTTTAGTTTGACTACCGTGGTAGTCGGTTTTAAACTTTGCTTATTATCAATTAATTTGAAGATTACTATCTTCAACCTTGATAATATCTAGTAATCTTTACTAGAGTTAAGGCCTTTAATTCTTTGTGTAGTATTTGCAACAGTTCCCGGCTTAAAACACTTTTAGCCTACTTTCCTTCCATGTCTGGAAGTTTGCTACGATGACATGTTCAATTTTGTACTACTTCATCTTTTAGCCTTCTAGGATGTACTAAGTAGTGTTTCGGTTTTCCAATCCGAATTCGGATGTTTAAATGCTAATCATGTCCAACATGATTGACTTTATGTTTTCGAACATAAATGTCTCTCTCATGCGTGCTAGCTCATCGGTGTCTTTTAGACTCCGAGTTTTGCAACGCCCTCTGTCATGAGTTTTTGGGTCGAAATTCTTTTAGACTTTCCGAGTCTTAGATTTTCTGTTTCGGATCTCAAGCATCTCAGCATACTGAGTCTCTCTAATCCTATCATCCTTTTGATCTATGCTTATAGATCTTCAGATGCCCAAAATGGCATTTTATCCTTTTGTGTGTGGTCCTTTATTGAGTCAGTTCGTTACTGTTATACAACACCTTATGTCGTACTCAATCTTTTGTATGTACTCTGCATACGGACCCGGAAGGTTTGTTTACTCCCACTTACCTTCTTGAAACTCGTGATTCAAGATTTTCTTCATTCTCCAGGAATCAAATTTCTCTGATTGCCTTTTGAATCGAAGATTCTAACTCTTGCGTGCTTTTAATCCATCGATAGATTTCTGAAGCATGCTTGTGGACATAACTTGATTGGAAGAATCTTTATTCTTCTTGTCTCGTTTCGGGAAACACGAATGTTTCCATCCTTCTCAGTTTTCTATTTTGGAAAACCAATTTAGGTCTTTTGTTGACTTAAATTATCAAGCTTCATGTCTTGACGAGATATGGATTCCACGATGATTTTGGCTTCTAGCCAAAATCTAGAGTCAGTTTCCGTTTCTGCGCAGGTCTTTTATCTCTTTCAGAAATAACCTTTATTTTCTGTGTCTTTGAGATTTGACCTTTTAGGGCTTTTGAACAACAATTTAGAATTTTCTCAACTACTTTGAGATATTCCTTTAGAGACACTTTCACTTGTTTTGAGAGTTCTCCGGCGAATGACATTCGCTTTTGTGCGGTGGGTTTATAAGATCATATCTTTAACCTTTCCTTTTCCAAGGAGTCGCAGTTTGTTGCTCTTGGTCGAATTTAATCGACTTGTACAAGTTTCATGATTGTTCTTCATGACCCTCCATGATTTTTCTCATGATCGAATTAAATCGACTTGTACTTTTCTCCCACTTATTCTTTTAATAATTAGTGTTTTCTCCCAGACTACTAGGTGTGCTAATTATTAGAAGAATACTATCATGAGCAACAAACACTTTGTTCTCTTGATTAGTTATGGAAGAAGCCCAAATTTCTTTTAAAGAAATTGCGTCAGATATTAGCTAGTTTTGTAATGCTTTTACAAGCTTAGCTGTTAGACGGAATTTTGGTAGTTTTGTGAGAAGCTATGTCTAGACTAAATGGATTTTGGAGGATAGAGTTTGATTCGTGTTCTTCATCTTAATCCTTTTGGACACTCCAAATATGGATAGGTTAGAAGTACGTTTGAAGATCAATCTCTGTTTTTGACTCAAGGCTTTCTTTCTTGTCAGTTTGATTCATGTTTTGGTTATAGTGGACTTGTTGTCCTCATCCCTTTCGATTGGGATGAACCTATCTTATAGGTTTTTGACCAAGTTTAGAATCTTTTGGTATAGTTTGTTAAACTTAGCACTTATTAACATCTCAATTTAGAAATAAAATTCTTTATTGATTCTCCATAATACTTAGTACAGAGATGATGTTAAAAAACTAGAAAAACGATTAATCTAGAATAGTGCCTAAAGTAGACTTCGATCCCTTTCAGCATCCTTAGCAGTCGAGGCTTCTGCTCCCTCTTGGATCTTGTCTTCCTTAGCCAAATACTCAGTTCCCAGCTGCGCCTTTACATTCACAATGAAAGGGCAATTTTAGGTATTACATACCATAATTTGGGAATTTTACAGTATTTGATAAGTTAACTGTTTATACCTGAATTGGAAGCTACTGTTCCATTCTTTTTGTCCTCCAAGAACTTAGGGCAGTTTCTTTTCCAGTGGCCCTTGCCATCACAGTAGAAACATTTGGTGTCAGGAGGAGGACCTTTGTCTTTAGGTTTGGCAATTCGTTTGCTTTTACCTTTTGACGCGGTTTTCTTCTTCTGTTTTCCACCTTTCTTGAACCCTTTGTCCTTTTGTACCATAAGAACGTCCTTCTTAGTCTCCACTATAGCGAAGTCCTTTTCGGCTGTTAGAAGCATAGAATGAAGTTCCTCCAACGTTTTATCCCATCCATTCATGTTGTAGTTCATCTTAAACTGATTAAAACCACTATGGAGGGAGTGAAGGATAGTGTCGGTAGCCGTTTGTTGGCTATAAGGGAAACCTAGTTTAGCCAGCTTGCCTATGAGCCTGATCATTTGGCGAACATGAGGCCCAACTGGTTTTCCCTTTTCAAGGCGCATGTCCATAATTGCTTTAGAGGTTTCAAACCTCTCCAATCTCGACTGTTTCTGGAACATTTCCCGAAGTTGTCGCATCATGGAGTAAGCATCCATGTCTATGAACTGCTCTTGCAGAGTCGGTTCCATGGTTGCTAGCATTAAGCAAGTTACGGGCTCTGCCTTTTTCCGCACACTCCTTTCTTCATCTATCTCTTCTTTAGTCGAATTATCATCCAATACAGGAATTGGAGTTTCTAGTACATGTTGCTTTCCTTCCATCCTGAGAACTATTCCTAGGTTCCTTTCCCAGTCAAGGAAGTTGTGCTTATTCAGCTTCTCCTTGTCGAGAAGTGAGCGGAAGTTGAAAATATCTTTTGTCATCTTTGAACTACATAAAAGAAATGGCAAAGTTTTAAAACTCGTTATCGTTTTTGAAAAACATTAGTTTTCCCACATTATTCAATAAAAATCGTCCCCGATTGAATAAGTGATTCCAAGACCCCAGTTCTTCGAAGTAAAGCGGACGAAGGCCCTACCCTTTGACTCCGTCGTTCCGGGTGAGTGAACTACTTCACTGATCATACCTTATGACTCTTGGTTGATAGATTTCATTAATGAATGACTAATCTATCCTTTTGCCTCGAGTATCCAAGACTCTCTTGCTGATCTCGTTGAGTAGAACCATTTAGACGTGTAGGCCTCTTCTATAGGCCTACCCGCATTGTCCCAAGGTAGAGGAGGTACTCTGCGAAGGCCGACCCACCTTCCTCGAACAAGGGCGCAACGAGTGTCTTAATCTGGATAGGCGATTACTCAAGATTACTTTTGGGGACTTTTACGCTAGTCTGGCGTTTGTTATAGTGAACTATTTAGCCTAACTAACATCCACGACATAAAGCGTAAATAAGTAAGTAAATGCGCGCGAGAAAGTAAATCAAGCAGACATGGATCCTAGTATGGCCCCTAACCTAGAAGATCTAATCTCCATTGGTTTTCTTCTTGTTTCGCCTTTTGGTTCGTCTTGGATCGCCATCTTTGAACCTCCATTGATTTCTCCCACTCGCCTTTGGATTTCATCCTCGAGTTTCTTCAATGGACTCATAGACCCTAAACTCTAATTACAAGACTCTAACGATTCGCAGATCGTATAAACTTGAAATTAAAATTAATTACAAAGCATGCACCCATCCGTGCTTAAAACAAGAATAAGGAAATAAATCTATAGCCATACTAGTTTCCCGCATTCACATCACATGCAATCATATAATATATCAAGGCTAAGAATTATATATGCATGATTATCTTGGGAGATACTTTTGTTGACATCACATGTCACATTGCGGACCTTAAGTCTAAATTCGAAGAATTCAACTAATGGTGCTTTCCGGTTTTATGTTTTATGATTAAAATCATCTTTTAGAAAAACTCCGTTTTGGGCTCGAGAAAGCCCGGGTCAATTTCGGAAAAAATATTGGTTCGATTCTTAATGATTTCATAAATCAATTTGAAGAGAAATCCGTTTTGGGCTCTTGGATGGCCCGGATTGATTTTGGAATTATTTGGTTGGAATCGGAAAAATTTTTTGACAAAAACTCCCACTCGAATGATGGTCCCTTTTCGTGGTCCGAAAAGCCTCGAAAAAAGCCCGGGACAAGTCCTAGACAAGTCCCGGCCCAAGCCCAAAAAGGGCTCGGACAAGGTCTGGACATAGCACGGCCCATAGGGCCGGCATGTCCTGGCCGAGGCCTATCAAGGCCTGGTCTCGTCCTGGCCGGAGCCAGGACGCTAGTCCATGTACCAGACGCGTTCTAGACGTGTCTGGTACTGGACCGGACCAGCACTAGGTGTCTCGGACTAGTCCGAGACACCCAGAACCTCCCAGACGCGTCTCCAAGACGCGTCTGGTCGAGTGCTCTGGACGCGTCCAGGAAGCTCCTTCGCAGCTGCTGGTCGCGTCTTCAAGACGCGTCCTTAGTAGCTGCTCTGGACGCGTCTTCAAGACGCGTCCAGAAGCTTCTGTCGCAGCTGCTGGTCGCGTCTTCAAGACGCGTCTCAGCAGCTGCTCTGGACGCGTCCAGAGGACGCATCCAGGAGCTTCTGGTCCGGCCAGGAAGCTTCCTGGCCGGACACTAGGGTTTTTCAAAACCCTAGTTTCCAAAAAGAAAATTTTTTTTTTTCTTATGCAACTTTAAGTTGCTATTTTCCAATTTTAAAACTTTTCTTAAATTTTTGAAATTCCTTTTAGAACACTTCTAAAAATTTTCAAAACTTTTAGAAACTTTTTAAATTTTTCCAAATTTGTTTTGAGAGTTTCCCAAACTCAAAACTACTCTTTTTAGAACACTTCTAAAATTCCAAATCTTTGTTTTTCAAAAGTTTCCAAAATAAAAAAAAACAACTCTTAATCAAACCAATTTTGGATCAAAATCTAGGTTTTTGAAATTTTAATCAAATTTTATGTTTAAAACCTTTTTAAATATAACTATCAACATAATCAAGCATGGATTAGTTTGAAATTCAATGAAATTGAGTCTTTTAAAACACTTTTAATCATCAATTTGATTCTCAATTTGAAAATTTATTGAATCCCATCAAATTATGAGTTTAAAATACTTTTAAAAACATCTTTTAAAATACTTTTATAAACTCAATTTTCAAACTATTAAGCATATTAATTAGTTCGATTCTTAGCAAAAACTAGTTAATGGCAAGAGGCTCTGACGCCACTGTAGGGATTTATACCCTTCTACTAGTGTTTATAGTGGAAATATGACATCTAATGTCTACACTAGTATTCCCAGGATCACATGCAAAACTAGTAATTAATCTAATGGAGATAGTAGATTACCTTAATCGCTTTTCCCTCGAACTAGTTGAATTGATTGAAGAAGACCAAGAGCTTCAAGTGTAGCTCCTCTACTTGGGACACGAGCAATCAATTTGATCTCCCACCTTGTTGTATAGCTAGCACACCAATGGTGGTTGGATAGAAGAACACCTTCTTCTTTGACTAGATTGATAGTAATGGGAATTAGCTCACTTTCTCTTCTCTACTTGATGTGGTAGAGTAAGAAAGCTTAGAGAGAAATTCCACACCTTATTCTCTGCCCTAAGAGTGTTTATATAGAACCCTAATAAGAATCCACCTCCTTTTAGGTTTCCTAAAACACCCTTTAGAATAAGATTTAGGGAAATAGTCGAAAATAACAACTATTGGTATTTTCTCAATTCCCTAAGGAGGAGGTGCCCAAACACCACGAAAATTGGCAGATATAATGTTTATTATATCAGCAACTAACCCTCCAAAATTCAGCCCAATCCGAGTCCTAGAAGTACCCGAACCGGTCTAGGCCCAAAAACCCTGTTTTTGGCCCTTTTGTACTATCTTTGCCTAATTCCTTTTTAGGCCTATGAGATATGTTTATGGGACACTCCCATGATTATATCTCACTCCCACTAGTCATATCCTAGATCAATTTGTCACTCTTATGTGTAACCCGTTGTAGGATCCGATCGAAGTTAGCCGCGAATTATTTCGTAATTCGACGATCGTAGTTGGTCTCTAGCTACAACTCTACGATCCCTAAATCAATCGGACTTGATGATCTTCCACATCAATTGTCCTATCCGACAAATTGTTCGCATTGTCACCTTGGTCGAAGGACATCTCCTTCAACTCCTTCATCGCCTTCCTTGAACAGGTGGTCGTTAGAAGAAGAAAAGATCACTCGTCTTCCTTGATCCAGTGGCCGTATAGAGAGAGAAAGATCACACGTCTTCCTTGATCAAGTGGTCGTCAGGAGAGAGAAAGGTCAATCGTCTTCCTTGATTTAGTGAAGAGATGATGGTAGTAGCTGTCGTTGGTTGCCTACCAAAGGCTTGGATGATCGATATGAGAGAAAAAATTAGGGTTAGTTGATTACGAGTGAATTTGGAAGTCGGGTGTTGTTATCCGTCCTTGGATGATCTAGTCGATTACCAGCTGATCGTTATATAGAGTTTGGTGGTCAATTGTTCGTTTTGGTCAACCGTCACCTGGTGGTGAGTTGTTGCCTTTAATGTGGTAACACACGGAGCTATTACCATGAATGAGGATATTTTAACTCCCATCCAACGGATATATTGGGGATATTGTCATCTTGAATGACGGTAACGCCTCCCCAACGGATATACGAAGAGAGGTCTGCTGAGGAGGAGAGGACGGACCTCTTCTATTCAGAGCTGGATGTACTTCCGTATTTTGGTTTGCTGAGGGAGTGAGGACGGACATCTTTATCCAGAGCTGGATGTACCTCCGTACTTTAACGTTTCTTCGGGGATCCTGAAGTTAAATGGGTCGGGCCCATTTGTCATTAATTCATAGGCCCGTGTAAGCTCATCAATCGTTGATTTCTGGGGGCGCTCTTGACGATGTATTTTGGCCCATACAATGTTGATTTCTAAATTGAGGTTATTCTTCACTTACTCTCTCAATGATTTGTCTTTGAATCTTCAATTTCATTCTTAGGTTATTCCAACTCTTAAGGATTTTTTTTTTTTGCATCCACAAATCCCGTTATTATTATTATTCGCGTAGGCGCTGGTGGACAAGGTGTATCGCTGAGGAACTCCAGAGTTTTGTTAATGGATTGTCCAGTTAAGGTTTTGGTTACTTCGTAGTCTAACTGCAGAAAGAAAAGCATAAAAAACAGTTATGATGAAACCCGATATTTAGTAAACGGGTTTTACCATAATTTTCGTTCCGTTCAATTTATATTTTTGATATCTTATGTTTTGTTGGTCATCACCCAGGGAGAGATACAAGAAGAAGCTATTGTTTTGATTATTCAATGTTAGTGGAATCTGGAAGTGATTAAGAAAAAACTTTCCATTTTTTTTCTTAATCACTTTGATTTGTACAGTTCTCTAACACCTATATTTCTTCGATGGTTGTTGAAATGCTATTTGTTGCTTCTACGGGAAATGCAAACGAGATATTTTGGAGATAAAGTTTACGAGTGTTACGAAGTAAAAAACCACTTGTTCTCGGATATTGAAAAAGTTGTGTAAAAGAACTAAAACTGTATAAATTTTTCTTATTTGCTTAATGTACAATGATTAATGTATTTACGTTCGATTTATCAAAATTTTAACTTAGGTTGTGTTTGATATCAGAGAAATAATTTCATGGAAATAAAAGAGTTTTGTGGAAAGTCTTCCACGGAATTTATTTCGTAGAAATAAGAGTTCTTTCGTTTGGTAGTTATTTATTATTTCGTGGAGTTACAAACTCTGTTATTTGGGTCACAACTAACTTCTACGATTATAATATTCAGTAAAGAATTTTTATTTACTCTTTATGTAGTCAAAATGACATTTTCACACTTATGTTGTCAAAATTACATCTTCATCTATGTGTTGTCCAAATTACGTTTTTACCCTTATATTGTCAAAATTATATTGTTACCCCTATGTTGTAAAATTATTAACTTTGTGTCACTTTGGTAACTGAAGAGATTTGACAACGTATGGATAAAAATTATATTCTTACCCCTATGTTGTAAAATTATATTGTTACCCCTTATGTAAATTTGACAATGTATAGTTAAAAAAGAGATTTTACTAATAGAAAAAAGTAAAATTGTCTTTTTAATACAAAAGTATAGACATACTATTTTTTATAAGATAAAGGTGAGAATGTCATTTAGACCACATAATGGTAAATACTATCATTTTGTATTATATGAGGGTAAAAATGTCATTTGGACAACATAAGGGTAAAATGTCAATTTGATATTATAAAAGGGTAAAAATGTAATTTTGGCTATATAAAGCCAAAATTCTTTAACAACTTGTAAACATGTAATTTGGTAAGAAGGACAAAAATGTCATTTGCCTAATATATAAGTAAAATTTTATTTTGCTAATTTTTACGGATAAAAATGTCTTTTTGAGCATATATGGAGATAAATATTACAGTAGGTTTCAAGTACCCAGTTATATTAATAATTTTACTTTAACTCTTGATTTTCTATGGAAACTAATTCCTAAGGGAGCAAGGAATTAAAAGTGGACTATTTCGCGGAAATAGATTCCCTATGAATGAAAATCATGGAATTACACTCCGTACCAAACAGTGGAAATACCTATTTCCATGAAAATCCTTTTATTTCCATGGAAATAAGAGATATCAAACACACCCTTATATATTCTTTCTTAATATAAAGAATTTTGTTACAAGATTGTTGGTTTATCTTTATGTTAATATTTTGTATCGAATATTACATTTCTGGTTAAATTAAGTTATGACATTTTGTTTAATTTCACCAACAATTTCACTAAATTTGATTGATACTACGATCTGTGCCCTACGACACAGGCTATACCCGAGTACGAAATGAAATGAATTATTTATTCACTTTCTTTTCCCATTATTGAATATTTTGTTGACTTCATAATTCTTATTGAGAGTTTCGTTTTTTTAGAAATCGACTACGATCTTCGTTAGTCGTTACAACGCATTTATGCATCATTAAGATGTGATAAGCACCATAACCACCAAAGTTAAACCACCAATTAAAGAGGCCTAAAGCCCGACGACAAAGAGCCTAAAGCTCGACAATATCTACAGGGTCGGCCCAAGTAGTTATGGGGCCTAAAGGGGACAAAAAATTTGGGGCCCTTTTTAAACTAGATATAGAAAAAATTAATTTTTTGTTGTACCAGATAAACTAACATGATAAGTTCTTCAATAATATCTTCTCTTTCATGTTCTTCAACAATAATTTTTTCACGCCCTTACTTTCTATTTTCATCCTCAACATTTTCATTAACAATTTCTTCAACAACATTTCCCTTAATCGATTCTTCAATTACATTAGTAAGTTCTACACTAGAACTAGAATGGCCCATTTTTAGAATTTCCTGACACTAATGTATTGTAAAGTAATTATTTAAGGAATCATGTTTAGATTTTGGTAATTCTTTTTCTCTTTTAGCATGTACTAATTGATGCATACATTTTATTTTCACACTCTTTTCAATTGAATAATTGAAGTATTATACGAGAATTTAAGCTAAAATAGAAAATTTAAATCTTACACTTATAATCCAATTGAATAGTAGTACAATTCTATAAATTACTTATGTAACATAAAAGTGTGTCGAGTATAACAATTACCAACTAACTATTAAATTATGACTATAAATATCTATTGTATTGAAGAAATAAAAAAATCACATAAATAAACTTAAACTCATGTCTTATAAAGAATAGAGGAGACCGCTAAATAAAAGAACCAATACTCTTTTGTGGAATGTAGCGAGATAGTTGTTAATGGTTTAGATTTGATGTTTTTTGTTGTTGAAATAGATTTGAAGTTTTTAGCACAACCAACTAGAGAAAATGCGAATATAGACAAAGAGAAAAACAAATATTTAATATTTTTAGTAATATAATTTACATTAGGGTCCGTGGGTATATAGACCAAAATAATATTCAAAAAAAGTTTATGATCCAATCTTCCCAAAACATGGATATTTAGTCCTTTTACATTATGGACATAATAACTCATTCTTTATGAGAGAACAACCGTCCATGTCCCTCCTACAAAAATCACGGGATTTTTAATTTTCCAGGATGTATTTGGAATGTTTCTAATGTGGGCGTGATTTATAGGGGATTTAAAGCAACTAACGTATAAATCCGAAATTGATTTTTCTCTATCTTCTAACTGTTTTGGAAAGCAAATCTATTTCCAAATCAATTCAAAACAAAAATCGTAACCAAATCAATTTTCTCTCTCTTTACAGATTTGGAAACCAAATCAATTTTCTCTCTCTTACTATGTAAATTTTTTTCGATTCAAATCAATTTTCTCTCACTTAACTTTCAGATTTGGAAATAGTATATTTTCTAGGATCAATTTAGCGTGATTTGGAAGTTAATATACAAAACATATATATCACTTTCTCTCACTTAACTTTCAGTTTTGAAAATAGTATATTTTTCTGGGAACATTAAAGCAACATATGTTTTCGTTTTTACTCATACATAAATACACATAGAATACAAATTATGAAACAAATACGTAAATTATGTATTATTTATGACGAGGAAACCATCATTTGTCAAGTATACAACATAATTTATCAAATGTATGTGGGTCTTGTTCAATAAATTACACATAATTTCTTTTACATTACACATAATTTCTTTTACATTACACATCCTTTACATTCTGTTACAAAAAAGAAGTACAAAATCTTCTTTGGTTCAAAAATGGTGCCCATCCATGTACTCTCCATTAGTTTCGTTGACTCACTTTGATTTGATGATTCTCTTTGAAATTTCATCTGGTATATCAAATCTACACACATAAATACACATACATTAAAGAAAAAAAAAATCATATATTGTATTATAAATTACATGTACAGTTTCGTAAATTATATATAATGTTTGTCAAATTTTGACAACATTTGAAGGTTTTGGAGTAGTTTGGTAAACTTATCAAGGCTACTGTTTTGGGTGAAAAGTACACGTAATGGCAAATAAATAATACACAATTTATGTGCACTTATACGTAAATTATAATACACAATTTATGTGCACTTATACGTAAATTATATACATAATGGTAAGAACATGAAAATATACGTAAATTATATATACTTTATTGCAAAGTACACGAGATTTGATAGTAAAGCGAAGTATTTCTACTAATGAAATGAGTACTGTTTTGGTGTTAAAGCACGGGTAATGTTCTATAAATTACCCATAATTTACTATAAATTGTGGTAATTTACGATAAAGTACATGTACTGTAAATTCTGTTATGAGTAACCGTACGAGAGAACAAATGTTTCATAAATCCGTACGGATTGAAAACCAGATCTGAAGAAAAAAATGAGAATATCATTAAGCTTAAACTACAAATCTAAAGATCAAAAACATAAATGAAATTTTAAGAAAGAGAAAGAAAATAAACATCAAACATTCGATTGATGATTGATAACCTGATCTCACGAAATATCAGAAACAACAGAAGATTAAACATAGATCTAAAGAAATATGATATTATCACTGGATGCAAACATAACATACTAACTTTGAAGGAATCATTGAATAAGGAATAAACATAAAGATCTTAAACAGTTATGAAAATTTTAGGGTTTTAGTTATGAATCATTGAATAAGGAATAAACATAAAAATCTTAAACAGTTATGAAAATTTTAGAGAGAGAAAATAAACATCATACATTTAAAGTAAATGAATTAGTAAACAGATCTTATAGATATGTATCATAAATCTGATACATTTTATAATAGAGCGAAATAATTAGGGTTTTAGTTATAAGAAGAAATATTAGATATTAACAATGGTGTTTATAAAGATTTCGAAAGTATTAAACCTGATAAATTATGAATTTGGACAACAATATAATGTAGAAGAAGAAGATTTTCTGAGTTTGATGGAGGTTTGTCAACTAAATCGGTTTTAGAGAGATCAAATAAAGAGTTTCCGTTACTGAAAATAATGAAGATATCCTTACTTTGAATAGAAACATGATTGGAGAGAAATATGGGAGATAATAATGAAGATATCCTTACTTTGAATAGAAACATGATTGGAGAGAAATATGAGAGATAAATATAGAAAAAGATATGCATAGATTTCGAAGATAAATCAGTTATAAAATATGGAAAGGTTAGATTAGGGATTATGAAATAATATTTATTCTAGAGATTTGTGTTTTCTCTCTAGATGAGACCAAATGAACTAGATATCCATTTATAGTATTTTTTTGGTTTTAAAACCCTTTATAGAATTAGTGAGGATTATATCTACAATTAGGACCCGTTTTTTGGACTATATGCCCAAAAATTCTTTACATTAGTTTAGAAAGAGAGGGAAAAATATAAACTTAAGTTTTAAAGCTTGTGAGTATGTAGTATTTCTTTCAAAAAAAAAAAAAGAGTATGTAGTATTTAATTGTTTTTGTGGGTCCCAAGCTATAATGGGTTGTCACCTTTCCAAAGAAAGTACCGTACCTTGTAGCAAATGCGTGGGCCGTGTTTCAACTAGGTTTGGGCGCTTGGCTGGTTTCTTTTTCATTTTTGGAGGTGCCTCTAGTCAACCAGCATTTTGGGACTCTTCTAAAAGTGAGGTCCAAAGCAGCCGCTTTGGAATCTTTGGGCCTGGGTCGCCCCTGAATATCTATATTATTTGGTGTTTAGAGCCATAGAATTTTGGAACTATGATCTTGATTTTTCCTCTAATGTTTCTTACAGATAATGTGTTTTTGTTCAAGTTTTGTTGTAATGTGTTTATTAAATAATGTACATCAATGTACACGATTACAAAATAATCAAGATCGGATAACAAGATGGATTACAAAGATTTAATGTGCAACATATAACATGTATATTATCGGTGTCTAATGTAGACTACGAGCATCAACGAGATTTAACTGAAATTTAAAATGGTAAAAGACATAACAAGGGTGTAACCACAAAGACAAATATAATTGAAAATCATACGGTTGGTTATTGGTACCATATTTAGTTTGTTCCTATCAAATTTGAAATTTAACTCGAAGTTTGAAAAGACTCATTGGTAATCCAAATTTTCTTTTATCTGCTTTGACTACATGATTATGGCATAAATTCACTTTAGATTAGTTATAATCAAGAAGAATAATATTAAGACCCTAAGAAAAAAATAGAAGGAAAAATGAAAATGAACCAACATTTAAAACATAGATAACTTAAGTATTCGTGAATTTATTTATCTTAAGCTTAGAATATATAAATCTTCAAGGATGTCGCGGTGTACAACAAATACAGTAATCGCCTTGAATATATGAAATTCCTTGTTCTTCATATTTATAGCATTTTATGGCACATTCAGCGTAATCATATGTTTGAATACCGATTACTTCTTCGAAGCATGCTTGTGTTTGTTGCGCCACCATTGCTGAAACTACACAAAAAATGGGTAAAGAATTTAAAACCTAACCCAAACTTTATGGATAAAACTATTGTTTTTTGTATAACTCGTCAGTACATATAATCTTCTCATATGAGGAGGTTTTTGCGGTTTGAATTTTAAGGCAACATGCCTATGGGCGTTTGTGTGAGATGGCCAAAGAAGTTTATACATACATAATCCTGTAAAAAAAATTGGTGCTAGTAAAGTAAAGGTTGAGGGACAAACCGGAGAATAAAACAAGAACAAGAAGGAAAAAATCGATGAAAGAGAATTTATCCATTCCAACTTTTTAAAAGAACTTGAAGAAAACACTTTTGTAAGAACTCGAAGGTAATGTTTTTTCCTGTTTGTTCAAGCATCTTGTTGTTCATCTCTATTTATAGGACTTATAAACAATCACATTGATCTCCTAATATTCTATTTAAGGTTTTTTCTTGAAGGGAGAATAAGTTTGAATGACTAAATTTGGTTAAAGAAATAATTTTCACAATCAATTCCTGATACACTGTCATTCAAGTGAATCAATTATTTAATTACTTATTAAAACTAGAAAAAGATTATGATTTAAATGAGTGAGAAGGAAAACATATATCTGTATTATTAAATTGTATAATACATTTATGTGGTAATTCATTTATTGCACAAAGCAAACAATACATGTATATATACGTTGTCCCTCAATCTCTAAATTTACTAATTAGGGTTATGGAATTTACTAATTGAGGTTATAAATTTACAAATTAAGGTTGTAGAATTTTGGATATCCGTCTTATAAGATTTTAAATGAAGATCCATTTATTCATGATCTTTATCCCATCACTTTTGAATCCGTCATCTCATGAGGCTTATATATCTCAAGTCATTGTGTCATCTTCTACCTGGCATAACATATTTGGTCATCCATCTCATTCTACACTTCATACACTTGCTAGAAACAAGCATATTTCATCAGAGTTCTACCACGGAAGCTCATTTGTCGATCACTTTTGTCAAATTGCTAAGAGTAGCTGTCTTCCCTTTTATTTTTCAGAAAGCTACACTGAAGCTCCCCTCTATCTTGTGTTAACTATAGACGTATAGGTAGACAACAAATTTTCTAATGAAATACTCTTAGTTTATCTTATTGGAAGACGAATTACAACTGCAGAGTTATGCTCTTTAAATATACAAATTACTAGAATAAAAGTAGGATGAAACACTTGACTAACTAATTCCTGGGACAAAAGAGACAAGAACACACGTGACCGTGAGATCTTAGGGGACACCAGGATGGTGCCGGCCTAAGGGGGCTTCGATGATTGTATGAGCCAAAATACGTCACCAAGAGTGCCCCACGGAATTCACGATTAATGGGCTTACTCGGTGACGAAGCCCGTGAACTAATGGCTAATGGGCCCGACCAATTCATCTTCGGAGCCCCCCGAAGCAACGCCAAAGTAAAGGAGCACTTCCAGTCCCGGAGGAAGAGGTCCGTCCTCACCTCCTCACCTGGCTGAAATACGTAAGCACTTCCAACCCTGGAAGAAGAGGTCTGCCCTTGCCTCCTCAGAAGACCTAAGTACAGACGCACATCCAGTCCCGGATAAAGAAGTCTGCCCTCAAATCTTCAACGGACCTCCTGCCGTATATCCGTTGGAGAGACGTTACGGTCATTCAAGATGACATTATCCAGGATATGTCCGTTAGGGGGTTATGAATCCAGATTAATGGTGGCAACCCATGCGTTACAACCATTAGAGACGACAACTCATCGTCAGCAAATTGAAGAAATGATCTTAAATCTTTGTGTACTAACCCCTAATCGAATTGTTTGGGATTCAGAAGTGAAAGAAATCATTTTATCTACTAATAGTGGCCAAATTGGTGTATTACCAAATCACGCCCCGCAACGGTCGAACAAAAACACTATAAAACGATGGAGGAAGACGATACGGGGGGGATTCTGGACGAATATACTCGATAATCTGGTTATCGGTCGAACAAAATCAAATTAGATTTAACTAAAAAGAATAAAAGTGAAGGAAATTTAATTTTGCAGGCACTTTTGATCTTAAGAATGAATGTGAAATCAATTGAAGAGGTATTCTCCAGCAGCAAATCACAATCTTAAGTTTATTTCTATTTGATATTAGTTCATTATTTTTAATGAAAGAGGCAACAACAAATTTTTTATGTTGGTTATTCATAGTGGCAACGCTCTCCCCGATCTACAAATTAAAAATTAGATAGAAGGAGGTTAGGCAGAGAGAAAAGAAGAAGAAGAAGAATATATTTGTTGCTGGTTATTCACAACGACAACAATCTCCCAGATTTGCAAAAAAAATTTAGAGAGGAAGAGGTGAAAGAGAGGGAAGAAGAAGAATTTGATTTGACAACCTCTAAAAGGAGTGATCCACGCTGACACACACAAGGGTATTTTGGGAAGAGAAATATTGACTCTAGCGGTATGTAGACGGAGTTAAATAAAAGGTGGTTAATTCTAAATTTACGAAAAACATGAGATCTAAACGGAAGCTGGTCATAAAATAGGAGGCTAAAAAAAAAAAAAATCATTTTTTCACTCTGGGTAGAAAGATAGGGAGAATTAATAAAACCCCGAGTTTTAATTAACTGATTACTAAAACAGTCGTGATGCTATGCTCGGCACATCTCCCCGCTGAATCCAGGTCGGCTGATGTGTCGGGCATAGATTTAGAAAGAGTAAGTTAAAAAGTTTCTCTCTCTAAATCTATGCCCGACACATCAGCCGACCGTGATTCAGCCGGGTGATGTGCCGGGCATAGCATCTTTTTACTAAAACCCTCACCTTTCGTTAAATTTAACAGAAACCCGCCGTTAGTTCATGGAAAATTACTGAATTGCCCATTTACTAAAGAACCAGTTTTGGTAACCAGAAAAATAGGGCGCCTTCGATTGAAACTCGGGGCGTTTATATCACTAATTATTCTCTTTTCCCTTACCTTAGAGCCGACGAACAGAAATTTGCCATGAACCCCCTACCCGTCGACGAAAGGGAGAAAGCAAGAAGGAAATCGATCTTAGCTCGATAAAGACTCCATGAAAGCATCTCTCTGTCTCTCTCTCTAACAGTGATGTGTGAAACCCCTACCAGGTACTCTCTCTCTCCACTCGTTTTCCCTCTCTCTCTTGTACTCCATTCGAAGTATAGGGAACTCGAACTAGGGTTCTTCGAATGGAGAAATTTCTGTATAGAAAAAGCTAGGGTTGCACGAAAGTTGCTTGTTTTGTCTAAAATTTGCTTGATTTATCTGTGTTTAGAACTCCATTGAACCAAAGAGAAGGGAAATTGACTTTAGTAAAAAAAAAAAAAAAAATCTGTGAACATCAAAATTCCGTTAATATCTTTAAAAAATCGTTCTTTTCAGAAAAGAGAAGGGAACCCAAAAGGAATTGGTAGTAGGAACTGGAAAGTTGAAGTAGGTTTAGTTAACCTACTTGCTGGTATCACTTTCCCTTCATGTAGTTTTTTCACTAGTTCATTTACCTACCCATGTTTGATAAGCCACTCCCCTCCATCATATTGTACAGTGGCTTTTTATCCATATTTGAATTTGCAGCAAGAGCATATCTTGCCGGGTGAACCCTTTACAGCTTAATTACGGCTCTGGACTAAGCATAGACTCAATTACGTCGCTCCTGAGATTGGTGTCTATAGAGATTTGTTTGTGATGATGCTTTACTTTCTGCAAGTGCTGACGGAAATTACTAGAGAACTTCTCCTTTCTATACATCTGCCAGAGTTGTAGCTTTCATTTTATTAACCACACGTCATTTCCTTTGTCCTTACCAGTTTTTAGAAGTTAATCTGCTGAAATTTTTCTGTTTTTTCCTTTATGCGACATGTTCATGTTTGTTCTAGTTTATAATTCCTACTAACTGTTAATCTGCTGAAACTTGATGGAGGCAAGAAAGTAATATTCAAAATATCAAAGTTAAATCTAACGAAAGGTGGGGGTTTTAGTAATCAGCTTATTAAAACCCGGGGGTTTAGTTTTGATTGTTTTGGGCATTTAGATTACTGATTTTGATTTTTTGGGTGGATTATTGATTTTGATTTATTCACTGCCATTACTCCAATGTTTGGGCTAGTGATTTTGATTGTTTGAGCTTCTGATTTAGATTATTTTGGTGATTGATTTTGATTGTGTGGATTCTTGATTTTGAATTTTGATTGTTTGGGTCAATTTAAAGAGAGAGAGAGAGGGTTCTGAACAATGAAAATTGACCAAGAATCAATACTAGTTGCCTCTTAAAGACTTTTACCTAATAAGATACATGATTTTTGTAACTTTAGGGGAATCAGGAAGTAAGATTTCATTTTGCTTTGATTTTAATTTAACCAAATTGAACAGAAATGTCATTGCGACTGAGTCGTTTGAAGAATTACCTTAATTGACTACCTTTTGTATATGATGCAGTTTCAAACTGTTAACCACATAGATCTAATCAAGAAAAGCGCAGAATTTTGAGGTAATGGATCTCAGTCCATTCAAGCTAGACATTGATGAACTTATACGTGAGTTCTCTGAGGTACTAATCTTACCCAAATTGATTCTCAACTTACTGTTCTACCTACCAACTTATTTATGTATGATGGTGTTCATTTTTGAATTCCTTAATATTACAGAGTAAATCAACAACTTTAGCTGATATGAAGAAAATTTGGTTGTCCCGAAAGTTCTCCTTTATATATGAGGCTACACCTAAAAGGAGTGTTGCCTTCTTCATGCAAACACTCTATGCCCATTCAATTGGTATGTTTTCTAATAATTTTAGAGCATTTTTAATCCATCGAAGTTTTCTTTTCTTTTTTTTTTGAATAGTTTGAATTAATATGAACGAAAAAAGGGAACTACAAGCACAAAAAAAACGAAAGCAAAACTAGACAAGTTACATCAAGGCATTTACCCAATTAGAGATGAAGTCTACAGAAGACAAGTTCCTAGCCCAAACTATTTGCCTGCTCCAATGGAAGAGAATAATGAGGATATCCTCCGCTTCCATACTAGACCGGCCATCGAAGTTTTCTTGTTTTTGCTATTGAATATATACTGAGAGAAAAAAAAATACGAAAAATTAATGTGCTACCTCCAACATATGTTTAGCTTAGCCATTAATATTACCACCAGATTAAGGATATCAATCATTTATTCATCAAAGGTTCATTTGATTCACTGACCAGAATTAGAGGAGGATATATAGCTTGGAGAGGTAGACCAATAATTAGTTCATTTGAATCTAAGGTGGTGTGGTCGTTTTTGTTGTCCGGATCTGACGCACGAGAGTCTTACTTGTCTGAATTTGAATTGCCCGACTCTAACTTGTTCCGGTTTGGGACAAAGTCAGACAACAGTCATTTCAGGTCTTTTGGACAATGGGATCTTAATGAAGACTTATTGTGGCTCGAGTTAATTCAGATCTCTAGTGGGATTTCAGATTTAAAATCGAAAAAATAAAGGCCACCTAAGAAACAAATAGGGTCATCATTTACTATATTCTTTGCAAGGGTGTATTGTTTGGCCTGAGATCAGGCTTCTGCACTATAATCTTTTGATATCCTCTCACACAAAGGTAAAATGGTTTTTGCAGGTCACATGCTTACTGGAGATTCTTTATCACAAAGACTGGGAGGCTTCTATTGTCTTTACTGTCTTTACGAAACTCAGCCATTTAAGCCTACTTTTAAGATATATTTATCTCTTGGTATGATACTCCCTGCTTACTTGAACAATTGTTCAATAAAATGTGATGATATATTCTGTTGTGATAGTTTGCTAAAGGACAGAAACTCGGTTACTGTTAGAGCTTTGTGATGTCTTCATTAAGAGATTATACGATCAGTTCAAAAAATCAATCTTAATATGGATGTAGTTAAGTTGCGATTGACTAACTTTTTTATTTCTCACAGGAGAACTGCAGAGATTTAAGCACCTTGTGGTTGAAGCTAAAGAAGAGAAAATATTGATAGTACCTGCTTTGGTTACAAGAATGCTCGACAAAAATATGTTTCTGTTTGGGTTTGTTGATATAAAAGAGGGCTCTGTAAGTGAGAGGGTTACTGGAATAAATAATCTTCAGAATGCTCGTGTTCAAGTTGCATATCAAAAGTATGTTTCACTCTCTAATAATTTTCATATGTTTATTATTCTTATTAATGATTTGGTATCTTATATCTTCACCTTTTTTTTTATCTTGACCTAGCAGGTTATTGGCAAATACACCAATTGAACGATATATTGACATGGACTTGGTAAGCCCTTCATCTATTATGTGGAAATGAGTGAAATGAAGTTTGTACAAGCTAAGTCACCCGAGTACCTCGTGGATGAAATCACGATCAGGGGTGGACTGAGTCGATTCCATTCCACCCCCAGAAGAAAGGATTTCCCTTTGGATATACTGGCCAAAACTTATTTCGTGGCCCTAAATGCCCAGCCCACTGTATGATATCCTTTGGATAGTTCACATATATTTTAAACTGCTACAAAAATATGTCGAGGATTAGATAATTATAGTAATTTATGAAAGTAGAATGATAGATTTTATCTGCAAGAACCTAGATTTTGCCACCTACGTGTTTGATGTAAGCTGACGTCTTGGAGAAGGGTCCAACAGCTGGGCCATGTTTGACAAGGTCCTAGAACTTGTTGTTTCTTACATACTAGTTTCTCACAGATTCCTCTATTGTAGGCACTTTCTTGTATATAATCGTCTGTGTACGTGTTTACATTAATGCTAGTACTGAACCTGGGAGAGGTTGAAGCTATGCAGTTGAGGATCGCCTGATCCACCTGAGTAACTTGTGGATTAGATTCGGATCGGGGTAGACTGAGACGATCCCATGCCAATGCCCCAAGTCAATTATATATATATATATATATATATATATATATATATATATTTATTTATATATATTATATATTGGAGTGTTTGTATTACAATGTAAATAATTATACATACATAGTTTGAAGGGTGTCCAGTCTCAAGCCTATCCCGATCCCATCTTGTTACGGTGGATTGGGATCGTGTGAATATATAGTGCATATTGTGCCATTTTCGAGAAGCTTCAACAACTCTTCCCATTCTATGTCGTTGAGATCTCCTTATTTCTGTCATTGATAGCTAATACCCACGCCCTTTTTTCAGGAAATGGAGCTTGATCAGAAAGTACTCAAGAAATTATCGACACAATATGCAGCAGCTAAAGAACTGGCTATAAAAGGTACTTCCTATTAATCCTTTTTCCATTCTTCGTTTATCATCTATAGATTTTGGGAGAAAATTAACCCAAGAAACCCACTTTGGATCATAATTCCTCTCTTCCTTTTCCTGTGACACTATTATGTCATTACAGAGGCTGAGAAAGTCGTAGATATCGAAAACATAAAGCACATAGCCGAGAAAAAGATTTTGATTGGAGAAGCAGTAGAGAAGATGACAGAAGATTGGAATGCTCAGAAGGAATTGTTCTATGAGCAGACAGGATTTAATCGCCAACGAAAGGAAAGTGAAAAACAAGTCATGGTTTATAACCAAACTGAACCGAACCAGTGTGTTGATGAAGATGATCAATATGATAGTGATGAAGTAGTCATGGATAAGGAGGAATTCGAACAACTACTTTTTAAGTAAATCAGATCAACCCATTTCTGGAAATTCTTTTCCTGTTTCAGTTTTGATGCAGATATCCACCATTGGTGTAGCTTCTAATGTCCAATGCGAAGCAATATTCTTGAATCAAAACAGCAGGATCGGGTGCTACTTCTCCGGTGAGATGAAGCCTGAATCACTCCATAAGAACTAACCCCTCCAAGTTTTAACAGGGAGATTCAAATTTTGATCCTTCAATTGTACAACTTAACCAAGAAAACGTTGGTCCAAATATTCAATTTATTTCATATGTTAATTTCTTAATATTTTTTCCTTATCTAATATTTATTTTCAAAGTTCATTTGGATTCGAAAGTTGTATGTATTTTCGTGTTGATCTAGAAATGAGATAAATTTGGTCTAATCTAAATTCAAAAAAATAAAAAGAGTTATCTAAAAGTCTTTTTTGATTGATTACATGTGAAAACTATCTGACCCGAACCTCCTCAAGTCTCTGTAAGCATGAAGGAATTTTACTGAATGCTAGGTTTTATTTACTCTCCCCAAAAAAGTGATAAAATTTTAGTACATGTTATACATGTACTACATCAAGAAGGCAATATGTATGTCAACAAAAAGTTTACATATTCGATATAAAATATCGCTATTGGACAATTTCACTCCAGTTTACTCCTGTGAAACTACACTTGCAAATGAAAATGATAGTAGAGTTAAAGGGTTGATACCACTGTGACCCCAAATGATGACAAACTCACAACTCTTCTAAGATGATCATCTTCCGGAATGATTATCTTTTTCTAATTTTGCGGTAGTCAGTTTTAACCTGTGCTCTTTCTTTTTCTCTTTTTTCATTCTTTTCAAAATTAGTTCGTTGCATGTCAGATTTCCCTCTCATATTCGAGTAGGGGTCACCGACAGATGGTTGGTCGACCGCCTGTCAACCAACCTTTATGAAAAAAAAATCCTTTTTTGCACTTCTCTTTTCAATCCACCATCGCGTCGCCACGAAATGCTTTTCTTCTTATATCCTCCTTTTTAAACTAGGAGCAAAGAAGACGAAGGGGAAGTCTGTGTGTTCGAGTATCACCTCAAGTGGGAGAACTTTCTATTTCATCAAAAAAAAAAAAAAAAAAGTGGGAGAACTTTCTAGGGTGGACAATCGGAGGCGGTGGAAGGAAGAGAGAAACAAACAGATTTTTATTTCAAATGGAGGGTCGTCAACCTATAGTCGCAGACTCCTTCCACAAAATAGAGAGATAGGATTGCGAGAGAAATTAATTTTGAAAGAAAGGTAAATTGAGCAAAAAGAATTTACCCTTTTCAACTTACTCATGGAAAGTTTGAGTATTAATTTAAATTAGCCCCGAATTTGTGACCAACTGGAAAATTTGACCCATATTTTTCCAGCGTTGTGATTCAGAATCTATGATCAAATTTTTGTCAGCCAAATTTCCCTCTTTTTTTACCCATATATCAAAAGTCTTGCCTTCACTGTCATTTATCTCTTTCTTATATAAAGGGGGATTCTTCAGAAAAAGTTGTCAGCAAACGACTAGTGACCATTGTAGACCTTTAACATATATTTATTTATTTTTATCTCACTTTTCTTCTTCTCACCACCACAACTATCTATCTCTCTCTACAACAAGAGCGAGAAAGGTGGTGGTAGCGGTGAGACGAAGAAAAAGAGTGATATTAATCTTTTTTTCATACCGTGCAATTTCTCCAGACGACTTTTCTGATGCATAAGAAAGAAGAAAAAAATGAGCAGCAAAGACTCTTGAAATGGAGGTAAAAAGAGGAAAAAATTTGACAGTTAAGTTTGAAAAACGAAATATAATTTGGGGCTAAATTAGAAAGTTGGATAAATATAATTTGGGGTGTAACAAGTTTGGAGCGGGTGCTCATCAGCTATATCATTCATCAGGTCAGACCGGTCGGGCTTTGAAACTCCTTGTCAATTCAGGTTCTCGGACTTAATCATGCGAGTTATTTTAAAAATCTCAGTGCCCAAAACCAGTCCAAGCCCGTCAAACCTTTCCAGCTCATTAGGTATCGACGCAGTCAGGTCTCGGGTTTTCAATACCAAAGTACATTTAACATCGAAAAATTTATTGATCTATTTATACACATACACACAATGTGCATAGGTATTATAAGCTAAATATAGGACATTATTAAGCAGGTTATGTCGGGCTAACTCTAATGGATCAAGCTCGGATGGAGTGCCAGGAAGGTCGAATCGGTTGGGCCGAACCCTCCTTCAAGTTTCAGATACCTTCAGACTCTAACAGACTCGAGTGTCCATGACAGATTTCGGATTCTCGGCTTCTTCCCCCAAGCCCCAGCTAAAACATAATTACCCTAAAGAAACCATAATATGAAACTCTCCCTTATAGATAGTGAGTGTATCAACATAACCCGTGAAAAAAGAAAAGGTAAAATCGGACAGATCTCAAGGTAATTTAACGGCGTTTAATAATACGTCAAAGTTGATAAACAACATCTCTTCTCACTTTCTGTCTTCCGTAGTCCCCCTCCCATCTTCAACTCTCTCTCTCTCTATCTCTCGCTCATCCGTGAGTTCGTATCCGTCCATCTCTTCACTCCAAAATCTCTCTCTCTCTACTTTCTCTCTCTTCAATTAAACGCTATCACGCACATAAACTTTTTTAAAGAGGGTTTTATAATGTTCTTGAAATTCTAGGGTTTGTGAACTAGTAACTGTTTTTTCTTTTCATGGACTTATCGAACTGATTTTGAGAGTATTGATTGAACAAATTAAATTATTGATTTTACTTTCATTTCTCTCGTCTGAAATTGTTCTAAAGTTAATCGATCTAAGAATGGATTCAGTTGATTCATCGTCGTCGTCGGTATCTCCTAGTAGAGATGGTTCTTCTTCTTTAGGAGATGATGATGGACTTATTTCTTTCATGTCTGGACTTGGTAAGGAAGCTGCTTTACTTTTTCAGTCAGGGAAATTTACTGAATGTTTGGAGATTTTGAATCAGATTTTACAGAAAAAAGAGAATGATCCAAAGGTTAGTTAGTAATCCCTTTTGTGTTTTACTTACTTCATTTATTTGGAATAGTTCGTGTTAGTCTATTTAACTGGATCTTGTTTTTGAAGTCTAGGGTTTTGTTTATTTTTTAGTTGTTAACTGGTAAAAATCCCAACTTTATGTAGAAAAATGAAATTTTTGGGGATTTGAATTACGGCCTGATTGGTTTGGTTCCTGATTGCGTTGAAGGGAATTTATTACAAGAGGAAAAACCTAATCTTTATGATACTGAACTTTTTTTTTTCAACAATTGTAGCTGTAGTAACCAAGTAAATAAGTGTACTTTGAAAAGATTTGTGGGTACTTATCTTTTGCAAAATTTTAGTTGGAGGGAGCTGTATAACTGTGACAATTCAATGTGGTATGAATTTCTTATAATATAGTGAAGATTCATGACCCTTAATAAACATACTGGACCCTTTACGCCAAGGGTATCATCCTTGTTGGCGAGCAGTCTTAAGTCATCGATTGAATTATAACTCGGTACAAGCACTGGAGATGCAAGATTTAATTGGTTATCTAAGAGAGTTTTATCGAAAGCTCTTTCTATGTAGGGCTTTAACCACCAAAGTCTTCATTCTTACTGATGCCTATGAGTGGTTCTGAGTACATTTAGTATCTGTTACTGATTACCTCTAGTTGGCAACTAAATTTTCGTATATGCAAATTGGAGTCGCAATAGTGTATTCAAATGCGAAGATTTAGTGATTCTGGGGTTCTAAGATCTTGTGCATCTAATTTGTTGAGATGAGTAATTGAGTAGTTATTTAAGAGGACGGTTAGTTATATCTTGTAATATTGCAGGTTTTGCATAACATTGCTGTAGCAGAGTATTTCCGTGATGGTTGCTCTAATCCGAGGAAGCTGATTGAATTACTCAATAACATTAAGGTAAGTCAAGAATTTCGAATTGTTTGTATTTTTCTAACATATGATGCGGTCATATATAAGTCCATTTTGTTTTACTTTCACGTGATTTAGTGGTTATTCGTACATGTTTGATCATTTTATCTATAGTAGTTTAGGAATATGTTCATGGGACAAAAATAAACCTGTGAAACTTCATAGGCATCCTCCTTGAAACCACATTTAGGCGTCCTCTTTGCACTCTTGGAAGCTGGAATCTTGGTCTACTTTCTCCACGAACTTCACTGGGTGTTATGTGCTGATGCCAATTCTGCAAAATATCAGCTTACCTTTAAATTGAAAGGATTTTTGCTGTCCCACTGGAATTTAGCAGTTACTTCTAAACAGTATTTGAGAGGGTAGTCGGGCCCCCCTTGATGCTCTTTGGAACTTATTGATGCAAACGTCTCAGTGTTTCCCTGATGGTTTCTCATCACTGTTTCATGCCTATATTTAGTTGTTGATTTTGTTATTTCTCAAAAATTTGTCATTGTTTAAGCATTTAACACCATAAAGTTATTCAAAGCAATAAGCTAAACGAGTAAGGAGTTTTTAATGTGTATAAAATATTCATTAGGTTTTGAGTATCAAATGAGCTTTTTGCTTGGAGGCAGTGTTTCACGTACAAAATGGATCCTGCTCCATGCTTAAAATCACTTGTGCTACACTGCTACATAGGTTTGAAATTCAATAGACCTATTATCAAAAAGAAAAGTTCAATAAACCTCAGTTCCTTATCTAGACATTAAGTTATCTTGCTTGAAAATGTAAGGGAGTAATGGAATAGAACAAATATTAACTTTTTAAGAATGACGATTGTGATGTTTAGTCCCAAACACGATTATGTTGCATGAGATCGAACCTTATTCGGTGTGTGAACTTTCAGGTGTTCCAACGAGGATTCTGATTTTTATTAAAGTGCAGCCTAGTTTAGAAGCTATGCTGACCACATCTTATGAATAACAGTAATAGGATCCTACAGCATTAACTTGAGAGAATTATTAATCATCATACAAGGGTGAATTTGGTTCGTGAAGGAAAGGGTTGTTAAGCTTGTCCTTTGACCACCTTATTGATTCCCCAGTTGCTTTTAGGGCGTGTTTTTAGCTTAAAATATAAGATGGAATTTGTTCTCAGGAAATTTTTTAACTCCCTGCTTTATGTTAATCTCTCATTCCGTCTCCAGGCCCTCCATGAAACTCTATAGAACCACGGATTTCAGTCGCTCTTCCTGGGGAAACTAAATTATATGAGCTGGGGAAACAATTCTCATCTTCGCACAACTTTTCCTTCTCATTATCTTTTTAACTCTCTTGTTCTGAGCAACTCCGTAGCAATGCCATTGTGTCAACAATGACGGAATGGTAAGGATAACAATCTAGGCGGGAGAGTTGGTCTCCATTTTCACCTACTACCTTATGTGTCTAAGACTCTTAGGGGATGAATAGTCTATTTACAACAAGATAGCTCAGAGATGAAACGGATGATAAAGCATGATTAGGCTTGTGAATTGTTCTTAGAAAAGTCTTATATATGGAAAGGAGGAAACAAGTTCGGTTAAGTGACAAGTTGTATTCATATGCTTGCTGTGGGGATGACGAAATACATGTCTCTACATTTTATAATGAATGCTCTGCAATGTGGTTGCTCACTTTTTTTTTGTTTCCTTCTGATAATTTAGAAAAGAAGTGAAGACCTTGCTCGTTCAGCTGGGGAGCAGGTGGAAGCTAGCAATGTCGGGAATAATGCTTCTACAGGATCTAAAGGGAGTAGTACTACACCAAATCAGTTTTCTCCCACCAATAGCATTGCCTACACAGATGAATTTGACACTTCGGTTGCGAAGTTGAACATTGTATGTTCTCTTGGTCTCTGCACAAATTAGTTATTTAACTATTTATGTTGAATTTGTTTCGACCACTTTAGAGGGGTTGTACTTGTAAATAATAGGTTGATTACTTACTACTCAATTTTGTTTTCAAATAGTTAAAAGTTAAAAGCTTACTACTAAATTTGGCTATGAGCAGGCAGTTGTTCTCTTCAATCTTCATGAATATGGAAACGCATTGTCAGTTCTGGAACCGTTATATCAGAATATAGAACCAATTGATGAGGTATTATATTTATATTTATTATGAGTGATATTTCTTTACATGGAATGCTATAATTTATAACTATTCACTTAATGACTTGGTCACAGACAACGGCTCTTCATATATGCCTTTTGTTACTAGATGTTGCTTTAGCCTCCAACGATGCACCAAGAGCTGTAGTAAGTTCTAATTCCACCTGTTTTATGTGTTCCTTTTTTTTCTTTTGAAGAGACTATTTATTTGCATCACTGAGTTTTCCCATGGCTAGCAATTGATTTTAAATTTGACCGTCACTTCTTCTCAAAAGCCAACGTATTATGGCTCCTAGTTGACATATCATTGATTTTAAATTTGACTGTCACTTCTTCTCAAAAGCCAACATATTATGTTTTCTCGGAAATATTCTCGTCCTCTAATTTAGTGGCTCCTAGTTGACATATCATTTACTCATTATGGCTTTCAGGATGTTATTCAGTATCTGGAAAAATCTCTTGGTGTCAGTAATAATACCGGACAAGGTGATAGTGGGAATACTACTCAACATCAATCTTCAAACCCTCCAATAAAAGCCTCCCCTGCACCAACCAATTCTGCTGCCTTAGAGACATCTAACTTGGATTCTGTTGGCAATTCAAATTTATTGGAAACACGTCTCTCAAGAACATTGTCCGATGACGAAACACTGGAATATGACGCCCTTCTTTCAAAACTTGACATTGGTGGGCAGAACTTAGCAAGGCCTTCTGGTTTTCCAACCTCAAATGATCTATCAAGAACATCAGCTGACAGGCCTGCTCCTACTGTTGATTTGAAATTGAAGCTCCATCTCTACAGAGTACGACTTTTACTTCTCACTAGGAATTTTAAAGCAGCAAAACGTGAAGTTAAGCTTGCCATGAACATTGCTCGTGGTAAAGATTCGTCTACGGCATTACTATTGAAGTCGCAGCTAGAGTATGCTCGAGGTAATCACCGGAAAGCTATAAAACTTTTGATGACATCAAGTAATAGGACTGAACCATGGATGCAAAGTATTCTCAACAACAATCTTGGATGCATTTATCATCAACTTCACAAAGAGCACACTGCAACTCTATTTTTTTCCAAGTCATTAAAGAGTAGCTCATCTCTTCGATCTGAGAAACCTCTGATGCTTTCAACTTTCTCACAGGATAAATCCCTTCGGATGGTATACAACTGTGGACTCCAGTACTTGGCCTGTGGAAAGCCAATAGTGGCTTTTCATTGTTTCCAGAAATCCAGTTCGGTTTTCTATGATAAGCCTGTACTTTGGTTACGAATCGCCGAATGCTGTCTATCAGCTCTGGAAAAAGGGATTGTGAAGTCATCCGGGGATCTAAGTACTGAAACTAAAGTGCACATTATTGGTAAAGGAAAATGGAGACAACTACTCGTGGAAGATGGGAACTCAAGAAACAGAAATTTGAAATCATCAGGACTAACCAATGGATCTTCAGGCAGTGAAAACAGTCTTTCGATGTCCTTCGCTCGTCAATGCCTCCACAATGCTCTTTATCTATTAAACGGTTTTAAGTTGAAGTCTCTGAAAAACGGTTCTTCTGCCCTGGCAGTGGATGAGTCTAGTGAAAACTCATCCCTAAATAGTTTGAACCACAAGAACGTAACAGGTGTGGACTCAAAGGTCACATTAGGATCTTCTCAAGCTACTGTTAATGGAGATGCAAAAGATACCAAGGGAGGAGTGAGTCTTAACAATACTTTACAGATTTCTGTTGCTTCATACAAGGATATTTGCATGAGAGAGAACAACATTATTAAGCAAGCTGTTCTGGCTGATTTGGCATATGTGGAGTTGTGTCTTGAAGACCCCTTGAGAGCTCTAATGGCGGCGAAGTCTCTCTTGAGGCTTCCAGAATGTTCTAGAATATATGTCTTCTTAGCAAATGTGTATGCAGCTGAGGCGCTTTGCCATTTGAATCGTCCAAAAGAAGCGTCTGAGCATTTGTCAGTCTACATGGGCGGGAACAGTAATATTGAATTACCGTACAGCGAGGAAGAGAGAGAAAAGTGGGGAATTGTTAGAACTGAAGGAGAGGAGTTAAATGGTGGTGGTTCAATCCCTACAAAGAATCCGCCAAGCGAAGAATATCCAGATAGGTTTTATTTAAAACCAGAAGAAGCCCGTGGAAGCCTTTACGTGAACCTTTCCACCATGTCAGCAATGCAAGGTGATCTGGAGCAGGCTCACCGATTCGCAACAGAAGCCCTATCCATACTTCCGCAAAATCCTAAAGTCGTCCTAACATCAGTTTATGTTGATCTCTTGCTCGGGAAGACACAAGATGCTCTCATGAAGTTGAAAATGTTCGATGGTGTAAGATTTCTCTCTACCAGTGTACCTGTGGACAATACTTCTTGATCATTATATTTTTCCGGTGACTTTTGGCTTTAACAAAGTTACCCCGTCCCAACCTTGGACTTGGGTTAGCGAAGGTAGAATCTTTTTCCTTTCACAGCATATGTAACATATATACATTTCAGTCTTAGAAGTTTTTTTTTCTTTGCATGTTTAGGGTTTGTTGGCATGGCGGGGGCATTTGGTCTAGCGCGAAAACCCGCCTTTCATTCAGATTCAACTTGTTGTAGTTCATTGTCATTGAGAATTAGTGTGTTTCAAGTAGTTAAACTAGTCAAGATAAAGAGGGGAGAGAAAGAGAGTGATTAACCTCTCTGAAGAACAGGTTTCATTCATTCTGGAAAGTAAAATTCAAAGTCCAATTATATTTCAAGTATTCTTTCTCTTGGTTGGTCTTCTTTCCCTTCATTTTTCAGGTCCTGGATTTGGTGGAATAGCAGGGCTATGACTGAATTGGCTTTGGAAGTTTGTATACCAATAGAGCCTGGGAAGGTTGGATAAGAAGTAGGTGATGGTTCGATGATACCCATGACAGAAGGGCTGGGGAGATTGGCTTGGGATCGGTCACTCCAAACGATGCGTATAAATTTCGCAAAGCGGACCTTTCAAAGGGGATCAACTTTCTCCCTAGGCTGTCTTGAGATCCCTCGCTCAAGCGAGAAACCTCCTATCCACGAGTTTTGACCTTTCAATGGGGCCAACTTTTTCCCTTCCCTTTTTGGAGATCCCTCGCTCAAGTGGGAAACCTCCTATCCACTAGTTTATCGGGTGGACCAGGTTATACCAACTACGTAGTACAAGTATAATACAATGCTGAATATATCGACGTTACCAAGGTACATGTTCTGCAAAGTGGAGTAAGAGGAACTGACTGTGCAGTGGAAGATTGTGTAGCATAGTACGAACTAGGTCCAAAGAGTGGGCACGACGACAGAAGAGATCCAAAGAGTGGACTACCTACCCTACTTTCCTCCAATGATTGTACTGAGTCTTGTTTTTTGTTTATTCCTTTGTTTCCGGTAGTCAGCAAAAAAAACCTAGGTCGTGTTCCAATATCTCCGTCATATAAATATGGTACAACTACATAGTTGATAGAACCGTGCACAATTCTTTCCTAGTTTATATTAAAAATAGGTATTAGCAGGGTAAAGAGGAGTATTAGATGGCCATCTTGTCTCCAAAAGCGCCATAGAGAACAACTACACAAAATTCTCACTTAATGCGAAGTTTTCTTGAATATATTCAACTTTTACAATTCAACAAAAATTGTCCCGGATTTTTAGAAGAAATTCTTCTCCATAAAAGTTTTCTATTAGATGTTTCAAACTATTTTATTTTTGTTGTGACAAGTGGATAAAATTCTTTTGTTTTTTAAAATGCCTTAACCCGGAAGGGGCTCAATACGTATCATCTATCAGAGCCAGGTTTCGATCCTGGGACCTGTGGGTTATGGGCCCACCACGCTTCCGCTGCGCCACTCTGATTTGGTGATATACATCTTGTTTCTCATGACTTCGTTCTGCAGAAATGATGGTCAAGTGCCTGATAACTCCCTTCTCCAAAACCGGTATAATTCTGATTTCTGACTGTATAACGAGTTTGTATTTTGGAACTTCATGTCAACTTCCTCATGCTAACTGAATAGACCTATAGACAAAGCATTTATAGCAAGAAAAATAACAAGAACCTAAATTGACAAGCTCCCAGATCAACAAGCTTAAGAACTTTTTGTATGTAATTTGTGCAATTTTCTCACTAAAGCTTCATAATTACTTGATAATTAAATTGGAATTGGTTACAAAGGATGGGAGATAATTGTTGAAAGATGGAAGAAGATAAGTCTCACATTTTTATTACACACTCTTACTAGAATAATAAATAATCATCACAATCGGATTATTGGAGAAATTGAACTCAAACATAAAGGTACTCAACACTTTGTTGGAATAATCACACATTAGTTGTGGAAGTGATCGTGGGTGAATTTATACGTGTGCATGGGACAAACTTTAAGTCTTGAGCTAGCTTTTGATGTGAAAGACCACCAAATACTTGTCAGAATCCGGATATAACAAGTCTAGGTCCAATAACTATGTAAGTTAAGAGCCAATGTGTGGGGGGAAGAGTGTTTGAATAATCCCGCATTGGTTGTATTCTTGGAATAATCCCGCATTGGTCCCACATTGGTTTTGGAAGGAGTAACAGATGAGTTTATATGTGTGGGGAAAAACCTTACTCTTGAGGTAACTTTTGGGGTGAGAGAAGCCCAAGACCATCCAGTAGCTGTATCAGAGCCCAGGTATAACAAGTCTCAGTAATAACTATTGAAGTTAAGAGATAATGTGTGAGGAGGAGACTGTTGGAATAATTTCAAATTGGTGGCGGAAGGGATAGGAGAGAGTTCATGAGTGTAGGAAAAAAGTTACCTCTTGAGCTAGTTTTTGAGCTGAGAGAAACCCAAAACCACCCAATATTTTCTCCTTACGTATCTCTTTACTTTTTTTTATCTTTGTATCTATTTACTTTCTCATAAGAAAGGTTTTGGAGGAGCACAAGGGGGAACCCCCTCTAACATCCTTTAATAAGGAGAGTAAAAGGAAAAGCAAAGGAAATAAGAGTTTGAGTAATTGGGCGTTCTTCCAAACAAGCCCTTGTCATCTTACTCAGAGTCAGGTGGGTTGTTTAAGCTGTGACCACCACGTGAAGAAGTAGGGAGATCTTTTTGCACGGGGTCTTTGGCCCCCTTGTTTTGTCTCACTCTTTAACATTCCTATCATGTCAAATTTTTTTTTTTTTGTAATTGTCAGCATATATTAAGAAAGAGGTATAACGTCGTGTCTTGAACTCACAATCTCAAGGGATCTCGTCAACTCTTCTTCTTTTCTTTTACGAAAATTGCTTCCGAAGAGATATTGTACATATATTTTTGTAGGCTGTGTTTGCTAGGGAGATCTTTTTGCACGGGTCAGTTTGGCCCCCTTTCTTTATCTCACTCTTTAACATTCCTATCTTGTCAATTTTTTTCTTTTTGTAATTTTCCAAGGGGTATGACTCCCCCTGTCTCGAACTCAGGAACTGTATCCAAAAAAATATTCTACATGTATTTTTGTAGGTTGTGTTTGCTAGGGACGAAGATGGATATATGTAAGGACTATTCTTGAGATCGGAAATTTTAAAAGTCCCCTTTAGTGTAGGGAGAACAGACTCCCAAACAGACCCTAATGCAACATGCCCGGGGGGATTTTCTCTGAAATTTTAGTCTGGTCAGTCATGAGTGGAGTGGAAAATAGTCTCTCCAAACTTTATAATCTGGTCCAGATTTGATTTAAGGAAATAATATCATGTCAAAACCCTAGCTCCTTCTTTCGACCATCTCTCTCTAACGAATTATAACCTGGCTCGTGAGCCTGCAACTCATTTGCGTTCTGCACGAGATCCCCGTCATAATTATTCTCAAAAACTTTTGAGCCTTTGGCTCACCCAAATGGTTATAGCTCCACTTTTTAGACCTAAAAACTCCTCACAAGAGTTGAGAAGAATGACACAACCTAGAGAGAAACAAAAGCATCTTTCTTACTAATAAAACCCATACATTCAACAACACAAAGAAACAAAATGTGTCCAACAAAACCAAACATCACTATTGCCAATCAATAAAAATTACATTGAAATAAAAATAGGAAAGATAAAATAAATAAAGAAAGAAACACAACAATTCTAGCTAGATCTTTGACATCCTCTCATGTCTAGATCTCATCCTTATCCATCATCTTCCTGCATATCACAAATAAAATCTAATTAGAATCAATTAAATACATAAGTTCCAAAAGTTGCCTTAAATAAGACCTTAGCTAAAATGTTTGAATTATTATAGCTAGGAATTGAAAATGATCACATGCCAAAACTAGGGTTACTTCACAAGGCTTACAATGAGATTTTAGAGTGTTACCAAATCAAAGCAATATAATTAGGATTTGCATATGAATAAGGCTTAATGGACAAAAGGAGAGAGAAAATATGATGGTGGTTCATTGTAAATATGTGTGGTGTAAAGTTGATTACTACTAACTACAGAAAACCAAGGAATCTTTAAAAAGGGACGGCTTAAGATTGATGTACATATACAGGAACCCGGCTAATCTTTACTTGGTAGGTCACCATTTCGTGTCTGAAAATGACCTTCTGCCTGGCCGGTCTCCCGGCTAGGTAATGTGGCCGGACAAAATTTAGAAAGAGAAAGTTCATTCGGCCATGTCACAAGGCCGAGAAATAGTCAGTGGGGAGACTGGTCGGACATTCTGTGAGGGTTGATAATTTATACCAAAGTAGGGTTTGATATTTCTTTCTTTTTTAGTCTATAAATGTAACTGCTTAGGGAATTGTCCTGATTCTGAGATTCATTGGTTAATAGCCGGAAAAAATAATCGTATGGGCAGTAAGAGCACCTGTTAGGAAGACCTAATCTTATACAAAATATACCTTAGATATCTAGATAGGGCAGGTGTATCCAGGAGGAGGTGACTTTCCACATGTAGCAAGGAGTTGAAGTGCAAGTGGGAGAAAGATGTTCAAGTTGAGAAGCTTGAGTTTAAGAGTTGTGCACAAGCAAGCTGCAGCTTCAACCTCAACTAGCCCTTGTAGGACCGGGCAGCATTCATTGACGGCAGGATCTCCTAGACCAATATGAACTAACCCACCGAGAAGATCGACACAAGCACCTAGCTTGAGAGTGTCAATGGGGCAAGTATCAGGATTTGATGAAGGTGGTGGGCAAGGTTTTCCACCCTTTGGTGGGTTCATTGGTGGGAGAGTAACTGGTGGGTTTAGGACGGGCGGGAGAGTAACGGGTGGGTTTAGGACTGGCGGGACCGGTGGGAGGGTAACTGGCGGGACCGGTGGGAGGGTAACTGGTGGGTTTAGGACCGGTGGGAGGGTAATAGGTGGCTTAACGATAGGAGGGAGGGTAACGGGTGGGTTTAGGACTGGAGGGAGAGTAATGGGTGGCTTAACGATCGGAGGGATGGTAACTGGGGGCTTAACGATCGGAGGGATGGTAACTGGGGGCTTAACGATCGGAGGGATGGTAACTGGGGGCTTAACGATCGGAGGGATGGTAACTGGGGGCTTAACAATCGGAGGGGTGGTAACTGGGGGCTTAACTGGTGGCTTGACGACGGGTGGTTTGCCACTTGGAGTTTTGGGATGCTTCTTCTTGGGTGTTTTAGGTTTGTGTTTAGGATCATTACAATATCCACAACCAAGAATGGGAGTAACTGAAGAGATGAAAATCATGCAAAGGAGAAGGAGAGCTGAGACTTTGATGGACTCCATGGCTGAAGCTGAGGACCAATGTCCTCTTCCTCTCTCTCACTACTTACTTTGCTGATGGAGAGAGTGTGTGAAAGTCAGTACATGTTTTAGGGTTTTTATAGATAGTTGGAGGAGAGTTTATATGTGTAGCAGTAAACTAGTAATAGTGAAACCCTAATTACAGATCATGCATGCATGTGAACTTAGAAAGGTAGATGCCAAGTTCTTGCTAGTTGGCAAATAATGTACAAAGACATGAACCCATCTAAAAATTTGAGATCTCTAGATATGCTACTTTCATGCATTTAAAACAATATCTTGCTTCTTCCTTTTGTTGTTTTCTAATAATTGATTTTCATTTTTAACATGTATGGTTAAGAATAATAGTAAACTAGGTCAAAGTTTTCTTTTTTGGTTATGTAATAATATAAGTTTTTACATGATAATTTGCCTTGGGAAAACATCCATAAATGCATGCATGCATGCATGCCCCAATGGCCAAGATATCAACATTACTCAAGGCCATCAGACTATTTATATGTATTAGTAGCAAATGTCTGCAGAATTGACTTGGAAGCAAAATTTATAGTGATATGAATTATGTGTCAAGAATCACAAGATGACACACTATTGCAAATGTACACATCTTAGGAACTAGAAAAGTTTGGCAAAGGAGCCTTTCACATCTACTACATACTATACTAAGCAATCCAATTCAAAATGAAATCCCTACTTATGACATTATTCCCTTTGCTCTCAACCCAAGAATTATATAAGCTTTATGAATTGATTAATCAAGAGAGATTGGCTAGAGTTTCATTCCTGTAACGGGTCGGTTATGTGTACAAAAGATTTTGACTTAATTTGTGATTTGTTGACTAATTTTCACTAAAATACCAAACAATTCAAAGTTTGACTATGATTATATGATTGTTCTTTTACTTGAATCACCATGTCACAAATGAAGTTAGGATCTTTTATCTTACAAACCGCTTATGTCTTTCAAACCAAATAATTCACGAAATTGCCCGAGCAAGACATGAAGAAAATTTCTAGGAAAAGAATCTTCTAATATAATTTGCCCAAGTTCGTGCATGGAAATCTAATACCAAAAAGAGCAAACTATGAGCGAAGAATTTTTCGCTTCAATACACATTCTTGGTTGGTGATTTGTGTATTTGAAAAATGAAGAACAAGCGATTAGCACTTGCATGTTTTGTTACATTGTAGCTCAAGAAATTTAGAGAATATAAAGTTGTGGTTACTTTGATCCATGGATGACTACTACCTCTATGAGCAATTAATATATTATCTAGTGTTTAACTAAATCACCAAAGCAACATATTATATTTAGGGAGTATCATTATTTTTTGGGTTGTTATTGGAGCATATTTCATCTTTATGATGTATCAACGTAATATGATGTACGATTGTCTATTGTGTTGATGTTATTCTGTTGTTTAAAATAAAAAAGAAAGAACACCCACTTAAGAGTACATGAGCACAAACGAGGTGAAAGGAACTAGATTAGGAACTAGAGACGACCTAGACATTATATTATATTCTTAATTGTTAGGTTGCATTTCTCCCACGTGGGACTATTCTCAACCGTTCTTGTCTTAAGAGAATCGTTCTATTCTTCTTGAATATAATATTATCACAAGTGCATTATATTTGGATTCTAATTTAGAATCTTATTTTTAAGTTTGTGGTCATCCAACTCAAAACCAATTGGCAATGAGTTGAGACGACTTAGACATTATATTCTTGGTTGCTAGATAGCCCTTCTCTTCTGTGGGACTATTCTCACACCCATTTATATAGGCTTAAACTTGCAAGGAACATTAGCATGCATGCATGGCTAGTTATAAATGCTCTCTAGGAGTTGGAAAAAATAATTGAAACATACTTGTGTGTTAGTATGTTATATGTATAATATACCTAATATAATAGTATAATATATGAAGATAATAGAGAGAAAAGAAGGAATTACAAACATCACAGATTAACATAGCGAATTGTGCTAGAAATATAGAGAGAGTGATAGGAGAGCATGTGATCAAGTGTGGGGGAGCCAAGTTGATGAAGAGAGAGAGAAGGGGAGGGGAATGAGGAGGAGGAGGAAGATATTAGAATTAGTGATCCGTGACTTGATGAGAGTAGTACTGGTTTTTGGAATTTGGTTGGTAAATTTGTGAGTCAATTGGGTATAGGCTGTATAAGCTTGGAATTTTGTGAATCCGTGATTTTACTTTTCCACTCTTTGATGTGATTTGTCTCTTCCCTCTCTTCCTTTCTCTATCCCTTCCATCAATTTCAATTCCCTCTCAAATCTCTTGATGACTTTATAGAGGGGCAATCTGTTAAGCCCGACCAATTCTATCAGATATTTTCCTATCCCTGTAATAAATCCTTTTTTTTTTTTAGCAACACATGAGACCTAGCTAGTGTGTTTGGTGAATATGGGTCCATAAGGCCCCAAGTGAGTCCCAAATATGGTTCCTTCATGCTTCATGAGCATTAGATTGAGCCCATATTTTCTCACACTCACGTTTATGTTGGAACGGAGCTGAT
The DNA here is from genome assembly GCF_041429995.1 of Eschscholzia californica. Classification (NCBI taxonomy): domain Eukaryota; kingdom Viridiplantae; phylum Streptophyta; class Magnoliopsida; order Ranunculales; family Papaveraceae; genus Eschscholzia; species Eschscholzia californica. The sequence continues at coordinate 47,291,451 of NW_028238472.1, forward strand.
TTAGGCTCGACCTGACTTTCCAAATTCAGAAACAGAACGCGCCATTGTGTTCGTCTCGTTGTGCTCTTCAACTTACAGCAAAGAATCACTCAGTTGAGCCCATATTTTCTCACTCACATATATGGTGGAGGGGTTTCCTTGGTCTCACATATATGGCCGAGCTGATTTCCTCGTATCTCTTTTTCGCTCATGTCTTCTCTCACCATTCTATATCTTCCCTTTTTTTAGTGTTTTTTTTTTTTGTATCCTATACTCTCTGTCTTTTTTTGGTAACTAAACATGTCATAGAAAATGTGGGAAATGAAATATAAAGGTATGATAGGATTGGGTGCTAAAATATAGTATATGTATATACATTAGGGTATATCCCGTGCCCTAGGCCACAGACAGTTGTATCAATCAAATGTGACAAAAATTTTATTGTTATATTCTTGATACCCTCATTTTTTTGTATTATTTTTTTTTTCTTTTTCCTTAAATTAGTTATTATTTTATTGAGAGAGAGAGATTTTAATTTCTTTTTTTAAATCTTGAAATTTATTTTGTTTCTTTTTTTTCTTGGATTGGTTATTTTATTTCTAAGAAAGATGCGGTTATTATTTTTTAAGGTAACTTTATCTCTACGAATGACTATATTTTAAATTTTGAGAAGGGCTTCTAGACAATATTCTTTAGTAAAAAGGGTGTTTGTCCCAGTCAACATTTTTCCTTCTGTTTTATTATATAGAGATATCAATCTAGCTAGTATCTGAAATAACTGCGACTTTTGAAAGAGGTTATTTTATCATACACTATTAAGAAAAAAAAAAATTGAGTGAGGGTTTTTGAAAGAAAAATAAACCTACAAAGTTCATGAAATATAATCCAAGGGTTTTAAAATATGACTAATTCACAAAATATGAGTTAGTAGACTCTTTCTTTTTTTTATTTGTTGAGAGAGTTAGTAGACTTTTGCGCCCACTTTTTCACTATTTGACTATAAATTTTGAAGCTATAATCTTTGGCTTTTCATTTTAGCCCTTCCTTATGTATTTCATTTTTCTTTCCTATTTGTTTTTTCTCTTCTTCTTTATTCTTATTTTATTTCTTCTTTCCTCTACTGAAGACACGGACAATACAAGGTTTGACCGACTGAAAATCAGATGAGCAAATTAGATAGGAAAATCTCTTTCACAGAACCTCCATCAATAAAAGTCCTTGATAGATAGTAGAAATAAGAAAAACAAATAAGTAAGAAAGAAGCGAACAAGATATAAAGCGCAAAAAATGGAAAGCCAAGAGATTTATGAATGTAATAGGTGGTAAATAAAATAAAATCAAAAGGTCAACTTGAGACATTCAAGGGGTGAAACTGTCAAGTTGGTCATATTTGGGAGGCCAAATAAGAACAAATCCAAAATTTATTGATGGTGCTGATTACGACGATATAGATAGAGGACCTCCCCCTCCTTGTGTGCCTGTCCTTCACATTAATATTGAGTGGGTCCCATCTTTCTACGAAATGTCAGACTGCGACAGAATAATTGAAACCACAGTAGAAACTTGACAACGTCATTTAATTAGGGTTTCGTCGTCTACATGTACGACGGTATCTAGTACTGTACAAGTAAAAGAGAAATCGAGAGGTTAAGAATCTCTCTTTCTCTCTCTCTTTTAGAGAATGTACGGCTGGGATGAATCGAGCACAGATATCAATGATGTTCTCAGAATGTGGTCCGGAATTTTATCACAAAAATGGAAATATTTTTGGAATTTAATTGAACATTGTAAAAGAATCTAAAATGGTGCAAATGGCAGAGCACATGGCAATTGGCTACCATGTATTGTTGATATCACTAGTTGGATTGAATGGCAAAGACAAAGTAAAAAACAAAAATATATGAATTTTATACGAAGACTTTTTATGTGAAGACACTAATCTTCGTTGGATAGTTTCTCTCTTGACATTTAACAGGAGGTGTCCGACAATCTCTACATGAGCCAAAATCTCAATTGAAAATCATAGAAAGAGAGTGTGTGTGGTAGTGGTGAAGCGGAGAAAATATTGATACTGTAAAGAAAATTATTCTTAGGCAATTTGATTTAGGAAAGACTATTTGGTGCCGACAGAACTCCCATTCAACCCAGTGTTCCATGCTTTTTTTGTAGAGTAAGTTTTTTGAGTTTTCGTTCAACAAAAAAAAAGAATTTTGAGTTTTCTGCATGACCCTTAAGACATTTTTGTTCATGAACTAATTGATGAACTAATATTAAACCACAAGGAAATCATCGAGACCTGAGGTTAAGCAAAACACACTTTTGAAATTGAACGGCGACATCAACGTCTTCTAACAAACCTATATGAAACATTTCGAAGTTAGTTTTGGATGATGTTTGCAACTAACGTCTAACGACCATATTTATCATCCAAACTGATCTCCTTATGGTTATTTTAATCCCTCCCATTATTTAATTAAACTTTTATATCGGATGAACAAATAAATCAGGGAAGGGTGTGAGGAGAGAAAAAGCACCACAAAACACGTACTTAGAAGTTAGCCCTACAACTTAGGGAGGAGAGGGCATCACAAAAATGACCCACTCCCCCGTTTGAAAGAAAATATCAAAGGTATTAGGATCAAGACTGGAAACTTGGAAGTAGTACTAGAAATTGAAGGGCTTTCACCCTCTTAGCATGACCCTAAGAGTCTTTATAGGATCTTTAAGGTCCAAAATGTCTTAATTGACGGTTATAATGTTAATCCAAATTCATGATGTATTATGCAATATATTCATAATTGTTGTAAAGCAATCCCACTTGGTGGGAGACAGGAGTGTGGTGTTCCTCCCTAGTGAGGCCTTTCAAAACCGTGAGGCTCAGGTGTGCCAAAGCGGACAGTATCACTAGCAGTCCGGAAGGCTTGTCTGCACCATCCTACAACACGTTATCAGCACGATTCGCTCTACTATGATGTGGTCTTGGGAGGATGTGTTGTAAAGCAATCCCACATTGGTGGGAGACAGGAGTGTGGTGCTCCTCCCTAGTGAGGCATTTCAAAACCGTGAGGCTCAGGTGTGCCAAAGCGGGCAGTATCACTAGCAGCCTGGGAGGCTGGTCCGCACCATCCTACAACAATAATGTACCAATGTCACTAAATATAACGATTCTTAGAGTCCAGACTTGAAAAAGTAACATTAAAGGTTTAATTTAAATTTGACCCTCTCTCAGTGGTGAACTTGAAAAAAGGGACTCTCAAATTTCCAAAATTGATATTCAACTAAAAAAAATCCAAAATAGCCAAAACGACCATGTTTTTGATAGACAACTTTAACAGTTATACGTTTGTTTTATTTTTTACCTTCCCTTTCAATGGAGATTGAGAACCTCGTCACAATCTTGACAAGAGTTCTTGACTAGGTTTGGGATGGAGAGGGGAAGGCGGCAATATAGTGGTGGCGAAGGTGGCGGAAAGAAATATAGAAGAGCAAAAAGAACCAATTGAAGATCATTGGCACACGATCGGTCTACCGCTTGCCAACTATCCTGTGAACGAGGAAAATGACAGGGGCAAAACACTTCTCGAAGGGAGGGAAAAAAAGACAAATATTTAACTACTAAGTTTAACTAACAGCAATATGATTTGGTGAGCCCATTTTAAAAAAATGCAGCCAAAATTTTCCATGATTAAGAAATTGGGGGCCAATTGAAGCGACTCACAAATCGGGAACCAATTGAAATAAACTCATTATTTTAGCCACGGTTTTTGGGAATTTTACAAAAAATTCACTGGGGAATAAATTTTTTAGAGAATCCATTTTTTTCTTTACATTCTCCGGAGATTATTTCATTTTAGTCCAAAAACAAATTTGATCCAACATTACCCCCTTAATTCCCTGTTATTTCAAGAGTAATTGTTCTTCTCTACTTTCTCCATTTTCTCCTTTAATTTAGGGAAATTATTCGTCTAGCGGCCACCGCTTCAACTTCTGTCTCTTCTTTCTCTCTCTTAATTGCTTGAAGGACTAGGCTTCACTCGACCGAAACACCATGAGTTAGTCAAGAGAGAGAGAGCAGGTATTTTTCTTAACCGAACATAATGGTAAAGGAGCTTGGCAGCTGACAATTCATTGCCTTTTTATCTTGGGAGAGAGAGATAGATAGATCAATGACTGATTTGCGATTAGTAGAGACATAAAATGGGGAGGATCCAATCACTTTTGACTTTAAATAATAAAAAGAGACTATTAAGTTTGCTAAAGACCACGAACACGAAGATCAATTTTTCTAGTCAGTCACAAATTTAAGATTAAATCTACATTAATCGTTTTTTACATTTTAAATCGTAACTTAAGTATTTCTGATCGGTTTTTGTATTTTTGTAAGATTACACGAGTATTCAATTTCTTGTAAGGCACTTTCTTGGGGTATTTTCATATTCAAGTCCTATATCGGGTGTTACAAGTCCCCATATGACGCGAACAAGCAAATTATAGTTTAAATGAGAAAAAGGTCACCATGGACATGTTTTTGTTCGGAGAAGGGATTCTGGGAGCTAGATAAGTCATAGGTTTCCCTGCTTTGGAAGAAAAAAAAGATAATGCGAAAAACATTTCCTTCTCTGAAATATCAAATGCATGAAAGACCGACTCTTTTTCAGAGAAAGGAAAGGTGGGAAAATGCCAATGAAACACACTGTAAGTGGAAACTTATAGACCAATTCTGTTAAACCCACATAAATTCGACAGAAATAAGATGAGTACTGTGTAGATACAGCAACACCCACACATTCGCTGGCTCTTATTCAGCTAAATTCATGCGAGCTAATGAATAATTAACAGCATACACTAGAATGTGAATATGTAAATTTACATCAAATACCAAGCATATCTTTCCTCAATCTTTGTACAAAGTCATGCAATGGCCTTAAGTCGTTTAGGTTATCGACAAATACAGACAACTTCAACTTGCTCAGTACATGAAGTACCGACAACCAAGTTATAAGGTGTCCTCTACGCGAAAAGTTTACTAGGGACCCGTCAGGTGGGAGCCTGGGAATTGTACTGTCAGTATCTGCTTCAAAAGTGCGTTTTGTGATGAGAGAGATAGAGAGGGTGTGTAATTGTGTTTGTGTGTGTGTGTGTGTTTTCTTCTGATCTCCGTCTGTATGTGTCGATTGACTTCTAAAGTGAAAGTTTAGGAAAAATTAGGGTTTGGAACTATAGTTAGTCTAATGTCTACTTGTAACTAACATATGCCATTTTTTGGTGTTCGTATGCTTTCTATATGATATGACAAGGAGCACTAATTGTATGCTTCAACAATTCTAACCTGCGGTTTTTGATCTATTTATAAGCAAAAAACTTCAGATCAATGAATAATCCTCCTTTCAATCTTGATTCGCATGTCGGGTAGAATACCAGATAGTCGGGATTAACCAATACTGATGATGAATTTGATTGGAGAAAGATGGAGCAAATAAACATGTGGGAACACCAGGACAACAAACAAGAAGCAATATGAACTAAAACCAGTTTTTGTACCAAGTATAATCCATTTGCATATAAACTAGAACTGTGGCAATAACAACAGTGAAACTTGTACTACTACAAAAATCCAACCATCAACAAATTTCGATCATGGGTTACTGTGAGAAACACTTCCGAAATGATCCATCCATAAGAAAAAGATGACTATAATGGAAAATAAAGTTATCGATCAAAGTATCAGCAGGTAATAATGGTAGCATCATACCTGAAGAGCTTTAAACAACTCATCTGCATAGTACTTTTAATATCGGGCTGGCAAGAATCAACTTGGCAAGACATATTAAGACCAAGAAGATCGATGAAAAGTAAAGACCATAACTTTGGAGAACTTCTGAAATTACTGCTGCTGCTCGTAAATCTGCATGTAAGTCTCAGAGAGAGCAACCATCTGAGGAAGAGTCTCTGCTACGTGGAGATCCTGCATTTCGTACCTATATATAACCATTAAATGAGCGACAATCAGCGAAAAATAAGTTTTTGATAATTCACAATTTGTTAAGTATTAATAGCGTATTTAATTTACCATAATTCTTCTGATTTCCGCTGTACAAATGCTCTGTAAACCCCCTCCCCAGGTTTTCCATCGTGAACAATATTGGCAACTAGATCGTATTTGGACCGCAGTTTCTCATTCTCCTTGGGCGCTGGCAATGGGATATAATCCTTCAGCTCCAGGTTTTTCACCGGAAAGGTAACTGATTGACAATTAATTAAAGAGTTAGTATGAATAAGAATAATAGCATGATAGAAAGATAACAATTGAAAAAGTATTTGAAGGTACATTGAGGACCTCCATACCAGCATCAGTACATTAACGAGTACACATTTCTCTCGTGTTTAGGGTTTTATGGCTTACTAAAAACATTTCTTATGACCTATTTTGAGAACCTGTCACTTTCATTAACTGACAACTTTAATACATATCCACCGCCATGGTGGGGTTCAACTAGGCTCATCATTTTGAACTAGTCAGATTCTAAGAGAACAAAGAGATCACTTTAAACTTGTATGATCTCTTTTTTAGAATGAGTGCAAGAGAGATATAAAATAGCCAATCGTGTAGCTCAATATCGATAAGATTCAAAAAAAATATCTTAAGAGAACCTCCGCATGTGATGAGTTCTTACCGAGAGTTGGGTTCTTCTCGACAAAGAAGTTGTTCTTTGTGAACCTCCGCATGTGCAGAATTAGATATTGAGGCAACTTGGTAACACGATACCTCATCCTTGCTGTAGAAGGCCTCACAACCTCGGTGACAGACTCACCATCAAATTTCTTCATAATATTAAAAAGTTGAACCTACAAACCAAAACTAATTCAATTAGAACAGTGAGAACGTAAATAATAAGCCTTCCAAAACCACTAGATATTTCAAAAAGATTAACAAGAAAATAGACTTAAAATAAGAGTAACAGGTCATTGGGTGCAAGTATTTTACTTAATACGGGACGCCATGGAGCTATTCCCCCGGGAGCATCAGTAAGTTTTAACTTGTTTTGATACAGTGTCGTTAAATTCCAAAGATACTATCAAGATCGTGGTCGACGCAAACATCTTAGTTTAGACAATGTCTTTAATCCTATGTGCTTGATTCCTAGAGAAAAAGAAAGTTGGTTTTGCTGCTGTCTTACTGCTAACACAGCAAAATTTTGCCTTGATTGTAGTTTACAACTCTCCATTAAAAAAATTACCTCATATACGCTATCGAAAACTATTACATTATCACTATCCTACATAAGCTAGAGCTTAATGTAACTAAACTATATTGCCATAGTTAATGTATCATTTACACATACCTGTGGTATTATATTTTTCTCCATCACATCTTTGAAAAGAGGCGGTGGTGGCAAATCAAGTCCGAGCATTAAGAAAGGCACTGGACGGGTTTCTCTGATAACATTGGAGGGTTCAGCTCCATTATCTGCAAGAGCCCCATCATTCTGATCATCACCTCTTTCCTTCTTCTCAATGTAAGACTTGTTTGGAATCTCTTTCACAACTTCCAACTCCCCCTGTTGAGATAGCAGTTTAGACATTAAAACCTTTTGCTCTTCTTTGAATGAACTTCATATACGAACTGTTAAAGAGAAAGACATGATGGTAAACTATAACTCAAAGATAACATATAAAAAAGAATACTAACAATTAATAATAAAATATAAGATGGAGATAAATACCTGAAAGCACTTGTAGATAATGCTTGTGCTTTTCTTTGAGCTTTTAAGATCGTCATGCAGTTTATTAAGAAGCCAAGTCATGAACTCAACCGGATCTGACTGTGCGCCTATTCTGTATTTTTTCTTACTAGCTTTCATAACTGCTTGCAGAAACTCATGAGGACTCACCTGCAGATAGTTATATGAAAAATCAGTTTCATGTTTTGGGACATAACTACACAAGTTCAAAGGCAGTACTGCAAACAAACCTGGCCTTTGAAGTTCCGTGCGTGCCAAATCTTTCGTGTTAGTTCACCAAAACGATGAACAAGAGGAGACTTGCAATTCTGATAATTCTCGGGAATCAGAAAAAAGTTCCTCAAAGGAGTAACTCGCATCAGGGATTGAATTATGACATTCACAAAGTCAGTCTCCTTGATGTTATTAAGACCCACCTGTGAAATAAATCAAGATTAGAGGATACTTAAGTAAAAGAGATAGAAGATTAACATACTAAACTACATACCATTCCAGGAAGATAGTCGGAACCATCAAGTGCTCTTGACCATTGCTTATTTCTATCAAGATCTGCAACTTGTTCCCTACTAAATCTGTAGACACAAACAGGTAGAATCAGTGATAAATAATGAGAATCGCTAAAACTAAATACCATTTTTAAATCTTAAAGAGATTCACCTTGGGTTTAAAACATGTCGAATATCATCAAGTGATGGATCATTAATCTCATATCCATCAGGAAGGCAATAAACTTTTTCAGTTTGAAGGTTGACATAGACATGGTGGCCTGCTTCAAGGCTGTGAGTGTACGCATGAGATTTCCGACCCCTTCCTTGAAAATACTTTCCACACACCAGGCAGGCATAGACATTTAAATTTGATAGAGAGACCGAACAGAACTTCTCGAAATCGAAGTCTAAAACCTGAAAATAGAAAATGTGCTTTAGCTATAAATAAACAAATCATTTAATAGTCATTATTATCATTGCATCTTATATTAAATGTTTGTTATTTTTATCAAGTGAATGCTACTTTGACCAAAAAGGCGACGACTCTATCACAATCTATGTCCAGGTACAATCATGAACCAGACATTTCAGTACTAAGAAAAGGAGACCAGATGGCATATTTTAGCGGAAGAAAAAACTATTTCTTACATTTAAATTTTAACAAGCAGTAAAAGGAATTAAGACATTCTAACACCCATAATTGAATAAATAACAAGCTCACTAATCGGAAAACTCACCTGGCGATTGACAGTATCCAGGTAAGGACAATCCCTCCTAATTTGAACCTGGCGACTGCGAGGGCCTTGATTAAGTTGTTGGTCAAGCTCAGAGTCATCTTCTTCCTCCTCTTGCTCATGTTTGCCATTATTTGTACCTCTTCTTTCTTCCTCTTCGTCATCCTCATCATCGTTGTATGAAGCAAGTGGAAGAAGAGGGTTGTCAATCCCTAAAATAGGAGATATAGGAGAATCCTGATCAAGCTTTTGTTTCTTTGATTGACTCTCTTCATTATCTTCATCTCTTTTAGTTTTCATCCTCAATAAAAACGTTCTATCCCGATGCTTTAAGGAACTGAAATAAATGCACAGTAAATTCAAATTCGAAGTTCAGGTGAACATATCAAGCTTATAAGTTATAAGAGTTTAAAGCATTACAAGCTATTAAATTGATAGTAAAAACAAATCAAGTAAGTTAATAAAAAATAAACAGGAGAAACCCTAAACTATTATGAAGAAGGGGTTTCTTCACTATCTAGAACCGTAATGGAACTAATGAATTTCTGGGATTTCTAGGGCATATATACAATACATAGAACAGTATAAAATCAACACAAACCACGTAATATCAATTTGATGTCCTCAAGCAACTGTAAATTTATACATAATTTGAAGTCAAATAGTTCTACAAAATCCCAAACAGAACCCTAAAACATAATTTCATGAGTGAACATTGAATGTGCAAGTTCATTACGAATACAAGCATACAGCATCAAGTTAATGATTTAGGAAGTATCAACAAGACTACACCGAAATTGGAAATCTGATTTTCGTGAGAGAAGTACCATAATAATCTTCGAGAATAGTTTCTAGGGTTTTACTTGGTGTCTATCTGCAATTTCTGTGTTCAATTAATCTAAGTTTGCTAGGGTTTTGCTTGAAACAGTAGGGTTACCTGAGACGGAGATCAACCTCGCGCGGGAGTGATGAAGCTACTGTGAGAGAGAGCCTTATTTGGTCGGATTTCCCTTCTAAATAAGGGGGCATAAAGGACTCGGGTTCAATTTGGGGTGCCTATAGACGCCCCACTTATTTCTATAAGCACTCGGCCAGAGTCATTGACACAAGTCAATTCAGATTGACTAAAAAACTGTAAACGCACACGTCTCTCAGATTTTTTGTCCTGTCTGTAATCACTCGAAAATTTTGGATTTGAGAAAACCGATTACTACTTATAAATCACTCTAAAGACCACTCAAAATCAACCTAATGCCAGTGAAATTTTTTATTCACGAAGTCTTGGATGCCCCATCACAACTTCTTCTTTTCACGCTAGGATCACCAACAAATTGTCCTTGTCTGAGACCATACAATGAAGAAAAATATTTGTTTTTTTTCTCATGTCCTACCACTTATTTCAATCTGTTTCTCACTCTATATTCTCTCTTGGAAGCTTGCCTTGAAAGCTTCGAAGAGAGAGAGAGAGGGAGAAAAATAATTTTTGAGAGAGTTTGAGCGAAGAGAAAAAGGGTTGATTACAATGATGGTGATGGTGAACAGAAGAAGAATAAAGATATTTGAAATAAATTTGTTCAGGATCGTCAGAAATTATATGTCGTTGTCAAACTATCCATTGCGACAAATTTACCCAACGATTAAGAAGAGAAAAGATGGCAAGGGAAAACCTTTTAAAAGAAAGGGAAAAAAAATGAAGAAGTTATCGACTATTAAGTATGAACAGCAGAACTAATCACCCCAACGAGGACCCTTCTACAAACAGACTGTTCAGCCCGAGCATCTCGCTTAATCAGAACATTAGCCTGGTTGCTGTTCCTTCTAGAGAAGAGATAGATTGGGCCATTAACAGTCTTAAGAAAGAAGCAGCTCCAGGTCCAGACGGCTACCCTCCTTACTTCTTTCAATCGAATTGGGACACGATCAATGAGGATATCTACGCTCTGGTGAGGAATTTCTTCATTTCTGCTTGTCTTCCTCCGGGGATTAATCATACCCACATTTGCCTTATCCCCAAAACAACCACCCCCCAAACCCCGGCAGATTTCCGTCCCATTAGCCTGTTAAACACCACTTACAAAATCATCACGAAAGTATTGGCTGAGAGATTCAAAACAACATTAAATCCCATCATCTCCCCTTTCCAAGCCGCCTACGTCCCAGGCAGACAGATCACAGATAATATTATTATGGGACAGGAACTCATTCACTCGTACAAGAAGATGACAGGGGCGACGGGGTATTTTGGGCTAAAGCTAGACATGTCTAAGGCGTTTGATAGGATTGAATGGAAGTATCTTTATGATATCATGAGAAGGTTAGGTTATTCGGATCACTGGATTAAAATGATTCATGCGTGTATTGCTACCTCCTCAATGGCAGTTCTCATTAATGGTCGTCTAGGTAAACCTTTCTCTCCTTCTAGAGGTATCAGGCAAGGTGATCCCCTTTCGCCCTTCCTTTTTACGCTGGCTATGGAAGACCTCAGCCGTAGATTAATGGATACTGCTAATCAAGCCCGGTTTCTAGGCTTCCCTACTAATCATGTCGATATGGAAATCTCTCACCTTCTCTTTGCAGATGACTGTATTATTTTCGGCAGGAATACGTTAGACAATGTCCATAATCTTAAAAATATTCTACAGGAATTCAGTGATTCTTCAGGGCAAATGATAAATTATACCAAATCCAATATCTTCTACTCGAAAAATTCTCATCCTAAGTTCAAACGCATTATTATGCGAACCCTGAAAGTGAAATATGCGTCAACCTCAGAGAAATATCTGGGATCTCAGCTCTTCATAGGAGCACAGAAGACTAAGGTAAAGATTTATTAGAACAAATACAGCACAAGCTCAATAAATGGAACCATTGTTTTCTTTCTCAAGCAGGTCGCACGGTGGTCCTATCGGCCATAGCTGCAGCCGTACCCCGATATCAGATGCAGTGCTTTGCAATTCCCAAAGGAATAAGTAAAAGCATCAAGTCCGCACAACGAAACTTCTGGTGGGGTAAGTCTAGAGGTTTGTGCCTCAAAGCCTGGTCTCATATTTGTTTGCCGAAGGACCTGGGGGGTCTGGGTATCCACCTCCCTGAACTCGACAACAAGGCGTTACTTTCTAAGCTGGCCTGGAGGCTCAAAACTAACCCTGATGGTTTATGGGTCAAACTCCTCAAAGATAAATATTTTCCCCACTCTAAACCCTCGGGACCTGCGAAACCTCATCATTCGTGGATCTAGAAAAATATCAGGAAACACTACTCATATATTGAAGAGCTTTCTCAATGGGAGGTCCAATCAGGAACTGACATTAACATATGGGAAGATAATTGGATTCCTGATCGAGATGGGACGGTGAGTAATATCTATAACTCTAATCTTACCAAAGTTTCACAACTGATAACAAATAACAATTGGGATGAGGTCATCCTGAATGAAAACTTCAATACTGACACCCAAAATCTCATCAAATCAATCCCAGTTAATCCTGCAGGCAAAGATCACCTTAAATGGAAACTATCAAAGTCCGGAAAATTCACGGTATCCTCGTTATACAAGCACTTAAGCACAACTAGTAATAACCAGAACAACACCTCTCGAAACTGGAAGTTCTTATGGTCCATTCCAGCCATCCCTCGCATCAAATTATTTATCTGGAAGATATGTAACTTGGCTCTTCCGGTGAGAGAAAAAATAGGGAAGTATATAAACATCAGTACGAGTTGCCCTAATTGCAATACCACCGAATCTATTGAACACGCGCTTTTACATTGTGCCATAGCGAAAAATATTTGGTTCCACTATAACATTATCTCTGAGAACATTAACTCCATCACGGATTGGATCTTTTCTTGGGAAACTCATCCTGACAGGTGTCAAACAGCGGAGAATATACACTTTGCCACCATTCTTTGGATTATATGGAAAACTAGATGCGACCACTGCTTTCAGCATGAGATCAACGAACTCCCGAAAATAATCAAAATGATAGACAACTTTCCGAAGGGGACCCCCACGGTATTAACAGGTTGGTATCATGTGCCTACGAGGTGTGACACGTACCACTCCCGTGTCTTTTTAACAATAGAATATGAATACGGTAGACCCCTTGCAACAAAAAAAAAATATGAATACGGTAGACAATTATACAAGAATGAATTATATTAGTAAGAGAGATGCTAGAATCACAAAAAATTTTGACAAAAAAAAGTTCCCAGCTGATGTGGCGGTTGTGATTTTCATCTCTCAACGGCCTAGATTTGGTCAAAGTTTGAAACCACAACAGCTGGGAACCTTTTTTTGTTCAAAATCTTTTGTAACTTTATCATTTCCCTATTAGTAACTATCATATACATACTCAATACATACTCATACACTCTAAAGTAACACAAACTATCCTACTAGCCATATTTTTACTCTTGACAACACAATTTTAATAAATCAAAGACTTTAACTTTGAATGGTAACCGAATCTATGACCTTCGAGTTCTTGAAATGAGTGTCTAATTACAACACCAAATGATGGTAGACTTCATGCTTTTTCTTTTTTTTTAAAGTGAACTGATTTCATTAACTCAAAAGAAGATTACAACCAGTTCAACAACAAGAAGGCTCGGTAGAGTGCGAAACTTGGGAACATTTAGATAACCTATTTGCTCTGCTAGCATATCTCCCTTGCAATTAGCCAACCTATTTACAAATATACATGAAAAGTTTGCAAATGAAGATTTTAAAGATCTGCCTAAGTTGATTTTGTTGCTGCTAGTCCAATGAGCGGCGGAATCATCTCCTATATTTTCTAAAGAAGAATTGATGAACTAGTCATTATATACTCTGTAAGATTTTTAGCAAACAAAAGAACAAAAGAACAGCAAAAGAAGCTCTTACCGTGCGAGCTTGTTTAATGACTCTCAATCTGATCTAATGTGTCTATGAAGCTAGTCCTCTAACTTTTCCATTGCGTTAAGTGAATTCTTTCCCAAAACTACCTTCTTTCATCTTCGAATCATCATGGCAGAATATAGAACTTTTAATATCATTATAGCATCTCCTCCATCTGTTTGACAATGGATAAGGGTTGCCTTGCAATACATTTGCCTGCATTATCACATATCAGAATAAAAATAGTTGTAATATAAAAAACACTTATGTAAGATCAATTGAAAATTGTATTTGACATAAAATCGAGGAGGCGTCCAATTGTTATTCATCCTAGGCAGGGCCGACCGTGGAGTGCAAGCAGACAAAACCTCACTTCGGCCTCAGAGTCAAAGGGCCTCACATAAAGCCCACAAAGATAAAACTAAGGGGATCCATTTGTTTTGTCTCTATAATAAAATTACCAAAGACAACAAGTAGGTTACTTTAGCTCGATAGGTAGTAAACATGCTAGAGAGTTTGAACAACCTAAGTTTGATCTCAATCATAAATATTTTTTCTCTTTCTAAATTGTATTTTATTATTATTTTAGTTGACACTTCTAAATTCTAACACTACAACAATTACTAAACCTCCTCTACCACTGTACCTCCACTACCACCACCATTACTAAGCTTCAACGCCATAACCAACACCATTATATTGTGTTTTTTAAAATATTTTAGTTGACACTTCTATCACCACCACAATTATTAAACCTCCACACTGTACCACGATTACTAAACCTCTACCATTGTGCTTTCACATCCACCATTAATACTAAACCTTCACCACCACAACCGCCATCAATACTAAACCTTTGCCACCACAAACACCATCAAATCACAACAAACACTATCACCCAAAGCACCGAAAAAGAAGGTTGATATTTCTTTGGCTATTTTCTCAGAGAGTCATTTTATAACATTTTTTTGTTTAAAAAAAAAATCGAACAAGCTACTGACTCGTCGAGTTCCTCGTTGAACCACTTGATCAGGAGATCGACTAAAGACTGTCGAAGGCTCTCCCCAAACCCAAATCGATTTCCGAGTTACTCAATCAGATCGTTTGATTCAGATTACAAGTTATGAACACATGTTTCATTTTTAAACCTCACATTATGTGCAAGAAAAATGTAGAAAGTTTCGGTATACAATTTTTTTTTCTTGTGAAACGCGTGTAGCCCACATTCTTGAAACTCGTTTCGGACCACCGAAATCTCAGGACCTACCCTGATCCTAGGGTAAGGATACATGGTGTAAGGATCATAACAGAAAAAATTCCCAAGTTATGAAGTTATTTAATAATGGCCTATTTGAGTCCATACTAATATCTCATTTCTATATTTTTGTTATATAGGAATATGATTTAATGTTTGCAACTTTAATTAATAAATTCCGAGCTAAAGCTATGTAAACGAAAACTTAAATTTAGGAAGTAGTAGAGCCTTGACTGCGGACAAAATCTTGCCGTGGTGTGGCTTAGATCTAGATAACAATAACAAAGGTATTATGTTGATGATAAAAGTGCAAACCCAATGATGACACGAACGAATCCAGACTCTAACAAGAGCTTGCAAGTTTTCTTTTTGTTAAACAGTGAATAACATTAAATAACTAGAGTACTTTTACACTGTCGATTACAATATTTATTAACTAGAAAATATGAGACATTCTTCCAAGTCTTGGATCGATCTTTCTTTCGAGCCCATTTGGCTAGCTTATCTGCTAGAGAGTTTAGATGTGTCTTGATATGGTTGAATTTCACGCTTCCGAGCCTGTTACTGATGTCTTTGATTTTTTTGATGTGTACCATTGATTGCCACTGGATTTGATGCCTTGGGTTGTTTAGGTGCTGAATGAGATTGATGTTATCACTTTCTATAACTATTGTATTATGATGATGTACCTCTGCCCATTCAATGCTATGAAGGATTGCCAATGCCTCACTTTCTTCACTGGTTCGTGCCCTAGCTCTAGTAACTTTAGCTGCCATAAAATTCGACTCTGCGTTGTGTACGATAAGACTTATCAATGTCAGTGTCAATGGAAGTATAAGATGCATCTACATTAATTTTCACATAAGGATAAGCTGGAGGGAGCCATTTTTCTATTCCAGTCTGTTTTGCTATTTTTTCCTGTTTTGTTAATTTTCGGAAATGCCATGATCATGTTAATGATGGATTCCGTATTGTTGATAGTGTGTTGGAAACAGTGATGATCACATCGAGGTTTCCATATGTGCCATAATATAGTGACAAAATGTACATCATTCGCTGTGGAACTAACTTGAGTGTGGTCCTACCACGATAGAATCCAGTCAGACAACGATGTAATATTAAAAGATATTATGTTAAAGTGAAACCATATATTTTTTGCTAGAGTGCAATGAAGTAACACATGCTCAATAGTTTCTATTTCTATACAGTTCGGACAACAAATGTTGTTATCTATAAATTTTCCGATTCTATTCCTTACCGGTAGAGAGCTTGCAAGTTGTTAGAAGATAAATTGTCACCTATAACATAAATGTATTTCCAAATTATAATCTAGAAGATTTGTTTTTTGCAAATATAATATCTTTTTGAAGCATCGGTCAGAATCCCATAACACTCTAACGACCATCACAAACAACCATTAAAAGCGAAAAATTATTTACCTCCGAACACGATATCAGCATTTCCAGTACAAACTAAAGCTCAGTCATGCTTCTTCGTGTGGATGAGGTTTTCAGATCCAGACGACCTTCGCCTGGTGGAAGGGTGTGTTTGGATGAAGTCTTAGGGTTTCCAAAACATCCACCTAAATAATACTTCCATGATACAACCGACATAACTGGTCCCAATTGACACACATTTGTAGACAAGAAAGGTTTTTCAGCTCCAATAATTTGCAATAAAACACTAGAAAAACATCGACTCTCACAACTCTATTCCGATACTACAATGCTAAGCCGTTGGATCGCTTTCAACTCCATCACGAGAAATCGAACTCAACAATCAGCGGTTGATTTTCTTTTTTCGGGATTTTATACGTCATATTAGAAGTTACAAAAGAAAAAGAGAAAAGAGGGAAGTCTATATTTAGGATTTATTTATTCGACTCTTTCTCCTCAACGCGCCTAATTTTCTTCTTTCTCCTCTTAATCTTCGCTCGAATTTTAGCGCAGTTTCGATCGAAAGAAAAAAATTCTTCAGATCGAAACCCTAATTTTCTCTTAGGTTTTTGATCGCTTCGATATGAATCAAATTGAATCAGAAACAAATAATTAAGAAGATTTTTTTTTAATCTGATTTGATCAGATAAGAATCTTCTTGAAGAATTTCTTCTGTGTTTGATTAGTTTATTGTAAAACCTAGGGTTTCGCGTTGAAAAAAATGGCGATATTGTATTCATTGGTTGCAAGAGGATCTGTTATTTTAGCTGAATTTAGCAACACTTCAACGAATGCAAGTGCAATTGCTAGACAGATATTGGAGAAGATACCTGGTAATGAAGATAGTCATGTTTCTTACTCTCAAGATCGATATATTTTTCATGTTAAAAGGACAGATGGACTTACTGTTCTTTGTATGGCTGATGAAACTGCTGGAAGTAAGTCTTCTTCTCTCTGATTTTCTTTTTTTGATTCTTATACTTCGTTATTTGTTGTTAATTTTGCTAAAAAAACGTAAAGATGGGATTTTGTTCTTGTTCTGAGTGTTTAGGAAATTGTGATATTTTAGTTTGAGGTTGAAAAAATCTTCGATAGAACAAAAGGGGTGATCTTATTTTGAGGTTTTTGAATCATTGATTAGGTAAAGGTGGGATTTTGTGTGTATATGAGAGAGAAGGTTTTTGAATCATTGATTAGGTTAAGGTAGGATTTTGTGTGTGTATATATGTGAGAGAGCCAGAGATAGAGAGAGAGACAAAGAGAATTACGCCTCAAATTAAATTATGTTATGTTTGTTTCTTCTTCCTGCCTTGGTAAAATTGTAAAGAAGGAAATCTATGGTTGGTTTGAAAAATTTTAGGTGATTGTGAAGATTCGGGAGGTCTTAGATACAAAAACGGCGAAGAATTGAATTTACGTTGAGGTCTAGTAATACAAATATTTGTTTAATAATTGGAGAGTGAAAATTGTTTTCGGTGAGTTTAGAATGGTGGCGGCAAAATGGGGTGGTATGTCGTTCTCAAAGATATGGTTACTTTGGGGAAAGAGCTGATTTATTATCTAGTGTTGGTTCGACAAGCATGAAATCGTGGAAGGATGGAAAGGATATACTGGTGCTTTGTAATTAAAACAGAATTGTACTTATTTTCACTATGGGAAATTGGATTTGAATATTGAGTTTTTTTTGGAAGGTTAGCAAGACGTTTTGCTTTACGTGGGTAACGTTTTTCTTTAATTGGATACATGTTTGTAATGGTAAATCTGTCCTTTTCCTTTTACGTAGATTGGAAAACTTCAGTGGAAAAGATTAATTGCACAGAAGAGGTTATCTTGTTTTAGAACTGAGATCTCGCTCTTGTTTTGAGCGCCTTTCCTTCATTTTTCGTCCATTATTTCTGGCGAATACTGCATTGTGGGTGGAGAATAAATCTTGTTAAGCGCACATCTTTAGTTAAAATTCTAACCACACATATGTTGTTTAGCAACCAATTCTGTTCTCCATTTCTATTAAGGCTACGAATTTAGCATCTACCTGAGGTGACTACTGTGTATGTGACACAGAGTTACTCCTTGTTGCTTTCATTATTTCCTCCGTCAACTACTTGGTCTGTTCCATGTTCATCTTTTTTTATTTGTCATAGACGTAATGCTATTGTGGAGATGTTGGTTGCTGAAAGTATTTTATCATGGGTTAGTTCTAACTTAGGTGACTACTGGTTGACCTAAGTTTGTATTCTAAATAATATAACAAAAAAGCCTGGCTGGTGCTGTGGCTTGAGCTGGCGGGAAATTGTGGAAAGTCTGTATGTCCTCCGAAACTGGATTTGAGAACTAAGATGGTATTTCTATGTAGGGGAGGAATATGAAAAGAAAAGATGAGAATATACGTTAAGAGCATTAGGAGTGTAACTGAATCACTTGTTCTTAGTGAAATAGAATCTAATAGCAGCACAAGGGCTGCTGTACACTTAAAATCCATAGCTATCAGAGCATG
This sequence comes from Eschscholzia californica, assembly GCF_041429995.1. Lineage (NCBI taxonomy): Eukaryota > Viridiplantae > Streptophyta > Magnoliopsida > Ranunculales > Papaveraceae > Eschscholzia > Eschscholzia californica. Next base: position 47,310,458 of record NW_028238472.1, read on the forward strand.
ACTCAAATATGTCTTCGAGTTATTAACCAGAAGTTTTAGAGGGAATGCCCAGTTAATTTGGTCATATATGATATAGATAATCTTAATAGCCTTGGAGATTTTGCTATGTCAAAACTAATTTCTAAGTAGACTTGTGGTGATTTTCAGAGATGATGGTTATTGGATAATAACCCAATATTTGGAACAATGGAACATTAATATGGAAATACAAATCCATGGTTCTCATCTCCCCGATTCCCCAGGATAGATATCTGTCTACCATATTTTTATATTTCGGAGGCATCACTTATTCACGTGTACCATTTCTGTGTAATTTATAAATTTCGCAAGAACTACCTTTATGTTCATGACTCAAGTGCATAGGAATGGCAGTTTCTTTTGCTCATTATTTTCTTATTATCATTTTGGAGGCACGACATTAAAATTCTCTCATGGACATTTTTGTGCAGGAAGGATCCCCTTCGCATTTCTTGAAGAAGTTCATGGAAGATTTGCGAAAACCTATGGGCGTTCTGTCCACACAGCTCTTGCATATGCGATGAATGATGAATTCTCCAGGGTATTGAACCAACAAATGGACTACTATTCAAGTGACCCAAATGCAGATAGGATTAACCGATTGAAAGGTGAAATGAGTCAGGTAAGTGCTAATTGATTATGTCGATCAATTGAAAATATCTTCATGTTCAATCTCAGATGTGCATAATATGGCGATCTGTGTAGGGATTCAAGTTGGTATTTAAAATTTTCTATGCGTTGGTTGCTTGAATTGACAGGTGCGCAATGTTATGATAGAAAATATCGATAAAGTTCTGGAAAGGGGAGACCGCTTAGAACTACTGGTCGATAAAACTGCCACCATGCAAGGAAATACAATTCGCTTTAGAAAGCAAGCTCGTCGCTTCAAGAACACATTATGGTGGAGAAATGTCAAGCTCACGTATATTCTCTTAAACCCTATCTCTTTTACATATTTTGTTACTCTATGTTCTAACATATAAAGTGATTGATCTCAAGATTGCCCATTGGGAATGGCGAACTGTCCTTCTGTTGGAAAGAAAGTTTTAGCTAGAGTTTATTTTTCCGGCAACAGAAATATGACATTGATGGATCTGCCTCTTTACTATGATACTATATACGTGCCACACGGACTACTTCTCTAGGTTAACTGAACTGTCTTTGTCCTCAGTCATGACCTATTTTTGGTTGTCAAGTAACTTTTGTATTGTAGAAACGGAATAGTGAAGTAATAGAGAGTTAGAAACGTTATAACTGCCCTTTCTTGCCTTCTTTGTTAGTTGCTATAAGCCTACGACCATTTTTCCGTTACTTTGCTCTTCGTCAGCATTACCCCATTTCAGCAAAAAAACTCATTATCGAAATCCATTTCTCTGTTCTAAAGGTAAATTCCATGGATCGTTACCGACCCATGTACAGATATTTAGACATTAAAGATGTTATAACTTTTTATCTTTTCATTTTTCATGACATGACATGAATTTAAAACTTAACTGGTAAACTTTCGCGTTTTCGCAGGATTGCGTTGATAGTTCTTTTGTTGGTTATCATTTACGTCATTCTCGCCTTCGTCTGCCATGGAGTAACACTTCCTTCCTGCATCAAGTAAAGTAAGGTTGTTGTTCGTGTTTTATTTATAAATATCTGATTGTTTAATGTGTGAGCATTTGCTTTGAACCATTCTAAATATCTTGAGTTGGTATTTATGAAAAAGAAAAAAAAGGAAAAAAAGAGAGATTATTTGCTTGTGTTGGTGTCTCAAGTTTTGCTGGGATTGTAATTGACATATGAATGCGTATACATGCCTACATTGTTCGATTTTTTTCTTTGGTTCCCGAATCAATAGATTTTTGTGTTCAATTGTTATTTGGCAGGAACCAAATATAGTTACCTCAAGTATTTTCTGGGAGGAGAAAATAATGGTGATCCGAGTATCAGATTCTTAAGTTCTTATTTTACAAGACCGACTAAAGTTTCAATCCATATAAAGTTTGATCAAGCTGTACTCCGATATATAATATATCATGTGGTTTTGCTTCAGGCAGTCTAACTCCTTTGATTTTCATATGGATGTCAGTACGTAATTTTTTCATATAAATACGTCCACTAGATGACGGTTGATTTATTCTTCAACTACATCAAACATCTAGATATTATTGCTTTTATATCAGGCGGATACATCTCTTCACGTTGGTCTCAGGTTTCTGCCACAAGTGTCTCCCTGTAGGCAAACAGACGCCCAATTGAAACTTACACGGTTTACATTCTTGAGTGTAAAACTAGGTTTCCGCAGAATAAGCGTTAGAAAAACATACCCCATTCTCATTCTCTTTTATCTATCTTTCATTATCATTTGGTCATGGGGATGGAGTTGGTCATTGGGGAGACTAGTGTTGAAATCTTATTGTAAAATAGAACGGAATTCATATCCAAATTTGCTTCTATCTTGTCCTTTACCACCTTTCTAACATTAACAACAAAAAACAAAGAACAAAAAAAATGTTTACAATGCAAAAGTTATTCACTCCAAGATAGACCATTATATACATACATAATCACACAAATGGGGTCGTCGTGACAACGAATTTATATATATGGGAGAGAGAGAGGATATTACTCAGGGCTTTCGTGAACACGTCTAAAGAAAGTATCTCAAAGCATCAACAACTTTCTCAGGCCTGCAAAATGTTTACTTATTTATCAGAACTTATAAGTTAAAACATGACAAGGAATAAAAGTTATCAAGTAAACAGTTAATTACCAATCTTCTTGTGGCATATGCCCAGCTCCTTCTATAAGTTTAAGTTTGATATTACTAGGGTTTCCTTTTTGAAACTCCTCTGCTTCAGACTGACGTAAATATTTGTCCGATATTCCCCAAGCAACTAGTATTGGTTTTTCCCAGCTGTAGTACAAACTCTATGTTGTCATAATTTGAATTACAGAAATCACAATGCTACTCTATATCCGTAATACACAATGTATGTCAGATATCTCAGACAAGCATGAGTTTATAAGTTCGAACGTACTTCATCTTCTACATTATTATCTATAATGAAAAAGAAAAGAGGGTGGTAAGGTCTAGGTTACTATGAGCCTCCTGAGGGGGCACAAGCTTAGGTGGGGATGTGATTTGAATCAAAAGTTTTATGTGCAAGGCACTTAGTCCCATATTGCTTAGGAAGACCTTCTCAACTTAACTCTTCACATCACACCCTATCTTACATATCTTCAAGGCCTTTCGGGTAGGTTGGCGCCTAGGCTCGTCTGTGCCCTAGGCAAGCCCATGTCAAGGAAACACCTTGTACCATATGGAAATGGAAATATGCTAGTTAGGCTCAATGGCGCGTAAATCAGGCAGAATCAAGGAGAATTACTAACTCCAAAAAGTTTGCCGTTACCTAATTACACTACTTCCAGAAAATTCTATGCACCTACAACTAACCATAGGAAATCCAGAAAATTTAATGAACTTTAATAAATTGTTATACCTTTGAGATGAGAATCCTGTTGCTATTCGACCTAATACATCTTTGAAGTTAGCCTTTCTTGCAGCTTCGAGCAAAGCTGCAAAAACACGAAAAGGTAAAAGGAGGGAAATAAGTACAACAACTCTGCAAATATGACCGTTACTTCAAATCCTTTTGGGTCATTGAAAGATGGGAGCCTTTTCCCGCCTTGAATATACGAAACAGAGAATATGTCAATCTTATGTGTTTCATTATAATTCATCTAGAAGTAATATTGGAATGGCGTAGTAGTAAAGAAAAAGAGGAAAAGTACAAACCAAATCCTGGTCCGCTGCTTGCTAAATATGGTAACCGGTACACGTCCGCCTTTTCAATCTTCAAGACGTATCTGTCAAGAGAAGATACAATCCTTAAATAGAGATGCATAATATGACAGTTGCTTATCTGCTCCCAAGAAGTTTGAAAACTAGGAAGGACTCTGGAATTTTCCTGTATGCTATCAGCTTGGAGCTTCAGTATATCCATTTTAATGTCTTCTCTAGATTTCATGTTTTTGGAGTAAAACAAGATTGGAACATTTAGGTTTGTGGAAGAAATTTAAAAACTGTAAGGCTTCCTCTCATAGGATTTCTTCTGCATGAAACAAAATGAAATTTTACTTTATCTTTAAAATTGATTTTTTTTCCTCCACCTGTTGGTAAGACATGAGTAGACGATATATTTTTCACAATTAGCCTTCTAATCTACAATGTTAACTAATGAAATGATCAGAGATAATGATATAAATTAACTCTTTCAACTAGAACGTATATGTTCTGCCGTCATAATTATGTTTTTTCTTGATTACATATTGTTTTGGTTGAGCACTTCGAGTTTACTACTTTAGATGCCATTCGTATTGAAAAGATGATTTATTTAGTTTCTTTTAAAGGATAACATCATTGAACTTTGGAATTGATGATTAGATCAGGATACTGTGGAGGTATAACTGAAATATTGTAATGGGATAAATAGTGGGTTGATACATACGCGCTACCTGCTTCAATAAAACGCTCAGCCATAACAGCATTCTGACATGTAAATTCTCCTAACAGGGGAAACCTGTAAAGAGGCGAATATAAGAATTAATCTTCAAACAGCTAAGTAAGCTTTAATAAGTTGATATAGGAAGATGCTATATATACTGGCAGCAGTATCACTAGATGCCTTTCTGAAAACAATGGAGGCAAATAAAGGATATACATGCAGATAGGTCCAGGAGGAAGGACCATAGATTTTGGACGATGACTACTCAGCTCATGATGTAAGGAAATGTCAGGTTTCTGCTTGTCAGTGGACCATCAGGGTCTTTAATATCAACAACTTACTTGTTGAGAAGTTAATACACGGAATGCTTTCGAAGATTAGGCCGCTTAAAATGAACCCCTATTTTGGGTTGTACGTGTTGAGAAGAATTAGGGCAAACAGAGTATACACCCTGACCTTCGAGTATCAAGTTTCCCAATTCTCACCTTTCCCAAGCAAACACATAATATGTGTTTTGTGCTTGGTTAATTAGACTTGCTCCATGATAGAGGCATATTTTAAAGTGAGTATTCAGCTAGCAAACTCAGATAAATTTGAGATGAAAAATCTACACTGATTTACATTCAAGATTACCTCATTTCTGAACAACTATTCCTGAATGATCCGACAAAATTCAAAGTTAAATTAACAGGAACTGAAGTCATTCTTGATCAAGTGACAACTAATATACCAGAAGAATCTAAAAAGAATATAGCAACAATATTATAGAATATAATGAACCTTAGTTGTTGAAACAATCCAGGAATGGGTGATCCCACTGTCAACGGGCTGTTGAGAATTACAAGCTTCGCCACTTTAGTTGAGTTTTTCAGAGCCCAAGTCAATCCATATGAACCCACAACAAAACCCTATAGGAAGAATAAAGAATGCACATTTTAGTTATTACAGAGCTCAGTAGTATTTTTGGTAGAAAATTAATATAGGAAACAAGCCTCGAAGCTTTCTACGAAATGACATAATAAAATCTGAACGGCTAGGGAAGACACATATGTGAAGTTGAGAGTTTGTTTTTCTTTTAAGTACAATTTTACAGTGAGAACAAAGTAACTTGTTTCTTGACTAAATTAAATCGTATTTGCTTCCACCACAAGGTTTACATCAGTAACATATATGCCAATGAAATTTCCAAGGAATTCTTTTGATCAAACCTGAACAACTAAAGAAAACGGAGATTCGATTTCCAGCACTTCAAGTAATTTATCGAATGCCGTGTGGAACTCCTCTTCTGCAACAGACGAGGTATTTAAATGCATCTGAAACATCTAATCGTCAAAGAATTGCAAGAAGTTAGTTATCAATATCAGCATCACGAACCTGTGTAATTAAAACCATATCCTGGCTGGGGCTTATCACTGAAACCAAATCCTATCCAATCAGGTGCAAAGCAATGGAAACCAGCATCTGCCATCTAATAACCACCAAGTTTAAAGAGCCATCAATTGAATCAATTGTAAAAGGATAGATGAGTCAGGCTATAACGTTAAAAATATACACAAACACGGATTAATATAAAAGGAGACGACGACCAATAACACCTGAGCCATAACAACTCGATAGCTATAAGATTGTGTTGGAGCTCCATGAAGGAAAATAACAGTACCGCGCGGTCCAAGCCTGCTCTCAGAAGATCCTGCATAAGTATATGCACAATCATACTACAAATTATAAAACAATCATTGAAACAATGTGACAAAAATAAGTGATTTGTACCTGTTTCTCTCACAAACCATTTTAGTTTTCCAGATCTAACATAAGAGCCATACTCCCTTCCTTTGTCTTCTATCCTCTGGATTTAAAACCTAAGTTATAGCAATACTCGTTACTGAACTAAAAACTTTTAACTACACTCTATACTAAATTCCTACTTCGCTAATGATATCGCGCCACCAAGTGTACATATCAAACCCTCAAGAAAAAGGAAAGCGAAGTTAAGAGAAAAGATAAACATGATTTCGAAATAGCATAGTTGTGCTACATGCTTACAAAACGTCTCTTACTGAGTTAATGAAAACAGCGACAAACTAACTTCTAGTTTTCGGAAACATCACAGCTTACGGTATAATTTGGCATTATGCAATCAAAATCACAAGAAGAGAAATGCTAGATAACTTTTAATAACAACATAATAATATTTGTGAGGCCACTCAAATTCATTAATACAAGTCATTATGGGTAAAAGCAAAATTGAGTACAAGTGGTGACCTAAAACTTGTTCACTTCATTCAAGCATTTAATTTGTAACATTCATGACTAACTTGAATATAATGCACTCATAAGGATCAAATATACTCTTTTTTGTTGCAAAAGGATCAAATATACTTATATCTAGCATTCTAGCTTATTGTTGTTTGACCCGTTTAACATGAGATAACTCTAGGTATAACAGAAATTAAGTTCGGAATTGCGAACAAGGAAATTTGGTCAAATCTCCCTCTAAATTTTGTTGTTTTGGTGGAGAAAGATCACTCAATTTTTTCTACTCTTCAGCTTTGTTGGTGTTTTCATAATTTTCAACTGTTTGTTTTGCAAGAGGTTTGCCGCAACTTGCAAAAGAATTGAAACTGCGTGCAAAAAATATTGGGTTTTGACGAAAAAGTACAAATTTTTGAGTTTTTAACCGAACAATATTTAACTTAAAAAACTTAAAATTGAGCATTTGGTCCAATTTCTTGTTATGAATTTAAGTTCTGAATTATGACAAAAAGAAATGGAAACCTCTCTGATTTTGCAAATTTCACTATAAATCCCCTAAATTCCACTGGTAACTGAGAAACTAAGCTTATTAAACACTAAATCACATGCAGAATACCACCAAAATCATAAACTTGAATTCATATTTTCATGACAGAACTGTATAAGCAAGAAGAGAAAATTTCAATTCCTATTTACATAAGTAATCAATCACTAAAACCTTAAAATGAGAATTAATAGAGCCAAAATTTCTTGATGTAGTTGTAAAAGTGAAAGGTGAATGATCTTACGTAGAGCATCTGACCGACATTTCCATCTTCAGCAGGACTTTCAGGAAGTTGAATAGCACTTCTACTAGATGGATTATCAGTTACAAATCCAAATGGATTGAAATCTGGTTCTTTCTTTTCTTCCTTCACTTTACTACTACTAGTCTTATTTTCATCATCTGAAGAAGAAGATGCACAAATTCTGAATTCTAGTTTTCTCTTTCTTAGTAAGAATTCTCTGTTGTTGTTTCTATTGCTACTAACAACTGAGGATGATGATGATGGTGAAACAGAAGCCATTGTTGAAATTGGAAGAAGAAGCTTTAGAGCCATTGTGGAACGTAGAGAAAGAGAGAGATTTGCTACCACGAGTTTCTGTTCTTCAAATTTGAGAATAAAATAGGTCCCACAACCAGTTATTTTTTTTTGTTGAACTACAACCAGTTATTTTTGTTCCACAAAATATTGAGTAGGACCGGGTTTGTTTAGAACCAGAACCAATTATTCTCATAATCGGTTATAATCTCTCCCTCTCTATGCCTCTCATGATTTTTTTTTTTTTTTTGACAACTAAAGATTCTACCTTCTCAAATAACCAAAGATTTCACCTTCTCTAGGATTCGAACCTGAGACTTCCACATCGTCTAACGGTTGACATCATGATTTGATTTTTGATACAGCGAACTTATTTCTCACTTTCTTCATTACAAACTTCTATCCATTTCCTTCATCTCTACCCTGCCTCTTTTTCAATCTAAATTTTGACAAGTATTTTCTTTTGTGGTGAACTGGTTCTTAGTTTGATGTAAGGAATTATGCTTGTGTGTTTTAGACATGATTGTTGGGACATACATACCTTTTTTTTTGTTGAAGAACATACATACCGTGGAAACCATAGTATAAATAGATCGGGTTGGAGGCCTAATTTTCGGAAATCTTTAGTTAAAATGACCAGATATATTTTTTTGTATTCGAGCGTCTCTAAGGTGCCCTTCAAAATGCCATCAAAACGTCCCTCGAGATGAACATCTTCTCCAAATTTAGGATCCACTTTTGGAGGGACACTCCAAACTTCAAGCACTATTTACCCGTCCAAAACATTTTTATTCATTATTTAAATGTAATATTTACATAAAAATTCATCACTACAAATATATTATATTAAAAAAAGAAATAACCTAAATAAGTAAATCAAAAAGTAAAATTGTGCTTTGAAACAATAGAATGCTTCCATTATTATTTATTAATAGAAATTTAAAAAATTCTGTAGAATTTTGTAAAAAAAAGAAAACTAGTTAAAAACCTTAAAAGTTCAACTTCAAATAACAAATAAATAGATTAAACACCTAAACCTAAAATAGATTGATGATTTGATAGCAAAAAATGAACTGAAAACCTTAAAGATTCAACTCCAAAAAATAGCCAAAATTCACAATCTTCCATCTCTCTCTAAACTACCGTGGGAAGGAGAAATTGAAATTTTGGGTTAAAGAAGAGTTTCGGTATTGAAAAAGAAATTGCTTTTAAACTTGTCCTTTAATTTCATGGAGTTAAAAAAGGCATAATAATCCAGACAAATGCTAAACGAAGCTGCATAATTACTCCACAAAGTTATTTACTAGATACAACCACTTCTTTTTTATTAATTGCTAAGCAACACTGAAAGTTGTTTTGTTGGTTTCATTTAGCAAATATTATTTGAATCATAAATTGCTAAAAAAAATAACTCTACAAAACTATTTACCAGACACGATGCTTTTTTTTTGTTAAATTGCTAAACAAAACCAAAATATGTTGTACAATCTTAAAAAAACATTACTCCAATATAACCCGAAAAATAATAACTAACAAAACAGAATTCATGTTTAAAAATAATTACTAATTTGAGTCTAGCACAATTTGTTTTAGATTTTCATTTCGAAAATGATTACTAATCTGACTCTAAAACAATCTAATTTTTTTTGTTCTATATAGCCTTAACATTGCACAAATTTTTTTTTATAGAAAATCATAGAAGAAACTCGTTAGATTAGACACAACTATGGCGAAGGTACCTTATATATCTCTTTTACTCTTAAGAAAACATACACTCTTTACATATTTTTTGCGCCAAAAAATTATATTTTGAATCATTAATTTTATTAATGGAATTAGTTAGATAAACACATAATAAATTCAAATGCACATATAAAGTGGAGTTCGAATATTATAATCTTAGATGAACTAAACATAAGTTATCCACCGTTAAGAGGAGGTGGCTCAATACACTAATTTTTTTTGCATTTGCTATATCTGATAATGGAAATGTCTTTGTCAAGGTAATTTTGAAAGATAATGTCCAATTCCACGATTATATATATGTTGGAATCGCTATTGTCAACCTCGTGTATTCGAATGAGTCTATTGGGTTTTCCTCGAATTACAGCATATGATGTTTTGATTGAAATATAACTTATTTTAATCATTGGTTAATTTTTTTAGCTCAATATTCGATTAAGTTTTATTTATGAATAATTAATTGTGCTAATCTTTTTTAAAAGAAAAAATTGAACCTCTAAAGTTTTTAAGAGGAAAATTCGGTTATATTTAACTTTTTGTTTTTGGTGTTCCTTTAGCAATTTAATCAATAATTTTAATTAGTTTTAATCAGTTATTTTTGTTCAATAATTTTTTTGCGTAAAACAGAATTGTGTATAGCATGGAAGAGGAATTTGGTTACATTCGATTTTTGTTTTCGGCGTTGGTTAGCAATTTAGGAAATTATTTTAATTAGTTGTATGTAGTTATTTTTGTTCAATAGTTGTCTAAAACTAGAGTTTCGTATAGTAACATCCATAATTAATTTAAACATCCCAATTATATTATATTACAAAAGATATAATAATTAATTTAAACATCAAATATGGTTTTTAATAGTATTTTTTTTAATGAGTTTTTAATGTAGTGTGCTCTTCAAGTTGCATTTTGGTTCGTTTACTCCTTTTTTGTTCTTTTGTTGAAAATCATGTACTCCTTTGTTTAGTTTGTAGATGTGTTTCTTTCATTCTAATAATTTGTTTAACAAACAATACTATGGTTCAAAAAGGCTAGCGCTTTGGGGAAAGCTAAATAATTTTCGGGGTGTGAAATTTTAAAGGGAATATGCAAAATTTTGAAAATTTTCCGGAGAAACATATTTTATGGGGAATATTTTCTAACTTCTACACCTCATGTATTCGCCACTTCATCGTCTTCACCGGCGAAGGTCGCCGGCCGTCCAATTTCCGGACGACGACCTTCAACCATAAAAATTTTTTTTTTTTTTTTTTTTCCTTCTCCTCTCTCTCTAGATCTGATCTAGAGAGAGGGTGGAGACCCCCTTAAAGGTCCGAGCAAACCTTCAATGGGTCTGTTCGGACCTCCATGGAGGTCTGCTCGGACCTTTAATGGAGGTCCGAACAGACCTTCAATGGGTCTGTTCCAGACCTCCATTAGAGGTCCGAACAGACCCATTGAAGGTCTGCTCGGACCTCTAATGGAGGTCTCCACTCTTTCTCTAGATCTGATCTAGAGAGAGAGGAGAAGGAAAAAAAAATTTTCATTTTTTTTGAAGGTTGAAGGTCGCCGGCCTGAAATTGGCCGGTCGGCGACCTTCACCGGTGAAGACGATGAGGTGGCGAATACATGAGGTGGCAGAGAGAGAGAAGTGAGGTGGCAGAGAGAGAGAAGTGAGGTGGAGAGAGAGAGAGCTGAGGTGGAGAAGCTATTTTGCTTTCCCCCTAAATAAAATTGTCAAACAAAATTGACCAATTTTTGACCAAGTCTTCACACCCCAGAAACTATTTTGCTTTCCCCAAAGCGCTGGCCTTCAAAAAAACATTATTTTGGACAAACTTCTTCTCTCTGAAATCCGAATAACCCTTTTTCTAAGAGAGAGGAAACTGTAAAGTTTATCGTTTCCTCCGTCGAGGAGTTGTCCCTTCACCGAAATCTCTATTCATTTCCTTTTACGAGTGTGTTGTTCTCGTTTCTTGCCCTAATTTAACATCTATTACCATCCTAGTAGAGTTTTTGGAGTACAGCAGAGTGGTACAACTGTAGAAATCAAACGAAAATATTGGTATGGGAAGACGATCAGAATCACCAAAATTGACAAATCATCTGACTAACCATTTTTAATTGTCATTGAAGAAGGAGGAAGTGGGTAAAGGTGGTGGTTTCTTAAGGTGATCCATCCGTTGATGAAGACTGATGTTTCGTCCATTGATAAAGATCAAAGATTCCTTGTTTAAACAACTACAAAAAATATAACGGTTAGGCATCTAACTACCAATCCATAGTCCACGATCCAAACGATTGCAAGTGTAAGAAAGAAAAGTTCGTGATTATTTTTACAAAATTCCGTTTGACAGACTCGCAGGATCTCCATTTCTCTACGTGGTTTATAATTTCTACTTATGACAATAAAATTTTATGACCTTTAAGGTCTTTTTATTCGCGATCTTGATGATCTTTTCATTTTATGACTTTTAGGGTCTTTTCATTTAGTTTTTGTCTTCTTACTCCTTTCCCTTTATGAGGTATTTTACGTTTGGAAGTTCTGTGTTGTACTTTACTTATGTAACTCTCATGATGTACTCAGATGAGTTAAAAATCTCAACCATGTAATGTTATGGATTGATTTCCAACTTATGAATGAAATTCTTGTTTAACTCAAAAAAATAAAAAGAATAATATGTTTAAGAGAAAAAATAAATAAAATAAAATAAAATAAAACGTGAGAAATGAAACTTTTAGTATTTTAACAGAGAATATATGGAGGCAAAACTCCCGTCGTCCTTCTCAAAATTTTAGACATTTGAACCCTATAAATATCGTAACAGAGAATAGAGAGAGAGAGAGAGAGAGAGAGAGAGAGAGAGAGAGAGAGAGAGAGAAGACACATTGAACACAAAAACGCTGAAAACAAAAATAAACCGAACAATCACAAAACCCTCAATCACACTCATCATGTCAAAGAAGAAGATGAAACCGACCTTATCAGAACGACCTTTATCATCTTCATCTTCAATCACTTCATTATCTAATCAATCTCAAGCTGTTTCTTCATCTTCACCTTCACCTTCACCTTCACCTTCACTTTCATCATCAATGGTTGATAAATCATCATCATCATCATCAAGAACAGTTGCAGCTTCATCAACACTATCTTCTGTTTCAGCTTCCGAAGAACAAGTTGGTTCATCAAGAGATGGAGGCGGACAAGAATCAGTGTGTATCGAACGTCGGAATGATCATTCCGTTATTTGTAAGTGGACGATTCATAATTTTCCCAAGGTTAAAGCTAGGTCAATTTGGAGCAAGTACTTTGAAGTCGGTGGTTATGATTGCCGTCTTCTTGTTTATCCTAAAGGTGATTCTCAAGCTTTACCTGGTTATTTCTCTATTTACCTTCAAATCATGGATCCTCGTGGTTCTTCATCTTCTAAATGGGATTGTTTCGCTAGTTATAAGCTTTCTATTGTTAATCATTTTGACGAGTCTAAATCAGTACATAGAGATTCTTGGCACCGATTTTCTAGTAAAAAGAAATCTCATGGATGGTGTGATTTCACTCCTTCACCCACAATTTTGGATCACAAATTAGGTTTTCTATCAAGTAATGATTCAGTTCTAATCACAGCTGATATTCTTATTTTAAATGAATCTGTTTCGTTTTCTCGTGAAAACAATGAGATACAGTCTTCTATTTCCCCATCCACATTGTCTTCATCTTCTATTGTTGTTACTCCAACATCTGATTTTCTCAGTGGCAAATTCACTTGGAAGGTTAATAACTTTAGTTTGTTTAAAGAAATGATTAAAACTCAGAAGATAATGAGCCCCGTTTTCCCTGCCGGAGAATGTAATATAAGGATTAGTGTTTATCAGAGCACTGTTAATGGAACTGAGTATTTGTCTATGTGTTTGGAGAGCAAGGACACAGAGAAATCCGTTGTTGCTGATCGTAGTTGCTGGTGTTTGTTCCGAATGTCAGTGTTGAATCAAAAAGCCGGGTTTAATCATATGCATCGTGATTCTTATGGACGGTTTGCTGCTGATAATAAATGTGGTGATAATACTAGTCTTGGATGGAACGATTATATGAAAATGTCAGATTTTATTGGGGATGATAAAGGTTTTCTAGTTGACGACACTGTAGTGTTTAGTACATCGTTTCATGTGATTAAGGAATCAAGCAACTTCGTGAAGAATGTGGGATTGCTCGGAGGAAGGAGCGGAAGTGGGGGACGTAAATTTGATGGACATCTCGGGAAGTTCACATGGAGGATTGAGAATTTCACTAGGTTGAAGGATCTTTTGAAGAAGAGGAAAATTACAGGTCTTTGCGTGAAGAGCAGGAGGTTTCAGATTGGGAACCGAGACTGCCGTCTTATTGTCTATCCAAGAGGTATTAGTAACATTGCTTACTTTTTTACATATAGATTGGAATGTGTTAACACCTTTGTTTCTCAATCCAACATTTATTATTTTTGAAAGATTGAATGAGTATGTAGCCAAAAGAACTAACATGTACAATTGCCTTCACAGCGAAACTCCTTGATCAATCAGGTTAGCCGATAAGGGAAAAACTAAAAATAAGGACACAAATATATCCTGACAATACCTGAGCCTTAATACATATTCCCAGGCATCTGTTAGATAATAAAAGGATAGAAATCTTGCTCATTCTTTGCCTCTCAACCGTATGAATAGAGTTCTTTGGATCAAGTGAATAATGTTGTATGAGTGTATGGTTAGAGTCTTTTATCTTAGAGAAATGTGATCTAAACTGTAGCTAATAATCCACATCTTTTTGGGAAAAACATAGTTAAGCTCCTACAAACTTATGTTATTAATTTATAACGTGAAGAAAAGAGAAATAGAAAAAGAAATCTGTTCAAGAAAGGGAAGAACTAATCAAAGTTGCACTTTTACTTCATGGCATCAGGGCAGTCCCAGCCGCCATGCCACCTTTCTGTGTTTCTTGAAGTCACGGATTCCCGAAACACTGCCAGTGATTGGAGTTGTTTTGTAAGTCATCGTTTGTCAGTCGTGAACCAGAAGATGGAGGACAAGTCCGTGATGAAGGAGTCACAGAACCGTTATTCTAAAACTGCAAAGGACTGGGGCTGGCGTGAGTTTGTGACTCTCACTAGTCTTTTCGATCAGGACTCCGGGTTTCTCGTTCAGGATACAGTCATCTTTTCTGCGGAGGTTCTTGTCTTAAAGGAGACGTCTATAATGCAAGAATTTTCTGATCAGGATAGCGAGTTAAGCAGCTCAGGTAACCAAACTGATGGAGCTATTAAAAAAGCTTCATTTACATGGAAGGTCGAGAACTTCTTATCCTTCAAAGAAATAATGGAAAACCGGAAAATCTTTAGCAAATTCTTCCAAGCTGGTGGATGTGAGCTCCGAATTGGTAAGGTGATGTTGGTTTATTTGTCAGTTGCTTCGCTAGAAAGACAGCTTGTTTATTAGTTTTTGCTCATCACTGGATGTTGTTTCACCAAAATCACTTCCTCATTATCCTGGTTTGGTGCAGGTGTTTACGAGTCGTTTGACACCATATGTATATACCTAGAGAGTGATCAATCAGATGTGACTGATCCAGATAACAACTTTTGGGTCAGATACAGGATGGGCATAGTGAACCAAAAGAACACCGATAAAACTGTGTGGAAAGAGTCCTCTATCTGCACAAAGACGTGGAACAATTCTGTTCTCCAATTCATGAAGGTATCAGATATGCTGGAGACAGACGCTGGTTTTCTTGTACGTGACACCATCGTGTTTGTTTGTGAGATCATGGATTGCTGCCCTTGGTTTGAGTTTTCTGATCTAGAGGTGAGCATAAATGTGTATGTCCCCTTCATTGAAAAGGAAATAAAATCCCAGTTACATACATTGTTTCTTATTTTTTTCTTCTCTCCTCGATTTCTTGTTTCTTATTTTTTTCTTCTCTCCTGTATTTTAACTTTTAAGTTTTAGCGCACCCAGACAAACATTTTGTTGTCTCTTCTGTATGTCCCAAGTCAACCAGTTGCTCTACTTGAGTTATTGAGTTAAAAGCCCCACTAGCACTTGGTTTCCGTTTTAGCTACAAGAGTGTCAAAATAGTGAAAGTTACATAGACGGTTTTCAGTTTCATGCCGATCCTTTCAGGCGTCCAAAATTTACTTGTCCTTTGACGGAGAAGTTTGAACTTTCTTTAGGCCTGTCAGTTTTAGCCCCGCTAGGTTAATATGGATATTGTATGATCATCTTCACATTTAGGTATTCTTCTCATGTTATTTATCGAAGGCTGTATCCTATTAGCATGTTAGGTCTTAACGTTATGGAAGTATAAATATACCATCATAATGTTGAATAAACGTCTTACTTTGACAAGAGAGATAGGGGTATTAGCTGAACAAAGTAAATGTGGATCTGGCAAGGGATACTACCATGTTAATTACAGGGTTGGCCGAAGAGTTTGTGTATATGTAGATCCATGTATTTTAGTTTGGAAAGAAAGGTCAATTAAAGAAAATCGAACTATTCATCTTTCTTCCCATCCTTATGAATGGAAAGGCAAGTAGCGAGGATATACATTCCATCATTGCTAGATCGATCCCTTTGGTTCGATGAAGAATGTGCCAATAATGGGATTTTTGCAATAAATGGGAAACTTAAGATGCTCCGGGATAGAAATGAGGGACTGTCTACATTACCTCGGTTTAGTCAGATACAATTTGAGGGATTGTTTATGATTTTTTTGGGGTTATACAGTTATAGAGCCAAAAAACATGCCTAGATAGAAACATAAGCTGGTTTCGTAATAGGACAATAGTTGGTTGACTCGAAGGGAGTAATCCAGGGGTCGAGGACTAACTGGAACTGCTCGGCCATATATATCAATAATACATTTATCAACAATTCTATGCACATATATATATATATATATATATATATATGTCATTATAATGAAGAGGTAACATAGAAATGCTGTAAAACAACTTAAGTCAAATAAATTAAATTAAAATATGATGTTACCACATAATTACACTAAAAATCCAATATAGCTCGACATAAATATTTAATTGGAAATACAATATAATATCTGATTGGAAATTGATTTAGACATGTCCTCAGCTTAAATATAACATTATTTGGAGATCAAATGAGTTTGAAAACCTTGGATGTTAGGTTGAGTTCAATCAAGGATAGCCGGACTTCAATAATATATGATGTAGAGTTGTTAGCTTATTTATGTATTGCGTTCGACACAGTTAATAGTTGGATGGAGTGTCACTGCTACGAGGCATATACTCCTACCCGACAAAAGAATTTAAGTCTTTAAAGCATAACATTATTGAAAGTTACTCTAAATTGGAATACGGTTTTGTGGAACCATGTTTGAGTACCAGGTAACTAGATCCCTCGACATACAACATAACTGAAGTTATTCTCCCATGACCACATCTTTTGATTACTTTTGGTATTTTTCTGTCTCTCTCGTCAAATCTAATCGGTATATTCGGAAACAAGAAGATTCAGATCAGGGATGACGTAATTCCTACACCTTGAGAGTTTTTTTAGGACAAGGTAAAAATTACAAGATGCAATTTTCAGTTCGTAAAGCCGTGAAGTTAGACAACATTATCGATTCTTTTTTCAATAAATGCAATTTAAGTTTCATTGAGGTTTCTATTTTTGCGATTATGCTCTTTATTTCTGGCTACTCACTTCTCCATGCGTTGAACACACTTCTTATCCGTTTCGTTCCTTTTTTATTTTTTATTTTTTAGTATGTTGTGATTCTAACTTCTTTGCTTTGTTTTCCTTTTTATCAGGTTTTGGCTTCTGAGGATGATAAGGATGCTTTATCGAGTGATCCTGATGAGCTTGTTGACTCTGAAGATAGTGAAGGAATAAGTGGAGATGAAGAAGACGCCTTCAGAGACCTTCTCTACAGAGCAGGATTTCATCTAACATATGGAGATAATCCTTCACAGCCTCAAGTAACTATGAGGGAGAAGCTTTTAAAGGATACTGTTGCTATATCTGGTTTTTTGACTGGACTCCGTGTTTATCTTGATCACCCTGCCAAAGTTAAGCGCTTACTCCTCCCTACAAAGCTATCTGGAAGTACAGTTGGGAAAAAAGAGGGTTTAAGGACTTGTGAATCTTCTCCAAGTTTGATAGATATGTTGATGGGGGTTAAAGTGTTGCAGCAGGCAATCATTGATTTGCTTTTAGATATAATGGTTGAATGCTGTCAACCTTCAGAAGGAAGAAGTGATGACTTCTCCGACACAAGCTCAAAACCTTCTCCAGATAGCAATGGAGCAGCCACCCCAACGGAGTCGGACAATGATGATGGAGAAACAGATGATGCACTACCTTCTCTTTGTGATAGAAATAACATCGGAATAGGTGGAAATTCAAATGCATATGCATATGCTGTACAAAGCTCAGACATAACCGTTGGCTTATCTGGAAGTGCTGTTCCTGGGCAACCTATTTCAACTCCGGAATCAACTGCCGGCAGTCTCTCCGCAGGCAATGTTTTTCTTCAATCTCTTCCGAAGGTACAGTTAGTTTGATACATGTCGAGGAAGGGATAACAGTAGTTCACTTCTATGCAACACCGATATCAATAAAGTATCAGTATCTGACATAGGTACGAGGTGTCGTACTGTAAGAAGATAAAAGCCGACACTAGAATACATGCATACACATATTTTCTTTTCTTGGTTACCAAGTATTAAAGTGTTTACTTTTAGGTGCACCTATTTACTTTATACACAACCATTGTTATGTTTATACAAAAGAAATGCAGAGTGGTATTTTATGATCTTAACACTATTTTGCAAGTACACAAAACATGTACTTACGAAATGTCACACCACTGAAGTGATGGCGAGTATCCTAGTATCTAACGACAGTGTCGTATATGGCAAAAATATATGGGGGAGTTTCCATGTTACGTAGATTTAACGTATTTAGTCGTTTCTGTTGCTCTTGTAAGCTTCTTTCTCATGTATTGACTGCTTGTACAAATTGGACATTAGACTAAGTGGCGGGAGCAGTCGGAGGAGCTCCTAGGACTGATTATTAATACACTGAGAGCCCTAGAAGGTGGAGTTCCCCAAGGTAGCCCTGACCCGAGACGGAAGACTCAGTCTGCAAAGAAGATTGCTCTAGTACTGGAGAAAGCGCCTCATTATCTACAACCTGATCTTATTTGGTTGGTACCCAAATTGGTTGACCAGTCAGAGCATCCAATTGCTGCTCGTTTGCTCATAGAACGGATTCATGCAGCGCCAGCACTTCGAATACCTGTAATTTGAATTTACTGAGTCATTGTATTCTCTTCAACATTTTTTGTTTAATTGCATTAATGCTGATTTTGGTTCTAATATTTAATCTTGTTTTTTAATTTTCGATTTTGTTCCTCAGGTAATGAGTGCTATTAGTGAATTGAAGTTAAGCAATGAAGTATGGGAGAGCATTTTAGTTGACTCCTTACGGTTGCTGCGGGATTTTAACCATGAAACACTTGCAGCCAGCATCAGTTTTGTATTCAAAGCAGCATCGAAGTGTCAGCAGCTTCCAGAAGCAGTACGTGGTTGCTTCTGAAATCTGTCGGGTTTTTCGTAAAATAATATTAGAAGTAGCATTGGGTAGTCTTCTTTTTCCACATTCTAATTTCTTTTTTCTGCTATATAGGTCAGAGCTGTTCGTTCCAGGCTGAGTACTTTGGGTGCTGAGGTTTCAGCTTGTGTCCTTGATATTCTAAGCGAAAGTGTGAATACTTGGATGGATGTTGCGGAATTTATATTAAGAGATATTTGTTCCAATTGTGAGCTTAATGAAACTTCCTCAGCCTGTAGGAGCTCCTCTCTCGGTCAACGTGAATATGACGAGAGATCCCATGGAGAAGATGATTCACTTCGTCACTTTTCTGACACTTATATCCTGATTGATATTTTAGCCATACCTAGCCTCAGCGATGAGGCTGCCAATGTTTTTGAGAGAGCAGTTGCTGAAAGAGCTATTTTGGATTATACAATAGCCATGGTCTTGGAAAGACGCCGTTCTCTAAGATTTAGTACTAATTTCATATCTACTATTGAAAATTCAGCAGCAGAAAAAAATATGGAGTTATTGCCAGTCCCAGATGATGACTTCATTCCAGTTGTTGGCCTGGCAGAAACATTGTCTCTCTCTAGAGACCCGCAAGTTCAGGGCTTCGTGAAGAAACTTTATTCTGTATTATTTAGACTTTATACAGACGATGGTTGCCGTGAGAGATTGTTGAAAGGACTTGTTGGTCGTATTTGCTGCAATACAGATAACTGTCATGAAGTAGATCTCGATTTGGATATTTTGGTTTTCTTGGTTCACGAGGAAGAAGGTATCATGAGGCCCGTTCTGAGCATGATGAGGGAAGTTGCGGAACTTGCCAATGTGGATCGTGCGGCTCTTTGGCATCAGTTATGTGCTAGTGAAGCTGAAAATATTCGTAACAGTGAAGAAAGGCAAGCTGAACTTTCAAATATGATTAGAGAAAACGACACTGTATCACAGAAGTTGACTGAATCCGAAGCAACTGCTAACCGAGTTAAGGTATAATCTCACATATGAATAGTCAATATATCTCATCTCCTGTAACTAATCAACCCCTTTGCAACTACGCTGATTGTTGTAGAGATCATTATTAATATTGTTGACATTTTGCATAAAAATGGCAGTCTGAGATGAAGACCGAAATTGATCGGTTTTCTCGGGAAAAGAAGGAGCTGACGGAACAGATACAAAATGCCGAGACCCAGCTTGAATGGATTCGATCGGAACGAGATGATGAAATTAAGAAGCTCATCTCCGAGAAAAAGGTCCTGCGTGATCGCCTTCATGATGCTGAGACACAACTTCAACAGTTAAAGTCCAGGAAACGTGAAGAGTTGAAGGTAAACCATATCTGTTTTTTCTCTCTGCACCCTTCTTTCAGAATTTGAACCAAGGTTACCTGGTACGCAGATCGCTCCGGTACGTGATACGGGTACCGGTAAGCGGTACGTTACCATGTGAGTATCGGGTACGCTAGGGGTATACTTCTTCGGTTCGCCATTTTCGGTTCCAATACGTTTTTGACTATTTTCCTAGACAATATGTACTCTTTATGATGCATTTATAATAGATACCCCTATTTCAGATAATTTGCCTCCATAAAATTTTAAATCTAACTGGTTAATTCATCAAATTCTTGTAGTTAACTATTGAACTAGTAGAAATTATAGATTTTTTACGAAGACTTTGGATTCATTAAGACTAAAAATTCCGGCACGCTGATTTTGGAGTACTGTATCGCGAATCCACCCAAAAAGGGTACGGTGAATCGGGTACGCGGTACGCTAGTGGGAAGAGAGTATCTGGTAACGTTGATTTGAACCATCAGTTACATAGACTGAATTGGTTATTAGCATCATTTCTATTCAATAACTGTAAATTGAATGCTCTCCCTATCAACTTTCTCAATGATAGATGTATATTCTGCTGGTGTGAGTACCTGCATTATTCTGATTTTGTCAACTTTGACTCCTTATGGTGGTTACCTTGTAGTTTGGAAGAAGAAAGCAGTGGAGAATCATTAGGACATTATGTTCAGCAGACTATGGACATGTTTGAATGTTAACCCGATAGTTATCGAGTAAGAATCTCTAGGGGAATCGGAGAAAAGATTGAAGAGAAACCGATGTTCACTTGTGAACACCTCTCTATAGGAATATACAGAAGGACCATCACTTCAAGGATTTGTTTAATTTGGTACCTTTGGGTATTCATGGCGCTCAGTCCTCAAGTCCTGTAATTGAATTCTTGAATACCATTTACTTTCACTCCAGAAATTTGTTTGTTTGGGGTCCATAAATGCTAGGTTTGGATATATATGTTACATATAGCACTGGTTGTGAATGGTTATAGCGTGTAGAATATTGTTTGTCTGAAGGGAAGTAATAATTATACTGTTCTTAGTTACTAAGTCAATTTATTTTTTTAATGCCGTGCAGAAAGTAGTGAAAGAGAAAACCGTTATCGCTGAAAGGTTAAAAGGTGCAGAAGCTGCTCAAAAAAGATTTGATGAAGAACTAAAACGCTATGCAACAGAGACTGTGACTCGTGAGGAAGTCCGTCAGTCACTCGAGAATGAAGTCCGGAGGTTGACACAAACAGTTGGAAAAACTGAAGGAGAAAAACGAGAAAAGGAGGAACAAGTTACGCGATGTGAAGCATACATTGATGGAATGGAAGCAAAGTTGCAAACTTGCCAGGTTATTATGTTCTTATGTTATTGATCGCCATAGGATCTTTAAGCATCACACTAATCCCGAGGGGAATAAACTAATATGCAGTTCTCCGACCTGCACATTCCCTAATGACGCCGTGGCCCAGCCCGTACAAAATTGAATATGCTGTACCGAGTCCACCACCACCACCACCACATACTGGAGGTCCCAAGTTTGATTCCCATGGAAATAGAAATCCATGACTTATTGAACTTAAGTATAAATAGAGATAGGAATAGATGAGCTCTAATGCCCCATATGATGGCCTTAAGGGGCTTTATATGGCCTTTAGGGCCCAAGATGTATTTGAGATGGTAGTGATTGAGCTTGTTCAATTCATGATGTATCCATGCCATGTAATGATGTCATAACTCTTGACTCCATATAAAAAAATATGCTGTACCCGAGCACATATATACTTCGGATATGCAGTGCCCCTACCCATACAAACCCACATGATGCAGTCCACCTGTCCATACATATGCTGCATCTGGAGATATCCCGAGGCCCAGCCGTATACACCTTGAATATGTAGTACCCTGAAGCAGTCGCAGAACCTATTCATACCTGCTGACGTAAACTCGTGAGAGGAAGCTTAAATTTCCATCTACAGTTTGTGGCCACACGTATCCACTCGGACATTTCTGGTACGGACCATACCCAAGCCTAAGACTCTGAGAGTAAACCCTTTTGATACAAGGCTGATGTAGTCGGTGATATTAAATATGAGAACTTTTGTTTTGTATGCAGCAATACATCCATACCCTCGAAGCTTCACTACAAGAAGAGATGTCACGGCACGCTCCTCTGTATGGTGTAGGTGTGGAGGCACTCTCGATGAAGGAGCTAGAAACACTATCGCGTATACACGAAGATGGTATTAGACAGATTCGTGCCCTCCAGCAACAAAAAGGAAATACTGGTGTAAGCCCTCTCATGGGCCATCATAATCTTTCTCCTTCACTCGGGTTGTATCTGTCAGGCTCGACTGCAATTGGTTTACCCTCTTCTCTAATCCCAAATGGTGTTCGATCTCATGGCAACGTTCAACATAATGGTGGACTCAGGCCTTCTCTTATCCCAAACGGTGTTCGATCTCATGGCAACATTCAAAATAATGGTGGGCTTGGGCCTTGGTTCAATAACCACAACAGGCCCTAGAGACAGCTTCTGTAATGAAATGTAAGTGTGTTCTGCTCCTCAGTTAGCTTTTTCCTTCACAAAGAGAAAGAATCAACCAACATGAAATTTAGATTTTTTTTTTTTCAAACCATAGATTGACATATGCACTGATACCAGTCATTGGTATCGGTCAAACAAATGTAGAAAAGAATTTGAAAGAAGTAAAAGATGAGAGAGAGAGAGAGAGTTTCAGATGCCATTTTTATAGCTTCTGAAATTCTGAGTTGGAGGTGGTTGTTAAAGGAAAGAATTGATGGGGGTTTACATGGCTGAATAGAGTAGTTATATATTGGAGGATTTTTCTTTCCTGTTTGTCAGTTACTTACCTTTTGTGCTTGCTTCAATGATCCTTCTTGTATGTCAAAATAGTTTCTTTTTGTTTCGAGGAGAGACGGCTGGTTTTGTTTGCAAATACCAGCTGGTTTGTAGTCTTAGGCAAATAGTTCTTTTCCGCGTAGCAGGCCCGTGCTTTGTTAAAGGTTCGTAGAAACTCTATATGCGCAATTGCGTCTCTGAGTATAATAGTGTTTATATTTCAATCTTCTGCTGGCATATGAGTTAGTAAAGAATTTTTAGCTTTAAAATTTTGGAGGGAAGAACATCTTACTGTGAAATGAGAAATAATCATTCTCACTGAGAGAGGTGGGAATATTAAAATGACTATCGTCAAGACTTTTTGTAGGGCACATATCAGAAGAGGTAGCCAACTGTTGTAGGAGGTTTGAGTTATTTGAGTCATAATAATACTCAAAATAGGTAAAACAGCAACAAATATTTTACAAAATTTAGTAAGGTCAAAATATCTACAAAATTAAATCATTTTACGGTCCTTAATTGTTTAATTTTCTTTTGAACATAATATTTTCATTTCGATAACTTATTTAGAAAGTGCTAACATGATCTACTTTCAATATATTTTTCTCAAAAGAAAAAAATTCAAAAAATGTTGTACTTTTTCTTTTCCATTTTTACGCTAACCAACTCTATTTGTAGAACGCAAATTAATTTGCGTATCTTGCAATCTCGAACGACTGATCTTACAAGTTCAATTTGCAGAAAATGCAAACTCTGTTTGCACAACGCAAATTTGCTTTTCAGAGTTGGAAACTCAGTTTTGCAGGACTTGTAAACTTTGTTTGTAGAATGTAAATTCGATTTACAGATCTTATATACTCTATTTGCAAAACGTAAATTCAGATTACAGATTTTACAAACTCAATTGTTGATCTTGTGAATTCGGTTTGCAAAACAAGATCAAAAACTGAAAGTATCTTTTTCTTCAAATCTGACAACTTCTTATTCATTAACTAATGTTAATGGAGAGTAGAAATCAAATTGAAGTCCCATCTACCATGTTAAATCTGATTAATTAAATTACTTGAAAATGAAAAACGTCAACACAATAAGTTGGGTGGACGTCCTCGGTAATACCATGCCGTTTCCAAGATTCCATGCCTCGGTGTGTGGAGGGAGATTCTGGTGAAGAGATGTGTAGGGAGACGTGAGTTCTTCGAAGATCTAGGGCATAGACAAAAGACGGTAAATTGGGTGAAAATAAACTCTGGTGGAGGCTTATACATCGTCCCAGAGGGAGACGCTGTTAGTCTATAACCATGCATGGTCGAAGTAAATTGACCAAGCCAATAGAGTGCAGGGAGGCCCTAATAAAATTTGGGGAAGCACCTTTGCTGGTGAAGGTAGTCCTTTTTATAACATATTTTGGTTAGAGGTAATGCCTATTTGAATCGACCTAACAATTAATTTTGATACCTGTCCAATTTTATTTAGTTGATCTGTAAATAGGCCAAGCAGCTCTGTAAATACTAGCAATTCCTAAGCTCACAAAGAGCTGCTTTTACATGTCAAGATTTCCTGTACAAGTCTGTAAAAATACAAGTTGATTCATATTCATACTGTAATTAGAAATTCACCTCTCAATAGTAAAAGAAAACAAAATTAGTTCATACTATACTAATATTAACTAGTATAAATTGGACACGTTACACATAAATGATAAAACCTAAGTTTTTATACATGTAAACAGTAATCACAAAAGTTATTTCTAATCTGGTTTTCAAATAATAAAAACAACTCTTTTTCTCTGCACCAATATGAATCTGGTTCACAAATGATCAAATAATACAAGAAATATGAATCTCTCTCTCTCCCTCTCTCTCTCTCTCTCTCTTCAACCTAATCAACAACACTCTTCACAGTCACTAAAACATAAAAATACATGAGATATGGTACAAATTTTCAGTACTTCAATTTCCCTCCTCTTCTTGTATTCAACTAATAGGGTTTTTCTTTTCAAATAAGACCAGCATTTGGGTTGTAAGTTTGAACAGGCATGCCTGAGCCATATGGGTGGAGACCAGTACCATAAGTTGGGCCGAAAGGATTTAAAGACTGTTGTTGTTGTTGTTGACCCATCATCATCATCTGCTGTTGTTGTTGCTGGAACAAGAAAGCTTGTTGTTGCTGTGCCATTGCTGCCATCTGTACATTAGCCGGTGCAGATACCATGTTTGAGGCAAAGAATGGGTCTTGGGCTACTGGTTGCATTATTGGGCCGGACATAGGCATGGGTTCCCATGGGTTGTAGCTTGTGGGTTGGCTGGTCCGTCTTATTGCATCATCGTATAAGCTGTCCAATGTCAGCTTGTCTAGTCCACCGCCCTTTTTGGAATAAAAAAAAAGATTAGTCTGAATTTTCATGAACACCGAAAAACAAAATGAATAGGTCTAACTTGAGAAAATGATCGAGACAGTTGATTAATTAACATAAATTTGGGTTTAATATTAGTTATAGATTAATCGTCTTTTTTCAGATTCGAACTCCAAATTTTGTTTGAGCCATTACAATTCTTCACGTCGAAACCAAAAAACTGGAAGCTCCCTAGATTTATCTGTGCAAGTATGATATATGGGGGGAGAAAAGAGGTTGACAGATTAGTGGTAGAGATCAAGAATGTCAGGAAATATCATAACGTCGCTTCATTTAAGACCTCTTGATGATGACGAAGGAGAGACTTCTCATAAATAGGGTTTACAGATTCAGTTGATACTCAATAAAGAAGCAAAAGAAAAGGGAGAGAAGGTTCGTAGATTATAGGTTGCTGTGTTTACCCAAAAGAATATCGACAGAAGAGAATTAGGGATATTGAATAAATATTTTCTCAAGGAGAAAACATATTTTCATTAGCTAATATTGTAATTTGTAAGAAAGATGTGTAGATTCCACTCTCTAACTGCTAAACTAGCCGAAGAGCAAGAAGTTCAAGAATGAAAAGACAAAACGAGAAGATTCTTAGGATTGTGGGGTTTCGACTAAGAACGGGTTAAAAGAGTTTAGTGAAGGAAATGTACGAAGTTCATGTAAGATATAACAATAACACAGGATAAAAGGAAGTTACCAGCTTGCTAACGGTCGCGGCACTTTCATTTGAGCTTGGGGCTGTCACAAGTGCTAACTCCCAGCCTGTAGTTCCATTTGTAAAATCTGGAACAGCTGGACCAGTTGATGCATCAGCTGAAACCATATTAAAACATAGGTTATCATCAGTCTTTGCGGAATGCCCAAACTGTAATCAACTTGAATTCAACTAGATTAGATCAACTTGACTTCTATCATTCTCATTTTACTTGAGGACCAGAGTCTTAAACTTTTACACTGTATCATCGATTTTTCAGTCAGATTGTTCTCGAAGCTAAATATGGTTAGTAGTATACAATATTCTAACAAACTCACCAACAGGAACAATAGCAAGAGCCAGAGCATTTCTCTCGTCCAATTCTGATGAATCAGGTACTGTGTCATTTAAACCCTGATAACCACAAAACCAACATTTATAATGTGTAGTAGAGGCTTCACACGTAATAGCAGTATACTAATCTATTTTTGAGAAGGAAGGGTTCGGTTGATTAAGGGAGAAATTACCAACAAATCCGGCATTTCAGGAACAGGAGCTTTTTCAACTTTAACCGCTTCTGTTGGAGGGGGTGATGCTGGATGCTCCATTTCCACTTCCTCTTCTGGTGTTTTCTTATACTCAATGGCCAATACCTCTTTTGGAGCAGCAATTTTCTCACTGACAACCTAGTTTGATGAAATAAATAAAGAATATAGATAGAAATATAGAGAGTGACAAAGGTTGAAGCTCCTAACAGAAAGCTTTGGCTTCTAGTCTGAAAACACTTGGACAACATTTGTTACACTAAAAATCCTATTCCGTTTACTAAATCAGTGAGTCACAACATATTTAAGGCATTCATGTATAACTAAGCTCTGTAAAAGAAAACAAATCCAATACCTTATCTTTGGAAACTGTTGAAGATCTTGGAGCATCTCTTACGTAATCCTCCATTGCTGTTAAGAACGATTCTGGGGGCTGCAGTTTTAACGAGTAAAATTACTCAGCAATGCTCATTCTTATTATTTTTCGTTTCTCTTTTTTGCTTTTTTTTGCTTATTTTTCTACGAGTCACTCCGGTATAGGGAGATTAGAGGAAGGGCCCTTCTGCTTAGGAGTTAGGACAATCTCAGCCTCAGGACTCAGACCACAGTTACAGCATCACGAGGACGTAACCTAAATCCGTGGAAGAATTGAGATGGTTAGACTAGAGTACCCTCAGCCGGTAACTAACATGGGTAAGGGCGTAAGGCAGCCGTTTAACCGGGCACAGATTGCCAACACTTCTTAGCTCTTGCCACCTACAGCTGGATTACTCGGGAGTATTATTTCCAGGATTCCGGTCCAGAGAATACCATAACAGATGTAAATCAAACACAAAGCATTAAAACCTGCTCAATCTTGATAAACCTTTCTCCACGCCCAAGATCAAGGCTTTTACAAATTTCGTAGAATTCTGATAGTCTCTCCCCCTGGAAGTTAATAAATCAATCGAGAAAAATGTTGGGTTAGAAGGCATGGGTTGATCATACGAATTCTCTTTTTCTACGTTCCTTCTCTTATTACATAAAACTATCCAGATCAGTAACAACAAGATAAAAAATAATTACCTGTTGGCCGGCCCTCCTATAAATATCAAGCGCCTTAATAGCATCACTTCGTTGCATCTCAAAGAACTGTCACAAGTCCAAATTTTATAACCACCATTGACAGTTCAAAAGTATGAAGCTAGGTTTCCCGACAACCAAAAATTTTACCATACCTTATCAACCAAATTGATTGTACCATTGCTGATTGCATTGTAGATCTTAATGCTTTCACTAGCAACCTGTTCAATAAAGACCAAAATAAACAAGAAAAATGAAGATATTATTAGCAATTCATGCTGGCACGAAAAAATTGTGCCTGCTCAATGAAGACCAAAACAAACAAGAAAAGTAAAGATATTAATAGCAATTCATGCTGGCACGAAAAATTTGTGAAGGAATAGTTTTACATACCAATGAAAGTGCCAATTGAATCACAAAATTATAAACTGCTGCTCCTTGTGGCTGTAAAAAAGTCAGATGTGAATATATCCAAGCGACATATATAAAAAGATATAATATAATTCAAATAACAAGAAAATGGAATAGCTGACACAAAATTCAGGTGGCTAAGCTATATGAGAAGTAAATTAAAAAAAAAAATGGAAGAGAAGAAGGAAAAGCATACCTGGCAACCAAGAACACGAAAAAGAAGCTGTTGCAGAGCTGGTAATTGCTCAAGCAATTCAATAGTTTTCAGATCTCTTGTTCTCTGCAAACAACACCCAAGATCATGTTTAAAAATGATGTTTAGAACTATCATTGCATCAACCAACCATGTGGGGAAAATAACAGAAATCCAAAGAAAAAAAGGAAGACTTGAACTGACACTATAATGGTGAGCTATGCAATATATAATTCAATAACAAGTCTACCACCCTTTGGTGTAACGGTTGGATACCCCTTTTAAGCCCATGAGGTCGTGGGATCGAGTCTCGGTGGAAGCAGTTTGTCATCAAGATTTATCCCATATAATTTAGGCAATATATAAGGTAAATATTGTAATAAATTTGTCGGGCTTTAGGCCTCTTTCATATTGTCGGGCTTTAGGCCTCTTTCATATTGTCGGGCTTTAGGCCTCTTTCATTATGGTTTAAATTAGGCGGTTATCGCGCTCATCACATCTTTATGATGTATCAATGCCTTGTAATGACTAACGTAGATTGCAGTCGATTTCTCAAAAAAGAAAAAATCAATAACAAAGTAAACAGTGTGACATTAGCACCTCACATTGACCAAGTTAGCCTGAGTTTTTGAAATAAGAAATTTAGTTAAGGTAGTAAACACTATGTTGATAAAGAATGTAATATGAAAGACAAAAATGAGATACCAAACAGAGAGCAATATACTAAATTTCTTACCGGGGGATCTGTCTCAACATCGTATCTCAAAATACGGAAACTTTCAAGTTTCTCTTCCAAAAACAGTGCATAAGTGCGGACCCAAGCAGAATAATCCCATGCTGAAGATCAGATAATCATGTCAGGAATTTTATTAGCGGTTTCTAGATATGTTTTTTCCTTAAAAGCCAGTTATTACCATTTGCACTTGAATCATCCTTAAAATGTGACATGTTGAGCATGTGACTCCTGCTTCTTCCGTAGCTGACGAGTTCTTCACGGAATGAGGGGTCAACTTCCCTCAAAGCACGATGTATAACAATTAATGTTTTCAATGCAACCTAAAAATCAAGAATTAGCGAGTTAGACTGATGAATATCACAATATTATTATACATTAAAAGACAAAACAACCACTGGACATGTTTATATTGTGCGCAATGTAGCTAAAATGAACTTTGTTTCTTCTTAGAGATCGAAGCCTCATTTAAATTGGACTACCAAATGTCCCTCTTGGAAAGGCATTTCTTGATTGAAGGTCCTAAAATTTCCTCCATGACTAGTTAGACGGGTAAGCAATCATGGTGAAGAGAATGAGACCTTGGTGTTTAAAATGCTTTTGCAACAGAACTAGACCAAAATCAAATCACTGCATTTCCATTATGATTGACTTACCGCCCAGTTATG
The DNA here is from genome assembly GCF_041429995.1 of Eschscholzia californica. Taxonomy (NCBI): domain Eukaryota; kingdom Viridiplantae; phylum Streptophyta; class Magnoliopsida; order Ranunculales; family Papaveraceae; genus Eschscholzia; species Eschscholzia californica. The sequence goes on from NW_028238472.1 coordinate 47,340,550, forward strand.
TGTCTTTGCAAGACGTCTAGAGAGAGCATGGATGCAGTAAGCAACATCAGCACGAGGCCTTGTTGCTGAAATAGCAGCAAAGATAGCTGGAATTCCATAGCACCAGAAATCAAAAGAAAATATTCAATTATTTATTTTAGTGAGAACAATAACAATATTAAGTCAAAAAAGTAACACACACCAAATTTCTTCTATAATTACAAGTGAAGATATCAGGTAAAGGAGACCGACTTAGACATGTAGCAACACATATACATGTATACGTTCATATAAAAAAGTCCAATCACCTCGTATATGTTTTTCCTTTGCTGGACGTTCTACATGGTTTGTAGCTCTAACAATTGCAATATCCAATTCCTACAAAAATCCAATCCTCTTAATGTAACAAACAACCTATTCTGAAACAATCACTGTCACCACACGAACATCAAAACAGTTCTCACCTTGTAATCACTATTAACTTTCGCTAGCCCCACAGTGGTGGAGTCCTTGATTGCTCCCAAAGCTTTTCTCAAGCTCTTCTGTGTACCTCCTCCTCCAGACATTCTTTCTCCTTATCACGAAACTCTACAAGAACCCCAAAAAAACGTGTTCAGTATAGAGAACTTCATAATAACCTGAATTGTCAAAATTAGGAGATATTATGGCAAATCAAAAAGTTAACATTTATTAGATTATATCATTGAGATGTCATAATTAATGGCATGCGATTTCAATGATCTTCATTCGAGTTAATGAGCTCAAGCCTAAATTTTCAATAGCATTTCATAAAGTCTATATCATAGATAAATTTGTGCAATTAGGTTTCCAGTTGGTGCAATTAGTGCAAAAGAGGCTCTATCAACAACAAGCAAGTTCATTTGATCAATTATCACGCCAGAATCCAGATATTGTCAAAACAAATAGATGGCTCAAATTTCACATGCCATCACCGACATAGAAACTAAACTGCCTTAACAATATTTGAAGTCTAAATTAGAACCTCAGGCAATCAATTTTCAAACCTAAAAACTTTGTTGATTTGACCTTCTAATACAAACTACTCTCATCAATTCCAACCACAAAACAGTAAAATTTTGATGAAATAATCAAAATATCATTTACTAACAGAAAAATCAAGAGTTTAATAGAACAAAATGATGAAAAAAATGATTAGAAGAATAAGAAAAACTAGTTTAACTAAATCAACTCATGATAATAGAAGATCTAAATCTGCTAATAAATTAAAAGATTTTCTTCCATACTCCAACAAACTTATCAAAAAATAAAAAATAAAGAAGATTAAGCTTGTTCTTACAAATTTGAATTCAAAATTGAAAAATAATAATTTAAAAAAAAAAAAGTTAACTGAAAAAAATCGGAGAAATTAGAACTTACCTGAACCTAACTCGAATCAGAGAGAGAAAGTAGAAAGAGAAAGTAGAGAGAGAAAGTAGAGAGAGAAGAGACGTAGTTTTAGCTGAAGTTGAAGAAGACCTTCTTCGTCCTTGAAACGACGATTAAAAAGAAGAGAGAGAGAGTTTGATGATTTTTAGTTGAGTCGTCGGCGTCAGACATAATAATTTGTTTCTTTTCTGGCGACTAAACTTAACCATGGTCAACTTATTAACCCCTCTCTCTCTTACAGCTATTTGCATTTTCCGTCCTAACTTAATTATATTAAAACCTAATTATTAGCCAATAGATATATTCTGAAATACAATTCTTCTCAGATCCAACGGTTTAGTACGGTCCGTATAACTAAGTAAGTAAACGATTGTGTTGTTTTCTAGTGTGGACGGGAGAAAATTCAAAAAGTAGGTGCCATCTAGACATATTTTCAATTGTGCGTGTCAATTTAGGCCTTAAAGTTTGGGTGTCCGTTGGAGGCGCTCATAATTTGCTCTTAACTCACCTCTCTCTTGCACTCTCTTTGGGTCTTCGACTGGTCTGAGTCTGTATTATTTGAGTCTAATACAGATTAGGGTGAGGACATGTGCCCTCAGACTGTTCTAGTTTGTGGGAACGCTAAGAGTGAGTGGCCTGACGTTTCAAAAAAAAAGGTAAGTAATATGGATCCACCTGATTCCCACTGGTAGTTTGTAGTATGAGGAAAATCATTAAGTGATCATCTTTATACATCTTTTTAGAAGAGTTATTTCCTTTTTGGCCCTCTATTTTGTGACCAGTTTCCTTCTTGACTCCCTATTTTTCATAAATTCAAATTTGACTCCTTATATTCAAGTAAATGCCATAATTACCTTTCCTAATTTCAAAATAAAATATTACAAAAAGAGATATTTCCACCTCACCTATTTTCAAGTAAATGCCATAACTACTCGGAAAATTTTCTCCTTCGTTTTTAAATATTGTTAATATTTTATGATAGTTTTATTTTGAAATTGAGAAGGGTAGTTATGACATTTACTTGAAAATAGGGGACTAAATTTGAATTTATGTAAAATAAGGGGCCAAGAAGGAAACTGGTCACAAAGTAGGGGGCCAAAAAAGAAATAACTCTTTTTAGATTTTTTTTTTTTGAGAATTCGACAACGATCTACGTTCGTCGTTACAAGGCATTGATGCATCATAGAAATGTAATAAGCACGATAACCGCCTAATTTAAACCGATAATGAAAGAGGCCTAAAGCCCAACAACAAAGAGGCCTAAAGCCCGACAAATTATTACACTATTTATAACCTAAATTACATAAGATAAATTTTGATGGCAACTGCTTCCACCGAGACTCGATCCCACGACCTCATAGGTTTAAGAGGGGTGTCCAGCCGTTACACCAAAAGGTGGTGGACTCTTAGAATTATGTGAAGTTAAGTTTTTTCTAGTTTCCAAAATTACTCTCCCCTGAAGTATTGAATATATTTTATTTTCATGTTGTTCCCCGCTCTCATCTCTACTTCTCCCATTTCAACAAACCCTAAAATCGTAAATACTTTTCCTATCTTTTCTCCCTGCTCGATCTTCTTATTTCGAAAAATAACTACAACATTTTTGTAAATTGTCTCATTTCATATACGTGATTAGTTTTGTTCATACCCAATCAATTAGGGAGTTAACAATAACATGAGTAATCCTTCTCAAGTTCTTGTACAAAATCAATAAGATAAATAAATTGGAGTAATTCTTAAAAAAAATATATTTTAATGGTGGGTGATGCCAAATGGAGGAACACATTTATGTGAATCCAACACAAAGTAGAAGCAACCAAGGAAGTGAGCGGATATTATTAATATCACCAATCATATTAATTAATAAAGTCCTTTTTATTTTTCAAAGTGGGAACCTTCTTCCACCGACATAATTGTGCTTGTAGAGGCCTCACATTAATATGATATGTCTATTCCCCCTCCCTCTTTGGTGTTCTAAGTACATCCACTATAATTTCAACAAAAAAAAAGTTCATCCACTATAATTTGGACAAAAAAAAAGTACATCCACTATATTTTTTTGGTCGGTCATATTTCCTTTTGTATTTTATAGGTTTACATCGGTTCTAATATTAGTGGGAAATTATTTATAAGAATGAGGGTATGCACTTTCTCATCAAAAAGCATGTCTCAACTAAAATCAATTGTATTACCTTCAACAAAAAAAAAAATCAATTGTATTAGTATCTGAGTTAAGAATTCTATAATACGAAACTAAATGAAATGATTCCAAAATTTACAAACGTACAAGTACACGTTTATGTTTAATTTCAATATTTGGTTGGTCAAGTATTCAAGTGGTTGATAGTGGTGACATAAACTTCAAAACTTTAGAATTCTCAAACTCTATTCTTAGAAGTGGTGGAGCGGAATCTATGATTATTGAAATTGAGTTATTATTGGTAGTTAGATTTTAGGTTCTTTAATAATATTGTAAGATTTTAGACTCTTTTAATTCATGATTTAATTTAAGCGGTTATTGTGCTCATCACTATTTGATGATGTATCAGTATCATGTATTATGACTAACATAGATCACAGTCCATTTCGGAAAAAATTGTGATTGTTGTTTTGTTAAAATTGAAGTTGTTTTTGAGAAAATGGGTTGAAGGTAATACTAAGTATATCACCTTGCTTATCTTTCAACAAAAAAAAAAAAAAAAAAAAAACCTTGCTTATGAGGTGTTATTAAGTGGTGATCACGTGGAGGGGTAAGTAGTGGGCCCTCTAATACCAGCTTGGCTCCAGTTGTCTGTTGGCTGTTGGTGTAGTGATAATCACTCTTAAGAATCTAATTAAGAGGGGTGGTAGGCCATACTACATGGTTTTTTTGCTGCCCATTTTAGGGAAGCCTTCTGATTAGTTTTCAACGGTCATATTATTCGAATTTGATTTTCCCTTTTCTTAGGTTGTTTTCTTCTTTTGACAAACACTAATAACAATCAAATGCAATAGAAAAGGAAAAATATGTTTTTGTACATAAAAACAAGAAAATATGGCTACTAGAACAAAAGAACTGGTCTAATGGCTATTTAGGCCAAAATGATATTGCCAGAAACTAAATAATGTCTAAATGACAGAAAAAAGAGCTTTGGAAATGAACATAAACAAGATAGTTGAAGAGATTCCTGAATGCAAACTCTTTTTCATTTAGGGGCACAAATCAAGTTGTCTATATTTTGACGCACACGCAATAGAATGTTGTGACGTCCTTTTAGAATTCTATGTTACTCCTGTTTGCATTATAAACCAATTGGTGACTGATAAAGTTAACGTATCGCTGAACATTGAGCATTAATAAAGTGTAGGCATTTCATGTCATATGTAGAGGCGGGGAAAAATTGTTGGTCTTCTTAACGCTAAAAAAAATTGATAGGATTTGGATCTAATGCCCGATACCGAACCCCCAAATGTCCATTTGGCCGGACTATTTAAACAGGTTTGGGTCACCCAACTACTCTAATAGCGAGAGATAGAATTTACCCAACCGCTAACATCACTACCCGCCCGATTCCAACCCCTAGTCATATATACAGATGTACTAGTCAGTATGTATATATGACACTCCTGTAAAGGAAAGGACAACAACTCTAAAGGCCCTTCCTATGTCGCGAGTTATATTTAGTTAAAATGAAACACGGGCAAAAAAAGAAATACAAAAAAGGAGTGACGCCGATGATAAATTAACGACCATCATCGTTTTTAAACACTTCTTCCTTGCATTTTTTAATGGAAAAAGATAATGTTCATTTCTCAAATTCTCAAGCACAAATTTGCTTCTAGAGTCTATACTGTCTTAAACGATGACATATTCTAATGAACATGATCTTCTCCATAGGTAAGACAAAAGAGTTGAATTAATATCGACCAGTAATCACAACCAATATTTCATAAAATTAAGAAAAGAAAAAAAGAGAAACTAATCTGAAATGAGTCAAGTCAGACCTCGAGCCAGACCCAAATAAAAGGTAAAAAGACTAACACCAACTTTATTACCATTTTGCCACAAGATTTGATCAATTCTTTTGAAAATAAAATTAGGGTCTAAACAACAGCTCAAGGAATTTGAAATACCAATGTTGCATTTATAGCTACAAATGAGACAGGACAAACTTTACCCTAACCCACAATAAATATGCATATAAGATTTCAAAGTTAGCTCAGCTCTTATGCCAAGCAACACAAATATGCTTAAAAAGAATCTATTAATGTCAAAATTTGATGCTAGAAACACAATTTTAAGATCTCTTGACAACAGCAACGGCAAAGCAAGGATGATGATTGAACTCAAATGATACCTTAAGAGACGGGTCACTTCCTCCTGCTTGGCAGATGACGTTTAGAGCAACCCAATTATACTCGGCAACTTGTTCTATCTGTTTAAGCTCGGCTAGTTGATCCGCGTCACCGGAGTAACTACCCTTAAGTTCTTTTGCTATCCTCTGAGCATCTCTGAAGTAATTGTACTTGACTAGTGTCTGGAGAAAGGAAGCAGAGGTGGGGGTTATTTAGGGTTTATTTTTTTATGAAACAATAAAAGAACGTAACTTATGGGGAAGTTCAATAGGACTTTCTGATACTAAACATGTCATGAAAACTCACCGAGAAATGAACATGGCTTGTAGATTCTGCGAACATCGAATATGTGATGTTATCGGGAACTCGGGCTCTTTGTAAAGAGTCGAAGTGTTGGATGAATCTCTGGAAGGTAAGGAAAATATTATAAAATTTGACGAGAAAAATGGATTAACGCCAATGTTAGCATCTTGATGCACACACACACACACATATATACATATATGTGAAGGATAAGTGATTTGCATATATCTTTCAACAAACAAGAAGTGATTTGCATATTTACCTCTTGCTCCGTATTGAACACTCCCGGTCCTTTGTCGACGTTACGTTCATTCCTTAGAGCAGCAAGCATCTGCATTCGATTAATGAGGTATATTAGGATGACGGAAGGTCCTCAAAATAACGAGAACCCAGCGTCTGAACCGCAGAGGCAGGAAAAATAACCACTTTATCTTCGTACTGAAATGATCAAAACTTAGAAATTATATAGGAACTCGACAACTCTCACCATGGTGAGTCCTTCAACAAGATATATATAGCATTGAAGTAGTAAGAGTGACGGTGAAATCTGAGGTTCCTTAACAGCATCCTTCTGATGGTCTCTTTTTTTCTTTGCTTTCCGCGGAACTGCATAATAACAAAGGTCAGTGATATCTAAGACTATCTAAGTGGTAACAAGAAAGTATCCCCATGAAAATCAAACTGAAATTCCGTGTAGCTAAACCGACTGTCAACTTGACTCATATTTGACCTTTTTGGATCATTTGACCTTCAGTGCTAGACATTTTGTTGATGTCGATGGTGATGAGCGTTTCAGATCTCAAACACAGTGAGAGCAATAGAAGGATGAATCCTGGGTCAAGTAGGAGGTCAAGTATGGGGCTAATCTATAGCTTTATCAGACTAATATTAAATCCAACGAAATATCTTACTCACCATTTTCACTGCTTGCAGCAATCTTGAGTTGTGCCTTTTCAGACAGTTTGATGAAAATAACATACATATACCAGTAAACCATGCAGTAATCACTGGGAGAATAGAGTTCCAACTCAAATCCCAGCATGAGGAAACGAGAAGCAATCCAGTATGTTTGTTCCTCTGTCCATATAAGGAGATGTTTCGAAAGTTTGATGTTTATATTCTGCATAAACAAATTAGTTTTAGTGAAGCATATGGCACAACTACAGTAATATCTGAAAATATTTTCAAAACATGTTTTTTTCCAGAAAAAATCCAATATCCATTAACACTGGCTAGTATTCAGGGCCAAGGAATAAAATTTCGGTTCGGATGGAGATTCCGGTCAGTCCCGAAAAAAAAAAATATCGGTTAGTGTGGAAATTTTACAAATCTGCGGAAATGATAGAAATGCGATGCAATTGTATATAATAAGATTATTAAACCATAATGAAACATAAAAATGATGTATATAACGGATTAACGAAATCTATTAGTTTGAGGGGTATTAACTATTACACAGTTACGTCCGGGGGTAAATTGAACAACTTCTTGACAATAACACCCAGAAGATAATATTCTTACTGATAATAGCTAATAGTTAACAAACTCTGTTATTTTGAGAAGGTATCGTCAATTAGACAATTGTATCATGGGTGTTACTAAAATAAAATCAATTTAGGCAGTGAAGTCAGGGGATAAATCATTCAAAAGATTTTTTTAAAAAAAAATATAACATAAATATTAATCTATGAGAAATGAAGATGAAGGAAGGGATATGTTTTTAGTTTTAGTTTCTCCGGATTTTTTGCAAGATTTCCATAATGTGGGTCGAAATTTCCATCTTGTCGGTGGAAATTTCAAAATTTTCAACAATTTCAGTCGAATTTCTCTCATATTGCTGGAAACTATGTAGGAAATAGTTGTAAGTGAAAATTTCAAAATTTTGAATAATTTCGGTCGAATTTAGGAAATCTCATTCCTTGTTTAGGGATTTAATATCATTTTCTCCAGGATCTCTGAAGCTGAGAGACTCGGTGCGGTAAAATGATCACAACCTTCCGTCAAATGAAAGTTTGGATCTCATCAGGTGAGTTGAATGCTCGATAGCTTTTAGATCGAATCCATATAGAAATAAGCAGGTGAATTCACAATTCCATTAATTGAATGACCAATAACACTTTTGTCTTTGTATATTAATTTTCTTCAATATATTCATTCGAACTATTAAAAAAAAAGACCAATAACACAGGCCTGTTTGGAGCATCTCCTGGTTCATACTCAATTTCAATGCTTCAAGGCCACATTTAATTGGTAAGATGATTATGATCTCAGGTTGGTAAGGTCCGCATAATTAAATAACATAAATGAGGCCAATTTTGCTGTATGTCTGTAAATTTTAATATTCTATCACTACTCACTATAGTAGAAAATGATATTAAAGAAACATACCTCATCTGGTGAAAGGTTTGGTACTTCTCCAAATTCTCTCTTGAAGGCCATATCCAGCTGAAAAACAAGAACAATGGGTAACAAAATGATGAACCGTGAGTAGAATCTACAAACTCAATCTAAAGTTTCACATACTGATAGACAGTATAACTCAAAATCAAGGGTTGGCTTATAAGCAAATTTGCCGTACGCAATTTTCTATAAGGAGTGCTAATTTAAGTTTGCGGACTCTTAATGAATGGCCACTGCATTTGATGGTACATTGGTACGATTTGTACTTTCTATTTTAGATCATTGAGATTTCCAACAAAAGATAAGAGTAAGTCTTCAAGAAGATATCGCATCAGCTTTTAAGTCAAACTCTGAGTAAGACTCTAAGTAATTCTCATTCTCTACTCGCACTTGGAAGCAGACTCTCTCTAGCCTACTAATGCCTCCCCTTAGAGGCTTAATAGGTCATAAGAAACAATGCAAAAAATATAACTATAAGATAATAGTACTTTTAACAACTAGAACATTGAAGACAGCACATATACCTGCACAGATGTGACACTCCAATCTTGCAAAATTTTTCCAAGTTTTCGCCTTTGCCATGCAGCATTTGTACTTACAATTTTAAGCAAGTTGATCACGAGCTGCATTTCATGAGAAATTGAAAGTAAGCTCAACTGACTCCTCTAAAGAACGAACTCCAAATTAGTATATCACTCAGAGCGTAAGTACAAAAAAAGTGTACCCAAAATGTTAAATAAATTTACACCAAATGAAGGATAATTCTAAATTGATGCTATAATCAAAAACCCAAAACAAAACAATGTACTTCACCTGCCCTAGTTGTACAACAAATTCATTTTTCTGAACATTTGGAGTTTTAGCAAGTTCAGGTAATTTAGCAGCTCTAAAGATCACATCAAATATAGCATCGCGTCCATAAAGCTTCCCATCTTGAACCAGTAAAAGCTGCTCATCATTTCCATAATACCAATATAAATAGAAAGCAAGAAGAAAAAGAAAAGTATAGTACTTAGAAATATTACACATAATGTTTGACTACGAAGATATGTAATTCGGATAACAATCAAGGACTAGAGCTTACCTGCAGATGAGCTCTAGCAACCAAATCTGGTTGGCGTTTTTGAAACGGCACCACAAATCGCAAAATATTGTCTAAAAACGGATCCAAATTGAAGGAACACATGATGTCTAGATCATGGAGAAGCTTCTCAAAATACTCAATAGCCTGGTAGAATTGTAGACAGAGATTTGGAGAAGTTACAAAAATGGTATACTCAGACTGATAAATATTAGATATACTTCTTCAGATCCTAACCTTTTTCCAGCTGAGAATTTTAATTGCACGGGGAGGAACAGGAGCCGACAATCTATTGTTTAAACTAGCGTCGAATCCAGTAGGTTGTCTACCAGAAGCCGTTGTTTTATCTTCAATGTCGTTTACAGAAGAACCATTAAAAGTGGAACTCAAGAATTCTGATGATTTCAGAATACAAGCTAGTTCTGATAAGCAGGCAGCTATGTGTTTCCTGGCCAACTCCATTCCTCTTCCTTGTGATTTCCTCATGCACATGAGAACATGGTAAAAATGCTGGATAAAGAGGAAATGGTTGTCAAAATGGGAAGAACATTAAAGCAAAACGAGTGAAACAAAATGTCCAGTAGCCTAAATAATACTTTCGGTGTAGGAAAATGTGGTCATGCCAAATGCTTAGAAAGCGATGATCTTTTAAAAAAAAAAAAAAAAAAAATATATATATATATATATATATATATATAATATGCACATGCCTAAATTGTACTATTTTGGAACCAATATGGTCCAGGACAACAAAATTCAGATAGAACTACTCGGTTCATAGCACAAAAAACGAATAGAAAATTAAGGAATGCCTAACGGCAAAAACAAATTGCTTGACTTCATCAAGTTAATATGTACCTAAAGTTACATGTTGTTATCTATTGTTGCCAAAATAGTTTTATAAGTCGGTAGTACTTTTCATACTCAATCCACAAAGACGAGTACCAAAAACCATCTTCACCACTAAAATTGACACCAACAACAGCTCATGTCACTGGCGTAAATTTTCTTTCTTTGTATTAACTATTAAGTACTGTTACTGCCACAATGACTGATAACACGCCACCATTTCAGCAACCACAACAGAGTTCCAAGAACATTGTTTTCGTTATTGCAACCACCATTACCAATTTTAATGTAGTTATAAACATTTGTTTGTTACATCTTTATTTGACTAAACTAACTTTTCTTACTTTGATTTCTCTCTGCAGCATGTCCATTTCTGCAACAAGTCTTGTTTTCGATCATCATCTACTTCTAGTTCTTAATTATGTTATTTTCGTTTTCTTTTCCACAGAAACTGTGAAATGAACAGCTATATCCCCTTTTAAGTATTACATGCCAAACTGTCCGTGGGTATCTGACTTAGGTAAGAAGTTCTAGAATTCCATTTACAAAAGGAAAATTGACAGGATGCTTGAGATTGAAGAAGGAAGAGTCAGTCATAGCATAAACCTAGATTTAAAACATACTTGAACGCATAAAAATCGAACCCAGAGTAAATTCCCAATCAACGCAAATAAAGAAGGAAAAAACTTAAGAATGAATTTCAGCATTGATCTCCTCAACAGATATAGGAAAAAGGAGAAGAAAGAGTACACACAGGGTAAGACCTTACGGAAACGTATGCGGCACATCAAAGCTTTGCAATATCCTTCTTCCGATTCCGGATTATCTTGTAAGGGTTCTACATCTGCATTACAAAATGGAGTCCAATATTGAGCAAATCCCAGAGTTTTGCTACTAATTGTCTAATGAACATTTGATTCAATTTTCAACTCATTATAAAGCATAATAATACTGGCTTATCAGGTAAAACCAAATTCTTTGACTAGCAACTGAAGAAACAGGTCTACAAATTACATGATGTAGTCATAAATAGCTAAATCTTTCAAGCAAATAATGAGAAGAAGTAGCAATCTAAGGGGGGCTGATTTTTGCCTATTCAGATCAATGATCAGATAAGACAAGTAACAACACTATCCAACTTACAATGCTTAACTGTATGTCCACATAAACTTCGATTCTCAACATAGCTTAACCAATAGTCATTCCATTAAGCAAATATAGAATCTAAATTAGTTTGTGTAGTTACAATCTCTGAACTTGCTGATCAAAACATATCATCATCCCAAACTTGATATTTGATAGTTGCAATTATTGAAATACCTACTTTCTGGCACTCTCTTTTTGGATGATGTGGCTTTACAAGCACGGAGTTGGCGAGAAATGGTCTCTTCAACCGCACTTAACATTGATAAACACTTGTCGTCTCCCTCTCCTTTCAGAGGTAGACCATATGCCATTGTAAAGAGATCCTCTTCCTAGAAGGGAAACAAGGAAATTCAAATTCTGAAATCAATATGTTTTTTATCGCAGCAATTTAGTAACAAATTACATGTATGTAAACTGGATGGGTACAACAATTTCCATTTCTTCCTTCAATATTTCCACATTAATTTGACATTTTTCCATGCATCTATATATTCATTCTGTAAGCCAAAAAAATCGAATAGTGGCTAACAATTATTAACTAAGAAATGCTTCAAAAAAGTGACAATTGAATGATTCAGAATTATTTTTAACTTTTCGAAAATGACTTTAGATTTCAATCAAAATAAGTTAACAAAACGTTATGTATATCCAAGAGTTTATAACACAACTTAAATCTATATCTATTAAATATGAACGTGGCATTGCCAATGAAGAAGTTGACTCGTTCATGGAAAGCCTTACCTCATGGGTACGGGCATCAGAGACAACCGAAATAACAGCATTGCAGGTAGCACGAATGACTCTGCAATAAGAATGCAATAGGGCATGTGATGATGTTCGTTCAAGCTTCAGAAGATAGATACAAGAAAAAACAGTTTGTGCCAGTGAATGACCCCTGTGCCATGTTGCCTGCCATATAAGATAGAATCGGTTACAAAAGCAATCTCTTGAAATATTAAGTAGAATAACCGGATTAATATCACGGATAGTACCTCACCTCACATGCTAATAGATGGTCCATCACATCAAGTGTGCATTGAACATCAGTAGTCCTATCAAAACTAAAGGGAATTGGGGCAGCACCGTTCTCGATGGCGTCCTCGATCGAATGATATCCACAATTTTTAATACCTGAATCCATCTTTGGGTCCATTATCTAGTAGAGAAAACAATAAGAAAAAGTAAGAAATACATCATGACGATGGGAAGAAATGCAGGAGATAAAATCTCCCACACAATCACATGCCCCATGTATTACAGATCAAACAACACTGTAGTATGCCTTGGTTTTGATAATCTGGAGCCTATCAAACAGCCAAAATTAATATGCTTCCTAGCGTTAAGTTTGTTGTACGCCTCAACAGTCCACATTGTCCTCTCAAAACCTTAACCCTCTTCAAGTTAAGGGGATCAAGAAGTTTACTATTCATGCGACTCTCTTACCTTTCATCAAAAGATAGGCTTATAGATGAATTTGCACTCATCTCTCAATATCCATTTTGTAAGCACATAAAAGTATTAATGCTATGGAACTTTAATTAAATTATCCTTTTAAACGTGTGAACGATGGATTTGAATGAATAAATGAAATAAAGCAACAATAGCTAGAAGCGGCATTCCACTTTGTTAACCTTCGCACAGTCCCCGCCTCTCTTGATAGCACCAAAAAAAAAAAAAAGATAATTTATCCATAAGCTTTTACAAATACTTACATCCCACTTATGTCATAATGTTGTTTATTTAAGTCATATCACATTGACTAATTTCAAGTCACACGACATAATAGATTATGTCGGATATAAGTAGGTTCAGACAACGTTACAAATATATAGTACCCACACCCTATTTGCTAAATTCATGAGGGCTAAATAGAAATTGATCCACGTGAGATCAACATATAACTTTAATAAACACCAACAATGTGTAAATTGGATGTAAATATTTGCACAAATATCTTGAATACCAAGCTAAGCTTAACCGAAGTTGAATGCCATTGATATTTATCTCCAACATAGTGAGTTTTGCATATTTCTACATACGAAAAATGCACTTACTACTAGTAGACAATACCAACAAAAGGAATACTTTCCTATAAATTGAACATAAAAAAGAATACAAACAAGTTATCAGTACCTCCAAGGCAGACATAGCAGCAAATAGGCTGAAATTCTCTCCATGAATGAGCTCACCATCTCGCAAATCTTTGCTTATAAGAAATCAAGAGGAGGCATTTAGTTGAAAGTACAAAACAAGTCCTGATCTTATTATTATAAAAGGCGAAATACGATTTTGGAACTCCCAAACCAAACTACTAGCTGAAAATTCGTATCCAATCTCGTATACAAGGAAAGGGAATTAAATTATAATAATAACGAATTCACTAGTATACAATATAGTCTATCATTGACTCTTCCCCTTATAACATCAGATGATATTTGTATTATTACAGAACTACCATAAATTGAACTTAAGGAATTGCTAATAATACAACTTGATTAATCTAAACAAACACTAAAAAAGGTTAGATTTTTTTTCATATATTTCTTCCCAATTAGAACTGAAAATGGGGTTTGATTTTAAAGGATGAATTTGAAGAGACTAATACTATTAATCAATCAAATAAGAAGAAGATGAAATGAATTGGATTTGAAGTTTGAAAGAGGGGGGAAAAGGAAAGGAAGAAGCTTTATACCTTGACAAGCGGATTGAAGAAGAGAAGAGACGTCAGCCCAAACTGTTTGTTCACCAGAAGATATGGAAGAAGGTACATGAATATTCCCTACACTTTCTGCCATTGTCTCTGCTTCTAATTTGCTCTACAATTAGTTAGAGAGAGAGAGAGAGAAAGAGAGTAGAGAGAGGGATGATCAGTATGATCAATACTCCATTGATCGGTACGAAATTAGAGAGAGAAACAAGAAAGTGTTTTGTTTGAGAGAGAGAGAGAGCGCAGCTATGGAAGAGAAGAAGACTGAAGAGAACACAAAGAAAACCCTTTTTGTGAGTGAGTAAACTGAACAACAGAGAAACGGGGTGCGGCGAAACTGTGAAAGTAAATAGAAACGTTACTCTAAAGTGTTTTTTTAAAAAGAACGGCCAATTTAATAAAAAAATAACGGCTATCGTTATAACAGTTTTTGGTTACAGTTCTCATAAATTTGTGTCTTCTACAGTCTTGACTCTTTATCAAAAATCATGTGGAATTTTTATTTTTGATAAGTTGTGATCTCTTCTCAAATACCTCTTGCAAACTCTGTAAAAATCTGGACGACAAACTGTGCATCCAAGAGCGGAGTCAGGGTGGGGCGCACAAGTGCGTCGACTTGTGCAATAAAACCTAGACAAATCACCTTCTAAACAACCAGCGAAAAGTCTCAAAATTTGAAGGCACATATCGGTAGAGAAATGAACAGTGAGATTTTTATAAGCGATCTAAGATGCCATCACTTGGTTTGTACTCATGGACTTGGAACAAATGAGGAATTAACTCTAAACTCTAACTTTTAGGTTTATAACCTTCTAAATAACTGTTTGAAAAAAATGTTTCATATACTCAATAATAATCTTAGACACCATGATCTTCAACTCATGTTTGAAGTCTGAGACCTGGTCAGTCCTCCACCCCAATGAGTCCAATGTATGTTTCCACTTAAGTAATTCATCATGTAGTTCGTAACGTCATACTAGATGAAATAGCAAGTTTCAAATCACAACCTTGCAGTGGCAACATAGCATCTCGCTCCATATTAGGACGACCTCATAAATGGCTAACGAGCGACTCTTACTTGGCCGAACTCATCAATAGGATTTCATAAAGCCCGGAAGCTTTCGCAATGAAAACATGTTCCTCTACAAACCAAGTTCTTTTTTTGTGATATAAACATGGAAGGTTTATGGTTAAAACGTTTACGGTGAAAATGTTTACGGATATAACTAGGGTCGTGGCATACGAGAGAAAGATACAACTATATTATATTTTGATATAACCAGAGGACACTATCCTCTCCTTATGGTACAAGCAAAATTTAGATCCTTGCCTATTCCTTCATTTGATTAGCCATCAAAAAAGGTGAAATAAAACATCCCAATTGAATGTTCAAGATGGTTTATATTTACATTCAAAATCTAAACAAAATGTTCTTACATAAACTTACAAGTAATGTAACAAAATCAAGATATCAATCCAATATTCAACCTTCTTAGCCATACTGAATGAAGAACCATATGAATAACATCAAACCTTTTTGCAGGGCGATTAACCGTAAAATGTATTTGAACTTCTCTTACCTTGTTTTGTAATTGTAGACACTTTCTCGTCGGTATTGATTTCAATATATCTTTAATTTTTGGGATATCTTTAATTGGAATATAAACCGAAAACTTATTCCAATCAAGGACATCACTGAAAGGGAGTACGTAATTATCTGAAATTATAACAAGAACACAACCTGCATTTATCGATTCCACAACTCTAGGACTAGCAACCTCATATCCGCTTGGACATAAACAGAACTTACTTTGACTCATCATTTTTTTGATCACAGGCTCCTCTAGTTGGGCCAGTAATAATGTGACCGAAGATATTGATATCTTCGATCATTTTTTTGATCTTTTTATTGTATTCATTACCTCGTATCATCAAAATATGTAGTTGATGTCCTTGCCAAATATATTTCATTTGTTAAATGACTCAAGTTTATTGTCTCCTTAATAATTTCTAGAAAACTATTTTGAAGTAATTTAGCTAAAGAGTTAAAGAGATACTAAAAGAATTGTTTAAGATTAAGAGAGGGTTAACGTTTCTTTGACTTATAATTTGTGAAGGACAATTTATTTGCCCACCATATGTGCGCCATAGTTCATCATAGCCTCAAATTTTGCAAATTTAACAATTTTATCTTTGCTGTATCTCAGTAAATTTTTTGTGTTATTTTCTAATATTTTTTTCTTCCTATTTCTTTTGATTTTCATCTCTCTTACTCTTTTCTCCATCTTCTCAATCTTCAACTGATAATCAATCGTCAGCAGAGCCGACTCTGGTGTGGACGCAAGTAAAGTCTCGCTTCAGATCTTAGAGCTACAGGACTTCTCATAAAGCCTAAAATGAAAGGATTAAAGGGTCCAATTTATTTTGTCTTTATAAAAAAATTACCAAAGTCAACAAGTAGTTTACTTTAGCTCAATTGGTAGTAAGCATGTTGTAGAGTCCAAACAACTCAAGTTTAATTTCAAACATAAGCATTTTTTCTTCTGAAATTGTACTTTTTTAATCACTTTAGTTGACAATTTTACCACCACCACGATTATTGAACCTCCACACTGTACCTCTACTACCACCACAAGGATTTCTAGACCTCCACCACTGTAACTCCACTACCACCACGATTACAAAACTTTAACACTACAACCATCACTATTAAATTGTTCTTTGGTGTTCTTCGAAAATTACTTTAGTTTGACACTTCAACCACCACCACGATTACTAAACCTCTAACACTGTACCTCCACTACCACCACAAATACTAAATCTCCACCACCACTACCCACCATCGATACTAAACCTCCACCACAGCAAACCACAACCAACACTATCACCATAAGCATCCAAAAAAAAGAAGGTTGAAGTTTCTTTACACTATTTTCTGAAAAAATCACTTTCTAATATTTTTTCGGTTTAGAAAAGAAAGGAAACTGAACAAGCTACTGACTCGTCGAGTTCCTCGTTGAACCGCTTGATCGGGAAATCGGCTAAGGATCGACGAGAGTGCTCTCCAACCCAAACCGTTTTCCGAGTAACTCAATCAGATCATTTGATTCAAACTACAAGTTATGAACACAAGTTTCATGTTTAAACCGAAATTAAATGAAAGGAAAATGTAGAAAGTTTCGATATAAACAATTTTTTCTTGTAAAACGTCTGTAGGCCACATTCTTAAAATTCGTTTAGAGCCTTTGAAATCTCAAAGTCGGCCCTAGTCGCCAGTTAAAGGTGTCGGCTGACAAATAACGATTAAAGATATTTTCTATTCGCCTTTTTTACCTCTTCATCATCCCCAATTTCTCATATCCTATCGTTTTCTTCCTCCATTTATTTTTTTCCCGTCATCTTCTTCCTTCTCCATTCATCTCTTTCTCTATTTCAACAAAGGATAGTTGGTTCGATGGAATTTTGTCTGTATCTAGGGTTCTTCGTCTGGATTCCCTAAATGAAGAGTTCTGGCATCCTTTTCGTCAGAATATAGATATAGATAAATGGAGAACAAAGAGAATGGAGAAGAGAAAAAAAACTGTCGCTAGTTGTTGGTTAAAGAATGAGAGAAGAGAAACGATTAGGAGAGATGAAGAATAAAAGAGAAGGAAAGAAATAAGAGAAAGAAAAAAGAAATTAGAAACTAAGAAAAAGTAAAAATATAAATAAAAATAAAATTAATTACAAAAATACGAAAAAGGAAAAATCAGTAAATTTGACAAATAATAGGAATTGAAACGAACTATTATACACAATTGGAGGCAAAAACGAACTATAGTAAAAAGACCAAAAGAATTAAGGCTTAAGAAAAGATTTGAGGGTACACACCCGTTTCAAACAAAATATAACAAAATATTCTAACTTAATAAAAAAAAAAAAAGAGCTATATTTTTTTTTGATGAGGCAAAAAAAAAAAAAGAGCTATATTTTTTTTTGATGAGGCAAAAAAAAAAAGAGCTATATTAGTCAAATCCATTTAGAGAATGCTTTTATTTATTTATATTTGAGCAAAAACATCCTTAAAAGCGAAAGGTTACAAAGTTTAGACATATTACCACCTACAACAAAAGAAAAATACAGTAAACGACTAAATTGTAACCACAAGTTAACAGAATAAGGGCTTTTATAGCAATAGCAAACTATTCGGGGGCTAAAACTGAAGCCGGGAGGTTATGAGCCTTTTGATTGCAAAATCTGATATCGACGGGAGCATTATAAGTAATTGGTTAATCTCCGTTGATATTCTCCATGGGACATCTTCATCAACGGGGGAGACTAATTCTAGGGCAACTTTTGCATCTCCCTCCATTATATAAGCCGAAAACCCTAGTTCAGCCGCTAGGTCGACTCCCTCTTTGAACCCCATCAGTTCACTGTGGACGACGGATATCGGTCAGAGTCGTTGTGTTCTAACTCCCAGAATGTTTCCCTCCGAATCTCATCTTCACTTCTACTGACGGTGGTGGACACTCTGTTTCTTTCTCCAAATTGAGAAAGAAACTAAATATAAATGTTTGTTGGTACCTCAGTATTAACTTTTATAAACATTTTCGTTTCTCTATTTATGAAAATTTTGTAACTTGCAAAACTGGTTTTTTTTCTACAAGGAATATCTCCAATTCTCCTTATAAACAAAAAGAAAAGAGAGAAAAAATAAATTCTCTTCACAAGGAAAATAAATAATTACTCATCATCTAATACCTATGTTTACTCTATTTGCAAAATGACTCATTATATCACGAAAATGTTCAAAACCTTACAAAAGAATTACTTTAATTTTCTACACTTATCAACCAAATAAACGTCAAGATAAAAGTCCTACATTAAGTCTCCTTAACCATATTGAATGGAGAACCATATGAATTACATCAAACCTTTTTGCGGGTCGATTAAGAGTAAAATGTCTTTGCACTTGTCTTAACCTATTATGCAGTTGCAAATATCTTCGCATCGGTATTGACTTCAATATCTCTTTAATTTTTGGGATATCCTTAACGGGAATATAAACCGAAAACTTGCTCCAATCGAGGACATCACTGAATGGAAGTACATAATTATCCGATATTATAACAGGAATGCACCCTGCACGTATGGATTCGACGACTCTAGGGCTAGCAACTTCCCATCCACTTGCACATAAACAAAACTTACTTTGGCCCATCATATTTGCATAGTTTAAGCCTTTGGGTAAGTATTGATAAACTTGAATTTCATTGTCTTTGCCTTTCCAATGTTTTAGGAGTACTTTCCGTATGTTCCCGTGGGGCCCGCCGGAGAAGAAAGCAAGGATATTACGCTTTGATGGGCGTAGATTGACTACCGGTTGACTTAGAAGACCGAATGGAAGGTTGATTTCTGGTAAGGTTACATCTCGTTCGAGTTGAAAACCTTCGGAAGTATTGGCATTGCAGAGAACTCTTATAAAGTTCTTGAAGAGTTCAGGATTTGCATTTGAGACTTGGGGTGACTGAAATAGGCAAGAAGAAGAAGATGTTAGCACCCAACATTAATTACTTTATCTAACCACATCATAGCTTGCAAAAATCATTGCATGGGCTGTCTTTAGTAATTATGTGGTGCTCTTAAGGGGGTTAAGGTAGTTTGGGTGGGATGGACTATCCGACCCAATTCAAACCTATTAATGTACTAAGAAATTCTAAAGGCAACCCAGGCCAAACTTTTTCTCCCAACAGAAAATGAAAAAAAGAAACGGAAATATTACCCAATCATGACAGGAAACCATGAAATGATCGCCTCCGCTGCTTCTATTCCAGTAAGGATTTTTACTTTGAGGCAGGTAAAGGAGGAAGGGACCCACTTGATATCAATAACCACAAATGGCCATTGAGGCCCAAATCCCGACTTGATCGGAAAGACGCTACTATGTTAACTTCTGGAATCTAGAGGAAGCCACTGAATGACTGGCTGCCGTTACCAATGCGGGTAAGGTTTTTCCATACTCGATCTATGTTCTAGGGTGGGACACTATACTCCAGTGATGAGTCTTCCCTAGATATTTGCCATAAACACATGAAAAAAGGTCGAAATTTTACCCAATCATGACAAGAAACCATGAAATGATCAGCTCCATTGCTTCTGTTCCAATAAGGGTACCTATTTGCCAGGACGGTTATATAGTCTTCAGCGAACCGTTGAAGACGCTCCTTTGAGTTGTTAGTAATAGGCTTGTACACGAACCGAACAACGTTTGCCACGCTAAATGGAAGGAAGTACACATGGGCCTCATCTGGATTTCGAGCCATAAATGGGTTTTTCCCACTCTCCATCTCGTCAATGAATTGTCCTTCTGAGGCGTAGATTCGGTTCAAAGGTCCATCGTGGAATAAAGGGGGCTCCCCTTCCTTATATGTCCACACTTTGAACCTTTTCTCCATCTCAATGACACTCCTGATTATTCCAATAAAAATATATAAGGATAAGAAAATAAAAATATATGAAAATAAAAGTAACATTCAAACCTCGATTATGTACAAACTGATATTAAAGTAAAAATGCAAAGCTCTATGGATAGTGATTACCAGCCATGACCTTTGATATGGCGTATAAGTTGCTTTTGATATGTTCGAACACAAAATTCTTACCGAAATTCATCTAAGAAGCATTTCGTATAGTCAGATGCGCAAATGGAACATCACATTGATAAGTTTGATTTAGATATCCTTTTCACATAATGATCAGTGAAAATAGTTTCGTCGATCCATATAAAGATGATTCGAGATTCGATTTCTCATTTTGTAAATACTGGCAAATACTATAGGGTCGCTAACAAAATGGAAACAACCAAAAAAACAAAGCAAGGTGAACACATGGGATTTACTAAAGAAAAAAGAGATACGGTTTCGTCATAAATGGAATGGCCACTGAAAATTTGGATTGGTCAAATGCGGTAAGACATTACAACCCCAAACTATATTTGACATTACAACCCCAAACATACAAGTCTTTGATTGAATTTTTGCCTAAGGGTCACGGAAAAATACTTGGTGATGGGTTTGGCTTACAATTTCTTTTAGTTCTGATCACAGATTGATATATAGAGCACTGATACATCATAAAACTGGAATAAACACATAAGAGTGATGAACAACCTTTAATGGGCCGGTCATGCGAAACAATTCTAGACAGGGCACAAAACTAACTAGTACTTTATTTACACCAATAAATTGCAAACCTCAAGAACTGCCTCTTGAATTTTAAAGGAGGTGCACAACTATCAACTAAAGGCCCATGCACAATCATGGTTTTTGGGTGAGGGGCTATTGCCCTTTTTATACATTAAATGTACTGATGCACAACAAACAACTGCTTACCAAGGTCAGATTTAATGAGCTCATAGCAATCATTAAGATCCAACCAGGGGTGGAGCAATGAAGATACCACTCTTGGCTCAAGCCAGTATGGAATTTAAGATTTTTATTTTTCACTCTTATACTAAGTGCAATTTCAAATTTGGTCCTTGCTTGTTTGAATAGTTTCTTTTAGATCTTTCATTTTCTTGCTAATACAAGTTTGGCCTCCTTTGCTATGTTTCATCTAAGGTAAGCTATGTTTTTTTTTTTTGGAAAGTGACTACGATAGTCATTACAATGGCATTAATACATTAATAAGATGTGATAAGCACAATAACCGCCAATTTAAACTATTATAGCAACGGGCCTAAAGCCCAACTTAACTACGGTCTAAAGCCAACTAAATTACATGCCTAAAATCCAACTAAACTACTTTATTTATAGCTTCTAATACCCCGAGTTCAACAAGCCATGGATTTCACCTCTGGTTGGAATTGAACCTGGAACCTCCAGGATTTCGGAGTACATGCCTAACCAATTGAGCTATCAGTTGTTGATCATCTAAGCAATGTTAAGAGTTACTTCTTTGTCCCTAGAATACTTATCACAACTATTACTTATTTTTGTTGTAATAAACTCTTATGGTTAGTTTCTCTTAGATGTTATGATTACCAATAATGAAATTGTAACTCTTTGCTATACTGAGTGCAATTTCAAATTTTGCTCGTGATTGTTTGAATAGTTTCTATTAGGTCCTTCCTTTTCTTGCTAATT
This sequence comes from Eschscholzia californica, assembly GCF_041429995.1. Lineage (NCBI taxonomy): Eukaryota > Viridiplantae > Streptophyta > Magnoliopsida > Ranunculales > Papaveraceae > Eschscholzia > Eschscholzia californica. Next base: position 47,362,883 of record NW_028238472.1, read on the forward strand.
CAAGTTTTACCTCCTTTTTTATGTTCCATTTAAACTATGTTAGAGCTACTTCTTTGTCCCTAGATTACGTATCACAACTATTACTTTTTTCTTTGTTGTAATAAACTCTTAATGGTTAGTTTCACTTAGATGTTTGAGTTACCAATAATGAAATTGTAACTCATTGTTATACTATGTGCAATTTCAAAATTTGCCCGTGATTGTTTGTATAGTTTCTTTTAGGTCCTTCCTTTTCTTGCTAATTCAAGATTGACCTTTTTTATGTTCCATCTAAACTATGTTAGAACTAATTCTTTGTCCCTAGATTACTTATCACAACTATCACTTATATTTGTTGTAATAAACTCTTGATGGTTAGTCTTTCTTAGACGCCTTAGTTACCAACAATGAAATTGTAACTCTTGGTTATTCTTATGTGAAGGCTTAACTAGACCAATTATTGTCTACATACTTAGTTTCTCGAGGAAAGCTCTTATTGTATTGTATTATAAAATATTTTATTAGGATTGGTACTTTTTTTTGACAACTACCAGATACCGTGGCAATGGACAATAACAATTTCGCATTCTCTTCTGGTATGACTTATTTATTAATGTTTTAACTCACTTATGAGTTCAAAAGTTAAGATATGCCTGGGAATCATAATAGAAAAAATGTCATATTCGCTACAAAATTGAAGATAAATTAGAAGTTTTCAAGTACATAGACATCGTCTATCAACAAAAAAATGTAAATAGACATCGTGTGTGCATGAGTGAAAATTTAATATTTACTATTTCAGGGTAAGGCACCCTTAGGGCCTTACTTAAAATCCCATCCCACCCCTACATCTAACTCCTCAAAAGATTTTTTGTACTTTATTTCTAACCACTGAATTGATGATCTCTCAGAGACAATTTGGTACAAATAAATCATAGTACAAAAGTTGTCTTTTGGTCCCTCCTTGTACTTGAACTAGATTTCTAATAGGGAAATTGGTTCAAATGACCTTTCACTAAGGAGAAATTGTTGGAACGACCCTAGTTTTAGTTTACCTTTTAAATGACCTGATTTTTATCAATTTCTCTCAAGTTTACCCTTTGATATATATGAAGTCTACAAAATCTAGACTCCAAATTTCGCCCCTAACAGAGAGAAAGAGAAAACCCCTCTCTCTCTATCTAAAACGAAACTTGGGTTCCCACAGTTCTCAAACTCATTCCACCTTTCCCTCTTTTATTTTTTTGGTAGAAATCAATCTAATTGAGTCCTGATCTTGAAGCATCTTGAATCTTCTCTCCTATCTAGAGTTTCACTATTAAATCTCTTGTTCTTCACCGTTGATTTCGCCCAAATTTTTGTATTATGTGTTGTTTTGTTTGGTGTTGTATTGAGTGTTTGATTTATTTAGGTATTGTTCATCTTCCTAGAGTTTTAGCTTCTTTCAAATTCATGATTAAATTGTTTTATGTTATATTTTAGTTATTTGTCTATTTTTGTATGTTAAATTCATCTTACGTGTTGTTTATTTTTCAATTTTGGTTAGGGTTTTACCTTAATCTTATATAGTCCTTAATAAAGTATTCTTACTTAGTCATCAATGAAGCAATCAAACAATGTAAGTACCTATACAATGTGGTCATTACTTAGTCTAGGGTTTTACCTATACCAGATTACTCACTCTAGGTTTTTTTTCTTACTCAGCCTAGACTACTACCATGTGTTTGTTAATAGTCTTCAATGAATTGAAGTATTGTTCATGTTTGTTGAAGTTTGTTCTTACTTCATCTTCGTTATTAGGGTCATTTATCTTATGTATTGTTTGATTGTTAATTTACATGTCGAATTCATCTTATTTATTGTTAGTTTGTCAATTTTGACACGACTGCCACCTTTAATCAATGGATTGTTTGATTGTTAATTTACAATTAACCCACGTCCATCAATCAAATTTTTACTCAATGGATTGAAAATATATTCAATAGGCAGTACTAACATTCTGATATTGTCATGTGAAAAATCAAAATGATAAAAATATTAAAAAGTAATCTTGTATAGGTTACAGTCTAGACTAAGTAGTCTGGACTGAATCTGGACACCTAATTTTCAACTCACAAGACAACTAAATACACACCCATCAATCAAATTTTACTTAATAGACTGAAAAAATATTTAATAGGCAGTACTAACATTCCGATAGTGTCATGTGAAGAATCAAATTGATGAAAATAATCTTGTATAGGTTACAGTCTAGACTGAGTCTGAACTAGTCTATACAGAGTCTAAACACCTAACTTCAACTCACAAGACAACTAACACACGTCCATCAATCAAAATTTTACTCAATATTCCATATGTCACTTCTGTAGTTTCGAGTCTAGACTCCTGTTGTCCCGAGTCTAGACTCCTGCAATCTTGTCATACATTATTGTCAAGTTTGTTACATCCATCGAATAACAACAATTGACGTCTCGAAATAGCCAGACACATACAACGAGTTCGCAACATAATTAAAAAGTACAACAATTAAAGGTCCTACTCCCTCAGTCTCATATTAAGAGTCCCACTTTGGAATTCCAACTTTTTTTCATATATTTTGTTCTTCCATTTGTACCCTTATTTATTATAAAAAAAAGTAAAATTCAAGAGAGTCTCATTTTTCCACCTCACTAAACATTAAAGTGCTTTTATTGCAAAAACAAATTTCAACAAATTATAGTTGACTCAAGGTAAGGCATTGTGGAAAAGTAGATAAATTTTATATAATAAAAAAGGAAGTGGGACTCTAAGTATGAGACATCTCTAAAGGAAAGTGAGACTCTTAATATGAGATGGAGGGAATATTACTTTCTAATATCTTTGATTGGAGATGCATTAAGAGGCTACACAGATTATTTTTCTTCGTCGACACAACTATCTTTGTGACAATAGTTGTAGTCTCTAAATCTTTTTTCTCAGCTGTTTGGCCCAAATTTTCAAACATGTGCTCGAATTGATCAATTTCGCCGTCCTTCACTGCCTTGTTAATTGATCTAATTTTATTAGTCGCAATTGTTCCTGATGTCTCGCTCTCATCCAACTTAAAATATTTTCAACGTGACGAGCAATTGAAAAAAAAAAATACTTGCCATGATTTTAATTATATTTATTCACTTTTAACCATTGGAATGGACCTTCTCCACATCACAGACAAATTTTTTTGTTAGCTTTCAATCAATTTATGACATGGATCTCAGCAACTAAAGCAAATACGGTCGTTAAATCCTCCCATTTTATCTTACTACTAGCTGAAAATGACAAATAAGTAGAAGAAGATGATGAAGAAGTAGAATATGAAGATCGATGGACTGGTAATAATCCGAAACATTGTAATGGATGTTATTTAGAGGTGTTACCAATAATATAGTATATAGTAAATCTGATTGATGGAAGTGTCCAAGTTGGCATGTGAGTTGTAAATTAGGTGTCGCGACTCAGTTTAGACTAGTTCAGACTAAGTCTACACTGTAACCTATACAAGATAACTTTCAGTATTTTCATCATTTTGATTCTTCACATGGCACTATCAGAATGTTAGTAATGTTTATTGAATAATTTTTCAATCCATTGACTAAAATATTGAGTGATAGACGTGTGTTAATTGTCTTGTGAGTTGCAAATTAGGTGTCTAGACTCAATCCAGACTAGTTCAGACTCAGTCTAGACTGTAACCTATACAAAATTACTTTCAATATTTTCATCATTTTGATTCTTCACATAAAAATATCAAAATGTTAGCACTGCATAACAATGGATTTAATATTTTTCAATCCACTGACCAAAAAGTTGATTGATAGACGTGTGTTAGTTGTCTTCTGAGTTGAACATTAACAACTTAAACATAATGAATATGGTATAGTCGTTGAGGACAACTAACAAACACATGGTGAAGATGGAGTCGAGCCGAGATTGACAAACTAACAAACTAACAAGATATAAGATGAATTCAACATGTAAATTGACAATCAAACAATACATAAGATAATGACTGTAATAATGAAGATGAAGTAAGAACAAACTTTAACAAACATGAACAAACGCATGCTAGTAGTCTAGCCTGAGTAAGAAAAAAAAACGTAATGTGTGAAATCTTGTATAGGTAAAACCCTAGTCTGAGTAATGGTCACATTGTATAGGTACTAAAATTGTTTGATTGCTTCATTGATGGCTACGTAAGACTAATTCATTGAGGACTATATAAGATTAAGGTAAATCCTTAAACAAAATTGAAAAATAAACAACACATTAGATGATTTTAACATACAAAAAAAGACAAAAACCAAAACATAACATAAAACAATTTAATCATGAAGTTGAGACAAGCTAAAACCCTAGGAAGATGAACAATAACTAAATAAATCAAAAACCCCATACAAAACCAAACAAAACAACACATAATATGAAACAAAGTAACAATGAAGATGAAATAAGTTAAACCCATAATAAAGATGAACTTACCTCAACCAATTGACCAAACCCTAACCGAGCAAAAATTTGCGCGAAATGTTCGCTGAAGGATAAGAGATTTAAGAGTGAAACCCTAAATGGGAGAGAAGATTCAAGATGCTTCAAGATTGGGACTAAAAAAAATTAGGTCATTTGAAAGGTAAAAAAAAATAAGGGTCATTCCAACTATTTCTGGTTAGTCCAAGTCAAATGACCCAATTTCCCTGTGCCCCTATTGGCACCCCATTGTTTTGCTATTGGGCCACCCCCAGGCACAAGGCAGTCAATGCTTGGACTGGCCCGAGTCCATTTTGTTCAAGTCCAACACAAATTAAGCCTAGTCCGAGCACTCGGACTACCGCAGTCTACTACTGCTCAGACAGGCCCGAGTCCATACTGTGCAAGCCCATCACGGATTAGGCCCAGTCCGAGCACTCGGACTACCCTAGTCTCAGCACTCGGAGTGACCCAGTCTGTGGGGCCGCTAAGAGTGAGGGTGGACCAAGAGCAATTTGGCTGGAGCTGGGGGTGTACTCGAGTCGAGCCGAGCCGAGTAGTAAGATGTTCAAGCTCGGTTCGTGTATTTGACTGTCGAGCTTGAGCTCGACCTCGAGCTCGTTCGAGTAATTGTCCACTTGTTCAAGCTCGGTTCGTATAAGTTTGAAAGAGCTCGAGCTCGAGCTAGAGCTCGAGTTCGAGCTCGCATTGTCTTAAGCTCGTTTATCAAAATACTTCAAATTGAAACTTCCTAAATTATCAAAATACTTCAATGATCATTTGTCACAAACAATAATAATGATTAATTATTTATATTCCGATAATTTTTTAATGGTTGATATTTCATGTACAAGTTTCAATACTAATACGTAATTATGTACTATAATATTATAAGAGTATGTTAAATGAGATGTTCACGAGTAGCTCGTGATACACTAAAGAATGATCAAGCTCAGCTCGTTTACATAAACGAGCATGATTTTGGGCTCGTGTTAAGCTCGTGCTCGTTAATATTCGAGTCGAGCACGAGCAATGTTCGAGCCGAGCTCGAGGAACTCGTTAAGAGCTCGGCTCGTGTACACCCCTAGCTGGAATGCCTATAGACCCACCCTTTTGAGAAATGTTGAACTTACTGATGAAATGCATAAGGGTTTCTGTAGATGGATCCTCTAGGAATGAAATCTTGATAGTGACCGTCTGATGAAACATTATTAAATCGAACGGCTCTCCGTATTTCTTCTCTAGCTTTGGCTAACCCTTCTTCAATCTTCCCTAAACTACTCTTAACCTGGGATTTAATTTCACAATCAACAAATTAATCAATAACCCATTCATTGATTCAAAGTTTCAATTCAAAAAACAAAAGTTTGAGTTGAATCTCAAGTTACTTACTTTAATAAATGTACTGTCAATAGCACTAATTCCACTGTCGTTGATGACATTGATTTTAGTAATAGAGCTGAAATTACTGGAATTTGAGAGAAACCCATAAAAGATTTCATGATTTGAAGGAGATGGGTAAGTAGAAATAGTAATTTCAGATGGAGATGGAGAAAGAGATCTAGAGAGAGAAAGTGATTCTTGTAAGGGTTCTTGATGATGATGAAGGTTGGGGTAATAATTTGAAGGGTGAAAGGAAGAGAAGTAATTCCTGAGATGAAATTGATGTAAAGGAAAGGGATTATTAGAGTATAAATTACTGGTATAGTTTTGTTGAGTGAGAGAATTTATAAAGAAGAAAATAGTAAGGAGGAATATAAGAAGTGGGAAGATGAAGAGTGTTGTTTTGTAGTTGATGAAGTATGCTGGTATAGACATAGCTTTCTTCTTTGTACTTCACTCTCTCCAGACTTCTTCAGATAAAGACCATGCTCTGGTAGGCCCTACTTTATGATCAAATCAGTCCTTCTCAAGCCCATAGTTTGTGACCACTTTCCTCCTTGATTCCACTAATTTTTAACATAAAAAAAAAAAAAAAAAAAAAAAAAAAATATTTGTTCTTCTGCAAGAGGTTCATTTGATTGATAGGACTTCTGGAGTTCTGGTCTCCTTTTTGGGGAAGTTTAAAAATCTCAACTAAAAGTGTTATTAGGGCCCCTTTCCTCATTTTTGAGGGCGGTGCCAGTAACACATTAGAGGGACGTCTTTTAACATTGCCCTTCTTTTCATTCCTTGAAATTGTCTTCTCTTTTATCAGCCAAAGGGAAGAGGAAATCTACTTTGATTAGCCAAAGGGAAGGGGAAATCTATATTTTTCTCCTATCTTAAGTTAAGTTACAAGATTGACAACAAGCCTTTCTATGTGGATACGAGAAATGCAAAAATGTGGGTAAGAAAATTGGCCCAGAGTCAACTTTATACGAATGTCTTAAAATAAATATCGCCTTGGTAATAGTTAGAGTGGTAGCAGTGAAGATGAAGAAGAAAGGGTAATCAAATTTTTTAATTTTAGACATGAAAAAGAAACTTATCCTCTCCACTAATTTTTTCAACCAAATTGTGTACGCCCCAAAACTTAATTGTATTCCCAATAACACCATTAAAGGGTACTAGAAATAAACCACTCGCTCACAAACGAAACTACTGTTTACAATAGAGCAACCTGAGACTTCTAGAAAGAGCTCCAACGCTTCAACTACAATGTATTACCACAGTGGCTCTTACTCCTCTACAACATTACCCATCTTGTGAAACACCAAAAATAGGCTAAATAAAGTTAATTCATATCAAATAGAAAAAATTGAATGTTTATGAATTGTATTAATTGGTTCTCAAAAATATAACTAAAGAATTACATTAATTTGCAACAATGATAGACCAAATAATAATCAAGATACAAGTCCAACATTCAACCTCCTTAACCATATTGAATGAAGAATCATATGAATTACATCAAACCTTTTTGCAGGCCGATTCAGAGTAAAGTGTCTTTCAACTTGTCCTAACCTATTTCGAAGTTTCATATATTTTCGCATTGATATTGATTTTAATATTTCTTTAATTTTTGGGATATCCTTTACCGGAATAAAAACTGAAAACTTACTCCAGTCGAGGACATCACTGAATGGGAGTACGTAATAATCTGAAATTATTACAGGAACGCATCCTGAACGAATCGATTCAACTATTCTTGGGCTAGCAACTTCATAACCACTTGCACATAAGCAAAACTTACTTCGGCCCATCATATTTGCATATTTTAAGCCTTTAGGTAAGTGTTGATAAACTAGGATTTCATCATCTTTGCCTTCCCAATGTTGTAGGAGTACTTGTCGTACGTACCCATGGGCCCCACCAGCGAAAAACGCGAGGTTATGGCGCCTAGAGGGGCGTTCGTTGACCACGGGTTGATTTAGATGACCGAATGGAAGATTAATTTCTGGTAGTGTTACATCTCGTTCTGGATGAAAACCTTCAGATGTGTTGGCATTACATAGAACTCTTATGAAGTTTTTGAAAAGTTCAGGATTTCCGGTTGAGACGTCGGGTGCCTGAAATATCCAAGAAGAAGAAGAAGAAAATGTTAACTTGATAGAAGATCAGATGTTTCATGGACATCATTGGAATTACTATACCTAACCTCAGCATGACTTGCTAATTAAAGACATTGAAGGGGTGCCCTTAGTAGCTCTAGTGGTGCTCTTAAATTTTCTCTAAAGACACTCCAAATGCCATATTTGGTCATAGATAAAATGAGCAAAAAAAAAAAAAGAAAACCCAAATCTTACCCAATCATGACAAGAAACCATGAAATGATCGCCTCCGCTGCTTCTATTCCAGTAAGGGTATCTATTTGCGATGACAGTTACATAGTCTTCCACGAAACGATGAAGACGATCCCTTGAGTAGTCAGTAACGGGCTTATAGACGTACTGAATAACGTTAGCAACACTAAATGGGAGGAAGAATACATGGGCCTGATCAGGATGTTGGGCTATAAATGGGCTTTTACCACCCTCTATCTCATCTATGAACTGTCCTTCTGATGAGTAGATGCTGTTGGCTGGCCCTACATGGACCAGTGGCAAATCCCCTTCCTTGTATGACCATATTTTGAACCTTTTCTCCATCTCAATGTGACTCCTATATCATCCAAAAATATTGTTATATTTCTACTCAAATGATGTCAATGTTATTATCTAAACTAGTCAACTAAAATAAAATAATAAGAGGAAACATATAACGTCCTCATGAAATATATTACAATATAGTCGGTAATTCATATATTAATTCATACACGCAACTTTCGTTTTCTATAGACAAAAAAATCAACTCAAGGCGGTTTTCCTAAAAATATCTAAATCATAAATTATTTTCACTTTCAATAAATTAAGTTTTATTCTATTTTTAAAAAGAAAAAGGTCTCAATCTTAAATGTTTCCTACTTTTAATAAGTTAAATTTGGACTCCTATTATTTGTTTCTAATTTTTTTTCAATCATTTATATTTTAACATGTGTTTTTAGGGCAAAAATATTATTTTCCCGCTGGCACATAAACCCAATCATAGCATGGTCGACCGAGGTAAACATATTCTAGCTTGTTGTGTGTTCATCGTCTAAAACAATGGTATTAACCACGTCGACAGGTCGCGAGTTATACCTAGTATATATATATATAAATAATAAATACGAGCTAAGCAAAACCCTATGTGAAAATTATTAAAAGAAATATAAAAAACTTACTGATGAAAAGCATAAGGGTTTCTATAGACAGGTCCATTAGGGATGAAATCTTGATGGTAACCGTCCCAATAAGAAACGTTACGAAATTGGATGGCTCTTTTAATAGCTTCTCTAGCTTTTGCTAATCCTTGTTCAATCCTCTCCAAATCACTACTTTTTTTCACCTGTAAATTCATCAACAACTTTAATTAATCAAAAACCCATGTTGTTAATTAACTTATAAAACTAATTAACAGAGTAAATTTTGATCACTCACATTCATCAACTTAATACCAGTAGTATTGGTTTCAGTTGTTGAATTGATAGAAATTGAGTGAAACCCATTAATGAAATCAGTATTTGAAGGTGAATCAGTAGTTACAGAAGGAGATGGTAATGGAGATGGTGATGGTGATGGAGATGGAGAGAGAAAATATGATTTTTGAGAAGATTGGGAAGAAGGGAAGATTCTTTTGAGATTAATTTGATTGAAAGGAAAATAAGAAGAAGAATATAAATTACCAACTTGGTGTTTTTGAGTAATTGAAGATAAGAAGAAAATTGAAATTGTAGTAACTATGAATACAATAATAACTGTTTTGCAAGCAGTCAAGCTTGCTATTTCCATGGCTTTCTTCTTCTTCCTCCTCTGCTACTATTTTCTTTCTCTGTCTAGGGTTTTTGTTGAATGTCTTTGTAATAGAGAGGAGACGGTTTAGAGACAGAGACGTGTGCTCAAAAGCACAAGCAGAGTCTTAATATACAGATCAGTTTCATATTTTAGGAATATTTGACCATATTCCTGTGCTACTAGGACTATATTTGTTAAGTTGCTCCGTATCTAATCTACCTTAGATTTGTTCACTTATTTATTTTAAAGTGGGTGAATAAAACACACATCTCAAATTTCGTTCAGTAGACAAAGGAGAAGCTATAATTTGGAAATAAAGGATCACACAAATAAGGAAGACGTTTACTTGATTTAACACACTTGTGGAAAGATACTGGGAGGAGGTGATATTGAAAATCACAGGCTCCTCTAGTAATAATGTGACAGAAGATATTGATATCTCAATTATTTTTTTAATATTTTTATTGTATTTTTTTTATTAAACCATAATTCCATTCATAAGTGATAACAATGTAAAGTGTCTCATGAAGGGAAAGGAATTGATAAGACACAGACTCAAAAAAAGATCATAAAAGTCGAAAAAAAAGATCCTTAAGATCGAGAATGAAAAACCCTAAAGGTCACAGATTAAAGACCCTAAAGGTCGACAATAATAAAATTACATCAATAATATTATACTAATAAAAGTGAAATCTTGATCGTTCTTTTCTCTTGTGTTGTAAATTCATCTTCAATCTTCTTGAGATGTTAATCGTAGAAATCGGCAACAATGACACTATCCATACTTCCGTTCCATAAATATTTAAAATCACCAAAAAGTGGATTATATCCTTCAGCGGATTTAAATGTTGTAAGGCGATCCATGTTGGAGAGAGAAGAACAAGAAGAAGAAGAAGAATCCAAGAAGAGGAGAGAATTTGCGATATTGTGGATGATAATGATATTTCTGTAGAGTTAAGAGAGAGAGAAAAAAAACGGTGTAGTATGGGTTTAGATTCAATGGTTTCTCTAAAACCTACACTCCAAGATTTTATTATAGATCTAATCGATAACATAAACTAAAAAGAGGAAAATCCGGTGAAGGGATCCCTGTATTCATTACCTCATATCATCAAAATATGTAGTTGATCTCCTTGCCAAATATGTTTAATTCGTTAAATGACTCAAGTTTATATTGTTTCCTTAATAATTGACGAAAAATATTATGAAGTAATTTAGCTAATGAGTTAAAGAGATACTAAAAGAGTTGTTTAAGATTAAGAGAACGGGTTAACTTTTATTTGACTTATAATTTGTGAAGATATTGTAAGGAGGTGATATTGAAAATCACATGCTCCTCTAGTTGGGCCAGTAATAATGTGACTGAAGAAAAAATATTTTGAAGTAATTTAGCTAAAGAGTTGAAGAGATACTAAAAGAGTTGTTTAAGATTAAGAGAAAGAGTTAACTTTTCTTTGACATATAATATAATTTGTGAAGGACGATTTATTTGGGGTAATTCAGTAAATTTTTGTGTGCCATAGTTCATCATAGCCTCAAATTTTGTCAAATTTATCAATTTTGTCTTGATAATTCAGTAAATTTTTGTGTTATTTTCTAATACAGTATTTTTTTTCTTTCTATTTCTTTTGACTTTCATCTCTCTTACTCTTTTCTCCATCTTCTCAATCTTCAACTGATAATCAATCGTTAGCAGAGCCGACTCTGGTGTGGACGCAAGAAAAGTCTCGCTTCAGATTTTAGAGCTAAAGAACCTCTCATGAAGCCTAAAATGAAAGAATTAAGGGGCCCAATTATTTTGTCTCTATAAAAAATTTACCAAGGTCAACAAGTAGTTTACTTTAGCTCAATGGGAAGTAAGCATGTTGTAGAGTCCAAACAACTCAGGTTTAATTTCAAACATAAGCATTTTTTCTTCTGAAATTGTACTTTTTTAATTACTTTAGTTGACAATTCTACCACCACCACGATTACTGAACCTCCACGTTGTACCTCTACTACCACCACAACGATTTCTAAACCTCCGCCATTGTACCTCCACTACCACCACGATTACAAAACTTTAACACTACAACCATCACTATTAAATTGTTCTTTGGTGTTTTTAGAAAATTACTTTAGTTGAGACTTCAACCACCACCACGATTACTAAACCTCTAACATTGTGTCTCCACTACCACCACAAATACTAAATCTCCACCACCACTACCCACCATCGATACTAAACCCCCACCACAGCACACTATCACCATAAGCACCCATAAAAAGAAGGTTGAAGTTTCTTTAAGCTACTTTCTGAAAAAATCACTTTCTAATACTTTTTTCGGTTTAAAAAAGAACGGAAAGTGAACAAGCTACTGACTCGTCAAGTTCCTCGTTGAACCGCTTGATCGGGAAATCGGCTAAGGACCGACGAGAGCGCTCTCCAACCCAAACCGTTTTCCGAGTAACTCAATCAGATCATTTGATTCAAACTACAGGTTATGAACACAAGTTTCATGTTTAAACCGAAATTAAATGCAAGGAAAATGTAGAAAGTTCCGATATACACAAATTTTTCTTGTAAAACGCTTGTAGGCCACATTCTTAATATTCGTTTCGAGCCTATGAAATCTCAAGGTCGACCCTAGTCGCCAGTTAAAGGTGTCGACTGAAAAATAATGATTAACGATATTTTCTATTCGTCTTTTTTACCTCTTCATCATCCCCACTTTCTCATATCCCATCTTTTTCTTCCTCCATTTATTTTTTCCCGTCATCTTCTTCCTTCTCCATTTATCTCTTTCCCTATTTCGGCAGAGGATAATTCGTTCGTTGGAATTTTTGTCTATATCTAAGGTTCTTCGTCTGGATCTTGATTCCCTAAATCAACAAGGGTTCTGGCATCCTTTTTGTTGGAATATAGATAGAGATAAATGGAGAACAAAGAGGGTGGAGAAGAGAAAAAAAACGGTCGCTAGTTGTTGGTTAAAGAATGAGAGAAGAGAAAAGTTTAGGAGAGATGAAGAATAAGAGAGAAAGAAAGAAATAAGAGAAAGAAAAAAGAAATTAGAAACTAAGAAAAAGTAAAAAAAAAATTAATTACAAAAGTACGAAAAAGGCAAAATCAGTAAATTTGACAAATAAGAGGGATTGAAACGAACTATCGTACCCAATTGAAGGCAAAAACGAACTATAGTAAAAAGGCCAAAAGAATTAAGTCTAAAGAAAAGATTTGATGAAAACATACCCCGTTTCAAACAAAAATATAACAAAATATTCTAACTTAATAAAAAAGAGAGCTATATTAGTGAAATCCATTAAGAGAAAGCTTTTATTTATTTTTCATATTTGAGCAAAAACATCCATTAAAAGCAAAAGATTACAAAGTTTAGACATATTACCAACCTACAACAAAAGGAAAATACAGTAAATGACTAAATTGTAACCACAAGTTAACAGAGTAAGGGCTTTTAAAGCAATAGCAAACTATTCGGGGGCTAAAACTGAAGTCGCGAGGTTATGAGCCTTTTGATTGCAAATTTTTGGGCAAAATCTGATATCGACCGGAGCATTATAAGTAATCGGCTAATCTCCGTTGATATTCTCCATGGGACATCTTGATCAAGGGTGGAGACTAATTCTAGGGCGACTTTTGCATCTCCCTCCATTATATAAGCCGAAAACCCTAGTTCAGCCCCTAGGTCGACTCCCTCCTTGAACCCCATCATTTCACTGTGGACGATGGATATCAGTCAGAGTCGTCGCGTTCTAACTCCCAAAATGTTTCCCTCCGAATCTCTAGCTAAAGCTGCGCACGAAGCTTTCTCTGGGTTAAAGGATCCATCGAAGTTCATCTTCACTTCTCCTAATGGTGGTGGACACTCTTTTTCTTTCTCCAAATTGAGAAAGAAACTAAATATAAATGTTTGTTGGTACCTCAGTATTAACTTTTATAAACATTTTCTTTTCTCTATTTATGAAAATTTTGTAACTATCAAAACTGATTTTCTTTTAGAAGGAATATCTCCATATAAACAAAAAGAAAAGAGAAAAAATGAAAATTCTCTTCACAAGGAAAATAAATAATTACTCATCATCTAATACTTATGTTTACTCTATTTGCAAAATGACTCATTATATCACGAAAAATGTTCAAAATCTTACAAAAGAATTACGTTAATTTGCACCACTTATCAACCAAATAAACGTCAAGATAAAAGTCCTATATTAAGTCTCCTTAACCATATTGAATGCAGAACCATATGAATTACATCAAACCTCTTTGCGGGTCGATTAACAGTAAAATGTCTTTGCACTTGTCTTAACCTATTTTGCAGTTGCAAATATCTTCGCATTGGTATTGACTTCAATATCTCTTTAATTTTTGGGATATCCTTAACGGGAATATAAACCGAAAACTTGCTCCAATCGAGGACATCACTGAATGGAAGTACATAATTATCCGATATTATAACAGGAATGCACCCTGCACGTATCGATTCGACGACTCTAGGGCTAGCAACTTCCCATCCACTTGCACATAAACAAAACTTACTTTGACCCATCATATTTGCATAGTTTAAGCCTTTGGGTAAGTATTGATAAACTTGAATTTCATTGTCTTTGCCTTTCCAATGTTTTAGGAGTACTTTCCGTATGTTCCCGTGGGCCCCGCCGGAGAAGAAAGCAAGGATATTACGCTTTGATGGGCGTAGATTGACTACCGGTTGACTTAGAAGACCGAATGGAAGGTTGATTTCTGGTAAGGTTACATCTCGTTCGAGTTGAAAACCTTCGGAAGTATTGGCATTGCAGAGAACTCTTATGAAGTTCTTGAAGAGTTCAGGATTTGCATTTGAGACTTGGGGTGACTGAAATAGGCAAGAAGAAGAAGATGTTAGCACCCATCACTAATTACTTTATCTAACCACATCATAGCTTGCAAAAATCATTGCATGGGCTGTCTTTAGTAATTTTGTGGTGCTCTTAAGGGGGTTAAGGTAGTTTGGGTGGGATGGACTATCCGACCCAATTCAAACCTATTAATGTACTAAGAAATTCTAAAGGCAACCCAAGCCCAACTTTTTCTCCCAACAGAAAATGAAAAAAAGAAACGGAAATATTACCCAATCATGACAGGAAACCATGAAATGATCGCCTCCGCTGCTTCTATTCCAGTAAGGATATTTTTTGGCGACGACAGATATATAGTCTTCAACGAAACGCTGAAGACGTTCCCTTGAAAAGGTAGTAAGTGGCTTATAGACAAACCGAACAACATTAGCAACACTAAATGGGAGGAAGAATACATGGGCCTGATCTGGATGTTGGGCAATAAATGGGCTTTTACCACTCTCCATCTCATCTATGAACTGTCCTTCTGTTGAGTAAATGTTGTTCACAGGCCCATCATGGACTAGTGGTTCTTGGCCTTCTCTGTATGTCCACACTTTAAACCTTTTCTCCATCTCAATGTGACTCCTATATCATCAAAAGACTTGTTATATTCCCACCCATAATTTAGTACACACTATAATTTTATCAATAGTAAGAGGTAAATTATTTTCGAGATCAACTTGCTGAAGGCAACTTGTTTCTAAAGGTTGGGAATGTGATAGGACCACACTTAGTTTGAGGAAGTTTCGAGATTCTGGGTTACATGTGTCAAATCAAAATTAAGTTGGCTTTTTGGGCATGCTCGTAGGGCCTTTGCGAGGAACAAAATTCTATTCTCACTGGGCTTAGACGTGGATGACAACATCCACGACTGTTGATCTTACGTCTTAACAATTTTCTACAATTTTGATTCTATCACTTAAGGTTTTAGGGTTTTAAGTCACTATAGTCTATAGGACCATTACACTATCTAACAATAACATCCTGTTAGGTATATATTCTCAATTAAAAAGAAAAGTGGCAGTACAAAAAGGAAAAGGGTATCACAGGATACTCACCAAAGTCCAAACAATAAAGAACTACTACATTTTTGAGTCTAGTCTCTTTCTCTCCCTCATTCATTTTCTCTTTCTCTCTAAACTTTGTCATTGAAGTGGTGGATAACAATTAGGAATAAAGTTGGCTTCTAGCAACCATTCCACCATATTTGACCACTCAAACTTGTAAAACAAAAGTATATATATACATCATGGAAAGAGCACTAAATAAACTAGGGCTTGTTGGCCTCCTACTCTGATAATGTTTGGTAGTTCCCCACATAATTTCTTAATATTGACATGAATCCATTTATTTTAACTCCAAAAGAAGATTTGATCTTACTTCCCCTCACCTCATTAATGAACACTGCCTGAATTGACTTATGTATATATTGGAGTCTTGGCTATCAAGTTTATGGGTCCACATATAGGCCTATTTTAAAAGCATTGAAATAAAGTGATTCCTTTTTAAGTTGGAGATTAGAGTTTGTATCACTCAATTAGTTGATGTAAGAATTCAATTAGTGTACAAAACAACTTAGAAATGTTTTTTTTATAACTCGATCGAGTTATAAACAGAGTACATTTAGTTGTCGACCATGGTCACATACTAGTGTAATTTTATTAATCTCAACAAGAAAAGAAAGTGTAATTTTCTATTGCATTTTATGAAAAGAGAAAAAGAGGCCTCACCTCTGTGTTTTATATAAAGTAGTATATCAATTAAACATAACATAATTAAAAAATCACTAATTAAGAAAAGTTAATCTCTTTTTTCAGATGGGAACTTACTGATGAAAAGCGTATGGGTTTCTGTAAACAGATCCATTAGGGATGAAATCTTGATGATAACCGTCGGATGAAACGTTACGAAATCGAACGGCTTGACGTATAGCTTCTCTAGCAATTGCTAATCCTTCTTCAATCTTCTCCAAACTACTTTTCATCTTTAATTTCATCAACAAGTTAATTAATCAAAAACCCACTTTGTTAATCAACTTATAAAACTAAAACAGAGTAGATTTCACTTACTTTAATGAAGTTATTATCAGTACTAGTAGTAGTATTGGTTTGAGTAGTTGAATTAATGGAATTTGAGTGAAACCCATTAAAGAAATCAGTATTTGAAGGTGATTCAGCAGCAGAAGTATCAGAAGGAGATGGTGCTGGAGACGGAGATGGAGATGGAGATGGTGATGGAGATGGTGATGGAGGAGAAAGAAAGTAGGTTTTTTCAAAGGGTTGGTGAGAAAGAAGAAGATTGAAACTATTACTAGATGATTGGGAAGAAGAAGAGAAGTATTTAGTAAGATAAATTTGATTTAAAGGAAAAGAAGAAGAATATAAATTACTAACTTGATGTTGTTGATTAATTGTTGATAAGAAGAAAATTAAAAGAGCAATAGCTACGTATATGAAGATGATTATTTTGCAAACTATCAAGTTTGCTGTTGCCATTGCCTTCTTCTTCTTCTTCTTCTACAACTTTCTCTCTCTACTTTCTCTCTCTCTCTCTCTCTCTAGTTTCCTGTTGTAGTAGTCTTTTGTTTAGAGACAGAGAAGAGGGTGGGGAAGTAAGAGAGTTAATATTGAGGACTCTGTTGGGGCAACCTCAGTGGCTGAGTAAAACAATGAAACTAGGATATTGCTATTTTTAGCTGTCTTTTTATTCTTTTGTCTCTAATTATTTCTTAGAAGGTGGTTTTGTTTTTTATGGTATATCAAATGTTAATTTGAATTAGCAGTCAAGACAACTAAGATATCACCATTCAGACAAAATCAAATTTTTAATTTTGACTCAAGTCGTTTTAGTCTTCGATCTAAATTTCAAACTTCACTAGTCGGAGAGAGTAAGCATGCATTCAGACTGGAGTACTGGACTAGTCTAAGAGACCAGTTAGACTGGCTAGTCTGAGAGAGCAAACATTTTATTTGTCCCTCTATTTGGTCCCCTGTTCTAGCCCTTCATCTGATGCGGCGACGTCTCACTGGAACATATGCTCTCACCATTTTCTCTCCATTTGCTCCACGCTCAAGTGATATGGTGTCACATCAGGTGGAGAGTTGGAAGAGATACCAAATAGAGGGATGATTAGAATTTCTCTCGAGAGAAAATCAATGTCATCATACTGACCAGTTCGAAAGGCTTAGAGCATCTCCAATGGGACACTCTACCAAACACTCTAAAAGTCATAGTTGTCAAGTGTCAGTAGAGATTCTCTTTCTTAAATGTCAATATAGAGACACTCTAAGTTTTGTTGGTCTCCAATGGAGATGTCTAAAGTCTCTATACTTTAATGCGCATGTCCCTCTTCAATCCAATAGATAAAAAGTAGTTGAAAAACAAAATTTTCTATTGGTTTGAATTAAAAAGTAACACTTAGAGAGTCTTAAGCAGACACTCTCATTTTAGAGTTTCTCTCTCTAGACACTCTATAATAAATGTGTCCACCTCATATTAGAGTGTCTAGCAAAGTGTTCCGTTGTAGATGATTTTTTAACAAATACTCCAAAAAGTCATGTGTGACACTCTAAGTGTTAGAGATTGAGTGTTCCATTGGTGATGCTCTAAGCATGTTCTCGGAGTTTTAGTCTAAAAGACCAACCGACTGGCCAGACCGAGAACATACTCTCTCAGACTAGACAGTCCAAGGGCAGATTACTTCACGGCACGTATATACCGGGTTGGTTAAAATTGATTGACTCTGGTACTCAATGAGATTGGTCAAGTACTATTAACCAAAAAGCAGTGTGCTTTTAGCAGGACTTTATTTGATGTTATTTATTTTCCTAAGATCTTGAAAAAGCTTGATAATCTTGTAATTCCTACATACTAAAATCATCCAATCATTATTCAACATAAAAAAAAAAGTTTTATAATCAAACAAGGTGGTTTTTTGTTTGTGTAACATGTTTATTTTCATTATTATTTTACTAATTAATTTACTTTTAATTTAATATAACACCAAAATGTCACTTTTATCCAAAGCTAATGGGATTCCACTATTTATTAATCACCAATGCGTCATTAGTTCCGAATAACATCGTACTGGTTCACCTATATATCAATAATATTTGCTTTTGAGCCGATAAGTTAAAATAAAATAAACATGGCCTAGTCAAATAATCTAATCCGGATCAAACATTTGTGACTGGTGAAAAGTTAAATAACCTTAATATGTCTGCTACAATAAGTGGAAATCAAAGAAGAAAAATAAGTGAGAAAAATAATTGAAGAGCAACTGACAAAACTGTGGTCAATATTTAATTGGCACAATGAATAGATATAGAGATATACATAGAAGCAGTCGCCACACGAGAAACTTAAACTCTTGACTTACAATTATTTTCAAAGATTTCATCACCTATTAATGGTTCCTCCATCTTTCATGCCTTTCACATTGTCTATTTATTGATAGATAATTCTAGTTTGGCCGACTAGTTGTGTATATCTAAAAAGTCCACCTTACAAAATAGACTACAAAGTCTATTACCTTCTGGTGCAGTGGTTTGATAATCCTTAAGTTCATGAGATGGTGTGTTCAAGTTTCGGTGGAAGTTATTTATTATAAAGATTTATCTCATATAATTTAGGCAATAAATAAAGTAGAGGTAAGAATAGACGAGCTTTCAGACTCTCTATGATGATCTTAGGGATTTTTATATGGCTTTCAGAGTCCAAGATGTCTTAATTGACCGTTATAGTGCTTATCTAAATTCATGATGTATTGCATATTATAATGACGATTTATTAATGAGGGGTTGGGCAAAAGGCCCAATCCTTGACCCAAAACAAGAAGCAGGTCCACTGCAGGAAAAGAATAAGGGGCAGGTCCAATGGTCAGGAGGTGGGGGTGGAATTTCCGAAACACCCTTCTCGAAATTTACGAAACGACCATCGAAAAATTTCCGGGAAACTCTCAAATTTCTGAGAAATAATCTGACACGCCTCCCATCAGAAAGTGTACTTTCCATAAATTTACAAAATTGCCACCGAAAAATTCCCGGGAAATGCGAAATTTTTTGAAAAATAGTCTGACGCACCTGACATTAAACCTTGTACTGTCCACGAATTTACAGAATTGCCATTACAAAATTTACCAACTTGCTATTTTCGTTCTTTTTTTCAAATTTATTTCTTATTTCTTTTTTATTTTCTCCCACACATATTTATCTTTCCAATCTTTCTAAAATTCTCTCTCCAATCTCAACAAATTTCGTTCTTTTTTCCAGATTTATTTCTTATCTCTTTCCAATTTCAACAAATTTCTTCATTTTTTGTAGTTTTTCTTGAATTTGTACAAGGAAATTTTCTTGTGTACCGAGAATTATTTAGTGTACTGGCCATTTTTTGGATATGTACTATACATTTTTGTACTGGGAATTTTCTTGTGTACCGGGAATTGTTCTGTGTGCTGGCCATTTGGTTATGTACTAGACATTTTTGTAGTGAGAATTTTCTTGTCTACCGGGAATTGTTCTGTGTACTCGCCATTCGGCTATGTACTAGACATTTTTGTACTGGGAATTTTCTTGTGCACCGGAAATTGTTCCGTGTACTGGCTATTTGGTTGAATACTGGACACTTTTGAACTGGGAATTTTCTTCTGTACCGGGAATGGTTCTGTGCACTGACCATTTGGTTATGTACTTTGATGCTTTTAGAGATGAAGAAGATAAAATGTGAAACAAATAAGAATGATGAAGAAGAAAAACAAGAACATAAAACTTTTAGAGAAAGAAACACAGGAAACTTTGATGTTTTTAGATATTGAAAGAGATGAAGAAGATAAAATGTGAAGCAAAATAAGAATGATGAACATCCAAAAATAAGAACATAAAACTTTTAGAGAGAGAAAGAACAGAAAATTTATGTTCTTGGAGATTGAAAGAGATGAAGAAGATAAAATGTGAATGTTTTCAAAAATAATGAGAGAAAGAACAGAAATATAGTGGGCAGGATCCAAAAAAATTACCTGAAATTTCGTCAAAAAATGGCGCCATTTTTGAATTTTCAAAAAATCTGAATGTTTCTCTGACATTACGTCATGTACGGAGAATTAATTGCTTCGCTGTCATCCGTCAAATTGTCAGAAAACACGGAAATTTCCCGTAAAGGGGTAAAAGAGGGATAAATAAAATAAAAACCAGAAAAGTGTGAGCTGTCCTGACAATTTGGACTGGGTTCTCATTTTTGTTTTAGGTTGGGGGTAATACTTATTTACCCTCCATTTTTTGGGCCTCTCACTCAAAAATCCTTTATTAATGTCATTCAAATGTAATGACTCTTAAATCCAATCTCAAATGACAATTATATTGCTCATCTAAATTCATGATGTATTGCATATTATAATGATGATTTATCAATGTCATTCAGATGTAATGACTCTTGAATCCAATCTCAAAAGTAATAATACAGACCATACAACCTAGACCATCTTGTTTTTGTCATCTGTTGGTGACCTTCGACAAAAATAAAGAATGTTTCATCTCTCTATCGAACTTGAAAACCTCATTGGAATTAGGGGTGAGCAGAAAGCGACCGAATTGACTAAAACCAACAAAACAAAACAAAACAAATAAGCTTTGGTCTGAACAAAGTATACTATTTGGTTCAATTGAAATGTATTCAACCTAGACCGTCTTCTTTATTCAATTTTACATTTATTTCAGAGACATTCTCTCTATCTTTTTTTCGTTGGAAACAAAATGTAAGCAAGATGGTTGTCTATCCACCTGTTGGTGACCTCCAACCCGAAAAATAGAATATTTCGTTTCTATCTCCCTCTCTCTCATTGAATTAGGGGTGAGTGAAAAGCAGTCGAACCGACTAAAACCAACAAAATTGAACAAATATGTTTTTTTGCACGGACAAAGAACACTATTCGGTTTGATTAGGAAACCGATCAATCATAATGGGTTTGGCTTGCCTTAACGGCGGTTTGACTAAATAAGTGATGGTTTGACTAAATCATCGACCTAAGCCGAGCCAATCATTCGACAAGCCGAGATGATTCGGTCCGGTTTGGTTCGGTTCAGTTGAACTTTGGTTGGTCAGTTTAACCGAGCACAATTTAGAGAAAATACTAAAGTAATTTTATTCATTTTGTGGCATAAAGATTAAATTCCTTAATTTTTATTAAGTTTTTTTTTTATTCTTTTTTCTTTCAGTTTTAACACTTTTAAACTTTACTAAATTATTATTAGTTCGAGATAACAAGAATAATTCAGAACTTAGTACTCATATTAGTATTTTTTTTACTCTCTACCACTATATATAACATTTTATTATGATAAATTCTTTAGTAGTTGATCTGTCCCGTGAGCAAAAACTACACACTGAAAGACACTTCTACAAATTATCGGAAGGAAAAAGTTTCTTATGCCAGATTCCCCTTCATTTGAGACGAATGAGAAGATTTTCACCTATTGGAGACAGAGAGAGGAGATGAATTGTCAAATGTGGTAGTGGTGAAAGCAGAGGAGGAATAATAAGTGGTGATGGTTGGTATGGTTATTTCCTAAAAAAATTACAGCAATGGTTATGTAATAGGGACGTATGGGTGTGGTCCTGTGTAAGAACATAAACAGCCATTTGCGAAGGTCAGTGCTTGTCATCGTCCTGACGTATTTGCATTATTAGGTTCTATCAAGACAAAGGCGGCTAGGGTTTATGTCCGTCCACTAAAGGTTGATGTCCATCCGATTTGACTACAACCATGGGATTTGACAAGATAATGGCCCCTCATAAAATGTGTTATAAATATGGATCAAAGAGTGACAAAGACTATTTAGTAAGAACTTTGGAATTCTCATCAAAAAAAAAAAGAACTTTGGAATCGACTGTGGACCAAAGGCTCTCCTGTTGATCGGGTTATTTTTCTCTTCCCAAGGCACATTTGACATATAATCTTGATATAGCCGCAAATGTAATCTATGTATTTGTGTCTCACACCCGAAACTTTGAAGATGAAAACCAACTGTTATAAGAAAAACGTACAGTAAGATTTTTGATAATTTCTTTTATTACGAATGTATCAATTTATCAAGACTAACAAATAGTCATGTCCAGATATCACGAGGTTAAAACTACAATGGGGGTAGAACAAAAGATTTTCAAATAACCATTAAAAGTGGTAGACCATTACAAAGAGTGAAAGAATAACATACATTTTTATTGTAACAGATCAATTTTTCAAACATGAATCTCAACTTACAGCAATGAAGATTGGTAACCAGAAATAGTTCTCGCGAAGTATTTCATGTTAAGTGCATTTTGGCAAAAATTATGGGACTAGTTAAATACTGTATAAGTTTTTTTTTTTTGAAAAATAGATTATGATCTACGTTAGTCATCACAAAACATTGATACGTCATCAAGATGTGATAAACACGATAACGGCCGAAGTTAAACCAATCATTAAAAGGGCCTAAAGCGCAACAATATAGAGCCTAAAACTCAACAAACTTATTATCATTTATACCTCTTTAATAACTCAAATTCAATAACTACAGATTCCACCTCCTCCGAAAATCGAACTTATGACCTTAAAATTTTTGAAATTTGTCTCAACACTATCAACTATTTGGACAATGAAGTGTTCACATTCCAAAACAAAAATTAAAAACAATCTTTAGTGACATAGTTAGAATTATGTACCTATCTTTAGGTATTATGTGCATAGTAGTGATCATGTCCAACTCTTACGTAGACAAAAAGACAAAAAAAAAAGAAGCTTATTACGTGGACAGTTCAAAACCTAAAGGAATCGATGTAACTTTCTCTAAGGAATTGGCTATGAATACTGTTCCAACTATTAATGGAATTGACGTTGCTTTCTTTAATGAATTTTAGCCAACTTGTTGAAAAGGAAATGATTGTTGGCTTGTTGCTATTAACCCTAGCCAAACCATAATATACTTATATTGGATTATAATATACCTGTTAAAGTAATCTTACATCGACCGAACGTAGTGTTCCTCTTAAGCACCCTTCGCTCGTAGTGTCTTTTAAAATTGTGAGGTTTAAGTGTGCCAAAATAGACAGTAACTCTAGCAGTCCAGAAGGTCGGTCCAAATCATCCTATAACAATTTATCAACATGATTTAGCTCTACTATGTTGTCGTCTTGGGAGGGTGTGTTCTAAAGAAATCCCACATCGGTTGTAAGACAGAACGTGGTGTTTTTAAAATCGTGAGACCTAAGTGTGCCAAAGCAGACAGTAAGTCTAGCAGTCCAGAAGGCTGATCCGCATCATTCTATAATAGATTATCAGCATGATTTGCTCTACTATGATGTGGTCGTGGGAGGTGTGTTGTAAAACAATCACACATCAGTGGTAAGACGGAACGTGATGTTCCTCTTAAGAGATTAAACACTCTTCCCTAGCGAGTCCTTTTAACCTAAATGTGCCAAAGCGGACAATATCACTAGCAGCTCAAAATACTGGTCCATACCATCCTACAACAATATTGTGAAAAGTGAGAACCTTATAACAATGATCAACTTATAGTTGATTAAGTTCAACCGAGAGAGGTTAATGGAGAAACCGAGATCTAGTGAGGGATACTAGCCGAGGGATAGAGAGAGATAGAGGTGTTTGAGATTTAGGTTGCCAATATATGGACAACTAAATTTTTTAGATGTACAAACATGTTGGGTGTAAAAATAATTGGATACTTTTATTAAGTGAACAAAAGAAATTTCATTGTTTCTTAATTTTCACTGCCATCTTCTCTAAACAACCATCACCGGCACATTGTCTCAAGCCCATAGACTTCTCTAACCCCTTAATAAATTTCAAAACTCAAAGAAGAAAAGAACATGTTTTTAAAGGAAAGAATTTGACATGATTTTTCAATCTAATAAATTTTCGTGGTTATTACTAATCAGTAGTTTTTACCTTTTCTAGGGTTTATGAATAAATATTAAACCTTAGTTCATTTCAAGAATTCAAGATCAATAAAAAGTTCGCAGATCATAGTGATGAAAATCCCTAAATTTCAACTCAGCATCACCATAACTTAACAACTTCAACTTTTCCCGTATCAGGCCAACATCCGATATCCCCATCCCTTCTTTGTAGAGAGAGAAAGTGGATGAAGAATAATGAACATCTTTTTGAGATAAGAGATGAGGTAGAGAGAGAGAACATGAAAGACCATATTACCCATGAGTTTGAAAAAGAGGTGTTAATTGGGTTTTTTTTTGTTGAAAGGGGATTAATTGGGTTAGTAGAGAGAGAGAAAGATGGGTAGACGAAAGATAGCAGAAAAGAAAGAAGAACCGTACTCATGGAGATAGAAAGAGAGAGTTGGAGACATGTTTGGTTGTCCCCAAATTGAAAGTGATTAATTATATTTCCACCTCATCTTTTGTTGTCCATATAAGAAATTTAGTTGTCCATATATTGACTACCGAGATTTAACCTCTTCGGTTTTCTTTATTTAACTAAACTAGGCTATATCCCGTGCCCTAGAGCACGGACACTTGTATCAATCAAATGTTACGAAATTTATTGTTATATTTTATTGAGAGAGAAATTTTTTTTATTAGTTATTATTTTTTGTTTCTTTTCTCTTAAATTAGTTATTATTTTATTGCGAGAGAGAGATTTTAATTTCTATTTTTAATCCTTAAAATTTATTGTGTTTCTTTTTTTTCTCATATTAGTTATTTTATTTCTAAGAAGGAAAGGATTATTGTTTTTTAAAAATGTAACTTTATTTCTACGAAGGACTATATTTTAAATTTTGATAAGGGCTTCTAGACAATATCTTTTATTAAAAAAGGATGTTTGTCCCAGTCATCGTTTTTCCTTCTGTTTTATATAATAGATGGGTATATATAGGTTACAAGCTTGACTTATCACTTATATATGATATACATGAAATAACACATAAAATCACAAAGTATATTTATGCAATCCCAACTACTATAATATATGTCACCAAAAAAAAAAAACCTACTATAGTCTAAGTTTCCTCGTGTGTAGCCAGTTGGGTCATGGATCGGTGTGGCCTATCCATTCTCATAGCGTGACCCGTAATAAATATCTTGTTTTTGTTTGAATAAAAATATAATTTAAAATTAAGCCAAATTAATACTATAGAAAGCCAACTAACAAGTTAGATAAACTTTGAAAGGGAAATGTATCACTGGACCAAGTACTCCAATCAACACTACTGATGAATATTCACTACAACTTTTATACAGTCATTAATCCCACCTACATAATAATATATATATATATATATATATATATATCACGTGAAAATTAAATAAGTCACCAGGAGATACCATTGATATCAAAGACAGAATTCAGGTGGGTGTCATCAAACTTTCTTGTTTCAAACAAAATTGTGTTATGAATTTCAAGAAACTGAATGGAAAAATGGGGTTTTTACGTCCACCATCCTTTGGTATAGTGGTAGAATATCTCTCTTAAGTCCGTGAAATCTTAGGACCGAGTTTCGGTGGAAGCAGTTTAACACTATAAATAGATATTGTCGGAATTTAGACTATTTGTTGTCGGGATATAAATCTCTTTAATTATTAGTTTAACATATGCAAAATTTATGAAGATATATATTTATGTTTTAAAATAGGATGTTTGACTATAAAGCACATTAATTAAATTATTAAAAAGTCCTAAAATGTTTTTTTTTTTTAAATATTGACTAAAATGGTCATTACAAAGACATTGATACATCTATACGATGAGATAAGCAGGATAACTGCTGAAATGCTACTGGCCCAAAGTCTGAGGAAATTAAATAGCCTAAAGATATTAAATGGCCTAAAGCCCACAAAAACCACTTTATTTATACCCAAATTCAATATTTCTGGATTTACACTTCCATGAGATCGAACCTGGAACCTCCATATCGCGGAGTATATGCCCTTAAAAGCCTTAGTATGTCATTTAAGGTTAACTTAAGGATTACAAAAGAAAAATTGTGCCATGTTAGTTTCGAGCACATGACTAGATGTAGCACAACCCGCATTCTTGCGTTCTACCAACTCAGTCTTGGACAACAGAAGAATGTAGAAGAGTGCGTCAATGGATATACCCTTTTCTGTTGCAATGCATCTATGTGTGCAAAGAGCAAAAGACATAGGGGTTGTGGGGGCATGTGCCCCCCCCCCCCCCACTTGCCCCTACCATCCGCCATGCTCTCCACTTCACTCTCCGTCTCTTCCTTGCTCATGTGGCTCTGAACAAGAACTGCTTCTGCTTTCATACAAGGTTTTTTCCTCTCTATCTTCCATTGCTCATCTTTCACATAATTTGTTATTCAAAATATAATTCAAAATCAGTAAATCAATAGAGAAATATAATTGAGCAATGATTTAGTAAAGTATTAAAGACTTATCTTTTTTCAACTGTCTCTTATCATAAATGAAGAAGCAAACTGGATGAAACTGTCTATTATAGATTAGGAAACGGAGCCGGAGCCTCTAAAAAGTGATGGGTCTCTCCTCTGGATAGCACTATTGGAACACCAAACCCCTTGCACCCAATTTTGTTCATATAAACTCAAACTAGTTTCTCTCGTTGAAAGATGTGGGATAAAATATTTTGTTTGCAGTTTTCATTTCTATTTTAGAAAGGAGGAAGGAAAATGTTTTACACTTTATGCTATAAGTGTTGTTAAAACAAAATTAATTTTTGTTTGTTATGTGTAATAAGAGTTCCCTCAAAAAATTTCCTTCCAAAAATGTGAAATTTTAGCTCATTTATTGAAAAGTATAAATAAAAGCTAACATAATGTACACTCAAATTCAACTGTTAACCCTAATTCTAGGAGACCCAAAAGTTATATTTCTGATTTTGTTGACACAACCCAGAAATTGGAGAATTATGTAAGAGATGGGTGTAAATGATGATTCCCTTTATCTTTATTTGATATTTGTTTCATATTAAACCCTCAACTTCTATTTATCCTTTTAATCAATTGTTGGGTCTAATTTCAAGGATGAAATGTCATTCTACTGTTATTGATTTGTACAAACAAATGGATAGTTTAGTTGAAATTCAACCTGATATTTGTACTTACAACATTTTAATTAATTCTTACTGTAACTTGAACTGAGTAAATCTTAGTTTTTCAGTACTAGCAAACTTCTTAAAATGTGCTCTTGAACCTAATACTGTGACTTTGAGCACACTTGTGAGAATAGTCTCACATGAGAGAAAGGGTATCTAGTAACTAAGAATATAATGTCTAGGTCCTCTCCACTCATTGCCAATTGATTTTGATTTGGATGACCATAAACTTAAGAACACTTATCTAGAGACTTTCTCGAGCTGATAAAATTGCTCGAGCAGTAGCAGTGCTCGATGAAATATCTAAGAGAAAAGATATACTAGATGCGATTTCTTATGCCGCACTAATAAATGGGCTTTGCAAACCAGGGAACACCAATGCGGCGCTTGAGTTGTTAATGAAGATGGAGAAGAAGGGAACTTGTAAACCTGATGTGGTAATTTATAACACAATAATTGATAGTTTGTGTAAAGACAACATTCTAGATGTTGGTCTTGAGTTGTTCTTCGAAATGATTGGTAAAAGTGTTGCACCAAGTGTTGTAACTTACAATTCTTTGATTCACAGTTTATGCATTTCAAGCCTGTGGAAAGAAGCAGTCAGCATCTTCCACAACATGATCGAACCCCAAGCGCGGTAACCTTCAACATTCTTATTGATGCTCTTTGCAAAGAAGGAATGGCTGAAGAAGCACATGAATTTTTAGAAGCAATGATCGAAATAGGTAAGGAGCCTAACACTTTCACTGACAATTCATTAATCAATGGGTACTGTTTAAAGGGCCAAACGACCGAGGCAGTTAGAGTTTTTTATTTGATGGTTCATAAGGGGCATGCGCCCAACGTGGTTATGTACAACACATGATTAATGGCTACTGCAAGAAAAAAATGATTGATGAGGCTACCAGGGTAGATGAAGAAATGTGTAGGAAGGGATGTTAAGTTTGTGGCCATCCAACTCAAAACCAATTGGCGCCCCCTGTGAAGAGGTACTAACCTCTTGATGATCGACTCGGATGAAGCCGAGGGTGATGTAGCAATATCTCGGTTGAAGCCGAGAAGTGGGAAGGAGATGCTCTCGGTGTGAACCGAGAGGAGGAGAAGTAACTCTCGGCTGAACCCGAGAGCTATGATAATGGCTCTCGGGTGAAACCGAGAGCGAGAGAAAGAGTAAACTCGGTTGAATCCGAGAGGACTGTGTAGCAGCTTCGGGTGAGACCGAGAGATGGAGTGAGAGAGCTTCGATGAAGTCGAGAAGAAGAAGATGATATGTTGATCGTGAGAGAGAGATTAGGTAAAACCTTTGTTTATTCACAATAACATGATTATTACATTATGGTTTGATCTCTTTATATAGGTTTACATTGAAGAAGTTTTAGAAATAGAAAATAGAAATAGAAAAACTAATTACTACAACATTCCTAATTAAACTAGGACTAGGATTCCTAATTATAGTAGGAAACCTTTTCCTAATCAATGAACTAATCCACTCGGTTTAGCCGAGTGGAGTAGACTCTCTAACACTCCCCCTCAAGTTAGAGCGGGAATGGAAGTAACGCCTAACTTGCCAATAATGTTCTTGAACGGTTCTGCCCCAAGTGGCTTTGTGAAGATATCCGCTAACTGATTTTCTGTACTGGTGAAGCGTGTGGCAATGACGTTGTCTTTAATCTTTTCACGAACGATGTGGCAATCTATCTCAATGTGTTTTGTACGTTCGTGGAAGACGGGGTTATCAGCAATGTGGAGAGCGGCCCGATTGTCACAGTAAACTGTCATCGGGTCAGAGTGATTGATTCCAAAATCAAGTAGTAAATACTTGAGCCATTGTAATTCGCATGTGAGGATGGCTAAAGCTCGATATTCTGCTTCTGCCGAAGATTTTGCAACTGTGGGTTGCTTCTTTGATTTCCAGGAGAGGGGGCTGGATCCCAACATTGTGAAATACCCAGTAGTAGATCTACGGGTTGAAGGACAGCCAGCCCAATCCGAATCACAGTATCCTGTAATATGGAGAGAGCTGTCTGCGGATAAGAAGACTCCTTTATCAAGAGTACCCTTCAAGTATCGTAGAACGCGATGAGCTGCGTCTAAGTGTACTTGGCTAGGTGTTTGCATGAATTGACTGAGGTTGTTTACGGCAAAGGTGATATCCGGCCGTGTAACCGTTAAGTAAAGTAATCTGCCTATGAGACGGCGGTAAACTGACGGATCTGGTAAAGGTGTACCGTCAGTGGGACTGAGGCGGAGTTTTTGTTCCATTGGAAACTCAGAAGGACGTGCAGCGGTGAGTCCAGAATCTTTCAAAATATCAAGCGCATATTTTCTTTGACATAGAAAAATGCCTTGTGATGAGCGAGATACTTCGATACCAAGGAAGTACTGTAGACGGCCCATATCTTTTAGTGAAAAAGCTTTATTTAAGAATATTTTTAACTGGGAAATAGCATGATCATTATTTCCTGTAATAATTATGTCGTCAACATAGACAAGGACATAAATTTGAGTGGAGTGAGATCGAAAAGTGAAAAGAGAATAGTCACTTTTAGACTGAGAAAAGCCTCGTTCGATGAGAACGGAGGAAAACTTGGAAAACCATTGCCGGGATGCTTGTTTGAGACCATAAAGGGATTTATGGAGACGACATACCTTAGACTCCCCCTGAGATGAAAAACCGGGGGGTAATTTCATGTAAACCTCTTCATCGAGGTCGCCTTGAAGAAAGGCGTTATTGACATCCAATTGATGGAGATTCCAACCTTTAATGGCGGCAATTGAAAGAAGGACACGAACGGTTACTAATTTAGCAACCGGAGCAAAAGTGTCATGATAATCCAACCCCTCGATTTGGGTGTATCCTTTGGCTACTAAGCGGGCTTTATATCGTTCTATAGAACCATCGGATTTGAACTTAATTTTATACACCCATTTACAACCGATGGGCTTTTTACCGGGTGGTAAAACAGTGATTGTCCAGGTTTTATTTTCTTCCAAGGCTGAGATTTCCTTGGCCATTGCCTCTTTCCAATGAGGGGACTTCATTGCTTGAGTGAAAGAGGTTGGTTCGGTAGTTGATAAAACCGAAGAGAGAAATTGTTGATGAGAATTTGAAAACGAATTGATCGAAAAGTAGTTTTCAAGAGGATATTTAATATTGCTTGTATTGGAACACACGTAATCATCAAGGTGACTAGGTGGTCGGCGGGACCGGACTGGTCGGCCGGAATCGGCAACAGCGGTGTCGGAAGAAGGATACGGCAATGAGGATTCATTGCTCGTCGGTGGAGTATACTGTTCTGGAGGCACTCCAGAGACTGGATCCCCATCACGGTCTGCTGAAGGCACTCCTGATGGGGAAGATGGTCCTGTGTGAACAGGGCCTGTAGGCGGGTCATCGGGGGTGTCTGAAGGCACCCCCTGTCCCGAATTCAGACTCGCCGGAACAGCAACAGCAGGTTCATCGTTGAATCTGCTGCTGTCCGGCGGTGATATTGATCGAGGTTTATCGGTTGCCGGAAACTCGAATGTGTCGTCGTCGTCGATGGAGATGAAAGGTGTCGGGCGCGAGCTAGACGGTTTATCCGTCGGTTCGGTTGACATCGGAAAACGATTTTCAAAAAAAGTCACATCACGAGAAGTATATATACGTCGTGTGGAGATATCATAAATTCGATAACCCTTTTGTCCATTAGGATAACCAAGGAAGATGCCGGCGGAGGAACGAGCGTCCATCTTGGTGTTGACCAAAGGGATTCGGGCGTAACAAAGACAACCGAATACACGTAAGTGTGTAAGATTTGGAGGAGAACCCATGAGGACTTCATGAGGTGATTTTCCATCAAGGATAGGTGTAGGTAACTTGTTAATGAGATAGACGGCGGTTAGGACGCACTCTCCCCAAAAGTAAAGCGGGAGATGAGCTTGAAGGCGTAAAGAACGTGCCACTTCAAGAATGTGACGGTGTTTGCGCTCAACAACTCCGTTTTGTTGAGGTGTATAGGTACAACTACGTTGGTGGGAAATTCCTTTTTCAAGAAACCAATGTTGTAAAGAATTGTTCATAAATTCGGAACCGTTATCCGAACGAATTGTCTTAATATTGCAATTGAATTGCGTGTTAACGTAATTAGAAAAATTCATAATTAACGTATTTGAGTCCGATTTGGAACTCATGAGAAATATCCAAGTGCAACGAGAAAAATCGTCAACAAGGGTCAAAAAATAACGACACCCGGAGGTGGAGGGAACCGGAAAAGGACCCCATATATCGGCATGAACTAACTCAAATATATGAGTAGAAGAAGAAGTACTAAGTGGAAAGGGTAGCCTAGTTTGTTTAGAAAGTGGACAAACATCGCACGGTACTTTATTCGATAAAAACTTAAAATTTAAACATGGAAGTTTAGAATTAAAAAATTGAAAACGACTAAAAGATGGGTGTCCCAAACGGGAATGCCATAAAAGAAAAGACTCTTGACTAGAACTATCTAAACTTGAAACCGAAAGGATGGGACGCTCCGTGCGAAGGAAGTAAAGATCATCATGAAGACTACCATGCCCAATCTCCGTCCTCGTTGATCGGTCCTGAAAAACACACAAATTGTGGTCAAATAGGACGGTACAACGAAGTGATTTAGATATTTGAGAAATAGATAAGAGATTAAATTGAAAAGATGGAATATGAAGCACATCTTGTAAATAAAATTTATTTGAGAAATAAATTGTACCAATATGATCAACCTTGATTCGGGAACCATCCGGTAATCGAACATAGAAATCCGGAGGTGCAAGAGAATAAGAAGAAAATCGAGAAAGATTTGAACAAATATGTTTAGCGGCTCCCGAATCAATGACCCAAGGAGGATGATAAGAGGAAGAATACGTACCCGTTAAGTTGACAAGAGGATCCTTGTTGGCGCCCTTAGAATTGGTAGATGTGGGCTGTTGAGATCGTTCCAATAGAGCAAGGACGTTTTGGTATTGTTCATTGGTTAAAGAAGTTGCTGTAGGCACCCCCATACTTTGATCTAAAACCGAGTTGGCCCTAGGGTCTTCTCGAGTGCGATTTCGATTGCGTTGGCCATAATTGGGTGGATAACCATGTATCTTATAACAAGAAGTGACGTCATGACCATGAATCTTGCAATTGTCACAAAAAGGTCTAGGTCTTTTTGTGCGTTGCCTCTCCGAACCGTTGTAACGGTTTTGATTATATTCATTGTTACCAACGGCAAGGGCAGCATTGTTGGAGTCGATATGCATAGGAGTAATGAGATTTTGTTGAACCTCTTCTTGTTTAATAAGGGAATGAATACGTAGGATTGATGGGAAGGGTTCAATCAATAGGATTTGACTCCTAATTGACGAGAATCGGTCATTAAGACCTTGGAGAAATTCCATAGCTCTATCTTGATTTGTTCGATCAATCAAGGATCTACCATGACCACATGTACAAGGCTCGGTAATTAGCAAAGAGTTGAGTTCATCTTGAAGAGCCTTGAGTTTAGTAAAGTATGTGGAAACATCAAAATTATCTTGTTTGAGACAAGAAATAGCTCTCTTCAATTGGAATATTTTGGGAGCATTGCTTTGGTGAAAGCGATCATATAGATTGTGCCATATATCAAAAGCCGATTCATCATATAAGATTGAATCACGAAGAGGTGGATCAACGGAATTGATGAGCCAACTAGAGACGAGATCGTTACATCGTCCCCATAATTCTAATTCTTTTGGATCGGTGGGTTTTTCAATGCTTCCATCAACGAAACCAAGTTTAGCTTTAGCCCTTAAGGCCTTAGTCATTCCTCGTGACCATGAGGAGTAATTGTCACCGGTTAGAAGCGGTGTGATGAGAATAGTAGTAGGAGAATCCGAGTGGTGAACATCAAACGGCCCACTATTGGTGCTAGGATTAGCTTGAGAGATTTCCGAAGATTCGGCGGTAGTCATCTTTCAAAAAAAAATTTGAATTCTTTAGGCTCTTATACCATGTGAAGAGGTACTAACCTCTTGATGATCGACTCGGATGAAGCCGAGGGTGATGTAGCAATATCTCGGTTGAAGCCGAGAAGTGGGAAGGAGATGCTCTCGGTGTGAACCGAGAGGAGGAGAAGTAACTCTCGGCTGAACCCGAGAGCTATGATAATGGCTCTCGGGTGAAACCGAGAGCGAGAGAAAGAGTAAACTCGGTTGAATCCGAGAGGACTGTGTAGCAGCTTCGGGTGAGACCGAGAGATGGAGTGAGAGAGCTTCGATGAAGTCGAGAAGAAGAAGATGATATGTTGATCGTGAGAGAGAGATTAGGTAAAACCTTTGTTTATTCACAATAACATGATTATTACATTATGGTTTGATCTCTTTATATAGGTTTACATTGAAGAAGTTTTAGAAATAGAAAATAGAAATAGAAAAACTAATTACTACAACATTCCTAATTAAACTAGGACTAGGATTCCTAATTATAGTAGGAAACCTTTTCCTAATCAATGAACTAATCCACTCGGTTTAGCCGAGTGGAGTAGACTCTCTAACACCCCCTCATGTGTGGCATTCTTTGAGCCTAACACATGTAATTTTTTGGGCGACGCGGAGCACGTGTGGCTTTTAAGCCTATCACGTGTGGGCCTAGCTCTGATACCATGTCAAGTTTGTGGTCATCCAACTCAAAACCAATTGGCAATGAGTGGAGAGGACCTAGACCTTATATTCTTGGTTGCTAAAAACCCATTCTCCCATGTGGGACTATTCTCACAAGGGATTGAACCGTGATGTCGTTACTTATGGTACTCTTATTGGTGGTCTATTAATGGTGGGAAGAGTTGTGGAAGCTAAGGAACCTTCAAAGAAATGAAATTTTGTGGTCAGTGTCCGAACATCATCACTTACACTGTCAAACCTTCCTATGCATATCCTTTGTGCTTTAAAGTGTCATACAGATGAAGATGAGAGATGATTTCGGAACGAAAGTACTATAGATTACTGAATTTGTGTTTACACGATTGTTATACACTTATTATGATTTATGAGTACTATTTGATATTATTATTATTATTACTTCACAAGTTGTAGTATGCCATGAAGTTCGGTCAAATTTCTTTCAAAGCTACCCAATTCGAGGTGTTTGGGTAACCATTCCCCTCGTATTGACCCAGACCCAGACCCTGGTGCACCTAAAATTCTCAGGAACAGAAGTTCCTTCCTGCACTATTATAGCATTCACGTTACCGTTCTGGCGCTTAATAATACTCGCCGCAATCTCCCCATTGACACCAACTAGTTCTGGCCATGAATCCTTACCTGTAAATAAAGTTTCATCAAAACTCATTAGTAATGACAATATACTAAACACTTGATATATTGTTATTCAGACATTGTTGAGCCTAACCTTTGCATATTGATGCCATTACTTGAATCTTGTCTAGTTCTAAATTCTCTTCTTTTAGTTTCTTTTGGTGTTTCATTGTTAAACAGAAGATTTAGGGCTTAAATAGGTTTTGATGGGGGTAAGCTTTTAGGATTTTTCTTTCTCTAGTCAATTCATAGCTGCCCAGCAAGCCCTCATCTTTGATCTTGGAAATATGTTGACTTCATCTCTAAAGAATATGAAGTAGATAGAGATGACCATGGATAGAAATTTTTTAGTGTTTTTATTAGATGAGATCAACAGCTTGTAATTGTTGACTATGGCATATGGGGTTTTCTTTGTTGCTATGGTTTAGGCTTTATGACAGAAGAACACCACTGATCTGTGCTATAGGCAATCGAAGTCGCGAGCTTACCTTCTTTTTATTACAGGCGGCGGGGCGTCATCTGGGTGGAACGGCTGCACAAAATAAAAAAAATACACGAGTACCACGTCTGGTTATGGGTTACCCTGGATTGTATGTCCGAAGAACCAGTTGTTGTCCAAGTCCCAAAAGTTGGTTAATTTCCGCCAAAAAGTTCCGAACAAGACACTTGTCGGGTAAGGATGAAAGGTTAAAAATTTAAAATCAATGAAGACTTGAAACTCTAAAAGAGCCTTATCAAGTAAATAAGAAGTTTTATTCTTTGTTAATCTTTGATGAGCCTCGATCGATATATCTTCTTAATTAGGTTACTTTTCCTGTCACCATGGTGTGGTGTCCATGTCCGCTTGCATACACCATGACTAGTCCGTCCACAGGCTTTGTGCCTGAACTAGCTGAACTTGTTCGCCATTACAACATGAAAATGTAGCCGAAGAACACATAACTTTCATAGGAAGGCACCACAAACCAACTTTATGCTCTTATCATGAATCAAATTCAACATTATAGTAACTTGGTTCATTTGTTTGTTCAAGAGTATAATACCTTTGCATTCACAATTGATTTTCACACTGGGCTTCTGCTTGTATAAGATTGGAGTGGGCTATTCGGACCCGGCCCATTTGTTTTAGCAGGTTGGGCAGGTAGTGCCCAATCTAAGCCCAGACAAAGGGGATCAATTTGCGGGTTTGCGCTAGAATCTACTTTTGAGTAATATCGTCTGCTAATGGTGACGGAGACCCGAAATGTTATTTCTGTTGTGGTATATCCGTATTACTCGAGCAAGATATTGGAGTCTGGGCTATTGATGTTTTCACTAAGAATGAAATTTCTTACATGTCAGACGTGGGTTTAGTGTCTGAAACAGTGACAATATCGATAACAACTAGGACTTGAACCATTACAACTCTTACACGCATGTAACCAATAAAGTAATATACAGAGACAGAGGGATG
The DNA here is from genome assembly GCF_041429995.1 of Eschscholzia californica. Taxonomy (NCBI): domain Eukaryota; kingdom Viridiplantae; phylum Streptophyta; class Magnoliopsida; order Ranunculales; family Papaveraceae; genus Eschscholzia; species Eschscholzia californica. The sequence continues at coordinate 47,399,349 of NW_028238472.1, forward strand.
AAAGTTCCATTAATTTCTTACCAATTACCCTCAAACTAAATAATATGAAAGAAAGAGATAAATAATACACAATTAATTTAGATAGATTTCAATTTAAATAATATATATATATATATATAATATTTATATCAAGTATGATTAATATATTTTAAATTGATGAACCGATAAAATAAAGAAGTTGAGATACATAAATATTCAATTACACTCGACTTCTCTTCGCCAATCCATAAAAACAAGAGCTGCATAATAATGAGACAATGCACCAAAAATCACAAAAATATGAAAAATTTGATGACTATGTCCTGCTAAATCAAACCAACCTGGTTTCCATCTCTCTGGTATTCGACTAACGTAAAATAACGTCCCCGTAGCATATGATAACGCCATTGCTGTCTCATAAGTAACGGTTAAAAACCGTTGTGGTTCACTCCAATTCAAAATTAGGGCATGAATTGCTGGTACAATGCCGGAAAACCCCATAGTAAAGAAGAGTAAAGCTCGATATACTCGGAATTTGTTTGTGGATAATGCTGGAGTTAGTAAATTTATGATGGTAAAAACACCCATGGTTGTAATTCCGGCTAGGTAAAAGAATTGCCAATGTGGTTGGCATTGGAAGATATAGAAAATGGGAGGGAAAAAAGAAGTGATGATCATAACGGCTATACCGACATAGTCGAATCGAAGTAGTAAGAGGTTTAATCTATGAGAATGACAACAAAATAAATGGCAAGTGCTACTTGTGAATAGGCAGAACATTGAACCGGCTAAGAAAACAAAGAATGGCCATTGTGTTACCGGCATTTCTGTCGATGTTGTCATTCCTACATCAATGGGCGCTTCCATTCTCTGAAAAAAGAAACGATTTCTACATCAACAATTTATAACTAAAAAAGAAAAACATTTGAAGGAGTTTGACCTCAAACTATAACGTTTGGCTCCGAACGGGTAGCTATAGACTCGAAGACGATACATTTGAATGTAGAAGAAGCATTCTACAATACCCTTGAATGTTTATTATGTAGAAGAGGAAAAACGAAGCGAGTAATAAAAATGAGACTTACTTGAAAGAAACTAGTGTTAAGAGAGGCATTTGTTCCTGGAGTTATTATTGGAAACGACCTGTATTCACAATCATTTATAAACGAGTTATATAATATTTATAATATCATTAAAAATTTATGAACTAAAACAGATAATAGTAGTGACATTGGTCCTCATTTATTCAGGACCATCCTCGTTTATTTAGGACCAAGATATTATTTTTCCGAAGTTACTAATTATATTGTTGAAATTTTGTAAGTTATTCTCAAATTTTGTAAGTTAATTATTCCCAAAGTCCAAAATGAATTATATTTGTTGAAATAAGGTCAAATTTTTTGAGCCACCTATGACGAATCTTGTGGGGATGCAAAACTTTAATTTGTAATAACAGCCTCAGCTGTCAGATAGCATTTAGGTTTCTCAACTTGAAATGACAGTTGGAAATGAGTTTGACATAATCTTATAATCAATCTTCCAACAACAACAAAAGGGCAATAGTTCAATGCTAGTTCATGGTCCTTATGGTCCTAGTAGAAAAAAAAACATATATAAACTCCAACTGTCAAAAGAGAAATGTTATTTGGCCACCAAATGGAGGCCGGCTACCGTCCGAAGATTTGATATGGCCGGCTCATATTGGTCTAAGAGTTTTTATCTCACCGCATCAGTTTTCCAGTTATCGACTCTCATTTTTTAACTTAACAAAAATTTTGGTGTTAAGATCACAACATTTGCTGTTAAGGTCATCAAAAATATGTGAAATAGTAAAGACTAGTGATTGGGTGTGGCCCATAATATTTTGGGAATATAAAATAAGACATTTAAGACACACATGTTGTCCCTCATGTCACATGGTGTGGCGTGTGGGTGACCTAACAAATTAATTTATAAATAAAGCCTGTAAAATTCTGTAACGCGTTTTGCATTTTACCATGTCTACTTGGTATTTCTTTCCATCGACAATGTGAGTCCAATACCCAAACCCACTAATTTAGGATACTTCTATCAAGGATGTTACATGATTTCGACAAAAAGAAAACGTTACATGCCCCAAAAAAGACCCTAGAATGATCTGGCTACTTACATGCCATGCTTATTTTCTACACCACCGATGTCACATCGACAATTAGGCAATTTTCCGAAGGGATTTTTGGATGATTTTTCTACTTATTCATTTAAAGAATATACTTTTTGCCAACGCATAGAGTCACAAAGAAACACACTTCTCATTTTGAGATGATGTATTTTCGAGGTATATTCATAGTATTTGCATTTGAAGTATCAAAGTGCATTATCAGAATATTAAAATTAGTTGTACGATATACTTATTAATATATCTTTCGGTTTAAGAATATCATAATTACTAAAATGCCCTTTAGTTTATTTGAAGACGGGTGGGTTCAGTAATATCGTCCAGATTCTTGATATACCAAACCAAATACGATGAATAGTGGGGTCCTGAGCTACCCCTTGGCTTAACTTTAGAAACGTTTTGCATCTAAGACATACGGTCACCAATTCGTCCTTTCGTGACACGTGAAATTGTACTTTGATTGGTAACAAATGGTAATTTATGTAGCATTAAGTAATTTAGTTTGGTTTGTATCCTTATCCATGGATGATTTTTGGAGATAGGTTTTCAAAGGTTAGTATTTTTGCATAGACAAAACAAAAAGGACAAAAAATGTACTCTTTATTCTAGACCAATATCCCTATAGTAGATCAGACCAAGTTTGTTATTGTTCACCTACTTTGGCCAATAAAAGGTGGAACCTAGTGCACAATTTTTAACAATGTAGTTCAAGGGAAGGTTTAAAATTTTAATTTTATAATGTAGATTTGAAAATTATTCATTTTTGGGAGATATGTGATTCAAAATTTGTACACATGTTCATAGAAGAGAGACTAAAAATAACTAAGTTCTTGGATCGTTCTTGTATGGTCTATAATGGTTACAAAATAAAAAATTATGAAAGTTCATTCAGTAAAATATTGTTTTATATATATTTCACTCTTGCAGCATGACTGCACACACACTCATTCCCTAAAGGTAGACGAGATAAAGGAATAGATAAATCATACAGAAATTGAATCTCAATCATGAGCGATTATACAGTTAACTATCCATCTTTTCTTACGTTGGTACCTTAAACGTGGAATTGTTGCTTCTTTCATTAATATTGTAAGAACATCAAGTCTTTGTGTCTGTCTGGTCAAGTATTATAAGTAAAATAGTAAAAATAAAAATTAGAAAATTTCTTGTGCAGTGAACAAATCTTTTTGTATATAATAGAAATTTATTTTGTCCATAAAAAACTCCTACTAAAACCTATATTTTATTGTGTCTCTGTTACCTTTTATTTAATAATCTTTCTTTCTCTCTCTCTCTCTAATGGGGCAATAGGGCATCACCTCCCCACTAATGTGGAAACATTAGGAAATGAGCTCCCAAATTTCTTCCCTTTCTGAGTAAGAAATTGGACATATTAACTACTAATGACCTAAAAAGCCCTAAGCTTAACCAACACTAAGAACTCACTGTCAAGGTCAATTTTGTCATTTTCAACAAATAGTAACTAGAATTGTGACCAAGTCAAACAGAGAAGTTACCACAGTGCCATTCATGAGAAAATTGTGACAAGTTGAGAGGAGTTTTTTGTGCAAGATTGTTGAGAACTAATTCTAGAGAGAGAAACACAAGATAGAGAGAGAAGTATGAAGGAAAATGACCTTGTAAATTTGCCAAGAAGATCAGATAGTTGAGGCATTTGCATCAAATTTGTTATAGTCAACCACAAGAACATCAAAAAACCAATCAAATGCCTGAAAAAAAAACATAAATTAAAATCCAAAAATTACCCATTAATCATCTCAAAAAAAAGAAAAATACCCATTAAATTCAACAAAATTGAAACAACAAATTTCAAGAGAACAAGTACAGAGACATACGTCCAAATATTGAGAGTTTCATTGTGCCAACGGAAGAGACTGAAAAAAGCAACATTGATAGGCCAATCAGCTCTATAATGACCTAAAATATACTCATTATCTTTCATATATTCTGGTAATTCCCGATACGTTACTAACTCGTAACGTTTTTTTTCATCCGTTTTATTCTTCTTCTCGTCTTTTGATGATGATTTAGAAAATTTCATATCTTCTTCTTCTTCTTCCATTTGATTTTGATTTTGATTTTGTTGATTTTTTCTTCCTTTTCTTTTCCATAAAATACCCTCTTGATCTTTAGTTGTAGAAGTCATTTTTCAACAAAGGGGATTGAATGGAAGAAAAAGAAGAGATAGAAAGGGGAATTGAAAGCTTTCTTTCTTTCCCTTCTCTTCTCTCTCTATCTCACTTTCTCTCTCTAGATCCCTCACTGTGGTTTCTTTCTCTCTCTCTATGTAGATCTCACAGAGGAGCTTATTATTAATAAGTAGAATTTGGCCAACTAAGACAACCAACCCAACTGCCCACATTTAAAGGCATCTTAACCCCTTTCTTTCTTACATTTATGAATACAGGTTTTAATTATTCTCTTCTTATGCCACGTCACTGTTTTTTTAATTAAAATAACGTTTTTTTGTATTAAAATATTAGCAGGTTTTGATATTAGTTAGATTGGAAAATCATGATCCAAGTTCAGACCATGATATTGAGTTGACTGGTTGTTTGTAGTTTTCAATTGAAAAACAAAGTTATTAGTGTTTCTAAATTATATTTTTAATGAAAAATCGACTACGATCTACGTTAGTCGTTACAAGACATTGATACATCATGAAGATATGATAAGTACGATAAGTGGTCTCAGTTCAACTATTAATGAAAGAGACTTAAAACCCAACAACATGAAATAGACTTAAAACGTAATAAATTTATTACATTATTTACACCTTTAATAATCCAATTTCAATAAACCATAGATTACACCTTCTTTAGGAATCGAACCTGAGACTTTCAGAAATTTAGGATTTATGTCGACACTTTCAACCACTTGGGCAAGCAAGTGTTGACTAGTGCTTAATGAAAGAAAGAGATGATTACAAGATTCATTTTCTTTTACTAGTATAATGTAAAATAAAGATACTCTTTTGTGGTTCCTATATATGATTTTTAAGGGATCAAGATGTTCTTTACCATGTTGTTGCAGTGCTTATATGATTCATGAATATTGATGTATGTGCATGATGTGTTTAAACCTTGTAGTGATTATAACGACTCTCAAGATCCATGTTAAAAACAAATCTCATTTAATCTAACATTCTTTCTCCACACTCTACTTATGGGAATGTAAACAAATGTTCTATTGCAGTCTGAATCCATGACCTAGCATATTAACGAACTTTATGAGACTAGTAATTAGACAAGAGTAATGCTAGAGAACGAGAAAAACTAGATAAATCTTCAACAAAAGTATTGTTTGGCTTGTCATAGTTGGGGGTCAATGAATCAGAATCATCGAAAACAAGATCACGCCAAGCCAAATAAGATTTATGTCAAGAGTACGTAGTTTGTGTACTTTTTCATGTTCCCCAATATTTTTCATCAAAAAAATTCATTTTCTCAAAATTCGCCAAACATTCAGTCATAGATAGATTGACTGAAAATGATTTGTTAGAGGGAAATGTGAATTGTAAGTGGAGATACTATTTTTTCTTTGTTGAACTTAAGTAAGTGAAGATACTAGAAAAGGTAAAAATGAAAAAAGGAAAGGAAATGTAGTGTAACTCAGAAAAGTAGTTCAACTGGTAGATATGTGGATATAATTATTTAAAAGTCAACTATTTGAGTCCTTCCAACCTACAAAAATGTGCACCCTAGTAGTTTATAATGCAAGACCTTGTGCACTAGTGTTGGTGTACAAAAGCATATAAGAATTACGATAGTTAGTACAAAATGAAATTTTACGATTTCTGAGAGTATTGTAAGTCAGTTGGAGACAAATAAACGGGAATTTGGCCAAAACTCCCTAAGAAATTATGACTTTGGTTAAAAAGGATTCATCAAAGTTTTTTAGGCTTCACCTCCCTGATGGCAATTATGTAATTTTCAATTTTACTAAAAAGACCAACCTAACCCTAGTCTAAGAAAATACGTTGCAAACACCTTGCACAGCCTTGCAAACACTTTGCACAGCCTTGCAAAGCCTTGCAAACACCATGCAGAACCTTGCAAACACCTTGCAGAGCCTTGCAAACACCTTGCATGACTTTTGCAAATATCTTGCACAACTTTGCGAACACCTTGCAGAGCCTTGCAAAGCTTGCAAATACCTTGCAGAGCCTTGCAAACACCTTGCAGAGCCTTGCAAAGCTTGCAAATACCTTGCAGAGCCTTGCAAACACCTTGCAGAGGCTTGCAAACACCTTGCAATGCCATGCAAATGGTTCGCAAATTAGTTTTTGAATTGATTTAACATGAAATTTGTTACAAATTATTATATATTGTCTAATAGAATGTTGTAACGAAAAGCTAGCTAAAACCCCTACAAATTCATAATAGTCATTTTATAAGCTCTAGCACCATCATTTTACATTTCTTCGAAAAACTTTTAAAACTTTCATGAAATTCTCAATTTGAACATAAATACCAATCATGATTGTCAAAGAAAAAATATTTCTCACATGCATTTCATCTAACAACTTTATAGCTATTTCAACCAACCTAAGTCTTGTATAACCAACTAACGTTGCATTCCAAGCAACAACATCTCTTTTTATCAAACACATTGTTTGCATCAACTATACTTTCACAACTTCCATATAAATCCAACAAATAAGTTTGAACATAAACATCAAAACTAACAAATTGTCATCTATCATTCATAACTCAATGAAAATAAAGCAATGAAGAACTTGGAGTATACCTTGAAACACTATCAAATTCTCCTTCCATTGAAAGTATATAAATTTTTCTCTCTCTAGAATTTAGAACCAAAAACTAAATCAAACCCCTTAAAAGCATCTTCAAACAACAAGCAAATAGATTAAATCACCAAAACCTAAAAACATCAACCTATCTTATAGCCAAAATCGATTCAAACCCCAGAAATTCTAATCGGCGTCGACAATCCAACTCGGTTCGTTCATGAGAAAAACACAAGTTCCTGATTTATTAGTTAGATTATTACTAAGTACTAGGGTATATCCCGTGCCCTAGGGCACAGACACTTAGATCAATCAAATGTTACAAAATTTATTTTATATTTTACTGAGAGAGAGATTTTTTTTAGTTATTGTTTTTTGGTATTATTTTTTTGTTTCTTTTCTCTTAAATTAGTTATTATTTTATTGAGAGAGAGAGATTTTAATTTCTTTAACCCTTGAAATTTATTTTGTTTCTTTTTTTCTTAAATTAGTTATTTTATTTCTAAGAAGGAAAGGATTATTGTTTTTTAAATAGGTAACTTTAATTCTACGAGGGACCATATTTTAAATTTTGAGAAGGGCTTCTAGACAATATGCATAATTAAATAAGGATGTTTGTCCCAGTCATCGTTTTCCCTTATGTTTTATATAATAGATTTCTAATTGAATGAGGGGTATTTTTTACTCTTAAAAAGTTGGTGCTTTTAAAAATGTTCTTCAAGCCTGTTTTTATAACTTACTTGGGGCCTAGCTAGTTAAAAAGATGAGTTGTCTTTTTAACAAAAAAAAATACAAGAAATTGGGCCTCCGGTCCAATTTCCTGACAAATAAATCCAACATTTCTTTGATTTAAAATTGAATAAAGTTAAGCTGAGCCTATTTTCATAAAAAAAAAAAAATTAAGATTTTTAAAAATAGTCACTGTAGTGTTTTTTCTCATTGGATACCACAACATAGAGAAAAAAACCACAAAATAGCTAGAAATTATAGGGACAATAATTTTAAAGACTAATTTGAGTAATAATGGGTAGTGAGGCAAAAGACTTGAGAGGCAATGGGTTGTTGTAGAAAGTTGATAAATTATAGGTGAACAACGTGCCTATAACTTGTTCATCTCTATTAGTAGATACGATCATTTGAACAAATAAAAGAAAGATATGATTGCAAGTTTTCTTTATTACTTCATTTCACGTTTCATTCTTGGATTTTAAGTTTAGAGAGAGAAGGAGAACTTGGCGTGCAAATCATTAAATTAAGACAAACTAATCTATGTAAAGAAATGAAGATACCTACTAGGTGGGAATATTCTTCTCCTCAAATGGTTAAGCAAAACCTTGTTCTTATATCTTATTTACATTTACCACATGGTAGTTAACATTAGAAGTTTCTTTCTGAAATCATATATTCGTTGTCCTGTATAAAACTAGTATCACTATTGAATAAAACACAGAGAAATCAAATAAATGTAATTTCGAACGATAATTTAGTTGGTAAATTCGGCGTTTATCTTGATTTGTAACATTTCGTAACTATGTAAATTGGTTGTTGCGGGTTTAGGCCGTGCCAAAAAGAATAATATAGTGATCTTGTAATCCCTAAATTACATGTTTGTGGTTTAGGACTTTAAATAAGTAAAAAAGAAATGTATTTTATATGGACTTCAAGAGTTATTACGTTCATTATGGTATGGATGAGTATATGAATTGAACAAGCTGATAACTACCATCATTAATAAAGACATCTTGAGCCCTAAAGATCATATAGAGGCCTTTAAGGTTGTCCTAAGGGCATGAAAACTCGTTCTTACCTTTACTTTACCTATATCATTTTACACAAGTCGATAAAAGAAGAATTCAGGTTCCATCATAAATCGAGTTTGTGGTCTTCGAATTTTCGGAGTAGATACATAACCACCAGACCAAACAGTTATCGACAAATTTTTTTTTTTTTTTTTTGAGATAGAAAAAAATATATACTTAAATAATACAAATTTTGAAATCAAATTTAGTTAGGCATTGAATGAAGGAACCAACCCTAGAGTTTCTTTTATTCAAACAAACAACCCTAGATATGATGTGAATGAAATTGAGGGTTTCTATATAAGAACAATTTTTTTGGTTATATGTCGGTAAGATTTAAAGCAAGGAGATAGGTAACCAACCAAACTCTGCCTTTATATTTTTTTAATATTATTTTGTCACATAAAAATTTAGTTTGTTCTAACCCATAATATAAAGTTTATAACATCATCATATTCCTATGACAAGTTGGAAATTTGCTTAACTATCTTTTCTCTCAAATACAAAAGGAACGAATAATTATTATATCTTTTCATTTTCTTTTTTGTTTTTTAATCCAAACTGTCATTCTAACCTAAACAAATAATAATGGTTACAGATAAGTTATCCAATTATTTTCGGAAATGTGCTTTTCTTTTATATTTCTTTTCGTTTCTAATGAGCTAGTTTTCCTTCAATTTCAAGGTTCTCAAGTTGACAACCAAATTGAAGGTAAGTTGAAAGCCAAACAAAAATCTTTGAGTATGTTATTTGTATTTAAAACTATTGTAACATTCTATTCGATAAGGGGGTCATAATTTTTCAACAGACAAGTAAACAACACAAGAAAGATCTTTGGCCTTAACTATATTTTGTTATATTAACGATGTCGGAAAGTAGTTTTCTGGGTATCTTGATTATGTCGAAAAGTACTTTTGCTATTATCTTTAGAATATTGAACTTGTACCTAGCTCTTCACGACTTCACTGTGTGAGAATAGTTCCACATGCGAGAATAGGTAACTAGCAACCAAGAATATAAAAGTATAGGTCCTATCCACTCATTGTCAATTGGTTTTGAGTTGGATGGCCACAAACTTAACATGGTATCAGAGCTAGGTCCACACGTGATACGCTTAAAAGTCACACGTGCTCCACGTCACCCGTAAAGAAAAAAACACACGTGTTAGGCTCAAAGAACGTCACACGTGAGGGGCGTGTGAGAATAGTCCCACATGGGAAAATGGGTAACTAGCAACCAAGAATATAAAGTATAGGTCCTCTCCACTCATTGCCAATTGGTTTTGAGTTGGATGACCACAAACTATAGGCTTAAAAGTCACACGTGTTCCACGTCACCCGTAAAGAAAAAAATACACGTGTTAGGCTCAAAGAAACTCACACGTGAGGGGCCGTGTGAGAATAGTCCCACATGGAAAAATGGGTAACTAGCAACCAAGAATATAAAGTCACACGTGAGGGGGCGTGTGAGAATAGTCCCACATGCGAGAATAGGTAACTAGCAACCAAGAATATAAAAGTATAGGTCCTCTTCACTCATTGCCAATTGGTTTTGAGTTGGATGACCACAAACTTAACACACTGATGTCGGAGAGTAATTTTTCAGGTATCTTTCGGAAATAATTGATGTGAGGGGATCATTGTGAAAAAAACATGTATAAAACAACAAAAAAAGGAAAAGAAATAGACAAGGCTAGTTATACCAGTAGTAAATAGAAATCGAATATCATTTTTTGTCAATGTCCATGCTCCACGACCGTTTTCTCTTCTTAAATATGGGCCAATCCAGCCTAAAGGCTAATTTTAAAGGTCTTAGCTATACCAAGCAATTCCAAACCAACAAAACTCTGCTTAGTTTCATTAAGAAGTTACTACTAGGTCATTCTAAATCCACATTTCAATTAACTGCAATCCAAATTACAAACAACCCAGTTTTTGTACACAAGTCTCCTAGCAGAAAAACACCTCTGCCAGTTATTACAAATTTACAGAAGAACACAAGGCGATAATGCACTTCTATATTGAACTCCATTCATTTTCGACAAATCCCTTTAGCTTCACAAAAGGTTTATAAAAATCGCTTTCGTTTATGCTTGATAAGGAGAACCGGTAGTTTAAAATTTTGATAGTCAAATGACCAACAATGGCTTTTTAAAACGAAGTCACGAATAGACCCTTACTTGAAATCTCCGAGTCCAGAAACGATATTTGAGCACAAACTTTATACGAGATAATTGCATAAGGTGAACGAAAGGTCATACCGAACTGGAGGTAGAAAAACTAGAATTTGTACTCTTTATAGGGTTTAAGAACGCCAAGTTTCTCGAGTGCTACTCGGATGTCATTGCTGCTGCATCCTTCATCAGAATGGATAATGTTGGGACTGTCAAATGGCACAAAATCTTCGAGTGGGTAAGGTCTGTTGGAGTGAAGAACGGTTTGGGCGGTTGAGCAAACTCCCTTCAATATAACGGTCTTATGACTTCCACCTAATAATCCTTCATAATCTGTGTCTCCACATTCTCCGGCTAAAACTACCATGTTCGATAACTCTGTACCCCAACGGATGTATAGGTGTACCTGAAAGAGATTTATATCCTAGAAACTTATACGCGTCCATTCAGAAGCGAGATATAGACTGAAATATTAATGTTCAGAATATCAGGCACATATTAAAACAAGTCGAACTAATAGAATTTGAATAGCCATATGATTAAAAAAAAAATTCTGACATGTTCATGGTGCATTATACCGATGGCATGGAGAAGAGTGGGAGTTGTGAACAGTCGATAATGACATTGGCGAACTTAGTCTTTTTATTGGTATAGGGTTAAACGGCCGATAAATATTGGTGGATTTCTTCACGAATGTTAAGGCAGAAGGACAAAATCAAACTTGTAAGTGACAAAAACTGTCTGGACTAGAGAATTCAACCAATTAGAGAAACATAAGTAGCTTCCGATTTTATAGGTCAATGAGAACAAAGTGATAGTATGATTAGAAAGAGCACTAAACAGTTTAGGTCAGACATGTGCAGAATATCTAAGCATAGTGAAATTTGAGTTAGAAGTAATTCGGCTCAGAACTAGGCCCTAGCTCAGGCAGGCACGAGCCTAATATTTATCTGGTAATAAAACATGTATACCTGAGTGCTTGGCCGAACAAATCGATGATGATGTTAACAATAATAGCATGACGATCGATGAATTAGAAGGAAATGCAAAAAAGGTCTGGCAATAAAACATTATATACCGGAGCGCTTGGGCTCGAGATGCCAGCACAGGAATTACATGGAGCTTGGTACCATTATGACAATACAAAACATGACTACGGAGAGCACCGATTCTCATATGTTTCCGAAGCTCCTTAATAGGTGGAATCTGCGAAAGAAATAGAATTAGGAGTCACAAACATGAGAAATGTAATTGAGAAAAACAGTCTTGGAGCTGATAGTTCACTTACCAATGATGGATAATATAGATCACCTCCACTGTTGCAGATAAAAGCATCAAAATCAGTTGGTTTTAGTCCTCCAGATGCCAAGAGAGACTGTACTTCTGCTATGGTCAAAGCTGTTGACAAAATAAAGCCTATTGAGCCTGACATTCTCTCCTTGCTCGTCGACTTAAAAGCATTTTTAATCGTTTCAAGATTATCTTTGACATTTTCATAGTCCACAGCAATTACAATAATGTACTTCCTCGAGTCAATCTTATGGGCGTTTTTATTACCGTCCGACCATGCAAAAGCAGCATTACTTTTGATACCACTTGAATTTTATTCAGAATCTAAAGCTGTATCAGTCGACTCACCCTCCACAATTCTATCTCCATCCGATTAAAGGCTCAAGTTTAATGAAGTACCATGTATATCTCTTAAAGAATCAGTAGGTGAATCTGAGTCTGAGTTACTGAATGATTCATTAGTTGTTTCCCATTGAGGTTTCCTTGGTTTACAACAGGCTAAACGAGATAGGTAAGTCTTGCAATGCTCTGGCAATGAAAATAAATGAATATTCTTCAATCCGTTCTGACGGCATCTAGCCCAAAGTTGTTTGTCAGCAACAAGCTTCAAGAGAGCATCAGAAATTGCCTTCTGGTCATGGGAATTAACAAGGAGGACCATTATCAAGAACCTGTACCAAGAGGGAGGGGGATGGAGTGGTGAACTATTAGCATAGGAAGCTAAAAACCTTCACATTTAAGCATCGAAAGTTTAGAAATATAAGATCGTATAAATAAGAGAAGTCAATTAGTTTCAGTATCGTGATAAGAAGAGATGCATTAGTACTTGACATTTCATCAATATCCTCTAGATTACCCATTATTAATGTCTGCAACAATAGAAGATGTGAGAATAATTTTGTGAAACATATAAAAGCTCTGACTGAATAGCATAATTTCCTTGTTTACCCAACTTACAAGATTAGCAAGCTCCCTTAACTCACGGCATTCTCTGAATGCTTTGACCAAAGTTGTGATGTTCTTTTTAGGGTCCGGCCTAGCTAACACAAGGATCATTGGCTTTCGGGGATTTGTAAAGAAACGCATTATCTGCCAAATACAAAAATGGCTTACAAAATAATAATGAAGTAGGAACGATAAGATAAAACTTATTAGATTACAGAACAACCAAAAACTAAATTTCCAATCGAAAATTAAATTAAATTGTGTCACCTGACCCCCAGTATCTGAATCACGACCAATTAAGCTCCAAAGTTTCGCCTCGTATGAGACCATGAAGACTGCACCAAGACTGGTTGTTAGAAGGCTATGGAACAAGATGCATGTAATGAGATCGTAAGGTTCACGGAGGATGAAATAATACCAACATTGTGCTCCACGTCATCCGAAACAAAAATAAAAATAAAAAACAAGTGTTAGGCAAACCACGCCACACGTGAGGGCAAGGGCGGAGGCAGGAAGAGACCACCCTGGCTGCAGCCAGGGTACTTTTGTTAATTTCTCATAAGGGCTGGGTATTTTGGTAAAACAGCCGGGGGTCTTAAATTTTTTTTTTTTTTTTTTCCAATCTGTTGAAACATGGAAGTGAAGAACTAGAGAGAGAAAGTGCCGTGAACTTCATAGAGTTGCCGAGAGGAATCTGAATCCGACTATTGGAGAGAGGAAATCGAACCTAGGGTTATTATATAAGCTAATCCAGAGGTAAAGAGATCTTCACTCTTCAAAGACTTCAACTCTTCATCATCTTAATTTTTAGGGTTTCAACTTACATGAGCTCTTTGAAAATCTATTTCTAGGTTAGAAATAATTTGTTTTGGATAATTAGTAAAGTTGTGAATAATTTTAGTTACTTGCTATTGAATTATTGATGTTAAATCCCTTATTCAAAAGGTAAATCGTTTCAAATTTAAAGATCTCATTCCTTCCATTATTTAGGGCAATTTTTAGCTGGTCTAAGTTGTTCTCTTCAAATGTACAAATTTCTTCATGGACTTGATAGTTTCGATACAGTTTTTCCCTCCTGTTTTTGGAGAATTTTAGAGATTGTTTCTCAATTATTAGGTTGCTCTTACAATTTCCTTCTATTTAGTTAGCCTCTTTTCAAAAAAAAAAGAAACTAATAATTTTGTTAGATTAATCTGTTCATGATGTTTGGGTCTGAATCTCGTTTAGTTTCGTTCATTCCAAATCCTGTGTAGTTTCGGCGACTATATATTTACCGTAAGAAGAATTTTAGTTATACAAAATTTAGGCTAGCCCTGTGTAGTTTCAAATCCTGGCTCCGCTGAATCTCCTAATTTTTTGACTGATAATTGCAGCCCTTGACGGTGTAGTTCTGGCCTTCGTAGGGATATTAAAATCTGGGTTCAGTTTAAGGCCTGCAAAGTCAGGGAAATAATTACCTTTATCCGAACAACCCCCACCCGATAGATTGTGAAAAAGATACCTTTATCCTAACAACCCCCACCCGATAGTCTCTCTCTCTCTCTATATATGATTGTAACCGAAATAACGTTCGATGGCAAGCTTACACAAGATCAGAACTTCTGCATCTAATAATACCCCTCTTCTCTGTACCAGAACTCATCAAATTTTTGCCCTAATTTTGATTGCCACCACATTCTTCCTCACCAGAACCTTCGATCAATCCTTAAGTTCCTGTAATTACTTTTCCAACGGAGTTAAGCGATCTCAAGATCACTTCTTTATCAACAATGGTGGAACCATTTCTTGGCCTAGCCGTGCATACGGAAATTCTCTCGATCTCAAGATTTATGTTTATAATGAGAATGAAATTGATGGATTGAAGGAGTTGATGTATGGACGAGATGGTAAGATCTCTCCTGATTCTTGCGTTAAAGGACAGTGGGGAACTCAGGTATATGATTCTTTTTCCTTCATTTATGTATAAATTAGATATCTATGTGCTTAATTTCCATATGAATCTGATGTTTCTTGTTCTGAATTTGTACAAGTTTTCAAATTTTTGTTTGTAATAACTCTCTTTAGCTATTCCCTGAAGTAAAAATGGATTTCTAGGGGTTTAGTTCTTATCTTCTAATACTAATTTTTGAAAGAAGGATTGGAAATGAAAATTTTGTACGTGGCTCAAGTTCTACAGTTCTACCATTCACTGAAGTTTCTGAGTAATTTTCTAAACCGTTCAAGTATTTTTGTATGTTGCTATTAGGTTAAAATTCATAGAATGCTTCTTGAGTCAAGGTTTCGCACCTTAAGGAAGGAGGAAGCAGATCTGTTCTTCGTTCCAACTTATGTTAAATGTGTAAGGATGATGGGTGGTTTGAGTGATAAGGAGATAAATGCAACATATGTGAAGGTATTATGTCTTTTATTTCTTTAATCCTTATGTAGATTTCATTACCCAACTTTTATTTGTGATAACTCGTAGATAAAGTTCTGAGGCTTCCCCTCATAGTATGGGTTTTATTCGAGCTAGCTCTTATATTCGTCATTGAAAGAACTGACGTAATTCTCTAGGTAGTTCAATCAGATAGTAATAGGGGTTACCTTAGAAATCATTTTCATGGCGTTGTGTCACAGTTCTCATGGCTCTCATCATGGGGTAGTTTATGGGTACATGTAATTATCATTTATCACATTCAAGTGATGTATCTGTGTCATTTGACGTTAAGATCTTTTTAATTAAATACTGTTGTAACATTATTTTGTAATATTGTGAAGCAGTGACAATTCACCATCTGACTAGTATTCTAAATTACTCGATAATATTAGTTGATCATATTGTAAGGGGAATCTTCATTTGTGAAATACGAGTAGTAGTGTTCTTTTCCGAGTGTAAAGTGTTCTCTCAATTCTGAGTTACATGAAAAAATTACACAACTTTTAACTGTTATTTTCATTGATATCAGGTTCTAAGTCAAATGCAATATTTTCGATTATCAGGTGGACGTGACCACATATTCGTTTTCCCCAGGTAGCTCTTTTTCTTTACTGCTTTTTGGTATCGGTGATACATGGTGTGTTCAATCATTGGATTCGTGAGTCTCAAGGAATTTGAATATTTATTAGGAAGAAAATGCTAGGATTCTTCCCATTCTTGACGTGTTTTCAACTAGTGAGGATCCTGTCGTAATGTGGATTTTCTAACTGGAATTCATCATGTTATTTACTGCTCCAGAATCTGGAGTTCTATGAATTTTCTTATAACATGCAACTTGTGTACTAAAATGAAAAACCTCCAGTAAATCCTACCAACTCTTCGGTGGCAGGACTTCACATACTTGCATTTTAGTTCCCTTTGCAAACCACAATTCCAGAATTTCTGGCAACCAAAATCGTGAGGTAACTTAAAGGGCAATCTATACTTATTCCTCCGAAACCTTTCTCCTGAATTCTATTCGCAACCACCCCATAACATAATATGTATGACATGTATAAGATCATAACGGGCATCTCAAAAAATATAATGTGCTAGCAGCCGCAGTTCAGGTTTTTAATGTGTTGATGCATCTACTGTTCCTTTCTACCATTGCAGTGGTGCTGGAGCTCATTTGTTTCGTTCTTGGCCCAAATACTTAAATCGATCTATCATTCTTACTCCTGAGGTACTTTATATATATTCTTGTACATACCATTTTTAAATGCTTGTAATAATCTAAGGTGATGGAGACAGTTCCAATACAAAATCTTTCAACAAAACGGCTGCCATTATCTCAGTTTTCTTTGGTCTGGTCATATTTCTTTATTTGCTCATCAGAAGAAAACAAATGATTCACTTGTCTCAGTTCACTTGGTTCATTACATACTATTGAATTATTCCGCGTAAGAAGGTTTCTTAAATTCCTTATACCATATGTATTATGGCGTAGGGGGATCGGACAGATAAGAGAGATATAAGTGCTTTTAACACATGGAAAGATATCATTATCCCTGGAAATATTGACGATAGCATGACAAAATATGGAGGTAGCTTAGTCCAACCTCTGCCTTTATCGAAGAGGAAATATTTAGCGAACTTCTTAGGGCGTGTTCAAGGAAAGGTTGGTCGTGTTAAGCTGGTAGAACTTGCAAAGCAATTCCCACTTAAGGTATATTTGTTTGTCATCTCTGAAATTTCACAATTTTCATTTGCTTTGATGCTTCTTAACTGTTGATTAAATTTTCCTTTCTCTTTTTACCTAAGCCTCAATCTTCATCAACAAGTCATTACAATACATGGTTGAAAACCAAGAGACTGTAATTTGATTTATATCTTTGGTCAATGTAGTTTCCTCCTTTTAAACTATTTTTGCTGAATGTATGAACAGTTGGAATCTCCAGAGTTGAAGTTCAGTGGCCCTGACAAACTGGGAAGGAAAGAATACTTTGAACACTTACGAAATGCAAAGTTCTGCTTAGCCCCACGCGGTGAATCATCATGGACCCTTCGGTTTTATGAATCTTATTTTGTGGTTAGCCTCTCTCTCTCTCTCTCTCTCTCTCTCAAACACACACATACACCAATACACTGACACACACAGTTACCTTCAAAGTTCAAAGCTACGAGCATACTAAATTACCTCACTGTGTCAACAGGAATGTGTTCCTGTAATCTTATCAGATGAGGTCGAACTACCTTTCCAGAATGTTATTGACTACAGTCAGATATCAATCAAGTGGCCATCTACTCTCATAGGTCCTCAACTCCTGGAGTACCTAGAATCAATTTCTGGCAAGTCCTCACTCCTTTAACTTCTCAACTCAGCTTCAGGAAAAAAGAAAAATTCTATTTATATTTATGCTTTTACCAGTCACTAAAAGAATATCATGTTGATGATTTGATCCTCAGATGAAGAGATAGAGGCCATGATAACTCGTGGAAGACAGATCAGATGCTTATACGTTTATGCTCCAGAAACAGAACCTTGTTCAGCAAATATGGGGATAACGTGGGAACTTCAAAGAAAAGTAAGACAGTTTCATCAATCTGCAGAAACATTTTGGCTACATAATGGATCTGTTGTGAACAGAAATTTGGTGAATTTTCGGAAATGGAAACCCCCAATGCTTCTGCCATGATATAACGGTGTCCATTCAACTCTGATAATTTTTTTGCACCCAAACAAAGATGCCGGCAATTCAAGAAATCGGGTTGCCAAGTTCGGTTGGTGCTCTGGCTAGGCTGACCTATATGTTCATACATCTCAAAGCAATGTCACAACCCCAACGAGTTATATCGGTTGGTTGGGCTGAGTTTCTGCTCCATGTATTTGAACTTCATTAAGGAAGATAATTCATTTGATGCCTTCAAGGAAATCAATGTTGTGGGTTCCATTTTCATTTTCTTTTCCTTGTATGCCTTTTGTGTGTTATGATATGATTTTTGTAATATGCTCGAGCTCAAACTGTGATGTTAGAGTTCCAGCTAATAATGGTAGTATATTTCCACGTGATATAGCAGTATTTAGAAATATTCTTACCACATTTCAAACTGTTATATTTGAGGTTGAGCTCATTAAATTGTAGATCTTTCTCTTATCTAAGCATATAAGCGGAAGCAGAGGTAGCCGAGTCACTGGTTGTGTAGGCTCATATGGAGACGACTATGGACTTCTTTGTACTTAAGAGAGGACCGTGCGGATCATGTGATCCGGTGGCCCTTCTATAGGGCCTCGGATCACTGGATTCGTGACCTAAGAGAGGACGGGACGGATCAAGTGATCCGTCTGGTCCTTCGGATCGCCAATTTTTTATATTTTTGGATTTTTATTTTGAAATGGAATATAACTTCCTTTTGTTTTGGGAGAAGATGGAAGAAGCAAAAAGATGAACGCCACCCACGTTAAAATACGGTGCTTGTAGAGAACTCGGGTCAATGATCATCGACCCGAGTGAACGAAATGGCCGTCCGCTAACAACTTATTGACCCGGTGCCTTTAGAAGCACCCTTCATCATATAATACGTGTAAGAATAAAATGGCCTAAACAGTCACACATGTGTGATGTGTCCCAACATATTTAACAATGTTTTCAGTCTAAACTGTCAACTTTGAGTTGTAAATTAATCTCGTTTAAATGCCATATACCATTTGTTTCCAA
Organism: Eschscholzia californica; assembly: GCF_041429995.1. Classification (NCBI taxonomy): domain Eukaryota; kingdom Viridiplantae; phylum Streptophyta; class Magnoliopsida; order Ranunculales; family Papaveraceae; genus Eschscholzia; species Eschscholzia californica. The sequence goes on from NW_028238472.1 coordinate 47,418,578, forward strand.
GAGATCTCTCCTATAAAATAAGGGAAGTTTTATAAGGCCTCCCCATGAACCATTTTACTTGGTAAATTATCATTTAGGGGGGGCCTTTTAGCAAAAATGAGGGGCCCTATAAAATCTCCCATAAAATAATTATACTTGGGGCTTATCCCTTGTAGTTTTCATTCCCTTTTGGATGCTACAAAGGACACATTTGTGAAGCAAAAAAAATACCACATAGTGAAAGGTCATGGTCACCACAAATTATACTTTTTTTTTTTTTGTTGAAACCACAAATTATACTTATCTATTCAAGATTTTGAGGAGTTGTAAATTATATTTGTTAACTCTAAATATCTGCCCTCAAATACTTATTTGGGAACTCTGAATCGGATCAAGCTGAAGCGATGGGGTGCATGTAAAATGGCTTTGACGTCGGGCTTGTGAGCGTGGTCCATGTGCCTTTACTTTCCGCTCACAATAGGACCAAGAAGACTATGTTTCGGTAAACCTGCGCTCTGGTACCATTTGTGGATATGGATTATAGGCCTACTTGCCTCCAAGTTGTTAGTTGTCTGCAGTCTATCTCACCCCAAAAACTAGATTAAGAGGTGAGACTTTCACTTTCCCTCACATAGGAAGTGACCACCACCTCCTCCACAACAAACTGGGACTGAACACCAACTTGACTTACCGCTTAGGCCCAATGCTCCAGTAATGGTTTCAAAGGGACCCAAGCGCAGCTCAACAAAGCTAGTGGGGCAATCGGACAACATGTCTCACGCTTTGGGCTACACCATTTTCCTTCTCCCAAGTTAGGTATTGGGTCACATTACCACCGCTAGCCAGAGTCATAAAAATTGCCCTAACAATCATTAAACCTCTAAACGATATCAAATTACATGTCTTTCCTAAACCTAACAAAAGAGTATTTGCTCCCCTCAACCCCTTAGCTTGTTTATATTGACATCTTCCTTTTTGCAGGAAAGCCTTTTATTAAGAGTTTCAAAGATGAAGGTATGAAACTATATGATAACATCTCACATTTGTATTTTGGTTTTTCTTCTCTGATACAAAATGTTAGTCCAAGTATGAACAAGCATAAATAGCTTTTCCTAGCAGTGAATTTACCAGTTTAAAATCAATCTAAATGATCTTTACAAAATTGAAACCTAGGAGAGGGTTACTCAGTATTGATACTATAAAAGCTCTTCAAATAAGCTACATGTGTACCGAAAGGGCGCTTACAACTATTTGCTATCTAGATGTAATTTGTGAAACTGAAGTGAAAATGTTGGTTCTTTTGTTGAAATAGAAGTCAGAACAATCATAACTCACATCTACTGAAAAGAATAAAAATGTTGAATTTAAATTACCAGTAGTAGAGAAAGGATAAATTTAGGAAGTCGATGTTGTTCATGAAGAACCGAATTGAAAAAGATTATTCAGATTGAAGATCCGGAACCGTAATCTCTTCCACCTGCTCCTAAATAGGTAAGGATGCAACCCTAATATATGCTCCGGCATAAAGTCGTGCCTCGTTAATATTCCAACTACTGGTGATCTCTGCCATTATAAAACCAAAGTAATAAAACTAGTTAGAAGATGAACAAGTAAAAAAAGAGAAGAGTAGCATTATATACCAGAGAAAAATAGAATTAGAACATATAATGCTTCTAAAGTTGTAAATAAGAGATGATCACATATGTCTCTAACATGATATCTTAAGTCTGTGTTTTTTCTCGTAAGTTAATGAAATCCAGTTAAGGCCTGAATTGACTTGAGTCAGGTATTAGAACATTTGTTTTTCTCTAACCCATCTGGATGGCGGATTTGCTTGAGTTTGGGTCCATTTGATTCAAAAACTCAATTTCAGAAGAATCAGGTTCAGACACAAAAGAAAAACAAACACCGCCTTAGTGAAGCTGATAGATAGCAAGGTAAGTAGCAACCGTTCGATTTTCTTCTATTAAAGTCAGATCTGAAATCTGACTCGAGAACTAACTCGACAGGAGTAATATCTGAAGATGTTCCATTTTTACTCTTTGAGTTTGACTAGCGTGAATCGTTTGAATGAAACTACTATTTTCCAATATAAATCAAACATATCTAAATGGTAGGATAAATATCTTAGTAAAACTACTAGTTTGCTTTCAAACAAGTCAGATGTGGATGAGTCCGACTCAGGTCAATGGACACAGACGAGTAAAATTCAGCCACTGGGGAAAATTTCCAAGATAGAAACTCAAAATAGAACTAAAATTTAATCTACAACTACAACGATCCCTATATATGTGGTAAGAGCTAGTAACATATATATATATATATATATAACATTTAAGACAGTAATTAAATATAACAAGTAATGAAAAGGAAAGTAGAGATGAATTATTACCCCGAAGGTTTTTGGAATCACCAAAAGATGTCTCAAACCAGCTTCTCTGAAGAGCATCAAAGCCTTTGCTAATGACATTGTCTCCACAACAGTATAAGGGGAGCTATTTGTAAATGGATGCAAATCTATGAACATCTCCATCTCTTCCTCTGTCAATTCTATATCTTCGATCGTATCATGTTTTCCTAGACCTCGTTTTGCAAAATCATCAGCACATAGCTGTTGGAAAGCATCAATTCCTGTCGGAATTGGACTGGACAAGAAAACTTTTTTCCTTAGTAACACAATAAGATATGCCCGAAGAACTAAACCATATAAAAGCGGAGCATCTGACAATGGAGGTTCATCAATCACAGGAAATCCATTATGCCTTGTAGTTTTAAGGACATGAACGATATTTCGGACTTTCTCGATGCCATTAAAGACCACAAGTGGGCCTGTCACAACATCACCAACAGTAAGCTGTCTCATATATGGTTCTGCGTGAGCTTCAAGGTATGGAAATCCCTTCAATTTCATGATAATGTCGTAGATATTCCCGTTACAGGTATCAGCTACTGTCTTGGATACGAGTAGAACTAACATTATCAATGGCAATAACAACAAGTTGTTGGTGAGTTCCAAGAGAATAACACATATCGACACAGTTATCCTCATAGATCCACCGAGAAGAGAAGCAGCACCCAGTACAGCGAAAAGGCCATGGTTGAGATTAGAGTTTGAACCCATCAATATTCCAACAAATCGTCCGTAAGAAGCTCCGGTTACTATAACAGGCACAAATAGACCTGTAGGAGCTACTATACCATAACTCAAGATACTGAGGAAAAAGCAGGTAATGAAGAAGATGAGAACTGAGAAGGGGTGGAATTCACTGTCAGTGTTTTTACTGAAAAGGTTTCTAATGGCATCATCATTTGTGTTGAAGAAAAGGCTAGCGAGATCGTTATAATGACCAAGAGGACATTGATACTTCTTGTAGTTACCAGATCTGCCAATTGTTGGGCAAGCTTCAGATGCATCAGCAGGGCAAGGTCGGCAAGGTGCCAGCCATGGAAGTCCAAATAGTAAACATGAAGTAAGAATGGATATTGCACCGGCAAGAAGTATTCTGTAAACGATTCCTTTCCTTTAAAGAGAAAAAAATAAAGAACAGTAAGATTTTCATCTTCTGTAAAAGAACAATATTTTATGACTCAAAGAGAGACAGATAGAGAGAAAGACAGTACTCACTCGTTAATGTAACTGTAAACTCGGAGGACCTTCTTCAAAAGAATGTTGTACAAACCACCCAAAAGGCCACCAATAACTCCAAGAACAAGTACAGGGGGTACATCAGCAATATGATATGCAGTACTTGCTGATGTGACATCAAACATAATCAGCCCACCCTTACCAAATAATCCACATTTACCACTATTACAAACATCAATCAAAGCCCGAAGAACGATGGCAGTCACAGCTGTGGTGAAGAATGTTCTCCAAAGGAGAGAACTTTTCCACCTACATAAGAAAATTCTGGCCGTTAACATTGATCATATAGATGATTTTCGATTACTAAAAGGACTCAAGATGCATTCCAAATGCAGTTGGAGAAAGTAATGAGGAACTATCTTCATTAGTGCGATTCAATTAACAGAACAGGAAAGAGCTTCAATTGTTGTTTGAAGCAGTTTAGAATGATGCAATATCACCTGAACTCAGATGAGAGAAATGGTAGGATAATATTTGATGTCTACACTCTATAACTCCTAGGAGGTAACTGCTCGTCGCAATGAGATTCCTAATCAATGGACCCTTCCAGGGAAACTTTAGACCAAAACACTGCTCATCGTTTTGTCTAACTGTCGGATTTATCTCGCGGATCGTCTGAGAACATTATATAAACTAAGTTGCTAGAGTGAATTGAAACCAATCACAAGAAGAATACATGAGGCAAGAAAAAAGGAAAGGATAATACTAAACAATCACAAAATAAGCAAAACAAGAAAGTGGAGCAATACCATGATGCCATTTCTTCAAGTGCAAATAGAACACCACCAACTGGTGCACGAAAAGCAGCAACAATTCCAGCAGCTGACCCACAAGTTACAAGATCACGCCTATCTCTATCATTCTTGAAGACCCGTAACCATTTCCATGTCAACCCGTATTTCTTAGACCCACCCTGACCCAACAATGCTGCAATACATGCACCAGTGTGCACCAATGGTCCTGCCTTGCCCACATTTAGAGAAGCTGACACGGCCGATATGCTACCAATGATCTGTTAAGTTGAGATGAAAGATCTTAGATGATGAAAATTTTCAGAAGACTAAAAATGTTATGCACATTCAAAAAGAAGACCAGAGAACTATAAATAGATTCGACGGATACTTCGAATGAAGCATTGAGTGACAGGTCTCGGAAGAATATGCATTCAATCTTTACATCTAAGTCACCAATTCTGAATCGAATATTTTCCAAATGCTGATCTTTTTTGAAAGAAAATCCAAAACATAAAGCTCTAAATCATTACCTTTATAAAAAGAGTTCTAATAGAGAAAATCTCTGGTGCGTCGACACCATTCAAGAAAGCTTTAACTTCCGGTATACCCGAACCAGCAGCTGCCGGAGCAATAAACGCCGTGATGATTGACGAGAACAGAGTAAGAACAAAATTCGAAACAGCGAAAACAGCAAAAGCCATTCCAAATCTTCACAAAACCAGAAAATTCATAACATTTAGACCCCAAAAAAAATACAAAAATTTGAACTAATCAATTAAGTAAGAAAAAAAAAAATCAGCAGTTATAGTAATTACCGTCTATCAAACATATAATTTGAAGTGATCACAAACTTCAATCCAGAAATATTCTCAACAGCAAGATTATTGAAGAAACCAACAAGACCAACCAAACTACCAATGAGAAAACAAAATATCCATTTCATACATATATACTGAAAAATCTGAAGATTACCACGACTTCTCCAATCCTGTTTGAAGAAATCATTCTCAGTTATCCTGAAAAATTTCCACCACAACAACCAAATCACTTAAAATCAAACTCAAAATTCAGTAAAAACGATTAAGAACTAAACTAAAATCAAACAATTTGAATCAAAATCAACACTTTTTTGATTGGATAATTGAAGAAACTTACTCATAATCTAAACTTTCGATTGGACAAAGATTAACACCAACAATTGCAACTTGAGATGTTGTATTAAGAGCAGATCTACGAAGTGGTAAGTGATTTTGAAGATCAAGTAGTGGTTCAATTAGTATTGAAGATGGAGTTTCTTCATCATCGATGATTGTTTCCATTGAATTGAATTATTAGGGCTTTTTTTTACTCGCTGATTCTCACGTATTTAGTGAGAGAAAGAGACTAGAGACGGAAAGACTAGAGAGAGAGAGTTTTTGTTTCCGTTTATATAATGTTTGATTGGCAAAGAAAATTGGAAGACCCAAAACCGAACATATCTACAACTAAAAGTCCTTGACTCAATTTGAGTACCAATTCCCTTCAGTGATGGAATTATTTTGAGTTAATTTTGTTTTGGTCCCAAATTTGTGACCAACTCACAGTTTTAGTTCAGATAAGTATCATAGTTTCTTATTAGACCCCAATGTTTACTAAATAGCAACTTTGCCAAAGGGTTTATTGGTAAAGGGGCGCTGTTAGAATCTATATTCCTATGTCATGTTTTGAGTTTGGCTTTGAACTCTGTGCAATCATAACATGCCATGCGTATTAAGGACAAGGTAGGTCAGATCAAGTCGTCAAGTGGAGGAAAATGTTAAAAAAGAAAAATACAAGAATAGTTGTTCTAAAAGGAGAAAATTCAAGAGAGTTGGAGGGGGAGAAAGAGAAAAAGTTAGTATATGGGGTAGACAATAAGACTCTCATTGGTGATCAATTGAAAAGATGTGAGACGTATTTGTTGTACACCATTGTAAAATGGTCACTAGTATTATAATTTTTTTTTTTTTTTTTTTTTTTTTTTTTTTTTTTTTTTTTTGATAATAGCTTTCATAAATAAAATATTCAGTAACCATACAAAGTTCAAGTATCATAAGTAACAGTAGGCTACAAGGAATACTTAAAGTTAACTGAAAGGACTAAAAGCAAATAGCTTAAGTCGAAGGATGTAATGCAGATTTAGCCAATTGATGAGCCTCTGAATTGCAAATTCGGGGGCAGAATTGTAACTCCACATTGCTACTCCTGATGTCATTCCGCAGCATCCCTAATTCCCTAGATAAGCGCCACGGTAACACACAATCTCCTTCAGAGAGCATATCCACCATTGATTTCGAATCCCCTTCTAAGATATATAAGCCCAAACCCAGCTCTAACTAGTATTATAATTTTATTAGTTAATGTTAGAGTTAATTCCTATTTGGCCCCCTACTTTGTGACAAACTTTCTTTATGACCCTTTACTTTATTTTTCAAAATAAAATTAATTATAACCCATGAACTTCCACGTCACATCTCTCTCTCTCCAACTCACCTCTCTCTCTCTCCAACTCACCCTTGTCTTCTACAACGAAGGTCACCGACCGGAAAATTTTTCGGCCGGGGACCTAAACATAAAAAAAAAAAAAAAACTCTAATCTCTCTAAACACTCCGGCAAAGGAGTTTCCCTTTTCTCCGGAGTCGGTCTGTTCTTGAACAGAATGACCTGATCTGTTCACGAACAGACCTTGAAGGGAAACCCCTTCGCTGGAGCGTTTAGAGAGATAGAGAGAGAGAGATGAGAGTTTTTTTTTTATGTTTAGGTCGACGGTCGAAATTTTTTCCGGTCGGCGATCTTCACCGGAGAAGACAAGGGTGAGTTGGGGAGAGAGAGATAGAGAGGTGTGAGGTGGAATTTCATGTGCTATAATTAACTTTATTTTGAAAAAATATATATAGGAAGGATACTTGCACATTTACACTAAAAAAGAGGGTCATATTTGAATTTATGAAAAATAGAGAGAAATGTGAGGTGGAGAGAGAAATGTGAGGTGGAAATTCATGTGTTATAATTAACTTTATTTTGAAAAAATATATACAGGAAGGGTATTTGCGACATTTGCACTAAAAAAAGGAGTTCATATTTGAATTTATGAAAAGTAGGGGGTCATAAAGAAAGCTGGTCACAAAGTAGGGGGTCAAATAAGAATTATAGTTGATTTTTTTTTGTTTAGATTTTTTTTTGTTGAACTTTTTCTTTAGATCTTTATATCAAAATCTTTCATGTTTTTTGTTTTCTCTTCCCATCACCAATTCACTATCTAGACGGAAATTGAAACCCAAAACAGAAAACCTTAGACCAGTGCGGGCAAGAGAAAGATAACAAAATAAATAAATGGAGATGGTGGATGATGGATACGGGAATGGTCTTCGTCACAAAAGAGATAATGACCGTGGCGGATGATGGTGAAAGGAGAGAAGATGAAGAGAAAAAAATGGTTTCCAGTGAAGATTGTTGATTAATGGTTGGTTTGGTGCGAAATTTTAATCGAGCTCCACATATCGCCACAGGAAAATAAAAAACTAAACAATTGTTCAAAATTAATTAAATTTTAAAAAAAGTTTAAATAAATTTTTATTAAGTACAAATTTCATTTATATTTACACTCTTTAATGTAAGTAATGAATCTAAAAAAATCACAATTTTTATTATAGGAACTATAATACAACAAAATAAATATATGATTACGGACAAACAATATATTTTGGTGGTAGAATCACACAAAACTTAGGCTACTAAGTACCTATAAGAACCTTTTAACAAAAAAAAAAAAGTACCTATAAGAACTAAAAAGAAAGCTCAACAAGACCGCATTAGAACTTGGTGGAAATAATTCTTCTATTGCCAAAGAACTCTCAAGTACAAATTTGTACAAGCACGCTTTCCAAGTCACTCACTTGGAACTCTCGCTTGCTTGAATCACTTCTTGGATGATTTACAAATGAGGGTTAACCCCTAGTTATACTACTAGACCCTTACAATGGAATATCAAGATTATAACATACGTCTAAGATCTAAGAGTTTGGAAGTGTGGAAATCTCTACAAACCTTGTAGAGTACTCCTAAATGCTTCATATATCTTTAAATAATTCCTTCTTTGGCAACTCATAAATGTGTCAAACATAGTCCAAGTCATTTGCTAGGCCTAATATATTGTCCTCTTGAGTTTTTGCAATTAAGTTTAAAGGCTCCCACCAAAGAAAGGGTTTCACATATGTCCATAGATTGGTCCATTATTTAGCCAAAATTTTATGGCCGTGACAGCGTACACCACTATTGGCACTTAGATCCTTACACAATACTGAGTATTTAAAAAGAGTTAATTCCTATATGGCCCCCTACTTTGTGACCAGTTTCTTTTATGGCCCCCTTTTTTTCGTAAATTCAAATATGGCCCCATATTTTCAGATAAATGTCATTACTACCCTTCTTAATTCTAAATTTAAAACAATAAAAAAAATTATTTCCACCTCACCCCTCTCTCTCCACCTCATCTCTCCCTACACCTCACCCCTCTCTCTCTCTCCAACTCTCCTCTCTCTCTCCTACTCACCCCTTTCTTCTCCGGCAAATTTTCCGGCCGGCCACCTTGTCGGAGAAGAAAGGGGTGAGTAGGAGAGAGAGAGGGGAGTTGGAGAGAGAGAGAGGTGAATTGGAGAGAGAGAGAGATGGGTGAATTGGAGAGAGAGAGAGAGGAGTGAGGTGAAAATAATTTTTTTTATTGTTTTAAATTTAGAATTAAGAAGGGTAGTAATGACATTTATCTGAAAATAGGGGGCCATATTTGAATTTACGAAAAAAAAGGGGGCCATAAAGGAAGCTGATCACAAAGTAGGGGGCCATATAGGAATTAACTCATTTAAAAAAAAAACCTTAAAAACTATATAAAAATCCTCTGGACATGCATAGTCTATTTTTTTATACCATAAATTGCTAAAGGATAAAGGGAAATTTTAAAAGGCCCCCGTTTTTGTTAAAAGGCCTCCCCGCTAAAAGGGCTCCTCATTATAACCCATTTGGTTATAGGGCCCCCTCTACAAAAGAGCACCTCCTTCATCAATATTTGACCTAACGGCAAAGTTAACGCCGTTAGGTCAAACTTAACCCAAGACCAGAATAGACCCTAAAACCCTTTGACCTTCTCCTTCCATTTCATTTCCCTTTCATTCCACAGCAGCTTCCATTTGGGTTTTAGGAAGTTTTATAATTGTAACAACTAAAATCCTAATGTGGGTGAAATACCCCTTTAAAGGGTTTTTTTTCACCCATTCAAAGAGGGGGGCTCTTTAACCAAGCTAAGTCAAAGGTCTTTTACTAAGTCAACGAAACCATGGGGAGGCCTTTTAACAAAAACGGGGAGGCCTTTTAAAATCTCCCAAGGATAAATCATTCTAGAAGATAACTACTATTTTTGTAAAGCCCACGACCTCTTGGTGTTTCTGAGAGGTACCAAACCGACTGAACTATTTGTAGCCTTTTTTTGTTGAAGAACTATTTGTAGTTGCGTAAGAGTTTTAAATTGAAAAAGGAAAAAAATTATGTGTCTTTAGAGTTAGGGCTACGAAAGAAGAGAAAGAAAAAACTTAAGCGGCTTTTCCTATAATCACCGTGAGCAATTGTGTTTGTTTAGTAGCATCGATATTTAAGGTCTCATTAATTCCTTAAATGATCTGGATATCTTTCATGGAAATATGGGAAGATAAAGAAATGTTCAAATCAATAGCCTTTTTGAGTTAACAGTCCAAAGAGGACGGTGTTAATGTGAGTAAGGCCCTAGGCTTTTTGGAAATAAGGAGGGGGTCCAATGCGTCTGATTTTGGTGGGCCCGAGATAAAAAAAAAGTACAGCAGGAATTGGGGGAATTGTGCCTAACTATTTTAATACCCTTTTTATCTTTATCTTCTTTATTCAAATCTACATCTCTCTCTCTCTCAAATTTATACAGTTCTCTCTTCTTTGTCTCTCTCATCATACTCTCTCTTAGTAAAGCAAAGAAATTCTGAGTTCCGATTAAGTTCAGATCGGATGATTTTTTTTTTTTTTTTTACGGTGAAAAGTTCTGATCTAGAGTTATGGATTTAAAGTTGCTTGATTTTGAATGTTAAGGAATTTAGGTTTCATTTCCCCCAAATAAGTCTTCATGAAAGGGGGAAAACAAGGAAAAAGGACTCAGCTATCCGATTTCTGAACGGATTTTTCACCTGTTATTCACCCCTTTGTTTGTCCAGTTTTAGGTATTTTGTTTTTTCTCCTTTCTTCCTCTCCATCTTGTTTGTTTTTTGAATTTTGATTTCTGTTTGTTTTGCTTTTGGGTTGTTTGAGTCTAGTTTTGGTCAAATATAAGATCGATTTTATATTTTAAAATGAATGAAAGTTTAAATCTTTTGCATGGGTAGTTTTGAGTTGAACTCTGACTTTACTCTAATGGTGAATGTGTTTTCATGATTTAAGATGGTTTTGATATTCTGTCATTTAGGATTTGAGTATCTAAAAAGTCAAGATTTAAACTTCAGGCTCCCGTTGACGACGAAGATGAAAGGTTTTCAGATACAATTAAGCAAGACAAAACCAACCCTAATTTTATTGCTCCTTAACCTTCTTCATCAACCAAACTTATAGGCTTTAGGAAACTGACGGTGCTTCAGCTTTAGAGTTTGACTGGTTCTTTGTTTATTGCCACAGATGCTTCTTCCACAGAATATCGAAGAGAGAATTTGTTGGGAATTAGATACTGTACCAATTTTTGTTAAATTTAACGTCATAGATCTACCTTTACGTGTTGAAATGTAGTGTACATTCCTCAGTTCCAGCCACATTTTACCGTTCCTTATCCGCTCCCACGTTTCTTTGTTATGTGGAAGTTCACTGTACATTTTCTATTTTCATTCCCCTCATATTTCTATCTTTTCCTTATTTTGTCAAGGATGCAACGTGAAATCTTTTTGGGTTAATTCCGTTTTGGCCCCCGATTTGTGACCAACTGGCCGTTTTAGCCCCCATAAGTGTCCGGCAGTTCGTTTTGGCCCCAAAAAATTCCTAAATGGCCCCAAATTTTTTTAACCTCCCAATTATATCCCCATGGCATTTCTGTAATTTATTTTTTTTCTTTTTCTTTGTCCACCTCATCTAACAATTGACACATCACTCTGTCCACCTCACCCTTCTTCTCCGGCGAAAGGTTGCCGGCCGGAATAAAAAATTCCGGCCGGCCACCTTTACCAAAATAAATTTTTTTTTTTTATTTCTCTCTCTTCTTCATCTCCTTCTTTCTTTCTTCTTCTTTCTTTCTTCTTCTTTCTTTACCTCTCTCTCTCTCCCTATAACTCCGGCGAAGGGGCGGAGCCCCTTCGCCGGAGAACCAGACCTTGAAGGTCTGGTTTGAAACCAGACCTTGAAGGTCTGGTTTGAAACCAGACCTTGAAGGTCTGGTTTGAAACCAGACCTTGAAGGTCTGGTTTCAAACCAGACCGAGATCTGGTTTCTACAATCAGATCCCGGTCTGGTTTGAAACCAGATCGGAATCTGGTTTCTTAGTTGAAACCAGATTCCGATCTGGTTTCTTAGTTGAAACCAGATTCCGATCTGGTTTCAAACCAGACCGGGATCTGGTTGTAGAAACCAGATCTCGGTCTGGTTTGAAACCAGACCGAATCTGGTTTCAAACCAGACCTTGAAGGTCTGGTTCTCCGGCGAAGGGGCGGAGCCCCTTCGCCGGAGTTATAGGGAGAGAGAGAGAGGGGTTAGAGAGAGAGAAATAGAAGGGTTAGAGAGAGAGAGAGGTAAAGAAAGAAGAAGAAAGAAAGAAGAAGAAAGAAAGAAGGAGATGAAGAAGAGAGAGAAAGAAGGAGATGAAGAAGAGAGAGAAATAAAAAAAAAAAAAAAAATTTATTTTGGTAAAGGTGGCCGGCCGGAATTTTTTATTCCGGCCGGCAACCTTTCGCCGGAGAAGAAGGGTGAGGTGGACAGAGTGATGTGTCAATTGTTAGATGAGGTGGACAAAGAAAAAGAAAAAAAATAAATTACAGAAATGCCATGGGGGTATAATTGGGAGGTTAAAAAAATTTGGGGCCATTTAGGAATTTTTTTGGGGCCAAAACGAACTGCCGGACACTTATGGGGGCTAAAACGGCCAGTTGGTCACAAATCGGGGGCCAAAACGGAATTAACCCAATCTTTTTCTTAAACAGAGATTCATAGATTTTCGAGAAATTTCCAATTTAGGTTTAGAAACAGAGCTTATAGTGAAGAATGAAGATTTGATAAATGTTTAAATTTCCAATTTAAGAGTTATCCTTAACTTGATTTGCGTTGACTATTTTATTTATTTTTACTAAAAAATTCCCGGTACAAAAGAAAATTTCCAGTACCTAACATCTTAAAGTTTCCTTCAAATATTTTACTAGTGTCTAGTACATAATCAAATAGAAATTACATAAAATAATTCCCGGTACATAAGAAAATTTTCAATATAAAAGTGTCACGTACATAACCAAAGGGCCAGTACATAAAACAATTCCCGGTAAACAAGAAAATCCCCAGTACAAAAGTGTTTAGTAAATAACCAAATGGCTAGTAAATAAAACAATTCCTGGTACACGAGATAATTCCCAGTACAAAAGTGACCTAGAAATAAAAAAAAAATGTATAGTACATAAAACAATTCCCGGTACACAAGAAAATTTTCAGTGAAAAATGTTTAGTAAATAACCAAATGTCCTGTACATTTCAAAATTCCTGGTTCATGTTAAGAAGGCAGAGTACATAAAAAGTTATACTATGCATTGTAAATTCGTAAATGTCCAGTAAATATCATTTATATTACCACATTTAGATGATTATGTAGGGTGCATAGAGTCACACTACTTAACATCTTAAAATTTCCTTCGAATATTTTACTAGTGTCCAGTACATAACCAAATGGCTAGTACATAGAACAATTTCCGGTACACAAGAAAATTCCTAATACAAAAAGTGTCTGATACATAACTAAATGACTTGTACATAAAAAAATTCCTGGCACAAAAAAAATATTCCCAGAAAAAAAGTGTCTCGTACATAACCAAATGCCTAGTACATAGAAAAATTCCTAGTACACAAGAAAAATTCGAGTACAAAAGTGTCTAGTACATAACCAAATGGTCATAAAACAATTCCCAGTAAACAAGAAAAGTTCCGGTACAAATGACAATGTCCCATAAATTTTCTTTGAAAGTAATTTATGTTTTGGAAGGAATGTCTTTCCTTCCTATAAACTCTCCATCATATAAGGAGAAAATATTTGAGAGAAGGAAAGAAGTTAAGATTGGAGAGAGAAAATATGTTTAGAATCAAATTAATGGAAAACTACCAAAAATATTGGAAACAAACTAATGAAAAACTACCAAGAATGAGAAAAATTTCTCTTTGTACAGTTTGTTATCAAAACGTAATTGTTACTAAACCAGAAAAAAAATTTAGTAGTAATATCTATTCGTATTTCCTAAAAAAGAAAAGAACTTCAAGATTTTAAGAAAATTTTTTACTTAAACAAAAGAAAAAAATCACAAAGATATAAAGTATTTGAAGAGAAAGAGAAAAATATTTGTAGAAAGAGAAAAAAAATTAGTTTAGATTTGAGAGAGAGAGAAAGATGGAGAGGACGGCGTTAATTTGTTAATGTAGAGAGAGAAAGTGGAGAACACAGTGTGGAGAGAAACGTGAAACATGGGATAGCATTTTTGTAATTTCGGGTGGCAATTTATGTAAATAGGAGTAAAATTTTTGTTATTGTTGTAATTTCCCACAATGATTTGACTAGTGGACCTGCCCCTCATACTTTATGTGCAGTGAGCCTGCTTCTTCTTTTGGAGAAAAAAATTGACCTTTTGCCCAACCCCTCAAATCAATACTGTATGACTTCTTTGTTTTGTTGAAAGATAATGTATGACTTAAATCACATAGAGAGTCCCACTAATTAACACTAGAAAATTACAAGATTTAAAACACGTGAGAAATAAGTTCTCCACAATAAAAGAAAGAGTTTCAAATGGTTAGTAACTTACTCACCTACTCTTTGACTCTTTGTCTACATTCATCTTTAAACGTACCATCATTTGTTAAGAGAGATGAAGTGAGATTCTCTTCACTCTCTCTCTCTCTCTTAAATACTCTCACTGGCCCTCAAATAACCTTCTCATTGTGTTTCTCTCTCTCTTAAATACTCTCACTCAAATAACCTTCTCATTGTGTTACTCTCTTCTTTCTCTCTCTCTCCCTCTTTAAGGTTTAACAAACTAAAATGGCTCAAAAATGTGGAAGAAATACAAAAGCTAAAGGAGAGAACAAGAAGAAGAAAAAGCAAGAGAAAAGTGGGCATTATTTTATTTTATTCCTGCAATTTCTTGTTATATTTTACTTAAAAGGGTTTCTAATTTTTTCTTTCTCTCTCTAGAAATTATTCCTAGTGTTCTTGACATAGTTGTTGTAATACCATATGATTCCCAAATCATACTCAAGGTATATTATCATTTTTATCATATTTCTAATTAAAATCCCTAAAATATTTGATACAATTTATTTTTATGTAATTTAATTTTGTGGGTTTATATGTATAATTTGAAGGGGATTTCAACTGATAAGATTATTGATGTGAGAAAGCTATTGGATGTCAATGTGAAAACCTGCCATCTTACCAACTATTCTTTGTTTCATGAGGTATTAAATAAAAGATTTTAATTAATAAGTTCTTGTTTAAGATTATTAATCAATTCCATTGATTGTGTTTAGGGCTTTGTTGATTTAGTATAGTAATTTAGATCTTTTGTTGTGTAGGTTCAAGGAAGAAAACTAAGTGACATTGTTGAAGTTGTTTCTCTAAAGCCATGTCTTCTAAGGATGGTTGAAGGTACATTCATTCATTATATATTCGAAAATACTATTGATACCACCCACTCACAATCTTAATTCCACCTCGATATATATATCAATAAAAGAAAAACATCGATATGTCAATAAAAGAAAATTTTTTGCTTTGATTTTTAATTGTTGGGACTAGAAGTAGTAAAGTAGACAGTATTAATAACATCGGTTATGTAGTACATATTTTTCATTAATGTGCTCTATCATTATTTCCATCAAAATTGTTTACTAATTCTTATAAATTTATTATTCGATAAAAATGGAAAAGAGCAATAAAAGCATTTACGACAATCGCCATGGTCTATTTTTTCCATTATGTTTTTTTTGTTGCAACATTCTATTGTTTTATTTTGATAATATACAACAATAACTTAACAATAAAATGTCCATACCAAAAAAATTACATTTTTTTATTAATATCTTTTTGTCTTTTTTTTTTCTTATTTCTATTCTAGTCCCTATTATTTCACAGTTTCACTTAGTCAACCCAAACTAGGTAGGGTTAGGGTCAACCCGCTCTATTTGATAGGCCGCTATAGCAAGAGTATATATATTTGAGACGAAATGAGATATTTAATTACGAAAATACCACTGACTGTGAACCAGAGGAATACAAGGAAGAGAAGGAAGCAGTGGATCAAGTGAGAAGGTTACTCGATATCGTTGCCTGTACCACCTGTTTCGGTAGAAAACAAAATCATGGAAGAAGAAGAAGAAGAAATGGTGAAGAAGAAGAAGAAGATTCTCGATCTTCAAGATCGTTACTTGGTTCTGATTCTAATGGCAGAAGATTTCATCAATCTGATGATCAATCAACATTATATATATCTTCAGTCTCAGAGAATGAGAGAAGAAGATTCAAGATGGATTCAATTCAACCAACTCCTGAACTCTCTCAATTTTATGATTTCTTCTCTTTTTCTCATCTCACTCCTCCTATTCTCTGTAAGTTTTTCTCTTTTTTATCTTCTTATTCTTATGCTTTCAATCAAAATCTAGGGTTTTTTTTTTGTTAAAACTCTCTTTTCTATCTGTTTTTATGTAGATATTAAGAGATCAGATGCAAGTGAGGATGATGAAGAGAAAAGTGAGGGTGATTATTTTGGATTAAAGGTCATCTCATTCATTTTATAATCTTTGTTTCATTGATTACTTTGTTTGTATGTTTGATTTTTGTAATTGTGAGAATAGTCCCATATTGGGAATGGGCATTCTAGAGTATAATGTATCCAAGTCATCTCAACTCATTGCTAATTGGTTTTGAGTTGGATGACCACAAACTTAACATTTATTAGAGATGGAAGCGGGGAAGAAAATAACTCTATTTATACCAGGAAGGTCTAGCATGATTTAAATGATGAAAATGCCATAGTAAAAAAAAATTGTCCTTTATATCATATTTTTGTGGATCCAAGTGAATGTGAATCATGACGAAGTCACGGTAACTTTAAAGTTTAGACACTTCTATATGTACGTAAAAATCAGACGAGGATGTAGAAGAAATAGGAAATTCTAAGGAAACTATGTGATCTTGAAGAGAAGTTTTGTGCGAGATGCACATAGTCCTACATTCCTTACGAAGACCTTCCACACCGCGGTAACAATAAAACACCTTGTTTTACATATGGAGTAGGTGTTTTGGGTGGGTTGGTGCCTAGATTGGTTATTTTGAGAAGCTTGTAGTGGTCTTGTGTGATGCCTAAAATAAGGACAATTTAGTTGGTATCGAGACGGGTATTACATCAGTATGTGGGGATGCTTTGATCAAAAGATAGGGACTAGTAATGGACAAGTTACTTGTTTTCGTTGCAGTGGCTAATTGGCTATGCACTTACGTATTAATATTTCAAGAATAGTCATCTTTGTTCCCGTTTTTAATTGGAAAATGGTTGCAAATGTACAGATTAAGATATGTAATGGAAAGTTAATCGATGTAATTGCATCTGTTAGAGGATTTTATAGTCCGGGGAAGCAATCTGTCACATGTCATTCCTTAGTGGATCTACTGCAACAGCTCAGCCGCGCATTTGCAAATGTGGGTACTTTCAATTTCTATTTTTTCCGACCGACTTCCAATTTCTATTCTAAATGCTCATTTTATGCATGATAGATTAGGCCATAATAAATTAATAATTGCAGTTTGTTGTTGTGTATACTCTCTCTGTGAAGAATGACCACCAGACATTGATGGGAGCAAGGTGGTGCTTCAATATGCTCATGAATACAATCGAGTGACAAACCTAAAACATAAGAATTACGTAGATAAAAGTTTCAAGCATTTTTCTACAATTTATGGGTTTTAAGTTTTAACATCCTTCTTCAGCTTACTAAACCTTCATAGTCCAGTTAAACACAAGAAATTAGATCTTACTTAAAATAAAATTATCTTCAAATACAAACATTGTTGATCTGATCTTCATTTTCTTCTATGTTCTAAGCTAGAGATACTGTGATATCCATATATAGAGTATGCAACACCAGATTGATGCATGATCCAATAATCATCATACCCATTTTGGTTTTCAGGCAGCCATGATTGAAGATTGTTAATATAAGAATTGTTATGGTTATTGCAGGCCTACGAGTCCTTAATGAAAGCCTTTATAGAACACAATAAGGTAATTTTAAAGCTTCTACGTAATTTTTTCCACTTGCAGTTTTCGTCTTAAACTCATGTATTCTTACTTTTCAGTTCGTTAATCTACCGTATGGGTTTCGTGCAAATACCTGGCTCGTCCCTCCAATGTATGCTGAGTCTCCATTTAAGTTTCATTCTCTTCCAACAGAAGATGAAACGTGGGGTGGCAATGGTGGTGGTCAAGGAAGAAACGGTGAATTTGATCATAGACCATGGGCCATGGAGTTTTCAGTATTAGCAAGTCTACCGTGTAAAACTGAGGATGAGAGAGTGGTTCGAGACAGGAAGGGCTTTTTACTTCATAGCTTACTCGTTGATGTGTCAATCTTTAAAGCTGTTTCAGCAATTAACCAAATTGTTGATTCATATTTTAGCTCGAAAGACCACAAATTACACCAACCTACTGGTTCGATCCTGCATGAAGATCAAATAGGAGATTTGCATATTGTAATAAAAGCAGATTCAGAGGGTTCGAGCCCTAAGTTTTATGAAAAAGTCGACGCTGTCCAAAAACAAAACGTGTCCATTAAGGAGGTTAATCAAAGAAATTTGCTTAAAGGGTTAACATCAGATGAGAATACTGCTGCACATGTAAGGCTTTATACTCTTTCTTGACAATAGCCTCATCGGAAATTCTTTCCAACTTTATTTATACTTATCAAGTACAAGTGAAAAAAAATAAGAACTTCATATATTGCAGGATATTTCTACTCTTGGAGTTGTTGTGGTTAGACATTGTGGATATGTTGCAACTGTAAAAGTTGTCGGTGACATAAAGAAGAAAAATTGCACATTACAAGATATTAAAATTGATGAGCAACCCAATGCAGGTGCTAATGCGCTGAATGTTAATAGGTAAACAAGATCATGTATATGTACTCAAATAGAACAGCTTCTAAGTTAGCATATGAGTTAGGTACGAGATAATCTTATTGTATCAAAAAAATTCAAAACCTTGTCTTGTGTAAATCGACGATCTTATACAGCTGAAGTACCCACTGCTCGATGAATTTCTATGGAGGGGGAGTTTATTTAGCATTTTAGCTTACTCTAATTGGATTGACTTACCCCTGCTAATTAGTATAAACCCAAAAAAGATTGAAAGCAGTTAGTCCCCTGCTTAGGGGACCAGTAGTAGGTTGGTTACCCTGGGTTTAACTTACTAGTGGTTCCCCCCCGACCGTACTCATCCCATGCATTTCTTTCTTATTCCTTTTTGTGCAGCAGCTTCAGCATACACCTCTCTCTTATTGGTGTTAATTTTACTTTCAGCTTAAGAGTCGTGCTCCATAGCAACAAAGAATCGTCTGTAGAAAACCGGTCTTCTCTTAACAGCCCAGATGGCCTGGAGACGGCTAGGAGCTTAGTCCGCAAAATAGTTGCAGATAGCTTGACTAAGTCAGAGGAGAAGGCTACTGCTCCAGAGAGCTTTATCAGATGGGAACTTGGTGCTTGTTGGCTACAACATCTAAGAGAACAGAAAACTCCAGAATTAAGCAGTTCGAAAGTCAACACAGCAGAAAAGGTTGAACTTGATGTTAAAGGTCTCGGGGAGCACTTCAAATCGTTGAAGCCTAAGATAGAAAAAAATGTGAGCAATATAAGTTGTAAAGCTGAAAAGGAAGAAGGTTTTAGGGTTGCCAATATCGATGTTGCAGACCCAACAGATTCATGGCAACTTAAAAAGGAGGAGCCCAGCAGTATGGCCGAATTAGAGAGTTTGGGCCATGAGGTGGTCTTATTACGTTTAAAAGAAACCAGAACAGGTCTTCAGCCAGAGGTCTCTGACATGTTTTTCTTAAACTTTTTCTTTATAGCTCAGCTCTGACGTTTTATGTTCTGCTATTGAAGATTTTTATATCTCAATGTCGAATATGTGTTTGAGCTATGGTGGTTTTCTGCCACAACACTTTCTAACAAAAGTTGTTCAATTCTGTTTATGGTCAGTCACTTGATGAGCTTATGCAGATGGCAGAAAAATATTATAACCAAGTTGCTCTGCCGAAGCTGGTAATTTACGATTCTATATGATCGTCGGTTATTATTAGATACCCAATACATCTTTAGCCTCTGAAATAATGAGCCTGTAGGTGGCAGATTTTGCTTCACTGGAACTTTCTCCAGTTGATGGACGCACACTAACCGACTGTATGCATAAGAGGGGACTACAAATGCGTTCACTGGGACGTGTGGTGAGAACACTCTCTCTCTCTTTCTCTCTCTACATATACCCGTTCTAATCTCTTAATATTTACAATCGCTAAAAGGGAGCAACTTAGAATGGGTTATGAAGAGTTGCACGTGCTTAAATACATTAGTGTATCGTGTTTTGATCTAGTTGTATAAAACAGGTTGAACTTGCAGAGAAGCTCCCTCATATACAATCACTCTGTATTCATGAGATGGTTACTCGAGCTTTCAAACACATTCTTAGAGCTGTTATTTCTCATGTTGAGAACAAATCATACTTATCTGCAGCAATAGCAACATCTTTGAATTTCTTACTTGGCAAGGAAGAAACCGATGATAGCATTCTCAAAACAAGGTGGTTAGATATCTTTGTTGCCCAAAAATTTGGTTGGAGAATAAAAGATGAGTTTCAGTACTTGAGGAAGTATTCAATTCTTCGAGAACTTTGCCACAAGGTGCCATCTTTGAAACAACTATCTTTCACTTTTGATGCTTTACTTCAGTTCAAGTGTCTCAAGATCTCTGTATATCCAGGTCGGAGTGGAATTGGCTCCAAGAGATTACAACATGGACACTCCAAATCCTTTTAAAGAATCTCATGTTATCAGCATCATCCCTGTCTGTAAAGTAGGACTTGTCTCTTTGTTCGTCCTTGAATCTTGTTGTGTAGTTCACTCAGGGTAAGATTTTGAACTTAATCGTAACATCTGTACTTGATTTTTGCAGCATGTTTCATTCTCATCCGAAGATGGAAGAAGGCTATCGCAGTTGTGCAAAACTGCATTGGATAAAGGAAGGCCTAACGATGCTATCACCTATGGAACCAAAGTGTGAAAAATAAAAGCTTTGGATTCATATATTCATATAGTCACTTTCATAAACCTGATTTTCTCTCTATTGTGTTGATTTGAAGGCACTGTCAAAAATCTTAGCAGTTTGTGGTCCCTATCATCGAACAACAGCAGGTGCATACAGTCTTCTAGCAGTAGTTCTTTACCATACAGGAGATTTTGATCAGGTAAGAGAATCTTTCGGAGTCAATTAGTCATCAAAATTGTCTAGTTCCAAGTGGTAGTTCTGCTCTTCTTTGTGTTTTAATAAATGGTGTGTTAGTCGTCATAAGATAGTAGAAGAAGAGGACCAGTTCAACATAGTTTTTTCTTTTATGGACCAGCGTCTATATGGCAGCGAACAAACCCCTATTATTATGAGCATAACTGGATCAAATCCGATATAACATATTTCATTTTTGGGACATGTTAGCATTTTTCGTTCCTAGGCCGTAATATTTGAACATATGCTTCTTATTACTTCCACATTCCCGATTTACATTGTTCAAGTATGAGCGTCATGATTTAAGATGCACGACACTCTTACTCAGCGTGGAACATATTGATGGCTTATTAATTATCTTAATCTTATCTCCACAGGCAATTATATATGAGCAGAAAGCTCTAGATATTAACGAGAGAGAGCTTGGCCTAGACCATCCTGATACAATGAAAAGCTATGGGGATCTCTCTGTGTTTTATTATCGCTGTCAGCACATGGAGTTGGCCTTGAAGTAAGTAAAACTGTACGAGGTCTCTAATCTTTTTACTTGGTCAAGATACAACTCGTCCGCCTTTTTCTTGTTGGAGCTTCATTTTTTATGATTACGGTTAACTTAGATATTTTGGCATTTTGATGGGAGGTTTAGAATTGATTTATTTTTCCCTCTCTCATCCGAAATGGACTGATCGACAGGTATGTAAACCGAGCTTTATACCTTCTTCATTTTACATGTGGTTTATCCCACCCGAACACTGCTTCGATGTACATAAATGTGGCTATGATGGAGGAAGGCATGGGAAATGTTAATATTGCTCTTAGATACTTGCATGAGGCCCTTAAGTGTAACCAAAGACTGCTAGGAGCTGACCACATACAGGTGTCTCTCTCTCTCTCCCCCCGCTTCTCTATCTATATTTTTTTGAAGTCTTCTCTCTCTCTCTCTCTCTCTCTCTCTCTCTCTCTCTATATATATATATATATATATATATATATATATATATACGGGTACCAACAGCCTAAATACAGGCCAGTTGCCGAAGGGCGGATTTTTCATGTGAGAGGTCTGTACAAGTGTAGATACAGACCTGCATGTACACTAACATTTTTCCTTGAAGTATTAAATCTTACTTTCATTTGACAGACTGCGGCAAGCTATCATGCTATAGCAGTAGCATTTTCAATGATAGAAGCATATTCCCTAAGTGTGCAACATGAACAGACTACAGTACGGATACTTCAGGACAACCTTGGAACAGAAGATCTTCGAACTCAGGTGATATTCCCTTGGTGACACCCTACTCAAAAAAATTGCTAATAACCATTTGATTCGGAAATGCATGAGGTTGTAACTATGTTGTCATTTTTCAACAAAGAAAGAAACATGATTACCTGGCTTTAACATTGATATCATATTTACATACAGGATGCAGCAGTATGGCTCGAATATTTTGAATCTCAAGCTTCAGAGCAGCAAAAGGCAAACCGCGATGGGATCCCGTCAATAGATGCTTCCATTGGAAGCAAAGGTCACCTTAGGTATTGATATTAGTTCTGAACACTTGCCCTCTTTTGCTCTCACTTCTGCAATTACGTGCAAGATTTGTGAATTGAAAATCATAAAACACATTCAGAAAATTTCGTATATTATATGGGTATATCATATTTATTCATGTATAGCGAATGTATCATTATTATACTATTATATGGGTATTCATCTTAATACGAACTCTCTTATTGTTTTCTATGGTCCATCGGACGCCTCGCAGTGTATCAGATCTACTTGATTACATAAATCCAGATCAAGATACGAAATCAAATTATATGCGGAAAAAACAAGGTCCAAAGGTAGCTACATCGATCTTTAGATTTTCTTGCTTCATGATTGTCTAAATAAACTACACACTAAAACTTGTATTCAGTTGAAAGTCTACCAAATGGAGTTAACTCTACTCAAAACCGAAAAGACTTCGGTAACATATAGTAAAGAAGTGAATCTCCATGCTTTGAACTTTTGATTAACAGGATTTCTCCATGATATTTTAGTTGTTGCAGATCTGTGATAAATCCCACCAAGTACAACATGATCAAATCCTCGAGAATATTCAGAGTGGTAAAAGTTCAACATACTCCGATGACATAGAGGAAGAAAAATCATGCATAGCTGACAGAGGAAATCTGAAAGAGAACGATGATATAGGTTCTTACGAGCAAACAGCTTCAAAAGAAGTAACTCCCGAACAATCTGACGGAGAAGGATGGCAGAAGGCTAACTCAAAAGGGCGACATGGAAAAATTCGAGGTAAAACGTTTGATAGAAGACGACCAGCTCCTGCAAAACTGAATATGAATAGCTTTAAATCCTCTGAGGATATCAACCGCAAAAGGACATCAACTCGAAATAAAAATCGCTCAGCTAACGTCGCTGTTATTACAGAGCATCAAAAGACTCGAAGATATGAAGATGCGACTAAACTTAAGACTATTACAGTTAATGAAGCTTCCTCGGCATCACCTACTCGCAGTTTAATAGCATTGAAGTCCTTGTCATATAAAGAAGTGGCTGTATCAACCCCTGGTATAGCCTTACAGCCTGCATTAGAAAAACTGGAAAATGGAGTTAAAGACACTCATCTATGCAAAACTCCAACAGAGACGTTTAAGGATAAAGAGGAGGAACAGATAGAAATTAATGAGAACAAAAATGAAGAAGATAAGACTTCTTCTGTACAACAAGAAAGTCCAGTATTCCTTAACAAAAATGAAGGAAAAAGTAGTAACCTTTCTGTTGCTGCCAAGCCTTTCAAACCAGGACCAGTTCCTTCGGCGATATGTCCTTTCATATCAGCTGGACTAGCCGGTTCCTATGATTCTAAGTCAAACAACTTTCCTCAGCAGGTAGAATTTCTTCATGATCCATCGATAGTTACCAGATTCACCATGGATTATAGAGCACCTTTATATTATAGAACTGGCTATAGTTTTCGAATCAAACATGGGTGCGTCAACTGTCAAAACCACAACATGGGTAAAACCTCGTCTGGTTCTCGAAGAATTTTGAATCCACATGCACCAACGTTCGTCCCTGAAAGTAAGGAAGTTCTGCATGAAAATGAAATTGAAGTGGAAAACAACACAGTGACAATCAATAGTGACAATTCAAGAAAGTCAAAGCTTGACTTCAATCTAAACTCAACCCAGCAAAATGCAGGTTTAGATTCATCAAATGAGAGGAAAATTGAAGTTTCAGAAAGTTCGTCAGAACAAAGTGAAGCGGTGAGTACAACTGTGAAAGATGTTCCTGGCAATGGAAGTACAGAAGTGGGTTCTCACCAACAACTGAAGATCGTCGATGTTGATGGATTCACTCTTGTCACAAAGAAGAAAAGAAACCGTCGTCAATTGGCGAACATAGTAAGGCGATTTTGAACTTTGCAGTCTCATCCATTTTTTAACTTCTCAGTCTCAAATTGATATGGTAATCCAAAATAAATTATAAAGAAAGCTAAGTTTCATATATATTGGCATGTTAAAGAAATAACTTCAAGGCTCTCAACTTTCATAATGAATAAAAGGATTTTATAATGATGCAAGAATTACAAAATCATTTGATCACATAAACATACACTTTTTTTCATCCTTTTCCTGTGCGGGACTCTTCGGTTTGGTCTTCAGCCCAATTTCTTGATTTTTCAGATTTGTACATTGTGTATGTGCTAAGAAATTGTATGGAGCCAATAGAAAACGACACTAATCGAAATATGTTGTGAGGGCTCATAGAAGCGGGCATAGTCTTTTTCGTGTGGATCCTCCTTGTTTTTGTTCATTAAGTATAAATGCTTATTCGCATGTTCTGCGCGCAGTAAAGGAATGCAGTTACATTGCAATTTTGTAATGTGTACTCCGGTGATCATAATACTAGTATTGTTTAGTTAGCTCAAAGAATAAGATTTGGTGAGATTGATGTAGTCCGCCTATTGTTTAATTGAAGATTTGGAAAGAAAGGAAATGGCAAAGGCGGAAAGAAAGGGATTGCACTCCAAGGGAAGGGAGGGAGAGATGAGAATGGCCAGAATTGGTGGTGGAAGTGTTTGAAGATGAAGGTGTCACCTAAATTGACGGTGGTAGTAAGAGGAGAAGATGGAGGAAGAAGAATTTGAAGAAACGTAAGGGTCGGTAGTGTTTGGTGGAAACAAAAGATCACAATAAAATTTTGTTTCCACCCGAAAGTTATTACGAAAGTTTTCTTCACTTCCAACATCTTGAGAGAGAGAGAGAGGTTATAAATAAGCAAAAGATCTTTTAAGCCGAAGAGTGTGAACTACAACTAAAAAGAAGATGGTAATCTAACAAGAGAACACATCATAAATCAAAAGACAACTTTTCTTTTCATATATCAATTTTTGTTTTAACATTCATGATTTTCAATCCACATAAACTCTACTTTTTATTAGGAGAAGATTCAATCATCACTCACCATTTTCAACACCCAAACCATACAAAACACCTGAATATTTTTCAGTTGATCCACCAAAATAAGCTTCTTTGAGTCTTCTGAATGTACATGAAGTCAATAAACTATCTGAACCAGCTTGATGACAAATCCCAATTCTCTCAACTTCAAGCAATTCAGCTAACTTGTTCAAACCACCATGAAGACTATTACAGAATTTCATCAAATGTTTTATATCGTAAACGGTTGGAAAAAACATTTTGATCAAATTAAAAAACCCAACTTGAGTATCTGGTAAACTCTTTCTAGTCAGAAGTTTCAACAAATACCCAAAATCATATCCACTGTGAAAAGTTACCCAATGAACATTTTCATTCAATACAATACCAGATGACATTAATAGTTCACCAAATTGATGAACATCAATACCCATTTCATTATTCTTCTCAAAATCAATACCACTTTCTCTCAACAATTCTATCGAATCATTCGCAAATACATCATCAATCACATTGAATTCCCTGAAATTGAATTGCCAAACACAGTATTTATCTGTTCCACAAGTTGGCAAATTTCCTTCTTCATCTGAAAAAGTTAGCCCTAATTGAATCAACTTCAACATATCAACGTTTGCTTTTAGGGTTTGGTAATGATATTCTGAACTTGTTTTGAAATTCCCAATTGGACGAAGAACAATTCCTGGGAATTCAGTATCCATCGCTACATAAGGGTAGTCATCAACGATTTCTCGAATCAAATTGAATTCACTTTCTAGGTTATGACACCAAACATCCCTGATTTCAATCAAATCCCCTTTAGCTAGAATCGACATCCTCCTCTAACCAGATAAAAATAAGCAAATCTGGAACCCTCAAACAAGTAACTAGTCGTATTTCACGTAGATCTGGAAAAACCCTAACCCAAATTAATCTCTAAATAAAATGAAAAAAAAAACCCTAAATGAACCAACTTTAAGAGAAGATGGATATAAATTTGAGAAAGGAATAAGAATAAGATTAGATCTGTGAGAGAACTGACCTGAAATTTAATTGTGAAATCACTCCCGAAACACCGGGTTTGATTCACATAATTGTCAACTCCCGATTACTTACTGAATTTTTGTTTCGATGAGAAAGGGGGAAAATATCCAGATGAGAGTGCGCGAGATGATTTCTAGGGTTTCTTTCTGTATATAACAATCTCTTTTTGCGGTATAGCCCCTCCCACTTTTGAGATATAGTTGAGATGGTCCTTCTCTTATTCTGACTTGAAATTTAGCCCTTGGATTCTTTCTTCTTCTTTTTTTGCAAAATGAAGATTCGATACCTACATCATGATTTTAAATTGTATACATAGATATATCCAATGATAGAATATACACTAAATAAAACAATTTTCACTTTCTTTCAACAAAAAAGTAAGAAATGAAATCTGACTCGAGGTCCAAATTGACTGAAGTTAGATTTTTTTTGTCCCACTCGTGATATCTGATCGTCTTATTTTTTATTTATTTTTTGTTAAGGAGTGACGTATTAGAGTTGATTTTGGGTTTTGAGTTAAAAGCCACGATCTCATGAGAGAGTTATAAAATCCAATTGGTCATTGCTCCTCAAAATCTAGGAAAGAATATGAAGTTCATTTTTTAAACAATTGGATCGAAAAAGGCAAAACAAAACCTGATAGTCTTAGACGATAACAAACACAACCAACACATTGTGATTGCTTGGGAGAATGATCTCTAACATAAAATCGTCTACACATTTCTAAAATCAATCGTTACATCATTCGCTTCTCTCCCTCTCTCTCTCTCTCTTTCTCTTAAAATCTGTCTATATAAATATACATGAGAGAGACAGAGTGATAGATATGTTATAATATGAATCATGTTTTCCCAATCAGAATATAATTCTTCTTACTACCTCTAAAAGACACTACAAGAGTTTTTCCTTTTCATGAACAAATTCCTACCTTTGGATTTATTACAAGAGAAGCATAACTTCTCACATATTTTACATCTTAGTCCGCTCCGATGTTACTTCTGATAGAGGATTTACCGGATATACCTTAATCATAGATGGCATCATCGTGAACTTGAGCTTGCAGCTGACCAAAACTGTAGAAAGAGAAAAGATAAGACTTCTTGTTTCCCCTTCACGCCCGAATAAGCTTTAACCAAACAAACAAATCCGCCTTTGAAATCACATCTGTTTACATCTTGTATCAGAAGAATCAAAAAATTTTCACTCTCCCTCATCTTCTTCATTCCCCAAATCTTTAGAGTTCCTTCTTCTTAGAAGAGCTCTAACGATTGTAACTACTGCAAGCAACCCGATTTCTAAATGTTCAGAGCTACTTGTTTTAATACAAATTTGTCCCATTTTTCTGCTGTTGAAATTTGCACTAACAGACATTCTTGAACTTCGACCAAGTCGAAAATCAGAATTTACGGTACCACCCAAGACCATTTCTTTATCAAAAGTGAGTGTTGTCATAGCCAAGCTTACCTTATCATTCCTTACTGGGTAGTCTCTCCCTCTAAACGTTGTTTCGAAGCTCCCACCATAAGCCACTTTATCAAGACTTCTTATGCCACCACCCTTTAGGACAAGCTTCACTCTCTTCCCAATCAAAATGGAGTCTTCAATCTTAGCACCAAAAAGGTACCTATTTCCAAACGAAGTCACTGAAACTCCACAACCAGTTGTGTTGTATCTCAAGTTCTTCAATTTTGTGTCTCCTCGGACTGTACAAACCAAATATTTGCCCGAGGTTTGAACATCAAGACTTGCAGATGAAGTAGACCCATTTAAATCTGTGTAGGTAGTAGAACATTCCGTTTGCATATTGAAATCTTGCTTGTCCTTGTTCAACTGACCTGTAATTGATGCATGGAGATTTCTTCGTATTTCCACAGTTGTGTCCAAGTTAATACCATCAAAACCAACATCATGATCCCAACCTTGGGGATCCAAAACCGGTCGAAAAAGCCACTGATCAGTAGTTATAAGGCAACGGTATCTATGTGTAGGATAATCTGAGTCAAAACTTGGTGGGAATGCGATATCTGGTAACTGAACAGCTTCTGGTGTTGCTTCCTGGTTCTCACTGTACTCATCACCTGCTACTATATCATCTCTTTGAAGCATTCTTTCTTTTCGTTTGCAAAGATCAGCTTTTAATTGCTTCTTGAGATAAAGGGTCTCTCGATAATCCAACTCGTCAAGATAGTCATTCTTCTGGGACTTAGTTAACTTTTCAAACTGAGAGTTCCTCAAGATTCGAATTGGAGGTAACTGATCATACTCATCTTCTTCTTCTGTCTCTAAGATCTCATCAATCTCACCATCCATCCCACTCGTACTTGGTTCAGGTCGTGCTTTTAAAAGATTAGAGAGTAGATGTGGTAATGAAGGCAAACGAGTATTGCTTGTCGGTCCCATTTTAAATTCATCCCTAAATTTGAAGAGGATATTAGCATCACCTAACACTTTTGTACAAATGCACAACAACAAGACACGAGACCTCCATACCTCTCCATTTGGGAGAACTTTCTCCCCTGATCTATTCTTTTTACATTGAGGATGATTCTCCACCAACAGAACAGGGACTTCGAGTTTCGAATCAGATAGTGCCTGGTGTATGTAATGTTGAACCACATTTGTGCACTGTGCCACAAATGACTCATATGTGACTGAATACCCATTTGGTTCTTCTGTAGGAGCTGACGAAGAATGGGTCATAACAAGAATAGTGTTAAACCATATAGCAGATCCAAATGTATCAGTTATAAGCTTCAGAAGGGGGAAATCACTGTACCCCAGGTTGATAAGGTCGAGGCGCTCAAAATACAAAACAATGTCTGGAGGAGATCTTCTGATGAACTTCTTCACCGAGAGTAGAATCTTCCTATTCCTTCGCAGATTACTTGTTGAAGGCGGTAAAAGACCAGGAGTATCGATGAATGTGATTTTAATGCCATGGACAATCCCTGAAACTTCTCCAATGCAATCCGTGGCAGGTTCGAATGCATCTGTTGTGGCCTTCATTTGGTCAAAAACAGAATTTATAGTTGCACTTTTTCCGACTCCTGTTTTCCCTAAGACCAGTATCCTCAAAGAGAAATCCAAGTTAGGTCGACCAGTTATCTCTTGTTCTGCTGCTATTGCTCTTAATTTATCATTACTAAGCCTAGATCTTTTTAAATCTGATTCCCCAACTCGTATCACGGTTGCTAGATGTAACCGATACAAGACCTGTGCTAACAAGAGGTTATCCACTGGCTGCCCAAGCCGACGGACAAGGCGCAATAGCTTGATTTGTAGAGCTTCAATCTTAGCCAATGGATCCAACCTCTTGTCATCGAAATTACACTGAGATATATGAATATTGTCAATTGGATCACGTTGTGGAGGAGATCGATTTTCTGAATTGACAGCAAAAGTCTGAAGCAGGGTATCAGCAGAAACAGGGGGTTCAGACAAACTGGTTGCATGAGTTGAACCTGAAATGTTACTATGTTAGATGGAAAGAAATTTGTCACAAAATACCAAACAACGTGAGCTCAATCTTAAATTCCAGCAGCTTTAGTCTTTCTGATGGCAACTCCGTTTGTCTATTCAACCATATAAATTGCTTGTTCTTGCCACAAATATATACTTCTGCTCATTACCCAATACAGCTATGAGGTATATTGATTCTGTATTTGAACATGTTAGACCTATAAACCATCTCTCGTGGAGTATGAGCTTTCGGAAAGTGTGATTTTTAACATGGTATCTTCCAAAAGCCACATCGGAGGTCCTAGGTCAAGTATATTAAAACATAGCTTTGGAAACATGAAAAAATTGTGCTTATTTGCTATTAGAACGATAGACATTTTTCAAAAGTAAATGGTGATTGACCTTGTCTGAAGTTCTAGCAACATCAGCACTAGATTTGATCAGAGCCGACAACCTTACAATTTCTATATAACATGGAATCATGGATAGTCATTTTTAGTACTTTTTGCTGTCTAACTACTCAAATAACAAACAATCTAATACTAGTCTCGGACACTAAGAGTTAGCCGCGAAGAACCACATACACAGAATAGGTCGAATTAAGCAGTAGGAGATGACACTCTGGGCAAAATACGAACAAGAAAGAAGGAAAGCAAAACAACTCCACAGTAAAAACAGGTGTCGACTAAACAAAAAGGGAGGAAAGGATAAATCGTACCTCGATCTTCATATTCTTCATCCAGAGGTTCCTCATTGAAGAAGCTGTCATTCCCTGACACTGGTCTTGACAAGAGTACTGAAGATGCTAACTGAGAAGAAATCCAGTCCTTAATAGCCTTCATTCTCTTTCCAAACAAATACCTAAATAAATATATAAAATCTGGGGTTACACATTTTCATTCTCAATCTCACAATTTAATTGTGAACTTGTATGTAGAATGCACCGGAATGTGCTAAAAGTACCTTCATTTCAATAAAAAAAAAAAAAAAATTCATGGTTGCAAATCCTGAGAGCGAGAAAGTTTAAGTTGAGTACGCTTGAGACGGGTCTTACGTGGAGTGCTCCAGTTGTTTTCATTTTACCAGTTCCTAAAACTTCAGTTGACACAAGAGTTTACATCATACCAACAGATCACTCGGAAAGACACCGAAATACTAGGAAAATCATCTCATCGCTCCCCATGTCTCTAACAACTAACAAGACCCCACAAAACAGTCTTAGAAACACAAAGAGGCGAGGGATGGGAAGTCATAAAGATTTGGTACATAGCAATTGTCACCGATATAATAATGGTCATCATTAAGTAATAACCTCAAAAAATGGATCAAGAGATGCTGGAAATAGATAAATAAGAGTATTGTACTAGTGTGAAACTTATGAATCGAAATTCCACTCTTCTTGGACAAGAATTGATAAAACATGAACAGAAATTTCAGTCCTTCATTGATCTGATAGAGATCTTGGAATTCATATCTAGAAAGGGCAAATAATAATGTTCACTAAACATCAACCAAATTGAACCAAAAAAAATAATTTAAACACAATCAACTGTAGAATTAAGAGAATCAACATTTTCAAATATACCCAAATTTCTTCTGGGTGAAAATATTAACCTAACAATTGTAATACCAGAATATTGAACAAGACAAAAAGTTTAAGCAAATATAATCAGATTCTAACTACTTCAACTATTAAGAATTAAAGCTGTAACCAATGAAAAAAAAAGTCATAATTGAATTGCCAGGCACACTATATTTTCATTTACCACGATTCCACTCTCCTTCTCCAACAAGATTATAATTAGGGTTTTTAAAAATCTATCTAGGGTTTCCAAATTCCAGTCTAATGTAACAAAGTTGGAGGGAGAGAAAGTAAATAAGATAGCTGATAGAAAGAGAGAGTGAGGGAGAGGGAGAAATACCTGAGTAGGGGTTATGGAAAATGAAAGAGAAAATTTAGGGTTGGAAGTGGGATGTTGGATTTGAGATGCAATTTGAGGAGGAGAATACAAGAAGAGAGGAGGAAGTAAAATAAGTCACTCAAAGATTCTCAATTTTTTGGTGAGATAAGATTTCCTTTCACTCGTATTTCACTATTTTGTGGATGTCCATCAATGTATGTGATATTAGATGAGGACATTTGAAAACACCTAAAGAATGAGATCTTCTTCTAAAATTTTTAACACTCAGAAAAAGTCTTTAGATTTCCGTCTTAAGACTTGTAGAACTAAAACTAATAAAGATTAAACTTAATACTTAATTTTATTGATCAAACTTGATGAACTAAACAACTATCAAATCACTTTTATATAGTCTTACGGGTTTTCTAAACTTAAACAAACTTTAATTAACAACTTCTAATAAGGAAGATACTAGTTTTGTAAACTTAATCAAATTCTAATAACAACTTCTAAATAAATAAAATACCAAATCTAAAACATAGAAAATTCCCTAAAAATATAAAATTGCTAAAAATAATAATTATCTACTAAAAAATTGGGAAACTACTAAAATAACTTAATTTGATGATTTACTAGATATTCTTAATATCATCTGAAAATCTTCCTGCATCATATTGGTTGAGAACATTCGAATTGTTCTCAAATATTTGTGTTATTCGTTTAATTTTTTTCGAAATGTTTGTGTTATTCGCTTGAGACATTTCAAATGCCTTCCAATGTCTTTGTTATTCGTTTAGCGACACATAATCACGGATATTTGAAGATATTTTGATTTCATGGATATTTGTAGATTTTGGTGTAAATATGAAGAGCTTTTGGAGATAGAATGTCTTAAAATAGAGAAAACAAGACACTGGTGGATATTTTGATAAGGGAGAAATTTTGATTGACTAGGCACCCAGAATGTCTTAGAATGTCTCCTAGTGTACGCCTTCTTGACAATCATGTGTGACTAGGCACCCAGATTTGGAAGGTTGAATCTTCAACTGTCGCGTCTGTCCAACTCCTAACCACCTTAGATCATTAAGGCGTTGAGTGCTCCTAATCCGCTCCACCGTCATATTAGATCTCAAATTCGAAAAGAAAAGTGCTCCAATCGTTTCCGGCAACATGTGCAAAATGCAGAGTACGCTAAAGCACCCTGAACACCCACACCTAGTGTGCCCAACTTGCATGGTGAAAACCACTTAAAACACTGTATCATTCCTCAATTTAATACCCTAAGATGCATGGACAAGTTATTACAAGCAAAAAGAATTCTCTCTCTAGTTTTCAATGTGGGACTATCTAGTTCACACTTTTTTGTGAAGGGTTCTAGTTCACACTTAGTTTGGTTTGAACTACTTTTTACACCAACTTGAAAAATAAATAGCTCTTTCATATTTTGCACAAACTTCAGGTCGAAATTTAAGGGATTGAGGAGACAAATCTAACTATTTGTCTGCCTATTGATTTTGACTATGTTTTATCCCTCAAAAAACATGAAATATGGTTATAGCTAAATTCCTAGCAAAAATCTGATACCAACACAATGGCCAATTAAATTTTGTAACCCTCTTATGAGAATTGAGTTGATCATAACTTGTAGACCTAGCTACAGGTCGATGTTTGTAAAGAATTGATCGTGGCTTTTAAGTCAAACCCCAAAATCAACTCTAATAAACCACTCAGACGATCGAATTTCACGAGTGGACAATAAATCTAACTGAAGTCAATTTGGACTCCGAGACAAATTTCATTTCTTACGCAAAAAGAAAATGAAAATTGTCCTATTTCTCATGGTAGTTTAAGTACGTATTCTATCATTCGTTATATCTATGTATACAATTTAAAACCATGATGTAGGTATCAAATCTTCATTTTGAAAAAAAAAAAAAAAAAAGAAACCAAGGGCTTAATTTCAAGTCAGAATAAGAAAAGGACCATCTCAACTATATCTCAAAAGTGGTAGGGGCTATACCGCAAGAAGAGATTGTTATATACAGAAAGAAACCCTAGAAATCATCTCGCGCACTCATCTGGATATTTTCCCCCTTTCTCAACGAAACAAAAATTCAGTAAGTAATTGGGAGTTGATAATTATGTGAATCAAACCCGGTGTTTCGGGAGTGATTTCACAATTAAATTTCAGGTCAGTTCTCTATCTAATCTTATTCTTCTTCTTTCCTCAAATTTATATCTTTATTTCTCTTAAAGTTTGTTCATTTAGGGTTTTTTTTTTTTTTCATTTTATTTAGAGATTAATTTGGGTTAGGGTTTTTCCAGATCTACGTGAAATACGACTAGTTACGTGTTTGAAGGTTCCAGATTTGCTTATCTGGTTTGAGGATGTCGATTCTAGCTAAAGGCGATTTAATTGAAATCAGAGATGTTTGGTGTCATAACTTAGAAAGTGAATTCAATTTGATTCGAGAAATCGTTGATGACTATCCTTATGTAGCGATGGATACAGAATTCCCAGGAATTGTTCTTCGTCCAATTGGGAATTTCAAAACAAGTTCAGAGTATCATTACCAAACCCTAAAAGCAAACGTTGATATGTTGAAGTTGATCCAATTAGGGCTAACTTTTTCAGATGAAGAAGGAAATTTGCCAACTTGTGGAACAGATAAATACTGTGTTTGGCAATTCAATTTCAGGGAATTCAATGTGATTGATGATGTATTTGCGAATGATTCGATAGAATTGTTGAGAGAAAGTGGTATTGATTTTGAGAAGAATAATGAAATGGGTATTGATGTTCATCAGTTTGGTGAACTATTAATGTCATCTGGTATTGTATTGAATGAAAATGTTCATTGGGTAACATTTCACAGTGGATATGATTTTGGGTATTTGTTGAAACTTTTAACTAGAAAAAGTTTACCAGATACTCAAGTTGGGTTTTTTAATTTGATCAAAATGTTTTTTCCAACAGTTTACGATATAAAACATTTGATGAAATTCTGTAATAGTCTTCATGGTGGATTGAACAAGTTAGCTGAATTGCTTGAAGTTGAGAGAATTGGGATTTGTCATCAAGCTGGTTCAGATAGTTTATTGACTTCATGTACATTCAGAAGACTCAAAGAAGCTTATTTTGGTGGATCAACTGAGAAATATTCAGGTGTTTTGTATGGTTTGGGTGTTGAAAATGGTGACTGATTATCGAATCTTCTCTAATAAAAAGTAGAGTTTTATGTGGATTGAAAATCATGAATGTTAAAACAAAAATTGATATATGAAAAGAAAAGTTGTCTTTTGATTTACTAACTATTTGAAGAAGAAGATGTGATGGGGTTTCCTCTTAGATAGATAGATAGATTACGATCTCTAGTCTTTTGTTGTTGTAGTTCATATTCTCTTTGGCTTAAAGATGGATCTTTTGCTTTACAAGTTTGTAATCTCTCTCCCTCTCTTAGTGGTGTATTTGATAAAATTGGCCATTGTTTATTGCAGCTCCTTATCACTCATAAGGATATGAGATTTGAATTTTTGATTTCATATCCAACTACCCGAAGTGTTGACTTTTTCATATACCTTTTGCAAGATATGAAATCAAATTAGGAGTTTGAATATGAAAATCACTTTTAAGGCAACTGAACAAACAAATAGAGTGGGAGAGTAAGAGGTGAGTAAGAGGTAGAGATAAAGCGAGGGAGGATGAAAGAGGGAGAAAGTGAGGGAGCCGGGGATAGAGATAGAGACTAAGCACAGATGGGAGAAACTGGTCAATACTAGCCCACGACCCCTTCGCAAAACAACGAAAGGTCATGCCCTTTTCGCAAAACTAAGTATCGACCCTTCCATATGAATTGCAAAACTCGATACTTATGTACGACCCTTCCATATGAAATTTCAACTGATTTCAACCAAAAATCCAAACAAAAACTACCGATATTATCCAATTTAGATTTGTCCACTCACCAATCTAGAGAAGGCTTACAACTCAATTTTAAAGATTCTAGAATCAAACTTATGGAGAAAAATAAGGTTCTTAGTTTTTATTTTTGAGCACTAACGAATCGAAAAAGAAGAAAAGGAGAAAGTGTTCAGCCCCTTTGATTTGAACCAATTTTGTAACTAAAATCATCTCTAACTCAATATAAAAAGTGGGAGTTTGTGTTTTGAGAGGAGTGTGTTCCCATAGGGGGCTCGTTTGGGCTTTTAATTTTTCAGAAATGGATCAAAACTACACAATTTACAATTTAAACACATATCAATATAGTGTTGCTAAATAACACGAACAAGTCACACCAGATCAACCATTAAATATTTCTGTAGGAGATGTTATATGCGAGAGATATGTCTAACGTTGTGGTTGTCGAGCCCATTCAAGCCTCCAAACAGACCAAGGTTGCGTAGTCTTCGTCCCAATGGAAGTCGTAAAGGCATCCATGTATGGTTATATACACCCCAAGCGCCTTTGACTTCAAAGTGCAGGCTCTGTAGTATCTTAAAACTTCTGATGATCTTCTTACAAGTTCAAGTTCATCTTGAAATCTATTGCAAATGAAACAAGGAAGTTGGTCAAAACTTCCCAGACCAAAATTTCTTCTGCCAAGAAGGATCCAACAATATTGCTGAAGTCCCCTCGTAAGGTTTCCACAAGTTTGCACAAGTGAAGGTTGCACACACTCGATCATATTTTGTAGTACTTAGTTTGCACGGGGTTGCATAGCTTTTGCGGGGGTTGCACAATAAACCCAATCCTAAAAAGTTCCAATCACGAACCCAAAGCCTAAAAGATTATTATCATGTCCAAGACTAACACAAAATTGTCTTCGGCTTAATTTCTTGTTTTCGGTGATGTTTCGTTGTTTGTAGCATATTATGTTGATTTGGTGAGGAGAAAATGATCTTTGTTCTCTTATTTTGAATCTTAAAGTGGGAAGAAGAGGAAGTGCATCTACTTGTTCTCAATTTCTTCTAATATGGCAAGTAGGCAATCAACCTAAACCAGAATGGTTTTCAGGTTTGAGGAAGAAGATAAGACAAGTGAAAGCCTTTGTTTTCCATACCCAAGTGATCTATTCGTGATCCAGTGAAACGCTGATATCTTCTATCGTTTTAGTTTTTTTTCCTTCTTTTTTGCTCTTTCTCGATAATATCTATATAACAAAACACAAAAGTTGTGACTAGGACAAGCTGATTGAGAAAAAAATTTGCCAACGTGACACCTTGTGCTGACAAGGACAAACCCTATTAATCATGCAAGTCGTCTAGACACCCTTCTGAATCTTGACCCTCTATTATTTGATCCAAAGCTTGAGAAGAACCTAACTCTCCACCTTCTTTCATTTACACTTGCATGGCTCTTCAATTTCTTTGAGCGGTTTCTAGCTTCTTTAATTTCTTCATCTATCCCATATTATCTCTCTAGATAAACCTATCGTTTTTGTTCTCATCTTCTTCCTCATTTGTCTTTTAAGAGATCATTGTTCCCTTGGGTTGAGTTTCATAATGATAATTTCTGATTTACCTATTGGAACTTTGACTTTTTTGTTAGAAGGCTTGATCTTTTGTAGAGTGAAGGTATTTTTTTTGTTTGATTTTCTTCAACTGGGTTTGGGATTATAATTTTTCTTCTCGATTAATCCAATAAAGGGTTTTGATCGTTCTTCTTTCTTCCATCTCTTGGATTCTTCTGCTGAGATTTTGAAATCTCTAAGTCCAGATTATAAAATTTCTCAAAATGGGTAGTAGATCAGACAAAAATAATCCTTCTTTACCATATTTTTTCAAGGTAATTTGGATCTTCCCCTTTTCTTTTTAATCTATATTTTTTCTGAAATTCTATTTTTTTTTCTTTTAAATTTTGAAGGAAGAGTTGGAGGTGGAAATTAACAACTGAAATTGGTCAAAATCGAAGAGCTTTAAGTCATATTATTAATATGACTTAAAAAGTACTATCATATCAGGTTAAATTTTTGAAACCCTTATATCTAATTTACGCTAATTTTCGTTCCATGAATTTATATATCTTATTTTCTTTTTATCGAGGGTTTAACCTGAAACTTAGTTTTTCTTCAGGAAAAGGAATGCAATTTTTATTGCTGAAATTGCTAGCAAGAACTAACCTTGCTCTCAGGTACTTAATTTTGCTGAAATTGTTATTTGTTGCAGGAATTTTGTGGCTGAAATTGCTAGCAAGAACCAACCTTGCTCTCAGGTACTTAATTTTGCGGGAAACCCATACCAAATTCCATGTTTTCAGAACTAGATTTGAGATAAATGGGTTTATTTTGCTTCATTTTCTTTGTTATTGGGGTTTTTGATCTTACTGAGATCCAAAGAGTATGTTTTAAATTGAGAAGAACCTTAGCTATCAGAATAGCAGACCTCCATTCTGAAAAGTCAGTACCTCTAGCCGCTCCCTCTACCCCAAACTAAGCAATTAAGAGAAAAGGTTCTCACGGAAAACTCTTCATCGCTTATTTGAGTTAAAATTCTTTCACTCTTAAAACCTACTCCTTTTAGAAATGATTTTCGCAGGTCCAATTTTGATATATATAATTTTTCATGTATCTACTGTTAAGCGAGCTTGTTTCTCTATCGAGCATGATCTAGGTCGATTCGTTGACAAATTTATCCATCCAAGGACAAATGCTGGTATGTGGTATAAGTTGGTAACTTATTGTCATCTTCCTTGAATTCTTTTACTGTGCAAAGTGAATAAGTTGAACTTATTGGTTCTTTGGTGATGACCATTTCTTTCAAAAAAATATGTGTAGGTGATTTTATTTTATTGAATTTACTTGCAGTCCTTTTGCTTTTGGCAGGAGTTGAGGGAGAAGTATAATAAAAATGAAAGTATTTGGTTTTACCAATTTGGTCAACTAAATAGAGTGTCTTCAGTTGTTTGTCAAGATTCAGAAAAAAAAAAAAAAAAAATCTCTGTTCTGATATGTTCATGTAGCATTTTATGTGCTCAAGGTGGATTATCCAAAAATCGTGATTCCTTGTGACCCGAAGTACAAACAATTGGAGCCTACTTGGGAGAGATTTCCTAAGTGACCATTGATTAGTATTAAGCGTTTCTTAGTTTAATGCTTGAGAGGTTTTTGATCAATTTCTGTTTTTGACTGATGGGAAGACCAAGTGAACTAAAATATTCATTGAGATATGCTATCCAGTACCATTTTCCAAATAGAGACTGCAAAACTCAAGAAATTGTCTAGGCGTAGATTCAAGATAAACAGAAACTTGGATCCGAGTTGGTTATTAACATAATGAGTTGTTTTTTCTTTTTGCAAAACATAATGAGTTGTTTTTTTTTTTTTTTTTTTTTTTTTTTTTTTTTTTTTTGTTGAAAGACATAATGAGTTGTTGATAGTGTGGTTTTGATGTTCTTAATGGAAACATTAGTGATAATAACATTAAGACATTAAGAGAACAACTCTGTCATGGACCATAATAATGTTGTTTGTTTTTGTAGGTGTGCCAAGGAAATCACATGTTAAAAAACAATGAAATATAGTGCAAATATCGATATTAATATGAATTGAGGAAGGAAAAAAAATTAAATAATTTTTCTTCAATCAATTGTTGTAATTTTGAGGTTAGTTGTGAATGGATTTCTTATTGTTTTATTACATAGAATTTGGAGGAAAATGAATGAGAGAATGAAATAGTTAAATATTTACTTAAATTTTTGGAACTTATGTGTTAAGAGAATTCTAATCCTCACAAGTCACACCCTACTCAATATATTTGAAATGTGATTTTTATCGTGACATGTATGGGTACAATACATTATATGAATGCGTAAACTGTTTGAAGGAAGTGTCCGTGCCGGAGGCACGGGTTATGCCTAGTCTATATAATAAAACAGGTGGATGGGTGCTGACTAGGACAAACACCCGGATAAATCCGGTCGTCCCATCCACGTCGGCACTCTCATCCACCGCCGGATTGAGTGACTCATCCCACCCTGTAGCATTGCATTTTTCCGCATCTCATGACGGACAGACACATCCCTCCGCCGTCCATCTTCTCATTTCTCTCCATAATTTCTCTCAAATTTCTCCCAAAAATCGATAGGCTCCAGAATTTGACATCAGAATTTCTCCCAAAAATCGCAGGCAAGGTCAGTTTTGTTCTTTTTGCTTCTTTCTTACCAAATCATTGATTTTGTAACAGATGCTTCTTTCTTGTCAAATCATTTTGTAACAGATGCTTGAATGCTTGATTAGGGTTTCATTTTGTATGCTTCTCTTTATTTGATTAGGGTTTCATTTATTTTTTATCATTTTGTTATGTTCTTTCAATTTGTCTACTTTGTTCAAACAGTTATGTTCTTTCAATTTGTCTACTTTGTTCAAACAGAAGAAGATATCATCATGAACCAGGGAGTTCAATTAGAGAGAAAAGGACCTAATTTAGGAATACACGCCAGTTCTAAGGAAACCAATTCATTTAAACCAGAACCCATCAAGCGATTAGGGTTTCATTTTGTAACAGATGCTTCTCTTTATTTGATTTCATCACCTTTGTGTGGGTGTAGTTTTTTTCATCCTTCTTACTCGTGTTTGTAGCAATGTTTCATGGTAATCGGATTCAAAAAAAATTGGAAGAAGTTAGTGGATTGTCTATGGGAATTTTCTGCACACTACATGTTTGGTGAAATGTCTGCATATAAACAAATTTTAACGCCTTTTCAACCAAATAGTAAGTGATGTCTTATCGTCTTCATTTGTGATTTTATAGTTCTTCTATGTTATTTTTTTGGGATGGTTTAGTTATGTTTTCCTTTCAATTCCTTTAGTGTTTACATTTGTGAAGATTATAGAACTCTTATACTGCATAAATTCTTTCACATAAGCATGTACAAGATCACAAATTATATTAGTTAGTAGTTCCGCAATGGGGGTGCGTCTTTGATGAAAGTACAGTTTGTAGTTTCCTTCTTGGTCGTACTCCACTGTCTACTACTTAGTGGTTCCGACCAATCACTATAAACAGGAAAATCTAAGGATCACAATTGTGAAAATTAGTATTTTTCCTTATCATTAGATTTCACACTTCATGTGCAGTTTGGTGGAGCATTTACTTAGACAAAAATAATCGTTGTTAAGAGTATTTCTTTATCTTTTTTGGTTCACGCATCTACTGCATTTTGCTTTCGCACGACTGCGATATGATTGTGTTTTGCAAACAAACATTTCAGGGCGTTTCCTTGCTGAGCTCACTAAAGAAGTTTTGTCTGATCTTGGAGCAAGCAAATACCGGGTATATTCAACTACATTTTTACCGATTCTTATACCGAAAAATATCATTTTATTTAGAGAGTAAAATTTTACTCTCAGTAGGATAGGATAGGGGTACCAAGATTACGTTGGAAAAAAAGGGGGATTAGAGCAAGCAAGTCGATTTGTAAAGTAAGGTAACTAAATGCTCCTAAAACACTTTAGAATCTAATTTCTGTCTTGGTTTATGTTGCTGTTGTTTTGGTTTGATTAAATGCCTCACAAAGTTTTGGTTACTGATTCTGATTAGATAATTAGTAAGTGGGAGCTTCTTCTATGCTCTACTTATTTGCTCCAAGAACCTCCTTGACTACCAGATGATCTTATTGCTGTTCTTTTTCCTAATCATGTACTCATCCTGAAATTTTATATACACAAAGACATAGACAGTTAAATGCTGAAACTCGCAAATATAAACTCGATAGGTCAGAAACTATAGTTGATCGTTTATGAGAGAACCTAACTGAATCAGAAAACGAAGTTTTCTATTCTCATATACAACAGAAAAACTATTTTAATATACATGGTAGGCCACAATTAAGGGAAGAATAACGAGATAACATGAAAGCTATGCATATAAACAAATTTTTACACTTTTTCAACCAAATAGTAAGTGATGTCTTATCGTCTTCAAGTGTGATTTTATAGTTCTTCTATGTAATTTTTTTGGGATGGTTCGGTTATGTTTTGCATGAATTTCTTATAGTATTATGAAATACAACAGAAAATTTAATGGTTTAGTTACATGTTGGCCCACGAATAAGGCAAGAATAACGAGATAACATGAAAGCTATAAATAAATTTTATGGTTTGGTTCATGCTTTTTTGGGTTGGCTCATTCTAATTGTTAGTTCAGGGTTACTATTTCGGGGATTATTGCCTGTCATGGGGTCATATTACTTATCTGAATCAACATTAGTAGTTAGAGTATAAAACACATAGATAGAGAGGGAGAGAGAGCTCATGAGTGATTTAGTGCAGTCCTTAGTTGTCTACTAAATAGCTCGGGGAAAATTATTCACAACCAAACATAAGCTGCCTTACTTTGTACTTTGCATGCCCGATTGCTTTTTGTCCTCCAACCACGCAGTCTGATAATGTTTTGATGCAACTTGTGTGCATTTGCTTTCAGAAATATTTGTTTTTCGATTTGGCTTTGTGGAAATGATACCCACGTTCTGTTTTCAAGCTCAGACCCCTGTATTAATAGTGTAATATAATCAAAAGAATGCTAGAGAGTTTAAATAAAATAACATCAGCTCTCGCATTAGAAAAAAAATGATTTTCCGCAGTCTTGATATGTCATATGTATAAATAGTTGACTTAAGCAAACTTAAAGTAAGACTTATTTGAAAGTAACTTTGGGTTTACTAATTATTTACTCTTGCACTAATCCAGGTGTCCATCAGCTTTCGGAATCTTAGTTGTTTCATTTCAACTCCAGTTGGTGAGTCGGTTGTTTCTATCTTTTCTTCCCCATTATTTGCATTGATGTAGTAAATGTTTTTTCTCCTGCTAAATATACATGCTACACCAACCTATTGTCCAAACCATACCTTTTCAGACCATAGATGTGTTCGTACTTCTTATCCCGCAAATTGGCCCATCGAGTTCTTACAAAAGCTCTTTATGTTCGATGTAGAGGTATTGGTACCTTGGGGGTCTCCGAAAACAAGCATGCATGATTAATGAAGGACCATGGTTTGTTGGCTGCAAGAGAGGTAACTTTCGTCCAATTTTCAATGAAATCAGGTACTGTGCCACTGACGGCATTGTCTAATGCCCGCATGATTCTCATGTTCACTAGATTAGAAGAAGTCGAAGGAATATATCCACTAACCCATGCACTGTTGATGTAGATCTTCGATTTAGAGCTGCTCAAGATTGAATAAAGACCCAAGCTCAGGTGGTAGTGATCCAGACAGGTTATTTGACCCAATAACCAATAGTTTTAGATTCGTAAGGCTTCCAAGCTCCTTTGGTACTGGTTCGGATAGTGCATTAATATCAAGTAATAGTGTTTCTAACGAAGTCAAATTGCCGAGGAATGCAGGTATGGGACCTATTAAGTAATTCTGATCCAATTTCAGGAAGGTGAGAAAATTCAAACTGACAAGCTCTTTCGGGATTATGCCTCTCATGTTTATCGCATATACTCTCAGTTTAGTTATGTGGCAAATAGTTCTGTTATTGTAAGCACAGTTGCATTTAATTCCAGGATTGAAATCAGGGATGTTAGCCATATCCGATTGATTGATTGCAGTACCACTACATGGTTCTCCACTTCTATTCCATAAAGAAGCAGCAGCACCACTACATGGTTCTCCAGTTATATTCCTCTTTAACTTGTGTATTATTTTTTTTGGCCTGAAAGGAACATATTTTTTTCTTCTATATTTGGATGTAAACTAAAACTGAATAATGACGAACCTGACAGCGAAGGAGCCTCATGACCCTTCTGAATCAGATACAGGTGACGATCTTAGTGATGCAGATAATGAAAAGAATGATGAACAGGTAACAATAAGTTTCATGCTTCGGCTTGAATTGTCTCGCTGAAAGATTTATCAATGTATCTGTGTCAACGTTACCTCATTTATTAACCCAATTCAACGTATGAACAACAGATAGAAGGGTCGGTTGATGAAGAGTCAACAAAGTCCGATGAGGAGTACGATGATTTTGCAATGAGGGATGGGCAAGAAAAAGGATATTGGTCAGATGATGGGAGGGAATTTAACAAAGATGTGTTACCTGTGCTTGGAGAGGACTTATTGCTTGCCGATCAGAATAATGAAGATATGGGTGGTGGTGAAAAATAAAAAGACAACCTTAACCATTTCACTAAAAACAGTAGAAGTATGGTAGCATGAAATTGCCGAATAGGATTACCAGATTCAGAAAACGTTCACTCGACATTCCAGCAACGGGTAAGCATGGTACCATGGTGAAAGGGCCGATTCTTTTGGGAACACCTGAGAGGTAGCGGAAAATAAAATTGGCCAACTTTTTCCGTTGAACTCTTTCATTTCGGAATTATTTT
This sequence comes from Eschscholzia californica, assembly GCF_041429995.1. Classification (NCBI taxonomy): domain Eukaryota; kingdom Viridiplantae; phylum Streptophyta; class Magnoliopsida; order Ranunculales; family Papaveraceae; genus Eschscholzia; species Eschscholzia californica. Next base: position 47,462,913 of record NW_028238472.1, read on the forward strand.
GGATACTTCTTTTTCCTTTTCATGTTTTACAAACACAATTTTCACAAGTACTGTATTGGCGGATTGTTGATTGGTATAGACAAACAATACTTTGCAACTACTATCTCCCACCATTCCTGGTCTCATGGTGCTTGAAGATGCTTACTCAAATTAGCTTTTCTGTTATAGTTTTAACATAGGCTTACAAATTATGTCAAATATGTTTGGGGGAGAGGCAGCTAACACAAACGTGCTTAATACTTATTGTCAAAACTGCATGATTTAGTGCTTAACAAATTTGTCCGTGCCGAAGGTACGGGTTATACGCTAGTATTTTGATATGACAACTGTTTTTACCTGCTGATAGTAATGATCTTCAGTCCTTTAGGTCCTACAAGAGATGATCTGGTAATAGTATTCGAACATTGTGACAAATCTTACAATTTACAGAGTTGCAGTAAATAAATTACTTCTTTTTCACTATCTCTTTTTCACAAAAATATAAACTCCCAAACACGCCTACCATCTACAACATTTAAGTTGGGAATCATAAAACTGTTCCTGGTATGTAGATACGAAAATACCCATATTTGTCTACTAGTTTCTATGATCTCTATTCATTCAGTGATTGAAGAATTGAAATTTTATGAACCTTGTATTTGAGCTACGTTAGATTTGCTCGAATTTGTTGCTTCAGAGCAGCCTTTTAGAAACTCTCTCACCTCGGATTCTAAAGATGGGAAAGTAATAGCAAACCACGCCACAGCCTCTAGAATCTCTATAGAGAAATTGGTAAGCGACTCTGAATCAATACTTCTCAAGTGCGTTACAACCTAAGTTTTGACAATGAAAGAAATAGAATCAGATAATGAACCGAAATCAACAAGTTTCACTACCCATCGATGCTACCAGATGAGAGTATTCAAAAGGTAAAAATACCTTGTTAGCTGCAGGTAAACTGCGAGAATGACTTGGATATTTCCTGATTATGTTTGAAATAAGAACGACCATGAATGGAAGCATTGGTAACTCTAAAAACTTCAGAGAATCTTCGAGGAATCCGATAAAGTGACTTGTCAAGGTTACACCTTTGACTATAGCTGGTATCAACTTCATATCATAACCCTATAATAGAAGCATAATAAAGGATAAGCAAAGAAGAAGATAATCCAGATAAACAGAAGTAGAAAACAATTTAGAAAACAGCATAAAGCCCGAAACAGTATAGAGTGCTACATTTACCTGGAAATGAACAACTCGAAAGACAGATGGTCTTAAATAAAACAATGATGAAATAAAGGAACAGATTACAGATCCAGCCATTAAAACAGACGCTGTAGTGACACCAAGAGATGGCATTCTCGACCAGTTCTCAAGAAGAATCTGACACACAGCACTGCAAAACAAAACCAAATGAAGGAAACAAGAAAATCATGGCATCCTCCCAAATGGTTTAGATTTCTTTATCTAGAAGTGGAATGTATAGTTGGGTGGTCTTGGCCTCCTCCACCATAAAAGCTAGTTCAAGAGGTGAGGCTTCCCCCACAATTATGGACTGGCTAAAGCTCACAGCAATGTGGCGTTATCCCAGCAACAATCTGTCCCTTACATATCGACTTTAACTTCGATATACTATTAGCCTAAACGTGTTTCTCGTGGGCTCTGATAGCAGTGTTGGGTGGCTTAGGCCTCTCTCACCCCAAAAGTTAGCGCAAGAGGTGAGGCTTTTTCCCCACTTGTGAACTGACTACATGCCCTGTCCACAAGACCACAACCAATATGGGGTTTTTCGAAAATGTACAAAAAGGAGTAGCATTTCATCCGTCTACTTTACTTTTAAAAGACGAAAATAGAAACACACCTATCACGGGTATCAACCGCTCTCAAGATTTCGTCTTTCTTCGTGTCGCCATCATTGGACGAAGCGGAAAGGCACATCTGTCTGTTTCTAGCTAAAAGCTCCCCCAGAATGTCTAAGAAGACCGATATAAGTGGTGTACCATATACTTCCATTCTGCATGTAAGGATAGAAAGAGGTTGTTCAACAAGTTCTTGGTACAAATTCGGATTGGATAATGACTTGGCATCACAGATGGAAGATAGGCTTCTTTCATCGATATCCATATCGGAATTCTTTATACAGAGGCAGAAAAGAGGAATAAGAACTTGAGTTGAAGCTTTGTCCAAACTATACCACCACAAACAAAATGCTTCTTGTAAAGGGGAACAAGAATTATCAAGAAGCAGAGGAACCATGTCTTCTACAACAGCTATTTGCAACTCAAATTTGTCTTTATCAGAACTATTTTGTCCACTTATTGTTTTAAGGAGCTTCAAAGCAGGATCAGCATTTACTGAAGCATTTCTAAGGACCTCGTGGACAGAATCAACTGAAAAATCGCGTCCAATAATAATGACTTCTTCCTCGTTAGCTACGTTCTGTTCCTGAAGATCTTCATCCAGCATACTTATATGTTCTTCAAACTGATAATGCTTACCCTTATTAGCAAAATAATCTCCTTCTGACTCCTCCAAGCTTTGAACTAAATCTGGAACACGTAGAAGTTCTGGAAAAAGGGACATTGCTAGGCCAGCCCACTGAAACCGAAATGAAGTGAACTTTAGAAATTTTTTGGATCAAATCATAGTCCTGTCACCGACTCCGTATATCTGAACATTTAAATTTTGTTTTGAACAAATATCATTTCATCCAGGTGCCAGAAAAGATAGTCGAAATGATAATCACATTCAAGATTTTTTTTATTTTGACTTTTAAAGAAATACTGACTGCCTACCTGGGTGAATATATGCTCATAAGAGTGCGAATGGGAATCCATGTGTGCAAGTAGTTTATCCAGAGGTAGGAATCTCAAAAGCATTGACCAAGAAACACCATCACCACTAGTACAAGTTGAACTGAAACTGAAATTGCTGATGCAAGTTCCTTCATTCCGCTGCCATTTCTCCCTACAAAGTATGTAAAAGGAAGCCAATACAGCAACAGCAGCTGATTTCGTTTTAGTAGAACTGGAGGAACTAATTCTTCCTCTGGATGATGCATCTCCTGCTCTTTCCTCAAGAGCTAATTCAAGAAACCTAAAACACGAGCAGAAAGGCTTGATTGCCAACGCTAAGAAGTCCAAAGGGAGAGGATGCATCTCATATGCTCCTGCAGCATTGTCAGATGTCGGTGTGCAGGACGCTTCGGCATAAATATCAATTATTGTCCCCAGCATCTGCAATCAATGGTCTCTTAGCAATTTACACACAAATACTGATGACTTCCTACATACAGAACTAGAGAGGAGTGATACTATAAGAATAAGCTAATAATAATAATATCAATAATAATGATAATGTCATATAGATATTGAGGAAAACAAGATTAATTGTACATTTGAGAATTTCCTTCCGAATAATTGTGAAATTTGAAGCTGTACTTGTACCACACTAATCACAAAAGAAAGAGAATGCTGTAAGTTGTAAGAATTATTATCATACTGGGTGAATAGGTTCATTAGACGAAAGAATACAGTGCATGATTGTTTCACTTATGTCAACTCCATTTTGAACAAGTAGACCCGATTTGAGTAGTTGAAACAAGCATTCAATCACCACATCATCAGACCTGTACGAGAACAAAAAAAATGAAATTTTTAAAAAAAGAATCATAAGAAAATAAATAAAAGAGAAAAGGAAATGATCAGCTACAATCCTATCAGCTCGAAGGAGGTTATTAGCATAATAGCATGTATTAAAAAATGCTTGAGGAGTTAAAAGGTGACTGAAAGTTATTAGATGAAACAGAAAGATGACTACCATGCCAAACGTTACATGTCAGTACATGTTCACAGCGAGGTGAATAAAAACACGCAAATTAAGTGCTGTAAGAGAGCAATAAAATTATACGAATCCGTACAACCTATTAGTGGTGGAAAGAGGGCCAACTGGTCGAAGAATCCTTGCAGCTTTTGCTATACTAATGGAATTTGAAGTGATTCCAGCCTCGTGTGCTAGCCGAAGGGCATATGCCCAACATGCACTATCGATTCTTATGTTCATCCCAATTGCTTTGCTACAATACTGATCAATGCCACAAAAAGTCAAAACAGAGGTGACCAAGTTGCGAACTGTAAATTCTGTAAAAGAGTAAGCACTCCCATCATAGATGAGATTTCATACTTCAGCCTTACGTAAAAACTCCATACATCAGTTGAAATTTTGGGATCATATTTTTTTTTTTTTAAACTTAGAATGAATTATATTAATAGAAGAGTAATGTAGACAAGTTTATCAGGACAGGTGAACAGTTCCTTCCAAAAGAAAAAGAAAAAGTTTTCTAAGCAGTATAACTGTTCATTGTTAACTTGGATCTCAAGACGTATCTGCATTGCAACAAAACAGTGTTGCTGAAAGCTTGAAAACCCGAACATATGCAATATGGAGGTGCCAAATAGGCGAGTTGAAAAGGTCAGATGTGAAAGTATGGCTGCACACATGTATATTTTCTTGTCATAGTTAACAGATACTTCATTATTTTTTAACACTATGATGTTTTTAATTTGGAGCAACCAATGCAAAACAATTTGCAGAACCTAAATTGGTATTTTTGGTCATACCATGTAAGTGGCAAGTTCTCATAAAATGTTCATACAAAATCTCAGTATCTCACACTCTCTACCTACTTATGTGACTGAAGTATCCAGGCGTTAGATATGATGATTCGGGTACTAGAGTGTCCAATACGGCAAGAATAGAAGTTTCCAGCTAAGTAGTTAACGTTCTATTTAATTTGGAGAAACTACAAGTAGGAATAGCAAACTCTATATAAATTTCGGACCATTGATATACCAAATCTGTAATCAAACTTTAGTCCACCAGTTGATCCTACACCCAATATTAACAGCCCACACTAAATTTAATTTCGAAGAATGGTATATACTGTACCTCGGAGACTTTATCATTACACTGCAACAAGAGTTGAACAACAAGCCAAAGAGCTATTTCAAACCCTTGCTCGAAAGGCGGAAGACCGTATATGACAGGTCCTAGAAAGTAAAGAAGACACTCTCGACACATATTTTCTGTCAATGAACTATCACGGAACCCTGGAATAAGTAAAAGAAAAGATATTCCCAGCTCGAATCTGTGTTTAGTGATATGGACATTTCTGCCAGGATGCTTCGCGTCACCCCCTGGCGAATCAGTTATGCACAGAAGACGGAGCCAAAATACCACCTAGAAGTAATGATATAATGAGTAACATAAAAATGAGTGAATCTGATCGGCAAATGACTTAAAAATAAATGCACGAATAATTCAAGCACGGTGCACATGAAGGAGGCGAGATCAGGATTCCATCATGGAGGTGCGCCAGAAAGTGAGACGCCAGTGAACACGTTGTGCGGCACTTGTAGGAAACTTAAGACTATACTAATGTCACAACTAATGCTTTTTCCAAAAACTAAATAATACGGAGTATTTATTTCTATATAACATGAAGTAATTTTCATATGAAAATCAATAAATGAACAGGAAGAGAAATGATTTATCAAGGTAATTTTCATTGATAGAAAAGTGAATCAGACACATCAGATGGGACATATTACTGCCTAAATGGACTTCTAAACTATCCTGAAGGGGCAGCTAAAATTAACATCTGCAGAGTCCCAAAGCCAACTGTACATGAAATCTAACCTAAAGACCTAAATGTACCTAATTCTCTAGCCTGTGCAAGTTTATCCCCACCTAGATAGTTAATAACTAAAATATAACAGAATAACATCCACGGTAACTTCCCAAACAAGGTGTTGATCCTAATAGATAGCTTACTGCTTACCTAAAAATACCCTAAATACAACTCTAACAAAGTCTTGGATACCTGTTCCATAACTGGATCACAAGAACCATGCAGCACTCATAGTGGTCTTGCATCATCACTGGAGTCCACCCTAATGTACCTTAGACTTATATTTTGAAGTAAATTATGAAGCAGAAATTGTTATTTGGTAAAAGGAACCTACCTCCTCTTGATTTGGTTTCAACCCACCTACATGAACAAGAACACAGTATAATCTCAATCGGGAATACAAGTTACCATGCCATCCATCTTCATTAAATGCAGCTTCTGCACCTGCTTGTAAAGCTTTACGCAGTTTTAAAACAGTTTGCTCCTTAAGTTCAAACGCATCAATTGCATGAGCAGCCGTTGGAGGATCCGTAGCTTTTCCCACTTTCTCAACCTCGGAAGTTGAAAATATTTCTTTTGATCTTCTTGTAGACCTTATGCAGGATAATATCCATTGCGAAATTTCTCCGTCAGAGAAAAAAATCCTTGTCATGAAATCAACCACATCATCAAGGACGTCAACAGTGACTTCAATAATCATATTTGGGCAGATGCATCTCTGAACTAGGATATCTCGTAAAACCCGTGCTCCTTGAGGGTCTGATAAACAAATGGACTCCATTGCATAGTGAGACTGTAAAAGACAGTAGCGAAGTAGTGGATCTGGATGTCTGGGTCTACCAATTTGTATAAAATCTGCAAGCATCTCTAAGCAGGGCCTCCTCAGTATTGAAATATTCGTACAACATTCTTTAAGTAGTGACCCAGCATATTTGGTCGTAAGAACTGCATTTACTAAAATTTCTACACACAAGTAATTTAAAAAGTCAAATGCAAATCTTATTTTAAAGGTAACTTGAAGAAGATTCTTCAAAAGGAGCAAACCCTGTGAACTAGTTAACAGAAACCTGGAGATAATAGATCAGGGCAGTGGAATACTGCTACTGGAACCATAGATAGTACTTCTGGTAATATAGCCTCATCAAACCAAATGGATCTTTTCTCTATAAAATTTTGCATCTGGTATTCTTTCAACTGAGGAGCTAAAGACAATATGTTCTTGACTGCTAGGGCACGCTCGCGTAAGTTGCAGATAGCAAGCTTCACCCGATGGACCTGCACAGGTAATGCTGTCATTAAACTTGTGGAATCCGAAAAAGGATCTTAAGGTTTCAACTTTCAACCTAATATATTTCACTTGGCATGGCATGAGTTAATTTATCAGTTACTACATCATAAAACAAAATTATTATGCATCAATTACAGTTTCAATGGTTCTTAAGTTCTTCATCAAGCTTTCCATTATTAACAGCCAAATATTGTTAAAGTCTGCAATTTGAATATGCCAAATAAGAAGCTGAGACCTTAGCACTGCATTGCAGAACACTGTTTGATAAACTATGTGTCTTGACATTCTAAGAGGTTACAGCATATAACAATAACCAAACATTATACAAAACTATTCAACTTATAAGAGGATTAAAAGCATAGCTGAAAAAGATTTTGGAAAAGAATTACAAGTAATAAGGAAAAAGAGGCACGCGACACATAACAATCTCTTTCTAATACATGACAAGTGAAGAAAAGAAAAATCAGAGATAAGATGTTGTGTTTAGTCACAAAAACAAGAGCTTCTCCAACTTTAATCTAATTATTTCCTTTTACAAAGTCATGGACAAGGTATTAGATTTCGGTTAAGTATAAATTTTGTTTTCAGTATAAATGCTTGGAAATTGAAAATTGTGGAAATATTTGGGTTTTCTTAGAAATATTTACAAATTTCAGAAAATGGATTATAAACGATGAAAATTATATTTCTTAAATTAGCCAACAGTAAAGAAGCAGAAAAAGGGTGTTATCAAGTTCTAACAATAACCGTTGTCCATAGAAATGGAAACTGATGGCATTTCCTTAGAAGCTCTTATACAAATGTAAGAGCTTTTATGACATTTTGTTAACACTGCAAGAAAAAAATGAAATCCCTCTGCAACATTAACAGTTTCGCCGGTTTTTTTACGATTTTGGTTGAAATCGACTACTCATGTTGAAGTGAACAATGAAATTACCAAAATAATCACAGAACTACACTGTGTTTAATTCCATTTTGGTGGCCGTGTGACAAAAAGTTCGGTAATTTTAACCTAAATATAAAAACTGATACCGCGGTCCTAGGAAAAAAGATAATGTGTAAGAAAAAAACCTTCTCCGACGGTCCGACCAGAAAGTGACAAGTCAATGTGCTTCCTATGTAGCGTGAGAAAGGAAGATATCCGCAAACCTATTCTCTAGATTTGAAGATCATATCTACTTAAACATTCCTTTTAAATTAATATTTCAATATTCGTATTTTAACAAGAACATCTATTAACAAATGACATAGGTTTTCATGCCATGTCATAACTTTCATTTATAAATCTCAACTGTCCAATTTTTTTTGGTAAATCATGACCCTTCTTTTTTAAAGAGTCTTTCTCAGATAAAAGTCAAAATAGCTACCGACTTCTTAGCTACCCACTTCCTATAAAATCTCACACTATTTCTCTCTCTCTCTTCAAATTCAAACGATTCTCTCTCTGTCTCTTCTCTATTTCTTTGTCTACTTGAAGATTTCGAAAATCCATGCCACACGGGAAAAAGTCTATCACCATGTAGGAAAAATTCTAGAACCTGTCTTTCTTCACATGCCATGTATTTAGCTTGACTGATTAAGCTTTGGGGAACCTCTAAAGGGTTTCCAAGGGTGCATGCATCAATAAGAACAAGAATCAGTTGTATTTGAAAGAAAACAAGCATTGTTTGCAGCGATATATGGAGTTTGTGGCGGTAGCACTACGGTAACCCATAGCACACACGAAGACCAACCAAGAAAGTTTCTCTAAAACATCAACTAAGGCATCAATTTCTTTCTAAAGTTGGAGAATAAACCTCAGGTACAAAATGATGTCAGAAATACAGACGATTTAGTATCTAATTTACGAAGATGTAGTCCTTGTCTAGTTGTCTCCTTTTATGTAATCGCCGGAGTAATTACCCGGTTAGCTATTTGATTGGGAACTTGGGTATTACGTATAAGAGCCATCAAATAGAAACAAATTTTGAGTTGAACCAATAAGGCAACAACCATATTGAGTGCTACAGATGATATACTGATTAATTCACATTCTATACCCTAAAAACATTCAATACCATTTCAGTAAAACACTAGATAAAGTTTGCAAGTTCAACGAGTATATCATGTTAGTAGTATGGAAAACACGAATATATCGCGATACTAATGAATTCTTTAACAAATACTCAAACTTTACTAAGTTTCGTCGCTATGAATTCAATTACTAATTAGAAAAAATTTAAAATTTTAGTTGTGCAAACGGATTCCAACACATGATTAATAATGTAAAAAAAAAAGAACCGAAGTATGAAACCAGATAGAAAATTAGGGTAAGATCAAAGATAAAACCCTAGAATGAATAAGAAATTATAATTTATAATGACTGACCTCGTTAGAAGATTGAAAAAGAGAAGAGTCATCGAGCCTTGTTGGTAGAACAGGAGGTTCGAACTCGTACTGTAATACGAGTTTTCGAACTTCCATGAAATCGACCGTTGCATAGTTCATGAAACCCTACTGGAATTTGAACGAGGAAGTGAGAAACGGAGGGAAAAAGGAAGAACCGATGAGATGAAGAAGCCAAGTTTTTTTTCCCGCTAAACAGATGGTGACCGGGTTTTGTTAGGTTACCCTTCAATTTATTTAGCCATTTAAGTTACCTCCCTTTAAGTTTGGTAAATTACCTCACCACCTTGAATAAAGGTCACGTATCATAGGATGGTGCGGACCAGCCTCTCGGACTGCTAGTGATAATGTTCGCTTTGATACATCTGAGTCTCACGGTTTTAAAAGGCCTCACTAGAGAAGGGTGTTTAACCTCTTTAGAGGAGCACCACATTGATGGTGAGACGGAGTGTGGTGCTCCTCTTAAGAGGTTAAGCACCCTTCCCTAGTGAGGCCTTTTAATACCATTAGGCATAGGTGTGCCAAATCAGACAGTATCACTAGCAGCCCGGAAGGCTGGTCCACACCGTCTTATAACATTACGGAATTTGTTGTTTAGGAAGTTTGAATAAGGGTATACATAATTTTACTACTATATAATTTGCATTTTTCTTTCCGAACCAAACTCTAAGTTAAAAATATGTCAGAAATCGTATTCGTATTATGGGTTAAAGTGAACATTAAACTAAAATAATCATATTCTTGAAAATTATGTTACGGATTTCATTCTCGTGCGCTACATACAACTTAAATCTAAAGATTTTGAATCAATATTACTGTCGTTCATCAAGGCATTAAGAACATTCAAAAGCTTGTTCATCAATAAAAAAATCAAGGCATTAAGAACATTCAAAAGCAGAGAAAAGATATACTTTACATGTGATTGTAAGAGCATGGCGCAAGTCTCGAGAGGTTTTGAGACTGATACTTGGTGGACTCAATTATTCATAAAAAAAAAAAAAGATTAATTTCAATAGTTTTCTTGTTTATTTTGTGGCTATTTTCGGTTGGTAAGATCGACTAAATGATGTGTGAATTAAATTTGTTATTTTAATGTATCAATTACACATGGTGTGATGGATATAATGAAGATTTTCATGTGAGACGAGAAGAAAATCAACAAACTAATGGTGTGTTTGGATGGCGGAATCATGAATCCGCAGATTCATGAATCCAAGTAATATTTTTTGGCTCGTTTGGCAACTAAAAATCCTATGATTTATTATTATTTGAGTATTTTTAAACGTCTTTAGAAAAAATATGATTTTTGAAAAAAACAATGATTTTGAAAAAAAATAATGATTTTGTAGAAAGAAATATTTTTTTGTTGATTTTAAGTTTGAAATTTAGGCTCATTAATCCAAAATCCTAGCAAATCCTAGGGGGTAGGGTGGGATTTTGGTCCAATACAAATTTTGGAATTAGGAATCCTTTGGATTCAAGAGTCCTAGGATTCTTGGTAGCCAAACAGACCAAGGATTCATGATTCCTACCAAATTCCACTTTTGATAGGAATGCTACTTAGGAATCCGGCAACCAAACACACCATAAACGTATTCTAGTTTTTTTTTTTGATAAAGAAACGTATTCTGGTTGGGGTTCTATGAAGGTAAATAAGACCTATCTTCTAACAGATAAAACAAGTAGTCAAATCATGAATGCATTTGACCAATTCATAATTTATGTTATTCTCAAAAAGTCAATATACTTTCTTTACAATAACATGATTACTTTTCATTCGTAGTTTTGATACATCAAATGATTGAATTTTAGATCTTTATGATTTGGACATAGTGACACACTACCCTATCAACTCTTAGTTCAATAACTAATTTTTATTTTGAGATTGACTATAAAGGTATTGATACATCGATACAAGCACGATAGCTGGCGAAATATTACTGGTCTAAAATCCCACGAAATTGAACGACCTAAAACTTAAAGAATTAAATGGCCTAAACCTCGCTAACTAGTTTTTTTTTTCCTTTTGTTTTTGAGAAATCGACTATGATTTACGTTAGTCGTTACAAAGCATTGAAACGTCATGAAGATGTGATGAGCACGATAACTGCCTAATCTAAACCATAATGGAAGAGCCCTAAAACCCGACGGTATGAAAGAGGCCTGAAGCCCGACAAATACATTACAATATTTACTTTATATATTGCCTAAGTTAGGTGAGACAAATTTTGATGGCAAACTGCTTCCACCGATACTCGATCCCACAATCTCATGGACTTAAGAGGGGTGTCCAACCGTTACACCAAAAGTGGTGGACTCGCTAATTAAGGTTTTGGTGCATTACCAACTTAACACATTTTCTCTTGATTAATTTAAATGTGACTTTTATCACATTTTTATCATTCAGCATTTCATCCCATATATATAAATCAGTCCTTTTAGATGGGACCTAGGGTTAGGTATACTAGCAGCACCAGCCAGGTCACATTGGTTGACAACGTTTTAATATCCAAAAACAGCAAATAATATTAAACCAGGGAAGAGAGATACACCCTCAACAAAAAAAAAAAAAGGGAAGAGAGATACAGAGAGAGGGAGTTTCTTTTAGAAAGAGAGGTTTTCATGAAACGTTACCGTTAAGGTATCGGTGGGTAAAATAGTCGGCAGCCAATCTGCATACGTACGTTGCTTAGCTTCAACCCTTTACCCTCTCTCTCTCTCTCAAACTTTCTCTCTCTAGAAGAACTTGGATCAATCCCCAAGATCTTTTCATATTCAGTAATTAAAATATTTCATTATGATAAGAAATTGAGAAGTTAATCGAGAAAAACTCGAATGAAGATCTGAAGGAAAAGAATCAAAGATCTCTCTTTCTCTCTCTCAATTTTGTAATGGGTTGGAGATATCAAGCAGGATTATCTCTTATTGGTACTGTCGTCATTATATGGGTTGTATCTGCAGAAGTAACTCAGGTTAGTATAAAATTAACCTCCATTTTTAGGGTTTTCTTCTTGTTCTTCATTCATTTTCTGTTATCTTTTTCTTTTGATAATTGAAACTATTGTTTAGGAGAATGTCACAAATGAGATCATGATATTAGAATGTCTTAATTTTCAGTAGATTTACTTTTTCTGAGATTCCTGAATAATTGAACCCACAGAATGCTGAATACTGGGAACCCAATAACCTCTAATGTTACTGAAAATTTCACCCAATTCTGTACCTGCAAATTTATGCATTATGGAAATTACAAGATCTAAAATTCAACACATTTTAGTAGAGTAGTAGGCTGCTAAAACAGAAACCTTTTCAAGAAAATGACATGGGATTGCAAAATTTACTTCCTTTCTAGGTTTCTAGCAAACTAGACGAGATGATACCGTCATGTTTTGGTGTATGTGGTAATCACTTATATTCATTGCTCTGAAGTTTAGATTTGGGTTTCATCAAGCAGTTGAATTGTGTAATTTTATGCTATAAGGGAGAAATTGGAGGTTGGTTCTATGGGGAACTAGCAAAATGTCTAGTTTTTCTGTAAAGAAAGGATCGATATAGTGTTTTGCGTTGGAGCGTTTTTATTGAATTCGTTTATGAGGGCAACGCTCTGTTTCCATATTGTTTTTCTGTCAAAAGGAAGAAATGAGGGATTGTTCAGAGGAACTAAGTATTAAGTAACCAAGCAAACTAGGGGAGTCACTGAAGAGATTGAAACTAAGTTATAGCATCTTGATCGTTTATTGCGGACATTGACATGTCTCAACCTAAACCTTAATAGACCTTTAAAGGTTTCTGTCGAACTGTTAAACCTCTTAGTTGAGGTGAGCTTCTCATCACACTCTTTTCAGAACTACTTCTGGAGTTATGGTCCTTCTAAGATACGAAAAGTCTTCGACTCCACATAAATCATGTGAAACTACACTAAGTAATTAATTATAACCAATAAAGGACCATCAATTATGCATAGTTGAAAGCATCAGCAATGTCAACAGTTGGTAGCCCAAGTGGTTCCAAGGTGTTGACATAAACTCCAGAAATCCCTGGAGGTCCCAGGTTCGAATCCCAGAGAAGGTGGAATCTTTGGTTACTTGAATTGGGGTTATTAGGGTGTAAATAATGTTGTTGGCCTTTAGGCCATGTCTTGTTGGGCTATAGGCCCGGTTCTGTTAGTGTTTGAGTGGGCGGTTATCGAGCTTATCATATGTAGATCGTAGTCGACTTCCAAAAAAAAAAAAAAAAAAAAAAGCATCAACAATCAGTTTTTTTCAATTAGTTTGTGGATAGAAGTATATAGTACTATTTTTCTTATATGTTATCTTTTTTACTGCCTTTAACTTAGTTACCGAATGTGAGTTCTGTTTACATATACACTTGAGTCGAGCATTTGTCTGACTACTGTTTGCTCAACAGGGGATCTATGCTGATTATAAACAACCATTTGCAGTTACGTATCTAGGAGCCTCTCTTATGGTGGTATACCTCCCAATATCATACATTAAGGATTGGATATATCGATTGTTGAAAAGACACTCGTCCAAAAGTGGCAAAGATGGAGGAACTTTTGATTCTGATTTAAAATTTAACGGGACAAAGAAATCCTCGGAAATAGAACTTCCGAGTTCATTTACTAGAAAAGACAGTGACTTAAACCTTTCTGTTCATGAAGAGGAACGTCCATTAGTTTCTGCACAAAAGGAGGATGTAGACATGCTTAAAAAAGACAAAGAGCTTACCACAAGAGAAATTGCCATGTGTGGCTTTTATATTGCTCCTATCTGGTTTGTAACAGAGGTGAGCTGCTACAGTAGTTGCAATCTTATTTTTTCTTATTATTTGCTAATAATCTTTTCAACTTATCAAGAGCTTGATAACTATAACTATCTGTCTTTTAGATCTTTCTTCATGTTGTCGTACATTATGTGTTTTGATGTCTATAAGTCACTATACTCACTTTATACACAGAACTATCCTTTTTACCTTCGATGATTTTTGTAAAAAAGATTAATTTTATAACACGATCTTATGTATTTTTAAGAATATTCTGAATTATGTCGTGTATTATTCTATATAACATGGACACACCTTTTTAAAGGAAATTTTCCGTATCGGATACTCGTATAGGGGCACTCAGGTACTATGTCTAATACCCTGGTTGCTTGAGCAGGTATAGTGTTAAATATTACATGTACATTTTGTGATGATTTTCAGAAAAATCATGTTTGTGTCATAAAATAGCAGTCTAGCTTAATGCCTGCTGTGTTTAATGTAATGATAGTTGGTCCAAAAGTAAAAAAGTGGAAATCACAAGAAAAAGTAGAAGACCTAATAACTAAGACACTAAAATATATGAGTATATCCGGTATTGGTCTTTTTCCACTGTGTTACTTGACACCTTGTACTGATGTTAAATATTGATACTCGTACTACTCCTGTCCATGTTATATAGGTTTAATTAGGAAATATCCTATCATCGGTGACACTTACGAAATGCCTGCTTTTCAGATTTCCCTCCTTATGTAGATACTCAAATATAGGGCTGACATCTGAAGCACCTGGATTTAGTTACTCACCTATAATCTTTTCTGGTATACAGTATTTATCTAATGCCGCACTAGCACGCACAAGTGTTGCAAGCACAACTGTATTGTCCTCGACTTCAGGACTTTTTACTCTTTTCATTGGTGCAATGATGGGACAAGACTCTTTGAACATGGCAAAAGTAGTTGCTGTTTTTGTTAGTATGGCTGGTGTGGCCATGACAACTCTGGGGAAAACTTGGGCAACAGATGAGTCACAATTAAGCGCATCCTCGTGAGTTTTTGTTCCTTAGTAATTGCAGAGATTACGTAATTATTATTATTAATTTGTTATTCATTGCACTGCATAATATTTCTCAACAAGACATAGGTTAGATCAACCGTCAGTTTTAGTCAAAATTAAGTTTGTGATTGGTAAGGTTTTCTTTTACAGTGGATCAGATAAGTTATGGGCTCCAAGTCAATTATAATTAGTGAAAAAGTAGTTTTTTATAAGTAATTAAATCAGGTAATGAGCTAAAACATTCTTTCACTTGATTTTTCAGTATAGTTGTGTAGCAAAATTTTAGCTTAGCTCTTCTAGGCAAAGTCAACCTCTGGCAGATTTAGAACTTCAAATTTCTTCATGAATCATTTCTATATCTATGGTTTCTCTATTGGGTTACACTTGATCATAAATGACTATAGGCTACTACTTTGTGTGCAGTGGAAAGCGTTCTCTTATGGGAGACCTTTTTGGTCTTCTCTCTGCTGTGACATATGGACTATTCACTGGTTGGGATTCCTATACTTGATTCAGTTTTTTATTTTTATTATTTATTAGAACATTATTCATTTAATTTGTGACTATTGCTGTTGCTATTATTGTTACTGTTCATAGCATAGGTTAATTTAGTTGACAACCATCATGTCAGCTATTTTCTGGTTCCAGAATATGATGATGTTTAACGTAAATCATGTTGCAGTTCTTCTAAAAAAGTTTGCTGGAGAAGAAGGAGAAAGGGTTGACGTACAAAAGTTATTCGGATATGTTGGACTTTTCACGCTCGTTGCCTTATGGTGGCTTGGTAAGTCTTGTCCGATGGCTAACTTTCTTATCCATTACTTAAAATAGTTTATATTATTCATTGTTTAACCATTATTCCAGGATTATAATTGTTCAACTTATCAGTTCAAAATTCTTTTGACATTGAAATTTAAATGAGTGAACAAATTTTTTTTTTCTCTTAGTAGGGAATATTTTCTAGTTATCTTATTCCGAATTGAACATAATTGTCATATACATAATACATTCTATGATATTATACTGATTCTTGGGTAGGACAGCAAACCATTATTCATATTAGTTTCATCCTCTTTGTCTTGATCACTCGAGAGTCTGAGACATTCTGTTCCAAAAGAAAAAGGAAATAAATTTGAGAACATAATAATTTGTAGTAGGGGGTCTATAGAAAGTTGCTATAAATTGGATTGTACATTTACTTGTTTTGCTAGCTTTGTCAAATGAGTTGGAAAATTCTGTAGTAAAAGAAATAAGATTTCGATGCGATTTGAGCAGTATTGTAAAAAAGATAGATCTTGAGGAATGATTACTTATATGCCATGAATATAATGAATTTTCATCTCTATTTCTTCGACAATATATGTTTATTTTTGTTTTCTTTCTCAACAGTATGGCCATTGACTGCCTTGGGGATTGAACCGAAGTTTACAATTCCCCACTCTCTTAAAATGGACGAGGTTGTTATTGCGAATGGCTTTGTTGGCAGTGTCCTCTCAGATTACTTTTGGTATGTCTGGAAAATCCCTGATGTAATATTTTATGCATTTAACACCATAAATAAGGCTTCATTTGGTTCTTTGTGAAATGTTGTTTATATCACAAGATTCACAACCCAAGTTACAGTTTGATGGTCTCTTTTTGAGTGCAGAAATGTAAACAATTCGTAGTTACTCCAACACATGAGACGGATAAAATTGGTTGAATATTTCTGACCATATCTAATAGTACAAAAAATTACACCCTCTTTTGCTAAATTGGTGCAAGGTAACTACAAATCAGTTCATTTTATAACACAAATAGATATGCTCGAGGCATTAATTGGACCGTGAATATTTTCAGAAGTTCACAAGAAACAATATGAAACCTAAATTTCAGTGCTGCAAATTAGTAATCGCCAAAAAGAAATTATCTACTTCAGTTCAAGAACTGTGCAATTTGTAATTAATCTGTCACAGTTTCTCATTCAAATATCATTTA
This sequence comes from Eschscholzia californica, assembly GCF_041429995.1. Taxonomy (NCBI): domain Eukaryota; kingdom Viridiplantae; phylum Streptophyta; class Magnoliopsida; order Ranunculales; family Papaveraceae; genus Eschscholzia; species Eschscholzia californica. Next base: position 47,480,048 of record NW_028238472.1, read on the forward strand.
TCTGAACAACTATTATTTTCTTTGAAGGGCTCTCTGTGTCGTCTGGACCACGCCACTGGTTGCCACCTTAGGCATGTCCCTAACAATACCACTTGCCATGGTGGCTGACATGGTCATTCATGGCAGACATTATTCGACCATCTATATGCTTGGCTCAGCTCAGGTACGATATCATCTCCTATAAAGTAATTCAACTCATCGCTCTTTATCACACCTTGGAAGCATCATATTGATTAGTAAACTAATCTATCTGTACGTTACTGCAATAAACTTACAAAGGTCTAGAATTACACAGTTACACTAAATTCATGTTTCCCTAACAAATAATTAAGATAGTAGATATCTTTTTTCACTTGGAGTGGTTTATTTTGCATCTAACATCTCAAACTGAAAAAACGATAACTCTTACTACATTGTTACACACTTGAATGCTCTCTATATGCAAAACTAGTGAATGTGTCTGTATAGACACATACACATGTGTGTCTCACTTTGTTTGGGTGGTAATAACTAATAAGTATGTCTCTCGACTACAGAGAGCAGAGTTCGAATCTTGTGTATATAATATGTTCATATGTGTGTATTTTTCTATAAGTATCACTTCATTTGGGTGTTTATGTATCTCGGCCACTGAGAGCAGAGTTCGAATCTTGTGTCTGATATAAACACTACCAACACCTAGTGGTTGCTATCAATGGCATTGACGTGTGAATCCTATGGTTTTTTCCTGCAGGTTTTTGCTGGATTTGTAATAGCTAACCTTTCAGATTGGTTCTCGAAAAAATTGGGGTTGTAGCATTTTAGTTAATCCTTCTGAGATCAAGTTTTCTTCGCCGTGCATTCTTTGCTTTCTCGGGCATGAAGCTGATCAATTAGCTCATAGTGCGGAAGATTTCCGAAATGTCAGGCTCACCATAGACAGAAGAAAAAAGAATAAAAAGAATAGAAGAAAGACGGGGATGAAATGTAATTGTGGAAAGAAATTGTATTTTGGATATGTACAAAGGGGAGAAAAAAAATGGAACTTCTTTTTTCTCTTCCCCCATTTTGTTACTGCAGTGAGTGCCCTTGAATGAAAAATAAAATGATTTTTTTGATTCAGCAAGATAGGGTTTGTTTCCAAAATTTGATTGTTCTTTATATTCAAATTAGGGAAAAATGACTGATTTTTATATTCAATATCATCAGTGCGACGTTGTTGATAGTCCACACTTGAAAATACTTTGAAAGGCGTCAGTTCCCTTCCCTTCTTACTGACAACACAGCTACGTCAGCATGTGACTCGATCACTTGACTCACTTCAGTTGCGAAGTTGTGCCTTGAAAGTTACATGCATGCCCTAGTAACACAAAACCGAGGGTTTCACTTGTTATAGAACTTGGCCAAACATCTCATGACACGAGCTGCCAACAACCATTGGGCGCCTGTATGAATGTACCATCTTGTTAAGGACAAGTGATGTTATTCTCATATGTCAAGGTCGGGTAAAGTTTTGCGTGTTGTATCGAGTTAAACCACATTCTCCACCGCTTGTTTTTAAGAAACCGTTATTTATCAGATAAAAAACGTTCAAAGAAATTCAGTCTAAAATACTTTATAACAGTTACATAAACGAAAAACGGACCCAAATTTAACAGTGATACACTGATACGGAGTCCTCGATTAACCGTGACGAAAAGGTAAAAGCTTTTCTTTCCTATATATAAGTCTGAAAACCGGGAACCCAGAAAACCACCGTTTTTTTCCTTGACGATGGAGAAATTCAAAGCTTTGATCTCCATCTTCGTCTTGCTTCAGTTCTGTTTCTGTTCAATTCTTCCTTCAGTCTCCGCAACTTCTTCCGGGTACACTCCTCTTTCTCTTTTATAAACCCTAATTTTTTCTAATTGAAATTCTCTTCAAACTTCTTCGTATTAAAGTTTGTTAGTAATTAATAGTATATCTGTTATAGTTAGCTACGATCTTTTAGTTTATTGATATGGATTGCTGTTTTGATTTTGTATTTGTAGAAATGGCGAAGGTTACACCATTATTGGTCGGGTGAAGGTCGAAGGTTTGTTTTCTCTTCCTTTTTAAATTTTTTTCTAGGGTTTGATAGTGTTAATTTCAATGAAACCTCGCTTTGATCTGTACGATCCTCATTTCTACCTGATTTCTCGTTTGCTTTAGATCTGAATTTTTGAGTTCTTTGACTAATTATCTGTAATTCCAATAATAGTATACTTTACTTACTTGATTCAAGATCTAAACTTTTGGAGATCATAAACCTTCCTGATCATGGAGTCATATGCTAAGTTAGGAATGAAACTTCGTTGTGAGACGAGGACCATACTGTGTTAAGTGCTTTCTGTAGTCCGAGGACCATTACCTAAAGAAAGATGAGAAGGAAAAAAAAAGATAAGAACCCAGAGAAAGTAGAATCTTTGAATACCTGGGCTTGCAAATGCTAATAATAAAGTTAAAAGATTTTGAAAGCAAAATTTGATGAAAACTGAATTTGTTCTTTCTTTGCGGGAAGAGCCATCCTTTGTAGGACACGGTAGTATTCATATAGAAAAAGAAACTTAGTCGAGGAAATGCTCCTTCAATCCGTTAGTTATGATTTAGTGGCTGAAAATTTTACCATCATTATGCTCATGAATCATGTACTATGTTAGCTCAGCATCATAGCTGTGCATTTCGAACGGACTTTGAGAATTTTTACTTCAAAATTGTTAATGTCTCTCACAATTACTGAAAACTTTGCACGTTGCGTTTTGTAATCGAGGCACGGGAGGGTATAAAGGCAAACGTCAATTTTCATGTCTTTCCACACTTTATAGCGTCATTCAAGTCATTGATGCTATCATCTATCATACAACTTTGTGGAGTTGATTTTTTTTTAAGTTGATTTTCTCGTTTCCGTTTCTGATTTTCACCCGTTATTTGATAGGTATGGGAGCAAAAGGCTTTAGTCTTCTTGGAAAATTGACAAACGCTAAAGTCCTACTTAATGGTGGTCAAAAGACAACTTTCCTGAGACCTGACGGTTATTTTTCATTGTATGTTATCATTTTCCTCCCATGTTATTATATCGTAGTGCACCCTATTCATAATGTCAAACTTTTATTATGTTCCCCATATATTAAAGAGAATAATTTTCCCCTTCTCATTACAATTTTAATTATTTCAATCAAAACTTAATCGAGCCATGGAAACATACTTGTTTATCTATTTTCATCAGAAGTTCTTTAGAGTTAGTTAAGCCCATGGATGACAATAGTAATTATTGTTTTACGTAGTTTTGTTAATAGACCGAGTAACTTCACAGAGAAATGAGGTAGTGCGGGTGTCAGGTGATTGGCCAATTAACCTCCCTTATAAGTTAGTGTTGGTCAAGCTGTTTTACGGCCTTTCACGTAGTTTTTTTCGCCTTCAATACAATTCCTTCTCTTGAAAGAAAATTGTGTTAGTCAATCTAAATATTGCCACGTTAATTACATTCTTCATGCTTACATGACACATGAATGTTTTAGTGACCTTTGGCAGTCGAGTCATAAAGCTTACCTTAAAAAAGTAATGACTGGTCTATCTTATTTTCATTCCTTAACCTGTCATTCTTCAGCCACAACGTGCCAGCAGGGACTCATCTTATTGAAGTGGCTTCTATTGGTTATTTCTTTTCCCCGGTAGGATAATCTTTTCATATTTCTCTTTCGGTTGTTGTTTATCAAATATTTTAGAAACGAGCAGTTCATCAGATATCATTGTAGTATTTCTTATGATCTCTAGATTCTCTTCTATCTTCTTAATCAGGTACGCGTAGATGTGAGTGCTAGAAACCCTGGTAAGGTTCAGGCAGCACTAACAGAGACCAGGAGGGGTCTAACTGAGTTGGTCTTAGAACCTTTAAGGGAGGAACATTACTATGAGGTAGCTCCAGATCCAAGTTCGTGAACTCTCAGTCAGTTTTTTTCTTACCTACTCACGATATTTGGTTTGTCGCAGGTGAGGGAACCCTTCTCAATAATGTCACTCGTGAAGAGCCCAATGGGTTTGATGGTTGGGTTTATGCTGCTTGTTGTGTTTGTCATGCCAAAACTAATGGAGAACATTGGTAAGTTAAACTTCTCATCATTAAAAACTTGCTGTTTGAAGTTTGAACTTGAGCTCCTGGTAGGGTTGTTCGGCTGGAGATCACTTGGTTTTACTAAATTAGAGAATACGTAGTTACGTACACACATTTTCGTATTACAATAAAGACCTAATGGAAGGCTATGGCAGTATGACTTGTATGGCTAGAGAATGTAAAGTTCAACCATATGCCAGAACCAAGCCCAACTCAAAGATTTGGCCTGGTTAGCATGAGACTTCTAACAGTCCCATGATACCTGGCCAAGACCTGCCCAAACAACCCTGACTTACTGAGTCGGACCAGGTGGTCATGGCCTAAACCGTCTTGACCTGGTGGGCTAACGTTCTCACCGAGATTCCAACACATCGACTCCTGTTAAAGTACAACCTTGCTGTGAATGCCCGAATTTTTGTTTACCTTTTACAGAGAAGTTCTAGTGGACTGGATATTGGACTTCAATTTATGGTTTGAACTTGAGCTCCTGGTAGGGTTGTTCGGCTGGAGATCACTTGGTTTTACTAGATTAGAGAATACGTAGTTACGTACACACATTCTCGTATTACAATAAAGACCTTTTACAGAGAAGTTCTAGTGGACTGGGTATTGGACTTCAATTTATGGTTTCAACTTTCAACTCTCAATACTGAATACTGATCTTGTTTTATCACACTTTCAGATCCTGAAGAAATGAAGAGAGCTCAAGAAGAAATGAGAAACCAAGGTGTTCCTTCTTTGACAAGTATGCTACCAAGAAGCGGTTGAGGCTAACTCTCCCGCTACCTTATTTCTCTTCCATCACTTTCTAGCCTTCTCTCGTAGGTTCGTTGAAGAACTAGAAGTCGAAGATAGTATTTTTACCGATTTAATGTTAGGTTATTTTTTCATGTCAAGTAGTTGACTCAGTACAAAATTTCCTCTGTTTTTTCAAACAAGAGTCACCAATATTTATTATGAATTATGTGTTTCTGATTAATTAGAGAGAAATGTTGTATAATTCTTCCATTTTAGACTTAGTCAGCAAACCAATGCTTGATAGATATCATATATATCTCCTAATAGTCTTTATAGGAGTATTGGTGATATAATTTGTGTTGTTAATCGTTGTGTTTAAAAGAAAAGTATCTGATGCATTTGGTGTGGATCCATTCATCGATGGAAAACAATCTTATTTAACAAATACTACAAATACTTTTTATAGTGATTCAGTGCTCTGTGACGAATTAGACGTGTAGAAGAGAACTTGTATTTGTAAAGAATGATTAACTATGTTGAATGCTGAATAGGAAACCTAGTTTACTTACCAATATTTAGTTAATTTATAAAATAAAAGAGGATTTTAATTGTATGATTAACATTGTTAAATATTAATACATATATATTATTTTATCACAAAATAAATTTACTTTAATTTAAATAAATATAGCGCTAACTTTTGACCCATCTCAGTCACTATATTTGTCTTTCTAAAAGAAGAAGCTACAAAAGTAGTCTTGCCCTGTACCTAATTAGGAATCAACTCTTCATCAAAAGTGAAAAAAATTCATCAAGAAAGAGAGAGTTGACTGGAAAACAGAAATAGCGATGAAGGAACTAACTAATTGATCAAAGATTTCACCGTTTACTATTGAGATGACTTAAATTTGAATTTGGTCCAACCAAACAGAGATTGAAAGTGGAAACGGTCACCATTTTGTGATATAAATCAAGTAGTTCATATAACCATTTTAAGCAACCAAAACACACTACATAACTTAACTTGAATGCTTCAAAAAAAAAAAAAACTTAGCTTGAAGAAAGTTCAAAATCTTTACATGATATATCAAACAATATAAGCCAATATTAAGGCCAAAGAATAATAAAACAAACAAACTGTACATACATAGGAAAAGAATATCATAATCGTCGGATCGCCATGAGAGAAGGATTGGAAAATAGACCACATTAGCGGAACTCCATCTTCGATTGTGATAGTGAGAAGCCTTAGACTAGATCAGATATGAAGAAAACGAGGAAGTTAAAGAGTAAGATATGTTAGCGAGAGGTTCACATTGACTTGCGAGATCATTTATGTCTCTAACAATGTTGAAAACCGCCTCTGGTTGTGCTAGTTTAAGTGCATTTTCTGACATTTTCTTTAGTTCTTCTGATTTTGTGCTAAACCATTCTGCCACTAAGTTTGCTGTTTCTTTTGGACTTCGAGAGAAAACTCCTGCACCGTTATCTACTACGTAAGGAACATTCCCTTTTTCCTGCCAAACAAAAAAGAGAGCTTTTTTCTATAAGCTGAAGAACACCAATTATGCAACGAGAAAGGAACATCCTCTACTGGAGAGACCAGGGTTCGAGTCTTTCGGTTTCCAAAAAATTGAGAAGGTTCTTATTTGAATGTAAGTTTGGATACGTATTAGAACTCGCGGTAGCCACGTGTTTTTTAATCCAAAAACACGTCTAGTCTGATGCAACATTTGTCTCAATACCAGTCATAATGTCCTCGGTGTTAAGAACCATTCAGGCCCATTAGCCTAATTCCACACAGTCCAAGGTTTTCAAATGGCTTGAGCCTGGCTTAAACCACAGGTTTCCCCACCTGACCTATCCAAACGCCACACTCACCCGAAAATCATGAAGAGAAGGTGGTGTGTTATAATTTATAATCCACATCTGGAAGGCCTTCCTAAGCAATTTCGGAGTAAGTGCGATATTTTTATTTGTTTCACTCAAAAAGACTGACCTGTCCGGGGATAAAATCGTTGAGGATGATAGGAAGCCCTCTTATCAAAGCTTCGGCAATTGTACCAGGTCCGGCCTACAAACACCGGAAAAACTAGTAAGAACCCCAAGCTTTGGAATCATAAAGAAAAAAAAATTATCAAGATGAAAATCGGTCAGCTTACTTTTGTAATGATGCAGTCACAAGCTCCCATCCATTTCTCCATTTGGGTCTCAAATCCTCTTATCTACAATAAGTGAAACAAACTTCAATTGCTTTTCAACAAACAATATGATAATGAAATAAGTCGTTTGATTGATTAAAATAGCAACCAATTTTTTTTTCGAGAGAAGTAACAAGTGAATAACCTTCACGGGGACTTTCCATTCGTTTGATTCAAGAGTAGATGCTAACATTTTGTTACGGCCACAAATGACGATGATTTGACCAATTGGACGGTCGAGCTCTTTATCGAATAGTACTTCCCCGAGGGCTTTTGCAGTTTTCTCGACAGGACCCATCCCTTCACCACCTCCCATCAATAAAACTGCAGGCAAGTTAGGATCCATCTCAAGTTCTTCCCTTATTTGATCCTGTACGATTAAAAGAAGCCAAATACAATTTGAGAAACTACAAAAAAGAGTCTTAAACTAATGCTCGAAACGTCTGGGGCAATTTAGTGAAATATATTAACTTTGAAACTAACCTTACAAAGAATTGCCCGACAAAATGAGGGCCGAACAGGCAACCCAAAAACACGAATTTGAGAAGACTCTAACCCGTCGAGTAAAGCCCTCTTAGCTACCTCTTCCGAAGGGCAGTAGCATCTATTGACACCAGTATTAAACCTGCACGAAAAATATACTTCTTATGTTATATCTAACCAAGAACGTTCTCTCCTCCAATCACAACCAAAACCAAGATGAAATGTTAGAAATTAATGAAAGACGTTGGTTTCACCGTTGGCAACTCACCATGTTCGGTGACAAGTGTTGAGATCTGTAATGACAGTAACAAAGATTACTTTCTTTTGAAGGCCCTGCCACTTGAGCACCCATAATGGAATATGTTGCATAAGAGGATGAACACTAATGATAATATCTGGTTTGTACTCCATTAAACCAGCTTCAACTTCTCTGTAGTTATACATGTATGACAAGGTTAGAATCCCATTGAAATTACTCGCATCAACTTAAAAGGTTCGATATTCCATTGAAATATAAATTGGAGACGATAAAATGATTAGAACTCCATAATGATGTGTGGGCCAAAGTAAAGTATACGATTCAACTTTCATTGAATAAGAATGCAAATCTTGAAGAAGACCCACAAAAGATCAATAAAAATAAATTGGGTATCATCTCTTTCGAAACAATAATCGACTTCGTTGACAAATAGATGATTGGAGAATCAAAAAAGTTCTTATCACATAAATAAAAAAACTAAATCTCATGATCTAGCGACCTAACTAAAGTAGTAGAATGTATATTAGAATTAGTGATTCAATTAACACCAAGAAGTAGGTATACAAGAAAAAGATTGAATCTTAAACATGACTCATAGTAGAGAACATTATAGAACTAAATTGCAAGAATTGAAACGAAACATACTTAGTATAATAGGCGGCAATGGCGGCAAGATAAAGACAGTGAATCCAACGAGGGGAAGTACTATGAAATGCAACCTTCCAAAGTTGTACATGCTTCACCATGAACTTATATTGTCTTTCCATGTCATTTAATGGCCAACCTGTGTATTCTTTCCACACATCCTTCACAAATATCTGAAACAAATAACGAATTGTGTCAAGTTTGTGGATATTCAACTCAAAACCAATTAGCACTTTAAAAAAAAAAACAAAACAGAAAAAACTTGATCATTTTACCAAAATTTGAAAAAAATGTGTAACAACCTAAGATTTTAAACCTAAAAAAGAGGTGATAACAAATAAATTGATTTGAAAACATTCGTTTCGAAACAGTAGGATCTGAACCCTGATCTCTTCCGTCCAAGGACATACATGTTACCCCTCAACTTGATTGAAAAAATGGTTTGCGCGAAACCGAAAAAAAGCTATACAAAGAGAAGAGAAGTCATATCATAAAAGAAAAAAAAAATAATAAAAACAATGATAACAAACAAACAAACAAAAAACTACAAAGAAATTAAGAAAGTTCAAATTGAAGAAAAAACAAGGTAAACCCATTTTAGAGGAAGAGAAACCAAACAAAACCCATGATTTAGAATTTCGAATTACCCTATATTCATCTCCAAATTCCAATTTAAAAGCATCACGAATAGCTTCAGCTGAAGCACGATGACCACCACCAGTATCACTCATTAAAATCAAAACATTTTTTGTAGTTTCAGCTCCAATTTGACTCAATTCAACTGTATCATCATTATCATCTCCATATGAACATGATCTCTTTGTATGATTATTATTATTATAATACCCAACACTTTGAAAAACTGTATCTCTTATTGATCTTCTAGGAGAAACCACTGACATAACCATTTTTGATCTTCTCTGAAACCCACTTCTCAAACAAAAGATTACCCAAGAAAATGGAGAGAGTTAGAGAGAGAAAATAGCAAAATGTGAAGAAGTGACAGAAGAACAGAGTAGTGAAAGAGACAGAGAGAGAGAGAGAGAGGAACGTACGGTGTAGTGGGACAAGGGAAGAAGATGAAGGGCCGTTAAATAAGAGAGAGAAAGAGTAGAGAGAGAAAGGTGGCTAAAAAATGTTTCGTTTGAAAAAGATTCCAAGGAATGATTCGAGTTGAGGGTATTATGGTGGGAGTGAGGAGGAGAATTTAAATGGTGGTTGATTCGCATTTTTTTGTGTTTTGGTTTGGAATGTTCTTACAATATCCGCATCTTTGATCCCTCATTGGATGTCCTAAAAGAACACTTCGTGACTATTTTATCTCCTAATCATATAAACTAATACATGGTCACATGGATGATGTATGGTAATGGCCTAGATATGTATGAAAATGTACTAACTAAAACCTCCATTCAATTCTTTTCCCAGATTGCGTAGAGCAGGACATTAACATGTGCTTTTATGACATCGTCGAAGGTTAAAATGAAAAACAATGTACCAACTAAAACCATCATTTAACTTCTTTTCTTATTACATAGTGTCTCTTACGTTTAAATCATATAAATAAGAACTATTAATTTGAACCATTAGGTAGGTTAGACACTGTATATCATATGGTAATACAACTCCTCCATAACGTAGTCGGCGTGATAGTCCATTAGAAATTGAAGATAGTTAATTTTGAGTCATCTCTCAATATATTTCTCATTAACGGTCTGTTTGATACGTGTAAAAATAGGCTGAGAAAATCGATTTTCGTATCGTTTGGTTGGTCAAGTTGAGTAAGAAAATAACATTCCCATTGTAAAATAAAGTGGAAAAATGTCTGACTTTCTTTTCCCACAAAATACATGTGAAAACTGTTTTCACACACCAAGGACACGCTCTCTCTCTCTTCCGTCTTTCTCTACCATCTCTCTTCCCGTCTTTCCCTTACAACTGCTTTCAAAATTTCAAAGGTTATTCAAGGTTAGTGATGAATTGATGAGAAGAAATACCTACTTTAGGAGAAGATGAAGTCTAGAATCAGGTTCTTGATGATGGGTTTAATGGGTTTCAACTGAGTAATTTTCAGTGGTGGAAGAATTATAAGAAGAAGGAAACTAACGAATCTGTGATTGATTAAGAAGACGATGGGTTAAGAAGAAGATGGGTCAAGAAGAAGATGGGTTAACGAATTTTTGATTGATCAAGAAGAAGATGGGTTAACGATGTGTGGAACGGATGACATATTTACTTCAAGAACAAAAAAAATTAGGTCCAAGCAGTCATACACAATGTCTAGAAGTAGAAACTCACCACTTTATCTAACATTCAGGAAGCATATCTCAATGTTATACAAGAAGCTTTCAATAGTTATACAAAAAGCTTTCTAACAATTAGATGTATGTTGGTAAACAACCATCAAACCGTAATCATCTTCTTGGTGTTGTTAATGGAGTTATTCACAATTGATGTATTTGTGTTGAAGAGAAGAAGAAACATGGGAACCCGTATACTAAACCTAAATCGAATTAAAATTGCAGTTAAACAGTATAGACAGGCTTATAAGCTTAATTCCTTTCACAAAAATCACAACTGAATGTTCACTTCTTCTCCCACAGATATGACCAACACTGAATTTATCATACCAGAAGTCCCTATTTCCTCTCGACTAAAAATACCAGTTTGTCATAACCATGGAAAAAATGAATATTGTATCTAAGACCTCTGTCACTCTTGATCAAAATTAACACATTTCTGCGTCATTTTGACTTAACACACATTTTACCCGATTTGTTAAATTTATAAACCTTATCTGATAGTACTCTGGTTGTAACTATGGCTCCATTGTTGTGCTCTTTCTTCTTCTCCATGCTTGCAGTCTGAAAAAACAGAAATCAAACTCTTAACAGTTTATAATTCATTTCTAAAAATTGGGAAAATAAGAAAATGATGTTCTTTCTTCTACTCTATGAATTGGGAAATTAGGGAAATGATGGGATGAATTTTGATGAAACTATACTCTTTCTTCTTCTCCATGAAAATCAGAAACAAACTCTGATCAATTTATGATTCATTTCCACGAATTTGGAAATTGTGAGAATGGTGGGATGAATTTGGATGCGTTTTATTTCTAGCAATCGATTCACGAGGCGTTTGCTAGAAAGGAAGGAAGAAAGGAAGTGAGAAATTAATGAAATGTGGTTACAGATTCCATCATTATTTTGGATTATAAATTAATTTGTAGAAACTGATTCATCATAAATGTGGACAATTGATTGGTAGGAATGGATGTTAATGAGCAGTGTGAGTGTAAGAGAGAGGAGGGGAAGATGGAAAGAGAGATGTAAGAGAAGTGAGAAAAAATGTAAATCTTGACCGTTAGATTTGACGGTTGATATTAATATAAATTATATCATTCAGGAATGATCTGACGGTTGATTTGAAAGTTGATATTAATACTAATTATAACGTTTATTATAACGAAAATGATCCAACGATTGATATTAGTGATGATATGGAACGGACGACTGGATTTATCTCCAATGTTTGTCCTAGTCATCACTCTTCAACCTGTTTTATTATATAGACTAGGCATGATCCCCGCCCTACGGGCGGGGAAATGCCATTTACGTTACATGGAAAAGTAGACGTGTCATAAGATTATTTAGTTTTTTCTTTTACGTTTCGTACTTTCTTATTGTAGTTTTAATTTTTCAGATTGATACTCTCTAAAGATAAGTGTGGTATTTTAGAGGTATAAGATCTATCTTAAGTTATATAAAATTTTGAGACTATAAAACTATTTTTAATTTTGACGTTCTTAAATTTATTTAAAATATCTATTATTTTAATAAAAACATATCAAGTTCTCAAAGAAAGACGAAAGAATTTGTAAAAATAATTTACTTCACAAGATGAACTCGTTGAGAATCTATGAAAAAAAAGAATAGAATGTGCGTCTATTGAGAAAGGAAAGGAGCTAGGACAAAGAAGAATTGGCAATACAGTACACCATTAGATTTAGATCATCTTTGAAAATCTTTTTTTTTCATTCTACAAGATAATTATGGTTTTGTTTTAAGTTCAATTTTTTTTAATTGTCTACTTGTATTTTATAATGTACTTATTTCTTTTTTGTCTCTCATAGTATCTAACCCACGAAATTGAGGTGTCCACATTGTTTTTTATTTTTGTTGAAGAAGTGTCCATATTGTTTAGTTTTACGTTTCGTAGTCTTTTGATTTGTGCAGCATAACTCTTTAATTATTCATTATGGTTACCCATTTTTCCGTGTTAGATTGAGTTTTCTCTCTCGATGTTTTGTCTGCTACTTCTCAATATTTATCTGGTTCGTTTTGTCGTGTTTGTAGGTTTAAGTTTCAATTTTATTTAAAAATTGATTTCAATTGCTCAACAATAAATTCAAAGTATCTTATTATTCTAATTCATTAAAGATGCGAACAACAGTAATGACCATTCATTTTATGAATTCAAATGCTCAATAATGGAAGGTATCCTCGTATCCTCAATTAATTTGTTTATGCAAGAGATTTTTATTTGAGAAAGTTACGTTGGGACTAAATCTGCCACCATTGCAGATTGCCATCTTAATTTTCTGAGCCAGTTATAGCAATCTGGGTATACACTATCACGGTGAATGGTTAATACAATTTCAACTACATTTCTTAGGTTGATCCAGTTACGAGGTTTATACTGGATAAACGAATAGGTAAGAATAATAGTAATTTGAAACAAAAGGAGATCTCGAATGAATTTTATAGATATAATTATATAAATTCATTCTTATTAAACAAAAAAATGAGACCACTTCTTACTGTCCAAAGCGAAAAGTTGAAACCAACGCTTTAAACAATTTCTAGAATCATCCTGAAGTTAAATTTCTTTAACAAATTGAATTAATTTAAAGAGAAAATAGACTGAGATTTTTGACATAATATGAACTATTGAAGATAACATAAAGGCACACAAATGTAATGAACTTACTTAAATTAAATGTCGTAATATAGCTCTTGCACGATGAGAGCTCCAGACATTATATTCATGTGCCAAACTGTAAAAGTATAATATCAAATTAACCCCTTCCTTTTTCACCAGCCGAATATAATTTTTTTTATTTCCTATAAGATGTTTCTTCTTTCACATTATAGTTATAAACAAAAGACAGAGTATAGAACTATAGCCACATATCAGATAACATCTTCAACAACATCCATATACCATGCTAAATATTTATGTACTCGCATAATTAAGTATGGTAGTACCCTTCTCTCATCAAAAACAAAAAAAAGTATGGTAGTACCCTTAGAAGATGGTGGAACAGCTATGTTACCTATATCCATCCTCTCTGAATGCTTGTGGTGTGCACAAAACTTCTTATATTTGAATAGACCCTCAATACTCTGCTACACACATCAATACACTATTGGTATAATGATCATGAAGTGCCCACTATTCTATAATCACATATAAATACAAAAAAAATGTCGTAAACGATAGATAAAGCAATTACCTTTGCATACGTTGTCATGTTAAATTTCTTTAATTGTCCTAGTCACCTTTAGATGTCTATGTGGTTGTCCTAGTCATCCTATATAAACATTGATTTTATCTTAGACATCATGGGGGCGCCTAAACCAACCCACGTGCTATTTTATTCCTACGAGTAGTCAAAATGAGAAAAAGCAATACTCATGAAAACATCTATATAGTTAACTCAATTCATAAATGACATAACATATCTGAAATGGAGAAATTGAGTTAAGCAAATGACACAATTTCTTTTTGCAAATGACTGAAGTTGTGGTAAGTTCCACACAAATTATGTAGTTCCATTTATCTACCTCTGAGGTATGAAATATATCTCACAAGTGCTCTATTTTATGTGTTTATAGAAACTCATTCATGTGTCGTATTGTAAGAGTTGCAAGTTAAAACTTTTTGCCTATGCCACTAAGAAGATTCAACTATTCTACAATTATTTTAATCTCAATTTATTTTACTTCTCAATGATCACTAATCGAGCATTTGATTCGTAAAATATCTTACTCAATATTATTTGCCCCTAGTTAAATCAGACTTATTTGAAATGTAAACTAATAGTTTGAGAGACATATCTAACACTTCTATTTTAGCATCAGACAGGTCAAACATGGCTAATATGAATGAAAACAACAAAAATCATGATCAAGTCAAATTCTATGTTAGAAAACATTCACCCATTAATGTCAATAGTAATGTGTAAATGGATGATGATAGAGGTTCCAACCAAGTAGGAAAACTTCAATTAGAAATCTCTAGCTACCACAAAAAGATCTATCGTTATGGAGTTTTATTCTCCCTCTCCAATAAGGAACTCTCCAATTGGAAAGAAGAAACATCTTATAGAAAATAAAAAAAATTATTGTTATTTAATGATATTTTGTTGGAACCGTAATTAAAAGAAATCCATAAGTAAAGACAGATTATTAAATAACCTAAGTCATCTTGGGAGCAGTCAATCGTCACATTTGTGTCGATCGTTGGATCTGAAAAATTGAACATTATTGATATTTAATAAATGAATAAATATAATTTACTAAAAATTATATGGTGTAAGTTTGATATGACATAATTAATAAAAAAATCATAACCTGTCGAAAACGGGTTATGCACTTGCTTATGACCACAATATGATGAAACCAAACAAGTCAGTTAGGCTAGGATGAGGAGCAAACTCGAACAAGTCATTTAGGCTAACATGAGGACAAACTCGATGCAATAACCGCAGGCCATCAATTGTCGATCCCTTACCTAGAGTCATGCCCCCTGCCCAAATCCACGTCGCACGCATAAACTCTCAAGTCTGGACCAGGTCGGGTGGGCCACAAATTGGAAAAATATATAGAGAAGCCTGCAAGAGGAGAGATGCAGAAGAATCGTGTGATATTTCATTTCAAATCAAAATATACCTGCTTCAACATCAAATAACAATGAGTAGGTTACAGAAAATGGAAGGAGAAAATATGCCAGCAAAAAATAGGTCTCTGAAACCTAAATCGTTACACTCAGCTGTGTTTAACCCAATTCATCATTGTCTTGAATAACGCACAAAGAGGGAGAAAAGAAATTATTTTGACGATAAAAATGAGATGTTTACATTGTTACTGGTTGCAGGTTTAGGACAACGACGTCTTTAACCTGGTCTTCTATCTTATCTGTGATTCCCTTCTAGATTCCTTACAACCCTTTCAGTAATAACCTCGAGCGACAGAAGTTTGAGTGAAAGTGTGAAAGTGAGAGTGGTGGCAGTAGAGGCGCTAAGGCGGGGGATAAGCAACTACGGGAATTGTTGGGACATGTGCTCTAGCAAATCTTTGAAATATCACTATTAGTCGAAAACTCAAAGAGTTGAGTCCAAACAAGAGTTTAGTTTTGGACATATCTAATAAGAAGGTTGAGCTGAGATGAAAAATTGAAAAAGAAAATAAATTTACCTCAACTACAAAATCTCATCTCCAACAGTTAGAGAATATGTTATGTCAACAAAAAAAACAGTTAGAGAATATGTTATTAATACATGTTTTCTTACGATAACACATCATTCCGGAACAAATGCTCAAGCCAAATGTAACAGAAGTTTAGGTGATAGCTTAAAGACAATAAGGAGACAGTCATTCTGGAAAGACAAGAAGTTTACTGAAAGCTGAGGGAGAAACCCACCATTTATAATTAGAAGCTTGGCTTCAGAATGATCTGTCAAACCCTCATGCTTATGAAACTAAACCTAAAAATCATTGGAAGTGAATTTTGCAGCAACTCTATCAACATCTGCTTCCGTTAACACATTAAACCGCCTAGATTTCGTATTTTTCATTTTCTTATTGCAATTCTATTTCTTTCGTTCCTATTCTTCTTTCTCAGAAAAAGAGAAGAGGGCTCTAAAAATAAATAATGCACAGAGATAACAAATTTGGTTTTCATTCCCCACGATAACCTCATAACAAATGGAATCAATGAAGGACCGTGGAAAGAAAGTTGGAATATTTATTGAGATCATATCACCGCAGACCACTAAAATAATTTAACTAAATGTGGCTCACATAGTATCAATTCAATGCACACCAACGATAGGACTACAACTTTGATATTAGAGAATGAAGAATATACAGGGCACTTTACGGAAAACTTCATCTAAAGAAACAACCTCGTTTTCCATTTAAGATAGTATTAAGGAAATACAATGAAGTTTCAGGTGTGAATGGTAGTCTTGTTTTTATTGTTTTCCATTAAAGATGATATCCTCCTACCATGTGATTAGGTTTTTGAAGGAAAAACATCATCTATGAAGCAACAAGTGGTTAAGTTCATAATAAGTTCACATAAAGGAAATTTCATCCTTCAAGTGCCTCTTTATTAAGTCGTTGCGTCCTTCAACTTATTAGTTGAGAAATCTTAAATCAAATTTAAATCAGGAACTAATTGGCCAGGAAATCAATGTCACTACAAGAAAAGTTAGGAAAGTGAAATTGTAACATTCGATTAAGGTTTTCTTACCTAATTAAGTCGATGGACCCTCAAATCGTTTCCTGAAACAACAGAAAATCTAAAATAATTCACTGTAATCTTTTATTGGAGTTTCATTTTCTGAAACAACCAAAAATCTAATATAATTCAGGAACTGTAACCTTATATTGGAGTTTTCTTACCTGATTAAGTTGTTTCGTTCTTCGATGGTTTCCTAAAAACCATAAATAAAATTTAAATCAACAAGTAGTAAATATAAGAAAAGGCAGGAAAATGAAACTGTAACCATTGATTAGGGCCTTCTTCATTACAAATAGTTGTACCTAGCTATGTAAAGACAATGCAGAACTTCAACATAGTTGGCAGCAAATCATGTTTCATGTTTCACAATGACCTAAATTTCACCTTGGTATTTATCCAGGAAAAACCCATTTGTCTAAATACATTAAAGAGAACTAAATTTAGCTCTAAATCTCTTTTACTTCAAGAAAGGCAGGATTCAAGGTTTCTACGAATGTGAAACTACTGAAAACTGAACGATCCATAGAAAATATAACTACAACTGTGATTAGGTACAACTATTCTGATGTTTTTCTTTATAATCAGTAATGAGAAATGCATACTTGAGCTCATTTTATTATTTGTTTTCCTTACACCCTCAATGGAGCAATTCAATTTTGTGATTAAAAAAACTCAATAAAGAAAAACAAAGAGGGAGAAAGAAATCATTCACATATAAACTATGAATTATAAAGGTGAACAAATGTTAGTACCAATTAAAGCAGGGATCTTCTTTTCACATTGAAACACACCGATATAAGTAGAAATGGAACAAGAAAGACAGAGAAAACATTAAAAGTATACCTCTGTTGCCATGAACTCATACACCAATAATTTATTGATTTATATCGGAACAGTATCCCACTAAAGCCAACAAATACGAAGAACGGAGACGACTCGGCAACTCCACTTACAAATTGGAAAAACACAAAGAACTTTAGTCATTATTTACCAAAACAAAATCAAGTTCAAGAAAAAGAAAAGGAAGAATTTGGGGAAGGTATGATTTACTAAACCTCCATTTTGAACTCATCTTTCCCTTGTTTACCAGCTCGATCCATCAATTTAACAGTAATTGCTCTACCATCAGGAAGAACTCCTCGATATATCCTGAACACCATAAATAAAATTTAAATCAAGAAGTAGTAAATATAAGAAAAGCTAGGAAAATGAAACTGTAACCTCTGATTAGGGCCTTCTTCATTACAAATATAGAGCTAAGTAAAGAACGAGATGAAGATTGTAACAACTGATGTTTTACTTCTCTTGAAAGATTTTGATTATGAATGAAAAATTAGTTTGATTAGTGAAGAAAAAGAATAGGGTTACCCATTCGATTGACGGTTCTATTGAATCCAATTGGTCCATCGATTCAAACCGTCTACTTCAATTTTAGGGCGAAATGAAGAGAGAAGGCTTGGAGAGGAAGCAATGGGCTGGTCTTTCCAGAACGAATTTTTAGAGAAGAAGATGAAATATGTGAGAATTCAAATGGGGGGAGTTTTTTTTTTTTGGAAGAGAAGAGGAAGAGATTTAAACGGCAAGTATTTAACGTAGTCTTTTCAATTGACCTGTGTCAAGTAGGATCCAGCGGCTAAGATCAAGGGGCTTTATAGTTTAGATTAGACTGAACGGTCCAGATTAAAAAAATGGATTTATGTGGGTGTCCAAGTCAGCATCCAACTCACCATTCTTTTGTCCTAGTCACATCTAGGAGTATTTATTGTGTCCTAGTCACAAGGATGTGTTTTGTATAATAGATATTATAAAGGTCATTGTAGTCTCTCATTTTGCATAAATATATATATATATATATTTTTTTCATGATATTTTATAAGAAATTTTTTCAAACTAATTATTTAGATATTCATCTACTATATCACATTTACTTCATTTAGTTCACATCATCATAAGAAGGGTCTCAGATTAAATTTTGCACTGGTCCCCTAAAATCTCAGTCACGTTACTGATGACCCGTAAGACCAAACTAGTATGTCAGAGAAATATGAATATAAAATTTTCTAGTTGATCATAAATTATGGTCAAAGTGAAACGTTCCACAAATATGTGATCAAATTGACTTCATTATATTAAGG
Organism: Eschscholzia californica; assembly: GCF_041429995.1. Lineage (NCBI taxonomy): Eukaryota > Viridiplantae > Streptophyta > Magnoliopsida > Ranunculales > Papaveraceae > Eschscholzia > Eschscholzia californica. The sequence goes on from NW_028238472.1 coordinate 47,499,146, forward strand.
AATTTAGACTCGAGAATGGATATGTTTTTAATTTTAGGCTTTCATCTTCATCTTTAACCTCTCCCACTGCCCACCACAATTTTATGGATATGTTTTTAATTTTAGGCTTTCATCTTCATCTTTAACCTCTCCCACTGCCCACCACAATTTTCTATCTCCTTTGTCAGGCTCCTCTTTTGGTCTCCTCCTTTTCTCTCCTCTCATCGATCTGCGCAATGGAAGTGTTCTCTTGAAACATAAACTGCTCATTCCGGAGCCATGATTTCACATTCTCTAGTTACAGAAGATGTAGATCAGAATCCATGAAGATCCTAGAAGTAAGAAGAGTAACAGTATGAGTAAGATTAATGGGAGAAGATGAATAGATATTTTAAAAATTGTAGAAAAAGTTATTGATTTGACAAGTAATAATGAGTCTTGTGAAGTAAAAAGATCTTGGCTGACAAGGAGGGAGATATGATTTAGAGGCAACTTTGTAAGCAAATGACATCTCACTAACGTCTAACAAAAATAAAAGACGAAAAATGGTCAAATTGGAATCTGGTCATCTTTAGGGGGCCAAAATGTAATTAACTCTATTTCAAAACGAAGCTTTCTTTTATACTATCTATTTTATTTGTATTGAATCAATGAATGACGCGTCTAGTAGAGTTCCTTTTGAAAATTCTGTTGGAGGTATACAAAATTCAATGACCTGTGGAATTCATTGATTCCACCTCCTATGAGAATCGAACCTGAGATCAAATTTTGGAATTTATATCAACACTATCAACTGACAATCTCCGAATCTTATTGATCTCAAGTAATATTGGTTGGTCCCCAACATGTGATTTGGCAGAAAGTGTTGAAATGTTTTCTTTTGAATCGTCAGCGAGCCTCGAACCCTTCACCCCTAAAGTGGAAGAGGAGACATCTTACCGCTCCAATGCACGGTTGTTGGCACTTGGCAAAGTGTTGAAGTGTTTCACGACGTACGTGCAACACACGTCTGCACGACTAGTCATCAGAAACTCCGTCCCTTAAATAGGAATGGATTCAAACTTCTTCTTCCTCTAGGGTTTCTGAGCTTATTCTTTTTTATTTTGTGTTTATTTATCAAAGCAAAACCCTAAATTTTACTACAAAAATGTTCTCATTTTCATCTACCCAATATCCCAAAATCGGAATTTCAACTTCCCCTTCTAACAATCGTTCTCGTCCAAAATTCTCCCACTACTTTTCTCAACCAAATCCTTCATTTCTCATCTTAAATCCCCAAAAACAAACTCCTAAACATCGAAATCTCAGTATCAAAGCTATTGATGCAGCTCAACCTTATGATTATGAAGCACAAATCAATGATAGATTTGAAAAAAGTGCTAAATTGAAGATTGGAATTGTTGGGTTTGGTAATTTCGGTCAGTTCTTAGCAAAAACCCTAGTTCGTCAAGGGCATAAAGTTTTAGCTCATTCAAGAACAGATTATTCTGATATTGCTAAAAAATTAGGGGTTTCTTATTTTTCTGATCCACATGATTTATGTGAAGAACATCCTGAGGTAATACTTTTATGTACTTCTATAATTTCAACTAAGTCTGTTCTTAAGTCATTACCTGTTCAGAGATTGAAAAGAAGTACTTTATTTGTTGATGTTCTTTCTGTTAAAGAATTTCCTAGAACTTTGTTTCTTCAGAATTTACCACCTGAATTTGATGTTTTATGTACTCATCCAATGTTTGGACCTGAAAGTGGTAAAAATGGTTGGCAAGGTCTTCCATTTGTTTATGATAAAGTTAGAATTGGGAATGAAGAATCGAGGATTACCCGATGCGATAAATTTCTAAATGTTTTTGTTCAAGAAGGTTGTAGAATGGTAGAAATGACTTGTGCTGAACATGATATTCATGCTGCTGAATCGCAGTTTATAACTCATACAATGGGGAGAATGTTGGAGAAATTACATTTAGAAGCGACACCGATTAATACAAAAGGATATGAAACTTTGTTGAATTTGGTTGATAATACTTCTGGGGATAGTTTTGATCTTTATTATGGGTTGTTTATGTATAATACGAATGCTATGGAACAGTTAGAGCGATTAGATATGGCATTTGAGTCATTAAAGAAGCAACTTTTCGGCCATTTACATGATGTTTTGAGGAAACAGCTTTTCGAAGATGCTGATGCTTTGGATGTTCAGGTGCCGAGAGCAGTTTCTCGGAAATTGCTTCAAAATGGAGTTGCGGTTGAATCACCGAAAGAGTCTACAAAATAAAGCAATCGTCATTTACAATCGGTATTTCTATTAACATCAGTTTTTGTGTCTTATCTTTTCATGCTTTTCTGTTCTTTCTTTTGGTTGTTATTCATAGTGAACCAATCAATAGTAGAATTTCAGTTCTCTTCAATTTATACTGTTGTTGCTCATGTTCTTCTATCAAGTCTGTTATCAAATCAACTTGTTTTTCAATTTTAACTGAAACTTGAGCTACAAAAATTTACTCACTATGTTCAAGGACTCGATAGTTTCATTATACAACCCAATTGGCGGAATAAACTAAATAGTTGTTTCAGATAAGGATAATCATGGTTTCTTTTCTTTTTGTATCTCTGTATGCTTAATCTTAATATCTTTTATACTCGTTTCTTGTTGTGAATATTGATGCTAAGCAGTTGTGTGATGTTTGAAGGTCTTTTGTGTTATATGTATTTACCTTCTAATACGATTTTATCATTTCGTAATTATTTGTGTTTTATTGTTTGCCTCACCTAATTTTCTAAAGTATTTCACACCTCACATTCAATGTTTTAAAAAACGTACAAGGCATATGTCTCGACGCGAGGCGGTCACTTGATGCCTCAAGGCGTATATATTTGAACCCGAGAATAAAACTGTGCAACTGAGGTTACTTGTTGTTATGGTAGTAAAATTAGAAAAACTATGTTATGTTTTTACATAATGAATGTAATTTTCCTAACGGAAAAATAGTTTACGTCTACTACACGTTGAGGTGTATGCCTCAAGGCGCCGCTTCGCCCTGTGAGAGAAAACTACCTTGAGGCGTAAAAATTTATTTCAAAACATTGCTCATATTTCATACAGATTAAAATTTAATTACGAGCTCTGATTCTTATTAAAATAACAAAAACATATCCTGAAACAAGTATCACGGGAAATGCACCCCAAAGCATTGCTATAAGTGTTCCTGTAAGCGTCACATGGAGTGGTCCCAAAAGCTTCTTTTAAGTTCCATCTAGGAGCTTTGACAATCCAAAAGCATCGCCGAAATAACGTTCAAAAGCGCCATCGACAGTATACCAATTAGTTCCTGGAGGTGCCTAAGAAAGAGTCTGCCTACATGGCCTCCAGGTTTTCATCTCATGTTACACTTGAAATGTAGGTTTTTCTTTTCATCTTCTGCAAATGATTCAAGCTCCACGGGTACTTTCCCGTGTGTTTTTCCGTTATTTGAATCAAAATTACGTATCCACCACATGAAACGTCTGATCTCTTAGAAATTCTTGGTTGCGTTGATTCACTGAACATCCTATTAACTTCTTTTGGTAACTAAAGATGGGTACTGAGGGTTTTAGTTTATCTAATTATAGGTTTTAATGATGTTAGCTGGATTATGTGATAGACTCAAACCTTAAAATTGTTTATATCATGTAATTGTAGGAAATTAGGTATTATATAGAAAATGGAAGTTTCATCCGCCTGCAAGTTCATTCCTACAAGTAATATTTATTAAAGTTTGATTTTAAAATGCTGGGAACGGGTATCCAATTAAGATGGTGTTATGATAAATGATAAAGGACTTTGAAAGAGTGACAAAGGCAGATAATATGTTTAAGCAGGATATGCTTCTTGTTCCTTAAATTCTTCTCCTCCTTCTTTAGATTTTAGGGTTCAATGTTCGTATGAGAACTAGAACATATGTGACAGCGGCTCGCAAATTTGTGTCCGAAATCATTGGGGGTAAGTTCAGGATGTAAGGATTGTAGTCATCCTCTTTAGGACAAGTTCAGACTTTACTCATCAAGTCTAAGAGCGAAGCTGAGAGTCTGGTTGAAGAAAACTAATAAAATGATGCAGTGATGCCAAAGGACTGCAAGTCTTGAAGAAGATTGAGAACTAATGCCAAAAGCATTATTTGGTTGTTCAGAAGAGCAAATGAGTTTGTGAAGTGGGATATTTCTGTAGTTTAGGATTATACAACTTGTGAGTTATGAGAAATCAAACAACTGAAGCAAAACAACAGAAGAAAAAAACCTTCGAAAGATTTTCTTATCAGCGACAACAAGGTATGATATTTGTTCTGGTTAATTATTTGCGTCTTCTAGTTAGTAATTCAAATTTGTAAAGCTGATGAATGTCATATGGTTGATGTCATTTAATGTCGATCTAGTGCAAGTGAATATTGTTCTGGTAATCTTAAATGCATTATAGAGTGTAGACTCTAGACAAGATCCCTATTCGGTGGATCATAACTGCCAATTACCCGATCTAAATGATTCTAACTGATCGAACAGTATGAATGATGTTGTTGGTTTTGGTGGTTCTGGTTAGTACCTGTGCAGCTAGATAGCCGCTCCTTGTCACCAAGCAAGATTTAACTGAAAAGCATCTTTCTTTTGATATAAAATGGTAAAGAAGTGAGAAATTTTATTTTGTTAGCTCTTTGTTGCCTTATCCATGCCATGATATGTTCAATAGTCGACTATGTTTTCAGGTTTAAAGTGATACTTGTTAGCTAAATTAGAAGTTCAGAACCATCACATAAACAAGGGAGGAAGAGTATGAAATTACGGCAATTTGACTTTAGCCCAGTCGAGTGCTCGCTTTCCTTGCAAATAACTTGGGAAGAAGACATCAAGGTAGTCTTTCACCTTTACCTTCCTGAATATCCTTGAGTTAGTATCATTAATCAACTCGGCTGCTGGTTCAATTTCCCTATCAAATTCTGGTGAGTAAAACATGGCTAAAGAAATCCTCCCCGTTGCTGCATTTGTCACCACTCTGTGTAACGGGCTCTTGAACAGTCCATTGGTCATTATCTGCAATATCATTGTGCCAATCTTTTAACTTCGAAATATTTTTCTAGAAATATGCTCGATATGTTTGTAAGTTATAATCAAAGTCATTCACCATTTCAAGGGAAAAAAATATTTGTGTTCTTTTTTCAAATTCAGATATAAAATTTGACTCGACATCTGAATTGAGTCTAGTCAGATTTCTGAATATTTTGTTTCACTTGTACGTCTGGCACTCAGACTCATCTGAATGTGTGACTCAGACTGATTCTGAGTTCATCATCCGAGTCACCCATCAAATAAGTTTGTATTAAGAGCACATTGTGTATAATGATTTGAAATAACTTTGCCCTTGGCCGAAACAAGTCAGACCCAGACAACTTGGATATGAAGGAGACAGATTCAAGCGAGTCAGATTCAGACAATTAGAAGGAAAAAACATTTCCTGAGTTAGGAATTGACTAATGTACCTCCATTTGATCTCCAATGTTAATTAGTAGAGCATCCTGGATGATTGGAACTTTGATCCAGTTTTCATCTTTGAGAATTTGAAGACCCTCTACTTCATTTGCTTGCAAGGTAATTGTAATTGCTCCTCCATCTGTGTGGGGTTTCATGCCGTAAACACGATCAGGTCTTGAACAGGGAGGGTAGTAGTTAATAGCCGCATATCTTGGTGCCTTTTTACCCATTTTATCGATGAAATAATCATCCTTCAAATTAGCCAGGCTCGCCACGTAGCTTAAAACAAGCTCTGCTATTAAACTCAACTCAACACTGTACTCGTGCAATGTTCTCCTGCAGTATAAGTCAAGGAATTGCAGTATTACTACCCTGATTAATTTGCACTTCTTATTTAGTTATTGATGTATGACCTGTCACCTGTCACAATACCAGCCATATTGTCTTTGATTTATGCACCAACCATGCCCACAAGTTAGCTCTACGTGGCACAAGGCAGTGTTGCCAGGTACTATATCCCCTATTGCATACAGCGCACCAGATCCCCCTTTTCCTTTTTGTGTGGTTTTGCGATCCCATACCCTAAATTTGGCGTACTAGAGTCTTTTGTCTAAATTATCTCAATTTCTTTGTACAAATCTATAAGCTTGGCTAACATAGTAGTTAACTGCAAGACTTGTTAGTTAACTGGTTCAAATGTTAAGTTTTATAATATAGAGATAGAACGTCTAAGAGTAGGTATCTCTATTATATATGATCATAGGGAGTACATATTGTTTTGGAAAATATAGTCCAGACTAACTGTAATGGGAAATAGTGTACCAAAGAGATAAACCCCTGTGTATCGGATACTCACATGGTAGCTTATTATGTACAGGTTCCTGTACCACGAGATGATCCGAGTACCGCTACCTGTACAATGGAGTGATCCGCATACAGGTACTCGTACCAGAGTCATCCGCGTATGAGGTAACATTGGTACAATGTTTAGTTCGTACCAATGTTTAGTTCGGCATGTGCCGGCCCTCGACCACCTAGGCTCTCCACATAGCCCATTTGTATCAACACAAAAGGCATAGGCAGTACAATAAACAAGGTGTTACATTATAACGCAATTTCGGAGTGCACTGCACATGACACATCCATTTCATATTAGTTACGTTTGTAGCTTGTAAGATGATCAAAGTTGAACTATCTATAGTAAGATTCTTTCTGTTTGTGACATTTGCTTAGTAATTAAATCTGCAGTACCTGAAATCACTAGGAAATTCAGGCCAAAATTGGAGGCTTCGATGTTCCTGTGGTTCGACTAAAAGGAATAGCCGGTCGCACCAGTCTAGAATCTGATCATCTGAAACTATTCTGTCACTTCCATATCCTTGCAGGTCTTCCACCGTTCCGTCGTTTGTATACTTTTGCTTATCTTCCATGGAAAGTTCAAAGAACTGCTTCGATACAGTACAAACGTCATCTAGCAGACTCTGGGGGATGCCATGACCTATTGCCTGAAAATGGGTAACTTCATTCTTACTGTTATTCCGATTTTGAAAGTTATTCAACATTTCAACTTCACAAAAAGGAAACCAGAACTTGATTTTTTTTCCCCTATATTGATCTGAATTCAGTTGTTGTCAATGAAAGTTTCAAACTGACAACAAGATACCTGAAACAAACCCCACGAATTGAGAGCTGATTTTAGCTTCTTCATCTCTTCTTCTTTCTCTTCTGCAGACGACAATGAAGATGATAAACAACCAATATCAATTATCGGAACTGAAGACGAAAAAGAATCATTTACATTTCTCTTCATCTTGATGGTAGCTCTTGACTATGAACACCGACGAGCCCCTGGACACGCTTCACAAACGACGTTGTTGGTACTTGTCCGTGGGCACTCGTCTTTCTTCCATAATTTTTAATTTCTGATATTTAAAGATAAGAAACTGATAAAAATTTGAGTTTGTTCTTTTTGGTAGCTAATAGCTGAATATGCCACAATGACTTTGTTTTTTTTTTTTTTCTTTTATTTTCTCGACTTATGAAATTTGTGGATTATGATGGGAGCTAATTAAAGAACCTGTTTGTTAGTCTTGACTTATTAGAATACAAAATACTTTTTTGGGCCATCTGAGATTTCTAGGAACTCTGCAAGCTGGGTGACATTGAAGGGACAAAAGAAACACTGTCACCCTAAATTAATTCCTAGTTTATGATTAAGTAAATTTTGAATCAATCTCAAGTATCAAGAAACACTTATTATTACACCTTGTTCACACCGGCTCGTGGCTCCACACATATATCGGCGGACTTCATTGTGTTTGTGTGTAATTCCGCTAATACATCTAGCGAGCTGGTTGTGTCATCGAGTGCTTATTCTTGTTTCCGCTTGTGGGTTTATTATTTGCACTCCAATATTTCTTATTGCTTTTTTGTGAAGTTTCTGAGGATTGAAAACACAATTATAAGTCGCGCTTGAGGCGAAAACTTTCAGAAGCCATTGATTGTTAACTTATTAGTCACATAAAAAAATTATTGAATTATTGTATAGGTTTTACTATTAGAAAGATCTTGTCAGGCAGATCCAAGTTGGAAACAAAAGGCTTAATCTTCTCTTTCAAGGAAAGTTAGGGTTATCTTTTTTTTGGGGGGGTTGGAGGGATATGATGATCAGGACAATCTACCAGAGGAAGATGGAGGTTCAGGAGAAACATGTGAAGAGACAGGGAGCCCCTTTTGCATGACCCACCCACCTGAACCAGAAAAGAACTTCCCCATCTGACTTGATACCTAAAAAAAACTTTCTGGTGGTTTTTTGTTCAAGCAAGTTATCTAAAGTTGAGGCATTAAAAATCCTCTCTTTCTAAATCCGAAAGTTCAAAAAGATCTTTCTCTCACGAGTTTACTTTGGATATGTGATTTAGAGTTAAAAATTACAAAATTTGCAGGTCCTATGTCTCGAGTAATAACTAGTGGTTACTTTTACTTAGTTTCCATCTTCTAGGTCTTCGGTGCAAATAAATATCGTGATTTATCCATGTGGGATTATTCTCATATAAAGTTTCTTTTTCTGGATTTTTCTCATATAAAGATTCTTTTTCTCTGAAAATATATCTTTTTGTTGTACATTATGCCGTCAAATCTATTGTGTGCTGGCTTATGTTTGTAAATATATCTCTTTGTTGTACACCGCGGAGAGTAGAACTCGAAGCTTACTGTCCCAAAAGAAAAACCCCACGCACCATTCGAAATTTACTTCGGCACCACCACTTCAAAGAAAGGGTTGTTAACAAGAAAAAACTTGAAAAAGGATATGAATTTCAAGCTACAGTTGAATTTGAATTCTCATGATTACTTCCATTTGCAATTACTCACAGTTACATCAACATTTCAGACAACATTTTCTTATACAACAACTTCACTATATTCCGTTTCTTATTTATCACTAAAAATCATCAAACAGAACCAATTTTAGTTCCATTTAAGAAGAAATTTCTACCTACAAACATGAAAATGAATCCTGGGTATGTGAACAAATACAATTGAGTAAGGAGCCACAATTATCGGTTCCGTTACATTTACTGTTATTGGTTCCAGTAAAGGAATTTCTCCCGAAGAATTTACTGCCAAAATCTTCCCATTTAGTAGCACAGTTTGGCTTTGTATATTACCATCTTTAGCTGTTAGGTGGTACTCTTCTCTTTTATAGTTAGCAATCTTAGAAAGTCGAGTCCTCTTACCATACCGTGATCTTGACGAATGGTGCTTAGATTTGGACTTCGACTTGTGGTGTCTTGAATGCAAAGTTAAAGTCTTTACAGAGGTGGATGACTCCATCTTAACGTGAACTTGGGTTGTGGTGTTACCGTCAAGGTTGATTAAGAGCAATGTGATCCCTTTCTGCAAAAAGTTTAGGTAGTTTGTTAGGAAACATGGATTCAGACGAAGATAAAATCAAATTTTAAACACAAAGTTCGTAAGGTAGAGGATTTTCGACTAGTTATACTAAGGACTTCTCATATAGAAATAATAAACTAGAAAGAATGAAAATTTAACTTACAGATTCTTTTGAGCAGTGAGAGTAAGCTCGGATTTTGTTTGTTCCAGTGAAATTTGTCTTCAAGACGGTTCTTCCCATTAATCGGTGCCAAAGAAGAGCACTGGACATCAAGAGACAATAATATATCAAGGAAAGGGTTTATAGGTAGATACTTTTCTAATTACTATCGTCTGATTTTTGTTAAGCTTTTACCTATAGTAATCAGGATTTGGAACAGAGGTTGTAGTATTGAGGAGACCGTAATTTCCACCTATCAATGTTTGTCGGCAGTAAGTTTTAGTATCATAGCTCGCTGCCATTCCAAGCTGATCCAAGTACCTGCATTTTAGTTGGAGATATAATCAGTGCACGTGGGACTATTCTCACACAGTCCCTCATGTGTGCCTCTTGTGGTGTTATTGGAGCCTATATGTCGGGGTGATGTGAGCCCGTCTGGCTATTGAGCCTGTTAACTACGGCCCTAGCTTTGACCACATTAAGTTTTCGTGCATCCAGTGCAAAACCAATTGACAGCGACTAAAGACGCCATAGTTATCAAAATTCGTTCATGAGACTTCCCTTGGTCAATGTGAGACTATTCTCACACGAAGTTCTGCAGTATTATCTAAAATTCATTCGTATATATATAATATTTTTTTTCCCATGTTTGAGATTCGGGTTGTCTTACCAGAAACCAAAAACAAATGCATTAGTCACTAGATTATGACCACTATTATAAGCTCCACCGGCTTCGCCAACCCAGGCAGTGGCTTTAGTTGAAGAGTTCTTGAGAATACTTTGGAGGCTGCTAAATGTGTTAGCTTCGCCATCGAGGTAGCCCGGATCAAGAATCTTCTCTATCAGATGCTCATCTACACCTATCGTGCAAAACATAAAACAAGACAAATAACATAAATCTTCATAATATTTTGTTCAGATTCGAATTGTATATGTTCATAAAACAAGGTGGAATGAATACCTGGTCCGAGATTATATATGTGGTGGGTGACTGCATTTATTGAGTTTGGAGTTTTATCGACAAGTTCTTGGAACCAGTTATGATCATAAAACCCACCAGGAGCTATTACTAGTGGCTTCACTCTGGAACCTTTGTAGATATCTTGGATAATTCTGTAGAGGGAATTCACATCCGAGGCGTACTGGTCTGCTGGGACATAAGTTCCAACTCCTGTCCCGCTCAACTCATTTCCTGATAAGAAAAATGCCCTCACGAAGATAAGTCGATCTGGTTTCGATTTGTTTCAATCTGAGAGGTGGAGAGATTATCTTATTAACATATAAAATGGCAAGCTCAAGCTCGCCAACTCAGCAGACTTAGAACTAAGAAACCCACAGGAGTTGGGCAGTTAAATCGGTTAACATGGGAGAAGGGAAACTCCTGCAATAGTAAGTCAAAGGTCGAGTTCCTCAAAGGGTAGGTGCTGCTCTTTCCTATATATATAGACGTGTACGTATTGAAGAAAAAAATGCAGTTTTCAATCGATATCCTAAACTTTTAAACAGTGTTCTTTTTGTTAGTTGTTGGTTTCGGTGGAAACTGGAAAGAGTAAAGAAAGAAGTTCCTACCAAGCTCCCAACCATTGATTTGATACCCCTTGTTGACTGTATAGCGAATAAAAGCGGCGGCGTTGTCGGAACTCCAAGGTCCGGCAGCAGAACCATCAGGCATGATAGTTCTTCCAGTAAGTGCATTCAAACCGAAAACAATCACAGCCCTGAATAGACATAATCAATGATATAAACACAACAAATATGATCCTTTAGTAGCACAATTATTTGTTCGACTATGTAGCATAAATATAAAAGGACTTAGACTATGAAGTTTGTAAAACAAAAAAAAATGAGATTACCCCGTTTCGTTGAAGAACTTGTTTAGCTCATCCCATCTAGGCATTGGTAAGCAACCTTGGGTGAACCCGAACATCTCAGAGCTATTAGCAATGAATTTTTTACAGGGTTCTCGATGGTATCCAACGTCGTATATGACTTTATCTTGTAAGGAACCACCCAATCTAAGTTTTAATGGTGAAAAAGCTGCAAAGAGAAATTTGTAGTTTGATTAGTATTATCTTTTGGATCTCAAGAACTTCGAGACAAGGCCATTTTATCATTACAATTAATGGAGAAACATGTAATATCAATTAAGCTATCACAAAAAATTCACACCTTTGATAGCATTTATCAGAATTTTGTTGTTGAGGTCCTACAAAAAAGAAAATTGGAACAAACATTTAGAAATTTTGAGATCACAAGAAACCGAAGAAGAAACATTATAATTATAAAGAACCAACTCACACAAAATAGGACAAGAGATTTCGTGGTTCAGTCGTAAAGACCTAATCGACTGACAAGATGATTTCACAATGTAAGAAGAACAAAATTACAGAGATTTCGTAAGAGCCCTAAAATTCAGTGTCTCCTTCACATCCCAAGACAAGAAACAAACATATTGATAACCACCCTTTTTATACAGTAAAAATTGAAACAATAGTTAAGTTCTTAAGATATTGTTGAATACTCAATATTACTAGATCATAAGTAAACTCCTCTCAATCAATGAAGAATGATATTATGATTCATGACATAAAAAAAGTGGGAAAACCCATCAATGTGAAGAATTAGAGAGGGGAAATGATTTTAGAAGATTCACTAATCAATGTGAAGAATTTGGAGTATCTAAAATGTCATCAACCCATCTCAGAAATTCATCATTCTAATCATCTTACTATTTTTCAATCCAAAACAAAATCTCACCAAACATTTTAGTAATCAAAGACAACAATATTTCAGAGAAAGAGAGAGAGACTTCAAAACTTCCCATGTTTTTCAGTTTTGTCAAAAACCAGAGAGAGAGAGAGAGAGAACCAAACACTAAAAACTTCCAAAATGTAAAAGAAATCTAAAATCACATTTCAAAAAGCAGAAGAAGAAAAAGGTATGAAGAAATACCAGATTGAGCATTGAAGCAAGACCCCAACTACAAGTACCATAATCACATTTTTCAGGAGGCCACCAATCTAAAGTAGCACAAATGAAATCTTCATCTGTTTTTCCAATGGCTTCCCTTCCATCAATCAAAACAGTTCCTTCTCCTATACCTGTAACATTCTGAGAAAATACACTAATATTACTGAAACCCATGAAAACCCCCCAAAAACAAAACCAGACAAGTCCATTTCCAAAACCCATCTTCAGATTCAATCAATAAAACTTGGGTAAGATCTTACTTTCTCTTACTTAATAAATGAAGCCATGGAAATGAAATAAATGAAGAACCATTATAGGAGTACATAAATACTCATTGGAGGTTATAGAAGTCTGAAAATGACATGAATAAGATGAATAGGTAAGTTTTGATTTTCACTCTTTAATCTCCTCATTGACCAACAACCTTGGGCACTAAAAGGGTAACTATTTTAAAACTTATATTTTACAGCTATGAACAAAGCAGTGCTTTTAATTTTCTTTTGTTCTTTGAGTAAAGTTTGTGAGTACTTTGAGGAAACTTGCAGGGTTGGTTATTAAGAGAGATAATTTTGTTATGGCCTTCTAAAGATGACCAACTCACTGAAATGACCCTCGACCATCTTCTTTTTTACCTTCTTTTGCACAATTTTGTCTGTCAACTGATAGTCAATATTAACATTAAGTTTTCCCTTTTTACCCTTTTATTCAAAACTATATCCTTCCCAGTGCCAGTATATTATCTTATTCGTGGGATATTGGTCGTCATCAGATTGTCAACCAATTTACTTGCAGACGATAGATTATTCATATATATAAAAAGTACTAGGAACAATTAATCTTTTTTTCTCGTTCTTCTTCCTCCACCATTCCACCACCACTAATGGTTAGAATCACCATCATCACTTCCTTTTCTTCTTTCTTATATAATCATCTATCTTTATCTTTTTCTCCATCTCGCTGCTCTGCTCTTTTCAATCTCGATTTCCCTTTCTCTCTATTCTTTAGCAGATTTGGACTTAAGAAATCTTCACATTTAACAGATATTTTGAAAAGTTGGTTTGCCCTTTCAGATTTTACGAGGGAGAAGGGTTGCTTCCCCTTCATATGTGGTACGATAAACAAAAGAGAAGATTTCCTTTGCCCCCCCCCCCCCCCCCTCCAAATTTGTTTGAGGGAGATGAAGGAGAAGTTGCCCTTTTTGTCTCCTTTACAAATTTGTCAAGGGAGGAAGGAGAATGAAGGAGATGGAGAAGGAAGGAAAGAGTGAGGGATGATGGTGATGGTGGAGGACAGAGGAGAAGACATAAATTTATTTGCTTTTAATTTTTAATTTTTTTAATATCAATGGTCGTCAGAAGGTGAACGATCAACCATTTGTCAACAACCAATATTCGACGAATAAGAGAATATACTAGAGAGAGAATTGACTTTGAATATAAATGTAAAAGGGGTAAAAAATAAAAAAATAAAAAAAATAAAAAAAAAATAAGAGAATATTGGCGTATAAAAGGGGATTAAAATGGAAGTTAGTCATCTTTAGGAGACAATTTTGGTGAATTGGTCATCTTTAGGGGGCAAAATGGAATGATCTCTCAGTAATAAATGATAGTACATGTTCCCTAGTTTAAATGAAACTCAAATTTTTTGTATTTATGTTGCTTGCCCCCCTTCTCATTAGACAAATCTTATTTCTTATATTTAATTATCCAATATAATAGCTATATGTTTTTGAGTTTATCTTAAATGTACGATTAATATACATCCATGTTAGTTCAGAGTTTAAATTTATGCAGACGAGTAGTGATTGGTTCAGGCAATTAGAAAAGAAAAACTTTAGTAGGAGGTAAGAGTTAAATCTCCGGGTAGTTTTATGCGGAATAGTTCTAGATAAAAAATATATATTATGTCATTGATGCTTTAGGACTTCAGATAATTGTAACACTCATTTAATTATCTGCTAAATATGTACTTACTATCTATTGAATCATCAAATGATTTTGCATAAGACATAACTCTTTGGCTTTCTAGATTTCCTCTACTCCATTAGTTTTTTATTAGAATAAATTTGTTGACCTTTTTATACCAAGTTTTTTTTATTTGATGTTTAGTGTTAATTATGATTTAGTATTTAACATTTAGTATAATTTTAGCTTTAAAGTTCACAATATATAAAAAAATTCAAGAACTAAAATGTACTTTTGGGAAGACATTTATGTTTGAATAGCAAAATAAGTACTTTTTGGAAGGCACAAGCAACATTGAAGTGGTTTTGTTAATAATGAAAGAGACAGGTGAAAACATTCTCTTCCAACTAAACAAGAAACCTCACATTGCTTCATTTGGGAGAAATTCCTTCATTTAATTCTAAGCAATTTGAGCATACTCTATTCCTCAACAGGTGATCCCTTTAGTATGTGTTTAAATGAAGTTCTATACTACTTCACAACTCACAAGCAAGAGCTCAATAAGAAATTTCTATTGGCTGAGTTGGTTCATGTAGAAAAATTTTAATGATACAAAATTTTGTAAAAGGTTATATGTATTGTTTATAAAAGATACTTTTATATATACACTGAGCCACTGATCTAGAATAGACATGAGTGTGCCAAGAGGGTTTAAACTTTAAACCATGCTTGAACTTAAAGGGAAGGTGAAACTAAAGATGGAAGATACCTGACACCCAAAACTTGACATGTACTTCAAATGAAAGACTACCTAAAACATGCAACTCACTTTCGTTGAGTGATAACATGTGTATCTCTTTCTAGAGAAATTAGGGTTTCAATCACATAATTTTCAGAAATAATGAGGTACGTGATTAACATGACAGATCGAGAAGAACACGGGTCCAAAGTTTAATTATCCAAAAGATTGTACTCTATATATTTAAGATATCTATTGTAGTTTCAAATACTATTATGAGATAAATATCATCTAGTTTCAAAGTAGCAATTCATCCTAGCATTAATATAGTAATCCAGTAGTGCCAACAACTTATTGGCGAGTGGGTTGTAAATCTACTCTGAAATTCTGAAAGTCACAAGTTCGATTCACGGTGGAAGTAGAATGCATCATTATTAAATTGTGCTAGAGGTTATAATAAACGTAAAATGACCTTTGAGAGTTTCTATATGAACTTTCAGGCCTAAGATGTCTTTAATGATGGTATTCATCTAGATTTTTCTATTCATGTTTATATCTATACCATATTGAATGTAATGAATCTTGAAGTCCATGTCACAAAAGAATAAATCAATATTGACTTATCTGTAAATGTAGGTTGTGAATATCTGACTAAACCATGTTAAATATTAGTGTTCATGTTTTTCTTTCATCTCTATGTTACCCCTTTGTCGTGAACTTTGATAAGAAAAAAAGACCAGCTGAAACTTTATTGGTGATTGTCTAGCATTGGACACAACTAGAAAGCAAATATTGTAACGATTGAAAACCTAGACCACAGATAGAAATAATTTACAAACTATATGAGGAAAAATCCAGATACATGATTTTCCAATCTTTTCCACAATGTGGAGAACAATTTCTTTTTTAATAACGAGATAAAGTCAACGGATTTAAATACATTTTCAAGATGGGTACATGCCTCCTCTGTCCTCTTATTTGAATTTTCCATTTAATTCGGATCGGGTTAGATCGTTGCAATATTATATTCATTCAACAAGTACATCCGTTCAAGGTTTTACTTGGATAGGTTCATTACCTTTCATCTCAATTATTATGTCATGTATTCCTATCCGTTGGTTACTAGAATTCTATTGAATAATATTATGCAGATTATTCATACCTTTCTTAGTTTTTTTGTTTTGTTTATGTAACACATTATCTTATTCTAGTTGAGAGTACTAAATTCAATACTGTGTATAGACTATACACCTTGGTCTCTACCATTACAAAACTTTAAAAAAACAAACAACATGAGATGGCATGACTCAATATTTGATTTGTGTTTATTATTGTAAAATGACCCAAAGTCCTATCTAGGTCAAATAGCAAATGATATGAACATGTCAACAATTTTCTTTTTAGATACCTACCAATAGTAATCTGTTTGGTTCAACAAATCCAAGACCTCTTAATAATACAAAATAGTTAACAAAGCATTTAGTGTTTTGTTTCTTTTGGTGGTTGAATGATCAAGAAAGTAGACCAAATCACAATTATCAAGATTTATACTGTTTGAAATTATGCATAATTCTTCATGATTAGATGATGTAGATCAGATCAAACCCTAACCATTTTAAGGACAGTAGTTAATTAATTAGTTAGGCAAAAGTTGAAGTTCTTGATTGGGATTGATCAACCCAATTTGTATTCACCAATTAAAAATATATACAAAGAGAAAAAATAAAAACAAAACTCAATTTGTCCCCCTTTCTCCAACAAATAGTAAGGTGTTATTTTTTTTTTTTTTGTTGAAGGTGTTATTTTGTTGGTCAAATCTGAAATGACGTCGAGTTAAGCTCTTAGTGATATAAAATATAGTACTTAAACCTAACGAGAATTATTTCTTTCCCTATGGTATCAAAAATGGACTTACATTTGCCTAAAAAACTTCAGATTTTGTTTTTGTTTCTTCAAAAATGGTGAGAAAATTCAACTTCCCAGTGAGACTGGTTTAGATTTGAACTCATCTATAGGTTTGTGGCAAATCTGAAAAGAAATTTGCCCAATAGTGTTTATTCTAGCAAAGCCTTTTCCAGTACCTTTCATTAGTAGAGCAAATTATACAGAGAATAGTCGTTTCAAGAAATCTTGTAAAGATAAATTTTGAACTCTTTTTAAAGACACAACTAGTACTGCTTCAACTTCTTTAGTGGTTTTTAAAGGCCAGCGCTTTGGGGAAAGCTAAATAGTTTTCGGGGTGTAAAGTTTTAAACGGAATATGTAAAATTTTGAAAAATTTTCGAAGAAATATATTATATGGGGAAATTTTCCACCTCACCTCTCTCTCTCCTCCGACAAGGTTGCCGGCCGGAAATTTTTTCCGGTCGGCGACTTTTAAACCTAAAAAAAAAATATTTTGCTCTCTCCTCTCTCTCTAAAACTCCTTTTTTTTCTCCTCTCTCTCTAGATCTAGAGAGAGAGAGAGAGAGGAAGTCTGTTCAAGGTCTGGCCGGGACCTTGAACGGATCCGTTCAAGGTCTGGCCGAGACCTTGAACGGCTTTGTTCAAGGCCTGCTCAGACCTTGAACATACTTCCTCTCTCTCTCTCTAGAGTTTTTGAGTGAGAGAGGAGAGAGTTTTTTTTTAAGTTTGAAGGTTGCTGGCCGGAAATATTTCCGGCCGGCGAATTTTGCCGGAGAAGACAATGAGGTGGCGAGAAGGTGAGGTGGCAGAGAGAGTGAAGTGGTGAGAGAGAGGTGAGGTGGGGAGAGAGAGAGGTGAGGTGGAGAGAGAGAGGTGAGGTGGAGAGAGAGTGAGGTGAGGTGAGGTGGAGTTTTTTATTTCCCTCTAACAACTTATAAAATAAAATTGTCAAACAAAGTTGACCAAGTCTTCACACCTCGGAAACTATTTTGCTTTTCCTAAAGCGCTGGCCTTTTTAAAATGCAGTTGATTGTCTTGTAGGTTCCTCTATCATCATTTGATGTCGATCAGTAGATGAAAAGGAGACAATAACAACCAAATAGACAATCCAATATGTCATTGCCTTTAGGTAAAACAAGGCATCTTTTATGGGTGGCTCGAAAAATATAGTAATAAACATGTTCAATTAAAGATAGACCCAAGCGCACTTGACGTCTCATTTTCTAGGACTCAGGCTACCTTAAGTTGTGTTTCTTTGGAAAGTTTTAAAATAGTATAGTTATACACAGGGAAGTTAGTTTACTAAAAACTGAAGAGAATTTGGAATACGAGTAGAGACTAGAGACTAAGAACATCTTAACCACCCTTAATTCTAATTAACCTGACACTAGAAGAGAGAGAGAGAGAGAGAGAGAGAGAGAGAGAGAGAGAGGGAGAGGAAGAGAAAAGGTACTAAAGACATCAAGAGATAAAAGGGAGAGAACAAAGAGATGGATGTGGAGGTTGGAGCGGTGGTGGTCGGACGTGGGAGATGAAGCTTAGGAGGCAACTAAAAAAAAAGAATAAGTTTTGGACTCAAAATGAAGTTGCCCCGTAACTCAAATCTAATTGACCAAAATCTTTGCTCCGCAAAGTTTTTTTGTTGCGAATAGACTGAATTTAAAAACAAATAGTCATTATAATAATGATGTCTAACAATATTGAGAACAACCTCCCAATTACAAAACTCTTATTCTTCCGTGTCCATTTGGCTAGAGAGTCAACGAACTTATTACCAGTGCGGGGTACATGGGAGAGGATTGTGCCTTGGAATTGCGAGAGCAGATGCTAGATCTTTGGCACATGATCTTTCGTCTGCCAGTGGATGTGATGACTGGAGTCTTTCAAATGATTGACGATAGCTTGATTATCACTTTAGATGTGTAGGTAGCTGAAATTATGAGTGATCGCCCATTGGATTCCTTCGGTAATTGCTATGATTTCGCCTTCTTCCGCTGATCTAGTGTTAATAATAGTAGTATGTGCAAGCAAGAAAATTGCTTTGTTGTTGTGAAAGATGGTACTAATGCCTGCCGGTTCGTTAATATCCACAAACGAGACATCCGTAATAAGTTTTTTTTAATGCCCCAAAATCGTGGCTTGAGATATTATATCTAAGTGTCTCACACTTTTTAGGTTCATTTTTATATTTTTTTATTTTGAAATACCCCCATATGTAAAACAACAAATTTTCATTCTTATCACTCTTCGCAATTGACAATTATCTCTCTCCTCTGTTCTCTTTCTACTTAATCTCATTTCGTCATATTGATGAAGTGAAGAAATGATCGAAGGTGGCTGAGAAACGATGATGACGTTTTAGATTTCTGTCAGTCCCATTTGGTTTGTTTATTTGAAGAAGAATTTGTTTGTTCCTGACAATTCATATTTGTATTTTACTCGAAGAAAAATTTGTTTATTTTTTTCAATTCATATTTGTTTTTTTTAACTCGAAGAAGAATCATCAATCTCATATATTAGTTTGATTGATGGAAAAATACGAAGAGTTAGTATATTAAAGTCGGTCATCGTTAGGGAGCCATTTTGGTGAGTTAGTTGTCTTGAGGGAGCCAAAATGGAATTAACCTTACTTCAATTGATACAACCAAAAAACCCAATTTGACACTCCCCCCTTCACCACAGAAACACATACACAGTGATAATGCTGAGAAGAAATCCAAGCAAAATCGAGGTCAAAATTGAAGATAAAGAAGAAATCGAAGAAGCTCGCAAACGTTCAATCGCCGCCGCCGCTTCCACCGTAGCCTCCACTTCTTCCACCACCCCTCCTCCCACCGGCGCTTCATCTGTTCTTCATCAATTAGATTGTAACAATCCTTCCAACAAACCCCAACGAATCGGTCTCTCTTCTTAAATCACCCAATACCAAAGGGAAACCCTAATCCATATCAATGGAAGTTGAAGTAAAGCTTCGTTTACCAGATTCAAAAACTCATCAAAACCTCTCAGATCTTCTCTCTCCTTTCCATCTCAAAACCCATCTTCAAGAAAACATTTTTTTCGATGGTAAAAATTCTGAACTTTCATCAAAACGAGCTGTTCTTCGATTGCGATTCTACAATAACGATTCACTCTGTGTTGTTTCTTTGAAAGCTAAAGCTGTACTTATTAATGGTGTCAGTCGTGTTGAAGAAGATGAAGAAGAAATTGATCCAGCTATTGCTAGGGTTTGTGTTGCTGAACCATGGAGACTTTGGTTAATTGATAATTCTAGGGTTTTGAAAAGGGTAAAAGATGAATTTGGTATTGTTAGTGATAATGGGTTTGTTTGTTTAGGTGGGTTTAGAAATGTTAGAAATGTTTATGATTGGAAGGGTTTGAAATTAGAGTTAGATGAAACTCAGTATGATTTTGGCACTAGTTATGAGCTTGAATGTGAAAGTGAAGATCCTGATGAAGTTAAGAAATTGCTTGAAGAATTCTTGAAGGAGAATGGGATTAGTTATTCTTATTCACAAGTTTCGAAATTCGCTGTTTTTCGATCCGGAAAGCTTCCAGAGTGAGTGAGCTATAACTACTACTCCATTGTTCTTCTTTACTATCACTATCTTTATATTTGCTTGTTTATTTAGAGATAATTGATGTGGGTGTTTGAACTTTCTGCGTTTGGTTAGTAATAAAGCTATGGATTTTAGTAGGTTAATTGACTTCTTAATGCATTATCTATGTTTATGTTTGTATTGGATTTGTTTGAGATTGAGGGTTTGATTCGGTATTTTCGAATTCGATACAGAATGAAAAAGGAATAGAAGTTATAAGATTGGTACTTGGTACCTCTTCAAGTATAATTGCTGATTTCTTGCTTCTTGGATAGTTTGGTGTTGGTTTGGTTTGGTTTGTCGATAATTGGTATATTGTCTATGTTTCTTTAACATACTTGATGTTGTTCAACTCATAGTTGAGGCTTTTCTTCTAAAAATTGCTGTTCTATTTTACGTTTCTTGAAGATCGAGGCGAAGCGATTTCATGAGCCTCTCGCACCGTCTTAGCTTGCATAGGGTCCAGGTTATGCTTTTGAGTAAATACGTTCTATGTGGTCGTTATGTGATGAACTCTTTTTATGTCTTTTTCGTTCAATTTATGTCTATGGAGATCTTTCTGTAGTTTCTTAGTTGCTCAAATCCAGGACACTTTCATTAGCTCAATTGTTTTTCTGAAAGAGCCATGAACTTGCATTGTGCTTTCGATCTTCTCATTGGTTCGGACATCAATTCTTGAGGTTGAACCTAAGTAGCTTAACTCTGGTCTCTGTATCAACTTGACTGTATCCTCCCCAGCCAACTTGAGTCCCTCTCTCTTCTGTAAACCATTAGAGAAGTCCGCGATCGTGAAAATATATTGTGTGCAGAGTTCAATAGGTTTTAGTGAGGAAATATGCTAAGGGTTTAACAGGTTTATTGAGGAAAAGAAGCGATAACTTCTGCTTTTGATCATCTTCTTCTTCTCACTTGACTAGATCTGAATTTCAACCGAGTTCATTGCTCGAGTGAGAGCAGATTAAAACTTGATCGGTTCCTCTATCTTTCTCTCCAAAAAATTTAGTCCTAAAGAAGGTGAAGTGGAGTACGACCTGATGCCCAACATATAGGTTGCACTTGGTATTTGCATAGCCGAAAATATGAATTGAGGATACTGCTAGACAAAGTCATGAAGGGCAGCGAAAAAGATACTGCTAGACAAAGTCGAAGGGCAGCGAAATTAAGAGAAACCTTAGGCGTGTGGGTGGAGAGTCATCATTTAGATATTTTATTCATTCCTAAGTGGTATAATTTACATTTAATAAATTTAACGCGAGCTCATATTAATTTGATAAAAATGTGCAAGTATTTGGAGTCAAAAACAACCTAAAGAGGTCAAGAATTCGAGGTCAAGTAACGCAAACTAGATAACTTGAAAAACAGTAGATTCTTTCTCTTCCCAGGCATCCTGAGGGTGTCTATGTAGGTGCCTATTGTTTTGCTTCAAGTCCGTCGTTCTATAGTTGCACCATCTCTTCACATATTTCGTCTGTGGGAGCCCAAACACTCCATGACTTCTTCTATTTTTATTTAAATTTTTCCAAAATCTTCATCAACCCTTTGCATTTCTACGTGTTTTTTGAAGTAATAACCAATAGTTCACTCATTGAAGAAATTGACTAAAGAAAGGATTCAAAAAGATCTCACTTCTTATTAGAAACCGGTTCTAAAAATTCTATTCTTTTTACAATCGTTTAAAAAACTTTTCAAAGTAGCTAAATCATTCAAAAATGTTTGTCACCAATTTTTGGTTGGTTTAAATGGTTTTATAGTGATTGTAATTTGTAATGGAGCTTATGAGATCCAAAATTCTGAACAGTCGCGGATCGGGCAGTCCTATACCATTGGCAAAGTCTCAGATTTGACCGTCCGAGAGCTTCTCGCACTGTCAAATCCAAGAAAGAGTATGCTTGCACTCACGGTCCAAGGGAAGTGTGTCTTCCGAGCTTGATTTGAGTCAACAACTCCAGCCGAACCTTTACAACAAAAATTAGGGCAAAAAGTGGGGTGCATTTCAAAATGAATCTTGTAGAAACAATTGTGCAGTAAAGGTCCAAAATCTAACAACAAGACTATTTCTAGACCACGCGTTCAAAGATAGAATTTTAACCTAGTACTTCACCGCCTCTCTTCTCTACTTATTGAAGCCAAGTTCGCTTCCTCTCAGTCCAGTTTGACATTTGAAATATGGGTTCGTTTTTAGGGAAGATCAATGTAGAAACCCCTAAATTTGAAGTAATTAAATCTTCAAACGAGTATGAAATTCGAAAATACAGTCCTTGTGTAGTTGCAGAAATCACTTACGATTCAACCCAATTTGAAGGAAACAGAGATGGTGGATTCAGAATTCTTGCCAGTTATATTGGTGTTCTTGGTAAACCAGAGAACACTAAACCTGAGAAGATCGCCATGACTGCTCCAGTATTAACACATAAATCAGAAACAGGTGACGATGATCATCAGATTCAGAGTGGTGGTGGTCGGAAGGAGTCAGTGGGTATGGTGATGCAGTTTGTGTTACCGGCGAGCAAGTATAGTAAGGCAGAGGAAGCACCGAGACCGATTGATGAAAGGGTTGTTATTAAAGATGAAGGAGAAAGGAAATTTGGGGTGGTGAAATTTGCAGGTGTAGCAATAGATGAAATTGTGGAAGAGAAAGTGGAGAAGTTGAAGAAGAGCTTGGAGAGAGATGGGTATAAGGTGATTGAGGGTAAACCATTTTTGTTGGGTAGGTATAATCCTCCTTGGACTTTGCCTTTCTTACGCACAAATGAGATTATGATTCCCATTGTTTAGTGAGCTTCATAGTGAGAGAGAGCTTGTTTAAATTTAGATCAACATCTTCTATACCTTGTACTTATGATCTGGTGGGTTAATTAATAAAATGTTTGTTGAAAATTTGTGCATTATTTATGTGTTATTGTGGGGATGGTGCGAACTAGCCTTCTAGGCTGATAGTGAGATTCCTCACTTTGGTACACATGAGCATCACGATTTTAAAAGGTCTCATCAGGGAAGGGTTTTTAACCTCTTAAGAGGAGCATCACACTCTGTTCTCGTTATTGATGTGGGATTACTTTACAACACACTCTTCCAAAATCACATCACATTAGAGGAAATCATGCTAATAACGTGTTATAAGATGGTGCAGACCAACCTTCTGGGCTGCTCCTGCTAGTGATACTGTCCGCCTTGGTATACCTGAAGTTCACGGTTTTAAAAAGTCTCACCAGGGAAGGGTGCTTAACCTTTTAAGAAGAGCACCATACTCCGTCTCACCACAGATGTGAGATTGCTTTACAATACACTCTAATTTTTCAAGTGGAGATATATATGACTACTCAACTCTATCAAAGTGAACTGCACAAATACACAATCTAGAATGATTTTGATCAAAGTTGATTGGGCATCACTTGAAAACTAGGGGTTAAACCTTCAACAAAGTGGAAGTGAAAGTAATCATATTCCAAAATTTAAGTTAGTAAATTTTAAGTACATGTATCATTGTAGTTTAACTATATTGGAAGTAAGTTCTTGCAACTCTACTGTTATTTTGATACCACCTACTTCTATCTTCAATCCTTGTTTTAGGAGGAAAAATTTGTACATTTATAATACTTTATGTCTAATGAAGTCAATATCAAACGACTAAATAATTTTTTTAAGGGTTATTTCCTAAATGGCCCCCAACTTTATGACCAGCTTCCTGCCTGACCCCCTACTTTTGCAAAAATATCCATATGGCCCCCTTTTTCAGTTACCGTTAACTAGTCATCATTTCTCTCTCTTCCATCTCATTACCTCTCTCTGCCACCTCACGTTATCGCCACATCATCGTCTTCTCCGGCGAAAGTCGCCGACCGACCAATTTTCCGGCCGGCGACCTTCAAACCCAAAAAAAAAAAAATTATCTCTCCTCTCTCTCTCTTTAAAAAAAAATCCAATTTTTTTTCTTTCTCTAGATCTGGTGAATGAAGGTCTGCAAACAGACCTCATGAAGGTCTGCGAACAGACCTTTAATGGCCTGTTTACAGACCTAGATCTGGTGAACCAGATCTGGCTAGAGAGAGATTTTTTTTTTAAAGAGAGAGAGAGAGGAGAGATAAATTTTTTTTTTGGGTTTGAATTGCCGGAGAAGACAATGATGTGGCGATAACGTGAGGTGGTAGAGAGAGGTAATGAGATGGAAGAGAGAGAAATGATGACTAGTTAACGAAAAGTTAACGGTAACTAAAAAAGGGGGCCATATGGTATTTTTGCTAATGTAGGGGGCCAGGCAGGAAGCTGGTCATAAAGTTGGGGGCCATTTGGGAAATAACCCTTTTTTTAAAGAACATCTCATATGCGTAATTCAAGAAAACCTCTATTTGTTCATGTATCAAGTTTTAACTGAGATTCTTATTCCTAAGTGGTGGAAATAGAAATCCTCAATTCTTTTATGTCTCCAATGCAAAATTCTAAACTTGTTTTATTTACGCACATGACACAATTGTTTTTGTACATAAATACTTATTTAGTTATTTTAAAAGTTTAGGAGACTTGATTCTTATCGATTGAAATTCACTTTTCGATCAATTGGACAATTAGAGATATCTTAAGAGAACACTCTAAAAATAAGGTGTCATCTGGAGATATCTCTATTCCACATTCGATATTTGATCACTGAGATCTTAGTTGCGCTTGCAGTTGAGAGGATTTTTAAGAAAAAGATTACAAAAATCCCAGATAGACCTCAATTCTTTTGGTTCACCATGATTGATTTTCTACACCGGTAAAGGTCGTAGGCAAATTGCAAAGCGACCTTTAATTTTTTATTCCTTCGAATCTAGCGCCGTCATTTATTTCTCCTCTCCTTTCCATCACCGCCATTTCTTCCTCCTCTACTTTGCACCACCCCCACCTTCATTTCTCCCTCCTATCTCCTCCTCCATCTCACTCCTCTTCTCTTTATTTATTTGTTCCGACGAAGGGATCCTATCTGTTCTGGCGAAAGGAGCCTATTTGTTTTGACGAAGTGGATACCAATTTCGTCGAGACTACAATGATTTGGGAAAGGGGAGGTGACGCCTGAGGAATTCCTCAAAGCATAAGTTCCCGCAGATGAACCCCCTTTTGTTGGAACCGATATAGGAAGAGAGAGGAAGGAGGAGAGAGGGAAAATATGGAAATGCTCGAGGGTGGTGGTGGTGAGAGATCGGAGGTGCTGGCCAGAGGAAATGAAGAAGAAATTTTGTTGTCTCGCAAAAATCGACAAAACTAACATTTAGGGAGTGAGGTAAAATTAGATTTTCCGATGGGTGCTCAAAACTATATGGTTGGGGTTTATATCCTTAGCTAACGAGCCCACGAAGGCCAAAGAGCAAACCAAGCCCATATGTCTCAATCTCTGTTCCTTCTCTTTCATCTTCTCTGTTTTGGCTTTCTCTCTCTCTCTCTCTCCATCGAAATCTGAGAAGACCGTAACCTAGTCAACACATTCCACCTTCCCTTCTCCACCCCCTCTCATAATCTTCTCTATCTCTTCTTCTCCTACTACTTTCTCTCTCTAAACGAACAATCTGAGTTCGATCTACAAATCCTCCTCCAATTTCCCTAATGAATTGAAATCACCCTAATTTTATTTCATTTCAATTACCATTAAAGAAATGTCATCGGAGATTGAGGTAGTTGAGGAAGATATTAAAACCAAAGATTCTGAAACAAAAAACGAAATTTCAACTGAAGTTGTTAACGATGAAAGCCTCCGAAATGATGTTTATACCGCTGCTGCGTATGGTGATATGGAGAAGTTGCAGAGATTGGTTGAGTCTGAAGGTTGTTCAGTTTCTGAACCTGATGGTTTAGGTTATTACGCTTTGCAATGGGCTTCTTTGAATAATCGAACTGCCGCTGCTCAGTATATTATCGAGGTTTGTAAATCAAAACCTAATCTTTTTAATGCTTTCATTTTAGGGTTTCATGTTAGTAAACACCCAGAACCCAAATAACTTGGATAGAGGTTACCAAACGGAAATTTAAGAAAAAGCTTTATTCAAGGTTTTTGAATTCCTATAAAATTTGGTAAGTAAAATGCAGATAATATGGTTAAGTTTTTTTAGATTCTTACGGGTAACTTATTATAGTATGTTTTTCTAGACTTCTTATTAAGAAAAGGGGTATCGATAAGATACGATTTTTTTGAAGTTAAGGGAAAATTATGACACATTAATTTCCCATAATGTTTACCAGCATGGAGGAGATGTGAATGCATCCGATCATACTGGGCAGACGGCACTGCATTGGAGTGCTGTTCGGGGTGCAGTTCAAGTTGCAGAGCTCTTACTTAAGGAGGGTGCTCGTGTAAATGCCACTGATTTGTATGGGTACCAGGTGAGGTTATCATTTGCTTCTGCTGTTAGCTTCGTGCTGTAAAAGTAGATAATTGTACGAGCTTTTATTAGAATTAGTCCAACAAAGCTTTCAAACAAATGCCTGTAAGTATCGATCCACAGGCGAAGAGGTTGCCTCCGACTCCGAGCAAAGCATATAGATATATCTATAATTTCTATTCGTGGTCAAAAGAATGAGTTAATTACAACTTAATTTCCAACTTTACTTTCCTTGTTTGGCATGAATGGTTCAAATTAGGTATTTTCTTTAGTTAGAATCGAGTTGATTATTTCAGTTTTAGAGGTACTTGGATCAAGAAATATTTGATGAAGTGGGGCTGTATCCCAAAAATGTAGAATTATGTGCAAAAATGAGCGTAAAATTGGTCTGCAGTGTAGTTCTTTCGCATATAGCACCGGGTTTTAAATATAAATAGTAGTCACATGCTTAATTAGTATAAAGTATAAACAATATGAAGTAACAAATGGAAGAAATTAGAAAGACGTCAAGATCTTTAATCTTAGAACAAGGTTCAGTGTTATTTGTTCGAGTAATACTCTCATACCTAAGTTATCCTTGGTATCATTCAAATGTTTTATTGATGAAAATGATAGATATTTTCTTTCCATATTCCAATGCTTGGGGTCTATTCTCATCCATCTTCAGAATCATAGTTTTGCTGATCCACTTGGTTGCACTGTTGCAGACAACTCATGTTGCAGCACAGTATGGGCAGACAGCATTTCTTTATCACATTGTTACAAAATGGAACGCGGATCCAGATATGCCTGATAATGATGGAAGGAGTCCTCTACACTGGTAAGCCAAAAAATTTTAATATTAATTTTTTTTGTTGCTGCAAGTTCTAAAGATCAATAAACTAATTTGATGTATTTCAAACATCGCACAAATTCCTTATCCTCTCGGCAATTTCTATCACACATTTAAGCTATGTGGATTGTTTGTTACCTTGCATTGGTCAAGTAGCTGTCTAATATATGTGCCACTTAAGCATTGATGTCTCTTAGATTCTACTCATGATTTTTGTGAGGTACATTATCTAAGATAAATTATTTAGCACCCTAAAGTGGTTAAGTACCTTTCAAGCATCGGAAGGTAGTAGTAGTATTAGTAGTTTAGTACTAATAATTTGACTCACATATACCTTTTAATTACTGATAGAAAACTTCATATGAACTTCAATATTATTTCTCATTCGTGTTTGTTGGTCTTCTGTGTCGATTTAATATTTACATTTATTCTTTTCATTCGTGTAGCCTAATTATTTAAAATATACTAAGTTGTTTTTCTTGTCTAGCAGCAGAAGTTTATTTTTCATCTATTTTGCTTTGAGTTCTATAGGGCTGCTTATAAAGGTTTCGCCGACTGTATACGCTTGCTTTTATTTCTGGATGCTTATAGGGGTCGACAAGATAAAGAGGGTACCTTCTACAATGAAACTTGATATTTTTATTGGATCAGTGCACTTACCTAAATGACAATACATGATTCTTCCTTTTTTTTTAACTTTATTCGTTAGGTTGCACCCCCTTGCACTGGGCTGCTATTAGGGGGAACTTAGAGGCGTGCACAGTGCTTGTTCAGGCAGGAAAGAAGGAAGACCTAATGGTGACTGATAAGACTGGTTTTACTCCAGCACAACTTGCCTCTGATAAGAATCATCGACAAGTTGCCTTTTTTCTTGTAGGTATTCTATTACTGAAGCAAGTATCGTACTGGATAGTTGTTTTCTTTTCTGATGCCAGACTTAGCACCTAGATCTGCCCCCTTTGTCTGCTTGACGGCTTTGTATGACGACATTCTGTAAAATAGTTATAGGAGTTGGAAGAGACATTGAACTTTGTATATAGGCGATGATTTAACTAAATGAACCTTTTTTTGTTAAAAAGAATCTTAGTTAGGTCACATTGTTGTTCAACTTTGACCCCTTGCTTGTAGTATATGGTTGCTGAGGGTTTGAAATATTTCTGATTTTGCAGGGAAATGCTAGAAGGTTGCTTGATAAACGCTGTGATGGCAATAGCCGCCTTGGAAAAATCTCAAAATTAGGGCTTGCACCTCTACTCTGGTGTATAATAATAGTACTTCTTGTGACTTACACACATTCAGTTATCTTGGGTATGCATGTAGCGAACTGTTTTTTACTGGCCTCTTTTTCTTGATGACATGAGATCTTGTTTACAGTTTTACTAAAAGAGGTTTTGGTTTATCTTATTCTTTGCAGCATCAAATCTTCCGAGATTAACATTTGGATTTGGGATTTTTGCATGGCTGGGAGTTTTTCTTGCAAGTGGTGGACTTGTCTTGTTTTATAGGTGTAGCAGGTATTTTCTACAATTTAGACCATTGTCACTATATGACTTCGGAATCTGTTAGACTCATGCAGTTTGACTGATAGATTGGCACTTGCCATCTGCTGAATTTAATAACTATAAGGAACATTTGTAAGCAAGATATAGTCAGTCTTCCAAAATCTGTGGAGTCTATATGGTAAAATCTGTGAAGTCGATGTTTACCTTTGCTGTTGCCTATTGATTAAGACATTGAATCTAAGCTCATAAACTAATGCTATCACTGTAAATGAAATTTGGACAATATTTAGTTGCCAGATAATCAGTTTAATGTTTAAAGCTTTTGGAACATTCTGAAACATGTAGCAAACACCAGTGTGAATCAAAGCAATTTAGGGCTGTTTCATTTTGTTTGACACAGAGTGATTTCTTACATTCTGAAATCTTCAATTCATTCTTCCACCTTCTGCCATGAAAATGTGAATGATATCAAATCCTCTATATATCATAGTGACACTAACATATCGTGGCTGTCTGGCTGAAAAGTTCGTGCGAGTGAGAACACGGGTATCTGGTAAAGATTGTGATGAAGTCATGAAATTAGTAATTTAAAGTTGCGATCACATATATCATCTACTAAGATAGTCATTTCTTTAGGTGTTACTGGATCTGTTCTCATTTTTCTTTTGACTTGTAGGAAGGACCCAGGTTACATAAGAATGAATGTTCATGGTCCGGAGAACGCGAAAGATGATGTAAGTTGCATTTTTCATGTTTACATATTTTGTCTATGATTGTTGTTCATGGTCTAGTTTACTTTCTTATGTTTGATTAGTTGTGCTCACATCTATGCACTGTTGAAGCTCGAAAATTTGATTTTATTTCTTGATATATTTAGTTGAACGATTAATTAACTTATATTATATCTTTGTAACAGGAGCCATTATTGAAAATCGAGATTGACAGCCCAGCTTTGCTTGCTGGGAATTGGTCTCAGCTTTGTGCCACGTGCAAGGTAGTGCCTATATTGGGTATTACGTTACTAGCTTCCTTCATCCCTTGTCAGGAATTTCTAATCTTTTATCTGTTTTTCTTTAGATTGTCAGGCCAATTCGTTCAAAGCATTGTTCAACATGTGATCGCTGTGTTGAACAGTTTGATCATCATTGTCCCTGGGTATCAAATTGTATCGGAAAGGTGCTTTAATTGTACTCTTCAAATTTTGTTTGTCAATTCTTCTCTATATGATACTGCCTTACAATCAAGAATGAGTGGGAATAGCTGGGTAGGCGACAAAGATGTCCTACCCGCGGTTTGCCTTCTGTTGTCAAAGGCAACACCCTTGAGACGCTGCCTCTCGGAAAGGTTTTATTTTGTACTTTGGCCCATCGCCTTTCTGATTTAGCTCATTTTTGGATGGCCATAAATTTTGTTTTGTTTTGTCATTCATATAACTGTATTCTTCTGCCGATTTAAACTATTACTTTATGTATATTAAATAACTAAATTCTATAATTTGAGGTGTAAAATAATTATTTATCTATATAAAATGGGTGCCCCCCTGCCACACCATTCCAATTTCATACTTCTCGGCCCCTCCTTTCGTACCTTACATCTAGGTCATGTCAATTGCCAGCTGAGGATGAGCATTACTATGTGCTTCACGTAAGGCGCTTGGCCCGCTTTTTTTGAGAACTTCGAGAATTGGGTTATGACCTAACACCTTTGTCATATATATTGGCCATTTGGGTAGGTTTGGCATCTAGATTACTTAGATGGAAAAGTCTGGGCTTATATGGCCCATGTCAGCAGAAAACCTTTTAACATGTGGAACTGGGGTAATGGCCCTCCTGGTGCCTAAATCAAGTGCAAAAATGGCTGGTATTGAGACAGGTGTTACATCATTATGGCAATGTGACTATATACAGGAGACTATCATCCTTCTGATTGCTCGTCTTTTAAATTCAATATTTGAGTTTATCTAGTTGATCAAATACAGTATATCTACTTTCTTTTGCAGAAAAACAAGTGGGATTTCTTCTTGTTTCTTATTCTAGAAGTTTCTGCAATGCTAATCACTGGTTCAGTTGCTCTTGCACGTAAGTTTCTAGTGGAGTTTGTCTTGCCTTTTGGAATGAATGAAATAATGGCTTCATCTGCTGAAATAAATTTGAACTTTATATATGATGCAGGAATTTTGAGCGACCCGTTAGCTCCATCTTCTTTTGGTGCATGGATGAATCATCTTGCCACTCGTCAAATTGGGGCTTTCTCGTTTCTTATTGTGGACTTCTTCCTCTTCTTTGGTGTTGCAGTTTTAACTGTCGTACAAGCTTCTCAGGTACATAAAACGCTCTTTCACGACAATGCGTTGTTCTTCCATTTTTCCTTCTTTTCCTCTTGTTTTTGGAACTGCAAGATTGAGACTAGCTCTCAGCAGTGGAGAGTCAGACATGTTATTGCACAATGGAGTCGTGTTCACATAATCAACTGTTTTCTGACCCCACTAAAAGAAATGAGTTAATGACAATTCGTGTTTCTTTTGGCTATAGATATCTCGAAACATCACAACAAATGAAATGGCAAATGCAATGCGATATTCTTATCTGAGAA
Source organism: Eschscholzia californica (assembly GCF_041429995.1). Classification (NCBI taxonomy): domain Eukaryota; kingdom Viridiplantae; phylum Streptophyta; class Magnoliopsida; order Ranunculales; family Papaveraceae; genus Eschscholzia; species Eschscholzia californica. The sequence continues at coordinate 47,531,065 of NW_028238472.1, forward strand.
GTTCAACGGGCCGCTTCAGAAACCCATACGATCATGGGATCCGAAAGAACTGCTCGGATTTCTTATTCAAAGGCTACAATGAAGATATAGAGTGCATTGAACAACCAAACGATTCCGAAGGGATGGGAATGATGGAGATATCAAGAAATCAAAATTTGCAAAATGGGGAGAACCATTCTCATAGTAATATCGAAAATGGCCAAGTCTCTGTTAATGTCGATTCCTTGAACACAAGACATAACCATGGTCACACTCATTCTTCCCAGTGCAACCATAACAACCATGGGAAGACCTCTGAAGAGGGAGGAGTCCCCTTAGGGTTAGGTCTTGGGCTCGGAAGGAACCAGTCGCGTTCTTTTGTAACGCTATAGTCATATCTGTAGCTCTTTTTTTGTTCATATACATGTGTTATGTTAGATTGTTCCAAATAGGTTGTTTCATTATTTGCAGGCTTGTGAGGCTTTTGGAACTAAAAGAAATTCTTACAGGTTCTTGATTTATTTGTATAATTTGAGATGGTCAAGAATATGAACCTCTTTTAACAGGAGATTAATCGTGTAAGATGATCATCCGGGCGATCCTAGCCATTTGATTTGACAATTTGTTATAAGTTTTAGACTAGATGGTATGGGTTACAAGGTACTTGCTAAGCTTGGCAAGTCTTTTACAACTCTACATATTTTGAAGTGAACTCCAAAATTATGCACAATTGTACGTCGTAATCAACTCTGTCCGAACAGACTTATATATTTAAACATGGCACTTCAAGATTATCTGAGAGGTAGTCTCATAAATTGTTGCTTGCTTGATTTAGCAAAGGTTTTGGACTTAACAATCAAGAAATGGTTTGCTTGTAAGATTGTTGTTGTGAAGGAGCTGTTGTGTCTCAATCTAATAAACTTTTGTAGTACTAGTGATTGTGATTTGAATGAAATATTATAATTGGACATGTTCATCTATTTGTTTTTCCAAAATATCTTACCACAAACAATTTGTTTAGTTTCTTGAATCAGACTCCCAACGATTAAATTCCTCTCTTTGAAATAAATAATCATCATCTAGATCACATGTCTCTCTACCTATTTATGTGACTCTCTCTTTTATCGCATATTAACCGAAAAAAATAGTAGAAACCAAGTGAGAAAATAAATTTCATGGAAGTTAGTTCATTTCCAGAAGTTCCATGAAAATGATTATGGGAGAAAAAAATTGTATTACTATATCACAATTTTGAGTTAGTCGTAAGCAAGAAAATCTCATATAGTAGTATTATACTCGCTTTATATATGAGTAATGACTCTCCCCCTATCACCTACTAAAGTAAGTTCAAGAAAAGAGATACGAATGAGATATTGGATGGATGGAGAAAACAAAGAAAAAGCATCTGTTACGGGACCCACACTTTCCCTTCCTTATCCCATTACTCCGAACCAAATTTATCCGAACCTCTTTCACTTACTCTTTAAAACACGTGTACATATCAACTGCTTCGGACTTTGGTTCGGTTTTTCCACTTGCCTTCAAGTTCCATGATTTTTTTCCCTCTTGCTTCTTCCTCACTTCTCTCTCTAGTCTTTCAAGCTTCTCTCTGATGATCCTCACGATCGCTTCCATCTCCTTCAATCCCTAGATTATGAAAAAGTGAGTAAACCTATAATCGATCATCTTCATTTACGTTAAGATGAGGATTGATCATGAACTTCTTGTGAGCTCTCTGTTGTTTCTTTGTTCCTTTTGATTTTTTAGGGCTCAAAGTTTCATGATCATCGCATACTTGTTTTTTTTTTTCTCGTTTGATTATTTTACCTTTTTAGCGATTTTTTGTTTTACTTCTAATCGCTTGAAAATGATTTTCCAGTTGTTCTTTGCCGTATTCTCTTGTTCATGTTAGCTGCTGATTTTTTTTTTTTCCTCTGGTTGATCCACTTGCTTGTTTTGGAAGATAACATGGAAACATAATTTTTTTGCTTTTCATTTTACTACTGAGTGGATTTCGTCACGAAATTATGAAATTTGTTGAGCTAACTTCAATTAATTAAAGTTTAAGTTATTGAGAAATTATGCATAGTTATAATGAAAACTTGGTAGATTAAATTATACTTCTTAATAATTAATTAATTAATCAAGAGTAAAATGACTGAGCTTTAAGTGATATGTATCTATTTCTAACTTCCGAGATAAAAAGGTGTGATTTTGAAGTTTTCCAGAAAGATAATATAGAATCGAAGGAGGAAAGTATTTTTGTGGCTTAAACAAATTTTTGGACCTTGTAAACAGATTTTGATGAAACCTTCAAGGTAAGAAATGGATTCATAATTTGTCTCTATTGGAGACCATAACTTGTGTCATTAGTTAAGACAGAATTGTGTCATTGATTATAATTGAAGTGAAGTCTTGAGTTTACTATATACCTTTCTTTACTACATTTCGAAGTTATAATGTTTGTAATCTTGTACCCGAGCTGCTATATATACCGGATTATCCTTCTTAATGCTTGGAAGGAAGTAGACATGGATTTCCATCTTCCATTAGCGTGAAACGAGTTTATTCGGGTCGTTAGGATATCCAAGACTGCAGTTTGATTTATATTCTGACTTCTGAGATGCTCATGGAGATTTTCATATGCACTTTAAATGTCAACTTGCATCCACTATAGTAAGTGTCAGTGTCCTTTTTTTTCATTGGCTTACTGCCTCTTAACTCTTTTCATTTTATAGGACGAATTGAAATGGAAGACATATTTGGGGGATAAGCTGTTTTTATAATCTCTATTATCGTTCTTTAAATTTTATACTGTGAGTTCTGAACTCGATGGGAGGGGCTTGTTCAAGGAAACGAGGTGTAGTAAATGAAGATGGTTTACAAAGACGATCTTCTGCAAGATATTTCAAAAGCGGCAGTTCAAAATGGCTTAATACTTCATTTTCTCGAATTAGTGTTGACAGTCAACAGGGAAAAGGAAAATACCCATCTCTCTTAGAACTATGTATTCAGAAAATATGCAAGGTAATTATTTTGCTTTGGCACATCATTTATTTCTTTGTCTCGTTCTTTCTGATATTCGAGTTGGGTTTCACTAACAGGACATTGATACTTATGTGGACAATTGTCAAACCTTTAACATGCTTCCAAGGGATATCAGTCAGCAGGTCTTCAATGAATTGGTGAATTCCCATAGTCTGACTGATGTTTCTCTCGAAGCATTCCGGAATTGTGATCTCCAGGTATTGTTTCTGTACATGATTTAAAAGTCAAGGGCATGTTTTACAAGCTACTATTATGGTGCAGGACATCATGTCCAAGGTATATACGGGTAGTGTATAGTTGGCATGTCGATGCTCAAGTGTTCTTTTTGGCGCAGGACGTCATGTTGGGAGATTACCCTGGTGTCCAGGACAGTTGGATGGATGTCATCTGTTCCCAGGGGCCATCTTTGCTATCTGTAGATATATCTGGTTCCGATGTAACAGATTCTGGATTGGATGTCCTTAGAAGTTGCATAAAACTTCAAGAATTAATTTTAAATTATTGCGACCAAATTTCAGATCATGGAATACAGCACATTAGTGGTACTGTATTCTCATTCAATTAGTGGTTATATAAGTGTTCTTTTTTTTTTTTGCTTTCATTTGTTTAAATCCTATTTTTTTTATTCCACATTCTCGTTTGGCTGAGTCGTACCCAGCCACGGTATATTAACAACTGAGAGGATTGGAATTTGTGTTTTCAGGCTTCTCGAACTTGACATCTTTGAGTTTTAAAAGGAACAATGCCATCACTGCTCAAGGAATGAGTGCTTTTGCTGGTTTAGTGAATTTGGTAAATCTGGACTTAGAGCGGTGTCCGGGAATTCATGGTGGGCTTGTTCATCTGACAGGTTTGTCGCATTACTCCCAACTTACAAATTGCAAATTCCCCTTATGCTCTACAAAGCCTCGTGACATGGCAGATTCTGATTTTGTTTCTCCGGATATACATTGACTTGGGAAAGTGCACAATGTAAATACGGGCGCTTTTATGTAGTATAAGATGTTTAAATTAACCTAGTAGACATTGCATCTTTTATCCTTCTTATTTTTCATTTTCTTATCCATGTAATAGATGCTAGCGAAAATTCCCAGTAATGATGGTCTCATTGACCAGCTTTACTGACTAGTGGGTTCTGCACTTCCTTTCTTCTTTGATAGGTTTGAGAAAGCTTGAATCGCTAAATATCAGGTGTTGTAACTGCATAACAGATGAAGACATGCAGCCTCTTTCAGGTATCTGTCATTCTAACTTTGTTTAATCTTCCAGATGATTTGTTATTTAATGTGACATTGTGTCCTGTGCCATGGTTTTAATCAGAGACATCCTCGAAACGAGGCGTGCCTTTTATATTACTAAACCTACTGAGACAGCATGAATTTTTGTTTCTTCACTCTTGTATGTTATTATTGTCCATTTTGTTATGATATCCATGCTGGACTATATCACCAAAGCTTGTTTTCTGTTCTTTGTCTCTCTCCTGGTTATATCCGAGACATTCTTTTTGCACTGTATAGGATCGCTTGTTAATTTTATTTTTTACTTTTTTGTTTTGCTTTCCAGAATATTTTTTTTTTTTTGTCTTTCTCTGTGTACTTTATAGCATAAGAGGTAAAAGTGTTGCCTTCAGTTATTGCTATGGATCCATTTTGCATACTGAAACCATAAATATCTGTTAGCTGCCTTTTCCATTTGCAAATCTGTGTCCAGCACTGCATACTTTTTCCGATACCAATATATGTACCTTTATCGATGTTGCATACGGAGTTGTTTTTTCTTATATTTTTGAACTAGTTTATTATTTGAGGCTCGAACAATTTGTTATTGAGAGTTTAACAATCTTCTAGAAGCTTAATGCTAGTTGTGATAAAGTCATAACATCCTCTGTTTCAGTTGTCAAAGATATTTTTATTTATTTTCGACAGATTATGCTTTGTACAATTTCCTTTGCAACCGCATATATGGATATAACTAGTAAACCATATTTAATTGTTTCAACCCTCAAGCAAATTTTTCTACTACTAGATAATATATTTGAGAATTGAAACACTGTTCAGCTGGGATAAGTGTTACTTTGTTATTATTATCATTGAGGTTGCTGATGTTCAAAAGTTTTTAGGGCTTACAAACTTGAAGGAGTTGCATCTTTCTTGCAACAAGGTTACAGATCTGGGAATTGATTATTTGAAAGGTACTTGTATTTGGATTTCTTTTATGTACCATCTATACTTGGTCTCGGCTTTCCTCCAAATTGTTTTTTCTGCAGTTGAAACTTTAAGTAAATCATTTTGCAGTAGCTTGTAGCCCTTTTTCTGTTGTTTGAAATAAATATTTGCATCTATATTTCGTTGCATTGCTGCCCTCCACAGCTTCTTCTTTAACATGTCAATATCATCTTTTGGTGTTTCAAATTCTGTGCATGACAGGATTGTATAAACTTATTCTGTTGAACATTGAGGGGTGCCTCGTTACTGGAGCCTGTTTGGGGTCTATGTCAGGTTCAAATTCTTCTCGTTGCTTTCTTTGTTGTGTTGTCATCCACTTGGTTATATAGTATCAGTGTAGTTCATGCAGAGGCTGTAATATAAATGTGTTAGTTGTCACTCATACCCCATGTTTTTCCTTTTTACAACCCATTTTTTAAAAACTACTCTCAAAGGGTGTCACATGAAGATGATAATAGAGCCGACTTCCAGCTAATATCACCGTCACTAATAATTGTAATACATCAAACATCTGTGTGCCACATTGTTGCTTATCATTAACCAATTTTTACGTAGTATGTAGTCCGCATAACTTTGGCGAAAGAGCGAATATTTGTCGCTGACTAATTATTATGGCCTTGAAGTTACGTTAAATGGTTGCCCCCCAAATAGACAAAATCGAACATAACTTGGACTATGAATGTTCACGGCATATTAAGCACCGCTTGTAAGTCTTAAATATTGGGTGTTCCGTATGAACCTCACATAGAATTAGAAGATCAACCTACCATCATGGGCTTGGGTTTTCATAAATCCTTGTCTTCGTATATGCGATTTAAAATTTGTACCAATTATTTCTTATTTTTGTAATTAGTTTCTTTGTTTGTACAGCTCTTCCCCTATCGTATTTAAATCTCAACAGATGTGGTATTTCTGATGTTGGATGCGAGAAGTTTTCTGGTGAGTAACATTCATACTTCAGTGGCCAGAGTGTGACTATCATATAGGGTGCATGTAATAATGAAACACAATCCCTTTGAGCAAAATGCACTTTAACGTAATTTATTTCATAGTGCAAATGTAATCTTTGAATCTCATCTTCTATGGACCTTTATGATTTTATCACATCACTTCTTTCATTTGTTGTGCAGAGCTTCAGAATTTGAAGGTGTTGAATTTGGGGTTCAATAATGTTACAAATGCATGTTTGTCGAGCCTTAGAGGTAACTCTCTACGTCTGTCAATAAATTTGTAGTCCGCTTCTTCTACTTCTAGGGTGCTTGTATCATGTCTTCGTGAGTAATAATATTGGTGGAGTGTTTAATAAGTTTTGATAAGTGGGAAACAGGGAAAAATATACCAGGTAATCTTTTAGGGATAAATCGCCTATTATACTACACAAACTCCATCTGCTATGGTTCATGAAGAAGCCTACAATAACCTTTGCTTGTGAGTTGGGACATAAAGCAGACTCTTGGATACATCTTTGAGAATAGGTTTCCAGAGTGTAACTGACTTCACTAGGTCGTGATATTCACCTTTGTTTTGTTTTTCGGGTATTAGTTCTCATGGCTAACAACGAACGAAAAGCAAATAGGAAGTCTCTTGGTCCACAATTCTAAACTTGGTTTTAGAATCAATTTACAGCTAAACGATATTTAAGCTGCACTTTCTGTCTGACTGCATGGACTTGCTTAATTCCTTGAACCTTGATTACCTCTAGGCAGATATAAAGATAAAGAACTTACTTGAGCATGATGTTTCAACAAAGAAAAATTTACTCGAGCATGTATGAGATCTGTGTAGTTTTTGGTTCTTGAAAATCTTGTTCTGATTTTTGGGCATTCTGAAATGTTGATATTTATGAAAATAATTTAACGATCTGGTCTTCTGTAGATAATAGTTTGGCTTTAGGGCATACTGTAGATCAATGCAACCCAGATGTTCAAATTGTAACCAAATATATTTGTTTTGTTCTTTTGAAGGTTTGACAAAGTTGGAAAGCTTGAACTTGGATTCATGTAGGATTGGTGATGAAGGCCTTTTGAATTTGGCAGGTAGCTTTTTAAGACTCTTTTTTGTTAATCCTGTTTTCACTGTTTCACATGTTGCTCTCCTTTTACCGAAGTTGGGTTTAGATTTCTTATTCTGTGCAAGGGGAAGTGGGGAGCTGAGGAAAATTTAGTTTTCCACCTCTTAAACCACTTGAGAGCTTGATCAGTAGGTGACGACATTGCCTTTGTTTGAAACATTTTCAGCAACTTGCTACTTCTTATCATGGTTATCGATTGACAAATGTGAAGTTATGTTGTGGAAGACAACTGCACAGTGATTTGAAGATAGACGTCATTATTGTCTTTCGAGATACATCATAAATTGATTACTTTATACTTTTTTGTTCTTTTTCTAATACTAATTTTTGTATATTATTTGGTTCTTGATGGTCAGGCCTCGTGCTTTTGAAAAATTTGGAGTTGTCTGATACGGAAGTTGGAAGCGGTGGGCTAAGGCACATTGCTGGTTAGGTTTCAGCCTTCTTTATCCTGTATATTATAGATATCTTGAACAGAACTTTTGCCTATTGCTATGCTGTGTCTGTATTGAGAGTTGAAATTATACTCTGATAGTCTATACTTAAGTACTATTATAAAAACAGTTTTGTCTGAACTTAAACGGAGTAAATTGTAAGCATGGTTATTTGTATTTGCATTTCCACCCATCTTTTCGATCGTAATTATGTTATAGTTCTTAAGAATAGAGGCTAATGCACAGGTTGCAACTTTTATTATTCCGTACAAGGTTGTAAATGTTCCAGCTTCTACTTTGGTTTTCTATAATTAATTTTGTTTAGTTTTATGTGTGTGTGTGTGTATGTGTATGTGTATGTATATATATAAACTGAGATGCATTTCCAATTGTAGTTGGGTTTTCTTTTGGTGTGATATATTTTATACTTTGGGGTTCAAACTATTTATTTACCTTGCTTGTGTAGGTTTGGCCAATCTCCAGAGTTTGAATCTGTCATTCACATCCGTTAGTGACAATGGCTTAAGAAAACTGTCTGGATTGACCTCACTTAAATCTCTTAATCTGGATGTTCGCCTAATTACTGATATTGGACTCTCAGCTCTTACAGGCAAGTTTTTCTAATTTCTAAATGTAAATGGCATCTGTCTTCAACCGAACGCTCTATAATTGTCATGTGTTGAAGCAGGAGATCTTTTCCTAGTTTATCATCATTCCACCAAGGTGTTTAAATCAGTGTGGTTTGTCGTAATTTCTTCATATTCGGAGAGTTTTTAAGGTACCTTGTATCTGATGGTTATGCTGTAGAAGTGAACCAGGAAAAGCTAAATGTGGAATAGGAGTCGTTCAGTATTTGGTTGTACTAGCCATAACATGCGCCCTTTCGGCCGTGTTGTCGGAGTTCAAGGAGCATATTAGATAGTTATATCATATCGTTATGTGCCCTGGCCATATCAAAGCATTACATGGTTTTATTGGAAATCCAATTATACCCTGGTTAGATATAAATCTACATGGCTTCATAAAAACTACCGTATTTTACGTTTCACACTATGCTCTGGTTGTATCGAAACATAACCAGGTTTTATCGCAACCTTGTGTCTTTGTTACACGAAACTACTACATGTTTTATCAAAACTACCTGGCTTGATCGATTATGCAGGTATCACTGGATTGACTCATCTGGATCTCTTTGGTGCTCGCATCACGGACATTGGAACGAAGTGGTTGCTATGTATGATTTCTTTACTTTTTATTTATTGTTATTATCTTTATAATTATTATCATGTTACTACATTACATGTGTTTGAAATTTGGAGATCCGATTGAGAGCATCAACATTAGGTTTTACATTTTTATGCTTTGCAGACTTCAAGCAGTTGCGATCTCTAGAGATATGTGGTGGAGGAATAACAGATGCTGGAGTGAAGAATATTAAGGATCTTGTTTCCCTCACTCTCTTAAATCTATCACAAAATGCCCACCTTACTGATAAATCCTTGGAACTGATTTCTGGTATGTTGACCCTCTAAACAAGTCAGATCTTTCTTTTTGGATGCACACTGACCCTAACTAGTAATTTGACTAGAGAATAATTAAACATTGAAATCCGATAGAGGTTGTTACATTATGCTTGTCTAATCAAATTATACCTAATTTTGTGGTTATGGTTCTGCATAACACCCTAAACGAACCCGAGGGGAACCAGAACCATCTTCGTAATTGACTGTATACCTTGTTAATTTATCAACATGGTTATGCACCTGAGACTTGTAAATTTCGTTCGATGGATACACAGGTTTGACTGCCTTGGTCTCCTTGAACGTTTCAAATTCGCGAGTAACAAACGCCGGACTACAACATCTAAAGCCTTTGAAGAACCTGAGATCACTATCGCTTGAATCGTGCAAGGTTACAGCAATTGAAATTAGGAAGCTACAGGCCACTGATCTCCCTAATCTGGTAAACTTCCGACCTGAGTAAAATTCCTGAACTATTTAAGCAAATCTGAAGATTAGGGATCGACAATGTACATAATTTAGCTTATCGTATTTGCTTTAATTAATAAGAAGGAAGTAGTCATGGTCTATGAAACTATTAAATGTAAATAATGGAGATTTGGGATTATATCAAGTGTAAATATGGACAAGGAAGAAAGAGATGATTTCCTGTCTTGGGAGGGTTCTTCTATCTTTATTGAGAAGGAACTCTGCAAAGAATTGTAGATATGAATGGTTTCTAAGAGCTTAATCAATTGGCAGATGTTTCTGTTTGTTCTCCTTTTATCTCTATGATTCAGATTTCAGATGGTAGAGGTTGTTACTTGTGTTTTTTGACTTGCAATATCGAATGGATGAAGATAAGGTAAGAAACTTTTAGATGACATGGATGCTTGTGTAGATAGGTTACTGTCTGTGTACGAAAAATTGGATTTACTCTCTAGTTTTACCTATACTTATTCTTCTACACATCAAACAACTGCTGCAGTAGAAGTCTTACCACCCGTTTTTTGCACCCGAAATGCTCCGCACTTCAATGTTCCTGCCAACAAAGGAGAGTGGTTAACGAGTAGTTCCCAAGTTTTGGAGAAGTAAATTATTGGGCGGGTGGGATGTTGGGGAAGCCCAAGTTCTGGAGAGGTGGACTATCGGGTGGGTGGGATGTTGGGGAAGTTTTTAATCTCTCCGACCAGGAATGGGCGGTGGGTGCGAGATGAACTTGGTTTCAGAAAGTAAGTTCATCAAGTCGAATAGAAATGGTGAGTGTACACCGAATTCCCATATACCAGACCTCAGCAGTCTGCTCTTGGCCTCTATAGGCAGCCTCCAGTAACTGCTTTCACTACCTGGTTCGCACCTATCTCGGTCATTGAGGTTTCAAACCTGAAAGACTCGATTAAATCCGAGTTTTGTACAGGTGGTAGTGGTGCAGCGGAGGTGTTGAAGTGGTTGTAATGATCGTTGAGTGGTGGCAGAGTGGTGGTAGAGTGGTTGTCGTGACGGATGTGGAGGAGCGATGGTGGTGAAGTGGTTGTGATGGTGGTGAATGTTATTTTTTATTTTTTAAAATAGGTGGTGTTGATAGTGACAAAAGAGCCAAATATGTTTCTTTACAACTTAGTTTTTTTAGAAGTAATTTATACGAAAGTCACGAAATCATGGTTTCAGCATTTAGGAAAAAAATTTCTTTTTTTCGCTAAAAAAGAAGCTATTGTTATAGGATGGTGCGGATCAGCTTTCCGGGCTGCTAGTGATACTGTCCACTTTGGCATACCTGGACCTCACGGCCTCACTAGGGAAGGGTGTTTAACCTCTTAAGAGGAGCACTAAACACCTGTCTCCCACCAATGTGGAATTGCTTTACAACACACTCCTAAGACCACATCATAGTAGAGCGAATCGTGGTGATAAGTCTAAAAATCTGAAAACTAAACCCAACTAAATAGGTCTAAAAAATCAGAATGAGAATGCTAAATAGGTAGAGATTCTTTTCATAAAAAGAAAGGTAGAGACTCACGTTAAAAATCTGAAAATTAAACACAACTAAGAACTTTTTTTTTTTTGAATTGTTCAGCGTACCTCGAACTCTTGACCTCTAGGATGGAAGACATTACCTCTTACCACTCCAACCAAGAGTTGTTGGCCACAACTAAGAACTTATTCACTCCATAAACACTTCTAATCCACAACCCAATAGAAAATTAACCAAACCCTAAAACATTGAAATAGTCTTCTTCATAAAAATCTAGGGTTTTGTTAATTAGACTCACGTTAAAAATGAAGTCGCGTCTCGTTTGAGGGTGGAGATAACTTTGACGAGAGGGCTAGATAACGCCGAAGAGAAGCGATACAACTCCGATGAGAGCGAAAGAGTGAGCGGAAAATTCTCGTTGAAAACCCTAGAGAGAGAAACCTTTTTCTGATTTGGAATATTTGGTTGATAAAAAATCAATCTGGACGGTTGGTTTTTTAATGGCTGAGATTTACGGGTCAACCTTTCAACTATGTCCACGTCAGTTAGATGACTGGACATGGCGTCGGGCATGTCATCTAACATGTTAATGTAGCAATTTCATTAAGTGAATGCTTTCCGTACTTCAGCATTCACCGAATTATACAACTACGTGTCAACTTCCGCAAACATGTGTGTAAATCTTGCATATACATGACTTGTGCAAGTTTCACATCCAAACGATTGATCGATCTTCTATAGAGATGAACTTTTGGCCTGTGGAGTTTTGTAATATACAAGTAAAATTCATGGGTCTCACAGGAATCAAGATCGGCAAAAGTAAAACGAACTTTTGGCCTGATTTTACGGTATATACAAAGAAGCAGAAGAAGTCCGAAGAAACAAATATATGGCAGAAGATAACAACAAGTTTAGTGGCAGTGGTTGAACTGACTTTCTTGGTGAGACTGAATATAAAGTTACATGGTTTTAAAACTAAAAACAAAAGACTATTGTATTATCATCCGCAGACACAATATATTTTTGAGAAATCGATTACAATCTACATTAGTCGTTACAAGGCACTGATACATCATGACGATGTGAGAGCACAATAATTGTGTAATTTAAACCATAATAAAAGAGGTTTAAAGTCCGGCAAAATGAAAGAGGCATAAAACCCGAAAATTTATTATATTATTTACTCTACATATTGACTAAATTACATGGGATATATTTTTATGGCAAAATATATTGCAATAACTAATGCAACATACAAGTCAGTATGGGTAAGAAAATTGTGGAAGACTTGATTTTACAAAAATCCTACAACTATTTATTGTGACAATATGTTGGCAATAGCAAATTCGATGTTTCATAACCACACGAAGCATATTGAGCTTCGACACCACTTCATCCGTAATTTAGTAGAAGAGGAAAATTCAACATCAGTTTGTCGAACAACGTTTAGCAATTGGCAGATATCTTCACTCTAATGAAAATGTTTCATCAATTCAAGAAATCAATAATGAAAATTACAAATAAAGGAGTGTCGAACATCTAATTTCCTAAATATCTACCAATAAATTTCTAAGAAATGTCTACATTATACCTCTTACTATTTTGGGTTGGAATGTTCAAAGAGATAAATCTAGAGAGTGTGGTAATTGCTTTGTAAATTTCAGACAAGAAAATATCTAGATCTTCCTAGTTAGCTAGAGACTCTAGTATAAATAAAAGTGATCCTAATATGCTTTGATCATAAAAAAAATCAGAAAAATTAAGCAAGTTAATCAATAAAATTGTTTATAAGAGCATTTCTAGCAGTTGAAATGATTCACCAACGTTGTCGAAATAACTCCAAGTCACTCAATTCACATGTTAAAAGTCACGAAGAATCTGAAATAAATAAGCCGGATAGGTTTCTGAGAATAGTCTCACATGAGAGAATGTGTAACTAGCAACCAAGAATATAAAGTATAGGTCCTCTCCACTCATTGCCAATTGGTTTTGAGTTGGATGACCACAAACTTAACATGGTATCAGAGCTAGGCCCACACGTGATAGGCTTAAAAGCTGCACGTACTCCACGTCACTCGTAAAGAAAAAACACACGTGTTAGGCTCAAAAAACGTCACACGTGAGAGGGCGTGTGAGAATAGTCTCACATGAGAGAATGGGTAACTAGCAACCAAAAATATTAATAATCTCTTAATAGAGAAAAAAACCCACAATACTAAAAATATTAATAATCTCTAATCATAAATAGGAATTCGAATACAAAGTTTATTTTCAATGACTGTCTGGTGATGTTTCAAAATTACTAACAAATGTTAACTCTGTGCAAAGAGAGAGAGAGCAAATGAAAAACATAAGTAATTCTTTACTTATCAAAGATGGCGAACGGATCGTTATATTTTGCAGGCATTGGAAATTGTTCACCAGATTCCGTGAGACCCCATTTCACATGAGGACTGAGAGACTCTACTACATGGACAGTACCATCTGTTAGCCCCACCGCAAACTGGAACGGCTTTGAGGGATGAGCAGCAATGCTAATAGGGTACACTTTATAACCGCATGACCTAACCAAGAATATCATAAAACAATTCAATATATTATCCTAACTTTCGTACTCAACTTTCGTTTATAACGAGACTAGTTGGTGAATTATTTGTCTTCTAGTAAAGGCACATATTCGCTCAACAAACGTGGGTGTTGGCGCATTTTTGTTGATTTTAAGAAGGGCTGGTTATTACTGACACGACATGATTTGATTCCTTATCTGCATGCTTCTGATAGCGACTATACATCTATTATGAGTTTATTACATTTACGTCTAGGGAGAGATTCTGACTTACCAACGTTAAAACATTCATTACGAAGTCTTCTGTTTTAGGACTACATATTTTTTATGATTTGACGTGATGCCGCCTAAGATCTTATCCTAGTACTTTATTGGGACAGTTACTTCGTTTAGCATTGGGGTTTAACCTATGTTGTTTAGGGTTTAGAATTTACGGAAGCAATGAGCAAATTCATACCTTATGTTTGGTGGAAAATAGGCAGATGGGTGAATCGTAATAAGTAAATCCAGCTTGTAGTCATCAATTTTAAATACACCCACTTTTCCATCCAAAAAGCTGACATATGCATGGGCGTCGTCGCATGATAATGTTGCATCAGTAATTGGTGCAGTAGATTCACTTATTAACCACTGCAAAACCAAGAAAATATAAATAGTCGAAAGATGGACAAGGTACTAAGATGGTGTTCATTTTTATTCTTTGAATCTGACTCATCTGAATCCGAACTGTTTCAGTCTGCTTAGATTACGTCTATCAAGGCTAAAACTTAAGCCTAAATCAGTCATGCGAAATGAGTCAGATTCACGAGTCAGACAAAAAAAATAATCTTTGAAACTAACCTAAGTCAACCATTTAGACGAGTCAGGATTTACATGTTCAAGATGAAGATAAGTAGATAAATATACCTGGCTTAAACAAACTAATTGTTTCACTGCATATATCGCGATTTGAGTTTGGTGCACAACAAGAAAGTTACTCTTATTTGTCATCATCTGTAGGCGCGTATCACATACAGGTTTGTTCCCGATGGGACATTCCAAAAATGTATGGGCCTCTTCCACCATAGTAACCCAATTCCTCAAACAAATCTAGATCAAATAAAATTAGTAATTTTATCTTTTCCAATGTGTAAATCTCAGTGAGTTAATTACTAGTAAACTTTTCATTTTTAATGTAAGTACAAACCTGAGCATTTTCATCGGCGATAACTAATTTATAATGTTCTTCACAGAAGGCTAACCCAGTGATTCTCCCGATATTGTGCCCTTCAATAATACTTTCGGTCTGCATAAATCAGAACATTACTCGGTTTCGAAGTGTATATATATATATCCATAACTGTGCAGTATACATTTGTGTATATATACAAGTACGCGTACCTTGCCATCATAAACACAAAATATCAAAATAGTTGCATCCTCCATGCCGATAATACATTTTTGATTATTCAAGAACATAATACAAGTGACCCTTGGTGGTTGACGGATTCTTGTATACAGTCTCTGTGATTGGCAAGTAAAATTATTGAACAAGTATAATTTATAGAAGTTGGCGTAGTCGTCAATACAAAGTTATTCAAAACTTACCTTATATTCGTCCGAGATTAAAGTGAACGTAGAAAGACTCCTCCCAGTTGATGCGACTATCCAAGTTTCATCATTCGAAATTGAGAAGTAAGTTACCCTTTCTTCAGGAATAGTACCATAAACGTCGTTTCTCATCGTATTATGTGGTTGAGATACCGTAGGAGAAAAACGGGCTGTCGCCTATACATGATGAATCTTTTTTGTTAACTTACAGGCTCGTTTCCAACTTTTATAGGTAAAAAGTGAAAAAGAAAGAAAAAAAAATACATTGCCACTAGGATTCTCATCATTTTTGTCCCATTTCCATAGCAAAAGGATTTCAGCTGCTGCTGCCACAATTCCATTGCCCTTTCTAGTATATGCCAACTTTGATATCTGCAAGAAGTTATCAGAAAAACTTGTGAGATATACCTTTGTCATGTTATTGTCTCTTTTTCTTAGTTTGCATCTTACATGGGCATAGCCGCATAGCATGTAGTCGAAACTATCGGAGAACAATATGATGTGATAACTTATAAGACAAGTAACAAGATCAAGTAAGAGATTCCAACCTTGGGAAGTTTGAGGGATATAGAGAGTTTCAATGATCGACAATGAGTCGGATCTCTAATCGTACTAATCTTCATGGGTTCGCTCTCTAATGCAGCTCCACTCTTTAAAGCTGCTTCCCTCTTTAATGCTGCTTCTACCTCCTCAATTTTGAAACCCTTTTAAAAAATTCAAATGTTACTTAGACATCAACTGAATATGACAATTTTCATTTTTTATTGGAAGTCTCTGAAAAAGTAATGAGAATAACATGAATCTAAGCAATTGCATCCAAGTACAAAAAAAATCGGAAAAAGTCGAAAGACGGACCATTATTGAACTTCTAGCCACATTGGGATTTCTTTGATTATCTAACACCCGGAGACCATCAATAGTTGCTAAGATTTTAATTCCATTATCAAGAGAAGATACAGCTAACAAATTCCCATTCTTATTGAAACGAATACAGGGACTTTCCTGAAAATCGTGAAAAAAAAAGAAAGAAAAAAAACTCAATCAGCAATGGAATATTTTCTAACAGTTACAACAATTTAATAATGCCACACTTTTAGCTTACTGGTAGGTCTCCATCAGCGTCGACCGTGGTCAACATTTTGTTGTTGTTAATGTTCCAGAATTTTATCACTCGCTCATCACCAACAGCCAAATATTGATTCCTTGTTATATCGATGTGGAATACGTTTAACCCAGTGTTTTCGAATCCTCGATAACTCCTCTTTGGTGTTCGGTTATGTTCATCCCACTCAACAATGTAGGCACCCCCATATGCACTATTCCCACTCAGAAATAGCCTAAAATTGTTCAAAGACAAAGTTAGAATGAAAGAGAAATGTCGGAAGTAAAATAATAGACTAGGAAAGGAGATTTAACAAAAACTAAACTTGGAGATGTGCGGGCTAGATGCCCTTACAGAGCTCCTTGAACACACTTTACTTTCACAAGCTTTCTTTTACTTCTTGGTTTATGATTTGGATAGTTTCTTATATCTTGTTCTTTTTTACCAACAACTTCATGTTCATACTTATACAGTGACTCTATAGACCATTAACTATGACTCTTTAGATTAGTAACTTACGACTCTCTAAATTATCACATAATAACTAATAATTCTAATAACTCCTTACTCTCCAAGTTCTCCATGATTCCAATCCATAACTATCTATAATTCAAATTAGTATTTCCAACAAGAAATGATCTAGAATGTAAAAGAAAGGTCTAAAAGATAGAACCTTGAACCATCCTCGGAATGAGAAATTTTTGTAGATCTTCTGCCCGGAGAATCATAAGTTGTTGTGCCATGAATACTGTCATAAAAAAATTCTTGTATCTTTCCTTCGGCTCCACTCGTTAAAATTGACTGAGACGTAGAAAAACAAGATCATTAGACCTATGAAAAAATGATGTTTCCGAAGCTCAATCTTATGAAGTAGTTTATTTCTTACTTGAATATTATTTTTGCATCGAGGAAGGAGAGAATAAACAGGTCCATCACCACCGTCGAAAGTTTGGTGGACAAGTCCAGTTTCGACATTCCACACCTAAAAGTATAACAAAGTATTAGTTCAACTTATATTATGAAAGGGTTACCTTACTTGAAAAAACGAGGTTAATTTGACATCTATTACCTTAATAAGCCAATTATAACTACAGGTTATTAAACATAATTGTTGATGTCGATAAGTGAAGGCTATGTCGTTGACTCCACAAGGATGAGCATCAATCTAAAGACATTATGTTAGAATTGGCGAAAAGAAAAAAGAAAGACCCGAACCAATTTGGAGGATTAGAACTATACCTCTTTGTATTTCAGCACACGATGGCCATTGCAGTGATACATTTGTACTGCGCGGTACGAAAATGCAACTCCTGTTAGAACAAAGTCCATCGTTACTAAATTACACAGAGTTATTTATGGTGAAGGTTTAATTGAACTTAACATTTTGTATACTTACCAAATATTGTACCATCTGGGCTCCATAATATTCGGTTAACCGATAAAACTTTACGCCTTCTTATGTTGTACTGGTTTTCATAGATGTTTTTATTAGAATGTAGTATTACTCAGATATAAAAACATCATATATTTGTTAGTTTCGAACTAGTTATTCAATTAAGATACCTTGAAAGTACATGAATACTTGTGCAGAAACCAAATCTTGAAATCTTGTCGGTAGAGAGTCCTCCTAGATCCAACTTCCCATAATGATATAGATCCGATATCCGTACCAACTAAAGCAACAGGATTATATATTTCGAAGCTATCATATATATCAAGAAAAAGGAAGGAGAAAAGTTCAAGTTCAAAGGAAACAATACCAAGAAGTAAAGTTTCTTGTGTAGGATGGAAATCCATGCTTGTGATACAGGATTGTTCCTTAAGTGTACAAGCAAGAGTCTTTGGTAAATCATCATCTTGACTTTGACCCTCAGTTTCCGATGAAGTAGGAAGATTTACCTATATAAACGTAAATTTTCACGTCAAATTAAATTTAGTACTTACTTCTTAGCATATATTTTAAGTCAGAGTTGATTTTATGCAAGATCAAACTACGTGACCGATAATAACTAACCAAGTCCTAATGTATACCTTATCAGAAGTGCTAGCTTGAGAAGAACTTTCGGAGAAATTGTCAGAATTCAAAGGAAGCACACGATCGTCTGAAAGTTCGAGCCTATTAAGCTTTAGAATTGCATCTGAAGAAGACAACACTTAACTCATTTACTCATAAAATAGATTAGAAATATTGTACATGTATAACTCATTTACTCATAAAATAAAGTGATATTAAGGATGGGTAACTACAAAAAACCAAATACCTGGTTTCAATGACAAATCAAACCATTCTTCTAAACCTGTTAGAACCTGTCCTGATATTGTATTTTCAATTAACTGATCACAAGAAGTTCAAATTTCAATGACGTTAGTACAGTTTACACTAAACCCTAAATCTTAAACCCTAAACGTGTACACGTTATGACGTATGCATGTATATATGTATATATTTATGATTTGAACGGTTTTATGACAAACTAGGCAGTAGGTTTACGTACCTGAAGTTCGTCGTTATCTTGACGAAGACGTCTATTGGAGCTGTCAAACAAGATAACACAATTATGTTTTACTTATTTCGATATATACATACAATAATAAGTTATACAATTAATCAAATTTACGGTGAAGAATAAAACTTAACAATAAATAACGAGGGAGATGAGAAATATATAAAAACAACCATTACCTTTCAGGAAATTTTAGCTTGTCTTTTAATATAGGATTGGTCTTGATCAATGTTTTTAGCACAATTGACAAAGTTATTCTTTCAAATTCCCCATTTCCATACCAAGATAGATCTTCATGTGTCCTAGAAAACCCCAAACCCAACTTTAAAATTACCATCACAAAATCAATAATAGAATTTAAATAAGGTGATATCTTTTTTCTTTCTCAATATCTCAATCTAAATCGTCTACTTCAAATAGACATAAAATTAGTCATTCAGACAAGTCAAACATCACAGTTCAGAGAAGAACAAAAATTCAAAAATCTGACCCTTGTCAATGTAGAACTTCACTCAAATTTCATATATAATTAAGAAAATAAAACTCTAGTAATTTTGACTATACCTGAAATCTTCTAATGTGATTAGCTCGGTCATTTTCATGAACAAATCCTTATTATATGTCTCAAATACCTTCAAATCATGTTTTAGAATAAAACAAGCCTTCTCAACATCTCTCCTAGAAAAAAAAAAAACTTTTTTTTAGTTCACAATAAGTAATGAAAATTCAGAAAAAAAAAAAAAAGACTTTTGAAAATCAAAAGCTTACTTCTCTAATGCCTCAAGATATTTATGCTTTCTAATTTCAAAGAAAATCTTAATGGAAATTCGATTTTCGTCTAGTTTTGTAAAACTAAAAAGATATTTCTCTACTTCATCCAAGTTCCCTTTTTGTACTTCTTCTTCAACATAATTTAGGCTTAAGAAAAGACCTGATTCTTGTCCCATCCTATCCAAACCAAAATGAAATTAAATCAGTAAATAAATAAAAACATACTCCATAAATTAATTAATAATAATTGAAAAATTAGCAGATAATTAATTAAGCTCACATGAGAACAGATTCCTTGTAGTTATGATCATTAAGGAACTCAAGAACCCTAAAGATGAGATCTTTATCCATCTGAAACAAAAAAGATTAAGTGATAATCTTCATCAATCAAACAGAAAACTAAAAAAATCCATGAACATGTAAAAATTGAATCTGAACTAGAATTCTAAAAGATCTTCACCGATCCAACAAGAGATTAAATAGATCAATAATTATAAGAATGAAATTAGATCTCTAGGTTTTGATAATCAAAATCAGTAACATAAACAATCAAATAACTTAAAAAGAACCATAGAAATGAATAATGAAACAGAGGAAAATGAAACTCACAAGAACTTCAAAGGAAGAAGAAATCAACAGAAAATTTGGAGGATCGAAAGATTTTAGAGAGAGAAACTGAAATTAGAGGAATTGAAAGTGAAGAGAAGGAATGCGGTGAGGGACGACGATTACGAGATGAAAGAGTGAAGGTAAAAATATATAGGAGGAGTGTGATAAGGTGGTTTACTTATCGTCTGATAAGTAGGTTAAGTTATGTACATTTTTGAGTTTTTTATGGGCCGAAAATTTAGAAAGATTTTTTGGGGACCAATGTTGTCTTTATAATCTGGCCGTCTATTTCGAGAAGAAAATGACATGACTTTTTCCAAAGATATTAGATAGGGTTTTTACCAAGTTCCTCTAAAGGCGCTATGTCCTTTTACTCTTAGCACACCCCTCTCTTTCCACTCTCTGTGTCTCACACCGAGCAGTCCTAAGTCCGCGGATTGAGACAGTCTGAAATAGACTGTTGAAGAGTGAAGCTTCAACAACCTTGGCTTGGGTTTCCCTAAACTAGATCTAAGGTTTGGGATAAAGAGACAGAGAAAGAAGAAGAAACAATTATTTTTAAGTTTGAAGGTCGCCGGCCGGTTGTCAAAAACTTTGGCCGTCGACGACCTTCACCAAAGAAGATGATGAGGCGGCGAGAGGGATGAAGTAGAGGAAAGAGGTGATGAAATAGAAGAGAGAGGGATGGATGAGGTGGAGATTATGTTTCTAAATTTTTTTTGATTAATTCCATTTTGGTTCCATGGGTAGTCTGGAAAAAGTTCAAAATTTATTGGCCTTTGGAGGTCAAATCGAACTGTGGAACACTTATGAATTAGTCATAAATTGGGATTATATCAAGTGTAAATATGGACAAGGAAGAAAGAGATGATTTCCTGTCTTGGGAGGGTTCTTCTATCTTTATTGAGAAGGAACTCTGCAAAGAATTGTAGATATGAATGGTTTCTAAGAACTTAATCAATTGGCAGATGTTTCTGTTTGTTCTCCTTTTATCTCTATGATTCGGATTTCAGATGGTAGAGGTTGTTACTTGTGTTTTTTGACTTGCAATATCGAATGGATGAAGATAAGGTAAGAAACTTTTAGATGACATGGATGCTTGTGTAGATAGGTTACTGTCTGTGTACGAAAAATTGGATTTACTCTCTAGTTTTACCTATACTTATTCTTCTACACATCAAACAACTGCTGCAGTAGAAGTCTTACCACCCGTTTTTTGCACCCGAAATGCTCCGCACTTCAATGTTCCTGCCAACAAAGGAGAGTGGTTAACGAGTAGTTCCCAAGTTTTGGAGAGGTAGATTATTGGGCGGGTGGGATGTTGGGGAAGCCCAAGTTCTGGAGAGGTGGACTATCGGGCAGGTGGGATGTTGGGGAAGCCCAAGTTCTGGAGAGGTGGACTATCGGGTGGGTGGGATGTTGGGGAAGTTTTTAATCTCTCCGACCAGGAATGGGCGGTGGGTGCGAGATGAACTTGGTTTCAGAAAGTAAATTCATCAAGTGGAATAGAAATGGTGAGTGTACACCGAATTCCCATATACCAGACCTCAGCAGTCTGCTCTTGGCCTCTATAGGCAGCCTCCAGTAACTGCTTTCACTACCTGGTTCGCACCTATCTCGGTCATTGAGGTTTCAAACCTGAAAGACTCGATTAAATCCGAGTTTTGTACAGGTGGTGGTGGTGCAGCGGAGGTGTTGAAGTGGTTGTAATGATCGTTGAGTGGTGGCAGAGTGGTGGTAGAGTGGTTGTTGTGACGGAAGTGGAGGAGCGATGGTTGTGATGGTGGTGAATGTTATTTTTTATTTTTTAAAATAGGTGGTGTTGATAGTGACAAAAGAGCCAAATATGTTTCTTTACAAATTACAACTTAGTTTTTTTAGAAGTAATTTATACGAAAGTCACGAAATCATGGTTTCAGCATTTAGGAAAAAATAATTTCTTTTTTTCGCTAAAAAAGAAGCTATTGTTATAGGATGGTGCGGATCAGCTTTCCGGGCTGCTAGTGATACTGTCCACTTTGGCGCACCTGGACCTCACGGCCTCACTAGGGAAGGGTGCTTAACCTCTTAAGAGGAGCACTAAACACCTGTCTCCCACCAATGTGGAATTGCTTTACAACACACCCCTAAGACCACATCATAGTAGAGCGAATCGTGGTGATAAGTCTAAAAATCTGAAAACTAAACACAACTAAATAGGTCTGAAAAATCAGAATGAGAATGCTAAATAGGTAGAGATTCTTTTCATAAAAAGAAAGGTAGAGACTCACGTTAAAAATCTGAAAATTAAACACAACTAAGAACTTTTTTTTTTTTTGAATTGTTCAGCGTACCTCGAACTCTTGACCTCTAGGATGGAAGACATTACCTCTTACCACTCCAACCAAGAGTTGTTGGCCACAACTAAGAACTTATTCACTCCATAAACACTTCTAATCCACAACCCAATAGAAAATTAACCAAACCCTAAAACATTGAAATAGTCTTCTTCATAAAAATCTAGGGTTTTGTTAATTAGACTCACGTTAAAAATGAAGTCGCGTCTCGTTTGAGGGTGGAGATAACTTTGACGAGAGGGCTAGATAACGCCGACGAGAAGCGATACAACTCCGGTGAGAGCGAAAGAGTGGGCGGAAAATTCTCGTTGAAAACCCCAGAGAGAGAAACCTTTTTCTGATTTGGAATATTTGGTTGATGAAAAATCAATCTGGACGGTTGGTTTTTTGATGGCTGAGATTTACGGGTCAACCTTTCAACTATGTCCACGTCAGTTAGATGACTGGACATGGCGTCGGGCATGTCATCCAACATGTTAATGTAGCAATTTCATTAAGTGAATGCTTTCCGCACTTCAGCATTCACCGAATTATCCGCAAACATGTGTGTAAATCTTGCATATACATGACTTGTGCAAGTTTCACATCCAAACGATTGATCGATCTTCTATAGAGTTGAACTTTTGGCCTGTGGAGTTTTGTAATATACAAGTAAAATTCATGGGTCTCACAGGAATCAAGATCCGCAAAAGTAAAACGAACTTTTGGCCTGATTTTACGGTGAACTGACTTTCTTGGTGAGACTGAATATAAAGTTACATGGTTTTAAAACTAAAAACAAAAGACTATTGTATTATCATCCGTATATTTTTGAGAAATCGATTACAATCTACATTAGTCGTTACAAGGCACTGATACATCATGACGATGTGAGAGCACAATAATTGTGTAATTTAAACCATAATAAAAGAGGTTTAAAGTCCGGCAACATGAAAGAGGCCTAAAACCCGAAAATTTATTATATTATTTACTCTACATATTGACTAAATTACATGGGATATATTTTTATGGCAAAATATATTGCAATAACTAATGCAACATACAAGTCAGTATGGGTAAGAAAATTGTGGAAGACTTGATTTTACAAAAATCCTACAACTATTTATTGTGACAATATGTTGGCAATAGCAAATTCGATGTTTCATAACCACACGAAGCATATTGAGCTTCGACACCACTTCATCCGTAATTTAGTAGAAGAGGAAAATTCAACATCAGTTTGTCGAACAACGTTTAGCAATTGGCAGATATCTTCACTCTAATGAAAATGTTTCATCAATTCAAGAAATCAATAATGAAAATTACAAATAAAGGAGTGTCGAACATCTAATTTCCTAAATATCTACCAATAAATTTCTAAGAAATGTCTACATTATACCTCTTACTATTTTGGGTTGGAATGTTCAAAGAGATAAATCTAGAGAGTGTGGTAATTGCTTTGTAAATTTCAGACAAGAAAATATCTAGATCTTCCTAGTTAGCTAGAGACTCTAGTATAAATAAAATTGATCCTAATATGCTTTGATCATAAAAAAAATCAGAAAAATTAAGCAAGTTAATCAATAAAATTGTTTATAAGAGCATTTCTAGCAGTTGAAATGATTCACCAACGTTGTCGAAATAACTCCAAGTCACTCAATTCACATGTTAAAAGTCACGAAGAATCTGAAATAAATAAGCCGGATAGGTTTGTGAGAATAGTCTCACATGGGAGAATGTGTAACTAGCAACCAAGAATATAAAGTATAGGTCCTCTCCACTCATTGCCAATTGGTTTTGAGTTGGATGACCACAAACTTAACATGGTATCAGAGCTAGGCCCACACGTGATAGGCTTAAAAGCTGCACGTACTCCACGTCACTCGTAAAGAAAAAAACACACGTGTTAGGCTCAAAAAACGTCACACGTGAGAGGGCGTGTGAGAATAGTCTCACATGAGAGAATGGGTAACTAGCAACCAAAAATATTAATAATCTCTTAATAGAGAAAAAAACCCACAATACTAAAAATATTAATAATCTCTAATCATAAATAGGAATTCGAATACAAAGTTTATTTTCAATGACTGTCTGGTGATGTTTCAAAATTACTAACAAATGTTAACTCTGTGCAAAGAGAGAGAGAGAGCAAATGAAAAACATAAGTAATTCTTTACTTATCAAAGATGGCGAACGGATCCTTATATTTTGTAGGCATTGGAAATTGTTCACCAGATTCCGTGAGACCCCATTTCACATGAGGACTGAGAGACTCTACTACATGGACAGTACCATCTGTTAGCCCCACCGCAAACTGGAACGGCTTTGAGGGATGAGCAGCAATGCTAATAGGGTACACTTTATAACCGCATGACCTAACCAAGAATATCATAAAACAATTCAATATATTATCCTAACTTTCGTACTCAACTTTCGTTTATAACGAGACTAGTTGGTGAATTATTTGTCTTCTAGTAAAGGCCCATATTCCCTCAACAAATGTGGGTGTTGACGCATTTTTGTTGATTTTAAGAAGGGCTGGTTATTACTGACACAACATGATTTGATTGCTTATCTGCATGCTTCTGATAGCGACTATACATCTATTATGAGTTTATTACGTCCAAGGAGAGATTCTGACTGACTAACGTTAAACATTCATTACGAAGTCTTCTGTTTTAGGACTGCACAATTTTTCATGATTTGACCTGATGCCGACTAAGATCTTATCCTAGTACTTTATTGGGACAGTTACTTCGTTTAGCGTTGGGGTTTAACCTATGTTGTTTAGGGTTTAGAATTTACGGAATCAATGAGCAAATTCATACCTTATGCTTGGTGGAAAATAGGCAGATGGGTGAATCATAATAAGAAAATCCAGCTTATAGTCATCTACTTTAAATACACCCACTTTTCCATCCAAAAAGCTGACATATGCATGGGCGTCGTCGCATGATAATGTTGCATCAGTAATTGGTGCAGAAGATTCACTTATCAACCACTGCAAAACCAAGAAAATATAAATAGTCGAAAGATAGACAAGGTACTAAGATGGTGTTTATTTTTATTCTTTGAATCTGACTCATCTGAATCTGAATTGTTTCAGTCTGCTTAGACTACTTATACTTATCAAGGCTAGAACTTAAGCCTAAATCAGTCATGCGAAATGAGTCAGACTCACGAGTCAGACAAAAAAAATAATCTTTGAAACTAACCTAAGTCAACCATTTAGACGAGTCAGGATTTACATGTTCAAGATGAAGATTAAGTAGATAAATATACCTGGCTTAAACAAACTAATTGTTTCACTGCATATATCGCGATTTGAGTTTGGTGCACAACAAGAAAGTTACTCTTATTTGTCATCATCTGTAGGCGCGTATCACTTACAGGTTTGTTCCCGATGGGACATTCCAAAAATGTATGGGCCTCTTCCACCATAGTAACCCAATTCCTCAAACAAATCTAGATCAAATAAAATTAGTAATTTTATCTTTTCCAATGTGTAAATCTCAGTGAGTTGATTACTAGTGAACTTTTCATTTTTAATACAAGTACAAACCTGAGCATTTTCATCGGCGATAACTAATTTATAATGTTCTTCACAGAAGGCTAACCCAGTGATTCTCCCGATATTGTGCCCTTCAATAATACTTACCGTCTGCATAAATCAGAACATTACTCAGTTTCGAAGTGTATATATATATATATATATATATCCATAACTGTGCAGTATACATATGTGTATATATACAAGTACGCGTACCTTGCCATCATAAACACAAAATATCAAAATAGTTGCATCCTCCATGCCGATAATACATTTTTGATTATTCAAGAACATAATACAAGTGACCCTTGGTGGTTGACGGATTCTTGTATACAGTCTCTGTGATTGGCAAGTAAAATTATTGAACAAGTATAATTTATAGAAGTTTGCGTAGTCGTCAATACAAAGTTATTCAAAACTTACCTTATATTCGTCCGAGATTAAAGTGAACGTAGAAAGACTCCTCCCAGTTGATGCGACTATCCAAGTTTCATCATTCGAAATTGAGAAGTAAGTTACCCTTTCTTCGGGAATAGTACCATAAACGTCGTTTCTCATCGTATTATGTGGTTGAGATACCGTTGGAGAAAAACGGGCTGTCGCCTATACATGATGAATCTTTTTTGTTAACTTACGGGCTCGTTTCCAACTTTTATAGGTAAAAAGTGAAAAAGAAAGAAAAGAAAAATACATTGCCACTAGGATTCTCATCATTTTTGTCCCATTTCCATAGCAAAAGGAGTTCAGCTGCTGCTGCTACAATTCCATTGCCCTTTCTAGTATATGCCAACTTTGATATCTGCAAGAAGTCATATTATTGTCTCTTGTTCTTAGTTTGCATCTTACATGGGCATAGCCGCATAGCATGTAGTCGAAACTATCGGATAACAATATGACGTGATACCTTATAAGACAAGTAACAAGATCAAGTAAGAGATTCCAACCTTGGGAAGTTTGAGGGGTATAGAGAGTTTCAATGATCGACAATGAGTCGGATCTCTAATCGTACTAATCTTCATGGGTTCGCTCTCTAATGCAGCTCCACTCTTTAAAGCTGCTTCCCTCTTTAATGCTGCTTCTACCTCCTCAAGTTTGA
The DNA here is from genome assembly GCF_041429995.1 of Eschscholzia californica. Taxonomy (NCBI): domain Eukaryota; kingdom Viridiplantae; phylum Streptophyta; class Magnoliopsida; order Ranunculales; family Papaveraceae; genus Eschscholzia; species Eschscholzia californica. Next base: position 47,558,396 of record NW_028238472.1, read on the forward strand.
AACCCTTTTAAAAAATTCAAAATGTTACTTAGACATCAACTGAATATGACAATTTTCATTTTTTATTGGAAGTCTCTGAAAAAGTAATGAGAATAACATGAATCTAAGCAATTGCATCCAAGTACAAAAAAAATCGGAAAAAGTCGAAAGACGGACCATTATTGAACTTCTAGCCACATTGGGATTTCTTTGATTATCTAACACCCGGAGACCATCAATAGTTGCTAAGATTTTAATTCCATTATCAAGAGAAGATACAGCTAACAAATTCCCATTCTTATTGAAACGAATACAGGGACATTCCTGAAAATCGTGAAAAAAAAAAGAAAGAAAAAAAACTCAATCAGCAATGGAATATTTTCTAACAGTTACAACAATTTAATAATGCCACACTTTTAGCTTACTGGTAGGTCTCCATCAGCGTGGACCGTGGTAAACATTTTGTTGTTGTTAATGTTCCAGAATTTTATCACTCGCTCATCACCAACAGCCAAATATTGATTCCTTGTTATATCGATGTGGAATACGTTTAACCCAGTGTTTTCGAATCCTCGATAACTCCTCTTTGGTGTTCGGTTATGTTCATCCCACTCAACAATGTAGGCACCCCCATATGCACTATTCCCACTCAGAAATAGCCTAAAATTGTTCAAAGACAAAGTTAGAATGAAAGAGAAATGTCGGAAGTAAAATAATAGACTAGGAAAGGAGATTTAACAAAAACTAAACTTGGAGATGTGCGGGCTAGATGCCCTTACAGAGCTCCTTGAACACACTTTACTTTCACAAGCTTTCTTTTACTTCTTGGTTTATGATTTGGATAGTTTCTTATATCTTCTTGTTCTTTTTTACCAACAACTTCATGTTCATACTTATACAGTGACTCTATAGACCATTAACTATGACTCTTTAGATTAGTAACTTACGACTCTCTAAATTATCACATAATGACTAATAATTCTAATAACTCCTTACTCTCCAAGTTCTCCATGATTCCAATCCATAACTATCTATAATTCAAATTAGTATTTCCAACAAGAAATGATCTAGAATGTAAAAGAAAGGTCTAAAAGATAGAACCTTGAACCATCCTCGGAATGAGAAATTTTTGTAGATCTTCTGCCCGGAGAATCATAAGTTGTTGTGCCATGAATACTGTCATAAAAAAATTCTTGTATCTTTCCTTCGGCTCCACTCGTTAAAATTGACTGAGACGTAGAAAAACAAGATCATTAGACCTATGAAAAAATGATGTTTCCGAAGCTCAATCTTATGAAGTAGTTTATTTCTTACTTGAATATTATTTTTGCATCGAGGAAGGAGAGAATAAACAGGTCCATCGCCACCGTCGAAAGTTTGGTGGACAAGTCCAGTTTCGACATTCCACACCTAAAAGTATAACAAAGTATTAGTTCAACTTATATTATGAAAGGGTTACCTTACTTGAAAAAACGAGGTTAATTTGACATCTATTACCTTAATAAGCCAATTATAACTACAGGTTATTAAACATAATTGTTGATGTCGATAAGTGAAGGCTATGTCGTTGACTCCACAAGGATGAGCATCAATCTAAAGACATTATGTTAGAATTGGCGAAAAGAAAAAAGAAAGACCCGAACCAATTTGGAGGATTAGAACTATACCTCTTTGTATTTCAGCACACGATGGCCATTGCAGTGATACATTTGTACTGCGCGGTACGAAAATGCAACTCCTGTTAGAACAAAGTCCATCGTTACTAAATTACACAGAGTTATTTATGGTGAAGTTTTAATTGAACTTAACATTTTGTATACTTACCAAATATTGTACCATCTGGGCTCCATAATATTCGGTTAACCGATAAAACTTTACGCCTTCTTATGTTGTACTGGTTTTCATAGATGTTTTTATTAGAATGTAGTATTACTCAGATATAAAAACATCATATATTTGTTAGTTTCGAACTAGTTATTCAATTAAGATACCTTGAAAGTACATGAATACTTATGCAGAAACCAAATCTTGAAATCTTGTCGGTAGAGAGTCCTCCTAGATCCAACTTCCCATAATGATATAGATCCGATATCCGTACCAACTAAAGCAACAGGATTATATATTTCGAAGCTATCATATATATCAAGAAAAAGGAAGGAGAAAAGTTCAAGTTCAAAGAAACAATACCAAGAAGTAAAGTTTCTTGTGTAGGATGGAAATCCATGCTTGTGATACAGGATTGTTCCTTAAGTGTACAAGCAAGAGTCTTTGGTAAATCATCATCTTGACTTTGACCCTCAGTTTCCGATGAAGTAGGAAGATTCACCTATATAAACGTAAATTTTCACGTCAAATTAAATTGAGTAGTACTTCTTAGCATATATTTAAGACATACTATAGTTGATTTTATGCAATATCAAACTACGTGACCGATAATAACTAACCAAGTCCTAATGTATACCTTATTAGAAGTGCTAGCTTGAGAAGAACTTTCGGACAAATTGTCAGAATTCAAAGGAAGCACACGATCGTCTGAAAGTGCGAGCCTATTAAGCTCTAAAATTGCATCTGAAGAAGACAACACTTAACTCTATAAGTAAATAGATTAGAAATATTGTACATGTATAACTCAGTTATTCATATAAAATAAAGTGATATTAAGGATGGGTAACTACAAAAAACCAAATACCTGGTTTCAATGACAAATCAAACCATTCTTCTAAACCTGTTAGAACCTGTCCTGATATTGTATTTTCAATTAACTGATCACAAGAAGTTCAAATTTCAATGACGTTAGTACAGTTTACACTAAACCCTAAATCTTAAACCCTAAACGTGTACACGTTATGACGTATGCATGTATATATGTATATATTTATGATTTGAATGGTTTTATGACAAACTAAGCAGTAGGTTCACGTACCTGAAGTTCGTCGTTTTCTTGACGAAGACGGCTATTGAAGCTGTCAAATAAGATAACACGATTATGTTTTACTTATTTCGAAATATACATACAATAATAAGTTATACAATTAATCAAAATTTACGGTGAAGTACAAAATTTAACAATATCGAGGAAGATGAGAAAGATATAAAAACAACCATTACCTTTCAGGAAATTTTAGCTTGTCTTTTAATATAGGGTTGGTCTTGATCAATGTTTTTAGCACAATTGACAAAGTTATTCTTTCAAATTCCCCATTTCCATACCAAGAAAGATCTTCATGTGTCCTAGAAAACCCCAAACCCAACTTTAAAATTACCATCACAAAATCAATAATAGAATTTAAATAAGGTGATATCTTTTTTCTTTCTCAATATCTCAATCTAAATCGTCTACTTCAAATAAACATAAAATTAGTCATTCGGACAAGTCAAACATCACAGGTCAGAGAAGAACAAAAATTCAAAAATCTGACCCTTGTCAATGTAGAACTTCACTCAAATTTCATATACTCCTATGATTAGAAAATAAAACTCTAGTAATTTTGACCATACCTGAAATCCTCTAATGTGATTAGCTCGGTCATTTTCATGAACAAATCCTTATCATATGTCTCAAAAACCTTCAAATCATCGTTTAGAATAAAACACGCCTTCTCAAGATCCCTCCTAGAAAAAAAACTCTTTTTTTTAGTTCATAATAAGTAATTAAAATTCAGGAAAAAAAAGACTTTCTAAAATCAAAAGCTTACTTCTCTAATGCCTCAAGATACTTATGTTTTCTAATTTCGAAAAAAATCTTAATCGAAATTCGATTTTCGTCTAGTTTTGTAAAACTAAAAAGATATTTCTCTACTTCATCGAAGTTCCCTTTTTGTACTTCTTCTTCAACATAATTGAGGCTTAAGAAAAGACCTGATTCTTGTCCCATCCTATTCAAATTCAAATAAAAATGAAATTAAATCAGTAAATAAATAAAAACATACTCCATAAATTAATTAACAATAATTGAAAAATTAGCAGATAATTAATTAAGCTCACATGAGAACAGATTCCTTGTAGTTATGATCATTAAGGAACTCAAGAACCCTAAAGATGAGATCTTTATCCATCTGAAACAAAAAAGATTAAGTGATAATCTTCATCAATCAAACAGAAAACTAAAAAATCCATGAACATGTGAAAATTGAATCTGAACTAGAATTCTAAAAGATCTTCACCGATCCAACAAGAGATTAAATAGATCAATAATTATAAGAATGAAATTAGATCTCTAGGTTTTGATAATCAAAATCAGTAACATAAACAATCAAATAACTTAAAAAGAACCATAGAAATGAATAATGAAACAGAGGAAAATGAAACTCACAAGAACTTCAAAGGAAGAAGAAATCAACAGAAAATTTGGAGGATCGAAAGATTTTAGAGAGAGAAACTGAAATTAGAGGAATTGAAAGTGAAGAGAAGGAATGCGGTGAGGGACGACGATTACGAGATGAAAGAGTGAAGGTAAAAATATATAGGAGGAGTGTGATAAGGTGGTTTACTTATCGTCTGATAAGTAGGTTAAGTTATGTACATTTTTGAGTTTTTTATGGGCCGAAAATTTAGAAAGATTTTTTGGGGACCAATGTTGTCTTTATAATCTGGCCGTCTATTTCGAGAAGAAAATGACATGACTTTTTCCAAAGATATTAGATAGGGTTTTTACCAAGTTCCTCTAAAGGCGCTATGTCCTTTTACTCTTAGCACACCCCTCTCTTTCCACTCTCTGTGTCTCACACCGAGCAGTCCTAAGTCCGCGGATTGAGACAGTCTGAAATAGACTGTTGAAGAGTGAAGCTTGCTTGGGTTTTCCCTAAACTAGATCTAAGGTTTGATATAAAGAGACTGAGAAAGAAGAAGCAACAATTATTTTTAAGTTTGAAGGTCGCCGGCCGGTTGTCAAAAACTTTGGCCGTCGACGACCTTCACCAAAGAAGATGATGAGGCGGCGAGAGGGATGAAGTAGAGGAAAGAGGTGATGAAATAGAAGAGAGAGGGATGGATGAGGTGGAGATTATGTTTCTAAACTTTTTTTGATTAATTCCATTTTGGTTCCATGGGTAGTCTGGAAAAAGTTCAAAATTTATTGGCCTTTGGAGATCAAATCGAACTGTGGAACACTTACGAATTAGTCATAAATTGGGGAGAAAATGAAATTAATTCGTCGAATTATTATACTAATGAAACTAGACTCTCCTTCACATTTGAAGGAGAGTCCCCCTATTTTAGTATTAATTAAGTTTTTTGCTTTGTTTTTTGCAACTTTCTTCATCTTTCAGTGACGAGGAAGGGGGAAAGAGGTAGTTGGTATGATGGCGGTTCTTCGATCTTCATGGGGTTCTTTTTTCTTCCAATTCACCAAATTGAAGAGGTCCTATAGAAAGGAAAGGTAGGTAGGCATCATACAACAACGTTGATTGAGTTTTAAACTAAGATTCGTTGATTGATTTTTTAAAAGAAGAAGATAAAAGTTATTAAATAACTCAATCTTCATCTTTAAAATCAAATATCAAGGTTTCCGGTGACATTCATAATTCTCTTCCGAAAAACTTGGCGGTGTTCTTGATGCAACCGTCATTCGTCTCTACTTGGTTCATCCTTCTTAGTTAAGTATACAAGGGCGTGGAAGAGAGGGTGCCATAGGTGCGACGGCACCGGGCCCCCCTCAAACGACAAGAAAAACCGAAGAAATTGGGGCCCCTCGAATAACTTATCTTGGTATAAATGTTGAATGAGTAAACCATTACCAATACTTAGTTGTAGCTCATTTGGTAACCTCCTTTTACAAACAAGAGGTCAAAGTTCAAATCTCACTACTTCCATTTTTTTTTCTTTTTTAAGTATCAATTACAAATATATGCTTCTAGGCTAATGATTCAAAGGAAGTTTAATAAGTATTGTTTTCGTCCTCTTTTTTCAAAAATGATTCTTGAAAATTTGTATAAAATTAAAATTAATGTTTTCTCTCTTGAAAAAAAAAATAATTGATTGACAAGTTATTTTGTCCTAAATATTTTTAAAAATTGTCCTACATACTTTGAAGCATCAAACATAGTCAATTATTATATTCATGCGCATTCTAAAATGGATTTAGTAACCAAAGTTAATTTTTTTTTGTTAACTATAATATGTATAAGAAATTATTTTCATCTTATATTATCAAAGGACCCCGAATAGAACTTCGCACCGGGCCCTATTTTTCTCAGCCACGCCACTGTTCACGATCTTTAGGGTCTTTTCATTCGTGATCTTTAAGATCTTTTTATTTATGACCTTCAGGGTCTTTTATTTTGGCAATATTGTACTCCTTTCTTTTCATGTTGTTGTTACTTTTGTAAATTTCATGTTGTAATTTATTTTAGTAAATCCATGTTGTACTCAAAAGGGTCAAAACCTGTATGAATGAAAATTCTGATTTTACTCAAAAAAAATTATTTGAAACACCCTAAGAAAAAAGGCGATTGTTTTCCACCTGTAACAAAATAACAGAATGACATTACCAGCAAGGGATCAAACCTAAAACCTTTCATGTGTAGTGTAAGTAGTTTGCCCACTGAACTACTTATGTTTCATTATCTATGTTTCAGTGTTTCGAACTTGTAAAAACTATAGGCCTATTCTGGTGGGGGCCTGTGTGGCCGCATGCAAGGCCCGGCCCGTCTTACCACCTACGAGGCCCAAAGCCATCTATAATGTTGGAGCCATAAAAATAAGTTCCTTCAGCTGCTTTGTAAAAGAGTATAATATTTTAAAAACTCAACCAGAGGACTCTTTAAAAATTGGAGGGCCAAAACCATCCCTTTGGTGACTTTGGGTCAGCGTCGTCCCGAAGTCGCATGGTCTGTATCTTTCACCACACAGGTCTGTTTCGTGTTGATCTTGACCAGGATAGAGAAGAGAGACAGGGGTTGATGGAGGGAGAAGAGAGGAAAGAGAGAAGGGGGAAAAAATTTCAGCAACGATACCCGAAAAAGATATGTGGGTTTAAGTTTTGCTTCAGTTAATCCCTAATAATGTTTAAGACGCCTATAAAACTTCCCTAATTTTTATTTATACATCACAAATTTGATCTCGAAAAACTAATTTACAAGTTAGAGAGTCCAATCTGAAAAATAAATTGCACTGTAAATACTAACTACAGTCTTATTTTCCTTTCCTGGGAAAATATTTTCTCTCGTCCAACGATAGAATTTTGGCGATAATATTGTCATGTCACTTTCATTCCCGATGAGTAAGCGTGAAATCATAACGATAGAATTTCAGCAGAACACGTTCAAGACAAAATCTTAAGAAATACAGTACTCCATTCATCGCCAAATCAGTTGAGAAACCAAAAGAACTTCCCCTACTTTGACTAACAAGAACAAGTCAGAAGGATAGATCACCAATAACAGAGTCACCAAAAGTTAACAAGTCTACCTAGTTTGCTTCTTATATCAGAGTATAAAAACTAGGTTTCTGATTTGTCTGCACAAAAGAGATGAACCAAGTAATGAATGAAGAATCTAAGTACAAAACAGAACATTCACCATGATGATAATTCTTTAGCCGACCCGATTCTCCTCAAATGTAGTATATAATCCCACATGGTTGAACTGCTAAGAAAACAAAGATCTGGTCAAGAAATGCGAGTTCCTGAAAACGAATAGAATTTTTTGCCAATAGGAATGTACGTATTTTTACCTTTATGATCACACTATTCTTTTGACTACTCATTTAGTCTTACGAGCAACACCCCATTGTGTCTCGGATTCAAGGGGCTCTATTACATAGATACCACCATTGGTTAGTCCTACTGCAAACTGATTGGGGTTTGTTGGATGAGCAGCAATTGAGAGCCCACTAATATAATCAAGAAAACATAAACGAATTTTTAGCTAACTATTATATCAGTCTTTTCCGAATGAAAAAAAAAATATAAATACATACAGGTTTTCTGCGAGAAGAGCAAAATCATACCTCATATTTACCGTAAGATAAGCATGAGGAGCGATCCGATACTGTGGTTGAAAGTTCTCAGCATTAAATACACATACAGTAGCATCCTTGAAGATGGTATATACTAGTTGACTATCACATGACAACGTTGCATCGGCGATTGGGACAGATTCTGCAACCCACTGTGAGAAACAACAGTTTAAAATGTTTAAAAGCGAGACTTGATTTTCAAACAAATCTCGGTCTAAAATGCACAAAACAAACACAACCTAAAAAGTATTTCCTACACTGATGTGATGGAGATGAAAAATACCTGGGTTATACACTGTAATTTTGTTGCTTCATATACCGCGAGCTGAAGTTGATGCACCACAAGGAAGTGGACCTTGTCTTTCTTGAATTGCACTCGGGTATCTGAAATGGTTCTTCTCGCAGCTGGAAGCAAGAATGTGCTTTTTTGCTTTCCCCATGAACCCCAGGCCCACACACAGAGCTATAGAAATCAACATAACCCAAATTTAGATGACAAAATGGAAAGATCAATTCTCCTCAAAGATTACTTGGTGGGGTCTACCTATGGTTGCATTTCTTGAAGGCTAAGTGATAATGATGTACTTATGGTTTGTTAGAAGAGATAGAATATCATTTCATATTTATAACTACAGTACAACTAGTACCATCTCATACTTGAACGTTTTCTAGGTTACTGGTTCTAAGTACCACGAAACATCAAATTACGAAAAACACAGAATAGTTGACGAAAAGCTCTTAGGAATGCAACAGACAGTGTACTGACCTGAGAAGAATTATCTGAGGAAACTAGTACATTGAGTAGTGAAGAAAAAGCGAGCCCCGTGATTTTACTGCAGTTATGGCCTTCAATTTCCTTTACAATTTGCTATAACAAAACAACCACAACAATTCAAGTTCTTTTCTGTAGATTATAGATATTTAACAAAATTACCTCCTTCAATAGTTCCATACCTTCTCTGCATAGCTATCAAATATAGTGATTTTTGAGTCCTCCTTACCCATGACAATTATGTTGTTGTTCTCATGGTAGAAAAGAAGAGATGATATCGCAGGTGGGCCGGGCATGTAGCTTGCCAAAGTCTGATTTCATAGTATCAAATTGAAAAACCGACACGTGAAAATCCTACAGACATGTAAACGGCACCAAACTGGCCACAAAATTGTTTACTAACGTACCTCAACTTTGGCCACATGGAATAGAGACATCTTTCCACCAGACGATGAAATGAGAAAAGCGTCATTATTTGATAAACAAAAGCAATGAGAAACTTTCTCAGGGTTGACACCAGTCACATCATTGACCATCTGAAAGCCATTTCTTGGATCATGCAGAACAGGGGGAAAACTAGTTGTCACCTGTACCACGAAGCTTTTTATAATAAAATCGCTAACTCGATTTCCGACTTTCACAAAATAGAAGAAAAAGTAGATCGTATGAAGGAAAAGACTTATAAGGTATATTCCTTAGATCATTTTACCGTGCCATCCGGGTTTTCCTCATTTTTTGTCCATTTCCAAAGCAGATGGAGGCCACTTGATGTTAATGCCAAAATGGAATTACCTGAATGACTATAGCTCAACCTCAACATCTGAAAGCAAAACACAAAAAATATACAAATAAAGGTTCTTGAATGATGAAAATCAATTGTCTCGAAATACTAATTTTGTAGCTAGTGGACTGATTTCTTTAAGCTTGAGATATACGTTAACATAATGCTCAAAATGCCCGCTTTAACTAAACAGTTAGATACTGATAGTACCTTACAGAAAGAAAGTAAAACCACTAATCAGAATGCCTCATACCTTTAATCTCGTTTTGTCAGGGATTCGTAGGGAACGACACTGAGCTGGTTGTCTAATTTCAGTTGGCATCAAAATCTTGGCAGACTACAATGAAATTGGTTTTCAGTCAGAGATCATAACCTAAATTACAATGGTTCACCGCGTAAGAGCAATTAGAAACCCACCTCATAAGGAAGCCCACTTTGTGTTCTTGTCGCGAAACCAGCATCTAAAGAATGCAGTGAATCAATTCAAGAGTAAGTAAATGATCTCAAATATCGAAACCGAATTTCAGAGCTCTAACACAAGAATGTTCACTTAATAGAATCAAAATGTACCTGGAGTTCTAAGAGTATAATTCATCCCTTTGGCATAGGGAGAAAAACCTAGTGGCCTTCCATGTTGTAATGGCTGATAACAAAAAGTTTGAGTATTTACATAAATAAAATTCTTAAGTAATATGTAAATGTATACTATAAAACCAACGACAAGATTACTACCTGATGTGGATGCGATAGAGGAACCCCTCCATGAGAATGATCATCAAGAATGGATCCTTGAAATGGATACGGACTCCGATTCTCATTCTGAGAACACTGCCAACTTAAGCTGCTTAATTATAAATAAATATTCAAACCCCAATTATAACTCGGCCACTAAGAAAAACATGACAAGTACTATAATTTATGTAAAGCTCATAATTACCTCTGTTTAACACGAGTTAGTAAACACGAGTCGTTGAGGACAGGAAATTGCAACTTCTTCTTAAATAGAGGAGTCGATTCGATCAAGGTTTTAAGTGAATCTGCCAATCGTGCTCGTGCAGATTGTATGTCTTTATACCCGGTAAGATTTTCATGTTGTCTAAAAAAAACTAGTTAAAACTACAATTACCAAGTTAAATTAAATTTCAGATGATGTATTTCTTTTGACATACCTAAAGTTATCCAGTGTCATGAGTTGTGTCAAATCCTTGAATAGATCTTCATTATAAGTCTTGATAAACTCGAGGTCCTTTTTGAGAATATTTTTAGCTTTCGAAAAGTCAAGCCTATAAGCAAACCGAATTACGGAACCATCATATATAGTCAAGAATAAACAAATGCAGACCAAGATATCAAAAACACGTAACTCTAATCGAGAAGAAATTCTCGAAGGTAGTGTCTTTTTTTCCATTGTTTGAATCTAACTGGTCTGACTCGTCTGAATTTCAATTGTTTGGCTCAAATGGACTCAAAACTAGCCCAAATTCAGCCATTCAAACGAGTCAGACAAAATAGACTGAAACCCGACTCGAGTCAATTGTTTGTGATCTCTAATGGGAGAAAAGGGAAATCACAAATATCGAAAAACTTACTTGTCCAATGCTTCTAATAACTTCTGTTTCCTAATTTCGAAGAAGAGTTTAATCGATTGTTGGGTTTGATTCACTTTAGTAAAACCTTGAAGGTATTCATCAACAGTATCCAAATTTCCTTCAAGCAATTGTTCTTTGAAATACTCCATGCTAAAGAAAACCCCAGTTTTCTTCTCTAACCTATTCAAAAAAAAAATACAGAGAGAGAATAATGATTCAAAAGACTATATTCTCCAATGAAGCAAACAAGAAATTAAGGGTTTAATCAAATTACTCGTGCATTGTGTCTTTGAAGTTATTTTCATTGAGGAACTGGAGAATCATAACATGAAGTTCTTGATCTACTATACTCATCTTTTACAAACTTCTTCTTCGTTCCTATCAAAATCAACACATTGATTCAAACGCAAATCAAAAATGGAGAATTAGGGTTTATCTGAATTAAGAAAACTCAAATTACCAAATCAACTTGAAAACAGAGTAATCAGATACTAAGCTAGTGAAAGATCTAAAAAGGATAAGATTTATCAAAATTAGGGTTTTATCGGAATGATAGAAATCTTACCGTGTGGGAAGAGAAGAAGAACCAGACAAGCGAGCGAGCGATCAAATCAAGAACAATATAAAATCAAATAGAGGGAAGGAGAAGATATATGCAAACAAGGTAAGATTTGGGAAATAAGTAAGTTTACTTATCACTTGATAAGTAGAGTTGCTTATTAAATAAAGAGTCCAAATAGAAACTTTTTTTTTCTGATAAACAATGATAATCTGTAGAAATTAGGGCAAAATATTTCCCGTACACTTGTCCGTGGAGGAAGGATCTTAACCTTAGGGAATTTGTCGTCCTTATAATCTGAGCGTTATTTGTTTTGTTTGATTCACCATCTCGATGAATATTGACGGTCTAAACAGAAGTATGACTATTCTAGACTAATTTTTATTTTGGACGGCTTAGTTTGTGGGCATTTATGTTCAATGAGTTGAGTAGAAGCGGAAAGAACTTTTCTTTTCCATGGGACACATTTTGTAATAATTAAAAAATTAATCAATTGTACTCATTCATACTATTTGAACCTAATATAAACATTGTATATAGTTGTTCTCCGTTTTTCTTTTTGAAGATTATAGTTGTTCTCAAATGGATACTTAATACTATGTTTTTTTGACATGTAGAAGTAAATGGTTCTTCTAAGATTTGCCTCAAAGCAAAAGCGAAGTTATTTTAGGAAATAAATGCTCAACTATCCACACTAATCCTATCGATTTTGGTGATAGCCGGGGTGGAGGTTTATGATGGTGTGGTGATGATTGTGATACCAATAGTGGTGGTGGAGGCTGGAGGCTGGAGGCTGGAGCACTCGTGGTGGTTTGTGATAGTGGTCTTGCTTGTGAAGAGGATTAATCCTCCTCTTATTAATGGTTAAAACAGAACGAGAGAGAGAGTATCGAACCGAGAGAGAGATAAGTCAGAGATTATATCAATAGTGTGAAATTGATTCTCTCAGTATATTATTTCTGGAGATGGTTTACAACTATTTATAAGGAAGTAATACAATCCTAACTATGTCTATCTAAGATAAATAAAATCATAACTAAAATTGACTAAGTAAATTACATCATGTGGACCAGCCACTTGGGTTCCCAAGTGGAACCGGTTTGGATCCGTGTGGATCCTTAATACTGCTAATGTTGGTTTGGTGTTGGTGATTGTGGTCGTGGTGATGGTGGTACGGTGGTTGAGTGAAGATGGTATTATAATTACCCAAAAGTGCAATTCACAACTCTCTTCTCTCTTCACGCTGCTATGGGAATTGATGTGAGTGGGTATGACAGCAGAGAAGATGGAAAAGATAGTGTGAGTAGTGAAGAGAAGTAAAGAGGTGCCGTTAGAATATAGGTGCCTTCAGGATTATAAGGGTCCAGCCCATTAATTACAGAACTCTCTCTATAAATATAGAGTTCAAGCTGTAACCGAATCAGTTCACTATAATGGAATTTCATTTTTTTTCAGACTTGAAATCTCTAATATATTCACACATGGTATCAAAGGCAAGTAGAAAACCGATGTGATTAAAAAAATACACATTCATACAAATTGAAAGTAGAGGGGCGAAGGGGGGAAAGAAAATACAAAAGTGAGTAGTCATCACAACCGGGTGATGTCAGGGTTCCATAATCCATCACCACTAATACCCTCACCACAATATGTAGCAAACAATACTGAAAATCTGTCCATCTGTAAAATCTCATAACAAATCAAGCGTACATATGGAAGATCATACCTCATAATTCGGTCTAAGAATAGTGCACCACAAGAACTGCATTTGATCTTGCTCAAGTGTTTGCGACACGCGTCAAATTGCACTTCAACTCCACTCGTTCTCCAATAAATGTAACTGCCAAACACAAAGCTACAAGAGAACAAATGTAAGATAAGATCCCAAAAGCATTCGTAAAGTTATTTGTGATTATGGTACCTTTAGTTGAAAATAAAGGTCAAACCTTAGGCCATTTTGGCTGAAATTAGTAGATTAAGAAACTTGAGCTTTCAACAAAAAAAAAAAAAAAAAGATTAAGAAACTTGAGGACTTCAGTTGTCCACTGAATGTTAAAAACAAACTACCCATCTATGAAATATCACATAAATAATTTTAAATTTTTGTAGAATGTGGTATTAGAGGTGACTTTTGAATAGGAGATCTTATTAGTGTCATTTAGAAAAGAGAATTTCAATTGAGACTTGATATACTAAGACAAATATAATTTTTTGGGTTATTTCCCTAATACTTTGAGGTAATATAATTTTTGTTTCTCTTTTGCTAATGCCTTTGACATTAAGCATGAGAAATCAAGAATATATGTCAAATATTACACTAGATTCTCAATCCATATTCTTCTCCAATTTTAAGAGGAAGAAAATCAGTATAACCCCACAATTTTTAATTTTTCTCTGGATTGTATGTGAAGAAATGGGTTTTCCTTCAACTTCAAGCAAAAGACTCAAAAAGAAATTTAAAATAAACCCTCAAGTTTATTTTATTCACACTAAATCCTGTTTGGCTTGAACAGAGAGTTACATGTGTATGTACAATATAATGGTTTTTTATGACAGCAAGCAGGTTCAAAACGTATGCTCCCATACCAAATAAAAGTATTATTAATTAATGGGCAAACCCGTTATTTATTTACACAAATGAAATTGTTTAAGTCTAGGAGGAAGGGTTTCAAATAAAATATAAATTACTCTTAAATGTGTCTGGCAACAAATTTATATGTTTTTAGGTGTTGCCCAACGTTGATTAGATTTTGTAATAGAGATAAACATAACGTATTTTACTCCAAAGAAAGAAAATAAGAAACCAAGGAAATAATACGTAGGTTATACGCAACAACAATGAGTCAATGACAAGAGAAATTGAGCAATCACTTTGAATTTTAAATCATACTAAAAATAGTACTCCAGTAAGTGGTATAGTCGATCAATTTATGTCATAGAAGTTTCTAGGATGTAATTGAAGGAAGTAGAGAGTACTTGGTCAGCAGGGACAAAATCAGAATTTGAAAAGAAATAGTCAAAACTCTACTTAAATTTTTGATTTGGTAAAAAATGATCACTCAATTTTGTATAGTCTCCAGTTCTCTAAATATTTTCGTACTTGGCAACAACTTACAACAAATTTGCAACAACTTGCAAGAAGTTTGCAACAACTTGCAAGAAGTTTGCAACAATTACAAAAATGTTACAACAACTTGCAATAGGCTGGCAAAAAATTAGCAACAACTTGCAAGAAGGTTGCAAGGACTTGCAAGAAAGTTACAACAATTTGCAAGAGGATTGCAAAAAGAATCAGGTTTTTAACTAAACGAAATACAAATCTTTAGATCTCTAACCAAACAAAATATAAATATTTAGATTTTTTACTAAAACAAATACAAATATTGGGTTTCTAAGAAAAATTAAAATTGAAACTCCATCCCCATTTCCTTAATTTGAAGTCGAAAATAAATCATATCTGAAATCTAAATCCAATCAAATCAAACTTCATACTCATATCTCAGATCAAAAAGCAACACTATCTAAGTGTTATGATAGGGCACGATACAATTTCCTATTGACATATGGGACCAAATTAAGACTCCATGTTTTAAGGAAAGAAGTGGAGTGAACGTTAGGTTACAGTTTTGATTCTACTAAGAGTATGGGGACAACAACATTCTTCATTTCTCGAACTCCAGCGAGGAAATTCTGAGTTCCAGAGCTTTATAGACTCGGAATAAATTATTAATTCAACCGAGACATGCTAGTTTCACACATTTTAATGGAACAAAGCATATGCTTATCAAAAGAAGAAGTTCAAATTATTTAATGAACAAATTAATACCAGAAGAATTAGTAAATTATTAAATTAGTATCTGAATTGTCTGTGGTAGTTGACTATAGCAAGTCATATATGTTAATGTTATAATGAAAATAGATAACTTTTTTTGTAAGGCGCTCACATGGCTCTGCTAAAGAACGAATAACCTCACTCTTGGAGATCCTGCTTAAGACTGTGAGCGACATTTTACCTTTCTATAAAAGAAGACTTTACTTGTCAAAACGAATATTGTTGAGAAATGTATGTAACTGGAAAATAACGTAAAAATGACGACTATGACAACTATTATGTATATGCAAGTGACATAAGAGAATATTATTTTTCATATAGAAAAGAAATCTGCAACAATTGAGAACAACTATACATACCCAAAATACAAATTGGGCGAATATATAGTCGTTTTCTCAAACACTATTTAATAGTTTTAGCATATCAAACCACTTAACATGGGTGAAGATTATAGATTAACTTTGCTCCGCTCCCTACATGGCTTTTTCAGGATTTATGCAATTGGAAAGTTGGCATTGTAGTAGGTGGGAGAAAGTAAGTATTCTATGGACAAAATATATTCTTCCAATGTCACCGATAAAGTTATATTCCTAAACCATAAAGGTACTTCCTTATAATTTATGTATTTGTGGCATGATAGTAATCTAGATTACGAAAATATCAAACTATTAGGTTTTGCAAAAGACTCCAATATCTCTTTGTAAATTATCATACTTTTTCTTATTAGAGCATCTCCAATGCAAGACTCAATCTTAAAATCTTAAGTGCCGCTTAGGACTTTAGAGTTTTTTTTGAGAAAAAACCTCTCCAATGCAAAACTCAATTGAGATTTTAAGATGATGTGGAAGCATTAAGTTTTAAGATGTCTCAACTAGAAACTCTATTTTTGAGATCTCTTTTGAGAGTCTTAAGTGTCATAGTCATCAAATTTAATTTTTGGACCAATAAAAAGTCTTTCTTTCTCAACGACTTTTTTCTATTAAATGTATGTGTGACATGTGTCTCTATTAGAGTTTTTTAGAGTGTTGCATTGGAGAAGGACTTGAATTAGAGGCACTCAAGTTAGCCACATAAAAAAGAGAATCTCAATTGAGACTCAACACATAAGCCAATTAGAGTTTTTTTTGAGTTTTGCATTGGAGATGCTCTTATACTAACAATTATTTTGCTTTTTTTTTTTTTTTTTTTTTTTGATGAAGGTATTATTTTGCTTATTCCTTCGACAAAAATGTTATTCTAGAAAACTTGTACATTTTCTTTTGTATTCTACTGTTCTTTTTATGGAATTGTTTCTTTTTATTGAAGTAACAATATCTCTACATTTATGTTGATAACTCTATTTCTACTTTCTTGAACCGGTTCATTTATCTTAAGGTTTCCTCAACCTGGGTAAACTTCAGCTATATCTCTAAGATTACTACTTCAATACTACGTACGTGAGAGGTATTTGATGTTTATAAAATAAGTTTAGCTACCACTCTTGTAGTTTTTTTTTTTTTTTTTTTGTTGAAACATACCACTCTTCTAGTTGGAGAACATTTTTCTTTGTATGACTATCTTAGAATTTCAATAAGATCGTAATCACACTTTAACAAACATATTGTCGAATCAAACTACAATCATACAAATAAATTTATGGACTCCTCGAATAATTATTTGTTCCATTTTGCAATTCCTTTTAACCCTTCTCTCTCTTCTAGATGAATATTGATCTCATCTTCAATAATCTTATCAACAATATTGTCGAATAACATCTTTATGGTTAGGGTTAGATTTCCATTTTTTATTTTAAAAATGGTCTAATACCCCCACCACCATAGTAAATAACGACCATATTTGGGTCTTTCTTGTCTCTAAAGAAAACAACACGTTAGTGTGACTTTTTAGGTGACTTGTAAAAGTCATCTTATTCTTGCCCTCAAACACTTGATAAAGATACTCACAACGGATCTTGAAGCCAGTAAATCAACGGTGAGATGATTCTGAGCTGTACAAAGAGTCAAGTAACCAGCCGAGGTATATTAGTAGTTATTGTACAATCTTAGGGGTATAAAAGTAAAATAAGGGTGTTTATTTCCCCGTATTGATACATGTGCTTACCGTTCAATTCTTTTTGGTCGAGACAAACGTTGAGAAGAATAGAAGATAGAGAGAGAAAGAGAAACAAATTTGTTGACAACGGAAGAACGCCGTCTTCCTCTAATCTTGCCCTGGAAATCGTTTATTTCAATCTTTCTTTTCCCTGTTAACATTTACAATAACTTTCTCTCTCTTCATCTGTAAATTTTTAGATCAAGACGAAGATCTTGATTGTCAAGTTTAAGCTCCATCGAAGTTTATCTCTGTTTCTCCACAAGGTTAGGAACCTTCAATCTCTCTCTCTATCTCTCTCTCTATCTCTCTCTCTCTCTCTCTCTCTCTCTCTCTCTCTCTCTCTCTCTCTCTCTCTGTATCTCTATCTCTATCGTTTAAGCTAGGTTCTTCATGATTTTTGCGTTTTCCTGTTTGTTTCTGTGGATTTTGAGTTGATACGGAGTTTTTGGTTGGTGATTCTCTCTCATTATCTCTTTTATCTCAATCTAATTAGTCTATTACCGATGATTGTTGTATATGCTCTTAATCATTTTGATGAGAAATGTTAGATAGATTATTCATGTAGAAACTATTATTGTTCCCTCTCTCTCTCTCTCTCTCTCTAGTTGTTGTTCATCAAATTTTTTTGATGATTTGGACTAGTTTGAAGGGAAAAAGTTAGGCAAGTACTAGACAAGTGATTAAATGTACATCTCTTTCTATCTCTCTGTTAGGTTTCTGTTATGAGTTTGTTCCTACGTATTCTGATTAAGAAAAATTAGCTACTTCAAAATGATAGGTACTTTTATCATAATCATCATCCTTGTTTAGCCTTTCAGTTGTTGTTCATCATTTTATATTTTTGATGTTCAGTTTGTAGTGATTTCGACACCGAATCCGTACTTTTCATAACCATAAGTTGTTTGCGTCTTTCCTCTTTTTGGTGTTTTTTCATCATTTAGTCTTGTGTTCTTTTACTGTTGATAGATCCATTCATTTTGTTGAAAAAAATTTGGTACTTTAGAAGGTTTATAAAGAAATAATTTTAGGTTATGTGGATTTTAGTTCATTTTCGAATAAAATCTGTTTGTCGTTTACTTTAATATTGTGATGTTGTTGTAAGTAGATTAACTATTTGTCCGTTGAAAAAAGAAAATTGGTACTTTATAAGTTTACACAAAAGAACAAGTAGGATTGTTAGATTTCTCTGTTCATATTGGATGAATTCTATTTGTTATTTATATTTGATGCCTTCGATGTTGGTTCTTGAATAAAATGACTTGAAGATCTTATTGTTCTGCTATGTTTTATGCTGCACAGGGTATTCGAAGGATAAGAACGGCCGAGTTTGCTCGGCCGGATTATAAGATATGGTTTCAGAAAGTTGAGATAGTTAAGGCTTAATTACCAGATATTCACATTACTCGGCCAAGTTGTTCTTGGATCAGGGCAGTTAGACAATACACACAGACATCCGTAAGGCGCCTGGCTGATACCGAGTTGACTTGAGTCGAGTGAAGAATTAGGGGTTTCTAGGGATTGTTCAAATCATCCATTGATTGTTTTTCTGCATACATTCATAGGTTTTAATTATTGAAGGTACAAAGTGCAAAAGAAAAAAAGAAGACCGGAGCTTGTTTTTGAAGTCAAGTACTACTATTGTTGTATTGATTTTAGATGGGAAAACCTAGTGGGAAGAAGAAAGTTTCGGGTGGTAAATCCGGTGATGTTTCGAAGCACAGCAAAACAGGAGATCCGAGTCTAAAGGCAATGGATGAAGATGAAGCTGTCTTTATAACCATGTCTCAGGAGTTGAAGGAAGAAGGAAATAAATTATTTCAGAGGAGAGATCATGAAGGAGCCATGTTAAAGTATGAGAAGGCTTTGAAACTGCTCCCCAAGAATCACATAGACAATGCCTATCTCCGGAGTAACATGGCTGCTTGTTATATGCAGATGGGTATTGGTGAGTACCCGAGAGCTATAAATGAATGCAATTTAGCATTAGAAAATTCTCCCAAGTACAGCAAAGCTCTCTTGAAGAGGGCAAGGTGTTATGAAGCTCTGAATAGGTTGGATTTGGCATTGAGAGATGTTAACTTGGTCTTGAACATAGAACCAAATAATCTCACTGCTTTGGAGATTGCAGAAAGGGTGAAGCAAACCCTAGAGAAAAAGGGTATTATAGTGGATGATAAGGGAATGCTTTCAGTTCCAAACTTGGACCCACCTTGTGCATCTCCTACATTCAAAGTAGTGAAACAGAAATCAAGGAAGAAAAAAAACAATAAATTTCTTGAGGAGAAGAAGGAAGAGGAAAAGGTGGTTGTAGAGGAGGTTAATATTGCTCCTGTTAAAGAAGAAGAAACACTGAGGTCTGTGAAATTGGTTTATGGGGAGGATATTAGGGTAGCCCAAGTATCTAGTAATTGCAGCATTCTGCAGCTGAGGGAGATCATTCAAGACCGATTTCCGTGCTCGAGAGCAGTTCTCATCAAATACAGAGATCAAGAAGGAGATTTAATAACTATCACTTCCACTGAGGAGCTTAGATGGGCTGAAGCATCAGGTGAACAACAAGGGTCAGTACGGTTGTACATTGTTGAAGTCAATCCTGATCAAGAACCATTGTTTTTGGGTGTAAAGAAACGTTCTGAGGTTCCACCAGTTACGATGAATCATTCTAACGGCTCTGAGAATGGAAGCACAGGAAAAGGTAGAAAATCAGAAAAAAGTATATCTTATATGAACACAGAAAATGGATCTCCTTGCATCGATGATTGGATTATCCAATTTGCTAGGTTATTCAAGAATCATGTCGGATTCGATTCTGATGGTTACCTTGACCTTCATGAACTTGGTATGAAGCTCTACTCAGAAGCAATAGAAGATACTGTTACAACTGAAGAAGCCCAAGAACTTTTTGAAATGGCAGAAGAAAGGTTCCAAGAAATGGCAGCCTTAGCAATGTTTAACTGGGGAAATGTGCATTTATCCAAGGCAAGAAAGAAGGCATCTTTTACAGAAGATGCTTCAAAAGAGTCGGCACTAATGAGAGCTAAAACGGCGTATGAGTGGGCACAAAAAGAATATATAAAAGCAGGAAAACGATATGAAGAAGCTCTCAGAATCAAACCAGACTTTTTTGAAGCTCATCTTGCACTTGGGCAGCAGAAATTCGAGCAAGCAAAACTCTCATGGTGTTATGCTATTGGAAGCAATACAGATCTGGAGACATGGCCATCTTCCGAAGTTCTCCAGCTTTTCAATAGTGCCGAGGATAACATGGAGAATGGGTTACAGATGTGGGAAGACATCGAGGAGAGACAGCGTTCAAACAAACTCTCTAAGCCCGATAAGACTAAATTACTGATGAAAGAATTGGGGTTGGATGGGTTATTCACAGAAATATCGACAGAAGAAGCTGCGGAAAGGACAACAAATATGAAATGTCAGATCAATGTCTTATGGGGTACAATTCTCTATGAACGATCTGTTGTTGAATTCAAATTGGGGATTCCACTCTGGGAAGAATGTCTAGAGGTGGCTGTTGAAAAATTCGAACTTGCTGGAGCTTCAACAACAGATATTGGTGTCATTCTAAAGAATCACTGTGCCAGTCAAACTGCAGTTGATGGTAAAACTCGATACCCATTAATTTTTGCATTATGATTTGCTATTTTTCACTCGCGTACCATTTAAAGCAAAAGAACTTATCTAAGCTCTTTAGGCCAGGCCCGACTCATCGTAGAGATTATCGGATAGAGGAAATCTTCTTCACAGAAACTCAAATTGTTTTAAAAAAATTTAACCCTGTCAAAGTTGAGTTGAAAACTTACTGAAAAAATAAGTGGGTCCTTAAAAGCTTATAATTTCAACCAGCTATGGCAATTTATAAAGTTTTAGAATGATTTGATGGTGTGTTTGGTTGCAGGATTCCTAAGTAGGATTCCTATCAAAAGTGGAATTTGGTAGGAATCATGAATCTTTGGTCTGTTTGGCTACCAAGAATCCCAGGACTCTTGAATCCTAAGGATTCCTAATTCCAAAATTTGTATTGGACCAAAATCCCACCCTACCCCCTAGGATTTGCTAGGATTTTGAATTAATGAACCTAAATTTCAAACTTAAAATCAACAAAAAAATATTTCCTTCTACTAAATCATTATTTTTTTTCAAAATAATTATTTTTTTCAAAAATCATATTTTTTCTAAAGACGTTTAAAAATACTCAAATAATAATAAATCATAAGATTCTTAGTTGCCAAACAAGCCAAAAAATATTACTTGGATTCATGAATCCGTGGAATCATGAATCCCAAAGACTCATGAATCCGCGGATTCATGATTTCGCCATCCAAACACACCATGATTTTGTCTCACATGGAAGCAGAAATGATCACATCTTGGATTACCCAATGTGGTAAACATGGGTTTAATTAAACATAAAACCATGAGAACAAATTCTTATCATTGATTCAGTCCTATAATCAATTCATGCCAAATATGCAGGTCTGGAGTTCAAAATCGACGAGATAGTACAGGCATGGAATGAAATGTATGATGCTAAAAGATGGCAGCTTGGAGTTCCATCTTTCAGGCTAGAACCATTATTCCGACGTCGGGCTCCAAGATTGCTTCATATGCTTGAGCATGTGTGAGTGTATTCATTTCTCGTATCTTTTCAGTGTGTTGTTTGGTTTAGGATCAAAGTTCTTACGTTATAGAAACATAATCATTCTTTACCCTTTTTAAAGCTCTGCTTCATTCATTGTTTAGAAGCTTATTACAGCTCATAGATTAGGTAAAATTTATGTTTCCTCGAGTTTGTGTCTTAAGAAAAAAAAAATTCATATGTTATTTTTCATTTGCTGGTTGGCCCCATAGGAACTAAAATTATGCCACTTAGGTTCTTCTAGCAAATTTAGACAGGTTTGGAAGTTGGAATATTTTGGGATTGAAGTTTGTATTTCTTGACTATACTCATCATAAATATATTTAAGGGTTATGGTGCATTTTGTTTTGTGATTCCTTACTTGTATCTGATTATAGTATTAATTGTCTATTTCTTTTTCGGGAGAGAAGTAACCATCAACATTTCTCATTTACTTGTATCTGATTATAGTATTAATTGCCTATATTAGTTGTATGTATTGTATGAGACAATTTGTAGACAATTTATTTAAGAAAGAGCAATATCGTCGAAGCCATTAATCAGTAGCCCATTCTTGACCTTATGACATTGGTCCCATTGATGGTCTATCGGCAACATTTTGTTACCGCTTGTGAGAATGCTTTAGCAAGCACTTCCGACGTTGGTTCGCCCCACAAATAGGCAACAATATTTGCAGAGCTTATAAGAACGCTTTCAGTGGTAACAATTTGGTCATTATTTTGTCAATGCTTTCGAAGGCATTACTCGTAAAATTACGAGTGATACTTTAGGTAGCTTTTGTAAGTGCTTTCAGTCAGTTACTGGGACTTCCGCAAACGTAACACCGTCAAAGTTCTACACGAAGTGTTGTGATATGTGCCTAAAAAAGTGGAACTGGATGTGTGGAAGACTGTCAGAAGAAGTATTGCTGAAAGTCATGATGCAAGTGTGGTCAAAACCACAAGGAAGCGAGAGTTTCTCAAATCTCTGGTCTAAGGTTGAAAGTAACAATACATTTCGGAACAATACACATCCAGTGAAGAGCTCCTTTAGCAAAAACCTCAGTTGCAGATACATGAAGGTGTTCAATGTATGGGAGTCGCCTCTCCATGAATCCGTTCGTAATGTATAAACATGAATTGTGCAACATTCGTATTTATAAGCACAGCTAATAACTTTTACCAACTTGAATTCCTTCTTCTGATCATCATAACCAAACCCGAATTCTATATTGCTTGAGCTGCTAACTGCCAAGTACTTGTACTCCTCCGTTGATGGGTTCCAAATGCAAATCACACCTTCCCGGAGTTGTATACAAATCAAGCCATTGCTAGCCCCAATAGTTTTAATATATAGATGATAAAACTTTGTCGGGTAAACGATCCGGAAAGCCTTGACATGATAAGATGACCATGGTAATGACAACGATTTTTCATCTTGATTTTCAGAGTAGAGATGTGTTTCTTTCGGACAGGAAGAAGATTGGAAGTCTAGATCACTAAACATTTGTCTGAAGCTTTTTCTCTCAGTAGCGAAGTCCGCTGAGAGTATAGGCCCTTAGTGATCAAGCACAATAGAAAGACGGTAACGGATAAGTCCACCACATCAACAGTACCAGAGCACGGAGACTTCTACTCTCCCCTATCATCTAAATCTAATGCTCTACTTCGACTTAATTATATGTAGTTTATTTCATAGCAATAAGCTAACCACAAAGCATACAATAACGCAATTTGTAATAGCTTTATACATATGGAGATTCTCCTGTAAACTTCGAAGACTCGTTTCTACTCCATTTCCGCGTGAGGGAGAATTTGAAAAATGTTATACCTTACCAAGATATAGTCTGTCCAACCATTTTTAAACCTTCCGGAATTTGGAGAAGGAAAACGAAGCTAAACAGTAAACAGAACGTAACGACTTCGTTTACTGCAATTTTGTTGTACAATAGATTTAGTTATTAGAGTTTAAAGTTAAAAACTTCAAGTTTTGAAAGTCATAACAGATTGAGTTTGAGTCAGGGTGACTGTTCTAAAGGACTAAAGGTACTTAAAAAAAGTATACTAGATTCTCACCCCAAGCCACCTTTCCCAATCAGATGACTCTTGCCCACCACAACCTAAGAAGGTTTGCTATATTATATTGGAGTACCCAATCATGACCATAGACTCCAATATTCTACCAAAATTGAAAGCAACCCCTAATACAATTATAGACTATTGACTAGAACCTAAGAAGGTCGGCAAATAATAAATGGCGACAAGACTATAATTTCAAAAAATATGAGTCGATCTCTATACCATTTTCCTAGGATAGATTCATTTGTTGGTAACATCAAAATCGGTAGGACATCTATTTTTGTCATTCACCTACATATGTCAAAAATAGTTAGAACTAGATATAGTAACTACTAGTAAATACCGGGAAATGGAAAAATCAGGCAAAACATTTTATAAGTTTTTTTTTTAGAGAATTCGACTACGATCTACGTTAGTCGTTACAAGGCATTGATGCATCATGGAGATGTAATAAGCACGATAACCGCCTGATTTAAATTGAGAATGAAAGAGGACTAAAATCCGACAACAAAAAAAATCTAAAGACGACAAATTATTATACTAAGCCTAAATTACATAAGATAAATCATGATGGCAACTACTTCCATCGAGACTCGACCCCACGACCTCGTGGACTTAAGAGGGGTGTCCAACCGTTACACCAAAAGGTGATGAACATTTTATAAGTTTTTGTGTTTGGTGAAAAATGATCAATTGCTTTTTTTTCTAATACTCAACTTCGTGGATATTTTTATAATTTGCAACTGATTATAAGATACTAGGTTCCCACCGCGCCCTACGGGCGCGGTAGATCCCTCTTGGCTAACGCCGTTGTAGTAGGTCGGCTCTCGGTTTTACGGCTAAGAGGTTGACATTAACACCTTCAAAATTATCCCCTGCAAATTAAAAACAGTCTAAAATTAATTACAGTCAATTTAATTAACTTCAATTTAATTGTAAAATCCAAAACAGAAGAGAGGAAGGGGGAGAGAGAGTACAATCGCATGCTTATGAGGGAGAATATAGGAGTGGGAATTTTGAACAGATTTAAAGTCTAACCGAATTGATATTAATGGGAAGTGCGTGCAATCGTGGGAATTTGTGGGTGTAGTTATTCTAGGGAGGTTGTAACCAACTATTCAAAAATATTTCATTCTTGACACTATTATCCTTCTATTTTGACTGGATTTACACGAAAGGGAATTACATAACAGCCGTCAGATGTGATCTTTATGAAAATCCCAATAAAAATGGACGGTCAGACTTATCCCCTGGATAACCGACTGAGCTGTTTTAATATAATAGATATTCAAAAATATTTCATTCTTGACACTATTATCCTTCTATTTTGACTGGATTTACACGAAAGGGAATTACATAACAGCCGTCAGATGTGATCTTTATGAAAATCCCAATAAAAATGGACGGTCAGACTTATCCCCTGGATAACCGACTGAGTTGTTTTAATATAATAGATTTATGCAAAAGTCTTGCAACTAATTTACAAAAAAACTGTTTTGTGTAACGGTTGCAACTGATTTGGAAAAGACTTGATAAATACTTGTAAAGAATATCAGTTTCCAACCTTTATCCTACAATTTTAGTTATAGCAGTTGAACAGTACCTATTGCACCCTTTGATTACTAACTCTTTACCAAATACTCAAGATCCACCCAATCATCAACTAATTAAGTAGGGTCAAGTAAACCTACAAAAAACCAAAGCCTCAAAACCTAACTTAAAACTCAAAACCATATCTTATCTTTTTATCCACTCCTACAACATTTCAATGACATAAAATAAATAGCTAGTACATGCACCTACTATGATTAGTATTTAGTTCCACTAACCATCCCTCTGGTCATTCATATTCTTGTTATGGCCTATGGGGTCTTTTTTTTTTGTTGAAACATGGCCTATGGGGTCACAAGTTGATAGAAGCTTTCCCCAACTTGCTTTACATTTTTATGTAAATGACCCTTACCACACAAGCATTCTTATGTTTTATGCAAAATAAAATGTAGAACATGATTTGTCGAAGGAGAAAAGCTAGCTAATCAATCCCCTTCTCGACCCTAATCGGATGTCTATCTCTAAAATGAAGTTTTTAAAAATATTTTGACTTTCGACCTAAAATTTTAAGGAAACGGTGATAACACTACAGTTGGGCAAATTAGTCGGTCGTCCTAAAAGAAATTCCTTCAGTTTGTTGTTTACAATTTCCGATATCATTCATTCATCTTAAACTTCTTTTCAACCAAGTTTTGGGAACACACAAATTTCAGGTAGTCGCAAGATTTGAAGGGTGTAAAATTCATTGAGTTGGCTGAAAATATAAACAACAAGTCTACATTACCCGCCTCTTTGGACTCCCACTTGAACTGCATGTGAGAGAAACAAGAATTTCTCTCTCCACGTGACTGAACATGTGAGAGGAGAGAGAAACTCTTATTTCTCTCGCAGACGGTTCAAGTAGGAGTCCCATGAAGCGGATTGAGTATACTTTTTGAAATATAAATGGAATAGCTTAATTTTCAAGTTAAGGGACCACAATTAACATCACTTTCTTCTTGCTTAATTTCAGTTGAAATGAAGTGGTCCAAAAAGATAGAGGACCCAAATTCTTGGAACCTGAAGTTGTTTTGGTTTGCAAATTAATGTCTGTTTTAAATTTGTGAATCTTTTTTTTTAGCCCAACGAGTAGTCAGTTTCCTCCTCTCTGTCATCTTTGATCTTTTCAATATAGTTTTGTTTTGGTCTCCTCAAAATTCCTTTCATTATTATGTGTGAAGGTGTTTAACGCTCTCTTTGGACCATGAAGAGATTCTTGCATTGGTAGTGATAAAATTGTCAATTCAAACCCTAAATCATTTTCCATTTGGATTGGTGAAAAAGTCAATCTGGAAGAAGAGATTATTTGTAAGCGATGAAATCTAAAATCATTAAATTTGAGCGTAAATTTGTAAGTAAATTAGTATGGGTTATTTTCCAGATGGCTCCTTTGTTTATGACTAGTTTCCCATCTACTCCGCTAGTTTATCGAAAATATCCAGGTGAATTTTTCGTTACTATAAAAATCAGATAAAAAAATTTATAGTTCATCTTCTCCAAATTTTTTCTCTCTAAAATTCTTCCTCTCTCTCGTCAACAAGAAGAAACATAATATAAGTACTTCTTGAAAGACTTTTATAATTTTGTTTCATTACCTCGAATCGTGTGAGAGATTCTTATAAATATTTTGAGGAAATCGTGTAGAAGTCGTTACGGGAAAAGCAAAATTGAATCTAAAATACCTCTTTTTTTTCTCTCAACTAAATACGTGACGAATAAAAGACAGAACTATCAATTAACTGTTGGTATAATTACTGAAAAATGTTCAAAAAAATTGTTTGAATGTCATAGTAAGTTAGATATAATCTTTATCAACTCTCCAACAAAAATGGACGATCAAACTTATTTCTTTAGATGACCGACTAAACTGTTCATATAAGATACTAAGAACTTCAGAGAGTTTATCCCACTCCCCTTGTGGGCATGAGCCAGAAAGAGGTTGCATACTTAGGGGGGGGGGGGGTAGTGGATCAAGACATTGGGGGACATTAGGGGACAATCAGAGACAAAATGTTCCGTGGACATTTCAAGACATTTCGGGACATTTGTCTGTAGACAAAATGTCTTTATAGACATTTCAAGACATTTGATTCGTAGACAAAATGTCTTTATAGACATTTCAAGACATTTGATTCATAGACAAAATGTCTTAAGAGACATTTCAAGACATTTGGTTCACTGACAAAATGTTCCGGGGACATTTTAACATACTGAATCCATGGACCAAATGTGTAGTGGACATTATTATTATTATTATTATTATTATTATTATTACTATTATTGTTATTATTATTATTTTATTATTATTATTATTATTATTATTATTATTATTATTATTATTATTATCTCATCATTGAAGGACAATTGGTAGACATTTATTATTTTAATATTGTCTAACCATATGAAATAATATATTTGTACTCATATTTCAAAAATATATTTTTCGATATTTGTGGATATCCGAGGACATTGAAGGACAGTTGGTAGACAATTATTTTAATTTTATTATTATTGTTTAACCATATGAATTATGAAATAATATATTTTTACTCATATTTCAAAAATATATTTTTAGACTTTTGTAGACAACCGTGGATATCTGAGGACATTGATGGACAATTAGTGGACATTTATTATTTTAATATTATCATTATTATATAATCATATGAAATGATATATTTGTACCACTAATCTGAAATATATTTTTTGACTTTCGTAGACATCCGTAGATATCTGTGGACATTGATAGACATCTGTAGATATCTGTGGACATTAATATAATAATAATATAATAAAATAAAATAACATAATATAATAATAAAATAACATAATATAATAATAATATAATAATAATATAATAATAATATAATAATATAATATATCAGAATAATACAATATAATATAATATGATAATAAAATATAATATAATAAAATATTAATATAATAATAAAATATAATATAATAATATTATATTACTATAATAATAAAATATAGTAATATAATAATAAAGTAATATTATAATAATATAATAATAGTACAATATAGTAATATGATAATAATATCATTATTACTATAATAGAATAATAATATTATAATATAGTACTATATAATAATACAATAATATAATAAGAGAATATAATAATAATATAATATAGTAATATAATAATAAGATAATATTATAATAATATAATAATAGTATAATTTAATAATATGATAATATTATATATATTATTTAATCTAATTTGATAATAATAATTATTTATTATCTTCCTCACTGAAATGTCCCCAAGTTTCTTCAAATGTCTTCCATATTTTGAGAGACATTTTCTCTCCAAAAGCTCTCCAAATTTACACTAAAATGTCTCCAAATGTCCCCAAAACTAATTTGTCTTGAAATGTCCCCAAATTCGTGTCCCAAACGAATAACACGGACATTTGGAGACATTTAAAATGTCCCCAACCAATAACACGGACATTTCGGGACATTTGAAATGTCTCCAACCAATAACACGGACATTTGGAGACATTTCGGGACATTTGAAATGTCCCGAACCAATAACGCAGACATTTCGGGATATTTAAAATGTCCCCAACCAATAACACGGACATTTGGGGACATTTCAAATGTCCCCAACAAATAACACGGACATTGGGGGACATGAAAATGTCCCCCAATGTCTTGATCCACTACCCCCCTTAGGTGACATAGACAAGCCAATTTCCAAATAACATATATAGTTGGGGCCTACCATGGCATTGAGTGTATAGATAAGTCGATAAGGTCGTTTACATGTGAGATATCTTCAAACACCTTTGGTCCACCAAATGGAGGACTTTATCCCTACATTATTAATGGAAAAGATGTTCTTCATAATGATATACACCATGTACTTTTTTGGGATGCCCCTTGTGCCCGTCCAACTCATTTTTGGTCATGCACTTTGCCTAAGAGAGCTGGTATAAACTTGAAGTTGTATACATATTATATTCATTACAACTTCAAGCGACCCGAGTGATTAAAGTGTTGAGATATACTCTAAAGGTCCTTGGAGGTCCGGGGTTCGATCTTCAAAGAAAGTGGAATTTCTGAATTATTGAACTTGGATTTATTGGGGCATAAATAACGTAGATGGGTTTTTGACCGTAGTTAGTTGGGTTTTAAGTCATAGTTTAGATGGGCTTTAGACTTGTTCTTGTTTGATTTGGCAGCTACCGTGTTTATCACATCTTTGATGTATCAACGCCTTGAATGACTATCATACATCGATGTCAAATTATTCAAAAAACAAAAAACAACTTTAATCGACCCGTAATTAGATTTGAAATCACGACTTTTGTCTTCGATTATTACACCTCTAGTTGTGAGAGCTACAAGACTTACGGCCATCATAAATATCTAAACTTCAAGAGAGATTGTTATGTTAGTACTACAGAAAAATCTGGATATAAGTAAAAGTTCAACATTTGAATACGAGACTTCAATTCGTCCGTATTGATAATGTTTATGCTAAGAAATTCTAAACCATAGTGACTAGTCTTTATTTGATATAATATAATTGTTGTAATTAATTGATGATGGATCTTTAAGGGCGATCGGCGCGTTTATAAGTCAACGGCTGAACACCCAATTTACTCCGGAACTGTCTCGTGTCATAGGTTGAACTGGCATGTACGAAGTTAGGTCGAGTATGGACTGACTCACTCAAAACAACATGATGTCGTATCATTATATTATCATTATTATATATTTATTACTACCATCATGAAAGACATCTTCGACTCTAAAAGTCATAGAAAGACGCTTAAGGTCGTCCTAAGAGTAGGGTGGAAACGGAATGTAAGAGTAGTCTACGGTCAATTACTCTTCCTGTCAAGGCGGAACGAACAAATCGGGCGGACGCGTGATAAAGTTTGGTTGTCCGTTGTCCATTGTCGAACAATCCAGGTACCAGAACGGTCGAACTTGGGCACAATGTTTTTTTTTTTTTTTTTTACTTGAGTGCCCATAAAAGATACTCACTAAGATTTCACCCACACAAAACCCATAAAACATAATCCCCCGTCGTAAACTCTTTGAGATGAAAGAGATATCAAACTTTATAAATAAGAAACGTGGTCTTTCCACGCATATACGTGCAAAGGTGTAATCTAAATGTCTAAGTAAGTCGAAAATATCAATTGGTCGGGCTTATCGACCAAACTCGGCCGGAATGCAAGTCAGAGCCTTTTGTCAGTGCGCGTCCAACTAAATTTGGCACTCCGTAAGGATAGTGTATGTCTCGGACACCGGGCGCCCCCGATCACGTCGTGATCAGGCCGTTCGTGGGCGGATCCGAACTCGCAGACTCTTTTGCCACCCCTACTTAAGAGAATGAAAACACACTCCCATCGTTACTTTATTTGTAGTCTTTAATACAATGGATTTTAGCTTTACCGAGAATCAAAACTCTGATCTCCAAATTTTTTAGTACATACATCTATTATATTAAAACAGATCAGTCGGTTATCCAGGGAATAAGTCTGGCAGTCCATTTTATTTTAGAGATTTAGTTGGGAACACATCCGACGGATAATATACAATCTTTTTATGTAAATACACTAAAAAAAGAAGGGTATTTGTGTAAATCAGCCAAAATTGGTTAGAATAACTACCCTTCTCTCCCCAATTTCTCTCCTAACTATTTCACTTAGAGCATCTCCAATGCAAAACTCAAAAAAATCTCTATTCATCCTATGTGTCAAGTTCTAATTGAGATTCCCACTCCTAGGTGGCGTCAATAGAGATCCTCAAATTTTTTGTGTCTCCAATGCAAAACTCGAAACTTATCTTATTTACTTATGTGTCATAGTTATTTTTGTAAATAAATAATTAGTTATTTTAGAAAATATAGAAGACTCGATTTTTATTGGTTGAAAATCAAATATTGATGAGGTGGACAATTAGAGATATCTCAAGAGTGTCCTCTTGACATATCTCTATTCCACCCTCGACACGTCATCTTAGAGATCCAAATAGAGTGTTATTTATGGAGATGATTTTTAAGAAAAAACTCTAAAAATCCGAAGTGGCAATCGGAGTTTCTAAGATTGAGTGTTGCATTGGAGATGCTCTTATAATTGAAATTAAATCTCCCAATTTTTTTTTTTATAAAATCTTTTCTGTTAGTGATATTTCTTCCATAAATACAGTTTTCCCCTCTCTCTTTAAACACACGGTTATCTCTCCTCTATTGATTTTGGAATATGATTTACAAATTAAGAGAAGTTAATGTAATTTATGTTGTAATTTAAATTTATTTTTCTCTTCCTCAAAGGCGTTAGCCAAGAAGGATCTTCCCCGTCCGTAGGACGGCGAGGAAACCTAGTTTAATGAAAGATCACACTACAATCCATCCAATGTCCATGAAAATTTCTATCAAAACAAATGGTTGCTTTTTCCTTAGTTGAATCTCAGACATTTGTAAACTCTCAAATATTTGATCTTGAATATCTCAGACATCTTCAGACTTTCACATGTCTAAATTGCTTGGTGCTCTCAAATGTTTGAAATTGTGTTTTCTTTTTTATATATTGCTTAACTCTTTTTATTTTTATTTTCAGAATGGACTATAATCTACATTAGTCATCGCATGGTATTGTTACATCATCGAAATGTAATAAGCAAGATAACTCCTTAAATTAAACAATTAATGAAAAGAGCTTAAAACTAAATTCATCCAGTGGCAACAACTAAATGTGGATTGTGTGACTCTTCTAGTTGATTGGATTGGCAATTAACTAAATGATCAAACAATCAGCAATTTGGTGCGATTGCGATTGGATAACAGGTAGCCCTAGACAGTTCAACAAAAAAAAAAAAAAAGGTAGCCCTAGACAAACGCAGAGTAATCCACATAAATAAGATACGTGTATTTTTCATGGACACGACGTGCCTAGCAAATAAGCATCCCTAACCAATGGGTATTGAGAAAGAACGAGACCCATAAACACCCTAACGGTTTACACGTACCAAACGGTGACGCATAAGAGGGCACGTTTAAACCCCCCCATACCACGTCCCACCCTGTCTAACCGTAAAGCACGGCAGCAGGAGCAGCGTGGCTTCCAGGAGTAGTAGCCTACTCTATTTCCAGAAAAGTTGCTTCCTATAATAATACTTATATGAACGAGCGTTCCTCTTTATTTTTCGTTCTTTCGTGCTGACAGTTGTCCCATAATTCACTTCAGACAACTGACAGCTGTTAACATTAACTTTGGAAACCCCTCTACAGCTGTCGTCCCTAAAACAACACCGCTTTCTCCTTTTTACAAACAAAATCCAACCCTCCGATTCATTTTTCATTGAAAAGTATATCTCTTTTCCTAGCTAAATTCGGTTGTTAAGTTCATTATCAACTCAAATCTTGGGGCCTACTAATCTAGTTCATACTTATTCCAACTTTGACTTGACCGTTGACTATAATCAGATCGCCAACTCCCAAGGCATGCGTCAGTCGATGTTCCTCGAGCCCCACTTCCGAGTTACTTGTATTCAACCCCACCAAAATACTAAATTTTTCTTTCTTTTACTAATTTGTTTTTTTTTTTTTGTAATAGTTGCTCGAGTTATTGTTTTTATTCAATTTATATTTAACAATAATACCATTTAGTCCTTGGCATAAAGAGTCACAGTCTTGTCACATGAGGGTATAATCTCAATTCCGAATTATAATTTCGTAATTTTTAAGTGGTTAAGAGAATTCTGTCCCGGATTTTGATTTTCTTTTTACTTTATTATTTTTTTATTTGTCCAATCAAATCCTTGCACCAAAAAATATCTGCACACAGAAATAAAACGTTAATTAAAAATTGCCACGGAAATTAATATAATTAGGAAAATAAAATACATCAAAAATACGTACCCCGGTATACAGAATGTACATACGTACTAATGGAACCGTGTACGCCGTTAAAGTTAACGTCACGCTATAACCAGATAACGGAGATGACACACGTTCTGTCAAGTATGGAAGAACATAATAGAAAGAAACTGGTTCGTTCTTCCATCAATTTTTCACTTTATGTTTATGGTGATTAATATCAGATTTTGGTATATTAACTTTGTCCTTTCAGTAAAATGGAAATGAAAGGTCTTAAAAGCCCCATTTCACTGGCCATTAATGGCAGCAAATTTCATATTTTAGAGAGATGATGAATATCACAAGACGATTATGGTGATTTCTTGTCGATCTGAATTTTATTACTGTATCATCTGTTTTTTCCGGAATACAAAAAGAAAATGATTTATGTATGTTCTTTCATGTCTACGGCGATCTATCTTTTTTGAGGACGATCAGCGATCTGTTGACATTCTCGTCTAATTCTCCTTCTGATGCTGAAACTACCGGAATCAATGACTCCTTCACCGGAATCTTCTGCCGGAAACTCTTAAGAACATAAAGTTCCAAAGAAAACAGAGGATATATATATGATATGATATGAGTAGACAAACCTCTTTAATAAACTCATAAATCATCGGCTTTCGACATGATCGAAAGTCTACTAGGTCTTGCTTGAAAAGCTGCTCTTCTTCTTTGTTGATGTGATGAAGGTCGGATTAACGCAGCTAAAGCTCTCTTCACTAAATCTCCTTCAACAGTACCGATTCGAACGAGTGAATTTGTCATCGCTGATCTTCTAGCGTTCAATCGATTTGAAGGAAATGAACCTGAATGATTATTATTAAAATTCTTATGCAAACTACATCTGAATGAACCTGGATGATTTGTTGGAGAACATAAGCAAGTTCTTTTCTGAGATTTTGGAGCAGATAATCGATTACTATTAGTTTTCACAACTTGATCACGAGTTGATGCTGTAATTGATCTACTTGGTGAAATTGGACGATCAATTGAAAACCTAACTGACGGAGAAGATGAAACAGATCCATACATATTAACTCGAGTCGGAGATGCTGGTCTAGTAAAAAAACTACTAGATCTAGATGAAAAACTCGAACTTGATGAAGCAAAACCAGATGAAAAACTTGAATTCGTTACTGACGAATTCGATGAACCACAAAATCTTCCAGAAGGAGATAATGATCTTTGGTAAAATCCGTAACTTCCTCCTTGTGAAACAGGACCGCTAGATCTAGTTCTAGAAGACGCCATTGTTTAATCTAGAGAGAGAAAGTAGAGAGAGAAAGATGAAGATGGAAGAGAGAGAGAGAGAGAGAGAGAGATTTCTTTCTCAGTAAGGCCCGTGGGCTAGCTATTTTGGCAAACCTTACTTGCCTCCATGCCGGTATTTATAGATAAGAAAGAAACCAGTTAACGGCGTTGGATTTAGGGTTCTTATTTTTTAACTTAACCCTAGTTTAGGTTCAGTTAGGTTTAACTGGAAGGCGGTTAGGGTTTCAAAATCCAACGGGTAGAAATCTATGGGCTGAAAAAAACAACGAACTTTGGTGTCAGTTTGTTTAACAGCTTTTGTGGAATCTCGGAATTTTTGCCACGTATGGATATGGGGTTATTAACTTACTATTTTTCTTTTCCGATATTTACGAGTTGCCACTGCTTGAAATTAAACAGACGATTATACCCTTAACTATTTGTACATATTTATATAGAATGCCATTGGGTATATCATAGGTTGTTCCCAGATAAAATAGGAGCGGAAATCTTAAGTGTTTCACATGTATGTAGGGTATACTTCAACAAAAAAAAAAAATGTATGTATATACCTTTCCAACAAAAAAAATTAGGTCATCATGTGTTCACCCTCAAAATTGCAAAAAGGAAAAATCACACCCAAAATATTAAGATTAGATCGATGTACTATAATTTGGTTTAATAACAAAGAATTTAAAGTAAATCTCACCTCCATTAATTCTTCAAATTCTTTATTGGCATTGGAGATCTTATGATATAATAGCGAGGCACTTGTTTGGGTTAAAAGAAAATGTCACTGGATTGGTCATAGATTTAGACTAGAAACTTAAAAAACGAGACTACTGTGGAATTTGAACAAATCAAGTCTAAAAGAACTACTTAACTACAAATTAGTTCTATATAGAAAATCGTTCTTTAATGTGCGGGGTCTTGCTGGTTACAGTTATGTTTTGTGTAAAGCTTCGTTATAGTCTGGTGTTTGCGGTTTAATGTGTTTCATATTACGTCAATTTAAAATGATTAATTGTGTAACTGTAACATAATAATAGTCTCTAGTCCTTTTTTTTTGAAACCAAGGGAACCATTTCCATTAAAAGTGACAAAATCACATTGTTTACATGGATGATACATCATTCTTATTTCTCTCCTATGAAAACTTCATGAGAGTTACATACCTTTAAATGTAAAGTGCCTCATGAAGAGAAAGAAATGGGACTAGACACAGACTCAATAAAATGACCCGGTCGAGAATGAAAAGACCCTGAAGGTTGTGAATAAGAAGACCCTAAAGGTCGCGAATAAAACCCTAAAGGTTGACAAAAAGAAATAATAATACAAAATATTAAATAATACAGAATAAAAAACTAATATAAATCCCCGTCGCTCTTGCCGGAAAACCGCTATTGTCGCCGGAAAACCGTTGTCATCACCGGAAAACCGTCATCACCATTGAAAAAATCCGTCGTCATCATCGGAAAGCATAATTAACTCAACCGAATTGCTTCTACTTGAAAAGAAGAACATACCCAAATCCTATTATAAATCTCCATTTTCTGGAACCAAAAGAAACCTTGATAATGTTGTTCAAACTCATCCAAAATCCTCCACTGATGAGACTCAAAAAAACCAATTTCTTCGATCCAAACCCTACATACCCAAACTGTTCAAATAGAATAAAAATTCCAAATCCCAATTTCAATTTGTAACTCCTCAACTGTTGAATTTCTTCTTGATAAAGAGAAGTAGAAATGAGACAAGAAGATGATGAAGAAGAAGGGAATAGGGATGTGATCTCTCCATTGATGATTGGTGGTGAAAGAAAATAAATTTTCGGTGAAAGGGGAAAAGAAGATGTGGAAGAGGAAGAGGAAGAAGATGAGAATAAAGAGTGAAAATGAACAATTCTACAACATTGAAATCCCTAGAAACTATTAATGGATAAAAACAAACTACATGGGAAAGATAAACGGGTTCCGGCGAAGGGATGACCCTTCGCCAATAGTCTCTAGTCTTGTCATTGTTTTTCGTTAATTATTTCCAATTTGTCCATTTAGTTAGTTTAGGTGTGATTCATTATTAAATAAGAATCAGACATGTTATTCTCTAACAGCTTGTCACTCGAAAAACTTCAAAACTCTCAAAATTGTTAAGAGACTTGGAAGTTCTGGAATTTAGAAAGTTAAGAATATGAAAATTATGAAACTTTGAAGTTCTATAACTTCAAAATTTTAGAACATTTTAATTTAACCTTAAAATGAATGGACTAAGAAGATAAAACAAATTAGAAAAGGATCACATTTAAATTTAAAAAATGGGGACCCACCATCCCACCATTTTGGTGGGATGAACAGTGACCGACCAAATATGGTTGGTCACTGTTCATGGCACTGGAGATCTTTGGTGATCTCCAGTGCCATTGGATACCCCTTTCCCTCCATAACACCAAATAATGGTGTTGTGGCGTACTGTTGGGGATGCTCTTAATAACATCATATTCTCCTACACCCAGAGACAGAATAATAAAAAAGCGGATGCATTGGCAAAATGAGATCGGAAACACAAATACATTTGGAATTCCCCACCAGATTTTCTCTCTTGTTTTAGTTAATTTTGTTAATGTTACTCTCGACAAAAAACAAAACAAAAAAAAAAAAAATTTAACTGTTTCGGTCTGCATAGAAAAGAACTTTAACTGTTTTGTTTATCAAATACTTACCAATTACTTTCAACAAAAAAAAAAAATACTTACCAATTAACTTGGCAACAAAAAAAAGTTACCAATTAGCTTAATGACCAAGAAAAGTTAGACACACTAAATTGCATGGTTTATTGGTTTGAAAGTGGTCAACAGCAAATTTATATGGCATGCATGACCAAAGTTAAGTGTAAAGCTGTTAGACTTTCAACAGAGAAAAAAAAGTATAAAGCTGTTAGAATTAGGAGTTCTTCTTCAACAATTTAACCAAGGGTGAAAATTTTGTGACCCACTGCTTTTATGACAAGTGGTTAGTTGTAGTTGAATTTTACTCATTTTATCTCACCCAACAAGCATTCTACTTGACCACTACCAGTTTATCTATTTTTCAGGCGAAGTATTAAGTATGATTCTTATCTGAAATTCACATCAAGGTTACATATGTATGACTTTTTTTTTTTTTTTTTTTTTGTTGAAGAGAACATATGTATGACTTGATTCCACTTGTAATAAAAAGTAGTTGAATGTCTTTTTAAAGTTTAGGAGGTCACTAGAAGTTGGGAGCTCAAATTTACTTCCAGATTTATCTCCAATAATTATGAGATAGTAATTAACCGAAGATTTATCTATGGCATGGCATTTACAACCATTCTTGTGACTTTTCACATGAATAATTTTGAGAGGGCTATAAAGGAAGCTGGTCATAAAGTAGGGGGTCATATAGGAATTAACTCTTAATAATTAGGATCAAACATTAAGGAAGAGCTTTTTTGTATCTTCACCTCCCCTTTTCTTTTTCTTTTTCTAGCTTTCTTTAGTTGAGGCACAACATTGAGTGAGATCACACCAAATGATATTGACAGCCATTCTTTTTTTATTGTTAGGAGCACTAAAATACAAAGGGGAAAGTCTTATCAACCCTATCCACAACAAACCCAAAAGAAAAAAGCTAGTAGATAAAAAAGAATCTATATCTTAATAGAAAACAATTTTAATTTACCCTTATCCAAAATCATTATAATAGCCACAACGAAATAGACCTGTGCTTGAACTAGAATTTAGGACGGCAAGAACAAGTGGTACCTAAATTGATTTTGAAAATTTCGAAGAGAAGTTCTATATACATCCAACATAATTGTAGGTGTCTCTTTACAAATAAACGGAGATTTTGTAATGAAATGAGGCGTCTACAACAATTATGTTGGACACGAAAAACTTAACAAAACTTCTAGTTAGATAATTTATGAAATAAAATAGATTAATTTAGTCTTAATAAGATGTAGATAGTATTAAACAAAAAAAAAGAAAAATTAAGATGTAGA
Source organism: Eschscholzia californica (assembly GCF_041429995.1). Taxonomy (NCBI): domain Eukaryota; kingdom Viridiplantae; phylum Streptophyta; class Magnoliopsida; order Ranunculales; family Papaveraceae; genus Eschscholzia; species Eschscholzia californica. The sequence continues at coordinate 47,597,428 of NW_028238472.1, forward strand.
TATTGTACCAAAAACTTTCCAAAACAATGTCCAATTTATAATTTCAATATATAAGTCAAATGGTTGAGTTACTTTTTTTTTTGAGAAATCAGATATGATCTACGTTAGTCGTTACGAGGCATTGATACATCATGAAGATGTGATGAGCACGATAACCGCCTAATTTAACCACAATGAAAGAGCCCTAAAGGCCGACGAAATGAAAGAGGCTTAAAATCCGACGACATGAAACTGGCATAAAATCCGACAAAATTATTATATTATTTACTATATATATTGTTTAATTTACATGAGAAAATTTTTGGTGACAAACTGCTTCCACCGAGACTCGAACACAACCTCATGGACTTAAGAGGGGCGGCCAACTGTTCGCCAAAGGAGGCTGGACAAATAGTTGATGATGGAGACCATCTTCCTATTGGGCCTCACGGCCATGGTGATAGTGGGCCTCACGGTCAAGAAGCTACATTAGCGTAGTTTCTATAATTAAGTATTTAGGGTTTCCATAATTATGAGTCTTAGCAATCAAGGAAAGTATTATTAGTAGTTATCTTATTTCCTTATTTGAGTCTATCTAGGAAAGTACAATCTCTATATAAGAGAAGTCTAGTCTGTCTTTGTTAACCAGATCAGAGAATATTATGAATCAAGTTTATTGTTAATCAAGTTTATCGTTTATTATTAATCAAGTTTATCGTTTTATCGCTTTTATCTTTATTTCATTAGTTTAGTTTAATAACAATGGTGGATTCCATTACTTTTACGCTTCCGCAACAATCTACATCAGTTGAGTTATTGTTTTTTTTTTGGAAGACGACTACGATCTACGTACGTCGTGATATTTTGGCATATGATACATCATAGATGTGATAAGCTCAATAACCGCCCACTCAAACACTAACGAGACCGGGCCTATAGCCCAACAAGACAATGGCCTGAAGCCCAACAACATTATCTATACTCTTATAATCCCAATTCAAATAATTAAAGATTCCACCTTCTCTAAGATTCCAAAAAATTTGGTTTTAAATTTCCCAAATTTAAGCAAGTAACAAATAAATTGTCTAAAACCAAATGAATAACCTGTTTTACTTAGAAAGCAAATTAATAAAGGTTATAGTTTTTCAAATAGATTTTGGAAAATCAAAATCTCTATTTGAACAAAAACCTAAATTGATTATGGAAGACATATGCATGTGGTGGTGCACATTTTGTCCACTAATGCCTCACCAAAATACAAACTCTGCCAAATCATTGGACCTGAAAACAATTATTTATTTGACTTAATTTCTATATAGCCCCCTACTTTGTGACCAGCTTCCTTTATGGTCCCTTTTTTTTTCGTAAATTCAAATATGGCCCCCTGTTTTCAAGTAAATGTCATTACTACCCTTCCTTTAAATCCTTTTCAAAATTTAAAATAAAAATAAAATCTTAATTCCACCTCATTTCCCTCACCACCACACATCTCTCTCCATGTCAACTCTCTCTCTCCACATCACCTCTCTTTCCAACTCACCTCTCTCTCTCCAACTCACTCCTCTTTCTCTCCAACTCACCTTCATCTTCTCCGATTAAAGTCGCCGGCCGGAAAAATTTTCCGGCCGGCTACCTCCAAAAAAAAAAAAATTTTCCTCTCATCTCTCTCTAAAAACTCTGACGAAGGGGGTTTCCCTTCGCCGGAGCCGTGAACAGACCAGATCTGGTCTGTTCACGAACAGACCTTACCACGAACAGACCGATCTGGTCTGTTCACGGCTCCGACGAAGGGAAACCCCCTTCGCCGGAGTTTTTAGAGAGAGAGAGAGATGAGAGGAAATTTTTTTTTTTTTTTTTTGGAGGTCGCCGACCGGAAAATTTTCCGACCGGCGACTTTAATCGGAGAAGATGAAGGTGAGTTGGAGAGAGAGAGAGAGAGAGGTGAGTTGGAAAGAGAGAGAGAGGTGAGTTGGAAAGAGAGAGAGGTGAATTGGAGAGAGAGAGAGGTGAGTTGGAAAGAGAGATGAGGTGGAGAGAGAGAGAGGGGTGAGGTGGAAATAACTTTTTTTAAATGTTTTAAATTTAGAATTAAGAAGGGTAGTAATGACATTTACTTGAAAATAGGGGGCCATATTTGAATTTACGAAAAAAAAGAGGCCATAAAGGAAGCTGGTCACAAAGTAGGGGGCCATATAGGAATTAACTCTATTTATTTCTAAATAGATCTCAATATAAATATTGGAGGCAAATTGTCTTTTATGGTTATTTTACTTCAATGACTCATTTTAAAAGTTTCTTTCTCTTGAGAGGGAGGCCCGAGGGCCGCTTGGTACAAAATTTAAAATATATTAACAAAAGGATATTGATAAAAAATCCCCATTTATAGATATAAAAAGAATAAAACAAAAGAGTTATGTTGCTCGAAGGAGGTTCTCTAATCTCCAAACCATAAAAATGAAAAGAAACTTATAGGGATTCTTTCTCTTTCGATCGTGGATCTCTATTTAAAAGAAATACGTAACTGTGCAAAAAGATATTGTTTACGAGAAATAAGAAATTTTCAGGTTTCAAAATTTTATTAGAAATTGTGTTTTTTTAATCAAATTTTCAATGGTAACGTAATTTTTTCTTCTCCATCTCTGACCACAACCACCATTTACATCTTTGTCTTTGTCTCCTTTACTCTCGCTTTTTTCTGCCTCCTCCTACCATCCTACCACCAATTCCGATCATCACTATTTCAGACCATCACCATGTGTCTCATGTCTCATTTTTTCATTCTTTTCTATTTTTCTTTCTATGTTCCAACAAAGCGGAGGACTCGTTTGATGGAACATACTAATTTGGTTTGGAGATTCCCCAGCTAGAAACAATAGTCTCGACGAAGAACCACCTCGTCATCGAAATAGAGAGTGGGAGAAATGTTTATAGTCGGAGATGAAGGTGGGGTTGGAGAATAGGTGGAAGAGGAAGTAAAGGAAGAGAGGAGAGATAAATCTAAACCAAAAGGAATATTAAAGGTCACTAACAATGACTGTTTGTTGAAACTGACAATGACGGTTTGTCAACAACTCTTGTATGCGTGAATTAGAAATGGTAATAAAGGATTGGGTCAACACAATAAAAATAAGAGTTAATTCCTATATGGCCCCCTACTTTGTGACCAGCTTCCTTTATGGCCCCATTTTTTTCGTAAATTCAAATATGACCCCCTATTTTCATGGAAATGTCCTAACTACCCTTCCTTTAAATCTTTTTTCAAAATAAAATAAAAAAAACAAACATAATTCCACCTCACTTCCCTCTCCACCACTTATCTCTCTCCACCTCACCTCTCTTCCCAAATCATCTTTCTCTCTCTCCAACTCACCTTTTTCTCTCTCCACCTCACCTCTCTCTCTCTCCACCTCACTCTATCTTCTCCGATGAAGGTCGCCGGCCGGAAACTACTCAGATAGAGTGAGGTGGAGAGAGAAAAAGGTGAGTTGTAGAGAGAGAAAGATGATTTGGGAAGAGAGGTGAGGTGGAGAGAGATAAGTGGTGGAGAGGGAAGTGAGGTGGAATTATGTTTGTTTTTTTGATTTTATTTTGAAAAAAGATTTAAAGGAAGGGTAGTTAGGACATTTCCATGAAAATAGGGGGTCATATTTGAATTTACGAAAAAAAGGGGGCCATAAAGGAAACTGGTCACAAAGTAGGGGGCCATATAGGAATTAACTCTAAAAATAACATCAAAAATTTTCCATCGAAGTCAGTATCCCAATTTTTTTTTCTTCTTTCTCGATAGCAGTGCCGAACCTTTTTTTGATGAGATAGCTGTGCCCAACTTGAAACAACAAAAAAGAACAGTGTCGAAATTTTTTTACCACATTTTGAGCTAATCTCTCAACATTGTTCCCTCCCCTTATAACCCTCTCCACATACACATGACCATTGACCAATAATTCCAGGGAGCATACTTATTATTCTTACACCTAAGATACATTCATGTACCTAACTTCATTATTTAATTGGATTATTTATTTTTTCTAAAGTTCTGTCATCCTGATTCCCCACAAATTTGAGATTCATAATAAAACAATGAGATATGAGATCTAGACCTATCACAAATAAAAAATATATGTAGATAATATTCTTTTGCTTCATTTTCTTTTTTCTGTTTGGTACATCAATCGTGTAAAACAAAACAGGAACGTATGAAACTAGACTAATTAAGTTGAGTGACAAAATTGATGCGTTTTTTTGTTGACGAGGTCTAGTTTTAATCGACTCAAATCCTAACTATGTTTTATCAACAAAATTTTCGCATAAATTGATGACTCCGTAACTTTTTTAATGGGGTTTTTTCTCTTGAAATATTTTCAACTCTTGTCTATTCTACCTCTCGATTCCTTCTCGCACTTGTTTCAATTATTTTTCCTCTTTTGTCTTACCTAATGTATATCTCAATCTATCTCGAGCTCAATAGCACATTAGTAATTTTAGTTTATGAAGGTGCAACTATTTAATCACAAACACACCATTCACCAACTTTATTGTGTATCCTCTGACCATGAACAAAAGAAATTAAATTTTGAGCCGACCTTTAAATATGCAGTGACACGAAGTGGTGGCATGCTTGGAGAGAATCTATAGCATTGAGTCACCAACAACTTTCAATTTCGTAATAATACTAATGTTTTCTTTGGTGATCAAAAACTAAATATTAGAAGAGTTTTGTGACATTAATCCCAACTCGTATTAGCTGTTATATTGTCATTATTCGCATATCTAATTCTTAAAGACACATATAAAGTACATAACATGATACAAAGAATATAGATGGTCGCCTGTTCGGCGAAGTCTTTTACATGTGTCCCAAGATTAGGTCTTTTTTGTTTTTAAATCATAGAAGTTCTTTTTTATTAGATTAGAATATTTTAACTTATAGTTGTATAAGTGTTAGTAATTTAAAATTAAAATTAGTATTAATATTAATTGTTGTGTGCCGACTTGAAATAATCATATTTGGACTTTGTATTTGGTGAAATCTAATTATGTCATTTTCTTCATTACTTGTCTGGTTCGATTTCTTCTCTAGTTTATGGTCCTCATTTCCTTCACTTTTTCTTGGGTTGGCTTGGCGGTTTGCTTTTTCTTCCTTTTTAATGGGGTCTCTGGCTTTTATGTGGCTCCTACGTCTTTTATTCCCAAGTTTCCATTTTCCAACTCCTTTTCAACCATTAGATTGGACTGTCTATGTGAAAGAAAAGCAAAAAAAAAAAAAAAAAAAAAAAAAAAGAAAATCTTACAAGAAATGAAATTTTGGTACAAACAAAAATCGAGTTGTTTAGGAACATACAAAATATTCTACAGATATAAAGACTTCTTAAGTAAATTAAATCTGACCAAAGAGACGACTTTATTTTGAGTTCAAAATATCATTTGTCTGAGTTGTAACTCTTTATCTTTCACCCCCACAACTGTCTAGAATCACCGCCGTCCACAACCACCACTTCCGTCCACAACCACCAGTATCATTATTTTTATTTCTCCTCCTGTCCTTATCTTATCTCTCTCCTTTGTTTCTCTCTAAAATCCGATGAAGACGGTGAACATGGAAGTTTCTTTTTTCACCAAGGAAGGAGTTACCACCATCCACAAAGAAGGGACTCTCCTTCATTGTGTGAAGGGGATAAAATCTCTTTTCACGACAACAATTCTTGGTTGGAGTGGTAAGAAGTTTAGTCTTCCATTTTAAAGGTGACTGACAATGAAGACGGTGAACATGGAAGTTTCTCTTTTCACCAGTATCATTATTTTTATTTCTCCTCCTGTCCTTATCTTATCTCTCTCCTTTGTTTCTCTCTAAAATCCGATGAAGACGGTGAACATGGAAGTTTCTCTTTTCACCAAGGAAGGAGTTACCACCATCCACAAAGAAGGGACTCTCCTTCGTTGTGTGAAGGGGGTAAAATCTCTTTTCACGACAACAATATTTGATTGGAGTGGTAAGAAGTTTAGTCTTCCATTTTAAAGGTGGCTGACAATTAAAAAAAAAATCTCCCTTCACATGCGAACCGAAAATTCCTTTGCCGGTGATGGACGAAATCCCCCCTTCACTAGCGAAAGAGAATTCCCTTTGTTGGATTATAGAAATAGAAATAAAGGTGGAGAGAGAAAGTGAGAGGAGAGATGAAGCTAACGATGGTGGTGGTTGTGGCCGGGAGTAGTAGTGGGGAGAGTGGAGATGAAAGTTAAGTAGAAAAAACCAAAGAAGTTGATATTTAGAATTAAAACGCGATTTTTCCCCAAATCAGTTAGATTCATTAGAGTTGAATCTAACTGACCCAAGTTCTCCTTCTGCCATGAATATTTTGGATTACTCAAAATGGCTGCAAAAAAGAAGTACTATCTTGGTTTTGATGCATTTTAAGAGTGCCACAATTAGCTTATCCCATGACCACTTATATTTGATGAGTTTCTGAAGTACAATTCGGTACTCTCAATACCACAAATACGTGAAAGATGTCGTTTATGAAATTTATTGATATAATTTAACAAAATTATGAAAGTATGTAGCGAAATGATAAAGTTACAAAAGATTTTGACAAAAAAAAGTTTTCAGTTGATGTGGCGGGTGTGGTTTCAAACTTTGACCAAATCTAGGCCGTTGCGAGATGAAAATCACAACCGCTACATCAGCTGAGATTTTTTTTTTGTCAAAATCTTTTGTGATTTTAGCATCTCTCAAATATATAATGATACAGACGCTACTGAAGATGCGAAGCGCAGTCTCTCCCGATACAAAATAACTCGCACACATATTTGTTTAAACATCTGAAACGTTTTCTTTATCATAGCTTTGCTCAATCTGAGTAGTTTCCGTTGTTAGTTAAAAATCTTTCATTAAAAAGTAGGTAATAAAAGCAATTTGAATCACATAAACACATGGATCTTATATTCCATGCACTCTTAGGCCATGTTTGGCGGACGGGAATGGAATGTGATTCCCGGGAATCACATTCCCGTAACACGATTCCTGGGAATCAGATCATTCAGTTTGATGTTTGATTTGGCCAGGAATAGGAATTCGATTCCTGATAGATTCCTAACTTGGTGTTTGGTTCGTGTAGGAATCGGAATATAATTTTTTGTAAAATTCCTATTATATCCTTATACTACATAAATAAAACGTCAATTTTATTATATACTTTAATCAGTATTATTTATTCAAAATTGCAGATATGAAATAGTAACATGACACACCAATTAAATAGTATTTAAAATGCCAACAACTTTTGGTTGGAGTCGTAAAAGGTATAATCTTCCACTTCGGAGGTCAAAGGTTCGAGGGACGCTGACCATTTAAAAAAAATTATTTAAAATAAATAAAGGTCATGGCTAAATTTTTTTCTTTTTAAACATTATGAAATCGATTGTAGTGAAAAAAGAACAAGAGAATAGGGAAAAAACTAGAGAGGGAGAAAGAGCTACATTTGAGCGAGAGAAAGTATTGCTATGGTGGTGGCTAACCATAGGTTTTTAATTTTTTTAGTTGTGATATTGTGTGGAGGACGATTTTAATAATAGTCATTCTAATATTTTATTAAGGGTGATTTGGTCTATAAATATTAAAACAAAGCATTCCCGGGAATGGGAATCACAAACCCACCCCCCTCCCTGGGTTTGCTATTACCTCATTTTGAGGGAATCCTATTCCCCCGGGAATAGGATTCCCACTGCATTCCCGCGAACCAAACAATATCAGGATTGTTCCATTCCCACGCGATTCCCGCGCGCCAAACATGACCTTATTATTTTTTTGTTGAAAGCATGCACTCTTATTGTTAAAAACATGTACTATTTGATTAGGAAACTGTTATAGGAACATTAGGTTTTTTAAATATAACTTTGGAAGGAGCTAGATTTTCCAAGAAAAAACTCCCACAAGCATAGGATCATATAATATATATGTAATATGTGAGATTGTTTTGAAGTAGTGACTGAGAGAGAAGATAAGTAGAGAAAGAAAGTATATATTTTATTGAGCTAGAGAGAGAAAATATATATCTTATAGAGTTAGAGAAATGTCCTATTACATTATAAGATTTATAAGCCACCAAATGAGGTCATATGTGGTCATCCCACTCATCCCACAAGTGGGGATGAGTTGGAAAGATAGTGTTTCTTGTCATGGTGAAGTGTATCCTCATTATATTTTCTTCTATTTCACTTTCATTTTTCTTTCTTAGTACTATCACATCATCAAAATTATTATTTTCTAAATAGTGAAAGAAAGAAAAGTACAAGATTTATCATAGAAGAAAATAAAATAGAAGATATGTTATAAAGGAGATAGGAATCAGATCAAATTTGAGTTATAAATTACATTTTTATTAAATGAGTACCTATATATAAAATAAATAAATAAATCGTCGAAAGGAATATCTTTAGAATATATGCATATATTGAGAAAATCACCCTTCAAAGATTAAGGAATGTTGAAATAACCAAAAAAAGAGCCATGGTCTAACTATATGAAGATTTAGCACTAAACTATTAGCCCTAATTAATCTCATATTGCTTTCTAAAAGATATGTAAATTCCTCTGTAACCCACTGTCAGAGGAATGGGAGAGGGGGTGCAAGAGGTGCCGTCGCACCGGGCCTCCCTCTCCCAAGGGGCCCCATCGTCCTAACTTGTAAAGACGAATACAACCTATCCATAGATGGACTCTTCGTATAAATTCGCATCCAATTATAACCAACTATTATTGTGTAGCCTAACGGGTGTTCTTGTTAACTCGTGCGTGAGAGGTTGGAGGATCGAGTCCTCCCAAAAGCATATTTTTTTATCAGAGAGTTCCCAAACTGAGTTCCGCTCCTCAAGTTGTTATACTTCTTAGACGATTCTAACTCACGAACATTAGTTAATATGTAGCCTTATTTTTACGTCGAGAGAGGTCAGAGGTAGGTCGAATTGTTTTCCTCTTGGGTTCCAAGCACAATGATATTAATAGTTTCTTTGTCCTCGTGATGTTAGAAGTTCAGTTCCTCCTCGAAAGTCTTATTTTGTCATTTTTTTTCTTTGATTAAATAAAACTGCAAAACAACAAAGAGGGTCGAACTTATATTTCACATTCTAAATAAGAGACACCGCCATATTGTAGAATGTTACTTGTCTCAAGAGAGGTGAAAATACCATAAATTTTGTAGAAATTTCACGTGTCATTTTTTTTATATTGTTACATTAGGGCCCCGACTAAAACTTCGCACCGAGCCCTCAAAATCTCAGCCACGCCAATGCCCACTGTATGCGTGAAGACTTAACTATTAGCTTAATCAAACATCACATATTAATTTAGTTCGAAATTATTGAATTATTAAATATTTTCTTACATCTAACTATATACGTAAAGTGTACAAGTATTGATTCAGTTCAAGGCGTAATATATGTCATCACTCCCTGGATATTACAATATGATATCATATTGATCTATCAAGAAGAGTGGCTTCATGGGGAAAGTTCTCACATCACAATATATAATATAGAGGTGAAAAATTCTATCCTAACTACTGCCGTGATTCGGACCTGCTCATATGTCATTTAAGATGTAAAATGGGTAATTCTTTTACCTAGATCGCTATATCTTTTAAGAAATTTAAATACAAGGAATATGACACCATTTGCCCACCTTGAATCTTTTTTTTGATGAAATTATAATGGACTTCGGTGGAAATAGCATTTGTTTACTACTACACACAATATGTATCTTAAGAGAAACTTCTTTTATACATTCTCACTTAGTTGATTGCTTTAGTTGTACACAATCACTATGTGAAATGATCACTCTCTTGCATCAAGTGTCTCCTATAATAAAATAGTAAAAATGTCTTGGTATGTATTTCGTAGCTCACAAATAATTAGTCTTAAACTTTTATTTTTTATTAGGCTAAGGAGAGTCGCCGAATTTAGACCGTCGATAGACTTTTTGCAAATAATAGGTACTACGATAAATAATAATAATTTTACTATGTTGTCATGTAAACGACAAATCTGGTTATGATTAGATTATTTAATTAGGTTGATAATTTGCGGCATCGATTAAATTATTGTGCATAAACTTATCCTATTTCTATATCAATTGAACATTTAGATTTGAGAGAATAATTGAACTGTGTTAAGGAAGTCTTTCATTGACATAAAATCAAGGGAGATTTTGACATACACCCCCACTTTTATATTGATATTAGGACTACACCCCCGCTTTTTGAAAACTTTTGATTTATACCCCCACATGGACGGAAACCGTTAACTCCGAGTTAGTTTGACTGTGTGCGAGACACATGCGTGAAACATGACATTTTTGCCCCTTTTTGATCGGACGGATATGTGCATCTCTTGAGATCTGACGGTTGAAACAAAAATCTAATATTTAGTAGGGTTGCATAAATTTTTTCTCTCCCACCATTTCCACTACCCAACTACCTGCTCAAATTTTCGCCCTTTTTCTTCTTCAACTATTTTCATCGAAACCTAGGGTTTCATTGTACTCGGCTGGAGTCTTTCATCTCTAACTTCTTGAAATCGGAAGAGAAGGATAGACTTTGTGTTGGAAATTGTTTGTTTCTCTCTCTAAACTCAGCAAAAAACTTTGATCGGGTGATTTAGGGCTACAGATTCAGGGTTTCTTGTGAAAAATACCATTAATGGCTGAAGGAGGAACGTCTGTAAGTATTAGAAACAATTTTGTGTTAAATCTCCCTATTGATGATAACTTAGTATTTTTTTAAAAACTGAATAGTAAAAAAAAATTGTCTTTCAAGAAAAACTGCTATCTTGGTATGTGTTAAAGCAAGGGTACCAAGTTCAATTTATCTTATTCATGAAAATCCAGATGACGAAATGGGGTCTTGAATTCGGGTCTGTGATGTTTCTCCTCTTAATCTACCAACCAAGCCTCCATTTTTTTTAAATTGTTTTGGTTTTCAATGTTTGTTGAGTAACATATGAGCTATATTCTCTTCATCAAAAAAAAAAAACATATGAGCTATATTTATTATGGTTTTGTGTTAAATTTCTTATGTCAGTATTATACCACATTGAGATATCATTATTGAAATACCACATTGGATAAATTACCCCACTGACTTATCAAATAGTTTTTGAGATATCACATTGTATTCGTAATTAGTAGTTGTAAAGATTTGATGCTTCCTTAGTTCTTGAAAAATTAAGATAATTTTGGATAATTGCCTATATAAATTATTGATATTCTCTTTTTGATTAGATGAATGATGAATGTTTAGTTACATTACCAAAATCAGATTTAGTTGTTTCAGTAATATGAGATGTTATTCTATTTTTACTCAAACCACATGGTTATGGGTTGATCTTGCAATTCTGTTACTTTTTTATTTGTAAAGTTTGATCCTCTTTGTTTTATCATTGCTTACAAAGTAGGTTTTGCTCGTGTAAGAAATATTATTGCGAATTATGATGGTCACTGGAGGATTTTTCCTTAGAGGGGAAGGTGGTATTGTGATGATTATTTAAGTGGGAAGATAGCTATATTTGTGAATGTAGATAGTGATGAGCTGAATTTGATAGACTTGATTAATGGGATGGGAAGCAAGAACAGAGATTTGGTTGGGCATAGTATGCTTTTGTTGTATTTGAAACATGGGGTTAAATGCAACATCAACAAAGAAAGTGACTTGCTATAATGGTGGATGGAAGGTGATTTGGATGGTAAAGGAAGGGGGCACTTGTTCTTGGATCATCAAGCTCCATTTGCAGTTCAACCTCCTCAAGAAAGCATGAACCTCTACTGTTCCGACCATTCAAGCAGGAAGTTTAGTGAATCGACCAAGTCCTGCAGTGACTCATTCTCCTTTTGCTTCTTTTTGTGATGGATTGTGAAAGGATATAGCTCAGTGATGATCCTTTGACCTCTTTTTGTTCTTATTTCGAATGTGAAGATGCTCATTGAGTTGTTTTGTTATGAGTGGTCTGTTTTGCGGATACTTGACATGAATTCTGTTTTATTGTGGATACCCAAGTTATAGACACCAACTTTCTTTGTTATGGATGCTCTATTTTGTCGTATATGGTTTATTGCCTCTTTGCTTTTGATGTTGTTTAGATGCTCTCTTGTTGTAAACAAGTTATAGAAATAAAATCTTATTTTTGACAGGAAATAGGTTACTTTCGTTGATGTTGAGGCACATTGATAGACTGTTAAAAGAAGAAAGATTGTTTCTTTCATTACAATTTTGTTATTGGAACTTCATTACTTCTAGTTAATGTTATTTTTCGGAAATTAGGGAAGGGCCCCTACTGTTTTTCAGAAATTAGGGAAGGACCCCCAACCGTCAATCAACTAAAACAAGTAAGACATGAACTAGACCTTACTTGTCGATCCCTTGTTAGCACCTCATCCCATCTTTTCTAAAATTTCAACTTTAAATACTTGCTTCTTTCAATGGAATAAGATGTATGAGAAAGATTAAATTTATAGTGTAAGTTGAAAATGACCGTTGGAGGACAAAATGGAAAAAAAATTCAACAACTATGAAAAGGGGTAAAAATGTCATGTTTCACGCGTGTGTCTCGCACACAGTCAAACTAACTCGGAGTTAACGGTTTCCGTCCATGTGGGGGTATAAGTCAAAAGTTTTCAAAAATCGGGGGTGTACTCCTAATATCGATATAAAAGTGGGGGTGTACGTCAAAATCTCCCTAAAATCAAATTGGAATTTGGAAGTGGTTTCGTTATCCCCAACTATTTGATTAATTTGAATCTTTAAGTTTAATTAGTGTGTTTAATAATGAAGATTGGGTCATTGACTAAGCTACTTGGAAGCATTTAATCTGGTTCATGACAACTACAATTATAGTCTCATTCAGAGGATTAGAATATATGAAAGTAAACTTTCGTATTAACTAATTAGCTTATTGTTAATGGTGCCTAATTAACTTGTGGGCTGCCCTTGGTTTTTCGGTTTTATATGTACTTAGTTTTGTTTTGTATTGAAAAAGCTAAAAGGTGAAAACGTGATTCTAACTTCTAAATATAGTGGTGTGGTTTAAGAAAAATGATTTCCCATCTAGAAACGAGAGTCTTGACATTTTTTATTTGGAAATGTATATATCAGGGTCCCTTTAAAATGTACTACTCTGTAATTTCAGCCCTAGAAGATAAGTCTGGGTGATTAATCTTAGTCATTAAAGAGGATGTGAAGATGAGTTTGGGAAGTTGAATTCAATCGTCTGAGATAAATTTGGAAAGTATAATCTCAGCAATTGGAAAGATTTTGAAGATAAATTTGAGAGATACATTGTCAACCCTTATGGATACATTGAAATGTATAATCTTTAGTCATTAAAAAGATACCTTCTTTCCTAATTACTATGTTTGACCACATTCAAGTTGAACAATACATAGGGAGGTATGGTCAATTAAAACTTTGCTTAATTTGACCTTGATAAACCATTTTGAAGGCCAAGTTTTAAGTTTGACTCAAATTTTAATATGTGGTGTACATTCCAAGATTTTGGGGGAGTATGAATTGTCAAAGTTGGGATATTCTTTTTGAGAATTCTTTTTCCCACCTGCAAAAGGAATATTTTATCCTAAAACTATTAGGGAGTAGTACATTTTGAAGGAACTCTATATATACATTTTGCAGTTTATAAGTTCAGGGAAGTCTCTAGATTCTAGGGACTTTTTTCTTTGAGTCAAATTTTCTTTCTTCCTATTTACTAAGAAAGTACAATTTTTTTAGTTGAGAAAGAAAGTACAATTGATGTTATAAGAAGATTTTGTTTGTCAAAAAGAGATGAAATTCAAATGATGCACTAACTCCTATCAACAAAAAATGTCAATCTATACATCGTGAAACAATGTCTTAATTACAAACTATCTATAACGTTCATATATATATACACACACACGAGGCATCTTAAACTCTTAAAAATGATATGGAACACGAACTTCATCAATTTTATCTACGTATTAGGTTAGAAAGATTGTTCAACAAAAAAAAGGTTAGAAAGATGATTCCAAACCAAAAATGTATTCACCCTAAAAGAAATTAGTTATATACATCGAGAGTCGAACAAAGTAGTGAATATGTTAGTTAATTGGAACACGACATTCCCATATGAAGAACTCTACCAAAAGAGCTCCACCGAAGAGTTACACGACATCTTTCGTGAGGATAGGATGATGTAGTCTCTTTATATTCTTATTTTTAATGGGTCTGAGCCCTCTCATAGTGTACCGTTTCAAAAAAGAATTACTGTAGTTATTATTCTAGATTATTTTTCTTGAGAAAGGAGAAGAAAATGTATCAGATGTACCCGCCTCAAGGTTGGGAGGTGGGGAGTGACTTCAGCAATTCCATGGTCTTTTTTTTTTCTATCAAAACATACCATCAATTCATTGATATAACAGTGAGTTACATTGATGTATGTTATGATTGAAAGAGGAGCTAATAAGAGGTCCAACATGCTTCAACAAAAAAAAAAAAAAAAAAAAAGAGGTCCAGCATGGATGCTAAGTCCATTTCTCCTAGAGCTATATAGTTGCAAGCTTATGAGCTTTGTCATTACATTTTCTATTTACATACAAAAACAAAAGATTTTTACATCTTTCATGATTTTAACCAAATCATTTTTTGCCGTCCAGTAAACTGAGTTTTGCTTGTTATTCAGAAATTGCAAACATTCAGATAATCCCCTTCTAGCTAGACGAATTTAAAACCTGTTTTGAGCTAACAGTCTTTGTAAAGCTGCTAGTCCTTCTCCTTCATCTACGAACATGGAGTAGGAGTGTGTTGCCTGTCACCCGAGTTCATTTCCTGCATCATTATGAAGAACAAATGCCATTTCGAAGAAAAGAGTATTCTTTGCAAAAGAGACATCATAGTTAATCTTAATATAACCTTAGGAGGAGATGCCCATTGTATTTGTAATATTCTTACGCACTGCCCTCTAAGAAATAGAAATTTCTCATGCTGATGCATATATTTCTTAATAGGAAACAACACTAATTCCAAATTCAAAGGTTTGTCTCTAAGAAGCAATATCATGGTCTTCAATGATAGTTTATCGATGTTTCAAGTAATTTCTCCCACCATTTAGGTCCCCTGTGTTATACGATGTAAGGTCCACTCATACAATGTCATGTAATGATTCTTGCAAAGGATATGATTTTTTTTTTTGTTGAAAAGGATATGATTTACTACACACCTCAATATCTTAAACTTGATTTTGTAGGATGTGATGATTTTGTAGGATGTGATTTTATAGGATGTGATGTTGAGATGGCCGAGTTGGTCTAAGGCGCCAGATTAAGGTTCTGGTCCGAAAGGGCGTGGGTTCAAATCCCACTCTCAACAAGTTTTTTTTTTTTTTTTTTTCACATGTTCTTTTTGTTTTCCGTCCATACACACTCCTAAACCAACAATTTTTTCAGTCCTTTTTAACTATGCCAGCTATACTAGAAAAATAGATATATGGATTGTAAGCTTCACCCTTCTTTTTTCTTCCTCTTCTCTGTCTACTTCGAAAACGAGGCGAAAATTAGGTCACACCAAAGGGGCATGTTAAAGTCTAACTTCCATTAAAAGAAGTAAAATCTGGATTTTCCATATAATCTCCACCCACTCGCCCCACCCCCCAAACAAGTGGGCCTAACTGTCTAAGTTTAGTTATCCGAGGTTGGATTTAGAAAATAATACAAAGTTATATAGGCCCACGAGTTTCATTTCTTTTGAACAACAAAGTGGTTACACTTATTGGCTTTTGATGCATCAAAGAATGCAATATGTTCAATAAATCATCAATTCTATCTCCGATGTGAATTAAACTTGGAATTTTTTGCATTTCGAAATAGATGCACTACCGCCAACAGTTGATAGCTCAATTGGTATTTGGTAGTGCATGTACTCCGAAACCTTGGAATTCGATTCCCTTCAGAGGTAAAATCCATTGTCTATTGAACTTTGGGTTAATAAAGGTATACCTAATGTAGTTTGATACTTCAGGTCAATAGTTTAGTTGGACTTTAGACCTGTTTCTGTAATAGTTTATTCGACGTTTATCGTGCTTATCACATCTTATTGATGTATCAATGCCTTTATAGTTTATAATGACTATCGTAGTCAATATCCAAAAATAGATGCACTAATTGAGCTCGTTGTTATTGGACACAATTAAGATGTAATCTGTTGTTCGCTAGTTTCTCGCTCCCTCTAACCCCATGTTTCTCTCCCTCATCGATTCTCTCCCTAACTCACTCAATGTCTCTCCCCTCTCAATCTCTCTCTCCCTACCTCTGTGCATCTCTCTCTATCTCCATGTTTCTCTCTGACTCACTTGAACCCTCTCGGCCTCTCCCTCGTGATGCATAGAGGTGGGAATAGGGCGATGTCGGATGCCCACGGACTTGTCGTCTCACTTGGTGGGGCAGGTCGCACTCTAGAATTTTATATCCATTAGAGGTATAGAGCAGACACGGGCGAGTTATTTTCAGAATCCTGGTGTCCAAAACCCATTTAAACCCGTTTGATCTTTCGAATTTATCGAGTATCAGACGGACCTAATTTAGGTTTGTATTATCCAAACTAAGGGCACCTTTGAGCGCTACTCAAGAGAGCCACACCTTCAGACACTATCGAAATGAACTCACCAATGTCAATGCCCAATATCACATTATCACTTGAGCTTAATGAAATTTAGAGAAGCTCAATCACCATATGTGAAGGTCATCCAAATGTGATCTTTCTTTATGATGTGGATGAAATCACTTCTATTTCCTCCGTATTCTTGAATGGGCAATAATTTAATCAGTTGGCGAGGTCCACAAATATTAACTTGTCCAGGCTGGTGGAGTTGCCTTCGGGTTTCGAGATGTCCATAGGAGGTTTCTATAGGCTCTAATGGACTCAGGTGTCTATAATGATTTCCAGATCTTGGATATTTTCCCCAGCCCTATGCCTGCTTCTAACTTTCTCTTGCTCCTCCATGTTTCTCAATTGATCTCTCCCTCTCCCTCTCAAACCTCCCTTGCCTTTCCACTGTACCCTAGGTCCCTAGCAAAGAGATACCCTTCTGTTGGCTGCCATTGATCCTTCTCTTTCTTTTCTGGGTGAGTTTAAAAAAAAAAAATTGGTACAAGTCAAGGTCTGGGTTGTGGGATATGAAAAATTGATGGTGACTACATTAAACCAGAAGAATAGCCCACTAGAATCTAGTAAGCTCATGTAACAGCCTTAACACGAACCAGGTTCCCTTCAATAACAAAATCAAACTAATTCACAACGTATTAGGTAAGAATTCGATCAAAGCCTGTCTTGTGTACCACATAATATTCGTACTTTAATACTGATAAAACCAAATAAAGAAATTGGGAACAATAAAATACAAATCGTATATAAGTCCGCTAGAAAGATTTAAACAAAAAAACCAAACTCTATGCACATAACAGTCATAATCTTAACAAAATAGCACAAATTTCTACGCGTTCTTGTTACCGTACGAACCTTGACCTGATTCATGGTTAAAATGTTTAGTGTAGACCCGGTGTCGTCGCTCTCTTGCATAAATTACCCAAAAGATCAGAGAAAGCATCACAGCAACCGACACCATAACCAATCCCACGTAGGTCCATTTACTATTTCGTATTAGTCCAGGACAATAATCACTTTCGATTTTTGAGAACGTGTCCCTCACAAAAGTGCAGTCTTGGAGATTAACTAGAACAGGCCCGTAATGATGAAGCGCATAACTCACATTCACTGCTGCACTCATCTCGGTGTAATACTCTGGAGTCAGACGACCCACTGTCGTGCAAATCCCTGCCGATGAAACTTCACAAACATAACTCTTCCACACCTGCATGAATTCGAAGAAACAGATGATAAAATGTCACTCGGTCCTTCAATTTATACATGTATATAGAGAGAGAAATGTCACTCGGTCCTCCAATATATATATATATATATATATATATATATATAGAGAGAGAGAGAGAGAGAGAGAGAGAGAGAGAGAGAGATGTTGTTTACCTGTGGGGCGTTAGTCAAATTCACTTCACCTGTCGCGCATTGTCGATCAGTCCAGTCATTATTATATGGATCACAGAGTATAGGAATCGACGGGCCAGACTGGTTGTAGTATACAGTAGGAAAGCTGGGTGAGAAGTTATTGTTCGAAATATTGGTGATGACTAGGTTCACCACATTAACTAATTGGCGTGAAGCATCTTTGGTTCGTTGTAGGGTCTCATTTGCAGTTGCACTATCGACACAGGGTAGAATATCATCAAGAGCTGTAGAAGCAGTCGGGTGTTGGACCCACTCGTCCATCGCCACACACGAGTCCGCAACAACACTAGAATTCAAGGAAACTTGTTAGATTTATGTGTACATGATATAACAAAACAGAACCCTTTTCAACAGTATATCTTGTGGGAAGTGAAATATAGGGAAGAATCTCTACCAGGCGATGAAGAAAGTTCAAAAGACTATCACTAATTCTCAAAAGACTATCACTAATTCTCAACTTTGACTCTCTCTCTCTCTCTCTCTCTCTCTCTCTCTCTCTCTCTCTCTCTCTCTCTTCATAATTGTTCTCTTCTTATACTTACTCTTCTTCTGTCGCTTTATTTCAATCTCATTATTCCAATATTTCTCCTTCTCAACCTCGGTAGCTTGTCGTCCTCTATTTGAACTTTGGAAGAGATTTCGACTGTGCGAATGAGAACTCGCGTTCTCTAAGAACAGTAAGACCATGTTTGGCACGCGAGAATAGAAAGCAATTACTAGGAATGGCATTCCGAAATAATGTTTGGTACATGAGAGTTGGGAATGAACGAGGACTCTTTTACCTAAGAGGCACACGTTACTCGTAAAGGGGAAATCCGAAACCTAGGGGGTAGGTCAGCTAGTGATTCCCTTTCCCTTGGAATCGTCAATCAAATAACCTACGACAAAATCAATCTTTACCAATCCTATTCAAGACCAAATTAAACAATATCGTACGGTATTCAAGGAATTACATTACGGGATTGTCATTCTTGGTAATCTCATTCAATTACCATGCACCAATTATGGCCTAAGAGGATAGGAAAGATAACACATTCATACTGAAAATGCCCGAATCAAATCCCAAAGATAAACACAATTGAAAAGCCTAAGCAAACTCACTGTTTATTTAAGTATTAATCAACTTTCTAAACTAGAATATATCAGTTCAAAAGCTTGGTTTTCTGTTTTCCTATCAGAAGTACGAAAAAACGCGACCATTACTGGCCAATTATTCAACAGTACGTCCATAAACAAAATATAGAAGAGAAGCTTATAAAAATGACAAAATCGTATCTATTAGACTTACTTGTGAAGAAGGAGAAATACTCCGCACAAGACAAACGTTCCCGTAACAAGAATCCATCCAATGACAACCAAGCTGTGGCAATTTAATATCAAGAATTTTGTAATCAAGAAACACGTTCAAAATTAGAAATCATTTTGTAAAATGTGATAGATAAGTTCGTATGGAAAGGTAATTAAGATGTTGCTCAACTCACATAGACACAATAAATTTCAGACCGAATATAGAACATACTGCAAGTAAACAAAACAATTGATCAAACGTAAGAAAAATTTTGTCAGCAGGCGAACGACTACGAAGATTTTCAAAAAGTAGTTTAGAAGATCGAATTTTCTTACTGAATCCAATAAACGCCAGGAGGATCATGACAGAAGCCAATATGATAAGAATCAATCTCCTATATGCAGATAAACAAGGAAAAATTCATTAATACAAATACTCTGTGAGGAACACAAAGAATAGATTCAAAGATTTGAAGTTTCAACTTACACAATGTCTAAGACAGTGTGTATCTGCTTCTTATTCTCATCAGTTCGCTGAGATAGATTTGTAGCAGAAGAAGTCATCTTTTTTTGAACATCGTCAATTTTAGTTTGCAAATCAGGTGGTAGTAAGACCTTAGCCACGGTGATCTTCTGAGCTGAATCAAGATAATCTGACACGTTTCTAAGGTTTTCTGCTGTTAAATCTGCTTGATGCACGACATAGTTCAAAGTATCTGTTGTGCTATCATGAAATTTCTCTTGGGAAGTATACAAAACAATACACCCAATGCTGAAACAATGAAACAAAACATTTTAGTTTTGAAGATTCAGAATCGGAAGAGATGACAACAACCCACAACCCAACTTGAACGGATGGCCTAAAAGTGAATAAGTTTAGGGTTTTAGTCATTAGGATTTTGATGGTATGATTAAACTCCTAGTAGGTTTATTCACTAGGTAGCCAAATGGGAAGACCTGAAATGCACAATCCTGCTTACAGACTAAGTAGAAAACCATTAACATCAACCTAAAATACCCATCAATGAACATAAGAACTTACATTGCCGTAATCGTAAAGAGTATCAGAAGGATAAGCGAAAGAGCATATGCTGTTCGAGAATAGCCATATGGCTCTCTTGGGCAACAACAATAACAGCAACAAATGAGCCCTAATGATAGCCCAAAGACCACAAACCAGATCACAGCTACCACAAACATAGGAACAGCAGTGAAACCTACAGACTGGATTTAAAATGTAAAAACAGATCAGAGATTTGATATAAAACCCTAAACACAAAAAATAAATCAATTTAAGAAAAAACCCATGAAATTTCACAAAAAATAAAAGTTATTAAGAAAAACTCAAAGATCATTGATCACAAAATTTCAATTTAACCCAAGTTAGATAATTGAATATAAAATTCAGAAAAAGGAAAACAACCCAAGTTCATAATAGAATAATAATCCCTTGAAAAAAACCATAAAATTAGAATAACTCACAGCCCAGTAATGTTGTTCACTAATATTCCATCCACCAGTATATTTATCAAAGTGATTAAGAGGATCTTTCCTGTATGTTCTTTTCTTAGCTAATATAAGAGTTGAATTGTTTACAATACTTCCATTTGCTTCAACACCAACAGAAGGATCAGATGATTGAAGCAATCTTTCAACTCTTCCATTCTCATAACTTTTGCCTGGTTTTACAGAAAATCATACAAAAAAAACCCATTTCTCAAACAATGTATATAGAGAAATCCAAGGGTTTCTAATACTAAAATTTGGGGGAAAAGACTACCTACCCATTTACAGAAAACATACTAAAAACATTACCTTGATGAAGTATGACTGATTGAGGGTTTGTAGTTTCAGAAAATCCATTGGAAAAGAAGAAAGTTGATATTGTGAAGATGATTGTTAGTAGAAAAAGACTTGCTTTTGATCTAAACCAAGACATACTGATCATATCTCTATCTGTAAAACCGATCAAAGTACCATAAAAATTGATTTTTTCTTTCCCTCCTTGTTGGGTTGTTCTGTTTTGATCAGTAGAAAGAGAAGAGATTAGAAGCTTTAATGAACATAAACAGGTGTGGGTAAGTAAGAATTTTAGAGAGAGAAAAGGGTTTTTGAAGCTAAAAAGATTTGTTTGAATTTGCAGTTTCAGAAAGGGAAAGGTAGGGGTCGGACCATAGGACATGTGCCCCTCCATTTCCAACTTTCTATAAACCAGATAGTCACTGTGGGGGAACGGGAAGGGAATGCCTGACTATAAGCGCCCCATTTTATTGGTGTAGACGCCCCTTCTACCCATAAACCCCTAACAAATTTTGGCTGTAGAGGAGTGCTAATAACAATAAAAACAGGAGCTATCACAACTCTTCCACAACATTACCTTCCAAAGGTTGGGTAGGATTGGTGAAACTTTTCAAATGACTAAAATAACCTCTAAGATATAATATACATATCAAACATTATATAAAGAAAATCCTAAATATATTTAAAGATCTATGGGAATGGGACTACACCTTATGTGATATGAACTCATAAAATCAATTTTCAAGGATTATAGATATATTTGGTAATAAATATAAAAAAAATCATGTAAGGATTATTGTATATTTGTGACAAATCTTAAACTTACAAAATAATAAATAATCACAAAAAACAATCCACACAAAAATCCTTATAAATGATAAATACTTTGATTTGTTGCGTGTAATGGTTTTGAATTATCATGAGTTGATTGCACGCATTGTTTGTATGCTTTCTTTTATTAATTTATGAGTTTCACTTCATTACTCATGTATATTTTCTTATGGTAGTTTTTCTTCTTCGTGTTATTGATATCTAGATATTTGTTTCTAATAAAAATGTCAATTATTTAACGAACATATGCATCAATATATGATTAATTATTGACTTATTCTCCCTATGAATATGAACTTATGTGTTTCACACCAACAATGTGAGAAGCAATTGCTTGAGTGGAAGTTTTTATTAGTTGGTTGCACATCTATTTTATATGTTAATTCTCCATATATTTGGCAGAAGAAATTGGCTTATCTATTACAATTTCTTTACTTTTATTATTGGAGGAAACTAAAATCATTGTAATGTTTTTTTGTTTCATGTAACTCTTTTAACTATTATTTTGAAAGGGGAATGTGTTACTATATTATTTAAAAGTCGTCAATTACTAAACTTAATGGTGCAAGAAATGTGTTTAATATTGAAAAGTTTAAATAAATTTATTCATTTACATACTAATAGTTATGATATAAATTAGTAAGCATGGGTAAAGAGTCCTTGCAGAACAACTCTATAGTCCCCTTCAACAAAAAAAGAAAAAGAAAAAAACTCTATAGTCTATACCATAATAGAAGGTCTCTATCAAATTATGATGTTGAATAAGGGTATTTTCGTCATTTATATTACTATTAGCTGTTGTGTCATTTTCATGAATCCATATGAAATGAGGGTATTTTTGTCATAGGACTATATTGGGCACTGGCCCACGACTAGGAAAAGAAATGTATGCGAGTCTAGGCCCCCTGATTTGTCGCTAATTCTTTTTGGTAGAGTCAAAGTTTACACGCGGCAACTGGTTAACAGCTAATAGGTCCCACAACTTATTTCTTTTTTGTTGAAAGGTCCCACACCTTTTTTTTTTAAGTAAAAGGTCCCACACGTTATGTTTTTATATAAAATCAAGCCAGGAACAACCGAACAAGTATCCCATTACTTTTTCTCTTGTTGGAACTAGTAGTACATTAGTTAGGCATTGGAACTAAACACATGGTAGGATGGAATGTTGGAATTTTTGGACAATATTAATAAAATTAATACTATACTAATTAAAAGTTAAAAGTAAATAATTGTGACTATTGACAATAATAGTTTGAATTCAAAGTTGAAAGAGATTTGTAAATTTGTGACTATTCACATTAATAGTTGAATTCAAGTTTAATTACTAATAGTTATCTTTTGGAGAAGATACAACTTTTCATTATAGATGTCTTTTGATTTCTATAAATAAGTGTTTCTCAAATCTGATTTGGTGATCAACACATATCAAAGTGTAGAGAATTTGAGAGAGAAGAAACTATTATATTAGTTTTTGTGCCAACAAATATATTTGCCATAATCTTAATGTTCTTATGCTCCTATCGTGAAATCTTCATTAATTACTTGATGCAGTTTCACAAAGGCTTGTCATATCTTGGGAAGCAATTTGCCTTGAACCTTCAAGTAATCTCGATCGAGAGGGGGCAAATAATGCTTTAAGGAAAGTGTACTTAGTACACGTTTCAAGCCTCCAATCTCCATCCCTCTTATTTGTATATCCGAAGACAATTTCCTCAACATGGAATGTTAAGATCTGCAATTGGTTAAGTCAACAATCTTCCACCTTTACAATATGAGAAAAACCAACTCTTTAACACTTGGAAACACAATGTTTGGTGAGTTTAGAGCATATTTTTGTCATGTATGGAATAAGCAAAACGCCAGAATACTCGGAGATTATGCTAAATACAGAGCATAAAGAATGAAGTGAGAAGGAAGATATCTTGCGTGAATTGATTATGGAAGACAATATAGAAAACAAGGAGTTCTTTGTGAGTGTTGGCATCTCTGCCTAGTTTATTCATCCTACTAGCACTATATGTAAATAAGAGCCTCCTAGTTCCTATCACGAGCCAAAGATTGATTCCATACTATCATCTGGAAGCTTCTGTGACACATGTACTAAAAGCATTGTTCGTCAAACACAAGTCAGCTGTAACACCAAGTTTGTGAATAACCTCGACTAAAGCAAACTAATATGTCTATTGACAACAAAATTAAAAGAGATTGTCACACTAAAGTGTTCAAGAGAACTAAAGTGAGGAACACACTGGCACATCTTACAAGCCTACTAGTCGCTCTTGTCATTGGCTGATGACATTAGGGTTTTCAGATTCTTTCAGGTGAGACCTTTTACAAAAATCAATACGTCATTTATTTATACATATTTTGTTAAAAACTCTTGAAGTATAAAGAAACATCTTACAAGCCTACTAGTCACTCCTGTCATTGGTGATTAAATCAGAATTTTCAGATTCTTCTAGGTGAGACCTTTTACAATAATCAATACCTCATTTATTTATAATATTTTGTGTTGTTCTTCCGGTTGCAAATGTCATGATGCTTGATAAAAACACAAAAAAGTCCTAAAGTGCATTCTATATCTTCAATTACTTTTACCTTTTTTCTTCTTTTTCTCTTTTATCTCCTCTCTCCTTTTTTTTCATTCATCAAATTATACTGTAAGAAATCAAGTAAATTGCACAGATAAAATAGTACCAGAAGCACTGGAAATTTTAGTGTATGTTGGTTACTACTACATTTTATTTGTTTGTCTTACCTCTAGCTAGAATCTATAATTGATTTACTCTGTTTGCTAATACTATATAACTTTTCAAAGATTTGTAGACGTTTTCAATTTTTGTTGTCTGGCATATGAGTATGTGACAGATGTTGTGGTAGCACGACAAACACACGACAACGTGAATAGTATAAATATCCATTGCTTTAATTAAAAATTCTTATAAACTATTAAGGGACCATGTGATGGCACTTATTAAAATACACATTGTCTTGACTATATTTGTATAATTGCTGTCTGGTATTTATTCTCTTGAAAAGACGAAAAGTTGTTTTTATTCGAATTCATGTCTCAAATTACTAATAATTTAAATTTTGAAGTCTCTTATAAAAATATGGTGACAAATTTTAGGCTCCGGATGTGGCAAAGGTGAATAAACAAATTAACAAGGTTTAGAGCGGGAGTTGCATTATGTGGCAGAATATTGATTAATGCTAACAACAATGTGTACATATACCTTTTTTTTTTTTTTTTTTTAATCGTGCCAACATTACGACTATGCTTAATATATATCTATTTACATATTGGAGAAGGTTTGTTTTTTTTGGGGTTTTTCCAATATGTTCTCCCATAACTCATAGATTTACTTATTTGCTTCTTTATTCTTGGAAAAAATTGAAAAGAAAATTTTTGTGGGTTTCTAGTGGAAGATGGGTGTATGTGGAATTGTGTAGTTGATGGAGGTACCAATAGCGAAAAACAGGGTGATTATAAAACTTCGTCTAATGTGTTCAAACAAAGGAAAGTATGTAAGCACCACCATTTTCAAACTCCAACCAGCTAAGGCACACCAGCAGTACTTTTCCACCCCTATTTCCATTCCCCATACTCCTCTCTTTCAATATAGGAGATGACAAAGTTATAGATAGATCCTACTTAATTATATGCAAGTAAAGAGAGTTGTTTTTCTTTTTTAATTGTTCAACGTGCCTCGAACCCTTAACCTCTAAGGTGGAAGACTATACCTCTTACCACTCCGACCTAGAGTTGTTGGCGTAAAGAGAGTTGTTTCTAAACAGTAAGATATTTGAACCCTAATATCTCTAGTGAAGAGACGTACATATTACCATCCAACCAAAGTGAGGCTAACTATTTCAAGTTTTCAACATAAGAAAAGTGAGGTTACGAACCAAAGAAAGTTACACTATATAAAAACAAGGTCTCTAGCGCATGACTTCTGACTTAGTTTTTCTAACCTCTCTGATTCCATTAGATCAACCTCATGGATATAAATGGCGAAGATGAAGAGGTTAAATCAAGTGTATCACAACTCTTAGTGTTGGTGAAATCACTTCTCTGCGGATGTAGTACTAATCGACCTTGGTACAAAGACATTCGCTTGGTGAACTTCATCCTCATTGGGATGCCTTTGACCTTTTGTAACATAGATGTTTTAATTTATGAGGTCTCCCATCCTCATCTAAGGATTTCTAAACCTTGGCTTCTTCATTTGACACTTGTATAATACAAATTTTGCCGTTTCCAAAAGAAAAATGCAGAAGATGGAAAAATGACAAATAAACATAATGGACGTTAAAATATATTTAGCTTTACTAATATGAGAAGTAGTATTATCACTTACAATCTTATATTAACACGAATAATACAGTTTGTTCGGTTAATTCTAAATTAACAGTATTCTCAACGAATAATATAGGTGCTACATCAGCCCATAGTATTAAGACTCTCAGTCTGAAGGCACTCGGACGGAGCCTAATCCATGTTGGGTTTGAATAGCACGGACTAGGTCCAGTCCGAGTGCCCTTGGGCTAATTAGTCTGAGGCCCACAAAAGATGGCAAGAGAGGAGAGGGCTAAGAGCAAAAAGGGCGCCGATAGAGGCACCCAATTAACATTTCCCGTGTACTAATATAGAGGAGATCTATGAGGAGTTCCTTTTCTTCTACTAATACTTGTGGTATTATCTTCACTATTTGAAGCCTTATTGATTGATCTTCCACACACATATACTCCACTTCTTTTCTTCCTCACAAATTCTGTACACAAAATGCTGCTCATATTTTCCGAACAAGAAGACGAACTCAATGGCTCATCATGATAATCAATGAGAGTCGAGTTTGGTGTTTCGTAGGTCATTTCGTCATCGCCGGAGTTATAGAGAGGGAACATGAAATTTGAGCTAAGTTGTTGTGAGTTGCAAATCCTTAAGTAAGGTGACAAATTCTTCTTATGTTTCAATACAAAATCAACCTGTCCATAATAAAATCACTTTGTCAATTAAATATCATTTCCTAAATGTTAACCTCACTGCTGAGCAGTTGATAACAGAGTAAAGGTTTTCATAATTTAATGATTTTCAGTGAAGATAATCTCGACCACCATTACAACATTTTCACAAAAAATAAAATAAAATCGTCCTCCAATTTATCTGCACATGGACCCTACTAATAGCACAAACATATCTTAATCATATATATCACTGGAGAAATTAGATTATTTCGTGAGGATTATATTACCATTTTATGTTTGTATCAATCCGTTTGAATAATCCTATATCAAGTAGGATATATTACTCCTTTCTAACTAATCCTATATTAAGTATGATTTGTATTGCCTATATAATGGCAACCTTACTATTCAATGAAATATACAAAAATCCTTTTATCATTATGGTATTAGAGCAACTATACGCTCCCTGCTCAATCTCACTTTAAGTTTTTTTTTTTTTTTTTTTTTTTTTTTTTTGAAGTTTTCTTTTAGTTACCTCAAATCTCTACTGTTTCAACTATTTTCAATGGAAAATTCTAATATAACATCATTGTCTATCAATACAATGAGTCATGTTATCCCAATCAAATTACAAAGTGACAATTACTTGGCCTGGAAGTCAATGTTCTTACCAGTGCTTAAGAAATTTAGAGTCACAGATCTCATAGAAGGAACTCGGCTTTGTCCACCTCAATTTATCGATGAGGAAAAGAGACAATCGAATATTGTGAATCCAGAATACATAACATGGGTAGAAGAAGATCAAACCCTTCTTATCTGGTTAAACTCTACATTATCTGAGTCAGTAATCCCGTATGTAGTCGGAGTGGCCTCTTCAAGAGAGCTTTGGTTAATCTTAGAGGATACTTTTTCAGCAGCTTCGACTGCTCATGTCCTCCAACTTCAGGATAAGTTAAGAGATTGCAAGAAAGGGTCATCCTC
Organism: Eschscholzia californica; assembly: GCF_041429995.1. NCBI lineage: Eukaryota > Viridiplantae > Streptophyta > Magnoliopsida > Ranunculales > Papaveraceae > Eschscholzia > Eschscholzia californica. The sequence continues at coordinate 47,625,369 of NW_028238472.1, forward strand.
TATTGTTGAATATCTATCTGAGATAAAGAAATTAACAGATAGCCTTGCTGCTGCTGGTTCCCCAGCATCAAAAAATGAAGTTATCGTAACAATCCTAAAGGGTCTTCCAGCTGACTATGATTCCTTTAGTACGTCTATTAGAGTGCGCAACCCTCCAGTAACCGTGACTGAATTACATAACTTACTTCAGAGTGAAGAAATTACTCTAGCAGATAAGAATAAGGCTAGTCCAACCAATTTAGTTCACTCCCATGCCTTTTTGGCAACTTCATCAAAACCAAAATTTAATAGTCCCAATCAATATCAATCCAACAACAATCAATACAATAATCGTGGTAGAGGTTTCAATAGAGGAAGAGGCTCAGGAAGGTTCTCTTCTAATTACTTGACAAATTCAACACATACTACATTTAACCAACCTCGACCTTCCTTCTCGTTTAATCCTGATAAACCAACTTGCCAGATTTGCCACAAAATAGGGCATACAGCTATGGAATGTTATCATCGTATAAATTTTGCTTACCAAGGTAGATCACCACCAACAAATCTTGCTGCCATGTTGGCATCGGCTAATGTTCTTGGTCACAATCCATGGTTCGCAGATTCAGGTGCATCCAACCATGTTACTCCGGATTTATCAAATGTTGCTTCAAGTTCATCTTACAATGGTACAGACCAAATATCAGCTGCTAATGGTGAAGGTATGAGAATTCAAAATATTGGTCAGTCTTCCTTTATCAATAATAATCGAAAATTCTATCTTAAAAATATTCTTCATGTTCCAAAAGCTTCTCACAATCTATTATCTGTTCATAAGTTTACTTCTGATAATTGTTGTTCCTTAACATTTGATCCTTTTGGTTTTCTTGTCAAGGATCTCTTCTCGGGCCAGACGCTCTTCCGCGGGCCCTCTAAAGATGGTTTATATCCTCTTCGTCTCAGTTCTACTTCTGTTTCTCGTTCTGCTACAGCTCTCTCGGTTTCTTCTCCATCATCACTCACATGGCATCGACGACTTGGCCATCCATCTTTTCAAACTTTGCAGAAACTCAAGAATTTACTTCCTTCATTTTCTAGTATTCAGCCTATCTTTTGTAATGAATGTCAGTTAGGACGCAGCAAGAAACTCCCATTTTCTCCATCTATAAGACGTGATTCTGCACCTCTACATACTTTACATATTGATCTTTGGGGTCCGTCTGCTGTACCTACAATTAGTGGTTACAAATATTATGTAAACATTATTGATGACCATTCTAAATTTTGCTGGATTTTACCTCTTGTTGCTAAGTCTGATTTTCGTCATGCATTTATATCTTTTAAATCAAAAACAGAGAATCTGCTTGGACAAACAATTAAAATCATTCACACTGATGGAGGTGGAGAGTTTATTCATAAAGAACTCTCTCAATTCTTAACAAAATCAGGTATCACTCATCATTTCACATGTCCCCATACTCCTGAACAAAACGGAGTTGCCGAGTCTAAGCATCATCATCTACTTGATCTCACTCACACCTTTTTGATTCAAGCCAATCTTCCTCCTCAATTTTGGCTTGAGGCCTTGCTCACAGCAAATCATTTAGTAAACATTCTTCCCGCTAGGTCTCTAAATTTTACAAGTCCATGGGAAAAATTGTTCCAACACAAACCTGATTACTCCGTGCTTAAATCATTTGGCTGCTCTTGTTTTCCGTGGTTAAGACCATATGCTTCCTCTAAGCTTGCACCAAGAAGCCTCGAGTGCATCTTCTTAGGATATAGTAGTTCACACAAAGGATATCGTTGTCTTCATCCTTCTTCAGGTCGCATATACATTTCTCGTCATGTAGTCTTCAATGAAGACTCATTTCCATACTCAAATATTATAAAATCATCTCCATCGGTTTCTTCTTCATCACCTGCTATCTTTTCTCCATTTCCATCCTATATACACCAAATCTCTTCTCATATTCTCCCTTCTAATGTTTCAACAGATACAACTAGCCCAACAACTAATTCTGGAAACCAATTGTTATCTCGTAGCCTTTCACAGTCAAACTCTCCAAACTCACCCATGTCACCCTTATCTACACCAATTCATACAACTACTACACCTTCTTCTCATTCACTTGCTACATTGGATTTTGCAAATCAATCTTCTTCAGCTAATTCACCCGTTGAATCTCCACATATTTCTCCACTGTCCTCATCCCATTCATCTCCTCTTGATATTCGTCCTTCTCATCCCATGATAACACGATCAAAATCAGGGATTTCCAAACCCAAAATCTTTTTAGCTACCAAACACCCCATTCCATCTGCTCTTCTTGTTCACTCTCTCCCTCCAACTCCCACTTCTTACACTCAAGCCTCAAAAGTTCCAGAGTGGCAAAATGCCATGGCCTTAGAATTTAAAGCCCTTCACCAAGCAGGAACATGGTCACTTGTACCACCTCATCCTTCACAACATGTTATAGGTTGCAAATGGGTATATCGAGTGAAGCAAAAATCAGATGGTAGTGTTGAACGATTTAAGGCACGTTTGGTTGCCAAAGGTTTTTTACAACATGAAGGTATTGATTACTTTGAGACATTTAGCCCAGTTGCGAAGCCTACTACTATTCGGGTTCTCTTAACTCTGGCTGTTAACTTCAATTGGCAGATTCGACAACTTGATGTGAGCAATGCATTTCTTCATGGAAATCTAACTGAAACTGTTTATATGCAGCAACCTTTGGGTTTTCGAGATCCATCATTTCCTGATTATGTATGCAAACTTCACAAATCAATTTATGGCCTCAAACAAGCCCCTAGAGCTTAGTATGAACGATTGGTCGATTCGCTTCTAGCTTTTGGTTTTACAAAGTCCAACTCTGATTCAGCCTTATTTGTTTGCTCTCATGATGGTATTCTTATTTTTATACTTGTTTATGTCGACGATATCTTGGTAACAGGAAATTCTGTTGAGGCTTGTCAACTATTAATTCATCATCTTGGCCTATGTTTTTCTATGAAAGACTTAGGTGATCTACATTACTTCTTGGGTTTGGAGGTTCATCGTGATTCTAAAGGACTGTTTCTTACACAATCTAAATATGTACTTGATCTATTAAACAAATCAGATATGATAGGTGCAAAACCGTGCTCAACGCCATTGGCATCTTCAACCAAGTTATCTCCTACAGATGGGTTACCTTTAGAGAATCCAACTTCTTATAGAAGTTTAGTTGGTGCTCTTCAATATCTCACTTGGACTAGACCCGATATTTCGTATGCGGTTAGTCAAGTTTGTTTGTATATGCACAAACCCACTACCACACATTTGTTGGCTGTTAAGCGTATTTTAAGGTATCTAAAGGGCACTCCTCACTATGGTATTTCTATATCTAAAACATCAAATATCTGCCTTCATGGGTTTGCAGATGCCGACTGGGCTGGAAGTCCAGTTGATCGTCGGTCCACTACTGGCAACATCATATTTTTAGGGGGTACCCCTGTTTCTTGGATGGCAAAGAAACAACCAACAGTGTCACGTTCGTCTACTGAAGCGGAATACCGATCACTTGCTCATTGTGCAGCAGAAGTTTTATGGATTTGTTCTCTACTTAAGGATCTTCATCAACACCTTGTCTCTCCTCCACGTCTATGGTGTGATAATGTTTCTGCCCTTGCCCTTGCTTCGAATCCGGTATTTCACTCGAAAATCAAGCATCTTGCCCTTGATTTTCATTTTATACGTGAGTTGGTTGCATCGAAGCTGATTAGTCTGAGTTACATTCCCTCATCTAATCAACCAGCAGATTGTCTCACAAAGGGTTTACCTTCTCCACAATTCACTTCTATAAGGTCCAAGATGAAAGTTCTTCCAAGCCCTTTCCTCTTGAAGGGGGGTAATAGCACAAACATATCTTAATCATATATATCACTGGAGAAATTAGATTATTTCGTGAGGATTATATTACCATTTTATGTTTGTATCAATCCGTTTGAATAATCCTATATCAAGTAGGATATATTACTCCTTTCTAGCTAATCCTATATTAAGTATGATTTGTATTGCCTATATAATGGCAACCTTACTATTCAATGAAATATACAAAAATCCTTTTATCATTACCTACATGCTATATATCAAACTCATGGGGAAATTAAGCAGATTACTTTATAATTAAGGATCATATATAGTATTTCAACCATGTGATTTATTTGCAAAATGAGAAAAAAAAGGTCTATAAATAAAAAATTACCTTACAACCAAGAGAGCAATGAATATAAGGCTCTTGAAGGCTTCTATCACATGAAGTACAATAATTGCCAGAACCTTTAAACTGTCTACTCTGAGGTCTCTTCTTAATGAACACTACTTTTGCACTGTTAATTGTGTAAGACTGCAAAAATTTAACCAAAATAAATACAAAAATTTGATATATTAATACAATCAAGATGTTCGAAATTCTATTAGTGAACTAACCTGAACATATGAACAATCTATGAGCTTCTCAAGGTCTTCGAGTCTTACGACATCATGATAAACATATCGACGAATCTGAACTAATCGATGATAGCGATGTGAAGGCAAACAATGTGAGCAAATGCTAGTACAACAATCTAAACAAAATATATTTTTCTCATTCTTCTTTGATGTTTCATGAATTGAACACCCAACAAAAAACTTTTGTTTGTATAAAGCTTCCAACCATGCAGGCTTTTCAATTCCCTAAACACATTAATATGAAAACGAAGTAAGCAAAATTGAACCAAAATAATGAAACTCTAGAGACTTTGATAAAATTGGAGAACTTTGAGAACTCACCATGATAAAGATGGAATGGTGAGCAAATAATTGCTCAAGGTTAGGTATTAATGGAGAACACTGTCAAAAATGAAGAGAAGGGGAGATGGGGGAATTAGGGTATGGGAGAAAGAGAGTATTTATGGAGGATCACAAGAGAAGAGGGGGCATATATTTATTCCTTTGTGAGATAAGACACACATATTGTCATGAAGCTAGTCTTTGTTGGAGTGAGAGAGAGGTACTATACTACTACTACTACTACTACTGTAGTAAGGAGGAAAAAGTGGGTATTGTTTAAATATCTCCCATGCCCTAAATTTAAAACTATTGGTCTCATCTCCTTTTTTTTTTTTTTTTTGTTAAAAGGTCTCATCTCCTTGGCTTAAGAGCTTAAAACCCTAAAAAGTAGTAATTTAATTGTGTTATGGGTGTTTCCCAAGTAATTTGTTTATGTTTTTATTTTGTTTGAACCTTGATACTTATATTTGATAGAACAAACACCAAAACTAGCTCTTCAATTTAAAAGAAAAACAGCAAAACTAGCTACTCTAGTTGTATTTTTGGACTTTGACTTGGGGATAAATAGCTGCCCCATCAAACTAACACTTTATCTTCTTATCTAAAATGACAATTGACAGACCAACTGGATGTTAGAAAATGGAAACCTTATGAATTTTTATTAAGTTTGCTTTCACTAAATCAATAGCTACTCAAGTACCAAAAATGGTTTTCAGCAAAAAAATATTTTTAACCAAAAATGGGCAACTTCAATCAACCAACCCACCTTGTTCACCTAGCCCATTGTACCCTATTGCTCTTAAAAGAAGGTTTTTTCGGCTTTTCTCAATCAACTGTTCAATCTATAAATATTAGACGACAAACATACATACTAAACGAGTTCTTATTCTCTCTTTCAGAAGGTACCATCGTTTAATAATGTCACTAAAACAATTTATTTTGTTTGTAATATGATACACGAAATCCACGACCATTTTAATATTCTTTTGAAATTGACTAAAATATGATATACACACGTGACTTCTCTCCGGACATAAGATTGATATCTGGAATACAAGTATTTAAGACCACATCAAAATATAAAAGACTGTGGTGTCAACAAGGTTTGTTATCATGGTGAAGCTCACAAGACTTTCATGGTCAAATATGTGCAAGGATCCAACTACTAATTAAAAATTGGTGGATCTCACTCTACCTTTTGCTAGCATAATTGTTTGGTACAATTATATGTAGTAGATGTATTAAATGGAATATCTATGTTATAAGTGCAAATAATTTTATATCCCTCCAAACTATGTTCTTAGGAATGAAATGAAATGCCACTGTGCATAAAAAATAAATAAAAAGTAAATGATTTCGAAATCCAACCAATTATGTTCTAGAAAGTCTTTAATCTTTTTGTTTTCGATTTCATTATAGTTGTCATGAGACTTGAATATATAATAAGATAAGAGAAGTTTTAAAGGCGCCTTCGAAATGTTATTAACGCCTCCTCTCTTCATAATCTTTTTCCAAATTTTGAGTTAAGGAGGGGTCGCCAATATCATTCGAGAGACACTTTTAAAATTACCCATGAAATAAATAGAATAGCATAGAATATTATGTAATATAATAAATTAAAATACAATAAAATAAAAGTTTGTAGTCGATCAAGAGTATAAGCTGGCTAATTGTGACAGAATAGGACATGGAGTTGGCGCATGGTTAGGTTAGTAGCTAGGGAGGGGTTGGATTTTGTGATCTTTTTAGAGCAGTTTAATTTGGGGCATGCAGTCCACGAGTCAAAGATAGCTGCTCGAAGATTTGTAACCCATCTATATCACTATTACTACTACTGCACCTCGAGCTATTGCCTATTGCCTGCCCTAAATAGGCACAAGTTTTTTACTGTTTAGGGTCTCAAGCCAACCTCTCAATATTATTGGCTTTTAACATTATAATAGGTTCTACTAACTTCTACTATTTTATTTATTACAAAGAGACAAGTTTCTTCTTTACTAGTATATACTAGCTCGATTGATAGGTAATAGATCATCAAATAGGGCATTGATGTACCAATTGAGTAGTATTCAACTCACCTTCTAAAGATAGTAAAAGTTTTTTGTGTCTCAATTAGTCAATTACGTATTCAACTCACTTTCTAAAGATAGTAAAAGTTTTTTGTGTCTCAATTAGTCAATTACGTATGAATTAGGAAGTGATTGAGATAATGTTTAACTTATTAATATATTATTAACTAAATACTACTAATGTTTTGTGTGAAGTTTTGTGGAGCTAGACTGTTTTTGAGGAGTACATAAGAGCTTATTTCCCAAGTCCTTTTCGCTATTGGCTGTGCTCATTGAGTTGATTTTTCTTATGGATATTCCAATTGATTTTTCTTAACGGTTTTCGAGTACGAACTTTCAATAAAAATTATGAAGCATTGTAAAAGCATATAGAGCTTCGTAACAAAGTATAAAGCTCCAATATTAGATAGTATGTAATTTCATAACGTGTCTAGATGGTAAAATCTGTCTATGGAGCTTCATACTTTGTTACGAAGCAACAATTTGGTATGTCAGATTGGGTCTCATACTTGCAGGCACCGATGACGTCTGTGAAGAGACCTGCGAACAAGAAACATGGGAAAGATCATTTCGAGTCGGGGGCTGGTGGTTGGGAGAGGTGCAGTCACTGCCATGTTGGAGTTTGTTAGTTTGGCCATCACCGATGGGATGGGTCATGACGATGGTACTAATAGGTGTAGTTCCTAGAGAATTACCGTGCAAAAACTAAAGTAGTAAAGTGGCTGCAAAGAAGCAGCAGAACTGGGTAGGAGTGCCCTAGATGGAGCACGGTAGTGGCGGACGGGCCAATGGTGTCTGGAGGACATTCTGAGATTCATTAACATGTGGTGCCTGTAGAAAAGTAAGTGGTACACTACCTTGTGTTATCTGCATACTGTGAACACCCATAAATGGTGGTGGTGTTTGTAAAATTCTCAAAATTGATTTAGAACCCAAAAGCCCAAAGGGAGGTCGATAAACATCGTAAAAGATGGTGGAAAATATGGATGGTTGGCCATAGGGTAGAACTGTTGTTGGATTATGAGCTACTGGCGGTGCGTGTGCACAGTGGGATTGACATGTATTCTTGATCAAGAGGCCTCACAGATCAGTTGATTGGGCCATATCCTAAGGCCTACTCTGATAATTAAAGAGCTCGGAACATATGTTCTATAAGACCATATAAGGGTAAGGAAACACTCTGCGGTGGACGGAATTGATGTTGGGTGAATGGTGGTAGTGTTGTATGAGGAAGGTTATTATAAAGATCCGGTTTGTGGTGGTAAGTTGATTGATGAGGCGGTACTAACCGAAGTAGTAATGGGTTTGGATGAAGAGGCCGGTATAAGATTTGATGGTGTTGAATGACGGGCGTACGGAAAATTTCTACAAGTATTAATCAAAAGAACTTGAACACATTTTTGTATTATAACTATGAAAATAAGATGAGGCGGTTGTGATATTCATCTCTCAACGATACAAATTTAGTCAAAATTTTAAATCCCAATCGCCACATCAGCTGGGTAACTTCTTTTATCAAAATTTTTTGTGGTTCTAACATTTTCATCTAAACTTTGAGCTCTAAGTTTGGTCGTTTTAGGCAAGGAATGAAGGACCACCATCCCTGCTGCTCCCATTAAGGGTTTGGACCCCAAACTTTATGCGGTATTAAAATCCCGACCGAGCTGGCCAGTTCTTGTTTTTTTGCTTATAGAAATACAAACAAGCCAAGTGAACTGATGGTAAGATACGTGGCTTTTTCATGCCACATCAATAGAAATGACATTGATATCCATGTGGATTTGTCTACCACTTGGGCATATTTGTTTAAAAAGTCAGTTAACAGCAACAGAGGAAACCACTAGGTGTTCCACCTATTAAATGCCAAGTTAATTCACTGAGAATTAAGTTCAGCTAAATGATGGGGCAAGTTAGAGGGAGAAACTTGACTTGAAATTTGGCCCCTTTATATTCTTTGAGTTTGATTTGCAAATTTGATTTTTGGTCCCTATGGCCACTTTTAAGTTCATATGACAAGTAAGAACGTGTATGGTCTATAATCATTCCATCTTTGTCACCAAAATTTACAGCTAAGCCTGTCTACAAAATAGGGGTAAGTGAGGACCCAATGTCAAATTTTAGTAGAGATCTTTTTGTAGTGAGTTGAAAGAAAAATTTATATATACGAGACTTTCATGCGATTTAACTTAAAAAATAATGGTAAGTCGTTATAGAAAATGACTTTTTAGGTAGTAAATAGTTTCAATATAACTAAAAAAACTCTAATCTTTCACTATTAACTATTTTCTATCATAATATTAAGGCTAATCAGAGGTTAGGTTTAAAATAATTTCATTAATTATTATTAAGGTCGAAATTTTAAAACAGCTTTTTCATTATTCCCGTATTACCCTTTTCGAAATTTGCTCTCTCTCTCTCTCCTTACGGCTGCAACTCGATGGGGAAAACCTAGGGCATAAATTTTCGATCGAGAAGACGAAGAGAAGACGATGATTTGAAGATATACTTTCTTCCTTCATTGATTCATAACTATTTAGGTCTTCGTCTTCTCTTTAGTTTTCTTTTTATACAAATAATTAGGGTTTGCCGAAGTTATCTACTTCATCTTCATCTTCACACTCGTTTCGTAAGTTCATCATCTTCATCTTCTTTACTGTAAGTTCATCTTCTTCATCTTCTTTACTGTAAGTTTGTTTTATTTATATAGTAGATTATAAATTAGGGTTATTTCCCTAATGGCCCCCTACTTTGTGACCAGCTTCCCGCCTGGCCCCCTACTTTACAAGAAATACCCATATGGCCCCCTTCCGTTATAACACCGTCACTCTCTCTCCTCCATCATATTTTCTCTCTCTGCCAACTCACGCCACATCACCTATTACGCCACCTCATCACCTTCTCCGGCAAAGGTCGCCGGCCGGCCAATTTTCCGGCCGGCGACCTTCAAACTAAAAAAAAATTTTTTTTTTTTCTCTCTCTCTCTAAAATTACTCCGGCGAAGGGAGACCTTCGCCGGAGTGGTCTGTTCTTCAAGGAACAGACCGAGTCTGTTCCTTGAAGAACATACCACTCCGGCGAAGGTCTCCCTTCGCCGGAGTAATTTTAGAGAGAGAGAGAGGAAGAGAGAGAGAAAAATTTTTTTTTTTTTTTAGTTTGAAGGTCGCCGGCCGGAAAATTGGCCGGCCGGCGACCTTTGCCGGAGAAGGTGATGAGGTGGCGTAATAGGTGATGTGGCGTGAGTTGGCAGAGAGAGAAAATATGATGGAGGAGAGAGAGTGACGGTGTTATAACGGAAGGGGGCCATATGGGTATTTCCTGTAAAGTAGGGGGCCAGGCGGGAAGCTGGTCACAAAGTAGGGGGCCATTAGGGAAATAACCCTATAAATTATCTTTTTTATTTGTTTGTTGTTTATTTTCCTCTATCTACTTGATGAATCTTCAGCCCTATATATGAATTGCTTTTGATTATACTTTTTGATTTGTATTAGAACATTACTTTTGTATTTGCAGCATTCTTAACAGATTTTTGATGAATCTTCAAACCTAAATCTGAATTTTGTTCTGCAAATGGTGTTTGCACAATTTGTATCATTGTTAAATTTTTTGTTTTCATGGTCAGGTGATGGATTTAATTGAGTCATCTTGTGTGTCATCTTGTTTTACTCAAGCTAGTTCTTCATCGAAGTTGTTCCAACATCCTCTCCGGTCTGAATCTTGGGGATCTGTGTTTACGGAAGTTGGTCAAAAGTTTGAAGGAGGTGCTGATCAATTTAGGTTTGCATTGAATAGGTATTCCATCAAATTTGGTTTTGGGTATAGAATGAAGAGGAACCATGCTCATCGGGTAGTAGCAGTATGTCCGGTTCAGGGTTGTGGGTGGAAGGTTCATGGTTGTTCAAGGTTTGGTATATCATCGTTATTTTATTTGAAAAAATATGTTCCTGAGCACACTTGTGGTGGAGGTTTTACTGATATAAACAAGCCAGCAGTTCATTCTACTGTTGTGTCTAATTTGATAGAAAGTGAAGTAAAGGTTGATCCAAAGAAGAAAAACAAAGCTATTATTACTACTTTTCAATCAGATTATGGTATTAAAATCCCATACCATATTGCTTACAATGCAAAGAAAAAAGCACTTCATTCTGCATTTGGTGAGGAGGAATCTGGATATGCTAAACTTGATTGGTATACGAAGTCCATTATGAAGTGGAATCCTGGTAGTTATGTGCAGCTACAACTTGATATGGACACTTATCAGTTTGAGAGGGGTTTTATAGCATACGAGGCTTGTATTCATGGTTTTAAGTACTGCAGGCCTGTTATTTGGATTGATGGGACGCATCTTAAATCCAAATATAAGGGGACTTTGCTAATTGCTTCTGCGAAGAATGGTAATGAAGGTATGATTTCTAAGTTCATGAATTTATATAGTATGTGTTATAAATAGTTAAAAAGAATGGTAATGAAAGTATGATTTCTAAGTTCAAGGTTTCTGTATGCACACCTGATTGGGAACAATGTGTGGTATGCAAACACCTGTTTGCATGTGTTTGTTATGCACCTGTGTGTTCTGCAACCATATTTGCAAATATATGTAATGCAAACATGTTTGCATATTCAACCTCTGCATATATATGTCATGAAAACATGTTTGGTATGGTTTTTTTAAGTTGATGAACTTATATAGTTTTGTTTAACTAGTTGCAATTTATTTATTTAACTACGTTTTCTTTTCAGGATTTTTTACTATTGCTTTAGCTGTTGTTAGTGTTGAAAATAATTCAAATTGGAATTGGTTTTTGGAGAATTTGGCTCGTGTTGTTGATAGGAGTCGTACATATACTTTCTTGTCTGACCGTCACCCGAGTATTATCAAAGGAGTTGGTGATCTTTTTCCAAATGCACACCATAGTTATTGTGTGTGGCATATTAGGAACAACTTAGTTAATGCAATTGGTTATGGTTCTCAAAGAGCAGATTACATTGAGTCTTTGTTGTATCGGGCTGCTCGTGCGTTGACTAAGGATGAATTTAACATTCATTTTAAAGAGATGGAGTTAGTAGGTGGTAGACGTTTGACGGATTTCTTTAAGAATTGCCCATTTGAAAAGTGGGCAAACTCTTATTTTGTCGGTAAAAGGTATGGCGAGGTTTGTTCATCCTTGTGTGAGAGTTATAATTCATGGATTAGGGAGGAAAGGGACATGTCTATAGTTCTAATGTTAGAAACCATTCGTGTACGAATGATGGAAATGATGCAAACGAGACTTGAACTAGCTGAAAAATGGACTAGTTTGCTGTGTCCAGAGATAGATAAAATCATAAGACAAAGGCGAAAGTTTGGTTCTACATGGAAGGTTGTAAAATCATCGAAATTTGTATATGAGATCTTTTCAACTCCAAGTCAGTTAGTTGATTTGAGTTCGTTCTACTGTTCGTGTTTGAAATGGCAAGTTGAATGCATACCATGTGAGCATGCTATAACAGCTATCAAGTATGATGGACGACCTATGGATTTATTTGTTGAAGAATATTTTACCACCGAAAGCTTCAAGAAAACTTATGAACACGCCATTAACCCCATTCCAAACAGTGATGAACCCAAGGAGTTTTCAGCAAATGAGATGATAATCCATCCACCATCAAATAAGAGACAACCTGGTAGGCCAAGGAGTGTGAGAATTGAGAGTGCTGGAGCAGCCAAGTTTAAGAAGAAGAGAAAATGTGGACGTTGTGGCAAGTTATCGTATCACAACAAAAGAACGTGTGCAGCAATATTGAATTAAGATTAATTTTGACATTCATTTCTTTATTGTTAATGTAAAGGATTATTTGACATTTGAATATGAACTTTTTTCTGGTTAAATGTAATGCGAAGATAATTTGCTTGAAACTGTTGCAGGTACACTTTTTTAGGTTTGTATGTAGGCACCTGATTTGGAAGTGTAGCTATGCAAATGTATTTGCACATTCCACTATTTGCACATTCTACCTATGCAAACATGTTTGCACATTCCACCTATGCAAACATTCTACCTATGCAAACGTGTTTGCACATTCAACATATTCAAACTTGTAGATTCCACCTATGCAAATGTGTTTGCACGTTCCATCTATGCAAATGTGTTTGCACGTTCAGCATATGCAAACATTCTACGTATGCAAACGTGTTTGCACATTCAACATATTCAAACTTGTAGATTCCACCTATGCAAATGTGTTTGCACGTTCCATCTATGCAAATGTGTTTGCACGTTCCATCTATGCAAATGTGTTTGCACGTTCCATCTATGCAAATGTGTTTGCACATTCCATCTATGCAAAAGAGTTCCAACTATGGTAAGCATATAAACGATTTGTTTACAAAAAAAATTTTGAGTTGTTCGCATAATCATTTTGTTTTTTTTCATAAATTTTGATGGGTGATTGTTGCCTTCGATTTTTAAATTTAAGTTCAATATTTTTGACGGGGGTTCGGGGGCGTAGCCCCCGATTTTTTTAGAAAAATAAATTTGTTTTGCTCTTAACAAATTTTATATTATTTTGGCCAACATTTAGTAAAAATATCTTTGACGGGGGTTCGGGGGCGTAACCCCCGATTTGTTTTAGAAAAATAAATTTGTGTATTTGCTCTAACAAATTTTATAAAAAATATATTGTTTTGGCCTTAAAACCTACCAACATTTAGTAAAATACTAGTTTTCAATTGTCAAATATGCATACAATTATGCAAACATCAATATAGTTTGGAAATTATCAAATATTCAATCAATATTGCAAACATCTATAGTTAGGAAATTATCAAATATGCAAACAATTGGTTGCATACTTCTGTATACTTGTTCTGTTCACATACATCAATTTGCATTTTCATCACTAACTGTTCCTTCAACCCAGGGTTTGTTTGTTGAATCATTCAAGATTGCAGCTGCAATTTCAGCTCTCTTCCTTGAAGCCTTCTCTGACATTTCTTCCGGCCAGTTTGGCTTAATCAAATGACTGTCTCCATTTTTTATAACATCAGCATACAGAAGCACATACATTGCACAATCAATCCTACATTATATTATTCACTAATTAGTACTCATCATTTATATGCTAAAAAAATGAAATCAAAATGATTTTTTATACTCACGAGTTGTTTTGTTTTGGGCAGTTAACTTTGGTTATCTTTGGACTTGATTTCAGTGGTTCTTTAGTTAGTCTAGCTTCATTGATCATCTCAACCAACATGACTGCGAACTTCTTTGCATCCTTCGCACTTCTCATACTTAATTTTGGAGTTTTCTTCAAAGAATCATAATGATACCATACTGCATTAACTCTATCAAAAACAACAAGATGCCAATGGCAACCTTCCTTACTCTTGTCATCAATAGTTGTGTTTAATGGGAACAGGAACCAGTCACGTTTCTTCTTAAAAGCTTCTTTGAGTTTCTTAGCAAGTCTACATGTAAATTAACGTTAATCTAATTAGATAAATAATCCAAAACTAAATACAAAATATAGTAGTCTGAAATATCTTACCCATATTGTTGAGCTGAAAACTGCCATATCCTTGACTATTCCCACTCTGTATTCTAGATACCAATCAATAATTTGACTATCAACAAATTCGTTCATAATCAAACTCTCGATTTGTTCTCCACAGATCAACAACTGTTGGTTTTTATCCCAAGCAATTGAACTACAAAAAAATATTCAAACAAATCACTTATTTTGCAACCACTTGCAACACTATTCTGCAACCATATGTTTTGCATCCAATGAGTTGCAAACAACTGTTTGCAGGAAAAAATATGCAACCAACTGTTTGCACATACAGAGTTTGCAACTAATTGTTTGCAGATATATGGTTGAAACTGCAAATGCATACAATGAGGAAAACACTGAAGAAATATAGAGTTTGATTTCACTTTGTAAAACTTAAAAGTAATGTACTTACTTCTTGTCTGCCAATGCATAGAATCCTTTAATTGTTTTGAGTTCCTCTCTAGTGAACAAATTCCATATTTCAGAACTTTCCCATTTTTCAAAATCTCCACTTCCTTTCTTACTAGCTTCAATTTCTTTGTTACTAGTTTCACTTCCCTTTTTACCATCTTCAATTGCTTTCTTTTCTGCACTTCCCTTTGATTGAGCACTAATTTTCTCAATTGATGAAGCTGCTTTCTTTTCTGCACTTTCATTAGTTTGAACACTAACTTTCTCAATTGATGAACCTCTTGATTTGTTTTTAACTTTTAACTTCTTTGTCTTGACTTGATTGGTTGGTGTCACGAAGTCTGAAGTTTCATTGAACTTTCTTTTTTGATACTTAGACGTATCAACTTCTGTGTTCAACTTAGTCATTTCATGACTAACAGTAACATTCTTCTCCATACTCATTGTATTTGACTTTGAAGCCACTTTTTTTTCAGGGCTCTTCATTTTTGATGTGTTCTCCTCAACCTCCTCATTGCACTTAGCTTCTATTGCAGTTTTTAGTTCGTCAATATCTTTATTTAGAATCATGTTTGATTCTCTTACACAACATATTTCCTCCTCCAACTTCTCGATTTCTTCATTTTTTATCTTCAAATCTTCCTTCAACTTCTCAATTTCTTCATTTTTTATCTTCAAATCTTTCTTTTGATCTTCACACTGAACTTCTAATTTTTGAACTTTATCTTCAAGATGTTTCAAATTAGAAACATCAATTTCATCAGGTATAGTCAATATCCCACCAGAAATTAGAAGTTCTTCACTTTCTGAAAGAGGCACAAAAAAATCTTCGGAGAGCTGAAATTCAAACAATGTATTTTGCAAATTACAAAATGCATTCAACATCGCAAACAATCTATGAAAAATACAGTATGTAACCATAGTACACAAGTTAATGATTTGCAAAAGTAAACATAATATACCTGGTTAGCTGTCAGATCTTCCAAAGCATCAAGAAAATCTAACTTCATGTGGTCAAGACTCCATCTAATAATGCGAGGACATCTGTCCTTCTTTTGATGTACTCTTCTATAAAGATTAGAATGTTCGCAGAACCAGAACTGCATAATTTGAACACAAACATATTAGGACGAGAAAACTATGTAAATTTGCATAATGTGAATGAAGATGAACAAAAATTAATTTACCGGTAAAAGAAGAAGACATCCTGAAGCTTTTGCTGGTCTGTTGACATTCTCTTCAATTGACTTCATCATGTAATTATGTATTTACAGTAGGCCATGAAATTGAGTTTATACCTTCCATTGACATAAACAAGTTTGTGAATGATGTTTGTATAGTCGTTCCAGCTTGTGTTGCAAACAGGAAAGAGGAAGAGATATGCATGATCATCAACTTCACAAAATCTTCTGTGTTCTCGTTTTCTTCTATAAAGAAACTTTCAATTGCTGATTCTATGGTTGTTGTAGAAACTTTATACGCCTTCCCGAAATATCTACTAACAAATTCTTCATCCTTTTTCCCTTCAAATGGTGAAACAAGTACACCTTCTTTTGGCATTCCTAGCAGAATAGCCACATCTTCTACCTTGAACTCTATATCTAACTCACCAAATTCAAATTTTCCTTTTTCTACGTTGTATCTTTTGACCAACTCATAGATAACTGATATTGGTCGCTCTAAATTGGCTGCTTCTATTTCTTCATCATAGAAAGCTTGAAAAAGTGAACCAAAAGGAGTTTCCGAAAGTGAATTACAGTGTTCAAAATTCATTTTACGACCTATCTTTTTCATGAACATTGCTATTTTCCTCATTGTGCTCCTGTAGTTGTAAGTGTGATATTCTTTTTTCACAACTTTTTTACTAACTGTTTTCATCACTTTTGAAGTATCCGATACCACAATATCTGTACTATCAGATTGCATAGGCTCGGTACTATCTGATTTCACCATCTGATTTCTTGCTATTTTAGCTTTCACCATTTTCTGCATAATCAATCAAGAGAACCAATTTTCAGCAGTAAACAAAACTGTTTTCAGAACCATTTTTGCAGTTTTTACTAATGCAAATAGTGTTTGCATAACTCCTTTAAAACTATTCTAAGCAACAATGTTCAAATACTTCAGTTTTTACTAATGCAAATAATGTTTGCATAACTCATTTAAAACAGTTTAAGCAACAAAGTTCAGACACTTCATTATTCAATAATGCAAATAATGTTTGCATAACTCTTTTAACACAGTTCTAAGCAACAAAGTTCAGACACTTCATTATTCAATAATGCAAATAATGTTTGCATAACTCCTTTAACACAGTTCTAAGCAACAAAGTTCAGACACTTCATTATCCAATAATGCAAGTAATGTTTGCATAACTCCTCTAACACAGTTCTAACCAACAAAGTTCAGACACTTCATTATTCAATAATGCAAGTAATGTTTGTATAACTCCTCTAACACAGTTCTAATCAACAAAGTTCAGACACTTCATTATTCAATAATGCAAATAATGTTTGTATAACTCCTTTAACACAGTTCTAACCAACAATGTTCAGACACTTCATTATTCAATAATGCAAATAATGTTTGTATAACTCCTTTAACACAGTTCTAATCAACAAAGTTCAGACACTTCATTATTCATTAATGCAAATAATGTTTGTATAACTCCTTTAACACAGTTCTAACCAATAATGTTCAGACACTTCATAATTCAATAATGCAAGTAATGTTTGTATAACTCCTTTAACACAGTTCTAATCAACACAGTTCTAATCAACAAAGTTCAGACACTTCATTATTCATTAATGCAAATAGTGTTAGCAAAGGGTTTGTAAACTCTAGTTGCAGATCTATTTTTGCAAATCATGATCTCAAAAATCATTCAAAAACCACGATCAAATATTTTTGGTTTATAAACCATATTTGCAGATCTACAACTGCAAATAGGGTTTGCTAGTCAAAGATATATTAGGTTTCAAAGACATTAGGTAAATCTGCTACTTTAAAAGTTGTTTGTAACCAAAATTCATAAACACAAAATCAAACAAATAGGGTTTACAAATCTAAAGAAATCGGAACAGAAAGTTGGATAAAACCAAAAGAAATCGAAACATTAAGTGAAGATATACTTACTTTAGTGTTGATTTAGTCGATTGTAGAGAGATTATAACCTTTAGAAACCCTAAAATTCGAGGAAGAAGATGAAGAAGAACGAAGACTTTCGAATGGGAAACTGAAAAGTCGCTGAATCGCGAGGGAAAGAAGAGAGATTTGATTTTTTTTATTTCTGAAAATCACTTTATATATGTTGGACAGGCGCGTCATTTCGTAATTTGTTGAGGGCAATTACGACGGTTCACGTTTTCGGGACACTTTCGGGATTTTTTTTGACCTCTTTGATAATTTCCAAATGTTATGTGTCTTTCCAACTATTTTGCATATTTTTTTTGACCTAAATAGTTATTAACTCAAGTCGTTATTGATTCTAAGGTTCACATACGACGTTACCATATTACTGTCCTAATATTTTTCCAAGTAAAACTGTTTGATATGTAAAACTTTTAATTCTAAAAACAATTATTTTGATATGAGAGAGAAAAGTAAATGTCTGAGACAAAATATATTATTGATCAATACAAAAGAAAATTTAAGATTTAGTAGCTAGAAAAGAAGAAGAAATAAAATTTCATAGGATTTCTAATTTTTTGTGTTGTCTATGTAAAAATATTGTTTGTTGTATTATTGACTACTATATAATTTTGATTTTTTTTTTAACTCCATGTCTCCTTATAGTTTTTTTTAACAAGGCTACAAAAGTCATTACAAAGCATTATACACCATGAAGAGATACTAGCAAGGTTCATGAATTGAGTGAGCACTCTTTAAGACATCTCGAGTCCTTCAAGGCTATATTTCAACCCTTAAGGTCATTTTAAGAGGCCTAAAACCTTCTCATAAAAAAAAGAGGCCTAAAACCTATCTAATCTACATTTATCTTATTTATACTCGTATTCTGAAACAAAATCATATTAATGTCTAAACATTTACTGAAGAAAAAAATGCACAGAAACGTAATTGTTATACAAACAAATGGCATGGAAGAGTTTAAAATCAAACTCAGAAATACTGCTTTTTTTTGTTGAAATATCACAATGTCATTAATAGTGAAGCTTGCGATTACGATACATATGAGAGTTTAAATTTAAATTCAAGCTTGCGACTGCAACACATATGAGAAAGGGGTCATGGGTTTGAAGTCCAAAAGTTCGGGAAAATTCCGTCCAAGGTTCACCGATAAAGATCTATAGGTTTTTAGTCATTTGTCCAAAATGCCCAACCTACCTCAGTCAAAAGATTATATACATCTTGTAGTTTGCATAATGCATCTGGTAGTTTGTATATTACATCTGGTAGTTTGTACAATACATTTTCAAACGTGTAAACCCATTTTAGTCAATTAATTTTGGTTTTTAGCATCTGAAAAATTAGACTATGAACTATGAATGAATGATTTTGTATGAATCAGATGTAATGCATTTACAATTCCATGTTAGTATATTGTATTTGGTTATTTTGATATGAGAGAGAAAAGTAAATTTCTGAGACAAAATATATTATTGATCAATACAAAAGAAAATTTAAAGATTTAGTAGCCTAGGAAAGAAGAAGAAATAAGTTTTCATAGGATTTCTAATTTTTTGTGTTGTCCATGTAAGAATATTGTTTGTCCATGTATTATTGACTACCATATAATTTCAATTTCTTTTTAACTCCATGTCTCCTTATAGTTTTTTTTTTAACACGGTTACAAAAGTCATTACAAAGCATTATACACCATGAAGAGATACTAGCAAGGTTCATGAATTGAGTGAGCACTCTTTAAGACATCTCGAGTCCTTCAAGGTTATATTTCAACCCTTAAGGGTCATTTTAAGAGGCCTAAAACCTATCTAATCTACATTTACTTTATTTATACTCGTATTCTGAAACAAAATCATATTAATGTCTAAACATTTACTAAAGAAAAAATGCACAGAAACGTAATTGTTATACAAACAAATGGCATGGAAAGAGTTTAAAATCAAACTCAGAAATACTGCTTTTTTTGTTGAAATATCACAATATCATTAATAAGTGAAGCTTGCGATTACGATACATATGAGAGTTTAAATTTAAATTCAAGCTTGCGACTGCAACACATATGAGAAAGGGGTCATGGGTTTGAAGTCCAAAAGTTCGGGAAAATTCCGTCCAAGGTTCACCGATAAAGATCTATAGGTTTTTAGTCATTTGTCCAAAATGCCCAACCTACCCTCAGTCAAAAGATTATATACATCTTGTAGTTTGCATAATGCATCTGGTAGTTTGTATATTACATCTGGTAGTTTGTACAATACATTTTCAAACGTGTAAATCCATTTTAGTCAGTTAATTTTGGTTTTTAGCATCTGAAAAATTAGACTATGAATGAATGATTTTGTATGAATCTTAGATGTAATGCATTTCTAATTCCATGTTTGTATATTTGATTTGGTTGTTTGTATAATGCATTTTTTAAGTGTGTAATTCATACTATTCAATGACTTTAGGTTCTAGCATCTGAAAAATTAGGTTAAAAATTATTAGAAATCCTGAGTACATAAATGAATTTGTATGAATCTTAGATGCAATGCACTTTTAATTCAATGTTTATATATTGTATTTGTTAGTTTGTACAATGCATATTTTAGTGCGTACCGTACTAGTTAGTCTCTATATGCTCTAAGCATTTGAAAACTTGAGTCATGAACTATTAGAAATGTTGAATGCATAAATGACTTTGTATATTTAAAAGGGTAAAGTTGAAAGAAGAGAATTTTTTTTTTTTTTTTTGCGTAGAGACGAGATTCAGTACATTGAGATATTCATTTAGACTAAATGTGGATTTATAATTTATTTTTAGACTTTAGTACATTTTGAAGGAAGGATGGACTATTAGCGCTACTAGGGCCTTATTTTTGGACTTAGAACCCATTTTTTTTAACGAGGAATAGTCACGATATTACTTTCATGATTTGTACTTTCTACCACAGTGGTGTCAAAATCCAAGAAACTAATGCAAACAAATAATATACAAAAATGTATATGTTTAAATCTTAGAGATTTACAATTGTGGATATGACAAAATAAACCCACATGCCTTGGTCCCTTCTCTTCCAACAATCAACCTTTCACCCCTACTCACTTGGACCCATTGAAATGGCACCCTCAACAGACAAACCTCAAGTCAAATAACTTTTTTTTTTATGTGTTTGTTGCTAACCACATGTTATCTTAAGTACACAACTTAATGTAAAATATCATAAATAGTTTCTCCACGTATAATTGATCTGTTCAAATATTTTTTATCTTCTTGGAATTGACTACGATAGTCACTACAATGACACAAATAAGATGTGATAAACACGATAACCTTCAAGTTCGAATTCTTATACGAAAGGTCAACTAAACTACGGTCTAAATAATCCAAACTAAACTGTTCCATTTATACTTTAGTAACCCAAGTTCAATAAACTATGAATTTCATCTCCGCTGGAATTGAATCTTAGAATTATAGGATTTTGGAATACATGCCTTACCACAGAGCTATCAGTTGTCGGTTGTTCATACATTTTATGTAATTTAGTAAGCGCAGGAAAAAATGAATTATCAAGTGGCGTTTCTTTGTATTAAGCATTATTTTAGTTTAATTCACATACTTTTCAAACCTACAACTAAAGCAATTTCACTTCTTAAGGTGAATTCTAGCTAAGATGGCAATTTGTTGGGGATAATTATATTATAACTTGAAAACTAAATCCTTTTTCAAATGTTTCTCAAAAGATAATGATGCAACGTGCAGTAGGCAAAAGATAAAAAGTATAGAGATCGCTCCTTTGCGATTGATTAAAAAAACACAATTTTATTGAATAACTAAGATGTCCTTTACGATGAACATAAAAACATATTTATAGGCTTGAACCCCTAAAATAATAGAAGTCAAAATATACCAAACTTTAAAACAAGTAAATTCAGAAACGGTTAAAAATAGAAAAATCTCTCGTAGGTCATCTTAGAAGCACTTCTTTGGGTCGATCTATTGTGACCTTTGCTCTCTTAGCCATGCGGTTGTGACCGTCTCGTCGTTACACACCTTTCGGTATATTATAAGCCTTAATCCGATGTCATATGCAAGAGTTAGGACCATTCTAGTGAAGAGGTTGCTTAGGACATGCATACCTTCGCTGCCTGCCGAAGCAGGGTCGGTCTTCGTTGATGGTCAGCGATGCAGGAATTCTGAATGTTTGAATGATGAGGTTTCACGGTCCCACTTAGCATAAAATGCTAATGTTGTTGTATCTGCTGCATTAAATAATATGTTGACAATAGATATTCAAGACTAGATAATTTTTCTACCGGCTGGCGATATTTTTAAGTATCCATAAATAGAGTAACTAAATATTAGACGATATCAATAAGTAAATTATAAAAGTAAATTTTATTCTCAAGTATGACCTATATCATGTTTAAAGTACTTAGAGCATCTTCAATGCAAGACTCAAGAAAAACTCTAAAAATCCTATGTGTCAAGTGTGAAAAATGGATCTCTAAATGGTTTCTTTTCTATTTGGCCATTTACAGATACTCTATTTCAAAACCATGATGCAACACTCAAGAGAAACTCTAAAAACCTATATTTTAGTTTAAAACTAATTGATTTGCTTATGTGGCACTTAGAGAAACTCAAGAAGACACTCTAAACTTAGAGTGTCCTCTTAAGGATCTCTAAAATGAATCTTGACACATCACTTTAGAGATTCATGTCGAGTTTTACATTGGAGATGGAATTTAGGGAAAAACTCAAAAATATCCTATGTGGCACTCTAAGATTTAGAGTTTGAGTCTTGCATTATCTAAGAGCATCTCCAATGCAAGACTCAAACTCTAAATCTTAGAGTGCCATATAAGATTTCTTAGAGATTCTCTTCAAAATCCATCTCCAATGCAACACTTAATTTGGATCTCTATAATGAGGTGGCGGTAGTTATTTTAGAGATCCGTAAGAGGACACTCTAAATTTAGAGTGTCCTCTTGAGGATCTCTAAGTGCCAACTAAGTAAATAAATAAATTTTACAAGTTTGTAGAGTTTATCTTGAGTGTTGCATTGGAGAAGCCTTTCAAATAGAATATTTGTAAATAGTCAAATAGGAAAGAGACTATTTAGAGATCTATTTGTCACACTTGACACATAAGATTTTTAGAGTTTTTCTTACACATAAGATTTTTAGAGTTTCTCTTGGGTCTTACATTGGAGATGCTCTTACACATACACCAAAAGTAAACTCGATATCGAGTATACAACATCTCAATTGGAACAGATTATTATTTTAACAAATAAACGTTGACTACCTCGTGGGTAGTATGGGTAGCAATATTTCTTTGCTAGAATGAGAAAAGCTTATGCCATCACTTGTGTAATTTCAAAAAGATTTTTAGAGTTTCTCTTGGGTCTTACATTGGAGATGCTCTTACACATACACCAAAAGTAAACTCGATATCGAGTATACAACATCTCAATTGGAACAGATTATTATTTTAACAAATAAACGTTGACTACCTCGTGGGTAGTATGGGTAGCAATATTTCTTTGCTAGAATGAGAAAAGCTTATGCCATCACTTGTGTAATTTCAAAAGTATAAAAAACCTATTAATTACTATGTTTTATGCCATAGATCACTAACCAAAATATACACCAACATATTCTGTTGGGCACAAATGAGACAAAAGGGTCGACCAAACTGAAATGTTGCCCTAAGTTTCCAATCAACTTTAGAGAGAGAGAGAGAGTCAAAAATCAAATTTATTGACTAATGAACTCAAAGTTTCTAACAATTAGAAAAAGAAAATAGGGGTAATTTCTAGAAAGGTCAAAATAATATTGAAAATGAGTAGAAAAGCACAAAACATTTGAAAATTATTATTCAGGTCAAAAAGTGTGCAAATACAAAAATACCCTTTTTTGTCATTTTGTGTAACTAAATTCTTTTATTTTTCTTTAAACTTTAAATCGATATAACTTTTGTTTGATATGTCGGATTTTTATAAAAATTATATATTTAGAAATGATTTTTCATTAGCTTTCTAACAAGATCCACTTTCAATACTTTTTTTCAAAAAAAAAATCCCAGAAAAAACGGCGTTTTTTCCTTTACGTTTTTCTGCAAACGTGTTTGCAACAATCTGTTATGCAAACGTGGTTGCAAAAATCTGTTATGCAAACGTGTTTGCAAAAATCTGTTATGCAAACGTGTTTGCAAAAATCTGTTATGCAAACGTGTTTGCATAATGTAAACTGCAAACGTGTGTTTGCATAATGTAAACTGCAAACATGTGTTTGTATAATGTAAACTGCAAACTGTGTTTGCAAAATCTAGACTGCAAACATCATTTGAAAGCTTTGCAGAATATAATCTTGAGTTGCATATCTAGCAAATAATTTACGACCTCAAATACAGTGCGAAGCTATAAAAAACACATTCCTACATTTGTAATCTAAAAGTTCGTACGATTTTGAGAGAGAGGTGAGAGCAGAGAGACGAAAAAAAGAACTAACCAACTGGTTTTCATGGCGAAAATAATTTCTAGTACCCCAGCAAAAAGCACCTTGTTTATGCCCAAGAACCAAATTATGAGTTTGGAAAGACCCTTTGTTAGATATTCCCCCTTAGTCTTAGATTAAGAGAGAGATTCGAAAACTAAAGTAAATGAAGAATTAGTGAGAGAAGAAAATCATGATGAATTATGTACAAAGTTACATATATGTTTAAAGAGTTGCTATTCTTTAATCTATTCCCTAACAAAAAACAACCCAAAAAAGTAAAAAAAAAAAAAAAAAGTGTAATATTAACTTTCTTTAATCTCTCCAAAAAGAAGAATAAGAAGTATACAAAATTGATCACTCACCAGATGAACTCAAATGATGAATTTCATACCTACAAATGCAACTCAACCCCACCAAAATCTCAGTAAATGGCAGCTTCTGTCTTTTCTCTATCAACAAAATGCAAAGTTTGTATCAATAACAATGTCGATTTCACATCGAAATTCTGTCCTTCGAAGTTTCTCTCAGGTTGCCATCTCACTGTATATATTATGAGCTAAAGGAGCAAGCCAACCCAATATCACCCTTAACCCATCTCTCAAAGCTTCTGCTAAAGAATCATCGTCCCACCAATCTGTTTGACCTTCTTTTCTCACTAAATTCTTCAATTTCGACATTACCGAAGTTTTTAGGTTAACATGCAACACCTGGTATATATCTTTTCGATAGTATTCGCTAATTGAAGACGGTGATTTCAAGTATCTCTCCATTAGTATTATCACATTTGCATATCTTAACGATAACCCTGAACCTCCAACTGTTGATGGGTGTGCTTGTTGTGCTAATCTACTACTAGGTTTTCCTATACCAAGAAACCCAATATATGGGTTCTCTTTAAACCCCATTCCAAGTCCAACATTGTTCTCTGAACTTGAAGTTTTTGAATCTTTCGATTCTCGACTCCGAAACCTAACCAACCCATTTTTGGTTGGTATTGAAATCGGTCCTGATTTCGATATCATTTCTTTAGATGGTAGTTTCTCTGATTGGAAGTCTGGAGGTTGTGATGAATATCGAACACGTCGAGCTGTGATTGTAGGAATAACACTATAAGGACCAAAAACGACAGAGATTCGAGCATAAACAGTACAAACCATTCTTGCCATTATTCCAACTATCTTATCAAATGTTTGATTCCATAGAGAAATCTCTCTTAGATGACGAACATGACTTCTCTGCCAGGATAATTTCTGATCAAAACAATCCGTATTCGATTTAGCATTAGTAGTAGTTGCAGTAGCACCAGATGTGGCATTCTTCCAATGCCCTAATTTCCTTTCGGACACTTCCATTTCATTTAGGGTTTCTAACCCAGAATACAAACAAGATGTAGTTGTAATAAATTTCTCTAATTTCTCAATGGTTTTATCAATCTCTTTAGATGCAATTACCTAAACCAATTAACCCAAATTTCAAATCGGCATAAACATAATCAAATTTGTTTAATCCAGGATCAATAAAAAATTTCTCTAACCTAGAAACAGCAATAACAATACGATCAAGATCTTTGATTCTTTCAGCACAGCCAATTTGAAAAGTGAAGATTCATCTTTAGAATTCAAATATAAAAGTCCTTCAGATTTCATTACCTCATTACGAAGCTTCATTATTTCATCATCAGATAGAGATTTATAGAGAGATCAAATGAGACATTAATCGAGTTGTTTCAAAAGCCAGAATACCTTGTAATGGAGATTTTGATGAAGAATCTTGTTTTGAACCATAACGAGTTTGAATCTTGCATTCAAAACTATTGAGAACTGAAGATCATTTCACCCCAATACCAAACTATTGAGAAATGGCAGACCTGATGAAGTTTCCATCCAATGGAAGAGAGTGCATCAACCATGCCTTGAACGTTGTCAAGTTGACAAACCAGATCAGGGAAATATGGTTCGATCGCCGACGAACTCATCTCCGCCAAAATGACGAAGTGCAGAAGGAGAAGAAGAATAAACCCTAGTTCTCGATTTTTCCGGGGAGAAAGAGAGTTTTAAGGTTAAGGGTATTTTGGGAAATAAAATAATAGAAAATGACCTGACTGACAATTAGTCATATTATTTAAATCCTTATGTATCATTCCCAATATTATTATGACAACTTTTAGTTAATAGAAAAAAATGATGGTTTTTTTAGTTATTATGATAATATTTTGAACTCAAATAGTCGTTTTCCGAAGAAAATATTCCCTTGTAAAAGAGTGGGTCAAATTCAAAAAATACAAAAAGTAATTCAACCTCTTACTGTCTTACATGCAAAGATGCAATCTTGTTTTATTGTTAGAAAATTAATTTACCCCATTTATCTCTTTTTTGTCAGAAGGCAAGTGTACTTTCTAGATATATATATATATATATGTATGTGCACTAGATATGTGGTAGAGAGTATAGGTGCCCTAACATATCTCAAGGTTTTTTTTATAGAGAGTGAAAGAAAACATCTTTTGTTTATTATAAACTTTCCACATCTCTCAAAATGAAGCCTTGTTTAGTAGTGACTCTTGTTCTATTCTTTCTCTTTGTAAATGTTAAAGGAATCCGTTTGGAGAAAGAGTTCCAATCACTTGTTAATCAAAGAATTCAGGTTGGTCCTCCTAAATTACTTAAACTCATCTTTCAATAATTGTTCATTTCATGATAATTTGTGAAGTGTTAATGATGTAAATTTAATGAAATTGCAGGAAAAGAAAATTAGTAGATTAAGTTATCAAGTTGATGATGAAGTAATCCATGGTGGTGTTAATATTGGAGATAACAAGGTGGTTCTATGCAAAGATGGGCAATGTTCATCAGGTACCAAGAAGAGAAGATTATCAAAATCTAGGGTTGTTAAAAAAGTCCATCACTGGCTACCATTGATTCATGAAGACTATTATGGACCTCAGATTCATAAACCTAAACACCACTAATATCTAACTAGCTAGGGTTTTCAATTTTTCACTATTTTGACATTTTTTTGTTTGGTTTTGATTAATTACATTGGATGAGATTAGGGTTTCCAAAGAGAAAGAAAAAAACACATTTGACCATATCATGTATTCTTGCAAATAAAGTCTAAAGTTTTTATTTCTCTCTCTTTCTAACTTTATAAATGGGTAGTTCTAATTCTCTCTAAAACCATGTACACATATTTGATAGCTTAGTTTCTCAATGGTTGTACTCTATATTATTGCAGGCAAGGGTAGGAAACTCATAACTACTATTACTACTTCATTCTCTTTCAAAAAGGTATTTGATTGAATTTAAAAAAGAAAGAGAAAAAGATTAGCCATTAAATTTCATTAATTAATATTTCATAGTAGATTTATCAATGTTTAAGTAATTGTATGATAAATAATTTACAGAATGGGAAGTTTGGAAGGACTAGATTAGATGATGATTCCATGTCAAAGACAGAATCAAGCCAAACACTCCATGGAGATATTAAAGAGAAGTTCTCCACTAAACTCTCGACCATATCGAAGCATGGGGAGGCAACTATTGTTTCGGAACGATCCACCGATATAATAGATATAGCAGGGATGGATTATACTACTGCAAGGAGAAAACCTCCCATACACAACTGAACCAAGTGTGCTTTTATACAGTAAGATTCGAACTCTGGTCTCACATGCGAAGTGCCCTTCACAAGTCACAAGTAAACTAAGGAGTAATGGTGGGAAATAATTATGGAGTTAAAAACAAACATAAAGGTTTAGAGGGAGAGAGAATACAAGTATGTGAACAACATTGCTGAAAATGCTGCGTTTTCTAAGGGTTTTGGGAAGATTTGTGTACATTAAGTATAGTATAAGAATATATTGATTTTATAATATTAATAAAAACATATTGATTTTTGATAATCATTGTGCCATACCTTGATGGAGCTTCCCTATGACCCTATGGATAATTTTAGTTAACTAGAGAATAGTGGGAGCTAGCTAACCAATCAACTATAATAAAGTTTAATATATGTTTCATGGCTAGAAAGAGAGATTCCAAACACTGCAAGAGATGTTAATATGAAATGCTTTTGATCTCTTTTACTTTGATTTTCTTTGAAATAATGCTCTTATAATTGCTAAATAATTTGATTTTATTTCTGATTTTCTTTGCTTTCTTTTTTGATTGTTCAAACACATTAGGACACACTTTTATTGATACTAGAGGTTTTAGCCAAACTCTTAAACCTAGAGAGTTCCACATTAGAACTAACAAAATATTCAATAAGTACGACCTATCTCATAGTCAAACTTCTCTAGACTGTCTACTTTGGAATCTACGTATAACAAATTTTTCCAACACTTCTGATAATTACAAAGTACATTTTTAACACCCTCTATAATTTGTAGTTTGCAAATAGTTTTTAAATTTGATAAACTTTTTTGTTGTACTAGTTTTTGTGAAAATATCGGTTAATTGCTCATTGGTGCTGATAAACTGAAGTGTATTACTTCATGTACCAAATTGCGAAGAAAGTGATGACGGAGTTCAATATACATTGTGTGTTTGAGAAAAACTAAATTTTTTTGTCATTACTATCACTAACATATTATCACGATAGATATTTGTTGGACCATTTTCCTTCTGAAATAAATCTTCTAAAATTCTTCTTATTCACAATGCTTTGTTAGCGGCAGCATTTTCTAGCCCATGCCGATGATAAAGCGATAGTCTTTTGCTTTTTCAATGACCAAGCAATAACTCTGGATCCCAATCCAGTTGTATTTTTCTATCATCAAGAAAATCAACTCAATCCGCGCTACTGGTGCAAAAGTTTCATCAAAGCTAATACCAGGCGGTTGAGAATAATTCTTTTGCAACTAAGCAAGCCTTATATTTTTTAAATGAGCCATCTTCATCAAATTTGGTCTTGTAGAGCCATTTTAATTTTACTGCATCTTTTCTTCTTGGAGGATATAAATGTTCCCAAGTTTGATTTTGATCCAAACAAAATTATAAAGACTGAAGAATCACTTATGAAAAAGCTATAAAAACATCACATGGATCTCCGATTAAGTTTCTTTCAATGAAATGTGTTTATTCTTGAATAACAAAAAAAAAAAAAAAATTCATGAAGGTAATTATCGGAGGTACCAGTCAGACAGATTGCATTATAAATCAACACGAAATTACCTTTATGTAATGGAACATATCGGTTTTACCTTGCCGACGTGAACCTTATCAGAATTCTTTTCAAATGTTGTTCTTTGTTATTTGTCGGTTAGACTGCACCGATGCCTAGTGTCACAGATCGGTTTCATCTTTCCGATATTTTGAGTATAACAACGGTATGATCTATCGGTATGATTGTACCAATGTCTTATGTTACACCTCGGTTTCATCTTTCCGATAGTTTGAGTACAAAATCGGTTTTGTCGTACCGATGGAAACTGGTCTAGACATTTGACCAACATGTGTGTGTATAGGAAAAGTGAGTGTGTTAGGGTAAAAATAGGTTTAAATGTGAGTGTGAATAACTGGGAGTATATAGGGTAAACCCCATAAGTGTATATAACATGTTCAACAAAAAAAAGTGTATATAACATTTCCCTTATTAATATTACCTATAATTATAATGAAGTACATAAAACATCAAATGAAATGAGAAAAACCATAGTCCACAGGGTATTAATCCCATGAGCTCCTGAATTTCAGACTAATCAAATTCAGCCTATAGTTAAAGAAGAAAAAAAAAATCTGATTTTGTCATGATTCTTGATACAACATCCTGTCATCAGATTATAAACATATAGGCAAAAGATCCTCAAGAAGAGTACATTTTATCAATGGACCAAAATTTACATAAAAAAGGAATTCACAGGCCCAATTTCTACAGCA
This sequence comes from Eschscholzia californica, assembly GCF_041429995.1. Lineage (NCBI taxonomy): Eukaryota > Viridiplantae > Streptophyta > Magnoliopsida > Ranunculales > Papaveraceae > Eschscholzia > Eschscholzia californica. The sequence continues at coordinate 47,655,680 of NW_028238472.1, forward strand.
GGGGCCCAACACATAAACAAGTTGAATCGGAGTTAACCGCTGTTTAGCTAACTACTGGCTTCCCTCAATCACCATACACTAGCCTGGGCCTTGGGTTCAAATAAATAATTACTACGATCAATTTTCATACAGTTTCGAAAAAGAAAATGTGACAATGAGTGGAGGAATGTGAAGTTTACCAACCTTATCCAGCTAAAAACAAGTGGGTTTTTATGAACCCCAGTTAGGGATATTCGCTGTCGCTTCATTTACCATCCTCACAAGGGTAACCTGCCAAGGTATCGGAATTACTTTGAATCTCGTAAGGAAACAACATAACAGGAAAAGGTATACATCACAGAGTCCAAATGAAGAACTAGTCTGGCGTCTCTGGCCGATTATGTGATCAAATGCTAGCGTCTATGTTTCTATTCCCACGGGCCCATAGTCGTGATTTACGATGTAAGTGGGCCTGGGTGGATTTTACAACTACATCCCGGGCCCAACCTGTACTAATCAGGACACTCACTTAGCAAACCACGGAATAAGTAAAGTAGTAACTTTGTCAAGAAACAGTTGTGATGCTATCCCGGCTGAATCCCGGCCAGGTGACGTGGCCGGTCAAGATCTAGAGAGAGTCTCAGTAGATCTTATCCGGCCACGTCACCCAGCCGGGAGACGGGCCGGGCATAGGGTCATTTTTCGTCAAGAAAATCATACCACACTCTCTGGTACACCTGGTGGAGGCATTGGAAGGTTTCTTGGTGGTGGGGCTCTTGTATACGATCTTTTGTCGAATCTCCATTCTCCAATCTTTCCATATGTCATCTTACCCTGAAATTGCAATTTGAGTGTTGTTACATCTATTGAAATACTTAATCATCACAATCCAAGAATGAAGCATAAAAAAGAAGATTTTGGAAGCTTAACTATTACCTTCATGTCATAATCACATCCATAAGTATAATGGATTATGAATTTCTTTCCGATTTCTGTGTCCCACGGAGGCTTTATTCAGATAAAAGACCAATAAGAGTTAGTAGAAATACGGTAAAAGAAACCGTTATTGGAGGTAACTTCAAGGGAAACTGTTATAACTTATCTCAAGAAATTAGAAGAAACAATAGGAACGACCAATCACAAACTATAACACAATAGATTTTGTATTTATGTGGTTCAGTTGTAAAGACCTACTTCAGGTCTCACATGGAAAGATAATTTCACTATGTATAACTAAAAAAAATTACAGAAATTTTTCTCGGCAATCCTAAAATCTCATTCTTTTTCCGAAGGCAAAAAACAGAATCCGACCTCATACATCTAAACCGGCCCTTATAAGGCTAAGTCAAAATGGAGTAAATGGGTAGGGAAAGAACTTCTATTTATGAAGTTGAGATTGACTCATATTTTACACACTTTCCGTTGGAAACTATCTAAGAAGTTGGGTTGAATTTTTTACTTCTTTGCTGTACAAAAGGAATACAAAATGGCAAATTTATCTAACCTGAAGCATGAAGTCGTCCTGCAAGATGTTACCAACATCGTGCAACGCAGACGCGACCCCATATGCATACCTGAATATCAATACATAAGCAAATACGAACAGAACAAGTGAAGAGCGTTTCATAAGATATTGAAGTTGACATTGTGAACTCAGCGATGAAAAATGCTTACATCTCAAGCACCCAACCAAATGCTTTATCTGCCTCCGGGTCTTTCTTCATTGCCAATGAAACGTTCATCCATGTGGGAGCAATCTTTTTAAGAGATTCCTACATTGCTTAACCAAATATAAGTATAAACTCGAGTACTACTACACCTCATAAATGAACCACATTAAACGAATATGCACCTTTCCAACAATGACAGGAGAATTCCCTATCGGACTAATGTTGGTGATGGGCCCTTTCTCCTTGGGGAAGAACTTCCTAAGTTGGCCCTCGTACTTTTCAGGTTCAATATAAGAGAAATGATATGCAGCCCCATGTCCATCTCTTGATAAATTTGGTATCGGCTTGACGATAACATGATCTGGTTCTGACATTAGTATGTAACTGCACGTGAAGTTTAGGAAAGATATAGAGAGTCTCAATAAGGCACTTTATAATTGAATATTAGTCAACTCAAAGTGAGAAGGTAAAATTTCATACTCTTCTTTAATGTCTGCTTGCTGAAGCCATTGTACGAATGCCCAAGGTCTATTAAGGACTATATAACCCTAGATTGAAACAGAAAAATGTGATTAAATCATTAAAAATCGCTCTGAGTCATAATGAATACCACAAAACAACTATACAATAAAATGGCATGAAATTTGTAGATGGTGCTTAAGGAGATTGAGCCTTAAAACCATCTGATCTCTTCCAAGTTCTCTTGCTATTTCAATAGAGCCTAAATTGGTTGATCATAGCGTTCGAGAACTATTACGGTTCTGTCACTGCGAAGCTATGAAGCTTATGGGCATCCAGCTCAAAACCAATTTGCAATGAGCCGGAAGGTCCTAATTATTATTTTCCTGGTCACAAGACATCCCTATATCTATGTGGTATTATTCTCACACTCCCTTCAACTCTAAAATCCTTTTTTTCCGAACCTATTACGTGTATTTTGTTGTGTAACATCGATCACGTATGACTGTTAGTCCAATCATGTGTTCCGCTATCTACGATACCATATTAGTCTGTGTGGATCCATCTCAAAGCCATTGTTCAATGAGCGGAGAGGTCCTAGATTCCAAGACATTATTTAATTGGTCATCGAACTTCCTTTTATATGTGGGATTATATCACAGCAACAATGCTATCAAGGTAGGTAAAGGGGCACTTAAGTTATTACCCATCTCAAATATAGCTCTGATTTTGTCAAAATTCTTGAACAAATCTCTATTCTTCATATCACTTGTCTGAAGAAGATAAGTACCCAGATCCTAAGTTGATACTTTTTCCCTCCCAAAAGATATAAACATAATTCCAAACTCCTAGTACCCAAGAAACCAAAATTGAAATTCTCCCCAGACCCCAGCCCTAATTCAATCAATCAATAACTACCCATATCCTGGAATAAACTCATAACTTGTTATCATCAATCAAACAATGACAGAGAAGGAGAAGTAATAAAAACCTAATATTTACCTGATCCATTCCTGAAGGCAAGGGTTGAGCAATAAAAGTGGGGATCTCATCCATGTATTTATCAGGTTTACCAGAATGCAAAATCCTAGTGAATCCACCCATTTCAGAACCTGGTTCATTTTGAAACTTCTTAAACCAATAATACATAATTCTACATTGCCATGTATTATAAACAGAATCAGAAGCAGTAACAGCAGTATGAAAAAGCCTCTTTTGTGATCTGATGATCTTGGGTCTTCCTTCATTTGGCATATGAATTAAAGGATCAACTGAGAATGATGATGAAGAAGATAATGGGTTTTTAAAATAACCAGGGAAATCCTGTTTAAGAGGAGTATTTGAAGATATGATAACATTGTATGTTATTAAAGCTACTGAGAAGGTTATGAGAAGTGTGTAAAAGTAACTCTCACAACCCATTTCTTTTGTTTTTCTTTTCTATCTCTTCTTGGGGAGGAGTTTTTAGCAGATGAGATGAAGAGAGAAAAGTCTTCTTTCAGTTGGTTTTTGTGGAGAGAGAAGGGGTTTTTGCCATGGTTGACGATTGGAAGCTGCATTTTTTTTCTTTTCTATTTTGTGCTGTCAAAAGGGGTGAAGTCAAAGTTGAAGGTAGAACTTGTTAGGTAGTGGATTGGAATAAATAATAGACGACCACCTTCCCATTGATTAAGTTGTCTGGATTGTTCGTTTGTGAGATCAGAAATTTCCTAGTTATACCTGATTTTGGATCTTTTGGAAATCATAATCTACCATATCATTAGTTCACCAAAAAAAAAGAAAAAAAAAAAAAAAAAAAAATCTACCATATCATTACTTTTTGTTATACAAAACAAATTATAATTTTTTTTAGAATTTTTAGATTTATAGTCCAAAAAACGGGTCCTAATAGTAGATATAATCCTCTCTAATCCTATAAAGGGTTTTAAAACCAAAAAAATAATATAAATGGATATCTAGTCCATTTGGTCTCATCTAGAGAGAAAACACAAATCTCTAGAATAAATATTATTTCATAATGCCTAATCTAACCTTTCCATATTTTATAACTGATTTATCTTCGAAATCTATGCATATCTTTTTCCATATTTATTTACCATATTTCTCTCCAATCATGTTTCTATTCAAAGTAAGGATATCTTCATTATTATCTCCCATATTTCTCTCCAGTCATGTTTCTATTCAAAGTAAGGATATCTTCATTATTATCTCCCATATTTCTCTCCAATCATGTTTCTATTCAAAGTAAGGATATCTTCATTATTTTCAGTAACGGAAACTCTTTATTTGATCTCTCTAAAACCGATTTAGTTGACAAACCTCCATTAAACTCAGAAAATCTTCTTCTTCTACATTATATTGTTGTCCAAATTCATCATTTATCAGGTTTAATACTTTCGAAATCTTTATAAACACCATTGTTAATATCTAATATTTCTTCTTATAACTAAAACCCTAATTATTTCGCTCTATTATAAAACGTATCAGATTTATGATACATATCTATAAGATCTGTTTACTAATTCATTAACTTCGAATGTATGATGTTTATTTTCTCTCTCTAAAATTTTCATAACTGTTTAAGATCTTTATGTTTATTCCTTATTCAATGATTCCTTCAAAGTTAGTATGTTATGTTTGCATCCAGTGATAATATCATATTTCTTTAGATCTATGTTTAATCTTCTGTTGTTTTTGATATTTCGTGAGATCAGATTATCAATCATCAATCGAATGTTTGATGTTTATTTTCTTTCTCTCTCTCTTAAAATTTCATTTATGTTTTTTATCTTGATGTTTAATCCTTCAACTCGAGTTTGACATTATTGCAATCAATCATCATAGCAGATATCTTTAGATTTGTAGTTTAAGCTTAATGATATTCTCATTTTTTTTCTTCAGATCTGATTTTCAATCCGTACGGATTTATGAAACATTTGTTCTTTCGTACGGTTACTAATAACAGAATTTACAGTACATGTACTGTATCGTAAATTACCACAATTTATAGTAAATTATGGGTAATTTATAGAACATTACCCGTGCTTTAACACCAAAACAGTACTCATTTCATTAGTAGAAATACTTCGCTTTACTATCAAATCTCGTGTACTTTGCAATAAAGTATATATAATTTACGTATATCTTCATGTTCTTACCATTATGTATATAATTTACGTATAAGTGCACATAAATTATGTTTATTTATTTACCATTACGTGTACTTTTCACCCACAACAGTAGCCTTGATAAGTTTACCAAACTACTCAAAACCTTCAAATTTTGTCAAAATTTGACAAACATTGTATATAATTTACGAAACTGTACATGTAGTTTATAATACAATATATGATTTTTTTTCTTTAATGTATGTGTATTTATGTGTGTAGATTTGATATACCAGATGAAATTTCAAAGAGAATCATCAAATCAAAGTGAGTCAACGAATTTAATGGAGAGTACATGGATGGGCACCATTTTTGAACCAAAGAAGATTTTGTACTTTTTTTTGTAACAGAATGTAAAGGATGAATGTAAAAGAAATTATGTGTAATTTATTGAACAAGACCCACATACATTTGATAAATTATGTTGTATACTTGACAAATGACGGTTTCTCGTCATAAATAATACATAATTTACGTATTTTTTTCTCAATTTGTATTCTATGTGTATTTATGTATGAGTAAAAACGAAAACATATGTTGCTTTAATGTTCCCAGAAAATATACTATTTCCAAAACTGAAAGTTAAGTGAGAGAAAGTGATATATATGTTTTGTATATTAACTCCCAAATCACGTTAAATTGATCCTAGAAAATATACTATTTCCAAATCTGAAAGTTAAGTGAGAGAAAATTGATTTGAATCGAAAAAAATTTACATAGTAAGAGAGAGAAAATTGATTTGGTTTCCAAATCTGTAAAGAGAGAGAAAATTGATTTGGTTACGATTTTTGTTGTGAATTGATTTGGAAATAGATTTGCTTTCCAAAACGGTTAGAAGATAGAGATAAATCAATTTCGAATTTATACGTTAGTTGCTTTAAATCTCCTAAATCACGCCCACATTAGAAACATTCCAAAGAAAATTAAAAATCCCGTGATTTTTGTAGGAGGGACATGGACGGTAGTTCTCTCATAAAGAATGGGTTATTATGTCCATATTGTAAAAGGACTAAATATCCATGTTTTGGGAAGATTGGATCATAAACCTTTTTTGAATATTATTTTGGTCTATATACCCACGGACCCTTTTTTTTAAGTCAAGGAAAAGTTATATGTTTTGTTTTGATAAAAAAATCAAAATTTATAGTACTTTGTTTGATTAAGAATCTAAATTTTAGTTAAAATTCAATATCTTTTACACCTTTTAGCAAGTTGTTGATGCGAGCCGTTAAACACCACTTATAAAGTTGTTGCAAACATTTTTAGAAGATGTTGCAAATTACGAAAATACAGAAATACTTAGAGAGCCGAAAACTAAAAAAAATATATACTACTTTTTCACAAAATCGAAAAAATTTGTAATAATTGTACTAGGTTTTGGACCTTTTGGTAACGGAAATTTTATGAGTGCTGCTAAAAGCACAAGATCAATCTGCTATAAACACACACGTTATCATTTTGATTAGGGTCAATGAATGACCTGAACACTTTATAAACACCCAATTTTAAGTGTCCTCTCTTTTTTTTCTCCTTTTCTAAAACTTAAATATAATCAACAAAAGTTCTTTCCAACCAATTTTCATCGAAGATAAAGTAACTATATTTCCATTTCTTAACCAGAAGTCTTTCCTAGCATAGGTGGTGAAAGGATTGAGCCCCACACACAACAATCTACTACACATTTTTTTTCTAAAATTTCTACTAATTACGTTAATTAAAAGTATTGTTTGGTTTAAGATGACCAATTATTAAAAACACTTTATAAAGGACATGTTAGGCTTAAAATTGGTTCTTCATCAATTGAGTTAACTAAATCTTTTTTTTTTGAATTGGTAAGCGTGTGCCTCGAACCCTTGACCTTTAAGTGGAAGAGTTAACTCAATTTTGACCTCCTCAAAGTAACCAAAATTAATTAAAATGGCTTCATAGAGATGATGAGTATTCTAAATATGACTTCATAGAGATGATGAGTAGTCTAAATAATCCCCTTAATTTTGATTTTGTCTGATTTTTTGGCGACTTGTATTTTGGACTTCAAAGTTGTCTTTTCTATACGTTTGTCATAGTAAACATGTTATTAGAAAGAAAACTTTATCTTCATCTTTTCTTCCATTAAGATCACTCCCTCTTCATCATCTCCACCATCGTTTCATCTAAATCTTCACCACTATTGATCTCTTCATCCCCTCCCTTTGTTTTTATTTTAATATTTTTTGGGATGTTTTTCTTGATTTGTTCTGTAGAGGTCTAACTGCTCAAATCCGATTTTTACTCATAGTTGGAAGTTCTTAAGAACCAGTTGGGGGAAAGATCCATGAACCGTAATGATGAGAAAATTAGAGATTACTTGTTGTACGTCAAAATTATCTTGGAATATCTAAATTATAAATAAAATTTTGTTTAGAATTTGTTTTTTTACTTCTGTTCTGATCGTATACTATGGAATTCTTTCATTAACTACAACAAAAAAGTTCCCCACTCACAAAATATTCTGGTCTCGCCACTGTCCAGAAACACCCTGCAACGGCTCGTTGCCATGGAGCATTACTAATACAGGCTAGAAAGTCTGGATATAAAATGGCACCCCATGGTACGGTAGGCTGGCCACCACCAAAGGGCAGTATGCTCAAAATCACACTAAACAACAGAGGGAAAAGAAAGAGGGCGATATCGAGACAAATTAGTTAAATCCGTCTATGACGGGAGAAGATGGAAACGGATCAAGTAAGCTGGTTCGCTTTCTTCAATCTCTCTTTTTGTTCTCTCCCTCATCCGCTGCAATGGGAACCTCCTCTTCATCTAATTTTCGTTCAACCTATGGAGGCTTGTGGTTTAGAAAGAATTGGTCCAAAGACAATATACCAAGTCTGAGACATAGAGTAACAAAATCATTTTTAACGTCTAACTCGTTAAACCCATTGGTGAATGGTGATAGATATGATCAAGGGACCATAGAGTCCGTGAGACCATTTCATGTATCTTTGCAATTAAAGTAGAGTATCAATTATTTTATTTATGCAATTTGGACAGAGTCACAAAGACACATGGTGCACACTTAACATAACAAGTAATCTTATTGTAAATTGCCAAGGATGGAAGTGATCAGCGATGGTATCCTGGTGGTGGTGGTGGCTGTCCAAAACGTAGATCTGGAGAACCAACTGGACGCGACGGTGCAAAACAACCTAGAGGTGATGGTGCATGAGGAGCCATAATTGGTCCATGGTGAGGCGTCGGAGGAGGAGGTGGTCCTCCATGGTACAGAGGACCTGGTGGAGGTGGGGGAGGTTTATGAAAATGAGCAAGTGGTTCAGGGTGTGGTTTAGGAGGGGGTCCTCCATATTGAAGAGGAGGGGGACCTGGACGGGGTGCATGTGGATCCGGTGGAGGTAGTCGATAATGGCCCATCTTGTTCTTGTGTGCTTAATTTGATGATCTATTTCACTCTTGTGTGCGTAGATATATAATTTTGGAGAGAAGGGTTGGTGTTAAGGTAAGCACAAGTATATCATGCTTAGCTACAAAGTATGTTAAGTGGGTAGTTGCTACCTAATTGTTATAGGATTTCTCTCATATCTTCCCATTTTTTAATTCTAGAACTCTCGAAACCTAACTTCAAACTTCCCAATTTTTAATTCTTAATTCTAGAATTCTTGATTTTTAGTTACAAACTCAAAATTTGCATTATGTTTTGTTAAAAATCCAAATATTTGTATTTTGTTTGGTTAGAAACTCAATATTTTTCGGAAAACTCTTTGCAAAGTATGCAAAGCTGTTGCAAATTAAAAGAGTAACTCGAGAGCTGAAGACTAAAAAAATTGACTGATCTTTTTTCACAAAAATAAAGATTTTATATGGAATGTTGACCAAATTTTCCCAAAATAAAAAAAATCTTAATTAAAGATCATCAAAATACACCTATAAATACTTACAAGAGAGAGTAAATTACTGCCTTGATACTCAAACATCCAATTGTATTTTCAAAAGTTTCATAACTATTTTACTGGCTCACCGCCACATGCCTGGGGAAAAATACAATCAGAACAACGATAAATATAGGTAATAGAAACTGGAGAGAAGAAATATTTCATTAATTCTTGAAGTCAAAAACTACAAATGATATCCAACTCATTGAGCTTATAAAGCTTTTACAATTCAGTTAGATGAGAGAAAAAGATAATTGATTCTGTTATAACAACCATAACTAACAAAGTTAGTTAAGACATTTGTTAGTTATGGTTGTTATTCTTATTCTTGCTAAGGGCACCACCAAGGTAAGTATTCTTATACTTATATTTTGACTCTCGAGTAACACCTCCTTCTACCTTTCAGCTTTAGTCTTCATACACCTAGATTACACTCTAGTGTATTCACTATCATGCCCCTCAAGATGATGGGTCGAGAAGAACCATCAACTTGCTTCGTAAAGAGAGAAATAAATCCTTGGAGAGGCGTGAGCAAGTCAGTTGGTTGTTCCAAAGATGGAATTTGTCGGATATCAAGTTTTCCTGAAGCCACCAAATCCCTCACAAAGTGATAATCGACTTCAATATGCTTAGTTCTCGCATGGCATATTGGATTGGCAACAATATTCTTAGCACCCAAATTATCACAATACACAACCATGGGAGAAGTAATCTTCTGATTCAACTCAAGAAGAAGATAAGAAACCCAGAGTAACTCAACAACAGTGATGGACAATGCTTTGTATTCAGCTTCAGTGGAAGACTTAGCCACTGTTGGTTGCTTCTTAGAGCACCAAGAAACAAGGGATTGACCAAGAACAACACAAAACCCACTGGTTGATCTTCTGGAATCAGGACATCCTGCCCAATCCGAGTCAAAATAACCCCTGAGCTTTGAAACATCCCCTGGTGTTATAGTAATCCCACAATCTATAGTCCCTTTAACATACCTTAGAATTTTCTTCATTAATTGAACATGAGAAGACCTAGGTTTCTGCATGAATTGAGCAACATAATTCACAGCATAAGCTAGGTCAGGTCTTGTCATAGTTAGGTATTGAAGACCACCAATGATACTTCTATAAAAAGAAGGATCAGAGACAATAGTTCCATCAAACTTAGAGAGTCTATTACCACCAGAAACAGGAGTGCAGCTTGGCTTTGAATCTAGTAGATCAGCCTTCTCAAGCAAACCAAGAGCATATTTCTTTTGGGTAAGAAAAAGAGCAGATGATTCAGCTCTAGACACTTCAATACCCAAGAAAAAATGAAGAGGACCCAACATTTTCATAGCAAACTCTTTACTTAATGTAGACACAAGAGTGGACATGAGAGAATCACAACTTCTAGTTAAGATGATATCATCAACATAGAGGAGTAACACCATCAACAGACTCAGTTTGCTGAACAAATATAGAGTGATCATGAGCACTTCTTTTGAAACCAAGTGTGATTAAGAAAGACTCAAATCTCTGAAACCAGACTCTAGGAGCCTGTTTCAACCCATATTGACTCTTGTGTAGATGACAAACATAAGAGGGATGAGCCATATCAATGAAACCTTGAGGTTGGGTCATATAAACATTATCTTGAAGAACTTCATGCAAGAAAGCATTAGATACATCCAACTGTTGAATCTTCCACTTATTTGAAACAGCCACATTTAGAACAGTCCTAATTGTAGCAGCCTTAACCACTGGACTAAAGGTTTCAGAATAATCTAAACCATCCTTTTGATGATAACCCTTGGCAACTAATCTAGCTTTGTACCTTTCCACTAGGCCATCAGACTTGTATTTCACTTTAAACACCCGTTTGCAACCTAAAAGGTTCATAGAAGGATCAGATGGAACAAGTGACCAAGTCTCATTTCTCTTCAAGGATTGAAACTCCTCTTTCATAGCATTTACCCATTTGGAGTTGGAAGCAGCTTCTTTAAAAGTAGTTGGTTCCTTATGATGGAGAAGTAAAGTGAGGAATGACTGAGATAAAGGATGTCCGATAGAGAAGTGAGAAATGTAATCAAGAATACATTTAGGCTTATAAATTTCATTTCTTAATCTGGTAGTCATTCTATGACATGGTTCAGGAGCAGAAAAATCATTGACTGAGGTGTTAGGCTGTGGTGAATGCTCAATGATAGGTGCATCGAGAACAATTGGAGCTAGAGAAACCACATGTAATTGAAGTGTAATGGGTGCATTTTCAGAAGAAGTAGAAGATAAGCTAGAATCAGTAAAAGGGAATGTTGTTTCCTCAAAAATGACATTCCTTGAGATATAAACTTTTTGAGATTCCAAGTCTAAGCACTTATAGCCCTTGTGAGAGGAACTATAACCAATAAAAACACATTTACAAGACTTGGGGCTCAGTTCTAGCCTAACAGCACCCAAATGAGGATAACACAAGCAACCAAAAGTCTTTAGAAGAGAATAATCAGGTGTTTTATGAAATAATACCTCATAAGGAGACTTGCTATGAGAAGTCTGGTTGGAAGTCTGTTAATAGTGAATACAACAGCTGAAAAGGCTTCAAACCAATAACATTGGGAGAACTCGACTGGAATAGAAGTGAATTGCCCATCTCAGTAATTTGTCTATTTCTCCTCTCAGTTCTTCCATTCTGCTGAGGGGTATAAAGACAAGAGCTCCTGAACAAGATGCCACATTGATCCAAATACTGTCTGAAATTCCCTTTAGATAATTCTAGAGCACCATCACTCTGAAAATACTTAATAGATGTTGAAAATAGGTTCTCATTTGTGGTTTTAAACTGCTTGAAGTATTTTAAGCTATCAGACTTGAACTTGAGAGGATAGATCCACGAGAATCTACTAAAATCATCTAAAAACAAGATGAAGTATTTATCACCTGTGATGCTCACTTCAAAAGAAGGACCCCAAATGTCATAGTGTATTAGGTACATATGAGATTCAGTATAGCTTTCAGAGATAGGAAAAGGTAAAAGCTTACTCTTAGCTATTGAACAAGAATGGCATAAACTCTTAGAAGGTTTGTCTTGCACAGAAATCAACTTATTTCTCGAAAGAAGATGAATAATGGCGTCAGAAGTATGACCTAAACGAGTATGCCAAATGGAAAATGGTACAGCTAAAGAAACTACATAACTTTGATGAGAATCATCATCTTGAACCCCAAATATTATAGGATATAAGTGATTCCTCATTGTGCCTTCATTCAATATGTCATCAGACCATAAATCTGTTATTTGATAACCCCAAGGAGTAAACTTCATTGAACATTGATTGTCATGTGTGATTTCGACATAGAGAGCAAGTTCCTCTTAAGTTTAGAAACATATAACACATTAAACAGATCAAAATTATAAGAAGAAGTATGAAGTTGAGCATTACCTGTAGCTGCAATAGGTATAGATAAACCATTTCCAACCATTACCGAGTCTGAGCTCTTATATTCCTGCTGATCTTTAATAGTAGATGGGTCATTAGTCATATGGCTAGTAGCTCCTGTATCAGCTAGTTAGACCTTTAGAAATATAGATGATAAACTAATTTGGACATTCACAGTGAAGGGGGAGTTCACAGCTAAATCACTCTATCAGTCTTTAGAAAAAGAAATGTCGTCTTCTTCGCAAAACATGGAGCTGCCTAATGGGATCACTTGGCTCCGAATATGGACAAAGGTGGAACTCGTTCCACGTGTGAAGATGTTTATATGGAGGATACTCCAAGATGCATTACCTACTAAGAAGCGTGCACTTCGATTCAATTCACAAGTTTCAAAATTGTGCTCTGTATGTTTGAATGAAGAAGAAGACATTGACCATCTATTCCGAAGATGCCGACTTGCCAGGGAAACTTGGATGAGCCACCCTCTACAACTAAGATTGAAAGGAGATATTACCTTTCCCACCTTACTGTGTAAGTGGTTTGAAGGTAAAGAAGATGATGAGGTGATTGCATTGCGATGTTATGTGGCTTGGTTCATGTGGAAAGCCCGAAACAAATGTGTATTTAATGGAACAAATCCGAGTAGTCAAGTCATAATCAAAGATGCTACGACTATGATGCAAGACTTCTCCGATGCAAGATTAGAATCTCCAATTCAAGATGAAACAAGTAGGATTGAACTCTCACCAAGTTGGAACCCGTCGGATCGAGAGAATTTGAAAGTGAATTTTGATGCCGCTTACAAGGACGGAAAGGCAGCATTAGATGTTGTGTGTAGAAACGCAAAGGGTGAGTTCATAATGGCTCTAACCCAGTCAACTAGAGCTCTTTCGGCTATGGAGGCTGAAGCTAGAGCAGCTCGATTAGCTATAAGGTTAGCCACTGACCTTAATCAGTATGGATGTACCGTGGAAGGTGATGCGTTAGTAGTTGTAAACGCTTGTAGCTCAATTGATGATGAAATGCCTTGGAAGATTCGAGCTCTAGTCATGGAAATTAAGAATGAAAAAGCGAAGCTAACGAATTGTTCTTTTTCTTATTGTACCCGTCAAGCAAACCAAGTCGCGCACTTGTTAGCGCAATCAACTTTTAACTCTAATGAAGAAGTAATGAAGGAGACAATGAATACTCCTCCATGTATTGTAAGTCAGTTGGCTATTGATAAAGCCAACTGCTGTCTTCAATTTCAAAGTTAATAAAATTAATAAATCTAGGCAATAGCCTATTTCCATAAAAAAAAAAGTCAGACCTTCTCAGTTATAGTATTATGAGCCTCATTTGAGGATATGTCTTTTGATGGTAAAATTACTACCATATTTGCTTCTTCAAAAGCAAAATCTTCTGAATTGTAGTCAAAATTAGACTCATACAATTCCTCCTCAGTGGGAGAACCATTTTCCATTTTATCATTTTTACATTCTTCTGTGCTTTCATAGATATGAATCCCAGCAAAATTACCTTTGTTAGGCTTAAACTGTTGAGGAAATCTCTTGTGTGGTGGATTATTTTCATTTTTACTTTGTGGATTCTTGAGAGAATCATCAGGAGCATATCTATATCGACACTTAGATGCCAAGTGACCCCATCTCTTACAGATTCCACATGGAATAGAATTGAGAAGAACCTTTATAGAATTGAGAAGATGATCGACCTTGATCAATTTGAGGAGAATTTTTGTATGATTGAAAAGATTGAGAAGATCGATTTGGATTAAACGACCTAAAAACCAGATTTAGGAGGAAGATTCTTCACATAATAAGTTGAACTCTCATCTTCTTGAAGTTGAGTTTTCATCCATTGCTCATGATGGATTGTACGAGTTCTTAATTCAACAAATGATATAGCTGTTTCTCGATTATGAATAGCAATAACAAAATGTCGATATTCTTTACCTAGACCTTTTAGAACTATGCGACTCAACTCTTTATCAGATAGTCTTTCACTAACAGCAACTAAGGAATCAGAAAGAACTTTGATCTTTCGAAGATAATCAGTAGCAGACGACTCACCTCTTTTGATGTTCTGAATTTGCTCACGAAGAGAAGCAATCTTAGCCTCATATTCTTCAACATAATTAAGTTCAAGGAACCTCCATATTTCTCTTGAAGTCTGAAGACCAAGAACATCAGAAGAAATCGAATGTGTAAATTTTACCTTCATACATGATTTAACAAAATTATCAGTCTTCCTTCATTGAAGATAAAGAGGATTAGGAACTTCAATATTGTTTTCGATGATTGATTTGACTGGAATCACAACAGAACCATCGACAAATCCATATAGATCAGTACTAATTAAAATAGCTTCAAACTGATCCTTCCAAATCAGGGAATTAGATCCATCAAGTTTCTCAGAAACAAAACTCGCTATGTTAGAAATAGAAGAATTTGGTTGAGAAAAGTTTGGAGAAGAAACTGAGTGTGAAGAATGAGAAGCCATTAGAGATTAATGAAGATGAAGGTAATTTCTAGTGAGAGAGAGTGATTTTCGGTGAAGATTGGGAGAAAAAAAAATCACAAGGCTCTGATACCATGATAGAAACTAGAGAGAAGATATATTTCATTAATTTTTGAAATCAAAAACTACAAATGATATCCAACTCATTGAGCTTATAAAGCTTTTACAATTAAGTTAGATGAGAGAGAAAGATAACCGATTCTGTTATAACAACCATAACTAACAAAGTTAGTTAAGACATTTGTTAGTTATGGTTGTTATTCTTATTCTTGCTAAAGGCACCACCAAGGTAAGTATTCTTATACTTATATTTTGACACTCGAGTAACACCTCCTTCTACCTTTCAGCTTTAGTCTTCATAGACCTAGATTACACTCTAGTGTATTCACTATCAATAGGCTAAGAATACATATTTGGTGGAACATAAGAATTGGTGAGAAAATGTTGTAAGGGGCAAAACATTGTAAAGGCACACCCTCTTCTTCATCTCCACCATCATCTCTTCCTCCCTTCCTCCCTTTCTCCCTACATATAGTTTCGGGCTTCCGACCAAGAGAACTTTGTCGGAACGGTGAAAGAGATAGAAATGAGGAGGAAAAGAAAAATAAGGAAAGAAAGAGTGAGAGGCATATATAGACTAAATGGTAGCGGTCAAGATGTAAAAGAGGAGGTCAACATATATCTTTTAGTAATTGAGACTAAACTGATTTTTTTTACTCAAACTTTTGTATTCATGCAACGATAACATGTGTTTCGAAAGAACCACCCTAATTATAATTGTTAGTACATGACATCATTTTAGTTGTTGACAAATAAAGCAGTTGGTCCCATACTCCCACTACCTATATGATTTAAAATGAATTATTTTGTGTGAAGTAGGGCCTCTTAGACAAGATTTAACATTTGACAATGATTTTCAATGCCACAACAATCACTTGATTCATTTTCTTCAATTCTTCCTTTAATTCTCTAAAATAATTTGGGCTCTTTATCTTCTCTCATCCTTAATCCATTAATCTTTTGCCATTAGTAAGAGATATGGAAAAACTTAAAAGGAGATATTTATAGAATTCCATTGAGCTTTCCACCCTAAACCTACCATTGAGCATATGAAGTTTATAGAAATTCAATCCATTACTTCAAACAATCCAAGACACCTTTTTCTTATAGGCATTGACTATATGTAGTACACAATTTTAAGATTCCGAACTTAGTAAAACCAGAGACAACCCAAGGTCGAGACGAAGTAGTTCACATAAAGTAACAACACATGAGAAATGCATTAACTAGTAAGCAAAATTTGTAAGGAATATTAACTAAAAGGTGCTAAAGAACTTAAATCTCTAACCTACAATAAGGGCAATGAGCATTAGCCTCAAGCCATGGAACCAAACACCGCCAATGGAATCGATGTTCACAACGAAGATGAACTAACTCCTGCCCGGACTGGAACTTCTCTAAGCATATGGCACACTCTTCTTGGTTTGAAGATTTCCATATCAACTTTGGCCAACTAATAAATCTTTTTGATGAACTATTTCTACTACTACTCTTCAACCCAAACACCTCTTTTCGAAGTTCTTCATCGACCACAGAGCTTACAACCCCACCACTCTCATCAATTTTCTTCCTCTCTTTAATATTACTCCTGCAGTCCAAGAAGACAGATAGAAAAATACCCAAGTTAAGCTACACATATCTGACGCATATTAGCAAAGGACCTGACTATTTTACTAAAATGTGCATGAAAGCGACGAAAGAAAAGTCATGTAGTGAGTGGAGATCAAAGCTTTAGAGTTTATCAATCTATAGATCTTTCTTCAAATCACCCAAAATTAGCTAGAATGAAATGATTTAGAGAATACTCAAACAATACCAAAAAGCTTTCTCCTTACTAATAACTTCTATTTTAAAAGAACAAAACAAATAAAAAACTTTTTTTACCTCTTGGTATGAACATCTGATTTTCTTAGGCTATTCCTCAATTTCTCATCTAATCTCCCCTTTGCTTCTCTAACAACACCTCCAAGCTTTTCATCTTGCCCAATAATCTGATTATTTGATGAGTTCCTCTGCAAGTTTTGATTTATATACGTAATTTAAACACAAATCTATCGAAATCTAATGAAATTCAAGAGAACGAAAAAAAAATGAATGTTTAATTAAAAACTATATCAACCAATATTTTTTTTTTAACAGTAAGATTTAAACTCTGATCTCCGAGTAAAGAAATAGAATAAATAAATCAATGTTAATTAGTAGTATATATTACCAAAGAAGAGTGTGAAGTGAAATGACTTTCGTTGCTACTTGTGTATAAGCAGAAAGACGAACGCCTTGTTCCTATCCCTTGCAAATCATGAGTACTATTCCATCCTCCTTGATGAATTCTTCTTCTTCGAGCACATTCAACTCCGGGTAGCATTCCAGCCATGGTGATTTTAAGTATAAAATCTAAACCACAATAAACTAAATTTATAATATTTTCATAACTAGTAGTAGTTCCATGTCTCCCTCTATGAAACTTGTGTCTAACATTAAGTAAATAATTATGAAAAGAAATGTTAGAGAATTTAGAGATTGTTTTACAAATACAAGAATAAGAATGTATAAAAAGAAGAAGAATTATGAAGAGAAGAAAAGGGGATCTGATATTTATGGGAACTAGATATATTAGACAAAAGAGGGGGCCACACCATTGATGATTGAAGAAGAAAGACAAACTTTTTCTATAACAGTTTCATGTATACTTCATTTTTATTTTTCATTCTCTTAATTACCACGATTATTTGGTAATCAGAAAAATAAAGTATAACAATTGACAGATAATTTACCGTGGTTCAAATTAATAATGGTTTTATTAATAATCACTACGAGGGCTTGTTTTGTTGGGCTGACATTACATGAATAAATTTTTAATTCATATTCATAGATCTTTCAGACATTTACGATTCAGTTCTATTCTTTTTTTCATCATTTATTATTATAATCAAAATAACATACGAATTGAATAAGTAATGAAGTAAAGATGGGTGTTTAGATGGGTGAGACAGGTGATTACATGACACACAAACTTTATTCCTTTTATCTTGTAAGCCGTTATGGATTTTGGTTTCCTCATTTTCCTTATTGTTTTTTTTTTACTACAAAAGTCGTCATTGCAAAGCCTTGATACATCATTAAGAGATAATACAAAGATAGATTAAGATTCATGAATTAAATGAGCACTATAACGGTCTGATTTGAGCCCTAAAAGTCATATATATATATATATATATATGTGTGTGTCGTTGAAGACCATCCTAAAAGACCTAAAATCCATTTAATCTGTTTCTACTTTAGGTGGTGGACTTCCTTGTGAATCAATTTATAAGTTCTAAATTATTGAATTCCTAAAGTTAATTTGGTAATTACATTTTAGAATAAATTTGTTGCACTTAATTTAGTTTTATCCATAGATTTTCTTGTCAAGAAAAGATGAAAAGAGCATAAGGGGCAATATAACACATAAAAAAAATTTAATGGCCTATTGTGCGCACTTTGTTGTTAGTATAATCAGTACTTCTTTTACCGTTTTTTTCCTTATACCAAGATGAAATTGACTTGTCAACAGTTGGTAGCCCAAGTGGTTCCAAGGTGTTGACATAAACTCTAGAAATCTTTGGAGGTCCCAGGTTCGAATCCGAGAGAATGTGGAATCTTTGGTTATTTGAATTCGGATTATGTAGGTATTAATAAAGTTGTTGGGGTTCATGCCGTTGTCTTTGTTGGGCTATAAGTCCGGTGTTGTTAAATGTTTGAGTGGACAGTTATCGAGCTTATCACGTCAATAGACGTATCAAATGCCAAATATCACGACGTACGTAGATCGTAATCCCCGGATCACCTAAGTAGTGGTCCGAAAAGACATTTAGGTCCACTAATATTTTTCATCTTTTATACGAAAGAAGATGTGACAATGAAAAATATTTTTAACATGAACTGATTAGGCGTGGCATCTAATATTGTATGGACATATCAACCGGGCAATTAATTGTCAGTATTTTTTTTTTTTTAGAAATCCACTATGATCTACGTTAGTTGTTACAAGACATTGATACATCTTGAAGATGTGATGAGCACGATAACCGCCTAATTTAAACTATAACGAAAGAAGCTTAAAGTCCGACAATATGAAAGTGGCCTAAAGCCCGACAAATTGATTGTCAGTTGTAGTGGCAAACTACTAAAGTGATCCGGTGATAATATTTCAGTGGTGGGTGTAGAAAGTTTAAGGCAAACTTAGAACTTTGAAAATAAAGTTTAAAATGCTATATTCATTACAACTGCCAGACAAAGGGTTAATTATCAGATAAGCCTATCATTTTCCTTACTCCTTTACAGCAAGCCAGAAATGGTCGGGTTTCTATCATGAAAAGAGAAGTGGTAGGGGACCTCGTTTCTTGACCTCATTGAATCGGATTCCAAATGATGTGGCCCGGGGGCAATGATGTTTTTTTTTTTGAAAAATCGACTACAATCTCCGTTAGTTATATTACAGGACATTGATACATCACGATAACCGTCTAATTAAACGAATAATTAGAGTGGTTTAAAACCCAACAACATAGAGCCTAAGGCCCGACAAACTTACTATTACTTATAATTTTAATTATCTAAATTCAATAACCATCAGTTCTAGCTCCTCTGGAAATCGAACCTGAGTACCTGACCCTCGAGGATTTTGAAATCTATGTCAACAGTATCAACCACTTGGACAACCAAATTCCGAATGCCTGCATAATGCGGCATCTCGACTATCAAGTCATCTTGGTTCCCAACCAATAATGCGGCATGACACCAACGTGTCCCAAACCTACGAGCATAGCTCGAGCCGTCCCGTATAACGCTTCCTTGAGTCATAGACTCTCGCCCACTATAAAGGATACCAACATACGTGCGGAGCACACCAAGCCGCATATGCGGATCTTGCCATCTAGTCTCAAGCATCCGGCACCTTACATCTCGGCTACCATCCGCACATTGGGCATAGGAGCATCCATTTCTAATAAGCTACCTCATGCCCAACATAGCACATCAAGGCTTGGCCCCTTGAATAGCTCAATCCTCCTTATGGAATATGCTAGCACGACGCACGCCTCGCCATGGCATGAGAACATGCAACACACTTTCCAAATGAACCCGCAGTAACCTATCTCCAGGTACTGTCCGAGCCATTTCCTATGACAAGGGAACCCGTGCAATATGCTTCTCTCACATACGCTAGGCCGGCCTCATGGGTTGCGCCACGAGGATGCTCACTTTCGTGCATACCATGCTAAGATGGGGAGCTCCCATCCACGAGGTCTTGACATATGCTGGATGCATATGAGGAAGGGAGACCACCCCCTCCTAAGGTGCAAACTTCTTGTTTTGCCTATTTCCACAAGGAAACATCAATCCTTTTAACCAGGCATACTCTCGTCCAAATGACCCTTCGTATCCTTGACAAAGTTTTGAATGTCACGGATGTCCCCGTGCATGGCCTAAGGAAGCTTGCTGGCACTCTTGCCCTACTTCGACCTCGTATTCGGCCCTACGGCCTATATGCTCGTGCGTGCTCTCCTAGCACTCGTCACGTCATATGCATGCTCAACAATATGCACGTGACATACTCCCCCACTTGTAATGTCGACGTCCTCGTCGACTAAGTTTGGAGTACTTCAATCTTCTGCCTCCACTCCGATGCTACCACTGCACCTTCATGCCTTCGGCAGACCGCACCTCCGTGCGAACTCAACTACGCAGTCTCGTCGCGCAGGTTCCCCCTCCGGGTTAACTCAATTCACTGCAATGCATCCTCCGATGCGTTAGGATAATGGTCTTCTCTACCATTCATCCATGCTCAATGTTGCCCTCTGGCCTCAAATGTCGGCTCCCCCTCTGGTTCGCCTCTCCGTTGCAGCCTCCGCCGCTCCTCGAACTCAGGTACCTCACCTCCTCGGCTTCACCTCGAGTTGGCATCTCGATTGTCACCTTCCATCTCTGCTTTTGTGACCAATCTTGCCATGCGTATCGCAGTAAACTACGACACAACTCATCACCCCGGTACCTCAGCAACCGTTGCCTTCACCCGAGTTAGCATCTCGACGCCACTGCGTCTTGCCATGTGCTCGCAATGTTACCATCGCGAAGCAACTCGTCTTCAATGTCACTCACCTCTGGATCAGACCCAACGTACCCATGTACTCCACGTTCTGACTCCTTGGTTTACTTGTTCATTGAGACCCTCGTTTCAACCTCTGTCCTCAAACATCAAGTGCACTCTAGTACCTAAGTATCCACTACTTTTACCCTTGAGTGTATACCACTTGAACTCATCGCAATGTCGCCCTTTCTCTTGACGACCCTTGCCTCGATAGTGCCTCTGCACCTGCACCTCTGTGCAACTCAAACAAGCCTCTGCTTGTGCGCCTCCGCGCTTGCGCCACATGCGCTCGGCATCCTCCATGCCATCCCTTCCTCGGGAAATTGTTGTGTTGTCTTCGATGTCCACTGAAACGAGCACGGTAGCTTCTCTCCGCGAGAACTACATGGTACCAAACCATCCACCACTGGCATACTCTTGGGAACGTCCACTTGACTACATCCAGACACACACTTGCCATTTAATCTTTGGCGATGCTCCTTAACCCGAGCATCTTGGTAGGCTCGTGTCCCTCTTGAACACATCCGAACGTACCACCGCATAAGTTCCAACACATCTTATGCAGCACCATACGGCTTACACTCAACTGCAAACTCGACGTCTTCATATGTATCTGACGATATGAACTTAGTCCCAACTATCACCAGAATTGGACGATGCTTAATGTCACCACGACACACCATCCTGAAATCCCATAACGTGAGCTGATCTCTTCTCAGTCACCACGTACTCATTGCACACTGTAGGCTTGAACTCGGTTCCAACTTACCTCCAATGCATAACTCAAACATGGGCCGATCTACTTCAGATACAACGACCCTCATATTACTTGACGGCTTGAACTCGGTTCCAACTACCATCAGTACTTCACTTGGTCTCGTGAATCTGTCATCTAGACTTCACACCAATATGTTCATAAGCTTCAATGTTGGTTTCGGCTTATAGCACTCATGCGACATACCACACACAAACGTGCTAACATATCCATGTCTCATCTCAAGTGAGTCCATTCTCTTTGGAACTCAAATGCGCTCATACACCGTGCCGAACTCTATCGTGCACCATACCACATAAGCACAACTTGATCTAGCACCGACTTGCCCAACGATGTACTCTGTCCATCTATCTTACTCTTGACCCCTGTCTTCTGTAAGTAGCTTGAACTCACAACATCACAAGTCACTCGATGCTACCTTCGGCTTAAGCATAAGAGAGTATCCTTCAACACCTTGTTGCCATACCCTGCTCTAACGCTCAAGTATCACTTGGATCAACATAGCTCCACTCTTGGATGCCAATCCAACAAGCTTACTCAGACTAGCTTACCACAAGCTCTCAGCCTGACTCTACTTGCCATCTTGGTACACTTCATACCAAGCCTGTTGTCCACTCCAAGGACTCTAACATATGATGTACCCAATGCGCACCAAATCGTACTGAGCATTACTGCACTAAGCTCGCACACGACTCACCGTGCCATTCTCGGTTCATCCCATCTCTGCACTTGTCCTTACCTCTAAAGGACTCAACATATATGGTACCTTCTTGCGCACCAAGTCACACTGAACTCCTGCCACTGAGCTTGCACATGACTTCTTATGCCAATACGGTTTCATCTCATATCTCGCATATGTCCTTCTTGCTCAAAGGAACATAGACCCAAGTATAGCTACCACCGTAGCATCCGTGCACACGGCCTATTCCTTCTCTCGGAACTCTCGTCGCCTTATGCACCATGCATCCCTTAACAAGGTCCCCTCTTAGCACCGTAGCTTCAGAGACCATATCATCTTGAATGCATCTCACTCTGAAAGCCTTCTCTTGGAATCATGCTCTCAACGTAGCTCTTCATACACACTCCAGTATACCTCATACTATAGTGGGAGAATCACTAAGCTCTTCGTCACACTCTTCGAGCATAGATACCATCTCTTGAACCTGCCATCCAGGCTCCCGAATTATGCTTCCAAACATACCACATGTTCTTAGGCATATCTTCGTGCTTGTCTTCTCAAGCTCCCAAAACACATCCATTTGCCACTATCATTAGGCTCTTGGAACACATCTTGTAAGCTATCAAGCTCTTAATCCATCTATCACTAGGACCAGAGCAATATACTCTTTTGCCTATCCACTAGGCTATTATACCAATTGTTAAATGGGTATCAGGATGCAATACATCTTCAACTCGTGCATCTCCATCCTGCAGCTCAGGCTCTGACATCCATTTCTCATATATGATCAGAGCTCCATACTCTTAAGCTTGACCAATCAAGCTCTGATACCAATTGTCACGGCCTTTTTGCCCCGTTAGGTCGACCCGGCATATTATGCTCAAAGACACGGGTCGATAGTGCGGAATATCAAATCCTAACGTGCCGTGCGGCGCTATGTATTCCCTCCTAACACATAGCCAGCCTTCCCGAACATATTCGGAGCATATCGACTATCAAGTCATCTTGGTTCCCAACCAATAATGCGGCATGACACCAACGTGTCCCAAACCTACGAGCATAGCTCGAGCCGTCCCGTATAACGCTTCCTTGAGTCATAGACTCTCGCCCACTATAAAGGATACCAACATATGTGCGGAGCACACCAAACCGCATATGCGGATCTTGCCATCTAGTCTCAAGCATCCGACACCTTACATCTCGGCTACCATCCGGACATTGGGCATAGGAGCATCCATCTCTAATAAGCTACCTCATGCCCAACATAGCACATCAAGGCTTGGCCCCTTGAATAGCTCAATCCTCCTTATGGAATATGCTAGCACGACGCACGCCTCGCCATGGCATGAGAACATGCAACACACTTTCCAAAGGAACCCGCAGTAACCTATCTCCAGGTACTGTCCCGAGCCATTTCCTATGACAAGGGAACCCGTGCAATATGCTTCTCTCGCATACGCTAGGCCGGCCTCATGGGTTGCGCCACGAGGATGCTCACTTTCGTGCATACCATGCTAAGATGGGCGAGCTCCCATCCACGAGGTCTTGACATATGCTGGATGCATATGAGGAAGGGAGACCACCCCCTCCTAAGGTGCAAACTTCTTGTTTTGCCTATTTCCACAAGGAAACATCAATCCTTTTAACCAGGCATACTCTCGTCCAAATGACCCTTCGTATCCTTGACAAAGTCTTGAATGCCACGGATGTCCCCGTGCATGGCCTAAGGAAGCTTGCTGGCACTCTTGCCCTACTTCGACCTCGTATTCGGCCCTACGGCCTATATGCTCGTGCGTGCTCTCCTAGCACTCGTCACGTCATATGCATGCTCAACAATATGCACGTGACATTGCACCGGATCTGGTTATAGGACTCGGATGTTAACCATCCTAGACCCAGGATAAAGCGATCCACCCAAAAACTCATATTCACAGTCCCAATCCTTTCATCACATGTGTACTCTCAAAGGCTTAAATCATCTGAAGGAAGAAATCATCACATGTGTACCCTCAAATCATCTGAAGAAAAAAACAGGTTTGAAGATAAAAGTAGAGTAAGAGAAAAGTACAAAGAAAGAAAAAAAGGTAGAGAGAACAAAGAAACAGAGTTAATTTAGAAAGAAAGATGTCAGAGGGACAACCAAGAATATGCATTGAATGAAAATATGGGACAATTCCTGTTTTGACTTCATAAAGCTAACCAACTCGTCAAAATGGCCTCCTAAAGATGATCAGCTTCCATTGTGACCACCTTTTGATTTTTTTCTTTCTATTACTCAACTTTAACGGTTGCATTCTCTTTTCCTATTCGATTCCTCTCTTCAAGCCTCTTTCCCTCCCTATCCTTTGTCACTTTCTTTTTGTTGGCACTACAAAAACGAAGCTCATTTATGACGGACAGAAACCGTCGAAAATACAAGAAAATATTGGCGCCAGGAAATCATTTCCTATTATAATGGAAAAACCTTACCCTCCGTCATAATAGAAACTTTTTTCGAGAATATCGAGAGCCGTTGGAAGAAAGGAAATTTCGCAAATAGTAACGTACAAATTTACGTCGGTTTTTAAGTAAGACGTCGTCGTTTACCTACCACTTTCGACGGAAACAGAATAACTCGTCGGAAAAAGGCATATTTCTGACGGTTTCGCTTCCAGTCGTCGGAATATCATGGATATTTGCAACGGGCTTTTATTATCCGTCGCAAAAATGCGTCACAAATAACTCGTTCTTTTGTTCTGTGGTCGTCGATATGTCACCGGCTGACGACCATCATTAAAAAAAACTTTTTTCTTCTTCTCCTTCCTCCCACCGCCACCACTATCTCCCACCAACCACTACACCTCCACCAGCACATCTCTTCCTCTCTCTCTTAATCCTATCTCTCTCTAACAACTTTTTTTCTCTACTGCATTCTCTCTCTAACAACTCTTTTCTCTCTCTCTCCACACTAGAGAGAGAACCTTCGAGCTGGATGTTCACAAAAACCCTAGTTCAAAGGTTCCATTAATGGGACCCTCGAACTAGGGTTTCTCCCTCGATTGAGGGTTCTACTTAAGTGTTAAACCCTCAATCAGCGGTTCCATTATAACCCTTAGTCGAGAGTTTCAATGGAACCCTCAAATGACAGTTAGTTCCTGCTTCTCTACTATGTTAAGATATGACAATAAAGAGAGATAGAAATAGAGATATAGAGTTGGGAGTGAGATATGTTCACAGAAGAACAAAAGGATAAAAGGCGATCAGAGGTGAATTAGGAGAACGAGAGAAATCAGAGAGAGATAAGAAGGGAAAGAGGAGAAGAGATAGTGATGAAGAAATGGAGAAGGATAGATGATATTGCCTAGTGGAAGGATGGGAGAAGGAGAAAAAAAAGAGGAATAATTTTCTTTTAATGATGGTAATACGATGGAAACCGGCTGACGACTGACGACTGACGATATGAAAGACAAAAAATGACAAAGGATATGGAGGAAAAGAGGTTTGAAGAGAGAGGTACAAAATACCAAAAGAAGTCAACGGTTAAAATTGACGGTTGGAAAAAAATAATTAGCAAAATGGAAGTTGGTCATCTTTAGGGCGGGGGCGCATTTTAGTGGCGTAGTCAGGGCAAATGAAATTATCTAAAAAATACTAGATAGAGAAGAGAATTTGAGAAACAAACATAAACGAAGATTTCTAGGTATTGACATTCCAGTCTGTCAAAACCTTGAAATTCATAGCAAAAAAGTTTATCTAAAAAATACTAGATAGAGAAGAGAATTTGAGAAACAAAGATTTCTAGGTATTGACATTCCAGTCTGTTAAAACCTTGAAAATTTCATAGCAAAAAAGTTTAATGTAAAGACTTTCTTTGATAAATAGATAAAACAAAGATGTAGTCAAAAATGAAGGAAAGAGGTTAAAACTGCCAAAATCGAAGTTGTCGAGGTTGAAGTTGTGCGAAATTCAAACCATTGGTGTAAAACGACATTCTGCTCAAGATTAATTATAGGTGGTAAGAACTCAAAATAGCGCGAATTGAGGCTCAGATTCCATCAAATATACCCTCAAAATGACCTTTTATGATTATTTTTTTTTTTCTTTGGTAGTCTGTTTTATAAGGTTCTCCAATTCCGTTTCTTTAGAAGTTGTTTAAGATTATGAAACCTAATACTGCATAAAGGGATTCATAAATATATGGGTTATTTCCCTAATGGCCCCCTATTTTGTGACCAGCTTCCCGCCTGGCCCCCTACTTTACGAGAAATACCCATATAGCCCCTTCCGTTATAACACCGTCACTCTCTCTCCTCCATCATGTTTTCTCTCTCTGCCAACTCACGCCACATCATTTGTTACGCCACCTCATCACCTTCTCCGGCAGAGGTCGCCGGCCGGCCAAATTTCCGGCCGGCGACCTTCAAACTAAAAAAAAAAAATCTTTTTTTTTCTCTCTTCCTCTCTCTCTCTCTAAAATTACTCCTGCGAAGGGAGACCTTCGCCGGAGTGGTCTGTTCTTCACTGAACAGACCGAGATCTGTTCTTCACTGAACAGATCTGGTCTGTTCCTTGAAGAACAGACCGAGATCTATTCTTCACGAACAGATCTCGGTCTGTTCTTCAAGAACAGACCACTCCGGCGAAGGTCTCCCTTCGCCGGAGTAATTTTAGAGAGAGAGAGAGGAAGAGAGAAAAAAAAAAAAAATCTTTAGTTTGAAGGTCGCCGGCCGGAAATTTGGCCGGCCGGCGACCTATGCCGGAGAAGGTGATGATGTGGCGTGAGTTGGCAGAGAGAGAAAACATGATGGAGGAGAGAGAGTGACGGTGTTATAACGGAAGGGGGCCATATGGGTATTTCTCGTAAAGTAGGGGGTCAGGCGGGAAGCTGGTCACAAAGTAGGGGGCCATTAGGGAAATAACCCTAAATATATTTGGTTCATAAAATCCAGAAGTTTTTCTATATTTAAGAGGGAGAGGGGAAAGAGAAATGGAAAAAATGGTGTTGAGGGTGGTTAAAGGCAAGGGCGGAGCCAGGAGCCTAACCTAGGTCTGGCTAGCCAAGGTAAAAAGAAAAGAAAAATAGGGAAAAAATAATGGGACTCCCTCTACTGTTTCTTTAACAAACAATACGTTCTAATATAGATATTCGGAAACTAACCTGCAGCCAGGGTTAGTCTCCATGTAGCTCCGCCCATGGTTGAAGGTAGTGGACGGAGGAAAAGAGGCAAAGATTCAGAAAAAGAAAAACTCGAGGTTGCTGTTAATTTTTCGGACGATCATTACCGGAGTAGAAAAAGAATGGTGGTGGGAATGGGAAGAAACAAAATAAAAATTCCCTCAAAGTTTTGTATCTTTAAGATTCTTTTAATTCTCGAAACTGGTGGCGAATGTTGAATTCTAGTCATATGGCCAATCTCTATATATTTGAGACTGATAAAAGATCCTCCTCATCTTATCTATATTCTATACTTTGCACATGAAATGCAGTTGCAAGATGCTGCTGTATTATTTAGCATACAAGTTTGGGTGGTTTGAAGTTTGAACAGCCATTCTCAAATAATGAGGAAGATTTAATCTATTTCCCAATAAACCAAAAAGAATTAGGCCAGCTATAATGAGAACTTTATTAATAAAGCAAAGGGAGATTTTGATAATGACCCCACTTTTATATCGATATTAAGACTACAGTCTCGTTTCTTGAAACAGCTGATATATACTCCTACTTGTACAGAAGATGTTAAATCCTAGTTAAGTGTCAAATGTGCGAATTGCACACGTGAATCATGACAACTATACCCTGATTTAAATTTTTTATTTCCAACCAAGACCTATTTTTCCTTCTTCGCCAATCGCCGTTAATCAGCTTCGTCGACCTCGACTACTCTCCCTTCACCGACCACCACCACCATCATCTTTTCTGACCAACACAACCACCGACACCATCTTCATCTTCACTTGTTAATGTAAAGAAGAAGATGGTACCAAGTCGGAAATTAAAATGCAAATACGGGTATTATCGTCCTGATTCACATGAACAGATCGCACAATTGACACTTAACTGAGATTTAACATTTTTCATTTAAGTGGGGGTGTATATATTTCAACAACAAAAAAAGTGGGGGTCTATATTAGTTATTCCAAAAAAAAACGGAAGTGTTGTCCTAATATCAATATAAAAGTGAAAGTCAAATAAAAGGCAAATGGAATTTAACAATACTAAAAGTACGGAAATAGCCTTAATATCGTACTTTAGGCAAACGGAAGTGCTTTCACAATATTAAATTTGCGGGGGAATTTAGCATCAGCCTCTCACCACTAATGTCTAATTAGGGATGCCCTTTTATAATTGAAAATTAGCGAAACCCCATTTTTTGAACTTAAAAGTACGAAAATAGCATATCCTTATTGTTTTTTCTATTTTTCTTTGATCTCTCGTATCCATTCGTTGATATGCTATCATCGCTGATGTCTTGCAGACGAATCTTCATTTCTCATACCTGTATTTTTTTCTCTCACATCCTTTTTTTCTACTTTACCAACAACATTTATCAAGCACTTAAAATTAATAAACCATAACACTTCGACAAATAAAAATCGTAATTCTATTAAAAAAACAAAAATTAACTTCTCAATTGTTCTTTGTTTTGAGTTAAAACTGATGTTTTCGAGTGTGACCAATTTCAAAGAAGACCTCTTGATCTTGGTTGTTCTTTCTATTCACTATAACTAGTTTACATTCGAAGAATGCAAATTCAAATTGAAATGATGACCTAGATAAAAAAAATCAAAATGTTTGTAGAAATTATTAATTGAACTTCAAAATGAAATAGGAACTCACGAAGATATCAAGGTTAGAGTGTTATGTCGGCGGTAATGACACGAGAGAAAAAATAAGAAAATATACTCCGACGATGAGGGTTTGTCGTACTTTTAAGTACAAAAAGAAATTCACTACTTTCGAAATAAAAAAGAAGTATCCCTAATTGAACATTAGTAATGAATCTTTCAATGAGTAATGCCAAATCCCCCTTAATTTACCTATGTAACCAAGCTAATATGTTATCTAAGTGGTCTAGAAATTGCCCAGGACATAGACAATGGAATCATCTCTCCTATCTCATTTTTTTTTTGTAATCACACCATTATTTGATCTTTTTTTAATACTAGAATTTTTCTATCTTATTTAGCTACTTCAACAAAAAAAAAATTTAATAATAACTTGAAAATCCACTCATATCACATGCAACGTCCCACGGTTTATCCTTCTGCCATTTTTGTGGTTTAGCCGCTCTCTTATCCGTCTCCTCACATTTATATACACCACCACCTCTAAAATTCACATATAAATTCACACCTCCCGATCTTCGCCTCCACCTCTAAAATCTTCTCTCTCTCTCTCTCTCTAGAGAAAAAAAAAACCCTAATAATGATGGCAGACGACCAATTTATTTCATCTCCAAACAGACACAAACGACGACCTAGTCTTTGCCTCTCTTGTTGTTTCGGTAATAACAACAATCATCATCACGAAATCCTCCAATCATCATCATCACCAAAATCAGATGACCTAAAATCACCAAGTTTGATTAGATCTCCAACTTCATGGATCAAATCAAGAGTTTATCAACAAAATCATAATCATCACGAATTTCCTGAATTCAAAGAGAAATGTAAAAATCTATTTTATAAGATTGGTAAAGGACGTAGACATTCTGCTGATTTTAGGTATGATCCATTGAGTTATGCTCTTAATTTTGATGAAGGATCTGATGAAACTTTAGCTAATGAATTTCCTTCTAGGAATTTCTCTGCTAGATTACCACTTTCCCCTCAGGTTCAATCACCCCGAAAACAACGAGTTTCTTCTTCTATTTTGGGTCCAAGAGATATTGCTGCCTATAGTTAATTAGGGTTTCGATTTGCTCACGTTGGACATTGATTTTCACCAGTCTATTATTAAAACAAGAGAGGATGAGCAAAAGGTTCAAAATATTTTGTTAGCTAGTAGTGTGTGTATTTAGGGGGAATATATATTATATTTTTCCCCCTTTTAGCAATCGATTTGTATTATATTGTAAGATTTGAGAAAATGTTTTCTCTTTGTGTTTATGATATGTAATTTGTACAGTGGGTAAGTGAATGTTTTTTCATTGTTCTTTAAATTATTTATTGATAACATTGTGGTGGCCGGTCGACATTTGGTTAGTCAAGTGGTGAATAGCGCTGACATAAACTCTAAAATTCATATTCGATTTCATGATGACGTGAAATTCATGGTTTGGCAAAATGAAGAAATCGTTTGGCAAAATAAGTAGCCATAACTATAAATAAGAAAATAGACATTTGATTAGTCAAGTGGTGAATAGTGCTGACATAAACTCTAGAATTCTGGAGGTCCCATATTCGATTCCAGGATGAAGTGAAATTCAAGGTTTGGCAAAATGAAGAAATCGTTTGGCAAAGTAAGTAGGCAGGCCTATAAATAAGAAAATTTCAGACCAATGTTTCACTTGTGGCAAGCCAGACACTTTGCCAAAGATTGTCATACCTCAACCACCGCCACCATCCCCATACTTCAAATACCACCATCGTCATACCTCCAGCACCATCACCACCAGTGCCACCATGATACCTCCACCACCACCACCACCATCATACATCCACCACCGCCACCATAAACATACTTTTAATGCACCGCCACCACCAACAATATCGCCACCACTTATTATACAAGAGTGTTCATATATAGACTAGGTGCTCTCAAATTATTTTGTTGCTAGAATTTCTTATTTGGACTAGTTTTAGAATGGGTTGGAATATAGACGGTTACCCGAACTTTGTCATATTTCACATGAATGGATAGTTTGAATTATAGATTCATATTATTGAGTTTGTTATAAGGTTTGTCCGCTTAGGGAGATGCTGGAATGTAAAATGGAGTTTATGGGAAATTGGTTGGTTGGTTTGTATGCAATTTACTTACTTGGTGGAACGTCTCAGTGAACTCTACAGTATCGATAGGACGTTCTTCCTGATCAGATTAATAGTGTTCGATGGAACATCTCAGTGGACTCTATAGTGCTTACTGGATAATTTGTTTGACAAAATTGTTACTTATGAATAAAAAAAATTAAAAATTAGTTTGGAGACCTAGTTTATTATTCTATTTTTAATTTTTCTTTTCATTGGATAGGGTCGGAGGCAAAGACTGGCAAAGTTCATCATTCAGTGGTGGGTGTTCATAGAAAAGAAGGCCATTGGTTTTAACTTTTAAGTTAACTCTTATGATTTCATGATAACTATTGTGGTAATGTTGGTGGTGGTAGTTGTGGGGGATGTCGTGGTCATAATGATAGAAGCAGTAGTGATTTGGACTTCCAGAGAAATTGTGAGATGTGGTTGTGGTGGTGATGGAGATGGAGATACAACGGTGGTGGTTGAGGTGTGGTGGTGGTAGTGAAGGTGAAAATATAGCGGTGATGGTGTTCATACAGTGGTGGTGGTGGTGGTGGTAATGGGAGTATGGTGCTAGCAGAGGAAGTATGTTGGTGGTGGCGGAGTGGAAATATGTTGGGGAGGGGGTATGGAAATACAGAAGTATGACGGTGGACGTGTGGAGGTGCGACGGTGGTGGTGATGGAAGTGTGGTGGTAGTGATGCGGTTGCGTGGTGGTTGAGGTATGGTTGTGGTGAGAGTTTTACTGCTGGAACAGAGGTAAACAACAAAAAATTAGTTCACTAATATTCGTTTATACATTGAAGTTAAGTAACTTAACTTTGAAGTCAAAAGCAAAAAAATTTAACTTTGAAAGGAAGTCAAATTTAACTTAAGCGAAGTCATAAAGTTTTGCTTTACCAAACTAACTTTTCTACTTACATAAATAAAAAAAGTTATCATAAATTTTGTTTCCAATCTACATAGTCAAAATGAGGCAAAACATCAAATAAGTTATACGAAATAGAATTTTAGGAAATATGATCCATACTGAATGAAAAAATAACAACTTATACGAAAAAGTTTGTGACACAGTTTGGTGCAATTTCCCATTATTAACGTTTGTTTCTAATTGTTAAAGTTTGTTTCCAATCCGATGGGTCAAAATTGAGGTAAAACACCAAACAAATTATATATAATGGGTTTTAGGCTATATATGAAGCATATAGGATGAAAAAACTCATAAGTTCTCCAAAAAAAAATTAGTGGCACAGTTTAGGGAAATTTCCTATCGTTGATCTTTTGGTTCCAATCAGAGAGGTCAAAAATGAGGTAAACCACCAAATAAATTATATGAAATGGGATTTTGGGACATATAAAACATATTGCATGAAAAAAATCACTTTTGAAAAGCTTTTGACAGTTTGCTGCAGTTTCCTATTTTTACGTTTTCTTTCAAATCTAAGAGGTCAAAATTGAGGTAAAACACCAATTGGATGAATTAAATCACAGCTTTTACGAAAAATTTCATGAAACAGTTTGGTGTAGTTTCCTATTGTCACGTTTTATTTTCAAAGTCGCGACCTTTAAAAAAGGCCACGGCTTTGGGCATAAAGAATAATCTTTGGGGAATAAATTTTCTAAGGAATCCATATTTTTTTTTAAATTCTCGGGGAAATATTATTTTTTAACTAAAAAATTAACTTGATCAAACATTGCCCCCTAATCTTCATCTGCTTTATCACCAACACCACCACAACTTCCCATTACCACCATTTTGGCTACCATTGCATTCTCTTCCCTCTCCTCTCTTGTCTTCCCTCACTAATACACTCTCTCTCGGTCTCTTCCGGTCTCTCTCTCTCTCTCTCTCTCCCACTATCCCTCTCCATTGCTCTCCCTATCTATGTCTCTCGGTCTCTCATTGTTGCTCTCTCAATCTTCCATTGTTTCTTGATCTATCTCTCGTTGTTGTTTTTCTCTCTCTCGCACACACACATACACGGTTCCCTTCGCCAGAACCAGACCTCGAGGAGGGTTTTTGGTGAAATCCTTTGACTGATTACAAAACGTTTCTTTGCTACGAACTCTGTGATCTCCACAGAGTTATTTATACATACTGCAATAGAGAGAGGGGGCGAGATAGAGGTTGCGAGAAAGAGAGGCGAAGATTGCGGGAGGAAAAAAAAACTAATCTACAGAGAGATATGTTTACAAGGAAAGAGATAAGAGTGATCTACAATGAAAGAGAAAGAGAGAGATCTAGAGTGGGAACGACAAAGAGATGGTCAATGAGAGTGAAAGAGATAGTGAGAGAGAGACAGTGAGAGAGAGAGCGAGAGAGATAGAGAGAGACAGAGAGAGAGAGAAAGCGAAAAGAGAAAGGAGATGAGAAAGGACAAGAGAGTGAAGATGAAGATTAGGAGACAATGTTTGATCAAGTCAAATTTTGGATTAAAAGAAGAATATAACCTCTAAATCAATTTTTATTGACTAATACTTTATTCCCCAAAGAATTTTCTTTATTCTCCAAAGTCGTTGTCTTAAAAAATATGTGAAAACTCGATTTCTATTAGTTCAATTTTGAAAATGTTGGACAAATATAGATATTTCAAGACGACATTGTATCTAGAGTGTTGTTTTGAGATATCTCTACTTATATACCGCCACAACATCTTAAATACGATATTTAATTATTGATTAATTTAGGCGCTTGTCGTGTTTATTACATTTTCATGTCTTGTAGTGACTAACATACTCGAAGTCGATTTCTTAAAAAAAAAAAAAACTTTCAATTTTGGTTTAGAAATCAAAGTCCCAGCTCTTGAAGTATATAAAGGTTATATTTTGGATGAGCTTTTTGGGAAGCTCAAAGCAGGACATGTCCCACCACATATATTTTGACTTTACAAAATGATCCTCCTGATTGAGACAACCTAAAAAATACTATTGATTTCGTCCTAAAACTCCCCAAGTACACCCATCAATTCATTCAACCAATTTTATACACCCATATTGAAAACTCAATCCCGAAGAAACTTACGTAACTTCCATCAAACCGTTCGTTACAACAAAATACAAATCTCGAGGCAAAACAATAAATCCACGGGATATACGCGGGATTAATTAGGTCATTAATAACACACCCATGTTTGTTCATTCAAACTCCTGGCTTCCTGCATGAAGGAATCCACGTGCCCCACAGCCATCCTCGTCTCCCTCTCTCAACAAAGATTCTGTCCTCTCTCTCTCTTTCTCTCTCTAGACTTTCTCTCTCTACACTTTAAGAAGAAAACACCAAAAATGAAGAAGATCAACATTAAGTGTTTGAAAAGCGTGTTCAAACCGTATTTCTAAAACCCTCATCGGCGGAAACCCTTTCTCATAACTTCACCGACTCATTTCTTTCTTCCCTTCTCTTATCTGATACTATTTGCTTATCTACTCAAGGTTCTTTCTTTTTCTCCACTTTCATTTACAGATTCTCTCTCTCTCTCTCTCTCTCTCTACCCTGTTTCTTATTCTGTGTAATCGAGTTTGAAACTTACTTTATACAGCTCAATGGAATAAACCCATAAAAACCCTAGTTTTATTCCTCATTTTGATCCCATAAAAACCCTAGTTTTTTCTTATTCTTTATCTATCCATCTTTATTTTTGTCTTAAAACTTTGTTAATAATGTCAAATGATCAAAACTCAATCCCTAAAGACCTTCGCCCATTAAACTTACCTAGAAACATTATAGATGAACCTCGCATTGGGGTAGGAAACAACACAGTAGAAGGATTTTGCCCTAATTCAGCTCTGGATATTAATACCCATGGATCTAGATCAGTATTTTACCCTGCAACGATTTCGGAACCTGGGTATGGGACGGGTTTAAGGGTTGCTAATCCAGCAATGACTTGGTTTCCTCCCCAACCAGGAACTCTTGGTGGTGGTGGTGGTGGTGGTGGTGGGGGATTTATCCCAGTTTCTACTACAGGATTTAGGGATAGGGATAATATCCCCAATTTCATTAATCAAGGTGGAAGCAATGTGGGTGATCAAGCTAGTGATGAAGGAACAGAAGAACCATCTCCTGGTAAGAAATTTAAATTTTTGTGTAGTTTTGGGGGTAAAATTCTTCCAAGACCAAGTGATGGAATTTTGAGATATGTAGGAGGTCAAACTAGAATTATTAGTGTGAAAAGAGATGTTAGTTTTCAAGAATTAGTACAGAAAATGAATAATCTTTATGGACAACCTGTAGTTTTTAAGTATCAATTACCTGATGAAGATCTTGATGCCCTAGTTTCTGTTTCATGTCCTGAGGATCTTGATAATATGATAGACGAGTATGAGAAATTGGTCGAGAGTTCTGTCGATGGGTTGGCGAAACTTAGGGTGTTCTTGTTTTCTGCATATGAACTTGATTCATCTGGTAGTATACAATTAGGTGATCCAAATGAATGTGAGCAGAAGTATCTTGATGCTGTGAATGGAATTCCAGATATTGTTAGTTGTAATATTAAAAGGCAAGGAAGTACATCGAGTATGTCTTCGACAAAGAATTCGGATTCTCTGATCAGCGGTGGTTGTGATGTTGTTAATAGCCCTAGTTTGGGTCATGAACCACCATCCCCTGTCATTTTATCCCCTAGAGGTAATTCTGGTGCTTCTTCCCATGATGGCCCAGCAAGGGTTGTGTACGTAGCTCCTCATCCTGTTATTTATGGGGAAGCCCAGGCAACAAATTTTGGTGCACAAATGGTTGCAGGTAGTCATTCTCAGGCTGGATTTTACGAGCCTGAATTTGAGAGGCCAGTACTTGGTACAGGACAGCAACAACAGGTGTTAGGACATGAGTTTCGACCAGCTTCCGGAATGGAGTTTTCACCAACTACTGCTTATATGGGTTATCCTCATCAGGAAGCTTTCCACTCAGCCGATTATCCCCCCGTTCCTTCCAAAGTTGGCTACTCGAATCCTCCTCAGGTGTTGGGGATTTCCGGTCCATCTTATGCTCGTGCTGAGCGTTCTCAGCAGCTCCAAGGTAATCCTACTTCTGTTCAAACCCATCATTTCATGCCTTCAATACAAATGACCACGGCTTCTTCAACTGCTTATGCTAATACGAAACCAGGAGTTCAGCATTTTGTGTATCCAAATCAAACACAAGTCAATCTTTATCCTGATGAGAGTTCCTTTGGGGCAAGGATGTCTCAAATTCCGGTTAACCAGAACTACAGATTTATCCCCTCACAACCTCTACCTCCCCAAGTTCCCGTCCCACTTCAAGGCGGTTCTGCTACAACAATGGAAAATATGGTTTTTTCTGATGGTTGGTCTCCTCATCATCCTGAGCAAATCCGAAGATTGGACGACTGTCATATGTGCCAGAAGGAATTGCCTCATGCCCACTCCGATACTTTGGTACAGGATCAGAGAGATCAAGCCATCAGTATGGCTTCTGCTCCAGTTTCAGCATTTCAGAGTCTTCGTTCCGAAGATAGTTTGAGAACTCGCCCCCCTCACCGAGTAATGGTTAGTGAACCACTGGGGGATGGTACTATTTTTCATCCTGGAGCCATGATTCGGCAAAAGTATGTCGGAAATATTGATCAGGGTGTTGGATCTCCTCAGTTTGGGTTACATGGGTTTCCTCAGAATATAAATGTTTGTGTGCAAAATGGCAATGAAGGTATTCTCCTGCAAAATCCAGACTCAACTGATTATCGGAGAATGATGGTTCCTCCAGGTGTGGTTACTGATAATCTACAATCACCTTATAGTGTAGTCACGGGCCACATACCTCAGACCCGCCAAGAAGATGCTCGTCAGCAGCCTACAGTGCCGTTCTATAACCAAAATAAACATGACCATTTGATGAATCAACCTGTTCATACTGACATGCCTAATACAAGAATATTACCTTTCCAAACTTCAGAACCCCTTCTTCATGGAGTAGCAGAACATCCAGGTACTTATTCTGGCAAAGACACTGGCACTCCATATGATAATGTGACCGCAAGTGATGGGAGAATTGAAACAGTCCGTATAAATCCATCTGAGATTTCCGGGAATTATGAACATTGCGTATCACCTAATAATAAGCTTAACAAGGAAGAGATCCTTGATACTAGACCACAAATTACAAGGATGGGAGTTCCGCAAACCAATGCCCTCAACCAAACCAGCATTCTTGGTGATGGAAATCACATTATGCCAACAGAAGGTCTTCCATCTTCGTATGGGGAGGCTGCTTACTTGTGTAATCTTCAACCTGAAGAGCTTGTTCAAGTCACACAACCTCCAGGATTGGGTATTTCAGGACCATTTTCACACTTAAATATTGGAACACAACATTTGGGTTCTGACAAGATATGGCATGGTGAACCTGCATTTTCACCTGTAGACTCAGCCTATGTCGACGCCATTGATAGAAGAAAACAAGTTGGTGAATGGGTGGATGAGACTTCACGGTTCCAGCCAATGATGGTTCCTAGTGATGCCGTAGCTAGCCCTTTAAGTAGTAATCCACCTGCTATTCCAGTTTCCAATGGGGAACCTGCTCCATCAGAGTCGCTTTTCAGCAACGATGATCCATGGAATTTAAGACATGACAGCCATTTCCCACCTCCAAAGCCGAACAAGCTACGAACAAGCGGCGAAGCATCTGTTCCAAAGGATGGAGTTCTCGACCAGGCATTCAGTAATCTTAACAAGGATTTGACTTTGGAAAATGTGAATTCTAGTAAAGGTGAGATAAACTTGTCTGGAGAGGATAAATATTGATAAAGTCTTCCAAATTAATTGTGTTAACCTTGAGATTTGAGTTAGTTCACCATTCGCTTTTTGGTTCAATGTTAAAGGTTCTGCAGAAGATTATATCAAAGGAGAACTTCAAGCTGTTGCTGAGGGTGTAGCTGCTTCAGTTCTACAGTCATCTGTAGCTTCTGACCAATATGATCGCGAGATAAAGAAACCCATGCCGGAAATAAACCGAGGCAGGGAACTTCACAGAGACGAAGTAGAAGAACAGGTATATAGAGTTGCATGACTACTTCATTCCATATGTTTTTGTTACTTGCTTGAAGAAAACTGAGTTGTTCATCGCTATCTGATTCCAGGATATAGGTAAGGTTTCAGACAAGATGAATCCTGCTCAACCAATTTCAGATGGCATTGGTCGCTTACAGGTTTCATATCTTGTTATTACGATTATTTCTTGTCAGATAAATTGAGAAAGCTTCTTGCTTGGTTGTACTTAGATCCTACTTCATCAAGTTATTCATGATGGACCTTTCCATTTTTCGCAGATAATAAAGAATAGTGATCTAGAAGAATTGCGTGAATTGGGATCTGGAACCTTTGGAACAGTTTATCATGGAAAATGGAGGGGTACTGATGTTGCAATTAAACGAATCAACGAGAGATGTTTTGCTGGGAAGCCATCCGAGCAAAATCGAATGGTATTTATTCCTGAACTATCGATTTCATGACTTCCCTATATTTCCGAGTTCCTTTTTGCTCCTTATGTTCAAACTATGTTTTTGCGCATCCTTTAGAGGGATGATTTCTGGAACGAAGCCATCAAGCTTGCTGACTTGCATCACCCAAATGTGGTGGCTTTTTATGGTGTTGTTCTTGATGGTCCTGGTGGTTCTGTAGCAACAGTAACAGAATACATGGTTAATGGTTCTTTACGACAAGCTTTTCAAAGAAACGACAAGTAATGCTATTGTTATCTTTTTTTTTAGTCATCAATCATATATAATTGAGTGTTTTAAGCACGTACCCAAACCTAAAGAAAAATAAATATAAAATTGAATGCTATTATCGTACTGCAGGATACTTGATAAGCGTAAACGTCTCTTGATTGCAATGGATGTCGCCTTTGGGATGGAATATTTGCATGGAAAGAATATAGTTCACTTTGACCTGAAAACTGACAACTTACTTGTGAATCTTCGGGATCCTCACCGACCAATATGCAAGGTAAGTGTCCGTACCCTAGATTATCCTTATCCTAACAATTGCTCACTGTCAGTTTTTATTCGACATTTCTGTGAAACTTATTGAAGCTAGACGTGGTGTATTTAGGAGTTATGCTTCGAGCCTACTTAATGGTGGATGTGACTTACCCAATGCTTCTCGTAGGATTTGAGATATCAGATAGGCTTAGTAATTGCTATTTTCAAATACTGTCATTTTGGTTCTGGTGGGACAAGATACCAAAGTAACTAGAGTTGCAAGAATCCAAAATGAAAGTCAGTAAGTGAGCAGAGAGTCATTTCTCTGGTTTGTTGATCATTGTGCTATTGTAGGCAC
The DNA here is from genome assembly GCF_041429995.1 of Eschscholzia californica. Lineage (NCBI taxonomy): Eukaryota > Viridiplantae > Streptophyta > Magnoliopsida > Ranunculales > Papaveraceae > Eschscholzia > Eschscholzia californica. The sequence goes on from NW_028238472.1 coordinate 47,695,675, forward strand.
ATTTAAGTTTTAGGTATGTTAAGGATGTGAAAAAAGTGAAGTACGAGTTGTATGAAGAACATTTTTTTGGACAAAAAAGAAAAGGGGAAGAGAGGAAATAACTTATAGAGGCAGGACTATTACCTAAGTTTACTGAATTATATTGATTAATGACAGTGTGCAGGCAAGTAAAACTTCGATTTTGATGGTCAATCATGACTTAACTGATACTTGGAGTAGGTTTGCTATTAGATTTGAGGAATCAAGTTTAAGTACTTATATTTAATCAATGTGGGACAATGAAATTAATGATGGAAACTATAACATTGCTTACCTAGGTAGTGTTTGTTTTTTCTCCGGTTCTGATCTGAATTCTGGCTCAGCTATGAACTGACTCGACTCAAATTTCAGAATGTTTTGCTTTTGTGCAACTCGTGATGTCAGACTCGTCTGAAATTACCCATTTGGGTTGATTTTGGGTTCATTTGATTCCAGACGGTTCAGATTTAGGGGAATTCTAGTTAGACAATGAGAAGTGTAAAACAACAACATCTTGGATGGGTGATATATGAGGAAGATCCTAACAAATAGCTGAACTATCTGATAGGAATTCTCATGATTATGAAGTTCTATTACGAGACAATTTGAATGATCAGTTTCGGTTCTTGTTCCAATGGCAGGTTGGCGATTTGGGCCTATCAAAAGTGAAATGTCAGACTCTAATATCAGGTGGTGTGAGGGGAACACTTCCATGGATGGCTCCAGAGCTCTTAAATGGCAGCAGCAATCTAGTTTCTGAAAAGGTTTGTTCTTCTTTCTATCCCTTGTAATCATCATTTTCACGACATATACCCTTCATACATTCAAATCTTTTATAACGACATTTATACCTGCTATCCAGGTCGACGTATTCTCCTTCGGCATTGTAATGTGGGAGCTTCTCACTGGTGACGAACCGTACGCCGACTTACATTATGGAGCTATCATAGGTAATATCATGCTTGTTCTTAATCTATCTTATCAAGAACAAATATACTCGTTCTAAAATTTGTATGTATGTCATTGTTTCTTTCCAACGAAAAATAGGTGGTATAGTCAGCAACACGCTACGACCAGAAGTGCCGGAATATTGTGACGCAGATTGGAGGTTACTAATGGAGAAATGCTGGTCATCTGAGCCATCAGAGAGGCCGAGTTTTACAGAGGTTGCAAATGACTTGCGTTCTATAGCAGCTTCTCTTCCCAATAAAGGACAAGCACAGTAATAATCAATCGATGAATCAGGCAAGCACATTAATATTTTCCTTTTGTTTGCTAACTACAAGCACTGGAATACTGGATAATGTTAATGGAGTGAGGTTCTTAAAAGAGTAAATCCATAAAATTGTATACCTAGAGTTTATACTACCATTAAGTACTTTCGTATTAACCAATTATTAGGCTAGCCTTCATATGGATACTCTTGAGAACAATATAATTGTGGTTACAACTTGTGTTTTTCCAATGTGGTTTTTCAATTTGACAGATAAATTATGACAGCTGAAAATAGAACACATTATAGTCTAGCTCCTAGCAATGTTAGGGTGCTGAAAGGTTCACCACCTTTCCATTGAAGGAGACGCCTCTTGTTTACTAAGATATCAGTTAGGAGGTGTTTCTTTTTCTTAGACTTATTTCCTAGAATTGTTTTTTGTTTCAACAAAAAAAAAAAAAAAAAAATTTCCTAGAATGTTACATATATTGGCTGCCCACAGATTTAGTGAAGTTGGTGCCTTGTTATATGACATGGAGGACCATGATTGGTCAAGAAGGATATACACATGATATGGCTAACTTAGTTATTAAGTCATTTGAGCTAGAGGTGTCCTAAATGGATGATAATGAATTAAATAGCAACACCTAATGCTTGCATGCAAGAATGATACGTGGGTATGTAATTAGACTTTGGTTTTGGGTATAAATACCCATCCCATACTCTTTTTCCAGAGAGGAAGTAAGTAAATGAAATACCACTTTTCTACTATAGTCTTGAATATCATCTTTCCTTCATACTCTTATACTTTACAGAAAGGATTTAGTTTATAACTATTATCAAACAACCAAGATAAAACTACATTACGTTATCAGCACGATCGTTTCTACAAGTGGGTAAATAATTTCAGTTATAGACGAAGGGTTGTCTTGAAGACCGTTTGAAGATCAAAGTAAGTTGTGTTATTACTTTTCAAATGTCGAATCTAACTAATATAAATTTTGCAGTTCTTGACCAAACAGGAAGTAACTATCTGAATTGGGCTCCTGATGTTGAATCTCATTTAGAAGAAAGGAATATAAAGAAAACCATAGCAGAGGGAAATAATGAAACTTCTCAGAATCGTGCGGCAGCACTGAATTTTATCCGACACCATCTATGTGAAGATCTAAAGTCGGAATATTTAAATATGAGAGACCCTTTATTGTTATGGATCGGTTTAAAGAAACGTTTTGACCATTTAAAAAGAGTTATCCTTCCTAAGGCTTTAAATGACTGGCTGCATCTGAGACTGCAGGATTATAAAACTGTTTCTGAGTATAGTTATGTTCTGTTTAAAATAACGACAAAATTGGCACATTGTGGTTTTCCTGTTAGTGAAGAACAAATGCTGGAGAAAACATTTTCTACTTTTCATGTATCTAACATGAACCTGCAAGAACAGTACAGAAATATGAATTTTAAATATCATTCTGATTTAATTTCTTGTCTACTTGTTGCGGAACAGAATAGAGAAGTTATTATGAAAAATCAAGAGGCTCGTCCAACAGGTTATTCAGAAGTATCTGAAACCTATGTGACATCTTATGGACGAGGTGATCGTGGCAACGATCACAACAAAAATAATAGAGGTGGTGGCTACCACTCTAGAGGACGTGGTCGTGGCAACGATCACCAAATAGATACCAGAGATGGTGGCTACCACTCTGGAGGACGAGGACGTGGGAATGGTCAAAATTGGAATAACAGAGATGGTGGCTACCACTCTGGTGGACGTGGTCGTGGTTACGGCCGTGGTCGTCGAGGACGTAATAATAACTCGAGTAGTAGACCTCATCCATTTAGCCGACAAGACAAAGAAAAAGGGGCATTAAATGAACCTTCTGAAATGCAAACTAAGTCATGTTATAGATGTGGTATGACAGGTCATTGGCAAAGGATCTGTAAAACTGCTAAACATCTGGTAGATCTTTATCAAGCGTCGTTAAAGAAATCAACGACCAATACAGAAATGAACCAGATGGAGATAGGTGGTTCCTCCTATAACACTGGATTAGATGTGTCTGATTTTCTAGTTGATGAAGTGGAAATTCATCATACTGAATCACAAACTGAGTTATTTCCTGTTGATTACGGCAGTAATCTTGAAATTCCAAAAGATTGTGTCCTAGCAGTCGAAAGAGATATATACGATGGTAGCTTTGATCATCTACCTCCCGCTGAATTTGACAAACTACTTGATGAAGAGTTTGACAAAATTTTCCCAGAATAGTGTTAAATTTGTATATGTTACTTTGTTTCTTAAATAATTAATGTAATATATTGTCATGTTCATATAATACAAATATGTTATAATCTTATGTCTTATTTTTGTGTACATAAGGTATGGATTACAGAAAGACACTATCAAAGGATGATGAGGATATATGTGTAGTTGATAGCTGAACTACAAACTCTATCTTTCGAAACAATAAATATTTTGAGACCTTGAAGTTATACAAGGCTAATGCGATAACAATCGCTGGTTCATCTAGTCTCATTGAAGGCTCTCGTAGAGCAACTATAATATTACCGCATGGTACGAAAATAACCATTGATGACGCATTGTTTTCAACCAAGTCTTTGAAAAATTTATTAAGCTTTAAAGACATTCATCGAAATGGTTACCACATCGAGACTAGAGATGAAAATAATGAAGAATATTTATATATTACTTCAAATACTTCTGGCAAGAAGCATGATTTAGAGAGACTGTCGACTATTTCTTCTGGATTGTATCTTGTAAGGATAAAAACGATTGAATCATATGTTGTTCGTAAACCAGAAGCTTTACGACCATAGTGTGGTGACACTTTGGCATGATCGTTTGGGACATCCTAGATCTACCATGATGAGTAGAATAATCCAAAATTCTCAAGGACACCCATTACAGAACCAGAAGTTTCTGATAACTAAGAATTTTAATTGTAAATCCTGCTCTCTTGGTAAATTGATTGTAAAACCATCTTTCACAAAAGTTCATATAGAATCTCCTAAATTTTTGGAAAGGATTCAAGGAGATATTTGTGGTCCTATTCACCCATCATGTGGACCATTTAGATATTTTATGGTATTAATTGATGCATCTACCAAATGGTCTTATGTTAATCTTTTATCAACACGTAATAATGCTTTTGCACGATTACTAGCTCAGATTATTAGACTACGTGCTCATTTTCCAGATTTTCCTATAAAAAAGATACGTCTTGATGGGGCAGGAGAATTTACATCAAAAGCATTTGATGCTTACTGTCAGGCAGCTGGTATTGATCTTGAACATCCTGTAGCATATGTTCATACCCAGAATGGTCTAGCAGAATCATTCATAAAACATCTACAACTAATTGCAAGACCAATGTTGATGAAAACTAAATTGCCTATTTCGGCATGGGGATCTGCAATATTACTGAAGGAGTTGAAGGAGATGTCCTTCGACCAAGGTGACAATGCGAACAATTTGTCGGATAGGACAATTGATGTGGAAGATCATCAAGTCCGATTGATTTAGGGATCGTAGAGTTGTAGCTAGAGACCAACTACGATCGTCGAATTACGAAGTAATTCGCGGCTAACTTCGATCGGATCCTACAACGGGTTACACATAAGAGTGACAAATTGATCTAGGATATGACTAGTGGGAGTGAGATATAATCATGGGAGTGTCCCATAAACATATCTCATAGGCCTAAAAAGGAATTAGGCAAAGATAGTACAAAAAGGCCAAAAACAGGGTTTTTGGGCCTAGACCGGTTCGGGTACTTCTAGGACTCGGATTGGGCTGAATTTTGGAGGGTTAGTTGATGATATAATAAACATTATATCTGCCAATTTTCGTGGTGTTTGGACACCTCCTCCTTAGGGAATTGAGAAAATACCAATAGTTGCTATTTTCGACTATTTCCCTAAATCTTATTCTAAAGGGTGTTTTGGGAAACCTAAAAGGAGGTGGATTCTTATTAGGGTTCTATATAAACACTCTTAGGGCAGAGAATAAGGTGTGGAATTTCTCTCTAAGCTTTCTTACTCTACCACATCAAGTAGAGAGGAGAAAGTGAGCTAATTCCCATTACTATCAATCTAGTCAAAGAAGAAGGTGTTCTTCTTTTCCAACCACCATTGGTGTGCTAGCTATACAACAAGGTGGGAGATCAAATTGATTGCTCGTGTCCCAAGTAGAGGAGCTACACTTGAAGCTCTTGGTCTTCTTCAATCAATTCAACTAGTTCGAGGGAAAAGTGATTAAGGTAATCTACTATCTCCATTAGATTAATTACTAGTTTTGCATGTGATCCTGGGAATACTAGTGTAGACATTAGATGTCATATTTCCGCTATAAACACTAGTAGAAGGGTGTAAATCCCTACAATTACATGCTGCAGCTTTGATCCGTCTTCGGCCTAGAGCAAATGGTTATTCTCCGTTACAACATGTTTTGGGTCATCAACCAAATATTACACATTTACGTATGTTTGGGTGTGCGGTGCATATCCCTATTTCACCTCCAAAACGTACTAAATTTGGACCTCAGCGGCGGCTAGGTATATATGTTGGTTTTGACTCACCATCTATTATAAGATATCTCGAACCTATGACAGGTGATACTTTCACCGCACGTTTTGTAGATTGTCATTTTGATGTGACAATTTTCCCACCATTAGGGGGAGAATGTCCGTCTACATCGGATAATAAACAAAATGATTTATGTTGGCATACAGAGAGTTTGTCTTATCTAGACCCTCGAACTAGTCAGTCAGAACTAGAAGTAGAAAGGATAATACATTTGCAAGGCATTGCAAATAAACTACCAGATGCATTTAATGATGCTGCAAGGGTAACAGAATCATATATTCCTGCTGTTAATGCTCGTGCACGAATTAATATTCCTAAAGGACCAGGAGAAACTGCTATAGCAAATGAGTCGTCTAAGCCACGTCAGAAACGTGGACGACCAATTGGTTCTAAAGATACTATTCCGAGAAAGAGGAAGAACCAATCACAAAATAATAGTTCTCTAGAAGAGACTATAAATGATACACCAACACTTTCTGAACAAATACCCCTTGAAGTAGGTAAAGCCCTTGATGAGGCAGTGTTACAAAACAATGAGGAAGTCTCTATAAATTATGAATGGTCAAAGGAAGTATGGGACCAAAATGAAACAATTATCGACGAGGTATTCTCTTTTGCAGTGGCAACCTCAATTCTGAAAGAGAATGATGATTATGAACCACGCTCTATTAAGGAATGTCGACAAAGACCTGATTGGTCGAAATGGAAAGATGCAATTCAGGCAGAACTAGATTCACTCAATAAGCGTAGTGTTTTTGGACCAGTGGTCCTTACACCCAAGGATGTAAATCCAGTTGGATTCAAATGGGTTTTTCTAAGAAAACGAAATGAAAATAATGAAATCGTTCGCTACAAAGCACGACTTGTGGCACAGGGTTTTCTACAAAAACCTGGGATAGATTATGAGGAAACATATTCTCCTGTTATGGATTCCATTACATTTAGATATTTAATCAGTCTAACTGCTCAAGAAGGACTCGATATGCATCTACTAGATGTCGTTACTGCATATCTATATGGCAATCTAGATACTGATATCTATATGAAGGTACCTGAAGGATTCAAGTTACCTGAAGGAAAACCACGTGTCATGTATTCACTTAAACTTAATAAAGCTTTATATGGTTTAAAGCAATCAGGGCGAATGTGGTACAATCGTCTCAGTGAATACTTGACCAAGGAAGGTTATGTAAATGATCCGATTTGTCCATGTGTGTTCATCAAGAAATCAAATATTGGATTTGCTATCATTGCAATATACGTTGATGATATAAACTTAATTGGGACAGTTGAAGATGTCTCAAAAGCTGCAGAATATTTGAAAAAAGAATTTGAGATGAAAGATCTTGGAAAAACAAAATTCTGCATTGGTTTACAAATTGAGAGGAGCACAAGTGGCATACTTGTTCATCAAAATTTATATACTGAAAAAGTCTTGAAAAGATTTCACATGGACACTTCATATCCTCTTAGTACTCCAATGGTTGTCAGATCTCTTGATACTATAAAAGATCCTTATCGTCCTAAAGAAGATAATGAAGCACTACTTGGTCCTGAAGTACCATATTTAAGTGCAATCGGTGCTTTATTATATTTGGCTCAATATACTAGACCTGACATTTCTTTTGCAGTAAATTTATTGGCCAGATTCAGTTCGGCACCAACAAAACGACATTGGATGGGAGTAAAACATATTCTCCGATACCTTCGAGGAACTACTGACATGGGGTTATTCTATTCGAAGAATTCCTCTGATGGTTCACAAGTGATAGGATATACTGACGCAGGATATTTATCTGATCCACATAAAGGAGTTTCACAAACAGGTTATGTTTTTAGTAGTGGCGGTACAGCTTTCTCTTGGCGATCAAGTAAGCAAAGTATGCCTGCTACATCTTCTAACCACTCGGAGATTATTGCTCTTCATGAAGCTACCAGAGAATGTGTATGGCTAAGATCTATTATTAGTCATATTAGACTTTCATGCGATCTCCCCAGGATTACAAAATCACCTACCATTATTTACGAAGATAATGCGGCTTGCATTGCTCAAATTAAGGAAGGATATATTAAAGGTGACAGAACAAAACACATTTCACCTAAATTATTTTTCTCGCACCATCTACAGAAGAACGGCGAAATTGATATTCAGAAGATACAATCATGTGAAAATTATGCCGACTTGTTAACCAAGTCTTTGCCTACTACAACGTTCAGAAAACTAGTACATGGCATTGGAATGCGGAGTTTGAATAATCTTATGGTATAAGATTACATCGGTCTAAGATATGATATTCATCAGGGGGAGAATATCATCTATGAAGATTTTCGCATCACTAGTACTGGATATCTACGCGTTGTACTCTTTTTCCTTCGTCCAGTTTTTGTCCCAATGGGTTTGTCTGGCAAGGTTTTAACGAGGCAGCGTTTTGCGTATCCAGCGTCATTCAAAAATATATTTTTTTTTATTATGAGACAATATTTTGACTTGTGGTCATCCAAGGGGGAGTGTTACATATATTGGCTGCCCAGAGATTTAGTGAAGTTGGTGCCTTGTTATATGACATGGAGGACCATGATTGGTCAAGAAGGATATACACATGATATGGCTAACTTAGTTATTAAGTCATTTGAGCAAGAGGTGTCCTAAATGGATGATAATGAATTAAATAGCAACACCTAATGCTTGCATGCAAGAATGATACGTGGGTATGTAATTAGACTTTGGTTTTGGGTATAAATACCCATCCCATACTCTTTTTCCAGAGAGGAAGTAAGTAAATGAAATACCACTTTTCTGCTATAGTCTTGAATATCATCTTTCCTTCATACTCTTATACTTTACAGAAAGGATTTAGTTTATAACTATTATCAAACAACCAAGATAAAACTACATTATAGAATTGTTTTTTAGTTCTAATTTATTAGGCCCCATTTGTTATGTGGGAAAAGGTATAGATGTGAAAACCAAGTATTTTTCATGGATTTCATAAAAAAAAAAAATATTCATGGGAAAAGAAATTATCATTTCCGAGTGTGAAATCAAATTTAAATGTTTGGTGCCTTCACAAAGGATGTACTAAGTAGATCTTATGGTGGGTGCCTTTAGGATATAGCTTTTTCTCTTCTCTTCCCGAAATGTTTTTTTTTTTAACCCTAGATTTGGGGGAAGAAGTCTCTAATTTCCCCCGATTCAAAAACATGATAGTAAGAGAGTTTAAAGATTGTATCAGCTTTGTGGCAATATATCGGTTGAGACGATTGAGAGAGACGATTTTATGGTTCTCCGTGATGGAAGCTTTGTGGCAAGATATGCATAGATTGATCTTGCCATGATCAAAGTTTCGTGCGTGACAAAATCTCCTATGGAAGCTTTGTGGTCAGATATTGTTGGAAGGTCCACTCCACTCGGCCAAACCGAGTGGACTTGGTCCAAATAGGAATCCTACTACAACTAGGATTCCTTAGATATTAGGATTATAGTTTAGATTAGTTTTGTTATTTTTAAACTCTATCATGTAAACCTATATAAAGAGATCCATAAACAATGTAATATACAAGTTGTAGTGTTAATAAACAAGGTATTTACCTATCTCTCTCTCTCTCTCACACAACAACCAACAAACTCACCGATCTTCATCTCTCGGCTTCAACCGAGATCATCATCAACAATCCTCGGTTATAACCGAGAGCTCCACTCATCTCTCTCTCGGTTATACCCGAGCATCATAATCATCACTCTCGGCTTCACCGAGAGTTGTCACATACTCTCTCGGTTATAGCCGAGACTAATATCCTTCAGCAGACCGTGATGGGGATCCCGGTTCTGGTGTGCCTCCAGAACAGTCCGACCCACCACCGAGCAATGATTCCTCATTGCCGAACCCCTCTTCCGACGACAGGAGCTCCGACTCTGTCGTTGCCGATTCCGGCCGACCAGTTCGGTCTCGCCGCCCACCTAGTCATCTTGATGACTATGTGTGTTCCAATACAAACACTATAAAATATCCTCTTGAGAACTATTTTTCCATAAATTCGTTTTCAAATTCTCATCAACAATTTCTCTCTTCGGTATTATCAACTACCGAACCAACCTCTTTCACTCAAGCAATGAAGTCCCCTCATTGGAAAGAGGCCATGGCCAAGGAAATCTCAGCCTTGGAAGAAAATAAAACCTGGACAATCACTGGTTTACCACCCGGCAAAAAGCCCATCGGTTGCAAATGGGTGTATAAAATTAAATTCAAATCCGATGGATCCATAGAACGATATAAAGCCCGCTTAGTAGCAAAAGGCTACACCCAAATCGAAGGGTTGGATTATAATGACACCTTTGCTCCAGTTGCTAAATTAGTAACCGTTCGTGTCCTTCTTTCGCTTGCCGCCATTAAAGGTTGGAATCTCCATCAATTGGATGTCAATAACGCCTTTCTTCAAGGCGATCTTAATGAAGAAGTTTACATGAAATTACCCCCCGGTTTTTCATCTCAGGGGGAGTCTAAAGTTTGTCGTCTCCATAAATCTCTTTATGGTCTCAAACAGGCCTCCCGACAATGGTTTTCCAAATTTTCCTCCGTTCTCATCGAACGTGGCTTTTCTCAGTGTAAAAGTGACTATTCTCTTTTCACCTTTAGATCTCACTCCACTCAAATGTATGTCCTTGTCTATGTAGACGATATAATTATCACGGGAAATAATGATCATGCTATCTCCCAGTTAAAAATATTTCTAAATAAAACTTTTTCACTAAAAGATCTGGGCCGTCTACAGTACTTCCTTGGTATCGAAGTATCTCGCTCATCAGAAGGCATTTTTCTATGTCAAAGGAAATATGCTCTTGATATTTTGAAAGATTCTGGACTCACCGCTGCACGTCCTTCTAAGTTTCCCATGGAACAAAAACTCCGTCTCAGTCCCACCGACGGTACACCTTTACCAGATCCGTCAGTTTACCGTCGTCTCATAGGTAGATTACTTTACTTAACGGTTACACGGCCGGACATCACCTTCGCTGTAAACAACCTCAGTCAATTCATGCAAACACCTAGCCAAGTACACTTAGACGCAGCTCATCGCGTTCTACGATACTTGAAGGGTACTCTTGATAAAGGAGTTTTCTTATCCGCAGACAGCTCTCTCCATATTACAGGATATTGTGATTCAGATTGGGCTGGCTGCCCTTCAACCCGTAGATCCACTACTGGATACTTCACAATGTTGGGATCCAGCCCTCTCTCCTGGAAATCAAAAAAGCAACCCACAGTTGCCAAATCTTCGGCAGAAGCAGAATATCGAGCTTTAGCCATCCTCACATGCGAATTACAATGGCTCAAGTATTTACTACTTGATTTTGGAATCGACCACTCTGACCCGATGACAGTTTACTGTGACAATCGGGCCGCTCTCCACATTGCTGATAATCCCGTCTTCCACGAACGTACAAAACACATTGAGATAGATTGCCACATCGTTCGTGAAAAGATTAAAGACAACGTCATTGCCACACGCTTCACCAGTACAGAAAATCAGTTAGCGGATATCTTCACAAAGCCACTTGGGGCAGAACCGTTCAAGAACATAATTGGCAAGTTAGGCGTTACTTCCATTCCCGCTCTAACTTGAGGGGGAGTGTTGGAAGGTCCACTCCACTCAGCCAAACCGAGTGGACTTGGTCCAAATAGGAATCCTACTACAACTAGGATTCCTTAGATATTAGGATTATAGTTTAGATTAGTTTAGATTAGTTTTGTTATTTTTAAACTCTATCATGTAAACCTATATAAAGAGATCCATACACAATGTAATATACAAGTTGTAGTGTTAATAAACAAGGTATTTACCTATCTCTCTCTCTCTCACACAACAACCAACAAGCTCACCGATCTTCATCTCTCGGCTTCAACCGAGATCATCATCAACAATCCTCGGTTATAACCGAGAGCTCCACTCATCTCTCTCTCGGTTATACCTGAGCATCATAATCATCACTCTCGGCTTCACCGAGAGTTGTCACATACTCTCTCGGTTATAGCCGAGACTAATATCCTTCTCACTCTCTCTCGGTTATCAACCGAGAAGATCATCTCCTCCATCTTCACTCGGTCACACTCGAGTGAGTTTATCATTCAAAGGTTTAACCTTTTCACAGATATCAGTTGAGAAGATTGAGAGAGACAGATTTAGGATTTTCCATATGATCCGAGCTTTGTGGCAGGATATGCAATTTTCGTGGAAAACCCCAAAGTCGACTTTAATGAAGAACCCTATGGTATGCAATTGATTCGTGTGGGTGGAGAACGGGAGAATAATAGGGGATGAGACGGAGCCCATAAAGTTGATGGTGGGGATAGACCTTTGACATGTTTTAGATGGTAAAATACTTCATCTGATATTCCAACATTTTTTCTTTATGGAATTCGGTTCACATTCTTTTGGTTGAACCAAACAACTGAACTATTTTTTGTACAAAATTCGATTTTCCAGACTGGTTTCTCCCATATTAAACGAAGATTAGGTGTAACGTGTTTTTTGACAATCAAATTAATAAGTACTTTTGATTGTAGTAAAATTATTTCTTAATAAATGAAAAAAGCTACTTATTTCGGTGTTGTTAAACGATACATAAGTGAGTTTTGAATCAGTTTGAATCAGTCATTTAGACGAATGAGAACAACAAGGTTGTATAATTCACGTCATGATACGACAAAATAAGATTTCACAAATCTAGTTATCTAGCTGAGTGGTCGGGAATGGGAATTATACGAGAACCTAGCAAGCTGATAATCTAGTATATGTTCCAACTCTAATACTTTGATTTTCTTCTATACATCATAACAAAGATCAGAACTTTAAGGCCATTAAAGTTCTCACAAGAGAATAATAACATGGAAAGATAGAATTTCAATATCTTGTTGTAGTTCTCACTTCAGTGGTTTACAATATATAGTTATTATGTTAGTTTACTTCTTCTAATACAATCATTCTTACACTCAACCTACACAATGTGATCATTACACTTTTAACTCAAATTTTGTGATTGGCCAAAGTTTAATAGGAGTTGCAGTGATGAATCTACAAGCAAGAATTTACTTGTTCAAATATTTTAAAATCATTACAAAATCATAAGTATCTATAAGACTAGATTGTCTGAAACTTAAGACACTTTCTAAAAATGGGTTACTAAAAAAAGAACACCAAAATGGCAAGTCACTTTAGATCATGCTTCAATGTCAATTGTTTTACTTTGCTTTTTGAGTCACCTTGAAAGAGGAGTAACAAATTAGGGCAAAAGATATAGTGGTATTTTGTCCTACACTGCACGTAACAAACAAGAAAAGTACAAAAAATAGTAATCGACTTTTCTCTTCTTTTTTGTTTTTATTTTAGACATGTTTCATAGATTTCTTTTTCAAGACCCAAGAAGTCTCCTCTCCCACAAGGACTATCTAGAGGAGAGAGAAAGAAATCCAAGAAAGCTCTTCCTCGTGCTAGGTAATAAGAGAGAGAAATTGTTCATTCAGTCCAAGGACTAAGGAAATGTGTGGAAATCAGGTTGATCACGCGTGAGGGAGTTTCTCCTTCAGACCTTGGAAATGCATCTATAGATTTTCTCTTTTAGATTCTCCATATGAAACTATGGTGCATTGTTTTTGTGTTTTTGTTTTGATTTTGATTGTGGTTTGTTTATATTGCGAGTGTAACTTTGACGGACCCCAAATTTTTGTAGTGGTATCGAGTGTACGAATAGATGAACGCTTTAATGTTGTGTTGTTCTACTAAGCCGTTAGGAAAAAAACAACTGTTTAAACCCTACGACAGTGGTAATTGTTTTTATTTTAATCGTAGGCTATCGTGGAAAGAAGTCAATGGAATGGCGTAACAAATATTGATACACAAGAAAAAACGTATTCTCAATTCTGATACGAAGTACTTTTTCTTGTTCTCTTTGAAAATTGATTACGATAGTGATTACAAAGGCATTAATCCATCAAAGATGTGATAAACACGATTACCGCTGAATTGAAACCTTGAAGAACTTAAAGCCTAACTAAATTAATGGCTTAAAGCCCATCTAACTAGCAATATTATTTATACTTTTAACCATTCAAGTTCAATAAATCATGGATTCCCACCTAGTCTGGGAATTGAACTTGGGACCTCCAAAGTTTAGGAGTATATGGCTTGTCAACTCAAGTTATTAGTTGTTGGCTACGAAATACTTATTCGATCTAATAGAATGATTTTTCTACTAAACAATACAAATTTAAACCATTTCATGAATAAAATGTGAATATTTAACCAACAAAAATATTTTTTACAAATAACATCTTGATGTAGTATCGAAACATATAAATAGACTAATCTGGCTAACGTTGAATTTGGTAAAATGAACAATTGGAAAGTGAGATTATTTAGGAAAACGCATTGAATGTTGAGATTGCGTATTGAATTTCTTGTAGGTCGACCACCCCATGGAACTCCCTTGGCAGGGCCGACCACTCGCCTCGCCCATAGCAGGGCCAAGTCGACCTTTCTCTAGGTCGTAGACCACTACCGACGTGGTGGTAAAGGTACCGACGTGGTGGTAAAGTTTTGTGACAAAATAGTGGTGGTCCCAATCTTCTCTGGCTCAGACGACCAATTTATGTCAGTCGAACGGAGTTAATCTCTTTTTTCCTACACCTATTCAAGATTGATAGGTGCAAATTTTTTGTATTTCGAACGATGTCACTAATCCAACTTCTATTCGCCTTTGACTCCAAAATTTTCCTTCCGTGGTAGGAATGATGACAGTTTGGCTTGAACAACATTAGTAACAAATCGCCCGTAAAATAAATAAAAAAACATTGTTATTTTTATTGAAGACATTTTTTTTTTCTCAACACACTGCACCTACCATAGTTGACATGGTCACTCACAAGAGATCTCAATTGACCTAGTAATTCAAATGAACTTCAGTTTGAACACCACAGTATTTACAAGAAAACTGCATGCCCTTTTTTGGACAAAAGATAAAACAGTATAAAATATATGGATCGATAGCAACAAATATAGTAGGGAAATCTTAATATATTAACTTGGTCAAATGAATGTAAATAAATATTACTTTGTAGAACGTGTGATATTTGCTTTTTCACTTGAATTCCGAGCAGACAGAAAGAGTTTCTTGATCAACGTTTTTATGTTCCAAATTTCACAAACTGCAGGGACCAAGAGAGTGTCAACCTGACAAGGTCGAGAAAAACCATGACCCCAAAATATTTTATACACACACTAACCCAAGTTTCTGTCTCCCATCGATCTTCCAAAATCTTGACTTCTACCCCTCCACCAACAATCCCAAAATTTGAGAGGATCTTGCATTATTTCCATTGAGGATGTTTTGTACACAACTTGGTTTTCCCATGGAATTAATACATCTCTATTTCAAATTAGAAATAATATAAAGAGTGAGAAAATTTGACATTTGACTAGTCAAATAGAAAACTATAACAAAATGTGACTTATGGGCACATGTCCAAACTAATAGTATAGGAGTATGTTAAATGTTGCATTGTGTTACATAAGATCATGGTATGAAAAGTAATTTAGGGTTTGCTTTATATGTTGCCCTACTTTCTCATAAGCTAGTCTATATAAAACTCTTGTAACCTCTTTTGAATATATGAAAAACATCTCATCCATTAGGGTATCAGAGCACCGACATGTTTTAGATGTTACTCGGACCTTTCTAATACAAGCCCGCCTTCCTCCTCAGTATTGGTTAGAAGAACTGTTAACAGCAAATCATTTAATAAATTTGCTACCAACAAGGAAAATTATTTTGTTAAAAAGAAAATATTTTTTTTTATTTGGATGTTTGTATTAACTTTTTTTTTATTAAAGACTTAGTCAATCAATATTGACTCAAGGGGCATAATTCTCTCTTTACCGCAAAAATTTACTTGATTCAAAATTACCCCTTAATCTTCATTTTCTCCAATTCCAAAACTTCGGACCACCACCTCTATTTCCGACCACCAATCACACATTCTCGCTCTTTCTCACTCTATCTATCTCTCTCACTCTAGCTCCCTCTCATTGTAGATCTCGCTTTCTCTTACTATAATTTTTTTCTCTCACTGTAAATACCTCTATCTCTCTAGATCTCTCTTTCTCGCTCGCTCTGTAAATCTCTCTCTCTCTCTTTTAATGCGTCTCGGTCTTGCTAAGGAACACAGGAACCCTAGACCTTGAGGAAGGTTTCAGAAGTTCTCCTCGGGGTCTGGTTCCGGCGAAAGGGACACTTCCCTTCGGAACTGTGCATGTGAAAGAAGGAAAGAGAAAAAAGGAGAGAGACACAGTAAGAGAGGGAGAGGGATCGCGAGAGAGTGCTAGAGAGATAGTGACAGAGAAAGTTAGAGAGAGGGAGAACGCGAAAGAGATAAAGAGAGTGGGAGATAGAGAAAGAGACAAAGATATAAAGAGGGTGAAACAGATAACTGGAGAGAGATAGAGAGGGTGAAACAGAGAAATGGAGAGAGGGATAAGATGAAGATTAGGAAGCATATCCTAAGTCAATGTTAGTTTACAGAGTCTTTATGCCCCAAAGATTTTCCGTTATGTCCTTAAACCTCCACTTTTTGTAATTGTTGTGACCACTGCAAGAATGTAACGCTACCTCACACTCCTATACATCCCTCCAATTGTTAGTATTTTCGACAATCTTTTAGCATATTTTTGTCATTAAATATGTATATAGCAGACTTTTTGTAGAAACTTGTCCTCCAATGGAATTATTTCGCTCATATTTCAAGGAATTGTAAGAAGAGATACTTTTTCCAACGGTATCATACTAGTACCAAAGGTAGTTGCCACCGGAACTACAAACCGTCACTAAAAGTCTTCAAACAATAATCAAGAATTTGTGTTACTAAGTTCCCAGATAGCACACATGATAGAAGTGTTCATTACCCATTGGTTTTGAGTTAGGTAATCACAAACTTAACATTAATTTTATGACTTTGATACATGCAACTGTTAAAGTTACAACAGTATTTATGCTCGTTTGATCCTCATATCATATCTGAGTGTTGTAAATTCATGATTTTGTCAATATTATATAATCATATAATGATATTATTTGGAGTTTCTTTTGCGAAACAACGAACTTTTGAAGATTATATAAAGAAACATAAAAAAGACATAACAAAAAAAATACTCTAAGAGTTTTATGCAACACTGATATTACATGGCAATTAAATGATTAGACAAATCTATAAACGGTCATATTTGAAACTTAGAATCTCCAATAACATGCTAATGAAGTTTGAAATCTATCTAGGACATATTTTTTTTTTGAATGGTCAGCGTACCTCGAACTCTTGACCTCTAAAGCCTAAACTATAAGACTAAACCTCTTATCGGTATAGCTACGAGTAGTTGGCATCTAGGAGTATCGTTGTTTCATGTCAACACTCACTGTGGGATAAATGCGAAGATACAATACTTCAACAAAAATTAGAAACCATGTCTTTTTTTTTTTTTTTTTTTTTTTTGTTGAGCATAGAAACCATGTCTTGAAACGACTAAGGTGCCACGGACAAAAAAAAAAAAAAAAAAAAAAAAAAAAAAAACCCATTTATTGTGAAAAAATTGAATGGTATTTGATTTATTTATTTTTACAAATGGTCTATTGGGAATCTATAGTGATCATAATTAGCAGTAGATTTCATTGGATTACCCACAAGATACAGTCGTGGGGCCAAATGATTGATGCGACAAGGAGGTCGTCAGATATACGTCAAAGATCATCCTCACGTAAGCAAATTACATTTCTAATCTCTTGCATCAACTCACTCACAGCTTTAATTAAGTCTCTGTAAATGCTTCATCAACTACATTTGTTCAACTTATTATTACAAAGATCAACTAATTTGAAAAAAGGTAGAAAATACGAGTAATACTGTCAAATAACATTTTCATCGAAATCCGTCACGGACACCCGAGTCCGTTAGAGCCCATTGATGCTCGAAACCCGATGGCAGATTCAACCTGACCGACTCGATGGAACAAACGGGTTGGGTTCTGGTTTTAAAGTGATACTCGACATTCCGCCCGAACTCGACCCATCAGTATTTACCCGACATAACCCGCTTAATAATGTTTTTCGCTTACCCGATAGTACTGGTGTACATTGTGTTTATATTTATATGTAGGGTATATGTGTATACCATGCATGTATACATTTTTACATAAAATACATAACAATATACATTTTTACATATAGGTGTGGTGGTGGATCACAAATTTCATGGTGGTGATTAAAGTGACAAAATATGATGGTGAACCGATAAAAAGATATATAAAATAGATTAATAAATTCTTAGATATTAAATATTCTTTAATAGAAACTTGGGACCCGACCTTCGGTACCCGATAAACTCGAAAGATTTCGACGGACGTAGACGAATTTTGGATACTAAATTTTTTAAACCCGCTCAATTAAATCCAAAACTACAAATGGACAGAGAATTTCAAAGCACGACTGGTCCGACTCGATGAATGATATAACCTGTGGAGGTCCAACCCAGTGGGGTTCCCACCCCTAGGAGTGGGAATTGGTCCGGACGGGCGGGAAACGAACACTAACTCAGCCGGTCTGGTTGAAACGAGCACAAGTCTTAAGTGTCCACTCGGACATCGAGACAAAACGGCGGACATTTCAGATTTTTCTCCAACAAAGTGTACGTCCGTACCGTTTTAATAGTCGGGCAAATCGGGTATCGGTCGGACGGCACCGGTCACTAATGAACAAATAAAGAAATTTTTATTCGAAATTAAATTTGTTTAGTAGTTAAATACAACTTTCTAAACTCCCACTTTACAAGTCCAAAAAATAAATCAATACAAAATTAAAAGATAACCATTGAGATTTCTCATGGATTACGGTCGGTGTATTGTGAATTTTTGAGTTACTAATGCGATATTGAAATTTTGGAGGACAGAGAGACTAGAGAAGTAGAGAAGCGAAGACAATATTAAGAAAAGTGATTTATAGGGTTTTATATTTTTACTCTTGAAATCTTACGGTTGTAGCTAACTCTACAAATCTAAAGGCTTAATATCAATCATATAGGAGGGCGATCATAACGGGAAGGATAAAAGGACTGGTATGGACGGGTTCGGTCGGCGGACTATATAAGCGGGCGTACTCGGTCGGATCACCGAGTAAGGACATATGCCCGCGTCTGTCTGCTTAAGCTCTTTCGGTCGGCAAGTAACCGCTTCGAGCATCGGACGGTCACGGACCCTGCGGACTAGGACAGTCATGGGCGGGTTCTGAATTTTTGGGCCAAAATTCCACGTCTAATCGGGTATCCCTCAGATTAAACCCGCCTTCGGATTTCGGATACCCACGACGAATTTCGGGTTTTCGATTTTTTTTTTTTCCTCACCCGCAAGTCCCTTGTTACAAAAAGGGTAAAGGGGTAGAAATGTCTTGTGAGGAAAGAAAGATACGGGTATCGAGGGATGATGCAAATCGTATCCCATCTGAAATTGGCAGGGAGGGAGGAGGGACAGAAAGCATGTAATTAAGATGGACGTGGGTGGTCGTATTCAAAATGACACCAATATCTTCCTTCCCTCTCTCTTCTTCTATTTCTCTCAATCTCTCTCTATCATTTATCAACAGATTTTATATCATAATTACTTTCTCTCTCTCTCTCTCTCTCTATATCTCTTCCTATTTAAGTACTACTACTACAAACTTCACTTTTCAACTTCCACCTCCTCCCCTTCAACTCTGTTTTGCTCTACAATAAACAACCAAATAACAAAATAAAACAGAAGGAAGGAAAATGGTGATCTTTAATAACTTTCATGACTCTTTTTTCTTCCCTCATTCTATCTCTGGTTTATCTTCCACAACATCAAATCTATCTCTTCAAAACCCTAACCATGTTCTTGAAACAACACCAACCCATGGAAAATGTGATTCTGATTATCAATCATCACCATTAGTTCTTGACGGAATCGAAGCTATTGTTGGTCATCACATTTTATTCGGCAACAAAAACCCTAATCCAATCAACGATACCTGTAATGAAAGTTTAGCATGTCCGAATACTGCAGGTACGAGTCTGGGTGTGAAGAAAAACTACAGAGGAGTTAGAAAGAGACCATGGGGGAGGTGGTCGGCGGAGATACGTGACAGAGTGGGTAGGTGTCGACACTGGTTAGGTACGTATGATACGGCAGAGGAAGCGGCTAGAGCATATGATGCGGCAGCTAGAAGACTAAGAGGGTCTAAAGCTAGAACTAATTTCTCATCACCTCCTACTTATATACCAGTACCTATTTGTTCATCTTCTTCATCATCTTCGGTCGATTCATCTTCACATGAGAAGAAGAAAATGAATAGTAGTAAACCTAGAGTAGTTCATGTTAGAAGAAGATGTTCAGTTACTTCAGTTGCTCATCTTTTTAGTAGTAATGGTTGTCATGATAACATCTAGGAGCTAGGTGCATGGAAGTTGAAATAGTTGTTTTGTTTCTTTTTTGGGAGGCCTATAGGCAGTCTAGTATGTCTCTCAAGTGTTATACTTCTTTCTCTCTCTCTCTAGATGTATATCACTATATGGTATCTAAAATGAAATATAGTACTGGTAGTTTATAATAACCTTGGTGTTTGATCTGCATGTGTTCATGCATAAAGTGAAAAAGTAGTAATCTGAACTAATTACATTTTGATGAATGAAAGAAAGGAGTAATTTCATTTTTCTAGGGTTTAGGTTCTCGTAATTTCATCCCATAATTTCATCTGAAATTTTAATTTGAAACAGTACCCTAATAATAGAAGTTAGGGTTGTTCAAAATCGCCCACCTAAGACGGATTTTAGTGAAAGAAATGAGGAAGAAAAAAATCTAGAGAGATAGAGAGAGAGAGAGATATTAGGTGGTAGGTGGGGTGATGGGTGTTGAAGTGGGAGTAAAAGCCGGGAGATTGAAGGAGGAGAAGTAATTGAAGGAGCAGTCTTGTCCATGTGGTCAAGTTCAATCCGTAAATTACTCTTTGTTTTTTCCTTTCTAGAATCTGAAAGTAATGATTTCTAAGTGCACTCGAGGGGCAGTTTGTATATCCAAACTGACAGGTTGGTGATTTGATGCTCTAATAAGAGACTTCCCTTGGGGCTGGCTGGCTACAAGTTGTCCTCCATATCAATACTTGATATACAAGATTTAAAAGCTTTTATTTTTACGTATATGAACTTTGAAAGCTGAAAGTCATATCAACATGAGTTATGAACAAGTTTAAAAACCACCATCTCAAAAAATATTATTGGGCCTAAAAATCTTTAAAATAATCTAGTGGGTGCCCCAACCACTTATCCCATTGGTGATAGAAAAAAATGACAGTTTTATTTTCACTTATATATGCGAGAATTCTCGAGGTCGTCTTTGCTAGGGTAACATAGCATCCCAAATCTCAAGAGAAGACTAAGAACATCTTCATGCTGGTCTGCTGAGCAGTGGCGAAGCCAGAAAATTTCTTTTCTGGGGGCACATTTTCATTGTAAAAAAAAAGTATCATAAGTAAATAAAGCGTTATTTATTTATTCATAACATTTTAATTTACCGTGTTGAATTCCTCCTGGGTCGCCTTAAAGGAAAAAGTTTAAGTCACACAAAAGCTTACCATATTTAAAAAACGACAACGTTGGAAAAAAATTCAATTAATATGTTGTTGTTTGATCTTAGAAAAGCTTTGACAACGCCATCTTGCCCTTCTTGTTACGCATTCTCTTTGACTTGGTAAATGTGGTTTCATTGTCTTTCGCTAGAAAATGGTAGTTTTGAATCTTGAGTCTCGAGTCTATCGATTTTGAGCAAAACAAAATCGTACTTAAGAGCGTTTTTTTAATTTTAGGACTTGCGAGTACTTTTAACTTAGAGACTCTTTTAACAAGAATGAGAAGCGCCTTTAAAACTTTTTCTGATCTTATCTTAAGGAT
The DNA here is from genome assembly GCF_041429995.1 of Eschscholzia californica. Lineage (NCBI taxonomy): Eukaryota > Viridiplantae > Streptophyta > Magnoliopsida > Ranunculales > Papaveraceae > Eschscholzia > Eschscholzia californica. Next base: position 47,717,509 of record NW_028238472.1, read on the forward strand.
CTTAATAAATGTATGAGTTTGAAGTAGAAAATTACTAGGAATTGATTTATTTCCAAAATAGGCTTAAGTTAGACTATTAATTGGTTAATATGGGGTGGCTATATAGGGTGAATGGTTTCCATATAAAAAGGTTTAGTTTCCATTTATGAAGAAGACAAGAAGGTATCTAAGGAGCTTGTGGGGGCATGCGCCCCCACAGGCCCCTTAGTGGCCCCGCCCCTACTGCTGAGATCCAAAGTTTAAATTTTAGACCTCAGTCGACTAGTCCAACGACAACTGCTCAGCTCCATGAGGAGCCTTCAGACGACTCGGGTGAGGGTTTAGGAAAAAGAGGTCGTTGATAAAACTATCATTGAACTTTATTATATGTTTACCTCCCTTATGCTAAGTAATTATTCTACCATCTTAGGAGGGGTAGTCAATGATGACTTTGGATGACATTCCAAAGTTCGCGAATGTTTGTAACATTCAATCACAGCATATCTAACTCTGGGATTGTCCAACGCATTTAATAACTGACATTTAAAGTCCGCGAAGGTCCGCTGCATTCGATCATTGACATTCCAAAGTCTGTGAATCTCTGGTATTCGCAAATCCATGGACTTTTGTGGATTGAGACTTTCATTGACAATTCGATGGATTCTAGTGTAAAAAGAGAGTCAAATTTGTCAACAAAAAAATGAGTGACTTTTATTGACATTTTGGTGGCTTTTATTTTAATTAATAATTAATAATAATAATTACAGGAGTATTATTATTATTATCACTTAAAATGATATATTTTTATATTTCAAAAGTATCTTAATATTTCAAAATCCATCTTCAAATTTCAAAGATATATGATGCACGTCGTAACCCGTCTTATATACGTTGACGGAATCCAATTGACCCAATTACACCATCCCGATAACGATAATATGTACTATTATATTGGTACGTAATAATGTATTGTTTTTTTTTTTTTTTTTTTGAATCCAAGGGAAACATATCCATTATTAAGTGATAAAATCACGATGTTACATGGATGATAATTTATAATTTCTCTCCTCTGAAGACTTCATGAGAGTTACATACCTTTAAATGCAAAGTACCTCATAAAGGGAAAAAAATTTGGACTAGACACAGACACGAAGGATCCTTAAAGATCCGAGAAAAGAGACCCTAAAGATCTGACAAAAGGATCCTAAAGAGCCGACAAAAATAACTGAAAAAAACTAAAATAACCATCGCCCGTAAACCTTCAATGCCGCCGGAAAACCGCCTTTGTTCACCGACAAACCTCCACCATCACTGGAGAACCGCCGCCACCATAGAAGACCCGTCGGTTCATCATCAACATCGCCGCCACACTTCTCCATCACCACCTTCATATCGTCTGCAACAAAACACCACCACTGAACCCCCACCACCACCACACCACCATCTCATCAACACCACCACCATCATTATCACCATCTCCAAACACCACCACCATCTTCATTAAAACACCACCACAAAACTGACGCCACCATTAAGTGAAAGGGATCGAGTGAAGAGATATCCATTTAATCGATCTTGAAAAGTTGTTGGATATTGATTGTATGGTTTCCGACGAGTTATTTCCGGCTTGTATTCTTCCTTCAAATCTTTTGAGAGAATTGATAATCGTTGATGATGAATCTGCATGAGTTGACGATGTCTGGATTTTTAGGGCTAATTTTCGATCTTTTAATGGTCTAAAGAACACGAATGAATCCCCTTCTCCTTCTTCTTCATTATCTGTTACTCGATTAACCATTGACGCCCCCAAATATTGATTATAACCAAGATCATCCTGAGAACTGAGATCTGAGCTTTGATCACGACTCCGATTTCGCAGCATTTCTAACCCTATAACGATGGATCTAGAAAACCCTAGGAACTAATAAAACTACTAATAGTCTAGAAAAAAGAGGATCCGGCGAAGGGAGGACCCTTCGCCGGAGAGCCACAGATCAAGAAGACGGAGAGAAAAATAGATGCGGTTAGTAGAGAGAGAGAGAGAGAGATTTTTTGCGTAAAGACTACCATTAGAATAATGTATTGTTGATATTATGTTAATAAGCAAATATTTAATTGTATCGTCAACTGGTTGCGCATCCGCTCCAAAATCTGGAGGTCGCATGTTTAATTCGTTGTGGAGGTGGAATTCACCGTTTATTGACCTGTATGAAAAGGTATACATAAAATAAAAAGTAGAATATAAAAAATATTATAATAATATCTTTTATATGAAGTTTTTATTTTAAAAAAAAATATAATAATATCATATTGATAATTAATCTATTTATCACAACATATTATATTTTTATTGACATAAAATCTATTAAATTTCATACCATGTCAATGAAAATTGTCAATAAACATTCATAAGGATTATGTAATGTCAATAGAGATGTCATTGAAATGACAATGATAATCCAAGAAAGACTACGGAATCTCCATTGTCAATAGAAATGTACATAGACATGAAATATATGAATGTCACTTAAAGTCTTGATTGACTACATCCTCGTAGAGATTTAGACCCCTTTCTTATTTACCTTTTCCTTCGCTTTTGTCCAGTGGGAGGGGCTTAGGCCCCCGACCAAAATGTTGTGGGTCTCTGGATTACGCAGGGAACATGAAACATAGCACAATTTGTACTTAATCCGGGACCCTACAACGGTTTGGTCGGGGGCCTTTGGCCGCACCCTTGCCCAAGTTAGCCTTTAGCTAGGTAAAGAAATATGCATGAAAAACTAGATAGGTGGGAAAGTGGGAAACTCGATCTTTCAGCATTAAACATCCATCCTCTCATGGATATATCTAGTCCCGAGAGCCTGGCCAAATCATGATGATGTAAGACCAGATTTTGGCACGTCTAATTTTTTTTTTAACCCCGAAGACATCTACCTACTTCTATCAAATCAGATTTTCTTTTATTCATTTTTGGTTTTATCATATACTTCATATCTAATTATAACTTCTCTTTAGACTTTCTTCTGGGGTTAAACAATTCTACTACATGATCAATTTAAAGAACCCAGCTCGACAAATGCGCTTAAAGAATAGGATGCCTCTAAATATCCCACTAGAATACTGTTCCGGCTTTTGAATTACTAACAGAAATTGGAAAGCTCTAAAGGCCCCTTGTTTTCCTGAGGTAAATTTAGGGGGTAGTGGAGCGGGACTTTCACAGACTTTCATAGACAAAATGTCCCGTAGACATTTCAAGACATTTCGGATGAGTTATTATAGACAACATGTGTTCATAGACATTTTCAAGACATTGAGAGTTTGTAGACAAAATGTCTTTATAGACATTTCAAGACATTTGATCCATAGACAAAATGTCCTGGGGACATTTTAAGATCTTGAGTCCATTGACAAAATGTGTAATGCATATTATATTTGTGCTAATCAAAAATATATTTTTCGACTTTTGTAGACATCTGTGAATATTTGTGGACATTGATGGACATTTGGTAGACATTTATTATTTTAATATTATTGTTATTATTTAATCACATGAAATAATATATTAATACTAACATTTCAAAAATATATTTTTCGACTTTCGTAAACATCTGTGAATATTTGTGGACATTGATGGACATTTGGTAGATATTTATTATTTTAATATTATTATTATTTTTTAATTACATGAAATAATATATTTATACTAACAGTTCAAAAATATATTTTTCGACTTTCGTAGACATCTGTAAATATTGTGGACATTGATGGACATTTGGTAGACATTTACTATTTTAATATTATTATTATTGTTTAATCACATGAAATAATATGTTTATACTAACATTTCAAAAATATATTTTTCGACTTTCGTAGACATCTGTGAATATTTGTGGACATTGATGGACATTTGGTAGACATTTATTATTTTAATATTATTATTATTGTTTAATCACATGAAATAATATATTTATACTAACATTTCAAAAATATATTTTTCAACTTCCGTAAATATCTGTGAATATTTGTGGACATTGATGGACATTTGGTAGACATTTATTATTTTAATATTATTATTGTTGTTTGATCACATGATGGACTTCAAATGTCTCTTGTTTTTTGAAAGACATTTTGGCTTCCAAATTTGTCCCAAATCCTTCACAAATTCATCAAACTATGAAATCCACCAAAGTCTGGGACATATTTTGTCTACAATCGAATGCCTCGGACTTTCATAGACTCTCAAATGTCTGGATTTGAATGCCTCAGACTTTCGTGGACTCTCAAATGTCTGGATTTGAATGCCTCAGACTTTTGTGGACTCTCAAATGTCTGGATTTGAATGCCTCAGACTTTCGTGGACTCTCAAATGTCTGGATTTGAATGCCTCAGACTTTCGCGGACTCTCAAGAGTCCGCGAAAGTCTTGCTCCACTACCCCCCCCTTAGCAAGGAAACCATTGATTTGGGTCCATATGCGGTTGGATTTTTCTAATGTCTCTAAGGATCTTTCCTAGCCCCCCTTCTTTCACCCATGTTTGAAGAAGCCTAAGTACAAAAAAAAAACAAGAGGTTAAAAAAATGGGTTAATTTCAATTTGGTCCCCCAATTTGTGATTAATTAAAAAATGGGAGATTTTATAGGGCCCCCTCATTTTTCTTAAAAGGCCTCCCCTCAGTGATAATTTAGCAAGTAAAATGGCTTATGGGGAGGCCTTTTAACAAAATTGGGGAGGCCTTATAAAACTTCCCTTAAAAAATTTGGCCTCATATTGGTAAGTGTTTCAATTTGGCTCCCAAGACCATGATTCCGCAAGTCAAGCTTAACAGCTAATCATTTATTCCCCTCTTTGTCACTTCTCTATTTCTAACCTGCCGAAATGAGCAGTCAGTCGCCTGACGACGTCGATCAACTTAATTTTTTTTTTTTTTTTATCTCGTTCTTCTTCCTCTCACCTTCCTCCCACCATAGCCACCACCACCATCTTCATCTCTCTTTAGATTAGAAACCCCTTAAAATTCCTTGGATTTAACGAATTGAAACCCCATAGAACTCCACGAGTTTTCTGATTCTAAAGAGATAAAGATGGCTGAGGAAATGCTGGTGTTGGTGGTGGTGGGAGGGAGGGAGGAGCATGATAGAAGCTTAAGAAGAAGATTGAAAAATATTAGAGCTCAAAGAGTAATACTTTTGAAATAAAGATAAAGAGGGAAATCAAATATCAAATGTTGAGTTCGCATAGTGGAGTCATGATCTTGGTCCTTGGATGGCCAAACTAAAATGCTAGACAAATATGAGACCAAATTTTGAATTATTGACGAATTGGGGCCGGATTGAAATGAATCAATATAAGGATGAGTTTTATGGCTATTTATAACTATGTTCGTAGTTTGATAGTGTACTAGGTTTCCGCCGCGTCCTACGGACGCGACAGATACCTATTGGCTACGCCAGTAAACAACATTTTATGTGAGGAAGAAAGAAGATAAAGATAATGATTTAAAAGAATTTGTGGGAAAGAAGAAGATAAAGATAATGATTTAAAAGAATTTGTGGGAAAGAAGAAGATAAAGATAATGATTTAAAAGAATTTATGGGAAAGAAGAAAAGAAAAGAAGATAAAGATAAGGGAGAGTGGGAAGTTACGGAAGGTAGAGAAAAAAGTGAGAGGATAAGAGAGAAATCATGAGATGTTGGGAGATATTTTAGGGAGATTTTTAACTGATTTAATTGTTGACACTATACCCCTCTATTTTGAGAGGACTTACATGAAAATGATTTTATATCATCCATTAGATGTAATCTCTATCAAACTCCGAACAAAAATGGACAACTAGATTTATCCAAAATAACCGACTGGCCTATTTTTATTTATTATATTAGTGTATTTGTGTTTCACAATTCCTCCAAGGCCCCAAATCCTTATTTTCGAGATAAGGTAACGACTCCATGTAAACTAAGTTTACTATGTTTTAGACTTTAGTATGACTAATCCTTTTATTAATCTCTTAGTTCTCATTGTCTCTCTATTCACAATTTTATGTTATATTAGTCAAATTATCGAGGAAACTTGCTTGTCACTTACTCGGACGGAAACAAATTAGTGAATAAAGACATTTCTTCCGCATGATCTTAAGTTTCGAATAAATCAAGAGATTGCACCAAAAAAAATTCTAGTCGTCTCTCCAACAAAAAAATATATTAAATTATTTTTTTAAAATAATCGGTTGCAGTTAGTTCTCAAGTATATATTAGGTGAGCCTATGCAACTCCTTTCAAGAGAGAACCTCTGTTGTTTTTGTTATAACAACATTATCTACTTATTGCAGAGGTATGATGACATTAGTTTGAATATCATTTGGCACAAATAGCTAACACCTGGATACTTTTATGAATAAAGAAATGTAATATGTAATATAGAACTAAAAGGAAATCAGATAGAGATTCTATTCCATAAAATAACAGGAAATATCACCATAAGAAGTTCGAAAATGACTGGCCACCAAAATTCAAAGCCAACTCTAGAGAGAAACCTAAATCAGCAATCGTAATTTGCGCGTCAACTCTATATAAATTTGTGTATTAAATCCCGAAAATATTGGGCCGTTACATTTGTTCTCTCCAAAATCAGTTTAGATTTTCGGTAGGTGCATCTCTTCTTTAAAAAGTTGGAAAGTTGGTTAGGTCCAAAAGCAAAATAAGAGACCTATGCTTGAGTTATTTCCTTTTTGACCCCCTACTTTGTGACCAGCTTTTCTTTTGACCCCCTATTTTTTATAAATTCAAATTTGACCTCCTTTTAAAAACTCTGCCAGTTAACTTTAATGCAGATGTCATAACTATCCTTCCTATAAATACATTTTCAAAACAAAATTAATTAGAAAACATCTCTCTCCACCCCACATCTCTCTTCTCTGACGAAGGTCGCCGGCAGGAAAATTTTCCGGCCAACGACCTTAAAAAAAAAAAAATTTATCTCCTTACTCTCTTTCTAAACACTCCGGCGAAGGGGTTTCTTTTCGTCGGAGGTATGGTTCACCAAATCCTGAAGGTCTGGTTCAACAGACTTTCGAGGTCTCCTTCGCCGAAGTGTTTAGAGAGATAAAGAGAGGGAATATTTTTTTTTATGTTTAAAGGTCACCGCCCGGTAAATTTTCCGGCTGGCGACCGACAACTTTCTCCGGAGAAGAGAGAGGTGAGGTGGAGAGAGAGGTGAAGTGGAAAAAGACGTGAAGTGGAAAGAGATGTGAGGTGGAGAAAGATGCTTTCTAATTTATTTTATTTTGAAAATATATTTATAGGAAGGGTAGTTGTGACATCTTCATCAAAGTTAACTGACGGAGTTTTAGAAAGGAAACCAAATTTGAATTTACGAAAAATAAGGGGCTAAAAAGAAAGCTGGTCACAACATAGGGGGCCAAAAAGAAAATAATTCTATATTATTTCTTGGAAATTCCAAAATTCAACTCACTACAAGTTCTGAAGTCATAAGGAAACCCAAACCGTGTCTATGAACATCTTTCAATATACTTGGACTGTTCTATAGCCGGCAAACACGATTTCCACTCTGTTTCTTCCCCCTTCTCTCATCTCTCTCTCTCTCCAATATAAAATTAAGAGGAGGCTAAAAACTGGGATAGGAATCAAAACCCTTGTTGTGAATATGGAGACACAACCAAAGAAACCAATTTTTGTTGATTTAACAAAAATCTCAGAACATGAAGAAGAGGATAGATTAACAAATCAAGAATTATACGAAGAAGAAGACGATTACGAGGAAGAATCCTTTGCTGCTGGTAATGGGTGTTGTTTCAATTTGGTTTGCTTCAAATGGAGGAGTCGAGGAAGACGAGGAGAAGGTAACGACGATTATGTTGGAAATAGAGTTTTATTACAGCAACAACTAGGAGGAGGAGGAGGAGAGAAGAAAGACAGTTGGGTAGTGAGAAGAAGTAAAGAGTTGAGAGAAATATCAGAAGTTTATGCAGGACCAAAGTGGAAAACATTTATTAGAAAAATTGGTGGTTATTGTAATAGCAATAAGAATCATAGAAGAATGAATACTAACTATGATCCTCATAGTTATGCTCTTAATTTTGATGATGGGGATTTTAGTGATGGGGAACCGATTACCACGCGACCTACACGATTTTGATTCGACGAATTATGTAGTTATTGTGTGGTTCTTGATTTGATTTTTTTTCTTTCTTGTAATTAGTTTCTTGATTTCATATATATAAAAGATGATCAATTACTTTTGCTCTCTTTTTTCATAATTTTACTTGCTAGCATGTTATGTTCAAACTTCATGCTTGATCTAGCTATATATGTATTGATTCTAAAATTTTATAAGTGTGGAGTTTTACTATCTCTTTAAAAACATACACAAAAAGATGGGAACATGAATCATTGTTACAAGGCCAATCTTTTAGTTTATGGCCAAAAAAAATGGTCATTTAGTTTATGGCCAAAAAACCACTAGAATATTAATACGACTATTTGCCCACAATAATATGATCAAGTAGTAGTGTAGGTTATATTATAACTATAGGCCAATCTTTTATCAATTCACATGAGTGAACAAACACACTGTTCTCATAGTGGCGAACTCAGCCTGCTCTAACTACTCCCTTGCTTTTTTATTCCCTTGCTCCTCCTAATTAATATGAAAATAGATGGTGGCGGGAGGTGGTGGTTGGTGCAAATGTGCAATGGTGGGAGGTGGTGGTTAATGGTGGTGCTTAGAGGTGGGAGGTGGTAGTCATTGGTGTGATGGACGGTGTTGGTTACAGGTTGAACAAGATGAGGAAGAAATTTTTTTGCTCCACAAAATTTAATAAAACCAAAAAAATTCTCTCTAAAATTTAGTACCCACTACCCGATGTATTTTTTTCTCAAAGCCAGCCCATATATAAATATGTATGCTTTTTAAGGTTTACAGATAAGAATGAGGTCGACGTTTTTTTTCATCACAAAACAATTGACATTATTATTTTTAATCGGGAAACCTTACATCTCCTAGGAATTTTCTTACAGTAGTTATAGATCCCAAGAGTCTGACCAGAAAAAAAAAATTACATTAGGTTATTAAGAACATGGAATCCATTTCAACAAAAAGAAAAAAAACATGGAATCCACTCACTTTATCACATATTCTGCTTTACCAACATTCATAAAGAGAACATCTTAAGAACTTTGAACTTGGTTCATAATCCTAGTAACATGACAGAATGGGATAAGATTTATGAGGATGCAATTAGATCTCTCGATATACATAATATTGTGTTGCACCAGCGTGGAACTCGTATAGTGACAACTACAGAGCCAAAAAAAAACTTAAGTATGATTCTTTTTGTCTCTAATTGGAATCTGAATGAGAGGCACGACGGATGCTCTTATGCCTAATGTCCGGAGACGTGTAAGTTCCGGATGCTTGAGACTAGATGGCAAGATCCACATATGTGGCTTGGTGTGCTCCGCACTATTGTTGGTATCCTTTATAATGGGCGAAAGTCTAGGACTCAATGAAGCATCGTACGAGACGGCACAAACTATACTCGTATGTTGGGCCACTATAGTGTCATGCCGCATTATTGGCGAGACCAAGATGACTTGATAGTCTATATGCTCCGAGATGTTCGGGAAGGCTGGCTGTGTACTAGGAGCGAGTGCATAGCGCCGCATGGTTCGTTAGGATTTGATATTCCGCACTATCGGCCCGTGTGTTATGAGCGTATTATGCCAGGTCGACCTAACGATCCGTGACAATTGGTAAATTGAATGGACCCAAAATAAACCAAAATTAGTAATTCAGACGGAAAAGATATCACAATTGGGACCTCCAAATAGATTTTCTTACGTGGGAAAAAAAAGACTACCTTTGTGAAGTTCAATTTGATAGAAATTTTCCCTTAATTCTCTTTTTTATTTTCTACCTTACTAACTTAGTACCTCCAAATCCATCACACAACATTAATAATTGACATAATCACTACTCACTATGATTTAAGAGAATCACAAAAAAAAAAAGATTATTACCCTATACACCACAAAACAACCTGAAAATGTTCTTATTCACAACCTAAATAGATGATTATATATTTGATAATTTATATCCACTAAAACAGGTAGAAAAAGTTTTCATGAAGGTCAAATTCCAACATACTATATTCTTAAAATTTTCAACCTATATTAACTTCTTACATTTCTACAATTTACCTAGCAATTGGCATTAATTCGGAATCAAAAGATGCAGACTTCATTTCGCTAGATTCGACTTTCGAAATATAAGTAATAATATTTATCACCTGTGAGCTTCTTGAATTGTTGCCAATTCTTCTAATCACTATATATAACTGTTTAAGGTGTTGAAGCTGATCGCTAGATTTTTTTTTCTAACACGGAGAGTGTATAACTGGCTTTTGAGTTTGAATGTCGGATTTCATCATCTACATGAAGTGTTCACTACTGCTTTCACCTGCATTACTTCTTTTTCAAAATTTTAGTTGGTTTGGGTTCTCCTTTATATAGTTCAATTTATTAGTTAAATAAGATAGCCTAGTGAGTGTTTACCTTTTGCGTTTGTTTTTCGAAACAGTAGCAGATGATGGATTGTTGTGCCAATTCCTTTTTCTCTGATTGATGAACCAGTTATTGATTTGCTTTAATTGTAAACCTGTTTCCTGAACCAGTCTCGCCTTGTCTTCCTCCTGAAACAAGATTTTATAGTACAAAAAGTCAAGGACATGAAAAGAGAATGATATGATGTGCACAAGTAGAATGCCGAAGAGCTTTATTTTGTTTGACCAAGATTTCATGTGGGCGGAGCCGCGGAGATAATCAAAAGACCCAGTCAGTCATCATATCATCGTAGAGCACGAGCCGAGTTTGTGAGAATAGTCCCGCATTGAGAAGGGAAGTCTCACGAGTCATGTAATAGGCCCAAAGGGTCTCTCTACTCAATGCCAATTGGTATTAAGGTGGACGGGCACAAACTAAATAAGTTACTTGGTGCCACATGTAATAGGCCCAAAGGGTTCCACGTCACACAACAAAACATACACGAGTTAGGCTTAAACAAATTTATAAGTGAGGAGTCGTGTACGTAGTCCTACAAACTTAATAATGGACTTATTAGTTCCTAAGTCATGGGTCTGAGACATCGAGGCCCAAACCTCGAGCCCAACAGTTTAGGTCAGAAGCATTGCAACATTAACAGCTATAGGTACTCATCTATCACAAACAATGATCATCCTCGAACGTGATGAAGATGGATTAATAAGATCACATCTACTAAGATAACTAGATAAGTAAAACTTACCGTTGGATAAGGCCACTTGGAATGTGATTGCCACCAAGCCTTTAACAGGGAGGTAGTATCACCTGGAAGTTTTCCTGCTCTTCGCTTACGTAGAATTTCCTCCCTTATGTCCACAATCTTTTCTTTGTAACCCTGAATGGCAGAAAAATTGTTTATAATTGTGAATATACAAAGCCAGAAATTGTTAAACTTTCCGTCCTTACCTGTTTCAGTTCATGCTTAAGTTCTTGCCTCACACGCTCCATTAAGGATCTCTCACTCTCTGTTGGAACGAGAGGCCCAAAGCCCATGTTGTCCGTTCCGTCTAAGCTTCCATCATATAAGTTTGTTTCGCTATCTGCTTGGTCATCATCATCATCCGACATTGTTGCACCTGTTCCTTCTCCTGGAGAGACACCTATTTACACAAAAGCATTGTTGGTTAGTAAAATCATGAGAATGTGGAGCAAAAGACTAAAATAGATAAGATAAGAAGAAATTACAAGAATTTGTGGCAAGGAAATATCATTTTTCAATCATGTTTGAATGATTTTCAGGTCTGTAAACATGTTTTAATGATGCACAACTGAAAGCCATTTAAGGTCTTTGGTCAACCCGTCAAAGTCAAGTCCATATAAACCAAGTTTACCATAGTGCCCCTCTGAGCAGGGTGTGTAATAAGAAGTTTCGAATAAAAGAAATGTTTTCAAGTTCATCTTACTAAGGAATCATGGAAGAAAATGGAATTTTGTAGTATTTTGATTTTTGATATCCTAAATCCTAACCCTATCTTCTTCGTATATAATAACTTGTAAAACCTAACAAGAAAGAGAGACTTATTAAAGTCTACCTAAACTCTATCATTAATAAATAATGACAAACTCACCTAATTTTGACCAAGTTAACAAAATAATTGTGGAAACAAGACTAGGTACAAACTTACGCTAGCGCAAAATTCATGGCAGTTTAGTTGAAGGATAAAAACATAAAAGAATAAAAATAGATTAAAACAAATAAAATAAAGGGAATAGAATTTTTTAAAACAAAAAGTATACTCAACCCGCCTCCTGGGACTCCCACTTGAACCGCCTGTGAGAGAAACAAGGGTTTCTCTCTCCTCTCACATGTTCTTCTCACAGGCGGTTCAAGTGGGAGTCCCGGGAGGCGGGTTGTGTAGCCTCGTTGAAAAAGCACAAATTCAGTACTATAACCAAAAGCAGAACTGCAGAACATAAACAGAAAACAAAGCTTTGGTGCGGAAACTGTTGAATCATAAACCAGATAACAATTACCTAGCAAAGAAAAAGAAACCGTTCACAGATCACAGACAAATACCGATTGCCATGTATAAGCAAGGACTAATCGCTTAAAATGTTTGACACCATGACAGAGTTCAAACAATTTGTCATAAAGAACCTCGAATAGGATAAAATTAGCTATAATAAATCACCTGTTAAGCTTTGGAGGGATTGCTCAAGCTGCCAACATGCCATAACTGCTTCCATTGCATGGACACGAACATGCTGCTGCAATTGCTCTTTGAAGGAACATAGCAGAAGAACGTAATGTGTCTAAACACCAAAACAAAATCGTTAGACAATAAGAAAACATCAGTTAATAGGAAGATTACTTGTATAAATATATAGATATAGAAACATACAGAATTGCAAAACTTACAAGGAAAAAAAAAAGGTTTCAGATGGAATTCTTTAAATTTGGAGTAGAGGGAAGTCTTGGGCGAAAATCTATTCCCCTCAGGGTTTTTACCTTCAGTTGGGAGATGGTGATAGTTAATGCAGCTTATGTGGTTATATTTGGTAATGGATCTTACTCCATAGGATACAATTGTTTAAATATTAACCTGGGCAGTTACGTCTTTCTCTCATCGATCAAGAACAAATAACGACTTTTTACGATCAAGGTCGAGAACAATGCCCAATTAAGTACCAAAAATTAGGGAGACACGGTCGCTAAGAACAACAAAAACGAAAGATAGATCTAAACCTATGTAACACGAATATTTCTTTTCAGTATTTTGCCGTGTAGATACTTGGAGGTAGGATACTCGTTTGGTGCACTTACAGTTACTTCATTGAGTACAACTTGAGATTTTATATGTACAATTTGTGTGTAATTCCAGAGTTCGGATCATAAAAATATCAGTTTAGATTAACATCTTTCTGTACAACGTAACAATAGGTGATCCCAAACTAAAATGTCAAAACATATATAATTGAAGAAAAACATGGACCTAATAAATGATGCATGAATATAATATATATATATATATATATATATATATATATATATTATATATATATTCGGTTATCTACACTTGCCGTGGCTGACACCTCATACCAAATACCATGTTAAATAGATCCAAAGAATAAAATTTAGTATTGAGTTTGAGCTGCATAACGGTTACTCCTTCCATATTTGTAATTTTGTTTTCAGCTGAAGACTAGGTGGAAAAGGAAAAGACAAATTCTCCCAAAAGTTTCAGCCGAGCCTGTGGATGATCTTGAATTGGACACATGGCTTGAATAAAAATCACAATGTCAGTTAGAAAGAAGTCGACCAATCACGTCAGAAGTCAATTGGAGAAAAATTTCCGCTGCCCATTAAGCTAGCCGACAAGAAACATCCGAGCATAGGTAGAATCCCATATATTTGGAATCCACTCCAATAAGAAAAGTTAGACCTTCCAAACAAACGGAAGAGGAAAATATCTAATGAAGAGAAGATTCTTCAAGACGGAAAATTGGGCTGTAATAGTTGACCTTAATACCAAACCAAGTGCGACTCTGGGAGTCCCAAAAGACCTTAGCTTACAACATACAATTGTAGTAGCAGTCGCAAGTCAAAGAACAAATCAACAAAATCTCATGAACTTGATCACTTGTCCGGACCTAATGAATCCATGAAATCCTCAGAACTTTCCATTTCATCTTCAATTACCATCATCATCTTGTATGACTGTCAAAGGGCACACAAAAACCAGGAACCAAATTTTTTATTTAATGCTCCTGAACTTTAGGATAACGGCTATCCTGAAGTTGACTAAGCAAGAAGTCATCAAGAAACAGTAAGTTGTGGCTTAATCTAGTACAAATGCTATTGGGTTTATCTACTTCCTGTTAGAACTTAATATGCTAGTGATAAAATCGGAATGCCTCCCTAGTTCTTGGATTGAGTGAGTCATAAGCATGGTATTATGACCAGGAGCTCCAAAGAGATCAGGGGGTTAAATCCTCAAGTGATTGATCCTGAGAACTTATCCATTTTCTTTTTAACAGTTTGTGGTTTATGAGTGAATGACCTTGAATTGAAATTTACTGTCAAAAGTGAAATCAATACGAAAATCCTCCAAAATCACATACAACAATAATATGTGTGGCTTATAAAGTTATTAATCATATAATGTTGTCCAAAAACCACATCGCTAAAGATCCACCTAAAATAATGTACTGTACAAGAAATTCCAAGAAAACGTCAATCGTAATTCACTACTTTTAGTAGCATTAGAACCATATCACTAACATCGTTGGACCATATAACCGACATCATTAGCGAAGTAAAATTGTTTTAATTAATTAAGAACAACCGAACTTCCGTAACTCAAATCATGTCTTAGGCTCTTAGCTAATAGCTATGTTGTCTCAACTCAAGATATAAATCTGCACCTTCTTATACTGAAACAAGCTTAGAAAGGACATTATCCACTCAATTATTGAAGATTCTTGATTCTTCCTCACTAATAAGATGATGGGATAGTTAATAAATGGAGGTTTTTTATATACTTTTAGAGGATAGAATAAGAGTAGAGGAAATGAGAACTATACTTAAAAAGTTCTGGTAGAATAAGAGAAAGGAGAATAATCCTAGAAAGGGGGCAACCTTTAGCTACCTATTTTTTCTCTTGTTTAGTCCCCAATATATTGATGATTCACCCAAATCCACTTCTATCCATCCATATATGAGAATTACGAAACTTAACCCCCAATCCAAAGATAAAATCGATCGAACTTTGAGTATTTTGCATAAGCCACTCTTGAACTTTAAACTCAACTTATTCCTTTCGCTTCTGGATAAAATTGCAGCTTCGAAATTGGCCGAACCAGTGCCTTATAGACTATAAACAAGTACTAAAATACTATGACTATCATTAATATTAAAGATTGGCTCACAAATTGGCCAAACCACTAATTTAGATCCATTCCTCCACTTGAAAGAATTGCCTATTTTGTTTTCCTGGTCATGCTTTATAAAAAACCAATATGAAGAACAAATTAACATACTAATTAAGATGCTTTCCTTTGAGCTTTATCTCTCTCTCTAGGCCTTGAACTTTATTCGTTGAAAAACAAGCACAAAATGAATCACCCAAGAGTAGAGGAGAAAAGACCTAATTGATCCTTACAGAGCACAAAATTTTTCCCCCAAATAAAAATTTGGGAAATTCTGTCTCAAATCTCAATTAACAAACTAAGAAGTAAAAATATGGTAATTTTCAGAAATGAATCAGTATGAAGTAAAACTCAAGAGATAGAAATGAAAAATCAGTAGTAAATTAGAAAGAGGGAGAAAAGACCTAACCATGAACTGATCAAGCTCTTTATCATCAGTGACGAGAGGTTGATTATTATGTCCAAGAACAGAATACTTAGCAACAACATGTTGTGATTGAGCAAGCTGAGCATCGATTCTAGGTAGCTGGTCAACTGGTGTTGCAATGCGTAAACAGGCGACGTGTGCTGAAAGTAATTGATCGTATAATGGATGAGCAAGAATATCAGCTTTAAATCTAGCACTTTGCCAAGAACCTAATCCATCTCCACCACCACCACCTGGTCCTCCTCCTCCTCCTCCGGCACCACCACCGCCGCCTTCATTATCTGTTAATTCAGCTCCACCACCACCACCACCACCAACGCTATTAGGATTATTACTTTCGTTATTATTTCTGTTGTTTCTTTCATTATGATTGATTAAATCTGTTGAACCATGAGAAATAGCAGCAGCAATCATAGAATCATGACTAGAAACAGGAACATCGTTGCCACCACCGCCGACGTCACTAGTGTTTCTTTGAAGAATCGAACGAGGAAGCCACTGATTTGAAGCACCGGAATTTGGAGATTCGGAATTTGTTTGTAAGTGTAAGAAATCACCGTATTGATTTTGTTGACGAAGAATTGCGTTGTTAAGCCATGTCGGTCCTCCACCACCACCACCACCAAGCTGCTGGTGTTGATGTTGTTGTTTTCCGGCAGTTTCAATCATTAACCGATGGATATCTTTCTGATCTTTCCCGGTATTATTATTAGTATTAGCATTTGATGAAGATTGACCGAGTTGTTCAGGTAATATACTCCGTAAAACAGCCGTATTTTCACCTAAATGTTGATCGGAAAATTGTTGTAAAGCCATTTCATGAGAGAGATGATCGTGGAAAGCCATGGGATAAAAGTTTTTTTTTCACGGCGATAATTTCTTCATAATCTGGTTCTTTAAATAGTAGTACCTCACAGAGGAGAGGAGAGAGTATTAAAAATCTAGAGAGAGAAAGAGAGAGACTTTTGGATGGACTCTTTCAGAGTAGACTAGAGAGAGAAAAAGACAACATGGAAACATTTTAGAGAGAGAGAGAGAAGGAGAGTGAAAATTGGCTTTTTTAGAGAGAGAAAGAGAGGCTCGTGAAAAACTGAAAACAGTAGTAGGTATAGCTTTTCATCAGCGACCTACGTCTATCTAATTATAGCCGTCGAATTTAATTTAAACACTGGTTTTACAGACAAAAAAAATAAAAAGTTTTATTGGGTCTTCGGAGAAACCGAAAAAGTTTTTTTTTTCCCGCGACATTTTAATTGAAGAGATTATCCAACGGTCTGACGTTGCCGCGGGATTTTGTGTTTACGGTGTTGAATTTAACCCTTTCAGAGTTACCGTTTTTAGAAATTTTCACCATCTTGTAAAGCGGGGGTGGTACTCGGGCCGGGTCAGCTATAAATTAGGGGTGAGAACCGGAAGGAGTCGGTTGGTTTGAGCTTGCTCTTTCATCAGATCGCGTCGGTCAGGTTGTAGAATTCTAGGTCCATTAAAATTGTTGAATGAACCTTCCAAGGTTACTTTCAAAATTCCAGTTTCCACAAACTCGTCTACGTCCTCCCAACATTCTTGTGTTATTGAGGACCAGGTAATCAGATCGCTTTAAAAAAAAAGTAGTCAAGTCTCATTTTAACTACTCAAGAAAAACGCACCGTTACGCTCTAGAGAGTGCTCCTTCAGACTTGCATTTAAATGTATTTGCACGCTAACAAGCCAGTGTCCATAGGCCATAGCACACTGACAGACAGTGTGTTAAGCACCAACACGCCTAGAACAGTGACCTTAGTCAAATAATTTTTACTTTGTCAAGTTATTTATACTCCTGAGTATGTCATGCTTTTTTTCTTTCTCCAAATTATTTTTATTGTTTACGTTGTCCGTTCACATTAATGGCTTTTACCACTCATGCACCACCAACTCCAATATCGACCACCCATCTGCAATCACCTGTCGATGACTAAGAAGAGCAAAAATATTTAAGAATTTCCACATAAATTGTCAAATCACTCCGATGTATTCTTATTGATTCCTAAGCGTTCCAAATTAAGGAGGAGGCAAGCAGCCGAGGAGATCTTCGAATCACAAAAAAACTTTTCGACGGATCTTTCTCTCATACGGGGTATGAAGCGGGTTCCTGTTTTTTTTTTTTTTGTCTTAACCAGACTACGATTTTCTATCTCTTCTACCCTGAGATTCAAAGAGGTTGCGCCCAGTTACTTTACCATAGATTGGATTTGTCAGGCAATCCCTTTACCATAGATTAGAAATCGCAATTGATACAGTCTGACTGCTTTAAGAAAACATGGAGATGATGAATTTGGAGACGAACATGGTGATTTATTGGTAAAATTGAAAGCTTTCTATACAAAAAATGATTGTAGAAGTTTCTAAGTTGTTTAGCTTTTTAAGTACTAACGTGAACCAAGCCAAACTGACTTGGCCCAAAGTTTAGCAGGGTCATTCTCAAGCGGGGCAAGAATATATGGGTCAATGGGCTACCTCACTCTAATACTAAATCCTTAAGCATAACAACAATGTTAAGTTTTACTACAATAAAATCTTGTCCTTAAAAAAAACGGTACTATCTTCACGTGTTCTGCAAGGCAAAATCACCCACTCTAAACGCAACTAAATAAGTCAAGCTCTGCAGGGAACATTTTGTACAAGAACTAGTTGACACACACCCTTCTCGGCCTTCACTTCTTTACCTTGGTGTTTATATTTGGAGGTCAATTTTTGGTATGTGAAGGACATTCTAATTGGGAGAGTTAAGGGTTACATCGGTAAAGAACAAGGTTTTTCAAAATACTACCCTTCAACTGAAAGAGTTCTGAACCAAGCTAAATGGTTGATAGTTTAAATGATAGAAAAAAACGATAGGTATTCCAACACTGAATCCACATCGTCTGGCATATCATTTATTAGACATATCTATAAAGTTTGATGCATCCTTTAAGAGGACCACTGAAGATGCGGGAATTGCCTTTGTTGTTTTTGATAATACAGGTAAAAGTATTGCCGGAGAATCAAAAGTCATCTGTTGTCGATCAGTAGATGAAAGAGAGTCGATAGCACTTTTGTGTGCAGTTCAATGGGCCATCGAGAAAGGACAGCGAAGGGCGCTTTTTTGTGGAGATTCCAAGAATGTTACTATTAGCATGATGAACCGAAATGATCGAAGAAAATATCACCTTAACTGGACGGCGGTTCACGTTTTGGATGATATTAGGAGTCTTATTACTACTTTTGCTAATGTAAAGTTTATGTACGTAAATCGTTCCGTTAATATAGAAGCGAACAAACTTACAAAGTGGTCGAGAACGAATAAAATGTCTAGATCATGGTTCTTAAAGAAAGTCTCTTCCAGCTGCAACAATCTCATATGTAACTATTTTGATGTTTAAACGATATTGCAGTTTCTAAAAAAAAATTAAATTAACGTATTATCTCTTCAATAAAATTGTATCTTAAGATATGTTTCTATTTCAGATTTAGGCATTGTTTGCCGATGAAAAATTGTGTTTTTTTAAAGAATCTAATTTTATAATCTAACTCGCTTAAATAGATAAATGCATATAAGAAAAACGATTATACATACATAATTTGTTCAAGTTTCATACCATACAACAAAAAAGTACATACTGAGTTTGTGATTTTTTAATTCGAACTTATTATTTGTTTAAAAATGTTTGTGTAAATTTGCAGTACATATTATTCTTATTTTAAAATTTTAGAATCGATTGTCTTTAGGCTATAAATCAAAATATGGTGAACTTTATATACTGTATTCAAAAAAAAATTAATCGGCATTTCTCGAGCAAATTTTCATGTCAATATCCTCCTCGGAGGAAAATAGAGCATAGATGTTTTTCTTCATTGCCATTTATTTTACAACATCATAATCTTTTCTTTTTTGTTAAACTACAACATCATAATCAGTCCATCAACTTTTAAGTTAGACAAAAAGAATTTTTTTTTGTTGAAGGAGTTAGACAAAAAGAATTAGTACTTTTTTTGTTCACATTGACACTATTTTATTGGTGTGTCAACTATTTTGTTGTCTTCGTCAACTATATATGTATATATATATATATATGTATAATGTATTTGGATTTGAATGAATTTAAATCGACTCAAAATAGAAATGAAGAACGTTCTATTAAAATTGACTAAAGGCCGGCGCTTTAGAAAAACAAAAATATTTTTCGGGAAGAAAGTTAAAAAAAAAAAAAAGTGAATTTTAACAAATTATCCGGAGTGCAAAATTATAAAGGGGAACAAGTTTTCTTCTTCTCCTTCGTCATCTCCTACCGTCAACACCAAATCCGACCGCCACCACCAAATCCACCCACACAACCAAATCTGGCCACCACTACCACCGATTTCCACTCTTTCACCACTACTTTCATTTATCCTTCTTCTCTCCTAATCCTCTCTCTCTCTCTCTCTCTCTCCAATGGTTTTCTTCTAACAATTAGAAAAAAATAGTCAACTAACGTTGACTAATTTTTGACAAAAATTTTGCACCCTGAAAGTTTTTATTATTTCTCGAAAGTGCTGACAGTATTAATAGTTTGAGATTAGGTGAGTTCCTTTTTCTAAAATTAAAAAACTAACAATACTAGGTAGTATTTCAGATTCACCCTAGTGTTTAGAGAGATTTGGTTCTATAACAATTTTCACTAAATTGTGTGCAACATCATTAGCTTTCTTCGGTACATATCAAAATTCAGCTAAATTCAATTTTGCTGACTCATTCAGAGTCTCAGATAATATATTCTTGATTCTCTTTAATACAAATTTATTATTTTTCTCACAAAATCATTTTTTTTGTAAAATTTCATCATACTTTAAGGGTATGACACCGTGTCTCGAACCCTTGACCTAGAAGGTCCAAACCACTTTGGTAACTACTCCATGGCAACATGATCACGGAGCCTGAAGATGTCTGCCACATAAGCCCATAATCAGATGTCGGAAAGATCATCTAAGGAGCTCCAACCCCATGTCCTGTCTCAAATACAACCATGTCTGTCTTGGGATTCACGAGAAGAACAGGGTCCACATAAGCAAGGTTGATGCCTTAAGCCCTGAACATGGGAAGGGAGAAACGCGCCACACGCTTACTGCCTCAATCCAGAATCTTTTCAAAGATATCAGTGGGCCAAGATCTTAAGTAATTAATTAACTTGAGTTTCAAGAGTCTCGAAGGATCAACATCTCCTAGAGAATCTATCAACTCGGTTGGATATCTAGTAAGGATCATTGGACATAGGAACTGCTAAATATCCAAGCTACGAGATAAACACAAATAGGAAATCCTAAATCCTCAAACTACGAAAGAGTAGTCTAAATCCTGAACAGTGGGTTTCGACCGCCTCAATCTCACCGTCTATCACAGTCGGTCCAAAGCAACCTATACAAAGGGAATCAAATCACCTCGAAGAAGATAAGTTCACTAGATCGAATCCAAGGTCATTCAATACTCAATATTTAACTGCAAAGGACAATCTGACTGCCTTTAGTGTCGGAGAGGTTTCCAAACTCTTTGGAGATTTCTCCCAGGTTTCCAAAAGCGGGAATCAAAGAAGTACAATCGTTCATTCAAACGTGATCCAACTTCAAGTCTCTTATCTTTGACTGATAACTCGATTGATAAATTCTGACATCATCAGTACCCACACCTTTTAATACTTATATTTCTATAGGATAAATCCGATGCCAATCATTTTTTTACCAAACTTCGAACCCAAGATACTAGGTTGTGTTTGATATCGTCTATTTCCATGAAAATGCAAGAATTTCGTGAAAATAGGTATTTCTACCGTTTGATATGAAGTATATTTATATGACTTTAATTTTCTAAAGGATCTATTTCCATAAAATACTCTATATTTAATTCCTTGCTCCTCCCTAGGAATTAGGTTCCACGGAAACTCAGACATTAAAAAAAATAATATTTTAATATATTTGGTTATTTGAAACATAATAGAATCTATATATATATATATATATATATATATATATATATATATATATATTCAAAATAATATTTTTACCCATTAATATTAGTAAAAAAACCTTTTACCTATTTGTTTGCAAATGACATTTTTGTCTTACTCTGGTGCCAAATTGACATTTTATGTTGTCTCAAAATTGCGCTTTTATCCTTCTATAATATTAAAATGATGTTTTACGTTTATGTTGTCAAAATGACATTCTTACCATGTTTTAATACTAAAGTGAATTTTTACCTATATGTGGTCTAAATGCCATTTTCACCCTTCCCAAAATGATATATTCACACGTTTATATTAAAAGACCATTTTAACTCTTTTATAGTAGTAAAATGTCATTTTTATCCTACGGTCAAAATAGTATTTTATCCTTGTATATTGGCAAACTTACATTTTTATCTTGTTGTACTAACAAATTAAAAATTTTACTCTTGTGTCAGCAAAGTAAAGTGACATTTTTACCTTTCTTTACTAACAAAATGTTATTTTGCTAACTTAAAATGATAAGAATGTAACTTTGTTAACAAAATATAGAAAGGTTATTTTGAAAACATAAAGGCAAAAGTTTGTAAGTATAAGTAAAAATGTTGTTGCTAGTTTAAATGAATACAAATGTTATTTTGACAACTTAAGGGTAAATGTTGTTTTACCAACATAAGCCTGTAATGTCTAATATTTATGAGAGGGTAAAAATGTTACTGTGACAATGTTATTTTGACAATAGGAGTAAAAATGTCATTTTCACAACATAAGTAAAAATAATATTTTAGCGGCATAAGAGTAAAAATATCACTTCATGAAACACGAGTAAAAATATTATTTTGAGAGCATGTGACTAATCATACCATGCGGTAGCATCAGAGTAAAAAATCATCTTAACAACATAAAAGGTAAAAAAGATCAACTTGTTACAATAAGAGTAAAACGGTTATTTTGATGACATAAGAGGTAAGTTAAAACTCTTAATTTAACCAATATTGAAATAACACAAAATAACTGAATTAGTTTTTTTTTTTTGGAAGACGACTACGATCTACGTACGTCGTGATATTTGACATTTGATACATCATAGATGTGATAAGCTCGATAACTGCCCACTCAACACATTAACAATACCGGCCTATAACCCAACAAAGACAATGGCCTGAAGCCCAACAACTTTATTAATAACTGCCCACTCAAACATTAACAATACCGTGCCTATAGCTCAACAAAGACAATGACCTGAAGCCCAACAATTTTATTAGTACTTACATAATCCCAATTCAAATAACCAAAGATTTCACCTTATCAGGGATTCGAACCTAGGACCTCCAGGGATTTCTGAAGTTTACATCAACACCTTGGAACCACTTGGACTATCAAATGTTGACAAAATAACTGAATTAGTTAATTCCACAAAATAACAAATATCGACTAAATGAAGGAATTTTTATTTCTATAAAATATTTTTTATAAAATATTAATTGTGAAATTATTACGTAATTATTTTTCTGATATTTAACAAAACCTTACAAATGTAAGAGGCATGTCAACTTTCCAACACTCCATTAGCCATGTCAAAGTACTTTGGGTCGTGGGAGAAAAAAATAGAGGAATATACATGTATAATGGTAGTATTACGTAAGTTCCCGCGTAGCCACTCAAAAGACAAAGATCTCATCCGACCACAAGACACGCGGCTCGTAAATATCCCGTGGACCACAATCAGGACCCACTAGGTTAGCACGCGAATGGATCATCTAATCATAACCCTACACGTGGAACAAAGAGAGCATATCAATCGATAATGGTCGGCGGGACCATCTGCCTTCATCTTTTGGAAGATGAGAAAGAAGAGAGAGAAAATTTGACTCTCTCTCTCTCATCGACGATTGTAGAGAGAGAAAGAGAGAGAGAGGCTCCAGTCACATACTGTTGTTCTGGTGCCGCCGGCTTAATCACGCCACTGTTTATTTTCACACTATAAAATGGTCCCCTACACCAAAAATAAATAGAAATTGCGCGTGGGCCCCTTCCCTAGGACTGGAATTTGTGTGGGGACCCCTCAATTTGTTCTAGTTTTAGATTGGTCCCCTCCCTACGTGTAATTATTGTTCTATTGTTCTATTGTTCTATTATTGTTCAATACAACACGGGAAGTGCACCTTCTTTTTACTTAAAATTGTACTATGTATCACTTATTGACTTGTGTCTTTCATTGTCATTATTTTACTACAACATTTCCTTTGTAAGTTTTACATATATAATCCATGAACTCAATATCGAAGAGGTGTTGTTTGTTTTTTCCGACTATTTTGTACTAATTTACTATCACGGTAGATAAGGCATTATAACGAGGAGAGTTAGGTCTAACTCGCATGTTATCTTGCAGTTTTAAGTGAGATCGAGGGAGAACGACAATGACTTTGGTAAAGCTCCCTCTGCACATTTGAGAATAAGAAAATTGATTTCTCTATTTGAAGTAAACTTTACTGATAGAAGTTCTTCGAGAACTATAAATAAGGTCGTTGGTTTGAGGATAGGAGAAATCATGAAGGGGACCGAACACTCTTGTGAAAAACTAAACAGTCATATTAGACTGAGAAACCACATACATCCCCTTATAATTTCCATTCTAGCAAGGATTTCCTCTCTCCTAATAATAAGTCAACTAAACTATACACATGGTAAATGTTATTCACATTTTAACAAGAAATGAGGTGAAGAAAATGGCCAACTACACCTCTGTTTAGGGTTAGAAAGAGGCAAAGTGGGCAATATATTACTCTTTATGGAGTATTATTATTTACACCAAAATAGATAGAGGTGAAGAAAGCTGTACACTATCTGCCATGTCCTAAAATGCAAGTTGCTTTATTGTTGCAATTTTTCAGGTTATTACTATGCCTATTTTTGTTCATTAAGCTGTCTTTCTCAATGGGTTACATTATTTTGGTAGTCAAAATCATTCAAGGAAACTCAACACTGTCATAAGATGACGTTGACTTAATGTAAACTGATTTTTAGCTGTTGACATTTAAGATTTCTCCTTTCAATTGGGGCACAACTATTTTAGTCACTCATCTTACATGGCCAAAATGTAACATACAAGTTATTCTTCCATGGGTGTGTTTTACATTTGTACACATAAACCATGAGAGTTATGGTTCTAAATGATTGAGACAATGTTCACGAACACAATTGATTAACTTCTTTTTTATATTTACCATAAGTTTAGTATTAGAGTGGTAGTTTAGTAGTCTTTAATAAAAGATAAGTTAAAAAAATTTTAAATGAATTTGTTATGAGTTATGACTACATTTCCAAACATGAAAATTGTAGAGGTCAAATGAGTTTGTAATGCTTAATATATTAATATCAGAAAAAAAATGGTCTTAAATTCCACTTTGTGTCACCAATGGACAATTAATCTTGACTTGTAAATAAGTAGGTGATTAATCCAAATTCTTTGGGAATAATCTCAGTGTTACGCGAAATTATTGGGGAAGAAAACATAACTGAAGGGAGGTTAAAATTTGTTATTTTTCCCCCCAAAGAAAATACTCCTTTGCTTGTGAAATCTCGTAAATTTACATAACCCACTATCATTACATGATGTACTATGCATTGCCTTATCTGAAACCTTTTGTCCCGAACACTCATAATGTACTATACACGTTCATAATGCATTATGACAAAATATATCTAGTTATGCTTTACTGGTAGTTTATCTCTCTAAAACAACAATTGTTACCTGTATCCAATCAAAATTCTATTTTCGTTTGATAAATTCGTTCGTGCATTTATAGTATTACATAAACCATCTTTTGAAAGCTCTTCCGGTATATAGTTATACATAATTTGTTTATGTCCTGATCGAAACGATCATATTTGTTTTTAGGATTTTGTTTCTCTATTGAAATCTTGTATTTTTTATAACAGATTATGAACTATAATACTACCTATTGGCTAGTATAATGGCTAGTCTAACATTTTTTCGTCTATGGACCCCTTGCAAAAAATGTCTATGGACCCGTTGCCTATAATTTGTCGAGGAATGATCTTATTCCCATTTATAGGTCTGGGAAGGATTTTCAACCCAAGACATTATTATTATGAAGAAATATTAAATATTACTTATTATTTGAAATTTTTCACTTATTTGGTATGTGATTTCAGCCTTGCGTGCCCCATAGCCTACTCCATTTATAGGTCTTGTTTCAGTTTGAGTGGGCAGTTATTGAGCGTATCACATCTTTGATGTATCAATGCCAAATGTAACGACATACGTAGATCGTAGTCGACTTCCAAAAAAAAAAAAAAAAAAAAAAAAAAAGTTGAGGTTTTCTTTTGTTGAACGTGAAAAAATCTTGGATGCTTCCCACTTCTTGTTTTCTTCACATTCGGTATCGTCGGCAGACTATCATTGTTATCACGACCACCACTATCACTTCCGACCATCTTCACCATTAGGGCATCCAGAAAAAAATATAACCAAGGTTCGGCGAGGACCCTTCTCGAAGGTGAAGTGAAGAAGATACAAAAATACGGTTAAAATATCTAGAATGCCATCCGACTTTTTAAGATAGCCAAAGTCGTAGCCTAAGAACATCTCCGATGCAAGACTCAATCGTAGAAACGTTAAGTGTCACCTTTGATTTATAAAAAAATCTTAAAAATAATCTCTAGAGCAAAACTCAATTTGGATCTCTAAAATAATGTGGCGGTGGTTACATTGAGATATTCACAGAGGACACTATAAAAATGGAGTGTCCTCCTAAGATATCTTTAACTACCCAACACATTATTTATAAAATTTAGACCAATAGAAGCAAAGTCTTCATATATTTTCAAATAATTAAATATTTCTTTACGAAAATCATCATGTCGCATAAGTAAACAAAATAGTTTTAGAGATTTCATTAGAGACAAATAAAAACTAGGGAATCTATATATCAATAAAAATTTGAATTGAGACTTGACACGTAGGAGTATTAATTTTTTTTTTCTTTTTGAGTTTTGTATCTCCAGTGCAACTCTTAATCTTAAAAGCTCTCGTAGAAATTTTAGAATTTTCTTTAAAACTTTATCCAATGCAAAACTCAATTTGAGTCTTTAAGATTATGTGCTGGTAGTTAAATATAGATATCTCAAGATGATACTCTAGAAATATAGTATCCTCTTGAGATATTTCTAATTATTATCGATTTTTAAATCTGGACCAATAAATACTCTTTATATATCTTCAAATAAATAATTATTTCTTTACAAAAATTAGAGGGCGTTTATTTGGCCACGTAAAAATAAATATTTCAATTGAGACTGTGTATAAGGAGATTTTGCCCTAGTTATCTCCCTAGTGATGGACGCTTAGATGGAATCCCTTGGCGAATTCAAATCAACGTTCCTGGACATTCGAGCACATCTGGCAAGATTCCAGGCCTGCACTATACGACACATCAACCGAGTTGACAATTCACTAGCTAATGACACGGCAGGGGCGTGGAAGAGGGGGTGCCATAGGCGCGACGGCACTGGCCCCCCCTCAAACGACAAGAAAAACCGAAGAAATTGGGGCCCCTCGAATAACTTATCTGGATATAAATATTTGAAGGACTAAACCATTATCCTAACTTAGTTGTAGCTCATTTGGTAACCTCCTCGTTTCACAAACAAGAGGTCAAGATTTCAAATCTCACTACTTTCATTTTTTTTTTTCTAAATATCGAATACAAATATATGCTTCTAGGCTAATGATTCAAAGGAAGTTTAATAAGTAATGTTTTCGTGCTTTTTTTTCAAAAATGATTCTTGAAAATTTGTATAGAACCAAAATTAATATTTTTTCTCTTGAAAAAAAAAAATTGGTTGGCAAGTTATTTTGTCCTAAATATTTTTTTAAAATCGTCCTAAATACTTTGAAGCATCAAATGTTATATTCATTCCCATTCATCTGAAATATATCAAAAATGGATTTAGTAACCAAAATTTATTTTTTTTCTATTAACTATGATATGTATAGGAAATTATTTTCGTCTTATATTATCGAAGGGTCCCGAATAGAACTTCGCACCGGGCCCCGTTTTTCTCAGCCACGCCACTGTGACACGGTTTCTTCCGCCTTTGGTCATTAATTTTCCTGTAATTCTATTTCAGTCCTAAACCTTGACTGGATTAGTTGTTTCGTCCTTAACTTCATCGTAATTTCATTTGCCGTTTTGCCCCTGAATGAAGTTGTCTTTTTCGAAAAAAAAAAAAAAAGAAAAGAAATTGAGACTTTTGTATATAGGATTTTCTTTTGAACTTTGCACTCCAGATGCCCAACTCAAATAATCACAAAGAATCACACCCAATTTTTTTGCTAATAAGATTATCCTAAACCCAAAACCCATAATTGGAAGGGCTAATTTGTACACGTATCATATAAATATAAAAAAATTTCAACAAAAAAATAAATATAAAAAAATTGGCACCATTATTAAATGGAATCTGGGAGCCGAGCATCTCGGACCTCGGTCGAGGTTTCGTGGAGCATCCGCTTCGTTGCTTGCCACCGTGGGGAAATGCTGGGATGACAACCGGCCAACCAATTATAAACTGCCACGTTTCCATAATAATAAAATTCGGAGCCCACCCATTATATCACACCAGTACAACGTTATCATTTCTTTTTCAATTTTTAAACGAATGAAAGAAAAGGTCCATGGCATTAGGACTTTGGCCATAAATAAACAAACAAATAAATCTTTTCAAAAGAAATAAAATAAACAAATAAATAAAATAATTATAAAAAGTCGATATTCTTTTCTAATTTTCTCTTATTTCGCCGAGCACCAACCGTAGGATCTTCTTTTTATTAATCTAAAAGCCAATGGTATATTAATCATACATATTGGCTTGTTTGGATACACGACATAATGTAATCTGAGTATTCTTAATGAATGTTGGTAAAAGAGAACAATTATATTTAATTAATTTACTTAAATTATTGATTTGTTGGTAAAATTTAATAGAATATATGACAAAGTGGGAAATAGCATGTACCCCTTTATGGGAGGAAAGAAGCACAAAATAATAATCCACCAAAGTCTTATGTAAGACTTTTATGTGTTTGTCTTGTCTTCTTGGGATTGTTTTACTATAAAAAAAGATTGATTGGATTTGGATTTAGGTTTATTTTGAAGTATATTGATGATCGGAAAGTAATTTTTTTGGATATCTGTCTGATGATTAATATATTTGATTAGGTGGTAAAATTTCCTTAGGTCATTTAGGTGGGTGTGAGTCTACAGAAACGAAGAAGACACTCCAAGACCCAAATTAAAGGTGTTTTTAACAGTTTAAGCAAATAAATCAAAAAAGTCTGGGTGCAAAAGATGACATTTGATCTTTTCTTACGGCAAACTTGATATGCTTACATAGGTGTGGACGTTTGCGACACGAATGAGATGATACGGTGATAACGCATAAGTTCTGATAATAGCTACTTGGATATGGTCGTTTGGAAGATAATATACGATGAGTTCATATCTTCTCAAACTGATCGGCCGCCTGACACATAACAGTGCGTGCATGAAAAGTGGATCGTTGACTATGTCTGGCCTTCCACGTCACTGATGTTATCTTCAGAAACATCTAAGCTTAAGGTGTCGAGCTGACTACTGATGACCTCCCTACTTAGTCTCTATGATCACATCAGAGCTCAGGGGCAAAGATGAGTTTGATTCCCCTTCTTTTTGTCTCGAGACAATATAGGAGTCAAGGTGCCGAAGTGATTTTGCAGACCTCTCTACTATGTTTCGAGACTTAAGCAAGGTCCAAGGGCAGAACTGACTCAGATCTACCTCTTTGCTTGTCTATAGGCCATCACAAAGTTTAAGGTGCCTAGGAGACTCGTGTCGACCTTCCTAGTAAAGGCTAAGAGTGACAGAGTTCTTTCCGATTTTCTTTCTTGATGGCTTCGATGCAGGTCCGTGCAATTTTAGTCAATTCAGTAACTTCTTGACTTGGTAAAAATTGATCGATATTTGGCTCAACATATATATGCCTTTAGATATTATTAAATATTATAAGTGTCCGCGATGAATTATATAAATTTATATAAATGAAGTTCAACAATTTGTAATGATATTTTTTCTAAGAAAATAGGCTAATGCCTTAATTTATTAACTACTTGAACTCAAAGAAATATTCGCTATATCAGCCGTCAATTGACTTACACTACAGCTAGAAGTCCTAGTAATCTCCTTAGTCTGGTTTAAGTTTAAATTAAAGGCATGTTTATCTAACAAATGAGCTACCTGATTTGTTATTCGCGAACAAATCAGAAACGAACAATTTCTATGTTTCCGAACTTCATTTTTTATCTCCATAATTATTGGTCTAATTCTCCAAGGTTCATCTTCAGGATTTGACAAATTTGCTTTAACGACCGACAATTTGTAATGATATAGATTTATATAAATGAAGTTCAGCAATTTGTATAAATAAATGATATGTTGTACATTTAGATTTGCCCATGAAAGGTGGATAGTGCTAGTCGAGCTAAAATCAACCCACCACTAGTATTTCTCAACTGAAAGGACCAAAAAATTTATTTACTTCCCACATCATGAATATATAAAATGAGGAGAGATGGAGATAAAGAGATTGGCCAATAGATCAAAGCATCATTGATAGAGATTATCGAATTTATCAAACCATTTTACAATTTCTTCTTTCCACTCTAGCTAGTTGAAAATTTTAAATATGCAAGAAGAGAAATAGAGTATGAAATTTCAAAAGCCAAGCGTTAGTGGCTTTTTGAAACCTAACTATAAAAATGATATTTTATATCGAAGGTCCCAACATCATGACGATCATAAATAAACAAACAAACAAATAATAAACCTTAGTTTTTTCGTTACGTGCGTTGCCATCTTTTCTTCAAATTATAAATTATCTGTCTTTATTCAAATGGGTGAAGTTAGCTGATGTTAACATTAATTACTTTTCGAAATATCATGCTTTATTTTCGAACTAGAGAAAAAGATAATCATATACATAGAGATAAAGATTAACTATTCGAACACTTTAAGTGACAGTATAGATAATATCATATATACCCACATTTCGTTTTCGAATATTCTTTTTAGGAGACATAAGTAGTCAACATATGCTTTTATATCACACTTCATTTTTACACGATAAAAAAAACAAAGCAAACTAAAGCAAGACACCGATGTGTAAGTGTTGAATAAGGATTAATTAGGGATCATAAAAGAGATTGATGTATGATTGTTGAAAAGATTAGGGATTAATTTGAAACCAATTATGTATGGAATTGTTCCATGCTATGACTTTGATTTGATAGTTTGATTCCACGAAAAATAATTGGTTACGGAATCAAGATGATTACAATAATGAGATGTAAATGCGATCAGATGATGAGATAGATGATTTCTAAGCAACTATGATAAGAATGCACATAAATAAGAAAGAAAAGTTCCATTACATAATCACTTTAATAACTAACCCAATCCAGCCATTGAGTGAAGATGATTATGATCATAAAATATAAATGCCATAAGAAAATCGAATAAATCGACAACAAGAACATTAATAAGAAGGAAGAAGTCGAACAAATTATAAACTTAAATGATTTGATCTTGCTTCTTTGATGCAACTTCGGATACCTCGGCCTACAAGCTGCACAATTAGATAATAAGATTTGGACAAGTTGATAAACAATATACCGATAATCTTTTCACTATCTACCAATGCCCCATCTTCAAATGTCTTTCATGAGATATGAATAGACGTTTGACACACGTCATTGATTGTAACAATTCGTCAAAATAACTCCTAAAAATGCAGAATCTTTTCACACCATGATAAATGAATATCGAAAAAATGATTTTATTTTGTCGTACGAAAGAGTTAACCAAGTGGACTTGACCCGTCCCTTCGCATTGGTGATATTAGGTTTAGTTAAGATAATATTTTGTTTGGTTGTGTTGATCTTTGCCTAGTTAAGATAATTTTGTATGGTTGAGGTTGAAAGGGGTAAGAGGAATCCTCTTAATTGCATTTAATGTCCAACCAATTCAAGTTCATATTCTTTCTCTGCTTATCCTCCTTTTCTTGTGACCAATTTGGCTAAAATGTCAGTGGTCCCCTTCAATTCTTTCTCACCTATCTTATCTATACATCTCTGTAATTATTTGGGACCATTTTTTTTAAACCCTACCAAAAAATTAATTTGATTGTGGGCCTTCCAAAAACCTTCCAGTCTAAATCACTAATCATACAAACACATTTTGAAGCTATAGAGAGGATAGACTCATTTCACTTCGAGAAGCCGAATTTCTTCGTCTTTTGTACCTACTTTTCAATTTCATGACTTTCAGATGAGCCAAAGACAATAAAGCAAAAAATTGTGTTGCGACCAGTTTGAAGATTCAACTAATATAAACAGAGTATTATTTTTAGCCTTAAGTATTTGACAATTCCTTTTTTTTTTTTTGGAGTTTTTGGTTCGATAATTTCTTGTAGAAAAGGTGATATTTCCTTAAGGAGGGCAACATTTGTCTGAGTTGTAAGAGGAATTTTCAAGGGAGATTATGTAGATCAAAGGCTTAAACTTGTAAAGTCTTTATAAAGGAGGGGCCTACCCATATTACCCAAAAGAAATGGTACCAAAACTCATGTAGCAGACAAGACACATGAAGAAAAGTATCCAATGGACATTTTTAGAATCCACCCCCTTTTTAAAGACTTCCAATATTCAAAAGTATTATTTTGTGAAGACAAGTATTAAAGTGAACCTCAATTTATAGTAGAAGGCTCATTCGGTTCATAAACTTTGACCAATATGCCCTTCTAAACATCTATGATTAGAAGACGGAAAGTTCTCTACAGGCGTATCCCAATATTGCTAAAGGCGGTCCTTCCTGCTGTGGGGGAGCGACTAGCATATCGGCGTAGTATTTAGAAGTTCACTTACAAGACTTCAGACACGAAATCATTGGAAATTCGCAAGGCATTCCTTTTCTTGCTAAGGCGCCCTATTACGATACATTTTGAAGGGCTAGTTTGCAAAGAAATGATAAATTACCTATCAAAATTACTTCCGGGTGTAGTATTTTTATTGGCACTACAAGCGGAAAGGCAAAACCCAATTGTGGCATGTGAACTCAATGGTCTGACACTTCGAACAATTCATTACATCAAATGATATAGATATGTCATAAGATGCAGCAAGCGCGTAACGACGATATACAACAATGCATAGTATAGCATGGATACATTTAGGAGATGAAATAATATCATTAAACGTCACAGAAAAAACACTTGGAGCCAGAAGACCGTGGGAAGGAACCACAAAGTCCATTTAGAACTATCTCTACTTTAGTCATCTATGAACTAAATCCCAAAATCTTGAGGCAAACCACGCTCCAAAGAATCGATATCACAACATTTCGAATTACATCACCTGAGCTAGACGGGGACACGCCGCCGCATACTCAAGCCCATTAATTACATCTCTAGAGAAATTATATAGGCGCCCCACAATTGCAATATTCTGAAGAAGTTGGTTAGAAGTTCAAGAGAAATTGCAGGACCTTTTTTTTTTCTTTTTACCAATCCAACCCCCAACCCTTTTTGAGTCCAATCACTGTTCTTTTTTGTTAACTACAGGATTGCATTAGATCAAGCAGGAAAACATTGGTCTTTTAGTACTTAGACAAAAAAGTGGAAATAGTTTCTCAAACATAATGAAACATTACACAAAATTTCTCTCCCACCATATTTAGGTAAAACATCAGCCACTAAATGAAGCTTATTGTTGAAATATCTTTCTATATATTAAGATATCTCATATAATAGATATTAGGAAATATTAAATATTAGAAACTAGTAAGAATTAGGAACTAGTAAATATATTAGTATAAACTATTAAGAAACTAGTAAAATATTAAAAACTAGTAAAGTTAGAAACTAGTGGTATTGTAACTCTATAAATAGAGTCTTATATTTCTTTTGTAATCCATCAAGGAATAAAACAAGTTCTTTGATCAATTTCAACTCTTATTTGGTAATAAAGATAAAGAAACAAAAGTAAACTTGTCCAGAGATCCAGAATTGCCATGGCTCGCGACTCCTGTTGAATAGTGTCCTTCCCTCTCGTAATAGCTGTTAGGTTAATCCCACATGGTTGTGGAAGGGGCATGGGGTATGTTAATAAATGTGGGAGAAGCCTTACCTCTTGAACTAGTTTTTGGAGTGAGAGAGACCCAAGACCACCTAATACTGGTATCAGAGCCCAGGTAAGGACAAGTCTCGGCCCAATAACTATTGATGTTAAGAATCAATGTGTGAGAGGGAGATTGTTAGGTTAATCCCACATTGGTTGTGGAAGGGGTGGAAGGGGCAGGGGGTGTGGGAGAAGCGACCCTTAGCTCTTGAACTAGATTTTGGGGTGAGAGAGGCCACCACCCAACAATAGCTACTATGATATTGGAAGACTTTGATTTGATAATGACCTTACAAAATTGGAGCTTATGTGCTCATTGGAGGGCTAGCAAGATTGATGGACACCCTTTGCTAGAGATCTGCAATTGAGAAGTGCTTTTACTTGAGTGTCAATCTATATTTTTAGGTTTTTAATAGTGGTTTAGTGACCAAACTAAAACAATCCTCCAAATAATACTTTGGTTCGATAACACAACCATAATAAGTTTGGTTGAAAAAAATCTACTAATCAAACATTTTAGATTGGTTAGCGATGACCCGGAAATACCAGATACCGAACCAGTGAAGACCCCTATTTTCCTTCGAGAGTTTTGCCCTTGTAAAACACCTAATATTAGAAGGGGTGCTTAAATGGATTGTGAACTTCAAAAAATGCGGTGTCCATATACTTTCTTAGGGGAATTCACGAGTCTTAAGTAACATGAGATGGGCTACCATTGCTACTTTTATGGGCCTTATCAAAGGGCAGGACATAACAAGCCCAACAAAAAACCTAGCTGACTTACAGATCCACCATTCCATTGACTAGTTAATCAAATGACACATATTTTCCTTGAGACAAACTATAGAGATGATAACGAAAAAAATTATATTAAATTCGCAGTTCATACAACTTTAAATGTCAAAAATATATCCCTTGAGAAATAGTTACAAATCTTGTCTCCTAAAAAAACCGACGAAAGTGTTAGTTCCCGCTACTAAGAATTACAAGCAAATGTTGTACTAATAGAAGAAGAACAAGAAGATATCTGCAGATAAACCTAAAACATTATCGTCTCCCAATTTGTTTATCTTCCTCTCAAATCTTCAAATGCAGAATTATTTCTACATTTTTATCCACAGAATCTTTTCCTTCATGAATTGCTAATACCCAACTACCCATAATGTTTCCACTGCTCTTGAAAGAATCAGCAATGTCTTTCGAATCGGTAAATTATTCTACCTTGTATATACAGTTATGACAAACTCGACGAACAAGTAGTCGATGATCTTATATAGTTATATGTATAGAAGAATATAGAAGCCTTACTTGACTTGACTTCTTTCCTCAGCTAATTCCGTATAAGATATCAGAGCCCGAAGAATCATCATCTACGGGTATATTTAAATCGGGTAGCTCGAATGATCTAATCTGAGGCTGAACGTCCCTTTGTCCACTTCGAGGATCGATAGGCGTCGATCCAGGCTTGGGTGCTGATGCAGGTACAGCTACATCTACGGGCTTGGGTGCTTCTGGGTTTGTGAATGTTCCAAACATTAACAGCGAAGGCGGAGTCGTCTCAACAGTTTCATCTCTTCTCTGTGATTGATTGCCAAGTCTGTCCTTCACATCAGGCGAAGAAGTTATACGCTTTGCTGATTGAAGTGTAAAGTCGAGCTGCAAAAAAGGGATTGCGTTACTAAAATATATCTGAGGATCGAGACTAGTCAAAGATCAAACAATTGAGATCTAAAGGAAGATTAACGGAACTACCCAAGGATTAACTAATCAAAATTCAGACACTCAAATCAACATCTCCAAAATTTTGGTAAATAGGAAGTAACAAGGCTCATCTTTATTCTGAACAAGGTCCTTGAGTGTGCAATATACACTAAAAGGCGAGGTGAATGAATACTTGGCATACCTAAGCTCACAACTTGACGACCGAAACTGGCTTATCTAAGCACATAAGTAAACCAAACTTAAAGTTCAGATTTAAATTAAACCCTCACTTAGATGGAATTGGAAGTTTACTAAATACCCTTTTTCTAGAGAAAGCTATTGAGTTAATTCTATCTTCAATGACTTGTGACACGAAAACGGATAAAAGAAAAATTCATCAAATGTAGGTCACCTCTACCACCCCATACAATTCCCTATAAAACGGAAGGTAGGGAATGAGTGAATTGCTTTGTATAACAGAGGGCACTCACCTTCATTTTTTTTAATTGAACATTTTTGGCCCTTAGTTCCTCACAAGCTAATAGTTGAGCTGCCAAGTCCTGTATAACAGGTAAATGTTAAGAAACTCCAAAGATCAGGAATCCTGAAAAATTATTTAGAGTGGAAGCGAAAGAAAATGTTAAGAAGAAATGTCGGCCTTTACCCTCTTCAAACGAATATTTTCTTTGGACACCAAGCTCTCGGATTCTTTGACTTCAGCAAATGTCTGTTAACGTTTAAAAGTACACTTTCTTAGTCAAGTATTCGATTCCATCCGATAAATAGTATTCTTTTTACGTAATCCCGAAGAGAAATTGGTTAGTAGGTCAATGTCTAAGGTGCCATTAAAATCCAACTATACAATCAGATTGTCCTCTTACATGTCTAGTTACACGGGCCGTTGGCGGATGTTTCTGGGCTGTGTCAGGTCATTTACGGGTCCTAGTGGGTCATTTTTAGGCCATCACGGCCCGCTATGAAAAAACACAACTTGACCCTTGTAACATCCCCACAAACCGCACTCGGGATGTTACTAATACTCCAAAGGCTATTGTGGATGAATGCGAATTTAGTGGCAACCACCCACATTGCGTCCTTCGAGACATGAAAGCTAATGATCTCATGACACTCGCAAACCTAAAGGTCATAATTGAAAACTACATGCACCGAAGCCCGAATGTGGGTCCAATACTATCAGAGCCCGATAAATTATAGATGGTCACTTAGTGGTCCCTTGATATAAGCTATAAAATCACCTTTTTTTTAGATCTCTTGTTATTCTGCTCATTTGTACCATGACCCTGCACATACCAACGCAGACATTGTATAACTAAATTGTCCAAAAGATCTTCGAATTTTAATGTAAACAAATAGTACTTGAGAGAAAGAAAATTTCGGTTGTTTACATTCCTCCACTATCTTAGGTGATATTACTTTTTGGCTTTTGGTACAGGAAGAGCACTATTTAGTAAAGGCAGTGCGTTATAAAGGTCAATTTATGTATTTGTTTTTCCTTTACCAAATTAGTTTAAGGAGGGCGTTATAAGGATCACTTAATAAATAGTGCCAAAATAGAAGGACTTAGATAAAAATTAATAATAAATCTAATATTTTATTCACTTGTAGTTTCTCTCACATAAACAACCAAAACCCTAATATCGTCACTACTATCAACATCACCATTAGTATTAAAAAACTTCCAAAGTTTATCATCACTATAGTCTTAGTTTCGAGATTTTAATGATGCCTCAGGATCTCATGGATGAGGAACCACCGTTAATGAAGGAGGCAACCTACATCAAGAAAGAAGATTCCTTCGACCTAAACGAACCCATCAACTTAAACGAAACCATCGAATTAAACAAGGACATCGACTTAAACGAAGTTATCGACTTAAACAAAGACATTTATAATGAAGATACTATGTCTCAGGTAAAGAAGTATCATTTTCTTGTCTTCCTCTATGGTTGAACAAACGTTTTAGGGTTTTAGGTCGTTTTTCTTTTCGTAAAGAATTTTCGGTTGGATCGACTGAAAAAGACAACAAATTTCAGTATGGTCGGTTGAAAAATACAACAAATTTCGGTAGTAACAACTGAAAAAGATGACAAATTTCGGTTGGATCGATTGAAAAAAATAACAAATTTGGGCCGGTCCCGCTGAAAATAGTAATAAATTTCGGTCGAGATGGCTGAAATTAGTCTGTTTTTTCAACCGCTCTGGCCGAATTTTTTATAATTTTCAGTTGGTATTCATGATTTTTATTTATGCCAAGCGAAATTTCTTTTATGAAAATGTCACTTATATATTTTTCGAGTTACATCTTTTTTTGTATTCTTTATTGCAATATTGATACTTGAAATCCTCAAAAGTTACTTTAATTAGTGTTAAAACCCTAAAAATCTATTGAGAAATCAAGCAATAACAAGAATTACAAACTCTCTATGGAGATGAGTGTTGTGTTAGTCATCTAAGGTTTAGGTTTCTATCTCTATATCTATCTTTTAGATAGGATCAAACAGATTTAGGGTTTTTCTCCTTCTCAAGATGTTTATCTCTCTTCTCTCTCTTTGATTTGATCTAAGGTTTTAGGTCGAACATGATTCTCTCTTCTCTCTCGAAGGTTTTTAGCCGGATAGGAGGATACTCTCTTCTCTCTCTTTTGGTCCAAAATAGTTTGATGGGAGGGACCAAAGTATAAATTTGGGATATTTTAATAAAAATGTTTATCCCTCCCTATTCTAAAAAAAGTGATCTCCCTATCTAATGCACTGCCTTTGCTAAAAAATGCTCTTCCTATACCAAAATCCTACTTTTTTTTTCCTTTTAGATGTCCAGATACAATTTATTTTAATTTTTGAATTGTCGGACTCAAAATCAATCCAAATCAACTATTCAGACCGGTAAGACAAACAAGCGAAAAAAAACGAACATTGACATTATGAAATGAGACTTAACAAAGATTTCATATTTGATTTAGAAAGAACAAAACTACCTTTGACCACACCTAAACTTCTTCATGAGTGACGAGTAAAAGACTACCCTAACTAGACAAAAATCTTTTACCTAATAAAAAACCAATAATTGGAGGATTAAGATTGTTTTCATCTAAGTAATAATGGGTCTTCTTTTGTATATGACCCCCCTCCAAATGAAAGAGAAAAATAATGAAGACCCCCAAATTTCTATGGTCAGCTTTCACCGTGTCAAGCGTGAAACAGTCCTCTCTCTCTCTCTCTCTCTCTTTCTCTCTCTCTACATATATATTTTTAATTATAAGAGGAAGCATGAAAGAGTCTTCTTCTTCTTCTTCTCTCTAGTTTGATTTTAGAGAGAGAAAGTAAGAGAATGTGAAACAATTCTAGTATTAAAAATAAAAGTCACCGTACGTCCGGAAAAGCCGCTTACCAACTGGCTGACTTGTAACTAAAAACTAACCATTAGATCTTTTCCTTAACATTATTATTGTGGGATATATGAGCCGTTGAGATTTGTCATGGGCAAAGGATAAGTTAATGTCGACTCTTGTCTTCCCACCAACCTAGAGAGAGACTCACGTGAAGAAAAATAAAGTGCCTCTCTCTCTCTCTAGAAAAAGAAAAGTATGGGCATCTTTTATTCATACAGGGTGCGTGAAGGTAGTAGTGAGTAGTAGCCCTAATAAACAACAACCCCAACCCCATTCCTAAATTCCAAACCAACAATGATAGGAGAATTCTTCGTCAAAAAAAAAAAAAAACAATGATAGGAGAATTCTACTAATTACTAGTAGTACCACAATTATATGTCGTCTCCTCGAGATTTGGGAAAATGTGATTACCCAAAACTGGACGGTGTAAGATTCATAGTACTTGAGTTACTAGTCAACTAGTTGGATCTTTCCACCCAGTTTACAATATAGAAAGAATTAGACCCAAAAGTCAAATTCAAAGGACAGTCAGATCTGAGTCACTGTCTCGGTTTGAGATGAAAGAAGATCCTAGCCATTGAAACAATTTTTGGTGTTTTTTTCGTGTAATTGAGGCGCCTACAGCAATTGTGTATGGCGCCTTTAGAACTTCCTCAAAACAAAAGGTGCCACTCCAACACCACTACTGCCAGACCTAACACCAACTATACTCATTGTAGGACCCACTTATAACTCTCAACCCGCCACACGATGCCACTCCCACCGAAAAAACAGAAGAAACCTAAACTTCACTCCTCTGACCATAATACCCCTCCCACTCTCTCTCTCTCTCTAAAGAGAAAGTGGTTTCATTCTAATAATCCTAAAGTCAAAGGGTATGGTGGTCATTTTTCATACTTCCCTCAACCCTAGGCGAAGAAGATGAATCCGACCACTCAACTGGACAACTTGCGGGTTCTCTCTCATTAATAAACCCGAAAACCCATTTTCGCATTTGACAGATTTGCCCCTGGAATATCAAACCACTAATGACTATTGACCGAGAAAAGAGGGGATAATATAAAGCAGAATTCAGATTCGTACTCCCCAAACAAATAAAAGGGGTACTATTGTCAATTACAATGCTGACCTAAGGAGATTTCCAATAGAAAGAAAAAGGTGGAAGAATGACTGTAAAATAATGACCTAATTGCCCTAGAAAGGATTCTTCAGAGAAATCAGTTTGACTCGTTCATTTCTCAAAAGGATTCGTTTAGAAAACAAATTTGTTCATAGGGCTGTTTTAGTAAAATCGAGGAAAAATACGACTGACTATTACTGAAGAAAAAGAGCAATCCAAGTTTCATCCCCTGCCGCTAGATAAAAGCAAACCCCAAAAATTCAAGAAAGTAATAAACTAATGTTACGAGGGTACTTTCGTCAACCCCATTTAGTCAGCAAAAAATCTCGGTTGCCGGAAATATGACACCGACGAGAAAACACAAAAAACCTAAAATTGAATTTTAAGGTATAAAGAAGTCTTACCTTAGATCTTCCGCCGGATGAGACAGCGGCGGTTTCAAGTGTAACAATCGGTAAACTTGAATCTCCACCACCAGAAGTGGTTGCGCCGCCACCACCACCAACAACAACAACACCATCACAATCAGCGGCGGCGGCGGCAACAGCGGCGCCAGCGCATCCGCTAAGAGAAGTACCACCACCACCACCACTACCACCACCATTCCAAGAAAGAGGTGTAGTAGGACTTGACCGATTCGATGACTCAGCGTTGTTGTTGTTGTTCTTCTTAATAAGAAAAGCCGGGTTATTATTATTATTATCATCTCCGATTTGTATTAATGGTCTTGACCTAGGTAAACGTATACCCCACTCGAATGGAGATGAAACCGGTGGCACAAATATCTTCTTTTCTATTGTTGGTGGTGTCAATCTAGAATGTTTTAATCTTAACAATAATTCAACTACCATTGAATCATCTTTCTTCGCTTGTCTTACCCAAGAATCGGTTTCTTCTTCTTCACCCATATCTCTCTCTCTCTCTTTTCTGTCAGCGACCCAGATGAAATAGAAAGAGAGAGAAGAAAGTGAAATAGATAGAGATAGATAGAGAAGGAAAAAAAGGGGTAGAGAGAGAAAGTGAGTTTGAAGGGGGAGAGAGAGAGAGAGAGAGAGAGAGAGAGAGAGAGAGAGAGAGAGAGAGGAAAATAGTGGCGAATAAAACCAGTTGTTGTAGTTTGTTGGGTGTAAAATTATATTATATATTTTTGTGTACCCGGTTTGTGAGTTTATGTGGCTTCGGATTAGATGCCAACCCTTCTCTCTCTTTCTCTCTCTATCTTCCTCTTCTTCTTCTTATGGGCCAGTCTTAGTTGACACGTTTCACTGTTTAAAATCATTCCCTTTTCTACGTTTTTCGATTTCATAACGTGGGTATTGCTCACCCTCTTTAAAGTACGGGAAGATTTGAACTCTACCGAAGACTTCGATTTGGAATATTAAGTGTGGGTGAATTATACCTTCGTTAGTGAAGGTTAGAATATAAAGTTCTTTTTTGCTCTGACTGAATTAGGGCATTTTATATGTAACGAATGGTGAGTTGTGGAAAGAGTGTGAGCCTCCTGCCACCATTCTTTTTTTCTTTCTCGCACGTGTCTTTTCCACGTAGGATGAATTTCACACGTACGGATATACGATCTATGTGCTTTGTACTTGGTATGATTAAGACTCTTTTGGTAGAGTTGCAAGGAAGGCTCCACCCAAAGACTCCCAACAGATTTCATACCCTAATTACAAAACTATTTAATGGGTTTACAATCAAGTTTTGATGGTTGAATTATTCATATATTCTGTAAATCAACAAGTGTTTAGTAGTTTTTTTTTTCCTCTCGCAAAGAGTCGTCCCTTTGCCGGAATCCGTTTATCTTTCCTTTGTAGTTTGATTTCCCTCCATTAATAGTATCTAGGGAATAATAAATATTTTCTCAATCAGTGAGTGTGTGAGAAGAACCGTTCTTAAGTCGTTCTCATATTTGCGTTTTTTCCTCCAGCGAAAGGTCCTCCCTTCGCCGGAACCCTATTTCTTCGATTGTTGTTTTGTTTTCACCCCATTAATTGTTTCTAGGATCCTCCATAATGAAGTTCGTTTAATTGCAGCGATTATTCTTTGTTGAGAAAGGGGAGCAAATTCTTACTCATTTCTCTCTATCTCTCTATCTACTGTTTCACCGATTTGAGGGTTAGATTATTTTAGATAGGGATTTCAAAATTGGCACTTCTGATGGATTGAATCAAGATATTATGCTTTTATTAGTGCTTTCTATGGTGCAAGTGTGAAACTTCTACGTTAATTCGAAAGGCTTATGATGGATTGAATCAAGATTTTATGCATTTATTAGGGCTTTCTATGGTTGTGACTATGGTGATGGTAGCGTGGTGATGGTGGGCTCTGGGATTCAGTGTTGACAGTTTTTCGGCGGCGGTTTTTCGGTGACAGTTTTCCGGTAACGGTTTTCCGACGACAGCGGTTTTCCGGTGACATCAGTGGTGGTTGTTTTAGTTTTTTTCTTGTTATTTTGTCGACCTTTAGGGTCTTTTCATTCGCGATCTTTAGGATCTTTTCATCTTTCGACCTTTAGGGTCATTTTATCGAGTCGGTGTCTAGTCCAATTTCTTTCTCTTCATGAGACACTTTGCATTTAGGTATGTAACTCTCATGAAGTTTTCTGATGAGAGAAATAATTATGATCATCCATGTAACATTGTGATTTAATCACTTATGAATGAAAAAATGTGTTTCGCTTGGTTCAAAAAAAAAAAAGAAGTGTTTAGTAGCAAATAAAAATGTTGGAGCTCATTTAATGTGATTCTTTTTCGTCTTAGACTGTGTATCTGTTTTACGATTACTTGCTTTATTATTCTTCATCATCATGGATGTTTTGTGAGAAAGGACAAAAAATGTTCAATTTGAGTCGGAGTTATTACTAGACTGACCCAAGGTGCAATCCAGATCATCACAACAACAATTATTAGATAAGTCGTTGTTTTGAGAAAACAAAAATAAATTTAGAGTACGAAAATCAGAGGGCGTTCATCATCGACGACCTTTAATTTTTTTTTCCGACCTTTCCTCCCACGAGCACCACTTCCGCCCATTATTTCTCTTCTCTCCTCCTAGGGGTGAACGGCCCAAAATTGTTTAGAAGAGAAAAAAATGTTAGATTTTGGTGAAATTGGTCAACAATTGGCGGTGTCGGACTAAGAAGGGTAGAGGGGTTGGAAAAAAAACTCAACTTTTCCCACTCAAAAGATTTTTGTACTCCCGATCACTTTTTTTTTTTGTTTCCCAAGAACGACTACCAATATATAATACATTTTTTCAAAAAATAAATAAATAGATAATACATTCCATCACATGACCTTGCAATAACCCTTTGGTTGTTGGTTCCATTTCTCATACTGAGTCTTTAGCAACCAGCCAACCATCTCTCTCAACACCTCTCTCTCCAAACCCCCCCCACCCCCCCCCCCCCCCCCTCTCTCTCTCTCTCTCTCTCTCTCTCACTCACTCACACACACAGTCTTTTTGTCCAACTCTTTATTCTCTCTACTTCATAAGCATTATCACAAACACAATTAATTAAAATTTCAGCCATCAAAATTGGTTCACTTCTTATTGAATAAAAATTATTCCCACTTCTGATTACCTTTACGAGAATCGGTCGATTTGGTACAAGTCACATTTGATTCAACTTATACTTGCTCACCCCTATGCCCCATCACGCACCATCGTATTCCCTTTTCAGAAATGAGAGAGGATTCACTTTCATGGCTATTTGCATGGGGCTAGACAAGACCTGCTTCAAGGTTCAAGATGATGAAATGGATCAAGAAGGAAAAATCATGTTTGATGTGCAAAAGAAAGTGGTAACCACTAACCACCCATAATCTCTCTTTGGCACATGATACTTGTTTGAGTATGCACTTATGGAGGAAAATTTGTAGGTTCCACAGTGTTTATGGTGCCTTTAGAACCTTTATTCTTTCATGGGGTGTCTACAGATAATCTAGGGTTTCAGTTAAGATGTGACATTGAGAAAGAGAGAGTTAGGGGCACACCATTTTTTACAATTGGTACACATGAATACATGATTAAAGAGTAAAGACTAACCAAATTAGTATTTTGGAAAAGTATTTTGGAAAGACACATTATTTACCCATCTCATTAAAAATAAGTTGAGCCAAAATAACATTCAAAATAGGTAATAAATAAATGAACAAATAAGAAAATATTTCATATTTGTTAATAAGGTCAAAATATTCGCAAAGACTAAATTACTCTACAAGTTTGCTTAGAGCAAACTCAATAAAAACGGAACTAGCTTCCCAAATTCTAAAGCTGAGCCCATTAAGCCTTGAGGCTTGGAGCCCCTCCCAACTATTTGTTGGATTTCCCGATGATAGTTTGGGGCGGTGTGACGCCCCAAGTCCTGGTAGTTGTGGATATTGTCCCCACTTTAAACACCTCAAACAGGAAGCGAAGGCTCCCCAAAAAGTCTCGGTACTTATCAAGTTTTAGCGTACACCT
This sequence comes from Eschscholzia californica, assembly GCF_041429995.1. Lineage (NCBI taxonomy): Eukaryota > Viridiplantae > Streptophyta > Magnoliopsida > Ranunculales > Papaveraceae > Eschscholzia > Eschscholzia californica. The sequence continues at coordinate 47,762,322 of NW_028238472.1, forward strand.
ATAACTTAGGCTCTGGACACTCTCGTGAGCGATGTGGGACTATCACAATCCCTCCACCCTCAGCGAAGAGCCGTCCAAGACTCTGATACCAACTGAAAATTTTATCTTGCACAGTTTTACAAACACAATTTTGTATGAATTTTATAAGCTCTCATACCAACTGAATATATATAACTAAGATGACACACTTTTGAGAATCTGATCTGGATATTACTTTTATCTTGAATGTCTAATTTATCTTTTCTCAAAGCATTCTTAGCAACTACTGATAAACACTTTTTTGAATATAATTTGAGCCACCAAAGAATAGACAGAGTTTTGTTGATTGCAAAATAAGAAGATAGGCATATTTTAAATCTGAACTTGAAACATAACATACAATGGTAATAAGTTTCATCAACTAGAAAGTTAATTTTGTGTTGCATGTGTTTTTATATTGTATATAATAAATTGAAATTTGTTAAACATTGTATGAAAATTATATATTTTTTTTCGTGGACACCCAGTCAAACTATGACGTGATATACAATTTTTAATTCAAATATTTGTGCCTGGCTCTAGCTAGTACTAGTAGTCCTCTTCTTTTCTTACAAGTATGTTGTAGTGTATACCACGTGATCGACAAACATATAAAAAGAAAACAATTTTTTTTTTTTCTTGTTGAAGATTGCAAACATAAGGTTGGTATCTACATACTTTACTATAACTCAGTTGTTCTATTATTAAAAAATCACTCTGAAAAGAAACGGTAAAGAGAGCTCCAAACATCATCGTCTCACTAGGAATACCAACTATATAGAATTGTTGCATTTAAAGAATGTTTCCTTGCTACATTTTTTCTGAAATAATGCGAATTCCTTTTGAGGAATAAGATGAAATTGTAACTAAATAGCAAATATCAACAAAATTTGTATGCGTTTTCCTACTTGGTAAAAGAAAAATTGAGTTTTAAATGCGCCACGTATAAGTGTTAAAGGCGTCATCTATAAGTGTTAAAAGTGGCATCTACAAGTATTAAAGGCGCCACATATAAGTGCTAAAGACGCCTTCCTCACTCATAAAATCAGACAATAGAGTTCTTGAATGTCATTTTTATTTTATGGAAGATTCTTGAGTTTCTTTGTTTTCACAGAAATCAAATGATGGCTAATGGTGTTGTTTAACATAGCCATTAGCCAATATTTTCTTTCTTTGTTCTAAAGAAAACTCAAACTACTTATTATCTCTTAGATGTTAGTCAATCTAATCCATGTCTCATTAAAGGTTGATGTTAAAGTACTACAAATTTCACTTGCAATCACAAAGTTGATGGACAGGTGTTTGTTTGTTTCTTCTTCTTGTTTGCTTAAATAGTAATAATGCCCAAGTCAGGAAGCACAAATCACACACTTCACCTAAAAACAGAAATTTGGTGGTGAAAATAGCTCTTATCTACATTTAGTGATAAATTATGTGTAGTTGAACATGACTTTTCTGTTGAAATTGTGGAATCTTGTTAATTTCTTTCTCTAGTTAAAACTAGAGTTAATTCTATTTTTGCCCTCAATTGTGGCGTACAATCAATCGAAGAGAATGGACTGGATAAAAAAAGAAGGGACCCCCAAGGGCCAAAAATGTTTCAACTTTTTCGATATGTTTGGGGGGGTCAAAATGAAATTAATTCTCAAAAAAATTAAAAACATTGAAGCCACCTCATCTCTCCCTCTCTCCTCTATTTCATCACGTCTCTCCTCCACTTCATATCTTGTCACCTAATCATCTTTTCCGATAAGGTCGCCGACTGGCCAAATTAATTTGAAGGACACTGCAAAATTTAGTCGACCTTCGCCTGAGAAGATGATGAGATCGCGAGAAAGATGACTTTCAGACACTAATGGGAACTAAAAGGACAAGTAAGTCAGAAATTTAGAGAAGCGGATTAAGATACACAAATTAGCCTCTACTAAGAGCAGGTTTATGTAGCAGACTTTCAACAACAAAAAAGAATAAAAGTTTACGTAGTAGACGTAGTTAAACCTGAATTACATCCATCCCAACCTCCCAAATTTAATGACTCTCATTTATCACGTGGGACAAAAAAAAATTGATGTCACTACCTAGTTAGTACTATTCTTTGATGTGTTTCACAATTCAACAAGGCTACACAACCCGCCTCTAGAGACTCCCACTTGAACCTCTCATCTCACATGTTTAGTCACGTGGAGAGAGAAACAAGAGTTTCTTTCACATGCGATTCAATTGGGAGTCCTTAGAGGCGGGTTGAGTATATTTTTTGTTCACAATTAGAAGAAGTCAATTTAACACACACTTTTGCAACCAAAAAACATAAATCTACCAAACACTTACTTCACTGAGGTAACTAGCTAGTACTATTCTTTGATGTGTTTCACAATTAGAAGAAGTCAATTTAACACACACTTCTGCAACCAAAAAAATAAATCTACCAAACACTTACTTCACTGAGGTAATTGTATGTGTCTATAAACTTTTTCTCCCAACACTTACTTCACAGAGGTAATTATATGTGTCTATAAACTTTTTCTCCCATACAATTGGGTGGGCATCCTTCATCAAAAAAAAATTGGGTGGGCAAGTTAGAAAGCATGAATGAGCTTTACTATTTAGCTAAAAACATTATTGGCATATTTTTAACAAAAAAAAATAGCTAAAAACATTATTGGCATATTTTTCGAGTTTCTATAAGAAAATTTAACCCAAAAATATAATAAATAAAAATTCTAATAGAACAAATAGTACAATCTATCTTGTTTTTTTTTGAGAAATCGACTACGATCTACGTTAGTCGTTACAAGACATTGATACATCATTAAAATGTGATGAACACGATAACCGCCTAAGTTAAACCAATAATTAAAGAGGCCTAAAGTCCGATAACAAGGAGCATAAAGCCCGACAATATGTACTTTATTTAGTGCCTAAATTACATGGGATAAATCTTAGTGATAAACTGCTTCCACCGAAATTCGATCTCAAGACCTCATGGGCTTAATAGGGATGCGCTACCACAACACCGGGTGGTGGACTTATAATACACTAGGCTATTTCATCAAAAACAAATTTTGCACTAGGCTATGGCACCTGCCTTTTGGCGCTCCCACACTACGTTTCAATCATTAGAGATGCAAGGTCGTTTTATTAGTCAAGGGACTTTCTTCATCTAAAAATAGGCCTAAGATATATGCACACGCTGAACATATTGGTCTGAGGTCCACACTCAGAAATGTGTCGTCTCCCTCTCTCCTACCATTTTAGTTGCCGCCCAAGTCCTCTAGTTTTCTATTGAAGCAAATGTACCCTAAAGTTCTAACATTCCACCCAGGGGCGGAGCTATATGTAGACTAACCCAGGCTACAGCCTAGGTTAGCTACTAATAGTTTCGGCCCATAAAGCTAACACTTGTGGGTTGTAGCCTAGCTGGTTGAAGCTAGTTCCTTACGCACACATGATCATGGGTTCGAATCCACTAACAGTGTGATTTTTCAAATGTTTTTTCCATCTCTTGGAAAGGAATAATTCAGTTTTGGTCCCCAATTCATAACAGAGTTCTGATTTAGCCCTTAACTCGTATGTAACTGTCATTTTGGCACTCGGTTTTGTCAAAAACTTTCTTTTTAGCCCCTAATATATCTTTTGTATTTAATTTTTATTTCTTTCATTTTTATTTTTTCTTATCTTTTCTCTTGTATACTTCGTATTTATCTTTTCGTCTTCCTTCACTTTCCTTTTTCCTCGTTGTATACGAGTAGCGTAATATGTTTATCATATTTTGTTTCATTTACTTGGCAAAACATAATATTTTATTTTTTATTTTTTGTTTATCTCGAATTTAACTTCAAAAAATTTTCTCTGCTTCTCAAATCCTATGTATGTCTATTAGTAGAAAAATAAGAAAATATTATCATAAAATGAATAAGCGTACAAAGCAATTGTAATTGAATAAGAAACGTCGTTATCTTTTGGAAGCACTAATGCATTTGAATACAAATTCAATATGTAAATTTTAAGCTAGCCCTAGCTAGAGCCAAATCCTGGCTCCGCCACTGATTCCACCTATATTTCTAGGCAAACCCATTTACAAATGTCCTTTTTTTTTTCTTCTCTGACAAATGTAATTTGTTTTCAAGTCTTCCTCTCACTAATTTCTCAATTTGGTATATAAATACGAATTTATTTTCTGATCATGATGTATTGTCATGACCGATATTTATTTTTGAGAGAAAATTCTTATTTGGAAAGAAAAAAAGATTTTGTATTTCAAGCGAAATAACAAAATAGATTTTTGTCATAATACATTATGACTGTCATTTATACATTATTAGTATTCACAAAGAGATTTGAAATATGAAGTTCATAACGGGTTCTTACAGTTCGCAATAATTTATTATAGTTCATAATTAACGTGTTGTGATATGTACAAAATTTCCAATGAAAAATGTAAAGTCTAAAACAAATGTGCTTAAATCATTCGTTATTATAAAAATGTGTTCGTCAAATCAAAATTAATAACATGAATTAATGAATTGCTTTTATATCCATACTAGATTGGCCGGAGAAGATGGGATCGATAAAACTTGACGATCAAACATGGAAGATGGTGGAGGAGAGAGATAGAGAGAAAGGGACAACTGAATGGGAAAAAGTAGATTTGCACTTCACACCAATTATATTTCCCTCTTGAAATATTATTAACTGAAACTATAATTTGTTGAGATTTTTTTTAGGGTTATTTCCCTAATGGCCCCCAACTTTGTGACCAGCTTCCCGCCTAGCCCCCTACTTTACGAGAAATACCCATATGGTCCCCTTCCGTTATAACACCGTCACTCTCTCTCCTCCATCATGTTTTCTCTCTCTGCTAATTCACGCCACATCATCTGTTACGCCACCTCATCACCATCTCCGGCAGAGGTCGCCGGCCGGCCAAATTTCCGGCCGGCGACCTTCAAACTAAAAAAAAAATAATTTATTTATTTTTCTCTCTTCCTCAAGGTCTGTTCATTGAAGAACAGACCACTCCGGCGAAGGTCTCCCTTCGCCGGAGTAATTTTAGAGAGAGGAAGAGAGAAAAAAAAATTTAGTTTGAAGGTCGCCGACCGGAAATTTGGCCGGGCGACGACCTCTGCCGGAGATGGTGATGAGGTGGCGTAACAGATGATGTGGCGTGAGTTGGCAGAGAGAGAAACACATGATGGAGGAGAGGGAGTGACGGTGTTATAACGGAAGGGGGCCATATGGGTATTTCTCGTAAAGTAGGGGGTCAGGCGGGAAGCTGGTCACAAAGTTGGGGACCATTAGAGAAATAACCCTGTTTTTTATATAGATATTCTATTTATACATGACTCTATAAAAAAAAAATAACAAGAATTTATTTGATCACTTTGAACTCAAACGTTCATAAATTTGTGAACTAAATGCTTGTTTATTTCTTTCTCTTATTTAATTACATATAAATGAAATGAATTTCAAACTGCAAGTATATTCATGCGTATATAATAATATTCTTGGTTCACCTAAATTCGAAAACTAAAAAGAATTATGTGATGACTTTTTTTTTGTTGCAATTATGTGATGACTTGGAAAAATATTTTTTTATCCAGCTGGAACTTGTTGTGATGAGTTGGGAATATATTTTTTTACCTGGCTGGAGCTGGAACTTGTTGTATTTAGGAGAATCTATTTTTTTAAGGTGCCGTTGAATGAGGAATTTTTGGTATAGAATCACCCAAATTAAAATAATTGAACTTCATTATTTAATCAAAAAATGAGTGAGGGATCCAAAATTTGGGGGGAAAATGAGCGGGAACACCATTTTCGGCCAGAAATGAGCTTCCAGTCCAAAATGTCAGGACAACTCATTTTTGGCTGGTTTTCATTTATTTTTCTCCCCCTCTTGCCCCTAGTTTGAAAATTCAAAATTTTCGAACGAAATTCTGGAATCCCGCGAGCAAACTCTCTCTTCTCGTTTTCTTTCTCTCTCTAAAACTTTCAAAAGACCATGGATGTTGATTATCTTCTTCCTCTCTCTCCATATAAATATTTCGAAATCTGGAATTTTTTTTCTCTCTCTCTAAAACTTTCAGAATACCATGGACGTTGATTATCTTTTTCCTCTCTATCTCTCTGAAGTAATCTTCCTCTCTATAAAAATTTTCTGAAAATTCTTCCCCTCTCTCTCTAAACTTCTAATATCTCTCTCTAAAAAAAATTCTGTAAATTTTGGAGAGAAACAGAGGAAGAAGATATGTAAATTTTATGGAAATTTTCTCTCTCTATATAAATATTTCGAAATCGATTATATTCTTGCCATCTCTATCTTTTTGAGAAAAGGAAAGTAGTAAGATTGGAGAGAGAAAATATGTTTAAACAGAAATAAAAAGAATAAAAATAGGAAATATGGAGAGAGAAAAATCTGGAGAGAAAATATGAAAAAGGAATAAAATTTAGAGGAAAATAGGAAAAATCTAGAGATAAATTCGAAAAGTGTGTAGTATATAACCAAATGGGTAGTACACAGAAAAATTTCCGGTAAACAAGAAAATTTCCAGTACAAAAATGACTAGTAAACAGAACAATTTCCGGGAAACAAAACAGTTTCCGGTAAACCAAAAAATTTCCCAACACAAAAGTGTCTAGTACACAAGAAAATCCCCAGTAAATTAAACAGTTTTCGGTAAACCAGAAAATTTCCCAACACTAAAGTGTCTAGTACACAAGAAATCCCTAGTAAATTAAACAGTTGCTGGTAAACCAGAAAATTTCCCAACACAAAAGTGTCTAGTACACAAGAAATCCCCAGTAAATTAAACAATTTCCGTAAACAAGAACCAATCTGGAAAAAAATTGAGAGAAATTAGTTAGAAAGAAATTCGAAATTAGTTAGAAATTGGTTAAAATTTGAGAGAAATTAAGAATTGGTTAAATTAATAAGTCTGAAAAGTTAGAGAGAAAAATTCGAAATTTGAACCAATCTTGAAAAAATCGGAATTTGAGATAAGAAACAAATCTAGAAAAAAAAAATAAAAAAAATTTTGAACCAATCTGGAAATATTTGTTTAGATTGAAGAGAAAATTTTGAAAAGAGAGGAATTTGTTGAGATTGGAGAGAGAATAGGAATTAGAGAGAGAGAAAATCTAAATTAGTTAGAAATTGGTTAAATTATGAGAGAAATTAGGATTTGGTTAAAGAAATAAAGAGAAATAAATCTGGAAAGAGAATTAGAGAGAGAAAGTAAAACAGTAGAGAGAGAAAGTAAAATGCGGAGTGGAGAATCCGTGATTTTTCAGAGTGGCAATTCCGTAAATTTCTTGATGGCAGCTTCCGTAAATTTGATGGAAAATCGAGGGGGTCACGGTAATTTCTCGTGGGTGGCTGACACTTTGGACTGGGTTTACATTTTTGGCCGAGTTTGGACCGGGCTCTTATTTTGGGCCCGGTTTTGGGCCTTTCATCCATTCCCTCTTATTTAATTCCCAATTTGTATTACAATTTGAGTATTAGATAAATTAAAAAAGAAGTTATTATTCAAATGGCCTTCTAGTGTATGATCAACTCTTTGTGTCCCTGTCCAGCTTTCTAATTTATCGAAAATATCTAAATGATCCTTTTTACTATTTTTCTATCCATTAACTGTTAATTTTTTTAATACGCTTCAACAAGGCCCTCCTCTTAATTCATTCACATCAACTTTCCTTCTTTCTCTCTCTTAAAACTCTTCCGCTCTTAGAGATGCAGCTGAAGAATGTAAGGAAGATGAAGAAACTATACTTGAGCAGTACTCTTCAGTGGTTGAGAACTGTAAAGATGATGATTCATGAAGATTCTCACAGCTCTGATCTCAGATTGTTGTCTAAAGATCGGTTTCGGCTCAGTTTATGGTTGTAGACAACACATGGAGTTGTCTCAACTCATCCATCATTTAGCCGCGATAATTCTCGAATTTCGTCGAGATGTCGTTGATTTGGTGTTTACGAAGGTCGTGGATGCTCTCGTGTTACTATGAGTTGCAGAGATCGACCACATCACTTTGTAAAAGAGGAGATCGAGATATTAGAAATAGGTTTTGAAGTTTATGTCAACATTATCGATCACTTGGGCTACCAAATGTTGACTATACGTTGGGTTAACTGAGGGAATACAACTCTTTTGAGATCTCAACTAACCCATGTAACAAATCTAACTTATGGCCAGTTTCCCGCCTGACGCCTAGCTTATGTTAAATACTCAAATGACATTATTTTTGTCATTTCAATTCATTGACTAGAAAGTCAACTTTCCACTTTTCTAAATATCTTTTTTAATTTTTTTTTGTTTTCTTTTGTCTTTTAGGTTGTGTTTGATACATGGAAAACAACTCGGTGGAAATAAAAGAGTTTCCATGGAATGTCTTCCACGAGAATACAAATTCTTTTGTGTGGTTGTCTTTTGTTATTTCGTAGAATTGAAAAAAATTTGTTGTTTGATTTAGAACTAATTTCCGCAGAATTGATTATAATATACTCCATATTCTTCAAAGAAATGAACAAAAATACTAAATTAATTTTTTCAGAAATTTTTTTATGTATATAAGTTCACGAAGTCTAACCTAATCACTAAGAATACAAACTTTGAACTCAGAACTTATCTGAAGTAAATAAACACTACTCTAGGGCTGTAAGGTAGCTTATCGGATCAGATATAGATATATCTGTATCCGAATCTGATAAACTATCTGATATCTAATAATTATCCGACTAATATTATGTCAATATCCAAATCCGATCTAATAATATTAACGGGTATCAGATAATAACCGATATCCGGGAAAAAAATTTCTTTGTGAAAATTTTAAAGTTTTTAACCATTGACAGACTTACACAGTTACACTACTCTAACAAAGTAAAATACAAAATTAACATCCTTCGACAAAAAATGCGCATAAAAACAATTTCAAAATTAGTTTCGTAATTTATATGTATCAAAGTGACGAAAAGTATGAAGATAAATACTTATTAGAGTTTTTTTACGAAAATATAGTGATAAATATAGGTTTCAAGTATCCAAATAATTGAAACACGGTTTCTTTGGTTTATGCGGAATCTAATTCCTTGGCTGGATCAAGGAATTAAAAGTAGTGTATTTCACGGAAATAGATTCTCAGAGAAATTGAAGCCATGAAAATAAACTTACTATCAGATGGTGGAAATACCTATTATAGGAGATATCATACACAACCTTTCTTTCTCTCACCTCTTTATTTTTTTTCCTCTCTCCCATCTACTACAACCACCACCAGACCCCAAAAATTTTTCCTCCCTCTCCTTTATCCTCTATCTTCCTTCTCTTTCTCCCTTTCCTCGTTCCCTCTCTATCTCTGTCTTCTCTTACTTTCCGCTCTCCCTCTCACTTGTTTATCTGTATGCCGAAGGGAAAAGGAACCCCTTTGTTGGACTTTTCGTCTGGATCTAAATATGGAGTCCTAAATCTTCCGCAATATTTTTTTGAGAATATTTGTACATCTTTAGATAAATTATTCCCAATTGTACCATAAAGCTAGGGTATGAGAGTTTTCAAATGATTTTTAGTTACTTAAACCCTTATCAATATTACTTCTTTATTGAGGTTGCTTACAACTTGAAATTGTATGGAAAAGCTAACGCCCTGAGGGCTTTAATTCAATTCTTAATATATTGTTTTAAATTAGTTAATAATCAGTATAAAGTTAAGCTACAATATTTCACTTTTGGAGATTTAAATCTTCTCCTTTTTTTTTTTTAACTTATGTTCTCAAATCTTGCAAACAAGTAAGAACTTTCATAATTATTTTTCTTTGTTTCGCAAGCACTTTTTGCAAATCTAACAAAGAGATGTTTGTAAGATTTTCTACATACTTTTTGTTTTTTTGTAAACACTTGCAAATCTTACAAAAACGGTTTTTTTGCAAACGTAAAACTGTAATCAAGAACTTAAGAAAAAAAAAGTTACTTTTTTTTTGCAGACACCATTTGCAAATCTTACAAAAATATGTTTGCAATAGTTTTTGTTTGTTTTTCTACGCACACTATTTGCAAATCTTACAAACATATGTTTGCATGAGTTTTTGAATATATTTTGTCAAACGCCATTTGCAAATTTTATAAGCCAATATCGGCTAGAACTTGCAAATATACCTTCATTTTTTTGAGTTTGCAAATTATGCGAACTACATTTGCAAGAATTTTTAAAGTGATTTTTTGTTTCTTCACAAACTCCATTTGGAGATCTTATGAAAAGATGTTTGCAATAATTTCACGTCTTCTTTTTTCTTTGCAACCATTTGTAGATGTTGCAAATATTGAATTAGGATGCCTTCTTTGAAATATTCGGAAAAATAAAGACCCCCTCATTGGATCAGATTAGGAAAACAAAGGATGAGAAATTGAAGAAGTTGAAAAGAAAAGGAAGGAAAATGAACAAACTATGAAGATGAAAATCATAAGATTCCAAGATGAATATAGGATTGGAAGGTGAGGACAAATATTAGAGGAATATTTGAAAGGGATACAGACAAACCAGATGAAGCAATGATTAAGAACAAAGTTAATCTAAATTTGACAAAATTTCATCATATCGTCGATAAGAGATAGACAGTAGAGATTTGATATCCCAGTAGAGATTGAATATCTATAGAATCATGGTAACAACAAAGAATCCAAGTTTCTCTTTCAAATGGAAAAGAGAGAAACCATCCAGCCCTACCAATATTTTGGTTTTAGCTAATAGATGAAATTTCAAAAAAGAAGATGGAATTGGAAGATCATCACACATTCACATGCCAAATTGGAAGAGAAAGAACCACAAAAACTAATTTCTTATGAGAAAAAGATAATTATTGGCAAATGAAAGTATTTTCGAAATGAAAAAGATACAAAATATCTTAAAGGGTACAGCTAAAGGCATTCGGCTACTCTTCCATAAGCAAGCGGTTTGTTAGTATCCAAGTATTTTTCGAGAATTCTATTAGCACTCGGCATTTTTAACAGGCACGTTGAGTCGTTGACACACACGACACATTCGAACGTCAAATAATAGGTTAGAAATGTTTATAAGCAAAACCACTATGGTGCATTAACTCTCACTTTACATCTTAATTTTTTTTTTTTTGACGGAAAAGCGTTAACATAGATAACATCCAAGGGATGAAAGTTTACATGTGCACAAATACAAATAACATGGACCAAAAACAAATAAAATCTAAACCTAGGGGTTTAAAGCTAAACTAGCCAGCTCATGAGGGGTTGTATTCGCCTCCCTGAAACAGTGAGATATCGCCACCTCCCTTTGAGTAAGTACTCCACGTAGCCGTTATTTCTATTTTTACCCCTTAATTTGTGACCAGCTTCATTTTTCTGCCTCATATTTTTTATAAATTCAAGTTAACTTTTTTTTTTATCAACCGTCAGTTAACTTTAACGACTAATTATTTTGTTTCCATAATTATCCTTTCAATGTGATATCCTTTTCCTAACAATAAATTCTCCATTATCCTTTCTCTTCTCTCCTACATCTTGTCCTAAGAACACATTTATTTTTAATAAGTTAAAAGATCTGTCTCTGTTTTCTAATTATTATGATTCCACTATATAATCTATTAGAAAATAAAAAATTTACACCTTTACCATGTTTATTAAGATTCATGACAGCAAACCATAATTGTGTTACTCTCAAATGAATCACCTTGTTGACACCCCACTTAATTCAATTCCAAATTAACTTATTCTGTGAGGCCCAACCAGTATGATAAACTTAGACAAAGTTGGTAGTAGGCAATTCCAAGATGTTATAAATAAGATAACCATTATTATATATAGATATGAATTTTCAATATTTTATTTTGGGTAGAACTTTAATGGCTTAATTGACTTTAATTACATAATACTATCTCTAAGATTTCTTCTTCTTCTTCTTCAGTTTGTACAATTAGTGAGAAACTCTGACAGAAAGAAACAGAGAGAGAGAGAGAGAGAGAGAGAGAGAGAGAGAGAGAGAGAGAGAGAGAGAGAGAGAGAGAGAGAGAAAGAAGGTGGAATTTTGCATGTTCTTCTGAGTTTGAGAGAGAGAAAGAGAAGAGAGAGAAGATGGCTGGAGGTGGGTTTGGACCTGCTGGTGTAGCCAAGGAAAGAGCACAACAGTACCAAGGAAAGGTTACTTCTTTTGTAGTGATTGCTTGTCTGGTTGCTGCCATTGGTGGTTCAATTTTTGGCTATGATATTGGAATCTCAGGTAATACCCTTTTCAATTTATTCACAAAAAAGTTGAGTCTTTTTCAATTTGGGTTTCATCTAAATCAAAAGAATCAAAATTTGATTAACTACCCATATCAAAAGATTACCCATAGTTTCAAATAATTAAGGGATTCATTCAATCTGATTAGGTCTAATGAAATTTTTTTAAAATTTTTAAACAGGAGGGGTAACATCAATGGATCCATTTTTGAAGAAATTCTTCCCAAAAGTGTTTGAAAAAAAGAGACATTCAAGTGAGAATAATTATTGTAAATATGATGATCAAGGTTTATCAGCATTTACATCTTCACTTTATCTTGCTGGATTAGTTGCATCTTTGATTGCTTCACCTATAACTAGAAATTATGGGCGCAGAGCTAGTATTATTTGTGGTGGAATTAGTTTTCTTGTTGGAGCTATTCTCAATGCTTTTGCAGTGAACTTGATAATGCTCATATTAGGTCGAATCATGCTTGGAATTGGTATCGGTTTCGGAAATCAGGTAACTTTTATTTCAATCTCATTACTTGTTTTTCATTCAAGATATGAATCTAATTTAATGCCCTTGTGTGCATTTTTGTTGATAAAATGATTTTGGGGCTAAATTATATCGAAAGTCGGTTAAAATGATTGTTCATAATTGGTATAATTGTATCCTACTTTGAGTTAGTAAGTTGTATAAACAAAATCAGATTCTGGGTTGCCTTGATTTCGGCGAAATAGTATAGAATTGAGTGTGAAATTTTCGAATACATCACCCATTTTAGCCTAAATATGCAGCTAAGTGTTGCAAATTTTGATTTTTTTTTTTTCACGTATTTATGTAGGCAGTCCCACTTTATTTATCAGAGATGGCACCGGCTCATCTTCGAGGAGGTCTGAATATGATGTTTCAATTAGCAACAACGCTTGGAATTCTTACGGCGAATATGGTCAACTATGGGACAGAAAAGATTAATCCATGGGGATGGAGACTTTCGTTGGGTATAGCGGCTGTACCCGCTTTACTAATGACAATTGGAGGATACTTTCTACCAGAAACGCCAAATAGTTTAATCGAACAAGGGAAGAAAGAGAAAGGAAGAGAAGTTTTAGAGAAGATTAGAGGAACAAAAAATGTGAGTGCAGAGTTCGAAGATTTGGCGGATGCAAGTGAACTAGCAAACTCGATTAAGAATCCATTTAGGAATATTCTTGAGAAAAGGAATAGACCTCAGTTAGTGATGGCAATTTTTATGCCAACATTTCAGATCTTGACTGGTATAAATTCGATTCTTTTCTATGCACCAGTTTTGTTTCAGACAATGGGATTCAAAGGAACTGCTTCTCTTTATTCTTCGGTTTTAACTGGCGTTGTTCTCTGCCTATCGACACTTATTTCAATTGGTTTGGTGGATAGATGGGGACGACGACCTTTACTTATCAGTGGTGGAATACAAATGATTGTATGTCAGGTAAAGTTTTCACTATCCATCAAATCATGTTTTTAGTTAGATCCTAATACCCTTAAATTATAATAAGGAATGTATATCAAAGTTTGAGATACCCGATACTTCATTTTGCACAATTTTTCCAACGTAACCACCCGTCTCGGCTCAAGTTTTCAATCTCAAAAAAAAAGGTTTAGGTCTAGTAGCAAGGGAAACTGCTCATTGTCTATATGGGACTACATATTATCCCTTTTCTACTCTGTATTCATTAGTAGACTTGGTCCCAAGTCTAATGCACCTTACTCGACGTTAGGACCCGATAGTTGAGACCATCGAGAAGCAACGTCTCCACGTTTTTTCGTGTTCGGTTCTTCGTGTGATGATTTTGTGAAAATAATCTTACGTGGACTAAGAGAAGTCTCAAGAACAAGACCGTAATATTTAGGACCTCTTCACTGTATGCCAGTTGGTTCTGCAGTTTATACTAACTTGTTTTTTTGATTAATTTGGAAACAGGTAATTGTCGCCATAATTTTAGGACTCAAGTTTGGTGAAGATAAAGAACTCTCAAAGGGCTTCTCTGTTTTGGTTGTAGTCTTTATATGTCTATTTGTTGCAGCATTTGGTTGGTCATGGGGTCCGTTAGGATGGACAGTACCAAGTGAGATATTTCCATTAGAAACCCGGTCAGCCGGACAAAGTATAACAGTTGCAGTTAATCTCCTCTTCACTTTCGTAATTGCTCAGTCTTTTCTTTCACTTCTATGTTCATTACAGTATGGGATTTTCCTCTTCTTTGCCGGTTGGATTGCTATAATGACTGTCTTCGTTTATGTCTTCCTACCCGAAACGAAAGGAGTTCCTATTGAAGAGATGATTCTTTTGTGGAGAACACATTGGTTTTGGAAGCGAATAATGCCGACTATTCAACTAGATGTTGAAACTTCTGCAGAACGACAAAAATGATGATAAAACAGAATCCAGTATTGGGTTTATGCAGATTTGAGAGGCTAGACCCATTTAACCATTCCCATTGTGATCGAAAAAGAAAAACTTGTTTGATGATTTAGAGAGTGAGATTGACATTTGTAGGTAGAATGGAAGATTGATTAGCAAGTCAAATGGGTAAATTGAAGATGTGTTTTTTTTCTCATGTAGTAGTTTGAAACAGTTTGGTACTGCTTTTACTTTGATGATTTTGTCTAATCAACAGGATTACATGAGTACAATTGGCAATCAATATAGATGGATTTCCACCTGAGTTTCGATCATGTGACCTCGGAGTTTTCGAAATGAATGCACGACCAAGTGAGCAAGCCAATGTTTGCTACTTTAATGATATTTCACAACAATAGAAAATTAATCTCCATAACTGAATTTTTTTTGGGTGTTTAAGCATTAAGTCTACCTACATTTTCTTTTATCATCACCATCAAAATAAAATAAATATTGAAAAAGAATTTATATATTTTTTTTTAGAAATAGACTACATTCATCGTTACCAGACAATATATCATGAAGAGATAATACAAAAATACAACAAGACTCGTGAACTGAATAAGCACTATAACTATTTGAATGGAGCCCTAGAAGCAAATATACATCTGCCTTTAAAGGTCGAACCTGAAACTTTCGTGCTGCAGAGTGGTTATCCAACCACTGTACCAAAAGGTGACAGATAATTAAAAAATAATTTGCTTATAAAAAAGTTTGAAGATAAAGGTTGGGGAAGTGTTGAAGGCACACTCTAGAAGTGTTAAAGGCACCTCCCTCAAGCGCACTTTAGGAGGAGACTATAACAAGGTGCTTTTAACACAAGGTTCCCAAAAAGGGAAGTGCTATTGGCCCACAAGGTTTTACAAAGCCTGTACAACACATTCAAACTTTTTCTTAACCCACACACATTGCTAGTACAACATATGTTTGTAAAATAATAAAGAGTGGGATGAACTTAGACCACTGTCCTCTCTCTCCCATCTTCACCACCATGGCCGCTCCCATCAGCACTAACCACAATTTTCTTTGGAAACTTCTAGATCATGCCTCTTCATCTTAGATATTTGTTTTTCGGTCTTCTCTTTTTCCTTCGAAAATGGAGTAGAAGAAAGATTTAGGAAATGGAGTTGAGAATAAATTTATCTATAAGTCTAACCTCGCAACCGAACTCAATAGTTTTATCGTCGGCTAATAATAAAATCAGAGTGTTTTCTCTTACATAAATATGATGTGGCCCATTTTGGTTGGGGGCTTGATTTTATGAGATTTTTTTTTTCTTTGGTTTGATGATATGTTTATGCTTCAAGGTGCAATTCAACTTTTGCAAGTAGTCATGTCATAAGTTTAGTTTTATTTAATAGAGACATGTAGGTAGACGTTGTGAGATAAGTAAGATAAAAATATTTATTTTGGGTGCCTCTGTCGTATTCAACTTATAAATAAGAAGAAAACTTTGAAATAGCCTTACTGTTTTACCAATTTAAACTTTAATTTCTAACTAAGTTGTACCACTATCTAAAAAGGCACTTGATTTTAGTTATCCACTCACGTGAGTGATTAGTAAATGAGTTAGTATTTGTTACTGTTTTAACAATAAATGAACCTAGGGTTCGAGGAGATAGGAAACGAGGGATTAGGGCAACAATTCATTTTATATACTCCGGTCAACATTGACAAGTCATTGACTAGTCAATTGAGTGTCCAATCAAGCCCACATATACTCCAGCCCAGTCAAGGTAACAAAAGACAAATCAAAGCCCAACTACAAATAAAACCAAAACTGATAGAGGCAACCACAGGACTCCAACTACCTGTAACAATAAAAGTTAGTTATAACTAATTTTCAATTCAGACTGTTTTTCTGTTTTCTCTTCTTCTCACTTAATATCTCATTAGTTTTATAAATAGAGAATGTAAATAAGTGAGAAAAGATTGATTGAAATAAAAATCGAGTTCATAAGAGAATTCTTACCAACGTATTGGTTAAAACAAAGTAGTTTTTAAGAAATCAAAAAACTGTTGGATAACGGTTTTAAAAAGGAAGACGTATAAGGAGTTTGTGATTTTGTGGTACCTGTAATTTTTTTTAGGTACTGTGCGAAAAAATAACTATTTAATAAGTTCGAGATCAGAGTGACGGTTTTGATGTCGTGTCAAATTCACAATATATAAAATAGTTCCAATCAATAGAGAAATATCCCTATTTGTGATGTAGTTACAAGACTAATTCATATAAGAATTTTTTTTTTTGAGGGGATTCATGTAAGAACTTATAATAAGTAAACAAACAAATATTCCATATTCAAATTCCAATCTATATAAAGAAGAACAAAAAGACTTCAATAAAATATACTTGACCATTATACTTTTAAGCAACATCTATACAACTCTATTGAGCCCAAGTCTAATCAATTCCAAATGTTAGCTACTCTTAACTACTACATGTTTACTTCTTTTTGTTTGTTTGAAGGAAATTTATTAGTTGGTGCACGAGATCGTATATTTCATGGTAGTTATAGAGGTACATATCCGATATATTTTTCTTTTTTGGATGATTGCTTTCTAAATCTATAGGCCCACACTTAGATTCACTACTAAGAATTTGTGGCTATAAATATCGATATCAAAATCAAAAGATCATAAATAATAGCACAATAATTGATTTTGTTAGGTAAATCATATGTATACATATCTTATAATCATCAACATGTAGTCTTTCCTCTTCAAATATTAAAGAGGTTTGTGAAGCTCGTTTTAGTTGAGTGATGACTGGTGATATATGTCTCTCTAGTACAGAAAAAAATGTTTGGATTATGATTTTTTACAGAGAAGAAAACCAAAGAGGTCTAAGAATATTCATTTTGTTTTATCTTGATTAGCTCTCTATACAGAATTGTACGAATTCATTCAAACTACACATACTACCGGAACGGGTGAAAATCTTACCTAGACAACTGAAACCTCAGAAAAATTGATTGCACTTTTTCTTAGCAAAATAAAATTTAGCTTGTTGATCCAGTTGTAGTTTCTAATAATCACTCTTCTATATCTTTCATGAAGTCACCAACACCACCATGTAGGGGCGGATTCATGGGGGTGCGAGATCCTCCCGAAAAAAATATGTAGTAGTGGTGATAATTCTTTTTTGAAATGCATGCTTCTTTAGTTTATATCAAACTGAGAGTGTAGGTTTATAACTAAATTAGAGTATGGCCTACTGGAGACACTGATGATCTTTTGGACGGAAGAGTACCTCGATATCAATGGTTCGAAACCAACCTCCCACCTCTTTAGTTTTATTTTTGAAATATGATAAATTCAACTACCAACCTATATAAAATCAATTATCCTTAAACAAAAAAAAAACCTATATAAAATCAATTCAAATATCCTAAATCCATACAAACGTCAATTCATCTACCTTAAACTCCTATACACTCCAATTCATCTACCCAACCATTCAACTACACAATTTTCTACCTCTATATATATCTCTCATTTCTTCATCTCAGACCACATCAAAATCACTTCTCTCTCTACTACTACTTCTTCTTATTCATCTAATCAAGTACTCTCTACTACTACTACTTCTTCTTCTTATTCATCTGATCAAGTATTCAAGTTCAACTAGCTACTATAGAAACGTATTTTAAAAGAAATTTTTCTTCGAGTTTAATGATCATCAAGAGTGGTTAGAATATAATGTTGAAAAAGATGTTGCATTTTGTTTGTTTTGTTATGTTTCTGAAAAAGGTAAAGTTGGTCGTGATACCTTTGTTAATGGAGGTTGGAATAGTTGGAGAAAACCTGACAGGTTAATGAAACATGTTGGCAAAATGAAAAGTCAACATTATGATGCTCGGATTAGTTGTATAAATTTGACGAATCAACAACAAAACATTACAACGACATTGATATGAAACTTCAAGAATTAAATGTCGTTTCACTTAGAAGAATACCGAGTTACTCCGTTGTATGGCATGTTTGAGCCCATCTAGATATTTTGCCCTTTTCGACAAAAGTAAGCTGATGCGTCTTGGTGAATTTTATCGGTCAGATTTCAGTAGTCTTGACACTATGCTACTTAGTTCTCAGCTTGATAATTACATTTACGATATGAGGCAAAACGATGATTTCTCAAATTTAGATGGAATTAGAGATCATGCTAGAACATTGGTGGAAACTAAGAGGGATAAAGCATATTATTTAGTTTATCTGTGTATCACTTTAGCACTAACTTTGTCGGTTGCAACTGCCTTTGTTGAAAGAGTTTTTTCAGCTATGAAGCTAGTTAAAACACGCTTAAGAAACAAGATGAGTGATGCGTGGCTAAATGATAGTTTAGTAGTCTTTATTGAAAAAGAAGTTTTTAGTGAAATTGACAATGAGTCGATTATGCGAACATTTCAAAATATGAAATGTCGTAGAGGTCAATTGCGTTTGTAAGCGTTGATGTATCAATATAATTAATGAATATAAGTATTTTATAAATTATTCTGTTTGCAAAAAAAAAATTATTTAGGTATATAAATCTGCACCCCCTAAATGAAAATTCTAGATCCGTCCCTGCCACCATGTGCTAACTCATGAGCTGATGAAACCCCAAGATCTCTCTATACCTTTTCTTGCAAACCCTAATAAATGCGGTTACCATGCAATTATAGTTACAGTTGAGAAAGAGATAGTTAGAGAGAGGTATATAGAGAAGGAGAGTCGTGCATGGAATGGCCCTTTCACATATTCTATCCCATTTAATAAAATAATTGTATAGGTCATGCCATTAAATCTTTGAGTGCCCTACTAGGATTAAATTTTTCGTGGGTACATGGGTTGTGGGCTTGTGGCTGTCCCATATTCAACATTTCAATTTATGAAGTTTGAGAATGAATAAGTTGGATACATGAATGGCCTAGATCCAAAGTGAGAACTTGAAAAAAAAATAGTTACTTTGTTTATGTAATAAGTTTTAGAGAAATATTGTCCATGAGCCTGAAATGTGGTGTCAAATGATTAATTGTGTTTAATATTTGTGAACTTATTAAGTTCGAGTGGCTAATAAAAACATAATAAAGTGAGATCTTTACTTATTTAATTAATCAAACAACCTAATCGAAAAAAGACATGAGGACAGGGACGAATTTACTTTTTTTTTTAAATAGTCATTTAATTAACAAGAATCTTACCTGATTTACTACAAAGTCAACTAAAATAATCAAAGACAGTCTCTTGTATAGTAGTATAATATTGAAACGAGACGAAAATCCTGAAAAGAACAAGTGAAGTGACACCATTTTTGCAGTTTGTGTCTGCCACTTTTTCTTATTTTTATCAAGATTACGATGACCTTAACCATGTAAGGGAGAGCTTGTCGGGGTTATCAGATCAAATTTAGATTATGACATTAATGATGTAAGATAAAATTTGTGGGCCTATCAGATCAAATTTTCTTGTAAAAATTGGAGAAAGGAGATTAATTTAAGAGGGACTTTCACGGGCATTCATAGACTTTTTGTCCGTGTACATTCTTATTGATAATGGAGAGTCCATAGAATTTCATAGACTCTCATTAACATTTATATTGACAATCTTGTTGACCGTTCTCATTGACATTGTATTTCATGAGCACTCATTGTTGGGTTTTCCTCTTAGTGGGGAAACGTAGTTGGGTTTGGATTAGGAAACTAAACCCGGGCCCGAGTCGAATTTCTTTGGGTCGGTTACTTGTGACGATGGAATTAGGATTAAGGGAGAGTCTATAAATACTACCTTAACCTAATTTAGATGTGTGTGATGAGCACCAAATGATGCAACACAATTAGAAACGCACAAGAGAAGAAGGGAGAGAAGGAGGTTGTCGAGAAGAGCGGGGCAGAACTTTTTCAACAAGCGCAGTCTTCGTTGTTCAGAAAACCCGACGGCGAGTTCTTCTCCTATTAAGCTGAAATTTGGCAGAACTGTTCTTAGCATTTTCATCTAGTATTTGTACGGAGGGATCGTTGATTGGTCGCCTGAATCTTAGTGAATTTAGGGTCGTTTTGGACTGCAGATTTCTGGGCTGTTTTGTTCTTTCTTGTGAGGGTTTCTCCGTGTTTCTTCGTGTTTGAGATTGATTCTTTTGGGAAGGGTCTGAGTCTCGGGTGGACTTAGTCTGTAACTACTTTGCTTATTATAGTTGATTTGGTTGGACTACGAGTCCCGTGGTTTTTACTTCTCACATTGAGGAGGTTTTCCACGTTAAAAATCGTTGTCTTATTTACTTTAAGTTCTTTGCTTATTGCTCCCACTATTCTTCTATATTATCCTCGTAACTAACACAAAGGGGAAAAACTCTTATATTTCCGCTGCGCCTAAGTGCCCATTTTTCCCAACACTCATCACGTCAATATAATGTATTTATTCGTAACAAAATAGATTAATAATTAATATGATACTATTAATTTATTATTATAAATTTCATGTCAATAAAACTGACTTTATTTTGATGATCTATTAATATTTTGGAAATATATGTCGGGCTGACTTGGAGAGAGAAGAGAGAAAATGTTTAAGTGGAATAAGCAATCTGTTAGGAAAAATAACCTAATTAACTTGTTCAGGAATATGAAGATAAACGATGTGAAAGTAAAAGTAGAGACACCAAGATTATTTAACGTGGCAAAAACCCCTCCAAACTAGAAGGTAAAAAACCACGGGACCTAGTCCAGAAATCTTCCACTATAATTAAATAATGGGTTACACAACTCTTTACCAAAACTATGGTGGATAAACTGAACAAAGAAACAAAGAAATAAAATCTCTTACTCCTTAGGATTTGAACAAATTCTAGATTCCTAAAGGTTGAAGAAGATAACCACAAACTAAATTGCTTCACAAGATTAATAATCTTCTTTTCTTCAAGCCAATATTCTGCTCTTTCAATCTCTCTTGAAAGAACCACTTCAGAAATCTCTCTTTCTCTGACTTCTCTTTGTTCTGGAAGTTGTTGTGTAATAATCTCTTCCCTTTCAGGGAGGTTTACCAATAGAAATAGAAATTCCTTTTTAGGCCATCCTAGATATAAACCTCAAGGTTCTTAAAGGTGTGTTGGTATATACGGAGGGCTATAATGGGGACGTAGGAGAAAATGTACAATGACAAAGAACAACATTCTAGACCTTAATGCTAATTTAAATTTAATTTGACTTGAAACTAATTGGACATGTATTTTTGGGCTTGAGACGGATTTTTTGTTTTGAATGGATCACAGGCTAATTTAAACCTCAAATATTTGATCGCCACTTTCTTATTCATCGATAGTTAGACTAGAAAATTTAAAAGGTACCGAGACGAACACAAAAGCGCGTATAACTTGTGAGTTTGATAAGCCAAACCAATTCAATTCTGCCTATCATTTCACAGTGCTCATATGTAACATAAGAGTGACATAAATCTCCCTCTTTTAATGTATACATGTATATATGGAGGTAAGAGGAGACTGAATGAGTGTCATTTTCTTTGTCAAATGAGATCTTTGACTTTAAGTAGTGGACCACTCTATTGATCTCAATAATCAAGATTACATAATTCAAATGAATCAAATTTTTGTAGGTGGAAGGGTGGGTCATTTACTAACCTCATATACCTAATTAAATAAGAAGTTTTTGTAATATTATTATTTATTAGTGTATAATGTGAGTACTATTATTTTTATCAATAATGTGTTTCAATTTTCAAACCAATAATCTACCTAACCTAACTTGTGATTGTATATCTTACAACAAAACACTTGTGACAGTATATGTGTCTTAATTTTGACTCATTATATCCACATATCACATGCAAAACATCAAAAGAAGTTAAGTTCAATCTTTAAACTACTAATGTGAAGGAAACACGGAAAAATTTACTAGATTGCAATCGCGTTATAATGAAAGAGGTTTTTGAAATGGGCAAAAATTGAACTATTGGTTTTCTATATGGAGTCGCGTACTCTCATTACTTGGATATATCATTAATATATTAAATCTTGAAATAAATAAGCTAAATAACTATCCTATCAAAAAACATATTAGACTCTACTAGCCATATAAAATATCTAATTTATTTTTACTTTTAGCTTATTTATAAAATTTATTATTTGTAACTATTGTTATTTTCAAAAAGAATAATAAATCAAACGAGTGGAATCAAGAGAATTAAACTTATATTCTTTTGTGCAAACCAAACAAATCCAAGCTGGTTGGGTTAGGTGGTCGTTTGAGTGTTTGAAAACTGATTTAACTTAGATCTTCGTTTATTTAGTATTATTTAATTTTAAGACTTCTCCAAAAACAGATAAGGTGGTAATTCAAAATATATTGATTTTTTTTTTATGTGAAGATCACAAGCGTATGTATTAAGCAAGTTTAATCGCAGAATCCAGTCTCAAAAAAAGAATTTGATGTAAACCTGAAGTATCAATTGTGGTAAAATTCAATTAAAAAGTATATGTACCTCTCAACTTGATACAATAAGATATGGATCTCACTCTTTTCATAAGGCAAACATAGATACAGATTATTGAAAATATTTTGAAGTAATCTTTAGTGAATGATTAAAGTCTTGATTGGTATAATTGATTTATAATATTATTGAAAATGATAGGGTAACATGGACCATGAAAGTACAAAGACATTAGCAGGTATAGTATTATATTGACACTTTTTTAAGAGCATGAATAGAGTGAAAGACAGATCTCTTAAAAGCAAACCTACTTGGTGATGAGATGATATATACAATTAATAGATTCACATGTACTGTCCTATTTATGAAATAAATATGAAAGGTTTGATTTAAATCTAGACTATGCTAGACTTTACCCAAGAAAGCAAAAAATAAACTAAAAATATTCATGTGACACTCCATACATATCATTTTTCTATTATTTTACTTCATAAAAATGCACTTGGCTTTAAGATAAATTGTTCACTAGTAGAGCTAACGAATACATTTTGATACAATTTTTTGTTAGTTGGAGATTAGATTGTTGTTTTCCATAGTTCTATGTGTACGTGATACCTGTGTCCCTCTTGAATGAAGATAAAACAATCACTTAGAGAGTCCATGCTTTTGAGTTTTACACTTTTTCTTTTGGTAATCATCCGTAATGAATAATCACTTAGCCTAGGGAGCTTCTGTAGGCACTTCCCTGATGATCGTTTCAATTTTAGTTATCATTTCGCTTTGCTAAGTAGTTCTGATCATTTTGTTTATGTGGAACTAAATTATTGATTTTGTACTTGAACATCATCATGTCTGTCAATGGATACAAAGACCACGGAAACGAAAAGAAACGGAAATAAAATGAACGTGAAGAAAAAGTAGAGATAAAGAAGTTTAGAATAATAACAATTCAAAAAAAAAGTTCGGAATAATAAGATTGAGACATAGAGTGAACTCATACATTCAAGCTTCAAAGGAAAATGTTTTTTTTTTAGAGAAAAGAAAAAAAAGCTTTTTAGGTAAATTGTTTAGAATAATCACAGGAGATCACAATACCAAACCATTAGAAAGGAAGATTTCATCTCTTAACTAAGGGTCTGTTTGATTCATAAGAAAAGTGAGTAAGAAAACTAATTTTCTTAAGAAATCACTTTTCTGTTGTTTGATTGAGCCTAAAGAGTGAGAAAATGGATTTCTCGTAGGCAAAAAAAGTTGGCAAAAGAGCTGATTTATTTGCCCACAAAAAAGGTTGGAAATCTCATTTCCCACCCTCTTCCAAAAACACGCTTTCTCTCCTCATTTCTTTTTCTCTGTTAATAAGTATGAGACCTAAATAGATTGGAGGAAGATGGATTTCTCGTAGGCAAAAAAAGTTGGCAAAAGAGCTGATTTATTTGCCCACAAAAAAGGTTGGAAATCTCATTTCCCACCCTCTTCCAAAAACACGCTTTCTCTCCTCATTTCTTTTTCTCTGTTAATAAGTATGAGACCTAAATAGATTGGAGGAAGATGCTCAAATTTTTGATGGCTCTCTTCTCCAGTCATTGAAACCAAGTTTTCTCTATTTCGGTTCAGTATGACAATTGGAAAGATGAATTCGTTTTTGGTGAAGATTAATGTAGAAACCCCTAAAATTGAAACAATTAACTCTTCCTTGTGTAGTTGCTGGAATCAATCCTTGTGTAGTTGCTGGAATTAATCCTTGTATAGTTGCAGAAATTACTAATTTGGAGGAAGCATAGATGGTGAATTTAAAACTCTTGTCAATTATATTGGTGTTCTTGGTAAACCAGAGAACAATAAACTTGATAGGATCCCCATGATTGCTCCTGTGATAACACATAAATCAGAAACAAGTGATGAAGATTAGAGTAGTGGTAGGAAGGAGTCGGTGAGTATGGTGATGCAGAATGTGTTGCCGGCGAGCAAGTATAACAACGCGGAGGAAGCGCCAAAATAATCGATAAAATTCCCAAATCACTTCAAACCCTAAAGCCCCAAATCTGAAATTGAAAGATTAATGGAAACTCATGCGAAACCCTAATTCGTTATTTTTGTTTTAATTGATGATGTATTGAAACCCTAATTCGTTATTGATTGATGATGTATTGAAAGAATTGAAAATTTTCTAATATTGTAGATATGAAGAGTACTTGTGGTTTATTGAAAAAAAGAGGAATGAGTGTTCTCTGCTTCCATTAGTAATGGTGGTAGAAACTGGTGAAAGCATATAAAGGGAATTGGAGAGAGAGAGATATTGGTACTGTTAGAGAGAGAGAGCTGAATCTGAAGGGAGACATTAGGTTTTTGGAAGAAGAAGATGATGAATTTTAAAGGCACCTCGTTTATTTGGTAAATAGAAGAACAGTCCATTATATTTTAAAGGCACCTGCAGATTTTCTTACACCCCTACCAAACACTGAAAGCATGATTTCATATGTGAGAGAATTGACTTTCTTACTCATGAGAAAAAGATGGATTTTCTTACTCACGTTTTCACACGTATCAAACGGACCCTAAAGCAAAAATTGCTAACTTTTAGGATAACAAACAAAAGGTACAAGTAAACTTTAGTTGTTATAACTCGAGTGACCTGTGTTCAACCCCACGTGATAGCATATTTTGTTTGTGTGTGTTTCAAGACTTCTCTAGGTGTGTTTGGAAAGGATATTCAATATATTTTCTCTAACATTTTAACTGAAGTTATCCTGATTCCGTCCCTAGTAGTAAATGTAAGATTAGATATGCATTCAAGCTCGACTTAAGGGTTGTTATGTAGTCTTTAAGACTCAAGATGTCTTAATGATAAAAAAAGTCGAAAAAAAAGACAATTTTGCTCTTTTGTATAAATAAACTTCCTTGTTTCCATGACAAACAGAAATCCAAATAAAATTTGAAATTTCAAATAAATGATAAAAATGGCAGTTATTTCACCTCCATGAACCAGCCTCCATCTTTCATGGCATAAATGGGTCCCTCTAATTCCTAAAAAACAGTGAATGTATTGATTTAAACTTTTCAAACTTTTGATAGATACCACATGATTATTGTGAATTGCCCCCACTCCCTTTTTCTATCCTTAAAGAGTCTTTTGTCTCTTTTTGCTGATTTAGAGAAGCAAAAAGAGTTAAGTAAACCAAAAGAAATTTGAAAAAAAATAGAGAATAAGGAATAGAAGTAGAAGTAGAAGAAGAAGATCCAAACTTCTATAGGAATTCCTCCCTCCATCTCTCTCTCTCTCTCTCTCTCTCTAAAACCCACCATTTTCTTTGTCTTTCAGAGAGAGATAAGAGAGTGGAGATGAAGAAGTATCTTTCTCTTCTTCTTCTTCTTGTCTGGGTATTTTGTTTTTCATTGTTTTCTTCACCAAATGATGCCAGACCAGACCCTTTGTTTTCTTCTGTTCCTCAACCTAGTTTGTCCCCTCAACCAGTTGTATCCCCAATTTTTGCTTCAACAATGGCGGCAGTTTCTCCAGGTACTCATCTTGTTTTCTTTATTTTTACCCTTAAATGAGAAATGGGTATTCTTCTAAAGAGCATTTGGGTTATGTTTCTTTTAGATTTAACCCTTTTATTTAACTCCATTGATCCCAAATCTTTCATGGGTAGTTACTGAAAATTCAGTTACTTCTCTCTCTAACCCTTCCCTTTGTGTGTGTTTGGTCATCTTCAACCATTTTTCATGGTTTAATTCATGGGTATTGTTGAGATTTCTGATTCCCAAAACTAGCACTGAAATTTTCTTTGAAATTTTGTTTCTGAATCAGGGTTAGAAGAGAAAAGAGTGCCAAGAGACCATCCATTAAACAAGAAAATGCTAATAGCTTTGATAATTGTATCAACATTACTCTGTGCAATTGTTTCATCAATATTCTGTTTATGGATTCACCGACAGAAGAACTCCCAAAACACTGATCTGAAAAAGAGTGTAGGAAGATCAGGTACATCTTCCATTAAAACCAAATTCACAAATCTCACAACCCTTTGATCAATTTTTAAGTAATTTTGTTTCTTTGTGTTTGAATTTTGATGTGAAGATGGTATTAAAGGGATGTCATTAAGTCCAATTTTGGGTAAATTTAATTCCTTGAAGAGGACTACTAGTAAGAAAGGATCTGTTGCCATGATTGAGTATCAGTTATTAGAAGCTGCTACAGATAAATTTAGAGATGATAATATCCTGGGTCAAGGTGGATTTGGATGTGTTTATAAGGCTCGATTCGATGATAACTTCTTTGCCGCTGTTAAGAGATTGAATTGTGAAGGGAATGATGCAGAATCTGAATTTCAGGTACTAATCCTTTTGAGATTGATTTCTTGTTCTTGTTTGTGGCATATACCCTTACTTCTTTTAGGTATTTTCTGCATCTGGGTAGGTGAGTTTTATCAATTTCTTATTCGTTTCAATAATTCTGATTTGGATTTGTATTTGAATTTCAATTGCAGAATGAAGTGGATTTGTTGAGTAAAATTCGACATTCGAACATAATTTCTCTTTTAGGTTATTCTATTTATGGTGAGACAAGGTTCATCGTTTACGAATTGATGCAAAATGGGTCTCTTGAAACACATTTACATGGTATAAATTTCTCTATTCCTTTTTCTTCTTATCATAGCACAAGAAAAAGCATTTTAAAATGTAATTGTTCGCATTGTAGGACCTTCTCATGGATCAGACTTAACGTGGCATATTCGTATGAAAATTGCACTTGACACGGCAAGGTAGTCTACTTTTACCTAAACATGGTACTTATTATATGTTTCGGGTTGTTGGATTTGACTTAAAAATTACCAACACATTCTTGGTTTATATTGGTTTTTTATTTCAGAGGATTGGAATATCTTCACGAGAACTGCAATCCTCCTGTGATCCATAGAGATTTAAAATCATCAAATATTCTACTAGATTCTAACTTCAATGCCAAGGTAAACAAAAATACGGAAAAAGTATTTATTCATTGAAATTCAGTTAGATTTGTTTATCCATAATTCCATATGAATGGTAATTCTGTAGAGTTTCGATAAAGTTCCTTTGTAACTTCACACTAACATTCTTCTTTCTCCTGAAAAATTGGGACTTGGTTGGTTATAGCTTTCGGATTTTGGTCTTGCTGTCGTATCTGGGCTCCAAAATAAGAACAATATCAAGCTTTCAGGCACTCTGGGTTATGTTGCCCCAGAATACATTTTAGATGGTATGTCATCTCTATTACCCCATGCTCTAAACTTTTGTACCTTTACTCTAGTCTAACTAAATCGCACAATTTTCGCTACTTCTCCTTCTCCTTTTCTTGAACTCCATTGGACTTATTTATTCCTTCATCTGCACCTTTTACTGTTTGTGTTCTGGTATGAAATTGAATCATGAACGGATAGGTTCTTTTTGCTGGTCAATAACCTCTTGAATTTTTTTTGTTCAATATTGGGATTAGCAATGCCGTTAAATGTATTCATCGGAGGCTTGAAAAGCTTTGACTATCAGATTTTTCTTGTACTTTTATGTGGTAAACTTGGGTTATGTATTAATGATAGAGCAATATATGGAGTTTTTCAAGTCTAGAATTTCACTTTGGTATACGATAAATTGAATGGCAGTATCTTCAACCCACTTAAGATAAAGTAGTTTGTTAGAGAATTCACGCTTTAGTTCTATAGAAAATCTATTGAATCGACGTTCCGTCCCATCTAACCCTGTGAAAATTTACAAGGAGAAAATCATAGGTTCAAGGAACTCAATACGCCGAGGGGCTCTCCATCATTCCATCTTGCATCAATGAATATATACATACGTGTGGTATGTTCTAGAGTAGCTTCCTTGAGTGCCAATATGTCTTAAGCTATATCAGTAAATCACTATGTAACATTGATCCCGGTATATGTATCACTATTATAACCTAGAAGGTGTTAGATATGGTGAGAAAAATGCCAAAATGGGAATAACGTTTCGTGTATTTGTATTATCAGGTAAACTGACTGAGAAAAGTGACGTTTACGCTTTTGGAGTTGTCTTATTGGAACTTCTAATGGGAAGAAAACCCGTAGAAAAAATGACACCAGCTCACTGCCAATCTATCGTCACATGGGTATATGTTCTTTCGATCTCTGATATCTTTTTACATATCTTTTTACATTTTCATCACAAATTGTCAAAAAGATTGAAGATTGTAAAATTTTCAACATGTTCATATGCAGGCTATGCCTCAACTAACAGATCGAACGAAGCTTCCAAGCATTGTAGATCCCATGATCAGAAACACAATGGATCTAAAACACTTGTACCAAGTCAGTCATTAACTCGACCCGTTCAAATTTATCGTTTTTGTAATTTCATGGTTAAGTTTTCTAACTTGAGCTCGAAAATGATATTTTCTAGGTAGCTGCAGTTGCTGTATTGTGTATACAACCAGAACCAAGTTATCGACCATTGATCACAGACGTTCTTCACTCGCTTACTCCACTCGTCCCTGTAGAGCTTGGAGGAACTTTGAGAGTTTCAGACCCTAAATCTCTTACAAATATGAAGTCTTTGGCTTCACAATGAAAGTGAATATCGTAATCTTACTCAGACATAGAACGACGAAGATCTCCGTTGAAGAAGCGGTCAGTGATTTCATCCATCCCACAAAACCTTGTTTGTTATTGTCTTATTTGCCTTTGGGTATTTCGAATGAGGGAAAGTTAATAATGTTATCATGGAGAAATCTTGTTTTAGTCACTTTAGTTGTAAATAAAAGCAAAATAGATGATCGTCTTTCTTTTTTTCTTTTTCTTTTTCCTTTTTGGGTCTTTAAACTCGGAACTGCTTGTTCATTTGAAGTTAGATGTTTTTGAGTAAATAGTAGAGAATTTTGAGCTTGTTCTTATAGACTGGTTGCCAATTCACCATTGTAGTACCTAAAAGACAACATAAACATGCAGGTTTTTAGTATTGTTTGTCCAAGCCTATGTGCAAGTTTTGTTTTTGTAACTTAGGAAGTGCTTGTATTTTTTATCTCCAAGTCTGAAATATGATTTGAAGTTTGAATTATTAAGACGAGTCAAATTTCGTAAGCTTTTTGAGACTCGTAATGTTGAACTTATCTGAATAGGTAATTCGGTTTGTGGGTTGATTTTGTATCCATTTGAGTGAGACGGTTTAGACTCAAGACAATGAGAAAAACATACATGACCTTTTTGTAGGTGGTCGGGGTTCGAATTAAGACGAGTCAAATTTCGTAGGCTTTTTGAGACTCGTAATGTCGAACTTATCTGAATAAGTGATGCGGGATGATTGTGTTGTATCCATCTGAGTGAGAGGGTTCAGACTCAGACAACGAGAAAAACATACATGACCTTTATATAGGTAGTTGGAGTCTTGAAACTAAAAAGATGAAATTAGCTTGTTGAATTACTTGGCGAGTTGGTCGACTTTCCATTGATTGATGCAAGTATAAACCTGCACCGTGGTTCATTTACCTAAAGGACTAAGCATCTCAGAATAATCAACACCTCCTTGCAGAAATCCCGCGGCAACAAAACGTGCCTTGTAACGTTCTATATTGCGATTAGAGTTTTGCTTCAATTTTATAGACCCGTTGCCAATAACCTGCAGAATGAGATGAGAGCCCATTTTATGATTCCAACTCTTTGAAGAGCTTTGGACTCTAACTCCATTGTCGAAACCCATATAGGGTCCTTTGAGGCTTGACTGTAACAGGAAGAAGTTGAAGGAAGAGAGTGGAGAAGATGAGCAAGGAAACAGGGTATTTTGTAGAAAAAGGGCTTTTAGGTTTAAAAAGCCCAGCATAGAAGTGGAAAAAGCATGGGTAGAAACAGATGAAGGTAAAGAAGTAGAATTAACTGGCATAGGCACAGATGGGTTTCTCAAGCTGACTCTGCCAACAGGAACTTGCTTGATAAGATTGCTTATCCAGTCGGTCATATCGAGCTTCATTACCGACCAAAACACATCGATGAACTCGGTCAGAGAACTCCAAGATGTTGTGTTACATTTTCCAGCAACCATTGGCCATAGCCGAACCAAATACAACTCATGTTAGACCACACATTCAATGCTAAATCTAATCTCCACCATTAGAAACTTCACAACGATTCTAACTCCATGAACGGGGGATTTGAGTACATTGGTCTAGCAATCATTTTCAGTGGCCTCTTCACCCTAAACCAAGTTTCAGAATTCAGATTTAGTTACAAACAATAATGGATAATGGTCCTTTTCTTGAATAACATCACCAATTTTCTCTTGAGGTTTTGGGTCTTGTTCGAGCTGAAATCTCAGCCCAAGCCCACTTGGGCCACACGGGCCGTACACGTACAGGGCTGAGGCACGTGCTTCTTCTACCCTTAGCCCTTATGCCTCATTTCCCGCCAAATCCTTGTAACTTTCCCGCCAAAACCTCTCTAGAGGCATAATCGTTCTCCTTGGCTTCTATACCTTTTGTGGTTGCGCCTCTGTGCTTTTTCTCTATCAAACTTAGAGAGAGAAACAAGAAACAGAAAGAGAAGGTAGAGAGAGAGAGATGTCAGGATGGGATGAAGGAGCGGTTTTTTACAGTGATCAAGCACAATTTCCACGCGGTGGAGAAGATCAAGATCAGTCGGCGGCAGCCGCTCGTCATTCCGCTCTCCGAAAGTTCAAGGAGTTCATCAGAAGTTTTGAAACAGAACCAAATGTTTTCCCTTACAGAGAAAGCCTCGTTCAAAACCCTAAATTTTTACTCGTCGATATTGAAGATCTTACCGCCTTTGATTCTCAACTTCCCTCACTTCTTCGTTCGGCTCCATCCGATTATCTTCCACTGGTATATTCCCTCTCCTTTCTTCTCCCTCTCTCTCTCTCTCTGTACTTTATTGAAACTAATCTTTCAATTTCTATGTTCTTTCTTGTTGTTCAGTTTGAGACTGCCGCTGCCGAAGTTCATGCGAGTTTAAAATCAAAAGTAGAATCAGAATCTGATAAAATGGAAGAGCCTAAACTTTGTGAAATTCAGATTTTGCTTACTTCTAAGGAGGATTCAGTCTCTATACGATCACTTGGGGTTAGTAAGATACAACTTTTTAGGGTTTATTTCATTTTCCCCCTTTTGTATATTTTTAACTGTTATAAATTAGGTTATTTTGAAATTGACTTCTTCTTGCTCTTTTCCTTTTCAATATATTTGTGAATAGGCAAATTGTATATCAAAACTTGTTAAGATTGCTGGTATCACAATTGCTGCATCAAGAACAAAAGCTAAAGCCACTTATGTGACATTAGTGTGTAAAAATTGCAAGAACACTAAGGTTGTTCCTTGCCGGCCTGGACTTGGCGGAGCCGTTGTTCCTCGATCATGTGATCATGCCCCTCAGGTTAATCTCTCACATATGTAACTTTTTCTTTTTGGGTATTTGTTAAAGTTTCGTGTTTGGTAGATAGTGTTCCTAATAAAGAAAATTGTTTATATTTGGTTCAGACGGGAGAGGATCCATGTCCTATTGATCCTTGGATTGTAGTTCCTGATAAGAGCAAGTATGTTGATCAACAAACCCTTAAACTGCAAGAGAATCCCGAGGTAACCCATTTATTTATTTGGTTGAGGATTAGCTCCATTGTTAAGTTTGAGTTCATCTAATCAGTTCGGATTTTGTCCAAAATTGAAGGATGTCCCTACTGGAGAGCTTCCAAGAAACATGCTTCTATCTGTGGATCGACATCTTGTTCAAACGATTGTACCTGGGACAAGACTGACTATTATGGGAATTTTCAGTATCTTTCAAGCAGCAAACTCGTCAGCTAAGTAAGACTTGTTCCGCTAGAATTGCTTATCTTCGAGACTTCGACTAATTCACATCTTAAAATGCTGAAATTTGGGTACTTCGACAGCCAGAGAGGAGCTGTTGCTGTTAGGCAGCCTTATATCAGGGTTGTAGGGATAGAAGAAGCAAATGAGACCAACTCCCGAGGTTCATCCACGTTCACAACAGAAGAGGTGAGGTTACTTCTACCTCATTTGAGTTAAAAGTAGAACTTAGAAGTAATTGGCTACCTAACATACGAGTATACGACTCATTTCGTTAAATTGAACTGAGCTACCTATATATTATTGTAAGAATTATAACAAATATACAAGTTTGAGACTAATTTATTTTAGTGTTACAAATAGCTGGAATTTGTGTTGGAATGAGGTTACAGTTTTTAAATATACAAGTTATATAGGTCATGTTATGAACTGCAAACATATAAACATTTTTCTTACTCCCAATGTAAATTTTGAATGATCAAGAGTTATTCTCTATGAACAATTTTTAAATAGGTTGGCCCTGTAATCATCGTAGTAGGCAAATAATGCCGTTTTTTTTATTATGGCATTTAGTAATATCAGGAATTCTACTAGTTGTCCAACCTAACATCTTTTATGATGTTATAAGAGTTTCGCTTTTTCCATCTTCCTCCTACGAAACTGAGTTGCATCAATGCTAGATCATATGTCCTGATTACCATGTTCTGGTTCAATATTCTTCTCTGCTTACAGGTGGAAGAATTTAAAAAGTTTGCTGCAGATCCTGATTGCTACAAAAATATATGCTCCAAGATTGCACCCTCCATTTATGGCCATGAGGATGTAAAGAAGGCTGTGGCTTGTCTTTTATTTGGAGGTTCAAGGAAGGTACACATTCTGTGTTATTAGTACTCCCTCTTTTTCTAGAGTTGTTTAAAAAGGTCTGTTTCAGACATTATCTTACTTTTGAGTTCCATGTCTCAGTATCATGACCCCTTTCTTAAAAAAATGCAGCACTTACCTGATGGAGTACGATTAAGAGGTGACATCAATATCTTGCTTCTGGGTGACCCTTCTACTGCCAAATCGCAGGTTAGTTGGTTATTGCCGAAATTATCTCTTCACAGTTTCAACTTTTAAGCTATATGAGAAGCACCAAATTTGGTACTTTTTGTACTTGAGTTTCTTTCTGTGCGTATATAATATAATCAGTCTCTAATACAACTTTTTATTTATGAAGTTTCTCAAGTTTGTTGAGAAGACAGCTCCTATAGCTGTTTATACTTCAGGAAAAGGATCATCTGCTGCTGGACTTACAGCTTCTGTGATTCGTGATAACAGTTCTGTAAGTTTACCCTTTCGAATTATTCTGCATCTGTAGTATTTTTTCCTCAATTGTGATCCGAAAAATATTGGTCCAGCTCATTATACAAAAAGACTAACTATGATAACCGATTCATCTTTTACACAATTCTCTAGCGTGAATTTTATCTGGAAGGAGGAGCAATGGTTTTGGCAGATGGTGGAGTAGTCTGCATTGATGAATTTGACAAAATGAGACCAGAAGACAGGTTAACTAGCTGCACCTTGATTCATTGTGCTGTTTACCTTCAGCCTACATCAATTCTTAGAATTAGTGGTAAAAAAGTTCCAAGAAGTGGATTACTTAAGAATCTTAAATTTTGCAAATTCAATTTTCAACAGAGTGGCTATTCATGAAGCCATGGAGCAGCAAACAATATCCATTGCTAAAGCAGGAATAACAACTGTCTTAAATTCAAGAACCTCTGTATTGGCAGCAGCAAACCCTCCATCAGGGCGCTACGATGATCTCAAGGTGCATATACTTACCTCTGATATTTTTAAGATCAAGTGCTTCAAACTCATCTAACAGCTAAATACATGCTCTTCCAGACTGCACAGGATAACATTGACCTGCAGACAACAATTCTTTCTAGATTTGATCTGATTTTCATTGTAAAAGATATCCGGATGTACAATCAAGATAAGGTAATTAATCATTGTTGATCTCGAATTTAGTTGTTTCAGTTTTTCAGCCAACATAATGCAGATAACTCAGTGTCCTCTCATTACAGCTTATAGCTAGCCACGTCATAAGACTTCATTCCTCTGCTCAAGCAACCTCAAGTGATGCTAAACCCTCAAAAGAACAGAACTGGTTGAAGAGGCAAGCCCATTAATCTATACTTGTATGTGAATCTGCTTACCAAGATGAGTAGTTATGATCTCATTATTTTATTATCTTCAGGTACATTCAGTACTGCCGCTCTGAATGCTATCCCCGGTTAGGTGATTCTGCAGCTACTGTGCTGCAAAATAACTATGTTAAAACCAGACAGGTATGTCTACTTGATGGTCGCCAACCACAACTATCCTGATCAATTATAATCATCCATTTTACTTTCTTTTTGGCTTTTGAGAATTCATTTCTATTTCATTGTTTGATTCACTCATTTTCGTTCACTCTTCAAATCGCCAATTTCAAATTCATGTTTTTGAGAAGTCATTTTTTTGATTTCATTATCTTGGAATACAGAAAATGCAAGGGCAACGCTCTTGCAAATTCTACACCAAATTGGATTTCTTAGGTCATCTTAGGACTTATGATGTGCTAATTCAACAATGTCGGTTCTTGCAGGACATGAGGCAACAAGCAAATGAATCAGGACAGACAGCTGCTGTACCAATTACAGTGAGGCAGCTTGAAGCTGTAGTAAGATTAAGCGAGTCACTTGCAAAGATGAGACTGTAAGTGATACGTTCATAACTCCATTCAATTTTAAATTGTTCATATTGTTGTTTTACATATTTCTCATTGTCTATGTCATATCCCTTGCAAATAAAGAACTCACTACATAATACTTAAGTTAGATGCATCTATTTCTGATACCGGATATTTGGGGTTGTGGTAGGTGGTCCATTCTTGGGCTCGTTAGAGCCCATTCGAGCTATCAGGTAGACGCAGGTTGTGGGATTTATTCATGTAGTGAGATGATACTTGAAGTTTTAAAAAATAAAATAAAAAGTAGGTACTTGAAGTGTCAGCAGAACTGTGGGACCAAGGAATGCCTAGATAACCTGAGGCCAATATTGTAATAATTGAATTTCATTGTCTAAGCAATTTATCGTCAAGGGGGAGTAGGTGGAGATTCATCACCTGAGAATATGTGATCTTCTTCCTCCCATTAACTTACGAGTAGAAGACTGATGCATTTGAACTCTATTATTAACGCTTGATACAAGTAAAAACAATATCAAGAATTTTTACTGAATTTGCTAATGTACTACACATTCAGTTCCCACGAAGCAACCCAGGCCAATGTTACAGAAGCTATCAGACTCTTCAATGTTTCAACAATGGATGCTGCAAAATCAGGAATAAATCAACATATAAATCTAACACCGGAGATGGCAAACGAGATAAAGGTTAGTTCCTTCCAACCATATCCTGTAGTCTTGATTATCTAGTGAAGTATTCCCGCTGACCTTAATTGAATACGAGTGAACAGCAAGCTGAGACACAGATAAAGAGAAGAATGGGAATTGGAAGCCACATTTCAGAAAGACGTCTAATCGATGAGCTCAGCCGAATGGGGATGAATGAATCTATTGTAAGAGATCTAACCTGAAACAAATGTTTAAATAATAGTATCAGTATATGGCTGTCTCCACTATAACTGAAAAAACAACCGTCACAAAACGGGATTTAAGAACGAAAAAACTTATAGCAATTTTCCACCATTACAAAAAAAAAAGGTTGTTATTTCTATTACAGCGGACTCTCTCAAAACACTGCCATAAACCAATTGAATTTATGATCCATAGAAAAAGCATATGGATCTTCCAAGTATCATCTATTTTCATATATTTCTCGATGATTAGCTTCTATTCAGACTGTGATTAATCTAAATACACTCTTGGTGACAGGTAAGAAGAGCTCTATTGATTATGCACCAAAGAGATGAAGTTGAATACAAGCGAGAAAGACGTGTTATTCTTCGTAAAGCTTGATCTGTCTGAATATTTTTCAAATATTTCTTTGGTGATTCTCTCAAATACTAAATGTGTGACAGCAATTTTTCTAGATGCAAGTTTAGAAAACAATCTACAATTAATCATCTGTAATCTTCAATTCTGCTGTTTATACTTGATGAAACAGCTTATTTATATTGAGTTTTTAGCTTTACCAAGTCACTGGGTTTCTTTCAACGGTTTCAAAATAGTATGTGTTTATTCCAAGTCAGATTTGATTCGAGGTCTGAGTTAACTTGAGTCTCCAACTGCAGCCTCCAACCACACCACCATGTATCTCTCCGACCTCTCTGTTCTGGCAAAGGGGAGCGTCCCCTTTGTTAAAACACCGATCTGGTTTGGGGTCTGATGTAGTTGCTCGACTAGCCCTGCCAATTCTGCCCTGCCAATTCTGCCCTGCTAAGCCCACGAAACTCTTGGCCAAGCCTGGGGTAGATAAATCCCGTTCCCTTCGGCTCCTGCCTAGCTTTCGGCATAGTGAAACACTTCAGCCTATCTGACCCTCGACAAAGCAGGGGACATGCCACTCGCCTAGCAGAACCCCCGATCAGAGCAGGGCACATGCTCCTCGCCTAGCAGAACCTCCGGTTAGAGCTTCATGTTTAAATTCAGTAGAGCGGAACACTCATGTGAGCCCCCGCCAAGAACACTCATCGTCGTCAATGCTCCCTGCCTGACCTCTCGACAGACGCTGACAAGCTCCCTGCCTGGCCTCTCGACAGAGTAGAATGCTCCTTACAGAGTAGACCCCTCTCTTGACAAAGCATTCACCCTCCTGCCTTGCAGGAGGCAGAGCTTTTGCCTGAAGCCCCCTACTCGACCCAACAGATCAGGTCGTTTCTGAAGTACTGATACGGAGCACAAATACACACGCCCTAATGGATCTCTGGTAAGATACCAAGTTCTAGACACGCCAAGCTCCCATGACAGTATGACACCTACAATTTAAAGCAGAGTGGTGAAGAAAACCACCTCATGCAACAAAAAGAAGCAAGTATCAATCACTTAGTGCCTGAAGAATTTTGGAAATTTCCTGATTGAATTGGGAAGGAGTCCTATAGGCGCCTCTCCCATCCCTTGGACTTTGGTCAATGGGTGGGAATTAAGTCCGGCCCGGAGCAGAGGTAGACGAACCATCCGAAGCCTGTAACAGGTAGTGCGCGCCCAGCCTCCCTGTTGCTGATGGGTGAGTTTAGGCTTCATCCAAAAAAGCATCACCCTCTCGGATAACCAGAGAAATGGACCGGCTTCAACTAGTGTCACACTTGTATATAGGCAACCCTGATAGGCGGGCTTGGGTTTCATCCAGAAGAAGGGAGATTTTATAGCCAAAGTTGTTAAAAGCATTCTCGCTTAAGGCAATTCCACGGAAGGTTAGAGGCAATGTGGTCTATTACCGGGAATGCCTCAGTTAAGTTTGACCTAACGGCATAACTGACGACCGTTAGGTCAATCTTCACCTCTTTCTTCTTCTCGTTTCTTCTTCTTCCTTCTTCTTTCTTATTCTCCTTATCTTCTCTCTCTCTCTAAGTTCCCCTTCACCGGTAGGAACCTCGACGAAGGGAAACTCCGGTAAAGGATTTCCTGTCGAAAACCCTTCGATCGGAGTTCCCCTCTCCGACAGGCGAAAGGGAACTTAGAGAGAGAGAGATGAGAAGTGAAGGAGAAGAAGAAGAAAAAAAGTGTTCATGCCGCCGTCTGGAGATTGTCGGCCGGCCCTTTTTGCCGGAGGGAGAGGAAAGCAAAGTGGGTGAGAAACACTCTCAAGTTTGGGCATTGCT
The DNA here is from genome assembly GCF_041429995.1 of Eschscholzia californica. NCBI lineage: Eukaryota > Viridiplantae > Streptophyta > Magnoliopsida > Ranunculales > Papaveraceae > Eschscholzia > Eschscholzia californica. The sequence goes on from NW_028238472.1 coordinate 47,801,063, forward strand.
TCTAAGCAAATTTGATCAACTTGTTTTGAGTAAGTCTTGTGTGAAAAACACATTGCCTTTAACATGTTTGGGCATTGCCTATAAAACTTTCCGAAGTAGAATTCATATCGGGAGAAGTCACGATGAGAAACCAACACCGCCTTAGTGTGAAAGAGAGAGAGGGGGATAGATATACAGAGAAAGAGAGAAACCCAGCCCTTTAAGACCAAATTTAAGCTAAAAAGTTCATCTTCACTTTTATTATTTGATCAATAAATATCCACTTTAATGTAAAAGTAAATACAAACAACTAGAGAAAAACAATAATTAAGAAGAATTATATTAATATAATGTTATTATTATTCATCCTCCTTTTGAGTACAATTTTCCTTATTTACTTTTTTTCTCCTCCTCCCATATACTTGTTGGTGTCATTCATACAGTATAGTGTTGTTGAATTGTCTCAATATCAAGTCCCTTTAGCTTCACCACTGACTCAACATGCCCCTTTAATGTGTGAAGTTCCCTCAATCTGTATTCTTTCACAAAAATGGTTGATTTTAATCAATACTCAAAATGTTTATATGATTTTAAATTGACGATAATACCATCGGGTTACATGAAATATTTACCTTGCAACCTCGGCACGTCTCTTAGCTTGCTCTGCTATCTCAGATAACTCTCTGTAACTGTTCTTGTCATGGAATAGAGCTGCTGATTCTGGTGGTTGTAACCCATGAAGTGTTCTTTGTGCCAATGCCCATTGTGCTTCTCTCTCACCCTTTCCATAGTCATTCTTGTTGGTGAAAGCCATCTGAAACAAAATTAAACAAGAATTAGTCGTCCGAAACCAAATGACTAAACTACCCCTAGTGTCGTTCGGGAATTGCTATACATACTAAGAGAGTATAAGTAGACTTACCCTGTTGTTCAGTAGGTTGTCCCAGGCTTTGCCACTCAACGCGTACCGGATGATGAACTTGAGAACATCAAGAGGAATGTAGAAGACAATGCTATAAACCCAAATGACTCCTACCCATCCCCATCCAATTCCTCTAACCTTGGCGAACTCCCAGTTTCCGTACACAGCGATCAACGAAGCGATCAACTGAGCTAGGAAGAAGGCACCGAGAAGTAACAAGCCGGGTCGTTCAATGAATGACCAGCTTCTTGATCGGGTGACGAAGATAAGAGCTTGACTTACAATACTAACTTGTAAGTATAGAGCCATTGTTAGTTCAGCATCGTTTCCTCTGATTGAGTGAACACCAAAATGATGCTGCAAAATCGAAATTCAACTCTTAGTTTTGGTCAAGTAATTGAACTACTATAAGAAAATTAGTAAATGGGTAGTTTTCGATGTTTGCTTACGGTAAAGAAATCAGTCTCGGCAGAGACCCAGAAGAAGATGACAGTCATGACGGCAAGGTAGGTACCAAGGACAACTCCGGTGGCGAAGATCTCCTTGAGTTTCCATGAGTCTGGTAGTGGAGAAGGTACAACTCTATCCTTTGAAATAGTCATGATAGTTCCATCATTGAGAATTGCAATGATCAAAACCATGAAAGGTGAGAAATCAAATTTCCAAATCAAGGCAATCAACATGAAACCTAACACAATCCTAATTGTGATTGAAACTGCATAGATTGTGTAGTTCTTCATTCTCTGGAAAATAGCTCGGCTCGTTAGTACTGCACTAATGATCACACTGAGACCAGGTTCTGTTAGCACAATATCAGATGCGCCTCGAGCTGCATCAGTTGCATCAGCCACTGCTATTCCAATATCAGCTTTCTTCAAAGCTGGGGCATCATTCACACCATCTCCTGTCATACCACAAATGTGTTTCCTCTCTTGTAGTTTCTTCACAATTTCATATTTGTGTTCAGGGAAAACTCCAGCAAATCCGTCGGCTTTTTCAATGAGTTCGTCGATTGGGATTGAAGCAATGGATTCATCTTTGGATTGACCAAGAAGAGAAGAAGATGGGTACATATTAGTACCCATACCAAGACGACGACCAGTTTCTTTACCAATGGCAAGTTGGTCACCAGTGATCATCTTGACATTTACTCCAAGGTGAAGAGCTCGGCGAATGGTTTCAGCACTGTCGTGTCTGGGTGGATCGAAAAGAGGTAAAAGACCGACAAATTCCCATGGTGATCCTGCACTTTCTTTGCTTTTCTCAGGGACTGTTTGTCTTGCAACACCCAAAGAACGGAGACCTCTCTCTGCGAATTGGTCGATGACTGTGTGGGCCTTCTTCAATACTTCTCCTTGCAGGTTGCAGAGCTCGATAATCTGAAAAAAACCGATGGCGAAAGGTTCAGAAAGAGTGATAAAGAGTGCGAGTTGTTAGAGAAACAGAGAGGGAACTAGGTGTTATCGATGTTACCTGTTCAGGTGCACCCTTGCTAGCTCTGTGCCAGTCTCCGTTGCCGTCAATGTAAGTAATGGCAGTACGTTTTTCGACAGGGTTAAATGGTAAGAAATGAACTTCCTTGATTCCGGCACGAGCTTCTTTAGGATCACCTAACATATTAACAATGGATGCATCAATAGCATCTTGGTTTTCAACCCTAGAAGCCATTGCAGCAATCAAAACAACTGAATCATTGTCAAGACCATTAACAAAAACCTACAAAAACCAAAACCCATTATCAGTTCATGAATCTAAAAGAACTCATCAGAATTACAAATGAATCTGATTTTGATTTTTGTTTGCTAACCTCAATGAGGGTTTTGTCAACAGTGAGCTTGTTAAGTGTTAAAGTTCCAGTTTTGTCACTGCAAAGTACATCCATACCGGCCATTTCTTCAATGGCAGTCATTCTTTTAGTAATGGCACCTTGTTCTGAAAGTCTGTGAGATCCAATAGCCATTGTTACTGATAAAACTGTTGGCATAGCAATTGGAATTCCTCCAATGAGTAGAACTAATAGATTATCGATTCCGTCTCTGTATCTTCTCCGTTGAATTGGGTACATCACAATAATCTCAATTATCATTCCAATTGCTATTGAGCAAATACAGAAATTTCCAATAGCTGTCAACACCTGAAATCATCAAAGTATATAATATTAAACCATCAAAATCAATACCCAGAGTTTTTTTTTAATGTAATAGTATCTGTGTCTCGAACCCAAGACCTAGAGGGTGGAAACCAACTTGGTAACTACTCCGACCAAGGGTTGTTGACAATATCGATACACTGACACGAATGGGTACCATATATATATATATGTGTGTGTGTGTGATTTTCGGAAGATTAAAATGAATCACCTTTTGGAAGTGACCAACAGAATTGGTACTGTCGACAAGATGAGCGGCTTTACCGAAGAAAGTATGAACACCAGTGGCGATAACAACAGCTTCAATTTCACCTTGTTTACAGGTAGAACCAGAGAAAACTTCATCACCTGGGTTCTTAGTAACAGGAAGAGATTCACCAGTCAAAGCTGACTGATCAATCTTTAAAGGATCACCTTCAAGTAATCTAGCATCAGCTGGTACAATATCACCTAATTTGATACTAATTATATCTCCTGGTACAAGAATTGCTGCTTCTTGTTCTGCCCATTTTCCATCTCTCAATACTTTAGTTTTTGGAGCTAAACCTGCCATTAAAGCAGCTGCTGCATTTCCTGCATTGTTTTCTTCAATGAAACTGATTGTTGAGTTAATGACCAACAACACTGTGATTCCAACAAAGTCTTGCCAATCTGGTGGCTTTCCCTGTTTTTAGACAATGGAAAATGAATTAAAACCCTTACCAAAGTAATGTTAGAGAACAAGAAAACCTAGGCAGACTCTGACAGACGGAAATTCTACACAGCTTGACGTGATTTGCTGTTTAGAGTCATCGATAGCACGAATCACGACAATCCACGTAGAATTTCACGGCAATCCAGTATCAGAATCATACAAAACAAAAGAGAGAGAGAGAAATATTACTCCTCCATTGGCCAAAGCAATGGCCATAATGGCAGCAAGTTCCATGACCCATGAAAGAGGATTCCACATAAATCCCAAGAACTTGAGAACTTTGCTCTCTTTTTTCTCCTCTAACTTGTTGGGACCAAAAATTTGGAGGCGACTCTCCCCTTCTTGGGCAGTCAATCCTTCCTTGGTGCATTTCAATTGTTGAAACACTTCTTCAACAGGGATCCTCTCCTATTATCACAACAACATCAAAACAAAACTTATGTTTAAATAGAAAAAACTCTACATTTTAGAGAAATAAAACTAACAAGGAAAAAATATGCAAAATATTAATAGGCCACGCTTTGGGAAAAGCAGAAATGTTTCCGGAGAAGACGGTGGAAAACGAAAAAAAAATGAAACCCAACATGAGTTTTAATCTCATTCTTTTAAACTCAATGTTTGAGATGAAAAGAGTTTCTCATGCCAAAATAAAAATAAATATGTAAATTTCAGTCCAATCCCACATATTTAGAGGTTAAAATCAGTTGTGTTTTCAATTTCACCGAACAAATTCTAAAAGAGTTTGAGAAAGATAACATACGAGATCTACGTTCTCATTCTTTATCTCCTCCAAGCTAATACTCTTGTTATCCATTGTTGATAACAACAACAAGAATATATGGGAGGAGAGTGCAAAATGAGTTTTTTACTCGAAGGTAAAAAACACAATGAATTTTATTTTTTTATTTTTTTTAAAGACTCATTTGCACTCTCCAATTGTAAGAGGCCTTCTTTCTTTTTGGAAAAAGTGGAAGACGAATTGCTAATGACCCATTAACCTCCCTTTTATAGTGCTATTCCCTCTTACATTTTTAATTTAATGGTCACTTTTTCTCCTCCCAAATCATCCACACAAGTAAATCCGATTTTTACTCAATTTGTTTTACACCAAGTTTTTGTTCTTAAACTTAGTCACAAACGCTTTTAGGACCAATACAATCTCCCCTAGAATAGGATCTCTCAACTATATTTCATGCCACTTGTATTTGACAATAAGATGAGATTGACGCTTATTTAGGTGTACGTTCTGGTTCGTCTTAGGGGTCTTGATTAAGGGTAGAGTTAAAAAGATATATAATGTTTCGTTATGTAATAATGGAAAGACTACGACCATTTTGGCAAAGATTTTCATTGGAACACAGCTAAAATATGAAAAATATCAACAAAAATTCGAAGATAACACTTTGAATGTTACAACATCAAATGTTTCTACTTCCATATTAAAGGAAAACGAACATAGCGACAAACCTAAGCTAGATTTTACATATGAACATTGAAGGAATAACGGATAGACTATCGCTATTATAGAGGGCATGTAAAGAAGTGTTGAACTCGTTGTCAACACTGTCGGCTCGTGAAGTAGCAATTAAAACATATATATCATATAAGGAGCTTTCACACATTTCCCAATAGTATGATTTCACGAGCCTTAATAACATTATAGGACTTAAAGGCGACATCCAGGAGTTTTTTGGTGGATCCGCTCTAAAATGGCCTCAGGACATATTGCTTTTTTCGGAGTATGGTAGCCAGTTTTCGAGTTTTGTTAAGTCAGGAGCTTTCGTCTTGAAAGAAGGTTTAGAGGTGAAGTACAGTTTTTCTTTTTCAAGTTCATTGCGAAGAACTTTGAACTTTTTATTTCAAAATCTATGGGATTTAAACTTTTGTACTTAGTTGCCGAGACATCGTCTTGGTTTACCAGGGCTTATTGTTTGCACAAGTAGTACGTCTTTCTTAACATGTTCAATTTTTATACTAAGGTTAGACGCTCATAATCAACCAACTAGGTCAGCTGTCCAAACAAATACGTCCATCTCACAGGCGCAAGGATCAGTTGGGATGGGATCGGGCGTCAATTCCACCCTGGCTTAGGATCTAAAGCGAAAGTGGGCTCAGTGGAAAGATAGTGGATGGTGGGTCGGGGATAGAAATATCCAGCGGGTTTTTGAGTCGGAATATTGCAACCTGCCCAAGTTCATCATCTCCCAATGGGTTTTGGCAATGGGCTCCCATCTCACCTCCGTAAAGGATTAGTTAGGTGCTCTACATTCAGAAGCAATGAGCATTAAGGCCGCCAATCTAAAGTGGAGAAGACAGTTATTCCAATAAAACAAGAGCCTACGAATCTGAAGTGGAGAAGACAGTAATTCCAATTAAACAGAGAACAAGAAACTGGACAGGCAAAGGGATTAATGCTTATATTCATAGAGCCGATACTCAACAATGATAATAAACTTTCATTTCTAACATGTGCAACTTCTATACTCACGTTAGACACTCACAATCGCTCAAACAACTTCAGAACTGTCAATATGCATAAGCTTTCAGCTCTTTTTTGCTTTGACAGATAACATGTACCAACTTGAGAACCATCTCCAATGATGTGTATATATCAAAAATCGATCCAAATGACAAAAAGAATCTAAGTAGAACCCTGACTCTACCTTAGTATCTAACCCCTCATATGGAGCAGAACCATGGGATTCATATAAGAAACTAAGACCAAAGTTGCCACCTAATGGAGAAGATTGAATTTCGGTATCAGAAGCCTCTTTTGGAACAAAACCACAAGGCGACAAATACTAAGTTGTATTAAGTCTTACCATAAATATCAATGTTTACAATTTTTCATCGAAAAAGAGTCACAACTGGCCAAGTAACAAAACAGTGGATGAATCAATTCGCCTGCGGATAGGCTTGCGAAAATAACGAAATGGGCTAGAAAGAAGAATAAATCGAAGACTTGGAGTAGAGTACCATATTTTATCGTTCCTTTGTATTGTAATGACATTTTATTAGCTTAATAATATTTGTACCTCTTGAAAAAAGAACAAAACAAAATAGTGGATGATGATGCGGATGTAAAAACAAGAAATTGCAGAAACGTTCAACAAAAAAAACAAAAAAAGAAATTGCAGAAACAACTACGTAAGATGAAAACCGACGTCCTCAAATACTTAACCCCGATAATAATAAAACGAACTCTTGCAAGAACAAATTAGATTTTGATTCATCCTTGTTTTGCAGAGTTAAGCAAGTTTTTAACAACACTGATCAGATTAATAAACATAACTACTAATCAGAAAAACAGTTCGACATCCAAAAATTGCGGACTTGTTTAACCAATAAATAGTGATTTCAAGCCGAGGTCACATAATATACATAAGATCTACATCAATTTTATAAACAAAAGCCGAAGCTGACTAAACGAAACCTGTAAACTCCATAATCCAGTAAACTTATCTAGAGGTAATAAACATGGCAGAATAAATAACGGACAGAATGCATGCAGGATGTTAAAGAGTTAAGACATAATCTAGGTCAAGTTCAAAAAAGAAGACTTAATCTAGGTCCTCGCTTTGGAACGGCAGAGAGGCAGAGCCCAACCGAGTCTCTTCCTGGTCTCAATTGTCGTTGTGTATAAATCTAGTACATGCTAGTTACTTGTTCCTCCAACCCTTTTCACTCTTTTATCTATTTAAGAACCTTAAACAAAGACAGGGGAGGATGAACTCGGGTAAAGTTACCCCCAAGTTCAACAACAGAGGCATCACAATGAAACTAAAACAAAGTAACAAGCAAAAAAAAAAGCCCTTGTCCATGTCAGGCATAAGAAGCACTATTTTATCAATCTAACCTATATTTCTCACACTTCAATACACAAAAGAACACTATAAACCAGTGTTTGGTCCGACAAAATCAGCTATAAGCTGCTTTTAAAGACAAAGAAACTTCTCACATAAGGATATAAATTTACCGAATAAGCCACAAAAACTATCATTTCGCTCTTAGACATAGTAGATGAACATTAATCGAATCGAAAAAATAGCATTAAAATGAATACTAGTAACAAACAACAATTAAGAGTAGAAATAAGAACAAATTTTCAATTTCAAATAAGTACCAATACCATTTTCATCTAAAGCAATATAATGGTTCTAGTATTTCCAACAGATTTAAGGTAAACCAGCAGCAATTATAAATATTGTCATAATGATCTACCTCAAAACCCTAATAATACTATTAACTCATCATTCAAACAGTTAATGAAGACAAATACAAAACCCTAACTTGATAAAACGTAAAAAAAAATAAGAGCATAGGAGATAAAATCTGCATCCACCTTAAAACCCTAACTTGGTTCTGCGCCAGTGCCTTCGCTTCGCATTGTACCTGAAAACATTTACCCAAATCAGTAAATGTAGGACAAAATCAGTTGCTGAGATTGAAATCCAGAGAGAGAGAGAGAGAGAGAGAGAGAGAGAGAGAGAAGAGAGAGAGTGAACCTGATGGTGTTGTCAGTCCTCATACGGATCCAGTGAGGGATGGGCCTGTTTTGCCTCATCTTCTTCGCCAGTTTCTTCTTGATCATAAACGACTTGTGTGACGGCTGAAAAACACGAATCAATCAGAACAATTTGTATTCACTATTGAATAGGGTTAATAGATGAAGACAGTAAGGAAGCAAATTAGGTTTAGAGAGAGAGATGATTACCATCTTCGCTTCTTCAGAGCTCCTCCTCCCGCGCAGCAACAAAACAGTTGTGAAACCTGAAGAAAGGAGAAACCCTAAAATGCGAACTCATTTTATTTCCACAGCGACGGTCTGTATGGGTTGAAGGCTCGGGCCTTACTCCATAAGTAACCCATCACTAGAGCCCAATTGGTCAGGGAAATATCTATAGGCACCTCAAGTATGGCTATCTACTGCTTGCATAAACTTCAGTCGGTTCAGACTTTGGGGGTTCTATAAGCACTCTTTGTATACCAAGAGATGTGGCATGGTGAAGCTGAGAGCATCTAGTATTTTATTTGGGTAGGTAAACCGAGTCAGATACACGGTGGTAAACATGTCATCAACGTTTCCTCTGTTTCTCCTTTTTCTTTCGTCTCTCTCATTCATCAAGAATGCCTATTTACTTATTGCGGCTTTCTTTTTTTATTCATCATAATTTTGGCTTAACCATGAATAAGAATCCAATACTCTCCACTTAAGGGCGTTCAATACTCACATGGGTCTCTCCTTTATTTTCTTTTGAAGCCGCACACAAGATGTTTGTTAAAATGTTTGAATAGAAATGGTTATATCTAGAGTTTCTTTGTCCAGTTTGGGGCAATTACTTGGGGAGAATTGCTCCTCGCCGGAATCTGTTATTTAGGAGCAGATAATCGGTAGAAAGGTGAGCATCTGATTGTGGGCAGCTATCATGGATGATGATATAGAGAACATTGTTGATCTTATGGAAAACCTAATGGGGAAAGATAGTAATGGTAGAGTAAAACTTGAGAAGGGAGATTCGAAACCTGAAGACGATGGTAGGAAGTGTCTAGCAGTTAAACTTATCACTGAAAAAACTATGAACATGAATGTGTTGAAGGAGATATTGAATGGAGCTTGGAAGCCAATAGGAAAATTTTGGCTTAATGAATTCTATGGAAACTCGTACTTAATCAATTTTGAACTCACAACTGATAAGGAAAAAGTCGAAGAAGGCGCACCATGGTATATTCAAGACGATCTGTTGGTAATGGAAGGATGTGAAAGAAACAAACTTCCTGAAGATTATAAATTTCAGTTTGCAGACTTCAATATACAAATCTATGGCTTGCCAGTTGAATACTTAACTAAAGAGGCAGCGAAGAAGATAGGAGCATTAATTGGGAAGCCATATGATATTCAGGACGAGGAAGTCAACAAATGGGGAAGGTATGCGAGAATCAGAATTAGTATTGATATCACAAAAACCCTAAAAACGGAAGTGGAAGTTGATTTGTCGGATAACAAGCAGTGTACATTGAAAATCAAATATGAAAAACTGTTCAAATGTTGTTTCTATTGTGGTAAAATTGGGCATGTAATGGCCGATTGTGGAGTTCGAGCAAAAGTGAGAGAGGCGATATCAGATAAATGGTCGGCTGAGAAACAAGACAAAGCAAGAATCCTCTTACTTCCAAGATTTACAGATGACATGAAAGCAACTTTCAAAAGAAACCCTCGGTATGACAATGGGAAAATCAATGGAGAGAAGCGAATTGAAAGAAATAACAGTAAAATGACAATGGAGATGCCGAAGTACATTGAGAAGGAACAAGCAATTATAACAACACAAAAAGCAAATCAGTTAGCAAAAGAACCACACATGGAAGAGTCTAGGACCTTAAAGAAACATATATTTCCTATAGTGAGTACAGCAGGAAGCTCAGGAGATAGTATGTTAGATGAAGACACCACCACAGAGATAATAGTTCGACCATTTGTGCAAAACACATGGAGAATAAGGGAAGAGGAGCCAAAACAAAATCTGAAAAGGAAAACTGAGAATGTGAAGAGAGGTGAAGAGGGTAAAAACGATCGAAAAAAAGACGAGTTGGTAACCAAAAAGGCAGTGAAAATTAAAGGACCGATTACAATAAGTAATGTAGGAGATAAGATGCTTATCGATCAACATGGAAGTATGGACAACCAACAACTACAAACGGAGCTTACAACTAATGATAACCAGACTAATACTTGCATTACGGAGAACAAGGTTGATGGAGGACGGGCTTTGGCTTCTAAACTGTTAGGACCATCACGACATGACGGAAAGGAGGAAATCGGACACAAGCATAACTTATCGCAGAGAACATGGAAGAAATTAGCTAGAGATCTACCAAGAATATTGAATGAAGGAAGTGAACTAACAGGAAAACATACTAAAAGAGGTAGAGAAGAGGAAGAAGTGACCCTTTCGGACTACGTCGAAGGGGTCAAAAAATCTAGAACTGAGCAAAGTAGAGATGAACAACAACGGGTAAAGGCGGCCAGCCCTAAAAGGCCGCTAACTCAATGATTTTACAAAGCTGGAATTGTCGGGGAGTGGGGAATGCTCCGACAATTCTGTCCGTCAATTCATTCCTCCGGGCAATAAAACCAAGCATAGTTTTTTTGTCTGAAACAAAGTTATCAGCCATATCATCTGAAAGTTGGGTAAGAAAATTGAGTTACAAAAATCATTATATTGTTCCGTCTATTGGATTGAGTGGTGGATTGTGGCTACTTTGGGATGATGAAGTCAGTATTGAAATAGCTTCATCTTCTTCGAATCATATTCATGCTCGAATCAGGGAAGTTGGTACCACACAATATTGGAGTCTCCTATTAGTTTATGGTCCACCAAATAGTAATGATAGAGAGGTTTTCTGGGATTTTATGAGGGAGTTCCATAACCGAATACAGGAACCTTGGTGTGCTATGGGTGATTTTAATGCTGTTATGACCGATGTGGAAAAATGGGGAGGTTCAGGGCTGAATAGAGGTGCGGCAGAAAAGTTCAGAAATATGATCTCTGACTGTGAACTTATTGATATTGGATATTCTGGTCCTGCATATACATGGGTGAATGGAAGAGAAGTAAATACCCATATTAGAGAAAGACTAGATAGGGTACTTGCGAATCCAGCATGGAGACTCAAGTTCCCGGACTCACTTGTGAAACACCTACCTAGGTTTAATAGTGACCATGCACCAATTATATTAAATACGGTAAAACCAAAAGTCAGAGGACATATTCCGTTCAGATTTGAAGCACATTGGACAGTTCATGAGGAGTTTGACGATATGATGATGGAAAGTTGGGGTACAACAAGAGGAGGATTTATTCAAAAATTACCACAATTGGCTAGAAAATTAAAAGTTTGGAGTAGGGAAAGAGTGGGGCAGATTTTTAATAAGATAAAAGAGGCTGAACAAGAGCTACTCATAGCTCAATCTCGGCCTCCATCTCAATCGGCGATAGAAGAGGAAAATCAGGTTACTCAAAAGTTAAAGGAATTGAGGAAAATGGAGGAATTATTTTGGTTGCAGAGGGCGAAGGAACATTGGGTGCAGGACATTGATAGAAATACGAGATTCTTTCATCTTTCAGTTTTGAATCGGAGAAGGAAAAATAATATTATAATGGCCAAGTTGGAAGACCATTCATGGTCGGACAACCCAACTGAAATTTCTAACATTTTTCTTGATCATTTTTACAGGGCTTCTAGGGCGGAACCAATCTCAGCGTTTCCAGAAACACTTGTTCTCACAAATCGTCCATTAATGGCGAGTGAAAATATGGCAATAAGCATCCCCCCATCGAAGGAGGAAATTTGGCGAACTATCAAGGAGACGAAATCATACAAGGCTCCAGGTCCGGATGGGTTTTCTGCTATTTTCTACAAGAAGTGTTGGAACCTTATTGGTGATGAAGTCACGTCGCAAATTAAGATGATATTTGAATCAGGCCAACTCCCGGGTAATTTAAATCATACTAATATTGCTCTTATCCCCAAGAAGCAGAATCCGGAAAGACCAGTCGATTATAGACCAATTGCGTTATGCAATGTCTTATATAGAGTTATCACCAAGATTCTGACAAACAGACTTAGACCTCTACTCGGTAAGCTTGTTTCAGATGTACAAAATGCCTTTATTCCTGGTCGACAGATCTCGGATAACATTATAATAGCTCAGGAAATTTTTCATTCTCTCTCGAATACCACGGTAAAGGATGGAAATTTTGCTTTGAAAGTAGATATGGCGAAAGCCTATGACAGAGTAGATTGGCTTTTTTTGGGAGAAGTGTTGAAGAGATATGGTATTACGGCGAATACACATTCATTGATTATGAACTGTGTTACTACGGCATATTTTTCTATTATACTTAATGGCAGGCCGAAGGGGAAATTCTTTAGTGAAAGAGGGTTACGACAGGGTTGCCCTCTTAGCCCGTACCTATTTATTTTATGTTCAGAAACTCTTACTAGACTGGTGGTTCAGGCGGAAGAAGTTGGGCTATATAATGGGTTGAGAATCAATAGATATGCTCCGAGTGTTAGTCACCTCATGTTTGCAGATGACCTTTTCTTCTTTGGTAAAGCTTCAAACGAAAATCTAAATTCGTTAAAAAGCTTACTAAATGTCTATACAGATTGCTCAGGACAGAAAATAAACTACACAAAATCGGCAATACACTTGAGTGCTAATTGTGATGAGGAGAAAAGAGAGATGGTTAAGAATATTAAAAGGGTTAAGGAGATGGAGAATGATGATGTATATTTGGGCAACTTTCTTCTAAAGCCGAAATACAAAGTTTCGTCTTATGATTTCTTGGTGCAAAAAGTGGAGAAGAAATTATCGGGATGGAAAAGAAGTTCTCTATCACATGCGGGACGGACAATACTATTGAAGAATGAGCTAGCATCCATTCCAATTTATTTTTTATCGACGAATTTGGTACCAAAGGGAGTTACTCATAAACTTGAAAAATGTCAAAGAAACTTTTGGTGGGGACATAATTTAGAAAAGTCGAAGATGCATTACATCAATTGGGAACAACTACAAGCTACTCAAAAAGACGGTGGGTTGGGGATAAGAAAATTGGAAGCGGTGAATCTGTCTTTAATAGGTAAGTTGGTATGGAGATTTCTTACCGAACCTCAAGCTCTTTGGGTTAGGTTATTACGAGCCAAATACCTAAAACACAATGATTTCTGGAATTTCAAACAAAAACCGGCTACACCTTCAACAACTACATGGAAGAATATGTTAGAATTAAGAGAAGAAGTTCAAAAGGGGATCTGTTATCTAATTGGCAACGGAACAACAACAAGAATATGGGAGGATCCTTGGATCCCATCGTTGAGAGGGTTTAAACCGTGTAGAAAAAGGGAAGATGATGAAGGTAATCGGTTGGTTTATGTGAAAGAATTGATCGATGACCAAGGACAGTGGAAGAGAAGGCTTATCGAAACCACTTTTGACATTATACCTGCAAATGCAATCTTAAAAATCAACTTACCAATAAGAGATGCCGAAGACAAACTCATTTGGATATATACAGATAAAGGTTTGTTTACAAGTAAATCCTTATATACAACGATTATAAAAGATAAACCATCGACTTCGAATACTCTTGAACTCCCATATGGATTGACTTGGAAGAAAGTTTGGTCACGATTTAATCTAGCACCAAGAGTCAGAACCTTCGTTTGGAGAGTACTTCATGATGCGCTCCCTACGAAGAAAAGAGCCCTCAGATTTAACAATGAAATATCTAAACTCTGTGCTTATTGTAAAGAAGAGGACGAAGATATCGATCATATATTCAGAACATGCCGTATTGCACGAGAAACATGGATTTGTCCACCTTTAGAACTGAGATTGGAAGGGAGTAGGACTTTTATTGATATATTATGTGGTTGGTTATCGGGTAGTGAAGAAGAGAAGGTAATTGAGCTAAGGATATGTGTCGCTTGGTATTTATGGAAGGCAAGAAACAAATTTAACTTCGGTGAACAATCACACTGTAGTCGACAAATCATATTGGCTGCTGTTAGATTAAATGAAGAGTTCGAAGATAACAAAGAAGTGAATGGAGAAGATACCCAAGAAGCAGGGCACAACCCAAATTGGCAGCCCCCTGGTAGGGAGGAATTGAAAATTAATTTTGATGCTGGATATATCAATGGACAAGCCAGACTAGCCGCGGTTTGTAGAAATTTTAAGGGGGATTTTGTAATGGCTTGGGTGCAATCGGCAGATGCCTCGTCGGCCTTAGATGCTGAAGCAAAGGCAGCTGCTTTAGCTGTAAAGCTAGCTAAGGATCTACATCAATACACAAGCATCGTTGAAGGTGACGCAATGAATGTGGTATTGGCGTGTTCAGGCTTGGAAGATGATATACCATGGAGGATTAAACCAACAATAGTCGATATAAGAGATACACTGTAATTTTTAAAAAGTTATCGCTTTTCTTTCTGTCCTCGTAATGCAAATAAGGTCGCACATTTATTAGCACATGAAAATTTTGGGAACAACTATGATACGCCAATGGAATTGGTCGTAGTTCCTGAATGCATTGTAAGTCAGTTGGAGACGGATAAACCCAACATTTCTTTGACAATTTCTGAGTAATAAAGTTAGGCTAAGCCTATTTTCATCAAAAAAAAAAAAAAAAAAAGCTGAGAGCAACGTTCAAGAGTCAAGACACCCCTTCTGCCTATTTGGATGGATACAGAATTAGACATCCCACTCCGAGTGCTTATCATGCAATTGTAGGGGTAACGTGTACACGAGAGTCTCAAAAATTGACTCAGTCGGCGATCCTTGGAATTTGGGAGGGAATACCAATGGAGAAGGGGTGGCATTGCCGAAGTTGAAGGCACCCCTCGACAAGAAATTAAAAGGTCCAAGAAGGTGCAACCTCATCAAAACAAAGATTCAACCTAAAGGTGTATGGTAATGTTGATGGTCTTGGTCAAATTTGGACTCGAGAGGTTTTTGATAGACAAGTCAGCTGCTAAGAAGGGGTAAGAAATTGCAGTTGGAACTATGGTGTGAAAAAGGCAAGAATGTACCATGTCCATATACACTTAAGGTCTCCTTTCATTCGCAAAATGGGGAAAACTACAAAACAAAAGGAAAAAAGAAGATGAATTAAGTACCTTTAGATATTTATCATCAAAAAAAAAAAAAGTACCTTTAGATAATATTTTTACACTGAATATAATAT
Source organism: Eschscholzia californica (assembly GCF_041429995.1). Lineage (NCBI taxonomy): Eukaryota > Viridiplantae > Streptophyta > Magnoliopsida > Ranunculales > Papaveraceae > Eschscholzia > Eschscholzia californica. Next base: position 47,816,560 of record NW_028238472.1, read on the forward strand.
ACACTGAGCAATTGTGGACACCAATACGTAGACAAAACCACTATGCAACTACTAATGAAGTTGTTGGTGCAGAACAATTACGTTCATGTGCATATAATTGACTTTTACTATAGAAGATATCGAAAATTTTCAACTACTAAAGTACTTCCACAACGTATTAATGTTTGATTGTGGATACAAAATAAACCAATGAAGCATTTGTGGTAATTCTAGGGAGACTGGAGCTTTTGAGTAAAGTTTGTGTCTTGATGATCACGAGTTTGAGCAACAAAAAAAAACATTTCGATTTTTCTTTTCCTTCTATAGAAGCATTATTGAATGCATAAAGACCCAATTTCACTATAAATCCCCCTCACATTTTGTTACTTTTTCTCTAATTCTTTCCCAGAGATAGGTTGAACTTTTTAGAACATCTAATCTTCACATTTTTTTCGTTCTTTTTCTATTTCAGGGTTGTTTGCCATTCAAAATTTTCCTTCTCTCAATTCCACTCTAAGTAAAGGTTGAAATTTGAAAACTCTTTGTTTTTATTAAAAAAATAGAGAATAGTTGTAGATTTTCTTCATTTTTATCCTCCAAGTATTGTGTTCTTTTGTACCACACAAGTGATCTTCAATGAGCTATCTTCAAGAATATGATTTTCTATATTTTCTTGAGGTTGTAGTGTGGAAAATGAGATTTTTTTTCGTAAATAGCAAAATAAAATAATTAATCTGATTGATTATGGCCGACTAAAATTGCTTAAGAAAAACTCAAATTTTAAATGAAATTTTGTACTAAATTTGTCTTAAATTTTAGCTTCCTCTCGATGTCGATCCTAGGTCCATCAATGGTGAAGAGTGGTTGTTTGAGATTGTAGGCATAAGTAACACTCGCTGTAAAATCATTTATCGTCACATCCATTGACATATACACAAAATTTGAGCACTATTACTCGTGGGCATTGAATTTGAAAATGTTAGTGAATTTGCATAGGGTAAATTTTCAACGAGTCAAAAGATTATATTTATTTTATCTACTGAAAATTGCATTTGATGTTGTTTTTTGTCTTTTTTTTCGCATAAGAACAAATTATTAGATTAAAAATAAGAAGAAAATAAAAATAGTATATCCTTGGAATGGAAATAGAAAAGCACTCCCCAAAAAAGCTCTTGGCATAACCTGAAATGCAACCGTCCAATTGACAGTCCATGTGAGGAAGGAGTGAATGAAGGGGATGAATGCTGCAAGTGTATTAATTGTTTGTATGTAGATTTAATTTGATGGTGAAAGAAAGGGTCAGATATAGCAGCTGATTGAAGGACTAAGATATGACTCTCTTTTTTTCCTTTGACCAAAATGAAAATATCTCCTACTCTCCCTTGTCTTTTCCCCCTCCTCATAATTTCTTTGGTACACTAAGTTTATGGAAGCACTATATTTTTTAACCATTAGGTTGAACATGTGAATATATCAAAGAGTAGGTTTAAGGCGCTCTTCGGAAGTGTTATTGAGACCCTCCTCTAGGCAAATCTAAGAGGAGAATCCTTGGGAAAGGGGGCATCCGTAACACTTTCAAGAGGTGCTTTTAGAATTATCCTTTTATGTCTATAAATTTATTTGTTCATAAACATGTTTTTGAGAAGGTTTTATGCCTATATCTACTCTTGGTTCTTTTAAACAACGTGCAACATAAAAGTTGTTGTGTTTAATCAAATTTGGTGTTCGAAAAGTAACTATGATACTCGTTTCTAAAGGATTTTCAGGTTATTATGTTCTTTTATTCCTTTTAAACCCTTGTTTTCTTGTTAGAAGTGTTTCGCTTATCATCCAATTATGTTTAAAATTCTATGTGTTTTCTGCATTTATGTTTTAAATAGTTTTTGAGAGGTTTTAACACGTAAACCTACTCTTGGTTCTTTTAAACAAGTAAACAATCCACAACATATATATACTTTGTTGTGTTTTGATTAAACTTGGTGTCTCGTAAAATTTGGTGTTTGAAAAGCATTTCTGATAGTCGTGTTTTCAAGATTTTCAAAATTATTATGTTCATGCATTTCTTTGAAACCCTTGTGTTTCTTGTTGAAAGTGTTTGGCTTATCATCCAATTATATATGCTTACATTTCTATGTGTTTTCCTCATTTATGTGTTAAATAGTTTTGATGTACATAAACAATGTTTTTCAGGTAGCATACCCAACACTCCCCTATTGGTTTGAAAGTAACTTTTAACAGATATAATGGTATTATAGGGGAGAGATTTTTGTGCCATTATTTTTCTTAAGGTTAAAGATTTTTATCTTAAACAAAATTAACCATTTCAAAATAAGTTGATTTCTTAAGATACCGAAAATCATCTTTAAGCATTTCTAACCCTTTAAAAATAATTTTCACTTTTGTGTTTGGCCATGGTATGAAATCCAAGATCTAAAATTTAAGTATTTAGAGCCACTTCGATAGTTTAAAATATAATTTAACTATTTAAGTAAGATACTTGTCAAAAACTCGTCTATCTTGATAATATTGAAGTAGATTAAACCTAATTTGGTGTAACTAATGACAAATGTACGAAAAACATCTGTAGTTATCAGATATCCCATAATTGAAGTTCTCTTAAACAAGTCACACACGAAAGAAGATTCAAAAGGTCAATAGACGATATAAAAGCACAAAAGTAACTACACATGTGGAAATATAGTACTCTTTCATACATATGGTATAAGAAAAAAAATAAGTTAAGAAAAACAACATATATAGAGGAGAGGACAAGGTATATACACATATCGTTATCGGTTAAGTTAGTTAATATAAGAAGGGGAGAGGAGTATGGGTAGTGTGCACAATTCACATGGGTGAACAATGGATGTGGGTATGGACTATTACCAAAAAACATTAACCACCATTTTCTCTGTCTATACCCTGCATCCTACACTGTTCCATATGCTATTGTTTAGGTTTCTCTCTCTACAAGTTAGGTGTGTTGTTGTCAGCCCTTTCATCACACAACCGTGATGGGGTAACTCCCCACCTCACTCCCTTGTCTACCGTATTAGAATTAGACAAGGGAGTGTTTTTTCATTTTCAGTCCCTGCAAGTGTTTCAACTTTTAAGAACACCCCTACTTTTATGTGCCACATAGGCAAGATGGTGTACAAGGGAGTAAGGTGGGAGGGAACTTTATCATTTTTCTTCATCACAAGACTTTACCATAAATAAGGTAATCTAAGACCACTAGGTATCCTAGAATAATAATAATAATAATACTATCTTTCAACATCTTATCCTTTTCTATCTATAGATTCCTTATACTAGATAGTAGATAATCCTACTTGTGTGTTAAATAAATTTCAATCATGGTATCAAATATTCATACATGATATTTCGGAATCATGAATTTTTTTTACAAGTTCTTTATTTTACTAAAATACCCAATTATAAACAAGAACAACTTGCAGAGAAGGCGACATGTAAGAAAAAACACCACGAAAAACATTACTAGACAACTATCGTGACATGTCATATTCTCATGTCTTTAGCATTCTATCTAAATCGGTTCAAAATAGTTCTTAATATATCTTTAGCATTTTATCTAATTTCTCCTTCATGGATTACTAAAAAAAAATTAAACTAAGTGTCTTGGGAGTTATATGTAGCTTATGTGTACTTCAATATTTCAAACCTATTTAAGAAAAAGTTGATCAAGAAATTAATCAACATCAACACTATACAATGAAAGTAGAAGTTTTAGTCATTTATAAACTAAAGACTTAGTTTTATAAATTAAATTATATTGATTGAAATGGATGAGAGGTAATGAGCTCTAAAGAACCCCAAACACCACTACCTAACTAATCACATACCACCATTGACTAAATAAAATGTTCGTAAGACGTATACATACTACTACCTAACTAATTGCGTACAACCATTGAGTACATAAAATGCTCCTGCGCGATCTACATATAAATTTATCACATACATTTTGCTAAGTTCTTCGAATAATATTTGCAAAAAACCGATGAAGTGAGTGAGTCTTCAAATATAGGAAATTGTGGAAGAAAGTTATCCCTACCACGGTCTTTCTTTACGTAGTCGGCAATTTTTCACAAGATCTCAAGTATCGATACTTCATGAACGGAAGATCCACACATTAGTTAATAGGTGTTACTTATACAGGAGAACAGGAGAATCGGTTGAGCATATTCTAGTGCATTGCTCGTCCACTAAAGCCATATATATGAGTTATTTCAACTTGTTCGTCTCGTATCTCCATCTTAATAACTCTTCGATTGAACAATTCTTACCGAGTTGGAAAGTGGTCAAGCCGAATTCAATCCACCCTTTCCATTTTTCGTGCACTTCCCTTTGCTTTTTTGGGGACCATTTGGAATGAGCAGAACACTCTGGCATTTCGCGTTACAAAAGCTTCTCTTACTTGAAAGGTTAATTGGGTCGAGCATTTCTTTATCTGGCGCTAATCACTTCCTTGTTCCAAAACTGGGGGTCATTTTGTACCAATTGGGCTTAGTTGGTAATTTGTAATCCCCCTCGACACAATTTTTAAGAATACACTACCAATTTCTAAAAGTCCAAGACCTTTTAGAGTATACGAGATTGAAGATGCACAACCACTTAAAAAGCTCGTCTAGACACTATAACTTAAGTTCATATTATAATATTAATTTTTTGTGAAAATGATCTACCAAACTGTAAAGAAAAGAGACTTCAAAGTTTAAACAACTTGTTACCACCTCAAAACAACAATATGTGAACTGAATTTGGTCACTACCTATTCAATTCTTCATTCACCAAATAAAAGCAAAGATCCAAAAATACTTGAAAGAAATAGAAAAACATTATGGGTCCCATTTTCCTAATCTGGTCTATAAAGAGGCCAAATATGTAAATATAAATTTATAACAGAAAAAACAGAACCCAAACTCAACTATAAATACCCCTCACAATTCCTCAAACTTCCTTACTTGCATTTCTTCAACCTTTGATTAAAGCATAAAAACCCTCTTTCTCTCTCTCTCTTTTTCTAAAAACCATCTTTCTTTCTCTCTCTAGACCCAACACAAACACATTACTGCATTTGTGAAATTGAAAAAGTTTCTTCATACAAAATCATGGCAAGGCAACAAAATAAATACAGAGGAGTTCGTCAAAGGCATTGGGGTTCTTGGGTTTCAGAAATTCGCCACCCATTACTGTAAGTAATTAAGTATCATTATTTCAAACGTTTTATTTCCTCGAATTTAACGGTTTTAAAATAAACTAAAAAAACGTTTTATTGTTGCAGAAAAACAAGAATTTGGTTAGGAACATTTGAAACAGCAGAAGATGCAGCTAGAGCTTATGATGAAGCAGCAAGATTGATGTGTGGGACAAGAGCAAGAACCAATTTTCCTTATAACCCTAATCTTTCTCATTCATCTTCATCAAATCTTCTCTCTGCAACTCTTACTGAGAAATTACATCGTTGCCACTTAGCTTCACTTCAAATTATGAACACTAAACAGAGTAATCTTAAATACCCACAAAAATCTGACTCACTTAATGACATTGTTGGGAAATCTGATGAAATGGGTAGTAGTAGTAGTAATTGGCTGTCTTCTTCGTCGAAGAGGATGGTGGCTCCTCTGGTTCAACAAGGGGAGACTAGTAGTTGGGTTATGAATGGAGTCAAAATGGAGAATACCCAAGAATTCAAATTACTTGAAGATGATCATATTGATGAAATGATTGAAGAATTGTTTGATTCTGGTTATGTTGAATTTTCCCCTGGCTCTGGTTTGTAGTCAAAATTTTCACTTCTCTCATACTCTCTAGGTCTTTCTCTCTCTAGCTATTTCTGTTTCTTTCTTTCTCTCTCTCTCTTTCTAATGTAATCCATTTTAGGATCTTTCTTAGAATTGTGATTTAATGGTGGGGTTGAATCTAATGTACAGTGAATTAAGGACTTGTATGTTATTTTAAGAAAGTTTAAGTTTAACAAGTTAATGGACAGTGAATTAGTGGTATTATTAGAAGGATTCAATTTTTTGACTTTTAAGGGATTTTTTTTTTTTTTTTTTTTTTGTTGAAAAACTTTTAAGGGGTTAAAAAGCTGAAAGTTGATTTTGGTTGGAAATATTGCTGTTCCTCAATAGTTACTGAGTTGTTCTGGTTATATATATACTTTCACTTTTAATCATTTTAACCTCATCTCTCTCTCTCTCTCTCTCCAACTGGAAATTTATAAACTTTTTTCCTTTGAATAGTTGGGGAGGAGATGAAATGATAGAGAAGAGCACTGAATATTTAGGTCATAACTTGAAGCAGCTTTGCAGTATTTATCCAGAATCCAGGTGATGACTTATATGATGTTCTTTGGTCATGTGCTATATTTTAGTCTTTTGACTATTCAAAACGAGGGTTTGAATTTCTTTTTGGAAATGACTTTTTTGAATATTTACTACAGTGGTTATTACATAAGTATTTATACATCGATACATACAATGTGATACACACGATAACTGCAGTATTACTACTAGTCTAAAGCTCCACAAATTAAATAACATGAAGTCTACATAAACTACTTTATTTATAATCCACGTTTAATATTCCTGGATTTGCACTTCTATAGAATCGAAACTGGGACCTCCGCATTGCGGATTACATAAGCTTCCCAATTGGGGCTACCAAGTAAAGTGAGATTCACAATGGGTGTGAGATTCTACCCCTACTAAACAAGTGGATGGATAACATAATACACATATCAACCCTAGGCGGGACAAGGTTTACCCTTACATTTTGTGATGGACTTTAGTTTAGAGGATCAAATTCGACCCTCAAATCTTTCAACAACAAAAAAAAAAAAATTCGACCCTCAATTCCTCGGCTCATATTCAAAACATCAAAATCGGGTGGTTAAATGAAAAATGATTCCCTAATATCTCTCAACTTTTTACTGTCAATTTCCACGGATGTTTTAGTTAACCTCGAGAGATTTATTGGAAGTGTCTAGCGAAGGGTATCTTCTCTCCATATTGCCATTTGAGAGAAGAGTTTGGATTTAAGGCTCATTGACGAGATCAATCACTTGACCGGAAACGTTTTAGTGTCCTGGAGTTAGACTAGTGAATTATCATTTATCATGTTCTTTCCCAAAGGTTGCTTCCAGATGCTCGCCCTTGTTAACATTACTTGGTCATTTTTTTGCGACAAAGTTGCATAAACGACATAAGCTGGATTCTTTGGTAATCTTGATCGACGTTGCTCAAGTAGGTGCCTACCTCAAATCATTGATACAAATAAGAACTCTACTATTATATGTGCCAATTTTTCTAGGTTATAATGTTATGTTGCTGGAGAAATTAGTCAAAAACGCGCAAATAGTGTATGCTAGCCAGCTAGATGCGAGTTTTCCGAATACTATATGATAATGTACGATTTTCTTCAAATTTGTTTTGTTTTTCCCTTTCCTTTTGACATTGGTGAAAGATTATTATAACTGCAAAAGCAAAAGTACCTTTTGTATGCTTTTCTTTTTTATAATGGACTAACTAGTAGGCATAATCTTCATCAAAAAAAAAAAAAAAAAACTAGTAGGCATAAGCTTCTTGTGAATATATGTTGTTTGCCTCCCAATTCTCATACTTTACAGTTTTATGGATTCTTGAGTTTACTCTATTTATGTTAAGTCAACTAATTAATCATTTTGTTTCATGCAACTAACAAAATACTTTATAATCCCACTTTTGTCAAATTCCAAGGGCATTCTTAGTTTTACAATATCTAAAGACTACACATTTAGAGTGTAAATCAAATGTGATGAATCTGCAAAAAAAATTGTATCGAACAATTCTACTAACGCAGTCAAGTGTTTGATCTCAAACTGATACGCCACAGGTGCCTATACAGTCCACAATTTTTCTTCTTAACCACTCTTGCAAAGTAAATTTTTTCTTTTTAGTCAGACTGCATATGCATTTTTGGAATGAAATTATATGGTCATTTTGATCATAATTTGTATACTTCATTGATTAAAGTAGGCTATTGAATCCACAATCATTGAATTTGGGTAATTAAAGGTACAAATAATGTAATAAATCTGTCGGGCTTTAGGCCACTTTCATGTTATTTATTTTAGACCTCTTTCATTTATTGGTTTAATTTACGCGGTTATCGTGCTTATCGTATCTTCTTGTATATCAATGCCTTGCAACGACTAACGTAGATCGTAGTCGATTTCTCCCAAAAAAAAAAAAAATTGGAAATACATATAATATTGTGTATACAAATGGTATACTGGGAGAGAGCATACCCACAACTAAGGAAAATCGGATAAATTGATAAAATAATAAATACAGGCTCCTTAATATGGGAGTTCTTTTTTGTGGTTTTGTTGTGAAGGAGAAGATGAAGTATATCAATCTCAATCTAACTTCATGATTATGAGCCAGCTATTTGGAATTTGATTTTGTTCCCCACATTAATCAAAACCCTAGATATCAAAATTAAAGCATTTGATAGCCTTATTATTTCCTTTTGCTTTTACTTCATCAAAGTGGGTTAATTAGAAAATCACATGTTATTGAACCTACAAATTATGATTAGTTTGAATTTATTTGCTCCAAGAAAACTTGGTGGCTTTTGTGAAATTCAGTTTCACCCTAAAGCAATTGGATTATATTAAAAAGAACAAGAAGAGAAAAAGAAAGTTATAAAAACTATTGCCTGAACCAAAATAATTTGGTCTAACGGCCAAAAATCCAGTACAACATTAATGTGGTCATTTCGCAGAAACTTATAGGGTCAAATGACAGTTTTGGACCAAGTATCAGCCGAAGGCGTGTACATCCAATAATGTCGAAAGTGCCCTCCCTAAGTAAAACACGAGGGTTTCATTTTAATTTTTCATTTCGTGTCTGAATCCACTTAACTCTTTCTCCTTCCACTTTCTTCCATTGAAGAGAACCAAACCTATCGACGAAAACGAAGTATTAAATCACACAAATCGAAAACAAAGGATGCTTCATTGATCCGATTCGTCTTTATTTTTTCTTTCTCTTGTTAGAAAGTAGATTGATTTGTAGATCTACGTTTCTTTTTATCTTCTACCACATATTCTATTAACATGGATTTGTGTGTTTAGTCGATAACCTCATTTTTGCATGTATTCTAGTTGTTAACTGTTTTTTCCTCTCTGCCTCATTTTGTTTTATTGCATTAAAAAATAAAAAAAATAAAAAAGATGACAAAAGTTTGTGTAGTTTTTCTTTCACACATTGCAATTTGCAAATATAAATGGAGAACTGTGATATTACTTGCCGTGTTTATTAGAGACTTTCAAGTCTTGCTCAAATTATTGATCACTCAATCTATATTGTAAACCTTAAATCACTTATACTTATTTCAAATATTTGCTAATAGAAATGAAAATTTTGGAATGCACTATAAAGGTCTCCAATATAAAGTAGGGTTATTTCCCTAATGGCCCCCAACTTTGTGACCAGCTTCCCGCCTGGCCCCCTACTTTACAAGAAATACCCATATGGCCCCCTTTCGTTATAACACCGTTACTCTCTCTCTCTCTTCTATTTCTCTCTCCTCCAACATGTTTTCTCTCTCTGCCACCTCGTTAAAACCAACTCATCATCTTCTCCGGGAAGGTCGCCGACCGACCAATTTTTCGGCCGGCGACCTTCAAACCTAAAAAAAAAAACAATTTTTTTTTTATTTCATCTCTCCTCTCTCTCTCTCTCTAAAAAAACATTTTTTTTCACCACCTCTCTTTATCTCTAAACTCCGGCGAAGGGTAACCCCCTTCGCCGGAGGTCGGGAGACCTTAATTGTCTGCCGGAACAGACCTTCACGGTCTGTTCCGGCAGACCTTTAAGGTCTGCTCGAGCAGATCTCAAAGGTCTGCTTGAGCAGACCTTCCCGGAGAAGATGATGAGTTGGCTGGTTTTAACGAGGTGACAGAGAGAGAAAACATGTTGAAGGAGAGAGAAAAGAATTGAAAGAGAGAAAATAACAGTGTTATAACGGAAATGGACCATATGAGTATTTCTTGTAAAGTAGGGGGCCATGCGAGAAACTGGTCACAAAGTTGGGGGCCATTAGGAAAATAACCCAATAAAGTACCATACAAAGAAAAAACAGGCACAAAAAGTTCACCTCCCTCTAAAAAGTGGTCAAAAATCAATAATGATTTATCTAATCTAGGATGCAAATGTTATTGAATAGAATAGAACTATTTGAACAAATAACATTGAGAAATGACATCAACTGTCCCTATAACATAGTAGTTTTCTTTAAATCTTTAAGAAATCAAGTATATTTGTCAACCCATGATCTGTAGTACCTACTTGTTCAAATAGTATTACTTTATTGATAGGCTCATATTTGGGGAAAATCATTTGGTTTTAACCCCTATCATAAACCCCAAATCATGTATTTATTTATTTACTATTATATGCTATTCATTATTAAGAAATGTGGGGTTTTATTGAATCATGAAAGTATGAAGGCTAAAGAAGTTTGAAATATCACTCAAAATCTACTTTGATATAAGATTAATGCATTATAGGAGTTTTTCGATAAGCTAGTTGTTGAAAGACAAGAGGATGAGAAAACATTCTTATTACATAATTTTCCTTTTTCTATTCTTTTGTATAATTCCCATTCCTTCACATGGGCATCAAAAATGAGAAAATAATTGTTACCATGTGCAACCTTAGCAAGAAAAATGTAAGAATGGTTATGTGAAATGACAAAATAGTGGTCTATTTTGTTTCATGACAATGAAATGTGAGAGAAACAAGGAATCAATTCACACATCTTACTTGAGAGAGTACCACTAAATGATATTCCACCATAAGTATCCATATTTCTTCCACCTCTCAGTATGGATATAAATGTGAAGTTGGCCTAAGACAGCTTTCAATGATCAAATTCTTTTAACTTATAACAATCTAGATCATTTTACATGTATTCATGAATGGTAAATGTATGACTCTAAAATGTAAAGACCTTAGAGATTGACTGTTTTTTGAACTAGCAACATGTTGAGACTATAAACGTAAAGACTAGACCGGCTGAGCTAACTTCTAGACTCTAGTGTGCATATTATTACTACGATCTTTTTTTTTTGTTGATTTTTCATTTTCTTAACCATACAATCTTAAAAATTTACATGTACTTACTAAATCCATAGGCCATGAAATGTAAATGATCAAATACGAACGTCAATAGTTATCGTAGAATTCTTACAAGGGCTTGTGCAATAACAAAAATGGGAGTGCCTATGGCTCACTCTATTTAAGCATTATCACTAAGGATCATGTGGGCGCCTATAGAAACATTCATTGGGCTAAGCTCTAAGCACAAAGGTTGGGCTAGGCCCAAAGCCTAGAATGGCAACTCGGTTCAGATTTGAGCAGAAAAGCACATGAATTTAACAAAATAGGGTATGAAAATGTGTATTTGTGTACCTCTCTATCTTGTTAGCATACTTGCCTTGTACAAGCTCTTAAAACTATTGAAAATTGTCACATCTTCCTACACTCCGAGTACACTTGTTCGAGAGACAGTACCATTCATGGATAAATCCTTTGTTTTTGAAAATGAAAACTTAGAATACGGAAAATTTGACTTCTAATAAATTTTTGGAAAATTTATGTACTTCAACTTCACCATATTTGTTGCAGCATTGTGAAAAGGTATAATGGGAATTGATTTTGCGAACCCAAACCCTCTCTCGATAAAATTTCACCGGATACCAGTGTCTACATCAAGAACAAAACACTAAATTCCCATAATCCCTTGACTTCTTTAAAAATGTATTAAGAATTGATGAAATTTTGGTGAAATGTTTTATTTTGATAAGGATTACAACACCTAGATAAGTTGGAAAGATGTATTATTGAGATAGAATCATGATTTGTATATCATATCAAAACAAAAACCCTACCTTTCTTTTGATATGCATTGATACACCAACCATACCCATAATATATAATGAGAATTCATTTGGACGTTTCTATCTCTCTCGCTCAAAGATACTCGCAACCAGGGACGGATCTACATGCAGGCCAAAGGGGGCCATGGCCCCCCTTGACTTGCCGTAAATTGTTTTAGAAATGCTGATTGCTCTCTAGTTTTTCGTATAAATAAAGTTCGAGTCATACATTATTACATATATGTAGCGTGGGTGAGATGGTAGAGGTTCGAGTTTCAGACGTGAGACACCTGGGTTCGAGCACTGGTAGACTTAGATTTTTCACTTTTTTTTTGTTCGGCCCCCCTTGACTACTACTCCTAGTTCCGTCCCTGCTCGCAACTCATGTAATGTCATGTCGAATGATTATAAATGTTTTTTTTATACATATATATATTGTCATATTCGGACACTGGTCTCTCTAGAGTAATTAAGAAACACAAAATTACCATTCAAAGTTAGTTCCATAGTTAGAAGGTGGTCCATGCCTATGCTTAGAAGCTCAAATTGTATTAATATAACTCAATTTAATATGTTGTTGTACGGTTGTTCCCTGGTTTATTTTCATTGATAATTGTTACTTACTGTAAAATATTTGAAATCAAGAAAATAAACAAATAAGAAGTTTCTTTAGGGTTATAAAATATTGATCATATCTAACCCTAAACAGAGAGGGAATCTTAATAATTGGTGTAGCTTTGAAGCTACAAGTCGCCTTACAAAATTAATTAATTTCAAAATATATTTCAGTTAATTTGAAATTGATTGTGGAAGTATGAAATTTGTATAAATTCTTTAACTAATATTAAAGCAACTAATAAAAAAACAAACTTGTTTTAGTGATTAGTTGGGTCAAAACTGATGACATTTTTTACGACTACAAAAATCTTTATGGTGGAACTTACTATAAGGTCATCACCAACCCTAACTTCAAAATTTGTTACTAGTGTTTCGGATGAAAAAATAAATACCTACTTGATGTGGATTGGAGACCTACAAAAACACCATCAAGGCATCAACCAACCCATCAATGTACAATGTTCTATTTATAATACTCATTTAATGTCCATGAAAATTAGCGGAATCGGACCTAAGTCGGTGAGGCCCAATGATTTTTCAAAAGTAAGGCCGACTTCTCTGTAGATAAAAACTTAGGTGCACGTCCTTTATGTAAAATCGGTGCTCCTGTCGACCTCTATACATGCATGACACATCCAAGCATCAAATAATGGATTAAGAAATATTTATGTACCTTATTAGAGATTTTATCTCAAATGAAAAATCAGTTGGGAAGAACTGATTATTTTCTAAATTATGGAAAAAGAAATAGAAGATAACATTAAAATTTGGGTGCTTATAAAGTGTTTAGGCCAATTTCTATAGGCCTTAGTCAAACTAATACGTCGTCTACATATAGCACACCGTTGGATGCTTTTAGCTGCACCCTATGCAAATTTTGACCGAGAAAGACTGAGAGTACACATTGGGGGTTTACTTTTCGGGTTCTTTACGAGATGCACCATCCAATTGAATCACACCATATTTGTTTTTCTCTTTTTTCCTATAGCAACGGACGAGCCATTGGAGGGCCGGTCCGCCCCCTCTATCCGCCCTTGCTCTTTTTTTCTGCATAAGACTGCAGACATGTTGATGGTGAGTTTTGTGGGCCAAATCCTAATTTCTAATAAGGGGAGAGTGCTCTACTGTATGATAGTTTGATGGCATAGTTCAAATTGTTGATTTGGTTTATAGCTTACATTGACTTAAAAAGTCAGGTCAGACCGACTTAATTCATAAATATAGAAGTGTCTATTGGATCGGGCAACTAGTCTTCACTCTTTAGCTAATTAAACTTAAGAAATGTTATATCTCCTTGAACTTATCTACTGATTTTATAAATTCTATCCTTTCTTAGATTATGTTTCCATTTTTTTAAATATCCTAAGAAACCCTTACGGAGTTTTTTTTTCTTTGGTTTGTTTAACCTATATTTTTCTTTTCCCATGACTGATGGTAACACGTGCGATTTCTCGCTTTTTAGTTGTGAGCTTTTTAAGTACATGTAGTAAAATGTGATTGATTAAGTTATTTGGTCAAAATTAAAGTACAAATGGTCCTAAATTAACACTTTCCTAGCAAGAACCAATAAAGACATTTCAACCAAAAAAAAACCCAATAAAGACACCTTAAATGTTGTTCTTTTACTTTTTCTCATAGAAAAATCTTTTATTTTTCTTTTGCTTTGAACAAAATATAATTTTGCTACTTCTTTTTAGATTAATTTTCATTCACACTTTAGAAACTACTCTCTTTTTATCTTTCTTAAAAGTCCAAACCCCCAAGAGTACTTACAACAACACTACTGGTCTACTTCTACTAATACTTGGTTTGGAATTAAGCTGACAATGAATAAAAGGGAAGACCTTTAAAATCTAGAATTGTCAACACATGGTGGCTGGGAACATTGACTTCAATCAATTAGGTTTTAACACTTCTTTCTTTGAACCCTCTTAATAAACCGTCAAGTTTGAAGTCAATCCCTGATTATTACGTTTGTAATCACATAATGGCTTTATGATTTTGGATTTTTCTAGTTTCTTTGTTATTTCCTAACATTTCTATAGTTGCATATAAGTTCAATCCATCACTATCCACTTCAACCGTGATATTTTACCGATTTTATGTCGGCAATACTCATCAAGTGGTGAGGCATGATTTAAAGAAATGAATTTTACTTCTCTCTTTAAATTTTGTATGTTCCAGTAACTCGGGTCAGAATTATGCTGAACATATTGAAATGATTCTTATGGAATGTCAACAGACGTCTATTATCGAATTCAACCGACCCGATAGTACTTATTTTTTGGAACGTCTAGTGTCAAAGTCATTGAATGTGTAAGTCGCCAATTCCTAAAACGGACTATGTAATGAAGTTTATCTGCTGGGTTACGGAATGATGACTCTTTATTTATTATTATTTTTTTTAGTTTTCCTTCATTTTCGTAAAAAAAATCTCAATTTATCATTTCAATTGCCAAATAGCCATACACTTTAATTTTTAATAGTAATTAGAAAAATATCAATTAACAATCTTATCTCAAATTCTCTACTTATATTAAGATGCACAATTTTTTTGAAAGAGTTAAAAAATTCCTTCAATTTGAAAGTCTCATTTTTCTTAATGTTGAAAGAAGCTAATGATGTCATTAGCATAGTCCAATATTTCTTTTTTATATTATCTAGTTCAATTTTATCAGGATTCATGCTACCTGGATCATGAGATCATTCATTTTCAATTGAGTGTTAATTATGAACTGTATTAAAATTGAAATGTATAAAGTAAATGCTTAAAAAAGTAAGGAAGTAAAGAAAAATATATATCTTATTCAATTTTACTTTCATTTATTTTCTACCAACGGGCAGCCACATCGTCATTCGGAATTTCTCGTGTGAAATTTCAGGTCATCTGGACTTTTCCTCAAGCCAGAGTCTTAATGAGGTCTTTGTTTTTAGGGTTATTTCTCAAATGACCCCAACTTTGTGACCAGCTTCCTGCCTAGCCCTCCACTTTAGTAAATATTCTCATATGGCTCCCTTTTTTCGTTGTGTTTAACTGTCCGTTACTCTCTCTCCTCCATCTCATTTTCTCTCTCTGCCAAGTCACCTATCACGCCACATCATCATCTTCTCCGGCAGAGGTCGCCGACCGACCAAATTTTCGGTCGGCGACCTTCAAATATAATTTTTTTTTTATTTTCTCTCCTCTCTATCTCTCTCTAGAATTTTTTTTTCCTCACCTCTCTCTAAAAACTCCGGCGAAGGGGATTTCCCTTCGCCGGAGTTAGGTCTGTTCGTGAGCAGAGCTAGGTCTGTTTGTTTTTTATATTTGAAGGTTGCCGGCCGGAAATTTGGCCGACCGGCGACCCTGCCGGAGAAGATGATGATGTGGCGTGATAGGTGACTTGGTAGAGAGAGAAAATGAGATGGAGGAGAGGGAGTAACAGACAGTTAAAGATAACGGAAAAGGAGGTCATACAGGAATATTTGCTAAAGTAGGGGGCCAGCCAAGAAGCTGGTCACAAAGTTAGGGGTCATTTGGGAAATAACCCTTGTTTTTATGTAGCTGTACTTGTTTAACTCATTAATTTAAATTCGAATTTGGATCGTGCGACTCGAATGGATGAAAATCAAACCAAATAAGTTAGTCAGGCAACTCAGACATCACAAGTCAGATACAAAAAAACACTTTTACGTATGTTCATGTTAATTCAAACCTCAAGTTAGATTTCAAATATGACTACGAAAAAAGAAAACTTTTCTCCCAATTCGACTAAAGCCGTATCGTCCCTTAGTTAAAAGAAATTTTGTATATTTTCCATCGGTTGGAATCAAAGCAGACTTTGGCTTAGTTTGTCAAACTCAGAAACAGACACTTCGGATTAGTTTGTCAAACTCAGACCATTAAATTTTTCTCGTCGAGCTGTTAAGTTTAGAGCACAAACTGACTCGAGAGGAAGGAAGGTCAGTTGATAAGGCATGCACTCCAAAACCCTGGAGGTCCAAGTTTTGATTCCCAGCGGATGTGAAATTCATGGTTTATTGAACTTGGGTTATTAAGGTATAAATAAAGTAGTTTAGTTGAACTTTAGCCCCGTACTTTAGTTTGGCTTTAGGTAGTTTAATTGGGATTTGAACCCGTAAGGGTTTAAATTTGGTGGTTATCGTGGTTATCACATCTTATTGATGTCCATTTCCAAAAAGAAATTTGGACAAAGTTTGGTTAATTTAAGCACTAAACGGCAGAAAAGAAAAATTAGTTTAAGCACGAACTGTGAAGTACCATCACAACCTCGAAAAGAATAGTTGTTGAGGCATACACCTTAACTATTTGTACTGTTACATACTTACATGATGGGTGTGAAATGTCTTAAGGAAATAGAATGTGTTATCATCTCAACTAAGCACTTTTTCGTCTAATTCAGTTAATCGAAAGAAAGATTATTGATAGTCGATACTCACTTATTTTCTATCTCGCTGTAAATCCGAGAAAGGAACTCTTCTAATTTTAGAGTAAATCGAGACTCTGTTTTAATCATGACAAAACAGAGAGAGATCGTGATTTCGATTCAAACCAGAATAAAACATCATCAAATTCGATTCGGTGGTAATACGTGTGTTTCTCAACCAAAAGAATCACGGTTTTGTTGTTTGAAAAAAAAAAAAAAAATTTCTAACCTAAAACCAATTAAATCAATTGGAAATAAGACTTGGGCTACTAGACTACTACTTGGGTGTTTCTCCTTCATTGATGATGCCAAAGGTTTTATCCTAAAATACACATTTAAACCATTAGAATCATGAGTTGGGACTTCATCTAACAAATCCAGCTACCATCTTAAATGTCATTGACATTTATCTATATGACTATTTCCATACATACACATTTGAGATAAGATTGGGATCATTGAATCTCTGGGTGATTAGCTAAAATCGCTGGTTTTCAGTTACCTAATTAATAATTCAAGATCAATGAGGTGGCCCATCCTTAGACTATGGAACCATTTCACTTACAAATTTTGAGTTATTGGATCAATAAAAGACTAAGGTATAATGATGTAGAAACGCAGCGGAATTAAAGATATGAAATAACTAAATAAGAACAATGAAATTAAAGATCAAATAACTCTAAATAATAAACTTTATTAAAACTTCAATGGGGTTTTTCTCTCAAATCTGAAAATAATAGACAAACTAGATATCCCTCTTATAGGGTTTTGGACTTTCCTAGATAGACTTGAATTAGAATTCCTAAATAATTAAATACTGCAACTTGCCTAAATAACTGGACTAACTCTGGACCTTTCCAATTATTGGAAATATTAAAATAGCATAATTCCTAAACCAAAATTAATTAATAAACATACTAAAATAAGAACTTTCTAAGTCCTCTCTCCTTGGCCGGTTGGACCATGACCGGGTCCGGTCATGGAATTAGTCTCCATGCCGGGTGCCCCTGCATCAGCATCCTCTTCCCTCAAGAGGTTCGTCCCGAACCGTTTGTGAAGAGAATGTAATTCCTCCGATCCATCTTCAATTGGTAATAATGTCACAATCTTCTTCTTCCATGGAAATTCATAAACATTCGAACGACCACGGTAAGTGGCATCAACATCAGATTCCCATGGCCGTCCTAATATGATGTGGCATAAATCCATATCTGTAACATCACAATTAACTGTAGACACATAAGAAGAACCAATAGAAAGATTAATAGTACACATATGATCAACTCTTGTAGTAGTACCGGACTGAATCCAAGCTGTTTTATATGGTGTTGATTTAATCACTGTAGGAATACCCAAGAAATTGACTAGTTTAGTAGAAATCAAATTCTCTACACAACCATTGTCAATCACAATAGTACCAACTTTATTCAGTACTGTTCCCCGTGTAACGAACAAATTCTTTCGTTGAGATAAATTCCTCTTGAAAGGTGTGAAAAGAACTCATCGAGTGAGTAACATAACCCTATCACCATTGTCGGGAATAGTGTTAATTCGTTCAAATTGATCCTCGTCTGTATCCGAATCAGCTTTCTTTTCTACCAAATTAGCTTTACCGCGAGAGGGGCAAGCATTAGAATAGTGGCCTGTTTCAAAACAACGATAACACTTAACTGGTGGAGGCTTTTTATAAGGATTTTCTGTTAGTGATTTAGTACCGTCTTCCGCCTGCTTTGATTGATCTAATTCATCTGGTAGAGTTCTGACTGTTTGATTTCTCGTACTATGTCCTCGAAAAATTGAACGTGAATCAGATTCAAAAGACCGAGCTACACTAATACATTCAGAAACCGAATTAAAAGCTCTCAAATTAACCAAATCTTTAATATCATTACGAAGTCCGTCCTTGAATTTTTCTACTTTCATTGACTCTGAATCTGGGAGATTAAGTCTAGTAATAAGTCTTTGGAATTCCGAAGCATATTCCTCAACGGAACGTCTTCCTTGGCGGCAACGTAAATAATCAACACATAGTTGGTTCTCATAATCCGGAGGGAGAAAACGGGAGAACATTAATGGTTTCAATTCTAACCATGAAGAAATAGGTGGAAGGTTTAATAAACGACGATTCTCAGATTCCTGTTTCCACCAAGTAAGAGCAGTTTTAGATAAATAACCAGTTACACAACGTACCTGTTCAGGGCCTTCAACTTGCATAACATCAAAAAATATCTCAAGTCTAGAGACGTAATCCAAAAAATCTTTAATATTAATCGAACCATCATATGAAGGTACCTCCATTCGAATACGGTATGATGAACTAGGATTTGGAGATTCGATGTCGGTGGGTGGAATGTAGTGATCACGTTCGGTTTGGTTGCTTTGTACTCCCAAAGTTTGTCGTTGTTGTATGTTGGTTGGACGGGTGAGAGTGGTAGTAAGGTCACGGTTTAGAGAATTGGTGGAGAGGTGGTCTCGGTTTCGGTTGACCGGGTGGTTTTGATGACGTTGGTTGGTAGTGTTGTCGGGTTGGAAAGGGAGGTTGTGGTGTGGTTCGGTTTCAAGGGGGCGACGGTGTTGTGAAGGTGGTGTGACCGGATCAAAAGGTGTGGTGGTTGATCGTGTTTCGGTATGAGGGTTGTATTGGTAGTGATGTTGATGGTACGGTGGGTTGGTTTCGATTGGGTTTGTTGGGAATGATGGGTATCGGTTATACGGGTAAAGGGTACGTGGGTCTTGTTGGGTCGTAACGGTTCCTAAAGGGCCAATTGGTTGGGTTAGGTTGGTGATGTTTCGGTTGTTGGTTTGTGGAGTGGTGAGGGTATTGTGATCGGCCGAGAGGTGGCTCTCGGGTGGTGGTCGATGTGGTGTTGTCGTCGGCTCGGGGAAGGAGAATGATGGTGGTGTTGAAGAGTGGGTATAGGGGGGGTAGCTAGGTGTTGGAAAAAATGTGTTTGGTGAATAGGAGGTGGTGAAGGGTGGTGTTATAATCGGTGGAGGGTGGCTAATGGTGTGGCCGAAGAGTGGTGTCGTCGGTTCGGAGGAGAAACCTAGAGGGGGAAACCGAGTGGTTGTGGTGGTGGTGGTGCCCGTTAGTGGTGAGGGTTGATGTGTGATAGTGGTAGGAGGTGGAGTTTGGTTTTTACACATACCTTCAAGTTGTTTGGAGATGATGGTGATTGAGTCATTGAGTTGATCGAATCTTTTATCGATTTTGTCGAATTTTTCTGTTGTTTCCTTCTTGTACTCATTGAACCCTTCTTCCAATTTTCTTCCTGCAGATAGCCCTTCTTTAATGTTGTCCCATTCAGAAGAGAAAGTTGGTGATTTCTCCTTAGTTGGTGTAGTAGTAGTAGTATTAACCATGATGATAAAAGTGATGAAGAAAAGAAAAAAAAATTATGGCTCTAGATACCACTTGATGTAGAAACGCAGCGGAATTAAAGATATGAAATAACTAAATAAGAACAATGAAATTAAAGATCAAATAACTCTAAATAATAAACTTTATTAAAACTTCAATGGGGTTTTTCTCTCAAATCTGAAAATAATAGACAAACTAGATATCCCTCTTATAGGGTTTTGGACTTTCCTAGATAGACTTGAATTAGAATTCCTAAATAATTAAATACTGCAACTTGCCTAAATAACTGGACTAACTCTGGACCTTTCCAATTATTGGAAATATTAAAATAGCATAATTCCTAAACCAAAATTAATTAATAAACATACTAAAATAAGAACTTTCTAAGTCCTCTCTCCTTGGCCGGTTGGACCATGACCGGGTCCGGTCATGGAATTAGTCTCCATGCCGGGTGCCCCTGCATCATATAATCTTTTACACAAATTTTAACTAATCTAAATTTAACAATAAGAACAACTAAAACTTACATTTTTACTATTTGCATTTTAGTCAAAGCACCTCAAAACAGATACACCAAATTTTTGATTCTGCAAGCAAATAGATATATGCAAGAGTCCAAACTAAAGTATAAAATTAGTTAGATAAGAGTGGTATACATGTCTAGGGTGTTCAGTTTAGTCCTTTTTTTGTTGAAAGGGTGTTACACCGTGGTCTAAGCATGCTATAGTTGTTATGTTTCTCGTACTAGTCGATTATAAACATAAAGGTTGTATAGAGTCGGCTAAGTATGTACATCGTATCTAAATAACTGAGATAATTCATGAAATTTGATAGTTGTTATCAGACTCTAACTCCAAATGTACGACTATTCAGATACAAAACTGTTAAACTGCTTCGAGCATGGTCAATGTCTTCTTTTCTTTGAATCAGAAGTTTTCTCTCCTATAGCATAAGTCCATATCTGAAAAAACACGATAATAATTCTTACCACTGGATGAGTATCTTCACCATATTTTGAGGATAATCATACGAGAAAACCAGATAATAAAAAAAAGGGTCCATGGGTTTTAAGTCCAAAATAAAGTTCAAAAAGGGTTTAAAGTCCAATCTTCTCAAAAAATAGGTTTTTAGTCCTTTTCTGTTTTGAAGAAACATTGTTGATACATAATGTGTGTTATGTATAACACATATAAAAAAAATGAAATAAAGTATGAAACTTTAACAATAAATAACAGGTAATTTATGAAACAAAACAAGAATCAATAAACAGAAAAACACTTTAATCTTGACATATAAACATACTTTAACTAAGTTGGACTAAATATCCATTATAATTATTATTTTGGCTTAAAATCCTATATTAATATTAGGGTGGACTAAATGTGTGTTTAGGGGTAGATTTTTGAACTAGAAACTCAAAATTTGTAAAAAAAACATGTCATATAGTCCTTTTGAAATATTGTCAACCAAATGTCATTTTTAATATGTGAATGAATCTAGGTACATAATCAAATTTGTTCTGCCAAAGATCAATTAACTAGTAATTAAAAGGCAAAAACAATGAGGAAGAGAATCAGTTTAAAAGTTCAATAATCCAAATCTACACTTAAACTTCATAAAGAAAAAATTAGGACAGCTTACATTTTACGTTTAATAGCTGTGCTTTCTCTATCTATATTTTATATTCAAATATCTACTTTGTTTATTCCAGTAAATAAAACTATAGTTTTGTAAAGATAATATTAAATAACCTGGATGTTCAAACCAGACTTCAAATCCTGCACAGTCACAAGAAAAGATTAAGTGGCAGATCTCTCACAGTTCACTAGTGCTTCGTTAGGAGTGGGAATCAGACGGATTCTAAAATTTTGTATCCATTAGGATATCGGGAGGACTCAGAGCCGGAAATTAATTAAAACATGATATTCCACATCCATCCAAGTATGTATATTCCTTCCAATTTTACAGATTTTGAGCCGTTTGAGTTTTGTGGCAGAATCAAAACCTACCAAGTGGCGTACCCTTACATCACCTTAACTAACCCTTCCCAAACTCAATAGAAGAGAAGACAAGTATGGATTGTGAGGGTCCTATACCTAATCTATCTAAGATGTGAAAAGAATTCAACTTTTTTTTTTTTTACTGTAAAAAACTAAGAAGTGACCATGTTTGTTTATAGCTTATTTTGACTATTTTTGGTTTAAGTACCGTTAACCCAAAATATATGAATTTTTACTTTCGACTTAACTTTAGGTTAAACTTGAAAAAATATTTTATCTCACTTTTGACTTAAAATATAGTTCTTTCTATTAGTACAATCGTTCTAATTAGTAATCAAATATCGTCAGACAATACCAATCGGTATCCGACGAGATGTCGAGAACCACTTTCTTTTAACCTGTTTATTTTATCGGAGCAGGTCAGATTCAACCGGTATCAGATTTACAGGTGTCCATGGGATCTAAAGAAGGTGCTATCCGTACGTACATGACAATATTTCTACAATTAGATCTTTAGCTATTTCAAATTCTGATGAAATCGCACACAAAAGTCACAAACCAAAGTTGGCCTCTCATCAAATTGGTAATTTTTAAAGACTATCATCTATTCGCTTTTCTTGTGTATACCAAGTAACTTGGGCCTTAAAAATTGACTTTCTTATCCGTGAGAACTTCTATTTCTGCTATATTGCTAGG
This sequence comes from Eschscholzia californica, assembly GCF_041429995.1. Lineage (NCBI taxonomy): Eukaryota > Viridiplantae > Streptophyta > Magnoliopsida > Ranunculales > Papaveraceae > Eschscholzia > Eschscholzia californica. Next base: position 47,839,591 of record NW_028238472.1, read on the forward strand.
ACATGTTTTGGAGCGCCTAATTATTCTGTTGCGACTTGCGAAATAGTTAGGTGATCCGCAAATTTTGATAAATAAATGATGATTATACTGATTATTAAAAGAGTATACATAACTAGGTATTAAAAAACTAAATATAAACAAATTAATTAATAATTCCCGTCACACCTTGGCATTGTCAAGACAACTAAACTTTGTTCCTAAACATGCATAATACATTGGTGTATTATTTTGGACTTGATCTACATTGCCTAACTGGTTGCCTACATCTATCAACTTGAACTTATTTTATGATGTGGTCAGAATGATTATAGAATTCTTTTTTCTGTTCAATATATTTATGTTTTGGGTAAAATTTCAATATTCTATGTCAATTTCATAAAATTTTAAAGGAATGATGGTTTGGAGAAAAAAAGAAATTTTTCGGAGCGCAAATATTTGGGTGGAAACAAAAGAAGTTTTATAATCTTTTGTTTCCTCCGAACACCACCCACCTTCTGATATTTCTTTTAGTTTCTTCTGCAATCAACTTCTCCTTCCATCACCACCATCAACCCCAACGCCACCATCACTCTCAGGCGCCACACTTACACACACACTCTCTCTCTCTCTCTCTCTCTCTCTCTCTCTCTCCTCTATGTTCCGGCGAAGGGGACGACTCCTTTACGAGAAACTTCTAGTTTTCCATACTAAGAGTCGTCTGGAAAACCAAACAAGATTGCTTCGTCGGGTTCTCGAAAGTTCCAGATCTGAATGACCTTTGTCTTGTTTGCGGACGACCTTCATATACTTCCTGGACGAGCTCAGTATCCTTTCCGGATGACGTTCGTCTAGAAACTAGGCGAAGAGTTCAGATGATGGGGCCCTCCCCTTGGTCAAAACTTAGAGAGAGAGAGGCAAGGAGACGGGCGAAGGGAGGGAAAGAGAAAAAGAAAAGAAGAAAGGGGATACAAAGGCACAGTGAAAAGAAAATAGAGAGAAAGTGCTAGATGAAGATGAAAAAAGATAAAAATAATCCGTCGCCACCAGTAGAGAGCTGGTCGACGACCCTCTGTCGATGACATGAAAAGACTGTTGGAATAAAATTTCTATTTTTCAGCGTTAAAAATTTATACTCTTAAAAACTCCTTTCCACAGTTAAGCCAATAGAATCTAAACTAATTCAAGTGGACACGTAATGATCCATAGAGAATAATGATTTAAATTTTGTATGTCCATCTAAATTAGTCGGAATCAACTCAGTACCGACTCTGACTTTTGGAGGGCCTTAAGCGAACGTATCGGGACCCCTACACTTTAAGTCGAAAAAATATACAATTTGACATTTTTTTTTTAATAAAATTTATAGTTGTTAAATTTAGACATGAAACAAATGTTACTTAAACACCGCTTTTCTTGCATTTGTCGATGCAAAATCACTAATCGGTTTGTGTAGTCAATATTCTCAGCTAATTGATGTTCAACAGATAACAAAGTTAATCCATTTACTCTTTCTTGAGACATGGTAGATAGCAAGTAAGACTTGATTAACTTCAACTTTGAAAAACTTCTTCCCGCAGAAGTCACAGTAACCGGAACGGTCAAAGAATTCTACAAGCAATCCACGCATTCGGCACCCTTCTGTCAATTTCAAATACTCTAACACTTCAATTGGTCTTTAGCATTGTCTGGCGAAACCCTCTTTGAAACTTTCCATTTAGAATACAAATCATTTCCATCAAGGTCGGTGTGTTGTTCATCCTTATGAAAGCTTTATAAATTGGTGCAGCAAACCTTCAAACTCTCATTGTTCAACTTCTTTAAATCAAATAAAAACCCAAAAAAATTTGCATATAATTGAAACTGATCAAACCTAATTTTAATAGATGAAATAGCTTGATCAACAATATTTAAAAAAGTAATTGACTCAAAATGATTCTCATGTGTAAAAGTGTGATAAACCATTGTAGAGATTCTAAATAATGAAATAGAAATGTGAGATTGAAGATTGTGGGAGTCGAAACCTTGACCTTAGGTTCACAAATCAACTACTCAACCAACTCTATTACACAAACAAATTTGATATATAGAAACATAAAATAATATATATAATAATATTATCTTTATATATAATGTTTTATAAATTGGGGGCCTTCTAAATCTGGGCGGCCTAGGCGGTCGTCTGCGTCGTCTAAATCCAGGATCGGCCCTGAATCAACTTGAAGAGCCTGATAAAAACATTTTTAATTTTAGTCGGACAACACCACGTAGATTTATGGTGTCATGCCATGTCAGCTCAGTTATCGACATTAAATAGAAGACAAGTTTTAACAGGGAACAAAATCTGCACTGACTATGCTGGTAATATCTTCTTCTTTGAACGCGTCCTATTTTCCAAGTCACTCCCGTCCGTCTTCCCCACCTCCCAACGACTAAACCCAAAGAAATTCTACCCTCTCCCTCTGTACTTTCTCTCTCTACACTTTCTTGTCTTTTTTCTCTCCCTTTAAAGCCAACATCATCTCTTCTCTCCTCCGAACTACTGAAAAATCCCAACTTCAAAATGCCAGATAACTCATCATCATCCCCTTTCCCTTCTTGTTTCCGACCACCCACCACCACCGTCGATCTTCATCCATCATCAACGGTACAAGTATCACCACCAACCTCATCAAGTAACCCTAATATCACAACATGTCTTTACCAAACAGACCTTGGTCTTATCTCTCTCACTTGGAATCGGAACGTCATTGGTAGATCTCTTCATATAGATTTACACTTCGGTAACACCGATACTGATATTTCCTCTTCTTTTCATCTTCATATCAAACCTTTCCTCTTTTGGAGAAAAAATGGGTCTAAGAAATTTGATCTTAAAAACTCAACTAAAAAAGTTCAAATCTATTGGAACCTTACCCATGCAAAATTTGGTTCTGATCCTGAACCTAAATCTGGGTTTTATGTTGCTGTTCTTGTTGATGGATTTATGACCCTTCTTGTTGGTGATTCTCAAAATGAAGCTTATAACAGAACTAAAGCTGCAAAATCTGATAATACCCAGAGTTTGATTCTTCGAAAAGAACATGTTTTTGGTAGTAGATCTTATTCTACAAAAGCAAGATTTGGTGGGAAAAACAGAGATATTTCAATTGATTGTAATATTGAAGATGAACCAGGTCTTTATTTTAGTATAGATGGTGAAAAAGTATTAGAAATTAAGAAATTGAAGTGGAAATTTAGAGGAAATGAAAGAATTGAAGTTGATGGAATTCCAATTAATGTTTCATGGGATGTTTATAATTGGTTATTTGAAGATGTAAATGAAGGGCATGCTGTATTTATGTTTAGATTTGAGAATTTAGGTTTTGATGAAGATGATGATGATGAAGAAGAAGAAATGATGAGAGAGAAAAACATAGTTGGAATGATTTCATGTGGGTTTGGGATAAATGGATTTGATAGATGTAAATTAAAGAGAAGATCTTATAAAACAAGAAGTTCATCATCTTCATCAATGGCTTCTTCAGCTTCTTCTGCTTGTAGTTCATCAGTAATGGAATGGGCTAATATGGAAGAAAGTGAATTACAAACTGGTCCATCTGGGTTTTCTTTACTAGTTTATGCTTGGAAAAATTGAAAAAAAAAAATCAATTGTTTGGGTTTGATTTGAATTCATTATATGATTATTCTCTCTATTTTTCTTTCTCTCTCTCTCTCTAAAATTCTAAAATTCATCATCTGATCACTTCTATTCAGTTTCAAAAATCAGTACCCATAAACAAAAATTAACACATTTGTTATTGAATACAGTTAGTTTGAGCTAGATTTAGATCTACAATTTCTATTTTTACAAAATTGTGTTTTGTTCTTTACTATAGTTTCATTAGTTGAATTCAATTTGAGTTTGTTTTTGTTAGTAATCAAGTAAATATTGTAGAGAGAGAGAGGGTTGGTGAGAAGATGTTGTAGCTAGTAGAGAGAGAAAATGATTAAAAATGGAGGAGGGAAGGGGGTTGTTTCTATAATGAGATAGTAGATGCTTTTTTCAAAGTTGGATTCTTTTATTTGTTTGTTTGTTAGTTTTTCTTTTTTTTACTGAATTTCAGATTATTCGGATAGTAAATGTATTGGTTACTGAATATTTCAAGGAAATAGCATGTGAGGTGGGGACTAATTTTTGATTTTTTTTTGTTTCTTTTCTAATTTCTGATCTGAATCAGTAGTACTAGTATTTTGTTCTTGTACTAATATAAATCTGAATCATCTGAATTAAGAACTAGTAGTATTCTAATTCAACGGTTGAGATTTATTAATCAATGTGTACGGTTGTGATGGGGTTGGATTTGGTTCGTTGTGAAATGTGAGAGGCACGGAAAGAGAGAGAGAGAGAGAGATTCTGGGGTTTGAGGATTTGTTGACTGTTTGACCGAGTTGGGTCTGGTGTGCGCGGGGGCCTGGGGCGTTCTTCAGGTCTTCTGTGGGGTAGAGAGAGAGAGAGAGAGGGATGGTGGAGTAGATGATGACTTTGACGAATTTAAACAATAAAAATGGGTGCGTGTCATGAACGTCTAACGTGAACTCACCCCTCCCTATTCATCGTCCAATTTAGTTATATACAACCTGAGTCAGGGGTGGGAATCAGGCGGGTATGGGCGCCCACGCGTAAAAACACTTCGGGTTCGGACGGGTCGGGTAAATCTCCTCTTTGGCTATTAGGGTAGTCGGGTAGATCGGGCGGGTAATTTTTAATTTTCCTCTGCCCAAAGCCCGCCCACACCCGCTAAAGGAGTCGGGTTGTCGGGTAACGGCGGCTCGGGTATCGGGCATAGTTCTTCATCCAAGTCTAAATCATTTTTTATTTGTTTGTTTAGGGAATCACTTCATTTCTTCTTTCATATTTCAGTAGATTGTTAATGTTATATATATATATATATATATATATATATGCTTGTATTTGATCTTAGTAATAGATCTTGTTTACAGATTTGTATTGGTCTTAGTTATAGATCTTGTATAGATAATCAGAAACTCATAGAGGAATGAGATAAAGAGAAAAAGATTAACTAGAGAGAGAAATGGAAGAAAGAGAAACACTAGCAAAGTACCAAAACGACAGAAAGAGAAGTGGAAAAGGCTGAAGTTTAGGGGGAACAAGGGGTATATATAATACGGTAGTGGTGGAGTTATTAACCCTAGATCTAACGGATTAGCGACATCTTAGAGATCCTTCATCTAACAACATACGTTTTCGCCGCCTTATTGAAGATTTGAAGTGGATTTCTTCTTTTAGGCTTCCTAATGGACCACAAATGAGCGGGTATATATAGGCACCAATCGGTCTTGCCCCATCGGACTCGGGTATGGGCGGGAGGTCGGGCAAGGGGTTTTACCCACGCCCGCCCACCAAATTTCATCGGGCCTGGCGGATCTACCCGCAACGGGTAGCTGGTGCCCGTGGTCAGTCATGGGCGGTTTCGGGCTCGCGGGCAACATTCCCACCCTAACCTGAGTTACCAACTCTATCTCCAGCGTGTTGTAGTAATGAGTCATTATCATCCCTCGGTTATCCGTGTCTTTTGATCAAGATGATAATACCCTCAATTTATCGAACATGATAAATGATGAAGATCATCAGATCTAGTATTTTAAGAAATCGTAATATATAGTTCAATTTAGTTATATACATCCAAGTCACCATATTTATCTGTAATGTGTTGTAGAAATCGGTTGTCATTGTCTGTCGGTCATTCGTATAAGTTGTGGATCGTAGTTTGTCTAACTAAATATTAGGATTTCTTAAATAATTAGACTTGACGATCTTCATCATTTGTCATGTTCGATAAATTAAGGGTATTGTCATCTTGATAAAAAGATATTTATTTCATTATTATCATCTATAGAATAAGGGAGGAAGATATCATTTTAGAATATACCCTCCTCCTTTAATGGCTAGGATCTTCTCTCCCAAATTTATCTTGGGTGGTTGAGATTTCCTTTCCCACTTAAGCAAAACTGTAATTTTAATCCATTACTAGGGTGTTAAGGTAAAAACACTTATTTTTGAAAAGAAACTGCCCCGCCCAAACGAAATGAATTCGGCAGCTTTCTGTGAGGGTATGAGTCGCGAGTCAAGAAGTCAGCGGGACCGGGTCGTTGATCGGAAGTCCGACCTTCACATGTTAATATTTTTATGAGCACCGACGACGTCTTTGAACTTAACCTGTGACAGGAGACAAAAGCACGTGTGACCGTGAGGTCTTTGGTGGACACCGGGATGGCGTCGGCCAAAGAGACTCCGACAGGCAAGCCAATAAACTTGTAAATATGAATTGTAAACCAGAGTTTGAGCTATCGAGTTAAATATGTTATCTGAGCAAGACGATCGTTGGGAGAGAAGGTGATACAATCGGGTATATGCTTGCCTAATTCTCTGGTCGTCGAGTGAGATAAAATGCTTGCACCCTTTGGTCGTTAGGAGTGAGAAAGGTCGGTCGTCCTTCATTGATAAAGTAGTTGACAAGAGAGGGAAAGATAGGTCACTCTTCCTTAATTGAGTGATCGTCATGAGAGAGATGGATAGGTCGCTCTTCCTTAAGCGAGTGAGAGTTAGGAGAGAGAAAGATAGGTCGTTCTTCCTTAATCGAGTGATCGTCAGGAGATAGAGAAAGATAGGTCTTCTTCCTTGGTCGAGTGATCGTCAAGAGAAAGATGATGATAATAGCAGTTGTAGATTGCTTGCAAGAGGTTTGAATGATCGATGCGAGAGAGAAAGTAAGTGGTCAGTTGATTGCGGAAGAATTGAATCCCTTGTCGATAGTGGGAGTCACCCTTATATAATGTTTCGTGGTCCACAATCTCCTTTGGCCAACTGTCAACTTGTGGTGAGTTGTTGCTTTGAATGTGGTAACACATGGAGCTGTCATCATGAATGCGGATATCGTAACTCCTATACAACAGATGTATTTGTGATATCCTTACCCAACCACTATCTTCAATAACAGTAACGCCTCAACTGTATATGGGAAGGAGGTCCGCTTAGGAAATAACGACAAGTCTTTTTGTGCAGGGTTGACTTCTTTATCCAGGGTTGACTTCCTCGTTTAATGTGCGGGTATTTTCTCGTTGCTCTGGGTGCATGATGGTGAATGGGTCGGACCCATTTGTCATTTGTTTCATGGATTTGACCCTCATGTGAGCCCATTAATCGTTGATTGATTTCTAGGGGCTCTACTGATGATGAATTTTGGCCCATACACTTTTCTAAACTTCTCTTCCTCCATTTCCTTTCCATCTCTGTCTCCCAAGCAGAAGCTCGATGAAGAAGCTCCATCATTTTAAAGATTTGGCAACAATTCCTCCTCATATCTTTTTCAATCAATAATTATCCTTCTTCAAGCTTTTTGAGGTATTTTAAATGTAGGTTTTTTTTTCAAGGTTTTTTTTTCCATCTCACATTTATCTTTTCTTATCAGTATCTTTTGGGGTTCATTAACAAATTTTCTTGATAAAAATTGAAGGAGGGACACGAAAACCCAAATGAGTTTTTCAATTTAGGGTTTAACACCGTTGATGCCCTAAGTTTTCGATTAGGGTTTAAAACCATTGATGCCACTGCGTTTTCGATTTAGGATTTGGGGTAGGAGTTTTCTTTTTTGAGGGATCATATCTGTAAAGAATGTTTTGAATACTACGAAATGTGTTATGTTACTGTGTAGGGATACAATAACAGTGATTTCTTCGGAGTTCAGGGGATTGATTCTCATGTTTTTTTATACTCGGTTAAATATTAATGTGAAATTCCTACAAATGTGTGTCACCACAAAAAATAAAGTTTCTCAATATCTTTTTGATTTCATACTCAGTTAAAGATTAATGTGCAGGAGGACTAACATCAAATAGGGAACAAGAGGAGGCGACCACCGATAAAATTTCGATTGATGTCAAGCTCGAACAGCTACCGACGACATTTTCAACTCTATTCCAAATGAATCAGCAACAGCAAAAGGTCGAACCACGACACAGGTGAATCTGTCTGTGGAGTAAAGACTCTAAAGGATGTCGTAAAGCCAAAAAATATGTATGATCATTTCCGATTTTGTAATTCATGTTGAGTATTTGATGATGAATCTGTTAAGATTCTACATTAAGCTAGAAAAGATGCTAAATTATATATCTGGCTAAGATCTTCGGCACATCTTCATAACTCAAAGCATTAAACTCCTAATGATATCTCTCTTTGTCGAGTTTTGTTTAGGGTCACGATAGTGAAATGCTGATGCAAAATTAACAACATATAGTAAAAGAAATAATTTTTTACGTTAAATATTGGAATTGAGGGACATCTATTGTATAAAATGCAAAGTTTTTTCTGACTGGGACAAGCCGAAAGACAAATCCGTTCATTCGTTAGCTTTTTTGTTAAATCTAGGCCACTAGATCTATTACCCACCCTGAAATCAACAAATTTATTGATCCACTCTGATGGAGAAAGTGAGGAAAACCCTTAATCCGGTACCTCATCTTGTTATCTTGGTTCGCGCCTTACAACATTGATGGTAGAAGAATGAGACGTTACAACATTGATGGTTCAAGAAATTGTGAATGAAATTTAGCCTATTGGAACGTTATGAATTGATTGCAGAAGAAATTGTGAATTGTGGCAGGAGAAATTGAATTTCATAATCAATTTCAGCCTCATGGGAAGTTACAAACTTATGGTTGAATTTCAGTCTCTTAGCTCTGCGTCCCCAAATGTCGTTTTTTCCCCAAATCGAAATGGAGAATCATGCAGAAGGAAATTGATTTATAAATCTTCAAGACAGAAATCATCTTCCTAATCTTCAGCAAAGAATCAAACTTCTCAAGGTACGCTCTTGTGATTTTCAAAATTTGATATAATCTAAGAACTTGAATGAGATCAGTACAAGTAAAAATTCTATATAATTAGTCATTTCTTCAAAAACCTTGTAGCGGAAACCCTAATTTGACTCACTATTCAAGATATGCAAACTTCATACTAAATCTGTTAGTATTTTAATGGAATTTTTAGGTGAAGATCTATATATTAAGTTACGGAAAGCTTGTGCTGGTCATTCGGTAGATATTTGTGTTTTGGAGTAGGTGAAACTTTCAACTTCCAAATTACAACAACCAGGTCATATTCTCTCTGTTGTTTTCATTTTCGATTTTTGAGTTTCGGTGTGTGATTTACAGTTAGAAGCTTCAACGAACCAAGAACTTAATTAGAGGATTTCTTTGTTTAATCTTCCATCAAAGATTCTTTGTCAGAGTTATTAATACTCAGTTATTGGTAGAGATTCTTCTTTCTTGTTAGTGATGATATTGTATTATATACATCGTACTTACATACTAGACTGTGTTATATGCTTAATCGTATCATGTTCTCGACTAAATATTTGTATGCCATTGTTGACGTGTTTGACTGTAGTAAATGCTCATAATCATTTCCATAGTTTAGAGTTTATGGATTTTTATTAGAAACATATAGTGGTGGCCAACGGGCCGTGCCGACACGGAAACGGACCGACACGGCCCGTTTATTTGAGGACACGGAACGGCACGGAACGGTCTGTTCCGTGCCGTGTCGACCCGTCACGGGTCTGGCGTGCCGTGTCGGGGCTACGATTTTAGAGCCCCAGACTCGTTAGACACGACCCATTAGACACGCAGGAACGACACGGAACGGATCGTACACGGCACGACCTGTGGGCACGGAACGGAAACGGCAACAACGACACGCTAGCAACGACCCAATTTAGTTATTTGAATTTTTAAGCATTACTTAGGGTGCACTAACATCCTCAAAACACTTTTAATTTTTTTAATTTCAAAAAGTTACTTAGGGTGTACAACACCCTCTTTTGAGGGTGTTGTACACTCCCACCCCATTTATTAGTAATTGGTGTAGTACAAAAGAGGTTTTACTTTTTTTACTTAGATTTTTTTTTTGTTGAAACAAACTAAAACTTATTTTCAAAAAAATAAATAAATAAAGTGGTAAAGATAGTCCCACACCTAAACCACAAAATATAAAGTAAATGTGGAGAGTCTTATACAACTCTTTTCCAATAAAATAAACAAAGATATGACATAGACTCTAAAGTTTTTGTACATCACAATTTTTTACTTGAAAAAAATGTAATATTTCTTTTATTATTTTTTTTTTACAAGTAAAAAATATTTATGAATGGGTCGGAGCCACGGGAGCGACTACGGGAACGCCACGGGAGCGACTACGGGAACGCCACGGAACGGCCACGGGAACGACTACGGGAACGACTACGGGAACGCCACGAAACGACCACAGAAACGGCCAGAAACGCAACGGAAACGGCCGGGCCCTTCCCATGGGCCGTTTCTGTGCCCAGACCTTTGTGGTCTGGGCACGGCACGGCTCAAGCCGTGCCTGGCGTGGTCGTGGCGTGTCAGACACGCCACGGCTGCCAAACGGGCCGTGCCGTCAGGCCCGTTGGCCACCACTAGAAACATAGATACAAAAATAATTTGGAGAGAGGGTCACGAAAAACCAAATCAAATACCTCTATCCATATGCCAAAACATCTAACTCTTGTGTCGGCTCTCTATACTTTGATGCTTCACAAAATTTTAATTATCTGTGAAGTTGATTTACACATGTACATATAACATTTTGGTTTTAGTCAAGTGAATTTTATTTACACATGTACAGATATCATTTTTAACATTTAGTTTTTTAAATTCTCCGCAGATCTTAAACTAATTGCTTAATTATGGGAGGTTTGATCTAGATTTTATGTAAAGATAATTACAATAGGTCATGAGGATTTTCAGTCATGATTTCAAAAGTATTCAAGCTCAGTCACCTTTTACTGTTTTTTTTCGTTACTCTTAAGATAACACAAGCTACATAGAGATAATAAAACAACGATTTGTGCAATACTAATTATGCCAAATATTAGAACTTGATGAGGTAATGTTTATGACTGTCATTGGTTTTCATTATTTTTCAAATGAGGCATGTTACTACTTTAAAGTTCATTGTGCCCGGTATTTTTAAGTTAGCCAGACATGCCGAACCAACCCATTGGGCCGTTAAACAAGTACAGGTTGAACATGTCGGTCTTTAAATAGATCCACAGGTTGCACGCATTAGCCCAACCTGGGCATATTCTAGCATTTGGTGAAGCATGTGTCCCGGGTGCAGGTAGCTAGCCCACTTGACACTTTTATTCTTGCATTTGGGGGCAAAGAGACAACACTTTGATGTGAAAAAGAGGCATATAATAACAATATATTGGATTAAGTATGAAATGATGGCGGTGTTTGTAACTCTTAAACTAATAAGTTTATAACCATACTTCTTTGGTTTAAGATTATCTTCGCAACTAAAGAACAACCTGAGTCACATGTTCCTTATTTTTGGAATAATTAGATGTATGAACTTATTAGTTTAAGATTATTTTGACATTGAAAGCTTCCGTTTTGAATTTTAGTTAGAGTTTATTTTGTGCTATTCGATTTTTGTGGGTTTATAAATCGATTTCTTCTGATGTGGTGTGTTATTGTTCAAGGTTAATACGCACCTTACTTAACGCACTTGATCTTTGACCTTTCGGGTAATTTACATTCAGCATTTATGTGGGCATAGCTCTTCATATTCGATCATGCTAAATCAATTTTGAAACTTTTTGTTTTCTCAAAAAATTCTGCATCAGGTTTTCAGCAAGTTCACTTATTTCTTTGTGGGTTTGCGGTGCTTGATTAAATGCCTCACTAAATTGTTTTATCATTTACTATATATAATAGTTTTGTCTTCTACTATAATAGCTTATGTCCAATGAAACTGAATTTAAGTCGATGTTTTTTTGCTCAATGTTGTTTTGTCTTCGTAATACTTATAAATTAGATGCATTAGAAATAATATATAGGTCTTCCACTTGCAGATTTGGTCGACGCAAGGAAGGCGAAAGGAGAATCTTTTACTTTGAAATTCGTTGTTACTGTGAGGTCGTTGTTTATGTAACTTCATTCAATTCTGATGAACTTTTTCTCTCGATAGAAGAAAAGCATAAATATTTTCAATCTATCAATATGTGTTGATCTTAATGTTACTTTTTAATTCTTTGTTTTGTGTTACTTTTCTATTTTCTTTTCTTCATCGATTTTGGTTTGATTTTTTTTAGTATGGTCGTTTATGTATAACTGGATTTCATGGAGTTTCCAAGTTCGATTCAAGTAGATGTGTCATTTTCAATTATGATATATTCTTTTGATATTTCATGTAATTCCACTACTTTGATGGATGCTTGCATCAATCTAGGAATACTGTTAACAAATCTCTCCTTGGACTTTGGGGTTGCTGTCCTAGTTACCTGTTCGTTGTTCCAAGTGAAAGCTCCAAGCATCGTCTATAATCTCAATTTTATCAGCTTTGCTACTACTTAGTACTTACAGTAATGTTCATAGAAATTAATATCCTTTACTAGCTGCATTTATTTAACTCTAATCACGTTAATTGAGTTCTTTAGTAATTTTACTTCAACCTAATTAAGATCAAAATTGAACCACTTCTTTAGGGTTTCAACTTAGGGTTACATGCTAATCCATTTAAGGCTTCAAAACTAAACTCATGTTTTTCTAACAAATCTGTTTAGCTCTTTAAAACTGTTTTTTCTCTTGCTTCAGATGTAAGTTAGAGGTTAAGTATTTACGTTAGATGTTTTGGGTTTTGCAGAATTTAATGATTTTGGTGTGTTAGAAATGTCTGATTAGAAAATGTAGTGAAGGGAAGAAATGTCTGATGGGAATCTAGTGATTTTATAGAATTTGGTTGGTTTAGTTTCCACTTATGCACATAAAGTGTTGAAAGTAATGTCCATGAGAGGATGTAGTAAATGAACATCATAAAAAGGAAGCAAAAAATTGTTATTTACTCAATTTTTTCTTGAAATCTTTAGGATATGAGTACACATCTTTTTACACTTTATTATTGAGTCCTTTCACAATGTTGTTATGTTTGAACTCAGATAGCGTAGTTCATAGCTCGCGAAGACGATTGTAACTGTTAAGACATTAACACAACCTCGCGAAGACGAGTGTAACTGTTCAAATTTAACTGAATTTCACACTTTCTGCATTTTTTAAATTACTTAACTTTCTATATGCTTCTAATCCATTTTTTGTTTCTTCTGTTTGGGCTTTAGCCTTTATGTTTAACATATGGTTCATTTTTCAATTCTGATATCACTGTTTCTTCATTCAGAAATTGTTTTATGGTAAATTCATCTTTTCCTTATTTTTCCTTGGTCGCGACTTTGGGGCATAAATAATAATCTCCGGTAAATAAATTCTCTTGAGAATCCATGTTTTTTTGTACATTCTTGGGGGCATATTTTATTTTAGTCCGACAACTAACTTGTTCAAACATTGCCCCCGAATCTTCATCTTCTCTGTCACCTTCACCACAACAACTTCCCACTACCACCATTGCCAACTCTCTCTAAATCACCAACCTTCAGATCTCTCTCTAAATCAGCAACCTTCAAATCCCTCTCCCTCTCTCTCTCTCTCTCTCTCTCTCTCTCTCTCTCTCTCTCTCTCTCTCTCTCTCTCTCTCTCTAAATCACCAACCTTCAAACAAGCTTTGAATCAAACATATTATCTCTGGTAGTTCAACAAAAAAAAATACTCTTTGGTATTTTTGGCCGACAACATATTATGTGCCACATCCAATTGCGCTAAACTTACTGTCCTCCTACGGAATTTAGCAAATTTCCCATAAGCTTATTAAAATTCACATCAAACAGTCACATTCTTCAGTAATCCAATCTCACATGGTAAACAAGCCCTAAATCCATTATTCATTATGATTATCTCATTCAAATCACTCATATTCCCAATACTAGCCGGTAAACAACCATGAAACTTGTTATTAACAAGAACTTCAATAAAATCTGGTGATTATCCAAGATTTTTTGGAATATCATATGCGAAACGATTACGATTTATGAATATAACATCAAGACCTTTATCAAATAGTTCTTTTGGTATAGAACCTTCAAATTCATTAAACCTTAGATCTAAAATTTGTAATAAAGGTTTATGAAGAACTACCTCAAAAAATCTTCTAACAAATCTGTTATTACTCAGATCTAACTGAAATAATAACTTGAGTTTGTTGCATTTGTGAGGAACAATACCACAAAATCGATTGGAGTTGACATGAAACAATGTTAGATCAGTAAGTAACACTAGTTCTTCAAGGATAAGAGAGGAGATGAAAATTAGGGGACAATGTTCCGTCTAGTCAATTTTTGGGTAAAAGAATAAATATACCTATAAGTCAATGTTTGTTTACTAAATCTTTATTCCCCAGACATATTTTCTTATTGTCCAAAGCCTCAACCTTTTTCCTTCTTCCCTTTCTTCGGTTAACTTTTGCTTTCCCTGATGGCTTATTCACGGGGGTGTAACCCGTGCCTCCAAGACACGGAAAGTATTGTCAAGCATGTTACCTACATGTTACCTAAGATTCACGGTTTTTATTGTTTTTTCGATAACAATAGATATTTGAATCTTTTTTTGCAAAATTGATGGGAAATGTTTAAACTTTATTAATGTTCTTTAAAATCACACTAAAAGTTCATTCTTATCCATTTTACTCATGATCTGTACAATAGAAAACGAATCTCTTATTTGAACTTCTTCCTTTCTTCACTTCCTTTGCCCAAGTCGATTTGAACGGTTGAAAATGATTATTCTTAATACCGAGATTTAGACATGGACAATATTGTCAAGCATGTTACCTAAAACATGTTACCTATGATTCACTGTTTTTATTGTTTTTTCAATATTAATAGATATTTGAATCTTTTTTGACATATATAATTGATGGAAAATGTTTAACCTTTATTAATGTTCTTTAAAATCACACTAAAAGTTCATTCTCATACATTTTACTAATGATCTGTACAATAGAAAACGAATCTCTTATTTAAACTTCTTCCTTTCTTCACTTCCTTTGCCCAAGTCGATTTCAACATTGAAAATGATTATTCTTAATGACCGAGATTTAGACACAGACAATATTGTCAAGCATGTTACCTAAAACATGTTACCTATGATTCACGGTTCTTATTGTTTTTCCAATATTAATTGATATTTGAATCTTTTTTGACATATATAATTGATGAAATTTTTTTAACCTTTATTAATGTTCTTTAAAATCACACTAAAAGTTCATTCTCATACATTTTACTAATGATATGTACAATAGAAAACGAATCTCTTATTTAAACTTCTTCCTTTCTTCACTTTCTTCGTCAAAGCCGATTTCAACATTGAAAATGATTATTCTTAATGACCGAGATTTAGACAATATTGTCAAGCATGTTACCTAAAACATGTTACCTATGATTCACGGTTTTTATTGTTTTCCCAATAACAATAGATTTTTTGACATGTATAATTGATGGAAAATGTTCAACCTTTATTAATGTTCTTTAAAATCACACTAAAAGTTTATTCTCATACATTTCACTAATGATTTGTACAATAGAAAACGAATCTCTTATTTAAACTTCTTCCTTTCGTCACTTCCTTCGTCTCAGTCGATTTCAACGGTTGAAAATGATTATTCTTAATGATTGAGATTTAGACACGGACAGTATTGTCAAGCATGTTACCTAAAACATGTTACCTATGATTCACGGGTTTTATTGTTTTTCCAATAACAATAGATATTTGAATCTTTTTTGACAGAATTGATCGAAAATGTTTAAACTTTATTAATGTTCTTTAAAATCACACTAATAGTTCATTCTTATACATTTTACTAATGATCTGTACAATATAAAACGAATCTACTATTTAAACTTCTTCCTTTCTTCACTTCCTTTCTTCACTTCCTTTGTCCTAGTCGATTTCAACGGTTGAAAATGATTTTTTTAATGACTGAGATTTAGCCATACAAAATGTTTATTATCGATTTTAGGTTGATTACGAAAGTTTTAAGAGCGATTTTTTAGCAATATTAAAGTTCATTATATCCAAAACTCTAAATGGTCTCGGACTCGTACTAGTTTGAGAGCCAAAGCCAAGCCTCAGATTGGCACTTGTCCAAGAATATGCTTACTCTCTCGGACTGGACACTCTAAACGAAGTGCGGCGACAGAGCTGCATAGTCAAACTGGATGGACTAGAGAGGCATTGACTCAGTAGAGTTCCTAGAGCAAAAAAGGGGCGCCTATAGAGGCACCATAGCAAATTTTCTATATTTATGCAAGTGGGTTACTCTGTTCTTCTGATAAAACTGAAAACTAACCCAAAATGGAACCTGTAACTGTGAGATTCCATGATCACTACCCTAATCTGTGTATATGCTTGTATTTTGAAATCCAGTCAAAGCAATTGATGGACTCATTTATTCAAATGGGTTGTCTCTATTTCATATTAAGTAAACAGAACTTTTAAAGATTCAGACATCTGATTTGGAAATCATACCAAAATAAGATAAGAGATTATCTCCTTTACTTTCATTAAACCCTATTAAACTTAAAACCCATCAACTAAATTGGTAGTATTCCACATTACTGATTTCCCAAAAAAGATTCATCAAGTTTTTTTTATAAACCCTAAAGAGTTAAAACACAAGAAACACATTTCCACCACCACCATTAGAGTATTACTCAAAAAACAGAGCAAATGTCTAAGAGAAAAGCTCCTTCTTCTCCTTCAGCTTCTAGGGCTTCAAATGAACTAAGAACTCCAATTTCAATCAAAATGTCACCTGGGTTGAAACGTTCAGAATGTCTTTCCCCTGAACTTCAAACTCTTCGAGCAGAAATCTTCAATTCATTACCTCAAAACCCTCGTTTCTCTCCACTTCAAAAATACTGTGCTAGTGTTAGATCAGGACTGAAAATAGGTTTAGATGTTGTTTTCATTAAACTTGTTCAGAAAATCCAAAATTTGGTTGATCCTTCTGAGTTTTTAGCTGATTCAGAAGAATATGTTTCTCAGTTTACTCAACTTGAAGAAATGGGTTATGATGTTTCTAAAGTTCGGGAAAGATTTGATAAATTAAGGAAAATTGCAGAACAAGAAAAAATTCTTAGAGGTATAATTGAAAATGATGGAATAGAACTTGAAGATGAGAAGTTGAAAGTTGAAGCTACTGAATCTAGGATTTTAGAGTTAGAAACAGAGATTAATAAGCTGAAAGATGGATTAAAAACTAAAAAATCTCAAGTTGATTATCTTCAATCAAGGTTAATGAAGACCAGAGGAGATTCAGACAGGGTTTTGGGAGAATTTGCATCTGTTGCTCAAGGTAAATGGAATTGAAGAACTTACTTGATTTTCTATACACACATTTTGTCTGTTGGTTTATTGGATTTAGGGTTAGTAGTTAAGTCATATGTTTATGATCATTATCTTGATTAAGTAGTTCTTAATTAAGTTAAACTTGTAACTATGACTAGATTTATGTTCAAGAAGAAACAACTCAATATCTGAGAAGTCTAATTTTAATAGTATATCAACATTTTTGCAATGGTTTTAAACCCCAGGTTTAATAGGTTTATCCTTTTTGTTTCATTTTCATTTTCATCTTGTTGATAATACGCCTTGTTAATCATTCATTAGCATTTCTTACATCAAAATTTGATCTATTCTTCGATTCCTTGGAAATAGGAAAATACAATCCCACTAGTAAAACATGCACATTGGGATTTCTATAAAATGAACTTTCACCAAATTAAAAGAGTGAGATATTTAGTGTTAGGGTCAAGAAAAAGTAACCAACACTAATCAAGGGTTTGTCAGTTATTCAGTCTCGAGAGCGAACTAGCCTTTGACTCAATTGAATATAGACGATTTTCAACCACCGGGTCAAAATAATGTAAATTTACATGTTTACCCCAAACGTTCCATCGAAGACTTTCTGTTAGGATGACAGAAAGAAATCAACGACGCAGAGTGTGACACGTGGACAACAAATTTTAATGATGAAAAAGTAAATTATAGGTAATTACCATAAATTTGGCCCCAATTTCATTTGGGGATTCTTCGACCAGGGTTCTTGTGTGATTTGGGGAATTTGAGTTCGTGGGAGGCTTAAGAGAGATTGAAGGTTGGTTTGGAAGTTATACTGGTAGGGTTTTCAAGGCAAAACGTAAGTATTCATCATTTCTTCTTAATTATATGACCTAATTTTTATTTAGAGTGATGATTATATGTTCTTGCATTTCCAACTTGTAAACCTTTCTATTTATTCCATTTCCATATGAATTATTACTATTTTTTCAGTATTAAGTTAGAGTTAGGGTAATCATTAATTGATTTTTGTGGCGTTGGTGGAGGCATAGGTAGTGGAAGAGGCAAAGGCAATGGCGGAGGTGGAGGTAGGGTATCTGGTGTTAGTGGTATTGCTGGTGTAGGCAAGGGCGACGTAGTTGGTGGTAATGTTGGTGTGGGTAGGGCTGACGTTGTTAGTGGTGTTGGCGTAGGTAGGGGCAATGGAAGAGGAAGGAGAAGTAGCAACCCACTTTCTCACACAATTCAACAATCTCAACCCTTGACTCAGACAACTCAACAATCTCAACCCCAAATTACTCAGATTACTCAACAATCGGAGAGATCAGAAGGTAGTTCAAACAAAAAACAAAAGTTTACTCCTGTGCGCAGAAGTGGTAGGATTGGTTTCAGAAGTAATCCTAGTCTGAACGGAAAGACATTTGACATTGACTCTGACTAAAGTGGCATGTGTTCCAAAAATTGACAAAAAAAAAGTTTGTCTACTTGATGTTTGTTTTGAATGGGTTATTAGTACATGAAACTTGTTGTTTGGTTTATGAAACTTGTTATGATTTATGCAATTTGTTTTGGTGTATGAGACTTGTTATAGTTTAAGCATGGTTGACAAAATTATGAACTTCATTGTTAATAACATATCCTTTGAAAATACTAGTTCATAACATACTCATATTCATTTCTTTTGTTTTTTTTAATACATCTTCTGGCCGTATCCCGAGCATGATGGTTTAGTGCATAATTTTTTTTCTTTCCATAGTTAGGATCTCTGCTGCTAGTTCCTAATTTCGTTTCCGCATTACACACACATTTCTAACACATCTAGTAAACAAGATATCACAGTTACTTCGAAGGTTTTCAGATGAGTTCCAATGGTAGCGCCTAAGCATCTTTGACTTGTTGGTAAGTTCCAGATACAATTTGTCTATAGGTAAAGCTAGTGTATTTATGTGTTTCTGTGTGTCTGTCTTTTCCCCTCAACAAGGATTCTTGCTCAGATGTTGCTTCATGTTCGGATACTACATCTGCTAACCATTTAAAGAAACTACATTTTCACATCTCACATATTTTTTACCTCCATTTTCTTGTATATGTGAATCCCCTAAACGTGTTCAACCTTTGCATCCTTGCTTAGTACATGGGCATTCATCTCATGGGCAATCTCTTGCTTTATGATCATCATCAGCCAATAGTAGTATTTTGAGGATGAAGATGACCCACTTGCAGTTCCAATAGCTTCATCTAACCATAGGAATCTATCATAAGTGTTCCTTCGAATTAAGTAGAATTCTGATACCATGAGGCATCTTCTTTCTGGACATTTATAGCACGTCAAACAACTTCCAGAATGTGAGGTTTGATCACACAAATGACAAATTTAAAACATTAGAAATAAATTAGCAATACGTACATTTTTTTATGCATGTTGTTTATGTTTGGGTCAACAATGGCAGAAAAGCTTACCAAGTTTGATTCCATTTTGCTTCTTTATCTCGTAGCTACTGATTAAAGTTGGCCAGCGCTTTGGGGAAAGCTAAATAGTTTCCGGGGTGTGAAATATTAAAAGGAATATGCAAAATTTTGAAAAGTTTATTTTATGGGGAATATGGTTCATAAATAAAAAACTCTCCACCTCACCTCCCTCCACCTCACCTCACCTCCCTCCACCTCATCTTCTCTCTCCCTACCATTCTCTCTCTCTCTTCTTCGATTAGGTCGCCGGTCGAAAATTTTTCCGGCCGGCGACCATGAAAAAAAAAAAAAAATTCAGTCACTCACTCTCTCTCTCTAGAAACTCCGGCGAAAGGAAACCCCTTCGTCGGAGTTTCTAGAGAGAGAGAGAGAGTGAAAATAAAAATAAAAATTTCATGGTCGCCGGCCGGAAAATTTTCCGGCCGGCGACCTAATCGGAGAAGAGAGAGAGAGAAGATGAGGTGGAGAGAGAGAGAGGTGAGGTGGAGGGAGAGAGAGAGAGGTGAGGTGGAGGGAGAGAGAGAGAGGTGAGGTGGAGGGAGAG
Organism: Eschscholzia californica; assembly: GCF_041429995.1. Lineage (NCBI taxonomy): Eukaryota > Viridiplantae > Streptophyta > Magnoliopsida > Ranunculales > Papaveraceae > Eschscholzia > Eschscholzia californica. The sequence goes on from NW_028238472.1 coordinate 47,859,893, forward strand.
AGAGAGGTGAGGTGGGGGTTTTTTATTTTTCCCTCTAACAACTTATAAAATAAAATTGTCAAACAAAATTGACCAAGTCTTCACACCCCGAAAATTATTTTGCTTTCCCCAAAGCTCTGGCCTTAAAGTTTACTTTAATGTTCGAAGTCTTCTGAATTGAAAAAAAAAAATTAGTTGTTGAAATCGTAAAATGAAATTAAGATATGGAGCAAGAGCAGGAAGACAAATATAATTTGGACTTAGTCATATGGATGGTCCAGATTTATTAAAAAAACGGTCAAGTAACGTTAGCAAACAACCGTTACTCCACGGGCAAGACATCGTTAACGTTTTTTTATATAGACTGTGGTTAACTATCATCTGTAGTCAACTGGATCAAAAATTAGTTCATGACCGAGACCAAATAATAGATAAACTCTTGTCTCAAACGCTCATGGGCTTAGCTACTTGGAGGTAATCCCTGGCTCCTAACCACAAATATTTTGTGACCTTTTTCACATGTTGTTGGCATCATTAGTGGTTAAGCACTTGCCTCCCACACTTTTTTTTTTTTTTTTTGTTGAGACTTGCCTCCCACACTTGAGATCTGGAGTTTTAAGTCCCCCTTTCAACCAAAAAAAAAAAGAATGAGTTCAAGTCCCCCAAGAGTAGTTTATTTTGCTACTTTCTTTGGTTTCCCTCCTCAATAGTACAGTGATTAGTTCTGTTGGTGTCCCTCTGCAATAATATCCGTGCTGGCAATCACAATTTCTTCACAAAGACAGGGTCTTTTCAACTTTCAAAAAAAAGGGAATTAATTATTTGTTTTTCCATCAATTAATTTTATGCTTTCAAGTAATAATAATGCACAATATGATTATCGAGAATGAGTTTGAAAATAATAATATAATTGTGGACATCTTCTTTGAAGATTCCGGCGTTAGAATCACACAAGATGAAAAAGAACGTTTTCAAAAAAATTTATCCCGACATAAGAAAGTTAAAGATAAAGAGGCTCACTTTGCACTATAAGAAGTTTTGTTTGACCATTTATGGGCTAGACAAGTTAATGCCTCGCATTAGTAAGATGAACTAGATTGTAAACTATAGTTGCAAATCTTATGTAGTCGTTAAGTATATCGATATTAATCTAATAAATTTTATTGTTAATTTTTCGTCTTAATTGAAATTTAATTATGTTAATTTTGTAATCTTAGTTATTAAGTAATTACAAAAACTAATTAATTTCACAATTAAATTAATAAAACACAAACAACTTGTTGTAATACAAATCAAAACTTAAAGGTGGGTGATTTGGGGAAAGAAGTAAACTATCTGGGGTGCAAAATTATAAAGGGTGAAAAACAAAAAAGAATTAGCCAAACACACCCTCCCTTGTTACTGACAGAAAGTCGTCGACCGGCTCTTAGCCGGAGACTTCACGGTTTCTTTCCCGTGAATTAAAATTCAATTTCAATCAAGTAGAGCATTCAATTCAATTATTTTATTTGTGGCGAAAAAGTATTTAGTTTATCGGAACCCCCAAATAAAGTAAGAATAAGAAGAATGTTGTTTTCCTTACGGGCATAAGATCTCTTTGTAGAAAGAATAAGAAGTTTCGAATAATTCCTTTTTTGCTACAGATTTTTTTTTTAATATCGATACTCATGATTCGTAAACAGGAAGCAGCTATCAACCGTATTATAGATATAGAATAATTCAAATATAGAAAACTTTAGAATAGAAATCTTGTATATTTCTATAGAGTTCATGGGTATATAGTCCAAAATAATGTTCAAAAAGGGTTTAGGATCCAATCTTCCCAAAAAATGGATTTTTAGTCCTTTTACCATATAGACATAAAAACCCTCACTTTCTAAAACATAGTCCCGTCAAATTCCCACCTTCATATATTTCACGGGTTTTTAATTGGCCAACGCTTTGGGGAAAGCTAAATAGTTTCCGGGGTGTGAAATTTTAAAGGGAATATGCAAAATTTTGAAAAGTTTACGGGGAAACATATTTTATGGGGAATATGGTTCAAAATAAAAAACTCTCCACCTCACCTCACCTCATCTTCTCTCTCCCTACCATTCTCTCTCCCTTTTCTCCGATTAGGTCGCCGGCCGAAATTTTTTCCGGCCGGTGACCATGAAAAAAAAAAAATTCACTCATTCTCTCTCTCTAGAAACTCCGGCGAAGGGGTTTCCCTTCGCCGGAGTTCCGGTCTGTTGAAGAACAACTAGCAACAAACACAAAACCAAAACCCTTCTTTTCGATTCCTCTTCATCTTCCCCATCAATTCTAGAGAGAGAAAGTAACGGCTCGTACCAAGCAAACAACAAGGAAATCAACCAGAGGAAAAGCACCAAGAAAACAACTAGCAACAAAAGTTGCTCGTAAATCAGCACCAGCAACCGGAGGAGTGAAGAAGCCCCATAGATTCAGGCCAGGAATCGTCGCACTTCGTGAGATCAGAAAGTACCAGAAGAGTACTGAGTTGTTGATCCGAAAGCTTCCATTTCAACGTTTGGTTCGTGAAATCGCTCAAGATTTCAAAACAGATATGAGATTCCAAAGTAGTGCGGTTGCTGCTCTCCAAGAAGCTGCTGAAGCTTACTTGGTTGGTCTGTTTGAAGATACCAATCTCTGTGATATTCATGCTAAGAGGGTTACTATTATGCCTAAAGATATTCAACTTGCGAGAAGAATCCGTGGTGAGAGAGCTTAGATCATTTCTTGAAATGGGTTATCTTTTGTTTGATATATCTTTCTATGAGTAGATTAGGGTTTCTGTACAATCTCTTGGGTTTAATCTCTGTAATAGTTTTTAAGTATCTTTCTGTTAGGTTGTTCTGAAGTTGAAATGGGTAACAAGTTTAATGAAATTTAGGGTTTCTTAATTCTTCTGTGTTGTGTTTTTTTTTTCATGGTCGCCGGCCGGAAAATGGTAGGGAGAGAGAAGATGAGGTAGAGAGAGAAGATGAGGTGGTGAGAGAGAGAGGTGAGGTGGGGGTTTTTTATTTTTCCCTCTAACAACTTACAAAATAAAATTGTCAAACAAAATTGACCAACTTTTGACCAAGTCTTCACACCCCGAAAATTATTTTGCTTTCCCCAAAGCGCTGGCCTTTTAATTTGGGGGCAGAAAGAATCTGGAAAGGCAAGATTTGGACGTGATTTGGGGGTTTTTATAGGAAGTAACGGATCAAGGATATTTTCAAAAACAGATTTTCCAAAACAGATTTATACAACGGATATTTTCCAAAACAGATTTTCTCTCTCATCCTTTCAAATTTGGAAACCAAATCTATATATTACTTTCTCTCACTTAACTTTCAGATTTGGAAAGAGTATATTTTCTGAGATCAATTAGCGTGATTTGGGGGTTAATATTCAAAACATATATATCAACTTTCTCTCACTTAACTTTCGTTTTTACTCATACATAAACACACATCGAATACAAATTATGAAACAAGTTCGTAAATTATGTGTTATTTATGACGAGGAAACCATCATTTGTCATGTATACAACGTAATTTATCATATGTATGTGTGTCATGTACATTATGTACCATTGAACAGTTAGATTATTTTCTGACATAAATTACTTGTTTTTTACGCGTACATGTCCATTATGTACCATAAATTATGGTAACATGTTAGGAAATGTAAATCTGAAATCATGTTTTTTGTTATAAAGTATGTGATTTATCATAAATTATGTATACCGTATAGTAAATAACACAACCTTTGTACAACTGAAATGAAATTTTATTGAACAATAATCTGTGTTTTATTGTAAATGAAAATAACATAGTAGACTAGGTAACTTAAAAACAAACTCCGTTGGAATGTTACCCGAGCTCTCGATCCTTACTGTCTTTGGTCTTCCTTTACGGCGAATCAAACATGGTAGTATTTTTGACTCTTCATTAAATGTACGTGGTTCATCAAAGTTAGCGGTAGGACTTATATGTTCCTTGTAAGTCTTCACATAAGACTCCGTTATCCAAACAGGATCATAGAAACAACCTTCTTCATCGTAATTTATACTTCTATAGTTTATGTGATGATTCTGTAGGAAATTCCATCAGTGCTGGTTTACAACAAGAAAAAAAACATGTACATTAGTTAGAAAAACTTATAATTTATCATAAACGACATTAAACAATGAATAAATTATCCATAATATTTGATAAACTTCAACATGTGTTGGAGATAAATAGTATTTTAGTTTGAATCACATTGACACTGTAATATAACACAAATATGTGTAATTTGCTATAAATTACATGTACTGTTTCAGATATTACGCAATTATGCGTACTTTATGAATAATTAAACATTCTTTTTAAATAAGGCTGCTAAAGTATGTATAATTGTTAACAGATTACATATATTTTACATTCTGTTATACAGTTGCAGTACGGCCGAAATTGGCATAATGTACTTTAAAGTATGAAAATTTTAATACGAATTACTTATAATGTACATTCTGTAAGAGAAACCGTACGGAATAATATCTTGATCAAAAATTGTACGGATGCAAAGTTCTGATGTGAAGAAATGTCAGAAAATCAAAAATCTAAATTACAAATCTGAAATCTTCTGTATGAAAAAGAGAATGAAAGATGTTTCGGTTTTAGAAAGAGATCAAAATCTGGTTTGTAAACAAAATAATTAAAATAATTTATTATCAATAGGAAAACTAAACCTAATGAAATATGATATGATGATTCAATGATAAAGTGATTACAACCATTTATAAACAAAATCATATAAATGTTAGAAGATGTTAAGCGAAAACATAAATTTGAAAGATGGTTTCTTACCTTATAATAAGATGAAACTATAGATCTTGAAAATAAACTTGATATGAAGAGATATAAATGGAAATGGAGTTTTGAGCTTGTGTATTGGATTAGAAGACGAATGTTTGAAAAACAATCTAATGAAGATGAAACAAGATTTCTGAGTTTAATGGAGGTTTTATTATGTGAATCGGATTGAGAGAGAGAGAGAGAATAAAGAGGTTTCAGTTACTGAAAATAATGAATCACGTTTCTTTGTTTAGAAACGTGATTGGAGAGAGAATGTGGGAGATAAAAATGGAAGAAGATCTTTATGGATTTTGAAGATAAATCAGTTATAATATATATTTCTTTGTTTAGAAACGTGATTAGAGAGAGAATGTGGGAGATAAAAATGGAAGATCTTTATAGATTTTGAAGATAAATCAGTTATAATATATATTTCTTTGTTTAGAAACGTGATTGGAGAGAGAATGTGGGAGATAAAAATGGAAGAAGATCTTTATGGATTTTGCAGATAAATCAGTTATAATATATATTTCTTTGTTTAGAAACGTGATTGGAGAGAGAATGTGGGAGATAAAAATGGAAGAAGATCTTTATGAATTTTGAAGATAAATCAGTTATAATATATGAGGAAGGTTAGATTAGGAATTATGATTTATTTAGTATTCTAGGGATTTGTGTTTTCTCTCTAGATGAGACCAAATGGACTAGATATCCATTTATATTATTATTTTGGTTTTGAAACCCTTTATAGGATTATAGAGGACTATATCTCCTATTAGGACCCGTTTTTTTGCCTATAAACTCAAAAATTAATATCTATATCTACTGAGAACTCACATTTTTTTTATACTTATATTCTCTCTCTCCTTCGCCGGAACTTATAAATAACGAACAAGAGAGAGAGTTCCGGCGAAGGGGCTCTCCCCTTCACTGAAACCTTTTCTTCGTCACAAAAGTCCCTTCGCCGGAACCCTTCGTCTGATTTTCAGACGAAGAAAGGGATCATTCGTCTGAAAACCAGACGAAACAAGCTCGTCTGAAAAATCAGACGAGTTTCCGATGAAGGGGAGCCACTTCGCCGAGACTTATAAATAACGAACAAGAGAGAGAAAAAAGAAAAGGACGAGGGAAGAAAAGATAGAAATACAAAGAGAGAGAAGAAGAAAAGACGAAGTTGGCGGTGACCGACATTAATGGTGGATATCACCGAAATATGGTGGGAGTCGTCGAAATTTTTGTTTCCACCCCAGATAATTTTCTTATTTCTCCACATCAGCCACCAACTTAAAATATGGTAAAGTGGTAGACCCCACTCTTGTAGGGGTTGGAGGGTTACTATTCATGTAGCACCAAACCCTTGGGGATTTGGTGTTGGGTTGGAGAAGCCCTTAGGATTTCAAATGTTTTAAAAACCCTAAAGAGCTAAAACACAAGAAACAAATATCCACCACCACCATTAGAGTAATACTCAAAAAACAGAGCAATGTCTGAACCATCCAATCAAATTGAAATCTTCAACCCAAATTCTGGGAGAAAAGCTTCTTCTTCATCATCTTCTAGGATTTCAAATGAACTAACAACTCCATTATCAATCAAAATGTCACCTGGGTTGAAACATTCAGAATGTCTCTCCCCTGAATTTCAAAATCTTCGAGCAGAAATCTTCAATTCATTACCTCAAGACCCTCATCTCTCTCCACTTCAAAAATATTGTAATAGTGTTAGATCAGGACTGAAACTAGGGTTTGATGTTGTTTTCATTAAACTTGTTCAGAAAATCCACAATTTGGTTCATCCTTCTGAGCTTTTAGATGATTCAAAAGAATATGTTTCACAGTTAACTGAACTTGAAGAAATGGGTTATAAGGTATCTAAAATTTGGAATAGATTTGATGAATTAAGGAGAATTGCAGAACAAGAAAAAATTCTTGGAAGAAAAATTGTAGATCAAGAAGTAGAACTGGAAGATAAGAAATTGAAAGTTGAAGCTACTGAATCTAGGATTTTAGAGTTAGAAACAGAGATTATTAAGCTGAAAGATGGATTAAAAACTCAAAAATCTCAAGTTGATTATCTTCAATCAAGGATAATGAAGACCAGAGGAGATTCCGAAAGTGTTTTAGGTGAATTTGCATCTCTTGCTCAAGCCAAATGGAAATGAAGAATTTACTTCATTTTCTATACTAACATTCTGTATGTTGGTTAGTTTGTTGGAGTTAGGGTTAGTTTGATAGAATGTTTATGATCATCTCCATAATTAAGTAGTTCTCCACATGTAACTTTTGTTACTTTTCTGATCTTATATCTTAATTAAGTTAAAATCTATAGACATTTTTGCTATGGTCTTAAACCCTAGGATTAAGAGGTTCACCCATTTTGTTCCATTTTCTTCTTGTTGATGATACATCTTGTTAAAAATCGAGTTTGAATGGTATGTGATGTTTCCTTTGAGCGATTGTGGATTTGGTCTCAAGTTGGTTGGGAGACTGAGAAGTTTTATATCACGGTTTTCACTACAACGGTGAAAGTTACAAGATGGAGAATAAGCTTATAGTTTTATTTTTTTGTTACTCACTCCGATGTTGCAACTTTGCTTCTCTTGATGTAAACGTTGTGTTATAAATAATACGATGTTTAGAGACAAAAAAAAAAAGATTATATGTGATCTGACTTTCCTCACTTCTCATAGCTTCTACGACTAAATTGTTCAAACGGGGGATGAGATTTAAGTCCAAAATCGCATGATCAACGAGTCTAGAGACCAAAGATAATCTGAAATAGAAAATAAATCCACTCAAAGTAAATTACATGTCTATCCTCTTATTCTCTTTTACTGCCTAACCTATCCTAAGTTAAAAAAAAACAACCCAAAATAAAAGATACCATAATATATAGATTCATTACATTTATTTCTTTAAAAACAAACTTTCTTTCCCCGAAAAAATTTGCCTTTTTCGTTTAGCATAACAAAAAAAGTAGTCTTTTCTGTTTCAAAAAAATAACCAAAAAAAAGTTGCATTTTTCTCAAATATCAAACCAAAGAGAGAGAGAGAGGGAAACTCTTATCTTAAACACGCCTAAAATAAACCTAACAGAGAGAGAGAGCATCGAGTAGGAGAGAGGAAGAATCCATTGTTAGTTTCGTTCATCATCATCAACAGTAAAGAGTAAGTTATTTTGGTTTCATCATTTTTGTTGTTCCTTCAACTTTGTTTATGATTTAGATTGATTTCTACAACACAAAACGAATTAGGTTTTGATTTTTACAACTTTAACTATGATTTATTTTTCTGAAATTGATTAGTTAATAAGAAATTTCTAGGGTTTAGTTGTTTCGAAGTGGTTTAATGGAAGTTATTTTCAAAACCCTAAATTAGTTCAAAGTGAAGAGTATGTTTCTTTTTATTTTAGACCGACAATTTAGGGTTCTATCTAATTTAGGATTTTGTATTGTAGACTTTCAAGCATAGTGTTAGATCCAGAATATAGTTACTTTCAATAAAACTTAATATTTTATCTAGCATTATTAAGTTTCTTATAAAATTTTATCAATGGTTACCTGTCAAACCTGATTTTTTGACAACCATAGAACATTACATGGTGTAATATGGAAAAAAAAATGTGAGAATAAATTGGATTGTAAAAACAATGTCATTTTTTTAGTTTATCATAGAACCTTGAAATGGTTACTGTTCAAAACTGGTTTCATAAGAAAAATGACTTGTTTGATTAGCATTTTTTAGTTTCTTATAGAAACGCATAAATGGTTACAATCCAAAGATGTTGAATTGGTTTGTTGTTTGAACTTTGACTGGCCTGATTGTAGGTTGTATGTGATTTTGCACATGGAAGAACTTTATATCGAATCGAACTATAAATATTTTCCTAACGAGATGCCAAAAGATGATTGAACAAAGCTAGCGCAAAGGAAGAGGGGTGAACTAACTTGGTTGTTGCTGAATGAATCGAAGGATATATGGAGAAAAAATGTTTAAGTACTTTAACTTTTATTTTGTAACGGACTATGTGATAAAACGTAGCAAACATGTTTATGTTTTAAGTTTGAATAACATCTTGAGCAGTTATGGGATTATTTATCAATGATCTATAATACCACAATTATATTATATTTTAGATGTTGTTCAACAGGTTCATAGATACGATAAAGATGTTACTCAAATTTCTTGGACACTATTGAAACTATACAATTATAATACGTGGTAGGGCAAAGGCATGATGAACTCAAACACTTAATGTTGAATCCATTGATAACATATATAACTAAGGAAACAAATACTTCGTACAAAATATATAAAAAATATGGACATTTTAATTAAAATATAACAAAGGCTAAAACCAACCTGCTTTGATTGTATTGAAAATTGCTGAATTGCTAGAAACATCAAACAAATTTTTCTAGCATGGTCCAATGGGTATAAAGATACCAGTAAGATGTTGACAAAATTTCTCCAACACTACCAGCATTTTTCAGTTTTTCGACATTTTGTAACTTACTCTAGCCAAATACATATGAGTATAACTATGATAATATCGTAACCATTGATAAAATTTAATAGGAAATAGGAAAATCCTCTTGTTTAAATACGATAATCTGGTAAAATTGATCAAATTCTCTAAAAATATAAAAGACATAAGTAGAATATTTATGTTTCTAGCAGAATAAGTAAACCTACATAATCAAAATTTAAGTTAGTTATTATATAGCTGCGGTGCATGAGGCACTATTGTGATAAGCCGGTTTTTTACACCGACCGCAAACCCTCATTTTTTTGGGTATGTTTCCTGAGCTCTCTCTTCTTACTGTCCTTGGTCTTTCCGGTTTTCTCGTTGTTAACGGAGATAGTGTTCTTGTTTCATCGATGTACTCCATTGGCTCATCATAATTTGGTATTGGGTAAACATAACATTGATAAGTGTTGACGAACGCTTGTTTGGTGAAAATGATCAAAAAAACTTGTCGTATCACCATCATAATTCTTGATGCAAAACATGACATATTGACAAGGGATACCATCTATCGACCACCTACCGCAACTACATGTGAGATCAATGAGATTGACAGAGTAGAATACGAATGTAGAAAATGCTAGTAGATGTCACTAGAATCGATAAAATGCTAGTAGAATACGGAAAATGTAACAAAAACAATTTCACCTTATACATTTTAATTACTAAAAAGTATTTGTTAACCTACTATAACAAATTCATTCAACAGATACTGATAGAATGTAGAATATGCTAGTAGAATCAATAGGATGCTAGAAAAATAGTATTTGTATTTTAACCTACTGCAATAAATACATTCAACAGATGCTAATGGAATGTAAAAAATGTTATTAGAATCAATAAGATGCTAACAAAATAGTATTTGCTTTTTAACCTATTGTAACAAATTCATAACAGATGCTAATAAAATGTAGAAAATGGTAGTAGAATACCGAAAATGTAGCAAACACAATTTCACTTTATAAAACTTTTTTATGAAAAAAATATTGAATTAATAGAGATTTCAACATTCACTTTTTACCAAAAAGTGATAAAAAATGTTACATATAAGTTTTTTGTTAGAATAAATAATTTTTTTAAGAAGATTGTAGTAATAGAGATTTATAGATTCTGACGATCAATTTAAGTTAGACATACCACACAAACGAATTTGTAGATGTCTAATTAGATCGAGGTAGAGATAAAACGCAAATCACAACTTCATACTTTCTTGAAGTTCAAAGAACAAAGAGTTACAGAGAGAGAAATTCGTTTTTGAGATTGAGCATCTCGTTTTAGGTAAATATCCATTGATTTGGTAGGTTACTTTAATCAAATACAACGGATTTAGAAATAATATACTTTCTTGAATTCAAAGAATACAGAGTTACATAGATAGAAACTCGTTTTTTTGAGAGTGCAACTCATTTTTGTTAAATATCCACTGATTTGGTTAAATATTTATGGAGTTTATGGAAATAAAGATTGGTATTAAATATCCAACATAAATATTCTTTCATAAAATATATGGAAAGAGTTATTAACTTAACCAGTATAAACCTTTGGTTTACCAATGGTTAAAAAATATTTATGGAAGGGCAAAAATGAGAGATAATTAAAGGATTGATGCATGGGGCCCACCAAATAGTTAATTTTTGGACTTATTTTACATTTTCGGTTTATTTTGGTTTTATTTTATTTATTAATTTAGGAGTGGATATATGGCTCATTACTCCCCCTATTTTTGGACCTTAAACTCAAAAATCCTTGTTCAAATACTCTTCTTTTTGAATTATATGTGATCAGACTTTCTTTTTGTTGAAATATATCTTATATGGCTAGATAACTAAACTGACTCGAGTCGGATTTTAGAATGTTTGGTTCGCCTAACTCGTTTTATCTCACACAATCTGATGGAAGTGGACCATGAGACACTGTAGTCAAATTGGATTTAGTGGAGTCAATGACTCAAGTCTCAAGCCAGCAAAAAAAGTGAGGCGCCAATAGGGATACCCTAGCAAACAAAACTATGCAAGTGGGTTATCTGTTCTTTTGATGAAACTGAAAATTAACTCAAAATGGAACCTGTAACTGTGAAATTTCATGATCACTACCCTAATTTTTCTTTAAAATTAATTGGTATTTATTCCACATTAATGGTGTCTCAGAAAAGATTCAGACCAAGTTTTCTTTAAAAACTCTAAAGAGCTAAAACACAAGAAACTAACAAATTCCACCACCACCACCATTAGAGTATTACTCAAAAAACACATCAAATCAAATTGAAATCTTCAACCCAAATTCTAAGAGAAAAGCTTCTTCTTCATCATCTTCTAGGATTTCAAATGAACTAACAACTCCATTATCAATCAAAATGTCACCTGGGTTGAAACGTTCAGAATGTCTCTCCCCTGAACTTCAAAATCTTCGAGCAGATATCTTCAACTCATTACCTCAAACCCCTCATTTTTCTCGAAGATCTTCGAGCAGAAATCTTCAATTCATTACCTCAAAACCCTCATTTCTCTTGAATAAATCTTCAATCTTCAAGTCAAAATGTCACCTGAGGTAATGAATTAAAGATTTTTGCTCCAAGATTTTACTGAAGCTACTGAAGCTTGGATTTTAATGAACTTTGAATACCCTGCCAACAACCCTTGGTTGGAGTGGTTAGAGGTTTAGTATACCACTTTAGAAGTTAAGAGTTCGAGGCACATTGACAATTCAAAAAAAAAAAAATACTCTAATACCCCTTATTATTATTACCCTTGCTTGAAGTTGAAGATAATCAACTTGGGACTTTTGAGTTCTTCATCTTTCAACTTAATAATTCGTGTTTCTAGCTTTAAAATCCAAGATTAGGTAACTTCAATCAAGGTAATAAAGATCAGGTGAGATTCGGAAAGGATTTTCGGTAAATTTGCATCTCTTGCTAAAGGTAAATGGAAATGAATAACTTACTTGAATTTCTATACTAACATTTTGTTAGTTGGTTTATTGGATTTAGGGTTAGTTGTAAAACCATTTATGATCATCTTCTTGATTAAGTAGTTCTTTACATGTAACTTGTGTTAGAACAAAATCTAGTTATAATTACAAGTTTAACTTACATGTAAACTTGTAATTATAACTAGATTGTGTTCTAAGTCAAAACAATTCATATTAGTATCTGAAACCTTATCATTTTTTACGTCACTTGAATTTCATGTAATCATTGGGCTTCTGTCCTTTTCCGACAACCAACAACGATTTCATGGGTAGCATTATCGTAAATTTGTACAGTTGCGTGCTCTAAATCGGGGTAGTAAGCAGAGAAATAGTAGATATTATAATCTCGGTCTTGAAGTTTCTCTTTGACGATGCGGAACTATTCTCATAGCCTCTAATGCTAAATTGCTCGATTATTTGAATACTGTTTTTCTGAATTATATTTGGTAATAGACTGATAACTAAATTGATCGAGTTAGGTTTCAAAATGTTTAGTTCACCTAATTCATGACATGTAATCTTTGGTTCATCTAAACGAAACTATTCAGACTCGCATAATAAGAAAAGAACAAGAAGCAGAAGCTCATTCACCATAAGCTTGATAAAGCTTGGGCTAAACAGAACTTGCTCATAAACATATATACATATAAACATCCCAACACAAACGGAGCCGGGGTTTGTTTGGTTTTGATGTCATCATGATCACAGATCAAGTAACAGATCACCGGAGAGGGCCAAACAACCCTTTTAAATTACATGTACATCTCTCTTGTCAGTGTCCACACGATCGGTTGCTATTTGGTAACAAATTGGTGGCCAGATAGAAATTAACCTAACATAAAAAGAGAAAAAGGAAAAAAAAAAAAGCTCTTCACGCATAGTTGCAACAACTGTTGGCGATGGAAGATGGTGATGGTACCAAATTGCAACCCTAACTCATCGATCCTTCGAGTTACCCCGAGAAATTCTTCAGAGGTCATTGCCGTGGTAGTGAAAAGAATAATGTAATTTATGAGACACACCAGTTTTGGCTAGGTCCAGTGAGTGTACAATTTAATTGTTAAGCCGATACAATAACCATCTCTCTAGAAACTCCGGCGAAGGGCTTTCACTTCGCCGGAGTTCCGGTCTGTTGAAGAACATACCAGAACCCCTTCGCCGGAGTTTCCAGAGAGAGAGAGAGTGAGTGAAATCTTTATTTTATTTTTTTCATGATCGTCGGCCGGAAAATTTTCTGGCCGGCGACCTAGTCGGAGAAGAGAGAGTTGAGGTGGAGAGAGAGGTGAGGTGGAGAGAGAGTGAGATGAGGTGGAGGGTTTTTAATTTTTATTTTTAGTTTTATTTTTATTTCTTTTGAAACATTTTCCCCATAAAATATGTTTCCTCGGAAACTTTTCAAAATTTTGTATATTCCCTTTAAAATTTCACACCCCGGAAACTATTTAGCTTTCCCCAAAGCGCTGGCCTTTATGCAAGTGGGTTACTCTGTTCTTCTGACGAAACTGAAAACTAACCCAAAATGGAACCTGTAACTGTGAGATTCCATGATCACTGCCCTAATCTGTGTATATGCTTGTATTTTGAACTCTAGTCAAAGCAAAATTGATGGACTCATTTATTCAAATGGGTTGTCTCTATTTCATATCAAGTAAACAGAACTTTTAAAGACTCAGACATCTAATTTGAAAATCATACCAAAACAAGATAAGAGATTATCTTCTTTACTTTCATTAAACCCTATTAAACCTAAAACCCATCAAAGAAAGAGAAGTTTTTTTTTTATAAACTAAACCCTAAAGAGTTAAAACACAAGAAACAAATTCCACCACCACCACCCTTAGAGTATTACTCAAAAAACAGAGCAATGTCTGAACCATCAAATCAAATTGAAATCTTCAAACCAAATTCTAAAAGAAAAGCTTCTTCTTCTCCTGGGTTGAAACGTTCAGAATGTCTCTCCCCTGAACTTCAAAATCTTCGAGCAGAAATCTTCAATTCATTACCTCAAAACCCTCATTTCTCTCCACTTCAAATATACTGTACTAGTGTTAGAGCAGGACTGAAACTAGGGTTAGATGTTGTTTTCATTAAACTTGTTCAGAAAATCCACAATTTGGTTGATCCTTCTGAGTTTTTAGCTGATTCAAAAGAATATGTTTCAGTGTTAACTCAACTTAAAGAAATGGGTTATGATGTTTCTAAAATATGGGGTAGATTTGATAAATTAAGGAAAATTGCAGAACAAGAAAAAACTCTTAGAGGTAAAATTGAAGATCAAGAAATAGAACTGGAAGATAAGAAATTGAAAGTTGAAGATACTGAATCTAGGATTTTAGAGTTAGAAACAGAGATTCTTAAGCTGAAAGATGGATTAAAAACTCAAAAATCACAAGTTGATAATCTTCAATCAAGGATAATGAAGACCAGAGGAGATTCAGAAAGGGTTTTGGGCGAATTTGCATCTGTTGCTCAAGGTAAATGGTAATGAAGAACTTACTTGATTTTCTATACTCACATTTTGTCTGTTGGTTTATCGGATTTAGGGTTAGTAGTTAATTCATATGTTTATGATCATCATCTTGATTAAGTAGTTCTTAATTAAGTTAAACTTGTAACTATGACTAGATTTATGTTCAAGAAGAAACAACTCATATCAATATCTGAGAAGTTTAATTTTAATATATCAACATTTTTGCAATGGTCTTAAACCCCACAGGCTTAATAGGTTTATCCATTTTGCTTCATTTTCATTTTCTTCTTGTTTTTTTTTTGTTAAGTTACATCATTTTCTTCTCGTTGATGATAGGCCGTGTTAATCATTCATTAGCATTTCTTAAATCAAGATTTGATCTGTTCTTTGATTCTTTGGAAATACTTAGTAAAATACAATTCTACTAGAAAAACATGCACATTAGGATTTCACTAAAATGAACTTCACCAAATTAAAAAAAGTGGGATATTTAGTGTTAAGGGTGAAGGGAAAGTGACCAACATTAATCAAGGGTTTGTCAGTTATTCAGTCTCGGGGACGAACTAACTTTTGACTACAAATGATAGTTAACCACCGACTTAAAATAATGTAAATTTACATGTTTACCCCAACGTTCCATCGAAGACTTTCCGTTACGATGATGGAAAGAAATCAACGACGCAGAGAGCGAGTCATAGATATGACAAGATTTAATGATGGAAAAAAATTATGGGCAATTACCCTCTATTTGGCCCCAATTTCATTTGGGGAATTTTCGACCAGGATCCTTGTGTGATTTGGGGATTTTGAGTTCGTGGCAGGCTTAAGAGAGATTGAAGGTTGGTTTCGAAGTTATATTGGTAAGGTTTAAAAGACAAAACGTAAGTAGACATCATTTCATCTTAATTATTTGACCTAATTTTTATTTAGAGTGCTGACTATACGTTCTTGCACTTCAAACTTGTAAACCTTTCTATTTATTCTATTTTCCTATGAATTATTGCCATTTTTTCGATTATTAAGTTAGAATTAGGGTAATCATTAATTGATTTTTGTGGTGTTGGTGGAGGCTCAGGTAATGGAAGTGGCAGAGGAAATGGCAGAGGTGGAGGTAGGGTATCTAGTGTCAGTGGTACTGTTGGTGTAGGCAGGAGCGACGTTGGTAGGGGTATAGTGGGTGTGGATAGGGGTGACGTTGTTAGTGGTACTGTTGGTGTGGGTAGGGGCGGAAGATGCAGAGGAAGTAGCAACCGACTTTCTCACACAATTCAACAATCTCAACCCTTGACTCAGATCAGTCAACAATCTGAGAGATCAGAAGGTAGTTCAAACAAAAAGCAAAAGTTGACTCCTGTGCGCAGAAGTGGTAGGATTGGTTTCAAAAGTAATCCTAGTCTGGATGGGAAGACAATTGTCATTGATTCTGACTAAAGTGATATGTTTTCTAAAATTTGACAAAAGAAATTGTGTACTTGATGTTTCTTTTAAATGGGTTATTAGTACATGAAACTTGTTATGAGTTATGCAATTTGTTTTGGTTTATGAGACTTGCTATAGTTTAAGCATGTGTATGGGCCAATATTCGTCCAACAAGGTGCCCGTAAAAAAAACAACAACCGCTTCGTAAGGGTAAAATCCGCGAGGCTCGATAACAAGGTCCAATAACGGTCCAAGTCGCTACTCTGGTCACCGAATCCATACCCGCTTGACACTAAGCATATCTGACACGTGTCACGCGATAGCTACCTGTCAGTACTACGCTATCTTACGGTCAGAGGATTATTGCGCAATCCGTAACCACTTCGATGTTGAATATCTCGTATCTTCCACTTAAAGACGGACGTTACCAGCCAGTAGCTTATCGCACACGCGGTAACATCCAAACCGTCTCTCAGGAAATTCAAATACTCATCTGACGGTCGATACTTCAGATACTCTATCCCTTAACGTACCTCACATGAGTAACGTCCGGAATGAATACGCCATTAACTTGCTGGTCGTCATCAAGGTAACCCCTCTCCACCACTATAAATACAAGAGGCGACACTCAGACAAATCCATCCAATATTCGACAACAGTACCTGAGTAGTATAATCCATTCTCTTCACTCACTTACTCTCTCATAAGCATCTCAAAGATCTTCTGATTCTCTCAAAGTCTCTGACTCATCGTCTTAGAAGTTGGGACATAAGAGTCTAGTAGCCACAAATCAAACGACAACTAGCTAACCGTATCAACACCATACGACCACCACCTTATTGCATAAGAGAGCTCTATGGTCTAATATATCTCTCATCCAACGGTAACTAGCTGACCGTAACACTCAGCCAGCGGTAACGAGCTGACCGTAACACCCATCCAGCAGTAACTAGCTGGCCGTAACACCATCCTTATACGACCACCCTCTTACCGCATCATCCTCACCGTTCGATCCACTTACGACCAGAGCCTTATTGCAAGACTCGTTTACAACTAGCAGGTTATCGTGACAATATCTCTACCATCACCCTCTTCATTGTAGTAAGTATACTACTACCATGGAGATCCGTCCCGACAACTCCACGAGTTGCGACACCTAAGCACTCCGACGACGGTTACCTTCCTATCGCCCACTTTGACTTTCTTATTTCTATTTGATCGAGTATTTGACTTGACCGTCGGAGCCCTCTTAGGCCGACACCATCCCGGTGTCCCAGAGGCTTCACGATATTTTCTCTCTTTTTGTGTACAGGTCCTTTTTCGACACGTAGCTGGTCCCCGAAGCATCCGACCTGATAAGACTTTTGACCGTTTACCCGTTGACTGTCAGACTTTCCGACCCGTAGACATTTTACCGTCTACAGCATGGTTGATGAAAATTATGTACTTCATTGTTAATAACATATCCTTTGAAATTACCAGTCCATACATAACATATTCATATTTATTTCTTTTGATTTTCTATGATTTATGCGGTCTAGTGCATACTTTTTTTTCATAGTTATGATCTCTGCCACTTGTTCTTAATTTTGTTTCCGCATTACACACGTTTCTAACACATCCGGTAAACAAGATATGACAGTTACTTCTATGATATTCAGATGAGTTACGATGGTAGCACCTAGGCATCTTTGACTTGTTAGTAAATTCCCAATACAATTTGTCCATAGGTAAACCTAGTGTGTCTGTCTTTTCCCCTTTACAAGGATTCTAGCTTAGATGTTGCTTCATGTTTGGATATTGCATCTGCCAACCATTCAAATAAACTACATTTTTCATATCTCACTTATAACGTTAGCAACCAATCGTTACTCAGCCGGCAAAGCATCGTTAACGTTTTTTTATACAGACGGTGGTTAACTACCATTTGTAGTCAACTGGATCAAAAGTTAGTCCCATAATCCAGACCCAATAACAGATATACTCTTGTCTCAAACGCTCGTGGGCGGAGCTACTTGGAGGTAATCCCTGGCTGCTAACCACGAAGAGTTTTGTAACCTTTTTCACATGTTGTTGGCATCAAGAAACATATAGATTAGTGGTTCACTTGCCTCCCACACTTGAGATCTAGAGTTCAAGACCCCTTTCAACAAAAACAAAAGAGTTCAAGCCCCACACGAGTAGTTTATTTTTCGGGTTATTTTCCAAATAGCCCCCAACTTTATGACCAGCTTTCTGCGTAACCCCTTACTTTATCAAAAATAGCCAGATGGTCCCATTTTTTAGTTACTGTTATAACTCCGTAAACTAGTCATCACCTCTCTCTCCTCCATCTCATCACCTCTCTCTGTCACCTCATCTTCTCGCCACCTCATCGTCTTCTCCGGATATGGTCGCTGGCCGACCAACTTTCCGGCCATCGACCTTCAAACATTCAAAAAAATCCTTTCTCCTCTCTCTCTAAAAAAATCTAATCTCTCTCTCTATCCTCTCTATACAACTTCGGCGAGGGGAAGGAGCCCCTTAGCTGGAGAAACCAGATTCGGTTTGGTTTCAAACCAGACCGAGATCTGGTTTAAACAACCAGATCCCGGTCTCTCTACACCTCCATCTTCGTCCTTAATCAACCTGAAATATCTTCTCTCTCTCCACCTTCCTACTAAATTCTCTCTCATCATCACCATATAAGGCTTTCCCCGCTTGTACTATTGAACTCACTCAATCTACTTCTCTCTGTAATTCACTTAAATCAGGAACCCACTTCCAATCTCTTCCTCTTTGATTTGAAGTTCCATCGATTTCTTCTGCTACCTGTTGACACCTGAAACTTAAGTTTTTTATTTAATCAACTGGTAATTGGGGTTTGTTTGCATTCTGGTGTATTATGAGATTGATTCATTGTTGTTTGGTCGATTTTTCATCTTTTTGTTGAATCATTTAGATTTGTATAGAGGGATAGAGAGAGAAGTCTGTTTAGAGAGAGGTCTGTTTAGAGAGAGGTATGTTTAGAGAGAGAGAGAGAGAGGTATGTTTAGAGAAAGAGATAATAAGCAAATTTTTTTTTTAAATGTTTGAAAGTCGCTGGTCGCAAAATTGGTTGGCCGGCGACCTTCGCCAGAGAAGAAGATGAGGTGCCAGAGAGAGGTTATGAGATGAAGGAGAGAGAGGTGATGACTAGTTAACGGAGTTATAACGGTAACTGAAAAAGGGGGTTATCTAAATATTTTTGATAAAATAGAGGGCTAGACAGGAAGCTGGTCATAAAGTTGTGGGCTATTTGAGAAATAACCCTTTGTTTTCCTACTTGGTTCCCCTCGGCAACAATACCTGTGCTGGCAATCACAATTTGTCCACAAAAACAGGGTCTTTCCAACTTTCAACAAAACAGGGAACTAATTAGTATTTGTTTTTCATTAAGCATTCAATTAGTTCTATGCTTTCAAGTAATAATAATGCACAATATGATATATGATTATAGAGAATGAGTTTGAAAATATATTAATATAACTGTGGACATTTTCTTTGAAGATTCTGGTGTATCCGATGTTGGAATCACACAAGATGCAAAAGAAAGTTTTCAACTATTTTTATCCTAACATTAGAAAATTAAAGATAAAGCAGTTCACTTGGCACTACGAGAAGTTTTGGCTGACCGTTTATGGACAAGACAAGGTAATGCCTCGCAATAGTAAGATGAACTAGATTGTAAACGATAGTTGCAAATCTTATGTAGTCATTATGTATATTAATATTAATCTAATAAATTTTATTGTTAACTTTTCGTCTTAATCAAAATTTAATTAGGTTAATTTTGTAATCTGAGTTATTAAGTAATTACAAAAACTAATTAATTTCACAATTAAATTAATAAAACACAAACAATTTGTCGTAATACAAACCAAAGCTTAAAGGTGGGTGAGTTAGGGAAAGAAGTAAACTATCCAGGGTGCAAAATATTAAAAGGTGAAAAAAAAAAATTTAGTCGAACACACCTTCCCTTGTAGCCAGCAGAGAGTTGTCGGCCGACTCTTAGTCGGAGACTTCGCGATTTCTTCCCCTTGAATCAAAATTCAATTCCAATCAAGTAGAGCATTCAATTCAGTTACTTTATTTGTGGCGAACAAATATTTAGATTATATTTAGTTTATCAGAACCCGCAAGTAAAGTAAGAATAAAAAGAACGTTGCTTTCCTTACGAGCATAAGATCACTTTGTAAAAAGAATAAGAAGTTCCAGATAATTCCTTTTTCCCTACAGATCTTTTTTTTATATCTGTATTCATGATTTGTAATCATGAAGTAGTTATTAACCGTATTATAGATATAAAATAATTCAAATATGGAAAATTTAAGAATAGAAATCTTGCATATTTCTATATCTACTGAGAACTCACATTTTTTATACCTATATTCTCTCTCTCCATCCCTCTATAAGTTTCGACAAAGGGGCTCCCCCCTTCGCCGGAACCCTTCGACTAATTTTCAGACGAAGAAAGAGTTCCTTCGTCCGGAATACCAGACGAAGCGAGCTCGTCCAAAAAACCAGACGAGTTTTCGATGATCCCCTTCGCCGAAACTTATAAATAACGAACAAGAGAGAGAGAGAGAGGAGAAAAGGAAGAGGGAAGAAAAGATAGAAATACAGAGGGAGAGAAGAAGAAACGACGAAGTTGGTGGTGAACGACTTTAATGGTAGATGTCCCCAGATAGTTTTCTTATTTCTCCGAATCACCCGCCAACTTAAAATATGGTAAAAGTGGTCGACCCCACTCTGGTAGGGGTTGGAGGGTTACTATTCATGTAGCACCAAATCCTTGGCGTTTCGGTGATGGGTTGGAGATGCCCTTAGGATTTCAAATGTTTTAAAAACCCTAAAGAGCTAAAACACAAGAAACAAATTTCCACCACCACCATTAGAGTATTACTCAAAAAACAGAGCAATGTCTGAACCATCAAATCAAATTGAAATCTTCAACCCAAATTCTGGGAGAAAAGCTTCTTCTTCTTCATCTTGTAGGATTTCAAATGAACTAACAACTCCATTATCAATCAAAATGTCACCTGGGTTGAAACATTCAGAATGTCTCTCCCCTGAATTTCAAAATCTTGGAGCAGAAATCTTCGATTCATTACCTCAAACCCCTCATTTATCTCCACTTCAAAAATACTGTACTAGTGTTAGATCAGGTCTGAAACTAGGGTTAGATGTCGTTTTCGTTAAACTTGTTCAGAAAATCCACAATTTGGTTGATCCTTCTGAGCTTTTAGATGATTCAAAAGAATATGTTTCACAGTTAACTCAACTTGAAGAAATGGGTTATAAGGTATCTAAAATTTGGGATAGATTTGATGAATTAAGGAGGATGGCAGAACAAGAAAAAATTCTTAGAGGAAAAATTGAAGATCAAGAAATAGAACTTAAAGATAAGAAATTGGAAGTTGAAGATACTGAATCTAGGATTTTAGAGTTAGAATTAGAGATTATTAAGCTGAGAGATGGATTAAAAACTCAAAAATTCCAAGTTGATAATCTTCAATCAAGGGTAGTGAAGAACAGGGGAGATTCAGAAAAGATTTTAGGTGAATTTGCATCTCTTGCTCAAAGCAAATGGAAATGAAGAATTTACTTGATTTTCGGTCTAACATATCCTGTATGTTGGTTTGTTGGAGTTAGGGTTTATTTAGATAAAATGTTTATGATTATCTTCATCTTCACAAATAATTAGTTCTCTACATGTAACTTTTGTTAGTTTTCTGATCTTACTATCTTCATTAAGTTCAAATCTATAGACATTTTTTGCTATGATCTTAAGCCCCAGGATTAAGAGGTTCACCCATTTTGTTAAATTTTCTTCTTGTTGATGATACATATTGTTAAACATCGATTTTTGAATTATATGAGATCTGACCTGAATCTTATCTGGCTAGATAACTAAATTGACCCGAGTCAGATTTTAGAATGTTCGGTTTGCCTAACTTGTTTTATCTCACACAAAATGACTAATTTAAGTTGTTCTAGGTTATTTAAATTGACTAATAGTCGCACCAGTCTGAGAGCTAAAGCCAGGCCTTCGGACGGGATCCAGTCCGAAAGTATGTTTTACTCTCCTTGGACTGAACAATCCGATGGAAGTGAACCATGAGACATTGTAGTCATCAAATTGGATCAAGTGGAGTCAATGACTCAAGCAGTCAAAAAAGTGAGGCGCCACAATTGAGACACCCTAGCAAACATTTATTTAACTATGCAAGTGGGTTATCTGTTGAAACTGAAAAATAACTCAAAATGGAACCTATGACTGTGAGATTCCATGATCACTACTACCCTAAATCTGTTTATATGCTTTTGTTCCAAAGACTGAAGTGGAATCAAAGCAATTAATGAACTCACATGGGGTTGGCTTTATTTCATACTATCAAGTATTATCAAGTAAACATAACTTTCAAAGACTCAGACATCTCACTTTGAAAATCATACTAAATCAATATAAGAAGAGATTACCTTCTTTTCTTTCATTAAACCCTATTAAACTTGAATCCCATCAAACATATTGGTATTTATTCCACATTAATGGTGTCTCAGAAAAGATTCAGACCAAGTTTTCTTTAAAAACCCTAAAAAGCTAAAACACAAGAAACAAATTCCACCACCACCACCATTAGAATATTACTCTACAAAACAGAGCAATGTCTGAACCATCAAATCAAATTGAAATCTTCAACCCAAATTCTAAGAGAAAAGCTTCTTCTTCTTCTACTACTTCAGCTTTTTCAAATGAACTAACAAGTCCAATTTCAATCAAAATGTCACCTGGGTACTTTGAACGTTCAGAATGTCTCTCCCCTGAACTTCAAAATCTGGAGCAGAAATCTTCATTTCATTACCTCAAAACCCTCACATTTCTCTCCACTTCAAAAATACTGTAGTAATGTTAGAGCAGGACTGAAACTAGGGTTAGATGTCATTTTCGTTAAACTTGTTCAGAAAATCCACAATTTGGTTGATCCGTTTGAGTTTTTAGCTGATTCAAAAGATAATTAAGTTGAAAGATGGATTAAGAACTCAAAAATCTCAAGTTGATGATCTTCAATTAAAGGTAATGAAAATGAGAGGAGATTCTAAAAGGATTCTGGGTGAATTTGCATCTCAAGATCAAGGTAAATGGAAATTAACTTGGGATTACTCTGAATCTCCAGTGATTTTTATTACCCTTGATTGAATATTATCAGCTTGGGAGTTTTCAGTTCTTAATCCATCTTTCAGATTAATAATTTGGTAACTTAAGTGAAGGTAATAAAGATCAGGCGAGCCATTGGGTAAATTTGCTTCTCTTGCTAAAGGTAAATGAAAATGAAGAACTTACTTGAATTTCTATACTAACATTCTGTTTGTTGGTTTATTGGATTTAGGGTTAGTTGTAAAACCATTCATGATCATCTTCTTGATTAAGTAGTTCTTTACATGTAACTTTTGTTAGTTTTCTAATCTTACTTATTAAGTTAAACTTGTAATAATAACTAGATTTTTTTCTAAGTCAAAACAATTCATATTAGTATCTGAAGAAGTCTTTCTTGTTAATGAAGTGAACCTCGCCAAGGTGAGATCATCCTAAAATGCTTCCTCAGGTCGTGTGGTGTTTCGTTAATTTGTACAGTCGCGTACTCTTAAGTGGGGTAATAAGCACAGAAGCAGTAGATATTATAACCTTGGTCTTGAAGTTTCTCTTTGTCGATACAAAACTATTCTCACTTCTCATAGCCTCTCTAATGCTAAAAAATTGCTCGATTATTTAAATACTGTTTTTCTGAATTATATTTGATATCAGACTGATAACTAAGTTGGATTTCAAAATGTCTGGTTCACCTAATTCATGATATGTAATCTTTGGTTCATCTAAACGGAACTATTCAGACTCCATAATAAGAAAAAACAAGAAGCATAAGCTCGATAAAGCTTGGGCAAAACAGAACTTGCTGATAAACATAGAAGGGGTCTGTTTTGGTTTTGATGTCATCAAGAATCATAGATCAAGTGACAGATCACCGGATAGGGCCAAACAACCCTTTGAAATAACATGTACATCTCTCCTGTCCGATCTGTCCACAGGACCGGTTACTATTTGGTAACAAATTGGAAGCCAGATAGAAATTAACCCAACATAAAAAGAGAAAGGAAAAAAAAAACAAGCTCTTCACGCATAGTTGCAACAACTGTTGGCGATGGAAGATGGCACCAAATTGCAACCCTAACTCATCGACTCTACGAGTTACCTCGCCATCACTAATGAAGAGGGATTCATCTTTTCATCTAAACCCCGAAAAATTCTTCAGAGGTCATTCCATTGATAGTGAAAAGAGTAATAGAATTTATGAATTACATCAGTTTCGGCTAGGTCCGGTGAGTTACTCCAATTTAATTGTTAAGCCGATACAAAAACCATGTTCAATCGGTTGCACTGTAATGCATTTTGGGGGACCAAAGTTTCAAGATAACTGTTATAGCCACACCCTATTTTACCATCTCAGATTTTCCCTTTCTAACAAAAACAAGTTCAGCTATGGTTGCAACAACTGTTGCCCGTTTGAGGATGGATACTTGACCTATCTTGGACACTCAAGTCAGCCCACATCCCCGCCATCACTAATGAAGAGGTTCATCCTTCGTCTGAAACCCTAGATATTATGAAGAGATCATCCCTGTCTCAATTCTTCAAAACCCAAAAACTCAATTTGATAACTCTCTTATCTAGATTTCTCAAAATAGTTCGGCAATCCCTCCATTGGAAGGAATAAGTTCAATTGCAAGTACGAAAGAAATACCATTCTCCCCCTCGCAAGGGAGAGAGAGATGGGCATATATAAGGAGATTCAGATTACATTTTCCAGAAAAGACACTCTCTTCATGCAAGGCTGCAACCATGGCTGCCTTCCGAGATGGGCACAAAATGTAACCCTATCTCATTGACTGTCCATGTTACTCAGCCATAACTAACGATGAGATGTTCATCATCTGGTTTGAAACCCTTGATGTTTCTGAATCGGTTTCCATCAAATGAAAAATCTATCCATCTTTCCACTAAAAAGGGGAATCGTCCCAAATATACACATGAAGGGGTCAATATCAAAATGCCTGTATATACAGAGAGAGAAAGGAGGGTGAATTTGAGTATTCTCAAGTCTGTGAAAGAAAGAAGGACGAATGCTAGTATTTTACTTTCTCGGACAAGAAAATAGCTCTGACATACCTGCACCACCAAGTGCCAGTGGACTGTGGACGACTGATTACATGATGTAATCAAGTCTCGCCAACCCTCCGAGTCACCCTGCCATGACTAAATGGAGAAACCGAGAAATGCTCATCCTTATATACAAGTCCTCAGAGATTCCTGAGAGATCATCGCTGCCTCAGAAATATTTTCAACTGCACCATTTCAGCCCGGAGTAAGCTACGAAAATAACAAATGGTTGTTTGGTCCAAAATAATTTGGTCTGATGGCATAAAAACTCACGACAACTATCAATATAGCCACCAACTCCAAAATGATATGGGCCCATGGCCGTTGCGTCCAAATATTTGGGGCAATTCCAATAGTTAAATCCTAATTACCAAACCCATATCTATATAGTAAAGTGAGTGTAAATAGGAGGCTCAGATTTTATTTTTTTCATTCTCTCGCAATAAACAAACTCATGTATGGCTGCAACAACAGTTGCCTATAAGATGAGAACAAGACGTGCCCCATCTCAGAGACCTCCCGAGTCACCTCGCCATGAGAAAATCGTGAGATTTTGATAGAACACCTTAGAAATTCTTGAAAGATCATCACTGCCTCAGTAACCATAAAGAAGACGAAAAACAAGAAGTTTCGCGTGGGAACCACACATGCAAAATCTCATGAGCAAACTCATGGGCATTAAAAGGAGGGTATCCTCAATTGCACATTAGTGGTGATGGGATAAACTAAAAGTTACTGTAAAGCCGATTTAACTCAGTTGGGAGAGCGAAGGAGTAAACCACAGGAGGCTCAGATTTCATTTTTTTCAGACAAAGAACGAGCTCTTCATGCATGGCTGCAACAACGGTTGCCAGTGGAAGATGATTACATAAAGGAACCCTATCTCATGACCCTCCGAGTAGCCCCGCCATGACTAATGCAGAGATGTTCATCCTTTTTTCTGAAACGCTAGAAATTCTTTACAGACCATCACTGCCTCACTGATATGAAAGAAGAACAAGAGAGAATCAGAAGCTCATTCAGCATAAACTCGAAGAGCTCTGGTTAAGTAGAACTTGCTCACAAATACATACACACATACACACACACACACACACAAACCCTTAAAAACACCCACATCTCTCTGGTCGATCTGCTCAGAGTAGTTTGCAAACTAGTAACAAAGTTGAGGCCAAATAGGAATTTACCTACTTAACAAACACATATCTGAACTACAGAGAGAGGGTACATAGGAGGCTCAGGTTTTTCCACTCACAAGAAAACATGCTCGGCATGGCTGCAGCAATGGTTGCCCGATAGAAGATGGTGTACATAATCTAACCCTTTCTCACAGACCGTCCGAGTCTCACCGCGGTCATTAATAGAGAGAAGTTCATCATTCCAAGTGAAACCCTATAAATTCTTGAGAGATCATCATTGCCTCAGTAAAGAAAAGAACAAGAAAACGCATAGACTGACGGATAGATAGATAAATGTAGACTTCAAACAAATATAAGGAGGCTCAGATTTTATTTTCTCAGACAAGAAACAAGCTCTCTATGCATGGCTGCAACATCGGTTGCCTGTT
This sequence comes from Eschscholzia californica, assembly GCF_041429995.1. Classification (NCBI taxonomy): domain Eukaryota; kingdom Viridiplantae; phylum Streptophyta; class Magnoliopsida; order Ranunculales; family Papaveraceae; genus Eschscholzia; species Eschscholzia californica. Next base: position 47,886,883 of record NW_028238472.1, read on the forward strand.
TGAAGATGGTTACATAATGTAACCCTATCTCACTGACCCTCCGAGTCACCTCGCCATGACTAATAGAGATTAAAAGTTCATCCTTTTGTCTTGAAACCTATAAATTCTCAAGAGATCATCATTGCCTCGGTAATTAAGGGTCCGTTTGGTACGTGTGAAAATATTTGGATGTGAAAACCATTTTTTCACATGGGAAAGAAAGCCAATTTTTCTGCATTGGATATTCAAATGTTAGTCTTCAGTATGGTTGTGAGAAAATTCAGATTTCATCTTCTCCTTCATTTATTATACTTCCACTAAGGGTTTTGAAAAACACGTGTATCTCTTTTGAGTGGTATTGTCTATACTCTATCCTTCTATGGTTGGTCACACAAATTGGGGGAAAAACAGAATGAACCCATAACAATAAACTCTAACTACCAAAAACAAACCTTAACCTGAAACCCTTACAGTAGAAAGAGAGCAAGAATAGGAGGCTCTGTGTGTTCATTGCCAAGCTCTTCATGTACGCCTGCCACAACGGGTGTATGTTTGAAGATAGAAACATAATGGAGAGGCATTCATCATTTGGTCTGAAACACTAAAAATTTGAAGAGATCGTCACTGCGTTAGTAATTAAAAATGAAGGATCAATGCAAAGAAGCATAACCAATTGGACTCGGTGAACTTTTGGAAGAAGGAAACTAAAATTCAACACATGCTCATTAGGGCTCAATAAGCTCGCTCGCCCTCAAATCTCAACAGTAGTAAGAGAAAGATTGGGTAAATATGAGGCTCAGACTTTACTTTTCACAAGAAAACGACCCCTTCATGTATGGCTGCAACAACAGTTGCCTGTTTGAAGATGGGTACATAATGTAACCATATCTAACAGGGCCCTCAGAGTCACCTCGCCATCATAAATGAAGAGAGATTCATCCTTCAACATAGTCTGGAACTCTAGAAATTCCTGAGAGATCATCACTGCCTCCATAGTTCAAAAAAAAAAAAAAAAGAAAAGGCACAGATGCACAGCTCCCTCAAGGCAAATTAGAGGGGAGTTTGTGAAGTAATGAGGTGTCTTTTTACACTTATGGGAGGCGCCTTTAAAACTAGCCATACGTAGGCTCAGATTTTATATTCTCATCCAAGGAACAAGCTCTCCATGCATGGCTGCGACAATCGCACTGACCGTCCGAGTCACCCCGCCATGACTAGCAGAGAAGCATTCATCCTTCTGTCAGAAACCAATTCTTGAAAGATCATCACGGCCTCGAATAAGGTCAGGCAAACATATACACATACCAAACACAAATATTCAGAGCAGAGAGAGACGGGATTTACATCAGTTGTTTTAAAAAAACAGAGTGTAGTCCAAATATCGCCATAAAGTGGGGGTCAATATCAAAATGTCCCGACCAATCAACGTGAAGTAGAGAGGTGGGTGAATCCGAGTACTCTCAAAACTCTTCATGCATGGCTGCAACAACAGTTGCCAGTAAGAAATTATATAACCATATCTCACTGACCCTCCGAGTCACCCCGCCATGACTAGCAAAGAAGCATTTATTCTTCCATCGGAAATCCAATAAATTCTCAAAAGATCATCATTGCTGGCTCAGAAAATGAGAAATTACTTTGATCAGTTAGCCGCATCTTCAATTAACCCCATTACTTCCATGAGTAAGTAAAAAGTCTAAAGACGAACCCTTACCAACAAACACATATTAACCATATCTCCATTGTTATCGTAGAGAGAAAGAGGGCAAATAAGAAGCTCAGATTTCCTTTTCTTCACATAAAAACAAATTATTCATGTATGATTGCAACAACGGCTGCCTATTAGAAGAGGCGAGTCACCTCGCTAAGCTTAATGGTGAAATATTCATCCGTTGGGTCAAAACCCTAGAAATTCTTGAAAGGTTACCTCCAAAATCAAAAGGTAGAAAAGAACAAGATTTTGTGCTTTTCAATTACTTGTACAGAAACTCAGTTGCAAACTCATGGATTCTATTGATTTATGGTAACTGAATTGGACAACAAAAGAGGGTGTCCTAAAATTGGACATCAGTGGGGATAGGTATACCAATTATTATGATAAACCTGAGTAACCTCAAGTAAGTTGGGAGAGCGAGAGGCGTAAACTTGAGGGAACTTGGATTTCATTTTCCCATAAAAGAATCAAGCTCTTCATGCACGTGCAACGACGGTTGCCCGTGGAAGATGAGTACATTAATGTAACCCTATCTCATTGACCTTCCGAGTCACCCTGCCATGACTAATGGAAAGACATTCATCCATTTTACTCAAACCTTAAAACTTTTTAAGAAATCAAAAGTGCCTCACTAATTAAAGAGAAGAACAAGCCGTCATGCTTGGAAAAAAATTCAAGAACTCAAAAAAAAAAGTCTTGGTGTCTCTGATTTTACTTTCACATCGTTTATCTTCATATTCCTGAACAATTTAATTAGGTTTTCCTAACATCACCTCGCTAAGCTTAATGGTGAAATATTCATCCTTTGGGTCAAAACCCTAGAAATTCTTGAAAGATTGTCACTGCCTCCAAAATCAACAGGTAGAAAAGAACAAGATTTTGTGCTTTTCATTTACTCGTACAGAAACTCAGTAGCAAACTCATGGATTCTGTTGATTTATGGTAACCGAATTGGACAATAAAAGAGGGTATCTTAAAATTGGGCGTTAGTGGGGATAGGTATACCAATCATTATCATAAACCTGAGTAACCTCAAGTACGTTGGGAGAGCAAGAGTAGGGGTGTTCGTTGGTTCGGTATCCGGTATTTTGGTGTCATCCGTTACCAAACCGCTAATGGTTTGGTTAGTGATTTCTCAAACCGCTCATGGTTTGTTTTGGTTCGGTTACCAACCAAACCGTCAACGAGCGATTTAGATACTACTGGATACCAAACCATCCATAGAAACAGTTTGTTCTACATGAAAATCGATGAATCGAGTTACTTTCTTCATAAATTGACGTATAAGATCAAGACAACACTACGTAAAAACCTGAAGAAACAATCAAACTAACATAGTACGTCGAAAAACATTTTAAACATTTAAGACATGTGCAAGCCACCGACCCAAATATTATATAGTAGCTAGTAAAATTAATGATACATGAATCGTTTTAATCTAATACTAGCTTGCAACATTATATTTTAATAGTGTTGTTGTTTTGTATGGGTAGAAGTTATTCTTGTTTCTGGCAAGAACTTGATGAAAGATATGTATTTGTATGAAATTTAGAGACATGATAGATATATTTTTTAAAAATTATGTATATATTTAATTGAACTTGACTGGTTCGGTTTGGTTTTAATTAAAAATTAAATCCATTTACCGAACCAAACTAGTTGGTTTTTGGAAATCTACAACCGTACCAAACCACTCGTTGTTTGGTTTGGTTTGAAAACCGACTGGATTGGTGTGGTTTGATTGGTTCGCGTCTATTTTTGCACACCCCTAAGCAAGAGGCGTAAACTGGAGGGAACTTGGATTTCATTTTCTCATAAAAGAATCAAGCTCTTCCTGCATGTGCGGCGACGGTTGCTCGTGGAAGATGAGTACATTAACGTAACCCTATCTCTTTGACCTTCGGAGTCACCCCGCCATGACTAATGGAAAGACATTCATCCATTTTACTCAAACCTTACAAACTTTTTCAGAAATCAAAAGTGCCTCACTAATTAAAGAGAAGAACAAGCTGTCGTGCTTAGGCTCGCAAATGTATATTCATATATACACGCATAGAGAAGGGTTGTTTGTTTTTTATGAGGAGAAAAACCAAAGCCTCTGCATTCACAAAACATCATTTAGATCGGCGGAGAGGGGCAACAACCCTTCAAAAAATCACCCACATCTCTCTGGTAGATCCCACGGAGCGGATAGTGCAATTTTCAAAGCAAAGGGGGGTAGATCATAAGAGGCTCAGATTTCATTTTTTTCCCTTCATGCTAGGCTGCAACAACATATGACAATGGAAGATGGGTACAAAATGTAATCCTATCCCACTAACCCACAGAGTCACCTCGCCATGACTAATGGAGATAATCTACCTTTTACCTTTTTGTCTGAAACATAGGAATTTTTGAGAGATCGTAACTGCCTCAATACCTAAGGCCGGCCATAATTAATAACAAGAAGCGAGGAGCCTGCTTCAAAAAAAAAATGGGATTTCAAGACGGGCAAGAAAAGGAGAGTTTCAACTTATCAGATCAACAACACAAGGAGGAGCCGAGCAAAGCAAGTGAAGTGAGCAACTGGTAAAAGGGTTTATCTCTAATCTCCACTTTCTATCTCAAGGATTTTTGTTGAGGGCTTCAAGTTGAACCTCTCAAAACTTTCTCAAAAATAAAAATTGACAACCGAAGGAGCCGAGCTGCCGAGCAACTAGGTTTTATCTTAAATCTGATAAGTAGAGATGGGTCACTAGGCTCAGATTTCATTTTCTCAGCAAGAAATAACCTCTTCGTGCATGGCTGCAACAACGGTTGTCAGTGGAAAATGAATACATTTGCGTAACCCTATCTCACTGACCCTCCGGATTACCCCGCCATGACTATGAAGAAACATTCATTCTTATAGCCGAAACGGTAAACTTTTTAAGAAATCATCAATGCCTCATTAATCAAAACGAAGAACAAGAAGCAGAAGCACATTCTAAACAAGCTCGATAGGCTGAATAGAATTGCTCAAGAATATATATACATATATATATATACACACACATACAGTTTCGTAAAAATATCATTCAGATCACCGGAGCCAAGAGGAGCAACAACCTCTCGATAAAACACCCACATCTCTCCGATAGATGTGGGTGCAAGCAAAATTAAAGATTTAGCAGTAATGTGGGGCGCCTATAGAACTCCCTAGAATTAATCCAACGACGATATATTTGCTGCTCAATATTATTATGACGTATCAATGCCATTGTAACGACTATAGTAGATCGTAGTCAATTTCCAAAAATATATATATATTTTGACCTATTTGTTTAAAACTCAAAAATAATGAGGCTCAGATTTCATTTTTGTCACACAAGAAACAAGCTCTCCATGCATGGCTGCAACAACGGTTGCCTGTTTGAAGATGGTTACATAATGTAACCCTATCTCGCTGACCCTCCGAGTCACCTCGCCATGACTAATGGAGAGACTTTCATCAGAAACCGCAGAACTTCTAAAAGAATCATCACTGCCCCACTACTTAAAAAAGAAGACAAGATGTTCATTCAACAATATTCTAAAGGAATCAACAGCACTTTGAGCGGGTGCTTTTAGCCCCTCCCTACAAAAAACCATTTTTTGTAGATATACACACACAAATAAAGGGAGAGAGAGAGGGATGGGTTGTTTTGGTTTTGATGAGGAGAAGAATCATGGCCGTCTCTGGTTTAGTAAATGATCATGCCGGAGAGGGGCAACAACCCATCATAAAAACACCCACGTCTCTCCGGTAGATCCACCCACAGAATCGTTAAAAGGACTAAATTTTCCAGCTTGTGACAAGTTGGGGGCCAAATAGGAAATAACCCTAATTACCAAACACATACCTGAACCTCAAATCTCTACAGGAGAGAGAGAGAGAGAGAGAGAGAGAGAGAGAGAGAGGGTAAATAGGAGGAGGCTCAGATCTTCTTTCTATAACATGAATGAACCTCTTCATGTAATGGCTGCAACAACAGTTGCCTGTGTGAAGTGGGTACAAAAATGTAACCCTTTCTCGCAGACCCTCAGAGTCACCCCGCCATCATTAATGAAGAATGGTTCATCCTTCATCATTTTGTCTGAAACCCTAGAAATTCTTGAGAGATCATCATTGCCCTCATTCTTGAGAGATCATTTTTTTTTTTTTTTGTTGAAAGAAGAAAAGGCATAGATTGATTGATAGACAGATAAACTTTGAGAGAGAGAGAGAGAGAGAGAGGGTTGTTCCTTTAGATTATGGGTGTTGAAGATATTGACGGAGAGGGGCAAACAACCCTTTGGGAAAACACCCACAATCTCTCCGTCTTCATCTTTCCCAATATATTCAGTAGCAGTGACAGGGGTAGTGGTTCAGGAAATCTATGGACTATCTATCTAAATCACAGAGAAGTCGTACTTTTCTCATCTTTGCCCTTTTGAACATTTTTACGTTTCTGTCCTCCCGTTTCAAACTAAAAATTGGTATTTTCAATTAGACTGAGGATATATTCGTCACTTTGACCAAAGTTGATTTTTGGGGTGTAGTGTCATAGAGTAAAGATTCTCACGTGACTATGTTCCATTACTCATAAGTTCTCTCCTTTCTCTACTTTTTTTTTTTTTTTTTCTCCATCTCTTCTTCCTCCTCCTCCCACCATGGCCACCTCTATTTATTTTTCCTCTCTTTTCTTTTTCCTTCTCTTCTCTGACTCTTTTAGTGATGTAAAACGCAGCGGAAATAAAAAAAACGATAAAATAAACGAAGAACAATTAAAAGAAAGATTAAAATAACTCTAAAACTGATAAACTTTATTAAACTCAAGGGAATTTTCTCTTCAACCTGAAATTAAAAGACAGACTAGACTTCCTTTTATAGGATAGCATACTTTCCTAGATAGACTAGAACTAGACTTTCCTAAATAATTAAAAGGCAACTTCCTAAATAGATAGACTCAAATCTGGACCATTCCAATTATTGGAAATACTAAAACAGTATAATTTCCTAAACCTAAATTCTTTATGAATCATACTAAATTTGGGACTTCCTAAACTAATCAATATGGCCGGTTGGCCTACGTGGCCGTTAGGTCCACGATAAAAGTGTCCACGCGGGGTGCCCCTGCATCAGCTTCCCCTTCTCCCACGAGGTTCGTCCCGAACCGTTTCGACGAATAAAACAATTTGATGCTCCCGCATACGATGAGATATGCCATGGTGATCCATAATTCCCTTTTCGAACGACTGTTACATTGAGTGTGAAAGACACCAATATGCAAGAAATCACCAACCTGATTCTCATATTGCAATGAGACTCTCCAAACTAACTTAAGTGAATTAACAACATTGATCTCGCCATCTTCCCACGGTAGACTCAACCACTTTATAAGTTTCAAGAACATGTGGAGGAATTTGAACAAGTGTGAAGTCAGAATAATTGTAGCTAATTCCCAAGATTCCTCGTCAAGAGCGAAAGTAGAAGCATAACGAACTCCCAAAAAGTTATCGATATTGAAACACGTAGCGTCGATATGACACTCAAAAACCGTCTTCCCACGTTCATCTTCGTGAAGCTTATATACCGTAACTCGGTAATTACGTAGAAATTTAGTTACTTTCTGAACTAACATAGCCCCATAAATAATATTGTTGGCCGATGTAGTTATTTTTGTAGAAGGTATCGTAGCAAAAATACATATCTCAATGATCTTTCTGAGGTGTTCCGTTTCGACCTCCCTTCCTTCGTTCTTTAATTTAATGGAGACAAATTCCTTCGTCTCTGACCTCAAACCCACACGCTCATCATTCATCATAACACCAACCCTCAAAGCCGAAATAAATTGATTAATCTGTTTTGGTGTCTTCAAATAAGTCAACAATTGTTGTACACATCTTGGTCCATGAGTGTCACAAAAATTACCAATAATTTCAGATTGATCTCTAGTAACAAAGTGAAGAATTGCAGTAATCTTTTCTTCATCACAAACAGCTAAAAGTTCTTGAACAAGATAATTCTCGGATTGATATGCCATTAGTTGAGCTACATGAACTTTCAATTTGAAGATAATCAAATTGATTTCTTCCTCTGTTCCTTCTTTAAGTTTATTTTGTAATATTTTACACCCCTGTTGATCTTTTGCTAGGGTATACAATTGACCTCTCATCTGCAACATTGTTTTTGAGTACAAACGATGAAAATGTCGATCGGGAGTTGAGGTTTTAAAAGAACTCCTCTCAAGTGATCTTCTGAATCGATTCTCCGGTCGCAATTGATGATTAGTAGTCACTTCGATGATTCGCCTAGGTAAGCATTGTTTGTGGAGATGGTGATAGCAATGTGGATTAAGCAATGGGCATTGATCATTACTGGGTGTAGGAATAAATTCTTGATTGACCACCTTTGGTGATTGGGTTTCAAGATACCCTTGATCAAAAAAATCAATAGCAACAGGTAATTGAGGATGAGTAGATGGTAACACTTGATTATGCTGATTTGGGTAGAAAGAACGAAATTGGAATTGAGTTGGCGACGAAAGACGCAAACGACTAAAGGAATCCTTGTTAGAACCCAGCTTAATGAAACTTTCATTGTTTTCTTTCTTTATTAGAAGTTGCTGCATTGATTTCAACTCCTTATCAAGATCAACTTTCCTCTCCTCTGACTTCATTACAACTAAGGCTTGACGAATCTCCTCGGCTACTTTCTCGTACTCTTCCAATGTCATATCCTTGTCCTCGGGTTCCTTCTCCATTGATGGAAAAAGATAACGATTCACCATTGTTAAAGGGATGGAAGATGAGCGTTCAATGTCGGACTGAAGTTGTTTAACAGTTTGATGACCATCTTCTAGGTTTTGTATTGGATCTAGGTTTTTGGTTGACGGTTGGAAGGAAGACAGCGGTGAGGTTGGTTCAGAGATGGTTATATGAGGAGGTGGTTGGGCTTTAGTATCCTCGAGTTCAGGGGCGGAACCAGAATTTCATCCTAGAGAGGGCAAGCCTAAACTCTCTATATAATGTGTATGACCTTATAAGATACAACACAAAACAATTTTTTACAAACATCCTATCGTATCATGACATTTTACATTTATCTAAATGATCTAACTAAAATGACTTACAAATTAACGTAAGATTGGATAACTCAGGATAACTCAACTGAGTATCAAAATTTTGACAGATTTTTTTATCAATTATTCTACATTTTACAGAAAAAAAAAGTCACCCAATTTTATTACTCATTAATCCAAAGTCGTCATATTATAATTAAGCAATAACACACTAAGTAGCCGAAAATGTACCCAAATAATAATATGATCTTGTGTAGTAATTGGTCTCTAAGAAAAGTCACTTGAAACCAAAATGAAAATTAAAGTAGACCCAAGTAAAAACATGATCTTTGTTTAGCAATTGGTCTCTAGTAAAATGTCACTTGAAACCAAAATAAAATTAAATGGGAGGATATGGTTGGTAATGGGATTTGAACCCCAGTCTCTCCCTTGGAACACATACGGACTACCCACAAGAGCTAAGGTAATCTATGTTAAAAATTTGCAGCTTGGCCTGAATATGTGGAGATCAGGCCGGGCAGTTGCCCAGCCTGGTCTCCACATAGTTCCGCCCTTGCTCGAGTTCAACGTGTGGACCTTCTTCAGCTTGATAATCATCTTCTTTTTCTTCATGTTCTTCTTCTTCTTTAACTTCAACTTCTTCGTGAGCATCTTCTTCAACTTCTTCATATTCTTTTTTTTCTTTTTCCTGAAGAAAAGATATAATCGGCGAGGAAGATGGTTGACGTATTATTGTTTTGACGTCGTTACCCATATGTAGTATCTTATCCAAATCTGACTTTAGCGATAAAACCGTTTCTGAAAAAGATGGTTGTGGTGGCAGTGGTGAGTAGTAAAGAAAAGATGATTGTGTTGATAGTGGCGGTGCCGAAGATGGTAGAGGTGGTGAACACGGTTGTGAATAATAAGAGTACAGAGTTGGTGGTGGTGGTGGTGGTGGTGGTGGTGTGGATGATGGTGTTGGAAAGTAATAAGATGGAGGTGATGGTATATAACACACTGGTGGTGGTGTTGACGGTTGGTATTGACAAGTAGACGGTTGTGGTGTATAATTAGAGTACGGAGGTGGTGGTGGTTGAGGTGGAGTGGTTGTTGTCAGATAATAAGCAGATGGATTTTCTCGTACAGTTTCTCCCGGATTCCAATGATAATCGTACGAATCTCTATTCTCATACAAACATGATGCGCATAAGCATCCATCCGTTATTCCTTGATGAGTATAATCTGATTGAGGAACAGAATATGATTGATACTGATTTACCTCGTCTAGAAAAAAATTTCTAAAATCATTCACCCAAAACTTTGGTGGCTCTGAATACCACATGATGTAGAACGCAGCGGAAATAAAGAAAACGATAAAATAAACGAAGAACAATTAAAAGAAAGATTAAAATAACTCTAAAACTGATAAACTTTATTAAACTCAAGGGGATTTTCTCTTCAACCTGAAATTAAAAGACAGACTGGACTTCCTTTTATAGGATAACATACTTTCCTAGATAGACTAGAACTAGACTTTCCTAAATAATTAAAAGACTGCAACTTCCTAAATAGATAGACTCAAATCTGGACCATTCCAATTATTGGAAATACTAAAACAGTATAATTTCCTAAACCTAAATTCTTTATGAATCATACTAAATTTGGGACTTCCTAAACTAATCAATATGGCCGGTTGGCCTACGTGGCCGTTAGGTCCACGATAAAAGTGTCCACGCCGGGTGCCCCTGCATCATTTAGGGAAGAGGATTGTTGGAAGGGTCTCACGCAACGGAACATCATTTCCCCAAACCAGTTCGTATTGATTACGGAGGAAAATCATCTCAAACCAGTACGCATTGGTCTAGAGGAAGAGGGAATCCCTCAAATCAAATTGGTATCTGGCATAAAGGGATCTCATTTTGGCCGAATAAATTGAGATAAAGAAAAAAAACAAAGGAGATGAATGATTGTGGTGAAAGGAAGTGTTGGTGGTGCCCAAAGTTGACGGTCGAGATGAGAGAGAAAAATAAAGTTTTGTTTAACCGAGAAAATTGATAACGAAAGGTTTATACGCAATGATCATACTTGTCAGAGGCAGTGTAATTTTCAATCAAGGTTTGAATAGAACAGTTAACCAAGTATGGTTAGAGGCAAGTCTCTTATCCACTCTTTGTTAGGGTGTTTATCACCCACTTCTTCTTTTTCAAAAATCATTAGGCCAACAACTTCAACTCATTTTTGTTTATTTCTACTTCTTTTTTCTCTCTCTTATTCTTATATTTCCTTTTTGTTTTTCTTCTCTTACCTCAACGTACGACTCTAACCAGCGCCTCTCCTTCGCTGTAGGTCGAAGGTCAAAAACATTGATGAGAGCGTATACCCGTGCTTTCTCTTCATTTGTGTTGTATCTTCTAGCTCAATCAGACGAAATCTAAGTGGATTTCACGAACCCTGTCCAAATTGAGAGTCCACCTCCATAGCAGTCGGAGAACTTCTATATTACTTTGCAACTGAATAACTTCAGGTATTACACTCAAACAGTATCATTTGGCCATTAATCTTCATAGTTCATTAGCATAAATCTTCCTGTTGAGATAAATCGGTTCTAAACTAACCTTGTAATTTTTCAGCCACGTTCGCTCATAGTTCTAACCATCTCTTAATTAACGGTGCACTCATTACTTTTAACTCCCCTTCACATTCTACCCATTTATAATAAGAGGTAAGAAGTGAAACAAAAAAGAAGAAGAAAAGATAAAGAAAAGGAAGTAATAGAAAACACAAAAAAGAAAATTTGGGTTGAAAGTCGTCGGACAAAGGTTGCGACGACGACCTTTTAATGAAGAAAATGATAAAATGGCAAAACACAGATTGGGTGGACGTGAAGAACAAGGAAGGTTGGTTAAGTCAAATTTGAGTTAACCATTGACCCAACGATGTCAATTGACCAGTTAGGACAAACTCAAATTGGCATTCCCTTCTTTTGCTCGCATTGCTTCTGACCAAAATATATTAGAAAAATGACTTCTGTTAACAAGATTGCTTTTTTTTTTTTGAGCAGTGATAAGGAATTGTGAGGGCAGGTCTTAACAGCAGCTGCTGACTCTGCTACTAAAGACTCAGTCATTGTTCACAAGCTTCAAGGAGTCGAATTGGGACTTCAGTTAGCAGCTAAATTACATCTTCATAAAGTCACCATAGCTACTGATTCTCTATACACTTGTGGGGTTGTTTTCGGCTGGAAGTAAAGATCCCCCTTGGATCACTTGGTGGCTTTTCAACAGGATCAAACCTCTTTGGAGCAGTTTTGAAGAATGTGAAATTATTCATATGGTTCGTAAAGTTAACCTGGTTGTCTAAATTGAAGCTGGGTCCTGACATTCTTGAGTTTGATCCCACTCGGTTACCATGCGATTTGCTTCTATTATTAGGCAGGATAAAGAAGGTTGTGTTAGATTAAGAAAGAAAGGTCCTTTGTAGTTTTCTTTTTTGCCTTTTTGTTGTTCTCTTTGTAGGGTTCAGGCCCGTTAATCCGGCTTACTAATGCAAAAAAAAAAAAGATTGTTTTTTTTTGTTGAGCTATTGCTTTCATTAATACCTAAGCCTATTATTACAATATAGATTAACTAAATCACAAGGAACATTATTCCAGGACTGCATCAAAATTTTGTCTTAGCAAGTCTAATTAGTTACTGTATCAAAAATACTAAATTAAAACAAAGAAACATTAGTTAAATTTATACTATTGCATTACATATTAATATTAATAACAATATGAATATATAAATTAAATCAATACAAATTATCTATTTACAAAATAAAATTAAGGACATAAAGTTCATACCATAACAAATAACAGATCTGGACTTACAAAAGCTTTATATGAAGAGGCAATGTTCATCTTGCTCTAAATCTCAGGGGAACTAGATTAAGGTTGTAACCCCACTCCTTCAACTAGGGCCTGGTTCGGAGACATGAAAGCTCTCCCTTAGAGATGCTCTAGATGTAGAAAAGTTGCAACTATACAAGTGCTCTAAATCTCTATGCACAAAATAATCATGGGATCAAATACTGTGATGGGAAAATCTTCTTTAAGTTTTTGAAATAAAACAACCCAAACCAGAGGAAAATTGAAAGAAAATGAAACCAAGATTTCGAAATACCATAACACAAGATACAACAACTCTGCCCTGTCAACAAAAAGAAAAACAACGCTGGCCCAAAAGATCCATATTCTTAAAGCGTGCTTATATAATGAAGAAGCATAATCAACTTCCAGTCTGACAATCTGCTTGTACACCAACTTCAAATAATCAAATCTAAACAATAGTGACAATGAGGGTAAATATATGTGATCTTAAGAACTCTAAAGAGAAAAAGAAGGTAAATCAATGGAGGCTCAGATTTCATTTTTCTCATGCAAGAAACAAGCTCCTCATGCATGGCTGCGACAACGGTTGCTAGGGAAAAAGATGAGTACACAAACCGAGTCACCTCGCCATGACTAATGGAGAGACTATCATCATTGTCTGAAATCCTAAATCCTAATGAAATCATCACTGCCCCAGTAATTAAAAAAGACCGCTGCTTTGGGAAATTTTATATGCACATACCATTTTTGTTAGGGAGCGGCTAAAAGCACCCGAAAATTGCTGCAGCACCGGGGGAAGAGATTTGACCAACATCTATTGACACCCAGGCACGGATCGACCTGTCCGAAACCCTTAAAGCAAGGCTTCAGATCAGTCCGAGAGGTTTCGGACGAGATATCACTGTATGGGAAATTTTATATACACATACCATCTTTGTTAGGGAAGTTTTATAGGCGCCTCCAGTAGCCAACAACAACACGCAGCTCCGCTTACCAAAGGCTAAAGAAAATGCTAAAATGGCCGAAATCTAGGAAAGAAACCTCAATCGTAGAGAGACAGAGAGGTCAAACTGGAAGCTCAGGTCTCTTTACTCTCACTACAAAAGAATCCTCGTCATGTAACGGCTGCAACAACAGTTGCCTGTTAGAAGATGATTACACAATGTAATAACACCCTCCGGGTCGCCACGCCATCACTATTAGAGAGATTCATTCTTCAACATTTTTTCTGAAACCTTAGAAATTCTTCAGAGATCATCACTGCCTCAGTAAACAAAAGGAAGAAACTGAAAAGGCACCAATAAATAGATAGATAGATAGATATATATAGAGAGAGTGTGTGTGTGTGCGTGTGTGTGTGTGTGTGGAAGCTGGTCATCTCTAGGGGTCGTTCTCGCGAGTTGGTATCTTTAGGGGCCAAAATGGATTTAACCCAAAAACAAATTTACCTCAATCTCTACAGTAGAGAGGAAAAAGGTAAATTGGAGGCTCAAATCTTCTTTCTCTCACTAGAAAATCTACCTCTTCATGTAATGGCTGCAACACCAATTGCCTGTTTGAAGATGGATACAAATTGTAACATTTTCCTCACACACCTTCCGAGTCACCCCGCCATTACTAATGAAGAGAAAGTAATCCTTCATCCTATTGTCTGAAACACTAACTTCAGAGATCATCATTGCCTTTAACCAAACCAGGATTTTTGCATTCTACAACTTAGGACATTGCCTATAAAATCTTCCAAGAAAATCATCTTGCCAATATTGTAAACTTGATCATATACCCTAAATAAAATATATATACACCTAACTTCAAATAGTCAAATCTTGTCCACCACCATTTTTTTTTTTTTTTTTGTTGAAAGTGTCCACCACCATTTGGTGCAGCAGTTGGACACTCCTCCTAAGCCCATGAGGTCGTGGGATCGAATATATAAAGTAAATAATATAATAAATTTGTCGGATTGTAGGCCTCTTTCATGTTCTCGGGCTTTAGGCTTCTTTCATTATGGTTTAAGTGAGGTTGTTATCATGCTCATCACATCTTCATGATGTATCAAATGCCTTGTAACGACTAACGTAGATCGCAATCGCATTCTCAAAAAGAAATCAAATTGTAAGAGTATAGAAAATGAGGTCTCAGATTTCATTTTCTCATACAAGAAACAAGTTCCTCATGAATGGCTGCAACAGCAGTTGCCAAGTGAAAGATGAGTACACAAACCCTATCTCACTGACCCTCCGAGTCACCTCGCCATGACTAATGGAAAGACATTCATCATTGTATGAACCCCTATAAATCCTAAAGAAATCATCACTGCCTCAGTAATTATAAGAGAAGTTTTATATACACTAACATTTTTTACCTGTCACATTGACATCTCCTTCGACCTGATCAAAAAAGACTTCAGATGTGAGTGTATATAACAAAAATGGTGAGTGAGTTCAAAATTTCCCATTAAATGAGGCCGCTGCTTTGGGAAATTTTATATACACATAGGCGCCTCCCACAGCCAAAAGCTCGACAGAGTTGAGTGAGCGAAAACGACTTTCTCAACTATATTTTCACACGTAACAAACAGACCTTTACGGCTGAGGGGTAAATTGGAGGCTCAGTTCTTCTTCATTCTCTCACTAGCAAATCATCCTCTTCATGTAATGGCTGCAACAACAGTTGCCTGTTTGAAGATGAGTACAAAATGTAACTCTTCTTCACAGACCCTCCGAGTTGCCACGCCATCACTAATGTGAGATTCATCCTGCATCATTTTGTCTGAAACCCTAGAAATTCTTGAAAGATCATCACTGCCTCAGCAAAGAAAAGGAAGAAGAAGAAAAAGCACCAATAGATAGATAGAGAGAGAGAGAGAGAAAGAGAGAGTGTGTGTATGTTGTCTGGAAGCTGGTCATCTTTTAGGGGGCAAAATGGAAATAACCCAAAAACAAATGTACCTCAAATCTCTTCAGTAGAGAGAGAGGGTAAGTCGGAGGCTCAGATCTTCTTCTTCTCTCACTAGAAAAACACCCTCTTCATGTGTGGCTGCAACAACAGTTGCCTGTTTGAAGATGGGTACAAATTGTAACCCTTTCTCACAGACCTTCTGAGTCACCTCGCCATCACTAATGAAGAGAAAGTAATCCTTCCATCATTTTTGTCTAAAACCCTAGAAATTCTTGGGATATCATCACTGCCTCATTAAACAAAAAAGAAGAAGAAGAAACAGAAGCAGATGCAGAAGCTCATTCAACACAAGCTCAATAGAGCTAGGTCAAAATAGAACTTGCTGACAAATATGTATATATATATATATGTTTGTGTGTGTGTTTGAGTTCAGAGAGAGAGAGAGAGAGAGAGATGAGTTTTTTTTTTTTTTTTTTGTTGAAACAGATAAGGATTGTTTTGGTTTGAAAGAAAGAGAATAATCATAGGCTCTGATCTAGTAAAAGATCATGCAGATCACCGGAGAGGGGCAAACAACCCTTTGAAAAAACACCCACATCTCTCCGGTTGATCTACCGCCGGGGAAATCCCCGACGGAGCCTCATACGAAACCTGGATTTCAAGAATAAGTTCTGAACTAACAACCCACCATGATGGAGGAAAGTCTTGAGCTTTTTAAAGCCAAAACCCCCTTCACGAGGAAATTGGCATTTCCCAAGCTTTTAACCCTAGAAAACTTGCTGCTCCCACGAATCCTCTCGGGCTCGGGCTTCGGTATTTTTCTTTTTTACCCTTGGGACTTATTGTTATTCTTTCTTCTTCATAGATGTAAGTTTGGTATTGTTTACTAAGTTGAGGGTATATCCGTCCATTCGGTAAAAGTTGATATGACCAAATTCTTGTATCGTCCATAATGATATTTACTTTTAAGGGTCCATGATGCTATTCGGGTTGAAAGACAGTATTTGGGAAAAACATCAAGTACAAATATTTGGTGTTCAACGAAAAAAAAAAATACAAATATTTGGGTGGAAAAAAAAAATTGTATTGTTTTGTTCCCTCCAAACATCACCCACCTATTTTCGGTTTTCATTTCTTCTTCCTCCATCTCTCCTTCCTACCACCATCATCAACTCCAGCGACTTTCACCTCTAACTCCGGCAACAACTCAATCAATTCTGAGGACTCTCTCTCTCTTCTTCTCTCTTCCCTGCATTTCCTCTCTCATGTTCTGGGGAAGTGGAAGGCCCCTTCCCCGGAACTCTCATTTGGTTTTCCAAACGAGGTAGTCTGGTTCTTGGTAGAAAATTTTGGTACGCCAAATTAAGAGGTTAGATCTCTAGAGAACCCGAAAGCACTAAGAATAATTCACAAGGAGGATAAACAGTATGTAGTAACATTACTTGATCAAACCCAAGGTCCCAACCTCACTTTTAAAAGAACACTTGCAACATCAGATCAACACATTACTCAACTACAAATCAAGAGAAGTCCATAAGAATGGTGAATGATCGTAACAAGCAGTATCTTGTTTCGAACGGATAAATCGCTCTAACCGAAAGAAAGAAAGTAAATCAAACTACGAGAAACTGATTTGATGCCTTACATAGCGTCTGGTTGTTATTAATCTGTCACAGCAGGAAGGTGTTTCCGGTATTTTCTTTTAAATGTGATTACAATGTCAGGCAAAATAACTGCACTCGTCACGTCATTAAACTATGAAATTGTATACAATTATAACATAGAGTATCTTTCTTGACAATAAGAAAGAACTCAAGAAATTACATTATATTTGTTATGAGACAAATGACGAAAAAAAAAAATGATGCCAAAATTGTTTAGCAGAAATTCACATTACCTTTTCTCTTATTACTTGGTCAACCAATAAATCAGGATAAGAAATACACAGACGGATGCGACGAGAGAAAGGATAATAGTATCCATTGATTTCTTCCTTTTTATCGCTGAGAGAATATGATTTACCTGCTTCAATTCAACATCGATAGAGGTACTTATTAGGGTAGTAACATCAGAGAGTATAGGTATGTGAATTCTTTCTCGGGGTAACAAGGAGGTATTTTTTTATGGTTTTCATACCGTTGGCAAACGGCTGCTAACATTGCCTATCTTTGAAGTTATGCCTCCAAATGTTGAGCGTTGGGTGACCAGCGATCCTAGAGTTGCTTGTGCTTGAGAAATCACAGTATCCATCTACAATAAAAGACAAGTTTTACTAAGAACTTCATTTGACAGGAAATTCAACTACGATCGACAATCAAGTGCTATATAACATAGATGCATTTTTCGTGTTCAAGTTGGCAACTAAGAGCAAGTTCACAATAACCAACTTCTAATATCATAGTCCGGGCTTCCCTCAAGAGCTAGCTTCAAAGAAAAAATCTAGTTGGATACAGCTCTTGCGGTGAGGTGGATGACTTGCGAGATCAAAGATTTACATCTATACTAAAAGCAGAAGAGTGAAAACAAAGAATGACATTATTAATAGATGCACTATCAGTGCTAAAGTTGGCAACTGAGATCTAGTTTATAGTGTAGCTTCGCAGAACTCTCAATAATATATTTGGCTTCCATCATTCCTTGACATACTTCTAACACTATTTCCTAGAAAGCTGCATAGACACGTAAGATTGTGAGGTGTGCTCACTCTAATAAGAACAAAAAGTTTGAAGGTTTATAGAATTAGAAGAACTGAGGTGAGCAAAATCTTTTCAAGGTGACCTCATGTTTTATAGTTTCTTATTTCGAATAAAAACATAGAAAGCTAAATTCTTAATTCTAAATGTCGTTATTATATTGTTGGTTTTGAAGTGTTCTTGTTCGCACGCAGGAAAATTTTAGTTAGCAAACATAATACCAGAAAATCAATTATTTTTGAAACCTCAGATACAATTCATCGCCGACAATAAGCTTGACAAGTTTTAGTCATGATTAAACTATCCTTTGGTGACCTAAGAGTCGAATACAACGGGTATCCACTCAAACTAAGTGCATTGCAAATCTACAAAAAAAAACTAAGTGTATTAAGCATCCACTATTGAATAAAAGGATAGAAGCATCTGTTTCAAATACCTGTCCTGTGCTTCTGCTGATAGAGGCATGTTCTTTAAGGAGGCCATGCTCTTCAGAACCACCACCATCTTCCAAATCTAGCTTAGTACGATCAAATTCCCTAAAATCTTCGAGCAGAGAAGCATGCTCTTGCTTAGCCCTAATGCTAGAGCGGAGACGATAAAACTCCTGCACTTCAACAAAATTTAAACACTAGTTACCTTTCGATGTAGCATCTTTACAAAAGTATCGAAAAGCATGTAAAATCCAGGCTAAGATAAAGTATTGATGAACTGATAGAACAAGCATGGAAATTACTATACTTGAGTAAGGTCTTCTAGAATTTCTTGATGCCGAGTCAAGGTATGAGAAAACGTTTGTGATCCCCCAGACGATACCCACGCTTGCATTTGAGAATTTACTTGCTGAAGTTGTTTAAGTAAGCGATCAATTCCGGATTCAAGCTCACTCTGTGTACCATCATCTTTTGTGGATACCAATCTACGATAAGAGTTCATATGCTCATCAAGTTGTGCTTCGAGTTTTCTTGCCTGCACCAAAGATGAGAACTTGAATAAGTTTTACAACTCTAATTTGATCAAATTCTAGGGTTGAAAAGGAGAAACATAACAAAATTAAGTCCAAAACCCATATAGTATGAGGAATTGATGAATACTGATTGACTAACAAAATGCAAAATTTTTGAAAATCATCAGTAGATCCACTTGTACCAAATTTCTGAAAATCGATTTTTCGAAGGATCTGACTTGTGTGGTTTGATATAATTTCTTCAAGATCTCAAAACAGCAAAAACCCCTTTCTAGAAATCAATCTAACTATTCACTTCAAAGTAGAAAATTGAAATCTGTATCTTTACTGGTCGTCATCCATGATATATGACTGAAAAACTTGAAATTTTGCCCTAAATTGCATAAAACAAGATACCAAATCGTCTATACTGGAGACAAATCTAGTTGGTGCAAATCAATTATATACATGTTACCGAATCAAAGAGAGAAACATCTAATACGAAAATGAAATTTCATGATTTTATCGGGAAAAAATTCGCAAAACCTGTTTCCGTAGGGCATCCCAAGAGCTCGGCAAATCCATGATCAGCTTCGTCCGGATGTTTCTCTCTCTAGATAATCGATTTTTCGGCTAGAGAGAGAAAGAAAGAGAGGAATTAACAGAGAATAGAGAGAGAAAATTGAAATATGGAGGTTTGTTCGGTGACGAAGACGTATTGTCTGCTAACAGAGGAAAACGGAAGCAAAATTACTTGAATCTCTTTAAAATACGCCGTTTGCGTACTACGCAATCACTCCCACGTTGAACTCACTCGCCAAACTCTCTGACCGGTCAATCCCGAGTTGAGTATAGGGAGAGAGAGAGAGAGGTGAGTGGAGAGAGATTGGAGGGGATGAAAGAAATGGTTGTGGCGATGGATCTTCTCTGTGGGCGCCAGGGCGGGCATTCATTTATTTGGCCTCCCTTAGAGCATCTCCAATGCAAAACTCAACAAAAACTCAATTAATCCAATGTGTCAAGTATGAGTTGAGTTTCTCTTTCCTAAGTTGCACTATTGAGATACTCAATTCAAAATTCATCTCCAATGCAACACTTAAAAAAACTCAACATTTACTTTAGATTTGCTTTTGGTTCTTATTTTAATATATAAAATGTTGATGTGGACCAATTGAGATACAACAATAAATGTTGAGATACTCAAAAGAAAACTCAACAATTGAGTTTTCTTTTGAGTATCTCAAAATTTATTGTTGCCACATCATATTAAGATTCTAGTTGAGTGTTGCATTGGAGAGTGTTTTTTGTCAAAAACTCAAGTAGTCCTATGTGTCAAATTGAGTTTTGTAAGTTGAGTGTTGCATTGGAGATGCTCTTACGGGACATCCTAAAGATTGTGGTAAATTATTGTTCCCGATATATGGACAACTGAATATCTTATATGGACAAAAATATTGAGTGCAAAAATAATTAGATATTTTTAATGGGGGTCAGGAGTTTTCATCGTCTCCTAATCTTTATCACCTCCAAACAACCACTGCCATCTTGTCTTCAACAATGTTCTTCTCCAACCACTACTACATACGAACATTCAAAATTCAGAAACATAAAGAAGAAGAGAACGTACTACCTTTTTTTTTAAGAAATCAACTACGATTTATGTCAGTCGTTACAAGACATTGATACATAACGAAAGATGTGATGAACACGATAACCGTCAAATTTAAACTATAATGAAAGACGCTTAAAGCTCGACAACATGAAAGAGGCCTAAAACCCAACATATTATTTACTTGATATATTGCCTAAATTTCACGAGATAAATCTTGATAACAAACTGCTTTCAGCGAGACATGATCCCACAACCTCATGGGCTTAAGAGGGATGTCCAACCACTACACCAAAAGGTAGAGATTATAGTTTTTATCTTATTTAGGGTAGAGAGGTTTGATGAAGTTCCAGGTTTTCATCCTATTATTCGGTTTTGCAATTTTGGTGCAATTCCTAATCACGTTACTTCATGTTTTAGGGTTTCATGCGACTACCATGAACAGATCGTGAGGATCTCTCTCTTAATTCTGGGTTAATTCTTTTTGCGTTTTTCCTTTCTCTTCTGTTATTTCAAGCTTCGTATGAATAAAAAAAATTGTATCATTCCAAACACAATACCAAACTTGCAGATCTTAGTGAAGAAAACTCTCAAATTTCACTTCAATAACACATCTTCCCTTCTTTTTAGAGAGAGAAAGTAGATGAAGAACAAATGCCTACCTTTTTGGAATAAGAGATGGGTGTACACTGCAGAGAGAAAGTAAAAAAATGACAAATTAGGTTAACTTGATTTTGATAAAGAGATATTGGTTTAGTTAGAGAGAGGACTAGGTAGTTAGGAGCACAAACATGAATAGTGTAGGGGCAGGTGCTGTTGGAGATAGAACGAGATAAAAACAGTGTGTTTGGTGTCTCCATTAAAAATGGTTAATTATTTTTCCACCATAAGCAGGGGCGGAGGCATGTGAAGACTAACCCAGGCTACAACGACCTTGGTTAGTTCTTCAACTTTCTGGACCAAAACAATAACAACTAGTTGATGTGGCCCAGTTGGTTGAGCCTAGTCTTGCAACCACTTGAAACTTGAAACCAACTCCGTTTTGTCACTCATTTGTGTATAGGATTTCTTTTTGGTCCATTTTATTTTTTCAATTTTGTGTTTCTTGTGTTGTATTTTAATTTTGTTATTTTTACAGTTTGTTTTTATCTCTTTCACTTTATCTTTCTCTCACCTATAATGTATTTTTCTCTCCTCTTTTTTCGTCTTTCTCTACTCATTTATTAATTATAATTCTTAATTTATTATGAGTTATGAATCTTAGATAGTTTCCAGTTTTGTTAGTTAGTTGATGTCTAATTATCAATTGACATTGTTTATTGATTCATACTTAGTTAATTTGATTGTCGATTAATATTGGTTGATGTTTGATTCATGTTTATTTTATTTTTTTCAGAAACTAAATATATGTGAAATGCATCATTAAGAATGCATTGTTATCACTACAAATTACTTTTATAACACGTATATAGGTAAAAACTTATTTCTACCGGTTTTTGGATTAAAAAAAATTTAACTAACAAGGAGTTAAAGCTTAGTCGTGTGTTAGTTGAAATCCTAGCTCCGCCCCTGACCATAAGTTCTTTTGTCCATATAAGAAATTTAGTTGTCCATATATTGGTACCTAAATTATAAGTACATTTGACTTAGAGCCATGTTTATTTTGGTAAAAAAAATTTGTGTGTCCAATAGTCTTAATATCCTCTTTCTATCTCCTTCTCTCTTCCTATATCTATTTCCCTCTCTCATGGACACACAATTCCGCTGAAGATAATACTTCTTTCACCGAAACCAATCCTTGAGGTAGGTTTTTCCTAGTTGGCCAATCACAAAATGTTTTGTGTTGGGCCGAACACGGTGAAAGAAAGACACACATAGTGTAGGGGTGGAAATCGGTCCGAACGGGCGGGAAACGGACACCAACTCAACCGGTTAGGGCAGAACGGGCACAAGTCCTAAGTGTCCAGTCGGACATCTAGACAAAACGGGCGGACATTTCAGATTTTTCTCTAACAAAGTGCCCGTCCGTGACCGTTTTGATAGTCGGGCAATTGGGTATCGGTCGGTCGGGCGACGGTCACTAATGAACAAATAAAGAAATTTTTATTCGAAATTAATTCTGTTTAGTAGGTAAATGCAACATTCTAAACACCCACTTTACCATTCCAAGACGTAAATGAATACAAAATTAAAAGATAACAATTGAGATTTCTCATGGATTACGATTGGTTCTATTCTTCTCATGGACTACGATCGGTGATTGTGAATTCAAGGGTTACTGATGAGATATTGAGATTTTGGAGGAGAGATGCTAGAGAAGTAGAGAGGCGAAGACAAGATTAAGAAAAGTGATTTCTAAGGTTATATACTTATATTTTTACTCTTGAAATCTAATGGGTATAGCTAACACTACAGATCTAAAGGCTTAAAATCAATCATATAGGGGGCGGGTGTAACAGGTAAGATAAACGGACGGGTATGGATGGGTTCGGTCGGCCAGACTATATAAGCGAGCAGACTCGATCGGATTGCCCACGCCCGTCCCCTTAAGCTCTTTCGAGCGGGTACGGACCGATTCGGACATCAGACGGTCACGGACTTTTCGGACTCAGACAGTCGTGGGCGAGTTTCGGATTTTCGGGCCAAAATCCCACCCCTAACATAGTGAGATAGAGAGAGGGAGGGAGAGACAATGAGAAATAGAGTGAGAGAGTCACAGCGAGAGAGACGGAGAGAGGGATAGGATGAGTATTTGGTCAACCAGGTCTGGTAAGAAGTAATAAGGTATGTGTCAACGGTAGAGAGAGGGAGAGAGAGTTTGACATTTAAGGGTGAAGTTGAGAAATGGTCTGATGCGCGCATCGGTTGAGAATGCACGCGTCAACTACCTGTTGTTCTTGTTTCCGTTCTTCTTCTTCTTCTTCCCCTTTCTCTTCATCACCTTCTTCTTCTTCCTCCAACAATAGTCGCAATCGTCTATCTATGGCTTCTTCTATCCGAATCGCTGTCGTCGGTGACGTCGTAAGTTACTCACTTATCTATCTCTCTGTGTTATGCACGTAGTAATTGTTCTGTCATAAACCCTAGCTACCTCAATCTACCAATGTTATGTTTCAACTCTCTCTCTATGTACATAATATTTGTTTGTTGTTTGAAGCATGATGATTGGAACCTCCAAGAAGACTCCAAAGCTCTTCAGTTTTTGCAGGTAAACTCTCTCCAATTTCAATTCCCCCTAACTCTGTTTAATCATTTCTTATTCAACATTTAAATTTTGGTTCTTATCAATTTTAATACTAGGGTATCTGTTTGTTTGAATTTAGAAATGATAAAAATGAAATATTAAACTGATGCTTCTTTTGGTTAAAAAAAAATGACATTAGAATAGATGAATTTAGAAATTTTTGTTGTATTATTGAGGAAACAGAAAATGGTTGTTCTATTTTCATTGTTCTCCTATCTCTTTGGAGTTTTTCTTTCAACAAAAAGGGATTAGTTAATTATACCAAGTAATGAAAAAAAAAAATTAATGACAATTTGACGAGCACGATTTGAAAGAAAACAAAAAGAAGGCAAAATTCTAATTCTAGTCTCCCAAGGTAGAAAGTAATAAGTCCCAAGTAAGAGTGAAAATCCTAACGCATTCTAATTAAGGGTGAAGTCCCTACTCTCTACAAGACGTGCAATGACGACTGAAGTCCCTATCTGACATCGAAAGATTCCAATGTTTTCTCTGACACCCGAAGCAAAGAAGAGAAGGATAAGCTATTTTAGTTTATTCCAAATCTATGTCCTCCCCTTCCGAGGACTTATTTTAACGAAGCAATAGCGTCTTAATTAAGTCTTAGTACTCCATCTAAACTAGAGTGTTTAATACCCCTAGAGAGGCTAAGTGCACCTCTTTAAGTACCTTCATATTTCTTTCACTCCTCGTCTTGATGAGCTTTGCTTTTAATCCCCTAAAATAAATTATTGGTGATTTCCTTAAATTAGAATTAATCCAACTAAGATGCATAAATACTTCACTTCTAGACTCTAGAATACTAAGTAAAATGGAAATTAGACAGCTAAACTCTCAAGCTCCCATGCCAGCGATAATACTCCAGTTGTATGATATACCCGTTTAGAATATAAGCTATATGAGCTTAGAGTAAATCCATCTATTAGCCACTTTCTGTTTCATTTATTATCACTGCCAACTGGAAGTTTACATAACATTCCACAAAAATCTGACATGATTTCGTGTAAAATGCAGCCAGATTTGGTGCTGTTTACAGGCAGGTTTTTCTTCTCACTTTGCCATATATGCATCTAATGTAGCCGGGACAGATTCAGATTTGCTTCAGTTATCTCTTCTCATCTCATGTTTTCTTTTTCAGTTGCTTGCTTCCTACGTTACTTTTTTCCATAGCCATTTTACTGGCTTGCTTTCTCATCAAACTATTTCTCTGCCTGCTCAGGTGATTTTGGTAATGAGAATCTTGAACTAGTTAGGAGCGTGGCGAGCCTTAAACTTCCTAAAGCAGTTATTTTGGGGAACCATGACACTTGGAAAACTCAGCAATTTTCACAAAAGTAGGCTCCACAAGTGTTCCTGAAACTGGGATCTTACTGTATAACATATCTTTAAGTGATTTCAGATGCATGTCTATTATTCTTACTATTGATTAATTCTTTTTCTTTCTCTTGATTTGAATGTTAGGAAGAAAGATCGCGTCCAACTTCAATTGGAATGGTGAGTTCACTAATAAATCTCCGGACTATGCTATATTTGGTTTATTACTTTTGGAGACTATATTTCCCATTGTATGCTTTCTGTTAGCGCTTTTGTGCCTCTTTCATTCGGACTTTAGGACTAATTGATGATGGTTTTCTTTCATGATCAGTCTTGCCGAGGAGCATGTGGGCTATCGTCGTTTAGATTTTTCTATGTTAAAGCTGAGCTTGGTTGGGGGACGCCCATTTTCTTGTGGTGGTGATAGAATGTTTCGAAAAAATCTACTATCTACAAGGTCCGTATGTTGTACTACAGCAAATCTATATGTAGATACCGTATATAATCTCATTTTCCTTTCCTTTTTTTTCTTTCATAGGCACAACTGCAACTTAAAATAACTGACATGCAGCCGCTACTTCAAATGTTTACAATATCTAGGGGTACTTTGATAACCATGAAAACATTGCCTAATGTATTGTTCCCTTCGTGGTCAGAAAATAAGTAACAATTGGTGATAGATCGGTCTTTCCTTGAAGTGGCGGAGTTCTCTTTCTGCCATTAATCTTCGTTTATCCTGACTCCTGAGTATATCTGATATATTGTGTCATCATCAATGTCCAAAATCTGAACTCATATCTATTTCGCCATCTCGACACCTACCCATGCAGCTAGCGTCAGTAATTCTTAAATGATAAGTTTCCGTTTTTATTTCTCAATTCTGAAGAGAAATTTTTATGGAATCCCTATCCACCAAAATTTTCACTTCTGGTTCCAACGAACAAATAATCATTGAATCCTCCTCTTTCTGTACAAAACATACAAAGAGACCCGCCAAAAGTCAAGTAATTAGTGAACCTCTGAAATCTATTTAGAATTAGTTCCTTTCTTTCTAGTCACCCATATAATGTAGTTAAATTTATACACAGACAAACAGAGAAACAAGAGAGGGGTTTGCTTAAGTGCTTAACTAGACCAGGTGACTCAACCACGGCGTCACCACACTCTCTTTACATACACATCATGTTCTTAATCACTTCAGACTTTCATATTCATTCCATCAGTTAGAAACGGCATCGACGGTTGCGTTCATAGGACTTCATATAAATTATAAAGTAATAGAGAGCCTCCAGAGGCAGTGAAGTATTCTTCTCACACTTTGCTCTTTTTAGTTCTTTTGGCATCGTGATATTCATATGCAGTCTTCACATTACTCTATGCCAAATTAAATTTAATGGAATCCCAAAATAAACTAAGACAGGAAGAAATCCAACATTTCTTTGATAACTTATTAATTTGGATTAGTACTTAGAATGTCCATAGACTCCATACCATTGAACAAGAGAGTAATCAAGTGAAAAGCTAAAATCAATGTTTTCATTGAAAAACTGTCAAATCCTTTCAGATATGGAGTTGATGACATGAATGGAAGTGCAAAGAAAATCTGTGAAGCTGCTCTAGGGACACCGAAGGGGAATTCTATAGTACTTCTAGCCCACAATGGACCCACAGGTGTAACTAGCATCGACTCTTATCTTTTTCGCTTGATGGAAAGTAAGCAAAAAAAAAACTCAAAAACTTTGATTTTTATGTGCAGGTCTTGGATCTAAAATGAATGACATTTGTGGAAGAGATTGGATATATGGAGGCGGCGACCATGGCGATCCAGGTTTCTCTCTCTATAACATCCTCTTTATTGAATCTGCAACCCCCTTATGGCAGCTACTGTTGTAATGTTTTTTCGTTCAATTTCCGAACTTAATTAATACTCAGAAACCCTTGCAATACTGTATTTCTGCTATTGGTAATCTGCTAAAAAGGATATCGACTCGATGTTAATTCTACTTTCTTACTTTAACAACTACAGATCTTGCCCAAGCTATATCTCATTTGAAAGAAACTACCAAATTCCCAATACCATTAGTAGTTTTCGGCCATATGCATAAAGAACTTGCATATCGAAATGGTTTAAGGAAGATGATCGTAGTTGGAGCAGATAATACTATTTATCTGAATGGAGCAATTGTCCCAAGGGTGAAAAACTTGACCGATGAACATGAATCCGGTAGCGGAAGCTCTAACGAAGCTAAAACCTCTTCTCTCGCGTCTGAATCCAATGGCACAGTTCGAGCTTTCACTTTAGTCGAGATTATCAATGGGAAGTTTGAAAAGATTGCCGAGACTTGGGTAGCGGTTATCGGAGATGAGACCAGACTAGAAGAGGAGCACATATTATTCAAATGTGGTACGCAATCTCAGTTGTGATTATTTCCCTATACTGATGAATTATTGCTTATTTGTAAAATATTGTATGTGTTTGTAAAAAATAACTTTTCACTTAAATGAAGGAAAACAAAAAGGAAACTGTTAAATTCAAATGCTTTATGTTATCATGCTATTTGCAGGATGAGTCTGTCTTAAAACAATTTTTAGGTGTTTTTTTCTAAGGGGATTAGGGGTGTTTGTTTCTTTCGTTATTGTTTGAATCTTACTTGTTTCACTCACGGTACGACAGTCACCTTGACTTATTCAGACATCGATTATTTCTCATTTAGTTTTGAAATCACTAAAGTGTGTAGTATTTCTAAGCCTGAAATCAGATTTAGGATTGTCAAACAGTAAATCAAATTTCACGGTTGTCGATTCAGGTGGACACAGAATGAGACATTTTGCCAAGACAGGTGCAATTCTATATACTTACAAATCGTTTATTTTTCTTATTGAATTTGACTCGTTTAATTACGATAACTGTGCTACATAGTCATTTAAATTAGAATTAATATAGATATTCTTCTACAAGTTGAAGTACAAACCCACAAGTGGAGGAGATAGATTCTTCTGAATTTTTCCAATTCCAAAATTTTGAAACCAAATGGCCTATTAAGCTAAGGGTTGACCTTTTCAATTGATCTTCTATCAATGATTTAAATCAATTTCTTATGTTATAAGTTGTCTTGCCATTTGCTATGATAGTTTTGCAGCATTTGAAAGAACGTCTAGGGTTTGGGGTTTTTTTTTTTTGAATTCATATATAGCCATAGGCAAGTGTCAATTACATAGAAGTTAAAAGTAGAAAACAAAGAAGATAGAAAGGTGCTCTAAGTAACATTCAGTACATATTGGGCCAGCAAGTGTGGAGCCTGGTTTGCTTCTCTTGGGCAGTACGAGAGTGTCCATAGTCATTGAATTTCTTCATGGCTTCTAGAATGTAAGGTTTCAATCTCCAAGGGAATGAATCCTGGCCTTTTGTTATTTCATCTATAATAACCTTGCAATCTCCTTCTATTATCAGACTTGGTCGGCCTAATTCTTCCCCAATATCCAGAGCTAATAGCAAAGCCCTAGTTTCACTTTCTAGGCTTGAGTCTGATTCGATTCTTGTTGTTGTCTGCTTAATGATTTGTCCATTATTGTCTCTAACCACCACCGCCATGGATGCTCCTCTGTCCGAGAAGGCACCATCAAAGTTGGCTTTTAAATATTGGTCCTGAGGTGGTATCCATATCGAAGAATCTGGGTTTTGGATCTGAAAATCGTTTCTGTTATGAAATCCTTTTGCATGTTTTCTAGCGTGATAGATGGTGGAGTTGTAGTTTGGTTGTTTGTAAAAAAATCCTGCTCATGTTAGGTTTGTCTAAGTGGTTGAAAGTGTTGACATAAATTCCAAAATTCTGAAGATTTCAGATTCGATTTCCAGATGAGGTGGAATCAATGGTTTATTGAACTCGGGTTATTACCGATATAAACAAGACTTTAGACCTCTTTCATATTGTTAGACTTTAAGTCAGCTTCATTTACGATTTAACTTAGACGATTATTGTACATTCGTGCTTATCACATCGTAAGTGTCTTGTAAGGACTAATGTAAATCGTAATCAATTTCTCAAAAAAATAAGACATAAAGGGTTAATGATTTATAGAAATAAACAAGACAACATACATCAGACTAACCACCATAAGATTCCCTCTATTGTTTTTGAGAACAAAAATTCATACTTTATACCTACTAATATACCATTTAAGCCATTAAAACCCTATTCAAATAGAAAAGGGATTATAGAAAATGCCATGTGACATACTGACCACCTTTTCTGTTTTTTATTTTTATTTTATTTTTGTCTTTTTGAATTTAGTGGACCATATACTAAAATTAAAAGGGAAACGATCATATATATGACGATTCCCATACATAAAATTTTATCATTGACTAGTTTTTAAGCAGAAATTTAGTATGGCAGAAAATGATTTTGAATTAGTTGTTAGATGAACTAAACAATAGATGTTCTATATCTCTTTTATTTTTACTTGGAGAATCACTTTTCTCTCTCCTCACTGGATCAAGAAAATTGATAACCTAGAACATTGTAAACATAATTAGATAGAAGTATTTTAGGAGAAAAACTGTTAACTTTACTCTAACAAAGATTTATCACAAAATATGGGAGTTGATTTCAAAACTAAAAGATTGATTAGGGGCAAAATCATGAATTTATATATGTAGGGTGCTAAGTTATATAGCTTAGCCATAATGAATAAATTGATCCAGGTTGATTAGGGTAAGAATTTTTTGATGAAAGGCCCAAATTTTGGGCCCAAATACAAAAAAAAACCCAACAAGGTTTAATATCTAACCCAAAACCCAATAATCCAATAATAACTCATATCAAACCCAAATACACATCCCAATGTGCAATCCGGGCCCAACTCGTATCTCTAAGATTTCCTATTTTCTTCTAAACCCTCTTTTGCCCTCCTATATATATCCAACAACTCTAACAAATCATATCTTTCTCTCTCAAAAATCTGATTTACTTTCTCTCTCCAAAATCTGTTTCCACCTTCTTATCTCTCTACCTAAACCGAACTCCAAACCCTATTTTCCACCTTCTTCTCTCTACAGTCATCATCTCTTCAATCATCATCTTCGTTTTCACCTTTCTCTCTCTAATATTTTCATCATCTTCGTTCAGTCATCACCTACAGACACAAACCGAGATACAAACCCTCTTCTTCATTCATCATATCTATTCATCTTCTCCAGCCATCAACTTCTTCGAATCACCATCTTCTTCTCCTATAAATCCAGGTAAGTTATGTTGGTATTAACTCTTTTTTATGAGATTGTATGCTTTTGTTCATCCTTCTCGTGTAAAGCTTAGTTTCTGAAGTGTCCGTACAGTTCTTTCGCTGTCCGTACATCTTTTTTGTTTCTGGTATAACTTTAACGTTTGTGTTAACATTTAAACAAATGTCGGCACATCTGGTTACATGTTACAGGTACTTTATCATGTGTTAACACATTTGTTTCATAGCTATTGAATTAGCAGTTTGACCAACATTTGATAGAATGATCAGACATTGCTTCTTGGACCACCTGATTATACCACATATTCGAAGCATTCAGTAGAATGTTATCCATCATTTTCACATAATTTCACACATTTCATTAAATTTTACGACATTCTCATTGATAACTGAACATTCTCTCTGGTGCCGCGACATTACACTAAATGTTCATACATTTGTTAACCTGTTAAGACAATCAATGATACTTTCATAACATTTTATTCAATTTTGCAGTATGGAAACTAAAAGGTCACTTTCTACATCTCAAAATAATGACAAGAAGTTAGTATGTGACTCATGGGGCGACGTATTTACGGAGATTGGGCAAATATTCCCTGGTGGTGTCAAAGCTTTTCGACACGCTCTTGGTCGTTATACCATTGCAACCAAGAACAACTACAAATATATCAAGAATGAACCATGTCGTGTGACTGCCGTTTGTTCCAAACCCGGATGTAATTGGAGAGTCCACGGGGTTGCACCATTGGGATGTAAATCCGTGTTTCTTTTGAAAGAATACGAACCGATACACGATTGTCTCGATGTTGTTCTCAAACCTGCGGATCCCAAACTCTCTAGTAAACTTGTTGGCAGCCTAATGGATGACGACATCAGAAAACACCCAAATTGGAGTACTGCTGAAGTTAAAGAAAAGTTTCAAGACGATTACGGTGTTGAGTTGAGCTATTACTTTTCTTACGGTGGTAAGAAGGTAGCCATGGACAAAGTATTTGGGCAAGAGGGTGATTCCTATGCAAAGTTGAAGTGGTACGTAGATTCTTTGGCGACTACTAATCCCAATAGCATAATTGATTTGCAAATCGAACCCACTACCAATAGATTTGTCCGAGTTTTTATTGCGCTTCACGCATCTATCCTTGGGTTTCAACACTGTCGTCCCGTGATCTATATTGATGGAACATTCGCCAAAACACGTTTTAATGGCTGCATTTTAGCTGCGGTTACCAAGGACGGAAACGACGGTATGTTTTCATTTTCACATCGTACGTTAACATTCTAATGTTCCTGCCAACACTTGACAAAATTTTAAGAACACGATCTACAATGTCGCTGCATCCAGCGAGATGATGCGTCATTTATTGGTGTCACTCAACATTACCACGTATGTTTAGACATTTGATCATTTGTTAATGCACTGTTGGTTTATGAATCAACAACACTAATTTTGTATTATTATTTTTTTGTTAGGTCTTTTCCCCATTGCTTACGCAGTTGTGGACATTGAGAATGATCATAATTGGGATTGGTTTCTGCAAAATTTGAAATTAGTGGTGGATCCGATCAAACGTTACACATTTATTTCGGATAGACATGCTGGAATTCTAAAAGGCGTGAAGAATGTTTTTCCCACCGCTCACCACTCATTCTGTGCTTGGCACTTACGATGTAATCTAAACTTGAGAATACGTAACGGGGCGCGCCAGTCACGTTATTTTCAGAGTCTTATGTTTACGGCGGCACGTGCATTACCCGAGAGCGAGTATCACGCAACCATTGAACAAATGGTTGAGATGGGTGGAACCAATGTGGAGAGGTTTTTCCAATCCCTTAATCCGGAATCATGGGCAGATTCTTTTTTCCCCGGAGATAGGTATTTTGTTTACTCATTTTCAGTTGAAATGTTGAAACACCACGAACCTTTTACCGGCACACTTTAAGTTTACCCAGTAATTTTTTCACATTTAATCATAGCTTCTGTTATGAAAGGACATTCTTCCTAGTGTTTTGTCATTCCAATTAATGTTTATACATTTAGTGTACGGTTGGAACACAACATGATGTAATATAAGCATCCCGTAAAATGTTGTGACAGACGTTATAATGTTGTCTTACAGGTATGGCGCCATCACTTCCCAACTGTCTGAGAGCTTCAACAACATGGTAAAGAAAGCCCGCGTTCTCCCTATTACAGCATTGTTGGATGCCATAAGACAGAAGATTATGAACAAGATGAGAAAGCATAGAGACGCCGCTATTGGATGGAATACATTTCTTTGCCCATCCATTAACTTGGAGCAACAAGCGAAATACAAAGTTGCGGAGACTTGGAGATACGTCGAGGCAGCCCCACTTATTTATGAAGTATATTCGACTCCACGCCATTCCGTAAATCTTGGTACTCTCACATGCTCTTGTCGGCGTTGGCAAGTAGATTCGCTTCCGTGTCAACATGCAATGTTATGCATCAACAAGACTCGGGGTGATAGTACATGTTTTTACGATCCGGTCTGGACGGTGGAGGCTTACAGAAACACATACCAACATTGTGTTTACCCCGTTCCAAATTTTGACGAACCCTATACTTTTGATCCATTAACCAAGACTCTTCCTCCACTAGTTAAAAGGGCACCAGGGAGACCACGTACAACACGGTTGCAGAGTTCCGGAGATGTTACCAGGAGGAAAAGAATATGTCGCAGGTGCAACCAACCCTCTTATCACAACAGTGCAACATGTCGGGCCCAACTGTAGTTCTCATTTTTCTAAATGCTTCACCATCAATGATATGTCTCAACATGTTACAGACTGTCTGTACATTGTGTTGAATGTTTTAGAAAAATCTTTTGGTATTTAGTACATATTTTGTTCTCTTGTGAAAATGTTATAACATTCTACAAAATGTTCAGTGAATGAATCCTTACATGTCTTACTATTATTTACAATGTGTCAACATTATGGATTTTTTTGAATACATTCGTATTAATGAAGGAACATTATTACATATTTCTCAAACAGTTATCAATTTGTCCCAGCATTGAAAGAAATGTTCTAACATATCTGTGTATGTTCTTCCATGAAACAAACTCTAAGGGGACAATGCATGTCACACATGTTGTTGAAGAAAAATAATAATATATTCAAATTTACTTCATATTGTTTTAACATAAACATCCCATCCAAAATCATTGTATGTTGTTAACATCCCCAAATAATTTACAAACCATATTTGTTTGTAATCTAATCAAGAATGAAGTCGTTTCGGGTTTAGTGATATGAACATAACCCGTTACCTGAACAACTACTTAATTTTTGATTAAAAAAGATCCTTTACAAAAATAACATACACAGGGGAAACTACTTCAAGCTCGGGCCATCCTCCAAGATATCGTATTCTCTCTCAAAATGTTGTGGGTTATCTTGGCCCTCTTCCTTTGTGCCAGGGATACCCAATCTGGGTTTTCTGTACGCTGTTTGGGTCCTGTTGTCGTGCAGTCTGCCACGAGCTCTTCAATTTTCAAAATGACAAACAGACCGCAATCCGGGCTGTTCAAGACACAAACGAAATGTTAAAGCATAATCAATAATGTTTCTACAGTCACAGACAATTCTGAAACATAATGTTAAATGAGACTAAATTATTAATAACTACGTGTTTTTTATCAAATTTCTAAAAACATATAAGTTTTTGTTCCAACATTTCCAGGAATGTTGGAACAATTTCAAACTAATTAAAACATGCATCATAATCTTGGAACAGATAATGAGTCAGAACACTTACTTTTCTCCCTGAGTAGGGAATTCTGGCTCCCCAACGACATCTGCATATTTTTGTTGGGTTCCAAACATTGTGAACCCAACTTCTTCCATTACATCCTCGACATATGCCGCGTACTCCCTGGCATTTTCGTAACAGTCCTTGGCCTTCTTCTTGTCAAATGACATTGAGTCATAATGGGTCCACCTATGGAGAAATACATTGTATATCAATAGTGTCCAGTGCCCCCCCTTGCTGCGTCCCCCGTTGTTGGTTGGCAGATTGGTGCACACACAAACAATATCTCCGGTTTCCCAGCGTTATTACTCAACGTGCGATTGAGCATATGTTCGATTGAAGCTTGGTTGACCTCCGACTTTATCATTGTCTGTCGAACAAACACAAAGTTATCAAAATGTTCACTCATATAAAAGATGACGATAGGAAAACATTCTAATCTCTTCACTTACGTAGATCTCTGATGGGAGGCAAAGCACACACTTTTCTTTCAATTCCTTGTGATTAGTGACGAAGGAACTGGCCCAGTTGATTATCTGTGAATCGCATTCTAGATTCATCATCAACATGTCGAGCTGCTTTCCACATATGTCGTTTATCCCGTCACTAAACCACACTTTAGTACTGGAAAATGTGGAAAAAACAGTGTCACCTTTTGTAATGATAGAACATATCAGCCAATGCTAGAACATTACAGTAAGCTAAAATTAATGTTAAAACACAGACAAGAATGTCCAAACATTATTGTCAGTGCATGAACATTACAGAAACCTACTCGTACCTTTTGTCACTTTTCCTTAGGAATTCTTCCATCAGACCCTTTTCATCTTCCTTGACATTCTTCCAGACTGGGCTTCTTTTCCAGTTTCCAAGCTTCTTAACTTTCTCCTCTTCTGACTTTCCGGCTCCCAACTCTATAATGTCCTCTACATTGATTGTTTTCTTTTTCTCGAGTTGCTTGCCTTTCTCGGTCAAAGTTCGGGTTCTTGGCTGAGTTTTTACCCTCTTTACCAGAGAGTTTTGTTTGTTTTTCTCTTTCGTTTGAACAACTTCAGCCATTTCAACCTGTGGCTTATTTACAAAATCGTCTTCCGAAGAACTTTCATTCTCCACGATCTCGTAGTTTTCATATTCTTTGGCCACTTCACAAACCTCTGAAAAGAAAGCTGAAGGCCAAGTCAGCTGAAAGTCTAGTTCTTCCGTCTCTTTTTCACCTACATTCAAAACACTTACAAATATCTTTTCACCTGTCCCCCACCACCACACGTTTAACTAGTCAACATTCGATAGAAAACCAAATCTTAACAAAAAGCATTCTCCAATTCTTGATCAATATATATAAACGTTATCACGGATGTTCCAACATTTTACGTATTTATGCGGAGAAGAACACTTACTTGTTTGTTTCTTATTTATTACTTAGCCGACCACTCTACTGTCGTTCGTGGTAAAAGACAGTCTTCAATTGTCGTGGTAAAAGACATCGTGGGAGTACGATAGAACTCTTTTACTTACCGTTTATCAAAAAACTTGTAACGATGGCCGAACAATTTATGTTCATACCAATCATCTGACAAGTAAGTAAGAATTTCAGAGAAGATAGATTGATTGCACACAAGTTAATACGTTGCTTAAAAGAAATAAACCAGAAATAAAACCAACTTAAATCTAAAAAAAGACAATATTCATTACTTTTATAACAGTATCTCAAATGTTAAAGCATTCTGGTATTTGCTCCAACATTTCCAACTTCTTATCAAGCAAAAACAGGAATGTCAACAGAAGTAAAGAATTGCGTGAGCATTTACTCACTTGACCCAGCAACTTGGCTCTCTTTCTGCTCCTGGTTTTGCCCCTCCCCTGAAGTTTGACCCTTTTCCAACTCATCAGAAATTGCCTTCCTACCCTTATTGTTTATTTGTGCTCCTTCAGTTTGTGCTTCGGCATCACTTTCTTTTTCGTTGCGGGCTTCTACGTTTACTTGTTCCGCATTTTTTGGGGCTACTTCCTGCTCCACTATCTTCTCTCCACCTCTTGTCTAACCTCCCCACCCTCCACCTTCTCTCCAACAGTCACCAAATCTCTACCAACCTCGTCTCTAACATCCACCTCCCCTCCGACACCAAAATCAAATTCCAATACATCATTTTTCTCTCCTCTCTCTCTCTCTTCATCCTCTCCAACTCCTCTTTTAATACTTCTCTCTCTCTCTTAACCATCTCACACTCTTCTCTCAACCTCTCCACTTCCTCCTTCAACTTTTCTACTTCCTCCTCATTCATCTCCTCCACCACCCTCTCCGTGAACTTTAACAACTCTTCCTCTTCCACAGACTCCGCCACCAACTCCACCTTCACCTACAAGGAGGGATACATATGGTTATTATCTCAACACCTCTTAAAAAAATACATTCATTTCATTAAATGTGTAAACATTCATGCAAATGTTCCAACATTTCATAAAATGTCACTCAGACATCAGTTATGTTAGAACATTAATTCAAATCACAGAGACATTATAAGAAATGTAAAATCAAATTACCTGCTCCTCTGTAATGCTTTCCAGCTCTTCTTCCAGTCCTTTAAGGAAGAATGGCTCGATCATCGATCGAGCTATTCTAGGACTGACCCCTACTTCTCCAACCAGGTCCTCATGGATCCTGGTGTGCATGCAATACCAGTACTGCAAAGAAATTAAACACTCTTAGGTCAGTACTGTTTTTCTTTATCACCATAAGAAATGGAAACACATTTTATAACATGCCCAAACATTCTCCAAAATGTTTCAGCATTACAGAAGCCCCAAAAGAATGATGAAACATTTAAAAGAATGTCAGAGCAAACTAATTTGACTTTTATCACTATAAGAAATTATGAAACATTTAAGTGCATGGTTATGAATACTTACGGGGAGAAGAGTCAGGCATCCTGAAGCTTTTGCCGGGTCTTCCGAGTGCTTGTTTATTCTCTCCATCATGTAGGAGTGAATAGCTCTCGCCCATGAAACTCTTTTCATCATTCTCTCCGTTTGGAGATTGTGATAAAAACTCCCGACAACCGAGGAGCCGGCAGCTGAAGCAAACAGGAATGTGGCTGCCATGTACATAATCCATAGTTTCAAGAACTCAATGGCCGGAGCCTTTGTTCTTGCAGCCACATGCAAAGCCTTTTCGATGCTGGGGCCGCCAAAAGATAAAGCCTTTCCCTCTACCATACAGTCTCTGAAGTATTTGCTCAGAAACTCGTCTTTTGTGGCATCGAGGGTGAAATTTGTTGGGAATGCTTCATATATTTGTCCTTCCATTGGGACTCCCAACAGCAAAGCAACATCTCCGGGAGTGAACTGAATCATCTTCCCTCCGATGTTGAAGGCTTGGCTCTGTTTGTCGTAGCAGTACAGAAGATCATAGATGGCTTTGTTAGGCTTCTCCATCACATTCTCTGTTCGGAAACTAAAACTGGTCACTGCCTTAAATAAGGCCCCGAATGGTGAAGAAAGCAACATCTTCCTTTGCTCTTCAGTAATATATAACTGCAATTCCCGCGCCACCTTGAAAACTGCTTTGAAGTTACATTTGTAATTGAAAGCAGCTTTCTTCTTCTGCTCTTTAGCCTCTGTTGGTTTTGGTTGAGGCTCCACCTTGGCCACTCTCGCCTTTGAAGTAAACCCACGGTGCTTCACAGAAACAATAACAGAAATGTCAGGGCATTCAACAAAATGTTCAACAGTAAACTTAATGCTTCATCACAATAAGTAATGGCAGATCATTGTTTAATGTGTCTACACAATAAGCATAGGCCTCTACACAATAATGACAGATCAATAACTGAAGCAACATTTTACAGAATGTTAACACACTAACAAATATGCATAACAATTATAAGAAATGTGAGAACACAAACATTATTGTCAGAACATTGTAAAAAATGTTTATACAATAACACACCTTTGCTTGTTGGGGGCTGGCAACTTTCTTGCCTTTTTTGCTTGGCCCAGCATTTGATGGCTCTTCAGCAGGTCTCTTCCTGGGGCTAGCCCTCACAGGAGTTTGTTGTTTCTTATCAGCACCATCTCCTTTCTTTGCGTTAGTTTTAACCATCTTGGGATTGTCTGCAAAAGTTCATATGTTTCAAACAAACACAAAGACAAACAACTGCAGAATGTATCCACACAACCAAAATGTATAAACATATACTAATTTTATTTTTCACAACCATGAATGTTAAAAAAAACACATTCTGTTAATCAACAACCCATAAATATTGATCAAATGACAAAATTTCTCCACATGATCATAAATGTTAAAACAACCCTAACCTAGAAACTTGATGTAGTATCATAAACACCCAAATGACCTTTATGTGTAGATGCATGCTTTCGAAATCACTAACAACTATCAAAATGTCTAAACATAATCCAACATTTCTTCAACACAACCCACAATGATAAACCAAATCATGCCCTTCATAAAACAAAGACAGACCCCCAAAAAACAAAGACAAAGTACTAAATGTCTCCACAGAAACCTAACTTTCGGATCACAACCCTAAATGTTAAAACAAAAGTAACATAGAAGCTGGATGAAGAACCATAAACACCAAATGGTTCCGAAATCACAAAACAACAACCAAAATGTTTTATCACAAACTTTACAGCAGTTAACCCTAAAACTTTTTCGAAAAACAACCCAAAATGATTTATCACAGACTATAGATCAGACTACAAAACTTTGAAATCATAAACCCTAATTGTTTGAAAACTCCCCCAAATTTTCAAACACCCATAAAAGTGTACCAAAACCCACAGATGTGAAACCAGAAACCCCAAAAATGTGCCAACAATCCTACTAATTTACCAACAACAGAGAGAGGATCAAGAGTTAGAGGAAGAACAGAGATGTACCTGTTTTTGAAAGAGAGAGAAATCGAGAGAGAAGCTTGAGATTCGTTGAAACAGAGCGAAATAGAGAGAAAAAAGAGTAGATCCGGTTGCTTAAATAGGTTTGGGCAAAGAGAGATTCGGCTGTAACGTTTGGAATGCAAGAGGCGTTAATGGCGGTGCTTTTTCGCTTGAAAAAGAGATAGAGAGAGATAGAGATGGACCGGTTTTCTGGTTTTGATCGAGATAGAGAGGAGAGATAGAGAGGAGAGATAGTGAGCAATCGGTTGAATGAAGAGAGAGAGAGATGGAGAGTTTTGTGTCTCACCGGTTTGAATGAGGAGAGAGAGCGCGCGGAGTCCGAGAGAGAAGAGAGTAAGGCTGACATGAGTGATGAGAGGGTTGTGTCTAATCAAGCTTTTTTTGGGCGGGAAATGAGTGAGGGAGAGGAGAGGTAACCATTTCTTTTGTAGGGATAGAGAGGTAAAATCACTTTTTGGGTTTTTTTTTAGATAATATTCCCTATTGGGTTGGATTTGGTATTTGGGCTCCTTTTTTGGGCCTTAGATTTATCCTCTCTTAGGGTAATGACTACAAAATCAATCTACAAAGAATATTTGAAGGAAAATGAGGTATTATATCTTCTTTCTTTTTGTGTAGTTTCTTTATACATTTTTTAAGTGTTTTTGTAGAAGTCATTAGAGTTTTTAAAGAAATATAGAATCTAGTGATTTGAACTTAGGACCTGAAGGTTAGTGGCAAAGTGTTTGCCCACTCCAACTAAGGGGTTTTGGCCCAAAAAGTGAAGTTTGTATGAATTAAAGTCACATATGTTAACTACAAGTTCGTTGTCTCCACAAAACATTTTTTCCTTTATTTGTCTAACTAGGAATTTCGAAGGATATATTTTATAAAGCTAGGTTATCACGGAGATGGATTGACTTGGCTAGATCAATTAATACACATTCAAAATATAAGAGCATAGGCTAGTCGAATCAACCAAGACACAAACAAGTTCAGTCGTAATTTTGTCTCAAAAGTTTCGTATAACAATTACCAGTAAGACGAGCTAACCCAAGCAGACATGATAAGCTTCTTTGGTACGAGTTAGGAGTTTTCATCCACATTTCCCTACGCCTCTTCCTTGGGAAAAAAATGTTCCTTACTCAAGAAGCCCCATTATTTCAAAATTTCTACTTAACCATCAAAACTATACTAACCCTAACCCTTAAGTGAGACAGTTTTACTTTCCACTCTTTATTACCAAATAACATGATAATCCTCACATGGGTTCCAATAAATAACTTATATAATAATCTAGGGTTTCATAAAAGCAATAAAAAAGAATTAGTTATGAATTGGTGGTGCAAACTTCTAACATATTTTAATGACTAAAATAACATAAAGGAAGCTCATCCGGAACCTCCTCCTTCCATGTCTTTTTTTTCTTTTCTTCCTCTGAACAACAAAATATTAAATAAATATATTAAGGTAAACAAAGATTTAATAATATTACATTGACAAAGTGCTCTACACGATTCTGTCCCTTACTTTTATTTACACTAGTTTCTAGGGTTTGCTTTATCTTTTTAATTTTGGTTTCGTACGAATAATACTTGTGAATTTTAGCTAACAAAGCAAATCAGCAACTAATGCATATGTAACTTAACAAAAAAAAAAAAAAACTAATGCATATGTGTGTGTATGCACGTGCGTTTATGACAATTTCCGATGAGGAGTTTTGTTGCGGTCGGTCTATCCAGTACTAGTTTTAATTGACATTTTGAAGCACTTGAGTACTGGAGTACAAACTTTTTCCTCTTGGCTACGAATTTAGAAAAGAGAAATATTTCTAGACCCCAAATATGAAGTAGTTGGTAGTAAGTAGATTGTTCCAATGAAGGAAGTTAATACCTCAATTTATTAACTACTTGAATTTGAATTTCATGTTGGAACAATCTGTCTCCAACTGACTTATAATAGAACTTGGAACCTGATAGATCTTCGTACTTTGGTTTAAAACATTAACATAAGCGGACTTCATTAAGATATGAGCTACATATTTGCTTCACGATAGCAAATGATACACATATTAACATATGAATTCTCCCGTATTAAGGAAGAAAATAAAACAAAGATAATATTACGAAAATAAAATAAATAAACCATCATATGTTTATATGATTTTTAGTTTTATACTTATTTGTTTCTTTATTTTCCTTGTTTTAATTCTTATTTTATGTTTTGGTCTCTCGTTTTTCAAGCAAAATGAATCTCAACTAATGAAGTTCAATTTTTCAACAACTGCCAACATCATTAGAATCACTTTATAAATGAATACATAATCATCAACATCATTGTCACCACCATCTCAACACCATCAATAACCAATATCATACATTAAAAAAGAAAGAGAGCATGATGGAGGAGAATGCCACCTTCTATCTTTCCACCATATGTACCTTTCATTTCCTCAATTTCTCATGTCTTTCAGAATCAAGGGTTTGGAAAGGCCGCGGCTTTGGGGAATAAAAAAAATTCTCAGGGGAATAAATTTTCGAGGGAATCCAATTTTTTTTTAAAGTTCTCCGGAGAATAAATTTTTATAGGGAATACAAAATACATTTTTTTGAAAGTTCTCCTCCATCTCATCACCTCTCTCTGCCACCTAACCTTCTCGCCACCTCATCATCATCTTCTCCGGCGAAGGTCGCCGGCCGGCCAATTTTCCGGCCGGCGACCTTTCAAACATAAAAAAAAAATATATCTTTTTCCTCTTTCTCTCTCTAATTTTTTTTTTCTCACAATCACTCTTCTCTCTCTCTCTAGATCTGGTGAACCAGATCTGGTTCACCAGATCTAGAGAGAGAGAGAAGAGTGATTGTGAGAAAAAAAAATTAGAGAGAGAAAGAGGAGAGAGACAATCACTCTTCTCTCTCTCTCTAGATCTGGTGAACCAGATCTGGTTCACCAGATCTAGAGAGAGAGAGAAGAGTGATTGTGAGAAAAAAAAAATTAGAGAGAGAAAGAGGAGAGAGGAAAAAGATAAAAAAAATTTTTTTTTTAATGTTTGAAGGTCGCCGGCCGGAAAATTTACCGGCTTTACCGGCCGGCGACCTTCGCCGGAGAAGATGATGATGAGGTGGCGAGAAGGTTAGGTGGCAGAGAGAGGTGATGAGATGGAGGAGCCTTTTTTATAGCATCTTCTAAAATTAGAAGCCCCTTAGCAATAAAAAGAAACATAAAAAGTCAATCTTATTTGACTAGTTTTAAGAAAAATCTTTATTCTCTGGAGAATTTTTTTTATTCCCCAAAGCCGCGGTCTTTGGAAATTTATATGAACATTCTTTAAAGATATAGTACCTGGTCAGATGATATTTCAGTATAACCAGATCATATAGAGATTAGAATTAAATTCACGCTCAACGAAATCAGCCAGGCGCGAAGCAACCAAGAACAAATAATGAAATAAACCATATTAGTGCAAAGACAATATTCTCATTATATTTAAAATGGAATTGATACATCGTATGGACAACCAAAGATCATATGTTATCATAACAATGATATTTGGACTCCTACAAGCCATAAAAAGACCTTTAAAAGACCACCAAGATCTACCTTCACTTCACAGGTACATTGGAAAAAGAAGGTAGTTTGTGAAGATTTGAACACACGACTTTTCAATTGTTTTTAGAAAGGGCCGGTAATTATAAGGCCCAAAATGGGGAAGTTAAAGAGAATCAGGCCCAATACTAAATAATAATGAGGAAAAAACCCAGTAGGTAAAAATACAATTTTACCCTCCAAAATGAAATTTTCCGTCCAAATCAACGTCAAAAACAATTTTGAACATTTCTGAACAATTCTTGGTTTGCTCTCGAAAATTTTGTAAATTTCTGAACAAATCTTAGTTTGTCTCAACAATTTGTAAATTTTTGAACAAATTCGTTTTTGCTTAGACATTGCTTTGCCAAAATGTTTCGCATTTTTTTCTTTTGCATTTTACATAGACAAACTAACACAAACATTTTGGCTACAACATTTTTCGATTTGTCTTGTGAAAAAATAAATGGTTTCCGCATTTTTTGTTTTGCTTTCGACATAAATATAAAGACTAAAGCATTTTTTTATTTGTCCTTTACAAAAATTAAAATGTTATACATATTATCCTTTGTATTTAACAAATCCGTTAACGAACAAATAATAGTTTGACTAATACATTATATATGTTGTTAAGAACATAATTATACATGACGCCAACATTTTATAATAAGTCGGGACATTATTATAGATATTGTCAACATTTTATAACAACACAATGATATATGTTGTCAACATATAAGGGTAAAAATGGAATTATGAAAAAAAATATGTTGTCTTGTTAACAACATAATTACATATGTTGTGAACATTTTGAAAAGTGTTCAAAAAATGGGTCTTTTTGACATTATTATTTTTGAGTGGGTTTTTTTCCTATTAGGGTCTAGATTTTTGGGTTTTTCACTCATTTTTTCTTTTAGAA
Organism: Eschscholzia californica; assembly: GCF_041429995.1. NCBI lineage: Eukaryota > Viridiplantae > Streptophyta > Magnoliopsida > Ranunculales > Papaveraceae > Eschscholzia > Eschscholzia californica. The sequence goes on from NW_028238472.1 coordinate 47,930,613, forward strand.
AATGGGCCACCAATTAAATTACAAATTCATGTAATAAAGTGTTTGGGAGACTAGGATAAGCGTTAAAATAAGGATTATTTCTCAAATAGCCCCCGACTTTTTGACTGGTTTCTTGCCTAGCCCCCTACTTTATCAAAAATACTCAGATGACTCCCTTTTTCAGTTACCGATATAACACCGTTAACTAGTCATCACCTTCTCTCCTCCATCATCACCTCTCTCTACCACCTCACCTTCTTGAAAAAAAAAACAATTTTTTTTCCTATCTCCTCTCTCTCTCTAAAGTCTGTTCGTGATGAACATACCTCCCTCTAGATCTGTTTTAGAGAGAGAGGAAAGAAAAAAAAATTAGAGATAGAGAAAGGAAAAAAATTGTTTTTTTTAAAGGTCGCCGGTGAAGACGATGAGGTGGCAAGAAGGTGAGGTGGCAGAGAGAGGTGATGAGATGGAGGAGAGAAGGCGATGACTAGTTAACGGTGTTATAACGGTAACTGAAAAAGGGAGTCATCTGGATATTTTTGATAAAGTAAGGGATAGGCAGGAAACAGTCCACAAAGTTGTGGGCTATTTGCCTATTTGGAAAATAACCCTTAAAATAAATAAAAGTAAACTAATTAAAGAAGGTCTCTCTACTAAGAGTCGCCGTTTATTTTCCGAAACAGACTAACCCTTTTATGACTTAATAGAGAGAGAAACGATATATTGAGTAAGTAGTAATATTTTCTTCGGATTTGATCGAGATAAATACAAAATTATTAGTCAAGACGAGAATGAATTTTATTTTCTTAAAACAGATTATACCCCTCCAATAGTACCGACAATTGGGAGTATGTCTCACAAGATTCAATGATTTACTTTCAGAAATGTGATGGTACTTCATTGTTCTGGAATTGTTTTGAACCTTCGAGTTCTTGACTGTTTCTAATTGATCTTATAGACTAACTAGAACGCTATAGACTTGAGATTCTGGACTGGACTTAAAGAGAATAAATTGAATGAGAATGTTACTGATTTCGATGGGTATTTATAGGTGGCGAAGGGGTGAATTTCGGGGTGCATCTAATGAATGCATCTAGTCCAACAGATCTGACATGGATCGTCACATCTAATGATTCGTGTGCGCATTCCATCGCCAGCTTAGCCTGTCTGTTGGTCATTACGATCTACGTTAGTCGTTAGAAGGCATTGATACATCATGAAGATGCGATGAGCACGATAACCGCCTAATTTAAACCATAATGAAAGAGGTTTAAAGACCCACAATATAAAAAAGACCTAAAGCCCGACAAATTTATTACAATGTTTACTTTATATATTGTCTAAATTACATGGGATCAATCTTGATTGCAAACTACTTTCACTAAAACTCGATCCCACAACTTCATGAACTTAAGAAAGGTGTCCAACCGTTACACTAAAATACCGTGGATACCGTACCAAATACTTATCGCCTAACCAACTAACTTGTTTTATTCATATCTTTAATAACTTGAATTCAATAATTACTTTAGATAATCTGAACTTAGGATAGGAGTTTGGACTGGAGTATGTGCATCATCAACTCACCTATTATTTGTTAATAACAATCTTTATATTGACCTGGGAGATTTGCTGTTTGGACCCCCTTTCTTATAATTGACTTGCTGTTTGGACTCCCTTTTTCCAGGGTTGCACTTTGGACTCCCTTTTTCAAATAAAAAGTTAAATATAACAGTTTAAAATCCAAAGAGAGGGAAAATGACTATTTTACCCTAATCAAGGAGAATACCCTGGTTAACCTACCCGAACCTCTCCCAATTTATCGAGACCTAGCTACCCTTCTCTCTCTTCTCTCAAATCTCATACACCAGTTCTGATCCTAGCTTATGATAATTTTTCACTTCAATTTCTCATCTATATCACTGAGGCGAGATGGGTCTTCCAATATACTTCTTGATGCTTACATTTCTCATCATCAGCCCCAAGTTGTTGGTGATAGTACTGGAAGGTCAGTTCTTGAAGAATCAAATTTACCCCAAAATCGAATTCGGATACCTTTACTACATCAAGAGGAAGAAGGGGATTAGAGAGAAAAAGTATCCATGAAAGACGTACCTACAATTTCATGTGAATTTCTGATTTTTGTATCTACCCATGAAAATCCAGGATTACCCAGAAAGAGTTGGTTATTGGTGTATTCAACTCATCTTAGAAGTTAGAATAGGGAAAACTCGGAGCCTAACCCCTTGTGAAGTAGCTGATTTTAGTCCAACTGTTTCATCATGCTGTTGAGAGAAAGGTCGGGATGATGAGATTGAACATCTCAATAGGGTTAAAGTTGTTGATCACGGAGGTTGGCCTTGTCGCTGTTGGATTGATGATTTTACTTTATATCTCATAGAAGTACTGATGATGGTTGGTGGAGTATATACAAAACAACCATTTCTTCCTCTCAGATCAAAGAAGAGAAACTTCTCTAAAAATTGAAAGAATTTTCTCTCTCAAGCACAAAAGATTCATTGTTGTTGTTAGAAGAAGACCCACTTCAGATTTTAGATATATTGAGCTCTTTGATCTTTGATTGTTTTTATTTTGTTGAAAGATTTGATCATTGATGTTGCCGTTGCTTCAAATTCGTGGAAGCTATGAAACTCTTAATGAATTTGTGTGATCTTACTAAGGAGTAAAATCTAATTTGACCTGCACATACACATACTTATGATTTTCTAAATATGGTATTTAGATACATCAATCTAGGATAGGGTGGCAGATATCATCTTTTTTTTTGTTGTTGTTGAAGATGGCAGCTATCATCTTGTTGAGCTAAATAAACTAGGGGTGGTCCAAAGTGGAATATTAACATACAAGGGTAAAGTAGGAATTTTTTAAAATATAAATATAGAGACGGAATATTCTAAGGTGATTCCGTCAAAAGGGAGTCCAAATTGCAACTCTGAAAAAAGGGAGTCCAAACAACAAATCGATTATACGAAAGGAGGTCCAAACAGCAAATCACCCTATTGACCTCCACAGCAAATAATAAAAAAAGAACCCAACAAAGAAAAGAAAGGTTAAATCTTTTTATCTCATTCTCTTTCCATCTCTCTTGAACTGCAGTTAACTTCCAGACTACACCCCATGAGCCGTGAAGCACGCGCACGCGTGTATGCTTCCTTTCTCGACGACAGTAGCCACCCTCCCTCTCTCTCTCTCTCTCTCTCTCTTAAAAACTTTCTCTCTCTATCATGTGGGTCCCACATTAACAGAGATCTTACGCCCTCCATCTGTCTCTTCCTAAAACGATTCCCCAGGTTCGTCGCTGCACTGCCAAAGCTGCATTACTTTCTGAGCCGGATTCTCTTTCTAGGTCCCACCTCTCTTTATTACCCAATCACACTTCGAAAGGTGTCCTTTTAGGGCATGATCAAAACTAACACCTACAAAATGTACCTTCCAATTTCAACTATTTACATCTTAACCACTCTATAATTTAATCTGGTCCTTAGCTCCTAGGTCACACTGTCATCCTTATGTATCAACCGTTGGATATTTCATTATAGAGATATGTAGTAATACATTGATGATATCTAATGATTACTAGTTGTAGATTTTATGATGAGGTGTCCACTTAAGATTATTGACAGTAGTTGGCTTGGCCCCCTTGTTTTGGGGCATGGGGAAGATTTGATTTTGTATACGAGTAAATGAGAAAATCATGATGAGACTTCCCAAGTCAAAATTACTACTGGATTCCACTATAGATTGATTGCAACTAAAATATTATATCATCATATTATTGGTATGTTTGGGAATAATAATACCCTATTATTTTCATATTGTAGGGTTCTGATCTTTGGTGGATAAAGTTTTCACCCTAGTATATGTTTATGGTTAGATAAACATATGTATAGATGTTATTCATATCAAGTAATCTTTCACATAGACTTATCACTTGTTATTAACATTTTAATAATTTCAAAAAAAACAAAGTACTTTTATGTATAAGTTGGTAAGCATAAGATTGGAACATTTTAAACTAAGAATAATTTTGAAAATATTATAACAACTTTTGTTAAAGGTGATCCTACTGAGGCCCAACTGTTATTATTATTATTTATTTTTTTGAAGCCAAGGGAACCATTTCCATTAATAAGTGACAAAATCACATTGTTTACATGGATGATACATCATTCTTATTTCTCTCCTTTGAAAACTTCATGAGAGTTACATACCTTTAAATACAAAGTGCCTCATGAAGAGAAAGAAATGGGACTAGACACAGACTCAACAAAATGACCTAAAGGTCGTGAATGAGAAGACCCTAAAGGTCGCGAATGAAAAGACCCTAAAGGTCGACAAAAAGTAATATTAATACAAATACTAATACTAAAATAACCATCGTAGTCTTCACCGGAAAGTCGTCGTCGTCACCGGAAAAACCGTTTTCATCACCGAAAAACTGTCTTCATCGTCGGAGAACTGACCCCATCACCGGAGAACCACCACCACAGGGGAACCGCCGTCAATGCAACCAGAAATAGAAGACAAAACTAGAGAATTCAGATGAGAAACTGTTGTTACTGCCAAAACCGCCTTGAAAAACCATTCATTGCCCACCGCAATTGGTGGCTCAGCCCGGGAGCAATTTCAGCCCGGGAGGATTCACAATATGATTCGATTCCTCAAATCAATCGCTTACAGTCAAACGTCGTCTTTCATTCTTCGTCCAACTGCCTTGAAAATCTTCAATTGTTTTTGCCCTAATTTGGAGAACACAAGAACGAAGATAGAACTCCGACGACTCCTTCAAATTTCATCTGTTTTGATCAATTATTTTATTTTATTTCATCGAAACCGATCCTTTATATCTTCAACAGTTACAAAATTCATCAATTTCTAAAAATCTGAATCCGAATCGATTCCTAATTCCTCTCGTTCTCTCTCTAACTTCTTCCTTGTGCATCAGCAACAACTCAAGATTTGAATCATGACTGAACAATCAGAAAATCGATCATCAACTCCAAATCAAAATCAATCGCCGATTCAAAATCAATCTCCAACAACACCAACAACAGGGAAAATCAAATTCGGAGAAGGAACCAACTCTGAAGGAGGAGAACTGCCTCTGTAACTGTTTACATGGTGGCACAACCTAGTAGCCGGAAATCGCTCAGCCACAGGCCCAACTGTTATTAGCGGAGTGACTGGTTAGTTTGTTGTGAATGAAAATTGGTCGAACATTGTATTGACAACCAACTCGAAAAGAGGTTTACGTCAATTTTTATTTTCTCTTCTATTTTGTTCTAACCGAAATTTTAGAAATGATCAATAAGACAGACAAAGATGAGTCTCTAATGAGATATATAAATATTTCTTAACCCATCATTTGTTTCACGTACGATGTTGTAAAGAAATAGACGGGGACAGACTTAAGTACTTGGACTGGTCGGTCTAAGATCTCTCAATGATATTCAGATCCACTAATTTGTTTGACCTAGAGAGGTCTGGAGTGTCCTGTCCAACCCAAAAACAAGTAAGACCACTAAAAAAGAGTTTTTTTTTTTTGGTGAGTGGCACACTCTCATGAACAACATAACTATGCATTACATTCGTTTTTTTTTTGTTAAGGACATTACATTCGTTTATAGTAAGCATAATTTTAACCAACGTTTTGCCCTAATTTACTTTCTACCCAAGAACATAAATTGGATTTGGTTTTAACTATGCAAAAATAAGTTTGTTTTTAAACTAAAAATATATATAGAAAGGCAAACAACCACAATCATAATCTTTACTCTATAATTGGGTATGAATAGGACAGAATTGTATTGTGGTGACCCACAAATATTAAACAAAGATGGAGTAGAGGTGTATGGTCAATTGTGGAGATAGGAACCCATTGTTAGGGTTTAGTCCCACCATTATCATTAATATACTAAAAGTTGAAATACAAGACAAAATTCATAAAGTTTCTTTATATTTAAAATCATATCCTTAATTATACTCATTAATTCCAAAATAATTACTTTTATTACTCATAATTATAATTAGTTAACTCTCTCTCTAATTTGTTTGACCTAAAGAGGTCTGGAGTGTCCTGTCCAACCCAAAAAAACAAGTAAGACCACTAAAAAAGAGTTTTTTTTTTTATGAAAGCACTAAAAAAGAGCTTGCAAATATAAGTTTTAGAAAAATTGTATTTACAAATCTCTTGGATTGTCATGGCTGAGATTTCCGAACCAAGGCCAATTTGAAAATCTATAAAAAGTCACAAACTATGTGGTCTGTGTTCTAGCAAGAGAGCTCAATTATGTAGTCTCTGCGATAACAAACCCGCAAAGGTCTTCTCCGCTTGTGGAGATTTTAGAGTTTAGGTTTCACTCAACCAAAATCAATTAAACTGTACTTTTCTTCCTCAAATAGTTCTGGAATTTAGGGCTTATGCAAGAAAAACGATATATGAGCAAGAGAAGAGAGTAGTACGAGAAAAAATAAGTGAGAGAGTAGAGTCGGTCATGAGAACAAATAAAGTCGAGGGCTAATAGATTTTCGGACACCCATGAATTTGCAAATTTTTGACCCCCTCGCCTCTGCCCACTAATAACATTTGGGACGGGTGCTTTTAATGGCACACTTTTTTTTTGGTGAGTGGCACACTCTCTTGAACAACATAACTATGCATTGCATTCGTTTTTCTTTTTTTTTTTGTTAAGGACATTACATTCGTTTATAGTAAGCATAATTTTAACCAACGTTTTGCCCTAATTTACTTTCTACCCAAGAACATAAATTGGATTTGGTTTTAACTATGCAAAAATAAGTTTGTTTTTAAACTAAAAATATATATAGAAAGGCAAACAACCACAATCATAATCTTTACTCTATAATTGGGTATGAATAGGACAGAATTGTATTGTGGTGACCCACAAATATTAAACAAAGATGGAGTAGAGGTGTATGGTCAATTGTGGAGATAGGAACCCATTGTTAGGGTTTAGTCCCACCATTATCATTAATATACTAAAAGTTGAAATACAAGACAAAATTCATAAAGTTTCTTTATATTTAAAATCATACCCTTAATTATACTCATTAATTCCAAAATAATTACTTTTATTACTCATAATTATAATTAGTTAACTCTCTCTCTAATTTTCTCTCTCTAAAACTTTACCTCCCTTGGAACTTGGATAATAGCTTTACCAAGCCAAAAACCAGTTTAGAAGAAGAAAAAGGAAAACAGAGATATCACCCATCGTCTCATTTTCTCACTGTTTTGTGGGTTTTTTTCACTGTTCTGTGGGTGTTAGAACTCCCCTTCTCTCTCTCTCTCTCTCTCTCTCTAACCGTGACTGTTTCTATTTTGGGTTTGGTGGGGAGAACTGAAAGTAGAGTTTGATACTGTCTCTGGGTTTATTGAAGTTGAAGACTTTGAGGGATTTGGGTGGTTATTATTTTGATTTTGTTATCTGGGTTTTGAAGACCATTACTGAAAAATGACAGTCGAAGAAATAAGAGGAAGTATGAGTGAAGATGATCAGAAAATTGATCAGTTTCCGATTGGTATGCGTGTTTTAGCTGTTGATGATGATCTTACTTGTTTGAGGGTTTTAGAAACTCTCCTTCGTCGATGTCAATATCATGGTAAGAAATCAAATCATGGGTTCTTCTTATCTTCTCTTTCTGATTTTTGTTGATAGTCAAGATTTCTTCTTTTTCTTAATCAAATCCAGTATTATGGGTTTTCATCCAATTTCTTCATTCTAATCTCATTTTTTTTCTTTGAATTCATGGAGTTATTTCTACATTTGCTTGAAATTTAAGTTTTTTCTTTTGTTGATTGGACCAGATTTATCTTCAAGTTATGTTTTTGATTTATCTTATTATACTTATCTTGAATATTCTGTTTTTTATTTTGGTTCTATTATCTTGATTGATGCTAGATTTACTAAACTTCCAAATTTGTTAAATGGTATTGGATCTCATCTTTTTGTCACCCCAAAACTGGTTTTTGTTGTTAAGATCTTCCCCAATATCGAATTAATGATTTTGAAGCATTAAATGAGTTAAATTGATTCATTTGATAACCCAAAAAGAAGAGTTCAAGAGAAGAAGGCAAAGAGAACAATCTGATTTTTGAATTTTGTTTTCTGCAGTTACTTCTACAACTCAAGCAGTTACTGCACTAAACATGTTAAGAGAAAATAGAAACAACTTCGACCTCGTTATCAGCGATGTTCATATGCCAGACATGGATGGATTCAAACTTCTTGAGCTAGTTGGTCTTGAAATGGACCTTCCTGTCATAAGTAAGTATAAAAGTTTCAATATAAAGTATATACCAATTCTCATTAAAAGCAAATTTGGATATTCTAAATTTGGATCTTGTTTGATATTGAATTTGGTAGCAAAAGTTTGATGGCAAGGGGCTTTTTTGCTTCCAATTTAGACTTTTAGGGTGAAGTGCTATACAATAAGTAAGACATCCGAGTCTTTAGTCTTGGGTATTCCTCTTAGTAGTATCTCTTTTTCGGGTTTTTTTCCAAGGGAAGTGCTACGGTCACTTAATGGTTTACTCATAGTCTTACTCAATGCATTGGCACAATTTGTATCCTCGATTTTAAATCATTGAGATTTTTAAAGAACACTTGACGAAAGTATGTAATCATGAAGATGTCATGTTAGCTTTTCAGTCAAACTCTGAGTAATCTAAGGGATGGGTGTTTCTCCAAAATGCAATTACCTAAATGGGGTTTTTACTTTAATAATAATGACTTTCTTGTTTGATTGATGTTAGTGTTGTCGGGAAATGGCGACACCAGACTTGTGATGAAAGGGATTACACTTGGTGCTTGTGACTACTTGTTGAAACCTGTTCGAATTGAGTCGCTCAAGAACATATGGCAGCATGTTATTAGGCGGAAGAAGAGTGATTGTAAGGACCAAAATGAAAAGTCTAATCAAGGATTTGGTGAAAGTGGAAAAGAGCAAGCACTGAGTGGAAATGATGATAAAAATGGAAAGCTTAATAGAAAACGCAAAGAGCAGAATGAAGAAGATGATGATGAGTGTGATGACAACGGTAATGAGAATGAAGATCCATCCTCACAAAAGAAGCCTCGGGTTGTTTGGTCTGTGGAGCTTCATCGAAAGTTTGTTGCAGCCGTTAATCAGTTGGGCATTGATAGTATGTTCTCATACTCATCACTAATACTCTAGCCTCTAAGTTCATTAATGTAGTTTTTATTTATTTGATTATCATTATTCATTTTTATTTCCAAAACGCAGAAGCCGTACCTGAGAAGATTCTTGATCTGATGAACGTGGATAAGCTTTCCAGAGAAAATGTGGCAAGCCATCTTCAGGCACAAATCTTTCTCTCCTCTTTCTTGTCTTTTCCTTAGGTACCATATATATATATATATATATATATATATATATATATATATATATATATATATATTTTAAGCACAAGTTGTACAACCAAGATTCGTCGTGTCTGTTAAATCTGAATCATGGATCCCATTGTGTTCACTTCAGATTCATCTGACCAGTGTTCCCCTTCCTGCAGAAATATAGGCTTTATCTGAAAAGGATTATCTGTGTGACAAGCCACCAAGCTAACATGGTTGCTGCTCTAGGAGCGAAAGATCCCTCCTATTTGCGGATGGGTTCATTTGATGGAATTGGAGATTTTCATATGTTTGGCCGATCAGGCCAGCTACCAAATGCTTTGGTTGCATCATACTCGCCAGTTGGGATGCTTGGTAGATTGAACAGTCCGGTTGGTTTGGGCTTACGTGGATCTCCTTCAGGAACGATCCAACTGGGCCGAGCCCAAAGCTCCAACAACTCGACCCATGATCTAGGAAAGTTTCAGCAAATTGTTTTATCAGGAAATCAAAGTGGGAATTTTCTTCAAGGAATGCCGACATCCCTTGAGCTTGACCAATTACAGCAAAGTAAGGGCATTTCCCGTGTTGGAGAGTTTTCTACACATGTTAATACTAAACTTTTCGCGGGTTCTGGTGGCTACTCGGATAATGGAGTGACAGTTGCTAGTACAAATAACTCATTTCTTAACGTCCAAAACAATTCTTTGATGATACAAGGAGTGCCACAACAAACACAAAGTATGGTCGGCTTTGGAAATCAATCTACACTCAGGATGCCCTCAATCAATTCCGAGTCATTTGAGTTTGGCTTCGGTGTTTCTTCTCAGTTACCTGATCAAGGTAGGTGTAATGATAATTGGGCAAACGCTGTTCCATTAAGTGGGTTTTCTTCGAATCCCTTGCCCCTGGGCGATAATCAATATAGTCACATTGATTTATCTTCTGCTCGAGATTCGATTCCTGCCTCAATTAGTAGCAATGCACTTGATGTTTCTCCTAACAATGTGGTATCAGCAAATTTTCAGAACTCAAGAAGAGATATACAAGCAGGTTCTATTGGGGTAAATGATAACCAAAAGTTCTCAAACTTCATAGATATGGGTGATAGGATTGGTCAAACTATGAGTCAAATTCCAAAACAAAAGAGGGATAGTCATAAACAAGACTACATCCAGAACTCAAACCTTATCTTCAGTTTGTGTTTCTTGTGTTGTATTTTAATTTTGTTATTTTTACAGTTTGGTTTTATCTCTTTCACTTTATCTTTCTCTGACCTATAATGTATTTTTCTCTCATCTTTTTTCGTCTTTCTCTACTCATTTATTAATTATAATTCTTAATTTATTATGAGTTATGAATCTTAGATAGTTTCAAGTTTTGTTAGTTAGTTGATGTCTAATTATCAATTGACATTGTTTATTGATTCATACTTAGTTAATTTGATTGTCGATTAATATTGGTTGATGTTTGATTCATGTTTATTTTATTTTTTTCAGAAACTAAATATATGTGAAATGCATCATTAAGAATGCATTGTTATCACTACAAATTACTTTTATAACACGTATAAAGGTAAAAACTTATTTATACCGGTTTTTGGATTAAAAAAAATTTAACTAACAAGGAGTTAAAGCTTAGTCGTGTGTTAGTTGAAATCCTAGCTCCGCCCCTGACCATAAGTTCTTTTGTCCATATAAGAAATTTAGTTGTCCATATATTGGTACCTAAATTATAATTACATTTGACTTAGAGCCATGTTTATTTTGGTAAAAAAAATTTGTGTGTCCAATAGTCTTCATATCCTCTTTCTATCTCCTTCTCTCTTCCTATATCTATTTCCCTCTCTCATGGACACACAATTCCGCTGAAGATAATACTTCTTTCACCGAAACCAATCCTTGAGGTAGGTTTTTCCTAGTTGGCCAATCACAAAATGTTTTGTGTTGGGCCGAACACGGTGAAAGAAAGACACACATAGTGTAGGGGTGGAAATCGGCCCGAACGGGCGGGAAACGGACACCAACTCAACCAGTTAGGGCAGAACGGGCACAAGTCCTAAGTGTCCACTCGGACATCTAGACAAAACGGGCGGACATTTCAGATTTTTCTCTAACAAAGTGCCCGTCCGTGACCGTTTTGATAGTCGGGCAATTGGGTATCGGTCGGTCGGGAGACGATCACTAATGAACAAATAAAGAAATTTTTATTCGAAATTAATACTGTTTAGTAGGTAAATGCAACATTCTAAACACCCACTTTACCATTCCAAGACGTAAATGAATACAAAATTAAAAGATAACAATTGAGATTTCTCATGGATTACGATTGGTTCTATTCTTCTCATGGACTACGATCGGTGATTGTGAATTCAAGGGTTACTGATGAGATATTGAGATTTTGGAGGAGAGATGCTAGAGAAGTAGAGAGGCGAAGACAAGATTAAGAAAAGTGATTTCTAAGGTTATATACTTATATTTTTACTCTTGAAATCTAATGGGTATAGCTAACACTACAGATCTAAAGGCTTAAAATCAATCATATAGGGGGCGGGTGTAACAGGTAAGATAAACGGACGGGTATGGATGGGTTCGGTCGGCCAGACTATATAAGCGAGCAGACTCGATCGGATTGCCCACGCCCGTCCCCTTAAGCTCTTTCGAGCGGGTACGGACCGATTCGGACATCAGACGGTCACGGACTTTTCGGACTCAGACAGTCGTGGGCGAGTTTCGGATTTTCGGGCCAAAATCCCACCCATAGAGAGAGGGAGGGAGAGACAATGAGAAATAGAGTGAGAGAGTCACAGCGAGAGAGAGAGAGAGAGAGGGGGATAGGATGAGTATTTGGTCAACCAGGTCTGGTAAGAAGTAATAAGGTATGTGTCAACGGTAGAGAGAGGGAGAGAGAGTTTGACATTTAAGGGTGAAGTTGAGAAATGGTCTGATGCGCGCATCGGTTGAGAATGCACGCGTCAACTACCTGTTGTTCTTGTTTCCGTTCTTCTTCTTCTTCCCCTTTCTCTTCATCACCTTCTTCTTCTTCTTCTTTTTCTTCCTCCAACAATAGTCGCAATCGTCTATCTATGGCTTCTTCTATCCGAATCGCTGTCGTCGGTGACGTCGTAAGTTACTCACTTATCTATCTCTCTGTGTTATGCACGTAGTAATTGTTCTGTCATAAACCCTAGCTACCTCAATCTACCAATGTTATGTTTCAACTCTCTCTCTATGTACATAATATTTGTTTGTTGTTTGAAGCATGATGATTGGAACCTCCAAGAAGACTCCAAAGCTCTTCAGTTTTTGCAGGTAAACTCTCTCCAATTTCAATTCCCCCTAACTCTGTTTAATCATTTCTTATTCAACATTTAAATTTTGGTTCTTATCAATTTTAATACTAGGGTATCTGTTTGTTTGAATTTAGAACTGATAGAAATGAAATATTAAACTGATGCTTCTTTTGGTTAAAAAAAAAATGACATTAGAAATTTTTGTTGTATTATTGAGGAAACAGAAAATGATTGTTCTATTTTTGTTGTTCTCCTATCTCTTTGGAGTTTTTCTTTCAACAAAAAGGGATTAGTTAATTAATAATTATACTAAGTAATAGAAAAAATTAATGACAATTCGACGAGCACGATTTGAAAGAAAACAAAAAGAAAGCAAAATCCTAATAATGTGTCCCAAGTAAGAGTGAAAATCCTAACGCATTCTAATTAAGAGTGAAGTCCCTACTCTCTACAAGACGTGCAATTACGACTGAAGTCCCTATCTGACATCGAAAGATTCCAATGTTTTCTCTGACACCCGAAGCAAAGAAGAGAAGATCAAGCTATTTTAGTTTATTCCAAATCTATGTCCTCCCCTTCCGAGGACTTATTTTAACGAAGCAATAGTGTCTTAATTAAGTCTTAGTACTCCATCTCAACTAGAGTGTTTAATACCTCTATAGAGGCTAAGTGCACCTCTTCAAGTACCTTTATATTTCTTTCACTCCTCATCTTGATGAGCTTTGCTTTTAATCCCCTAAAATGAATTATTGGTGATTTCCTTAAATTAGAATTAATCCAACTAAGATGCATAAATACTTCACGTCTAGACTCTAGAATACTAAGTAAAATGGAAATTAGACAGCTAAATTCTCAAGCTATACGAGCTTAGAGTAAATCCATCTATTAGTCACTTTCTGTTTCATTTATTATCACTGCCAACTGGAAGTTTACATAACATTCCACAAAAATCTGACATGATTTCGTGTAAAATGCAGCCAGATTTGGTGCTGTTTACAGGCAGGTTTTTCTTCTCACTTTGCCATATATGCATCTAATGTAGCCGGGACAGATTCAGATTTGCTTCAGTTATCTCTTCTCATCTCATGTTTTCTTGCTTGCTTCCTACGTTACTTGTTTCCATAGCCATTTTACTGGCTTGCTTTCTCATCAAACTATTTCTCTGCCTGCTCAGGTGATTTTGGTAATGAGAATCTTGAACTAGTTAGGAGCGTGGCGAGCCTTAAACTTCCTAAAGCAGTTATTTTGGGGAACCATGATACTTGGAAAACTCAGCAATTTTCACAAAAGTAAGCTCCACAACAAGTGTTCCTGAAACTGGGATCTTACTGTATAACATATCTTAAGTGATTTCAGATGCATGTCTATTATTCTTACTATTGATTAATTCTTTTTCTTTCTCTTGATTTGAATGTTAGGAAGAAAGATCGCGTCCAACTTCAATTGGAATGGTGAGTTCACTAATAAATCTCCGGACTATGCTGTATTTGGTTGATTACTTTTGGAGACTATATTTCCCATTGTATGCTTTCTGTTAGCGCTTTTGTGCCTCTTTCATTCGGACTTTAGGACTAATTGATGATGGTTTTCTTTCATGATCAGTCTTGCCGAGGAGCATGTGGGCTATCGTCGTTTAGATTTTTCTATGTTAAAGCTGAGCGTGGTTGGGGGACGCCCATTTTCTTGTGGTGGTGATAGAATGTTTCGAAAAAATCTACTATCTACAAGGTCCGTATGTTGTACTACAGCAAATCTATATGTAGATACCGTATATAATCTCGTTTTCCTTTCCTTTTTTTTCTTTCATAGGCACAACTGCAACTTAAAATAACTGACATGCAGCCGCTACTTCAAATGTTTACAATATCTAGGGGTACTTTGATAACCATGAAAACATTGCCTAATGTATTGTTCCCTTCGTGGTCAGAAAATAAGTAACAATTGGTGATAGATCGGTCTTTCCTTGAAGTGGCGGAGTTCTCTCTCTGCCATTAATCTTCGTTTATCCTGACTCCTGAGTATATCTGATATATTGTGTCATCATCAATTTCCAAAATCCTGACTCCATACCATTGAACAAGAGAGTGATCAAGTGAAAAGCTAAAATCAATGTTTTCATTGAGAAACTGTTAAATCCTTTCAGATATGGAGTTGATGACATGAATGGAAGTGCAAAAAAAATCTGTGAAGCTGCTCTAGGGACACCGAAGGGGAATTCTATAGTACTTCTAGCCCACAATGGACCCACAGGTGTAACTAGCATCGACTCTTATCTTTTTCGCTTGATCGGGCCAAAGTAAGTTAAAAAAAAACTCAAAAACTTTGGTTTTTATGTGCAGGTCTTGGATCTAAAATGAATGACATTTGTGGAAGAGATTGGATATATGGAGGCGGCGACCATGGCGATCCAGGTTTCTCTCTCTATAATATCATCTTTATTGAATCTGCAACCCCCTTATTGCAATGCTTTTTCTTCCGATTCCCGAACTTAATACTCAGAAACCGTTCCAGTATTGTATTTCTGCTATTGCTAATCTGCTAAAAAAGGATAACGACTCGATGTTAATTCTACTTTCATACTTTGACAACTACAGATCTTGCCCAAGCTATATCTCATTTGAAGGAAACTACCAAATTCCCAATACCGTTAGTAGTTTTTGGCCATATGCATAAACAACTTGCATATCGAAATGGTTTAAGGAAGATGATCGTAGTTGGAGCAGATAATACTATTTATCTGAATGGAGCAATTGTCCCGAGGGTGAAAAACTTGACCGATGAACATGAATCCGGTAGCGGAAGCTCTAACGAAGCTAAAACCTCTTCTCTCGCGTCTGAATCCAATGGCACGGTTCGAGCTTTCACTGTAGTCGAGATTATCAATGGGAAGTTTGAAAAGATTGCCGAGACTTGGGTAGTGGTTATCGGAGATGAGACTAGACTAGAAGAGGAGCTCATATTATTCAAATGTGGTACGCAATCTCAGTTGTGATTATTTCCCTATACTGATGAATTATTGCTTATTTGTAAAATATTGTATGTGTTTGTAAAAAATAACTTTTCACTTAAATGAAGGAAAACAAAAAGGAAACTGTTAAATTCAAATGCTTTATGTTATCATGCTATTTGCAGGATGAGTCTGTCTTAAAACAATTTTTAGGTGTTTTTTTCTAAGGGGATTAGGGGTGTTTGTTTCTTTCGTTATTGTTTGAATCTTACTTGTTTCACTCACGGTACGACAGTCACCTTGACTTATTCAGACATCGATTATTTCTCATTTAGTTTTGAAATCACTAAAGTGTGTAGTATTTCTAAGCCTGAGCCCTGAAATCAGATTTAGGATTGTCAAACAGTAAATCAAATTTCACGGTTGTCGATTCAGGTGGACACAGAATGAGACATTTTGCCAAGACAGGTGCAATTCTATATACTTACAAATCGTTTATTTTTCTTATTGAATTTGACTCGTTTAATTATGATAACTGTGCTACATAGTCATTTAAATTAGAATTAATATAGATATTCTTCTACAAGTTGAAGTACAAACCCACAAGTGGAGGAGATAGATTCTTCTGAATTTTTCCAATTCCAAAATTTTGAAACCAAATGGCCTATTAAGCTAAGGGTTGACCTTTTCAATTGATCTTCTATCAATGATTTAAATCAATTTCTTATGTTATAAGTTGTCTTGCCATTTGCTATAATAGTTTTGCAGCATTTGAAAGAACGTCTAGGGTTTGGGTTTTTTTCTTTTTTTTGAATTCATATATAGCCATAGGCAAGTGTCAATTACATGGAAGTTAAAAGTAGAAAACAAAGAAGATAGAAAGGTGCTCTAAGTAACATTCAGTACATATTGGGCCAGCAAGTGTGGAGCCTGGTTTGCTTCTCTTGGGCAGTACGAGAGTGTCCATAGTCATTGAATTTCTTCATGGCTTCTAGAATGTAAAGTTTCAATCTCGATGGGAATGAATCCTGGCCGTTTGTTATTTCATCTATAATAACCTTGCAATCTCCTTCTATTATCAGACTTGGTCGACCTAATTCTTCTCCAATATCCAGAGCTAATAGCAAATCCCCAGTTTCACTTTCTAGGCTTGAGTCTGATTCGATTCTTGTTGTTGTCTGCTTAATGATTTGTCCATTATTGTCTCTAACCACCACCGCCATGGATGCTCCTCTGTCCGAGAAGGCACCATCAAAATTGGCTTTTAAATATTGGTCCTGAGGTGGTATCTATATCGAAGAATCTGGGTTTTGGATCTGAAAATCGTTTCTGTTATGGAATCCTTCTGCATGTTTTCTAGCTTGATAGATGGTGGAGTTGTAGTTTGGTTTGTAAAAAAGATTCTGCTCATGTTAGGCTTGTCTAAGTAGTTGAAAGTGTTGACATAAATTCCAAAATTCTGAAGATTTCAGATTCGATTTCCAGATGAGGTGGAATCAACGGTTTATTGAACTCGGGTTATTAAAGATATAAACAAGACTTTAGACCTTTTTCATATTGTTAGACTTTAAGTCAGCTTCATTCACGATTTAGCTTAGACGATTATTGTACATTCGTACTTATCACATCGTAAGTGTCTTGTAACGACTAATGTAAATCGTAGTCAATTTCTCAAATAAATAACACATAAAGGGTTAATGATTTATAGAAATAAACAAGACAACATACATCAGACTAACCACCATAAGATTCCCTCTATTGTTTTTGAGAACAAAAATTCATACTTTATACCTACTAATATACCATTTAAGCCATTACAAACCTATTCAAATAGAAAAGGGATTACAGAAAATGCCATGTGATATACTGACCACCTTTTCTGTTTTTTATTTTTATTTTATTTTTGTCTTTTTGAATTTAGTGGACCATATACTAAAATTAAAAGGGAAACGATCATATATATGACGATTCCCAAACATAAAATTTTATCATTGACTGGTTTTTAAGCAGAAATTTAGTATGGCAGAAAATGATTTTGAATTAGTTGTTAGATGAACTAAACAATAGATGTTCTATATCTCTTTTATTTTTACTTGGAGAATCACTTTTCTCTCTCCTCACTGGATCAAGAAAATTGATAAACTAGAACATTGTAACATAATTAGATAGAACTATTTTAGGAGAAAAACTGTTAACTTTACTCTAACAAAGATTTATCAGAAAATATCGGAGTTGATTTTAAAACTAAAAGATTGATTAGGGGCAAAATCATGAATTTATATATGTAGGGTGCTAAGTTATATAGCTTAGCCATAATGAATAAATTGATCCAGGTTGATTAGTGTAATGACTACAAAATCTATCTACAACAAATATTTGAAGGGAAATATGGTAGACGAGTCAAGACCATAGCTTAAGAACCTACTCGTCCGCCTGGAAGTGGTATCTATAGCTTGTTTCTTTTCGCGTAGTTTCTTTATATTTTCTTTTATAGTGTTTTTGTAAAAGTCGTCAGAGTTTTCTAAGGAAATTTAAAATTTATTGGCTCGAAGCCTCGAACCTATGACATGAAGGTTAGTGGCAAGTGTTTGCCCACTCCAACTAAGGGTTTTTTGCACGAAAGTGAAGTTGTTCGTCTGAATTAAAGTCATATATGTAATATGTTCATTACAAGCTCTTTGTATCCATAAAACATTTTTTCCTTTATTTGTCTAACTAGGAGTTTTGAAGGATATGTTTTATAAAGCTAGGTTATCGTGGAGATGGATTGACTTAGCTAGACCAATTAATACGCATCCGAAATATACGAGCATAGGCTAGTCGAATCAACTAAGACACAAACAAGTTCAATAGTAATTTTGTCTCGAAAGTTTCGTATAACAATTACAAGTAAGACGAGCTAACCCAAGCCGACATGATAAGCTTCTTGGTACCTAGAGTTAGGAGTTCATCCCTACACCTCTTCCTTGAAAAAAAATGTTCCTTACTCAAGAAGAACCATTATTTCAAAATTCCTACTTAACCATCAAAACTATACTAACCCTTAACTAAGTCAGTTTAACTTTTCACTCTTTATTACCAAATAACATGATAATCCTCACATGGGTTCCAATAAATAACTTATATAATAATCTAGGGTTTCATAAAAGCAATAAAAAAAAATTAGTTATGAATTGGTGGTGCAAACTTCTAACATATTTTAATGACTAAAATAACATAAAGGAAGCTCATCCGGAACCTCCTTCCATGTCTTTTTTCTTTCTTTTCTTCCTCTGAACAACAAAATATTAAATAAATATATTAAGGTAAACAAAGATTTAATAATATTACATTGACAAAGTGCTCTACACGATTCTGTCCCTTACTTTTATTTACACTAGTTTCTAGGGTTTGCTTTATCTTTTTAATTTTGGTTTCATATGAATAATACTTGTGAATTTTAGCTCACAAAGCAAATCAGCAACTAATGCATATGTAACTTAACAAAAAGAAACTAATGCATATGTGTGTGTATGCACGTGCGTTTATGACAATTTCCGATGAGGAGTTTTGTTGTGGTCGGTCTATCCAGTACTAGTTTTAATTGACATTTTGAAGCAGGGGAGTACAAACTTTTTCCTCTTCGCTACTAATTTAGAAAATAGAAATATTTCTAGACCCCAAATGAAGTAGTTGGTAGTAAGTAGATTGTTCCAATGAAGGAGGTTAATTCTTCAATTTATTAACTACTTGAATTTGAATTCATGTTGGAACAGTCTGTCTCCAACTAACTTATAATAGAACTTCGAACCTGATAGATCTCCGTACTTTGATTTAAAACATTAACATAAGCGGATTTCATTAAGATATGAGCTACATATTTGCTTCACGGTAGCAAATGATACACATATTAACATATGAATTGTCCCGTATCAAGGAAGAAAATAAAACAAAGATAATATTATGAAAATAAAATAAATAAACCATCATATATTTATATGATTTTTAGTTTTATACTTATTTGTTTCTTTATTTTCCTTGTTTTAATTCTTATTTTATGTTTTGGTCTCTCGTTTATCAAGCAAAATGAATCTCAACTAATGAAGTTCAATTTTTCAACAACTGCCAACATCATTAGAATCACTTTATAAATGAATACATAATCATCAACATCATTGTCACCACCATCTCAACACCATCAATAACCAATATCATACATTAAAAAAGAAAGAGAACATAATGGAGGAGAATGCCACCTTCTATCTTTCCACCATATGTACCTTTCATTTCCTCAATTTCTCATGTCTTTCAGAATTAAGGGTTTGGAAATTTATATGAACATTCTTTAAAGATATAGTACCTGGTCAGATGATATTTCAGTATAACCAGATCATATAGAGATTAGAATTAAATTCACGCTCAACGAAATCAGCCAGGCGCGAAGCAACCAAGAACAAATAATGAAATAAACCATATTACTGCAAAGACAATATTCTCATTATATTTAAAATGGAATTGATACATCGTATGGACAACCAGAGATCATATGTTATCATAACAATGATATTTGGACTCCTACAAGCCATAAAAAGACCTTTAAAAGACCACCAAGATCTACCTTCACTTCACAGGTACATTGGAAAAAGAAGGTAGTTTGTGAAGATTTGAACACACGACTTTTCAATTGTTTTTAGAAAATGGGCCACCAATTAAATTACAAATTCATGTAATAAACTGTTTGGGAGACTAGGATAAGCGTTAAAACAAGGGTTATTTCTCAAATAGCTCCCAACTTTTTGACTGGTTTCCTGCCTAGCCCCCTACTTTATCAAAAATATTCAGATGATTCCCTTTTTCAGTTACCGTTATAACACCGTTGACTAGTCATCACCTTCTCTCCTCCATCATCACCTCTCTCTGCCACCTCACCTTCTTGAAAAAAAAAACAATTTTTTTCCTATCTCCTCTCTCTCTCTCTCTCTCTCTCTTAAGTCTGTTCGTGATGAACATACCTCTCTCTAAATCTGTTCTAGAGAGAGAGGAAAGAAAAAAAAAATTAGAGAGAGAGAAAGGAAAAAAATTGTTTTTTTTAAAGGTCGTCGGTGAAGACGATGAGGTGCCAAGAAGGTGAGGTGGCAGAGAGAGGTGATGAGATGGAGGAGAGAAGGTGATGACTAGTTAACGGTGTTATAACGGTAACTGAAAAAGGGGTCATCTGGATATTTTTGATAAAGTAAGGGGCTAGGCAGGAAACAGTCCACAAAGTTATGGGATATTTGCCTATTTGGAAAATAACCCTTAAAATAAATAAAATAAACTAATTAAAGAAGGTCTCTCTACTAAGAGTCGTCATTTATTTTCCGAAACAGACTAACCCTTTTATGACTTAATAGAGAGAGAAACGATATATTGAGTAAGTAGTAATATTTTCTTCGGATTTGATCGAGATAAACAAAATTATTAGTCAAGACGAGAATGAATTTTATTTTCTTAAAACAGATTATACCCCTGCAATAGTACCGACAATTGGGAGTATGTCTCACAAGATTCAATGATTTACTTTCAGCAATGTGATGGTACTTCACGGTTCTGGAATTGTTTTGAACATTCGAGTTCTTGACTGTTTCTAACTTGATCTTATAGACTAACTAGAATGCTATAGACTTGAGATTCTGGGCTGGACTTAAAGAGAATAAATTGAATGAGAATGTTACTGATTTCGATGGGTATTTATAGGTGGCGAAGGGGTGAATTTCGGGGTGCATCTAATGAACGCATCTAGTCCAACAGATGTGACATGGATCGTCACATCCAATGAGTGCATTCCATCGCCAGCTTAGCCTGTCTGTTGGTCGTTACGATCTACGTTAGTCGCTAGAAGGCATTGATACATCATGAAGATGTGATGAGCACGATAACCGCCTAATTTAAACCATAATGAAAGAGGCTTAAAGCCCCACAATATAAAAAAGGCCTAAAGCTCGACAAATTTATTATATTATTTACTTTATATATTGCCTAAATTACATGAGATCAATCTTGATGGCAAACTGCTTTCACTGAAACTCGATCCCACGACCTCATGAATTTAAAAAGAGTGTCCAACCCGTTACACCAAAGAATGGTGAATACCATATCAAATACTTAGCGTCTAACCAACTGACTTATTTTATTTATACTTTTAGTAACTTAAATTCAATAATTACTCCTTAATCTAAACTTAGGAGGGGAGTTTGGACGGGAGTATCTGCACCATCAACTCACCTATCATTTGTTAATAACAATCTTTATATTGACCTCCACAGCAAATCATAAAAAAAAAAACCCAACAAAGAAAAGAAAGGTTAAATCTTTATATCTCATTCTCTCTCTCTCTTGAACTGCAGTTAACTTCCAGACTACACCCATGAGCCGTGAAGCACGCGCACGCGTGTATGCTTCCTTTCTCGACGACAGTAGCCACCCTCCCACCCCCTCTTTCTCTCTCTCTAAACACTTTCTCTCTCTATCATGTGGGTCCCACATTAACAGAGATCTTACGCCCTCCATCTGTCTCTTCCTAAAACGATTCCCCAGGTTCGTCGCTGCACTGCCAAAGCTGCATTACTTTCTGAGCCGGATTCTCTTTCTAGGTCCCACCTCTCCCAATTACCAAATCACACTTCGAAACGTGTCCTTTTAGGTCATGATCAAAACTAACACCTACAAAATGTACCTTCCAATTTCAACTATTTACATCTTAACCACTCTGTAATTTAATCTGGTCCTTAGCTCCTAGGTCACACTGTCATCCTTATGTATCAACCGTTGGATATTTCATTATAGAGATATGTAGTAAATACATTGATGATATCTAATGATTACTAGTTGTAGATTTTATGATGAGGTGTCCACTTAAGATTATTGACAGTAGTTGGCTTGGCCCCCTTGTTTTGGGGCATGGGGAAGATTTGATTTTGTATACGAGTAAATGAGAAAATCATGATGAGACTTCCCAAGTCAAAATTACTACTGGATTCCACTATAGATTGATTGCAACTAAAATATTATAATATGGTATGTTTGGGAATAATAATACCCTATTATTTTCATATTGTAGGGTTCTGATCTTTGGTGGATAAAGTTTTCACCCTAGTATATGTTTATGGTTAGATAAACACATGTATAGATGTTATTCATATCAAGTAATCTTTCACATAGACTTATCACTTGTTATTAACATTTTAATAATTAAAAAAAAAACAAAGTACTTTTATGTATAAGTTGGTAAGCATAAGATTGGAACATTTTAAACTAAGAATAATTTTGAAAATATTATAACAACTTTTGTTAAAGGTGATCCTACTAAGGCTCAACTGTTATTATTATTTTTTTTTTTTGAAGCCAAGGGAACCATTTCCATTAATAAGTGACAAAATCACATTGTTTACATGGATGATACATCATTCTTATTTCTCTCCTTTGAAAACTTCATGAGAGTTACATACATTTAAATACAAAGTGCCTCATGAAGAGAAAGAAATTGGACTAGACACAGACTCAACAAAATGACCTAAAGGTCGTGAATGAGAAGACCCTAAAGGTCGCGAATGAAAAGACCCTAAAGGTCGACAAAAAGTAATATTAATACAAATACTAATACTAAAATAACTATCGTAGTCTTCACCGGAAAGTCGTCGTCGTCACCGGAAAAACCGTTTTCATCACCGAAAAACTGTCTTCATCGTCGGAGAACTGACCCCATCACCGGAGAATCACCACCACAGGGGAACCGCCGTCAATGCAACCAGAAATAGAAGACAAAACTAGAGAATTCAGACGAGAAACTGTTGTTACTGCCAAAACCGCCTTGAAAAACCATTCATTGCCCACCGCAATTGGTGGCTCAGCCCGGGAGCAATTTCAGCCCGGGAGGATTCACAATATGATTCGATTCCTCAAATCAATCGCTTACAGTCAAACGTCGTCTTTCATTCTTCGTCCAACTGCCTTGAAAATCTTCAATTGTTTTTGCCCTAATTTGGAGAACACAAGAACGAAGATAGAACTCCGACGACTCCTTCAAATTTCATCTGTTTTGATCAATTATTTTATTTTATTTCATCGAAACCGATCCTTTATATCTTCAACAGTTACAAAATTCATCAATTTCTAAAAATCTGAATCCGAATCGATTCCTAATTCCTCTCGTTCTCTCTCTAACTTCTTCCTTGTGCATCAGCAACAACTCAAGATTTGAATCATGACTGAACAATCAGAAAATCGATCATCAACTCCAAATCAAAATCAATCGCCGATTCAAAATCAATCTCCAACAACACCAACAACAGGGAAAATCAAATTCGGAGAAGGAACCAACTCTGAAGGAGGAGAACTGCCTCTGTAACTGTTTACATGGTGGCACAACCTAGTAGCCAGAAATCGCTCAGCCACAGGCCCAACTGTTATTAGCGGAGTGACTGGTTAGTTTGTTGTGAATGAAAATTGGTCGAACATTGTATTGACAACCAACTCGAAAAGAGGTTTACGTCAATTTTTATTTTCTCTTCTATTTTGTTCTAACCGAAATTTTAGAAATGATCAATAAGACAGACAAAGATGAGTCTCTAATGAGATATATAAATATTTCTTAACCCATCATTTGTTTCACGTACGATGTTGTAAAGAAATAGACGGGGACAGACTTAAGTACTTGGACTGGTCGGTCTAAGATCTCTCAATGATATTCAGATCCACTAATTTGTTTGACCTAGAGAGGTCTGGAGTGTCCTGTCCAACCCAAAAAACAAGTAAGACCACTAAAAAAGAGCTTTTTTTTTTTATGAAAGCACTAAAAAAGAGCTTGCAAATATAAGTTTTAGAAAAATTGTATGTACAAATCTCGTGGATTGTCATGGCTGAGATTTCCGAACCAAGACCAATTTGAAAATTTATAAAAAGTCACAAACTATGTGGTCTGTGTTCTAGCAAGAGAGCTCAATTATCTAGTCTCTGCGATAACAAACCCGCAAAGGTCTTCTCCGCTTGTGGAGATTTTAGAGTTTAGGTTTCACTCAACCAAAATCAATTGAACTGTACTTTTCTTCCTCAAATAGTTCTGGAATTTAGGGCTTATGCAAGAAAAACGATATATGAGCAAGAGAAGAGAGTAGTACGAGAAAAAATAAGTGAGAGAGTAGAAAAGTCGGTTATGAAAGAACAAATAAAGTCGAGGGCTAATAGATTTTCGGACACCCATGAATTTGCAAATTTTTGACCCCCTCGCCTCTGCCCACTAATAACATTTGGGACGGGTGCTTTTAATGGCACACTTCTTTTTTTTGTTGGTGAGTGGCACACTCTCTTGAACAACATAACTATGCATTACATTCTTTTTTTTTTTTTTTTTGTTAAGGACATTACATTCGTTTATAGTAAGCATAATTTTAACCAACGTTTTGCCCTAATTTACTTTCTACCCAAGAACATAAATTGGATTTGGTTTTAACTATGCAAAAATAAGTTTGTTTTTAAACTAAAAATATATATAGAAAGGCAAACAACCACAATCATAATCTTTACTCTATAATTGGGTATGAATAGGACAGAATTGTATTGTGGTGACCCACAAATATTAAACAAAGATGGAGGAGAGGTGTATGGTCAATTGTGGAGATAGGAACCCATTTTTAGGGTTTAGTCCCACCATTATCATTAATATACTAAAAGTTGAAATACAAGACAAAATTCATAAAGTTTCTTAATATTTAAAATCATACCCTTAATTATACTCATTAATTCCAAAATAATTACTTTTATTACTCATAATTATAATTAGTTAACTCTCTCTCTATCTCTCTCTAATTTTCTCTCTGTAAAACTTTACCTCCCTTGGAACTTGGATAATAGCTTTACCAAGCCAAAAACCAGTTTAGAAGAAGAAAAAGCAAAACAGAGATATCACCCATCGTCTCATTTTCTCACTGTTTTGTGGGTTTTTTTCACTGTTCCGTGGGTGTTAGAACTCCCCTTCTCTCCCTCTCTCTCTCTCTCTAACGGTGACTGTTTCTATTTTGGGTTTGGTGGGGAGAACTGAAAGTAGAGTTTGATTCTGTCTCTGGGTTTATTGAAGTTGAAGACTTTGAGGGATTTGGGTGGTTATTATTTTGATTTTGTTATCTGGGTTTTGAAGATCATTACTGAAAAAATGACAGTCGAAGAAATAAGAGGAAGTATGAGTGAAGATGATCAGAAAATTGATCAGTTTCCGATTGGTATGCGTGTTTTAGCTGTTGATGATGATCTTACTTGTTTGAGGGTTTTAGAAACTCTCCTTCGTCGATGTCAATATCATGGTAAGAAATCAAATCATGGGTTCTTCTTATCTTCTCTTTCTGATTTTTGTTGATAGTCAAGATTTCTTTTTTTTCTTAATCAAATCCAGTATATGGTTTTCGTCCAATTTCTTCATTCTAATCTCATTTTTTTTTTCTTTGAATTCATGGAGTTATTTCCATATTTGCTTGGAATTTAAGTTTTTCTTTTGTTGATTGGACCAGATTCATCTTCAAGTTATGTTTTTGATTTATCTTAATATACTTATCTTGAATATTCTGTTTTTTATTTTGGTTCTATTATCTTGATTGATGCTAGATTTACTAAACTTCTAAATTTGTTAAATGGTATTGGATCTCATCTTTTTGTCACCCCAAAACTGGTTTTTGTTGTTAAGATCTTCCCTCAAATTAATGATTTTGGAGCATTAAATGAGTTAAATTGATTCATTTGATAACCCAAAAAGAAGAGTTCAAGAGAAGAAGGCAAAGAGAACAATCTGATTTTTGAATTTTGTTTTCTGCAGTTACTTCTACAACTCAAGCAGTTACTGCACTAAACATGTTAAGAGAAAATAGAAACAACTTCGACCTCGTTATCAGCGATGTTCATATGCCAGACATGGATGGATTCAAACTTCTTGAGCTAGTTGGTCTTGAAATGGACCTTCCTGTCATAAGTAAGTATAAAAGTTTCAATATAAAGTATATACCAATTCTCATTAAAAGCAAATTTGGATATTATAAATTTGGATCTTGTTTGATATTGAATTTGGTAGTAAAAGTTTGATGGCAAGGGGCTTTTTTGCTTCCAATTTAGGATTTTAGGGTGAAGTGCTATACAATAAGTAAGACACCCGAGTCTTTAGTCTTGGATATTCCTCTTAGTAGTATCTGTTTTTCGGGTTTTTTTTCCAAGGGAAGTGCTACGATCACTTAATGGTTTACTCATAGTCTTACTCAATGCATTGGCACAATTTGTATCCTCGATTTTAAATCATTGAGATTTTTAAAGAACACTTGACGAAAGTATGTAATCATGAAGATGTCATGTTAGCTTTTCAGTCAAACTCTGAGTAATCTAAGGGATGAGTGTTTCTCCAAAATGCAATTACCTAAATGGGGTTTTTACTTTAATAATAATGACTTTCTTGTTTGATTGATGTTAGTGTTGTCGGGAAATGGCGACACCAGACTTGTGATGAAAGGGATTACACATGGTGCTTGTGACTACTTGTTGAAACCTGTTCGAATTGAGTCGCTCAAGAACATATGGCAGCATGTTATTAGGCGGAAGAAGAGTGATTGTAAGGACCAAAATGAAAAGTCTAATCAAGGATTTGGTGAAAGTGGAAAAGAGCAAGCACTGAGTGGAAATGATGATAAAAATGGAAAGCTTAATAGAAAACGCAAAGAGCAGAATGAAGAAGATGATGATGAGTGTGATGACAACGGTAATGAGAATGAAGATCCATCCTCACAAAAGAAGCCTCGGGTTGTTTGGTCTGTGGAGCTTCATCGAAAGTTTGTTGCAGCCGTTAATCAGTTGGGCATTGATAGTATGTTCTCATACTCATCACTAATACTCTAGCCTCTAAGTTCATTAATGTAGTTTTTATTTATTTGATTATCATTATTCATTTTTATTTCCAAAACGCAGAAGCCGTACCTAAGAAGATTCTTGATCTGATGAACGTGGATAAGCTTTCCAGAGAAAATGTGGCAAGCCATCTTCAGGCACAAATCTTTCTCTCCTCTTTCTTGTTTTTTCCTTAGGTACCATATATATATATATATATATATATATATTTTAAGCACAAGTTGTACAACCAAGATTCGTCGTGTCTGTTAAATCTGAATCATGGATCCCATTGTGTTCACTTCAGATTCATCTGACCAGTGTTCCCCTTCCTGCAGAAATATAGGCTTTATCTGAAAAGGATTAGCTGTGTGGCAAGCCAACAAGCTAACATGGTTGCTGCTCTAGGAGCGAAAGATCCCTCCTATTTGCGGATGGGTTCATTTGATGGAATTGGAGATTTTCATATGTTTGGCCGATCAGGCCAGCTACCAAATGCTTCGGTTGCATCATACTCGCCAGTTGGGATGCTTGGTAGATTGAACAGTCCGGTTGGTTTGGGCTTACGTGGATCTCCTTCAGGAACGATCCAACTGGGCCGAGCCCAAAGCTCCAACAACTCGACCCATGATCTAGGAAAGTTTCAGCAAATTGTTTTATCAGGAAATCAAAGTGGGAATTTTCTTCAAGGAATGCCGACATCCCTTGAGCTTGACCAATTACAGCAAAGTAAGGGCATTTCCCGTGTTGGAGAGTTTTCTACACATGTTAATACTAAACTTTTCGCGGGTTCTGGTGGCTACTCGGAAAATGGAGTGACAGTTGCTAGTACAAATAACTCATTTCTTAACGTCCAAAACAATTCTTTGATGATACAAGGAGTGCCACAACAAACACAAAGTATGGTTGGCTTTGGAAATCAATCTACACTCAGGATGCCCTCAATCAATTCCGAGTCATTTGAGTTTGGCTTCGGTGTTTCTTCTCAGTTACCTGATCAAGGTAGGTGTAATGATAATTGGGCAAACGCTGTACCATTAAGTGGGTTTTCATCGAATCCCTTGCCCCTGGGCGATAATCAATATAGTCACATTGATTTATCTTCTTCTAGAGATTCGATTCCTGCCTCAATTAGTAACAACACACTTGACGTTTCTCCGAACAATGTGGTATCAGCAAATTTTCAGAACTCAAGAAGAGATCTACAAGCAGGTTCTATTGGGGTAAATGATAACCAAAAGTTCTCAAACTTCATAGATATGGGTGATAGGATTGGTCAAACTATGAGTCAAATTCCAAAACAAAAGTGGGATAGTCATAAACAAGACTACATCCAGAACTCAAACCTTATCTTCAATTCAGTAAATCAATCAAATCCTATCCAGGGTATTGTGGGTTCTTTAGGCCAGAATAATACTATGACCAACAGAAAGATAAATTTATCTTTGATCTCCCAATCAAGTTCTGGTTCTTCATATATGGCACAGAATAATGGGATTGATAAGTCGGCTATTGACATGACAATGCGGGCGAATGAAGAGCTGATCTTGAACCGTAATAGGCCTCAAGGTGTGATCGTTTCTGATAATTGTGACTCCTTGGAAGATTTAATGAGTGCAATGATTAAACGGGTAAAACTCTATCTCTTGTCTTACTCACTTCTAAGTATATTACTCGGCTAATTTCATTTTTGTACTAAACAGCGATCTTTCTTGAATGATCTGAAAGTTCGTCTGATATAGTCTGAAAGCTTAATTCACCAGGATACACGAGTTGAACTAGCTCGACTTAGTTTGTGTTTCAAATACACATAAGTTATATTTCAGTTAGAGGTAGCTAAGAGGTTAAACATTTCGAGTACACCTATGTTAGCCCGGGTAAGTCTATCCATTAGAGTAAACTATAGAAAATTGTGATTCGCCTTTCAGCATAATCAAGTGCCTAATTAATATTATGCCCGCCTTGCTGGTCTTATGTTGGTTTCATATGCTTATATTAATTGTCGACAAATTCTATATAGATGCTTGTTTTGCCTATTACTCGTTTTAATGGTTTTTTTGGGTCTAAATTTGATATGGGTTTTATCGTTTGTCTTGTTATAGGATCTTGGATAAAAGTATTGAGTTTATTATGCAGGAGCGAAATGAGATTACCACGTTCAGAGAAAGAGATATCGTGTCTGAGGTTTACTCAGTAAGAGGGACATGTATGTAAATCTTTGGGTTTTAGTTAAACTAACACTCTTTTGATAATAAAATGGAGGGATTGCATCAAGTCATGAAAATGCTCACCACTTAAAAAGAGCTTTGTATCATTACCATGATCATGTAATCTTATCTCTTTTTTTTTTTTCTTTTTTGTTTTTGAATCTGATGTTTTAATATCTATAATGGTTCAAAATTTTTTTTTTCTTCATTCTGCTATATTATTGATTTGTATATTTCTTCTTGTTCATTTCAATATTCTCAATCAAAAATATGAGGATGCAGCAGTCATAGCAATAGAAGATGTCTCAATGAGCCATTGTCTTACGGTCCTACCTTAGGGCATCCTAGTTTAGCTTGTCCAAGCTTGAAACAAAACTTGCGAAGTGCTTCCTCTAGCACTAAATGAGGAAGGTCTTCCTGAAAAATGTTTACCAAGTGCTGTGCACACGAGCCTTCCCACTCAACGGCGTCCTCACATTTCATCGGCTCAAGTCCCTTCTCACATTTCTTCACTTAACCCAACACCGTATGACATGAATTGACAACTTAACCCAAGGCGTTATGGCACGAGTTGACAACAACTATGCAACATGCCAACATTGATATTCGTATTCTTGAAAGCACTTGTTTCTTTCAAGAGGATTCACAACATGTCAAGACTGGACAAGGTTCGCATGTCCTTAGCTCTACATAGAATTAAACCACACGCTCCACCCCTCACGCGCACCCCCCATCAATTCCTTTAAGTTTCATTCTTGCAGGTGTACTCTGTAGGCAAGATAGTTGAGGGTTAGATACACCAATGCACGGGTCGATGCGGACTAGTTTTTCAACCGAAACTTTTTTGTAATATATTGCACACACCAATGTATAGTAGTCTTTACCCAGCCCTAACCTTCAGTAAAAATTAACCTTACTCCATGTTTACACTTAGTGGACAGTAGGGCCATCCTCTCAAAAATAGAGAAAAGGAAATTTGGAGATCAAGACCTGCATGATCCCAGAAGGTAAAAAACTTGATGAAATTAGCTACCCAATTCTATTGAGAAGCCTTTTTGGATTTTTGTCAGCTAAATCTGTAATAATATGAGTGGAAAATACTATCCATTTCTGAAAGAACCTCAAGCAGATATTCTAACTGCTGCTAATACAAACTAATGACGTTTCGAGACACAAAAATTACAGTAATCAAGTAGAAATAAATAATCAAATAGGTAGTGTATATATATATATAGTTTATTCTCCTTCCCATCCCATTTTGCGGGCTCGTTGCTCCCACAAAGATGTTACCTTCCTTTCTTTTATCAGCAATGCTTCCGACCTTTCTCTGGCCTCCTCGCAAATTTGTGTGGCAGAATTGCATTTCTCGGCTTCTTTTTGGTATTGAGAAGCGACTCTCTTTGCTTCTCCATACGTGATGTTCATGTGGCGCATGTGTTCTTGAGCAACTGTCTCCTGCAACTTCAATTCTTCTGTTAATAGGTCCACAAATTGCTTCTCCATTTCCTTGTTTAACTCCGGATCATTTTTCCCACAATCTGCTTCGTCAACAACCATAAAAATTTCCATCATAAAGAAAATAACGGATAGGAAAGAGACAAGTAATATATCTATGATAGTTGTACGAAATTCAAATGATTCGAGTAGATTGAAAGATGCAAATGGCACAAACTCCGATACTTCAAGATCATAACACGATAACACCATTTTGAAAAAAGAAAACTCTTCAACATTCTATATGAACAATCCTATGTCAGGGTAGTTCTTTTCTTTTTTCTCTTTTTGGGAGTTATCTCCTTCGTGAACTCCTAACCCGATTTCTTCTTGGCATATTATAAAATATAATATGATGTCCAAAGAAAGCTTAAATACCACATTCAAGCTTCTTTTGGGCTCGATTTATTCACATTATAATTTTGAAGTATAACAGATAAACACATCAAACGGAAAAATGAATCACTACTTCGCTGTATTTCAAGATAGTTAAGTGGTCTAACCTGCGACAGATAGATTGGCTAGTCCTGCGAATGTATCAGAAATCAAAACAAAAAAATGTGTTAGGAATTGAACTAAGAGCCATTCGTTAAATAAGATAAGCAATGAATAATGTCATTTTATATAGAAAGAAACCTAACAATAAAAAAGCTATCTATAATCGTAAATAACATGGAAAATGGTAGGTTTCAGATCTGGTGCGGAGTGCCAAAACTTCGGTATGTCAATACGAATACATTTTTCATAGTTATTAGGTTATCTTTTACTGACAATGTTACTTAGTAATATATAACACACAAAGACGTTAACCAAACAATATTTTATGGCCCAACCATGACGATATGCAAGAAGAATCTCACATCATACTCGTTAATAAGGAGTATCCATGTTAGATTGCTTCAACTGTCTTTTTCAATATAATTGAAAAAATTCATTGCTAATTACATAACCCTAATATGCAAGTAGAATCCAGACAGAGTAGTCTATATTGGAGAGGAAGAAAATAGTTCAACTAAAAAGGAAACGGCAATTGCAGTTAAATTCTATTGGGACATCAGGAGAGTTTCGAGACAACAGCACAACCCTTAATTTCTAAAAACTCTTCACTGAAGTAAATAGCCAGTTTCCTTAATTTGGAAATCTTGAAGACTAGAATGTATTCGCATTCAACCCACACCAACACTTAAATATTCAAAAAGGAAGTCTTCTACTTGAGCAACCAAATTGCATTAGAACAAGATACACGTGAAGTACAGAAAAGAGATTTTCCCACGTAATATGGGTCATAAAACTCCTATACTCGTGAAAAGATGGATCTTTGAGAATTCTCCAAACAAAAAATGGAGGTCTTCTCTCTACTTACTTCACTATGAATGTCACCTAATTTAGGAACACCATGACCTATAGACTCAGCTTTGCATCACAGAAACAATGAAAAACAGAGAAGAGGTCAATAACTCAGGATGTTCAAGATTGCTTAAATACTGGATAGCAATCTCAAGGCACCTGGAACAAAGAATAAACATCTAAACCAGAGCACTCCACAAAGAAGTCTTAATGCTTTTAGAAGTACTCTTTCAGGTGACGTGGAATTCATCTTTGATTTTGAGACGCACCTCATGGTAATCTATACAAAACTCCCGTGTTGAGATTTTGTTTTGAGATTCACTGCATGGGAATTCTAGGAGTCCCTACCGCAGTTTTGTTGACCTTGTCTGACCTTGTTTGTCGACTAACTAATATATAAGACGTCCACATACAAAATTATGAATAAAGTACATTATGTTTTCCACAATTGTTCTCCTTTTTTTAGTCATTAAAATCTAGGAATACTCCCTTTTATAAATTCAAAAGATTACCACATGAATCGGCCTTAAATTGGATTCGTAACTTGGTTCACGAGTCACGACTGATGTAAGACAGTGTAGATGGCCATGTTATGCATGCCCGATATCAATCACACATTACATGAGCAATTAAAAATCAAAACAACGCTGATTTCATACAAAACCATTTAAAGTATCACTAAGATATTATACATGATTTGAGGTCTATTACAATCCTACAATAGCGTCCCTTACGTTTTTTTTTATGAAGGACGTCCCTTACGTTAATAAATGATAGTTATAGGTATAATGGTCAATCCTAACTCAAAAGGAAGCATGTAGTGTTGTCTATGACGTTGAGGTTAGAAATGAAGGTGAATAACAAGCCTGATTCAACAACTAAATCATTGAAAATAAGTAAAGATAGATGGGTAAAATCTTGGGATTTATAGGAAAGAAAAAGAGAAAATCTTGCCTAGTTACTGGACAAGAAAAGTAAAGGTAGGACATAACTTGGACAAACATCTTCATTTATTATAACCAAGCATAAAATAAAATATATATAATAACACTACTGGCTTCACCCCAAGATAGTTTCTTGAAATCACTCCAAGTGGCTCCACACCGACGTTGCGGAATCACTCCAAACTATCAAAGTTTATCACTTGTAATTTGTTTTCCTTTCTTTGTACTACAGAGTAGAATTATTTATAGATTAGAGAATAACTACTTAAAATTACCCTACTTTACACATGTAATTCACCCATGACATAACCACCTATAACTACACTTGCTTCTACATGTTTCTCACACATAAAAAACAAATAACTAACTATAAATGAAAAAACAAAAATAAAAGATAACATAATCACAAATAACTCCCTAATCTAATCAACAAGTGGACCAAAAGTTATCCGCATAAGTTAATCCTTACAATATACCTATCAAACCGACCATTTCATCATTATCACTTTCATCCTCTTAAGCAAAGATGAGAGTGAAGATATCATGGACACGCAAGTTGTTAATACTAAGCACAGAGGATACCAAAAGCATCTTGTCAAGTGGAAACTTCGATATATCTGATTATATGTGGTAACAGAAATGAAGCTGGAGAAAACAACCCTCATTTGTTGAGCGTTTTTAACAATCTTTTAAGCAAAACTTACTCAGGCACGGGGAAACATTTGGTCCACTTGCTGATTAGATTAAGGAGTTATTTACAATTTTGTTAATTATATTTTTATTTTTAACTTATGGTTAGTTAGTTGTTTTTTTTATGTGTGAGAGACATATGGAAGCAACGGTAGTTATATGTGGTTATGTCATGTTTGAATAACATGTGTAAAGTAGGGTAGTTTAAGTAGTTATTCTCTAATCTATAAATAATTTCATTTTGTAGAAAACAAAGAACAAAAAAGAGATTATAAGTGTTGAGCTTTGATAGTTTTAGCGTGATCCCTTAACTTTCGTGTGATTCAAAGAAACTGTTCGTTTTTATGCTTGGTTATAATAAGTGAAGATGTTTGTTGTTGTCCAAGTTACTTCGTACCTTTACTTTTTCTTGTCCACTAATGATGCAAGATTTTCTATTTTTTTTACTTTCCCATAAATCTCAGGTTTACCCATCTATCTTTACTTATTTTCCCTAATTTAGTTGCTGAATCAGACTTGCTATTGACCTTCATTTCTAACCTAAAACATCATAAAAAGTCCTATGTGCTTCTTTGAGTTAATATTGTAAGATTGTAATCGGTTTCGAATCATGTATGATATTTTAGTGATACTCTAAATGGTTATGTATGAAATCACCATTGTTTTGATTTTTAGTTGTTCATG
This sequence comes from Eschscholzia californica, assembly GCF_041429995.1. Taxonomy (NCBI): domain Eukaryota; kingdom Viridiplantae; phylum Streptophyta; class Magnoliopsida; order Ranunculales; family Papaveraceae; genus Eschscholzia; species Eschscholzia californica. The sequence continues at coordinate 47,965,460 of NW_028238472.1, forward strand.
TTAATGTGTGATTGATCTCAAATATGCATACAATTGCCATCTACACTGTCCTACATCAGTTTTGGTCATAGGAACTCCTACACTCAAGAAAAGATGAATTCTCTAGACGAAAAGTAAAGGTATTCTCTCTACTTACTTCGTTGGCATTTTTTTTCGTACGTATGCGGTTTACTTAGCTCAATATCTAATGTTGGTTTGAAATTATTCATGAACCTTTTCACGATTGTGTCAAAATTCTGAAAGAACTTTCTACTAGAAATTGAATTTCTTGAATTGTTCCCGAACATAACTTTTCCCAGTTTCAAAGTACCTGAAATGGACTCATTTGTTGATAAAAAATTTGGGATTTGTGTACTCTGGAATGAATGACAAAAACAATATAAACTATATCCCGTTTGAATTGAATGGGTGATTTCTTTTGAGGCACTCAAATCAACCTTTAATTGGATTCAAAACTGGGTTTCCGACTCTATGATCACCAGAAGGCTAGTCCAAACTGATCCACAAATGACAGCTCAAACACAACACAAATGGTGGAAGTCTACAAAAGTTCTCCTCCAGACCGACACTAACTCATGTGGTCTAGATACAGAGAAGATCTCAAGACTCTACATTCTGATTGAAAAAGGATTACAAACTATAATGGTTAATAAGTCAATTACTGCTTGGCGAAAATCGGATCTAGAGAATTCAAAACCAGCAATGATCTTCCTAAACACCAAAACCAACATACTGTTATAACTGAAAGTCGCGGAAGCTATCGAACCTATCCTTGAAATTGATCCGACTATGAAGATTAATCGAAAAGCTAAGCCAAAATCTAAATATGCGAACAAGTTAATTAGGTTATTTTTCCTAGAATTCCTATTTCTTTTGGTAAACCTCCCTATTTATCATTATAAAAGGGAATGAAAGGGAAGAGATTATACACAACAACTTCCAGAACAAAGAGAAGCCAGAGAAAGAGAGATTTCTGAAGTGGTTCTTTCAAGAGAGATTGAAAGAGCAGAATATTGGTTTGAAGAAAAGAAGATTATTAATCTTGTGAAGCAATTTAGTTTGTGGTTATCTTCTTCAACCTTTAGTAATCTAGGATTTGTTCAAATCCTAAGGAGTAAGAGATTTTATTTCTTTGTTTCTTTGTTCAGTTTATCCACCATAGGTTTGGTGAAGAGTTGTCCAAGAGTGTTTCTACACATCTTGAAGAATTGTGTAAACCATTATTTAATTATAGTGGAAGATTTCTGGACTAGGTCCCGTGGTTTTTTACCTTCTAGTTTGGAGGGGTTTTTTGCCACGTTAAATAATCTTGGTGTCTCTACTTTTACTTTCGCATCGTTTATCTTCATATTCCTGAACAAGTTAATTAGGTTATTTTTCCTAACACATACAGAATCTCAAACAAAGTCCAATTTCCTAACACAAGTACAAGGAAATGATCTACAAGACAAAATTGAGCTTCTCTTCTTGGTAAGTACTACAACATAATTCATTGAGAAAAACTGACCTTAATCTTACAGAATTATGGAAAAACAGATAACCCAGATATCAAAATTGCCAAATAAACACAAAACATAAAACCTAGAAGCTGATCAGACATAATTGGAATCTGGGTAATGGTGGGTATCTCTTAATTTCACATTTAACTACCATATGAAAAAAGAAAATGAAGAAATAACAGAACCCCAGAATCCAAAAGAGTCAAAAAGGGGAATGAATACATACCAGGAGCAATTTGCATTAGAGACAAAGGAGGAGGACAATCACAGATGCAAGGTGAACAAGAAGATGTATTATCTTTTAACCTAATCCCATTCTTGAATCTCCAATATAATGCTGGCCCAGATACAAAAAGAGCAGAAGCAATTGCAAACAAAACCAAACAACATCTCAAACAACTTGTTGAACGCCGAGAACCGCTTGACATCTTTCTCTCACTAGAACCCACTGACTATTCTTCTTCCTCTTCTGTTTCAATACTTTTTTCTTCTTCTTCAGATCTGATACTAAAACAGTGAATTTTTGTTTGACATACAACTTTTCCTCAGACCTTTACCCTCTCTAGACGGTCCAAGGTAGTTTTTTTTCACTTTCGTACAATTCGATGATGATGTTTATGTTTTATGGGTCAGTTGGAAATAATACTAGAACCTGGATCTACTCTATTATTCTTTCCAATTTTCATCAAGTAGATCTATAAATTTTACCTTAATTTCCACATCTGATAAGTTGGGGCGCAACGAGACGTGCAAAGGTTTTCTTGGCCATGAGGGGGATTGACCCTAGAGTGCAAAGCAGAAGGAAGCTTGATTGCGAGACACACCAGTCTAGTAGGGACGAAAGTCGTTCTTAGTGATCCGATACGAATGCAAGGGATTGTGTATCTATTCCAAAATTTGTGAGGTCGATCCTAAATAGGATGTGGGTTCTCGTGGATTATTCCATAAATTTTGGTAGTTGAATAGTTTTCAAAAATATTTTTCTTAATATTATTGAACTAATGTATTACAGTGCCATGGAGTTGCATAGTTTTTAAAATATTTTTTGATTGTATTTCAAACAAGGAACTAAAATATTATGAACATTTTGATATGTTGCAGGGCCATATATATTTCGAAATACTTTATGTATATATATAATGCCAAGCAAGGAATTAAAAAATACTTTCAGAAAATTTTGACGTGTTGCAACGCCATGGAATTCCACATGTACCCAAAATCTTCTGTGTGCGTCCAAGATAGAAAAATATCATTTTCGATTGATCTTCTAAGCTCTTTTGTTGCTTCCAAGAAAATAGAAATGTAAGAGTGCAATTCTCTAGGTCCTTGATTTGTCCATCTCTTTTTATTTTGTTAAGGTTCCCATCTCTTTCATAATCAATTAAGAGAATGGTTTCTAAGTTGTAAAAGTTTTCTTTCAACAAAAAAAAAAAGAAGTTTGTTTCAACAAAAAAAAAAAAGTTTTAAATCTTGGGGATCATATGTACCGGAGATAAATCATTTCCCTAGTTATGTGGTGTACTAGCTTTTTTGATGCTTGGCCGACAAGCTTTAACTATTTTGTCAAGTTCAAATGATATTTGTTTTTGTGACACATACGTGTACATAATAACATAACCAAGTAAGTTTTGGTACTTTTTTTGTTTCGTTTTTTTGTTAATGAGTTCATTGTAAGCGGTTCAAAATTATCACTTCATAGCTAAGTTACCACTCTCGTTTTTAAACCAAGTATTTATGAATTGATATTTGTAGTGAGCATAATTGAAGCACCAAAAGTGTCATTGTCACTTTAATATCAGATTGTTGTTTTCTTGTTTCATTCTATTCTTCTCAAGATGTTTATACCGTGACATTACAAATCATTTATGGCTATTTTCAAATTCATTATCACTCGGTCTACAACATTCAATAGGGTCACATTCTTCAATACACTTACAATAGCAAAACAAGAAAGTGCTTATAATCTTTCTTTTTTTTATGAGGAGTGCTTATAATCTTCGTAGGACACATGTATTCTAATACTAAAACTAGATTTTTAGTCCCATTTGATTTCTTACTCGACTCTACGGGCATGTTATTACTTTTTTATTTTTTGTAATAACTGAATTCAACAAATGCAACAACTACTAGATCTCTTTCATTCAGTTGTATTAAAGTTCCATAAATTTAGTGAATATACCCAACGCCCAACCTTTTGTTAGTATAAATTTTACTTCTAGTGCACTCTTAGATACTGGCTACACATTGAAATAACAAATACCTTGCAATGATTATTTTATGTCAAAAGTCATCATATGATTGGTCAACTAGCCATTCTATTGATATTTGACAGAAAAATAAAAACAAGATCATTGTCCTACATATTTCTATTTCAAATTCTAATTTAGCATCTTTGCCTTTCAACAAAAAAAAAAAAAAATTTAGCATCTTTGCAATGCGGGGTGAAAATAGCATATTTGATAAAATTGTATTGCAAATGTGGGATATGATTGACAAGGGAATCACATAACTTATATTTCTACTATACATGATCTACAATTGATTGTTACATATCTCAAATTACTCTAGAATCATCTTAACAAGATCTTATAGTTAAGGTGTTACTTGGCACACAACCTTTCCACATAAGGCTATAAACCTTCCACGTCGCCTTCTCATCCTTTAACAAATACCCATCTAGCTGAACCCTCAACCCCATACAGCATTGTTTCCTATCTTCCCTTCCTCTCTCAACTTTTTATCCCCTCTTTATCTCTCTCTATCTAGATTCTAGTAGAATGGCAGCAAAGAAAGAAATGGAAGTGGTGAAAGATTTAGATGTGAAAAGATACATGGGTAGATGGTATGAAATAGCTTCATTCCCATCAAGATTTCAACCTAAAAATGGGGTAAATACAAGAGCTACTTATACATTAAATGAAGATGGTACCACTGTTCATGTTTTAAATGAAACTTGGAGTGATGGGAAAAGAGGGTTTATTGAAGGAACAGCATATAAAGCTAATCCAAATAGTACTGAAGCTAAATTGAAAGTTAAATTTTATGTTCCTCCTTTCTTACCTATTATCCCTGTTGTTGGTGATTATTGGGTTTTGACCATTGATGATGATTATTCCTATGCTTTGATTGGTCAGCCTAGCAGAAATTATCTTTGGGTACGTATAATTCTGAACCCCTAGCTTCCTTCATTTTTAATTTTATGATTTGGGTAGTTGTTTTGTTTCCTCGTGCTAGACTATATGTGTACGCTCAAGCTAGTAAGTACTGAGGTCTTTTGGGTGGGTTTATGGTGTCTTCCCCAAGAACAAACCTTTAACTGTGGGGTTGGCCTGAGCGGAGACAATATCGGCAACGGCTGAAGCCTGGGCGTTACATATTGTTAGAGTTTTTTTAGCTTTAGGTTTTTTAATTTTCTGATAATTTGATTGTGTTTTTTTTTTGTGTAGATTTTATGCAGGAATACTCACCTAGATGAAGAGATATACAATCAGCTGGTGGAGAAGGCCATAGCTGAGGGATATGATGTGAAGAAACTGCATAAGACACCACAATCTGATCCCCCACCTGAAGGAGATGAAACTCCCAAAGACACTAAAGGAATCTGGTGGTTCAAATCTCTCTTTGGGAAGTAAAATCAATCACTACTCACAAGAATGGATTAATAAATAAAAAAATGGATGAATGAAGTGGAATGTTGTTTCTAGCTAGTTTGTGGTTTAGTAGTAAATGTCAGTTTGATTTGCATGTTTGTTTTATGAACTTCCAATGGTTGATAATCTTGTTATGATTTCTCAGTGGTTTTATTGTAAATAAGATTTGTCATATTTGTGTAGGTAAATGGTATTATTGCTTTCAATATTTTATGGTATGGTTTTTTAGATTAGGGATATGAGATTGTCTCTGAAGGTAATTATTTGGCCTAGGTTATGCTGTATACCATTACTGTATTGTGGGGGTGAAATAGATTTTGTTACCTTGAACAAACATCACCAAAACAATACCAACCTCCATTTATATAACAATTCCACCACTTTGGGAGGCTAGTTGTAGTCAGTCATAGTCTTTTAGAGACTATTAAGTTTAACTCTCTTCAAAAACTTGTTTACAAAGAAAGGACTTAACCATCAATTTAGTTATGTTCTTTTAGGATTTATCCTCTTGCAGATGTGTCCTTGGAGAATATGGTATACCTAGTTTCATTTTGATGTGATTGTTATGAAATGTGTTTTGATGCAGAGGTGTTGGAATGAGAGCTAATTTTGGCTCAGTCCCACTCATCAAACTCACAATCCAACACCGTGTTCGTTCGTCAGTTGGAGTGAGTTGGTCGGGCGCCCTTCAAACCACCTTTTGGAAGGTCCCAATTGCGTCCATCCAATGGTCAAAGGTCACCCATTTGGTTACACTTTCTGTAGCGCCTCTAAGATCCAGCAAACGACGTTTGTTGCCTGCTTTTTCTCTAGATCTAAAGGCTCTAGTCGTTGTCGACACTTACAATACACCAAAGATCACCTTTTTAGTCCCAACAGTCACACATTACCCGTGCTCTATCTAGCACGATCACGCCCCGACAATTTACAGAAGAGTCGAAAATTGTACATCATCTTCTCTGTAAATCGAACAGGTCGTATATGTAACCAGTCATGCATCTAATGCGATCTTTCAAAATCAGTTACATTCACATATCAAACCAATATTCTCATTCATTTCATTATCTTATCAACCACGGAAATGGAACGACCAAGAACCATATTGCACACAAAATATAGGGATTCCCAATCAATGTCACCTCCAGTTCAGAGGCTCAGGGCCCCAGTGCCAACAAAGTGTCCCTTTGTATAAACATTTTCGATTCCTACAAATTGAGCCCAATTCCAAATTTCATTTTGTTTTCTCCTGCTCATCCAACCGTGCAAGCTCTACATTCTTGGGTGTCAAGACTATATAACTCAATGGAAAAAGTCAGGAAAGTGTCTAAAAGAGCACCTCAACGAGAACGTCAGAAGGATTCCATTCAATATCTCCTATCTTCTGAAATATTAAGCTTTCCATGTGTATCCAGAATATAATCTTTAATTTAGAAGATGGAAATGAAGAGTACGAAATCGAAAGCATTCTAGTATGTCTAGAATCAGGAGCTCTATAATATGTCTAGAATCAAAGTCATTCTACTGTATCTAGAATCTAGAGTATTTTATCGAATCTAGATCTTGGAGTCAAGAGCATCCGATTGTGCTTGGAGGAAAAAAACCGAAGTCAGGAGTTATCTCAAAACCAACTCAGAAGGCAGTAGTTACTTAGGGATTAATTCACGAGTCAAGTGAATAAGTCAAAGAGTTCATATCACTTTCGAAGGTTATCTGCTTTCAGAATTGTGAAGTACCATTACGAACCTTACAGAAAGTCGTTGAATTTTGGGAGACATACGCACAACATCTGGTACTGTTATAGGGATGTAAAATGTCTTAAGGAAAGATAATCTATTATCGCCTCGACTTAACCCACGTCTATCTCGGTTATTGACAAAATAATGTTTACCGATAGGCAACAACATTGTCGATTCTCTCTAACAATTAGAGGAAATGGTTATTCTGGTTTGAGTGCAACGAGAAATTTTGTTTGACAAAATAGATAGAGTGACAACTCGAGAATTAACCAGGTTATTTTGTGTCGACTAAGAACACAAACTCGGTTTTAATGATTAAACCAGAGACCGAAAACTCCACTAGTCCAATCTAACCATGGAAACAACAAGAGGTTCAAACAATTGAAGTTTAACGGAGGGTACATCGTGATATAAGGCGAAAATAATAATCTCCATACATGTATGATATTACAAAAGAGGATTTTTGATGATTTGTTAAAAGAATTTGTGTGAATATGGTCGTTTTGTTTTGTGTGGGATTGTGAAGAACAAATTAAATTTGGTATTGAAGAAGTGATTTTGACAGTTGCCTGTTGAGGTGTCATCAAGTGTTAGTATTATCTTTCTCTCTCTCTCTATAAAACAAAGAGAATAAACGGTTTGTCCTTAAGAAGCGTAACAAACGCTTAGACCAATTAAAACTTGTTAATTTTGCATGAGGGATTGTTATGAATTTTAGAGAGAAAAGAAATTCTGACCAAAGAGATTTCAAAGGAGATTTCTATGGGGGAAGTTTCAACTTCCTATGTAATTATAAAACTTACCTATTTTCTTCATCTCTCTTTTCCACCTCATTCATTCTCTTTAAGACTTTGTTTCTTCTTTCAGAGAATGTTTTGAGGCCATTTTAATGAAGTTTTTCTTCATTTTCTTCCCCTTAATCCTTACAAGTAATCAATCTTTTCCCATTTTTGTTTCTTGTATCTATTCTTTGTTAGATCAAAATTAATGTTGCAAACTTTTCTTCTTTTTGCAGGACAAATAATAGACCACACAACAATGAATAGGTTGTTGTTCTTTCTTCTCTTGTTGGCCCACTCGGCACTAGCGAAAAAACCCGTCTCTCCCGCTACTCCGACCGAGAAATGGCTAACGCTTTCGGGTAACTACATTATTTAGTTGGTACATTTTTCATGTGTAAGAAACTTAAACCCAAGAAATCTAGTACATATAAAAGCAAAGTTGTAGTTCTATATGTTTAAAGCTTCATAATTTATATGATTTCGAGCTATATTTGTTCACTAAACATTGAGAATTTAGAAGTAATACGTTTTTTGGTTGCAGGGGAACGCCCGCTTGTAATAGCAAGGGGTGGATATACGGGTATTTTTCCCGATTCTTGTAGCTACGGGTATGAAATAGCAACATCGACAAGCTTGAGTAATGTGGCCTTATATTGTGATTTACAAGTAACAAAAGATGGTGTTGGTATATGTCAATCATCGATAACACTTGACAACTCTACAAATGTAGCACAAGTTTTCCCTAAAGGGCGAAAAATTTACAATGTTAATAGCAAAAATCTTCGCGGCTGGTTCGCTGTCGATTTCAATGCTGAAGAGTTACTCAGCAATGTTAGCTGTAATCATCTCCCTCCCTCTCTCGTTCTCTCTACATTTTTGTTATGGTAGTTCGATATCTTTTTATTCTCATTTTTTTTGCTCCGGTACCATGTAAAATGGTGGTGACTGATGATCAAGTTAGAAATCTAAGAACTTTTGTTTCTACACTCATATGCATCTGTGTTTTTCCTTTCATCTACTAACAATGTCTTTGTTTAGTGATTCAAAGCATCTATTCTCGGCCAAGTTTGTTCGATGATTCATTGCCTTTGATGACATTTGACGACATCAGAGGAATTAAACCTCCTCAACTTTGGGTGAATGTGCAGGTAAGTAGATAGTATTATTAAAACCCTCTGTTCATGTTTTTATCTCTTTCCCAAGTAAAACTGTATATATCCCAAGTTCATACCTAGTAACCAAACTCCTAAGTGAGGCAACACCCACGATTTGGAAAGACCCAAGCCCTTATCGACATCGTCATGCTTTTGTCACCTATGTCAATCACAATGGGTATAGGGTTTTGTTCCATAATGCTCCACGAGGCACGACACTTATTCAGCTTGCTTAGTCTAGTCTCCGGAGCAATGCAGGATTTTTATACAACTTAATGTTCTTCCCTTACCGTTTTAATGATTCAGTTCTGTCGACTATCTTTTGCAGTATGACATGTTCTACAAGGAACATGATGTAGACATGGAAATGTACATTCAAGAAGCAAGCAAAAGCAATCGTATAAACTTCATTTCATCTCCTGAAATAGACTTCTTGAAAAGACTTCGTTCAGCAACGCCAAAGGGGGCAAAATTGATCTTTCGTTTCTTGGAGACAGACGTAACTGAACCCACAACAAAGCAAACTTATGGGTCTATTTTGAAAGATTTGGCATCAGTCAAGGCCTTCGCTTCGGGGATTCTTGTTCCCAAAACTTACATATGGAATGTCGATATAAACCACTACTTAGAACCTCATACTAGCCTTGTTGCTGATGCACATAAACAAGGACTAGAAGTTTATGCCTATGGTTTTGCTAATGATCTTCCTGCAAGTTTCAACTACAGTTATGACCCAACAGCTGAGTACTTACAGTTCATTGATAACTCGGAATTCTCCGTTGACGGACTTCTTACCGACTTCCCTTCCACTGCATCTGAGTCTATCGGTGAGTTCTTTATTCCAATATTGTGTAGTTCTTTATTCCAATAAAGATAAAAGAAACTCTATATGAGGATTTGAGTTATCTATTGATTGGTTTTCATAGGGGCTAGAGTTGGTTCATCACTCTTGTTTGCTAAGCCCAAGTTTCATTTCTCTCTACTTCTCTCTCAACATTTCCTTCGAGAACCAATGAAGAACAGAAGCTAACAATGTCAATGGCCAAAATTAAGAGCAAATGTTTTACAATCTATAAGCTAAAAAATGTTTCAAACGTATAACATTACCAATAGTACATGAAAGATGATGGTGGGTTCACCCCGGTTGATAAATATTCAAAGTATCCCTGTTTTTTCGGGAACTTCTATTACATAAACTTTGACTTGTTTACTAGTATTTCATATCCGAAAAACATAAAAGACATGGCTATATTCTCAAGCTATACTCTGACTTGTTTTCTCTACGCAGCTTGCTTGGCACAGAACAACAAAAAGAACCCTCGAACTGGTGAGCTTAGTAACCTTGAGGACGGCTGAATTATACATCAAGTCTAAAGAACCAAGAAAGCCAGAAAAGATATGGGTGTTTTTTCACTACTTTTGAATGTTTTGCTAGACCTAATATGATATGAATTCTTTACAGGAAAAACTTTGATAATATCTCATAATGGAGCAAGTGGAGTATTTCCTCCCTGTACTGATCTTGCTTACCAACAAGCAGTAGACGACGGCGCAGACATCATAGATTGTTCGGTTCAAATGTCGAAAGATGGAATTCCTTTCTGCGCAGATTCGGCAGATCTGTCAGGAAGCACAACTGCAATGACTACTTTCATGACTAAAGCTACTAGTGTTCCTGAAATCCAAACAAAGAATGGGATCTTTTCTTTCGATCTTACTTGGAGCGAGATCCAAACTTTGAAACGTAAATCTCTTGAAAGCTAATAGTTCTGGAGTCCAAAATGCTTGTTCTTGTTTCAGACATTATAAAGTTCAGAGCCTTGCTTATATTTTGAGTCTTCTTGTTTCAGCACAACTAACAAGTCAGACAGGGGATGAAGGCATGCCGAGAAATCCAGTAAACAAAAACGCGGGTAAACTCATTGTACTTTCTGAATTCCTAGACTTCGCCAAAGCTAAGGGAGTTTCAGGAGTATTAATCACCATAAAGGTTAGTCCATTTCCTAACAAGATAAAAAAGTTCAGTAAACACAAATGTATGCGTCTAACAGGAATGTGCACACCTCGACCACGGGCTTTTGCCATAACTGGATACCCTGCAGAAGCACACAGAGGAAGAATCAATTACATAGTTATCATTGAAAGATTTTAACAAAGAAATCTACCTATGAAATCAGAAACAACTATAACTTACTTCAGATTCATATCAAGAACAAGAAAGTATTCAAGTAAGATTTAATATGTTTCTTGTTTTGTTTTGCACACAGAATGCTGCCTTTCTTGCATCCAAGAAGGGTCTTGACATAACAGATGCTGTTTTAAAATCACTAGTAAATTCAACTCTAGACAAACAATCAACTCAACAAGTTATGATTCAATCAGATGATACTTCGGTGCTTTCAAAGTTCAAGAATGTGCCTACTTACAAGAGAGTACTAATAGTCGATGAGATTATTAGCAATGTGGCCAAGCCAAGCATCGATGAAATCAAGAAGTTCGCAGACGCTGTCAATGTTCGTAGGCCTTCCCTTATTGTGACTGTAGCTTCCTTTACTTCGGCCTATACCGATATTGTTAAGGCCATGAAGTCTGCAAATATTTCGGTTTATGTATCAACACTCATGAATGAGTATACAGCAATTGCATTCGACTTCTTTTCTGATCCGGTACATGAAATTGCTACATATGTCTCAGCATTCGAAGTCGATGGACTAATAACAGACTACCCTGCAACTGCAAATGCCTACCTAAGTAAGTTTCACTACTTCACTTACTTCTCTACTTACTTTTAAGAATATACTTGTGAAGACCTGAGAGGCCGAGACTCACGCTTTTGTAACTCAAGCCCAAGTCCGAAGAAGACGGGTTTTGTTTCTAAAAGACTAATTAGAGGGCCTCGACATATTTTAGCTTGAGCTGCATATGCAATCCAGGAGGCACCCTATGCAATGGCTAAATAGTAAAAGGTTTTATTCCTGCAGAATGCTCATGACCAAAAGGTCTCGACACTTATTTAAGATCGACCCAATACATGTAGCCTAGGTTTCATTTAGCAATGTGGGACTATCAAAGCACCTTCTTCGATAAATGAAGAGAGTGTTCCATTAGAAGATTATTATCATATTTAAGCTAATTAAGTTTTCTTGGATGATTAATGCAGGAAGCCCATGTTCGAATCCTAACCTGGACCTTCCCTACACTATTTTCCCACCTCAACCAGGGTCTTTGCTCCAATTGGCAGCACCAGAGGCACTACCACCAGCTGAAGCTCCAGCCCCATCCCTTACTGCAGCAGACGTGGTTGACCCACCACTACCCCCCGTGGTGGCAGACGGTGGAGAAAATACAGCCGCCACCACACCAGCTGGTGCACCAAGTAAAAGCAGTCAACCTGCGAACATCGCCAATATGGGATTATGTCTACTGTCAGTTGTTCTTATTATGGTTCTTAATTTTCTCTATTAATTGAGACTAATCAGGCTATACTACTAACTGATTCTTGAGGGACAGTTTGTTAATTAATCTCTTTATCTCTCACAAAGTGATCTAATTAACAATGCCTTAAAGCATTAATTTTCAGTTTTTTTTGTTACTTCTGAAGGTTTCCTTCTTGTTTCATCAATATCAGATTGTATACTATGCATGAATTCGTTGCTAATTAGCTTTAAATCATTATATTAGAAAGTGATTAAGATTGTTATCCGTCTATCTAAATATTGTTCTCCAATTCTTTTTCCTTAGTAAAGTACATGTTCATTTAACCAACAAAGAATTGAAATTTTAACGATGATATATGTTAAGGAAAATACAACCTTTGGGCATCATGATGAACTACAATTCAGCTCATGTCCACTCAAATAGGCCAAGTACTGGTTCGACTTTGATTGAGCCAAAAATTGTTGTCCGCCCTGCAATAGCAACTGTTCAATGAATTTGAGCAACCTTTGAGAGGCTCAACTTCGCCTTTTTTTTTTTCAGACGAAGGAAGTGTATTCTCTCTTTCCCTCTACTTGATGACTGCAATGACGTTTGCCCAATGACCTTTGTGAGTTATTACCTCACTATGGAAGTTTCAAAGAGAGAGAGAGAGAGAGCGTTCACTTGAGGTCTGATACCCTAGAATAGGGAGTAATATATCTATCATCACAGCCTTGTTATACAAAGGAAAAATAGGTTGTTCATCCTGCCAACTATTTCCTCGTCGCTGAAGCAACATCCTGTGCCCAAAGCAGAATCTTTGGTGCAGACAGCCAGCCAACCGTTTTTTGAAGAGAAATAGCTATTTGATCCAAAATAATTTGGAACCCTGAAATTTCGCTTTCAGATTCCCATTATTATAAGAGCATCACCAAATAATTTAGTGTTTGTTTTTTTTAGTCTGTAACCCTAGAACAGTAAGTTGCGTATCAATCATCACAGCCTCATTATACAAGAAATACTTGCTAGTCACAGTAATATTTCCTTTTTCTTTTAGAGCATCTGCAATGCAACACTCAATTACCAAGGGAATAGGAAATTTTAGCCACAACATGGTGTGCATAACAAAAGCTTACAATGCATATACAGATTTGAGTTAATTCCATTTTGGCCCACTAAATATGACAAACTCACCAAAATGGCCGCATAGACATGACCAACTCACCAAGATGACCCCGTAAAGATGACGAACGCACCAAAATTGTAAAGATGCCCAACTCGCCAAAATGGCCCCGTAAAGATGATCAGCTGATAATTTTGAAGAAAAAACCGGAGAGGCTCAGATTAACATTTTTCGAACAGAAAGTATATTTATCTCTCTACTTGCATGGCTGCAATAGTGGTTGCCAAACGACCCTCCAAGTTATTACCTCGCCATGAAAGTTTCATGGAGAAAAAAACTTCAAGTCTGAAATCCTAGAACAGTAAGTTACATATCAATCATCATAGCCTCTTTTTTGTAAAGATCTTCTCCATAACAGAACTTATGGCGTCGTATAAGAGCATCTCCAATGCAAAACTCAATTTCTGAAGCGGGAATTTTACCCACACCGTGGTGTATAACAAAAATGTGGGGCGCCTATAAAAGTTTCTGTTTTGTAATCAAGCTTGCCCGCCTCACCTGAATCTGAATCGTCTGATTGAAAAAACATGCCTCTAGACAATTCAGACCTCGAGTCAGATTTTAATCAATTCAGATTCATCCAATTCAGATTTAGCTAATTCAGATTCAGCTAATTCAGATTCAGTCATAAACAAAAAACAAACAGCACCTAAGAGAAAAAGACACTAGCTAAATCAACCAATAGAATAACAGAAGGCAAAAGGATTAACAAATTTAAGATTCATTGAAGAAGCCTTAAATTTTGTACCTTAGAGCTCAGATTCGCCTTTCTTCAAACAATGAAATTGAATTTTCTTTCTTTCTCTCACTTTACTTTAACATGACTGCAATAACAGTTAGCAAAATTGAAGAAAAATGGTTAACACAATCTTCAAAATGACCATCCAAGTTTTTACCCCGCCATGAAAGTTCCATGCAGAAAGAGATCAATCAATTCCTGTCTAAAAACCCTAAAATAGGTAGTTATATCAAATCATCACAGCTTAAAAACAAACCACCATATTCAAAGAAATATCTAGAGGGAACGTTTTAATGGAGGAGAAATCATGGGCTTTGGTTTTCTTTCCTATCAGAAAAAAAATAATTTTCACACGTATCAAACAAACCCAAATAGTCTTCACATGGCTCCTCGCATTATGGAATTAACCCTCAATCAAAGGATATTTTGAAAAGGAGCACACCAAAGAAGCTCAGATTGACCTTTTCTCAAACTCTACTTGCATGGCTGCAACAACGGTTGCCAAACGGCCCTCCAAGTTATTACCCCGCCATGAAAGTTTCATGGAGAAAGAGACTTCAAGTCTGAAACCCTAGAACAGTAAGTTACATATCAATCATCACAGCCTCATTATACATTAAAAAAACTTGCGACCACAGTAATATTTCCTTTTCTTGTAACGGAGCATCTCCAATGCAACAGTCAATGACTATGGGAAGGAGAAATTTTAGCCACACCGTAGTGTGTAACAAAAACTTACTATGCATATACAACTTTATATTTTTTAAATGCACTCACCATTTTTGTTAGTTATCACTCACATCTAAGGTATTTTTTGTTCAAGTCAAAGGAGATGAGTGTGGCAGATAGAAATATTGTATTCCTAATCTACTAGAACTTTCAAAGTTTCTATAGAATTTTTGAAGCTTGTGTAAGGCAGAAGCCCTAAAATATCAATATAATACTGTTGATACTTAGATTGATTGGGAATATAATAAGTAGTTAAGAATGTAACAAATGTTGGGAAAAACGGGCACTTAGGCGCAGCGGAAATATAAGAGTTTTTCCCCTTTGTGTTAGTTACGAGGATAATATAGAAGAATATGTGGGAGCAATAAACAAAGAACTGAAAGTAAATAAGACAACGATTTTTAACGTGGAAAACCTCCTCAACGTGAGAAGTAAAAACCACGGGACTCGTAGTCCAACCAAATCAACTATGATAGCAAAGTAGTTACAGACTACGTCCAACCGAGACTCAGACCCTTCCCAAAAGAATCAATCTCAAACACGAAGAAACACGGAGAAACCCTCACAAGAAAGAACAAAACAGTCCAGAAATCTGCAGCCAAAACGACCCTAAATTCACTAGGATTCCGGCGACCAATCAACGATCCCTCCGTACAAATACTAGATGAATATGTCAAGAACAGTTATGCCAAATTTCAGCTCAATCGGAGAAGAACTCACCGTCGGATTTTCCGAGCAACGAAGACTGTGCTTGCTGAAAATACTCGGCCACCGCTCTTCTCGGCAAACCTCTTTCTCCCTTCTTCTGCCCAAATCCTTTCACCACTAGGCGTGCCTTATACCGTGGTTGTGAATTTCTTTCTTCGGTCTTGATTTTGAAAACCCACTTATTTTTAAGAATTTTCTTATTCTTAGGTTTTTCAACCAACTTAAAAGTGTTGTTCTTATGCAATGATTCAATCTCATCTTGCATAGCTTTCAACCACTCCTTCTTGTGTTCATCATCTAGGGCTTCTTCATAACACTGTGGTTCTCCACTATCTGTAACCATCACATACTCGTGTGGGGGATACTTGGTAGATGGTGCTTTCTCTCTAGTCGATCTTCTCAATTCAACTGGTGGTTCATGTTGAACTTCCATTCCTTGCTCAACATCATCACCCATAGGAACATCTTCATGAGCTTCATCTTCATGATTTTGTTCTTCACCTGCATTATCATGCATAACCTTAGAAGAGATATGTGGATCTAGATCAATGAGATCATTACTATGATTCTCAACTTTCCCGAAGTCCTCAATAGTTTGATTTTCAAGAAAGACCACATCTCTACTTCTAATAATCTTCTTATCGACTGGATCCCATAACCTGTACCCGAATTTCTCATCTGCATATCCTAAAAAGATGCATTGCTTGGCTTTATCATCAAGCTTTGCTCTTTGATCTTTAGGTATATGCACAAAAGCCCTGCAACCAAACACCCTTAGGTGTCCATAACTGACTTCTTTCCCAGCCCACACTCTCTCAGCTACATCTCCATCTAATGGTGCCATCCACCTCAGTAAGAATTCTAGTTTCCATTCCAAGTCCAAGCATATAAATGTGAGATACCAGTGGATCCAAGATGTTCTTGAAGAAAAGGTGTTGAAGATCGAGAAAATCCATACTGAAGACAATGGTTCAGATATGATGACAAAACCATTACCCAAAGGCAAACATGAGCTATGTAGCAGTGTTGCAGGTTTGGGGATGGTAGGTCCCTCTTCATAAGTCGGGAGGGGGAGTTTGTTGGGGTCCCTCCTTATAATTAAAGGACTCCTAGTTGGAATAGGATTTCCCTTATTCCTTGTTTGGGGAAAAAATAGAAACTTCTATTTTTTCAAGCCTAAAAAGGAATTCCTATTTCTATTGGTAAACCTCCTTATTTATTATTATAAATAGGGAATGAAAGGGAAGAGATTATACACAACAACTTCCAGAACAAAGAGAAGTCAGAGAAAGAGAGATTTCTGAAGTGGTTCTTTCAAGAGAGATTGAAAGAGCAGAATATTGGTTTGAAGAAAAGAAGATTATTAATCTTGTGAAGCAATTTAGTTTGTGGTTATCTTCTTCAACCTTTAGTAATTTAGGATTTGTTCAAATCCTAAGGAGTAAGAGATTTTATTTCTTTGTTTCTTTGTTCAGTTTATCCACCATAGGTTTGGTGAAGAGTTGTCCAAGAGTGTTTCTACACATCTTGAAGAATTGTGTAACCCATTATTTAATTATAGTGGAAGATTTCTGGACTAGGTCCCGTGGTTTTTTACCTTCTAGTTTGGAGGGGTTTTTTGCCACGTTAAATAATCTTGGTGTCTCTACTTTTACTTTCGCATCGTTTATCTTCATATTACTGAACAAGTAAATTAGGTTATTTTTCCTAACAACAAATTATAGTAGTATACAATTAGGATTCGAAGTTTCCAAAAAAAAAAGTTCCAAAAAATTAAAAGATGTTTTATCGGTCTAGACACCCGAGATTCTCGGCCAAACCCTAACTCAGTGTCTCGACCTAGTCTCGTCTAGGGAGAGGGCCGAGACGAGACCTGAGATTCTCGGCTGAGACGGCCGAGACCAACTACGTAGAATCATAACCATCAATTCTGCAATTTTCTAACCTTCAAGTGCTCTGCAAACTAAAACTTAAAAGAGGAATTTCATAAAACAGTTGGGCTACAAGCGTACAATCTAAACCATCTCTAAAATTCTCAAAGAGACGCATCAATTCCTGGATGAATTTCTTAGAAGGGAAAGAAAAATTATATTTAAAACACGAGGAATAAGGATCAATGATCTCTATGAGTTCGAACATTCAGATTTTATCAAAGTGGTTAGAATCAAATCAAGTATCAAGTACTCACCAGAAATCTGAGTATCCCCAACGATAAAGTATTCGAAAATTGAAAGTTCAACCAACCAAATCCTTGAAGATTTGGGATAAAACCCTAGTTGCTCAGCACCTTGTTGTGGTTAGAAACAAACCAACCAAATCCTTAAAGAGAAAAACCAGAGAGGCTCAAATTCATGTTTTTTCAAACTAAGAATATTTATTTCTACTTGCATGGCTGCAACAACGGTTGCCAAACGGCCCTCCAAGTTATTACCTCGCCATGGTTTCTGGAGAAAGAGACTCTTAGTCTGTTACCCCAGAACACTAAGATACATATCAATCATCACAGCCTCATTTTTGTAAAGGTATTGTTTCCAATACAAAACCTTTCGCGTCATTTATATATATATAAGAGCATCTCCAATGCAACACAATTTCTAGAAGTGAAATTTTAGCCACACCAGGGTGTGTACAGCAAAAGGCCGCAGCTTTGGGGAAAGAAAAATCTCCGGGAATAAAGAAAAAAATTTATACGGGGGTCGCTTACAAAATTTTCTGTTTTTGATCTAGCTTGGTTGCCTCACCTGAATCTGAACTGTTTGAGTAGTAAAAAGTACGCCTCAACTCTCAAGACAATTCAGACCTCGATCTGACTAAGAGAAAAAGACACCATGATAATAGAAGGCAAAAGGATTAACAAATTTAACGTTCATTGGAGAAACCCTAAATTTTCTACCTTATTGAAGTTGAGACTAGCCTTTCTTCGAACAATGAAATTGAATTTGTCTTTCTTTTTCTACTTTACATGACTGCAGTAACAGTTGCCAAATCGAAGAAAAATGGTTAACCCAATCTTCAAAATGACCATCCAAGTTCTTACCCCGCCATGAAAGTTACATGCAGAAAGAGATCAACCAATTCCTGTCTGAAAACGTTAAAATAAGTAGTTATATCA
This sequence comes from Eschscholzia californica, assembly GCF_041429995.1. NCBI lineage: Eukaryota > Viridiplantae > Streptophyta > Magnoliopsida > Ranunculales > Papaveraceae > Eschscholzia > Eschscholzia californica. The sequence goes on from NW_028238472.1 coordinate 47,984,169, forward strand.
AATCATCCCAGCTTAAAAAAAAACAAACACCACCACCAACAAAAAAAAACTAGAGAAGTACAGAGAGGATGGAATTAACCCTTATTCAAAGCATAGAAAAAGAGCAAACCGAAGAGGCTCAGATTCACCTTTGTCTCAAACTCTACTTCCATGGCTGCAACAACAGTTGCCAAATGACCCTCCAAGTTATTACCTCGCCATGAAAGTTTCATGGAGAAAGAGACTTCAAGTCTGAAACCCTAGAACAGTAAGTTACATATCAATCATCACAGCCTCATCATCTCCAGGTTGATCAAGAATGAAATCAGGGACTGCGATTGTCCTAAACTTCTCCCTTTCTACATCAAATGCCACTATGGATATAGGACGATATTTACTATCCTCGATGCCATTATGAAAGTTAATTCTGCTCCAATAAATAACACCATCCACATGAACAGAATCTTGCGCTAGGCCTAAGAGGCAACTGGAACCTCTTCGATCCTCCTCCATCTATTATGACCAATAATACCTTGAAGCCCTATCCTCAATACCTCACAAATAAAACAATTTCTTTTAACATCCTATAACAAGGGATGCCATTACGATCTTTTTCTTCGGATAACAATGATGATTCAAACCATGGTGACAATTGTCTAGTACTGATATTGCATATACGAACGGCATACTTGTAATATAACTCAATGAGACATATCAAACCGTTTACAGGGTCCGAAACAAAATCGTAATCGATCGAATCTAACTCCCTAACTGTGTCAACCACAACTCAACGAGACATATCAAACCGTTTACAGGAATAAGGATCAATAATCTAAAACCTGAGGAATGAGAGAAAGCAAAATTATATTTAAAACCTGAGGAATAAGGATCAATAATCTCTACGAGTCGGGACATTCAGATTTTTGGGATCTTCTACAAATTACACATCAAGTGGTTAGAATCAAATCAAGTATCAAGTACTCACGAGATATCTGGGTATCCCCAACTTAATTGAAAGTTCAACCAATAGAATCCTTGAATAGAAAGTGAAGATTTAAAAAATAAAACCCAAGTTGCTCGGCTCCATGATTTGGTTAGAATCAAAACCAACCGAATCCTTAGAAGAGCATCACCAATGTAAGACTCAAGTACTTAGATCGTGTTTGTTTTTTCCTAATAGAATTAGCCCTTATTCAAAGTCTAATTTTGAAAAGAGCAACACAGATAGGCTCAGATTAACCTTTTTCTCAAACTAAAAGTATTTTTATCTTTCTCTACTTGCATGGCTGCAATAACGGTTGCCAAACGACCCTCCAAGTTATTACCCCGCCATGAAAGTTTTATGGAGAAAGAGACTTTTATTTTGAAACCCTAGAACAGTAAGTTACATATCAATCATCACAGCCTCATCGTACAATGTGAGTCAGTAATATTTTTTTTTTTGTTGAGAAATCGACTACGATCTACGTTAGTAGTTACAAGGCATCTTCAATGTTACACACAAAGGAGATGTGAGTGTGAGTGTGGCAGGTAAAAATAGTGAGTGTATATAACATTTCCCAAAAAGATTAACAGCATTAAGAAGGGAAGTTTATTGGCGCCTCAAGTAAGTCTTAAAGGGGCCCAGAAACTATTTAGCTTTCCACAAAGCGCTGGCCATTTTTATTCCTTCGTGAGTAGCTCAGATTCGCCTTTTTTCAGAGAAAGAAATTGAATTTCTCCCTTTCTCTTTCTACTTTAACATGACTGCAATAACAGTTGCCAAATTGAAGAAAAATGGTTTAACCCAATCTTCAAAATGACCATCTAAGTTCTTACCTCGCCATGAAAGTTTCATGCAGAAAGAGATCAACCAATTCATGTCTGAAACCCCTAAAATAGGTAGTTTTATCAAATCATCACAGCTTAAACAAAAACCAAAACACCAGCATCATAGCCAAAGAAAAATCTAGAGAGAGAAAGTAGAGAGAGGGTTGTTTAGTTCAGGTCTTTGGTAAGGGGAGCTGAGTCTATTTGTTGGGGAACCATTAGGGTTTAGGGGAAGGGCAAAAACCATAAAAAAAATACCCACATCTCTCCGATTAATCTGCAAAGAAGATCCATTTCTGATCTTTGAAATCTGTAAATAACGCAGTAGCTCCGTGAACACCAGCGACCTTATAATTAGGGGTTTAACCCTTTAAAATAGGCTCAGATTCGCCTTTGTTCAGACAATGGAAGTGAGTTTCTCCCTCTTTCTCTCTCTACTTTGCATGACTGCGACAACAGTTGCCAAATTGAAGAAAAATGGTAAACAAAAGCTAAACCCTATCTTCAAAATGACCATCAGAGTTACCTCGCCATGAAAGTTTCATGAGAAGAGAGATCCTTCACTTCAAGTCTGAAACCCTAAAATAGGTAGTTATATATTAATCATCATAGCCTTATTTGTAAAGAAAAGAAAGAAAGAAAAAGAGAAGAATAGACAAAGGGTTAATTCCTGAATGACCCCCAGCTTGTGACGAATCCATCAGATTATTACTACTACAGTACTACTACTACCACCACCACCACCACCAACAGAAGAAGAAGAAGCAAGAACAAGAGTTGCTCAACACTTAATAAGTGCAAAAAAAATCAAACACAACCTTAGTCTGACAGAGAGAGGGAGCTAGAGAGAGAAAGAAACCAAGACATAGATGAGGGTTTGTTTGGTACTCCACAATGGAGAAGGAATCATCGGCTCTGATTTAAGTAAAGAAAATCATGCAGGTGATCGGAGAGGAGCAACAACCCTCGGAAAACACCAACATCCCTCCGATTAATCTGCAAAATGAACCTCATATTTTCGATTGAAATGTCTACTGTAAGCCCTAACTCTCACCGAGAACCCTCGGTTTTGTTTGTGGACTCCCGGTTCTTATTTATACACATGAATCTCTCTGTTATTCCGTTTTTACCCTACTAATTTTTACTGTAATGCCCTACTAATTTTTACTGTAATGCTTTTCCTGTTTTCCATATGATATCGGATTGCGTTACAATATATAATATACTCGCACTTCAAGAGTAAGTCCAAGAGAGATGCATTAGGTTGATTTATTTTGGGACATTGTAAACTCATTGTGGAAATTGAAGTCCATTAGATGGAGACTAAATTTAAGATGTTTAAAACATTTGGTTGCTTTGAAACTCCATATTAAGCCTACTTTTAATAGGTATTGCCCTTTGTAGGTTCAGATCATGGTTTAAATTATTGTTCTAACAAAAATTTTGATAGCCCAACTGTGAGAAAGTAAGCTTTTGGACCTTCTCAAAACATTTCAAGACTTCCTAGAGTATAGTTAAAGAGAGCAAAAGAAATCGAACAAATGGAACCACAACCAGCTAAATCTGAGATGAACTAAGAACATCCTAAACCATCTTCCCCGAAAATACTACAATAACGAACATCATAGATAAATTCCAGAGTTGTTTGTACAGTGTTCAGTTCTACTTTTTAACTAAATATACACTGTAAATTTGGTATAACAAAATGTTTGCCTTCTAATCAGTCATCCAAGATAATGACAGCCTCGTCCGCAACCCCCGGGCCTTTCTCTGGTTCGGCATCAACCATATCCACATCTATAGACTCTTCTACTGCAGATGTAGCAGGTCTCCTTGGTTCAGTCGGCTCAACAACTTTAGACTTGTCATTTTCAGAATTTACAATGTCGGGTTGATCAGATTCTGTTTCAGAGACTCTAGGCGGTGAATCCAACTTGATCGATTCTGATTCGGAGACCTTAGGTGAAGTATCCATCCTTTCAGATACATCAATAACATTTCCATCTCTTGTGGGTTGAATCAGAGTTTCAGAAACGTTAGTCTTAACTGATGCATCTGAATCTACAGTTGATGTTTCTGCAGCTACTGAACTATGGACTGCAGCAAGAACTCGGGTTATGCCTTCGTTAATGGCATCAAGTGGAGCAAGGTTCTTTTGTAATGCAAACCCTGCAGATCCATTTGCTGATTGGGTCTGAACCGAATCTTGAATGTTTTCTTGTACTACTTTGCAAAGCTGAGAGGACATAACAACAGAAAGTTAATTTCAATGTGATATTAAACTGTTTTAATCATCTACTATTTTTTTGCATCGGAAAGCTTGACTATGTAAAGCTCGTGAGCTATATTTACTGAACGGAAAAATGAGGATGGTCGCAAAGCAACTGTGGTTTACCTCATTATAGAGCCTTGCAGCATCCAAGCGTTCTGCTTTATCGTCACACACAGCAGCTGATATTTCTTCTGGGTCTGCAACAGAAAGATCATATATTACAACTCAACTATCTGTTAAGAATATTTTACTCCAAATGTATAACTAAGGTTCCAAACGAACTCAGACATAAATTGGCTTTTAACAGCAGTAGTTTTAGGCCAAGGAAGAGTTCAAGCTTTTCTTTTTCTTGTCCTTGTTAGTTGTTACCCTATCTGTTTCACAATGCTTCAGGTTTGCGGAAGAAAGTTGTCAACTTACTACATCCTGATAAGTCCATTCTCCATACGAGCATATTTGTCCATCAACAAGCTATTTAGGAACAAGGATGGAAAATCTTTAAGGCTCAGGTTAAAATAGTTGAGTTCTAGCAAGGGCCTCAAGCTTACTAATTTAGTCATAGGACTAGGATTGAAATTTCGAGATAGTGCCGAATCGATCCCAATATATGCCACTAGTACAACCATGAACCATGAGATCTTCTGAAAACCAGATGACCAGACATCATATAGAGGTATTGACTAAATGAACCATACCAATCAACTCTATCGAAGGAAGGTCATTTGTTTGCGCGTCATTCGACATGGCAGTACGAGTCTCTAGATCAACAACCTTAGTTTCAGGTTCTCCATTTGCAGTCTCACTTGCTTTAGAGTCACCCTGTGGAAACAAAGAAAACGTTGTGAAAATAACGACCAATTCAAGATTTGCTCATTCTCAAACTGCTATGTCAGAATCCAAAAAATTACATTGACTTGAGTCAACCAATCACATAAACAGAGAGTGGTTGCAGGTCTCCGTAAATCTTTGAATTGGGAAAGAAATCCTAAAGCTACATGGACCTCAAGAAGCAACAGCTCTCATTACTGTTCAGAAAGGTTCATACCTACTGAAAAATAACTGTTTTATTTCCAAATACGATATCTAATCATATTCTATACCAATAAGGTTATTTTTGGTGGGTAATGTGTTTCATGGAATACATTCCCTACACCAGTTCCAAGGCAACGATTACTTGAAGGCAAAGAAGATGTTTATTCCATGGAAAAAATTAAAACCACACTCCTCTCATACTTTTATTTATCTTAATGGACCCACACTTCTGCTGAAATGAAAATACAATATTACAATCAAGCAAATGAATACTTCCTAATTATGCTAAAAGATGCCCATATCCACAGAAACTAAGAATATCAAACCGACCATATGGTAAAGGTCTGTCAGGACTCAGGACTAGCTTATTAAAAAGTGAAAAAGTTGGAGGAGAATAAGCTTGACATATTTAAATCGATTATCAGATCCCATTAGCAGCAACAAAAAATCTGACGAAGGATTGACAAACTTCCCAACCAAGAAAATCTCCTAAAGGTCTCGATAAGGGACATAACAGATAAAGGCAATTAAGCCATTAAGGTATATGATGAATGAGAAAAAGAATGTCGTGTAGAGCATAGAAGAAGTTTAAGGGAAAAGCAAGAATCGAGCAAGTGATCACACAAATAGAAAGCTATGAGGTACACTCGTAACTAAATATAAGAAGGTCAACTTACATAGAGTTCTTTCTGGCACTCTGCATTGAGTGCTTTCTCTAACAAAAGCACTCTTTTTTTGATAAACTCAACCAATCTTCTCTGCATCTCTCTAAAATTATATATCATAGAAGAATCCTGATATGGATGGGTACGGTTAGTGATATCTGTGGGGCCCTGTACAGTATTGGACCTAGAACCATTGCCATCAGCATTTCCAGCCACGTGGTTGTTAGACGTTACTTCCTGATTAACTGTATTTGCACCATCAGTTGTTTGAGAAATGCCAGAAGAATAAACATTCATGAAGGGTAGATTTTGCTCTTGACAAATGATCTCTTGGATATGTAAATCCTTATCTTCGACAATGTTTTGCCACTTTCCATAACCATGCCTATAAAATTAAAAACAAATAAAATAGAGAACTCATTGTGAAAATGGGATGGAACATGGTAATGTACGAAAGCTAAAGAACTAGTAATATGTTTACATACTTCAAAACAGCCTTCAAGAGTAATATATCATGTTCCTCTTTCCATGCTCTTCCACTCTTCAACCCTAGGACTCGTGAAACGATGTCTTCTGAGAAAAGAGGAGTACCAGGCTGTTCTTCCAGAAACTTCACCTAATATATTCCAATATATAAATAGACTGCTGTGTACGAACTTCAGAAAGAAAACAATCATTGTGATACAACGGAAGAATGCCAACTAGCCTCACAAACTTTTAATTTAACTATTTTACTAGTGAGGTCGTCCTCAACAAAAAGCTAGTTAACATGGGCATAGGTACATGTATAGGTAATTGGGTATCAAAAGACCAATATTATTGAGGCACTGCCACTGGAAACAAGGACTTCAGGCGAAAACGTGGGATTTGGGAAGCAGGTCAGAGTCTGAGCTAGGTGATGCAAAGCAAAGTGGGGCAGCTGGCACAGGCCCATTATATAAATACATCGATGATCTACTAATATATATATATATATATATATATATATATATATATGTAATATACATACATACAACATCATAGAATAATATACATTATATACCATGAATCAGGAATCTACAGAGAAACACTAAACACAGTTCGAATCAGCTTATAAAACACAGAACGAGAGTTGTGTGGGCCTAACATGAAAGACTTGCAAAGACCAATATGGCTTTATCAGTTAAATCACCACACTTTTGATCTTTTATTGGAACTGTCAAAGATATAAATGTGAGCCATCAGAGGCACCTTTAACTCCAAATAACTATATTTAATTCCTTCCTGCCTCAGGAGACTTACATTATAGATGTCATTTCGAGAGATATTCGTGTAAACTTGACTAATAGTGTCACAGTTATTTACCTTCTCTTTGATTGAAAGCAAGATAGCAATCCTCACAAGTACATCTTGTATCCTGAGACCTTCTTTTGGTACACCATCTGTTGCAAATCATTACGAAAGGAGAAACGTAGTGAAAATTTATCCAATCGAAAAGGTGTACAAGAGTCAAAGTAGCATCAAAGAGTTGGTCAAGACTAGGAAAGAACAAGCTAGAGTTGATGAAACAATCACCTGAGAAGTTCGGAGAATCAGTTATATCTTCCGCGATGTGTGTCATAAAGAGAATCCCGTATCTGATAAAAATGATGTCAAACCACCGCATAAGTAATCATCTATAGAATGAACTCTACAAAAAAAAATTGGTTTACAATTTCGCCGAAGACCAACAACGTTATGAGGATGTTGTGGACTTTACAATGGGAAGCTACAATCAGGAGGCGGACGTATCAATCACAGAACCGATTTAACTCCATGGCATAATTTGCTCACGGTCTGTTGTGGCCCTAGGCTCCAACTAGTAATTATACGTGATGATAAAAATCTAATTTAACTGGTAATGCTTAATATTGTACTAAATTGAAACACAAAGTTGAGTAATTTGGATTTGATATCCAATTTGAGAGTACACTTAAAGAGTTAAAGGTTTTTCCAACTTTAATATGAATACATACTCTTTAATTTCCTCGAAGGATTTCTGCTTCAAGCGAGGAACGAACTCTTGCCAGTCATAATCACCTAAACCGAACCTGCAGCATAAACATGCAAAATCAGCCTCTTTAATTGGATACATATACACACACTTCAAAAATCAGAAAAGGAACCAAATTGTAAGACACAAACACCACTCTCATAAACTAGTCATCATACATTCTGCAGATAAGTTTAGGTTAAGTGCGAAGAAAATCTTATCAGTAGGCATCCATAGGACAATTGTATTCAACTATTCATTTATCGATTTAGATGCATAGATATGTCATGTGATGTTTCAATTGGAATGTTCACGCCAGCATACCTCATTAATATCTGAACAAATGTAGCTCTATGGCTTTGATTGAACCCAAGCACTCTAAAAGATTTTCCTTCACCTTCCATCAGAGGAAGTGGTTCGTTGGTATCCACTGTAAAAATAATAACTGAATTATGCTACTAATAAAACATTTATACATGACTTTGTTAGTAATACGTTTAGGGTAAAGAATATACAACGAGCTCTCTTCTTCGAGTGAGGCTTCCTTCCAGATGTGGGTCCAGCAGGAATCATTTCAGCATAAACCCATTCTGCTTCATTCCCGTCATCCTCACCATCAGAACTCACATCTTCCAAACCGGCAAGGTCATCTTCCTCAACGGATACCATCTGAATAGAAAGCAGCGAAGAAGTTCAAAAGGGTGAACGAAGCTTGAATTATAAACCATTATAGACCCAACAGGGCAAGAAGTTTTACAAGTAATGACAAAAAATAAGAACAAACAACTATTTTCCTGTAAAAGACAAACAAAATAGATGTATTAGAACAAAAGTATGTAGCAAATAAGAGGTTCAAGACTATTTGACAACAAGAATGTGCTCAAGCCCCAATCTAAAGGTTAAGATGTTGAGGTCCTTGAGGAATAACTAATTGAGGGTGAACAAAACAACGTGCCCTACAAATGTACACGCATGGTAATCCTGAGGTCAATTTTTCGCAAGGCTGACAATCAGAGCCAATGAGCCTCCATAAAGTGAGATCATTCTGAAACTTCTTCTACAACCAATAGCTTCAGAGCATCAACCTTGTATCAATTGCTAGGTTAGAAATTTCAGGGTATGGCAACCCTGTAGCCACTAATGTTATGATCATCACGGAACTTCAAGATAAATGATATTATTGATCCAGAAAGGTGGTAATGAGAACAGCAAAAGAACTTTCTTCAGCTTTAAACAAACGTGAACTACATTATATTTAAGTGTTACAAGATATGAAACATTTACGCCTCTTACAGAGCTAATTGTATCTACATCCAGTAGGATCCAATTACAGCTAAAGATTGGGGCTTCTCGTGAGATAGGAAACAAAATTGATGCATAAGCAACTATGTTGGTTTTTCTTTTTCCACGTTTCTTGTATTCATCATATTCTTCTTTTGTGAAATGAAGAAAAGGTCATTGGTTAACCTTGACTCAAACTAACGAAATATTAGATATATATATTGCTTCGTTTAGCTTCGCGTTGACTGACATCTCTCTCAAAAATGCAGGTGGGAAAGTTAGGACATACCTGTTTACGGTTTCTCTTTCCTTTCCCCAAAGCAGTGAACTCTTCAATTTTATGTACTTCATATCTGTCTTTCAGCAATTCTTCCCAGTAAGCTTTTGTTTCTGAGTTGCTATTCATGTTCTTGTTTGCTATGGATGCCTTTCGTGCTTCCTCTTCCGCTGCAGCTTGCACTTCGTCAATGTATTCAAAATTCGCAACCTACAAGATGAAATAAAGTGTTATATTTTAAAAACAAGAAAGAAATTATCGTGTTAGAAAGCAATAGAGAAAAAAGATTGTATACAATAATTACAAAATTAACAAACAATGACATCATGCCTTACATATGCATGCTTCTTAACATTTAACTTGAGAGATTATGAGTCATTTTTATAGGATAGGAGATGGCCATAATCATTTCTAGGGCCAATAACCCGTTGATTTAAATGTTACCAAGAGGTCATAAAGCCAACCATTTATAATTAGCAAAACATAAAACAGTATATTTATGAGAGAGAAAATTATGAAGATCGGAGAAATACAGATTTAAATAAAGAGTAACCATTTTCAGATTCAGATTTTTTTTTATTTCTCAGTGTGTTCTAGGTCTATATCCGCAGTAATTTTTAAAAACAAAACACGAAGATAAAACCCAATTGAACACTTTTAATGTACCATGAACGAAGATATTTTAGATAATTTTGAGATATTGGTATCTATTTAGGCGTTCTTCCATGTACTTTCACTCATCGTAGAATCTTATTTATTGCTTAAATTTTTTTCTTCGTTTTACTGTTTTGTACTAGTTCATTAGAGTTTGCCTCTGATTTGGAGAGTTCAATTTCCTAAGTTAATTGAAGTGGACTATCTATAATTCTCTGTAGTTCAGACTACTATTTAATTACACAAAGAGGATTATCGCTGTACGAAGTGTCGTATACTGCAGTGGGAAAAGGACAAAACAGGGATACGGCTGAACACTTAAATATATTCTTCACTTGGTTACTAGATAACCACGGGAGGTTCTTATGGTCCTAACATGATTTTGTGTAAGTACACCACAAGATTCATATAGAAAATATATTACTCTCAGCTTCCCACTATAGTGTCAGCTAGTATCTAACACGCATGACGAAGTCTTCAACACGTCAAAAATACTAAAGGAGTTATGAAGGCCTTACAATACCAACTATATCATAGCTCATTAGATAAAGTGATAAAGATAATCAAGAAACTATAGCATGACCAAAAGAAAGGGAAGAACCTTGAAGGCCTTCAAAAAGCCATCCTCCTCTTCATCATCCAACGCAGTTTCTTCATCTTTAGCTTGTTCACGATCGAGAAGTCTGTTCAAGGTAAATCACAAGAATATAAAAGAAGATAATCAGTAATAACAAACATTACACGAACTTCAGATGTATATATATATATATATATATATATATATATATATATATATATTGTATAGTGGAAGCTGTCGCAATAGATGGCAGGATGTATTTCACCTATCTATTGCAGCATCGTCATAGTGTATTTGACGAGCTTTACCAGCTTCATCGTTCTCGTCAGCAAATAGCTCCATGGAACCGTATCTTATTATATCATCAAGTTCTTCCTACAGATTATTTTCAAAAGCAGATTAGAATTCTATCAAAATTCAAATTCCACCTACTCACACTTCATGGCAACTATATATAATACTATAGTCCCAGACAACCAACAACCAGAAAAAAGAAACAACTGAAAAACTTGTTGGTCTTTTTTAAAGGTCTGAAGTCTGAGTCAAATTTATGGGTTACTTTTTGTTGGTGTCATGGTGTGTATGTTTCTATCACTCTAACTATCCAAATGCATGTGTTGTTGGCTATAAAAACAAGTCTAGATTTGAGAAGGAGGCTTGTTTTAAGGTGTGATTTTACTAGAAAAAGTAAATGCATACAAGAACTCACGATTTACAAGTAAATTATATAAAATTTGACTCAATTATCGACCTTAAAAAAACAAACAACACCCAAGAAACAAACCATAAATAAACTGAATTGCTCTAGCATGAATGTAAACAAAACTAAAAGATAAGATCATATAATAAAATAGTAGGTTGTCAGTGGAATAAAGTTATCGACCCTACAACAGTTGATTCACTCAATCGGATGGACTTCATTGTAAAACTAGCTATTTGCAATCTAGTGATTCTCTATAATGTAGTCCTATGATTATATCATGCAGAAGAAGCTTAATAAATTCAAGGCGATGACAATTGGTGCTTCCAAGTTCCAACAACTTCCCCAGAACATGGGATAGCAGTATCAAACATGAGCTTAATCCATGATTCCGTACATCATTCATGCAATGCAAGAAACGTGGGAAAATAGAAAGATACATTCATCGTCCACATAAACCTGCCAATTTTTTTGCTCGCGGAAATGCAAAACACGGAAAAGAATAATTGTCTCCTAGGGTCTATAAATAATTTGGAAGCATATTTGCATGCAGCCTTGCCTTATACGTTCCAGGGGCACTTTATTTTAAGATGCTAATGATTCAAATAAACAAGTGCAGCTGTTCTTCTTTTCTACACAATTAAGTAATGCGATTTATGGTTTAACAAGCAGAAAAGAATACCTGATTGATATTTTGTGTTTTTAGTTTCCCAACAACCAAATGCTCTAAAACCATTTTCTTTTTTGTCAGCTGCATCATCCTTTCTTCGATTGTCCCTCTTGTTATAAGACGGTATATCATCACCTGTCACATGCGACCATTAATAACAAATAAACTACTGACCCACCAACCAACCACAATTATGACACCAATTGCTTGCTTGAAGCATAGTAAACGAACAGAAGTCTAACCGTATTTGCCTGCCCTAGCCGATGAGCCCTAGCCATTGCTTGCAAATCAGCGTGAGGATTCCAATCACTGCAGAACAGATAGGTTACCTAAACTGAACTAACAAGGTAAACAGTTATACAACAACTTAGAAAGAGAAACTAAGGATAAAAAGTAGTACCTGTCATATATAATGACTGTGTCAGCAGTGGCAAGGTTTATTCCTAACCCACCAGCTCTGGTAGAAAGCAGAAAACAGAATCTAGACGAATTCTTGGCATTGAAGCGATCAATGCGGATCTGTCTTTCCGCTCCACTAACTTTTCCATCAATTCTTTCATATTGCCATTTCTAGTAAACAGAAGTAACAGAACATCAAGGCAAGGTATTGGGAACTGTGAAGAGCCAAAATCCATTTGACTATCGACTCTTAGGAAAATCAACAGACACAATTTGGATGGAACTGATGCCTTTTAACCAACAGTATGTCAGAGAGATTTCTTGTAAAGAAGCCGTCACAAAGAGAACAGCAAGCCAAGACATTCATAGGAACTAAACCAGGACAACAAAGTTTTTCAAAAAAAAAACTTCATTTTTAACAGCACAAAATGGCTAAAACTGGGATTTACCTTATAGCTACAGTAGTCTTCCAGTAAGTCTAGCATGTGTTGAAACTGAGAATAGATAAGAACTCTATGGCCTTGCTCTCTGAGCTTCACCATCATTTTGTCCAACACATGCAATTTCCCAGAAGCATCCACAAGCTGTCTGCCATTTTACAAATAACAAATAAAATTTGATCAAACAAAAAGACAACAGAATGAAGCACAAAGTTCAACTATCTACCAATCTCATAAAGTTTGTAAACATGGCTTTCTATAAGAGAACTGAAGAATAAATAACTGGACTTTAGATCAAATGTCCTGTTAGATATTAATATCATAATTGTGAAACAAATAAATAAATAAATTGCAGATACCATTATCATTGAATAACAAACTTCAATAGTACAGGATCAAATTCAAATGAAATTACCGGAAGGCTTCATCGGGGTCTTCTATCTCTGGTTCAACTCCCTCTAACATGTAGGCATGACAACAGAGTTTGCGCAGTTCCATGACCACGTTGATTAGAGAAATCTGAACAAAACCAACGGACAACAATATAATAAATTATGTCCACCTAAAACTAGGAAGAAAAGCAACATCACTACTGGGAGCATTTGAATCTGGATTCAGTCAGATGCCCTTGCTCTAAATTGGCGCTTTGAGTATTTTAATGACACACATCCATGCACATGGGCCATACTCAAGTTCCACAATCTCAATAGGTTTATTGGAAGCAAAAGGTAGGATCGTAAAAATAATGCATTCCTACCTGTGCGCCACCCTTGCGAGTAAGTATCTCATAGTTACGAGTCAGGATAGCTTTGTAGTATTCTTTTTGTTTGCTGCTTAACTCCACCCGTAGGATGAGTTCCTTCTTAGGAGGCATCTCCTTCAAGACGTCTTTTTTGACTCCTACAGTTGTAGAACAAATTAGAGATCCGTTCTTTTCACAATCGTCGAAAGCACTATAAAAGCTTAAAACCTATAAATCATGTCCTCAAAATCATTTTTAAATAAACTATTCCCTTACAAATTTCTTTTACAAGGATGCAGTAAAAAATAAAGCAAAACACCAAATTGTATTGCTTTCTCAATATGCTGTTTAACCACAGACGCAAATAGAGCAATATAAATAGTACACACTATCCTCTCAAATGACCTCCGAAATAAGTCCCAAAATACTGCCAGGAAAGAGCCGTACCACAACTCAAAACATGTCTATGTGGCCATCCAATACAAAAAGAGTTGGTGCCTTCCCTCAGTAATTAAATAAACAAGATCCCAGTGGCCACAAAACCACATAGACGCCTATAGACCCTTCCCTACAGAGGTTCATGTCTTGTGAGGGGGGCGTTGAATATCCCCACAAAATTGTAGGGCGGTTCTTGCACACTCATTAGTAAAGATCCCATTGTGTGTATACCAACTGTAGCAAAAGCAAGTTAACAATGTGATGTGGTCCAGAAGAAGCGTCAGAAAAGATATATGAGAAACTGACAACGATTGATATCATTATCCTATTCCTATCATCCCCATCTATGTCTCTCATGTTATTAGATGTACTGCAGATGATCGGCCCTAGGTTTCACAGTCTATTATTATCCTAACTAAATAGTGGAAGTCATGAAATAAGACTTCTAGACTGCCCAAGACTAGCTCTATTTTTGGAATTAATCCTTTATTTATCTCACTCGAGTGTAGAGATTGATTTTATCCAATTAAAAGCTAGAAATGTTATTAACCACTAACATATATGATGTAACACCGGTCTATCTGGATATCAGCTTAAACAATGAAAAGAGTTTTTACTTCTGAAAAGGAAAATTATCAACAAATAAGATAAAGTGATTACGTGACATACGTGTAAATAAATACTCTGACAGAATAAAATGTTCTACATGGGGAAAGATATAAGTTGTTAATTGCCATGTCAGTATGCAGAAGAAGGCCCATAAGGGCTTGGATCTCTTTTTATGCATTTTGATAGAAAACAAGAGAAATTAAAGTATTTCAGGACATCTAGCGCAAAATATGAAATCAAAATGGAAGTATATAAGATACATACTTCTGAGAAGATGCGGTGCCAACATTTTATGGAGCCTGGCAATCTGCTCCTCTTGGTTGATATCCTTGAATTCCTCCTGGAACTCTTCCAAGCTTGCAAACTGCAACCATTACCACGTGTCAAATCTGATTGCTAATCCTTTGATTTTCAAACTATCTACTATTTTTCATAAAATGCATGATACACTGACCTCAAGTTCTCTTCCAGATGAAGAGAACATTAAAAAGAAAAAGAAAAAGAACTCTCAACAAACACAGACCTTTCCAGCATCAAGAAAGTGCATCAGCATGAATAGCTCATCCAGATTGTTCTGAAAAACAGATCAACCAGAAACCACCAATGAGTTGAAGATTATGTAGCGACAGAAAGATTTTACTTTACCGTCTCTGTAGATTATCTGAATTAACGTTTAGTTTTATACTATAATTGATTTGTGGACTTCAGAATTAAAAGGTACTTTGACTTATCTGCTTAAGTGTTGGCTCGAACTAGACAGTAGACAACAAGCTTTCCTTATTCCTTCCAGATAAGGTACAATATTTTTCTTTTTTTAACAAGTATAAGGTACAAATCGGTCTGAGAAACTATCCCTATTTTGGTGACGACATTTTGCATTATAAACAAAAATGGGACATAATGATCATGTACCGAAGGCCAAAAAGAGGGAAAAAAATGCACAAAAAATGACATCAGTAACCATATATATTTACCCAAATTCTCAGCTTATACTGAGCATACGAACAAAATGCAGCAATAACAAAAATTTGCAAAATCCCGAGTGCTAGCGAGCAGGACCAATGTCCGTCCATTTACCTAAATGTTTTTATCATCAAAACCAAGAAAGTTTGCAAGTCTACTCCAGTGACCGAGAACCTTTTTTACGTGGATAGAACATCATGTAACGATGCAGGCATGTTATGCTCATATTGACTATTTCTATCCTACTTATATGGAAAACAGTTGGAATCATATTATAAGAGGAAAGAAGTCGAAAACTGAGAAAGAACATATTTATGAATTATTGGTACATAGGCAAAATCCAAAGATAAAAAAAAAAACGAACCTGAAGGGGAGTCCCAGTTAGAAGCACACGATGATTACTCACATATTGCTTCAACGAATTAAATAATTTCGAGTCTTTGTTCTTAAGTCGATGGCCTTCGTCGACAATCTACAAAAGGATATATCAGCAACTAAGTAACAAACTACTTGGCAACTAAAAAAACGCATAGCCACCTAATGTTATCTTACCACAGTCTCCCATTTTATTGGCTTCAAGGATGTGGAATCTGAATTAACTGTTTCATACGATGTTAGGAGGACATCAAATTTTATACGATCTTGCTTGCTCTCAGTAACAACATGACCAGCCTTCTTTTTCTTGTGCTTCTTAGAGTGCCCTTTAGGGAAGTAAAATTCATATTCCCTAATGATATTGCGACTCACAGTACTTCCAAGATACATCACCTAAAGCAAGTATATATATTCAACTCAGATGTAAAAAAGAAAAAGTTTGGCACGAGAAGTGTGGTAATAAGAACCAAATGGACCAAGATGTGAAAGAACAAATCAAAAAGTGCAAAAGTCCATGTTACTTACTACGTTCAAGTGAGGTGCCCAGGTTGCAAACTCACGTTCCCAGTTGCGTAATGTTGAAAGAGGTCCAACTACTAAATGAGGAAAGTGGTTATCTTCGCACAAAGATGCTACAAAAGCAATGCTCTGTATGGTTTTCCCTGCACTCAATTAAAAGTATCAGGCCATGCGTAACACCAGTATTATATACACTAGCAAGCAGAAATCTTGTGAACAAAGAGTTCTCTGGTAATGACAAGAATCTCACCAAGACCCATCTCATCTGCAAGGATTACATGTGTCTGCTTCGACCAAGAATAGCGTAAGAAATTCAATCCTTCCAGCTGATACGGATGTAATGAGCCTTCTACAAGCGAAAGCTTTATCAGATATTATCGCCGTCAAACCAAACATAATACACAAAGTAAAACAAATAACAGGATTAGGAGCTAGGAACATGAAAAGGAGCTCCAAAACAGGTAACCTATGGAAGCATGTACCTCCCGAAAGAAAATCAGGTGTGTGATCGAACTGTTGAAAATCTCTCTGATTCTTTTTTGATTCCTTTGAATCTCGAGTAGAACCTTTGTGCTTACTAGAAGACGCTTTGCGAGACCGGGAATTAATTCTGTCGAATCTCTCAATTTCAGATTGAAACCCTGCAATATCTGATTCAACTTCCCAATAACACTCATCGTAGTTTAGTTCTTTCCATTTCACAAAGAACTCCCTCTCGTCACCAGTTTTCCTGTAGAACATTCGAGTAGAGTATTACAGCTGACACCAGCAAAACTCAGAAATGTTGGTGCTTGGTTAATGGTTAGACAAAAACAAACAACTATAACAAATATTGCCAAGTTCACTGGGTAAATACTGAAAAAAGCATCCTTCTAGTCAGCGTACTAAAACCAAAAAGGTCAGTCTTTCAGCACTATATCCACGAATAATAACATAGCCACTCCTACTCTCAAACTTCATTGCTTCCATTTGACTATGAGCTCTCTCACAATCCACGGCCAGTAAAAAAGTTTGCAACCATTATTTATACAAACCTACTAACAAACAATCAATGATAGACATGATTGCCCCTAATGCAAGAAGGCAGATTCTTCTACAGTTGGGATGCTGTGTTAGCAGCAAATGTGACTTCTGCAGCGACGATAAAGGTCTGGTGTAACAATTCTATTGTTCCCTTCCTTCTCAATTCAATACAATTTATTCAAAGCTTCACCAACGAAAACAATAAGAAAAAGATAAAGGAGCTTCCCTTAAAATCTTAAATTTGGTATCCCACCTGAGATAAGTAATAACAAATATATGGTAAATCTTTAGAACACTGTAACTTCACATGGCCTGGTGTAACCATTCCCTACTATCCTTGTTTCTCTTCCAATACAACTTATTCAAAGTTCTAAAAGAAGAGGAAATACTTCCCAACATTCTAATATTTTTTATATCACCTAAGCAAAAAAGAAAACTAACAGATTATAAATCGTATAGGCCCAAATTAAACTTCTAAAAGATGTCTTTTCAAGAAAAAAAAATGTGTACCTTCATACCTAAAAAGAACTTCTAAGCAAATAGAGTGTTCTACTACACGCTATACTTGTTGTGTAATACTGGGGTAATAATATTAAAAAAAAAAAAAAACTAAAGACTAAGATCTCCAAATATGATCCTTAAAATTACCATAGGCAGTAAAGAACCATAGTATACAACAGTTCAGAACTTACTAAACAATCTTTACACAATCCAGACAAACATGGACCACAAAGTTCGATTCAACCTACAATATTACAAAGTAAAATTTCTACTGAGGTTATACAACATACCTGCTAGCAAGAATCCTATCAACAGTGGTCCATTCAGTTTTAATTGCAGCAGGTTCATCTTCAGAATTATTCCCAGTCGCTTTGTTATGAAAGTTATTTACTTTAGTCCTCAAACGAGGATTTGCCTTGAAAGCCTTAATAAACTCCTTCTCTGGAACCCTGTGGTCAAGAATAAAACAAACTTAGTGAACTCAAACACCAAAACCACCAGAAGGTCAATACAGAACAAGATCATTTCAGTGCATAAGCAAACTAACATAACTGCAGTCTTTTTTTAGCAAACTGCAGGTGAAAAACATTAGAACCTAAAAATGCAATACAATAGCACCAGAAATGGCCAAATAAGGATATTTTTTACATGGGAAACTTGCCTCAAGAAGTTCCCAAGATAGACTCCAACTCATGGGTGTAACACTAGCAAATTAATGCCCTTTGTGCAGAACCAAGCTAATCAGTAGCGTTCTTTTAATCGTCTCTTTACAAGATTGAAATGTTGTCAAGTTTCGAATTCGTTGAACTTTAAATGGTTAATGGTTACAGGCTGACAGTTGATCTTCTTATGGACACTGTGGTTCATTGAATTCTTGGGAACTTTTTGGGGTCTCTATCCGTAAATGGTATATACACTATTGAGATGTTAATGATTTATGAGATAAAAAAACGAGTTTTTCATAGAAAGATCCATGGATGTGCGTCTTCTACTCTTATGTTGTCTACATGACCTTACTAACAATTCGGCTCTCTAAAAAAACTAGTAGACAACTACCTTATATTGGAAAAACAGATGATGAATACAAGGTAACATCAAATGTTTTAGAGAACAACTGAATATGTTGTAGGATAGTCAAAATTCATAGGTCCAATAACAACAGATTCCTCTTATTAGATGATGACGAGTTATATGGGCAAATAAAATTCCAAACACTACCATGTACAGTGAAGATAAGATAGTCCCTTCCACTTCACAAGATATTGTTTAACAAATATTTGCTTCGACCCAAGCTTTGAGGCATCACTGTCATCTGCTACAGTAGGTCGCATTTCGCAGTCCAATATCTTATCAATGTCATTTAGAGGGCTTACCTGCAGCATCCAAACCTTGAATCAGCAAAGCACAATAAACAAGTTAATACAAGAACTGTTTAATAGGAACTCTAGAATCATACACATTCCGGACACCTCCAGCTGTCAGGAGGTGGACCTCTCAATGGAGGAAGTAAACACTTAGAATGGTAAGCATAAGTACAAGTCTCGCAGCTAAGAAGATCTCCACTTTCTCCACAGCCTTGACATGAGTCAGCTTTCTACAAATGAAATTGAGACATAGCTTAAGGTAATGAAATACCGCATTGGAAAAATTACTTTCTTCTGATATAATATCAAGGATATTAGTTCAACACAAAAATTCAAACTGGAAGGCGAACTTACTGCATCAGCTCTAACAAATCTTTCAGGCTTATCTTTTGTAGATTTGGATCCTTGAACAAAATCAGCTTCATCATCTGATTCATCAAGATTGTATACTGGTCTTCGATCTGACCTAATACGCAGTCTTTCAACCAAACTACTCATCGCCTGCACATTTTTAATAGAGTTAAACTTTCTTGTTACACAACATTATTTCAAATAAGACTAGGAAATTAGAATAACCCAATCTGTCTAAATTTTCCTATCCGTTGATGTAATTGGTTCAAGAACTTGCAATAACTATTTCCCAGAAGCTGTTTCGCGTCTTCTATGTAAGGTTGGAATAGTTTGGTCAATCCTAGTTATCAGTCAACCTGTAATCTCGATCTTCTTAGGAGTTACATTGATTATAGATAATATACAAGACTATTGAGATATAAGCTTCAATCGTAGAGGTCCAGCCGCCCCATAATGAGAACAAGAGGGTACGGAAGAGAAGTTCAGAAGACGGATTAGTTAAATCTTTTTTTTTTGAAGAATATTAATAAAATCTTGTTGCTACCATGCAATTAAGAGGGTAGCCAATATGCCCCCTCAGTCCCATATAAGAGAATTTGGAGTCTGTAAACACCGCTTAAGGTGAATTTCTTTGTTTAGACATCATGGCTTAATAGGAAATCGACAATTAATACTCTTTCGTGGTATATGAGTCGAGGAATTCTGCGTATGTGCAATGAAGAAACATTGAAACAATACTTTCATGATGTCTCGTTGACATATGGAACTTTCTCCTTAGGGACACTGTGTAACCTCTAAAGATGTCCATGATCTTTTGCTCTAGTGGGAATCTTTTTCAACCCCTCGAGAGGAAAGGAATTAATGGATTATGGAATCTATAACCACATGTGATTCTGTGGAGAACTTGGAAGGCCAGGAATCGAGCTACATTTAAAGGGGAAAGGATTAACTTCGACAATGTTAAGATAAAGATTCTATCTCTCTTGTTGTTTAGACTAGAAAAGGGAATAAATTCCACTTAAGCATCCAAATCTGGGTCAATGCCAGCAAAAACATCTCTGAACAAGGTTTTAGCACCGTGAGAAATGTGTCCAAAATAGAAGAGCAAAGCGAATGAAGCATGTCCAAAAGTGAACCAACCCCTTGGACTGCTACGAAAATACCTACACTTGAGATTAGGGACTTCACTCCAAAATGGAAAAGTTACCTTTGTCGCAATGTCGATTAGATGATTGCTTCCCTTTTGTAACTCTTCTTGCAAGGAATTAAACTACATTCAAAGGTGAACCGATTAACTTCGACAACAATGACATATGAATTCTACCTCTTGGTTTTTGGGACAAAAAACGGAGTTGGCACCTAAGCTTGACATTTAGGGACTTCAGTCTAAACTGGGAATATCTTTGGCATAACGTAATTCTGATCGGACATTTACTTCACCTTTTGTAAAATTACTTGCTAGGAATGAAGGAAGAAGGGTTAACTTCAACCACATCAATATAAGGATTCTATCTCTCTAATTTTTTGAGCCAACAAAGAGAATTTCCAATTAGGATTCACTCTAAACTAGGAAGCTACCTTTGTAACAACGTAGCTTTGGTTATACGTTCACTTCCCTTTCGGTAAATATCTGTACATAATAATAATAATATAATATAATGATTCTTCCCATTATTCAAAGAAGATTTTTTAAATTCACTCTTATTTAATCCTCTAACGAGAAATAAGGTTTTTCAATTTGGTAATTTCCACAACTAATGTACTTGACAACGTCATCTATGTTTTAATTCCTTACCAGATATTTCAGCACTCAACTCTGCATGATCACGTGACGTACCACATGGATTATTGCAACTAAGGGAAGCGTACAAGATTACAATATCACATCTCCCTTGATCAACAAGGGCGCGAATAACGAAAGGAGCCAAGCAGTTTTGCCAGCAACTGTCTCTAGCAGTATTAATCCTCTACGAACATTATTGATTTTGTTGATCAACAAATATTCTTTAACAAACAAACAACATACATTTGTCCTCAAACAGCACCCTAAACTAAAATTATAATTAATTAAATTTTATACACACTGGTAGAAACTACTCACATCCTCCATCAAGCACAAATATAAGTCAATCCTTCAAAATGTCAGCGGCCACATTTGATAATTCACTTAATTGGGTTATACCACGTTAACTATCCTAAATATATCATATATAATGTTATCCCACTAATCTACTTATACAAATCCAAAACAATTTAACAAGAAAAATTCAAACTTTGAGTTTTAAAACCCTTAAACTAGAAACAAACAACATAAAGTGATTCAAAGAAGAAATATAATCTTCCATAAACAAAGACAATTTTCAAAACCCTAAACTCAATCATCTTCCAGAAAAACAAAACTAGGGTTTAGCATGTAAAGAAATACCAAATAATTTGCGACTTTCGACTACAGATTCAAGCAAACTATACACAAAAAAATTCAAACATTTACCGATTTAACTTAAAGAACATAAGAAGTTAATGAAATCAAAACCTAAAGACGATCACAAGTAAAAGTAGATGAAATCGAATGAGAAATCGTACTTTAGAGCTCCGTAAGCGCAGAAATGAAGAGAGAGAGAGATTTTTAGAGAGGGAAAATTTAGGAGGGGAAGAGAATAAATGGGGTTTGAGTTCCTCCCGATTGGCTTTTTTGATGAATTAACCCTTCTTTAAGAAATAAATAACGATACTACCACTGAAGGGAAGTTTGTCGTAATTGGGTTTAGTTCTAGATCTGCGACAATTTCCTTGCCCGTCAAAATGGAATTACAAGTATCTATTGGGACTAGTGATCCGAATAGATACAACTACTCGGAATAGATACAACTTCCAACGAGATTGATAAACTACGTAAATTAAACAAATGGTTACGATCATTTGAATCAAAGTACCGAACCACAAACAACGTCTAACTCACAACTAATTTTATAAAAGAAACACAGAAAAAGAAATAAAATATTGTTGTACTACAACATTAAGTTTATATTTCTACTATCAATGACAATAAGATTGGTACAAACTAACGTCAGACTAACAAATTGAACTCACACCAGAAGCATTTATTTTATTAGTAGTTGAAAATTGTAGAGATGAAAATGAAATTAGAATATACTTGCAAAAGCTCATGAAATCATGTCAAATACTCAACAAATTGTTCATTCTAGACCACCGTAGCCAGATTAGAATGAAAGAGATAAATAAAAATATAAACTAAGACTCTTCATTTGAAAGAGCTATCGATTACTATTACAGAAATTGGAGTTACCACAGTAAAATGGGTAAAGACAAACAATTATCGTAATAAATTTTCCGTAGAAATGAGATAATGTTGGAGGCAATTATACTGATCATAGAGCTACAACCTATAAGATATCTTTACTAAACGGTTTAAAATTTAATTTTCACGTGCATTTACATGATTATGAACAAACAAATACACGGACGGTTATTTTAAAGGGAAATTTGGCCAAAACTCCCTAAAAACTTTGGCCTTTGGTTAAAAAGGATTGGACAATTTTTTATGGGCTTCAGCTCCCTGTGGCATTTTTGTAAATTATCTAATATAGGGAAAAGACAAAACTGACCTTATTGCAAACTAGTTTGCAAACCAGTTTGCAAAGCTTTGCAAGGCAAACCAGATTGCAAATCAGTTTGCAAATCAGTTTGCAAACTAGTTTGCAAAGCTTCGCAAAATCAAACCCTAACAAAATAAGTAACTAAGAAGTAAGATTATATAAAATGTGAGGGTTTTTGGAAAATCTGAGGGTGTTTCTAAAATTTTCCTTTATACAAAGGTCAATTCAGGTATACAAAATTAAGGGATTTTTAGAATTGTCCTTCAAGCCTATTTCCAAACTTTTCATGGTGCCTAGAAGGAAAAAAAGATAACTTGTCTTTTTGACAAAAAAAAAACAAAAAATTGGGTCTCCAGCCCAATTTCCTGTATTTTAAATATGAATGTACATGAATATAAGAAAAGAAGTACATTGATATTTCCATTAAATGTTTGGACATTGATAATTAAAGCAATATAATATGAGTCCATGGGTATATAGACCAAGATAATGTTCAAAAAAAGTTTATGATCCAATCTTCCCAAAATATGGATATTCAGTCCTTTTACATTATGGACATAAAAACCTCACTTTCTAAACACAGTACCGTCAATGTCCCACACTCAAATTTTACGCGTTTTGGAAAGATAGATTTGGGCGTGGTTTGGGGGATTTATTAGCAAAAAATGGATTGAAACAAATCATAATTTCTGTCTTCTCTAAACAGCTTTGGAAATCAAATTTTCTCTTTCCTATTATCCGAATCAATCAAAAACCAAAATCCTAACCAAAACAAAACGCCATCACCACAGATATTTCCAAATCAATTTTCTCTCTCTTCTTTACAGATTTGGAAACCAAATCAATTTTCTCTATCTTACTTCGAGTCAAATCAATTTTCTCTCACTTAACTTTCAGATTTGGAAAGAGTATATTTTCTGGGATCAATTTAGCGTGATTTGAGGGTTAATATACAAAACATATATATCACTTTCTCTCACTTAACTTTCAGATTTGGAAATAGTATATTTTTCTGGGAACATTAGAGCAGCATTTGTTTTCGTTTTTACTCATACATAAATACACATTATGAAACAAATACGTAAATTATGTGTTATTTAAGACGAGGAAACCATCATTTGTCATGTATACAACGTAATTTATCAAATGTATGTGGGTCTTGTTCAATAAATTACACATAATTTCTTTTACATTACACATCGTTTACATTCTGTTACTAAAAAAACGTACAAAATCTTCTCTGGTTCAAAAATGGTGCTCATCCATGTACTCTCCATTTGTAGTCTTGAGCAGGACAAACCACAATTACACTATATTGTCGAAGAGCATATCCAAATGCTTTTGCACCACCAGGAAACAACTGACCAACTTCAGTAAATATTTTATCCGAGTCATCAGGTTTTAGTTTCGTTGACTTACTTTGATTTGATGATTCTGTTTGAAATTCCATCTGTTATATCAAATCTACACACATAAATACACATACATTAAAAAAAAACTTAAATATGATATTATCATTGAATGCAAACATAAATTATCAAATTTGAAAGAAAAAGAGGAGAGAACTAAACACTTCAGGAGGGAGATAAAATGAATGTAGGGAAGGAAAAAGAGGAGAGAAATCTTTTCCCCGATGAAGGCATACGATTTCTTAAGTAACAAGCTGTGAAAACTGCAATCGTTGAATAAGGAATAAACATCAATATCTAAAATAGTTTTGAAAATTTTAGAGAGAAAATAAACATCATACATTAGAAGTTAATGAATTAGAAAACATATCTTATAAAATTTGATCATAAATCTGATGTGATCCATAATAGAGCAACATAATCTGATAATTTAACATGAGAAACAATATTGGATCTTAACGATGTTGATTATAATGAATTTCACAGTGTCAAACCTGATAAAGGATAAATGTTTGCACAACAATCTAATGAAGATGAAACAAGATTTATGAGTTAATGGAGATTTATTAAGTGAATCGGTTTTAGTGAGAGAAAATAAATTATTTCCGTTACTGAAGATAATGAAGCTAATATTACTTTGAATAGAAACGTGATTGGAGAGAGAATGTGGGAGATAAAAATGGAAAAAGATATTCAAGGATTTTGTTGGTAAATCTGTTATAATATATGAGGAAGGTTATATTAGGTATTATGAATTAATATATATTCTAGGGATTTGTGTTTTCTCTCTAGATGTATACCAATGGACTAGATATCCATTTATAATATTATTTTGGTTTTCAAACTCTTAATGGGATTAGAGTGGACTAAATGTCATATTAGGCCTCGTTTTTTGGGCTATAAGCTCAAAAATTCAAAGTAGTATGCAACGGGTTCCATGTGTTTCCTTCCTTCCTTGTTTTTTTTTTTGAGAAATCAAAGACGATCTACGTTAGTCTTTACAAGCAGGGACAGATCTACAGCTAGGCCAAGAGGCACCATGGCCCCCCTCGTCTGGCTGCAAATCTATTTAGAAATGGTTGATTGCTCACCAGGTGAATTAAATATAACTTTCAATTCAAATCCATACAACTATGTGGGGTGGATGAGATGGTAGTATTTTTTTTTATTTTTTTGGAAATTGACTACGATCAACGATAGTAAATTCAAACTCTTACAAGACCGGGCCTACAACCCAACTACATTATTTATACCCTAATAATCTCAATTCAAATAACCAACGATTCCGTCTTCTATGGGATTCGAACCTAGGACCTTGAGGATTTTCTAGAGTTTATGTCAACACCTTGGAACCACTTGGGCTACGAACTGTTGTCAGATGAGATGGCAGTAATGGGAGTTGTGAGCGTGAGGAACTCGAGTTCGAGTTTTGTTAGGCTTACAATTTTCTAATGAAATTTTGGGCTTATGGTCCAAAAACCTACCCTTAAACACACATTTAATCCACTCTAAAGTTAAAATGGTTTTATAAATCAAAATATTTAAAAAATGGATATATAATCCATTTGTATCCATCTCGAGAGAAAACACAAATCCCTAAAATTTTTATTAAATCATAATACCTAAACTAACCTTATATATAATCAAACACTCATTTTCCATCAAATTCTTAAATATACGGTTTTTATTTTCTCCCACTTTCTCTCTCCAATCACGATTCTAATAACAGTAAACATTATCTTCATTCATCTTCAAGACAGAAACTAATCTATTGATCTTCCTAAAACTGAAACCTATATTCAATCTCGTTTTTCATAACAGAAGTTTGAGATCTCATTCTAATCTAATACACCAGCTGTAGTTTCCATTTCTATTTTTTCAGTTCGTACTCTTATATACGATCAAAAGTTGCATCTCATCTTAAGGTAATAAGCTAAATATTTCTATAACTGTTTTTCATCATCATCTTTAAAAATATTTCTGATTTTCATTAAAATTAGTTTTCATCTCTGTATCATCTTTTCAAAAATTCATCCTTATTCATTATTTTCTCTCTCTAAGATCTTCATTACCGGTTTATGGTCTTAATGTTTAATTTTTGGTTACTAATACATTATATTTGATTATGTTATGTTTGTATCCAATTATCATTTAATTTTTTATTAGATTTAGGTTAACGATGTTGATTTTCTGATATTTATTCATATCAAATCTTTGTATCCGTACCATTTATGAACCAGATATTATTCCGTATGGGTTTTCATAACAAAATGTACACTATCTGTAATTTATAATAAATTTTGCATACTTTCCAATACATGACTCATATATCTTCCGTACAAAGTTTTCATAACAGAATGTAAACAATGCATATTTCGTAAACAATTATATGTACTTTAACAATAATATCAAAAACATCGTGTAATTGTTCTAACATTATATATAATTTATGAAAAATTACGCATACTGTTTTCACAAACAGGGGCCATGTTATTCTGACTAAAGATCTGTTAGTCTCCAAAACCTGATGAAGTTTTATAAACGTTATACATAATTTACGAAACTGTACATGTCGTTTATAGTACATTATATTTTTGTTGATTAATGTATTTGTATTTGTGTGTGTAGATTTGATTTTACAGATGGAATTTTCTACAGAATCATCAAATCTAAGTAAGACTACGAAACTAAAATTTGATAGTTGGGATAAAATATTTACTGAAACTGGTCAGTTGTTTCCTAGTTGTGCAAAAGCATTTCGATATGCTCTTCGACAATATAATATAAACACAGGGCATGATTTCAAATTCATAAAAATGATTCAATTTCCATCAGAGAAGATTCAGTTCGTTTTTTGAATGACTCAGATAGTTGAGAAGATACTGCAGTGTACCTGTGTAAAAAACATCAAGTTCTGGTATAAATAATGTGAAATATTGGATAAATTACGTTGTATATATGACAAATAATGGTTTCCTCGTAATAAATAACACATAATTTACGAACTTGTTTCATAATTTGTATTTGATGTGTGGTTATGTATGAGTAACAACGAAAACAAATGATGTTGTAATGTTCGTAAATTGTACATAATTTATGAACATGTTTCATAACTTGTAAGGCATGTTTTGTTATGTATAACTAAAAACGAAAATTACATGAGAGAAAGTGATATATACGTTATGTATATTAACCCCCCAAATCACGCTATATTGATCCCGGAAAAATATACTATTTCCAAATATGAACGTTAAGTGAGAGAAAGTGATATATACGTTTTGTATATTACTCAAATCACGCTAAATTGATCCCAGAAAATATACTCTTTCCAAATCTGAAAGTTAAGTGAGAAAAAATTGATTTGAATCGAAAAAAAATTACATAGTAAGAGAGAGAAAATTATTTGGTTTCCAAATCTGTAAAGAGAGAGAAAATTGATTTGAGTATCCGTTATTTCCTATTTAATCCCCCAATCACGCAAATTGATTTCGTTTCCAAAACAGATTCGATGAGAGAGAAAATCAATGATTTCGTTTGTTTAAAACAAAAAATCACGGTACAAAATACCGTTTAAAATTTCGTCTGGCCCCACATTAAAAAAATCGCGGGAATTCAGTTCGGGACAGGGACGGTATATTATTTGATGGGCTAAGGGTTTTTGGTCCAAAGTACAAAAGGACTAAAAACCTATTTTTTGGGAAGATTGGACCCTAAACCTTTTTTCAACATTATTTTGGGCCTTATACCCATGGGTCCTTTTCTAATCTTTATAAATTTTTTGGTTCAACACCCAACAAAAACAATTCTTGTTAACATTTTTTTTGTTAATGTAGTACTTTATTAGTTAATTTTATCTAATGAATCGATTCTAAAATAAATGAAAATTCTTACAAAGACGCAAATTTTTCATATTTTGATTATGTTTTCTTGATTCAAGTAAAAAAATTAGACGCAAAATTTCACTTTTTTATGTTTTTTGGAAAGACAATTGAAATATAACAAAAAAAAATTATATATTATAATTCATTAGAGCGAGTGCACTTTCTAGGACCAACAAGTTGTGAATTAAATTGTGGTTTAAAATTTAAATCATCAATTTTGTCATATAACTCCATGAGTATCAAAAATATGGTTTAATATCGGCCCCCTTGATTTCTGGTCCTGGTTCCGTCTCTGGTTACAAGACATTGATACATCATGAAAATGTGATTAACACGATAACCACCTAAACTTATAATGAAAGAGGCCTAAAGCCAAACAACATGAAAGAGACCTAAAATCCGACAAATTTATACCTTTAATAACCCAAATTCGATAACCATGAAATCCACAACCTCTGAGAATTTAATTTGGGACATCTAGGAGTTTAGAATTTATGTCAACACTATCAACTACTTGAACAACCAAGTGTTGACCCTGGCCTTGTTATTTAGGTATGTGAAATTCATTTCGATTCCTCGTTGTAACAAATATAGTCTAGAATGATTTATATTGGCCAAGTAGTAGTTATAAATTGGGGTAAAGAAAGAGTAACTACAGAATGTAGATGAGAACTAACCTAATCCATTTTTTGGAAAACAATAAAAATTAGAACCTTAGTATCTGTAATAAAATATCATTGATTGTATCACTCAACTAAAGTAAATGATTTGATTGACAATTTTTTCGAAGTCTTTAAATAAAATACTTTAGGAAAATCAACAAATCAAACTATTACTTTAACTAATTAAAGCGTCTAGATATGGCTTAACAAAAATCTCGAACTTTCTCCCCTCAAAGGATAAAATTAGATGGACAAACTGAGACGGATCCATGCCAGCCATATTCACAACACACATGTGGTCTTAACAAAAAAAAAAAAGACAACACACATGTGGCGTCAATCGTGTTATAAAAAGAAATGGGGT
The DNA here is from genome assembly GCF_041429995.1 of Eschscholzia californica. Taxonomy (NCBI): domain Eukaryota; kingdom Viridiplantae; phylum Streptophyta; class Magnoliopsida; order Ranunculales; family Papaveraceae; genus Eschscholzia; species Eschscholzia californica. The sequence continues at coordinate 48,013,753 of NW_028238472.1, forward strand.
AACCTCCATTTTCAGACCACATATCTCCCATGGCGGACGAAAGTGGAGAAGACGATACCTTCAACTCGGACTGGTCTGAGTTAACTCACGAGTGCTTAATCAATATCCTCTCAAGACTGAGTATAGAAGAGAGATGGAAAGGAGCCATGTTTGTTTGCAAATCATGGATTCATGCTAGCAAAGATCCTTCTCTATTCTCTGTTTTCGATCTCGAATCTGTTTTTGAATCTCACCGTGAATCTTCTCTTTGGTGGTCTCCCGATTTCGAGAGGAAAATTGATTCAATGTTACAATCTGTTGTCAATTGGAGTGGGGGATTTGGTTTGAAAGAGATTCGTATTAGACATTGCTCCGATCAATCTCTCTCTTTCGTTGCTGATAGGTACTAACTTTGACTTTTCAATTGTCTTTTAGGGTTTCAGTTATTATCATGCAATTGGATTCTCTATTTTTTATGTTGAAATAGGTAGAAGATAGATACTGAGTTTTGCATATTGTTAGGGATTTGTTATCATTTTTTGATCTGATTGTGGACGTTAAAATCGGAGAAACTAAAACTAAGGACTATCTATTCCTTCATCTTTTTCATTTCTCATAGATGTCTCTTGATTTTTATGTTATGTTCTTAATGTTATCCAAATCTATTTGAATGATTTACCCACTGAGTTATTGATTTTATCTTAGTAACACCCCTGATATAATTGTGTAATTGGCGAACTGACAGAGTTTGTTAACTGGAGTAACTATTATCGGTAAAAATGATACCTTTTGGGTGTTATTTTCAAGAAGCTATTCAATTTACTCCTGGACATAACTGTGTAATTGTTAATACCCCTCCAAACTAATAGATTTTAATAATCCGTTATATACATCATTTTTGTGCTTCATTACGGTTTAATAATCTTGTTATATACCATTGCATTGTATTTATATCATTTCCATGGATTTGTAAAATTTCCACACTAACCGAAATATTTCTACGAAATGTTTCGATTTGGGGACTGACCGAAATTTTATTCCTTGCTTTTAAGTTTGTTTTTCCTTGCGCAGAGAACCGGAATACAGTCTGGTTAGATTTTAGAGTGAGAAAGTATAGAATAGATTATGCCTTATTAGCGGCTGCAATTGAAGAGTGGTTTGGTTGTACTTGGATTGTTTCGTAGTTAGGGAAACATGTAGAATAGTTACTTGCTTTTGAATATCTATTTTAGGTTGTCTAATGCTAACTGAGAAGGCGGTGTTTTGACTTCTAGTAAATAATAGTAAGAGGCCATCGCTTCTGGTGGATATAACCTATCGGGATCTCTTCTGAGTAGGTAATTTGCATTTGTGGATGGGAAAAAAAAGTTCATAACTGTAATCTTTGTCGAAATAGAAAAGTGTAGGATCTTTACAAGGGCTATGCACCCATTGTATCCATTACCCTCGGGTGGCGACTCAAAATTAGTTAGTATCGACCTCCTCGCAACCACTTGGCATCCACCAAATCCACACATTCCACAAATTCCGACTACTTTTGGGGGAGGCGCAGCGGCTGGTCGTCATCCCACAGAAGAGAATGTTGGGTGGTGGTCTCTATCTCTACCTATTGATGAAACTTGTTCCAACTCGTAAGATCGGTTAGAGCGTTGTGGGTGGATGTGAGGCCGTTGATTGGCCTTATGCATCACTGTTTAGAAACTTACGAGGCTTGATTATAGTCTATCAAAATGAATTTTATTCGAAATCTTACTCTTGATTATTCTGCAATTAGACCTAGTATATGGAGCCCTTATCTTATGTGTTCATCTTCTTGGCACTTGATTTTTGTTCCGAAGATCCAAAACCTGTTAATTTTGTATTCTTTTCTTTTACTTGTATTGCAGGTGCCCAAACATACAAGTTTTATCAATCAAGAGCTGTCCGAATATCACTGACACATCAATTTCTAAGATCGCAATTAGTTGTCCAATGCTTACAGAGCTCGATATTAGCTACTGTTATGAAATATCTAACGAATCTCTTGAAGTGATCGGAAAGAAGTGCCCAAACCTCAAGATCTTGAAACGAAACCTTCTGAATTGGTTAGACCCTTCGCAACACATCGGAATAGTTCCAAATGCATATCTAAACGCCTGCCCTCAAGACGGAAATATCGAAGCTGCTGCAATTGGGAAGTTTATGCCGAATCTGGAACACCTTGAGCTTCGATTCTCTAAGCTAACAGTTCATGGACTCACGTCGGTCTCTGAAGGGTGTTCGAAATTGGAACACTTGGATCTATTTGGGTGTGCAAATTTGACTAGTCGAGATATTGAAAGTTCATCTGTGAACCTAAAAAATATGAAGAGGTTTATAAAGCCAAATTTCTATATACCAAGATCTGTTTTTCATACAGAGAGGTACGGACATTGGAGGTTATACGATGAACGATTTCAAACAAATGTTTTCCAGATTTAACAGACCTGATAAAGATGTATCAGGTGATCTATTGCTCTCCCTCTCTCATTAATTAAGGGAAAATCATATCTGTAATTAGAAACTGATAACTGTATTTGATGCGAGGAAACCAAATCTTGTTATTTGCTGTGTGGAACTCATACTGTATGCAATTGTTGTATAAAAATAAAATTATGTTCTGTTGTTGCTAGATTTTCTTTTGTGCTAAATTCAATTACTACCAATTAGTGTCGAGGGGTAAAGCAAAATAACCTTAATTGTTTTTCGAATTGTTTTTAAGTTCCCTGAATTGTTTTTCCCAAGGGAAGTTTTATAGACAATGCCCAAAGTTGTTAATGGGCTTTTCACTCATGACTTGGTCAAACCAAGTTGAGCGAGTATGGTTAGAGGCAATGCACATCTCCTTTCTAGTGCTTTTCACTCATGACTTGGTCAAACCAAGTTGAGCAAGTATGGTTAGAGGCAATGCACTTCTCCTTTCTGGTTAGTAATGGTGTAATCAACACAGTGGTGGGAGAATCTGAATGGTGAACATCGAATATAGGTGAACATCGAATAAAGGTGAAAATTATTGATAGGTGGTGCGGAAGTTTGAGAAGAAAGATCACGAGTAGAAGTAACGACGAGAGCTAATGAGATAGCAGAGAGATTAAATAATGACAAAAAAAAATATGAGTATGGCTCTTATACCATGTAAAATACAAATTCCCAAGCTTTAGTGATCGAATGGAGAGAGGAAATAGAGAGATGGTGAGAGCTGTGAGCTTGAGATGAAGAGAGAGGGAAACCGAGAGTTAGATAGCTAGAAAGAATAGGTAGAGATTCATATAATTTCTCATTGGATGTTTAATCAAGTTCACAAGAATATATTGACATTGATTAGGATAAATCTATACTAGGGCAGGTCCTGAAGAAGCCAATTAAGCAAATTTGGCCATACACTTAGGTGTCGATTGACAACCAAAAGTAGAAGTTCTTTTGCTTGTAGTAGAAGTTCTTTTGCTTCAAAAAAGTAAGAAATTATCATAAGTATGTTTGACGAAAATGTTACTTGTAAGTAAAAAAGTCAAAAAGTTAATTTGGTAATGCAATTTACTTTTCTATTTTTCTTCTCATAAAGATACCTGATTTGAATTAAAGTGGCGTTGGAGGTGGCAGAGGTATGATGGTTGTGGTGGTGAAGGAACTGGATGGTGGTGGTGGTGGTGGATGTACGGGGATGGTGTTGGTGGAGGCACGATGGTGATGGAGGTATGGTGGTGGTGGATGTACGGTGGAAGTATGAGAAAGTGGCGGTGGATGTAGTGTGCGTACGGTTGTGGTAGTGGTGGTTGAGATTCAAATGGTGACGGTGGTTGAGATACAAATGGTGGTGGTATTGGTGGTTGAGATACAGTGGTGGTGGTTGAGGTGTGGTGGTAAAGGTACGGTGGTACGGTAGTGGTGGAGGTATAGTGGTGGTGGTTGAGATTCAATGGTGGTGGAGGTATAGTGTTGGTGGTTGAGATACAATTGTGGTGGAGGTATAGTGGTGGTGGTTGAGATACAATGGTGGTGGAGGTGTATAGTGGTGGCTGTACAACTATGTGATGGAATTTTTATTTTTGTTGAACTATGTGGTGGAAGTTTAGTTGTGGTGGTGGGCAGAAATAAAAGAAAGAAAAAAAAATAAGTAAAATTCGTGCGTGTGTTGAAGAAAAGTTGCTTAACTTTAAAGTCAAAGGCTGAAAATATAAATTTTAAAAGAAAGTTAAATTTTAACTTAAGTGAAGCCCGAAATTTTCACGTTACTAAACTAACTTTTTTACTTAAATAAACAAGTAACTTATTTTGGTGTTGCAAAACGACACTTTAATATGTGTGTATAACCTTAGTTTCCCAATTTTCCTAGGCCAATTTTATGTTGGGTGGAGGGATAGGTCAATTTTTCAGGCTCCAACTATGTGGATATAAACGGATCCGCACATAGCGAATTTTACATAAGCACATACATGTATTGTAAGATTTACAAAATATTCTCATAGCTGCACAAGATTGCACAGTTGTACAAATCAAATTTGACGAAATTCTAACCCAGTGTTTCTATAGGTTCCTTATAGTATTATTCTAGCCGCTCTCTCCAAAATGTCACCCGACTTTCCATATTTATTATTGTTATAACCTGAATATCCTAACTTTTAGGTATTTTACTTATTATTTTTTTTCTTAAATTAGTTATTTTATTTCTGAGAAATACACAGTTATTGTTTTTTTAATAAGTTCTTTTATTTATAAGAAAGACTATATTTTAAATTTTGAGAAGGGTTTCTAGACAATATCCTTTATTAAAAAAGGATGTTTGTCTCAGTCTGCGTTTTTCCCTTCTGATTTATTATATAGATATCAGCCCATGCAAAATTAGTTTTTCTTTTGTTGAAATATGTACAAACTAGTTGATTGTATAAATTAGAAGGGTCATGGTAGAATAATGGAACATCATATTAAAACTCCCGTGAGAAACTACTTCTCTTTATAAATATTACTACTAAACCGTAAGCAACTCTAACTTGGTATATATATTACTCAACATTTACCGATTCATCAACAATGGCAATGACAAATATGACTAATGTGCGGAGTAGTATGCTTCCAAAATTTGCACGATCCTCCAATTGAACAGTTGCACAGAGCTTTGCATCTATCGTTGTCTTTTAGATTATGCCCGTCGCATCCATCAATAACATAACGGTGACAATGTTTAATTTCTTGTGTATTCACCATCTCCGTCACACTCGTGTTCAAATGACATTGGCAAAAAATACAAATGTGAATACATAATAAGAATTGATATAAAAAAGACATAAAAAGAACAAGAACAACATCAATGAGGGTTGGAGTGCTAAGAGGTATAATCTTCCACTTAGAGGTAAAGGGTTCGAGACACGCTGACCAATTCAAAAAAAAAACATCAACTAGGGTTTGAAACAAATTTTCATTCTATCCCTTTTAGAAAGCTCATGGTAGAATTATGGGACATCGTATTAAAATTCCAAGGAGAAAATACTTCTCTTTATTACACATTGCTACTAAACCAACTTAATCTAACTTGGTATATTATTCAAAGAAAGGTGAGTTTAAACATTTATTGATGTATCATCAACAATGGCAGCCTCTCAACAAAAAAAAATCAACAATGGCAGTGACAAACATGGCCAACAGGCGGTTCAGTATGCTCCCAAAATTTGCACGATCCTCCCTTTGAACAGTTGCTGGAGCATAGAGCTTTGCATTTATCATTATCTTTTGGACTATGCTCGTCGCATCCACCAATATCATAATGGTGACAACATTTATATTCTTGTGTATTCACCAGCAATTCCGTCAAATTCGCGTTCAGATGACCTTGACAGAAAATACCAATATATACACATATTAAGAATTAATATAAAAAGGCGTAAAAAGAACACGAACAAGGTCAATCACGAGTTTGAAAACAATTTTCAACCGATCCCTTTTCGAAAACTACCTATCATCATGAATCAATATATAAGACAAAAAACTAACTAGCCAACCTTGATCAAAACTAAATTTATTTATTTAATAAAAAGGTTACCATCAAGGTACAAACTACCTGAACAAGCTAAGAAGAACATGATGAGAAATGCAATAGCTCTTATTCTTCCACCTGCCATTCTTCCACCTGCCATTCTTCTTGATTTTCTTACTTTTAACTAAGTAGCTACTTCTTATGGTGTTGGTTAGGCTATACACTAATTTGATCCAATTTATAGACTTCCAACAACAAAATTTGAGAATTATTTTACATGCATGCGCGATTTCTTGCTTAATTTCAAAGATATTTAGATACGTTCATAATCGTTGCGTACAAATATATATATGTACATAAATGTTCATTACTTGTCAAACGCGACCGAACTGCGGATATACATTTCAATAACATACATGGAAATTGTTGGGTTATATATATAAATCAATTATTTGCTCTTTCAGGTCTGTTCTATAATATATTCAGATATAGTGAATTTCGTAACGCTTTTGTATTTCATATCACGTCAATAAAATAGATTTTGTTGCTATTGTTCGAATATCGGGACTTATGATTTGCCGGAAATAAAATCAAATTCATTAAAGATTCAAGATCTAATAAATCAGATAAATGAGAAAAAAAAATCGATTTGCCTTGAATGTTCAGATGAAATTAGCAAGTTCTCGACTGGTTGATTAATAATTTCAGCAATGTTACCTTTTTTTTTGTTGAGAGTCAACAACAATGCTACTAACTTCAACAAAAAAAAAAAACAACAACAATGCTACTTGGTCTCACAAACATGGCACGAAAAAACAAATTTGCAAGTGACATTTTTGACATCAACAATTTATCTTCTGTAGGCCAACTTTTTCTAGCACATATCGGGATCTTAATGGCTTGGAATATTTTCAAATGACGAACAAACCCCAATGACGCTTTTGCCGTAATTTGTTCTGAAGTTGTTTATGATGTCTTTGTAATTAATGATGTTATTATAGAGTTACTTCTCTATAGTTTTAACAGCTCGAGGTGGTGTTCCATCTAGCTAGCTAGTAGCATATCATTGCCCGATTAAGAAGAAATTTGTTTGAAGAAGATAAAATTGCAGTATTTTTTTTTAGGTTTGCAGTTAGAGTTTGGATCTGTAAACTTAGTTTACACTCTGCAAACTGAGTTAACAAATTTGCAAATTGTGTTCACAAGATTTGCATACCGAGTTTGCATTCTGCAAATGGAGCGTGCAAGATATGCAAATTTTGTATTCTGCAGACCAAGTTTGGAAATTATAAGGTCAAAATTGCAATCTGAGTTTCCAAAATCGACAATGCAGAGTTTGCTAACCGAAATTGCGAGATTTCGCAATCCAGCATCCAAAAAGAAATGGAAAAATCATTGCTTTTCCAATATTTATTTGAGATAACTGCTATTGAAAGTGGACTTCTTTTTTAAGGTAATGAAGGATCATCATTTCTAAAATGTATAGGTTTTACCGAAATCCGACCCATCACGAAAAAGTTACATACATTTGTTGTTTTATAAAACTTAAAAAATGGTGGTGGTGGTGGTTGAGACACAGTGGTGGTGGTTGAGGTGTGGTGGTAAAGGTACGGTGGTACGTAGTACGGTAGTGGTGGAGGTATAGTGGTGGTGGAGGTAGTGGTGGTGGTTGAGATACAATGGTGGTGGAGGTGTATAGTGGTGGTTGTACAACCGTGTGATGAAATTTTTTTTTGTGGAATTATGTGGTGGAAGTTTAGTTGTGGTGGTGGAGCGGAAATAAACAAAGAAAAAAAATTAGTAAAGTAAAACTCGTGCATGTGTTAAAGAAAAGTTGTTTAAGTTTAAAGTCAAAAGCTGAAAATATGAACTTTAAAAGAAAGTCAAATTTTAATTTAAGTGAAGCCGGAAATTTTCACGTTACCAAACTAACTTTTTTACTTACATAAGCAAAAAAGTAACTTATTTTGGTGTTACACCTTAGTATGTGTGTATAACCTTTAGTTTCCGAATTTTCGTAGGCCAATTTTATGTTGATGGAGGGATAGATCAATATTTTATGCTCCAACTATGTGGATATAAACGGATCCGCACATAGCGAATTTTACATAAGCACATACATGTATTGTAAGGTTTACAAAATGTTCTCATAGCTGCACAAGTTTGCCCAAAAAGTCGAAGTTTGAAAAGTATCCATATCGAGTGTTAGCCACGACGAACAAGAAATTCAACCCGACGTCGTTTGTATTAGTATAACAAAATTTAAATATCTAAATCATTTTTGTTAAACTTGTTAAAAAAAATTACAGAGGTTTTTTTCTATCAACAAGTCTTTAAAAATCTAAATAATGATATTGCGATTATCTGAATATATTTGAAAGTTTTTGTTCCCATTAACGAGATTTTTCTCATTAGCATAAATAAGTTGCTATTAATTATACTATATATTATTCTCACCTAGACTATCAATATCTATATCAAAACTTTTTTGAGACATGATCGTTATTGAAATTTTCCTTTGAAGTCCTCCGTCAGAATCTCTAAAATTTCAAGAAGTGGGACGAGGAGAGAGAGACCAAAATTTAAGATCTCCTTAACTCTCAAAATTGGGACATAGTCGACCCTAATCTAAGTATTTAATGTTTATCTAACAACATGAGGGTGTTAGATAAAGATTTATCTAAATAATGTAACATAATGCCCCACGCTTTAGCAGTTATCGATAATGGTCCCGCTTTGACCACCTCACACATGTACGGGGTTTTGTTTTTGACGAAGGCACCACGAACGCATCCAAAAGGCCTCGGTACTTACTAAGCGCCAGCGTACACCTATAATCCAGGCTCTTGACACTCTCGTGAGCGATATGGGACTATCGCAATCCCCCCACCCTCAGCGAAGAGCCGTCCTAGGCTCTGATACCATTTTGTAACGCCCCAAGCTTTAGTAGTTATCGATATTGTCCTCGCTTTGACCACCTCACATAGGTACGGGGTTTTGTTCTTGGCGAAGGCACCACGACGTTACATGCAATAATTGGACACCTCTCTTAATCCCACGAGGTCATGGGATGGAGTCTAGGTGGAAGCAGTTTGCCATCAAGATTTATCCTATGTAATTTAGGCTATAAATAATGAAATAATTTGTCGGGATTTAGCCATCTTTGTTGTTGGGTTTTAGGCGTCTTTCATTCTTGGTTTAAATTAGGAGGTTATCGTATTTATTACATCTTCATGATGTATCAATGTCTTGTAACGACTAACGTAGATCGTAATCGAATTCGAAAAAAAAGAACAAAAAAAGAAGAACAACACAAGGGTGTGCCCATTAACTAGTCATGAGATGTAGCATTTGAACTCCCACTCACTAAATCTAATAGCTACAAGAAACAAGAGGCATCTTCAATACAACTTTACTAGGGTATATTTCATGCCCCAGGGCACGGACCATTGTATCATTAAATTTGACGAAAATTTAACCGAATGCTTCTAGAGTAGCCTCATAGTATTGTTCTAGGTGCTCATCCTAAACACGTTACCCAACTTTTCATATTAGTCATTGCTATATTCTGGATACTATAATTTTTAACCCAGTGCCCTAGGGTATAGTTGTACCGAGTGTTCGACTTTCCGGCTAGGGAATATCTCGTGCCATAGGGCACGAACAGTTGTACAAATTAAATTTGGCGAAATTCTAACCCAGTGTTTCTATAGGTTTCCTATAGTATTATTCTAGACGCTCTCTCCAAAATCCACCCGACTTTCCATATTTATTATTGTTATATCAACCTTTTGGTATTCTACTTATTGTTTCATTTTTTTTCTTAAGCTAGTTATTTTAGTTCTAAGAAATACACCGTTATTGTTTTTTTATAAGTTCTTTTATTTATAAGAAAGACTATATTTCAAATTTTGAGAAGGGCTTCTAGACAATATCCTTTATTAAAAAAGGATGTTTGTCCCAATCTGCGTTTTTCCCTTCTGATTTATTATATAGATATCAGTCCATGCAAAATTAGTTTTTCTTTTGTTGAAATATGTACAAACTAGTTGATTGTATAAATTAGAAGGGTCATGGTAGAATAATGGAACATCATATTAAAACTCCCGTGAGAAACTACTTCTCTTTATAAATATTACTACTAAACCGTAAGCAACTCTAACTTGGTATATATATTACTCAACATTTACCGATTCATCAACAATGGCAATGACAAATATGACTAATGTGCGGAGTAGTATGCTGCCAAAATTTGCACGATCCTCCAATTGAACAGTTGCACAGAGCTTTGCATCTATCGTTGTCTTTTAGATTATGCCCGTTGCATCCATCAATAACATAACGGTGACAATGTTTAATTTCTTGTGTATTCACCATCTCCGTCACACTCGTGTTCAAATGACATTGGCAAAAAATACAAATGTGAATACATAATAAGAATTGATATAAAAAAGACATAAAAAGAACAAGAACAACATCAATGAGGGTTGGAGTGCTAAGAGGTATAATCTTCCACTTAGAGGTAAAGGGTTCGAGACACGCTGACCAATTCAAAAAAAAAACATCAACTAGGGTTTGAAACAAATTTTCATTCTATCCCTTTTAGAAAGCTCATGGTAGAATTATGGGACATCGTATTAAAATTCCAAGGAGAAAATACTTCTCTTTATTACACATTGCTACTAAACCAACTTAATCTAACTTGGTATATTATTCAAAGAAAGGTGAGTTTAAACATTTATTGATGTATCATCAACAATGGCAGCCTCTCAACAAAAAAAAATCAACAATGGCAGTGACAAACATGGCCAACAGGCGGTTCAGTATGCTCCCAAAATTTGCACGATCCTCCCTTTGAACAGTTGCTGGAGCATAGAGCTTTGCATTTATCATTATCTTTTGGACTATGCTCGTCGCATCCACCAATATCATAATGGTGACAACATTTATATTCTTGTGTATTCACCAGCAATTCCGTCAAATTCGCGTTCAGATGACCTTGACAGAAAATACCAATATATACACATATTAAGAATTAATATAAAAAGGCGTAAAAAGAACACGAACAAGGTCAATCACGAGTTTGAAAACAATTTTCAACCGATCCCTTTTCGAAAACTACCTATCATCATGAATCAATATATAAGACAAAAAACTAACTAGCCAACCTTGATCAAAACTAAATTTATTTATTTAATAAAAAGGTTACCATCAAGGTACAAACTACCTGAACAAGCTAAGAAGAACATGATGAGAAATGCAATAGCTCTTATTCTTCCACCTGCCATTCTTCTTGATTTTCTTACTTTTAACTAAGTAGCTACTTCTTATGGTGTTGGTTAGGCTATACACTAATTTGATCCAATTTATAGACTTCCAACAACAAAATTTGAGAATTATTTTACATGCATGCGCGATTTCTTGCTTAATTTCAAAGATATTTAGATACGTTCATAATCGTTGCGTACAAATATATATACAGGGGCGGCCCTAGCCCAAAGCCACCAAAGCGGTGTCTTTGGGCCTCCGATTCGGAAAGGCCTCTCGATAAATTTTTGTCACTTGTTTACCCTTTATTTACGTTAAGTAGCATAAAAGAGAAGCTAGTGGATTGGTCCATCTAGTGTTTTGCAACCCAACTGACCGAGTTTCGACTCCCTCCAAATGCGTTTTTTTTTCTTTTTTTTAAATAAAACATTACGAGGAACTAATAAGGGCCCCAAATTTATAAACGGCTTTGGGCCTCGTAAATGGTAGGGCCGGCCCTGTATATATATGTACATAAATGTTCATTACTTGTCAAATGCGACCGAACTGCGGATATACATTTCAATAACATACATGGAAATTGTTGGGTTTTATATATATAAATCAATTATTTGCTCTTTCATGTCTGTTCTATAATATATTCAGATAAAGTGAATTTCGTAACGCTTTTTTATTTCATATCACGTCAATAAAATAGATTTTGTTGCTATTGTTCGATTATCACGACTTATGATTTGCCGGATATAAAATCAAATTCATTAAAGACTCAAGAACTATCAATATTGATTTCAAAACGAAGATAACTAATAAATCATATAAATGAGAAAAAAAATCAATTTGCCATAAATGTTCAGATGAAATTAGCAAGTTCTCAAATATTCGACTGGCTGATTAATACTTTCAATATTGCTACCTTTTTCTTTGTTGAGAGTCAACAACAATGCTACTTGGTCAGACAAACATGGCACGAAAAAAACAAATTTGCAAGTGACATCTTCTTGACATCAGCAATTTATCTTGTTCGGGCCAACTTTTTCTAGCACATATCGGGATCTTAATGGCTTGGAATATTTTCAAATGACGAACATGACGAACAACCCCTAATGTCGGGTTTGCCCTAATTTGTTCTGAAGTTGTTTATGATGTCTTTGTAGTTAATGATGGTATTATAGAGCTACTTCTCTATAGTTTTAACTGATCCAGGTGGTGTTCCATCTAGCTAGTAGCATATCATTGCCCGATTAAGAAAAATTTGTTTGCAGAAGATAAAATTGCAGTATTTTTTTTCTAGGTTTGCAGTTAGAGTTTGAATCTATAAACTTAGTTTACACTCTGCAAACTGAGTTCACAAGATTTGCAAACTGAGTTAACAAGATTTGCAAACCGAATTTGCATTCTACAAATAGAGTGTCCAAAATGTGCAAGTTGGATTTGTATTCTACAGACCAAGTTTGGAAATTATAAGGTCGAAATTGAAATCTGAGCTTCCAATATCGAAATTTCGAGTTTGCATTTTGCTACCCGAGATTGCGAGATTTCGAAAATTCAGCATCCCAAAAGAAATGGAAAAAATCATTGTTTTTTCTATATTTATTTGAGACAACTGCTATTGAAAGTGGACATCTTTTTTAAGATAACGAAGGATCATCATTTCTAAAATGTATAGGTTTTACGGAACTCCGGCCCGTCACGAAGAAAGTTATATACATGTGTTGTTTTATAAAACTTAAAGAATTGGTTACTCACATGGGGGTATTTGGTTAACACTCCCAACAAAACTTTTGTTTAGGTGAAAAATGACGAGTCAACTTGCGACAATTTTGCAACACTTTGCTACAGTTTTGCAACACTCTGCAATAGATTTGCAACACCTTGCAACAACTTTACCGTAACTTGCAACATTTTTGTAAACAATTTGGATTTTCAACAAAACAAAATACAAATATTTGGGTATATAACAGAAAAAAACTGATAAATTTTTGGGTTTTAACCGAAAAAAGATAAAATTTATCTTTTTTACTTAAAAAATTTAAGTTTTGAATATTATTGATACATGTACATGATGAAATAAAATGATAAAGAATAATAAGAATTTTTAGGCTGTACACCTAATTTTCCTGGGATTGTAGTTCAATCGGTCAGAGCACCGTCCTGTCAAGGCAGAAGCTGCAGGTTCGAGCCCCGTCAGTCCCGACCTAGGATCCGATGAATCGATCAATTAATTTCTCCATATTCTGTGAAGAGGGGGGACAAAGAGCAGGATCTAATTCCCAGCAGGAGGATCCTTCTTCTGTTTCGCATTTCTCATCGGACAGACTCCCATGACTTACATTATATTTTAGATAAAAATGTGATTAGTGATTTTGTATCGAAAAAGGCAAGAAGAGCGGTGTTTAAGTAGTATTTGTTTCATGTATAAGTTTAACAATTATAAATTTTATAAAAAATATTAACTTTTATATTTTTCGACTTAAAGTGGAGGGGGCCCATCGACACGTCCGCCTAGGCCCCCTAAAAGTTAGGGCCAGTACTGACAAGGCATGGTGATCGGTATGGCGAGGTATTTATGCATGAACCGTCGGTAAGTGAGCATCCTTCTTATCAACGTTATGTATGTCAGTCGGGGACGTTTCTGTGTGAAAGCCAGGAGGGGCCTATTTTGATACATTAAGGAGCGACGGGTTCCATTTTGATACATTATAGAAGAAAAAACTATTATGAGTAGTAGTCCAATGTTATTTTTTATTTAATCTTTATGACTTAATTGTTTTTTTATGTGTAATATTGAATGAAAGTGCTATATAAAATTTTCAAACTAGTTTATGACTAGAATAGTTCGACCCCCTCCTAACAAAAGTTCTAGTTTCGTGCCTGATTTCAGCTGATATTTCATAGACTAGTTTTGTTTTTAAACAACTTAGCGATACTTCATCGCAGCCCATTGTATTTAACTGGGTTAATAAGAGTGTCATCTATACAGCCACTAATCCGTTTTTCCATAGTGGTTCAAAGTATATTGCTTTAAGCTGACACTTTGTAGTCCATTCTAGTCCGGCATCATCCATTATAGTCTGGTTTGTTCTTTCTCAATTTCAATTAGTTGTCATTCTAGCAAAAAAATTGTATCGTATGATTTTCTTAGAGTTGCGTCTAAAATTTAATCTTTAGCTTTACCGTTGTTCAATTTCAGGGAGGGTGTTAAAGTGTACATCCAGCCGTACCCGTAGAGTCTGTGGATTCTAAATATGAAGAAAATGATTCTTAACCAAGAAACAATATGGAAAAAAGATTTTTACCAAAAAAAAAATGGAATAAAGATCCAAACTACCTTTCTTTCAAAACCCTAAGTAAAAGTGCACATCGACACTTACCAGAATACCAGCGAAAAATAACTTTATTTTAATCCATGCACAATTAGTTGATCTTATAAATTCGAAAGCTCATGGTAGAGTTATATGGAACATCAATTAAAATTCCAAGGAGAAAATACTTCTCTTTATTAAATATTACTACTAAAATGTAATATACTCTAAGTTGGTATATTATTCAAATCAAGTTAGGTTTAAACATTTTATTGATTCATCAACAACGACAATGACAAACATGACCAACAGGTGGTTCGGTATGCTCCCAAAATACGCAATGTCCTCCTCCATTAGGACAATTGCCGCAGAGAGCTTTGCATTTATCATTGTCTTTTGTACTATGCTCGTCACATCCACCAATATCATAATGGTGACAACATTTAAATTCTTGTGTACTCACCAACAGTTCTGTCAAATTTGCGTTCAGACGACCTTGACGAAAAAATAAACATGTAAGCACATAACAAGAATTAGTACATAAAAAAGAACACGATCAATGAGGGGGTAGGAAAACAATTTTCATTCCATCTCTTTTAGGAAACTCACTATCATCATGAATCAAAACAAAACAAATAACTAGCCAAACACTATTAAAAACAACTCTTTTATTTTCACTCAAAACTAAATTTATTTATTCAATAAATAGGTTACCATCAAGGGACAAACTACCTGAACAAGCTAAGA
This sequence comes from Eschscholzia californica, assembly GCF_041429995.1. Lineage (NCBI taxonomy): Eukaryota > Viridiplantae > Streptophyta > Magnoliopsida > Ranunculales > Papaveraceae > Eschscholzia > Eschscholzia californica. The sequence continues at coordinate 48,029,035 of NW_028238472.1, forward strand.
AGAACATGATGAGAAATGCAATAGCTCTTATTCTTCCACCTGCCATTCTTCCACCTGCCATTCTTCTTGATTTTCTTACTTTTAACTAAGTAGCTACTTCTTATGGTGTTGGTTAGGCTATACACTAATTTGATCCAATTTATAGACTTCTAACCACAAATTTTGGGAATTAATTTACATGCATGCGCGATTTTTGGCTTAATTTCAAAGATATCTTGATGCGTTTATAATTGTTAAGTACAAATATATATGTACATAAATGTTCATTACTTCTCAAATACGACCGAACTGCGGATATACATTTCAATAACATACATGGAAATTGATGGGCATTTATATATATATATATATATATATATATATATATATATATATTGCTTTTTCAGGTTTTTTTTTGGTAATATATTCTGATATAGTGAATTTCCTAACTCTTGTTTATCTCATATCATATTAATAAAATAGATTTCGATTCTACTCTCCAAATATCGGGATTTATGAATTGCCGAAAATAAAACCAAATAGTGGAATTGGGGAGAGAGACCAAAATCTGAGATTTCATTAACTCTCAAAATTGGGCCAAGGTCGACCCTGATCTATACAACTATTTAGTGTTTATCTAACAACAGGAGGGTGTGCCCATTAACTAGTCATGAGATGTAGCATTTGAACTCCCACTCATTAAATCTAATAGCTAACAAGAAGCTGCATCTTCCATATAACTTTATATTAGCCCATGCACAAATTAGTTTTTTTTTTTGTTAAGGATAACCATGCACAAATTAGTTGATCGTATAAATTAGAAAGCTCATGGTAGAATTATGGAACATCATATTAAAATCCCAAGGAGGGACTACTTCTCTTTATAAATACTAGGGCATATCCTGTGCTCCAAGGTACGGACAATTGTATTAATTGAATGTGACGAAATTTTAATCCAGTGTTTCTAGAGTCGCCCTATATAAAGGATATTTTTGCGGTCTGAAGGAGACGTCCTTCCGAAGGAGTGTCCTTCGACCAAGATGGCAATGCGTCCAATTTGTCAGTTAGGATAAACATGACTTTATCCGGAAGATCATCTTGTCCGATCTAATTAGGGATCGTAATGCTTAGCTATAAGCCGCTAACGATCGTTTGGTCACTTCGGTGATTCGCAGTTAACATAGACCGGATCTTACAGCGGCTTACACCAAAGAGTGGTGGCTTGACCAGAGAGAGTAGACTAGTAGGAGCTTACCTATAGATAGATATGATCCAGTTTGATAGGTGCAAAATATAAAAAGAACCGCGCTCGAAAGAGATGTCCGGAATGACTAAAAAGGGAGTTGTGGGTCGGATAGATCAAGTCCATTAATGGATTGATCTGCCCGACTACATAAAAGGGATGGGCCGGTTTTATAAATTGGATCAAATCTAGGAAAAAAGGGTAACCCGGATTTAGAAACAAAACAGTCTCCCTTTAATTAGTCGGAATTGTCCTCTACCTATATGCATTTTGACCGTCCCCTAAATCGGTCTAGATTTTTTTGTCTATCGTTTGGTGTCAAATACGTTGCAACTGCTTGAATTGGGGGTGGGAGAGAGTCCGACCCATTTTCATGGAAATCTCCCGATCAAGCCCATTAATGGGTTGATCTTTTATACACTAATTTGATCCAATTTATAGACTTGTAACCACAAAATTTGGAAATTATATTACATGCATGCGCGATTTTTGGCTTAATTTCAAAGATATTTAGATACTTTCATAATTCTTGAGTACAAATATATATATATATATACATAAATGTTCATTACTTGTCAAATGCCACAGAACTTCCCATATACATTTCAATAACATAAATGGAAATTGTTGGGCCTTTATACAAAATATTCAGATATAGTGAATTTCGTAACGCTTGTTAATCTCATATCACATTAATAAAATAGATTTCATTACTATTGTTCGATTATCAGGACTTATGATTTGCCGAAAATAAAATCAATTTCATTAAAAATTTGCCAAGATCTAACAAATCAGATAAATGAAAAAAAAAATCTCCAGAACGCTCTAAAATGTCCATCCAGATACAATGATTAGTCAGATGAAGTGAGCAAGTTATTTCATCCCACTTTCAACAAAAAAAAATTTATTTATAGGGGTAAGCAAAAACGGAACCAATCGACCAAACCAAACCAAACCAAGCCGAACCGCACCGATTGGTTTTAGGACCGAACCGCACCGATCGGTTTTAGGACCGAACCGCACCGATCGGTTTTAGGACCGAACCGCACCGATCGGTTTTAGGACCGAACCGATCATCGTCCGACTCGGTTCGGCCGAAAAACCGAACAACCCAAATCGGCTTGGTTTGGTCGCGGCTTGGGTTTCTAGAAACCGCTCAAACCGAACCGACCGAACTCTACGAAAAGAGGAAATAATAATTTTGTAAAGTTAATAAGGAAAAAAATTAGGAAAACCGTAATCAAGTCTTCCAAGTCTACAGTTTGTTCTCTTTCCTAATTGTTGTTGCCGGCTTCGTCAACCACAACATATTCAACTTGATTGAAAGGTTTTCAGAGGTAAGTATTCATTAATTTTCTATGTATCACAACTCATTCTTAGTTAGTAACTTAAGAATACAGATTTTGCATTCGCTTTTCTCCTTCTTTTTGTTGGTAATGGTGGAAAAATACAATGAATTTTTAATTTTTATTTTCGTTATATGTAATGGTGGAAAAGTATAATAATCTCTTAATTTTTATTTTTCGTGTATGCATTGAAATGAATAACATTAGTTTACCATTTTATCTAAATTGTCTTCGGTTAAACCAATCAACCGAACCCAACCGAGCTGAACCAAACCAAGTCGAACCATGTCGGCCGACCAAATGATCGACTCGACTTCGACCAACAACTTAGTCAAACCGCCACTTATTGGTTCGGCTTCGGTTCGAATCAAAATCGAAAAAATCTGACCGTTGCTCACCCCTAGTTATTTGATCCCAAATATTCACCAATTAATAATTTTAATAGGGCTACTTTGCCCGATAAACATGTCCAGAAATTGCACCTTAAGGATAATTTACACATGACGTCTTTTTTTTTGGAAATCAAACTTCATTTAAAGGCTAATGAGAATTACATCATGAAGTTTGAAATAACAAGACACAACCAAAATCGGACACACAAGACAAGTTATGCCCACTTGGGGTGTCTCTAGAGCTGCCTAATCTAACTGGTGGGCTACTTCTGGTGCAGTCGCCACTAACCATCTAAGGGTAGTTTTATAACCGATGCTTCTTTCACCTTCTTCTCTACTCGCCATCAATCGTTGGCGTGCAGATCTCTGGTTTGCACCTCTAAATCCGGTACATCGGTAGAGAGAGTTATAAGTTGATGAAGAAACTCTCAGTAGTGGTCTATGATCAAAGCACTCGGAACTGAATAAAAACGAAAGGGTCCTAAAGACCAACAAAACAGGCCCTAAAGACCAACAAAGAAACATAACCTTTATTGTACTAAGTAAATAGAAAACAAGTAACTCTCTCTTCTCTCTTGCTCCGCATCACTAACTGGATTGATCTTAGATTCTGATCTAACTTCTATGATGTCTAACTTTGAGGAGTAGACAATATTGAAGGATATTATGCTGCATGCTTGGCTAATTGCTTCAGAGAAGTGGGAGCAAGTACTGCTCAAATGCAGAGATTAATACAAGAACTGATACATGTCGGTCGGATTTGAATTGTTCACGGATTGTTTGGGTCACTTTTTGTCAACCAAGAACTGACACATGACGTCTTCTTGACATCCCTAATTTGCCTTGTTCGGATTGTTTGGTCACTTTTGTCAATCAAGTAGCTTATTCCGAATAATCTTTGTTAGGAATTTCTTTTTTACTTTTAGGTATAGAATCATGCCAAATTTTGTGCCAAGGAAGTCTCCTGATTAAAGAAGACTAGGTTTCTGTAGATCCCTCTTGACTACGTCGGTAGATCGCATTTTATATGAAAGAAGAAAGGTAATGATGGTTAAAAGAAATTATGGAAAAGAAGAAAGAAGATAAAGATAAGAGATGGCGGCAAGTTATTTAGAAGTTACGGAAGGGAAAGAAAAATGAGAGTTTTTTTTTTTGTTGAGAAAGAAAAATGAGAGTTGGTAAGAGAGATTTTAACGGATTTAATTGTTGACACTAATACCTATCTATGTTGACTCGATTTACACGAAAAAAGATTTTATATCATTCGTTAGATGTAATCTTTATCAAATTCCCGATAAAAACGGACGGTCAGACTTAAACTTCATGTAACCGATTGAGTTTTTTTTAATATATAGGATTTTTTTCGCTTATTGAGACCTGAAGTGTCTTCTTTGGATCAAATTGAAACTATTCCATACAGGTGTCATAATGTGCTTTAAAAAAAGAACACCTATTGGATGTTTCAAAGTCATCCCAGCAACATCAGACATTGAGCCTGAAAGATTTATTGCATAAATGGAGAATGTGGTAAACATGTAAGTGTCATGAAAACTTTATTGATAAATTAACAAAATATGATATTGATACATATAGGGAATGAATAAGTTCATAACCTTAAAGGTGGAAAGCCTTCAAGAACCCCTTTAGATTTTAGAGTTTGTGACTCTTGCTTTTCTTTGTTTCGGGTTCTGATGGGCTGCTCCATCAGATCTGGGTCCGTTGTCTTTGTGTTCCCCGTAATTTATAATTTTAGGGTTACTCCACCCTGTTTTGGTCCCCATATACGTTTCAAATTTAACGATACATTTATCAGGGTTTCGGAACCTATGGTTCATCAGATAACTCGAGCACTATGTAAGAAATAGATTTCATCAACAAGTAATAGCTAACTAGAAATCAACAATACTGTGATTTCCTTTACATAAAAAAGAAAACTATAAGAACATATAGCAAAAGATTATAAAGTTCACATTGAGATCAGAGGATTGATTTACTGACAAGAGTATTTCTTCTAAACCTTTAAAACTACCTGATCTTGCCATGAAATTTTTCTCTTCCTCGATCTATTTGCCCCATCTGTTATTTCCCTACATACAGATAAATTTACATCATTTTGTTGCTGCTGTTCACTACTTCTATTAATCGAGTAGTTCTTTGGTTTTCTCTCAGCTTCCATCGGTTCACCAGTGATCTGGAATTCATCTACTTCTTCGTCCCCATTCTGCAATAAAACCGAATAGAATCAGAAATCCAGAACAACCCATAGTACAAACAAAACACTAAGTAGTTAGGATAGGCCGATCGGCCGGACTAATTCATGGATCAAATCAGGTTCACAGATAGCACAAACTGATCACTTGTCGAACCCTCGAGTAAGTTGTTGTATAACAAACTTCGAATTCTCGGAGTTTAAGTTGACCTATTAGAGTAGAGTTTGTGACTTGTTCATAATGTGTGTGTGTGTGTATATATATATATATTTGAGCAGTTGGACTAGCACCGAACCCAATCCCTAAGTAACTGGTCGACCAGATCGGAATATAGCAGGATAGCCAATCATGTGACGGTCCCAATCTTGACTTCTTAAATATGTGTGCGTCTTTAGTAGTATACATATTGATACATATGGTTATACATATGAGTTGGTGAAAACTCGACCGAGATACTCAGCTCAGGTCTGTGGAGATAAGGGATCAGGGCGTCAGGTCAACTCGTGCCATGTCCAATCCCGAGTTGATCCCCGCTCCAACTGCTTAGCAAACAATACAAGTAAAACACAAGATCAAAATTTATTCGTCCACTTACAGATATCTGATTCAAATCCAAAACTGGAGTCGGATTTGGCAACCGAACAGCATCTCTGCGGATTTCAGGAGCTTGTTGTCGAACGATATCTCTACGGATTTCAGGAGCTTGTTGTCGAAAAGTATTTCTACGGATTTTAGGAGTTTTTTGTCGAACTGTATCTCTAACGATTTCAGGAGCTTGTTGTCGAGTTAGATTTTGCTCCATTGAAGGGGTTGCCGGTGATTGATTTCTCATTAAAAATTTGTATCTTCGCCTCAAAAAGCTGAAAATAAGAAAAAACAAACCCGAATCTTAGAACTAGTTTTCTGTGCTTTTCTGATTGGCAACAAAACAATCATAATGACAAAACTAGATAATACATAAGAACATACAAAATCTATTTTTTTTCCTCCTAAAACAACATAACCAAGAATCTTAATTTTGTTCTAACATAATGAAACCTAAATTTGTTTCATAAAGAACTCAACAAAACCTAATTTTCTACTTCAAAAACACAAACAAATTCTGAAATTATAGATAGAACATACCGGACTTCAGCCAAGAGAGTTAATTTCTTCTCTTTTGCAATCTGTAATCTCTGCTTCTTGGCCTCTGTTTCCTGTTGAAAGAATTGTTATATTAGAATAGATCAAAATACCAAAACTTGAAAAACATTCAAAGAATCTGACTGCAAACCCTAATCAGCATACATATATAGAACAAGAAATAACAAAAAACCCAGAAAAATTCTACAAATCTAAAACATACCCATGATTCAAAAATATGAAATAAAGAAAACCCCTAAAAAAAGATAAGAACTTGATAGATCTCTTACCTTCTGCAATTCAATGAAATCTTGCATAAGACTTTGATGTTTATTAAACCTAGCTTTGGCCTGATCGTTATAAGCATAAGGAGAAGAAGAAGAATCAATTGAAACCCCTTTCATCTTCTTCTTCAACATCGTATATCAGAGAAGGAAAATCGAAGAAGAAAACCAGAGATCTGAAAGAAAAGGAAAAGCGAGAGAGAGGAAAGAGAGAGAAAAAAAGAAAAACTGTATTACTCTGTGTGTAATTGTGACCTAAACAACCCAAAAAGGGGCATATAAATCGGAAAGATTAATCTTTATGAGAGGGTTGAAAACTTTGATAGGAAGAGAAAGGATTTTTTGGGAGGTTGCAGAAGGGTAGTTGAGGAAACTTGGTAGTATTATATAGTATATTAAAGGGGTTTGGTTGGAAGACATCTTTCCTTGTTTCTCTTCTCCTATTCTTTCCTTGTTTTCTTTTTCGTTTTCCAATCTCAAATAAATTTTGGTCCAGCTGGGCCATTGAGCAAAGCAACATTTTTAGACAGAGAAAGAGTTTAGTAATATAGAGAGAGAGAAAGAGAGAGAGATTGATGATGAATGATGGTGTGTTTGTTTGGGGTTGTGGATGGTTTAAGATGGAGGGAGTCTTTGAAGGATGTGCTTTTATGGCTATCCTCTTTCTCACTTTCTTTCTCTCTCCTCCTCAGTATTTCTATCTAACTTCTCTTCCCCCTTTTGTCTTTTGGTTGAAGTTTTTGATGGGTGTATGTAACATGATATCTAGAATCTGTTTGCCTCTCTACTACATTCAATAACACCCTTTTATAATTAGGTGGAATGGGAGATGACCTAATTTTTATAATTACTTTATTACCCTTGTCTTAGGGTTAATTTTCAAATGACTCCTATAATATGAACAATTCACCCAATTGGCTCCCATTGTGTGTAGCATCTCTTTTGCACCCCCAATATCTGTTTGTCAAACTTAACAACCAGTAGTTTTTTTCTTTATTTTGTTCGTTTCGCCCCCCCTAATTAGAGATCAACTCGCAGTTTTAGCCTCCACAAATGTTTGGTAGTTCGATTTGGCCTCGTAGGGCTAAAATAACAACTTTTTTCTGGAAGTTTAGGGGCCAAAATGGAATTCTTTCTGGAAAACATTAAAGCCACCTCATATCTCCCTCTTTCCTTCACTTCATCTCTCTCGCCACCTCATCGTCTTCCTCAACGAAGGTAGTCGGGCGACCAGATGTTCCAACGACTTCAAACTTAAAAAAAAGTATTTTTTTATTCTTCTTCCTCCATTTATCTTCTTCTTTCTTCATCATCATCGTCTTTTTCTTCTTCTTCTCCTTAATTTTTCTTCTTCCTCATCCTCTTCATTTTCCTTCTCCTCCTCCTCCTCCTCCTCCTCCTCCTCCTCCTCCTCCTCCTCCTCCTCCTCCTCCTCCTCCTCCTCCTCCTCCTCCTCCTCCTCCTCCTCCTCCTCCTCCTCCTCCTCCTCCTCCTCCTCCTCCTCCTCCTCCTCCTCCTCCTCCTCCTCCTCCTCCTCCTCCTCCTCCTCCTCCTCCTTCTTCTTCTTCTTCTTCTTCTTCTTCTTCTTCTTCTTCTTCTTCTTCTTCTTCTTCTTCTTCTTCTTCTTCTTCTTCTTCTTCTTCTTCTTCTTCTTCTTCTTCTTCTTCTTCTTCTTCTTCTTCTTCTTCTTCTTCTTCTTCTTCTTCTTCTTCTTCTTCTTCTTCTTCTTCTTCTTCTTCTTCTTCTTCTTCTTCTTCTTATAATTCTTCTTATACTTTTTCTTTTCTCCCTTTTCTTCTCTCCCAGAGATCTTCTGAACCAGACCTTTGAGATCTTCGAACCAGACCTTCAAAGGTTTGGTTTGTTCACCATCGAGGATCTAGTTCGTTCATCAGATCTGATGAACCAGACCAAACCTTTGCAAGGGTGGTTCGAAGATCTCAAAGGTCTGGCTCAAAAGATCTCCGGGAGAGAAGATAAAGGAAAGAAGAAAAAGTAAAAGAAGAGGAGGACGAGAGTCTAGTTCGTTCATCAGATTTGATGAGAGGGGAGGGAGAGGAAAATAAAAAGAAAGAAAAATAAATAAATCAAGATTTCTTTTTTCTTAGGTTGGAGGTTGCCTAAAAATTTTGGCCGGACAATGACCTCCACTGGAGAAGATGGTGTGGTGGAGAGATGAAAAAAATAAAATGGAGGAGAAAGAACATTAAGAATCTAGCTTGATATGAAAGATTTAAAGAACTCAAAGTCTTTTTTGAGGAGATGGAATGAAGTGGACGAGAGATAAACAAATGATGTGTCCTTTATGATTTTAATTATTTTGAGAATTAATTCTATTTCGGCCCCCAAGGTTATTTATTGAATCTAAAAACAAATAGTCGTTAGAGGTAAAAACAAAATGTCAGACACTTATGGGGCCAAAAAATGAGTCGGTCTCAAATTGGGGGCTCAAACGAATTAACCAATAAATAACTAGCGGAACCGGAATTAATATGAAGGGGTATTATAGTAAGATGACATGAAATAGAGTTTTTCTTCGGTCTGTGTTGAAAATGTCACCTAGGGCTAAAAGGATACTCATCATATTCACACGGAACTACAACTACTGCTGAAGCCTGAAGATAAGAAAAAAAAAAATGCAAAGCTGATCCTACTACTGGTCGAAGGTGTTTTGTAGACTCTTTCTTAATGTAAAACCTGTTGCTGTCATTTCATGACTCATGAGAGAGAAAGAGAGACTTTTGCTTTTTGGTTGAACTACTAATTGAAAACAAAATGGGTTTTGATCTATCTACAACAATTCAATTGTAGAGAGAGAAACCAAAGAGAATTGGGTTTTCTTTCCTTATCTTCAATAATGGCAAGATGCCTTTTCTTTTGTCGCTCACGTTTCCCTTTCTCTCTTGCTCATTAATTTAATGTTTTCTTTTTTACGTTTTAGTACTACTGAACTGAAGTAGATAGACATGAACCATTTGAAGGAGAATAAAAAGCTAAGAGGAGGAGAAAACACACCAAGAAATATTAAAAGGTCAGTCGCGTAAAACTAAATAGTTTCCAGTGTCAAAATTTGATAAAAAATCGGTCAATTTAGTTTGACAACTGTATTTTGTAAGATGTTATAGAGAAATAAAAAACCCTCCACCTCACCTCACACTCTCTTTCCACCTCACCTCTCTCTCTCCCCACCATTCTCTCTGTCTTCTCCGACTAGGTCGCCGGCCGGAAAATTTTCCAGCCGGCGACTATAAAATAAAAAAGATTCACCCTCTTTCTTTCTCTCTAGAAACTCCGGCGAAGGGAACTCTTCGTCGGAGTTCTGGTCTGTTGAAGAACAAAATTGGATATAAGAAGTTCGTTATATTTGCATATTCTTCTAACTCACAATCCACTTGTGACCCTGTGGATTGATAGACCTAAGGCACCAACTCTTGTGTTCATCTTTCATTAAAAAAAAAAAACTCTTGCGGTCATCTATGTCGTCTTTCTTATTATAGGCTTATCAGAATTACACAAAAGTTGTCCTAGTTATAACGATTATTTAGAAAACAAACAAACTGTCAAATAAACACACAAACAAAAGATAGTATATCCTAGTAACTCTTGAAATGTCAAGAATATGGATCGATGTCCAACTGACCGATTTGCAATCCAAAAAAACGTCTTAAATTTGACCTGATCCGGTTACTTATTTTCGTCATGATCTTAAAGGGATTGTTATCAACATAAAGCATGTATCTTAAAGTCAGTTTTGGCGAGAGGGCTAAGAGATGACTAAGTGCTAGAATTTTAGTCAACTACAAATACAAATTTTTTTGAGCAATCTCTGTAATCTTGTTCTTTCATAGTAAAAGTCATCGCACCATTGTTTGTTGTGGAATACGTTTCACTAACCGAACCACACAAGTCTTTTCATTCATGTGATTGTTTACTTCCATTATTGTTTTTTCGTGGTTTGCTTGTGTTATTAGTCACAACAATAACATAGTGACAACCTTAAAAGAAAGGTTCATTTTAACAGACAATTCATTGATGAATAAATTATGTTTGGAAATCAAATATATTCAACTTAAGATACAGAGCTATGGAGAATTGATGTAAAAATCCACCATGAAAGACTAATTTGAACCTCTCCTGCACCAAATACAACATTTTAAACCAACTGAATTAAGATATTTCATCTTAAACTGAACAAATCTTTTCCTTTCTTTCGATCAAATGGAAAAGATACTATTTACGAAGAACATAAATAAACAAAGAAAAATGAAAATACTCCGAAAGGAGCCAATTCACGGTGCTAAATAAATCACCTCAACCGGAACTCCGTAGGTTTCATTTTCTACTCGAGCTTCAAGTTTGCATCTGATCTTCAAGTTGGCAAACTGACCGTTGAGTTCTTTACTTAACAATGTCTATGATCTAATATTACATTCGAAGATTAAATCGTCGATTTAGAACTCTAGGTTGGCAGAAAACAGTCTGACTAGCAAACACGCCCGAATTAAACGAACTTCTCTATAACACTTACATGAAAGACTTTTGAGAAAATATAATTACTATAAGATGAGGATGATGCAAGGAGTTCGACTCGGTCACCTTCTTCTGGCTTGAGATGAATAAAATTAAAACTGATGTCCAGATCGGTTGTTTTGGAAGAGCATTTACTTCCATTACCAAAAACAAAATCCAGATAACCCAATTATCAAAATTTAATGGCGTACTCACCTTACAAAAAAGTGGCAGAAATGACCCTTGAATGAGGAGTACCCTCTGTCTTTAACATATGATACAAGTTACGTACCTAAAGAGGAATTGTGAGTCTCGTGACCAGTACTTGGTAAGAACTTCATGGTTAACTTCACAAATAAAACTGCTTAAGTTCCTAACTCTTAAGAATCACGAGATGCTTGATTCTTGACTATGTAAAACTCGGTTGAGATAACCAAACTTCTCAAGAAACAAAGAACAAATTGAACCAGATAATACTCTTCCTAAGCTCTACTACGAGGTCATATATTATGAACATAGACATAAGGAAAAGAAAATTAACCAATAAAGAAGATAACCTAAGTTTTGTGCTTTACCTTCTCTAGTGAAACCCCCTCGATACTTCACTTCTGATGTTGATACTGATTCTATAAGTCACCTTGAGTGGACATTTCGATATAATTTCTGCAGCACCATATTTCTTTGCATGGTAATAAGAAAAGTAAATAGTTCAAACTGTTCAAGGAAAAAAACAGATAAATAATCGAGAATCGAGATGTTAAAAGTACTGAAGATTTCAATCTAGTTTCTGCAGCACCATATTCCAACAATCAGAAATGTATCTCCAAAGACTATGACACAACATGATAATCTAGATTATAGAGGCCCGTAAGAAGGGCTGAATAGCTACCAACAATCGAAAAACACATTTGATATTAAATTCGCAAATGATCTAATTCGACATTGGTTTAAGTAACTAGGGAACAAACAACCTTCACTTTCTTTCTCGGGTGGTTCTGAGGATTCTATCAGAATTATTATGATCAAACACGGACGTAACCACATCTTTTCATACATATATGTAACTTTTTGCTCTTCAGGAAATCCAGCATTTACAGTTAATTAATGACATAAATATACATATACATTTGGAGTTTTAAGTATGGGACATTGCACCTGATCTCATAACCTTCTCTGTTGGGCGTTGGCTCAAAGATTTCAGACATACTCTCACCGAAGACCATAACGATCAGTCTATTCCAACTCCATGATGACTCTAGGGCTTGAGGCCATTGTAGGGACTCTTTCTCCATCCTCTTTGACAATCAACATGGTTTATATTTTAAACCTCAAAACAAACATCTTGGACATCTCGAATCAGTTCCAAGCTGGTAGGGTTCTCTTGGTTATGAATTTGAAATTCATCCATCACGCCATCTCTTACATAGCATCTTCAAGAGGAATGATTTCAAAGTAATATAAGTAAATGAAAAAATATATAAAATCCTCAAGAGAAATAATGACATTTAACTTTGAAACAACTATCCTAAACAAAATATATAAACTATTCCATGATGTCAAAAAGAACTGAATGATGGAAAGGCATAGCACACCGAATTCAAATTGTAGATGGACCAAGTAGTTGGGACCATCCGATCCACCCGAGTAACTCATGGATGGGATCAAGATCAAGGGTAGCTCGAGCTGATTCACCCGAGTAACTTATTGGGGTTTAATTTGAAATAGCTCGAGCTGATTCACCCGAGTAACTTATTGGGGTTTAATTTGAAATACTAAAGTAGAGTTGTGTGTGTGTGTGTGTGTGTGTGTGTGTGTGTGTGTGTGTGTGTGAAAACTCGGTTAAAACTAAGCCAAGTTACTCGGCTCCGATCTGTGGGAATCAGGGATTGGCCCCGCCCAAACCCAAGAGGATCCCACTCCCAACAGCTTACTTTTGATTATAAAACAATTCATGGTTCCAGATCGCTAATCAAACGCCATTTTTGTGTCTCAACTACAGAGTTAATAAAAAAAAATGTACCTACTTCTCAAAACTAATTAGGAAGCTGAGCAAATGTTCCTTTGTTAGGGATGCAACCACCAACCCTCATCTTCTTATAAACCGCATATGCACGATCAGGATTGCCTGACATACTATAACCTCGAATAAGAGCATTATATGTAAATACATTAGGTTCAAACCCCTTAAGTTGGAGTTCTTCATACATTTCTCCCGCTTCGTCTACCATTCCAACCTTCCCCAGATTGAGTATTAAAGAATTATACGTGTACAGATCAGGAGAAATCCCTCTATCTTGCATCTCCCTCATTAGACCAAAAGCTTCCTCTAACCTCCCACATCTCCCAAGCCCATTTATCATAAGGTTGTAAGCAATTACATCAGGATCAAGGCCCGCTAGCTTTAGTTCCTCGAAGTACTTCAGAGCATCATTCACTCTACCCACCATGCAGAGGCTATCGACAATTACAGAGTAGGATTTCAAATCTGGTCTAATGCCCTCTTTTAGCATCCTCTTGAATAAATCACAAGCGATATCGATTTCTCCCATCTTCCCGAACCCATTTATTAGAATGTTATAAATAGCACAATTGGGTTTGCATCCATATTCCTGCATTTGCTCGAAAAGTTGTTTTGCTTCTTCTAATTTTCCTGATTTTGACAGGCCATCTATAAGAGGGCCAAAGGTACAAGGGGTTGGATGGAAGTCTCTACTCACAAGATCATAGTATAAATCTACGGCTTCATCTAGTTTATTTGACTTGACGAGGCCAGATATGACTATGTTATGAGTTATTGTGTTTGGTTCACAACCCTTCGAGATCATCTCTTCTTTTAGCTCAAAAAGTTTGTCAGTTTTCTCAGTCTTACCGAGGGCATCAAGTAATATATTGTATGTCTTAACATCAGGAGCACAGCCAGAATCCTTCATCTCTTCAAACAGGTACCAAGCTATGTCAGTAAATTGGGTTTCAAGTAGACTGTCAATTAAAGGATTATATGCTTCAAGCGTTGGTCGAACTCCATATTCCTTCGTAAATTTCTCAAATAATTTATAAGCATCTAAAGATTTCTTAGACTTGCATAAATACCGAATTATGACACAGAGCACAGAGTCATTCTGACATAACCCTGTAGATACGACGCTTTCTGCAAACATAAAGGATTCATCAATTCCAGCTTCACCTAAAATCCCTCCCATAAGAGCTTCCCAAGAAGATCTATCAGTTTGATCCTTGGCACGAAGGAAAAAGTTTTCCGTGATTCTCAAGGCATCCTTAATTCGCCTATGTTTTACAACACAAGGAAGAAGAGTGCATAAAGTTATAAAATCGGGAGAAATCGTTTTCTTCATCTGATGGAAGATCCAAAAAGCATCATTAACTCTATTCTCTTTAACTAAACCATATATGATCGTATTGTAGGTCGAAGCATCAGGCCAACAATCCTTTGTTGACATTTTATAAAGAATCTTCAAAGCCACATCCACCTGACCGGCTTTGCAGAGACAATCTAGAAGCGTGTTATATGTCATAGTATTTGGAAAGCAACCATTCATATCCATTCCTTGAAATAAGCCCACGGCTTTTTGGACTTTGCCTTCTTTTCCTAACCCAGCTAATAATGTATTGTAGGTTATAACTGTTGGACTAAGCTTCATCTCCTTCATTCTATGATACATTTTCCAAGCTTCATCAGCCCGATCGGCTTTGTAAAGCATGTCAATCAATGTATTCATGGTAATCTCATCGGGATCACACCCACTTTCAGTCATCTCAGAGAACAACTTAATGGCTTCATCTACTTTTCCTGCCTTACTATAACACTTAATCATCATATTATAAGTTATAGAATCTGGAGCAGGACCACCGTTCTTAAGTCCATTAAGAACTTCAATGGCAGTACTAACTCTTCCTAACTCTGCAAGACTATACAAATAAACATTGCATGCAACAATATTAGGAACGATCCCCTTACTTTTCATCTTCTCAAAGGTATCGAGAGCTTTGTCGGGCTCTCCATTTTTGCCATGGTAATCGATAAAAAGTATATATGTATACGCAGTTGGTTCAGGACCCTGAGATTCCATGTCGTTAAAAATATTTAACGCTTCAATATATCTATTTACTCTCAAAAGACCCGATATTAATGTATTATATGTGTGGAGATTTGGAAAAATACCCTTACTTCTCATGATATCCAATGTATCAAACGCTTCATCGATCTTCCCTCCTTTGCATAGTGCGTCAACCAATATTGTAAAAGTCACCACATCGGCAGTGTAACCGTCCGATTCCATTTCCTTCCAAAGTTCTTGTATCGAATCCAAATCCCCATTATCACTAAACTTGTTCAGTAGTGTAATATAAGTTACCTGGTCAGGTTTGTGATTGATAGATTTTTTCATCTTTAGAAACAATTCTTTAGCAGTTTGATTCCTACCGGCATTACAAAGAGCATCAAGGAGAACTGTATAAGTAACAACATCTGGTCCACATCCTTCCTCTTCCATTCTTCTTAGTATTCCATAAGCTTCATCGATTTTCCCTGCCCTGCCAAGAATCCTAATACAAATGGTATATGTATAAATATTTGGTCTTAAACCCAAACTTTCCATCTCTCCCAATAAACCCATTACGGTTTCTGTATCCTTTATCTTTCCTAAAGCTACCATTAATGCAGAATAAGTTTTTAAGCTAGGTTTTAGTCTCTGAGAGACCATCTTTCTGTAAACCTCCATAGCTTCTCTTCGAAACCCGGATTGTAGAAGCAAATGAATCAAGAAATTATAGGTGAAAGCATTTAGAATAAACCCTGCTCTACTCATTTGATCGAGTGCGAAAGGAGCTTTTCGAAGCCCTCCCCTTACATGAAGAGCCTTGAAAATTGTTAAAAAAGTCTGTAAATTCCTCTTTATAATTTGCTTCTGCATTAAATCGAACACGATAGCCATATCATCCACCCTTCTATGAACTCTTAAGAACTCAAGCATGTAGTTACAGGATTCAGTAGTGTGGATAATGTTGGGTTGTTGAGCAATGGATTTAAAGTAAGACAAAGCTTGAATTGGGTCAGATATTGATTTAAGAACCCTAATAACCTCATCTGAATCCAACCCACTTTTTGATTTCTCCTCAACCCCAATATCCAATGAACTTTTCACAGAAAATCTACAAAACCCCATTTGTTTTCTTCTAATTTTCTTCCAATTTCCAAAATACCCATTTGGTAAAACCTTCACATTTCCAAATTTTCTTCTTCTTATAGACTGGTAATCATTTAAAAATGTTGGTTTACAGTCATATTGAACACTAAACCTCAAATTACAAGTGCAAATGGATGAGGAAGAGATTTCAATCATACCCATTAAATAAAATTGCAGAGAATCATAAACTAAACAAGAATAAATTCATTCATGATAACTAATTAATATTCTAATTCCATAAGGAGTATGAGAAAAATGCTATAGCCAATCTTCTTACCTTCTCTCTCAATGAAAGTGAAAACAAACTGAAACAGAGCTTCTCTGGTAATGGATAAATGAGTCAAGAACTATTTGAGCATTTGAATTGTGAAAATGGGGTTTTGGGGTTTGGGTTCTTGGGGTTGTGGTCTCTAATGGGTTCTTTTGATTTCAAGTGAAAATATCTGTAAACTCGCCTTCTTCCATTTTCACACCCATCTTATCTTCTATTGGGGCAACCCAGTCAAAATTTGGAAATAAGATTTGAAATAAGGGGTATAATCGTCAGTATAAAATATAGTCGAATATAGATATTTGTGATAAGCCCCTCTTTCACTGAAAAATCCTCTCATCTCTTCTCTGTTTATACCTTCAAGTCTCCTTCAATGGCGTCGACGAGTATTCTAACTGCTTCGGTTTCTAATTTGCATTGTGATAGAAGAAACCCTAGTTTATCTTCAATTTCTCTATGTAAAGTTACCACCTTTTCCATCACATCTCTTCAATTTATGCTATATATGAATATGTCACTTTTCCCCAATTTGTTTGTAGCTAGTTACCTGTTTGATTAATGTGTTTAGGGTTTCTGTTTATCATCTAATTTGCCAAATATGACTTCCCCAATTTCTTAAAACATATTTAAGTTGGTAAAGATTTGAAATTTTGAATGGTGGTTTACATTTATTGAAATTTTGCTTTTTGTTAACCAGGTATAGTTATTGTTGTGTTATTAAGATTGATATTTTTTCTGTTCATGGCTTCAGATCTATATGAATGAGTATTTTAGTAAAATTATGTGAAATGGTTAGTAGGTCAATGAAGGATTTTGAGGTTGAAAGATAATGGTTTATTCATGAAGTGTTAGGATTTCCATTTTGCATAAGTTCATGTTGAACTAGCTGTAGAATTCATGAAGATTGTGATACGGTTAAACCCTAGTTGCTTGCTTCATGTTACGCCACAAGCTTGACTGCTGGAGAAAAGTTCGATGGAAATTTTCATCGAGAAATACTATAACCTTGAGATTGCGATTAATGGCATGCCCACATTTAAGTACTCAATCGACGTAGTTGCTTTGAGTTGGAGGTAAGTTTATATTGCTAAGGAGGTTCATCAATAGGGTTTACAGTTTAGGGTTTATCTAAAAAGCTCTATGACCAAATGATCGTACATTTTATTCTTCCTTGAATGTGATATCTTCAAATTAAACATAGGGGTTTTCTTCATACTTGAAGGCCTTTTACCTTTTTACTTAAAAAGGTGTGGAAGTTCTTCTGTAGAAATTTCGTTGGATGAACCGACGAGCCTCATTCTCGATTTGGCATTTCCTATCTCTTCTCATTTGTCGTTTGTTCCATTATTTATACTGATCGTTACTCATTTCGAAGTTAACAGTTTCCTCGAAAGTCGATTTTACTTGTATGAAATGAATCTTTGTGCTTGGTTTCAGGTAGTAAAGTAAACCTAAACACAATTGCTGTTGGTTTGCCAACTCTGTCGTGGTCGGGTAGGAAACTTGGGAATACTAGAAGAACTCTTCATGTTTATAGTTTATTTGGAGGAAAGAAGGAAAATAATGGGAACAGTGACGATGCGGCCTCAAAGGTACGCTAATTTATTCTTTATTTCAAAAAGGGGTACTTATATATGAAAAAAAAATCTATCTCTTGAATCGATCTAGTATTGGCACATATTATTGGTTTTGGTATTTAAAAAGTTTGTGTTGTTGTTTATATGTGTAAACAAACCGTGTGCTTTTGTTGATTATTTTCTTTTGATTTCCTTGGTTTAATATATATTATAGATAACGGGAGTAGTAAAATGTTTGAATCGTTGGTTCTGCAGAATTTTCGCACTAACATAAAAAATTTGGGTCGTTGGTGCTGACTATAGGCAGGAATCTTGGGAAATTTGGGAAACATGGGAAATTTATTTGAGACTGTTAAAAAGGCACAAATGGTTGTCCAAGTTGAAGCAGTCCGAGTACAGAAAGAACTTGCTGCGTACGTATAATTTATCCTATCTTGATAATCTGATCTTAGAATGCCTGCATTCTGAATACCCCTAACTTTCGCCTTTCTTGAATTCTTTCTGCTTTTCAGAGCAGAGTTCGATGGTTATTGTGAAGGTGAACTAATAAAGGTATGTTTTTGCCGGAAATTTTATTTTATCAAATTGAATTTCACCTCCCATTTGAGAATTTCTTAGCTTTTCTTATTGACTTTAACAGCATAAACATAGTAAATTACAAAGAGACTAGTCTGAACTCTGAAGTGGAATTAAGTATAATATTATTCCACTAATCAAATTAAATAAAATCTCCAAAACCATTAGTTCTAAGAGCCCCATTACCCTATAAGGAATATCTTTGGCTCCTTGTGTTTGCTGCATCTATTATACTTCATGGAGTGTTTCTCTAAGATTGTTGTGGCTTCCTCAAGGACATTTTTTTTTACTTTTACGTTGTTTAGCAGAAGATTCCATGGTTAGGGCAATTTTTCTTCTAAATTTACTCTTATGAAGTGATTTGAAAGAATATGATAGAAAAAAGACATGTCTTTTGCCAGGTAACACTCTCAGGGAACCAACAACCTGTACGCACGGAGATCACAGAAGCTGCCATGGAGTTAGGACCAGAAGTAAGTGCAGTTCAATTTTTTCTTCTCTTTTTGTTGAATTTATATGGTGGTACTTTATTTTCAAAGGTTTTGGATGATCTTATATTCTCCTTGTCGTTTTATCAAAAAACCTATTGCGATTTGGTTTTATTTTTATATATTTATAGATTAGACAATATGGACTTTAGGAAGGAATTATTTAACTCACCTTTCGTATCCTATGAAGAACTCTAAATGATTCAATTAAACGACTTCAAATCCCCCTCAACTCTCAAGGATTTCGAGTTCCTCTATTTTGGAATTCGTTTATGAATCCGGTTATATATCACCTTGTTTTTGTACTCCTTCGAAGTACAAATGCATCCTACCAAATGGGTTCTCAAAATTTATCATGTTTTCCGTCAAATCGAACTAGAGGATTCTACTGCACTACATAATATATATATAAATGAGAAATCAACTAGCTAACGCGTCCTCTTGATATTCCTTCAAATTTGATTGATAGTGTCTCATCTTTTTTCCTGACTTGTAAACCCATTTTAGCATTCTTAAACTTGAAATTTTCCATTCTAAAGTTAAAACCCGTATTGGTATGTCATACCAGAGATGCCATATTCTTTCCTAAGGAATCCTATAACGTCTATACTATATTTGCAGAAACTATCTCTCTTGGTGACGGAAGCATACAAGGATGCTCACCAGAAAAGTGTTGTGGTAAGAATATATGTCTCATTTTGTAGAAACATGATGCACCAGACACAAACACAAAAACAGATACAAACACTCACATTGACCACCCGCCGTCACCACTAGAAACCATTCTGAAATTCGTGGAGTTTGATTATTTCTTACTTTTATGTATAATTTTTATCAGGCGATGAAAGAGAGGATGAGTAATCTTGCACAGAGCCTGGGAATGCCACCCGGTCTATAAGTGAAGGTTTATACTGATGATGATAATGGTGATGGTGATGCTTTTTTTCTGAAACACTTCGAAGGCTGCTGTTGTTAAGACGGTAATAGAGCTGCTGCTGCTGCTGCTATTCTTCAATTCTGCATACTAATGGGTCTGAACTTGTCATTCACATGTCCTCAATATTACTAGTATTAGCAATTGAGTTTATTTCTTGATAAAGAGATATTCAGAGCCTACATATATTTACTTCAATGTATTTTATTTTTCATATGTTTCCTTTTCTTTCTCAACTATTATACCACAAGATTCTAATCCAACAGGCAACAACAATGTTGACTCTCCCTTGGATCCATGATTAAGGCCATCCGTTCGATCCAAATTCTTGGTGTATGAATAGCTTGAAGTGCCCCTGTGACATTTTACTTCCAATAGTTGAAAAATGAAATTTACTCAGACCTTGAGCTTAATTCGGGTTTCCTCGTGATAACTCAATGTCTTACATGAACTACCTATTCGTTGATGGCACGATCTGTTCATTTGCTTCTATATATTTCATTTCTCATAGGAAAAGGAAGAATTCCCCTTCACCTAATTTGTTCTCACATTGGAATAGTTTCGGGGCAATATATACTACAAAAATCTGTTTTTATTCGTCTATAAACTTACGAAAATGATTATTTTAACATATGAAAAGATCACTTTTACATTAACCCATCTTTAGATCATGAAGTGAGAACTCTACCATACCATTATTATGTACTAATCTATCAAGTCTTATGGTTTCTGGAACTGGAATAAGCTATCACAATTCAACCCTTGCAAATCTTGTGTATTGTGAAACCCTAGAAAATTCAGGGGGCCATTATCCACAGTTTCTGAACTTCTGACAATGATAAAAACTTGTGTTTTTTGGAGGAAATGAATGACAAAAATAAAACCAAAAGGTGTATGTATATGTGTGCATTGAGGTGCGGTCCACATATAACCTACCCCTTAAATGTATGACAAATACACCCCACACTTTTCACCTATGCAGAGAGTGGGTGCATGCATGAAATTTTTCCCAACACTACTCTATCTTTGCCTTCTCCTCCATCATCTTCTTCATCTTCTTTAAGCTCTCAACAAAGAATTCAAGAGGTTTGTAAACACTAATTTATACATAAGATTTAGGGTTTGATGTTTTGACACCATAATAGTATACATACATATGTAGGAGTATAATTTTTTATGTTTTTTCAGAAGATTTTTTAGGAAGATGAATGAGAAATTTCCAAACTCATGGAGTGGGATACAAAGACCCATGATGAATAATTTTGATCACCAACAACCACAACTTAAGCCGTTCGATCGAAAAACGAGTATATATGGAGGAGCTGAAGCTGAATTGATTGAGAGTGGGTTACTTGGAGCTTATGGAGAGAAGATTATGGAGTCAAGTTCTAAATATGTTCAAAGCAATGTGAGTGAAACACATTACTATAATTTAACAATGTTTTTGAGAGAGAGTTTTTGCATGTTCTTTAATGGCATCTCTATGAAATGCAGATGAGTAGATATTTCTCTAATCCTCAATACTATTTTGAAGTGAATGATGATTATGTATGGAACAAGTTGAAGATGATCTTGTTTCCCTTCACATATAAGGTAACTTGAACATCATCTCGTAAAAATAGTTTTTTTTTTTTCGTGTCGAGGGAGGTTCACAAAAGGTTTTGACAAATTTATACCGGAATGATATGGCAAGTTCCTTGTGAAAGTTTGACCGAATTTGGCTCGTTAAAAGATGAACAAGTGAACAACCTGGATTAAATCTAATTTTAACGGTTCAGATTAGGTCAAACTTTCACAAGGAATTTGCCACACCATAAAATTTGTCAAAAACTTTTGTGAATCTAGCATTACCGATTCTTTTGTCCTTTTAATACATGTTACGTATTACTTAAGCAAACTAAACTTCAAATTTACTCCGACTTTTGATCTACGTCATTTGGATCTAGGATGGACTCTGTCTAACTTTTCGATTTTCATAGACATTTTTAAAGAATTCTAGAACCATATGCTAAATTCTTAAGAGCTGTTTGAAAGTCACTTAAGAGTTGCATTATATTTTTCGAATTTCTTTCTTGACCTTCGAGATTTTTCTCTCTAGAGATCTAATTCAGTTTCTCCCTAATGTGTTGATATCTTTTTTTTTTTTTTTGCTTCATCTTTCAGGGACATTGGACTCGGATTACTGAATCAGTTCAGGGAAAAGTGTCATATAAACCTCCAATTTATGATATAAATGCACCTGATTTATACATCCCATTGATGGCATTTGGTACCTATGTTGTTCTTTCAGGATTCTTGTTGGGTCTTCATGGAAAGTAAGACCTAATTTTACTTGCTACCCTAATTAATTTTTTTTCTTAAAACAAGCCTTGATGACTTTATTACTTCACTAAACCACATCGTACTTGTTTTTATTTAAACCATAATCTTTTGAGCGTTAGAATAAAGTTTAACTAAAACCTACTTTGATTCAAAGTTTAAATTACTATTTTATTCACAGACAATTTAACTAGGACGAGTCATATTTATATAAGATAGACTCAGGTGAGTCTGAAGGAGTTTCATAGACGAGTCATAATTAAACGATCATATCCTTACATTAAAAAGCAGAACAACCTCTTTAGTTACCCATTGTTTCAACTTTTAGGACTGACACTTCGAAATGATTGACATGTCCTGTCAATCACGAGACGATGAGATTAAAAGTTTTAGAATAGACTAGTTTTCTAATATATCTCTCTTAATACACAATATTGATGTTTAAGCAGATTTAATCCTGAAGCTTTGAATGAACAATTCACAAAGGGACTACTTGGGTGGATTTTGCAAGTAATGCTTCTAAAAGGGATATTGCATTCATTAGGGAATGATGAGACACCAATTCTTGATATTGTTGCATATGGTGGATATGCTTTCACTGGGGTGGTTTTATCTGTTTTAGGGAGAATTCTTCTTTGGGGATACTCTCACTATTACATTATAATTGGATGGGAAGGTTTTTGCATGGCAGTGTTTTTAGTGAAGATTATGAAAAGGGTAGTGTTTATAGAGATTTCTACTTACAAAATGTACTACTCAACTACCAAAAGACATTATCTCTTGCTTTTGGTTGCTATTGCTCAAATCCCTTTGTTATTTTGGTTAAGCAATGTCAATTGATTGCTATATTATAGACTATGAAAACATGTACTTACCTTCTCTCCAATCTCTATATATTTTTGAACGAACGTGACAACTATCTATTCGTTTGTGCTTCTTTTACTCTGCATAATTTTCTATATCTTAATCTTTCCCAAAAGAGAAAGCGAGAAAGAAAAACCTCTTCCTCTATTTTATCTCTCCTTCACAACTGCAAAGGACTTTTTCTGTTTTTTTACTACGATTTAGAAAACTTATTCTCTTCTCTGCTCACAAACAACTAAAGATCCCTGCAGGTTTTGTTAGTGCCCCCGAAATAAGAAAGGGCGAAGTCGAAAAAGAGACATGAAGGATGAAGCCTTTGGTGAGGGGGCTAAAATAACGTGTCGGACAATCTCAAATAGTAAAGTTGTTACTTCAAAGAGGGGTCAAATAGGAATTAACTCATTTCTAAAATTTATTTGACAAATATATCAATACAAGATCCGCGTGCAAACATACTCAGCCAAGGGCCTAATCAAAGTACATAACTCCCAGGTCCAAACTAAAGGTTATTTCGGCTTCTTCATGTTGAGGAAGGATAATAGTAGCTTATAAACTGACACTAGCGTTGTGAAACAAAAAATTCCCGGCAGATCTTAGGCATCTGATGTAGTTTTCCATAATTGGAGTTTCCAATAATTCGATCCACTTCCGCTCTAAGGAATCTATATCAAATTTCTACCGAGAATCTCCCCGAAATTTCTTGTTCACTAGCATTTTCCATAAATTGATGATGTATGTGAACATTCCTTAAAGCGGAATGTCTGTTGTGCAATATTGGAATGAGCGTAGCTACGTACATAAGAAAGCTATCTTACTTTGAATGGTTAAATGGCTAATGATGTACAGTTTCGACGTTAATTAGCTAAGTTGAGGATGAATAGAAGAAGATAGATTCAACCTCCTTTAAGACTTTGTTATATTTAATGTTTTATGAAGCCATTTCCGCATTTGTGTTTTTCATGTGTAGTTGTAACATAAAAAGATAATGTTTATAAAACTAGTTCATCTAAAATCTTACTAAAAATTAAGCAACAACTACTAAAGTCCAATATTTTACATGACACTGAATTGACAAAGAAAATTACATTTCTAAAGATGGAGATAGAAAGAAACGCTTCATCTGTTTAGATTAAAAATCCAATTCTTCGTACAGAGTACATGCCTAGTTTTAAAAAATAATAGAATGGCCGAAAAATAGGTGAAATTTGAGGTAGACAATTAGATTTGGCTCTTTCTTTCTCATGATACCCCTCTAGATTTGGGACACCCTACTACTCTTGATAAACTTTTGAATATTAGGTTATGTGAGTCATAAGTGTGGTTGGTCTTTTAGGAAGCTACCTCAAATTAGAATTGTGCATATTCTAGGTATCCATCTTTTTTTAGGACATGTGGGTTGAATGACTGGTTGAAAGTCAAAATTGATTTTGACCATTGACCTTCTTCGTACTTTCATATGAGTATAAAATCAGAGAACATGCGCGTTTATGTCCGCCATCTCACTTCCCACCACCACCACCACCACCAACACGCAAACTTCCACCTCCATCCAGGTATCACCTTCTCTCTCTCTTTCTCTCTCTAGATTTGGGTTTAATCGGAAACTGATCTATATTGATTCGATTCAGTTTTTAGGGTTTCTGATAACTGACATTAAAGGGTTAATACTGGTCAATTTTGGGGATACGGTTGATTTTGTCATTAATTCTTACCTTTCATTATCAATAAATCTTTTAATTTTGGGATTTTTTTTTGTTGTTTTGAAGGTATGTTATCTTTATCATGCATAATATTTTAGATCTCTTAGGTTTTGATTTCTCTTTCCTTTTCATTTGAATAATTAAAGCACCATATCTGTTTGATTTCGTTTTGTGGATTGATCTTGAATTATATATATAATCTTCTTATTGTTTTAGGGGTTCACACGGATTACGGATAGAAGAGAAAAAGATTAAAATTAGGTATTGCTTTCTACTTTCTCTTTTGGTTATTTTCTTATTGAATTTTCTGTGAATTTAGGATTTTCAGATCTAAATTTTTTTTTCTCTTCTTATTACTGAATTGGGTTTTTTCTGGATCTTAGGTAGTTTTGTATAACCAGATATGTTAGAGCAATTACTAATATTTACAAGGGGAGGGTTGATCCTTTGGACTTGTAAAGAGCTTGGAAATGCCCTAAAAGGATCTCCCATAGATACCTTAATCAG
The DNA here is from genome assembly GCF_041429995.1 of Eschscholzia californica. Classification (NCBI taxonomy): domain Eukaryota; kingdom Viridiplantae; phylum Streptophyta; class Magnoliopsida; order Ranunculales; family Papaveraceae; genus Eschscholzia; species Eschscholzia californica. Next base: position 48,054,560 of record NW_028238472.1, read on the forward strand.
ATCTTGTTTGTTGGAGGAAAGATCAGGCGATTTGTCTTATAACTATGAAGCTCCTGGTGCAGCTTACACTCTAAAATGGACTTTTCACAATGATCTTGGTTTGATCTTCGTTGCTGTTTATCAGAAGATTCTTCATCTTTTATATGTTGATGATCTCCTTGCTATGGTGAAGAATGAGTTTTCTGAAATTTATGACCCAAAGCGTACAGTTTACAATGATTTTGATGATATTTTTCGGCAACTGAGGAAGGAGGCTGAAGCTAGAGCAGAAGAGCTGAAAAAATCGAAGCAGGCGGTGAGGCCTCCAACTCTCTCGAGCAAGAAGCAAGGACAGGCAGCCATCACCAGATCAGATGGTAACGGGAATCAGATGAGCAATGGTTCTAGTAAAGATGGTGGAGATAGTGATTTATCTAAAAGTCACAAGATGAATGGTAAGATGAATGGGCATCAAAATGGTGTTCAAGAATCTCATGTATCTGTTGCTAAGGGTAAAGAGAACGGAGGTGATGAGGCTTTCGATGTAAATAAACTCAAGAAATTGAAATCTAAAGGTGCAAAAAAACAGGATAATCTTATTACCAAAGCTCCTCCTAAGGTTGAGCAAAAGAAAAAGGCAACAAAGAAAAATAGAGTTTGGGATGATTCACCCCGAGATACTAAACTGGATTTTGCTGATCCTGTTGATGAGAGAGGGGTGGAAGACATGGAAATTGTGGCTGAAAATCATGGTGAAAGTATGATGGACAAGGAGGAAGTTTTTAGCAGTGACGACGAAAGTGAAGAAGAGGAGAGTGCAAGCAAGGATCCCAAGCTCAACGAGAAAAAGACTGGCTGGTTTTCATCAATGTTTCAGAGGTATATGTTGTTTCTTATCCCCCTGTGCCTATCTTCACTGTTTTGTTTATTGTATTAACTCGGGTATTGCTATATTTGTTTGTTTCTTAGAATTTACTAATTTATTTTCTTTATTTAGCTTGTTGATTGAAGTATTCGTACAATTTTATTATCAAGAATCATATTCGTAATTTACTGATCGTATAATAAGTTCTCCCCGTTGTCATACATATTCGTGCTTACTGAGGCTTTTTCCAATTTTATCAATGCAGTATTGCAGGGAAGGCAAATTTAGAGAAGTCCGACCTACAACCAGCTCTTAAAGCCCTTAAAGATAGGCTCTTGACCAAGAACGTGGTATGTTTATCGTCCATATTAATCTTGCTTTCTATATTTGGTTGCAACCTTCTTATCAAACTTAATTTTGTAGGCTGAGGAAATAGCCGAGAAGCTTTGTGAATCTGTAGCAGCTAGTCTTGAGGGAAAAAAGCTGGCTTCATTCACAAGGGTATCTTCGACGGTTCAGGTATGGGAGCATTTAATTTGTATCTGTCATAAAATTTGATCATCTACTGCTGTTGCCTACATTCTCTTGCTTTTTCAAATGTGAGAAATTTAATAGTTGGTATGAACTTGGATCTGCAGAAAGCAATGGAAGCAGCTCTTGTTCGAATCTTAACTCCAAAACGATCTATTGATGTATTGAGGGATGTGCATACCGCCAAGGAAGAAGGGAGGCCATATGTTGTTGTTTTTTGTGGTGTAAATGGAGTTGGAAAGTCTACTAATCTTGCTAAGGTGAAGTAGCTCTCTTTTATTCGTTAGATTTTGGTTTTTTTTTAGATACATCCGAATTTGATATGACACCTTTATCTAAAAAATAAGTCTTCATTTGAGAGGAAAAGAAAGACTTATTTTAATTTCTGATTTTATTAAAGAGGTAATTGCCTTCATCTTATAACCTCATATTATACGAAAAAATTTCAAATAAATATAATTTAGAACTCAGATTCATAAACACAACACAAGGAATTAATTTCATTTGGAGAGGTACTTTTATTTTATAATTGTGGACCAATAATGCCTCATTCTAATAATCTAAGATATTTCTTTGATTGCCACTTTACAGATTGCATACTGGCTTCAACAGCATAATGTTAGTGTGATGATGGCTGCTTGTGACACATTCAGGTCTGGAGCTGTTGAACAGCTAAGAACTCATGCTCGTAGACTCCAGGTATAATAGAGAGAATACTGCTTTTCATGTTGGTTGTAGGCCTTGTCTCCTAGTTAGGATTCCTTTCTGAAAATTTGAAAGAATTCATTCATTGACTTGGGTATTAATCTTCTGTTGTTTTTTTTCTTCAGATCCCTATATTTGAGAAAGGCTATGAGAAAGATCCTGCTGTCGTGGCAAAGGAAGCTATCCAAGAGGCAACCCGAAATGGTTCTGATGTAGTTCTTGTTGATACAGCAGGACGGATGCAGGTGAAGTATTAGTTTGGACCTTTCCCCATTTGTTAGTTTTCGTTTAGGATTTAATCGTGTTTTATATCCATCTCTTGTGGATATTTGTATGTTGTTTGATTGCTACACTATTAGTCTATTAGCATATAAAACAGTGTATAAATGGGTCTAGGAGAAACTGTTCTGGTGTCGAGAAATATGGGTTCCCACACACCAATAATCGACTCATGAACTGTCTAAAGAATATCTTTGCTCCTCCGAAAGTCATTAAATGTATCACCAAGGTGGATAGGATAATGGTGGTCTCTTTTATGTTCTTTTTAAAAATCCAAGTCTTGGTAGTTTTTGTTTCTAACAAAAATGTTATATACTACTTTCACAGGATAATGAGCCATTGATGAGGGCACTCTCTAAACTTATCTACCTCAACCAGCCAGATCTAGTGCTGTTTGTTGGTGAAGCACTGGTTGGGAATGATGCTGTAGATCAACTATCAAAGTTCAATCAGGTAAAGCATTTACTTTTTTTCCATCATCGGTAATTTTGGGGGTTAATGCTTGAGTGAATGATTAACCGAGAAAATCCATTTCCATTGTGTCGCAGAAATTGACAGATCTCTCAAACTCATCTACCCCCAGGGGAATTGACGGGATTGTTCTGACAAAGTTCGATTGTATTGATGATAAGGTAATTAAGATCTTAACTCCGATTAACTACTGCGATATGTTCTGTTTAGAGTTTTGACCTAATCTCTGTCTGTCTCTGATGCTTGGTGGTTGCAGGTTGGAGCTGCACTATCAATGGTGTATATTTCAGGAGCACCAGTGATGTTTGTTGGGTGTGGGCAGTCTTACACAGACCTGAAGAAGCTTAATGTCAAATCCATTGTCAAGACCCTCCTCAAGTAAGAGATCGAGTGAGAGAGGAAAAGAGAGAGGAATATAAAAGATGGTATCGTCAAGCCTCTCTTCGACATTGGTGTTTTAATCTCCTTTTCCAGTTGAAACTACATGATGCTTTCTTCCTTCCGTTTTTGTTTTTATGAACTTGAAATGGATGCTGCAAAACTATGTCTGTTGGTGGTTTCTTCTCCCCCTGTGACCTCATTGGTTTGGTAATTGAGGTGAATTTTCTTTAAATGTTATAATCAGGGGCTTTCCCCTTGTTCTGATATGATTGGTTTACTTAGAGTTCAATTCTCTCTCTATAATCTTGTGGTCTGGAAGAAGCCCTTGCTCTTGAATAGTTCAACATGAACCTTTAACAATGGAGGTTCCCACAAAAATTAGTAGTAATTCTTTTTTGTTGATGAGGGCAAAAAAAAGTTGGATTTTTTTGTGTTGATCCAAGGCATCTTCTCTAGCTTCATTTTTTGAAAAGTGAATTGATGAAGATGTCCTCTTCCTTTGTAAAGTTCAAGTAATTCTTTACTCCATTTACATACGGGAACCCTAAGGAAACATGTCAAGACATTTAAAGATTTTTGGAATTTTTAGAGGTGTTAAGGCTTTATCATTAATAGGGGTCTTGCATATGTAAATTTCAAGAGGTCCTTCTTTGGTAAGAGGTGTTGAACATTATCATGAAAATGGAAGAAATTTATAGCTCACTAGGATTTCAAGATCAAATGGCTTACATTATAGTGTTTTCAACAAATTGTTTTATGATTTTTTTTGGGTGTTTTTTCGAAGTAGAAAAGTTAAAACTAAAGATTTTTTTGTTGCATATTAAAAATGAACAACTAAAGAAAAAACAATGTTTTGGCTGTCCAAGGCGATGATTAGTAGCTAGTCTGAGATGATCATATTGGGACCGAAACACAATCAACAAAATCCAAAACAATTCTCTATCCAATGATCAGTAACTAGTTTGAGAGGATGATCAACGCCACTATGACCGAGACACAATCAACAGAATTCAAGATAGACCCCTTAGGACATAGAATGCAGTGAGATTGAAAAACGAAAATGAAGGCAAGTTTTCTCAAAACTAGTTTGAGAAGATGATCAACGACGCTATAATCGAGACACAATCAACAAAATCCAGGATAGACACCTTAGGACATGGAGTGCAGTGAGATTGAAAAAAGAAAATGGAGGCAAGTTTTCTCATAACTACTCTAATTAAAAATATGGGTGTTGTATACAATCTCATATCGGTAGTGATATGTGGTATGGTGTTCTTCTCAAGAGATTAATCACCCTTCTCTAATAAGGTCTAGCGAGATTAATCACCCTTCCCTAGTGAGACCTAGTACTGCCTAGATATGAGTGTTGTATACAATCTCGTATGGGTAGTGATACGTGAATGGTGTTCTTACGAGAGTAATCACCCTTCCTAGTGAGACCTAGTACTGCCTAGACAGTATCACCGGTAGCATGGAAGACTCCTCCTCTTAAAGAGTTTTTAACCTTTTTTCCTGAAAATGAATCCAAGGATATGATACTCATCAACCTTCTTCCCAAACCTCTCAAACCATCTAAATCTCTCCTTCTTCCTCTTCTTCACCATCATCATCATCATCATCATCATCATCATACTCTCTCGGCTCCTATCCTACGCCCTCTGCTTATCTTACGCTCTCATCTCTCTTCTCCTTCTGGAGTCATTACTACTACTACTACTTCTTACCACCCCAAACACTTCTCTTCTCTCTCCTCTATCTACCCTTCTCCCCACAAAAATTTCATAATCAACTATCCAACTGAAACAAAATCTCAACTAAGCCAACTTGAATCAGAACTAGATGAAACTTTCAGAATACACAAAGAACAAGATACTGATTTGTTCATTGAATGTCTCAACAAAGCCAAGAAATTTCCTTCAGAAGAAGAAGCTTTGGATTTTCTTGATGAATCATTATCAAAAGTTAAACCCACTGAAGCTTTGATTTGTTCTGTCATTTGGGTGTTGAGAAATGAGTGGGAATTGGGTATGTTGGCTTTCACTTGGGGAGATAAATTAGGGTTTTGTACAAGTCCAAGAACTTGGGATTTGATAATATGGGTTTTGGGTAAAAATGTGAAATTTGGTGTAGCTTGGCGTCTTCTCAAGAAAATGATTCAATCTTCTATGAATCCTCAACTAGCTATGCTTATAATGATCGAAAGGTAAGATATTTATTGTCAGCTTAAAATTGAATAGTTTACTGAACTAAATTAGGGTATCACTGGGATCATTGGAACAAAATATGTACATTGATGCAGTATTTAAGCTTCTCAATTCTAATCAATGGTATATTTGTGTAAATGGGGTTTCTCCCACAATAGAAGTTAATGGATTTAGGGTTTAGGCTTTTACAATTCTATTCTCACAATATGTTATTATTTGATATATTCAAATAATGGACTCTTCAAATTGATATAGCTTATATTGGTAACATTTGTGTATGCCTTCCTAGAATTTTAGTTTTAATAACTTTAGCTTGTGAACTTGTAGCTGAAATATTGTGTGACCGTGATGCTCGACCTCTCGTAAACACACACATTGATTTTGAGTATGGAGATAATGCTATATAAGAACATCTAGATCCACAACTATTGAGATTGCAATGATAAAAAGGAATTCGTGAAGCGTAAATATTCCAAAAGGCTTAACCTGCAATGTGGTTCATGTTGTGTATATAGTTGGGGGAGTGGATCTTATACATAAGTTTATATAGAGCTATAGTGGGCTATGATTCTTTTGTATCGAATAAGGCCAATGATCCTTGATTAACTTATCATTGACGGTTGGGCAGATGCTGGAGTATGTTTCTTATGTATTCTGCAATCCTTAGACATGAATAAGCTTGCATAAGGTTGAATAATCCTTGAATGTCGGATTTCCTATATTTATGAAATCATGTGTTCGCGTTGACCGGCAGCCTTTTGGGTACATTGTTTTTATAAAGAAAATGGAAGATTATTGCTTGTATATAACATGGAAGAATTTTGTGTGCTCTTTCTCTGTTTAGGGTCTTATTCAAGCAATATATAGTCGAGGCCTTCATGGGTTCACAAGACTCATCTATCTGTATTATATTATATTATAATCCAATTTTACTGATTCGTAGACTTCCAGTGATACATAAATCTAGTATTCGTAAAATGTGTTTGGTATTCTTATCTTTTACTAGCGGACTGACTGTTTGATTGATGCAAGTACTTCGCCTCTGTTCTTTTATATATGTTTTTCTTAACCTCTTTTCCTATAGAAGTATGCCTGATGTTAGTATTTGTCTTTGACTAACATTGAGTCCTCTAATCATGCAAATTTTTAGCTATGCAGCTGCTAACAAGCCAGACAAAGCCATTCGAACATTCCAAGCTATGGAGAAGTTTAAAATAACCCACGACTCAAACTCATATTATGCCCTCCTCCATGCACTTTGTACATACGGTGACGTTGAAGTAGCTGAAGAGTTTATGCTTGGAAATAAGAATTTGTTCCCCTTGGAAACTGAAAGTTTCAACATAATTCTCGGTGGGTGGTGTCAGGTTTCTCTTGACGTAATCGAAGCCAAAAGAATTTGGAGAGAAATGTCAAATTACTGCATCACACCCAACGGTATTTCTTACACTCATATGATATCCTGTTTCTCAAAAGTCGGTAACCTATTTGATTCTCTTAGACTTTATGATGAAATGAAGAAAAGAGGGTGGTTTCCTGGCCTTCATGTGTATAATTCACTCATATATGTACTAACTCGAGAAAATTGCACGAAGGATGCTCTCAAGATAGTCGATAAAATCAAAGAAACGGGACTAAAACCAGACTCCAATACTTACAACTCCATGATAATTCCTCTATGTGAAATGAACAAGCTAGAGGAGGCACGTATTATATTGGCTGATATGGTTGCTGAGGAACTTGATCCGACCATAGTAACTTATCATGCATTTGTCGAGGGGGAGAATTTCGAAGGAATACTAGAACTGCTGAAGAGAATGAAGGAATCTGGTTGTGGTCCTAATGGTGAAACGTTTCACCTAATTTTTAACAAGTATCTCAAGTTAGAACAACCTGATAGAGCGTTGAAGATGTGGGTAGAAATGAAGAAGTACGAGGTAAAGCCTGATTCTGAACATTATACTGTTCTGATTCGAGGGTTAGCAAAATTCGGGGTGCTTGTGAAAGCCAAAGCATTATATGATGAGATGACATTGGGAGGATTAGTCGGTGATCCCAAGCTCGGGAAGCTCTTGAAGGGAGTCGTTAAAAAGTGATGAAGTATAGAAAATATATTTATGGCATTTGCAGAAAGAAGATCAAATACTAAAGATCGATACGGTAACTTCCCAATGAAGTTAGAGACCATTATTCACTCATTCCTGCCATTAAACATTGCAGATGCAAATACGGTAATTGCATCGAAATAGGATGGACCGAAACCAGGAAGGACTCTGAAATAGCTCGTTCGACCCTCAATCTGCATCAAGAGCTTGCAGCAGTACAAGGGGCACAGATGCTCACTTGCCTTGAATTATTTTTTCATTGTTAGTTGGTTTCAGTTATACTTCAACATAGTTGGATTAAGAGAGCTGTCAGACAATTTTCTCTTTGCCCAGGTTCTATTTTACAGTTCTCAATTTCTCTCATTCACCACTTGAATTGTTTACATGTTTCCTCCATTTATAGTTCTTACTCTTGTGATTCACCTCTGCTTTCTCTGGTGTAAATTGGAGATGCAATTGTCATGGGAAGAGAGCCATATGACAGATATAGAAAACGGAGTCGTATTTTACGAATTTCGAATGGTCTTAAGCTCTAGAATGGAACACTAATGGAACGAATGCCTAGAATCTCACAGAAACATTTCAAATAAGTCCTATTTTAGGGTTAGGTTTGCAAGTTTCCCAAAATACCCAACTGCAATTTTCCAAATTATTACTACTGAAATTGCGATATAGAAAACGGAGTCTCCTAGTCTATTACTACTAGTAGTTCTAAGAGGAGGGAGTCTATGAGAAACATCTTGAGGAAACCATCTGGACTTTCATAGAAATAAAATATCGAGAATCCCATTGAACAACCCGAGTAGTTGCTTATGGTGTGTGAGTTTAATAGAAATAAAATAGGATTAAGAAGATCAATTAGAACAAAATTATCAATAAATTAAATTTCATCATATAAAGAAAAACACCCAAAAAAAACCTTACAAATAAAGAGGAAAATCAAGATTTCCCTAGTCAAAGGTAAAACATATCCAACTCTCTTTCACTCACTCTTTCTATAAGTTGTACTCATATTTAGGCCATCAAAACCATTCCCAAGATTGATGATACTACCATCATCATTGTCAACCCAAATCTTGAATCACCACCATTAGCACCACTAGTAGGAGCTGCAGCTGATTCTGCCGGAGAAGGTGAAGGCGAGAAAGCTCCGGAACTTCGTGGAGCCATAACCACCACAATCAACTTCTGTCCCTTTTCACAGTGACCCTTAGCTCCACTAATGAAATAGTGAGGACCTGATTTCAAAATTTCAACTTTTGTGTTCCCATCTTTGTATTCAGCTATTGGGTTTGTTAAGTTACAATTCATGTAATTTTCTCTTGTCACTTGCAATACTGAGTCTTTTCCTGCTTCATACTTCCACACTGTTTTTTAGAGAGAGAAAGAGAAAACAAATTAGTTCCAAAAAACAGAGTAAGATAAATAGAGAGAGAAAAAAAAACAGAGGAATTTTGATTTTACCTAGAGAATCCCCAATTTGGAAACGAGATGATTGAGCCCATTGATTCAGAGTTTGGGGAGATGGTGGAATCTGCCATGAATCAGGTTTGCCTCCAACCATGAATTCTTTAGCTTGTGATAAACTGATACACATAAGACTGATGAGTACCAATGAAGGAATCAACATAGCTCTTCTGAATGCCATTAATACTGTTGGGTATAGCTGATTACACAAACTTAAAATGGGGTTTTAGAGAGAGAAAGAAAAAGTTATTCTAGAGAGAGAGAGAGAGATGGTAGTGATTAGTCTGGTTTGTGGTGTTCTATATTTAAAGGGGTGAAGGAAAAACTAGCCGTTAAGACCAGTGTCAGATACGTTGGAAAAGCAAGTCAAGTTCTGAGAAGTGAGTCCACATGGCAGTAAAAGATTGGTTCTTGTTTCAACGGTAACACGAGGAAAACTATTCAATAAACCTTTTTAAAAGTATGAAAACCAGCCGTTGGAAAAACAAAAAATTTATGTGGTAAAGTGATGGATATTTACGCCCAACTATTGGGTTAATTCCACCCAATGCCTAACTCTAGAAAATAACCATAGATGTAAATTTACCGGATTTCATCAAGGTCGATGATTGGTGTGAGGTGGTTCGGATCGGTTAGACTCATTCCGACAAGGCTAGAATAGACCAAATCCATATCATATGAGAACCGAAGAGTTCATTCGGTTTCGATAGACTGGGCTAGAATATTATTCATCGGAAGCGTGAGTGTAAGTTAAGGTTGGGTGGTACATTCTTATTTTTTAGGTCCTAGTTGCTCATTTAAACACTTTTCGCTTATGTGTGCCCCGTCAAACTCTTAACAATTAAACATTAATACAATACGTCCAAAACACGTTTCGCTTACGAATGCCACAAACCTACCGGACATTCGTGCATCAAGCTAATTTCAGTTATAGCCTTATAGGCGTCATGTAAGTCTAGTCGGGTACTTCTACTTGCCCTAACCACCATATTTTTCTTCAACAAATGCCCTTCCACATCCTCAAGCATGTACCATGCCGGGCTCGAATACCATCTCTAAAGCCCCATGTGACACCTATGATTTTGTTGTAAAGCAAATTTATCAATTCTATCATAGGAAAAAGCTCCAGAGGCGAGATGCAAAGTAAGAAGCAACCTATTTATCTTTGGTATTAAATGTCACTAATATGTCATTGTGATCAGGGTCACCATCACCATTGTGGGTTTCTTTTTCCCCCCACAAACATTTTTTTTTTGTTGAAATGCCCCCACAAACATTACATGTACAACTCAATGGTTTATTTAAAAATGAACAATTTTCCTACCACATATGGTGAAGGCCTCTAATTATTGCCACGTCGCTACGGCTAAACCTAATATCCCTTTAAATTACATAAATTAACATATATGAATTAGTCTAACTAACTAAATTTAACCTAACGTCCCTTTATTTCTTCTCCATCTCACACCCTCTTATTTCATTTCGTAAGTAAATCATCTACCAAAATTAGAGAGAAATTAAAAAACAAGAAGAAATTAAAAAAAACCAGAGAAAATAGATTGGGAGGGAAATGGGAGGTGGTGATAACGAGTTGAAGATGAAAGTAGAAGAAATAAAGCAATCCGGGACAGATATAACAAAGAGTATGAAAACAGGAGAAGTACTTCATCAACGTCGGAATTTACCCTTCTGTCCATTGAGGATGGCTGGAGTTGGTGTTTTAATTGTTTCCACTATTGGTTATTTCACATTATACTCCCATAAGGCGCCTGAAGCCACTGCTCTCGATGTCGCTAAAGTGGCTACTACCGGTGGAGCCACCCCCCACAAGTAACTCATAGCCAAACTCCAAGTGCTCATTGGTTAATTTGTGTTACATAGGCACGAGAACAATAAAAGGGGACATATGTCAAATTTCATTTCGTCTTTGCAGTTTGTAGTTCGCATCTTAAACCTGATTAGAGGTATATTGGCTCGTATTAGATTTCAGAATAATATATAATTTTTTTTTGTTTTTCTTTATCGGTTGATTTGAGCTCATTTGAGTATATGGGTCCAACAACACAAAGGCATGTCATTATTATTTTGACCTTCTACAATAAATTTACAACATCACTTTTCAAAGTTTTCTTTACTTTTTTTTTTTATGCACTTCTAGCTACCTTTTACCCAATTTGTAACCATCTTATCTGGTTTTTTTTCTCTTCCAAGTTTTTTTTTTCACAGTTCTCGTTTTGTTTACAAAAGTGTAATTATTGTTACAAAATAATTTAAAATATTGTCTATATTTGCATTAGTACAACGATTTCTACAAGAAAGATCAGCTTCATCTCTTCCTCCGACCACTAAAACCCTATCTTCTCTAGCCACTGGAAATCCTCTTTTTGTAATCTTCTTTTCACATCAATTTCTATAATAACAAGACTTTTAACATAGAAGCCCCCAAGTTATTATTAGTAATGAGAGAGATATGAGAGAGAGAGAGAGAGAAAGAGAATTGAACAGCATAGATGATTCCATCTGTTGGATTGGAGGATGCACTAATCTTAAGAACCAGTCACATATGTACGATGGGGGGGAGAAGTCTGTGCGAAACCAATGACTACTAAGATAAAAATTTGTGTGCGCATATGGTTTCGTCCATACCTCACCTCCCCATTGTACCAGAGTGACAACTAATCCACTTGGACTACCTTCATTAAGACCTTCATTGGCATTGACTACTAAAGGGGTTGAAGGGGAGAAAATTGAGAGAGAGTGGAAGGAAGGGGGCAGAGAAGATTCGTAAGTCATGAGATGTGAGATAATGGTGTGTTCTAGTTCTACATTTAAAGGGGTTGAAGGGAAAACTAGCCGTTAGATCAGCCGTACAATGGCTTTGAAAAGCAAGTCAGACCTGAGCAAGTAGTCCACGTGGCAATACAAGTTTGGTTTTGTAGCAACGGTAAAATGAGAAAAAGCACCAGGAAATGTCCTAGTACATGTGCACCATCCACACCACACGGTCCACACAATATGACACCATAAATAGGGGGGGAAAGCTTTGGAGAAATCAAAAGGGAGATTTGCTGTTTGGACCCCCTTTCTTATTATTGACTTGCTGTTTGGACTCCCTTTTTCCAGTGTTGCATTTTGGACTCCCTTTTGACGGAATATTTTGAGAATATTCCATCTCCAAAGTTATACTTACAAAAATTCTTACTTTACCCTTACATAATCAATATTACAGTTTGGACTCCCTCATTTATAAGCTTCACCCAAAGAGAAAGAATTCCAATGAAGTCCAATCTTTTTCTTAAAGAATTCAGTCCAATAAAATTTAAACCAGATTTAATCATCTTAATTACTGAGAGATGCCAAACTTTTGGCTTGATTGTTACAGATTAGAAATTGATTTCAAAGTTTAGGTGAATTAAGTAGATTGTTAGGGTATGTCTTTTTTTCTAAGGATACTCTGTTTTGTATTCCAGTCAAGATACTTCACTCATCATCATGTTTATGTTTCATGAAGTGGGTATGTGTGTGTAAGGAAGTTAACTGATGTTTACATATTCTGACTCTGACCTAGATGATTTTTGCGAAGACTTTTTGAATTTCATGGGATGTTAATGTTCAAAATAAAAATCACAGTAGAGGCTCATCTATTCAAAATAACAATTTTATTATCTTTTATAACTATTGAGAGAGAAAGAATTCCAATGATGAAACCGGTAAAAAACAATTTCGTTGCCACCATGGGCGATTAGATGTGTTATTTATCATGTTCCTTTCATGGATCTGAGAGTAAGAAGGAGATCAATAAAGATGAGAAAAAAGAGATCTGGTTTCCTTTAATATTTGACCTTGATGAGCATAGAGATCTTAAGTTTATCTATTAGGGAATAGTGGTTTTGGGTTTGTTTGGAAGAGGTGGTTTCCAGTTTTAACTGTAATTTAGGAAGAAGAGGAGGAGGTGTTAGGTAATAATAGCATGAAGGAGAAGAAGGGTAAAATAGACCAAAGTATTTTAGAGCTGTTATATTTAACTTATTTCTTGAAAAAGGGAGTCCAAAGTGCAACACTGGAAAAAGGGAGTCCAAACAGCAAGTCAATAATAAGAAAGGGGGTCCAAACAGCAAATCTCCCAAATCAAAATATTTTCAGGATAGAAAGACTTTTTAAAAAACTTAATATATTTTCTAATTATTATAATTATTTGAGTTAATTCTTATTTGACCCCCTACTTTGTGACCAGCTTCTTTTAGGTCCCTTATTTTTTGTAAATTTAAATATGACCCTCTATTTTGAAGTAAGTGTCCTAACTACCCTTCCTTTAAATAAGTTTTCAAAATAAAATTAAAATTAAAACCTTAATTCCACCTCATTTTCCTCTCCATCACACATCTCTCTCCACCTGACCTCCCTCTCTCTACTTCACCTCTCTTCACAACTCACCTCTCTCTCTCTCTCCAACTCACCCCTCTCTCTCTCCAACTCACATTACCTTCTCCGACGAAGGACGCCGGTCGGAAAATTTTCCGACTGACGACCTTAAATTTTTTTTTCCTCTCATCTCTCTCTCTCTATAAACTCCGACGAAGGGGGTTTCCCTTCGCCGGAGTCAGTCTGTTCAAGAACAAACCTTGAAGGTCTGCTTGTGAACATGTTCACGGCAGACCGACTCCGGGAAGGGAAACCCCCTTCGCCGGAGTTTTTAGGAGAGGTGAGAGGAAAAAAAAATTGAAGATCGCCGGCCGAAAAATTTTCGACCGACGACCTTCGTCGGAGAAGGTAATGTGAGTTGGAGAGAGAGATGGGTGACTTGGAGAGAGAGAGAGAGGTGAGTTGGAGAGAGAGAAAGAGAGAGGTGAGTTGGGAAGAAAGGTCAGGTGGAGAGATATGTGTGGTGGAGAGGGAAATGAGGTGGAATTAAGGTTTTATTTTGAAAAATTATTTAAAGGAAGGGTAGTTAGGACATTTACATCAAAATAGGGGGTCATATTTGAATTTACAGAAAATAGGGGGCCATAAAGGAAGCTGGTCACAAAGTAGGGGGCCAAATAGGAATTAACTCTAATTATTTGCATCTTTGTCTCTCTCTCCCTCTCTTTCTCCCTCTCACTATTTATCGCTCTCACTAGATCTCGTTCTCTCTCTGTCTCGTTGGCGCTCCCTGAACCCAAATATTGGGCCTCACTCTCGCTTTCTTTTAGAATTTGTGGTTGGTTCGACCACAAAATGTTTCGTGGACCGACCATGCACGAAAAGTTTGTGGACGGTCGACCACGAAACGTTGCGTGGTCGACCGACCCACCAAACCCAGAGAGGGATTGTAAGAGAGAGACTGTTAGAGAGAGAGAGAGAGAGAGAGAGAGACAGTGAGATTGAGAGAGACAAACTATAAGAGAAAGTAAGTGAGGAGATGAGGAAGAAACGAAAAGAAAAAAATAGTGGTTGTGGCCGGAAGTGGTGCCCGTAGTTGAAGATGATGATGATGAAGAAGAAGGAGGAGAAGGAGAAGGAGAAGGAGAAGAAGGAGGAGGAGGAGGAGGAGGAGGAGGAGGAGGAGGTCATTTACAAATTAAATGACCACCTCCTTTTAAAGTTTTACATCTTCTATTTAAAATTTTCTATTCCGGAAAATATTCTGATTTCCCCAAAGCGTTGGCCTAAACGAAAAGAGAAAAATTTGCAACTTGTTTGTGACTGTTGGAGAAGGTCATGTACAAATTAAATAGATCACTCACGCATTTATGCAACGGCGGTAAGTAAAAAAATAACACACATATTTTATGCGTCTATAAAAGAAGGTTGCGTTTATATACCGTGCACATGTAATTTCTGTAAGGCATTCACATGTAATTCTAACTGCTGACACTGTCTTATAAGAAAAAAAAAACAGTCATTGCCTTGAGCATGGAGCGACGATTTTCTTTGTATAGGCAGGAAGATTTTTAAGCAGGATCGAACCTTCCTCAAAACTAAATAAGCAACATATGTACCGTTCCATCGAAAAGTGTTGGAAAAGTAAATCATTTGACAAGTACAAAGATTGGTCCAAGGGATAAGAAGTACTTAAGTTTGTTTGTCTAATGTAAGTCTAGCAACTAGATCGAATAATTTAGGAACTATGAATCAAAGGATATGAGGTTCCATGATAATTTGTAGATGAAAAGCAATACCATAATTTTTGTGGGGAATATGCGATTATGGGCATTTGGACGAGTTTGCCTGTAATCGGTTTGGTTTGGTTAGGTTACTCACCCAATTCTAGACCAAGAACTTCGTCTCGGAAAATTCATTGGACCTAGAAGTTAGTCTTAATTAGTAATAGGCTAAAGGATCTAAAGGTTAGGTTAGAGACACATAGAGTTTTGAGAGTAAGATACAGACGTCCAAGTAATATATCATTTATTGAAAGTATAGTGATCTCAGATAATTTTATATAATTTATTTATTCTAGTTAGTTGTAGTTATATTTATTTTATTTTTAGAAGGGACAAAGTGCGTTACCTTTTGGTTTTATGCATTATGGAGACATAATGGAAGATGGTTATGATGATCGTTACAAATCTATTTAAAAGGGGAGCTATGAGTCTACTTATGGTGTGTTTGGATGACGAAATTATGAATCCAAGTAATAATTTTTAGTTTATTTGGCAACTCATAAGAATCCTATGATTTATTATTATCTGAGTATTTTTAAAACTTCTTTAGAAAAAACGGTTGTCGGAAAAATCGAGTTTTAAGAAAAAACGATTATTTGAAGGAGAAAATGATTTTTGAAAAAAATATGATTTAAAAAAATAATGATTTTTGAAAAAAAAATTATTTAAAAAAAAAACTATTTTGTAGAAGGAAATATTTTCTTATTGATTTTAAGTTTGAAATATTTTATGTTTGATAATCTAAAATCCAAGGTGTTAGAGTGGAATTTTGATCCAATACAAATTTTGAAATTAGGAATCCTTAGGATTCAATAGTCATAGGATTATTGGCAGCCAAATAGACGAAGGATTCATGATTCCTACTAAATCCTACTTTTTATAAGAATCCTGCAATCAAACAGTGTTTATGAGGGTTACATTTTGGAGAGACACTGGCCTACCCGCCTACAAAGGAGGTATGCTGGTATGGGGCTAAACTACCACTAACTACACTACCATCTCACCACCTTAAACAGTAAAGGCACGTAAAGAGTGAAGACACAGGGGGCTTATCACGCAACTCATTTATCCATAAGGACCATAACGAAAGGATAGAAGCAAGTTTTGGTAAAAGGGATTGGCAAGTGGATTGTTGATCGCATCCGTAGAAAGCACAAGCAGTAAGCACATCCCATGGCTATGCACGAAAGGAGTGGATTTTTTGTTTTTGATGACTTTCTAGTCATTACATCATTACATGATGTTGATACATACCCAATTACTATTTCAGAAAGCATTTTGAGACTTAAGAGTAATATAAAGACTTATAAGGTCATCCTATGTAGGGGTGGGAATTTTGCCCACGAGCTCGAACCCGTCTATGGGCACCCGAGCCCAACGAGGACCATAGACGTCCGGGCTCGTCTCGGGCACAAACTGTCCATCCCGCCAAGTTTTTTGGTGGGCGGGCATGGGTTAAAACCTCCACTCGTGCACTCGCCCATGCCTGACCCACTTAACGTCACCCAATGATAACCAACCAAATTACATCAACTTTTTTGGTGGATGAAGCCCAACAGTCCTTGTTGCTAGGCCTAGTTGAGATGGTAAACATCATGTTTAAGGACAATCACACAAACCCAATGCATTGCTTTGCAATGGCCCAAGAGAATTCGTAGTAGGTTACTGAAGTAGTGTTTAGCCTTGAGGGAGGAAGGAGTGGAATAAGTTTATATTATATCTCATGAGAATTCTTCATTAGTTTTCAATGTGAGATTAAATTCTTAAAAAGAACAACACAAATAACGTCTAGTTTTAATCCCACATTGTCTCTTTAGAATTAGGAAAGGTGTTTGGAGACTTTATAAAAGGAGAGGAAGAAGTGAGTTTTTCAAGTCACGAGCTTACCCGAATTACCCGAGTTTCTTAATGGGCTTGGGCGGGTAATGGGCCAGGCGAATTTCAAAATTGTCCGTCCGATTAACCCGCTTACCCATAGCTATTGAAATTTGGTGTCCAACCCGCCCGCCGCAATGCTTCAAGTGCCCATGGACGCCCATACCTGCCCAATTCCCATCCCTAATCCTTTGGGACATGAAACCTATTTATTACATTTCTATTTTATTTGTACCTAAATTCAATATATCAGGAATTTCCACTTTCATGGGAATCGAAAGTTGTTACATTTTATGTTGACTGTATTTCTCTGGATTACAATCTTAATTTTTTGAACATTTTGTTATTGGATCATAATCCATATTGGATCATAATCCATATTGGATCATAATCCACCAGCCTTTTGCTTTGAAATTAAAAGTTAGTTTTACCTCCACAAGTTAGTTCGATAAAAAGCTATATTAGTTGAATTGTCATGCTTATACAACGATAGTAAACCGTTGGCTAATCATATTCCTAATATAAAATCAAGTTTTAATAGAATCTCCGTTATCCATAGTATTTCACGCTTTTAAATCGAGAGGATGTTCCATAATTGTATCTTGACATAATTCCCGCTACAAAATCGAAAGACCGTTTTCTCGTTATACTTTCATTCAGGATCATTCCCGCCAATATATTAAATTACAGTTTCCTATTAACCGTTATTTAAAATATATTTCCAAAATGAAATTAATAATTAGTTATTCTCGTTAAAACTACTAAAGAAACTTCCGTATTCTAATCAAATTGTAGTTTGGTCATATTAACCATTATTATCTCAACTCATTAATGGTCTACTATCAAAAGTAAGATTCACAAGCCACAAAAAAAGAAAACCTTAAACCTAATTTTTAAAAAATGCAATTACATGAGAACGAATTTTATATTTTTGTATTATAAAATAAGTGATTTCAAAATCTAAATCTAAATATGTAGAAATGAGTAGGCAAAAAAAAAAACCTCAAAGGACAAGAGTGAGTGAGAGTTAGGTCTATCTAGAGACAAAATGAATGAGACCGCCAAATCGGATTTCAAAGGAATTCTTGAACTAAAACCCATAATTCGGGCAGAATCCGTATGGATTCCTTTTGATTCTCTCTCCTTTATAAAAACGCCTTCTTATTGAGTCAGAACATTTTCCTTCTTTACTCATCTTTCGCGTACATTGACAGCACAAGAGCGAGCGAGCGAGCGAGCGGTCTAGAGAGAGAGAGAGAGCGCAGAGAGTTTTTTCTAGAGAGAGAGAGAGAAACCAACAAGAACACTGTAAATATTGAAGAACACAAAACCAAACAACAATCATTTCTGTCAAAAAAGCAGGTAAGAAGTTAATTGGCCTTGTATAATATGTTTTTGTTTGATATGTTGTTTGTAAAACCCTAGATTTTACTTTTACTTTTGTTTTATGTGTTATCTGATGTGTTATATATAGCTTGTTTTGATTTCTAGGGTTTTGTTTTTGTTAGGGTGATTATGCTGGTGTGAATTATAGTGGGGTTTGAGGATCTAGAGCGAGGAGAAAATGGAGGCAGTTCCTGATAATGAACTTGAGAACCAGCTTGTAGAAGCTGGGAAAGAACTCCTTAATCCTCCTTCAGCTGTGAATGAACTTCTCGATTTTCTCGATGTATGAAAGCTCTATCTCTATTTGCTTCTTGTTTAGCATTTTGGTTTGTTCTGTTTGTAGAGATATGTTTTATTACTTGAAGGGATTAGGTTAAATGATTTTTATGGTTCTGGGTACATGTTTTAGGTCTAGAATGAGTAGATTTTCAATTGAATAGGTCATTTTGATTGTGAAATCAGTAGATAGGATCCCCAATTTTACAAGCAAATGACATGCATCTATGAAATTGAAATATGTTTTTTTTTCCTTAGAAGCCGAGGGTCTTTGAATTCCGATGTTCTATGGTCTGATTATTCTAAATCCATACTTTGATTGAGAAAGAGATGATCTTTTGTTGTCCTAAGAGTGAATTAAATATCAATTACTTTTCCAATCATGTTTCAGTTTTCAAATTTTGTGAGGCCCATAAAATCTTTTCATTTTTACCCTACTTGTTAGAAGTCAGGAATCTCCTGGCTATGTGAAGACTAGCAGTTTTCCCTTCCTTTTGTTTTTTAATATTATGCTGTGTTTTTCATTCTCTCGGAGTCTAGAGATTTTTATGATTAAATGCTTGTCGGGTGGTTGATATGAAACCTGTTCTTAACCTATTGTACGTTATTCCTTCAATTGTTTCTGTCCTCTAAATCTGATATGGCTCGTGTTGCTCCACTCTTCTACGATATGTCATTCAGTACTTTCTACTTTTTGTGTTTGTGTTAGTGGCAATGTAATGTTAGACTTTGTGTTTGTGTTTGTGATTGTCTTTGTATTTGTGTGTCATTGTGTTTGTGTTAGTCTCTGTGTTCGTGTTTATGATTGTGTGTGTTTGTATTTGTGCCTCTGTTTGTTGGTTACATCCCTCTTTGTTGTTTATATCAATGGCTGGTGCATCTACTTTATCTGTCTCTTTATTTCGTTTTATGTCATTTTAGCGGATTGAGACTTATCTGTCGAAGGTAGACCAATCTCCTTGCGTTTCAATGCAAAATGCATTACAAGATACAATTAAAGGTCTGGTAGATGAAAGGTTATTGCAACACTCTGATACTGATGTGCAAGCCGCAGTTGCATCATGTATAAGTGAAATAACAAGGATAACAGCACCAGAAGCTCCTTATAATGATAATCAGATGAAGGTGAGCAACGGAAATTTGTTGAATTTTAAATGCTCTATGTCGAAGCTGAGAATCTAATATACTCTTTGGCTTGTGTTTGCATGACCTTACAAAGTCCACTTTGTTCTATCACAGGATATCTTTCAGCTGATCGTTTCTACTTTTGGAAAACTCTTCGATACATCTAGCCGCTCATATCAGAAGAGGGTTTTAATTCTGGAAACTGTAGCAAAGGTCCGGTCTTGCGTTGTCATGCTTGACTTAGAATGTGATGCGTTGATTCTTGAGATGTTCCAGCATTTTCTTAAAGCCATTAGGTAAATGGTCTCACAATACTTGTTTTACTTGTTTACCTGTATTATTAATCTTAAGATTGCCTTCTACTGTTGTAGCTTCATTATCATTTCAAGCATGATTTCCTCTATAGAGTTTTGTCTAATTGAGTTATGACTTATGATCGCTCTTGTTATTCTTGTGGTATAATATATGCTGTAGCCTGTAGGTCATGACACCCCTGTAAACTGAAAATAATTTAGGGTTTTTAGCGTAGTTTGTACTTCATAATACAACATGCTTGTGATAGTATGATTTATAGGCTCCCTTTACCTAATTCTAGTAGTCAAATTCTGGTAGTTCAAAAGGAAAAAGAATTATATGCATCTAGTAATTGGAAGTATTCATCGGTGATATGTAGAAGGAATTTTCATCCAAGATGCTGATACATTTTTCACTTTTATGTGTCAGGGGAAAACATTTATCGTATAAAAAGTTATGTTTTTCAGCTTTTGTATATATAGAATACGTTTTCTTTATATATGCTTGTATGCCTTTTTATTCAATTAAGATGTACCTTCTCTTGCACAAGTTATGGCGATCCAGTATTCTTTGGCATCTCGTGAATGACTTGCATCCATCTGCATTCGTTTTGAAAGTTCAGAAGCTTTCAATCCTATCCTTTTGTGATATATGATTAAGCTATTCATCATGTGATTGCCAGGGATAATCACTCAGATAAGGTATTTTCTTCAATGGAGACAATTATGACTCTAGTGCTCGATGAAAGTGAAGAAATTCCGTTGGAGCTCCTTAGTCCTTTATTAAAGACCATTAAGAATGATAATCAGGTAAATATATTTGTCACTCTATTATAGTGGTGGCCAACGGGCCGTGCCGACACGGAAACGGACCGGCACGACCCGTTTATTTGAGGACACGGAACGGCACGGAACGGTCCGTTCCGTGCCGTGCCGACCCGTCACGGGTCTGGCGTGCCGTGTCGGGGATGGGATTTTAGAGCCTCAGACCCGTTAAACACGACCCATTAGACACGCAGGAACGACACGGAACAGATCGTACACGGCACGACCCGTGGGCACGGAACGACACGGAACGGAAACGGCAACATCGACACGCTAGCAACGGCCCAATTTAGTTATTTGAATTTTTAAGAATTACTTAGGGTGTACTAATATTCTAATGTGTTTACAAATTGTTAGATTTTCATGACAACTACTTTATATTACAAAAAAGAAAAAACATTAAAAAAAAGTAATACTTGAATTAAAAAAAGAAGTAATACTTAAAAATAAAAAGTAATACTTGAATTTAACAAAAGAGGTTTTACTTTATTTTTTTTTACTTAGATTTTTTTTTTGAAACAAACTAAAACTTTTTTTCAAAAAAATAAACAAATAAAGTGGTAAAGATAGTCCCACACCTAAACCACAAAATATAAAGTAAATGTGGAGAATCTTTATACAACTCTTTTCGAATAAAATAAACAAAGATATGACATAAAATCTAAAGTTTTTGTACATCACAATTTTTTAATTGAAAAAAAATGTAATGTTTCTTTTATTACTTTTTTTTTTACAAGTAAAAAAAATATTTATGAATGGGTCGGAGCCACGGGAACGCCACAGAACGGCCACGAGAACGACTACGGGAACGCCACGGAACGGCCAGAAACGCAACGGAAACGCCACGGGAACGGCTGGGCCGTTCCCATGGGCCGTTTCTGTGCCCAGACCTTTGTGGTCTGGGCACGGAACGGAACGGCACGGCTCAAGCCGTGCCTGGCGTGGCCATGGCGTGTCTGACACGCCACGACTGCCAAACGGGTCGTGCCGGCACGGCACGGCCCGTTGGGCACCACTACTCTATTAGTGGGTTGGTATCAGAGTGGACAAGCTGGCTTGGTTTGGAATTGTTCGGATGTTGTTTCAGAGTTACTTGTCCATTCATAGTTCTGAAAACGCCAGCTGATTATTATTTCTTTATTATTTTCATAAACCCTCAGTTCTCCATAGAAGTAATTAACTTGTATTGTGTATAAGAAAGTACTATTTATTCTCACTTTCACGCTTTTTACTAGTTTGTATGGCTCTTTAATCTATTAGTTTGGTGTATTTTGAGTTTAACGTGTCTTTGTTTCAACTGAGCTTGGTAAGTTTCCAGTTTAACCTCAAAACTTAGTTAATTATGGTATCTTCTTTGTCCATTTTCTTTTTTAGTTTCTTATTATTTTCTAATCCTTATGGGTTTTCTTTTCTATTGATCAATTTCTGGTTGATACTCAGGATGTTTTGCCAATTGCAAAAAACTTGGCAGACAAAGTTCTTCAAAATTCTGCTGCCAAACTTAAACCGTATGTGATGCAAGCAATGAAATCTTTTGGCACGTCTGTGCATGATTACAGTAAAGTTGTTGCCTCCATATGCCAGGAGGCATTGAGCTTGCCTGAAGAACAGAAGGTTTGTCCTTCATTTAGTTTATTTACTTCAGAATAGCAACCGACTAATGTTGGGAATTTAGTTATATTGTATATGATGAGAATAATTGATGATTCTATCTTATTTGCTTCGTTGCTTCTGGAGGATCAGACTGCCTTGTATGAAGTTTATTTACTTTAGAATAGCAACCGACTAATGTTGTGAATTTAGTTATATTGTATATGATGAGAATAATTGATGATTCTATCTTATTTGCTTCGTTGCTTCTGGAGGATCAGACTGCCTTGTTGAAGTTCTTTGTATCATAGATTACATTATATCATCAATTAAAACTTAAAATTGTTATGCAACAACAGTCAAAGCACATTTCCTGCATTTGTATTTGGATAGGTTGGTTAACCTTACTCATGAGTCATGATCCTTGTAAGTCCATGCTCTTCGTTTAGCTCGCCTGTCATCTCAATATTAGTTCTATCGGCATAATTGACAAACATACAGTCTCTTTTTTACTGCACCTTGTCCCTTTGTATCGTTGTATGATTCGGACCCTAGGGATCATGGCACATTGACTTCTGTATGCAATAACGACTATTTGTACCATAACAGTTACTGAAAAACATGGCGAGATTTACCTAACTTGTGTCTTTGTAATTTAAATTGACAACAATATTGTAGTAGCCTTTATTTTTGGTCGTGAAAGCCATTTGCTATATTAGACTTTTATTAGCAAGACTTGTTTGTCTTTTTTCTTTTGCCTACCTCTTTTTTTTTCAAGTTGTTATTCCAAATGGCTGTGCAAATAGTTTTCTTTCTAATATTTGTTAGCATAGTTATTATATATTGCTATCAACATTCAGAATTGTTATATTGTTGAATTGGCATATTTCAGGTCGATCAGCAGATACCACCAGAACAGGTGAGCTCCCATGACGCACTACAGGCATGTTAATTTTTGCAATTTTCTACCTTATCTTAAAATTGTGCAGTGGCATCGGCTTACAAGTATCTTTCCCAAGTATTATGCTAGATGATGTGATTAAATAAGTTTGCTATTCATGAGGCATGGCATCTGATGACTGTTGATTATAATACTACTTACAAAATTTGTCTTCGGATCAGCATTGGAATATTCTAGGCAGATGAGGAGGATGGCTACAATAAGGCAACTGTACCTATTGACGCACCACTAGCACGTCTTTAATGGACTCCCTGCCTTTTTTTTTTTTTCTTAAATTTCTGTTTGTCTTTATGCAATTGCCACAAAAGCAGACTGACAGGTTAGTTTCACTTCAAAATCAGGTGCCTGCTGAGCTGAACCCAATAGTGGCTTCACCTGGGGTTGGTAATTCCGTCGTTGAATCCAATGCTACCTCAGAGATATTCAATACAGAGACAAGTGGACCAAATACGAATACTGTGATAGCAAAGTCAGAGACTAATGTGCCTAATATGAACTCTAACATAATCAATACAGAGAATAAGGAGGATGACATTGGAAAGGAAAACGTGAATCAGAAACCTATTGCTTCAGTGCATTCTGTAGAAGCCTCCGACAGTTCTCGGACAGAAACTGACAAAGAAGCTGGAGAACATGCAGAAGAGAGCAAGAGTCGCAGTGGGGAAGCTAATAATTCAGCTTCTCAAGATCTGCCTGTAGTCAGGGCAACTGTGCCTTCAGAAGAAGAAAAGATCTCAACTCAGCAGACTTCCTTTACAGTCTCTCACAACGAGCCGGTAAAAGCTTCTCTAGCATCTTCAAGTCGGAGTCTCCCAGGAACTCGTTCAAAGAAGGGTCGACGACAAAAAAAGAAAAGTAATAGTAAACAAGGTACTGATCTGGGTTTATCTTCAGCGACTAAAAGCCGTAATTCCAATGACCCGAAGCAAACTGACAATGAACCACCACCATCTCCAGATGTCATCTCAAAGACAGAAAGCGAGAGAATCATAGATTCAGAAGAAAAAGAAAATGCACATTCTGGTGGAAAAGAAAAGGCTAGTGAGGAGCAAACTTCACATCATGTCGATGATATCCTGATGAAGAAATCTGATCCTGCAGTAGAGACCGAAGAGAAACCACTGAGACGATCTGGTAAGAAGGTAAAAGTCAAAGTGGACAAAACTCCACACCATGTGGGTGATAACCGTATGGAGTCCAATGCCGCAAGCGAGTCTGAAGAGAAACCACTGAGACGATCTGGTATTAAGTTAAATGTCAAAGGGGTCAAAACTCCAGACCATGTGGGTGATATCTCGAGGAAGGAGTCTGATCCTGCGAGCGAGTCTGAAGAGAAACCACTACGGCGATCTGTTAAGAAGGTAAAAGTCAAACAGGACAAAACTCCGCAACATGTGGATGATATATCGACGAAGGAGTCTAATCCTGCAAGCGGTACTGAAGAAAAACCACTGAAACAATCTGGTAAGAAGGTAAAAGTCAAAGAGGACAAAACTCCGCACCTTGTGGGTGATATCTTGACGAAGGGGTGTGATCCTGCAAGCGGGTCTGAAGAGAAACCACTGAGACAATCTGGTAAGAAGGCCGTTGAGAAAACTTCAGAGGAAGATGAAGTTTCTCTGGAGCAAGAAGTTATAAAAAAGAAAGGGAGAAGGGAAAATAAATCCAAGGATGTGACTCGAGAACCTAGTAGCATGGTATGGTCTGACTTTGTCATCTTTTGGGATTTTGTTAAGATTAGGGCGTGTTAGTGTCAAATCATGTTGATCTACAGTTTATTTTACAGGATAAGGTTTATTCACCAAGAGCTACACAATCATCAAATAAAGACAAAAGCAACATGGAAGAAACTCCCAATGCTAAAACTAAGAGAAAACGTACTCCCGGAAAGGAAATGGTATGTATCATTTGTTAGCTTTCCTATTTCAGTTGTCTTGGTGCTATGATTATATTTCTTTAATGATGGTTGGGAATGTTTATCTAATAGCATACGCTCGCGGTGCTTTTGTAGTCATTAGCTGTGAGGTTCTACAACTGTTTAGGTTCAACTAAAGTCTCATTTCACATGTGGCCCTCTATCCCCTTGTAAATACTCTATTTTCTTGAACCAATACTCCTCGTTGATACCAAGCTTACATAGAAATATTCCCTGGGTTCCTACATCCGTAAGAGTTGAATATTGAGTCTGTATGGTTAATTTGGCTACCTGTCAGCAGTTTTCTGATAGAGGGACTTCCCCATAAGTGTAATGAGGGCGTGGACCTGCGCTAATAGTTGGACGAGACACGAGACAACCACAGAATGGGTGATAGGTTCGCCAGATTTTGAGAAAATGTTGGCCTTATATCGGTTGTAGACTTGTAGATATGCTTTGGAATATCATGCACTGATCTGCTCCTAAAGCTGTGGAACTTGTTTTTTAGTTTTGGGTCTTTACTTCTTTTCTATGTAACATGGATATCAAGTGCAGGTATCAACACCCAAGAGCTATACGAGGTTCGAGTTGTAGGTAGTAGAACGTAATAAACCCCAAAATAGGGATGCAGCATCTAGTCAAACTCACACATTTTAGTTATTAGGTCCCATGTTCTTTATCAACATTCTTTTTGAGATCAATAATTGTTACATGAAACACACATGAGTTGAACCAAGATCGGTATTTTATGGCTCTAACACGATGGGGTGGATATGCATCCAAGTTCGTTGTTACCAAATGAGCACCCAACTACCCAAGTTACATAGTTAATTTTAAATCTGGTTTTGTGATTAAATAAATTACAGTTCAGTAATTACCAGTAGCTCGTATATATATATATATATATATATATATATATATATATATATATATATATATATATATATATATATATAGTGGATATATAATATGTAGTTACACCAATAACTCGTGGATAACTCTCCAACGTTATATGATGTCCCATTGTCCCCAAGAGAACCTTGGCTGATAACTGGGCAGATCCGACATCAACTACATACCAGGGTGTTGTGGAAATTTGTTTTAACGTAATTGTTCATAAATCCACGCTTTGAAGTTCTGATCCCGATGGACATGTCTCATCGTTCAGTGACGGGAGGTTAATATGGTAATGTTTAGTTGGTAGTCCTGGAGTATTTCAATTGTATCTGAATGGCACACTTGAATTCATGCTTGTCTACTTTATCATATTTCATTATACCTGCTGCTTTAGTTTGTATGTTAACAACCTTTTACTTGTATATATCGTTGCTTCTGCACTCTTGATGGACTCTTTATTCGTTATGTTTTTTCGGAGAAATTTATCTTGCTTAAGAATGTCAATCACGATGGACTCTTAATTTAGGTTGTTTTCTTTCTCTTCGACAGCATCTTCTCATTTTATCTTCGATCGTAGTAATATGAGGTACACTTAGTTATTTATCCCTTGTGCAGTTTTTGATTGGTTGCTCTTGCGATGGCAGGATTCAAAAACACCAAATTCTAGTAGCAACAATGGCGAGGAACTGGTTGGCTCAAAAATTAGAGTTTGGTGGCCTCACGATAAAACGTAAGTACTACGATCATTTATCCCATACATGATTGTTGGCGTGAGGCGATCTTATTTTTCTGATAGAATTGCTTTCTAGTTATTCTGTGCATTTTTTTACTTGTATGCAACAATACTCTATGGGTTTCTGTTCTTATATGTTGATTAATTCTCTGTTCCCAAATTCAAAACTCCAAGAACTCCCTTCGCAACCATAGGTTTCCATGCGTGCCCCTTCATAACGTAAAATGAATATGAAAAGCGTCAAGTTGAAAGTCAATGAATACACCGAAAGAGTTACACTTCTTTTAAGGTTATAGCTGGGCGTGTTTGTTATTCCTTGACACTAACAGACTTCCCATGCCATAAATGATGAAATTCAAGAGTTCTATCCGTGAGCTGGTCAAGAGCACTGTAATCACTAATCATTATCTTTGGAGGATGGACTTTTGCCTTGTTTGTTGGATTCTCAATTTTTATTTGCTCTCAGATCATTTGCTGCAATTTTCAAAAACTAAACCTAAACCACATAGCAAAAACATCCTTGGTTGGTCACTGATCTTTTCCCTTGGTTGGCTTAAGGCATATAGTTTTTAATGTTTCCCTTAAATTTGTGAGTAGGAACTCATAATCATTCTCAAGTATTGCAATTCACGATTTTTACAATATCCGTGGACCATGGTGTTTCTTTCTACTGTAGGTTTTATGAAGGCACTATTGATTCTTTCGATCCAATTAAAAAGAAGCATAAGGTAAATGTGTCTAGATGTGGGATTCAGATTTTTCTTTTGCTAATGCTTATTTGTTTATTGGACTATCTTTTCACTTATTATTTAACTAACGTAGGTTTCATATATTGATGGTGAGGTTGAGGTATTGAACCTCCGGAGGGAACGCTGGCAGTATGTTGAAGAGGATACTGGTCCAGAAAAGGCAAGTAACGTTTCTATTAGATTTTTTTGTGTGTTTGATATACTGTTGTGCTAATTCCTATCCTATTTTATAACAGGCGGAAGACACTGAACACCCAAGTTCTGATTCTTCTGACATGTAAGTGAGCCATTCTCTCATATCGAACTTTCTACTAGACTGATGGTTCTTTGACTAACGTGTTAAAGGTCCCAAGTTTCATAAATGAAATTGGACTCTGATTTCCTTTGTTCATCCTGACTCTTCTATGGTATAGGCATTAGAATTTGTCTTCCTACAAAAGAAATATCGTAAAAGTGTCTGTGTTTGTTATGGAGTCACTATTATTCAGTTTCAGCTAACCAGGAAAAACTATCCGCATTCTCGTTAATAATAATATTATATCCTTTTTCTTGGGTGTGTAATACCTCCTGATGCCTAATGTTGTCGGGCTTGTCACTAGGCCCCTAAAGAAAATACAAGCAGATTTGGTTTCCTCGACTTCAAAAACTAAGAGAAATAGCTCAGCGAAAAGGTAACTTGTACATCATTAGCTCATACGATGTTGGTTAGTATAAACTGCAAAGTGATATTTATTATTTAATTTCTTGATTGTTGCTCTGTTAGGGGTAGAGGCAGTTCGACCGGCAAATCTATGCCAACATCTAGCCAAATATCAAAGGGTTCTGCTGGTAAACCTAAAGATGTCGTCAGCGACAAACCGACAGGTGATTCTTCTAAGAGTGGAAGAAAAAGGAAGAAGGCAGAAGCCCAAACCAGCAAGTCTGAGGATGACGACAAGGCTTCTACTGAACCCAAGGAACAAAATGCTGAATCCAGTGAGGAGGACAAATCCAAGAATGATGCTCCTAAGAGTGGCAAGAAACATAAGCGGGGAGAATCACAAAATCGTGGCAGAAACGTTAAGGATGATGGGCCTTCTACTGAGTCCAAGGACCAGGTTGCTAAAGTCAATGATAAAAAGGACGACAAGGATGGAACTCCTGAAACTAGCAGCAAAATAAAAGATTTTCTTAAAAAACGTCGTGTCAAGATTAATGACAAGGAAGATGGAACACCGAAAACGAGCAGCTCCAAGCCAAAGAGCGGTGTAACTCCTGATACAAAAACTAACAACAAATCTAATGGCGAATCTTCAGCTGCTAAGAAAAGGAAGTTACTGTCAGAGGTGCTGCAGGAAAGTAAGGACTCTTCCTCCAAAGGCAAATCTGCCAAGGTAGAAGAGAGCAAAACAAGTCAACCTGAACACAAAGCAGAAGAAACTGAGAAGATAAGTGGGAGGAAACGATCAAGAAAGGCAAGCAGGAGCTGAATGTTTTAATCTTCTCTCTCTCTCCTTAAAGAAGGCGTAAAAATCCGTCCATCTGTTGCAGAAACTTCATGATGATGATGCAGCATCTTGTGGTGGAATTCTCCTTTTCTTTTCCGAGTCTTATCATTTGGCAGCAGATCTTCAAGTTCGAAAGACTTGGTTGCAATCGTAAGTTTCTCAATTGATATATACAGTTACTGGGGTTATCCAGAAATCAACAAAAAACTATACTTTATATTTTACTTCAAGTAGAGATATAAGGTAGGCAAGACAGTTGAGTCAGGGAACATGTTCGGAAATGACCCGTTCATCTATTTATTGTCCTGCTTATCTGAACTAGATTTTTAGACTGTGATTATTGTTCAGACTTGGATTTTGACCCATTTTGAGGGTGTTTTAAAAAAAGTAGAATTTGGTCCATTGATCTAGTACTATTTTGCATCTGGTCTAATTTCTTGCCCGGCTCTGATTTTGCTGCTTCTGGGGTTTATCGTGGAATAAATAGTAAGCATTTAGCCGGGATATATGTTGGGTAAAACAGCTTACAACTTGTGCACAGGTACTGATTCATTCATGCTCATAGTAGGAAAATTTGTTTACTTTGAAATATTTGGTGCAAGCTTTGGCATGATTTTTGCAAGCCTAAATTGCCCTTATTTTAGGGCTTGAACTCCATCTTTGATATTGCCGGGCGGGCACAATGATCCTTTGGTTGAGATTAGGATTCGATCGATGCTGGAAAAAACGAGGAAACACGTTTTTTTTGTATGTGATGGTGGAAGTTTGGCATATCTTTTGCAAATAAGGAGCAACTTTCAGCATATTTCCGAATACTAGTACCTGTATGCCCCATAAGTTCATAATTCATACCACACTTTTGATTGATTTTCCTTTTGTACCAGAAAAGAAGTTTCTCTGTTCTGGTTGGACAAGGGAAACCAGGTATTCTGTCATGAATCAGAATTCTAGGATTTATGTATCTTTAGGCAGCTCAGATGGGAGAGAAGTCGGATAATCCGAAACCGTTATAGGTGTCCGAGTTTATTAGAGCCCATAGACACCCATGACAAGTTCAACTGTCGGGTACTCTGGTGCGGTATAATAAAAGACACCCATGACAAGTTCAACTGTCTGGTGCCATATAATAAAGGGGTCGAGTTCAACGTCGAACGAGGTTTGTGATTGTTAATCAAATTATATTGCACATTTTTATGTCATTCCAGAAGAGCTATACCTTAAGCCAATATTGCTCAATTTTGACCAAAAACTTAGTCCGAAGTGAAAAAAGCCATCCTTTGATAATTTTTGGTCAAGGATGAAGATTAGTCAAAATGTTTTTATAGTGTAATCGTGAACACAAAACACAAACTTCTCTTTTTTAAGTATAGATTTAGTGAATAGTTCCTATGAACTTTTTACTCGCACTTGTTTTCTGTCTTATCGGGCTCCTAAATACCCAATCTGAGTAACATAAGGGCTTTTCAACAACAAAAAAAAAAAAGAGTAACATAAGGGCGTACTACTGGGTGCTTCTTGAGTTTTGCCCGAAAAACTCAACTGCCTGAAATTCGAGAAGCCCGAAAAACTATGGAGCTTGGACGACTTTTACACTGATTTTTGATAAGTTATGGTTCCAAAGCAAGACTCGTCCGGCCGGGCAAGGGAATAAACTGGACCTTATTCCCACCCCTATGGCTAAACTAGTTGCCACAAGAACATGATTTCTTCCTAATAAACAAGATATAAACATTTCTTGAACGTAAATAAATTTCAACATCAGTAGTTCAGTATTACAATAAGTTCTTCCAATGCAAAATGTAATGTCAAAATAAAGGAAATGGTTTTCATGGTGATTCATCACAATTCTATGCATGTCTAGAATTAATGCAGTTCAAAACCACTTAAGAGTTACATAATATAAAATTTGCATGTACCTAGAGTTCATTGCTTAAGTAGAGACAGAGAGAGAAAGCAAAGAAAAGTCTGAGAATGATAAAGATAACCATGAATTCTAATCATGGTTTATGATAGGTTTAGAGAAGATGAACACCAAGCAGCCCAAAATATTCCCCTTGGTTTACCCTCCATGTTGTTTCTGCTAACCATTAAGTAAGAGAGAGAAGAGAAAGAGAGATAGAGAGAGAGAGAGAGAGAGAGAGAGAAGAGAGAGAGAGATGACATGAGGGTTATTATGCTAACCTAAAACTAGGTTAGTTTCGCTCCAAAACCATTAATGGAGCTATATCTAAGTTGTGTTAGAGGAGGTGAAAAGCTAAAGTGAAAAACATAGCCCCTCCTATGAATTAACAATCTATGTTAAAACTGTGCTAAAGCTCCCCAAGTCTAGCAACAACCATGAATATACAAAACAATGAATGAGTGATACCTTCCCTTCCTCCCAAGGGAAAGTGGGTTTTGTGAATGGATTACCCAAAGATTATGTTTTGAGAGTTAGAAAACAATTAAAGGTTATGTTTTGAAGGTTAAAAACTGCATGATCATGTTGGTAAATAATAAGCAAACCAAAATAATGACACATTGGTCACAAAGTTTTTAAACATTCAAATCACCAAAATAGCTTAAAAATTAAGGGTTTATGTCAACAAAGATTAAACATCACCTAGTTAATTATGGCATATCCCATGCCCTAATTAAGATGTTGGAGTAAAAAAAAAGGTTTTGGTTAATAAAAACACCTAAAACTTCTAAAGGGTTGAATGTTAGTACTGCAAAAATTACTAAGAGCATCCCATGCCCATTTTTTTCACTAAAAACATGCACTTGTCTACCTTTAGAGGTGCACTTGTTAAGGTTTTGATCATCTTGGTTAGTTGATTAGCCTTTCTAGGGCTAATTTTTTTTTATTAGTTGAGGGTTAAAAGATTGCAACATTATCATCTCATCCACAAGAGTGATAAAGTTGGTGAGAGAGAAATTGTACATTGATGAGAATTGGTTCTCTTGAAGGACCAAACTCACACATTTCTCTTTTTTTAAACAATGCATGCATGCAGTACTAAGGATAGTACTTGAAGGTGGTAGCTCTCTTTTAGTCCCTATGGGGAACTAATTTGAGCTTTTGTTAGAGTAGAAAGACTAGAGAGAGTAGAGAGTAGAGAGTAGAGAGTAGAGAGAGAACCATGGTTAAGCAGAAGGTAGCTCAGATGGAGGTGATGGAGTGAATTGTGTAGGGATGAATCTGTAGGGATGAGTAGTTGGGGCATGAAGAAGAGTTGGAGTAGGAGCCATGCTCACGCCTGTTGTATAGCAAAACACACTGTTAAAGATACACATTGTTAGATTGTTTAATTTTTTCATCAATTACCAAGTTACAAATTAAAAACATTGTTAGATTGGTTAAATTGTTCAAGAAAAAGAGAAAGAGAATAGAACCCTAACCTGGTTGAGAAGGAGAAGTGGCTGGAAGAGACATGGGTCCGGCGGCATAATGCTGATATCCGGTGGCATTGATGGCGGCGGAGTAGGGGTAGATTTGGTGAGGATAGAAGCCATATCCTTGACCGGTAGCATAGGTGGTTCCGGTAGTAGGAGCAGTTGCGCCACCGTTGCCCTGCCCAAACTGAACATATGGGTAGTAAGCTGCGGCCGTGGCAGCACCTCCGACCATACCTCCACTTCCATTTCCGTACATCGGACTATGACCAGTTGCTCCACCATATAAACCATAGTATCCCTTCATAAATCAATTACAAACAAATTTTAAAGGCAATAAAAGAAGGATTTGAAATTTTAGGACTTCATTCTATAAAAATGTTTCATACTATACCTGGGGCAGATATCTGTACGTGGAGACTGGTGAAAAACTAGAATCACTTAAGTTTGATTAGGATTAACTATTTCTGATGTCCCAAAAATATCAACCATTTTAAATCATTGAGATTTTCGAAAACAAAGAATTGATGAGAGTGTTATGTTATAATGTCAAATAAGCTTTTAAGACAAACTCGAACTCTCTGAGCAACACTATAAAAATTACATTTCTTGAGAAAGTAAAGGAGAAGTGAACAGGTACAAACCGTTGGGTAACTGTAATCCGGCGAGTAGGGAGTGTACCTGAAAATGTATTATCATATTCATATCAACGCCCGTCGAAAATAAACTAAACCAAACATTCACACCCTAACACATAATATGTAGTCTAATAGTTATGCATCCTTTTGATAAATTAAGAGATTTTAGTTTCTAATTACTATTTATGAAACTTATATTGTATGCTTGATGAAAATTATGAAAGAAACACACATACAATTATAGGTTAAATTGAAAGTACCTAAACTTTTTTTGATAGACTAATAGGAGTGCTATTAACAAAAAAAAAAAAAAAAAAGACTTAGTTCAACAAAAAAAAAAAAAAAAAAAAAAAAAAAAAAAAAAAAAAGACTAATAGGAGTGCAGTTCAACAAAAAAAAAAAGACTAATAGGAGTGCATTCTACATGTCATGCGCATGCAAGAAAATGGTCAAAAAACATAAAACCTCTCTTTTCAATATTGTTTTTTATTATTGTATAATATTTTATTAAGGTTGCAGTTTTGACCACCTTGGATCGATCAAAAGTGAGAGAAAAGTGAATAGGTAGAGAGAGATGATCATACATAAAACGATACATGGTTTGGATGACCATACATGCTCCATATATAAGGAACATGAGATCACATCATGTCATATGCACTTATGTATGAATGTACATGTATGATGTATACATGGTTAAGTAGTAGTTAGCTATTTTAATTAATTAATCAATAAAAAGAGATTAATTAACTAATTAGTTAGTCTAATGATTAGGTAAGCAAAGTAATTAGGGCATGCTTACCCATAAAAATTATAAGGAAACCCTTGTTGGATAGCATAATGAGAATATGTTGATGGAAAAGCTGCAGGTCCAACCCCACTTGCTCCTCCTCCCCCTCCTCCTTGATGAATTCCACCATGAAAGGAGTTCATTACCCTAAAGTTCCTTCCCCCACCTCCTCCTGCAGTATCACATGCATTATAAATTATTATGGTCATATACATCAAAATTAGTTACTAGTAGTTACTTCTTATTTACTCAATTAAACTAAATTATCATAATTTATTATAAATTTTAAAAATTATTTTTTACTTCACTTAAAAATAAAAAGTAAAGGATATTCTGACAAGTGACAAGTGACAAGTGACAAGTGACAAGTACCAAGTAGTTGGACCAACATTAACTGACTTGTAGTTAGTTACTTCTTATCTAATCTTAAAGTATAAACAAAATATGAAAATATTTTCCTTTTGTAAAATTTCTTACTTATTTGACATATTAGGTTTTGAATAATTTTAGAAGAGGTTATATGTCGAAGTCCACTACAATTTAAATAGGAACCAACTATCCATCTAACTGGGAAAAGTCCATCAAGAGAGAGAAAAAGAGTTTACTCAAAATTGAGTGATTTCGTGTACGTTTATAACAGGTTGTAACTTGTAGCTTCTTCTAGCATTAATCTAACCTGTTTTAGTCTTCCTTGCATGATTTTAGGGATGTGACCCGAAACAATAATCTTTAGTGCACCTTATCACAAAAATGTAGTGTGATGCTTTATCTATTTTAGAAATGAATACCCATCCATGAAATAAATATTTATTGTAATTAGTACACAAAACATGAATATATGTAGAGAGAGAATATACACCAAATATGAAGAAATATATAACAAAATGGTTTGTTATCTTAACTCCTTTCTACTAAACTCTATAGAGATTATCACAAAAACTATATGCAATTAACTCTCATAAAATAATGACCAAAAACACATATTAAACATCATACATGCTAAAGAATTTACTAGATCTAAACAACATTTGATGCACACCCATTTTATTATTGATTAATTAGATAATTATAAAAACAATCTTTTATAAAAAAAAAGAAATTGAAAAAATGGAATAAATAACAAAAATAGTATGTAAATTAATTATATAGTACCATGTTTAGGTGTGGAAGGTCTAGTTCTTTGAACACCTAAAGAAGCAAGATTACAATTAGCCCTTCTTCCATCAATTACAGGAGCTGCATCTACACATGCTCTCATAGCTCCATCTGCTTCCCTAAATGTTACCTATAATCAAATACCCAATAAAAATTTCATAAATAACCATAATATATAGTACTTAAAAAAGAAGGAATTATTTTTTCTTTAAGTACTATATTTCTCATAAAAATGAAAACCCACCCTTAAGATCTTAATTAGAATTGGAAAGAAATTAGACAGAGAGAATTTAATAACTTTCCTCCCCCCAACTATATATATATGATGAAATATAGGAGTATAAACTTACAAAACCATAGCCTTTAGATCTTCCAGTATTTTTGTCAGTAATAACAACAGCTTCCAAAATATCACCAAATTGTTCAAAATATTTCTTCATGGTTTCTCTTTGTGTCTCCCAAGCCAAACCTCCCACAAACACTTTTGTGTATGTTGTATCCCCAAACCCTAAATTTGTTGCTGTCATCTTAACTTCTTCTTCTCTCTAAACCCTAGCTAGCTACTATTATATATATCTTCCTTCTTTTAATTCAAAACACACCCAAGTTATGAATTGATTCCTTCTTATATGAAACAAGATGATGAATCAAATCAAGAACTACCCACTATGAATTTAGATCAGAAGAATTAGGTTAGATAGAGAGAATTAGCTTAGCTTAGCTATAGAGAGAGAGAGAGAAAGATGGAGGGAAGAAAAGGCAAAAAGTTGAGATGAGAAAAAGACTTCCTTCTTATAAAAACAAGACATTTACTATTATATATCAACTTTGCTCCCCTCCATTATTAGTCTTATTAGTTGTCATCCCATTTGTGTAAAATCTTAAATTACTATTATAGTCTTTGTTTTCTCTTTTATTTACGAATTTACCTTTTGAATTATGTTAATAATGACGTTTCTATGGTAAGTGGCAAAAACGGAACGGAATAATGTTTGAAACTTGAATCACGGAACAGCCAACGGTCAATCCCCTTTATGACTCTTCAAATTCCTCATAATTTTAGTGACCGTTGGATTAAAAATCCTCAAACCCTAGATGATGACATGCCATCGTATTGTAACAAGGGGCAGGTCCAATGGTCAGGAGGTGGGGGTGGAATTTCCGAAACACCCTTTTTCTTTTCGAAATTTACGAAACGACCATCGAAAAATTTCCGGGAAACTCTCAAATTTCTGAGAAATAATCTGACACGCCTCCCATCATACAGTGTACTTTCCATAAATTTACAAAATTGCCACCGAAAAATTCCCGAAAAATGCGAAATTTTTTGAAAAATAGTCTGACGCACCTGACATTAAACCTTGTACTGTCCACGAATTTACAGAATTGCCATTACAAAATTTACCAACTTGCCATTTTCGTTATTTTTTCCAGATTTATTTCTTATTTCTTTTTTATTTTCTCCCACACATATTTATCTCTCCATCTTTTTAAATTTCTCTCTCCAATCTCAACAAATTTCGTTCTTTTTTCCAGATTTATTTCTTATCTCTTTCCAATCTCAACAAATTTCTTCATTTTTTGTAGTTTTTCTTGAATTTGTACAAGGAAATTTTCTTGTGTACCGGGAATTATTTAGTGTGCTGGCCATTTTTTGGATATGTACTATACATTTTTGTACTGGGAATTTTCTTGTGTACCGGGAATTGTTCTGTGTGCTGGCCATTTGGTTATGTACTAGACATTTTTGTAGTGAGAATTTTCTTGTCTACCGGGAATTGTTCTGTGTACTCGTCATTCGGCTATATACTAGACATTTTTGTACTGGAAATTTTCTTTTGCACCGGAAATTGTTCCGTGTACTGGCCATTTGGTTGAATACTGGACACTTTTGAACTGGGAATTTTCTTCTGTACCGGGAATGGTTCTGTGCACTGACCATTTGGTTATGTACTTTGATGTTTTTAGAGATGAAGAAGATAAACTGTGAAACAAATAAGAATGATGAAGAAGAAAAATAAGAACATAAAACTTTTAGAGAGAGAAACACAGGAAACTTTGATGTTTTTAGAGATTGAAAGAGATGAAGAAGATAAAATGTGAAGCAAAATAAGAATGATGAACATCCAAAAATAAGAACATAAAACTTTTAGAGAGAGAAAGAACAGAAAATTTATGTTCTTGGAGATTGAAAGAGATGAAGAAGATAAAATGTGAATGTTTTCAAAAATAATGAGAGAAAGAACAGAAAATATAGTGGGGAGGATCCAAAAAAATTGCCTGAAATTTCATCAAAAAATGGCGCCATTTTTGAATTTTTCAAAAAATCTGAATGTTTCTCTGACATTACGTCATGTACGGAGAATTAATTGCTTCGCTGTCATCCGTCAGATTGTCAGAAAACACGGAAATTTCCCGTAAAGGGGTAAAAGAGGGATAAATAAAATAAAAACCAGAAAAGTGTTAGCTGTCCTGACAATTTGGACTGGGTTCTCATTTTTGTTTTAGGCTGGGGGTAATACTTATTTACCCTCCATGATATTTTTACTTTGGTCCATGTATGTTTAATTAGTTAGTTATAAAGTCTCAAGTTTGTCTAACTTGGAATTTGAATCGCGAAGTTAGTCTCTATTAGACTGCTTTGTTCAGTAAGTTCATTACTTTTCTACCCTCCCATATTTTGAAGGGTGGAACCAAGAATTAGCGCTACAGAGGGTTAAGGTAGGACATAATAGGTCGGATGAAACATGTCGATCGGGTACGACACTCATAATCACTTCTTTCAAGTCATAATTATTGTTGAATGTCAAATTTTCTAAAACAAGTTTTTTTATTTGAAAAAGTTAAGAATATTTAATTAATTAGAGATCATTAACACTACCAAAATGTATAGATTATTGTTTAAAAATTCAATCTAGAAAGAAATCCATTTGTATATACAAAGTTTCAATAACGATCCTCTTTCCTAGATGTTACCCTCAAATCCTCTGTTTAAAATGCATCTCTAATGCAAAATTCTAACAACTTATATACGAGGCACAAATTGAAGGAGATTCGAGGGTTATGGTAACCCTATTATCGGACGGCTCTCGTGATCCCCCGTGGAGACTAAGCAACGAGATTAACCATCTACTATAAGAGAGGGTGAGTGTTTGTTGCTTATTGTGACCGAAATGCTAATTCGGTCCCTCATAATCTTGCCTATGAAGAATTGGTACCTAGAAGTACTTAATCTGTTTGTTGTTATTTGCTCATCTTTTTATCTTCTTTGTAATGGACGAATGTTTGATTGATTGATTTATGGAATCACCGTTAAAAAAAACTCTAACAACCTATAAATTACTCAGGTGTCATTTTCTCATGAATGGTTTAAGGTCTTCAAGAGTAATCTCAAATGTCAAACTTCTTGTTAAGATATATTGGGATTAAATACTGTCATTGTGAACTTACTTCAGAGAGTGACCAGCAAATAAGCAACCAGAAATCCGGAATTTTATTGACACAAACAAGCTCGAAACAAGGAGGAGCAACGTAGAGGCCACTCTAGTTCTGGCTCCTGGTTTCCTGCATTGGCAGTGTAGGATATAATGCTGAGTATTTGTACTTCTGTGACAATATTAGCCCTAGACATTTGTGGCCCAACAATAATACATTTGTGACATTATTAGCCCTAGACATTAGTGGCCCTACACTAACACATGTGTGACAACATTAGCCCTAGACACTTGTAGTCCTACATATTAACAAGAAAATCAAACAAAATATACATAATGTTTTTGCAATTTAAAGTAGAGATACAATAATCCGGCAAAGGCACTAGTAATGTGCCCCCTTCAAGTTTTTCATCCAGTCTTTCTAACTGTGTGAAACACGCAATTCGCAACAAAAAAAAGCAGAACAAAAACACATTTTATTGTATAGGTGTTAAATTTCTGTTGTTGTAAAAAAAATCGTGGAAATGATATCTACACTAAGCTAGAAATATAGAGGAAATACACCTACCAAGACTCTATATAGATGTATAAATATCACTAGACTTCGGTCGATATTGTGAGCTCATTCGACTTTGATCTTGATGGTAAAATTGCGGCTATAATATCGGAGCCTCGAGAGAAATCCAACCCCTAGACTCCCCTGATGAAATCCAAGTATAGATATTGGGCCAAACTTTTTAATTTGGGAGCCCAATTCCTATGCAATGAGTTTGCTCTTTACATCCATGTCAACCCGAGAAGCTGAAACATGACATGGATAGATCAGCACACAACAATCCTGGACAAAAGGGTTTAGCAATATACAGAGAAAATCTGGACAGACAAACCAGAAAAGGTTTTTTGTTTTTAATTAAATAGTTATAAAACAGTTTGTGCTGTTTTGGATAATAATTCTAACTAACCTTTTGTTTTATTTCTTTAGTGATAGTGTCTATTTGAAAAATAGAGATATTTCGTGTTTGGGTGAGGGATAAGTATCGACTTTAGTCTTTGGGTCACATGTTTGTCTGTTATAGGATTTGGGTCACATGTTTGTCTGTTATAGGATTTGGGTCACGGACTAACCATTGATCCATTGACTAATGGCTATAGTTAACTACCGTCATTAGTCAACACGGTCAATTGTTAGTCTGTGATCCAGACTCTAAAGCCGGTACTTATTCTTGACCCAAACACTAAATCCGAGTAATTGTGAGCCGTTCCAAGTCCCCTTTGCTGCTGCCATAAAAACCGAGTTAGTCCCTTGAAATTTTACAGTTTTAAAATGCTTCACTAGAAAAGAGTGATTAACCGAAGAGCACAACAACACTTCGTCTCGCCACCAATGTTGGATTGCTTTACAACATTATTACAATATTAATTTGTAGAAAGAAAACAATGTGTGAATTTTGTAAAAAAACAAACTCCACTTATCTTTAATCTTTCTTATCAGACCACAAAATGGCAGTATTGAAATTTGATAGTAAAACTGGTGAAGATTTGGAAATTAGAAAGAGTAATTAAGAACTTTTAGATTACCAAAATTTGATGATTCAGATCTGAAAAACTCTTTGATAAAATGTACCAGTCATCTGCAAAGAAAAATGTACACTTCAATTTTCATCCATTAGATACAGAAATATAGTATAATTGTTGAAAAAGAATCTATAAATTTCAAAGGTGAAGATTTAAGGAGAACAAAATTTCACATGGGGGAATAGTACTGTCAGTCAGAAATAGAAAATAAAAAAAGAAAAAGGAAAAGCTAAAAATTATCCAGCTTGTCCAGCTGTTATCCAACTTATACTTTGACCAGAAGGAGGAGGATGTAGTAGTAGAAGAGACTGATACCCTCTTATTACTTTCTCTCTCTCTCTCTCTATTCTGCTGCAGGGCCAGCGACTAACATGCTGCCTCAGACTTCTCCACTCCATGCGGGTACCACTGCCAGATAGATAGTGTTTCTCTTCTTAAGGACATCTATAAGATATCAAATTCTATAGGGAATTTATTTTCTTTAAACCCAATTTCTTAAATTTTAACAACATTTATTTTCCTAATAGCCCCCAACTTTACGAGAAATACCCATATAGCCCCCTTCCGTTATAACACCGTTACTCTCTCTCTTCCATTTCTTTTCTCTCTCCTCCAACATGTTTTCTCTCTCTGCCACCTTGATAAAACCAGCCACATCATCGACTTCACCGGCAAGTCGCCGGCCGGCCAAATTTCCGGCCGGCAACCTTCAAATTTTTTTTTTCTCTCTCTCTCTCTAAAAAAAAAAAAAAAATTAAATTCTCTCACATCTCTCTCTCTAAACTCCGGCGAAGGGGGTTTCCCTTCGTCGGAGGTTTGTTCATCACGAACAGATCTGTTGTTCGTGATGAACAGACCTGGTCTGTTCATCACGAACAGACCTCCGGCGAAGGGAAATCCCCTTCGCCGGAGTTTAGAGAAAGAGAGAGATGTGAGAGAATATTAAATTTTTTTTTTTAGACAGAGAGAGAGAGAATAAAAAAAAAAATTTGAATGTCGCCGGCCGAAAATTTGGCCGGCCGGCGACTTAGGTCGGAGAAGATGATGATGTGGCGTGATGGGTGACTTGGCAGAGAGAGAAAATGAGATGGAGGAGAGAGAGTAACGGACCGTTAAAGATAACGGAAAAAGGAGGCCATATGGGTATTTCTCGTAAAGTAGGGGGTCAGGCGGGAAGCTGGTCACAAAGTTGGGGGTCATTAGGGAAATAACCCTTATATTTTTTAGTCATTCCGTCTCTAAAGTATCTTATCAGACTTTTGTGGATATTCAGAGGCATAAATTCATTATTTATTAAAAGTGTGTTATTATCGGTGTATACAATAGCATGTAGGAGAGTATAGAGTGTTCACAAAACAATTCGATAGCATTTATGAACATATTTCATCCTCACGATGTATTAAAATTTGATGATGGTTTCGACTCATTTTAACTCCTATTGGCTTAGTTATATTTTATTGGTTGTACTTATCCAACAGTCAAACTTGTTTGTCAATTAGGGTTGAAGAACTGAAATTAAAGTAGGCAGCTAAGAAATGCATTTTTGTATGAAAATGACATTCACGTTTACTTGTTCCATTTTCAGCCTCTTATTACACTTTGCTTTCTAACTTTCGGTCTCCTAGTTACATCAACCAATTTTCAATAACCAAAAGAATAGCTTCTACTAATTTATTAACTTAAATAACAATTAATCGAGTGATTCAAAATCTTAAATTCCGACAATGGGCAAAACAAACAAATGGTTCTTCACGTGAAAGAACCAAGACAGTTGGGAAAAATGATCTTGTACCTTCTCATGTCCGAGTCTGGTTGTGCCGAGTTACTCGACCAAGTTCCCCTTCGCAGGAACGAGAAAGAAGACCTCTCTCTATCGTGCTGGACGACAAATGTTTAACCTGGCTACCTTGAATCTAGTCAGCCACCCAAATTATTAATCGATCCTAAAAGATGATTTCCTCCTTAGGAAACGAAGGATCCAGTTTTCTCTGTTGATCTCAAATTCGAACAATACCACCCTTTAGGTCCACCTATCGAATTGCAAGTTGCAACAATACGGTACTAAATATTTGCAAATACTCATCCCATCCAAAAGATGCAAATTTTGTAACCATGCCTACATTTCAACATTCTCATAATTCTAAGTACTCAGTTGAATGTATTCAAAATAGAAACAAACTTTCCAACACAACAAAATTCACATTTACATGCCTCAAAATCAATCACAAGCTGTTTATCTAGTTTCATGGAAGCTTGTAACTTACTAAGATCGGACGAGTCTGAAAATTCACATAGCAAGAGGTCTTATCCTTGAAATTTTGTTTCTTGTTCTATGACATATCGTCATGATAAAGATGAAGACCAAGACCCAGACGTGCACAAGCTCGACGAAATGCCATGCCTTCTGCCTTTTGTACTGGATCTCCATAACTTGTGTCGCTGACAGATGCAGTTCCTGTTGATTCTCTGAAAATCTGTTTCGAATACCGAAAGAAATCCGAGTAAGATATATCTAATTTGATTTCTTTTTGGAGAGCGAGTTTGAAGTGTTTATCAGAAAGCATTTCTAGATATATATTAGAAGTTGCAGTACAAATAATTTTTTGTAGACATCAACCTTAGTAAAAAATTAAATTCAAGTTATTCACTTATGTAAAGGAAAAGAGATTATTGACACGCAAATTGTGGACAGAGTTCTCAAATATTAAATGAAGCGAACGAAGGACTACAGAAAAAAGAAAAAGAAAAAAAACAAGAACCAGTGGGTAGAACTTTATTGCTTATTACTGAAACTAGAACCGACTGATCGGCAAAATCATAGTCCATATGCAACTATATATTTTGTTGATAGTTATGAGAGTTGAGAAGTAGCGCCAAAACTGAAGCTACTGAGGTAGTATGAACAGAATAATCTAAAAACACAAATGATGACTATGTATCGAAATCACAAAGTTGAACCTGCCAACACTAATATCCACATCAAATACAGAGGATGCAGTTATGGCATGATATTTAAAAGCAAGCAGCAACAACAACTTCAAGATTCCTGTAACAGCGTACCCATAAAGGCATTGACTGCTGTGAAATAAGGTACTAATATACAGTGGTAGTAACTAGTAACTAATAAACACCTTATTTGATGTTTAAATAACGGAAACACAAGTCGAAGTTTATATGGTATTATAGGGTGCAGCTTTGGGGCATGATGGAAAATGTTGCGGGCGATGAGGACGACTATTGGTCAATATCTTTCCCTTTCTTGATTTTGCTTCAACTTTTGCTGGTCAGAGAGAGAGAGAGAGAGAGAGGGAAAATTTGGTGGTGGTTGGAGTGGTGGTAATCGGTAGCAGTGTGGTGGTCAGAGGTGTTGATGGTAAAGATGAAGACATAAATGAAGGTGGAGATGAAAAGGGTGTTTCTTTTTGAAACTTCGAATGAATATATTGAGAAAAAATATAGGTTACACTCTAACCTAACAAGGGTGTTACTGTAAAAAGAAGAAAGATTGGGTCATTAAAATTAGGTTACACTCTAACCTAACAAAGACAATTGGGTCAGATTGTATTGACCCACAATATTTTCTTCATGTCCCAGAGCAGCATTTCCAGACAGCAGAGACCATTAAAGTAAGAGTAAAAGATATGTTCTCACTCAATTAGAAGTTGAAAACGCAAGATGCTCCAGAATTTAGATATATTCATTTTGACCCACTTCCACTAACATTAAAAATAACCCTATTACTTGTCAAAATTGAGAAGGTGAGTATAGCATAGAAACTCAGATAAGTAGGAACACGATACAACTAAAATTCTATCTTTATTGAAATAAAAGATGTTGGTTGCCATCATCTTCTCATTGGTTAGAAATTAGAATCATTAGATAACTTATCGTACTTCAATTGTTAACCACAAATCAGTTTCAACATACCATACATGCACCCGGCACATATATCAATATTGAATAGAATGAAAGCCATACCTCGGCGTCAATCCCATAAATTGTAACACGATATACAACGGATACAGATTTCCCGTCAGCAGAATAAGTGATGCTCCGAACCTCACCGGACCATTCTAAAAGCACAGAGAAATAGAATATAAAATTGCAAATTTCGAAATAGTGACAGAACTTGTATTTGTGAGAAAGAGTTTTACTGGAACGTAATATTCTCAACCATACCTGGAGCATGTAAGTTCATGATTCTATTCACAATATGCCTGCAAAAAACAAAAGATAGATGATCGGTAAGCAAAAAATATAACAAACACATAGTACACATTAAAACTAGAAGATCTTCTTGCTAGTGTCCAAGTATTTAAATGATTAAAATGAACTCAATCTACTACTTCCTTGATTAAATGTTTAGAAGATCAAAAACATAATAATCAGGTCCATGAATTATAAGTGGACGAAGATGGGCATCGAATCTGAACTGAGAGACTGATGAACCAAGTAACCAACATTGACAAAATATTGAAGCTTCTTCCCATAAACTCTTGCAAAACCAAACTATTGTGAACAAGACTCACCTTTACGTAGCTTAACAAAGATTTTACTCAACGATTGAAGTTGAAGAAAAAAATGATGGGGATGTTCAATATTACAG
The DNA here is from genome assembly GCF_041429995.1 of Eschscholzia californica. Classification (NCBI taxonomy): domain Eukaryota; kingdom Viridiplantae; phylum Streptophyta; class Magnoliopsida; order Ranunculales; family Papaveraceae; genus Eschscholzia; species Eschscholzia californica. The sequence goes on from NW_028238472.1 coordinate 48,099,378, forward strand.
GAACCTGGCAGAATGTTTATGATTAAGGTGATTTCTTGTTTGTTGTATCTAAAAGAGACAACAGATTGGAGATACAAATTAAGGTCATCACATAACCAACTAAGGGTATCTACTCATTGAATAACTATTTATATACTGAATATAAGATCGTCTCGAGAGTCGAGACCATATTCCAGCTGGTTGGTTGTTCACGAGTTGCTGCTTAGTCAAACACAAGTACTATCTTAATGTGGTTAAGCATGTATTTCTGTGAATCCGGTACCTAGAAGACTGTCAGGGTGGTTTGTTTTCAAAACAATATGAGCAATATGTTCCTTATCCACACATGATTATTTATTTCCGTACTTCGTATTTGGTTTCAGCAGCTTACACATCCGTGTAACAAACTACCAGATATACAAATTTGTGAGACCTAGACTCAACTCTAGGAGATTGTAGCATATCCCTAATTTGTATATGTATATATACAAAAATAAAGATAAACCAAAATACCAGATAATAGAACCAAAGATGTACTCAGGTTACATCGTCCGTGTAACAAACAAAACATTGCTAATATGATCTACAATAGTGTAATATACTCTGGAACACTATATTTTGATTTGAAATTTGAATGCGATCTAAGAAATTGGGGAAAATGCGCTTTCATTGATATATGCTCTCCAAATTCTAGCTCCTTTGCCAAGTAAACTTGGACAAGAAATGAAGTGCCAATCAGAAAATCTAGAGGTTTAACAAACCCTCTTCCAAATTTTTTTTATCATGCCCCAAATTTAGCAACTACTAGTTTTATAAAAAGTAGTTCAAGATGAGAGTGAGGCAAAAGGAAAACTCTATATTTCAAACTGAAATCCCTAAAATTTCCCTCGATCTCATCTTTTCACTTCTTGTTCAGTCTAGGGTTTAAACAACATATCAATCTATTGGGGGAGTTCTCAAATTAGGTAATATAAAATTCTACAATGTGAAGATCATAACAAGTGCAAAGAAAGAAGAAGATAAAGAGTTGGTGTTTTACCAAGGAACGTATTTCATGGAAAACCCATCTTCAGAACGGATTTTGATGAGTGAATCAGGTACTCTTTTGTTAAGTTCTTTGAGAATATCAGCTAATGGTCGACTTATTCCAGAAACTAGGTCATCTGAGTAATCAGGTTCCACTTCTGGTGTTGTCACTTTTTCTTCTTTCAGTTGTTTTTCTTTTCCCTTTTGTTCTTTTGCTGAAACTTTGACAAATGAACGAGATTGAAGAGAAATTATTGATGATTTTAAGTGAGAAGAAGAAGAAGAGAGAGAAGATGATTTTATGATGGATTTTAGTAAAAACGCCATTGAAGAAAAAACTCTCTTTTTTTTCTCTCACTGAAATGAAATGAGCGCGAATTTAGGTTAGAGAAGGGAAAGACAGCAGTCGCCGCCCTATTTCTAATAGTCCCCCGCATAAAATTGGGAAGCCCCGATATTGTTGTTGGGTCTGCTAGCTGGGGGGGACGTTTAAATCCTTTAAGGTCAAAATAGACAATTACTCTTAATAGCGATAGAAAAAAAAACTATATTCGGCCATGGGACCTTGGCATGGAATTCCAACACATTATTCGAGATGAGCAACAAGGCATTGTGAGACAAAGAGTGCGATAAAATTGTAGCAGTTTTTGCTTGGTTGTTTAGTGTTTTCTCTTTTTTGTTTTATTTGTTTGTATGCCTTAGGGCCGGGACTTCTTGTTTTCGGCGTTCTTGCCTTGTCTTGATTGCTTGTAATTGGGTTCAGGTCTCTTAAAGTCTGCTGATTTATGTACAAAAGAAAAAAAATTATATGTAATTTACAATTGATATCATTTACTACTTTTAGTCCAAAATTTCATTGCCATATAGAAGTTAAGAGTAAAAAAAAATTGTTGTTGAGTACTTGGGGTGTATGAACGACATCACAAAATCAACAACTAAATTGTAAGATCGCAAACAAAACAACAACTAGTGGTGCACTATTACATGATATACTAGGCAATTCATGATGTTCTATTGTCTAGTTGATATTTATTCCACCAAATTTTTTCGAAGGGGTATTACGTTTTAGTACATGACGTTTAGTCAACATTATATCATATGATTTGGAGACTTCATATAGATGGAACACAAACATAATTTATGTTTTCAATCGTATAAAAATTCCTTCATAAAAAAAAATCGTATAAAAATTACACAATACCAAATTATACTATACGATACGAGAAGACAATCACATCTAAGATCTCTCTTTTATTTTTGAAGGAAGTAGACAACCACAGAGCTAGAAGTCCACAGGTTATACCGCCATATTTATAATCCATGTCCTATCACATGTTTATATAACTCATGGATATTCAAGGACAAATTGTGGATAAACCAGGACCTCCATAATAGAAATAGTAACCAGCATTGGTGTTGTTTGTGGTTCCAAATGCCAAATCATAACAATTTGGATTTGTTACCAATTTTCTGATGTCGATTGGGTCTGTCAGAGTATTGGTTGCATCGACCGTATGGAGATTTCTAAAATAACTCGCTTTATTGAAACCTTCAGATGGGAAGCGACCGCTTCCCATCTGAGTCGTTGTGTGACGACCGTTGGATTGTTTATTTACAATCTCTCCACCCCAAATAACTCTGTCTGCTGCAGTAGATAGAGATGTAAATATAGAATTTGGCCAATATCCTATTACAACACTTCCATACTTGACCCACCAATTTCCTGTTACCTTATCCTGCAATATTTATTTCATATCACAATATAAAGAACGTCAATCATGTCGTATGAAAGGTTTAAGACTAGGAATAAGAATATCTTTCAACAAAGAAAAAAAATAGGAATATGAAATGGCTTCAACAAAAAAAAAAGGAATATGAAATTCTATATATTTTTGTAAAGTGCCTCTCATGTAATTCTATATATTCAGTACTTGTTTGATCCTTCGATTTATTCTTATGCAAGTTTAATTATTTCACAAGGAGATTAGTAAGAGATTAAAATCGAATTACCTTCCATATCTGAATTTGTGCTTCGTACTGAAGCCCGTTGTATGTGGATGTTGGTTCTAGAGGAAAACCAAGAGATAATCGGTTGTCTCGTTGTACAAATCCTGGGCAAAGTACATTGTAGCACCCAGTTTTTGCATAATTATCAATCTGAAATAAAAAAAACCATCTATATTAATGTGATATTTAAATTGGAATTGACGACTAATTTTTTTATTAATTTTGTTAACCGTGTTTGAATGAATCGTTGGATCAACAAAAAAGAACACAAAGGCAACCGACATTATAACACCCGATTCCAAAAGTTTGTAATAAACTTTTTTCGCGTACTGAGCAAACTACGTCATAGCACCAGATTCTATTTAGATTTGTTTGGTTTTTCTCCTTACGTTCCTAAAAAGAATCACGAATATTATATTTTCACGGGGCAACTGAAATTTCAAAACATACCACATCTTTAATTTTTTTATTTTCTAAATGTCAGTGTGTCTCGGATCTTTGACCTCTAAATTAGAAGGTTAAACCTCTTACTACTTCAACTAGGGGTTGTTGTCGCGTCTCTAACTTCTTACCCTTTCTTTCATTTCCCATTCTAGACAATTGTTTCTAGCTTCTTATACCACCATAAATTAAATTTGTTTTGGGAGTGAAGGAGTTTTGTTTTACTTACCGTCCAATACAAAAAGAACCGTGCCCTGTAATCGCCATATAGTATTGGATTAACCTAAGACAATTGACAAGTTAATATACTACAAGATAATACAATGTGGAGATAGATTAGGGTTTAGGGAGTTACTATCCATCCAGCCTCTACAGTATTCATGTTGTTGCCTCCACCGGCAGTGATCCATATCTGTGAGATACTTTCTTCTGAACTTTCTCCTACATTAGGTTTCCAAGCATTAATATTGGCAACTCCTCCGTAATATGCTTTTCCCATCACGTCCACTATTGCATACTACATGTAAGTTCACCACTTCTAATTAATTCAAATTTGACTTGAGAATTCATAGGTGTAAATAAAATAATCAAGTAACATAAGAAAACTAATTAATTTAGTTATTAAGAATTTAATCAAGTAACATAAGTCAATGCCCATTTTAGATTAGGCCGTCGCTTAAAATTAAGGTCCGTCATGTTTATTCCCGAAGATTTTTCTTTATTTCTAAAGCCGCAGCCTTTGGATTATTACCTCGTGCCCCTGTGTAGGTGAACTCTCCAATTTGGTAAACGTGCTATTCATCCTTCGAGGCTTTTGACCATTGTTATATAATATAGTTCTTCTAATTGGAACAGTTCCTTCGGGACATCGTCCCTGTTGGTGCCATGTTTGTTTAACCTCACTTTGAAAATTTTCCATTGTAAACCCGTCTGGATATGAACTCGGTGTCATCTGTTTTATAACAACAAATCCAATAAATCATAAGTTCAACAAAAGAAATCCAATAAATAATAAAAGATTATATTATTAATATAAAATTTGAAATATATGACAGTTTTATTTTCTTACGCACTAAAGAATAAGTGATAATTAATTGTTAGAATAAAAAACCTGAATGATATGATTACGAAGCAAAGGATGCTTAAATGCTGGTTGTTTATACATATCGTAACAATCGATAATTTCACCATCTTTGGCCTGTCAAGATGCAGAAGGGATGTATTATGATTAAACTGAAATAGGTACAACTAAGTAATTGATTAAACACCCAACAAATAAACATTTAGTACCTTAATTGTCTTGATTATCGCTTTGTTAACTATTCTTCCTTCACAAGATTCATGAGAAAGAATATGAAGGATTACCATTAATATGAACATAAAATTGTGTATTTGTTGAAGTTTGGCCATTTAAATTGTTAAACCCTTTTCACTCCTTAATTCGGATTAGTACATAATCAGTTTTGGTTCAAATACACATAATTTATAGGGGGAGAGTAGAGGAAAACTTCAAGGGTATAAGTTTAAGCAAGGTGAAAACTTTACGTGATTAGAAATACAGAAAAGAGAAACATACTAAAAAGATGGAACAAGTATTTATAAGTTTGTATAAAGTTGCAACTTTACATAATTAGAAATACGGAAAAGAGATACATAGTAAAAAGATGTTAAATCGGGAGAAACTAAACAGTGAAACAAATATACATCATTTGTATGCGTCATTAATGTTTGAGTCTCTTTATAAGATGACGTGGCTTGTCATAGTCACTACTTGGTCGGACTCCACAAAACTTCTAACTTCGTTAGCAAAAGACCTTGACCTGGCTCTCAAGAGTCAAGCCAACCATGGTCCAAGTATATTATTTTCTGTATTTAAACCATTTGCTTGGACTTGTAGACGTGAAATTAGGAAAAGTACAAACAAGAACAAAGACAATATTTGAGATTAACAAGGTTTGAATAGAATAGACGATGATTTCATGAAACTCTATGAGAGGTTTTTGAGGAGAGAGAAACACCCGGCTGACGTCAGCTAACCTTCGTTTCTTCCCTCTCTTTTTCCCCAAACCAAACCCTAGAACCTCATCTCATCACCCAAATTACCCAAACACAGTAACCTAAACATACATGCAATCATTAAAAATCCACCAAACACAAGCATTTAATTAATACCCCCAAGCCAATTGAATCACCCAAACAACTAATCCCATCCAAAAAACAAATCAACCACCAATAGTTATCTTCCAATCACAAACTTCAGGGACGAGCAACAACATAGCCGAAGCACGCAAAGGCAGCCATTAACAACACACTAAAGACGAAACCTCGAAATCAAGCAGCAACCGAATAGGATGTGTTTGTTTTATTTCTACTACCTCTGAAGGACGAGGATGCATCTTGGAGACGTCTAAACGACTCTTATCGGACTAGTTCATCACTTTTCCAGGGAGTTTTTATCCTTCTTCTTGTTACTTATTATCTATTATCATCTAAATCTCTAGTTTACTGATGATAATCTCTACTACTCTAAAACTCTACCTTTGTCTGTGTCTTTCGATTGTCCATCTTATTTTCTTAGATCTAGTTTCATTTTGGCCGGTGATTACAGTAAAGTACTTCTTGTTCCTAGGGTTTGAATCATCATTCTATTTTTCATGAATCTCCTTTAATCGATCTATAAGCTTTATCAGCGTAGATAGATCACTTTATCACAACAGAGATCAATAGTCTGTTATCTATATGTGAGCCTAATTAGTGTTAGAGAAAAGATAGCCATAGACTACTGTTGATTTCACTTTTTGCACCCCTGAGTCTCGAATTTTAAGTTGATTTCTATCAGTGATCGAGCTTTGGATCATCTAATGGAGGTCTCTCTCCTCCGACTCATACCCCTCTATGATCAAACCCTTATTTTATATTTTCTTTGCAATCTTGTTATGTGGAACCTTTATGCCTGCAACAATCATACATCCTTTCCTAGTTATACAAAGATTTCATGTGGTCGATCTAATTACGATCATTTAGATCGGGTATCTATTCTAGTTTCACCGATTTTGCATCGTTTTCAGTTTAGGTACACTAATCGTACATATGCTAGACACTTCTGTATTTTTATCAGATTAATAATAAAATACATTCATCTAAACTTTCCCTTCGACCCCGGTCGGCACTCTACGTCGTATATTAATATCCATTTTCGACGTGCAGCTTATGTTACTTATCTTCCAGCTCACTTTTTGTTGATTATATTGGCTTTTGGGGTTTTATAGATTTAACTGATCTTATTCCAAGTTCTGTAACATGTTCACTTCCACCCCTTTACGCAATTGAATTGCGGTCTTTTGTCGGATTAGCAGGGTATTTATACTCGGGCTATGACGGCGATCCCATTTACCAGGTGTCTGAACTGCTTCTACATTGTAGAATTCGATCGGATATGATCTCTGTATATGGAGAATACTGGCGGGATACCCCGGAATCATCCTTTGATTCCATCTTGCAGACACCCTCGTCTCTTCCGGAGATTTTGGGTGTATGTTTAATCCATCTCAAGTGTTACAAGAAGTTAGATATGAGGTTCATCTTTATAGCTACCAGAAGGCTTCTTAAGATTAATTATGGTATATTTCTCATGAAGAGCTGCAAGCCTTGCAAGCGACACAATGAAGACTGGTCTGCAAACCGAAGTAATACTATGCACTTATTCAGTTGTGATATTTTGTTGTACTTCTTTACTTTTTGTATTTATGTTTTTCGTCTTAACTTATTGTAATAGACTCTTTATATTAATGTATTCCCTTTCAACAAAAAAAACAAGGTAACATATTTGAAGGGGAAATGCTAGGTGGGCAAAAGTCTTGCGACCCGAATCTGCCTGCGGGTATCCGTGACCCATTGTTACTAATAGGGACCCGATTCCCGCTAACAGATAGTACTCGCCCATATGATTAGGAAAATATGGGCGGGTTGGGGTGGCAGCTTTACACCGGCTACACACCCGAACCCGTACCCGATTTTTAGTTCGATTGCACCCGACTAAGGGACTTACAACAACTTGCAAGCTAACAGACAGTACTCGCCCATATGATTAGGAAAATATGGGCGGGTTGGGGTGGCAGCTTTACACCGGCTACACACCCGAACCCGTACCAGATTTTTAGTTCGATTGCACCCGTCTAAGGGACTTACAGCAACTTGCAAGCTCCCCCACCCCCTGGATTCATGTATAGCTTATATAATTATCAAAAAGTATAAATATACATAAATCTTATTTGTTTCTTTTAACTAAAAACATGAACGGCTAAGTGCTAACGTTTAAATACTTTAAGGTCAAAATAGACGATTACTTTTGAAAGTGATGGAAAACAAACGACATACAATTTACAATGTAAGTGTTTTAAAAAATCAAACACCTTCTACGTGGCATCTTCATTTTTAGTCCAAAATTTCGTCGCCATAGAGAGCATAATAGTGGAAAAAGTTGTTGTTGGGTACTTAGGTGTCTCAATGTAATAAGAAAATCAACAAATAAATTGTAAGATCGCAGACAACAACTAGGTGCAAACTATTACATGAAGGGTGCTTCTAAAGGCACCCGGCCAAAAGACTGTTTGCATCCACCTCTGTTAGCACGAGGTCCAATCGCTCTTTTCTTTATTAGAACCAACCAACTATGTAGGCACCGGTCCTTTTTGTGTTAACCCTAACCCTATCCAGTACCTTCTTCGGAAAATACTCCAGTCAAAGTCCTCAGTAAATACATATCCAAAATCCAGATGTGTCCCTTATATACAGTGTTTCGGCCTTTTTTGCTCTTGGTGTGAAACTTCGTTGAGCTAGTTCCGGTCTTAGAAATTTGAATCAGTACTTTCTTGAGTTCAGGAGATACTTATTCGTGTCCCAAAATGCGGAAGATATTGATATACATTATGTTGTCATCTGAACGACATTTAATATCTGTTGATTGGGGTCTTTCTTAAATAAGTATGTTTCTTGAAAATCCTACTGTTTATGTTTCTAGAGAGTGAGTGAGTGAATTTTTTTTTTTCATGGTTCCGGTCGGCGACCTAATCGGAGAAGACAGAGAGAGAATGGTAGGAAGAGAGTGTTAGGTGGTCTTGGGTCTCTCTCACCCCAAAAGCTAGCTCAAGAGATAAGGCTTATCCCACACTTATTAACACACACCATGCCCCTTCCACAACCAATGTGGGATTAACCTAACAATCTCCCCCTCACACATTGACTCTAAACTTCAATAGTTATTGGGCCGAGACTTGTTATTACCTGGGCCCTGATACCAGAATGTTAAGAACTTTTGAACACAAGAAGAATGTGAGTAAGAACACAACAAAACTGGACTTGAATGACTTACTTTATTAATGAACTACTTCGGCTATTTATAACAACCATTACAAAACAGAAAAAGAGAAAAACTAGCAGCCCACGTAGGTAGCTACTGACTTGATAATCTAACTGATAAGAATTCAAATACTAACTACACTACTCTAAAGAATAGGACTATCCCAGAGAATAGGTAACTTATTAACAAACTCCCAAATTTTAAGGACTTTCATCTCTAACATACCCTGCAATGCCTTTCAAAGGTAAGAACTCATTCATGCTGACTTATGTGGTCCGATTTCTCCAATTTCAAATAGTGGAAAGAAGTATATGATGTGCCTAATGATGGGCCTAAAAAGTTTCCTAAATAGGTCACCACCCGCAAGTATACGGGCGTCAAGTAATAGTTCCGGTAAGACCGGTTCGTTCCTCAGAGACTAAGCCAATCTATTCTGACTCCTATAACTAATTCGGATTTTCTTCAGATTTTGATTTTGTGATGAAATAATAAAGTTACTAAACTACTTAAACAATGAATAAATAAATAATCAAGAAACTTGTAGAGGAAACAACCTAGAGCTTCGGAATCCCACTTAATATGTAGATATTATGACCTAATAACTCAAATCTTTTTTATAACTCAAGAATTGGTAACCACTTGCTCCAACCTCGGAATATTATATTTGTTAAGACCTAATAAGCAACTTGTACGTTAAATCCAACACATTCACACAAGAAACTTAACTATTATCTATTAAACCCTAAGCATGAACCATTAAAGACTTTAAGTCTAAATATGAAACATCAAAATGTAAGAATAACTAATGAAAGAGATATCATGAGCCAAGTGTGAGGAGTTTAAACTTGGTAACATTAAAACTCATTCAAGATGTTGTGTTAAAGAGGCCACGTACTCATACATAATCAAGATTTCATCCTAACTCTAAGTAATAAGATTAGCTACACATAACTAAAGAGATCATAATCATCGTGGGATAAATGAGAAATAATAACATTAAAGAAAGAAAAAGAATCGGAGAAGAAAACACCTTTTTCTCGCAAATTTCCCTCTGTGCAGCCAAACAGACCCTTAGGGAAAATAATTTTCTCGTCTTCCCGGAAACGATTTCCTGGTGAGAAAATTATTTTCCTCGATTGGTTCTTCTCTCTACTGTTTCTCCTTCTTTCTTCCTCTAAACTTTTTATTTCTCTCTCTATAAACCAGAAATGTAACTCTCCCTTTCTCTCTCTAATCAAAACAGTAAAGAAAGGAGAAGAAAAAGATGATTTAAACTTGATTTTATGAATTGAACTCAATCTTTCTCTCTCTACAGAAAACAGTAATTATCTCTCTCTAAATAATATCTCCCTGTTACTCTTGTCGTGGGAAGATGTTTAATGGTTTCTCTGGTTTCAGCCGTGAGAGATGATGTCCCAAAACCGAGCTCTCTGTCCAATCATCTCTGTATGTACTCTCTAAAATATCTCACTCAATCCCTCTTTCCTTCTCTGTAAAATTTCCATAAGCTCCATCATCCTCCTTCCATCTTGATAAAAATCTTCAATCTTCAAAGAATTTCTATGAGTTTCTCTCTCTAAGAATCACCACATCAATGTGATCTTCAAGTATCTCTAAAATCAGACTTCTCATTCTATCTCTATTTAGAAACTATCTCCCATGAAAATCTTCACCTTTCCATAAGCTTCCTAAATCTCTCTCTTGTTTCAATGGTAATCATATAAAAGGGAAATATTTTGCTTCTCTCTCTGACTTTGAAGAAGAAGGGAAATGGCAGTGAAGAATCTTTCCCAAAATAATACCCACTTAATTTGTTTCCCTTTTGAAAAGGTTAAGGAAGATACCCCACTATTTTGGCCAATCCCGTGCAACTCCTAGAAAGTGGATGGTTTTGCTATGTTGCTGGTATATCAAGGCAAGATGGAGAGACAGCTCAGTCGTCCAATCCATGTTTCCCTCTCTCTGTACGTTAGATTGCGCGGGCCTAAATTAACATCATGTCTCGCGACACATGGAATGATTGCTTAGAGTGGAGACGGTCATTACCCATTGCGCACACCAGGGTACCGAGAATTTATCCCACAGCATCAGCTTGCACGCCACGTGGCACTGAAAAGCCACAACTTGACCCGATTTTGACCAAAACTTCAACTTTGCCTAATTTGTTCGTCCGAACTCCGATTTGACTCCCTCTTTCGCCATTGAGTTCGTCTCGGGCTCTACTTCTCATCCGAATATAGACGTGGACAAATCACCCAACTCAATAAATGACCAAAATGCCCCCTCGTGTGCGTTTCTCCCATCTTTATCCGTTTTTCGCGCTTAATTCCGTAGAAGACACCTAGACAAGAGAAACAAACAAATCATCAGAGTAATTGCTCGAATCGGTCTAACTAGCCCAAGTTAAGAGACTCAGATGAGACATTTTCATGACTCATCACCTAATTGATGATTATAGTCGAAAAGCTTGGTCTTATTTTCTAAATGAGAAGTCAGAGACATTCACTGTTTTCAAGTTGTTTAAGATACTTGTCGAGAAAGAAACTGGTCTTCCCATCAAATGTCTACGAACAGACCGAGGAGGGGAATTTACATCAGCCGAGTTCAACAACTTTTGCAAAGAAAGTGGAATTAGAAGGCAACTAACAGCTGCATATACTCCTCAGCAGAACGGAGTTGCAGAAAGAAAGAACCGTACGGTGATGAATTCAGTAAGATGCATACTATCAGAGAAGGGGATTCCAAAGTCTTTCTGGCCTGAAACAGTAAAGTGGACTGTTTATGTGCTGAATCGGTGTCCCACTATGGCTTTGAAAGATACAACTCCAGAAGAAGTCTGGAGTGGTGTAAAGCCGTCAGTTGAACATCTAAAAGTCTTTGGATGTGTGTGTCACGTGCATGTACCTGATGTGAAGAAAACAAAATTAGAGAATAAGAGTACTAGTGGTGTGTTTTTGGGGATAAGTGATGAGTCAAAAGGTTACAAGATATATGATCCCATGACGAAGAAGATAATGATTAGTAGGGACGTTGTCTTTGAAGAGAAGAGAAAGTGGGATTGGGACAAGAGTTATGAACAACAAGTATTAGTTGATTTAGAATGGGGGGAAAGTGAGGACGAGGTGATTGAGAATCCGATTGACAATGAAGATGAAGATGCAGTGATTGGTGAAGATGTAGGTGATGATGAAAATGCAGGGATATCTTCCTCAAGCTCAAGTTCAGATGAAGCCAGAAATAGGAGGCCACCAATTTGGATGGATGACTACGAGAGTGGAGAAGGACTTTCAGAAGGTGAAGTTGATGTGAACTGTTTAAACTTTGCTTTATTTACCAATGCAGATCCTGTGAGTTTTGAAGAGGCCGTCAGAAACACAGATTGGAGGAAAGCAATGGAGTCCGAGATCAAATCCATAGAAAAAAATGAAACATGGATTCTCACTGACCTACCTGAAGGAGCAAAGCGGATTGGAGTAAAATGGGTCTACAAGACAAAGTTGAATGAACATGGAGAGGTGGAGAAGTTCAAAGCTCGGTTGGTTGCCAAAGGTTATATTCAAGAGTATGGGGTCGACTATTCTGAAGTTTTTGCACCAGTGGCTCGAATGGATACGGTGAGAATCATTCTTGTTTTTGCTGCCCAAAAGAGTTGGAAAGTGTATCAACTTGATGTCAAATCAGCATTCTTGTATGGTGAACTAATGGAGGATGTATATGTTGAACAACCAAAAGGTTTTGAAAAGAAAGAGGAGCTCAACAAAGTTTATAAGCTAAGAAAAGCCTTCTATGGTCTAAAACAAGCTCCTCGAGCTTGGTTTAGTCGCATTGAGGCTTATTTCTTAAGGGAGGGATTTGAGAAATGTCCTAGTGAGCAAACGCTTTTTGTCAAGACAAATGTCCGAGGTAAACTATTGATTGTGAGTTTGTATGTTGATGATTTAATTTACACGGGGAACGATGATGTAATGATGAGGGAGTTCAAGGATTCAATGATGAAGGAGTTTGACATGTCTGATTTAGGGAAGATGAGATACTTTCTCGGGTTAGAAGTGCAACAATTGTAGGAAGGGATCTTTATCAGCCAAAAGAAATATGCAATGGACATACTCAAGAGGTTTGGGATGGAAAAAAGTAATGCAGTACTGAATCCTATAGTTCCAGGGTTCAAAATTTCGAAAGATGAGAGCGGGATTCAAGTTGATGGCACCTTCTATAAGCAGCTTGTTGGGAGTCTTATGTACTTAACTTCTACTCGTCCAGACTTGATGTACGTAGTAAGTTTGATTGCTAGATACATGTCTCAACCTACAGAACTTCATCTTATGGCTGCAAAAAGGGTGGTAAGATATGTGATGGGCCTAGAAAGGTTACCCTAAATAGGTCTACACCCGCAAGTGCACGGGTGTCAAGTTGTAATAAATTCCGGTAAGACCGGTTCGTTCCTCAGAGACTAAGTGAAACCTATTCTAAGACTTGGAAGTAAGACGGTTTTGATTTTGAAAATTGTTTTTTTTGGGTTTTTTGTAATAAAATAAATAAAATGATAAGACAAATAATGAAAGTGAGTAGATCAATGGGGAAGAGGACCTAGGATTTGAGAATCTGTTTTAACAAGTATTAATGACGACCCAATCATGCATATCTTCTTTATCACTCAAGTTTTGGAAACCGAATGTACCAAACCCCGGAAAATATTCGAATTAAAGCTGAATCACACTAAAGTCTAAATTCGAAGTTCCAAAATATCGAAGTCGCAACTATTAACCATCAATCTATAAGTATGACTCATTAAAGAATTTAATCTAAACATGAACCATCAAATCGAAAGTATAGCTAATGAAGAAATATTCGTATATCAAAACCTAAAATTCAATATTACTACGATTAAAACATTTCAAGATATTAAAGCAAGAAAAGGATATCATCAAAATTTATGTTGAAACTTCATCATAATGTTGGAGATTAGAGGTATAGATACTTCAATACACTCAAATAAACTCAAAAGATTCACATCAACATACTTTCATATAATAAAGCTTCTTTAGATCTACACAATCTCATAAAACAAGAGACACAAAGTTTTGTCACAATATTAAACTAGATATTGAAGTTAGTTCTTACCTTAAACACAATATTCATACTAGATCTATGTCTTCTTCTTCAAGTTTCTTGTATACTATTCTCCTTTTACTTTCTCTCTCTAGATTGTTCTTGAACTTGACTAAGAAAAGAACTCTCTACACCCTTTTAATTAATTTCATGAGGCTTTTACTTTTTTACCCCTTTTAGTTTAGTAAACCATTTACTCAAACCCACACTTTTATATTGGGCCCAAACCCAAATTTGGTTTAAAAGCCCCCTTTTCAACATCCCCCCTTAAACCAAATTTCCATAGCTTCTCATACCTAACATCCACTTCAATCTCTCAAAGACATCATGCTTCAAGGGCTTCGTAAATATATCCGCTATTTGATCTTGAGACTTGCAATACATCACTTCAATATCACCTTCCTTAACATGTTCACGAATAAAATGGTAGCGTGTATCAATGTGCTTGCTTCTTTCATGACAAACGGGATTCTTGGCTAAAGCAATAGCCGATTTGTTATCAAGGAACACTTCGGTTGGACCAACTTGAGGGCATTGAAGATGCTTCAACATATTTCTTAACCAAATTGCATGACAAACCATAGAGCTAGCGGCTACATATTCCGCCTCACAAGTAGATAAAGTCACAATGGGTTGTTTTTTAGAAGACCAAGTAAATGCCGTGTAACCCATAAAAAATACAAACCCCGATGTACTCTTTCTTTCATCTAAGTCTCTACCCCAATCACTATCGGAATAACCGATAAACTTAAAATCTTGTTCACAAGAGAAAAATAAACCATCATTGATCGTACCTTTAATATATCGAAGGAGCCTCTTTGCAACATTAAGATGAGATTCATCCGGTGTCTCCATGTACCTACTCACTAGCCCAACTCCATAAAGAATATCCGGTCTTGTACATGTAAGATAACGTAGACTTCCAATCAAACTTTTGAAATATGTAGGATCGACATCACTTCTTCTTGAGCATTTTCTCAACTCCACTCCACTTTCAAGAGGGGTGTTTACCGGATTACATGACTCCATTTTAAACCTTTTAAGAACTTCCTTAGCATATCCACTTTGAGAAATAAATATGCCATTTTCCATTTGCTTCACTTCAATACCAAGGAAATGACCCATCAACCCAATATCGGTCATATCAAATTCCTTTATCATGCTCTTCTTGAACTCATCAAATAGTCTTGAATCATTACCAGTGAATATCAAATCATCAACATAGAGACAAACAAATAACATACCTCCACCTTCTTTCACTTTCATATATAAAGTGTGCTCATGAGGACACTTTTCAAATCCATTGTCTTGAAAATACTTATCAATTCTTGCATTCCATGCACGTGGAGCTTGCTTTAACCCATAAAGGGCCTTCTTCAACTTATAAACTTTATCTTCTTTGCCCTTTCTAACATACCCTAAAGGTTGTTCAACATATATCTCATCCTCAAGGATACCATTCAAGAATGCCGACTTGACATCAAGTTGATAAATTTTCCATGAATATTGAGCCGCTATAGAGATTAACAATCTAATTGTTTCCATACGAGCAACGGGGGCAAATACCTCACTATAATCAATGCCGGCTCTTTGCTTGTAACCTTTAGCTACAAGTCTTGCTTTGTATCTTTGGACTTCTCCACTTGCATTCTTCTTTGTCTTATACACCCACTTCACACCAATAGGTTTGTATCCTTTTGGCAAATTTGTCAACTCCCAAGTATCATTTTTTTCAATTGCATTAATTTCTTCATTCATAGCATTTTCCCATTTTCTTCTTGGATGGCTTCTTCATAACTAATAGGATCACAATCCATGAGAAAACAACACAAATTTAATTCTTCTTCATTATCCACAACTTCATATATCTCTCTCAAACTCCTTGTTTTCATTGGCCCTTCATTAGAACTTCCCCCCGATGATGAGGATGATGGAGATGAGGACGATGGTGTTTGTGGGTCTCTTTGAAATTCTCTTGGTGGCACATCTTCTTCTTCTTCTTCTTCTCCTTCAAGTCTAAGTTCAACTTGAACAATTTCTTTTCCTTTCCATTCCCATGCCAAATCTTCTTCAGATACCACATCCCTACTAAATAGAACTTTATTGACAATTGGATTAAACAACTTGTAACATTTCATTTGCTCATTATACCCAAGAAAGATACATTTCTCACCTTTGTCATCAAGTTTTGTTCTTCTTGCTTCCGGTATCTTTGCATAAGCAATACATCCAAATATCTTTAAATGAGATACACTAGGCTTGTAATAACCCCATGCCTCTTGTGGGGTCTTCATATAGACACTTTTAGTGGGACATCTATTTAACAAGTATACGGCACATGCAACGGCTTCACCTCAAAATTCTCTAGGCAAACTTTTTTCTTTTAACATGCTTCTTGCCATGTCTAATATGGTGCGATTTTTCCTTTCGGCAACTCCATTTAGTTGTGGTGTGTATGACGGAGTAAGTTCATGAACAATCCCATGTTCTCTACAAAACATATCAAATGCTCTTGAGGTATATTCTCCACCTCTATCGGACCTTAGTTTCTTTATCATAAAACCACTTTGTTTCTCAACCATGTTCTTGAACTCTTTGAATGCCTCAAATACTTTGGATTTATTTTTTAGGAAATAAACCCATATTTTTCTACTAAAATCATCAACAAAAGTGAGAAAGTAATTGTTACCTCCATTTGTCATTGGCTTCAATGGACCACAAACATCGGTATGCACAAGCTCCAATATATTAGATGCTTTCCACCTCCCTTCTTTAGAAAAACTTGTGCGATGATGCTTGCCAAAGATACACCCTTCACACACTTTGTTTGGGTGATCAATACATGGTAAACCCCTTACCATATTCTTGCTTGCCAAGGTCTTCATCCCATCAAAGTTTAGATGCCCAAGTCTCAAGTGCCACAACCAAGATTCATCTTTCACAATAGAGTTTAAACATTTTGCATCACCATGTTGAATGTTCAAGGGAAATAATCTATTCTTTGCCATCTTTACCTTAGCAATTAGAGTTCCACTTCTATCTCTTAATGTGAGATGAAGATCCTTCAATCTTATATCATAACCTTTTTCTAAAAGTTGTCCCAAACTCAAAATATTATTTTTCATTGCGGGAACATAATAGACATCGGAAATATAGTTATGTTTTCCATTTTTTAGTTGAATGAGGATATTACCTTTCCCTAGCACCGGTATCTTTGAGGAGTCACCGAACTTTACACACCCTTTCACACTTTCATTCACTTCAACAAATAATTCTCTTTTTCCACAAATATGATTACTTGCACCGGTGTCGAAATACCAAGTGTTTGTTTGTGATTCGTCAAGACCATCACAAGAAAATAACAATGTAGGATCAACATTAATTTCTACTTCATCTTCAACAAGGTTTGATTCTTCCTTAACTTCATTTTTATACCAACATTCATTACTATAATGCCCGAGCTTGTGACAATTATAGCATTCAATATCCCTTTTGTCTCTACCTTGGCTATTATAAGGTCTAGTAAAGTTTCCTCTACCTCTTCCTCTTGGTTCATTTGTTCTTCCTCTATTAAAAAAATTTCTTCCTCTTTGGTTTCCAAAGCCTCTTCTACCATCATCATAACCTCTACCATAACTCTCATAGCCTCTTTCTTTTTGGGGTGTATATTGTTTTTCTTCTAAAGTGAGTTTTGCTTGAAGTACTTGATCAACCGAACAATTTGAAGAGGTTGCGACATTTCTATTCACCCTTTGTTCATGGATTTGCAATGTTCCCATCAATTCATCTACCGTCATGGATTCCAAATCTTTTGATTCTTCAACGACAATAACCACATTATCAAATTTAGGTGTCAAAGACCGTAAAATCTTCTCCATCACCCGAACATCATCACATTTTTCACCACACCTTTTCATTTCGTTAACATTAGACAATACTCTTGAAACGTAATCGGAGACAAGTTCTCCTTCATTCATACTCAATCTTTCAAATTCACCACGCAAAATTTGGAGGCGAACCTTTACCACTTTATCAACTCCTCTAAATGAATTCTTGAGAATATTCCAAGCCTCTTTCGATGATTTTGCTTCAGACACTTTTTCAAATGTAGGACCATCAATCCCTTGATAGATAAGAAATAAGGCTTTTTTATCCATCTTTCTTGAGTCTTTAAGAACACACTTTTGTACATCATTCATAAAACTCTCTTCTTCTTGAGTTGGTTCTACATAACCATTTTGAACAATATCCCACAAATCTTGAGATCCCAATAATACACTCATTTGAATACACCAATGTTCATAGTTCTCTTTAGTTAACCTAGGTATTTGAGGTTTGTATCATATTTGACATTTTCTTAAAAGATCCCCAAAAATTTCACAAACCCTAGATCTCAAAAAATGTTGAGAAAGCTTGAATTGATAAACTAATATGGCTCTGATACCAATTTGTTGGAGATTAGAGGTATAGATACTTCAATACACTCAAATAAACTCAAAAGATTCACATCAACATACTTTCATATAATAAAGCTTCTTTAGATCTACACAATCTCATAAAACAAGAGACACAAAGTTTTGTCACAATATTAAACTAGATATTGAAGTTAGTTCTTACCTTAAACACAATATTCATACTAGATCTATGTCTTCTTCTTCAAGTTTCTTGTATACTATTCTCCTTTTACTTTCTCTCTCTAGATTGTTCTTGAACTTGACTAAGAAAAGAACTCTCTACACCCTTTTAATTAATTTCATGAGGCTTTTACTTTTTTACCCCTTCTAGTTTGGTAAACCATTTACTCAAACCCACACTTTTTTATTGGGCCCAAACCCAAATTTGGTTTAAAAACCCCCTTTTCAACACATAAAACCTAGTCAGAGAGTTTTAGCTAATCATGGTACGAGATTAAAATAAATATGAAGTATAAGAGAAAAAGGTAAAAGGATTAACTTTTCTTGCTGATTTTCCCTGGTGCAGCCAAACGCGCCCCTAAGGGAAAATCTTTTCCTTCTGTTTTTACTGTTTTACAGACAAACAGACCCTAAGGAAATCGATTTTCTCATCTTCTTGGAAACGATTTCTCTCTGGGAAAATTGTTTTCCACGCAGTTTTCTCATCTTCCTCGACTGATTTCTCTCTCTACTGTTTCTCTTTTACTCTCTAAATCTCTCTCTCTCTCTCTTTCTCTTTCTACTCTGTTTTAGCTCTCTCACAAAAATAAAAACAAAGGAAGAAGAAGGAGAAATAGATGATGAATAAAATGTCTTATTTGATTTCTCACTTTCTCACTCTACAATTTCTCTCTTTTCACTCTCACAAGAAAAGAAGAAGATAAGATGATGAATCAAGTGGTTGGTTCCCTGTTGTCTTTTGCTACTCTCTCTCTGTCTCTCTGATTTTTCTGTTTTGATTGAGCTAGAGAGAATGATCTCCACCCAAGATGAGATGCCTCTCCTCTCTGTTCTCTCTCTGTTTTATACAAAAACAGAGGAGAAAAATCCAGCCGATCAACTCCATCACTTTCCTTCTCTGGAAAAAAAAATATCATAGACACAAATCTATTTCTCTCTCTAAAATCTTCTTCCAAAATCTCTCTCTGACCAGCTCACGATTCAGCCGAATCCTTCTTCAACACTTTCCTTCTTCAACCAGTTGACTCCACCAATCTCTCTGTCTATCTTTTTCGTTTTAGAGGTGATCTCAAATCATCTCCTCTTTCCTTTGTTGCACAAGAGAGAAAAAATCTTCAAGAATCGAACCTTCCATTTCCCTGAATATCTCTTTGATCTTCTCCCTCAAAGAAATATTTCTTTCCTATCAATCGAAATCTGCTTCATCAGAGAACGTTTCTCTCTCTCTCTCTCTCTCTCTCTCTCTCTCTCTCTCTAATGGTGTTATCAACGGTTCTTTACTTTCTCTGTTCAATCCCATCCTCTCATAATATTTTTCTCTAATTTCCTTCTCTATTTTATGCAAAACTTCCTGTTTTATAAATTATTTCCTTCCCTCTCTTTTATTTATCTCTATCCAACCAAGCTAATACTCTGTTTCCTAAAGAGAGGCTTTTTCTTTTCTTTTCTAATAACTCACTCACGTAGATAAGGGATAAAGAGTAAATACCATATAACCCACTCACGTAGTCACGTGTGTGCTGCTCCTGTTATGATTAGGTGCTTCGCGGCATAAGTTGGAAGCGTGCAACATGCCCTCATAAACACGGGATCTACTAGACAGTTCACTAGCCGTCAGATGCGAGAGGTAAGTGACTCGGGTGTACCGTAATATTCAGGACGCAGTTGTAGCAAATCTAAAATCTTTAAAATCTCTGAAGCACCACCGTGTATGACCGAAACTCGCCCGATACCCATCTAAGCCGTCAGATCTTCCTCCACTTACACGCCACGTGTCCCTAGATATTTTTCAATCAACCGATTTGGACCAAAACTTTGACCCTCTCTAGTTTCCTCATCCGGGCTCCGATTCGACTTCCGTTTTAGCCCATGAGTTCATCTTGGGCTCTACTTTTCATCCGAGCACCAATATTCACAAAAATAACCATACTACCCTTGTCATTAAAATGACCAAAATGCCCCTCAAGTATGTCTTTATCACGATGTATTCGCATCGAACTCCGTAAATGAGACCTGAGAAAGAAAATCAAATAATTCATCAGAGTAACCGCTCGAATTGGACTAACTAACCCGAGTTAAGAGATTCAGATGGGACATTTTCATGTCTCATCAATATGTGAAAGGGACTGTTGGTTTTGGTATTCTATATAAGAAGGAGGCAAGTGACGTTTTGACAGCGTATACCGATAGTGATTATGCGGGGTGTTTGGAGGACAGGAAAAGCACTTCAGGGTATGCATTCATGATGAGCTCGGGGGCAGTAGCTTGGTCATCTAGGAAGCAACCTATTGTAACTTTATCTACAACAGAGACTGAGTTTGTGGCTGCTGCAGCGAGTGCGTGTCAAGCAATATGGATGAAAAAGGTTCTTAAAATGCTTCGCTATGAAGGTGATAACTGTACAACTATTTTTTGTGACAATAGCTCAACAATCAAATTGTCCAAAAATCCAGTGATGCATGGAAGAAGCAAGCATATTGGAGTACGTTTTCATTTCTTAAGAGATTTGTCCAAAGAAGGTGTGGTGCAACTAGTTCATTGTGGTTCACAGGAGCAAATTGCTGATGTTCTGACAAAGCCATTAAAGCTGGAGCAATTTCAAAAACTTCGGGGTCTTTTGGGAGTTTGTGAGTCACCAAAAGTAAACTAAGTTATGCAGCTTAGTTTAAGGGAGGGTATGTTAGAGATGAAAGTCCTTAAACTTTGGGAGTTTGTTAATAAGTTACCTATTCTCTAGGATAGTCCTATTCTTTAGAGTAGTGTAGTTAGTATTTGAATTGCAAGACCTTTCTCCTGTAGTCCTATGCTCAAAAGGTTGTTCTTCAATTCTGGTACATAAAATACATCACCAATAACACAATTAACTCCGTTTACCTCCAACTTGACATTCCCTTTTCCTGAAACCTTCATTCTTGTGTTGTTGCCTAATTTCACAGTATGTTGAAAGGATTCATTTAGCTCAGCGAATAGTACCTTGTTACCACACATGTGGTTGCTGCACCCCGAGTCCAAGAACCAGATTTCTTCTCTGCTTGCTCCAATGTCTTCAACATAGGCCATTAACAACATCTCTTCTTGCTCATCTAGTTCAATATAATTTGCTTGTTTATCCCAGCTGGGACATTCATATTGAAAGTGACCGAGTTTGTGACAACGGTAACACTCCACAATAGCCTTGCTGAATCCTTGTTGCCCTCTTCCTCTTCCTCTACCTCTACCTCTGAAACTGCCTCTACCTCGACCTCCATTGTGCCTCTCATCAATAGTCACCTTCAGAGCATGCTCTTCTCCACTACTCCCACCGCTATTTCTGTTGAACT
This sequence comes from Eschscholzia californica, assembly GCF_041429995.1. Lineage (NCBI taxonomy): Eukaryota > Viridiplantae > Streptophyta > Magnoliopsida > Ranunculales > Papaveraceae > Eschscholzia > Eschscholzia californica. Next base: position 48,121,253 of record NW_028238472.1, read on the forward strand.
TTTGCTTATGCACAACCAATGAACTTTGTAGTTCATCGATTGTGAGTGAGTCGATATCCTTGGATTCTTCAATTGAAACGACCACATAGTTGTATTTCTCAGTAAGAGTCCTGAGAATCTTTTCCACAACAGTGACATCCTTCATGTCCTCCCCATTGCTTCTCATCTTATTTGACAGATTCATAACTCGAGCAAAATACTCAGTGATGGTTTCACCCACCTTCATCTCCATGATCTCCCAATCTCTTCTCAATGATTGAAGGGCTGCTCGCTTCACCCTAGCGTTGCCTGCATACTTCTTTTTCATTGAGTCCCATATATCCTTCGAGGTACGTTTCTCCAGAATCTGCTCCAAAATTGTCCTGTCAATGGCTTGAAACAGGTAATTCTTTATTTTTTGGTCTTTTTGCTCCACTTCTTCCAATTGTTTTTGCTGTGCCTCTGACAGCTCTACTCCTGCTTGTGGTTCAGCATAACCCGTCTGAACCAACTTCCAAAATCCCTTAGACCTCAGCAGATTTTCCATAAGCATTGCCCAATGGTCATAGTGCCAATTGAAGCGTGGTATGGCAGGCTGCGTGAAATCTTTCTCTTCACTCATCTCTCTCCTTTTTCAAGTCACTCAAGAAGACGACAACTCTCCTTTCTCAGGCCTTAGTTGAATGTAGCTCTGGTACCAGTGTTAGGTGGTCTTGGGTCTCTCTCACCCCAAAAGCTAGCTCAAGAGATAAGGTTTATCCCACACTTATTAACACACACCATGCCCCTTCCACAACCAATGTGGGATTAACCTAACAGAGAGAAGATGAGGTGGAGAGAGAGAGACCCAACTATAATACGTTGTTGGTTTTTTATTCTTTTTGTTGCAAAAGGTTTTTTTCTTGATAGATTAATTATAGATATTTTAAATAAACAGAGGTGGTTCCATGAATATACTTTGAATGCTAACAACTGAAAATCGGTCACGAAGACTCTGAAGAAACTCAAACACTCGATGACATGATTACGATCAATGTTCGTCTTCCCAACACCACAACCACAGGGTTGAAGAGTGATTGTAGTGTCCAATTCACCCCCAATAAGTTGTTAACCATAAGTATTAAAATTCTATTGACAAAGTTTAGAAACCGATTTGCACATTTCATACATATGATGGAACTTGGAATATGCATACCGTTCAAAGGAGTACTACGTTTTAATAGATGACATGTAGTCAGCATTATATCATATGATTTGAAGACGTCATACTAATGGAACACAAACATAATTCTCAATACTATAAATATTTCATAACACCAATTTATACAACACGATACGAGAAGACGATCACATCTAAGTCCTCTCTTTATTTTTGAAGGAACTAGACAACCATTTAGTTACAAGTCCACGCGTTATTCCACCATATTTATACATTACAAAAGCAACTTCAAACCAGGGCACGATATAATTCATGTTGTTGTATTACCTATCACATATTTATAGTATAACTCATCCATTTTCAAGGACAAATTGTGGATAAACCAGGGCCTCCATAATAGAAATAGTAACCAGCATTAGTGTTGGTTGTGGTTCCAAATGCCAAATCGTAACAGTTCGGATTTGTTACAGATTTCCCAATGCCGATTGGGTCTCTCAGAGTATTGGTTGCATCGACCGTTTCGAGATTTCTAAAATAACTCGCTTTATTTGGACCTTCAGATGGGAAGTGACCGCTGCCCATCTCAGTCGTTGTGTGACGACCGTTGGGTCGTTTATTTACAATCTCTCCACCCCAAACTACTGTATCTGCTGCAGTAGATAAAGATGTAAATATAGAACTTGGCCAGTATCCTATTACAGTACTTCCATACTGGACCCACCAATTTCCTGTTACCTTATCCTGCAATATTCATTTAATATCACAATCGGTTCAAATAAAGAATGTCACTCGTGTCGTATGAAAGGTTTAAGACTAGGAATAGGAATACGTGTTAGACTGGTGTTCATAAAAAGTCAGAGTTTTAACTATTACTATTATTGTTTTGAGTTTCAGAACAATGATAAACTTATATTCTAACAGATTATATTAATAAATGATAGAAATTAATGAAGGACAGAGGCGAGTTGGTTGCTCTTTCCCTAAGACAATAGTCACACTGTATTTCGAACTAACAGTAATGAGATTTGCCTCCTAGGATACAACTGTCTTATCTTTCTGATTTGAAGGTCCGTTCTGGTCGGAAATCTGGCGACTTCTTGCAAGCAATATGATTTTTTTAATTTTTTTTTGGATATTTGTTACTTCGAAGTATCTTTTTTCAATCTGAGTTACAAGTCTTTTATAAACTAAGAACAATCACCATGGTTGTTGGGTCAACAATTATAATGACTGTTGAGTCTAACCGACTTTGACCAGTCAACGGGACTGTTCTGGCCCGTTAGATGGTGATTCGTGTGATAACTACCAGAAAATATCTCGTCCATTGAGTTTCATCTGATGCACGTGCAAAGTGGGCGCCTCTAAAGCGCCCTAAAAGCCCAAGCGCGTGACAACTCACTTATTACCAAAATATAAGTGAGTAATTGCTTATAAGACTTCATAATTTTGTCTTAGTACTAGATGTGGGACTAACTATAGTTAGCTCAAAGCTCCAATGTTATAACTCCAAATTCAAATATTAATATCCCATTCGTTGTTTTATGCAGTCGAAATTCAAGCCCACGACAACACGAACGCAACAATATCTATTTTGAACTATTGCGACGAATGGAACCCACTCAAATATGCAAAAAAAAGTCCTTTGTGTTTTTGGGCCAAATTCCAACAATATGAAATTTAGAACCTCTCCACTCATGTCACAAGTGATTTTAAACGGGGTTTGATGACCTCAAACTTAATTTACAGAACCCCATTGTCAAAATAAAGAATGGCTCTCCTATTGTATTTTAAGTTAGCGTCAAGATTATCAAATTGATTTTTTTACACAATTAACATTTCCTTGACGATTCATCATTATATTGCAAAGTAATTTCTGCTTGGTCGTTATCTTCGCAACTAGTTCCGTGTTGGTCCCGTAAGTTTGAGGTTGACATTTTTTTTATTAGGTTTCTCGTCTCTATGTGTTAAGTTTGCGGTTATCTAACTCAAAACTAATTTGCAATGAGTCGGAGGACTTAGAGATTATATTCTTGGTTGCTAGATCGTCCTTATCTCATGTAAGACTATTCTCACACTATGTCTGGAGGAACTCTACTGCAACAGATTTTCCATTCACCGGACTTGGAGGGCTCAACACTTTTTTTCTTGTTGAACAAAACAATGCAATGCAAATGAGAGGGAGAAGAACAAGGAGATGAGTGAAAAAAACAGGAAGAAACAATTAGATTAAGAGGGTAGTTTGGAGAAAAAAGAGTAGCCCTAACTAAAAAGAAAGCTATCGTGACACCCAAAGCTTTAGCAGTTGTCGGTATTGTCTGTGTTTTTACCACTTCACACGGGTAAGGAGTTTTGTTCTTGGTGAAGACTCCTCGAACCCCCAAAAGATCTCGGTACTTACTAACCCTGAGCGTTCACTTATAGTCTAGACTTTGGACACTCTCGTCAGCGATGTGGGACTATCACAATCCTCGACCATCGAGTCGTCTTTGACTCTGATTTAATCAAGTAAGAGCCTCTCATGTATTAATTAGGATTATTAAATTATCCATTTTCAATTATGTAACTCATGTATACTTTTTTGTGTAAAGTCCCTCTCATGTAATTCTATACATTGAATACTTGTTTGAACCTCAATGTATCCTTGAGCAAATTTAATTATTTCACAAAGAAGGTTAGTAAGAGATTGAAATCGAATTACCTTCCATATCTGAATGTGGGCTGCGTATTGAAGCCCGTTGTATGTGGAAGATGGTTCTGCAGGAAAACCAAGAGATAATAGGTTGTCTCGTTGTACAAATCCTGAGCAAACTACATCGTAGCACCCGGTTTTTCTGTAACCATCACTCTGAAAGAAAAAAAAAAACCCAAACTATATATTTAGATACTATATTAACGTGGTATATAAATTCAAATTGATGACTGAATTTTTTATTGTATAATTTCACTTAGTTGGGGTTATCAGTTTGGACGGCTTAGATTTAAAATAATAACTTCAATTCTAGCAAAAGGTTCCGAATTTTCAAAGTTTTAATTAAAAGGTTTCCGAACTTAATGATCAACGATTTTAATGTCCAAACTTTTAAAAATTTCAAAATTTGAAAATTTCTGAATCTTTAAAGTTTTAAACATTTATGTGCGAGAACACCTTAAAGTTCTGAAGTTTTTAGAGGTATGAAACAAAAAAATCTAGTAAAAAGGTCATAACGAATAACAGGTCCTTAACGGTATTTCAATGAATCTTTGGTTTACATTAAATATATAGAGTATAAAATGTAAACCAAACAAATATTTGTTTCTAACTTCTCATACCACAATTTCATCAAAAAAAAAAAAAAAAACTTCTCATACCACCATAAATTAAATTTGTTTTTGGAGTGAAGGAGTTTTGTAATACTTACAGTCCAATACAAAAAGAAACGTGCCCTGTAATCGCCATATAGTTGTGGTTGTACCTAAGGCAATTGACAAGTTAATATACTACAAGATAATATAATGTGGAGATAGATAGATTAGGGTTTAAGGAGTTACCGTCCATCCAGCCTCTACAGTATTCATACTGTTGCCTTCGCCGGCAGTGATCCATATCTGTGAGAAACTTGCTTCTGAACTTGATCCTAAATTGGGTTTCCAAACATTAATATAGGCAACTCCTCCATAATATGCTTTTCCCGACACGCCCGCTATTGCATACTACATGTAGGTTCACCGTTTCTAATTAATCCAAATTTAGCTTGAGAAATCGTAGGTGTAAATAAAATAAAGGTAGTTCTTGATGATTTAAAACGATTTTTTTATGGGTTCTAAGGATCTAGTGTTGTTTTCATGACAATCTTATTACATCTTTGTGATGTATCAATGTCATATCATATGTAGTCATGGGCATAATTAGGAATTTGAGAGCTTTAGTGCCGAATTTTATTTGGAGCCTTCAATGATATAATCGTGGACTGAAGTGTGACTCAAAAACGTTTTCTTCCAACTTCACGTTGGAATGGTAGACAAATAACGAGGCCAAACTTTTCGGTCAGTTACAAATTGGGGTTCAGACTGAAATTAACCCTTAAATTAGGTCGCGACTTTGGGACATAAAGAAAATTCTCTCGGGGAATAAAGATTTAGTCAGTCAAGATTGACTTTGAGACCATTTTTATATTTTAGCCCTAAAATAAATCTGTTTGATTCTTAGTTCTTAACCTTCATCTTCACATTCACCCACAAATTCTTATGTTCTCTGTAATTTGAGCTTTTGATTATAACCTAACTAAAACACAAACAATGGATTATAAGGTTTCATATAGATGGATTTAGAGAAAGAATTGGAAAGGACAACAAGACAACGAGAAATACATACACATATATATATATATATATATATATATATATATATAGAGAGAGAGAGAGAGAGAGAGAGAGAGAGAGAGAGAGAGAGAGAGAGAGAGAGAGAGAGAGAGAGAGAGAGAGAGAGAGAGAGAGAGAGAGAGAGAGAGAGAGAGAGAGAGAGAGAGAGAGAGAGAGAGAGAGAGAGAGAGAGAGAGAGAGAGAGGTGACAAAAAAGACGAGTAACCGAAAATTATGGTGTCAATGATGGGTGGAAATTGTGGTGGTAGTGGTCGGAATGTGTGGGTGAAGATGAAGACTAAAGGCTAAAAAGCAAATATATTTATTTTTAGATTAAAAGATAAAAATGTCTTCTAAGTCAATCTTGATTGACTAAGTCTTCACGTCTCAAAGATTTTTCTTTATTTCCCAAAACTGCAGCCTAAAATTACACCAATTCATGGGCCTGTCATCTCTACCAACTTTTATTATTTTCCATAAAAAAATTAATTAATTTAATTATTAAGAAATTAATCAAGAAATATAAGTCAATACTCATTTTAGAGTATTACCTCGTGCCCATTTGAACTCTCCAATTTGGAGAAGGTGCTATTTATCCTTTGGGGCTTTTGACCATTGTTATATAATACAGTTCTTCGAATAGGAACAGTTCCTTCTGGACATCGTCCATGTTGATGCCATGTTTGTTTAACATTACCTTGGAAATCGTCCGTGGTAAACCCGTCAGGATATGAACTCGGTTTCATCTGTTTCGTAACAATAAATCCAATAAATAATAATATATTACATTATTAATATAAAATTTCAAATATACGACAATTTTATCTTCTTACGTACTAATCAAAAAATGATAATTAGTTGCTAGAAAAAAAACCTGAATGATATGATCACGAAGCAAAGGATGCTTAAATGCTGGTTGTTTATACATATCGTAACAGTCGATAATCTCACCATCTTTGGCCTGCCAAAATGGAGAAGGGATGTATTATGATTAAATTGAAATGGATACAACTAGGTAATTGATTAACACCCAACAAATAAACATTTAATACCTCAATTGTCTTGATTATCGCTTTGTTAACTATTCTTCCTTCACAGGATTCATGAGAAAGAACATGAAGGATTACCATTAATATGAACATAAAACTGGGTATTTGATGAAGTTTGGCCATTTGAATTGTTAAACCCTTTTCTATCCTTAATTTGGATTAGTACATAATCAATTTTTGTACAAATACACATAATTTATAGGGGGAGAGTAGAGGAAAATCTCAAGGGTATGCGTCATAAATACTCATAATGAATAAATCTATTGGCATGGGATGTCATAGCACCAAAATTACAAGCTTTTGACCTAGCTTTATTTTAAGGTTTATAAGGCCTACTAGAGAGAGACACGACTCCCCTCGTAGAAAACTATTTCTTTCTCGGCAGTGATACTCTGTCCGACCCCTAATTTAGTTGAATCCTTACAAGATGATGTGGCTTGTCACGTCGAACAAAGTTGCCTTGATGGCAGAACATAAATGAATTTCTCTAAACTTCATTTTAATCCCTTTAGAGTATCATTTGTTTCTTCGTCTTTGTTTTGAGGGCCTGAAATTGGACAACTGATTTTGATTAACAAACCAAATCTAATCCCTCAATCTCTTAATCCCCTTTAGTAAAAATGTTAAGTATTTGATGAATCGCAACTAGGGCATTTTAGCGCTTGTGATGGTGGGATTAATTATACCGTGAGCAGAGAGAATCTAGACATCATATTCTTAGTTACTAGATCATTCTTTTTTCCCTTTATGTGTTGTGTTATTTGAGTCTAACATGTGTGTTTTTCCTTCTTTTCGAGTGATGTGGATATGGTGTGGATTTTAAACATATGACCATGTGTTGGTTTAGCTCAAATACATGTTATATTTACGGAAATGCTAAGTTCACAAAAAATTTGACAAATTTTTTGAAATGATGTGGCAAGTCTATTTTGGAAGTATGACTGAATCCTGACAATTAAAACATAAACGACTCATAAAGAGAACGGTCTAGTTACACTTCTAAAGGAATCTTGCCATGTCATTTCGGCAAAATTGTTGTCAAATTCTTTTGTGAACCTAGCATCTCCGTTAAATTTATTGTCATTTACAACTAAAAACCAAATCACAAAGAGTAGAGATGACCTGGTCATTACATTTTGGGTCTAACTCATCCCAAAATCTAGCTCAAGAAGTGAGGTTTTCCTACACACTTATAAAATGTCTACCACTTCCTCCCACAATCAAATTGGGACCAGCACCCGTCTTTCCCGTTCACACATTGGATCTGGAAGAGCATTTTCCCCTCCACAAGAAGACTTTGGTAGACGTGGGGTCTAATACCATTCGTGGGTGTGCCATCGGGACCTTACTTGCCATCATGTGGTTTTTGACAGATCTCACACCAAAAACTAACTCAAGAGGTGAGACTTTACCTCACATTTATAAACCGTCCACCACCCCTTTCACAACTAAAGTGGAAGGTCATCCTACCCTCAACAATGGACATAAAAAAGACTAAGGGTCTGTTTGATAGGGAGTTTTTCTAGGGAAAATAGAAACATTTTCTCAAAAACACGAATTTTCCGTTGTTTGATTGCCAATTGAGAGAAAAAAAAACATTGGTCACGTGACTGACTTTTTCCAACTTTTCCCTAAAAATGGGGAATCTCTTTACCCACCTCCTGAGAGAGTAATACTTTCTCCAAATCGTTGTACTCTGCGCTCTTGTATGTTTTCAATTATCTCTCTTCCTCTCTACTTTCACTCAGTGATCTTGAGCTTCACAATTTCAGTTCTGTAAGTAATTACAATACACCTCATAATAAAGCTTTCTTTTTTTTTTTTTTTATTCACAAAAGTTGCAGGGAGAGAAAGGTGGAGGAAGAGACTGTTTTTTTTATATTCTTCATCATCTTCCATTAATTCCTTTTATTTCTAGTTTCATACCACTACTAGTCTAGGTGCAGGGGCGGCCCTGACTTTTCGGTGGCCAGAAGCGAGGTCTGAAAATGTGGTCCTTTCTATCAAATTGTAAAACGTATAAATGTGTTTACATGAAAACCGTAAGTACCGCAAAATATTTTCATCATATTTATATAACAAAATAATTTTTTGATAATTACAATCACTGAAATTTTGTTCTTCTTAATTTTTTCGCTTCAAAGTCACTAATAATTGTCGAATAATCAAGAGTGTCAGCTATATCCTTCTCAACAGATAATATAGCTAACCCGTTTAACCTTTCTTGTGACATAGTAGATCGAATATAAGACTTAATCAACTTCAACTTAGAAAAGCTTCTTTCTGGAAAGGCAACAATAACTGGAATCGTTAACATAATTCGATAAGAAACCCATGTGTTCGGTTAACAACCTTTCATATATTTCAAATAATCTAGCACTTCAGTTGGTCTTTTGATCTCATCTGGTAAAAGACGCTTCAACACTTTCAGTTCAGAAAATAAGTCTATTCCGTCTATGTCATATGACTCATTATGCTTGAAAAAGGTTTCAAGACGAACACATGAATCTCTCAAATCACCATCATCTTGGGAGTTTAACTTTTTTAACTCAAACAGAAAACGAAATATTTCTTTGTATTTCTAGTTTGCTCGAATCTGCTCTTAAATGAAGAAAGAGTCTGATCTGATATGTATATGTAATAATTAACTCTAAATGCTTCTTCAGGTGACATTGATGGATCTTCACACGCATTCTCGTCAAACTGTTTTTTTTTTCTTCGAATAATACGTTTTTCTCGAAATGTTATTTCAGATCCCATTTTAATGACAATCTCTTTAGCTTCAACCATGCCTTCTTCAAATCTCACTTCTCTATAATCTTCAAGATAACGAATGAGTTCATTCAATTTCCACCTTTCTTTAATGCAACATCAATATCTATATCTTCAGTTTGAAGTGTTTTGCTAACAGAGTTTACCACAAACAGTATATTATGCCAAATAACCATGATCAAAAGGAATTCAAAATTTTCAAAGTCTTGTTTTAATATATTTTTGGCATCATAAATTATTTTTGAATCATCACTTGTCTCCACCAATTCTTCTAAAGCTTCTCGTAATTGTGGAGCTTGAAACCTAATGTCTTGGTGACCCTTTTTACTTAACATTTTTTAAATGGGTTAAGCTTCTCGTAATCATCACTTGTCTCCACCAGTTTTTGAATCAACACTTTCTACTCTGCTTTCCCATAAATCAAACAAACTTTGAGCCCACCTTTCATTTAAAGATCAACAAATTTGGTGACCCTTTTTACTTAACATTTTTTAAATGGGGCCCTTATAATTTTTTTTAGAGAGTTGGACTTCTTATATATTTCTTACAAAAATTAATGTCTTGGTGGCCCCTAAAAACCGGTGGCCCGAGGCGACGCTTTGTTCGCTTTGGCCCAGGGCCACCCCTGTCTAGGTGTTGAAAAACTCTTCATCCATTCACTGTTTCTTTTTCTCCTAGGTCTTACTTGTAAACCAAGAATCATTTTATGTGTTGAAATTCCATTACAGATCAAGAACCCTTTTGGTTTAGTTTATGTGATCTAACCTAATACCAATTTGACTCTCTCTCTAAATCTCTATCTAGAAATCTCAGAAATGAAAGTAACCTTCAAACACTAGGGATTTAAATACTTGTCTCTCTCATCGTTTTAGTTATGTGAATGGGGTAAATGTGTTGGTGGTGACTGATGAAAATGGGAGAGAGAAAAATGGAGTTTTTGTTGTTGGTGATACTACTAAAAAAATGGGTAGGTTTTGAAAGAGGGGAGGAGGTGAAAATCTGAGTTGGTGTACTTAATTTTAGTATGTTGAAAGTAGAAGAAGAAAAAATAAAATTCTTTAAACATTGGAAAGTAGAAAACATAAAAAGAAAATTCCTCTATTAAACCAAACGGTAGAAAATATAAAAATATTTATAGAGAAAATTATTCTTGAAGAAAAAGTTTCTCGGAGTAAATATTTCTCTATTTTTTTTCCTTACCCCTAATTGATATCAAACACAACCTAAATAGTTTTGAGGCTATTTGTGGGTGTGGTGCACGGGCCTTACACGTGCGCCTGAGCAGTGCAGGCCTATCTCACTCCAAAAGTTAGGTTTGGAGATTAGGTTTTTTCTCATATTTGTAAAGTGACCACCACACCCTCCACAGTAACACTAACGAGTAGATCACAATTTTCTCATGTGAAATTACTACTAAGAATCATTTTAGTAAGATAAAGAAGAAACATATAACATAGTATATAGGTTCTTTTTTCTAACTTTTTTGCTAGAATAAAAAGCAAACCAACTCAATTTTCGTTAGGAACACTACTGTGGAGGTTCCAGAGCCTGGGCCTCTGCTAGACCAAGTAGCAACTTTGCTATAGAACAATTTCACTATGAAAAATCATTTGACCATTCATTATCACTTCAATGTTCTTGCGTTTAATAATAAAACTAATATGTACTTTCACCCCAATATCACCCGAAGAAATATTAATATAATTTCTTTTAAATTCTATGGTAATAATAGAATATAACTTCATAATACTTTTCTGCGCACAATTGTTGGTACTAAGATAATGTGTAAATAAGGAATCAATTGTCAAATGCTGCTATCAAATCAAATATATTAAAATTCAATGTCATTGTAACATTGCTTATATCACATGCTTCTATCGAAAATATTATAATTCAACGTCATTGTAACATTGCTTATATCTAATATGTTGGGCCAATTCATGTTGTTTCTTAAACTATTTATTCTGTTATTCCGCGTTTTGTCATCTTTGTAAGAAGTTTACAAACTATTTTCAGCCAATATAATATTGAATGAACATTCTAAGATAGAGTTCCTAACATTTTATGGAGTTGTTACCAATCTATATTTATTAGAAGACAATGGTTTGTGTCTATTGGTTTGGAGTTAGGTATCGACAAACTTAGTATGGTAAGAACTTGGTCTATACGTGTGTGGCCCAATGGTCAACAAACTTCATATTGCTCGGCAAAAAATTTAAAATTACATGTTGAGCTCAAAGAACACCAACTGTGAAGAAACATGAGAAAATAGTTCTATCTAGACACAAAAATCTTTAATTGTCAAACAAATCTAGTGACTCCTCTTGAAAACAGTCCCCCACATGTGCACATTATAGACCTAGTCAAAAGTTTAAGTATCACTTCAGTAGTTTACTTAGACTTTTCAATGATATAAGGAGAATAATCTTTTGACCTTGTTTGTTTATATTTATCATTATCTTCATCGGATAAGATTTGGTTTGGAAATCTTCAAACAAGTTTTTTTTTTCAGAACCAACAAATTTATGTATTCGGAAGAGTCACTACAACTATATTGTTGTTAACACAAAGAGAGCAGGGCCCACTCCATTCGAAGCTCAAACACTTAACTCGTGCTTATTTCGCTAAAGAATCACCAAACGAGTTAAAAGATCTACGCACATAAGAAGTCCAATGTGCTGATGATTTCTGGCCCTTAAGGGCTAAGGCTGTCTATCATTAGTTTAGACTTAGAGTCCCCCACTAACACTGCTTTGTGGTACTCATTTGTCATTGCCAAGGATATAGCTTTATGAGCTTCCATGGCTTCTCCTTCTTCTACTGATCTGCATTTGAAGGACTGAACTAAACTTGCAACACATGCTGATACAATATGGCTAATAATTTGAAATGGGAAGTCAGAAAATAATGTTGTACACAAAATTTCAAGGTTCTATATTTATCGAATACATTAGACAGTAATTCACCCCCTTCTAGTATAAACAACTAATACACAATGTGTATAAATTATGCCTTCAAGAGCCGATGAAGTCCAACAACAACTATCTTAGTTCAATTTCAACAAAAAAACAAAACTATCTTAGTTCAAAGCATGTACTCATTGCCTATGATAAAAAACACTCTTAATATGATAAATGGATGATGCTAAAAGAAATTGACTTTTATTTCGATTTATAATTTGCATAAGAACAAAACACCTAAGAATAAACACACCTACAAACTTGAGTATAGAGTATAATGAAATAGAGTATGCATGAGAGAGTGAGAGAAAGAGAATTCGTTGGATCTGTCCTCTAAAAACGGTTAATTGTCAACTTTCATAGATTGAGGTAGTCGACCCTTTATCGACAACCTTGGTAGATTGGAAAATAAGAAGAGATGAGGTGAAGGAGATGGAGAGATGAAGTTAAGAAAGTGAAGTGGAGAAAAGAAAAAGAGATGAGATGAATTAAAAAAAATAACATTCACATGGATGCCATAAAGATAAAACTCAAAAACAATATGAAAAAATTTGAAATGTTTAAAAACTTAAACGAAATCTCAGATACAATTGGAGGTACAAACAACAAATTGATCCCTAATTAGAATCAAAATAAAATGAACTAAAAAGATATAGATTTAAATTTTAAGTCTTCAGAATTAGGTTACACTCTAACGTATGAAGTCAATTGGTCAAATTATAATGAAATATTTTTTGAGGAAGTCCTCGTTTCATTTCCCTTCAAGAGTTCTTTTCTGGGAGTGTCTATAGGCGCCCCAAAATTAGTAAATTACTTTTAGTCTACTTCCATGCTCGAGTCCCGCAGGATCCGACTTGAAAAACACGAACTCAGGCTAGTCCGAAACCTTCAGACTGCTCCAGCCCGTGGGCTTCGGACAGGAGAAGTGCCAAGAGAGGATGAGCTAAGATGGAAAGGATGGGAGCTTTAATGGCCAAGGCAATTCTAAACTTTTCAAAAGCTCACACGTGTAAGGCTGATTAAAACCCGACAAAGAAGAGTAAGGGCAAAAAAAATACCCAGTCTCGCTCTCGTCCCTTCCCCTTCAAGTCTCAACGTTCAAATTCCGCGCTACTCTCAATTAGAAATCATCGGGTATAGATAGAGAGAGAGAGAGGGAAACTGTGAAGCCCTAATTTAGTACTCACAAGATGATGCTGAGAACTCCACCTGCTAGAAAACGTAGGGCAGATTCGAGCCCTTCTCCTGCAGCAGCAGCAGCTGATGACAATCGCCCTCTCGTCATATATGAAGAACCGCCTGAATCTTCTCCTGGTCCTTCTTCATCTGACCACATGCTTTGTACTTATCAATGCCGTCAAATGGTAATAACACAAATACCTCAATCTCTCTCTCTAGATGTTAGATCACTTTACTTTGGATTATCAATTATGTATGTTTGATTAGGGTTGATCTAATTCCATGGAAGATGCTAAAAACTAACTTCAAGTGTGCCCTAAGTTTCTTGCTTATTTCTAAAGTTTTTGGCCTAAATGGACTTTTTTTATTGATATTTGTTCAATTTAGGTAGTAAAGGTTGGATTTGGTGTCAGAATGCAAACGTTTATTACGGGTAGTGATTGAATTGGCATGAACAATTCACAGCTTACATGTAGCCAATAAAAAAATAAACCCAGTTCGCGAATGAATCGATTCAAATCTAAAACCATGAAAACCCTAGGTGATTGGGTTGCAAGCTTCATTCATCAGTCATCAGATTATGATGTGTTGACATTGTGAATTTCTAGTACGTTTACTTCAGAGTATAATCATCTTGTTGTAGAATGGAAGAAAATTACCTCCTTTTGCATGGGTTAACTTCCGAAGCTGGTTCTCATCATAAGATCGATATCCCTCATTTCACAATCTTTCGTTATGGACTGCTATTGACACTTTAAAGTTTTAACTCAATTTTGTTTTCTGTGCATTACTTAGTCCCCCATGTTTGAGCAATGAATCCTGGAAGTATCCAATTGGTTTTGAAGATTTTTTGAAATGTAGGTTAAGTCGGAGTTTCTGGAGGCACTGGGGAGTGCAGAAAAGCAAGTGACTGATTATCAAACACAACTGGAAGCACTGAAAGATGAACTTTGCAAATCTGGTCAGTTAATATAACTACTTAAATAGTTCTAGTGTTCTACGTTGTTGTAACTTGTAACACCTTCTAGTCGTACGCCGTTTCCATCCTTAGTTTAAAGTGTGTATGCTAGTTTTATCCAGTTACGGTACCATGACAGGTTAATCTGCTGCACTGCAGTTTCATTTGATTTATTATGCCATTACTTGATTTTATGTTGTCTGGTGAGTGTGTTAGTAAAATTAATCAAGGCATCCCTTATGTTTCGAGTTTGTTTTGAAATGTTTACAGAAAATCACTTATATTTCCGGTTTGTTCTAAATTGTGATCCTACTAAAAAGCTATCATAGCAGAATGGATCATAGAACCCCCCACTCCCCCAGTGATAAATATAAGAAACTGAATAAATAATGTCTTTGTACAGTGCGCAATGTGGGGTGTCGTGGTAAGGTGATATATATATGGCCTATTACACCTTTTAGCAAGTTATCTTTTGTCTTCTTCTGTTTCTGCAGCATGGTTGCGGCGGCGTTTTGGATAAGGAATGCCAAGTTGTAATATCTAACTACTTAGTTCTATTTGTTGCAGAAGCGGAGAGGAAGAACTTTCGGGAGAAATTCTGTTATGTGGAGCAAGAACTTGCGGCTTCCAAAGGGCGTGAAAAAGCATTGCAAGATCAGTTAATGAAAGAAGTCACAGATGCTCAAGAACGGATTAAAAAACAAATACAATTGTATAGTGAACTTGAGGTATTATGCTTTTCTTTTGCGTAGTTTAGACTTTAGACATTCTAGTGTTTGCATATAGTTTGATTTACATTAATGTGCTTCAATTTAGACCCATTCCGTCCAACTGTTTCTCGACTGGAGTATGACTTAACAGTTTCCCCTTCCTAAGTAATGAAAGCAGCTGACATGCATCCGAAAGATGTTGTTGCCCCTCCCTCCAAGCGTAACTTAATGATTTGATGAAACTCTAGCATTTTTACTTCGTCCTTTTCAAGCAGCCAATGTTATTTTCCCCACCAAATGGCTCCTAGTTTCTCACTCAAATTAGATTCAAATCTTCAAGTCATCCTAACTTATATAAAGTTCTTTTTTTCATATTAATCTTTTAATTGTATACAAATCACTTGACTTGCTGTCCTAAAATATCTAATTGAATCCAACTAGATCACCTCCTTAGTCAAATAAATGGTAACATGAGGAGCAGCTATTATATGGTTTGAAGAAGAATGTTCCCATGTTCACCATGCATGGAAAGAGTTTCTGGACTGCATATAAATGTCCGTAGAGCCATCATGAAGCCATAACTTATGAATTCTCTAAGAAATTTGTAAACACTAGTCATAGTCGAAACTTCACTACATTCTTAAGATAATCATGTGCTTTCAAAAATGATAAGTAATCCTTAATTTGAGTGATGCATAGATGGCCCTTATCGTACATCACTCTTAAGTATGACATCACACTTCAGGGCTACTTTTCTATTTTACTCCACTATATTAAAGAACCCGGGTTCAAATTGGTGTTTCCTTAACTATTTTTATTTCCAAACTATATGATAGCTTTCGAAAATCATATGATTAAGGGTATTCACTTGTATGGGATTAATACTGAAAGAGCCAAACTGTTGTTTTAGTGGTATCCTTTAAATAGTTCATTTTCTCCTTTTGATACGACACGCTACTTTTCTAATGGTTCCCACTTTCCCAGAAAAAAATTGGTAAGTGGTATGGTCTAATATGGATCACAGACAGAATTTACATGTGCCATGTATCCTAATCTCTATGTTCCTAATATATCCCACATATGATGTTATGCGAGTTCACGTATATTGGTACCTCAATAAGTATTCAATTTATTGGTTGATAGTAAAATTCTATTTTCTTTTTATTTTGTGCTCTTTTAATTTGCTTTTGTTTGTATAAAGATGCATATAGATATATTTCAATCAACGGTATTACCTAAAATTCTCTGTAGTTCTTTTTTCTCTTTAGTTTGGTTTACTCGTTTTGTTTCCGTCTTATATATATTATATGCGCAATACATCTTTTTGAGTTTGGCTCCAAGTTTATGGGGAGATTATCCAAGGGAGAACCTCTATATTTGCACCTCAGTCTTGATTGTGGAGTTGGGCACTTGTGGGCAAATGTTCTGTTTAGATGTGCTCGAGGTGCTATTTATTGCTTCCATGCACCTTGGTAATTGATTTCGCTTGCTACATAATTATTGGTTTATGTCATTCTGAATCTAGGTGAAGCACCAAAAGGACGTTAGCCTTCGCAAGGATGCTGAGTCTTCATCAGCTTCAGCTAACGAGAAATCAAGTATGCTTGAGGAAAAACTTAGCCGTCTGTCTGGAAGTATCGAGAGGGAGAAGAACCGCCTTCAGACTGATCTCTCCCAGTTAAAAAAAGAGTCGAAGCTATCCATGTCTAGAATAAGTGCAGATGTGAGTTAGTCGACGTTTTATTCTATTCTTGTTTTGATTTTCTCTGCAAGTCGACATGTCTTTGTGCTGTAAAGATTTTATTTTCTCTTATGCTACTAATGTTCTTATCTACCCTTGTTTTAGCTTGAAAAAATGGCTTGTAAAGCTAGTAGCGCGGAGAAAGAATCGGAGCTACTAAAGGAGCAGCTGGAGGATCTCAGAAATCAGCTAAACGAGGTCCTTAATGCTTCTTTCTAAATTATGCACATAACGATTAGTGTGCCAACTTCTATTGTTTGGTTTTGTACTTCTATTTGATTCATACCAGAATTGGCTATCTTATGGTAATTTTTAAGTCAACCCTACCTAATAGCTGTTTCTAATTGGAAAATATGTTGACAAATATTAAATTACAACTATAAGGTCGGG
Organism: Eschscholzia californica; assembly: GCF_041429995.1. NCBI lineage: Eukaryota > Viridiplantae > Streptophyta > Magnoliopsida > Ranunculales > Papaveraceae > Eschscholzia > Eschscholzia californica. The sequence goes on from NW_028238472.1 coordinate 48,138,488, forward strand.
TTTATTGGTCCAATAAACTAGATTTCCTCTATGTGTCTGCCACTTCATGTCAGTCGACATATATTTACCATGCCCAACAAATGGACTTAAGCTCCTTTTGCAGTTCCTTATCAGTGTTTAGTACATGGTCCTGTTACAATATTTTACATGAACCACCAAGGCACCAACCGGTATTTAACACTAGACTACTTTTATACAGTGCCTGCACCAAAAGGGCGAAGTGGAGAAGAAACTATCAAGTCTCAGCTCTCTATCTCAAGAAGGCACTTCCACAGATACAAGTATTTTGGTGAAGCAGTTGCAAGAAGAGCTAAGGAACTATGTAAGTCAGTCATTCCTCGAACTAGTTGTTTATATTTTATGAAAAACTGGTTTATTTTATAAAAAGAAACTTGCCAAACTAGAGCTATTCTTACTTTTAAAGTAGCAGCTTTGAAAAATCATAGTTGGAAAAGCGAAACCATGTAATATATAAGGTGTAACTTACCATCAAGATACAGACATTGGCCTGTAGCTCAATGGTTGTGTACCCCTATAAACTACCAAGAGATTGTCTTCGAGTGTGGGGACTGTAGTCTACCCTCAAGATGTATCCGGTGCAATTAGGTATTGAATAAAGTACAATAGTTTTAGTTCAATGGCCTAGTAGGTTCCTCCTATGGCCTTCAATGCAGGTGTCAACATTTAATGTTATTTCGTGTTTTCGTGGAAGTTATGTGCACATTCCATCCTTATGCTGTATCTGAGCCATTTGATGTATTGAAGTCCTTGAAAAAAAACATGACATTTCAGCCAACAACAACCAATTTCCAGTCTTGTTCCTTCCTCCTATCACATTCATTCACCTTCCAGTCTATCTAGATTCCATAACTTGAGAACATTTATTATGTACTTATGTGCGCTTTCATTGATCCTCTTTTTTATCCATGCATACCTTGCCTAAAATATCTAATAATTTCTTGTATCTAAATTTCAAGTTGCATGCAATGATGCAATTCACTTGCACTAATTATTTCACGTACTCAACTGCTTATTAAGTGTGCAAAGTTTGCTACATTTTTTGTCTTCCCTTTGTAACAGTAAATTTCATACCTAGCAAGTATTTTCTTGATTTGCTTCCATTTTCTCTCAGGAGTCCGAAGTTCAAGAAGCAAGGAAGTTGAAATCCTCTCATCAAAACAGTGAGTTATTGAAAGAGAAATTATTGGAAGAAAAAGGCCGAAGAGAGCGTGCAGAATCTGAGTTACTTAAACTACAAGAGACTCAGCTTGCTGTGAGAAAGTTGGAGGATGAACTAATGTCGTGGAAGTCATTGACTAATGATATTGCTGGTGTTTCATATCCCAGTGACATACCTATTAAGTTTGCAGGCTTGCAGAAGTATGTGCTTAATCATTTTGAGTTTTTTTTACCATTTTATAAAGCATCTTCAAGATCTTTTGTATGTGCGATTTTGATGCCGTGGCATGTGGAAGTCTTGACGAAGGTGTAAAGGCCTTGATGGAAGTCCATTCTTTCTCAATCATACTGCTATTGATGTGTACAAATTTTTGTAATTAAATAAAAATGCAGACCAAGAGATATGCTTAGGGGTAACAATTAGTTGACATGACTTTTTATCTGGGCCAATTGGAGATGAAAGAAGGGGTTAATTCTTGAGGGAATGATCTGCTCACCCTGTGAGATCATCCACATAAGTAATCTCTTCAGGATCTCTTATTTCATCAAATGTTGACATGTTTTATTAGACCTTTTACGAATCTTTAATGTTTAACTAAGATTGGTTATTTGAAAGTTTTCGGAATAAGGCGATATTATCAAAATGATCATTTGATAAGAGGTACATCGCTAGTCTTGTACCATTCGATAGTTTCATGTGACATATTAGTCCAGAAAAAAGTCAGTGTCTTCCGTATCATGTCTGCCCATCTGCTGTGTGTAGAATATTGGAGCATATGCTTCTACCTATACGGCGAGAGTTATTTCATGCTACACATCAATTTTATCTTAACATGAGTATATTGCATATATATATATATATATATATATATATATATATATATATATATATATATATATATATATATATATCTCATGAACTTATGGGCCTATAATTGTATAGTGTAGTGGATAGACTGGCATCTATACATGATCGTAAATGCAACTCAGCTTCTACTGGTTTTTATGCATATGTGGGCTTGGTTACAGTTTGCAATGTTGATGTCTTGTTTAGTGATACATATTGACAATTTATTTCCGAATCAGAGAAGTGATCGAAAATATGGCGATGGTTGGTCAAGTAAGTGCACGTTTGAAGCAGATGGAGGTAACTCTAGAAACAGCAGAACTTGGTAAACTACATGCAGAATCTGAGGCCTCACTGGCCAACCAGAAGGCAGAAGAGTCAGTATCAGAAGTTAAGCGGCTTGAATTGATGGTACCACATTAACAACTTTTAGTTATGGTAGTTCCCTCTAAAGTAATTAGCATCTATAATATCTACTAGATTGTGAATAAGTCGTCTGCTTTCATAGCATCACCTCACTATCCTCAACCTGCTTTAGCTGTCTAACGTACATGCGCTGTCTGCTCTTTGCTGTCCAACTATTTTACATATTTTGATTGCTCACTACAGATCAGTTCTCTTACTGAAGAAATAGAGAGATTAAGAAAGGAGGCCATTGAATTGAAAATGCACAGGAATGTGGAGACAGGAAGTGCAACAGAGCAAGGAAATATTATTCAGGTATTACAAGTTAGTACAATATGCTACATCACTGATTTTGCTTTTATATGGTTACCTGACTATCTCTTTTGCCTGGTTCATGGGTTTGAAAATCTAGGAAGTGGAGGCATCACTTGCTAGAAAGGAATCTTCTATCAAAGAACTGGAAGGCAAATTATCAGAACAAAAGGAGGTAATGGCTCACCAACATGATGAGATAAACCTGCTCAACGAGCGGCTACACAACGAAGCACGGAGAATAAAATCATTGGAGCGGGAGAGTGACCGGCTCCGTGCAGAAATTTCTCTTTTGGAGTCTAAGGTGTGCTTTTATTTTACAGCCTGGAGTTCACATGTGTTTCTTAGAGCTAATTCATGTTTAAAACCTTGTCCAACTGTTTCTATTATATAAATATGTGTGTATGTGTGTGTGTGTGTGTGTGTGTGTGTGTGTGTGTGTGTGTGTGTGTGTGTGTGTGTGTGTCTGTGTGTGTGCTTATTGAAAAACCTTTCTTTATGCAGTTGGGTCACGGTGATTATTCTGCTGCAAGTACGAAGGTTTTGCGAATGGTTAACACATTGGCAGTCGATAATGAGACAAAGCATACAATAGAAGCATTACGTACAGAGTTGCAGAAAGCTAAGGAAAAACTGCAAGCAGTTGAAGATTTGAAAGGAAAATCAGGTACCAATATTACTACTTTAGATAAACGTTTGATGAACTTCCAGTTAGAATGATCATTTATGGAATAAAACCTTGATTTTATAAATGGTTTGTGCAAATCATTCAGCAGATGCTGGAAGTTCCATAGATTCCCATATATCTGAAAAGCTTGCACAACTCAAAGCACAAATTGCAACGCTTGAAAAACGTGAAGAAAGGTGGGTTTCTGATTGCCATCGTCAGAAAACTGGTCGATTTCTGTAATTTTACTTCCTAACGAGTTGTTTATCCTTTATGTGTACTTGAACAGATACAAGACTGTATTTGCCGAAAAGATCTCAGTTTTCAGAAGAGCATGTTGTTTACTCTTTGGCTACAAGGTACTATTGTAGATTAATCAATTAATCACGCTCTATGGTTCATTTCTCATGAATTTACAAAACTATGAGGGCCTTCCGGTCTATATTCTGATCCTACTAGTATTTTCCCACTTCAAGAGGTTGAGCAGGCCTCCTCAGTCTTGTGGGGGAGAATTTGGGGGACTAGTATCAAAGTTTGATGGGGTCCCATATACGATACTGCAAAACCTAAAACACGCCCCTGACTTTTATGATCTTGGAAAGTAACTGCCCTGATAACACCAAAAATTTACAAAAGATATCAGGAAAAAATGACATGGAGTCGTAATCTTTGACCTCCAGACATTTCAGATATCATTATAAATATCTGCCTTTTATGAGATGACATTTTTCCAAACTATACATGTCCTGACGTGGCCCAACATGTTAAATGGTGCGTTAGAGTTGTTATAGACCTACTATAGAGAAATTTGCGAAAGGAAATTATCGAATAGTTTCTTGTTCATGGTTCTGATGCTCAAGTTTAAAGAGCTTCTGTGTTAATTTTCATATTTTAGTATAGCAATAGGAATTCGCTCTAGGAGCTTCTACGAGTTAATTGTCATATTTTAATATAGAAATTTGGAAAAGGAAATTATCCACAAGTTTCTTTTTTTCCTTTATCAGTTGTCTTCCTTACCTGACATGTTATGTTTACGTTGCTGATAGTTCTGACTAACATCAACTGCTTGGCAGATAGTAATGGATGATCATCAGCGTCCGAATGGAATTCCAGTAACAAGGTTTACTCTTCAGTCAATTTATGCTCAAAGTGAAGACGAGAAGCTTGAATTTGATTATGAATCTGGCAACACAAACATCCTAGTAAGATGCTTTCTCGCATCATCAAATTATTGTTAGAGTTTAAAAAGTTATCTGAAGTTATACTAACTGTTTTCTTTGATCCAATAGGCTAATGATTATGCTTCTCAACCTGAGATTGCTCATCAGGTACGAAATGATCAAATTTTGACTCATATAATGAAGCTCTATGTAAGAAATGCAGAAGGAAGCTAATATGAAAATAATAAAATTATGGACAACCAATATAATCGTGAAAATAGACACCAAGGGAACATTCTCGGAGAGAGGAGAGCTATGGCCTATGGTTTTGTGTACACACATTTTCCAATATCATTGTTCATTATGAAGGTTGTTAAGCCCGAGCACGCCTGGAGTTTTGGGAACTTGGCTGAGTTACCCATTCCCCCTTCTTTATATTGCTTCAGTTTATTTTCTTTTGTAAAATTGAACTTTGCAATGGTTGTAGAAAAAAAACGTATTCTATTTTCTCTATATGAAAAAAAGCATATATTTATATTAGTTCGACTGTTCAAGTATAACAGAGTTTTGTTAAGTGACCCTTGAGGTCCTTGGTTGGCTTGCTCCTCGGGCCTGGCTAAGTCAGGTCTAAGTTCCGAAGCCAACTACTTAGTGCATTACTGGTGTCGATATTGTAGGTAATACAATAATAAGGAATGAGAGATAAATTCTCTTTCGCCCTTAGAACACTCTACAGATTTACCGTCAAATATATGAACTTATTCCCATTTGGGATTGGGAAGGTAGCTAGTATGACCCCTGACCAGGAAGACAAGAAATTTGCTTTCACTTTAAGTAGTATATATAGATGAAACAGATAAATGAATGTTTAGTAACCATTTGGACCAATTTTACTTTGCAGGTTGAGATATTTGTACGGAAGTTGAATTCTATTCCAGCCTTTACCGCCAATTTAACTGTCGAGTCCTTCAACAAGCGCACACTTTCTTGAAATTAAAACAAGAGCCAGTACTATTGGGCTAAGGTACGTTCCACCATTTCTTATAATCAATGTCCTTTCTCCTTTCCTTTTTTTTTTGCTGGGTGATGAACCGTAGATAAGAATTTCCTTCTCTATTCTACCAAAAGTGTGTCCTTTGTTATTATCCCCTGTAATTTAGGCAATAAATAAAGTAGAGGTAGGAATAGATGGGCTTTCAGGCTCTCTAGGATGGCCTTAAGGGTCTTTATATGGCCTTCAGGGCCCAAGATGTCTTAATTGGCGGCTATAGTGCTCATCCAAATTCATGATGAATTGCATATTATAATCATGATGTATCAATGCCATTCAAATGTAATGATTCTTGGATTCTAATCTCAAAAAAAAAAAAAGTTAGAACTGAATTTTGGGTTTGATTTTTTGAACCGGTGAGCAATTAGTAATTTCAGAAATACCTTGTTTTTTTGAAAAATTTATAATCTTACAACTCCTGTATTCTTATCTATTTTCCGTTTTTGGGTATGAATGTTGCTTTTCGGAAACCATGAACAGTCCTTGAATATCTAAACAGTGAACTGCATGTAGCTATTTTTACTTATAGACAAAATTGACGTGTAGAAATTTCAATGATAAACATCAGTACTACTAAGTTTTACAGATGTAGATCATGGATCTGACCATATTTATTTATTTGAATCTGCCTTCAGGTACCTTCATATGTGGACTGCCGAGTAGATTAATACTATCTTTCACTCTTTCAGTGACTTGTATGAGCGGAACATGAAGAGTCTGGAATTGTTCATTTCTTCAGGTTCTTAGTTTCGTGCTACGACTTGAAAATCTTGACGATTGCTTTTAAAGCTCTTAGTATTAATTTATAGATTTACATATAAAATGAAATAGGGTAGTTGGAGTTAAATCTGAGCCATCTGTTTTACGTTGATTGGATGGCAATCAGAAGGCGAACCCGAGTAAGCTCCCTGAGCAAGTAATCTGTTTACAGCTTCTGTTGGATGGTAAGCATCCCAGAAGACGTATTCGTTCCTGTTCGTGCATGGTAACGAAAGGGGAAGGCAGGTTATCTGCCCTCTATTCTTCCCAAGGCCACAACACCCTCGATCAGTGTATTTAAATCCTGCCATTAAACACACATTAAACATGTACATGGAAGTGTATGAGCCACCTTATAGACCAATAATGTTGCAGTTGAGTTTTACATGCCAAACCAGAAATACAGACCTTTCTCTGTGGTGTTTAAGTTACTGCTATGCCGAGTCTGGGGAACTCATTCAAAGCAGCTTCGCCGAGTGACTTGTAAGTCACTCAATTGGCTTGGTGCTTTACCCAGGTCGAGCTATTATACCGACTACTTAAGCATCTTAGCAGAGTGCAATTCTGAATTGCTTTGTCATGTGGTCGGGTAATGTGGTCTAAGGGATAGATTATACATGCAATGACAATGTAATTTACCGTAATTAGAAGGGTCATGAATTATTTTTTCGATCGCTCCATAAGTGTTACCATACACAAAGATCGCTCCCGGGTGATTATCATTCAGCCGATCGACGAGTGATTTAAGCCGCACATTGAACATATCGGCTATTTGGTTCACGAAAGAAACGCATTGTCCAGGTGGAGCAAGGCCAGTAGCCAATTGGTTGGGAATACAACCAAGAGGACCAATTGCTGCCAGTAAGAACTTCCTAAGTCCTGCACTGTGAAGTTCCTGCATAGATATTAGATGTTTTAGCTCAAAACCTTAGATACAGTGATGTGTTAAACTAAGGTGTTTTTTTAAGGTGATGTTTGTTTTTTCCTATCTGAAACTTGACTTGAGATTTGAATTCATTCGAGTCAAATTTCAGAATGTTTTTCTATGCTTTCTCGTCATGTTTGACTTGTCGGAATGACTATTTAGGGGTCCGTTTGACGACTCACATTCAGACAATGAGAAAAGAAACAATTACCACCCAAATCTCATTTTCAAACAAATAGTTTTGTATAGGAAACATATCTAAAACCAAAATTAAGAAAAAGAAGAACCCTATGTTGATAAATGAAAGGTTGGGAGTACTGACAAGGATCATGTTGGAGTAGTTGTTGATGAGAAGATCAGCATATTGATCAGGGTTGAAGTAGTAGCTGGTGGTGTAGAGAGAAGGTAAGAGATAGTTGTTGATGTAGTCATTGCTTCCTATGACAACCATTGTTATGGATTTGGCCAAAAAATGGGTTATATTCATCTTCTCATCCATCATCTTGTTCCTTATAACTTCCATGTTGCTTTTGAAGCTGGTTACTTGTTGGTTGAAGCTGAATCTATCTCCCTGTTTCAATCATCATTTTGTCAAGGAAACCAATGACATTAAGCCCTAGGCTAGTTAGGTTAGGGATGAATGGCGGGGCGTTTCAGAGTTCAGACACGAACCAAAACCAAATCATATTTGAATCGTTAAGGCTACACAACCCGCCTTCTGGGACTCCCATTTGAACCGCATGTGAGAGAAATCCTTGTTTCTCTCTTGACGTGACTGAACATGTGACAGGAGAGAGAAACGAGGATTTTCTCACATGCAGTTCAAGTGGGAGTCCCACGAGGTGAGTTGAGTATACTTTTTGTTTTTGAATTATTAATACGAGTGAGAGAGAAAGATGAAGAAATAAGAGAAAAGATTTACAAGGTGTTGGCCAGAATTATCAAGAATGCCTGCAGAAGCTGAAGCATAATTAACTCCATGTCCATTTATAACCACTTCAGGGTTGTCAATGTTTTTATATGCTGGCAGATATGGTACTCCCAATAACTCTCCTACATACACACAAAACCTCACCATTCAAAATCCAAATCTAAGAGAGAAACGATATAGACAGACTGACAAACAGACAGACAAAAACAAGAACAACTTACCAAGGAGGTCGACAATGGTCTTTCCATTAGAAAATCTACCCGTCGGCCGTCCTTGATCAAAATCAATCCCATAAGGAAAATAATTTGATTTAGCAAATGAAGTCAAGTAGTTATTATTTCCATCATCAACTAATGAATCTCCAAACACAAACATTGCTGAAACTTCTACTTCTACATTGCAACTTATGTTACTCAAATTCATTAGCATTATTAACACAAGAATTAAGAACAATTGTAACCAGCCGTCTTGATCGATTAACATTGTCGATTTTTGAGTTAACATGTTGTTTTGTGTCCTTTTAGGGAGGAAGAGAAACATTCTTATTGTTTTAACATCAAGCAAATATGAAAGGAGTAGTAATTTTAGAAGGAAAGATTTGAAACGGCTAACTGTTTTACTCAAAATATTGCCCTTTTTAGGTTGGCTTTTTCCTAGTATTGAGTAACTTTTTACAAACTTCACAAAAAACTTCTGTCTTGTTATGTCTTTTTCGAGGTTTTTAAGACGTAGTTTGGGCTAAAAGTCTATTTAAGGTCCAGAAATGGACCGAGATCCTCTCTTCACAGAAAAAATAGGCGGGGAGGTTCACTCGAGCGGAGACTTCTATAGTACCTTTTTTGCCTTGAACAAAATCCAAAATACTGCGGTTTTCCCTCTGAACCTATTGCTTCTTTGTTCAGTCTTTCTGAGATATTATTACAATTTGTCTCTTACCCCTTAGGTATAGATATCTCCTACCATATACTTCGACCGTTATCTGCTCATTTTCCTCTTTATAAGCCCGAGCTTACTTAAATGTTTCCAATTTTCCATCGAATCTTCGGGTCTTTCCTAGCCACTATAGTTTTGTTTAGTTTTCTTCTTCGTCTTAAAATAGGTTTGATTTGTTTCACCTATGAAAGTTCTTACCAGTTATTGTTTTATTCATAAAAACTCATTCTGGATGGGGAAAACAATACTCGTGGTTGTTTTTTCTTTTTTCTTTTAATACTACCATTTTTAAACATTAGAAAAAAAGATAAAATAAACACTTCTAGTTTTACAAACATGAATATTCAAAAAAAAAAAAAAAAGAGTTTTACAAATATGAGTGACAGGGCCACTCTATGATAGTATATGTCCAATAAACTTTATCACTACATATGTGGCTATAAACACTTACACGTCGATAATGACTTCGTCGTCACTAGTTCCGCGAGATCGTGATTTTCTAAAAATGAAAAGATGGAGAAAAGACAGAATATAAGAACAAAAATATACTATTAACTTGGTAATTAGTGATTTTCTTGTCTCCCTAGGAGAAAGGTTGCTTTGAAGAATTTATTTTGGGGAAGGACAAAATGATGAAGATGAAGAGGAAGAGGACAAGTCTTTGACAATTAATTGTGTTTTTTTCTTACTATTTGCACTTTCCATTGGTGTTTTTTCTTCCTTGAAATCCGCCGCACCATTGAATATTTCACAAAATATGTACTATTTATTTTGTATTTTCATTGCTACCTAATATCTTCAATTATTTATTTATTTTTCAACTAAAAGATCGAGAAGAGGAAAAGAAAAGAAAGTCTCTAGAAGAACTAGGTCTAATGGTGAGATATGACTTCTAAGGAGCTTATGATCCATCAGCCTTTTGCCTAATATTGTGGAAAATTTCTATTAAAAAATGTATTTTCACTTCATGATCTTGCTATTGCAATATCATTTCAACAATAAAACAAATAAAATTTCAGTTTTCTAAATTTAGAGTTTTGTTTCTACTCAAGTTACTCTCATCTGCACTCGATTCAAGTGTTATTAAAAACAAGGGAAACTTGGAAAACAATATGGGTACCCATTTCTTTGTTATAATTCGCAACCACGAAAGTAAAAGATAGATGATTCTAGAGCTAAGCTCTAAAATGAAAAATAGAAAATAAAAGAAGTTGGTCCACAACCAAACTGAACCAACGGTTGTTATAATGAACTTTCCTGTAAAATACTTGTTATCAACACTCTTCTTTCTTTCTTTTGTTTAAGTAAAGGTGAGATGATCAATTACATTACCAACAAGAACTAATTATAGCAAACTATGAAAATCATAGTTTAAAACAATTTCAAAATTAATGAGGTGAGAACATTCCATTCTAAATGAAAGATAAATAGTTTTTGATATGTCGATAAAAATATCATTTTTGTTAGTATAAAAGTGGTTTAAAGACATTAATCAAGGGCACTCAAGTGATAATCGCTCTCTTTTTTGAGGGAGTAATGATAAAGGAGCAACTAATCTTTAATGAAGTGGAAGTTGGTATGGTTTTGGGAGTTACTAAAGGCAAATTTTGGTCGGCAAAATAATATGAATTTCTTACTACAAATTTATAGAAAAAAGAATATAAGTTTCATTTTCGACATTTATTTATTTCTTTTCTTTTCCTTTGATTAAGTAATTTTATGGGGATTGTGGCTTTGATTATGTTTGGTTGACTTTTGATCCTTTAAGCTTATCAATGGTGTAGTGTCCACATTTAGGTTGACATTTTTTATTGTCGTCCTCCTCAAGTCAAAAGAATCATGAATAAATCTACTTAGTCGGTTATTTTTATTACTTTTAACTTTTGTAAATTTTAAATGGGAAATTTAGCCAAAGCTCCCTAAAAAATTTGAATTTTGGTTAAAAATGATTTATCAACTTTTTATAGGCTTCAGCTCCCTATGACATTTTTGTAATAATCTAATATAGGGAAGACGAAACTGACCTTATTGCAAACCAGATTGCAAACCAGTTTGCAAACCAGAGTGCAAACTAGTTTGCAAAGCTCTGCAAACCAGATTGCAAAGCTTTGCAAGACAAATCAAATTGCAAAGTAGTGCAAACTAGTTCGCAAAGCTCTGCAAACCAGATTGCAAAGTGTGTGCAAAGTCATTACAAGGCAAACCAGATTGCAAAGCAGTGCAAACGGGATTGAAAAACTCTGTAAACCATATTGCAAAGCAGTGCAAACTAGTTTGCAAAGCTCTGTAAACCAGATTGCAAAGCAGTGCAAACCAGTTTGCAAAGATCTGTAAAGCAGATTGCAAAACAGTGCAAACCAGTTTGCAAAGCTTCGCAAGCTAAGATTTTGCAAACCAGTTTGCAAAGCTTCGCAAGCTAAGATTCTATGGGCAATTTCGACATTAGAAATGGGAGTGCTTTTAGAATTGTCTTTCAAGACTATTTTCAAACTTTATTTTGGGCCTAAAAGGACAAAAAGATAACTTGTCTTTTTGAAAATAAAACATGACCGACCCAATTTCCTGATTTTAAATTCTATTCTTTTGTTACGTCGTTTTGTGTTGTTTTGTTTTTGTAGAGATACATATCATCAAGCAATTTTTATTTTGTTTTTTATAAGTGTTATCGAGCAATTTTTTTTGTTTTGTTTTTAGGCTATTATCGAGTTTGTTTTGCTTTTAATATTATGGAGCAATTTATCTTCTTTGAAATAAATATCAATCAAAAGAAAATAATTTTTTAATTACAAAATCATGAAACTGAATAACACGTCACTTTTAGAACAAAAGCAAGAGAACGAATCTAAACAGATTTAGCCCAGAGAGATACAGGTAAACTTAAATAGAAATTTCGCATAAAAATGAATAACATATCACTTAGAAATTCTTTAAAAAGAAATCAACCGATAACATTGAACTTTAAATTTCTTAAAAAAACAATAGATCAATTATGTTGAACCTAAGGGTTCTTAAAAAAAATCCAAACCAATGATGTTGGACTTCAAAGTTCTTAAGAACCATGAAGTTTTAATAAAAGTTTTGAATCAATAACACTAATATTTCGTCCACCACCTTTTAGTGCAGCGGTTGGACACCCCTCTTAAGTCCATGAGGTCGTGGGATCGAGTATCGGTAGAAGCAGTTTGTCATCAAGATTTATCTCATGTAATTTAGGTTATATATATAGTAAATAATATAATAATTTGTCGGGCTTTAGACCTCTTTCATGTTGTCGGAATTTAGGTTTCTTTCACTATGGTTTAAATTAGGCGGCTATCGTGGTCATCACATCTTCGTGATGTATCAATGTCTTGTAACGACTAATGTAGATCGTAGTCGATTTCTAAAAAAAAAACACTAATATTTCAAAAATATATTTTTGGTCTTTCTGGACATCCAGATATCTTTGGCAAATATCAATACTAATAATATAATACTATAATGTAGTAATATTTTTATATCATAATAGTGTAATAATAATAGTATATTGTAATATAGTATTATAATATTTTAATACATACATTATTTTTTGTTGGAAATAGACATCAAAAATAGTCATTACAATGCATAACATCATGAAAAGATAATACAAAATACATTAATTGAATGAGCACTATAACTGTTTGGTTTGAGCGCTAAAAACCATATAAATCAGTCATCTTCAAATGCTATCTTAAGGGGCTTAAAACCAAACTAACCTATCTCTACTTTATTTATACCCAAATTCAATCAATCTTAGATTTTCACTTTCACGTGATCGAATCTAAGACTTCTGTGTTGCGGAGTGGGCGTCCTACCACTACACGAAGAAGTGGTGGATTTTAATACATAATTACTATTATAGTTACTTCCATTATTTATTTTTTCAAAAAAGTAACATACATTTTGAGATATTTAAAATGTCTTAAACAAACATAAAAGACATTTGGAGACAATACCAATAACACACAAGTATCACATCCACTACCCCTCAGCCATTTCAAGCAAATATAGAAAGGGGAAATATGGGAAAACCACCTTAACTAGACCAATGGAGTAGGGTAAGTTACTGTGGAGTGTGAAGCAACATATCAAGTAGTAAACTAGAAGAAGAGGAGAGGAGAGGAGCGTCGTCACTCGCCGATTTTTTAGGGATATGAATGAAAATAGTGGCGATCTTTTCGGGCAACTAAAACCTGTCTGCCATTCATCTTCGTTTTCAGGGAACAACATTTTTACTTGTCTCTCACTTGGCTTCCTGACATGGGATTTCTGATTTTGACTCTTTTTTGTAACGTGGGTGTATAATACCCACACTAATAAATTATTAATAGTGATCATCATCACTTGAGCTCAACCTAGTTCCTTCCCCAAGGACCGTGGGTCCAGTACTAAATTTTAGTCCAACCTCTTTGTAGGAGCTGAAAGAATAAAATTTATACGTTCGCAAAAAGTTCATGTGATCTAGCTATACAAATTTTTTTCTTTTTGACAAAACCATAATTTCATTCATAAAAAGATATCAATCCAGGACATTACATGGTTGAGAGATTAACTCCTCTTTTCAAACAACATAAGAGTTACATGAGTGAAATACAAAACTTTCAAATGTAAAGTACCTTACTAAGAAAAAGAAGTTGCAAGACATAAACTAAAAGAAATGACCCTAAAGGTCATAAAATAAGATCCTTAAGATCACGAATGAAAGGATCCTGTAGATCACCAAATATAAAAGAACTAAAACATAAGAAGAAATTATAGACTAAACAGAGAAGTGGAAATCCCGTGAGTAGAGAATGATGATGGAATAAGATGTTGTTGTTCTCTTGAATTAAATTCGTCTTTCTTTTCATCTTCATTTAAAATCAAATCGAACTTATTGTATGATTTCTCTCTTTCTTTCCTTTCTGTAAGACATTTTCGATTTGATGAAATTGAAGAAGAAGCCCACTATACAAAATTGATAAGTTGTTGATAAATCTAAGATTAGCATATGACGTTGCTATACATATTACCATCCTAATAATATTTTTACGAGTAAAGCTCTCTGATCAGTAAAAAAAATTAATTCCACAAAATATTTGTAGGGGTCCCTCCTTATAATAAAAAGACTCCTAGTTAGAATATGATTTCCCTTATTCATTGTTTGGGGAAAAAATGGAAACTTCTATTTTTTCAAGCCTAAAAAGGAATTCCTATTTCTATTGGTAAACCTCTTTATTTATCATTATCAAAGGGAATGAAAGGGAAGAGATTATAAACAACAACTTTTAGAACAAAGAGAAGTCGGAGAAAGAGAGATTTCTGAAGTGGTTCTTTCAAGAGAGATTGAAAGAGAAGAATATTGGTTTGAAGAAAAGAAGATTATTAATCTTGTGAAGCAATTTAGTTTGTGGTTATCTTCTTCAACCTTTAGTAAATCTAGGATTTGTTCAAATCCTAAGGAGTAAGAGATTTCTATTTCTTTGTTTCTTTGTTCAGTTTATCCACCATAGTTTTGGTGAAGAGTTGTTATTCAAGAGTGTTTCTACACATCTTGAAGAGTCGGTTATCCTCTATTTGTTTAGGGAAGAATTGTTATCCAAGAGTGTTTCCACACATCTTGAACAATTGGTTTATCCACCATAGGTTTGGTGAAAAATTGTGTAACCCATTATTTAATCATAGTGGAAGATTTCTGGACTAGGTCCCGTGGTTTTTTACCTTCTATCTTAGAAGGATTTTTTTCCACGTTAAATAATCTTGGTGTCTCTGCTTTTAAATTCGCATAGTTTATCTTCACATTCCTGAACAAGTTAATAAGGTTATTTTTCTTAACAATATTATCATGAAATGAAAAAAAAAAAAGTAAATTTCTGGGGGTAAAGTATGTTTACCAATGCAAACAACTAAACATTATTTAGAGATACTGGGAAGAAGTTGTAGAGATAAAAAGAGTGCGAGGAAAAACAATAGAGGAAACGAAGAGGGGGTTTGCGAGAGAATGAAAAATATTATACTAAATGAGTTGTTAGTGTAAGAAGAGAGAATTGTATTGAAATGATTTTATATTCCTAGCTATTACATAAGATCTTTATAAAGAGTTGTACAAGAAGGAAGTTTTACACTTGGACAATGTGGGACTATATAACTATTCTACTAGTTAGATTATAAATATTAAATTATTAAAGTATATACAGTAAATACGAGAGTTAAAGCATTGACCTACCATCCTTTTTAGATTCTTACAAAAAAGCAAAAGTAATTGGCCACAAATAGCAATCAAACCTAGAACCTCCTACTCAAAATCTAAAGAAACAACCAACTAACTCACTGTCTTTTTGTTATCCATGATTCGACCTCATCATAAAATATTAGAAATACGCTATATTGAAAATCTTCAAGAAAGAGATCCCTTGTCGTAAGTAGTAGGCAGTCCTGTGCCGGCGCCTAGCCTGCACTTCCACCACATGGCTCTGCCTTCCACAAAAATAGGACACCACTCATACAAGGGATGAAAATGAGGATTAATTTGGACACAATGAATCAACTAGTTTCATATATGGTTTATAAAATTCAGTCTAGCTAGTTCGTTTTGACCTACATTAGTTTGGTTGGTTGATCTAACCGATCTAATAATAATATTGGCTAATATTTGTAAGGAATTTGCGTGTTTTAAGATATAATTCAAATGAGTTTGTCATCAGAAAAAGATTTGGATTGAAGAATTTTATGATACCCCATCAAATTCAAATCGTTCATTACTTAATAATATACAAGTTTTAGAACGGTTTGAGATTAATAGGCTCTAAAGTTTTCTAGTTGAAATCAAACCAATATCATTGTTGTTGTATTGTCAATATCATCCATTCATTCTTCTTAATAGCTTCTTTCTCTTTTTCATTTTTGCCTTACCAATAACTTGGCACCACTTCATAATACTACAGAAAATTTCATATATAAAAGATTCCCTCGTTCGTATTATAAAAGATCTCCTCGTCTAATTTCTTTTTCGAAAGTTCATTTTTTTCTTTCAAAATATGGTTTGTGGGTTTGATTATGTTTGGTTGACTCTACTCCTTTAAGTTCATTAATGGTATTGTGGTCCACATTTTGGGTTGACATTTTTAAGCTTCTTCTTCAAGTCAAAAGAATCATGATGCTTGCAAGAAAGCTTAGTAAATAATTTTTGACTTTGTATAATTACTACTCCATTTTCACCTACCTATTATGAGATTCTCATTATTATTACTGCTTATTTTCTTATATCCGACAAATTTCGCCAATAAGAAAATAACTAATATTACCGCCAATTTAGATTTGGTTTCCGACAAATTATGTAAGTGCGCACAAACAAATGTACAATGACTTCTGGAAAAAAAAAAGATACGTTAACATTTCATTCGAAAACTAAATTCATATTTCACATAAAATGAAAAAAGTAAATTAAAATAACAATAAACTAAATAAATAAAGTGCAATACGAAAAAAAAATATGCCGACTGCTCATGTGATTGGTGGTGACATGCATGTTATTAGTATAAGACCTTTTAAAAAGAAAAAGCAAATTATACCAGAGGGAGAGAGAGAGAAGCTTTTTTCGACCTAAGAACAGAGACATACACTATCTATTAACAAGTCTCTCCAAGGCTCATTATTTTGTTTGTTTTATCACCAAATTGAAGGAGCAAATTTTAACCCTACCCTCATCTTACCAAACACCACCAAGTAATAAACAAACTCTCTCTCGATCTCTCTTGCTAATAGAGAGAAGTCCTGACAAATTGGAACATTTGATCACTTTTTAATCAAATGTACGAATCGGAAATGTCATAAGTACATAAATTTTTTACTTAATCTTTGACATGTTGACTTACTTGCCCTAAAAGACAAATTTTTTTAAAATTTGATTACCATCTTGACCATTTTTTTTTATCCGGATGAGTTGGCATGTAAAAGATTAAGTAAAAATTCAATGTATTCATATCTAGCTATCGGTTCTTTAAGTTACAAATCGTATCTACTTTTAATAACTAAACGTTGAGGTACTTCCTTCAACAACAAAAAACATTGAGGTACTTTTCTTGAGGGTTATTTTTGAAACGATCCTCTAATTTATGACCAATTTTTCGCATGATCCCCCAAATTTATTGAAAATGTTCATATGACGGTCTTTGTTCTTATCGTCCACAACCCAGTAACGCTAACATTTTTATTCCTATTTTACCTTCATCCATCGCATGTAGTAAATTATATGACGATCGCACTGAAAATCATTTATCAGGACGATGCGTCTAGTTTCTAATGTTTTCTTCATACGATAATGTTGTTGAAATGTAATTAGTAAATTTTGAAAAAATAAAGTGTCTTTGTGTTTAAGTATGATATAATGGCATAGGAATTATGTTAAATAAGTATTGAAGTTTAGGAAATCAAGAGTTCAGAATTACTAAGTTGTAAGAACTAGGGTTTGAGAGAACCAGATGAAATGAAATTAGGGCAAAGACATTATCCTTTATACAGTCAACTCTAGTCAAATGGTCAATGAAGACTAGGGTTACGGTCCAAGTCCAAGTCAAGCAGTCCAAGTCAAAACAGTCCATGAAGTCTGGTCAAGCACAACAAGAAACGTCTATAGGCACCTATAACAAATAAAGAATTAGTTAGGAAAACTAACTAAACAAAATTTCTGTTAGTCTATAACTAACTTTAGTCTTCCTCTAAACTCTACCTATAAATGGAGTTAGAATTGTACTTAAGATTCATTGAAATAAAAACAGAATTCTTACCAAGGAAACTTAACATGGTATCAGTCTCAGATTAGATCCAAAATTAGGGTTTCCTTCTCTTGAATTCAATAGCAATCAATTCAACACCTCGTAAAATCAAACACAAAGCAAAAAATGATTAAAACTCAGTAAAATTCATCATCAGTTCTTAGTTCTATAGATAAATTTGAAGAAAGAAGAAGAAATCTAATCAAGTTTTCAAGGAAAACTTACTGTTTCTTCAGACTTGTCTTCAAGCACGCTTCCACCTTCAATCATGGCTTCAGCAAATCTTGGTAACCTTCCTCCTATCTCTTCTGTTACTAGTTTTATCACAGAAAAACTTGATGACTCTAACTACTTGATGTGGAAGGATCAAGTGGAAACATTGTTAGTAACATATGATCTTCTAGGGTTTGTTAATGGTACCATTGAACCACCACCACAACTAAAAATAATACATGGGGTTGAGCAAGTTAACCCTGATTATCAAATTTGGAGAAGTAAAGAGAGTTTTGTCAAATCATACCTTAAGAGTACTTTATCCAAAACAGTCTATTATGATACATATGGACTGAATTCAGCTCAAGAAATTTGGGATTGTCTTAATCTTACCCATAATGAAGGTCTTGAGTCTAAGAAAGACCAACTTAGAAAGAAACTACAGTCCATCAAGAAGGAAAATGTTTCAATTTCTGAATATCTCAGAGAGATCAAACAATTGGCAGATTCTCTTATATCTGTTAATGATAGAATTAGTGATTCAGACTTGGTCAGGATTGCTATTCAGGGACTTAGTTCAGATTATGATCAATTTATCATTGCCTTAAGAGCTAACAATGAACTATTGTCCTTCATACAACTTAAGTCTAGACTCACTCAACATGAACAGTGGCTTATTTCAAAATAAGAAGACCAAGAAGCCTACTATGTTAAGAGAACAATGAATAAACAAGTCAACAAGCCATCTCCTTCATATTATAGAAATCAAAATTCTGCAAAAAGGGATATGTCTTCATCCCAACAGCAGCATATTCATTCAGATAACATCAAGCATAAGAATCAAAAAGCAGAGGATTTTGACTTTTCTACTGTCCCTTGTGGTATTTGCAAGAGATGGGGTCACTCTGCTGGGGTTTGTTACTTTAGGTTTATCAAAAACAAGTCTCACAGTGGTTATCATACTGAATCTAAAAGTGAGCAGGAAATTCAAGGCTTAGGACCACCCAAGGAACCTATTGGGTCTCAATCTTTTCTATATGAAGATGAATCCCTTCTAGAGTGCAATAATGCTATTATATATGACTATGTGTATGAGGATGATGACTCTACTGATGTATTTCATGAATGTCATACAGCAATTTGTGTTGATAGTGATGATATATTTCTAGAATGTGAGTCAGAAATCATAAGTGATACAAATCAGACAAAGGATGATATTATTATGCATGAAGAATGTCATGTTCTCACCTCATCACATAAGTCAGAAATTAAGGATCAAGCTTGGCTAGCTGACACTGGTGCCAGCAGCCATATGACACATTCAGCTGCAAATCTCAAGTCTATTCAACCATATAATGGAACAGAGGCTGTCGTGGTGGGTAGTGGTAATCTTCTCTCCATCTCTAGTATTGGTAATTCTCAATTATCAACTTCAAGTCATGATTTTAATCTAAATAAAGTACTTTGTGTTCCTACCCTAAAAAGAAACTTGCTGTCCATATCCAAGTTTACAAAAGAGAATTCATGTTCTGTTGAATTCTCACCATGGGGTTACAATATAAAAGATATTTGGTCACAAAAAGTTCTAGCAGAAGGTCCTGTTAAGAACAATCTTTACCCTATAAAGGTTCATTCACATAATCTACATTCTGATCAGGCTCATGTGGCACATATTGTTACTAGTTTTGACATTTGGCATGCCAGACTAGGACATTCTCATAATGGGGTCATTAAGCAACTACATAAGGAGAATAAGATTGTTGTTTCTAACACCACAAGTAAGGTTTTCTGCAAATCTTGTGAATTGGGTAAAAGCAAGTGTCAACCATTTGAGACTTCTTCATCCACAACTAATACACCTTTATATCTAGTTCATTGTGATATTTGGGGACCAGCCCCTGTGTGCACTCCTTATGGAGCAAGATACTATATACTTTTCTTAGATGACTATAGCAAATATAGTTGGATATACCCAATGAAGCTCAGGTCAGACAGTATAAAGTGCTTTACTCACTTCAAGGCAACAAGTGAAAACTTACTCAAGACAAAAATTGTGTATTTCCAATCTGATGGAGCACCTGAGCTAAAGAAAGGTGACTTTAGGGATTTTTTGGATTCAAATGGTATTCTCTTCAGATGCTCCTGTCCTTACACTCCACAACAGAATGGTAAGGCAGAGAGAAAACACAGACACATCACTGAATTAGGTAATACCTTATCCTTTCATTGTTCCTTACCTAAAAATTTATGGTTTGATGCTTTTAATACTGCTGTCTACATCATAAATAGAGTCCCAACACCTACATTAAAGGGATTTTCTCCCTTTGAGACTCTATTTCATTTATCTCCTGATTACACCCAATTGAAAATTTTTGGGTGTCCTTGCTACCCTCATCTTGGAGAGCTTAGAAAGGATAAGCTCAGCCCTAAAAGTGTTCAATGTGTATTTTTGGGCTATAGTGCTGAACACAAGGGTTATAGATGTTATGATCCTGTTTCTAAAAGGATTTACATGTCTAGGCATGTTACTTTTGATGAGAACAATTTTCCCTATGCTCACATCAATAATCCTATGCCTAGTGGTGATCAGAATACTAGTTCTCAGATACTATTACCTCTGCCTAATTTGGATACAAATCAGAATGTCTCAACTGATTTGGGCACATCTAGCATTAACACTAGTCCACCAGCAAATACAGTATCTAGTTGTCTATATTCTCCTGAGTTGGGCATTCCTAGTAGCTCTACTAGTACACCAGCAAACTCAACACAACAAGTCCAACAACAACAGACTGATTGTGTTATCACTAGAGGCAGAAATGGTATTGTGAAGCAAAAGCAACTTCCATCTGATTTTGTTGCCCACTATTCATCATCTCACCTATTAGATGTTGCTTTCTTATCCATTTTGGAGCTTCCTACTGAACCCACTAGTTATAAAGAAGCTTCAAAACATCATGAATGGGTGAAAGCTATGCATGAAGAGTTTTCAGCATTACAAGACAATGAGACATGGTCTTTAGTACCCTCAAATGATAAAATGAATATCCTTGGCTGCAAGTGGGTATTTAAATTGAAACAGAAAAGTGATGGGACTATAGAAAGATACAAGGCCAGATTGGTAGCAAAGGGTTTTCACCAACAAGAGGGTGTGGACTATGAAGAAACATTCAGTCCAGTTGTTAAATCCAACACTATAAGATTAGTTCTTTCTATTGTTGTCTCAAGGTCTTGGCAAATCAAACAACTGGATGTGTCAAATGCCTTCCTACATGGAACTTTAGATGAGGCAGTATATATGATACAACCCCCTGGATTTGTTCAAAAAGGGAAAGAAACACATGTCTGCCACCTACACAAAGCTTTGTATGGTCTCAAACAGGCACCAAGGGCCTGGTTCAATAAATTTGCAACATTCTTGTATGCATATGGTTTCCAGAAGAGCATATCAGATCAATCAATGTTTGTGATGCATAGTAACTCAGATATTATGGTTCTTCTACTCTATGTAGATGACATAATACTTACAGAAAGTTCAAATACTCAAATTAGTACTCTCATTACTGATCTTAGCAGACAATTCAAGATGAAAGATTTGGGGTTATTATCATACTTTCTGGGCATAGAGGTTACTTATGATAAACCTTCAAGTTCTATGATGCTAACTCAGAATAAATATACACTATAACTTCTCAAGAAAGCTGGGTTATTAAATTCTAAGCCTTCAAAGCTTCCTGTGTCTAGTGGACAAAGGGTATCTATTCACAATGGTGAAGTTCTTTCCAATCCAACTGAATACAGAAGTCTGGTTGGGGCTCTTCAATATTTGACCTTAACCAGACCAGACATTTCTTTTGCTGTGAACTACACAGCTCAGTTCATGCATAGCCCTACTTCAACTCACCTAATTTTGGTCAAAAAGATTCTCAGGTATTTAAAAGGCTCAGTTGGTTCTGGAGTTCGATTATCTCCAAGTGATCTAACAACAATTACAGCTTTCTCAGACTCAGACTGGGCAGGATGTCCTGACTCCAGAAAGCCTACTGCTGGGTACTGTGTATTCTTAGGGTCGAACATCATATCTTGGAGTTCAAAGAAACAGGCGACAGTAGCAAAGTCCTCTACAGAGGCAGAATATAAAGCCTTATCAACAATGGCAACTGAGGTTGTATGGATTTCTTACCTGATGGCCGAGCTTCGATTCCCTCTACAAAAACCATTCAAGCTTTACTGTGACAACATAAGCGCGAAATACCTTGCTTCCAATCCGGTATTCCACGCAAGAACGAAGCATATTGAGGTCGATTGTCATCATGTGAGGGATCTGGTTTCGGAAGGGTTGGTTGTTGTTCATCATATTCCCACTCAAGATCAAGTAGCGGACATCTTCACAAAGGGTTTAGCTTTTGATTTGTTTCAGAAGTTAAGATCCAAACTAATGGTTCATCGTCTCTCTCTTCCCCATTCGTTTGAGGGGGGCTGTAAGAACTAGGGTTTGAGAGAACCAGATGAAATGAAATTAGGGCAAAGACATTATCCTTTATACAGTCAACTCTAGTCAAATGGTCAATGAAGACTAGGGTTACGGTCCAAGTCCAAGTCAAGCAGTCCAAGTCCAAGTCAAGCAGTCCAAGTCAAAACAGTCCATGAAGTCTGGTCAAGCACAACAAGAAACGTCTATAGGCACCTGTAACAAATAAAGAATTAGTTAGGAAAACTAACTAAACAGAATTTCTGTTAGTCTATAACTAACTTTAGTCTTCCTCTAAACTCTACCTATAAATGGAGTTAGAATTGTACTTAAGATTCATTGAAATAAAAACAAAATTCTTACCAAGGAAACTTAACATAAGTAAAAGAGCCCGATGTTATTGTAAGAGTTATGCTAATCATTGATTTAAATAGATGTGTTTGTAATGAGAAGATAAAAGAGTTAAATCAAGAAAACAAAATCAGCGATAGCTATATCTAAATAAAATATAAGTTCAACCATTACCTTCTTGCAATTCTTCTGACAAGAAAACAAAGCACCCTACTAATTTGGTTTCTAGAGCCATCTATTATATAAAACAGAAAGAAAAATGATGACTGGGACAAACATCCTTATTGTAAGAGGCTGTTTTCATTGGAGGCGGTTTAACATCTTCATAGGCAGTTTCCAATTTTGGTTTCAAATTGGTTTTGAATTATGGCGGTTTGTACTAATTGTGAAGCTAGGCGGTTTGAGAAGCTAGGCGGTTTGTATTGGTTGATTTCTAAGTTTTAGAAACCAATTCCAGTCCTAGTATGGTCGGTGGATCAAATATAAAAAGGGGTTAAGTGCTTTGACAATCATCAACAACAAACACAACTCTTCTTTAGAGAGAGCTAGAGAGAGAGCAAGTAAGAGAGATTTTTTGTTCATAGTTTTGAGCGGTGTTAAATATCTCGGTCGTCGAAGATTTAGTATAGAAGGTTAATTTCTATACGGTACCATCTTGGGACGAACTTGCGGGTTGTGTGAGTCGTCTTCATCTATCCTTCAATAAAGATTTCTTGTTCGCCCGAGGACGTAGGCTTTCAAGCCGAACCTCGTTAAATTCTGTTCGCATATTTGATTTTGACTTAGTTTTTCGATTAATCTTCATAATCGGATCAATTTCTAGGATAGGTTCGATAGCTTCCGCGTGTCCTTTAGTTACAACACTTATTTAATAAAGTTTATTGTTTAGAAGTCATTCTCAAAATTTAAGATATAGACCTTCTTAGAAATAAACTAACTTATATTAAAAAAAGAAATCCTTCTTCGAAACAAAATACCTAATTTGAGAAAAAAGAAATAAAAGATATTGCAAGGGCTAAAAAAAGAAATTGAAATCTCTCTCATAAAATAACTAATTTAAAAAAATGAAAATATCCACTATATAGCAATAATTAATATTGAAAGTCGTAAAGTTTGTTTAATACAACTATTCGTGCCCTAGGGCACGGGATATACCTAGTACATATATAAATCCCATTTTGTTTTATTTAAAAGGAATGATGACAAACAACCTTGTTTCAACCTCTCATTTTAGTTCCTACTTTTGATGGTGAACACTACGACAATTTGAGCAATCAAATGAACATAATTTTCATCTTACAAGACCCGTGCGAGTTCATTAAAGATGGATATCATAAAGCAGTACTAGATGTAACACAACTAAAACAAACAAAGAAAAAAGATGTTAAAGAATTGTAATACATCCACAAGGGGTAGTAAGTAAAGTAATCTCCAATGCTCTGAATATCTTAAAGAAACCATAACTAGATATGAAAAAATGTCATTAGTACATTGAATTTTTACTTAATCTTTGACATCCTGACTCATCCGGGTAAAAAAAAATTGTCCAGATCATAGTCAAACTCAGAAAAAATGGGTGCAATAAAATCAAAAGAAGTCTGAGAAATCTTGAAGATGAATTCCAAGGCTCTGAAAAAATTATTACTGTTAAACTTCAATCTTTGTGGACGAACTTTGATGGTTTAACTATGAAAGAGAGTGAAAATTTTCTACATTTTTCCTGTCATGTTACTAAAAATGTTGATCAAATTCGAAGTTGTGGAGATACTATTGAGGACAAGAAAATTGTTCAGTAAGTTCTTCGTAGTCTTCCTAAAAAATTTGATCATGTAGTTACGGCGATTGATGAGTCAAAAGACCTACCTACATATACTATGAATGAGTTTATGAATTCTCTTGAAGCACATGAACTAAGAATCAACAGATCCACAACTCAAACTTTGGAGCAAGCTTTCTAATCAAAATTGAACTTCTCAAACAAGAAGTTTTTTAAACCCGAGCAACGTAGAAAATGAGGTGGGAAAGAAAGAAAATAAAATTAACAATCAAAATCCGGTAACTCAAACCCTTCTTGTCAAATTTGTAAAACATCTAATCATGATAATACAAATGGTAAGTTCAAATGTAAAAAATCCAAAATGCAAACCATTTCCGTTCAATTTTTTGGTTTAAGGAGAAGAAGCAAACTTTATCAAAAGTGAAGATGAATCATAAGACGGGAAATCAAGATATCTTTGTGAAGCTTAATCAAAAGTCACAAGTCACAAGTGAAGCTTGGAGACGGCAAACCTCAAAATGTCATTGGTAATCATTCATGTTGATACAAAACAAGGTACACAAAAAATTAATCCAGGCCCAGAACATCTTAAGTGTTGACAGTTGCTGGAAAATGATTGTTCACTATATTTCGAAAATGAAAAATACAGAATATTCAGCAAACAAAATAACAAGACCTTGATTGAAATTGACATGAGCCAAACAAGGTATTTCCTTTCTTTAGGTCACAAGTTGACATGAGCCAAAATATCAAAACCTTATGGCATTTGAGATTTGGTCATTTGAACAATAGATCAACTACATTTGCTTAAACGAACAATATGGTGATTGGGATCCCCTCTATCAGAAAGAAAAATCAGATTTTGTGAATGATGCACATAAGAAAAAATACAAAGGCTACTATTTCTTAAAACATGTTATAGAACCAAAGACCCCCTTGAATTGATACATTCAAATATTTGTGGACCTACAAGGACTCCATCAATCAATTTGAGATAAGAGATACTTGTTATTTGTTGATGATTTTACTAAAATGATGTGGATTCTTTCTTAACAAAAAATCAGATTTTTTGTTTTAACACTTCTTCAACTTAAAGTGTATGGCTTAAAGTGTATGTTGAAAAGCAATGTGGATTTGAAATCGAGTCTCTTCAAACTGATAAAGGATGTGAATACATTTACAGTCCAATCGTGCAATATTGGAAACAAAATGGTCTACAAAGGTAGCTCACCATTCGAAGAAACTGATCATGACAAATGGATAGTGGCGGAAAAGAGATGGCTCGAAGCATGTTGAAAGGTAAAAATCTTCCTAATAAATTCTAGGTTGAAGCAGACAACACATCAATCATCCATAACCGTTAACCAACAAAGGTTGTTCGTAAGATGACACTATTTGAAGCATGGCACAAAAAGAAACCGGTAATTAATCATTTAAAAGTTTTCTATTGCATAGCGTATTCATAGGCTCCTTATCAAGAAATAGAAAAATTTGACAAGAAAGGTAAAAACTTATTTTTGTTGGTTATAGTGATGAATTTAAAGGCTATCGACTTTTTAATCCTAACACTGACAAGGGATAATATCAGGGCAGACGTAATGCACTCGGTTAGTCTTATATTAAGATTTATGGTTTAGCCATATTTAATTCTAATGAATTCAACGTTCCAGCATAAATGAAAGAAAGAAGGGGATGGCATCCCAATGAGATCTTAGTCTCAAAAGAAAAAAGGGAATATGACGAAATTGATAGACGCTACAGACTTGATTGGATTGAGCCTTGGTATGAAAACCTACTAAGTGATAACTTTCAAATTCAGAGAAACCCTATAATTAAAAATGGGCAATCCTGAGCCAAATCATGTTTTCAGAAAACAAAGAAGGTTTCTGAAAGTGAGAATAAAAAAAAGGATTACTCTTTATTTTATACTCCTAGAAATCTCTTATTTATACTTTTTTTGTTGTTGAGAATTCTTATTTATACTTTATCGACCTAGTTTAAGCATTCGAAATCAGTGGCATCTACTATTCTTTTTTTTACAAATCTGAAGAATTTTCCATAGAAGTCGTTTGATCATCTGTCAACGGCTCAATCAATTATTTGTTCAGAGTGCTAAAAAAAAATCTTACATGGGGATCATATTGGAATTGGGACCCCAAGGAAACCAGGGCTTTTATTACTTGGACTATATTCGCTATTTATTACATATTAGAACAAATCCAAATTTGCAAGGTGCGCATTCCGCAATTGTGACTTCTATGTGATTTCTTATAACTTGCATTATGCGATATTTGTTCGGTGTTTTCCTCATGGAATTGTCTACAATATGTGAAGAACCAATTTATTTTTCTGTTTTCCCCAATTCGAACGAGATCATGCACCAAACAGTTCTTGGGACGTGATGGTTGGTAGAGAACTGAAATAAGTGATCGTAACAGATGATTGTAAATCCAAGCGTACCAAAAAGAAGTTCGATGCACATTCTAGCATGAGCACAAGCAATATCTCAATTGTATATTATCCCCTTATGGACACTTAAACCATGAGAATGACTTGGAGACCTAAGAAACCAATGTGAAAGTACATTCAAAACCCAAACAACATAAGTTTGTTATAAAGGTACACTTGCAGACTCAATATCTATCTAGAAACATAATAAGATTTTATAATTGTTGTTAATAATTATTTAATCGATAATGGAGTACTTCACATGAAACACGTGACAACCCTAAGAAATGAACATTGTTAATTAAAAGAAAATGTGATTTGGATGGTAATCGATCAGGATACACAACTTAATAAACAAAATAGAAAGAAAAGCTAACTCCTCACATCAGACGTCTCACGTGTTTAAACTAAAACGACTACCTGTGTCGGTGTACATTTAATATCTAAACAGACAAAACCAATCCGATCTAAATAAATTTGGGCAATTTGGGGACCGCTTAAAAGGTCAAAACCGAGGGGTTTAGTTCGGTCTATGGATTGTTTGATAGAGAGCGACTATGAATGAGGAGATGAAATCCTTACAAAAGGGTAAAGTACAAAGCAGACGGTAAAATTGAACGTTACAAAGCGAGACTAGCGGCCAAAAGCTACACTCAAACTTACGGAGTCGATTGCAGAGACACATTTGTTTCAGTTGCAAAAATCAACATGTTCATGCCTTTTTATTGTTATCAGCAAATTTAGATTGGACACTACGACAATTTAATGTGAAAAATATTTTTTTCGCATGGAGAACTGTTAGAAAAAAGTCTATATGGACCTTCCACGGGACGCAATATACTAGAGGCAGATAACTAGAAGGTGTGTAGATTGAAAAAGTCATTGTATGAATCAAAACAATCACCAAAAGCGTGGTTCAGAAGGTTTACAAAGGCTATGAAGGAATTCGGGTATCATCATAGCAATTCTGACCATACCTTATTTATAAAAAGGCGTAAAGGAAAACTGGATCACAATACTTATTGTATATGTTGATCACGTGGTGGTTATTGAGGATGATCCTGAAGAACTGGAGACTTTACAGAATTACTTGTCTAAAGAGTTAACCTTGGTGCGCTGAAATACTTTCTTGGGATTGAAGTATCTCGATCTCGTAAAGTTATTTAGCTATCCCAGAGAAAGTGTACTTCAGATTTGTTACATGAGGTGTGTATGTCATCGTGTGAGCCAATTGATACACCTGTGGAAGAAGGATAAAAGTTGTCCATCGAACCTAATCGGATACCGGTTGATAAATGAAGATTTCAACGAAAAGTTGGATGGTGATGTACTTGGCACACACGAGGTCAAATCTTGCATATGCGTTAAGTATTGTTAGTCAATTTATGTACAATTCCGGTGAGGAACACATGAATGTTGTTTTATGCATTTTGAGATATCTGAATGCGGGTCTTGAAAAAAATATATTGTTTACCTAACTATTGATGCATGTACTGATGCAGATTGGGTCGGAGAAGTAAAGGGAGATGATCTTCTACATGATATTTAACTTTTGTTGGCGAGAATCTCCTCACATTGAAAATAAAAAAATAGAATATTGTTGCACGTTCAAGTGCAGTGTCTGAATTTAAAAATACAAACAGATGAATATGTGAAACATTATGGTTAAGAGGATGTCTATAGATATGGATGGTTATTGGTTAAGACTCCTCTTGGATGTAATGCTGTACACCTATGCACATATATACTTACCCAAGTTCATTGAACCACATATACCAATTAAGTCAAATGTCAAGGGTTGACTTGGATGTATATAGATATGGATAACATAATTTTGTTTTGTGACAGATGTCTAGTTGTAATAGGGTCACGTGAGAAAACAAAAGTAATGGGAGAACTTTCTCCCCACCCCACATAGACCATCAAGAAAAAGTTAGTCCTTGTTGGAAGACAGAATGGCAGCAAGAATTTTTAGCCGAGGAGAAATGGATAAAACTATCAAATCGCCAATTACTCTTGCCGAGTAATATAAATATGGCTACTTGGGTATTCATTTTTTTATCAAAGTTTTTACAACATTCTCTCAAAAGAGATCATTCATTCAAATAGACTGAAAAAGAGAGAAGTTAGAGAGAGAGAGAGAGAGATGGAAGTAGTAGAGATGGGTGGGACAAAAGGAGAACCCAATATGTATGTTCAAGATGTATCTGTTGATTGGAGAGGGAGACCTTGCAAACCTAATAAGCATGGTGGAATGAGAGCTGCTCCTTTTGTTCTTGGTATATGTCTAAAACTCTCTCTCTCTCTCTCTCTCTCTCTCCTCAAATACCCACTTCCACCATGTATATAATTTATACTTGGAGAATGGAGATCCAACTTTTGTTTGTTATAAGTTTCATACAATTCTTATTTGATCATTTACATAAATTTATATGTTTTTTCTCCTTCAACCCAAATACCATGCCAATTTTGTTTCTTCCCTAGAGTTTTATTCCAAGGCTGATGTGACATTACTCTGATACAGAGTTTCATCAATTATATATATTTTTTTGTTACAAAAATTTTGTTTTCCAAAGTTTAAGTAATTGTAGCATTCACTATTTACTTTTACTTTACCGGTCAGATAAATATCAATAATTCATGGTTAGAATGTTCACATAAGTTGGGAGTTTAATTAATTCAAATAATTTAGTGATACTTTTAAAACTTCATATGGGTTTTCATTGGCTATTTTGCTTTATTTAATTTGTTGGATGAATGATAATTTTTTTTTTAGGGTTACAAGCATTTGAAATGATGGCAATAGCAGCAGTTGGGAACAACCTAATAACATATGTGTTCAATGAGATGCATTTTCCATTGTCAAAATCTGCAAACATAGTGACCAACTTTATAGGGACAGTGTTCTTGTTGTCCCTCCTTGGTGGATTCCTCTCAGATTCTTATCTAGGCAGCTTTTGGACCATGTTGATTTTTGGCTTTGTTGAGCTTTCTGTAAGTCATTTATACTTTTCTTTCTTCTTTTTCTTTTCTTTATTCCCTTTATTTTTATGCAATTTAATCAATATTCATAGTCTCAATTATATTAGAATTAAGAGTTTACTTAAATATGAAGTGTGGACAAAATTAGGATATTTCTTTTTCCTACCATAATCTAACTTTTCTTCACAAAAAGAAATATGGGTTAGAAAGATTATATTTGACCTAATCTAGGGTTTTATATAGTTGTGCTCATTTATTTAATTTATCTAAATATCTTTTTAATTTTGACCTTCCTTCTATGATATGATTACTAGACATGCTCCTCTAATTACTAAAAATAAAAAAATAAAGCTCAACTCCATTGACATGACTCTTTGACAAATATTTGACCATTTAGTGAGCATATCACTCCTTATTCTTTTGGATTTTATATCTTTGATTAAGAATTTATCATTTTAGTGCTAAAATGTATTACAATAATAATAAGATGGATGACTTCTTGGAAAGTCCTTGGTGTATATGTTATACCCTATCAAGTGTATATATATATAATTATAATTAATTATATAAAGTAAATCATCTTCTAGCCACTATTGATCTTCTTCATCACCACCAATGATCTTTTGAATTCAAGGATAAGTTGCATAAAGTGTGGTTGAATCAATATAGTACTTTTGTTGCCTTTATCTAACAACAATTATAAATTGTCCAACAACCATTGGCTGGAGTTGTAAGATGTATAGTCTTCCACCTTAGAGGTCAAAGGTTCGAGACACGCAGAACAATTTAAAAAAAAAACAATTATAAACTGCCTAAGCCGTAGTTACGATCTATCCCATCTATTGATATGATATGTAGGTAAACAAAATGACCCTATGCCCATCTCATATCCTGGTTGAATTCCTACTGGAGTATGTGACTGACTGACTGTGTTGGAATATCGGCCAGACATAGTATGAGAGGGATGTTATTTTAACGGTATTTGATTTGATAAATTTTACAGGGTTTCATTCTACTATCAGTCCAAGCTCATCTTCCTCAACTAAGGCCACCACAATGCAGTATGTTAGCTAAAAAAGGAGAGACTTGTCTACAAGCCAATGAATTCCAAGCCTTCATATTTTTCATGGCTCTCTACTTGGTTGCTTTAGGAAGTGGTTGTTTAAAACCCAACATAATCTCACTTGGAGCTGATCAATTTGTGAAGGAAGATCAAAAGCAATCAAAAAGGCTTTCAACTTACTTCAATGCTGCTTATTTTTCATTCTGTGTAGGAGAACTTGTAGCCCTAACTTTACTTGTTTGGGTCCAAACCCGGTCTGGCATGGACGTTGGCTTCGGAGTCTCCGCGGCAGCCATGGCTATGGGTTTGATATGTTTAATATCAGGCACACTAGTTTACAAGAACAAGCCTCCTCATGGAAGCATCTTCACTCCAATTGCCCAAGTAAATAAACCTCATACTCTTATCTTATTTACTCCAAATTTAAAGTTCCATCTCCTTTTTTAGTGTTCTATATTATTCGTATTTTTCTATAATAGCAAGAAGACGATGTAAAAATTGATTTTTTTTTCTTTTCTTTTGATTTGATTTGTGTAATCTATTCATTTTTAAGATTGTCTGCTTCATCTTTATAAAAGAAATGATAATACCTTTAAAAAAGTTATATCACTATCAAAAGTTGGTTGAAAATTAACCCTAAAATGAATATACCTCGAAAGATAATCTTCGTAAAAGTCAATCGTTGCACCATTTCGACGAGGTGGGACACTATGACTTATAAATCAAGTAGTGTAAGAAGAGTGTAAGAATAAGTGTTTTATGTCAAGATCATTAGTATTTGCTTCTTCTCCACTCATATATTAGTTGACTTTGAACTGAAAAATGATGTATATAGATAAGTACAATTATGTTTATCATTTTAGTGTACATCTCATGATAGTTCTAAATGATTTTTTTTTTAATCTCTTCTTTTGGCTATCTTTTGTGGGTGGAGGTGGGTAATTAATTAGTACACTTATAGTGAACTCCTTTATTAATAAACTAATTAATCTCTTCTTGGTCAATTGTTCAATTAATATTATATTTTATCTTATTAATTTTCTAATTTCAGGTATTTGTTGCTGCAATTACAAAGAGAAGGCAAATTTGTCCATCAAATCCAGAGATGCTTCATGGAAGTAATTTAAACCACCCAAACAACATTATTAGGCCTTCCTCTAATCTCCTTCACACTGAAAAATTCAGGTCTGCTAACATTTCATTAGTCATAATTAATCAACAAATTTTCTATGCTAGCTACACCAAAAATGGAATTGGATTTTTATTTTGAAAATTTTGGTTGGAATTAAATACATGATTGACCTAAGGAATGACAAGATGTCCAGTTGTTTATTATTAGCATTATCTTACATCATCTGAGCATTAGAATTTAAAAAGTAGACGAGCCTTAATTTCTTCACAAGCATGCCTAGTGGCGGCCTCTAATAGTTCGACTGGGGATTTATTCACCATTAAAAATTTGATCTATTATTATTCATTAAGAAAAGTGAAAGACTTAAATAACAGATCGTTGGGTTTTAACTAAACAAAATATAACTTGATATTTTAACGTAAAAAAACTTAAACATGTTGCAATGAATAATTGGTTTGTATATGTGCATGCAAAAACTTATCAAAATAAACTTGTTAATCGATAATCTAAATACTAATTTTTTTTTTTCTTATTTTGTAAAAATTTAGGTTTTTGGACAAGGCTTGCATCAAAGTCCAAGATGGAGCAAATAC
Organism: Eschscholzia californica; assembly: GCF_041429995.1. NCBI lineage: Eukaryota > Viridiplantae > Streptophyta > Magnoliopsida > Ranunculales > Papaveraceae > Eschscholzia > Eschscholzia californica. The sequence continues at coordinate 48,171,461 of NW_028238472.1, forward strand.
AAAAGAAAGTCCATGGAGATTATGCACAGTAGCTCAAGTAGAACAAGTAAAGATTATCATCTCTGTGGTTCCAATTTTCGCCTGCACAATCATCTTCAATACTATCTTAGCCCAACTTCAAACATTCTCAGTTCAACAAGGAAGTGCAATGAATACTAAACTAACAAAAAACTTTCAAATTCCACCAGCTTCACTTCAAGCTATCCCTTATATATTACTCATAATCTTAGTTCCTCTCTACGAAGTCGTTTTCGTCCCGTTTGCACGTAAAATAACGGGAAAACACTCGGGCATTTCGCCTCTTCAACGGGTTGGTGTCGGTCTGTTTATCGCTACGTTTTCAATGATCTCAGCTGCATTAGTAGAAAACAAGAGAAGGAATTCAGTGGTAAATGAAAATAACAGTCCGTTATCGATATTTTGGATCGCTCCGCAGTTTCTCATTTTCGGGCTTTCGGAGATGTTTACTGCAGTGGGTCTCATTGAGTTCTTTTACAAACAATCTTTATCAGGGATGCAATCTTTCTTAACAGCCATGACTTACTGTTCTTACTCATTTGGGTTCTATTTGAGTTCACTCCTTGTTTCTCTAGTGAACAAGATCACTTCAAAGTCATCAAATGAAGGGTGGCTTAGTGATAATGACCTTAACAAGGATAGGTTAGACCTTTTTTATTGGTTATTAGCTGCCCTAAGCCTTGTTAACTTTTTTAATTATATATTTTGGTCCAAATGGTATTCTTATAACCCATCTTTAATCCCCACTAGTAGTCAACCAATTCATCCTCAGTTTGGGGAAGATTTGAATAATCAAAATTTCAACTCTTCAACGCATATAATTGGAGTTGACAGTATCATGCCCTAATATTGGTGATGCTAATTATCTTCTTTCTTAATTGTCATCTTGTATAAAAATAACAGAATAGTAGGGTTGGTTTCTAGCTTGACCCACTTAATCTTAATGCAGTTTATGATATGTGTAACCCTAGCTAGTTTGTTTCCTTTATGGAGTTCACTTTTCTTATCTTTGAGTGATAATTGAATATGTAAAAGGTGGAATTTCAGAGGCTCCTAGCTCTTCTATTTTGATATTTCAAAGATATGTAATAATGTTAATAGGAGTATTAATCAACTATATTTATCCCATTTTCAAGATTCAAAGCACTTTTTTCTCTCCATTAAAGTCATTTTTATGAGAAGGTTAATGGGGGAACTTATATAAGCTAATTATCAAATAGGAGTATATATGTTTTTTTATTGTTGAGTGGAAATTAAACATGTCTTAGTGGGGTTAAATATTTTTTACTCATCAATTGGTTTTTGTGGGTCGTATTTGCTTCAAAAAAATTTCTCATTTTATATCGAGAACATTCAGAAAGCATATACTTTCTTCCTTTCTAGTTTATTCTTTAGACATATGTAATAGCTCCCTCACTTTTATGTATCTAGCAAAAACTTCTTTCAGATATGATATTGAGAAAATAGATCGATAGTAAACAATGTGAATTTTCTAATTTGAATATCAACTATTTATTGATATAGGAAGATTAATTCGATCCCTAGCTAGTCTCCACGGTAGAAACACGCAAGTTACCACCTCACTATAATGGGTTGTTACGATTTGAAATATTCAAATTTTAGTTAATAAAAATTGTAATAAGGAAAGGACAAAGAAGAAAAAGAAATACTATTTGAGAACTCAAAAAGAAAATCAGACAGTTTGTTGTGGAAGATCATATGTAAAAGTGGGTTGATCACTTCAAATTATGAAGTGTTGGGGATTATTCATAGATCTAATAGCTAGGTTTGTCTTTGAGGTTCAACAAAAAAAAAAGGTTTGTCTTTGAGAGCTTAAAATATGTTTTGAGAGCTAGGTTTGGTATGTAAATACAGCACCTTTCTAGCTACCTAGCTATAGTAAATTATTATAGATTAAGATGAGGAAGCTTCTAAACATCAATCAAAGTATTAATTTACTAAATGAGCACTAATTAAGGAAAAAATGATGAGGTTGAAGACCACCTAAAAAGAGAGAATGTTGAAATGTTTCCTACTTTTTTTTAACCTTTTAAGCTTTTCCCAAAGGAACATGTTTCTTACATGTTTTCATGGTCTAGAAAAGCAAGTTCCCATCATGTTACCTGCAGTCATAGGAAAATTATTATTTGATTCGAAATATTACATATATTTTGGTATTAAGCAATATCATCTCAGAGTGTTTTTCTCCGTACTGGACTTCTACGATAGGACATGTTCTCAATGTAATATCACCTCTAGATAGAGTGGAAACCCATTTTGTTATCCACCTAGTGTGGTAAACTTTTAATCTTTTCAAGAACTTCATTATAGTGGAAGGTAATTGTGAAGAAGTCAGAGATCGTAAAGAAGTTTCTCCGATAGCTAAATGACTAAACCAGGCTCACCAAAATTGCCAAAGAATTCTGAAAATAAAGACGTAAAATACAAATTGGAAATACTTAGTTTAATAATATTCTCGTTACTAACACAAATAAAATTATAATACAATTTTGGAACCAACTTAATAAGAAAGAGACTTATGTTCCTTCTTATTTATAGGTATAATATTGTATAAATACATAGATTTAATGGATATAAGATAGTAGGTCAAGAGGAAGAGGAATATTATTCCCGTGATTCAAACAATTTTGATGGCAACATTTTTTGGCAACGGGAGGGCACAACTGGTTCGCTATTCTCGCACTATATTGATTCTGACACTGCTTCAATATAATGTTGTAGCAGTCATTGTAACTATAACCTCCTTCAACAACCACACTCATCATCACAATCGCCACTAGTGTCACAATCATCATCGAAGTTGTCATCTTCTTCAATCCTATCATTTTTTTGTTGAAAAGACAATTTCAAGTGTTTTTTTCCTAGTGTGAATCTCTTTGTGAATAAGGTCAGTTGATTGAATATGTTATTTAAGAGATAAAAGAAAAGAGAAATTTATAGGTTTTTTTATGTAGTTATTTGTTGGAACTGTTATTTGTTTTGGGCTAAAATTATATATTTATACCCGACCATGGATATCCATTGCTATTTGAAGCAGTAGTAGTTAGAGACTAGGTCAAAATTATATGATTCGGGCTTAAGATAAGAAAATATACTTTAACCAACACACTTTTATCAATCTACCCATCACAACCCTTCAATATTATTTTACTCAAGCACACGAAACCGTACCGCTAGAGAGCTCATTTATATGTCATGTCGCAATAAAAGGATAACGGCTGAGAAGACATCTCAGCAAAAATACATATTGCTATTGTTATTTCACTTATAACGATCGTTTTTCAAAGATTACATAAAAAAATCGATTTTCAAAAGGATTCTAGGTAAATAAACCTGACAAGGTCTGGACATCTACACCCTTGGGGAGTTGGGGGTCAATAAATCAATCAGAGCAGTCAAAGTCTGGAGGCAAAAAGAAATAATCTGTAGGCGCTTGTAAAATTGTCATAGGCCCGTCCTCACTCTCAACAGATCATAACTTGTCCGGACAAACATGTGTTTACTACAACTTTGGTTCAATGATTGTCGTGATTTTTTTTTTCAATTATTTAAAAGATTTATAGTTGCTTGTAGAAATTCTATTAATGTTGTGTGTATTTGTTACAAACCAGACTAATAATGTTCAGTATTTATCGTGTGTAATTCAGAAAAAAATGTGAGACAACAAGATAAGTGTTTAATACTTGTATGAGTTAAGTAAACAATAGTAAAATACATATTGATGACAAAAGATGAGGACAAATTACAAATGAGATAATGTCTTAAAACAGAAGGTAAATATCGAGACAAATCGTAAAATTTGTAATTGTTCTGTATAGCAATTGCGTGTCGGCCAAGAGCATCACAAAAAACATTCACTACTCCGGAAAATAGTTGATCAAATGAGTAAATACCGGGCCCCAAAACTCGGATACTAAATGTTTACCTCTTTTGTGAATCAATAGTCGTTTGAACTCCTTCCATTAAAATTTGAGTTTGCAAGTGGTTAAAAAATAGTAACAAAAAAAACATTGTGAGCAAATAGAATTATGTCAAAAACATGAATAATATGCAAATAACATACGTAAAAGTGCGTGCAACAAACATGTCGAAGTTTTAGCAACTGAAGTCTACTCACAAAAGAATGTACTTGTTTGCTCTACGTAACATACAAATATCATGAAGTCAGTTGTTATGCATTAGTGAAGGCGAGATAGTGCGATAAGCAAAGTGATATATGTTAAAAATTATTCAGATATAGAAGATATATTGGATATGGTGACTACTGATATACAAGATTTGGAAGATATCGGAAGATACAAAGTATATGAGACGGATCGAGATGAAGAGATCCGACGATAAAAGAAGAGACCAAGATATATGAAGATCAGAAGATATATTCATATATTCAAGATATCTCTTATATTGTATTCTTTCCTAAGTTTAGTTAGGAAACTTAGGAAACTAGATAACCCGAATCACTCTATAAATATGAGTTGGGTTACAGAGTTTAAATTATCGAGTTATGTAACCGATCAATCCCACATACAATTGTATGTGATGATTATTAATAAAGAAGTAATTTCTCCGTGGATGTAGGTCTTGAGTATCCGACCGAACCACGTTAAATATCGTGTCTTTATTTCATATTTATCATATCTCCGATTATTATATAATCGTGAATTTAACATGGTATCATGAGCAGGTAAATGTTCCTGATTTAAGCTTCCGCAAAATTTCCAGCGTTCTTCAATGTTCGTTGTGACATAGTAATCGATCAATCATTTTGACGATTTTTTCCAAGTTATTCTTGTGATTATCAAATTCCAACGATTTTTTTAAGTCGTTGTGATTAATCATCCGTTTGTCACTTTCATCAAGTATCTAAGATTATCGGATTATAAGGAGACGCAAAATTCCAACTTTTTATTTTAGTTGTGATTACATTATTATCAATTGTTTTGTCGATTTGTACTCATCAAAGTTACACTCAAAGTTCTTCTGGCGTTCTTCTTTTCTGCATTCAAGGTTAGGTTCGGATTTCTTCTTTTCTGCATTCAAGGTCATTACATGTTCTTCAATATTATCAATTGTTTTTTTTTCATCTTTTTAACAAAAGAAAAAAGGTTAGGTTCGGATTTCACTAAAGCTAGACTTCAACAGAGGTCAGTTCTACATTAGTTTACAAGAAATTTCAATTTTTTTTGATGTTTTAGACCTATATTAGGTCTGAATTAGAAAAACAAAAAGTTAGATATATTAGGTTTGGCAATAGCTTTTAACCATTTCTTCCCTAGACATGGATCATTCTCCAAAATAATGGAACTGCATCTTGATCTCTGCTTCTCGTCTCCATCCAGAGGGTGAAGGGAATTTTATTGATTGAAGGTATGTACTTAAAGTCTTCAATTGAGGTTAATCAAGGAAAAGTTAGGGTTTCAATTTTAAACGGGTAATTTAGGTGATCGTTTACCGCTAAATCAGACCGGACCTCTTATACCAATATTGGTGCAACCCCGGCGACTATTTCCGGCGACACTTTCCATTACCAATCGATTACTTCCATCGATTTGGACTAATAACAACCGATTTCTTTTGGTTTGGTGACAGATCGAGACTTCTTTTTCTCGGTTCTTCAACCGACGAACTATTTTCTCTCTCTAAAAATAAATCCCCATTGCCGGTCATATATGGCTCAAATCAATCGGCTTTTGGACATTGTAATCACTAATGTACATTAATTAGGTTTCTTCTAATACCCTAATTCGATTTCCAAGCGTAATCAAGCCATTTTTTGGTCTTTGACAGAAACCAAGAAACCCAAAATCGGGTGATTATCCCGGCCTCTTCTTTGGCCTGACTTTCATTTTCGTGACGAGACATATCGTGACAGAGTCTTTATGCAACAGTACCTACTGTTGGAAATTTTCGTTCCATTTGCGACAACTTCAGCAGTCCACAATCTTTTTTTGACTATTTTAGCAGTCGGCGACAACTATATATTGTCACTGTTCTGATTTGACACTTGAATTTTTCGTTACAGTGTTTTTACCCCAGCATACAGCTGTTGGAAATAAACTAGTTTTGTGACAGGTTTCTGTTCCTGTCACTTATAACCAACTATCACAACTTGTGACTCCACAAGTTGTGAAATAATATTGTCTGTCACCTTCTTTCTTCAATATGTGACACCAAGATGGATTAATTTCATCTGTTTCTATTTCCAGATTCAACAGTGACATTTTCAAACTCATATTTTGTCTATGATGACTTATCTTTATTTCCAAAAGACAACTTATTAAATTTTTGGACAAAAAAATAAATTTCTCTTAAATAAATTTTTATTGCCTAACTCTTTATTCTCCGGAAATTTTTCTTTATTCCCCAAAGCCGCGGCCTTCGAAATTGTATGAATGCATGAAATTCCATAATTTATACTAATAGGTTTTACAACTAAATAGAAATTCATACTAAGGGATACACAAAAGGGAAATGTTTTTTTTTTTTTTTTGGAATATAAAGGACATAATTGATATACAAGAAATGTAAGAATATTTCAAAGGATATTCCTAAAATTATTACTTGGGAGGGACTCTAACCGAGTCCCACCAGTTCACTGTCATTAGAAAATAAGGATGTAAAATACAAATTGGAAATACTTAGTTAGTTTAATAATATTCTCGTTACTACCCCAAATAAAATTATAATACAATTTTGGAACCAACTTAATAAGAAAGAGACTTATGTTCCTTCTTATTTATAGGTATAATATTGTATAAATACATAGATTTAATGGATATAAGATAGTAGGTCAAGAGGAAGAGGAATATTATTCCCGTGATTCAAACAATTTTGATGGCAACATTTTTTGGCAACGGGAGGGCACAACTGGTTCGCTATTCTCGCACTATATTGATTCTGACACTGCTTCAATATAATGTTGTAGCAGTCATTGTAACTATAACCTCCTTCAACAACCACACTCATCATCACAATCGCCAATAGTGTCACAATCATCATGGACGTTGTCATCTTCTTCAATCCTGCCATTTCTTTTGTTGAAAAGACTATTTGAATTGTTTTTTTTTTTTTACTGCTGAGTCTCTTTGGGAATAAGGTTAGTTGATTGAATATGTTTGAGAGATGAAGAATTCAGAAATTTATAGGTTTTACTGTGTAGTTATTTGTTGGAACTGTTATTTGTTTTGGGCTAAAATTATATATTTATACAAGACCATGGATATCCATTGCTATTTGAGGTAAGTAGTAGTTAGAGACTGGGTCAAAATTATATGGTTCTGACTTAGGCTAAGAAATTATACTTTAATCACCCTAGTCCTACTAATCACAACATTTTCCATATTATTTTGAAGTTTAAACAAAAAAATCTTATGTTTTTGTTCCTCGAACCGGCCATAAATATTTAAAAATTATTATACAAGTCAAAGACTCAAAATATTTACAAAGTACTTTGTGTTTTCAACGACAAAAAAAAGAATCTTATGTGTAGTTTCTCGAGTACAAAAATTTGGGTGGGAAAAAAATTATTTTTCTTATATATCCCCCAAACTTCAACACCATTTATTCCCTTTGCGTCTGTAAGGATCGCAAGCAGACTGCCAACACTAGCAACCATTAAGTTTTTCCACCTCTTCTTCCACCACCACCACCACCACCACCATTTCTCATCCGTTTCCCCTTCTCTTTGTTTTCTTCTCCTTCTATCTCTCTCTTTCTCGTTATCTCAGTTTCTCTCTCTTTGTTATCTCTCTCCCGTTCTTCCTCTTTCTTCATGGCTCACTCTCTTTGTTCCAACGTAGGAGGGCAACCCCGTTCTTCGGGATATTCATTTGGTTTCTATACGAAGAATGTTTTTTCTTCGAGAAAGCTAGACGAAGATGTCATAGCGGGGGGGGGGGGGGGGGGGTTCTCCCGTTCACAGGAACATAAAAAGTAGGAGCGTAAAGTATAGAGTGGGGGACATGCATATAGGGGTGGCAATGGGTACCCATTTACCCGGAACTGAACCGGAACCGGAATTGTTTATGCCGGTTCTAGATCCTTATTTTGATATCCGATAAGAATTTAATATCTGACGGGTATTACCCGATTGGAACCGATAAGATTTCAATACTTATTGGGTATATCCGACGGGTACCCGATACCCGACTTTAATACGTAATTATTTGATTTTTTCACAAATTTTAAAGTCTTAATTACTTATTCTATGATAAATATTTTTTAATTGTGTCGTTGAGTTTCTCACTTAACATAACATTCTTAATTGGTAATCAAATTATATTCAATAACAAATTTTATTGCAACTTATAATATACAATAATGGGATTTGTTATAAAATTTTAATAACCCATTCGTGTATCTTTTATTAAATAGGTTTTACACAAAATATGTGAGTTTTTGAATGAAGTATAACCTTCCTAATTAGTTTTAAAAATGATTAAATAAGAAGTCATAAAAAGAACCGATAAATATCCGATACCCGACGGTTACCCGCAATTTTTATAGGTTTCGGTTCTGGATCTTTAAATTATGGAACCAGACCAGGAACCGCTAGGATCCGGAACTGTAATTTTTAATAGGTTCCGGTTCTAGGTAGTGAGATAAAAGTAGGAGCGTAAAGTATAGAGTGGGGGACATGCATATAGGGGTGGCAATGGGTACCCATTTACCCGGAACTGAACCGGAACCGGAATTGTTTATGCCGGTTCTAGATCCTTATTTTGATATCCGATAAGAATTTAATATCCGACGGGTATTACCCGATTGGAACCGATAAGATTTCAATACTTATTGGGTATATCCGACGGGTACCCGATACCCGACTTTAATACGTAATTATGTGATTTTTTCACAAATTTTAAAGTCTTAATTACTTATTCTATGATAAATATTTTTTAATTGTGTCGTTGAGTTTCTCACTTAACATAACATTCTTAATTGGTATTCAAATTATATTCAATAACAAATTTTATTGCAACTTATAATATACAATAATGGGATTTGTTATAAAATTTTAATAACCCATTCGTGTATCTTTTATTAAATAGGTTTTACACAAAATATGTGAGTTTTTGAATGAAGTATAACCTTCCTAATTAGTTTTAAAAATGATTAAATAAGAAGTCATAAAAAGAACCGATAAATATCCGATACCCGACGGTTACCCGCAATTTTTATAGGTTTCGGTTCTGGATCCTTAAATTATGGAACCAGACCAGGAACCGCTAGGATCCGGAACTGTAATTTTTAATAGGTTCCGGTTCTAGGTAGTGAGATAAAAGTAGGAGCGTAAAGTATAGAGGGGGGGACATGCATATAGGGGTGGCAATGGGTACCCATTTACCCGGAACTGAACCGGAACCGGAATTGTTTATGCCGGTTCTAGATCCTTATTTTGATATCCGATAAGAATTTAATATCCGACGGGTATTACCCGATTGGAACCGATAAGATTTCAATACTTATTGGGTATATCCGACGGGTACCCGATACCCGACTTTAATACGTAATTATGTGATTTTTTCACAAATTTTAAAGTCTTAATTACTTATTCTATGATAAATATTTTTTAATTGTGTCGTTGAGTTTCTCACTTAACATAACATTCTTAATTGGTATTCAAATTATATTCAATAACAAATTTTATTGCAACTTATAATATACAATAATGGGATTTGTTATAAAATTTTAATAACCCATTCGTGTATCTTTTATTAAATAGGTTTTACAAAAAATATGTGAGTTTTTGAATGAAGTATAACCTTCCTAATTAGTGTTAAAATGATTAAATAAGAAGTCATAAAAAGAACCGATAAATATCCGATACCCGACGGTTACCCGCAATTTTTATAGGTTCCGGTTCTGGATCCTTAAATTATGAAACCAGACCAGGAACCGCTAGGATCCGGAACTGTAATTTTTAATAGGTTCCGGTTCTGGGTAGTGAGATACCCGAATCGGAACCGACCCGTTGACATCCCTACATGCATAGAAAGAGAGGGGGAGAATAAGAGGAAGAGATGAAGATGGTGGTGAGAAGAGTAAGAAAGCAACTAGATTTCCTGAAGTTCTTCGACAGAAGGTCGGTCTGCAACTCTATGTCGGCGACGTCAGATTGAAGAAGAGTGTGGTTACAAAAAATTTGAATTTTTGAATTTGTAACCACAAGCAATGAATGAGCTGTCAAAAAAAAGAGGTTGAATATTTGAATTTTCAAATACAAAGGGTCAAAATGGAACTTGATCAGAAATTAAGAGACCAGAAATAATAAAGGAAACGATAAACTACCAGAGAAGTTAAAATGTCAACATTTGGTTGCGCAAGTGGTCTATAATGTTGACATAAACTCCAAAATCTTACAGGTCCCGGATGCATTTGTCAAATACTAAGGATAATATGCATAACATTTTAATTTTTGCAAATGACAAATTAGAAAACACATTAGTCTAAACATTTTTATCGAGAGCATAACAAAAGATGTGTAAACCATTTCTTTCTTCACAAGACAAATCGAAAAATATTTTAACCAAATGTTAGTGTCAGTCAATGTGTTCGTCAAATGCAAAACATTTTTCACAAAATAATTTTTGAGCAAAAAATGAATATATTCCGAAATTTACAAAAACGTTGAAAGCAAACTGAGATTTGTTTAAATTTTTCAAAAATGTTTTTCACGTTTATATAGGCGGAATATTTCTGGGGTAAAGTTGTACTTTTACGAAATGATTTTTTTTCGATATTATTTAGGTTTTGGCCTAATTTCCTATTATCCCCAACTTAAGGCCGTGAATGGGCCAGTGCGGACAAAGCGCCCGCACTGGTCCCCCAACCACAAGGGCCCATTTGTTCTCTAGACTGCCTATTTGACTTGTTTATTAAAGAAGCGGTAGAATACTGAAGTGAATGGACGACCGCTCAGCTGGTAAGATGCATGGGCCCAATAGATCTTAGGTTCAATTCCCGCAAGAGCATATTTACAATTTTTTTGTAAGTTGTAATACCCAACTCTCACTTTCAAATCTCTATAAAAACTTTCTTTCTTAACAATTTTTCTATATCAATCTACTTTTTCAAACCTTTAATTCAAATTATGTGAAAGAAAAGCGAAACTCTAATTTTTGTAAAATCCTATACAAATTATGGGACTTTTATTTGGTTAGGACAAGCAACCCCATTCATTAGGGTTTATCAATGACTTATCATAACGTTTTACATGTGTTCATTCAAATTTGCTCTTATTACTTTCCGTGTAAATTTTTTTTTTTACCTCGAGTTTATATAAAAGGGTCCGGTTGAAATTTTGCACTGGGCCTTAAATTGTCAGCCACGACCCTGCCCCAACTTTTAGGCTTTTTAAATTATCTTCCCATCATTTTGGCATATTAATGGTCATGGGTATAGAAGGCCCAAATTTCGAGCTATTCAATAATATGGACTAACTGTGCACACCACAACTAATCCACATAACATACCACGACTAGGAGGTCATTTTCTTGTGTTGAGGCATTGGGTCATGAACGTGTTATGAAGGAATCAAGTAAACCAAGAAAAGCAATCGGAAATAAAGAACAATCAGACAAAACACAAGAGATTTACGTGGTTAGGTTGGGGAGACCTACTCCACGACGATGCTAACGGGTCCAAAATTCTCTTGTAAGTGGATTGACGGATCGCAAACCGGGTTAAATATCAACCCATATTCAAAACACTTTCAACAGAACTTGTGTAGGGGTGCAGCCAGTGCGGCGGACCAGGTCCTCTACCACAATGGCCCTCAGCAAAATTATTTAATGTGTCTCCAAAAACTTTTTTTGTGTAATATACAAAAACAACTTAGACTTCGATCACTTACATCTTTTTCGCTTTGGAAACTGTTTTTTTTTAGTAATTGTCAGCATACTTTAAGGAGTATGACTCCGTACCTCGAACCCAGACCTCAAGGGGTATGACTATGTGTCCATACATCTCTCCTACATCAGTTAATCTCTTAATATGTATGCGCAACACATTTACTTCATCAATATCCTCTCTTCATTGAAAGAAAAAAAATTAACTTCATGTAGTACATATAGTTCGTCTTCGTCAATGTCTTCTTCCTTCTTTTCTCTCTCTCTCTTTATCGTGCGGAAGAAACTATAAAAGATGTTCTCAAAGAAAAAAAATTGTATTGAGATCACTTGGAGCATTCATCATCATTAACTATGAAAAAAAAAATTGAAGCTTTCCTATTGTTGTATGAAAGACCCAATTAAATTTGGCATAGGGTCACATATTTTTATCAGCCCTCCATTTGGGCCGGATTCGATCCACACAATAAGTTTGTTTACCCACACCAAACACATGATTCAACTGCAAAACGCATCAACCTCATTTGTGCTTCAAATATGGTATAGAGAGTAAGAGAGAAAGAGTAATTAAATTGATTTGAGAAGAAATAGAAAAGGAGTTTTCGTCATCATATTGATTCCTCTCAATCCAGTAAGTCAATCTTTAAACTTCTTCTATGTTCATTTTACTTCATAATTTTCAGCAAATATAGTTCCATCTTTCTTTCTTTTCACAAAAATGATAAATAAAAAAGATATGTATATAAGCTACTACATTACTGATTGTGAATGCATGGGGCAATTAAATTTTGTTTTTCTTTTGAAATCGTCCGCATGATTTTAATAAATCACCGAAAACCTAACAACACTAAATGGTCTTCTGATTGAACTCTTTATATAACGTTTGAGGTGTCTAAAACAAGTTAAAATTTAGTCTCGTTTATACACTCAAATATGAATTACATAATGATGTCTTGGTGAGGTTTTTGGGGGCTAGCTCTTTCTCTTTCTCTCTCTTGATGAAGTTTTTCATTCGCTTAATGGACGATTGATTCAGTGTGGTTGGTCTACTTTTGTTACGTCTTTTATCATTGTTTAACAATATTAAACCACATAAAAGTCAAAGCTTACTCCATACCTAAACAGAACCATCGATCGACCCTGATTTTCAAATCGATACTTTTTATCGCATGATAGACTCTCACCCTAAATCAGGGTCGTTGATTCTCATTTATGTTTGAATTAGGCTTGCTCTTTTAGGCGGTTGTATCACGTATTATTTTTTTTAGCGAAGTGTTTCAAATCATCTCAATTGTTGCATAAAGACCCTCGAATCTTGTCAAAATTATTACTCAACCTTGAGTATAATCTTGAATATAATCTCAATGTTTCAATTTCACATGTTATGTTGTTAAAACTACGTTTTAAAACATGGGTTTTAATGACATAGTCTAAAAATCAAACTTTAACCGATCATTTCATTTATTTCCTTGTGAAGAAAGCATAAAACAAACATTTATAAATTTATAAATTCTAATAAAAGTAAAACTTCTCTCTATATAAACACCCATTCTATACAGAGAATCACATTCATTTCAAATCATAATATTCAGTTAAATTACAGATTTAAAACTAAGTTACACCCATAAAAACCCTAGTTAATCTTCTCTCTCTCTCTCTCTTTCTCTCTCTCTCTCTACATTAATAGTATATTATATTTACCCTAACTTTGTTTTGTTTCATTTTGTTGTTTTTTTTTCTTTTTTTCATGAAGGCTGTGAGTAGTGAAAAACTACTCCAGCTGGAAAAGAAGTCAGTCCTGGGAATCCGACAAGCAATATTATCAAGAATTTGGACTTTGAATCTTTATAAATTTGAGATCAAGAAAATGAGAGGGAAAAGTTTTCCAGGGAAAATTGTATTTGTTCTTTGTTTTGCAAGTTTTTTAGCTGGTTCGATTTTTACTACTAGAAGATGGAATAACAATTCAGTGTCGGAAAATAATCGGATTCCTATTTTGAGGAATCATATTGAGAAGAAACATGTAGAAATCAAGCCAAATTGTGATCACAAGCGCGTAAGTTATTTTAATTTAAGTTTTTGTTAATTTTTCAGTTTTATATTTTGGTTATGTTTTAATGACTGACTCGACCCAAACGAATGACACCAATAAAAAATACAGTATGAGAAAGACGTTTTTGTCATTTCCATGAAATTCGATCACCAAAAGTATGAGGAAAATAATAGTATTACTGGTTTACCCAATTTTTTTCAAAAAAGAAAACATTTTTTTCGATAGAGAAAACTATATTATATATATACAAGAAAATTAAATTAGAGATTCATGTTTTCAAATAAAAAATTTCACAAATTCTCTTGACAAAATTGACTTTAATTTATTAAGATTTCAAACCAAATTTCACATCTGAATTTCTCAAAAAACGACTACCTCCTTAGAGAAAACCATGGTACCTAAGATCGCTGAAAAAACCATAATGAAAAAAAAAGTGTGTGGGCACAGCCAGTTTATAAACCCCAACTTCGCTCTTGACTTGGTCAATTGACTTGGACTTTTAAGTTGTGCCAGAGAAATTCAGATCTGTGAGTGCCCGGTGCCGGTATCAATTTGAACTAGTAATAATAATAACAATATTATTATATTATTAATACTCGGTAATAATAATAAGTCAACACTTGTTTGCCCTAGTTGTTAATAGTGTTGACATAAATTATAAAATCTTTGTCGAGTTTAGACCTCTTTAGTATGTTATTGAGTTTTAGGGCCCTTGCATTCGTAACTTAACCTAGATAGTTATCGTGATGATCGCATCTTGATGACATATCAATGTTAGGTAATGACGAATGTAGATTGTAGTCCTATTCAAAATAATAATAATAATAATAATAATAATAATAATAGAACTAACATAATTTCTTTATTAGAAATTGGCTGAAGGAAACTCGGGAGATGTCATGGGACAAGTAACCAAGACCCATCAAGCCATTCAGTAAGCTCAAATTTTCTTTTATTCATTTCTTTATTCTTCTCTAATATGACTATATGTTTTTATTTTATTGATAATTTTGTGCAGATCACTTGAAAAAACTATATCAGCTTTGGAGATGGAATTAGCAGTAGCTCGAACTAACCCAAATCACAATTCAAGTTCGCTACAAACCTCCACAAATCGCAGTCTGAAAAAAGCATTTATCGTAATCGGAATTAACACTGCATTCAGCAGCAAGAGACGAAGAAATTCTATTCGTGAAACATGGATGCCAACAGGTACTTTTTTCTCTCATTTTATATCATTAATATATAAGAAATTTGAACCCGAAAGAAAATGTTAAACCCATATTCTATAATTATTTTATATTTATTAATGTACGGATAATAACGATAAATGTTATTTTTGAGCTTAGGAGATAAGCTAAAGAAATTGGAAAAAGAAAAAGGAATAGTGGTAAGATTTGTGATAGGTCATAGTTCGACACCAGGGGGATTACTCGATCGTTCTATAGATGCAGAAGAAGCAGAGCACCAAGATTTTCTAAGACTCGACCACGTTGAGGGATATAACGAGCTTTCTACAAAGACTAGGATTTATTTTTCAACTGCATCTTCCATTTGGGATGCTGATTTCTACATGAAGGTTGATGATGATGTTCATGTCAACTTGGGTAAGCTTCTTTTCGCATTCTTTTCCATGTAAGGCAGATGTGAAATCTGTTTCGAGATCTTGATCAACTGTACAAAGTTAGATTTTGTGTTTCATAGCCCCTTACGTAACTATTTCACAATTTTATAAGCGGTTGGCTTTTTATAGGTACTTTAGTGAGTAAATTGGTGAAATATCGATCAAAACCCAGAGTATATATTGGTTGCATGAAATCCGGGCCTGTTCTCTCTCTCAAGTAAGTTTGTCATTCATCTGTCTTTCATTCTTTTCTAGGACGTCGTGTTCCATATACTGTCACTACGAGTACTTATCCTTCATTGTCATTATAAAAATTGAGAAATGCAGGGGAGTGAAATACCATGAGCCAGAGTTTTGGAAATTTGGAGAGGAAGGAAATAAGTATTTTAGACATGCTACAGGTCAAATGTATGCAATATCGAAAGATCTTGCAGCTTACATTTCTATTAACTCGTAGGTTTCTCATTCTTATCAATTTTCTTGTTGATGTTTACATTCGCAATTTTTATACAATAATAAAATTCACAAGCTTCAAAGTCAATTTTAGTAGGGTAGAATAAAAAACAGAGTAAATTATGTTCAATTCTAACTCGTACTTCAAGTTCTTAATGTCTCCTAATTTGATATTTGTTTCGGAACAACCACGTGCGATTACATTCTATGGTAGACCAATTTTGCATCGATATGCCAATGAAGACGTTTCTCTCGGGGCGTGGCTTATAGGCTTGGAAGTTGAACATGTGGATGAACGCTCTATGTGTTGTGGGACCCCACCAGGTACATTTTATATCGGAAAATGCCATATAGTTTTTGATCAAATATTTTTATAACTGTTCTCTACATTTTTTTTTATTTTCTTTTTTGAAGATTGTGAATGGAAGGCACAAGCGGGAAATGTGTGTGTTGCATCATTTGATTGGACCTGTAGTGGGATATGCAAGTCCGTGGATAGAATGACCTATGTACATAATTCATGTGGAGAAGGAGATGGAGCCGTATGGAACGTTGACATGAATTAGATGAGATTAAAGTTCGGTCGGTGGAGAAAAAGAAAATTTAGTAGATAAGCACTTTTTCTTTCAATAAACTAATTTCGGCGATAAAGGTTAATCTTCTAAGTTATTTTAAATTTTATCTCTCAATGTATCTGATCAATGTTTCATTTTGTAACCATTAGAATCCTTGAAAGTGAGCATTTCGATTAATTCCAGAATATATTTGTGCGGAAATTTGAGCATCAATGTTTGTCTAAATAATTTTTTCCACAATTTTTTCTTCTAAGAGTTACCATGTAAAATTGTAAGGGAGTAGCATGTGCCCAAAATTCATGATCGAATAAGGATTATAGGATAACAGAGCTTGGGCAAAAAGTCTATCTACGCCAAGAAAGGGGCCAAACATCATCTCATGCAAATAATACGGGAGTGCTACATGTACAAAGTCATTGACAAAATTCTTGACTTAATGACTCATTTTCACTAAAAGACAAAAGTTGATCAAAGTTTTTCAAAGTTTGATTTTGATCGGGACCGTTCACTTAGCATTTTGTTAAGAATCTTGTCAAAAATTCTTTGTACATTTAGCATTTCCCCAAATAATAAGTGGATCCGTTCGAAATTTAGTGGGTCGGTTTGAAATTTTAATTTGAGCTCCTTATATTGCAATACAAAAAGTTTATACATCCCAAGTAATTATTCAAAATATCCTCAACAAAAAAAAAATGTAATTATTCAAAATAAATTTAACTTCATAAAGATTATTTAATAAAAATTCATCATGTAAAAGACTTTTATACTTGTGGAGTACTATTTATATAACTAATTTAATTTAAAAATATTACAAATATAATTGATGTATTTAATGTAAGTAATGAATTTAAAAGAAGTGTAATTTCATTAGACCATCTAGAAAAAATACTGATCGGGACAAACATCTTTTTTTAATAAAAGATATTGTCTAAAAGTCCTTTTTAAAATTTAAAAATAACTCTTCTTAGAAATAAAACAACATATTTAAAGAAAAAATAAGTCAGAAATAAAATAATTCATTTAAGAAAAAATGAACAAAATAAATTGCAAAAATTAAAAAAAAAAAAATTTGAAATATCTTTTTCTCTCTCTCAATAAAATAACTAATTTAAGAAAAAAGAAACAAAAGAAAATAAACAATAAGTTGAATACCAAAAAATTTAAGATATCCAGAATATAGCAATAATAAACATAGAAAGTCGAACGACATGTTTGGAGAGAGTGCCTGGAAGCACTAGATTAAAATTTCGTCATATTTTATTGGTACAACTGTTCATGTCCTAGGGCAAGGAATATAATTTTTGAGTCTATAGACCAAAAATAGGGTCCTAATAGGAGATTTAATCCTCTATAATCCTAAAAAGGATTTGAAAACCTAAATAATAATCTTAATAGATATCCGGTCCTTTTAGTGTCATCTAGAGAGATTACACAAATCCATATAATACTTATTATATATGCAATACCTATATTAACCTTCGTTTAATATCTAATCGTGATTTTCCTTCTAAACCGTATTAGATTCTCTCCATATTTATCTCAACTTTCTCTCTCCAATCACGTTCTTTATGTAACTAACAACTCTCTCTCTATAATTCCGTAACCGAAATCCAGTAACTTTCCCATTATATCTCTAAAAATGAAATCATCATTAAACCTTCATTAAACTCTCGCCCAGCTGTAAAAAACTCCATTGATTAGTATTCAATCAAGAGCCATCATCACAAACTCCATTGTCATTTAGGGTTTTTACTGATTATCTCTTTATTCTAGCCACAACTATTCAGGTTTAAAATCTTATGTACATTTGCTTATAGTTTATTGAAGTCTGCATAAATATCAAATGATCGTCTTTTCCATTCATCATTTAATATGAATCTGTATTGCTGTAATTTTCCATAACTAAAGTGTTATTTCATGTATTTGATATATCTGTTTCATTTTTATTGAATCCATGTAATATAGTTCTGATGTTTTCATTCAAATATTTAGATTTTTCACATCTTTGATTATCTTCAGATCATATTGAACTGATAGTACAGATAATGTTGGGTATTAGATTTCAGTTATTTAATCTCAGATCTGTATGGAAAACACTTGGTCTGAAGTATACATTATGTATAATTTATGTTACATTATATATACTTTTTAATAATATGGTGTTGTAAATAACATGTGCATATATAAAATTCATTACAAAGTACGCATACTTTCTTACATAGTGGTCTATAAAATGTTGTAATAGGTATAAATTACAGTTTTAATGCTACAAAGTATGCGTACTTTATTTGCAACATTTTGATATTTTCATTAAAACAGAACAAAGTACGTAATTAGTTCTTTACAGTTTGAATTGTTTACGTATCTTAACAATTTGTCTGTTTTACAATATCAATAATTATGTTTTACAGAACAGATGGAGATTCAAGCAGATTCATCATTACAAAGCAAGAAGACGATATTAAAATCTGATGGTTGGGATAAAATGTTTACTGAACCTGGTCAATTATTTCCCGGGGGTGCTAAAGCCTTTCGATTTGCTCTTCGTCAATATAGTATAAATACTGGCCATGATTTTAAATTTATTAAAAATGATTCGAAGCGGGTAACTGCTGTATGTCCTGTTGAAGATTGCAAATGGAGAGTACATGGATGTGCACCATTGAAATGCGAATCCATGTTTATTTTGAAAGACATGGAAATGAAACATGACTGTGAAGATTTCATTAAGAAGACCAAGAAACCCAAACTAAACAGTTCATTTGTTGGGAAACTTATTTTAGATGATGTTACAAGAAGCCCGGATCGTTCGACAGCAAGTCTGAAAAAAGACTTCTTGAAAGATTACGCTGTCCAACTTCCATATTACTACACTTATGAGGGGAAGAAAGTAGCAATGAATGAAGCATTTGGTCAAGAAGGAGACTCATATGCAAAACTTAGATGGTATGCTGATGCCTTTTCACGTACCAACCCAAACAGCATAGTACAACTTGAAGTTGACGATGTGTCTCGGAGATTTAAAAGAATTTTCATTGCACCACATGCTTGTATAGCTGGCTTTCAATATTGTCGACCAGTTTTATATGTGGATGGTACATTTTGCAAGACTCGTTTTAACGGTTGCATACTGGCTGCTGTGGCTAAAGACGGTAACAATGGTAATTTCTGAACATTTTAGAATTCATCCAATTTAATCTAAAAAAGTATCTCCATTTTCAACATCATTTTTCAAAATTTTATGTACATTATCTTACATTTGCAATTAAGTATGCAAAAATATACATAAAGTATTTATATTTTATTTAGGTTTCAAACTTTAAAGTATGAACATTATTGTAAATTTACCATACAATAAGATAATTTTACATAAGTATGCTTGATGAATATTTAAATTTTCATACTTTCACGTCCCAATTTTCAATTTACAGGTCTATTTCCGTTAGCATATTCTGTTGTTGATGTTGAGAATGACCAAAATTGGGACTGGTTTCTAAGGCATTTGCGGAATGCTCTGAATATGGAAAAGACGTATATCTTTATTTCAGACCGTCACAATGGTATAATCAACGGTGTCAAGAACATTTTCCCGACAGCACACCATTCCTTCTGTGTATGGCATCTAAGGAACAATCTGAATTTAAGATTGGCAAATGGAGCTAGAAAATCAAAATTCTTCCAAACATTAATTTTCAAGGCTGCTAGAGCTCTCCCCGAATCTGAATATCACGCAACTATTAATCAGATGATACAAATGGGTGGTTCAAAAGTTGCAGCATTTTTTAATTCCTTAGACCCTGCCTCTTGGGCAGATGCTTTCTTTCCCGGTATAAGGTACGATCTGATAAATTTGTGTATTCATTTCATTAACTATATTGATAATTTTTGTTGACATTACGTATTGTACCGTATACAGTTTTGACTTTATGTTACAAATAACATGTATTTTACACCGCATTTCGATAGTTTACTGAAAAGTATGTATTCTTTTTGCTAAAAATTATCGTCTTCAGAAAGAAATATTTAAAATTTATATACGTTTTATTTGATACAGATACACGGCGATATCATCTCAACTCTCAGAATCCTTTAACAATCAGATTCGACATGCTCGTGCACTACCAATTACAGCAATGTTGGAGGCAATTCGTATTCATATAATGAACAAAATGAACACAGCAAGAGAATTGTCTAAAAAATGGACGACGTTCTTGTGTCCAACCATCACTGATCTGTTGAAAGCAAAATATGATAGTGCTGCAACCTGTAATATTGCCCAGGCAGCCCCATTTATATTCGAGGTTTACTCAGAACCTTCTCATTGTGTTAATCTTCTACAGATTTCTTGTACCTGTAGAAGGTGGCAAGTTGATGGTGTTCCTTGTGAACACGCAATGTTGTGTATTAAAAGCTTGTCTGAAGACCAACAAGATTGTTTTTACGATCCTATTTGGACAACGGAGTCTTATGTGAAGACTTACCAGGAACATATAATGCCTATATCCAATGTTGATGAACCAAGGATTTTTGATGAAGCTACCAAAATTCTCCCACCGTTGATTCGTCGTAGACCAGGTCGTCCAAGAACAGTGCGGATCGAGAGCTCTGGAAATATGCCAAGAAAATTAAGGATATGTGGTAGGTGTAAGCAACCTTCATACCACAATCGCAAAACATGTAGGGTAAACATCTGATGTATTTAAATATATGTTACATAACACTTTCAATCCACATAATTTTCAAATATTCAATCTTTTTTTCCTATGTTTTGTTTCACTATTCTATCTTTATTCTCTATCAAAAGTTTATTCTCTACATGAAGGTTATACTTGCCTAACATATGTGGTTAATATGTTAGAACACCAATTACACAAAATACAGTACAATTGATGTATTTGGTGCAAATTTGTTAAAGTTTTTACAGACTTTAAATTTACATATATGTTCTGGTTAAAAGTTCTTGTTTTGTTTCATAAATTTACTGTTATTTATTCCTAAATATTCATACTTTGTCTCATGTTGTCCGTAATTTATTTCATATTTTTTACGTGTTTAGTACATAACACGTTATTTATCAACACGTTACTCATGTTTGTGTAATAAATGAAAGGAAGAAACATGATAAATTTCAGACATTTTTCAACAAATATGAAATTTTAATTAAAAATTACAGTTCCCATCCAAATATTTTATACTTCAAACTGGCAATTATAATTCATTACAACTATTTTAAAATTCAAAACATAAAACCATACTTTAATCTAGACTATATTAAAGTTTTTTTCCACAAATCTCTGGTTTCATTCAATAGCTCGTACGTCACTTCCGCTCTTCTACGCTGAGCTAATTCAATCCAATCTCTTGCAAGGTATTCATCCGGTACTGCCCATTTGTAATGTTTCATAAATACTAAATCCATATGAAGCATAACAAATAGTCCACAATCCGCACTGTCAATCATTGATATAACATTTAGTATGAAACCACAAAATAATTTATAAATTATGTAACTATCTGTATGCATTACAGTAATCATAAAAATGTGAAATATATCGCATACTTACTTTTCTCCTTGTTGATGATCATACGGCGTCTTCGAAATCTTACATTTCTTCTTAAATTCAGGACTCACATATTTTGTTTTGTGAAGCACATCTAATATGTATTGTCCATATCTTGCAGCATTTTCTTCACATTGTTTACGTAGCTTTATGTCAAAGAACAACGAGTTGTAATGGGTCCAAGACTGATCAAAGTAATCAAATACTAACAAAGTCCAATGAATACCCCTACTGACATCTGTACTCATCGCATGACACATTGGAGCAACTATATAAGATATAAGCCCTCTTTCAGCCTCATTTAATAACCGACCGGATAGGTGGGGGTCTATGTTTGACTGGGCTGACTTGCAATTTATCATTGTCTGTCAAATAAAAACAACATACTGTATAAAACAAAACAATTACATTGCAGTAAAGTATTCATACTTTACAACAAACAAAACACATAAACTTAATAAAGTCTACATACTTTTCTTATCATTCTAACCTTTTTATTTGACAAAACGTGTAATTTATACACATAAAAACTTTTATATTATGAAATTATGACTTCTGTAATTAAAACTTACCCATAATTCAGAAGCGAGAACGAACACTTGTCCAGCCCCTTTTAAAACTTTGGAAGATAGATGCTTTGACCACCAATTTATAAGCTGAGCATCGGTTTCACAGTTCATCATAAGCCAATTCACCTCTCTTCCTCTAACATCACTTGTTAGATTTGATTCCCATACAATTGTTCTGCATGTTAATTGTTGTTAGTTTAAAAAATGAATTTATAGCAAAATATTTATATTATATTAGATATAACAGATTATGTTTGTTACAATCATCATAATGTAACACAAACAACAAAACATTTCATAACATAGTGAAAGACAAGTATTAAACTTCAAATTCATTACTTCATCTTCACTCCTTGGTTGAACTCCTCAAGCAGACCCTTCTCATTGTCTTTCACTTTCTTCCAAACTTTGCTCTTCTTCCAGTTGCTAAGTGGTTCATCATCATCAATCGAAACTCCCTTCCCCTTTTTATCTTGTTCTTCAACATTGACTACCTCCTTTTTCGCAATTTCCTTCTTTTTTTCTTTCTCGGCCTTTTCTTTTGGCTCGGCCTTTTCAGTTTGTTTCCTTGTTCTGGGTGCTTGTTTGATTCTCTTAATAAGAGAATTCTGTTTAGGTGTTTCACCCCCATCAACTGTTCTGTCCGATCCACCCTTAATAGCTTTTGATTTTGTTCTCTTCTTCTTTACTGATGTTGGAGTAGTCTCGACAAAGTCATCATCTATGAGTTTTTCTGTTTCAGCATTCTCTTGATAGGTTTGAGCAACTTGAACAACGTCGGTGAAGTCGGGTGCATTTGTGAAATCTATTCCCAAATCAAAATTGGGAGTTGAACTATATTGCTTCTCTTCCTCATTAGGCACCAACACAATGGCCGTGCATGGCACGTTTCCATCATCATCTGAAAACAACAATCATGTTAAAAAAATAGATTCATCACGAAATTGACAAATAAATAATATATCATTTATTCTGTGATAATAATATTCTATATAAAGTATGCATACTTTACCACAAATTATAATAGAAAACAGTAAAAGTATGAATAAATACTGACCTTCCTGTTGTTGTTCTTCAACATTTTCATCTTCTTGTACTTTATCATCATGTTCTACTCCATCAGACATCTGATCACTGACATTATCTTTCTCCCCAACATTATCTACCTCCTCATTCTGGTCCCCATTATCTTGACCCATTCCTTCATTATGATAATCATCCATCAATGATTCCTCCCTCTTTTCAGACTTTAGAAGTAACTTCAATTGTATTACTTCATTTCTCAAACTTTCAAGTTCCTCATCATTTTTCTTTAATTCTTCTCTTTGTTTACTTACTTCTCTACTTAGGGCTTCCATCATCTCCATGTTATTCAACTCTTCATCAAAAGGTATCTCCACAACTACCTTTTCTGTAAACTTCAACATTTCTTTCTCTTCTTCACTCACATCATCCACAACATCCTCATAAACCTGCATGTAAAGAGTTACTTAAATCATAGGGTGTTCTGTAGATGTATTCGAATAATTTATCATAAATTATATGTAATTTATGATAAATTACATATACTGGAAAAAGAAATACAATATATTTATAGAGAATTTAAACTTTCATTAATAAAAGTTCACATAAAAAGTTGATTTTACCTCCTCAGGTTCAAGTCCAGCTAAATCTTTTTCCATTCCATTCTTGAATCCATCAACAGACCACCTCAAGAACCTTGGGGTTCTTGTTTCATTCAGTGCATTCTTCGCATACAGATTAGTATGCATGCACACCCAGAACTAAAGAAAAAAAAAAGAAATCAAAATTACGCATACTTTATAAGTAAGAATATGCTATTTAAATAACAAATGAATTCAAAAAAGAATACTCACAGGCAACAGTAACAAGCAACCAGATGCTTTGGTGGGGTCTTCTGAATGTTTGTCGATCGTTTCCATCATATATGAATGTATGGCTCTTGGCCATGACACCCTGTTGATTGCTCTTCTAGACTGGATGTTCTTATAAATACTAGGCAATACAGTGAAACCAGCCAAAGTAGCAAATAGGAAGCTCGCCGAAAACATCATAATTAGAAGTTGAACAAATTCTATTGCTGGTTCACTGTTCCTCACGCATTTCTGAAGTGCATTCCCAACAACAGCACTTGAGAGACCCATATTTTTGTTTCTTGATGCTTCAAGTGTTTCCTTGAAGTATTTGTTGAAGAACGCACATTTCAAAGGATCTAGATCATTTTTCTTAGGGAATGCCTCATATTCAGAACCCTCCATGGGCATTCCCAACAACAAAGATACATCTTCAGGTTTGAATTCTAACTCTTTACCCCCAATAACAAATTTCTTTGTCGATTTTTTATATCGACAAAGAACATCCAAAATGGCAATTGTAGGACGACTCGTATAATTCTCCCTTAATATTGTACCTTCTGCCATAGCATCAAACAATTGACTGAAAGGAGTTTTGCTAATCTCCTCCTTCATTTCTTCAGTCATATAGGAACGTATGCTATTGATTAACTTTATTGGTTTGCTGAGTGTGTATCTGAATAGTGCCGATGTTTTTTGCACCGGTATTAATTTCTGTTCCCCTACTATATCAACCCACTTACTAGAGCTTCCTTTGTCCTTCAACTTCAAACTTTTAGAACTACCACCAGCCTGCAAATATGACAAAAAAACACAATTGTAAACTATCAGCCATTAATCATGTAAAGTACGCATACTTTACCTAACATGATGGGAAATTTTTTAGACAGAATGAATATTTTTAAGGTATATCACAAATTTGTACATACAACAAGGCATAAACTGTTAAAAGATCAATACATATATGTATGTTAATCATAATTTATCAAATTTTCTTCAAAATATCAATACATTATAACAAATTCCAAATACATTACCTCAGATACTGATGTTTCTTTTGTTTTCGATTTCTTCTTAACAACTACTTCTTCGACAGTGGCCTTTCTTTTCATAGGGCTCCTTCTTAATGTGCTTGTTTCTTCGGTAACATTCGTTTTAGATTTACCTTTTGGTGCCATGTTCAACCTTTTGCTGCAATGAAAAGGACATCTCATTAAACCCTAAACCAAGATTTCATATTTCATTAAACCATACATAAAAAATATGGTTCAATTTTCCATAAATTATATATTTTTTATAACACAAAGTTATCTTATTATGAAACAGAAATAAAAGTTTAAAACGAATATTTAGGTTTTTCAAGTAAAACTAAAGATTTTAATGTAGATCTGTAATTTGAAAACATCTAAGGATCTATTATTCATGAGACAAAAACGATTTTGTACCTCTTTTTTTTAAATAAGAACGAACGAAAAAACCCTAAAACTGTTTGAATCTCCTTTAAACCGAAAAGAAACTTCATATCTACAGAGAAATCTTTACCAAAATCAACAAATCCTCTTCAATATGAAGTTAAACTGACATGCAACAACTATTTATAACGATTTAACCTCAAAGAACCTCACGTTTCGATTTCAATCGATTTCATAAAGAAAAGGGGTTTATCAACCAGCTTACCTTTTCACCTGAAGAGATTCTTCAATGTAAAAGATGAATGGAGAAGATGAAAGGATGCAAACTTTCTGGGTTTCTTGATCTATTTAGGGTTTATCGTCGCGATCTTCAAAAGATTTTAGACGAAAATAGGAATCGGGTAGTTTAGAGAGAGAAAACGTCTTAATGAAGAGTGACAGCCACTTTCTGTTTCGCCTTCTATAGATACGCCCCAAATCACGCGAACGGGTTTTGGGAAAGTTTCCCAAAACCCTCGGAAATTCAAATATCCCGGGGTTTTTAGATTTGGGATACATTGGGTAATATCAAAAAAATTATCCATACTTTATGCCCTTCTTGTAAAAGGACTAAAATTCCATAATCTAAGAAGAAAGGTCTATAAACCTATTATCAAATTGATTTTGGTCTATATACCCATGGACTCCAAGGAATATACTCTAGTGAATTATAATAAAACAAAATAAACATAATCTTTATTAACAATATACATTTATTATTCTTACTTAGATATCGATAGAAAAACAAAAGAAAAAAGATTCTAACTTTTTTTTTTTGATGAGAAAAAAGATTCTAACTTGATAGATGAAGATTCACACTCACTACATTAAAGTACGAGTGGAACAAGGAGAAAGATGAGAGGAAAGAGAAAAAAAAATGGAACATTATATTTTGTTTTGACATCTATATCTAACAGGTAGAAAATGGCAAAGAATTTCTGACATAGCTTTTACATATTCCTTTCAGAAAACCATTAGAATCCGTTTAGAGATCACTCGTTTATAGAGAACAAAAAGACATTTTTCATAAGAAATCTTTTAATCATCAAAAAAACAAATGTAGCTTTAAAACTTTATTTTTATTAAAAATACAACTATACCAAATTCAGATAATTATTATTTGAAAATCAAAATAGAAAAAATAATGGCCGCGGCTTTGGGGAATAAAAAATAATCTCCAGGGAATAAATTCTCTAAGGAATCCATATTTTTTCGTCTATTCTCGGGGGAATATTTTATTTTAGTCCAAAAACTCACTTTATCAAATATTAACCCTTAATCTTCATCTTCTTTATCACTTTTACCACCATAACTTCCCACCACCACCATTGCCACCTCTTCTCTCTCTGGAATATCAACTTTGTGCATGAGCAACCGAACTAATTGATGTTAGAGCAATTATAGAACTAGGTTATAGTTCAAAACTTGGTCGTGGCATTGATGAAGATCGTCAAACAGTAAACATGTTAATTGTTCGCGCCAAATCCCTCCTCAACGAAGCTATATTACCTGAACCACCTGCTCATGGGTTTTTGGTCGAGAAATGTCTTCATAATGTTGCCGATGAAGAGAAGGAAATGGAAGATGATGAGGAGGAATTCAACGATACTGACTTTATAAAAATTGTTTCTTTGATAAGGACTCTTGTTGTCGTGAGTAATAGAGGTAATCTCGTAGCACTAGTGCATATAGTTTGAATAAGGAAAGAAGTTAGATAAATTAGGAAACTCCAACATTTTGATGGAACAGATATCACTTGTCTGCATTCCACTCAATTTGCTTTCTTCTTGACCTCTGAAACAATACTACTTCATCTAGGTGGTTCATCTTTCTTCATTGAAGTCAAGCAGGTTATCCGCTTCTGTTCTGGTTTGTTGACTACCTTATAAAAGAATGAGCACTCCAGTTGGTCTCTCTATCTCTCTGTTCCAAACTCTCTGGTTATGGAGTGTGATTTTTTCAAGGTTCCAAACCCTCTGCTTAGGAAGTGTGATTTTTCAAGTAACCCAATTTGAAGTTCCAAACAGAACATATCAATGGCAGATGGTTTCTCCCTATCTACAAACTCAAGAGTTTTTCATTTAAGGGGAAATACTTTTCTAGGTTTAAAACCCAATTACAAAAAGAAGAATAGAGAGAGCGGATAGAGAGAGAAGATTAAGGAGCAATTTTTAATCAAGTCAATTTTTGAACTAGAAAAAAAATATATCTTTGAATAAAATTTTTATTGAATAAATCTTTATTCCCTATAGAATTTTTTTTATTCCCCAAAGCGGCAACCAAAATAATATTCAATTTTATACAAAATAATTTTATAAAACACAATTATATAAATGGTCCAAAATTCCAACAATAAGGACAAGTCATCTAAAGTCACGGTGGAACCAACTAACTAGCCAAAAATCTTTCCACCCAAAAAAAAGAAAAAGAACTAGCAAAAAAATCTCTACTCGAATAATAATATTGACTTTATAACACTATAGCCCAAATCAAGACTTCTTTTCATAAACACAATAATAGAAAATACAAAAAAAAAACTAATTTGGTAGCGAAGAGGATTGAACATGTAACCTTCATTATGTGGCGCCAAACATAAGCCGACTAAGATGTTGTTTGACAACACTAAAATAAGTTAAAAATTTTTATTTTTTTTGTTTTGTTTCGAGAAATCGACTACGATCTACGTTAATCCTTATAAAGCATTGATAAATCGAGACGATGTGATAAATAACATAACTGTCGAAATATTATTGACCCTAAAGTCTGACGAATTAAAAAATATACCTGTTTAAGTAGAAAAGTAAAAAAAAGGTAGTTTAGTGACATACAAAATTTCAATTTCATTCAAGTTTAAATTGTACTTTAAAATTAAGTAACTTACAAACTAATGTTCAATATATGCACGAAATTTACTTTGCTAAATTTTCTGTAATTGTCGCTTCCGCTCTGCCACCACAAAATACACTTGTACCACATCCTTGTACCTCCACCACCACACCTCGACCACCATTGTACCTCCAACACTACCATCATAGCTCCACCACCACTATCCCCATATATCCACCACAACTATCTACCTTCATCACCATTGCCACCATCATGCCTCTACCACCACCCTGACACTCTTCACATCAGCAAAAGTCGTCGACAAACAATCATTGTCGACGAGACGACCTCTCAAAAAAAGTTCAAAATCTTTTTCATCTCCTCCCACCTCCACCATCTCTAGACGACCTCTCAAAAAAAGTTCAAGATCTTTTTCATCTCCTCCCACCTCCACCATCTCTCTCCCTCTCTCCCCACCAGACGACGAAATATTTCATCTGGAAACCAAGGAGAGCTAATCCCCTCTCTCTCTAGGGTTTCCAGACGAACGAAACCCCTTAGCCTATATGCTTAAAAACCCTAAACCAATGGATTATTGCTTCTTGGTTTCCGTAATGAAAGAGATCTCTCGTATGATCGGGGGAGAGATGAGGAAGATAAAAGAGAGAAGCGGTATTGGTGGTCTCCTGGTCGGCCAACGGTGGCGGGAGGAGAGGACGAAGAAATTAAATTCCCCCAAAACATCAGTCATAAAAGAAGACTCATCTCTTCAGGAATCACTTCTGTACTACCCCTAACGCCCATGTCTTTCTTTTTTTTTTAAGCGGGAGACACGGTAACACCCGCGCCCTAATTTCGAGAAAACCTCCCGCTACGCTTCAAATCAAATTTCAAATTTTGACCACTTCAAATTTCATCTTTTGTAATATAGTATTCTCTTACTAAATTCAAATCTCTCCGACCAATTCAAGCGCGCTAAATAAGATCAGAATAAACGGTGATATATTCTGTAATTTAAGGATATAATAGAGGAGTTTTCCGTAAATTAAGCAATTTTAACGTTTTATATTGATAAAGTTCTTCAAGAAATCCCCGCACGTTAAAATCAATAGAACGGGTTTTTAGCTACAAGATCCGTCTTTTCTACGGTTTTACCGGTTTCTTCCACTCTTCAAACTTTTCTGCACTCATATTGATTTGAGGGTACTTTTGTCAATTCCATGAACTAATAGTGATAACAACTTTTGAAAATTAAATAAGAGCATCTCCAATGCAAAACTCAAAAAAATCTCTATTCGTCCTATTTGTCGAGTTCCAATTGAGATTCTCACTCATAGGTGTCGAAAATAGAGATCCTCAATTCTTGTATGTCTCCAATGCAACACTCTAAACTCTTTTATTTTACTTACGTGTCATGGTTATTTTTGTAAAAAAGTAATTAGTTATTTTGGAAATATACGAAGACTTGATTTCTATTGGTTGAAAGTTAAATATTGATGAGTTGGACAATTAGAGATATCTCAAGAGGACACTCTGAAAATAGAGTGTCCTCTTGAGATATCTCTATTCCACTCTCGACACATCATCTTTGAGATCTTAGTTGAGTTTTGCATTGGAGATGATTTTTTAAGAAAAACTCAGAAAATCCTATGTGGCACTCCGAGTTTCTAAGATTGAGTTTTGCATTGGAGATGCTCTAACCTCTTTATTATAATCTATATAATTTTTCAAAATTTGACTTCTTATTAAATCAAAATAATTTTTGATTTTTTTTCTACCAAAGAGGTCAATTTACAACCTTGCCCGTCACCCGTGGAAACTAATTATACCAATAATACCTAAGGGTATAAATGTTTTTACCACAGTTCAGCACGGAGGTGTTCGTTTCCTCGTTCGACACTGACTCGAACTAAAATAGATATTTATATATTTTTTTGAATATAGAAATTTATATTGTAATAGTATGAAATTTGAAATTCTTTTAGAAAAGAGATCAGTTGACAACCCTGTCCTTCATGGTAGTATGTAAATATAACAAAGCCCAAGGGTATAAAAGTCTTTTAAGAAATTTAATTCCATATAGAAACCCTTTAGTTTAATATTACTAAAATTGAAATAGAAGTGTATACTATAATATAAATTTGACTTTTTATTAATACAAAATTTTACTTTTTTTTTTTAGAAACAGAGAGCAATTGACAACCTTGCCCTTCATGGAGGAATGTAAATATAGCAATACCCAAGGCTATAAGTGTCTTTTGGTAGAGTATAGAGAGGAGCTGTTGGTTTCCTAGTCCGACACCGACTCG
Source organism: Eschscholzia californica (assembly GCF_041429995.1). Taxonomy (NCBI): domain Eukaryota; kingdom Viridiplantae; phylum Streptophyta; class Magnoliopsida; order Ranunculales; family Papaveraceae; genus Eschscholzia; species Eschscholzia californica. The sequence goes on from NW_028238472.1 coordinate 48,202,641, forward strand.
AATTATATCTTGAAAGTTGTGACCCATTAGGAAAAAAGAGACACAATCAATAAAGGTTAAAAAAGGGAACTCCAATTAGGGCATCAATAGACCCACTCCTCTCTCTCTCTCTCTAGAAATCTGAAACCCTAGCAACTCCCTTATTTTCTCTCTCCTCATCGTTTTCTTTTTTCCACCGCCTCCATCTTCAAAGAACAAATCAAACCACAGAAAAAATCTCCGAGATCTAAGTTTTTTTAACGGAGTATTTATCCTTTATATTATATTCAGATCTGAACTTTAAGAAAATACCTTTAATCCTTCCGGTCAAGATCACCGGTGAAGATCAAGATCTGACCTTCGATCTCTAAATCTAAGAAATCATCATCTTCTTCGTTTTCTTCCTCGTCGTCTTCAAACGTCGTCATGGTTGTAAACGGGAGGCCCTTGAAAAGGATGAAGAGAAGAATCACAGCAGATCTAAAAGATTTTTTGAGTTTTCCGGTACCGGAAGATGAGGCTTCCGGTCAATTAGATGGTCCATTCAGATCTAACGTAAAATCGTTCTTGACGAAACATGCTCAACTTTTACCATCAGCTTCTCTATTTCCTCATCTTCAAATATGGCAGATAGTTTTCCGGGTCGGAGATTTAATCGACGGACCGGAATCATCGCCGGTAGTTGTTACCCTTGATATTGTTGAGGAAGATGTTTCTAGATCTAGCTCTGTTTACTGCGATCAATGCCGAGTTGTTGGTGAGTCTACTCACCGATTTACCGGGTCGTTTTCCGTTCAATAAATCATGAAATCTCAACCGTTAAATTTTCCCATTTGATATGACGTGGCAACTGGTTTTATCGTAAACTATTTGACGTTGAAATCCTTTTTCTTGATGGAGCGGCCTAAGCGGGCCCCACTTACTAGCAATATTATCATGCCAGCTGTAATTAAAACTCCAAGTCATTTTCTCACGATATAATGGACTTATCGTATCGTCTTATAATAATTAAATGCCACGTGTCCAGCAAGCAGGATCTAAGCAATTATTTAAGTTTGAGGACCTTGACCGGTCCGAAGATGTTGACTTGACATTTTATGGGACAATAATTGAGCTCCTAGTGACAGCTCCATTTATGAGCCCCACCCTAGACAGAGAAAGCTACACGATTAGGTTTTATTAACCTAGGGTTTTCTTATAATCTTACTTGCAACTTAAGATGTTGATAATGGGTCCAAGAATTTTGACTAAATATATATTTGAATTGTTTCACTAAGTTTGTTTCTGTAATTTGTGAATAGGTTGGAGTGGGCATCCAGTATGTGCCAAACGTTACCATTTCATAATAAGGACAACAAAGAACAGTTCCATTGATGGGTACTTGAAACCTTGTAACAACTGTGGTGATTTACTCCATTTGCCTGATTCTAGGTAATAAAACAAGAAGAATTCAAAATACTTGGTTACCCATTTTCAGTTTCTCTATGATTTTTATGAATTGAGAAATTGTTTTTTGATTTGTTGTGCTTGGAATGTGTAATTTGCAGATGCAAGTCTTGTGATTATGTGATGACTGCAACTGACCTAGAAGAATGGGTGACTCTGCAGCTACAAGATACTAGCCATTTGCTACATGGTGTTGTACACTCAAACGGATACGGTCATCTTCTTCGAGTTAATGGAAAGGAAGGTGGATCGAAGTTTGTTTCGGGTTGTGATATTATGAACTTCTGGGACAGGATTTGTAGAACAAACAGAGTCAGGTTAGGGGTTTACACTTTTGTTTGTAGTTTATCCAATTCATCTTCAATTATGAACTATTTCAGAAACTCAAGTTCTGTTTATGTTAGTGCTCCTAATATTAGTAGCGGAAATAATAAACTGTCGGGTGGTTTCAAATCTTTACTCATTTTCCTATTGATACAGGAAGATTAGTGTAATGGATGTGTCGAAGAAGTATGGATTGGAATATCGATTGCTTCATGCCATCACAAAGGGGCACCCATGGTATGGTGACTGGGGCTATGAGTTTGGTGCTGGAAGCTTTGCTCTTACTCTTGAAGCATACTTGGAAGCAGTTGAAAACCTACGCGAAATTCCCCTTTCTATTTTCTTCTCGGATTCCCGAAAGCCCCGAACCAAACTTCAGAATGTAATCTCATTCTATCAATCTTTATCGGAGTTGGAACTCTTAACCATGAGAGACTTGTTCTGCTTCGTTGTCAAGCTGATCCGCGAAACTCATGAGGCTCAGTCTCCTGCTTCGAACAATACAAAGAAGCCCATTGCTAGCTCATGGGCTTTGTGTTCATGGTCGAAGGATGATATTGATCATGTAGAACAAGCAATGGTCAAGGTACTCCGTGCAGTCGGTGGAGAACGGTGGGTTTCTTGGCGATCCCTCAAAGGCGCATTGTATAAAATTGGTTCACCACAGCTCCTCGATTACTGCTTGAAGGACTTGGGGGGGAAACTAGCAGCTGATGGCATCGTTTACACTAGGTGTAATCCCGACACTGATGCTCTTGAATACAGGTAAACAACTTAACATATTCTTTTTTGAAAATTCTCCGAACTTGTCCCCAATGATGACATTTATTTTTGTTCCAATTTCGCAGGATAAATTGTGAACATGGTAGTGGTGATGACATTATCGGTTGCTCTTCAGGGAAAGTTTATCCGAACAAGGACCATCTTCTGAGAGACCTAAAGTTCCTTCATGACTCACTTCTCAATCCCCAAACAATGGTCAAATACAGGCCTACATTGATATGGGAAAAAGCTGTCAGCTCAGCAGCAAAGCTCCTTGACTGCAAGCAGTTTGTAAAAAATTATAGTCCTGAAAGGATCAACATGTCAAATCCTTTCGCAGTTCGCCTTTTGTGTGAGGTTGAACTAATTGATCACCCCAAAGACTATACAGCTCCACCACCAGAACTAATAATCGTGCCTACTAATGCTTCATTAGCTGATATTAAAAATGAAGCAACAAAAGCTTTTCAAGAAGTATACGTCTTGTTCAGGAAGTTTGAAGTGGAGGACGTACTTGACCTATACTTTCTTGGTGGAATACCAACTGCAAGTTCTAGCGACAACCTGACTATCCGAGTTAGAGGAAGGTGCCTTGGGAAAAATGTCCTTCATCGGTTTAGAATGGAGAGGGGGCTCGAGAACTGGACTGTTAACTGTGCTTGTGGAGCAACAGATGATGATGGTGAAAGAATGTTGGCATGTGATAGTTGTGGAGTATGGCAGCATACTAGGTGTGCTGGGATCCATGATTTTGATTCAGTCCCTGAAAAGTTCATGTGCGGAAGATGTGGTGGCAGTGGCTCTCGTCGAAGGGCAAATGTGAATTCTGAAAGAAAAAAATCGGCAGCTAAAGGTGGAAATCCTAAAAGTGATGGCAGATGCAAAGACGAAAGTGTAAATGTTGAAGAATCGTCGCGCAGAATTCGAAATAGCCTTAAGGTTGTTCCTGGTGTAAAATAAGTTGTATATATATAGTTGAAAAGGAGATACATTCTAACCTTCGATGTACAGTTCAACCTTTAGGGAGTGAAATCCCGGGTTTTTTTCTAAGGGTTTTGGATGTTTTGTCTCCTTAAACAGTGTTATCTTTTGTCTTAAAAGAACCAAGTTAACAAATTGTCATGAAAGCGTAACATTACTCACTCTTTTTACTTCTTTCTGAAGTCTAGTAAGGGACGAATATCTCCATTGTCGTTGTTCAGAACCTGAGGTACACAAATAAACGCATTGAAGCCATGATAACGGATGAAGCCGTGATAACAGATGTAACTTACGACTATATAGCAGATAAAGAGTCTTGAGTTATTTTATAAAGCAGATTAAAATTGAAAACAAATGCACCTCCAAATAGGTTAAAAACAAAGACTGTATCTCCGAGGCGGAGCAATGGTTAAGTAGTGCTTACCACAAATTAATGGAATATCCACTGTTGTGATATTATTTCATGTTCCTCTTCCTCTGTTGGTCTGTGCACTTGCTTCCAATTCCATGGGTACGTCTTGGTACGCCCATCCCAACCTAGAACGAACGCAACCGAAAAACAGTTTAGAATCTAAATCCTAATCAGTGAAGGCTATATAAACTATAAAGAACATGCAAGCTAAGAAAGAATCAGTCATAATCCAAAGAAAACTCAACCCGCCAAAAGTGCAAAACCTTAACAAAGAAGTTTCAGAATTGAAGCATAAAAACATGAATCCTTGAAATGTATCAAAACAAAAACGAAATCAAACAGACTACTGACTAGAAACAAGAACTCATATTCCTGTTATGTGTTAGGATCCAAAAATAGTTTTGTTAAGAGGAGATATTTACAGTATGATAACCCCGCCAAACGTCAATACTCCATTTCTAGAATATCAAACTAACTCTCATATGAACATGCGCATTTTAGATTTCATGGAAAGACAGACGCTGATTCAAATATGCTCCACATTTTAACTGATTATAAAACAAACCACAGAGAAAGTAATCATAGGACTTGAAATATTAAACAGGCTTTCGTGAGTTCAAAGATAGAAAGAGTCCTATAGTATAATCCAAGGATTTTTCTGGTGTACACTTCAGATTCATTTACTTAATAAATTCAAAGACGTCATAGTATTTATGAATGAAAAACCTCACTTCATCTTGTAAATAAAACAATTGAAAACCAACAAGTCCTGACATTCGAGTTATTGTAATAACCCGAGAGCCATGCTTTAACAAATGGGCAATTGCATTGGCTATAATGTATAAAGCGAGTTCTAGAAAACATGATTGGTTGAAGACAACACATTTAGAATTACTTTATTGGCCTAATGTATAAAGCGAGATCTAGAAAGCAACCATTATATTCATGCTCAACTATACAAAATCAGTTAAAAAGTATAATGAAATGCACATAACAGAGGATCAATTTGAAGGGCTGGGAGTCAAAATGGGAACATATAAATACTAATCATGTAAGGTCCTCTACAACTGCAAAAGCATGATCATCTCTAAGGATACAATCTCGCTCAAGGATGATACAAGAGATTCAAAGAGAAATCTGTCAAAACTGCATTACTGGAATAAATTGAACTGCATTATTCAAAGTGATTAATGCCAAACTAACATACTAGTAATACATGGTGATAATATTACGAGCAAAGTTAGAAATATTTTATGCTTATGAAGTTCGACAAAAAAACAAAGAGCATCGAAGTAGCGGTCGAGAGATTTCAAAGATGCACAACAAAATGCGTTAACATTACTAAATATGAGTATATGACACAAGAAACTAAGAAATGATGAGATCTTCAATCGGAATTTACCGGTATCATAACTGATATGGCTTCATACTCAAGTCAACAAAGCTACATAATCACTAATTCCGAAAATAATAACACAACGGAAAATTCAACGAGTTAATAATAGGATCGAAAGACATAGACAGCAAAGATGAATTGAACTTCAACTTTGAAAGAAGATCTCACAAGCTACAACTCTTCGAACATGCATAAACAACAATTACTATAGCATGATATACGACATGAGATTAACGAGAGGATTCTATAATATGTATAAACTCTAGGAAAGACGAATTATAGAAGCCTTAAAAGGCCAGGGCTCTGACCTCAAATTCCCTCTTCACATGGACCTCAAAATTTAACCTTTAGGGTTTCAGGGTAGATAAATCAAAGTTCTTCCATCTATCCATTGTTCTCTTCTACATTAGGGTTCTTAAGAACTCAACTGAACCCCAAGTCAATCACACCAACGAAACTCAAAAGAATTATTCATGGTATGTTAGTTATAACCATAGATGATTCTATCTTCTCTCACTCAAAATACCACATTAACATTCCAGAAAGGCAGAAATCGCCATAACCCACTATAATTTACCTGAATTCTAACAAACCCAAAGATTCAAAGAAGATGCTCAAAATTTACAATTATGTTACTTGAAATTCTGAATAACCAAAACCAAGCAATACCGATCCCACAAACAATAGAGGAAATCAAATATGAACCCTAATAAGATTAAACAACAGTTTGATGATTACATATTCTCCAAATTTAAGAACCAAAATTAGTGATAAGAAAAGTTCTTTTACCTCAAAGAATAATACCAAATCCGAATTGCTTGAAAGACTTCAACTTGAAGGTTGAAATTACAAACGAAAAACAGATGAGGTTTGATTGTGACTTTCAAACAAGGAAACCCTTAATAGAATCTTATCATAAAGATGATAACTTTATCAAAATTGGGGAAAATTAAGAGAAATTTGATAGAGAATTGTTGAAGAAACAGTTACAGGAAAGCTTGAAAACACTTTCAGTTAGAGAGAGAAACAATTAAAATGAGGGCTTCGATTTGTTGCCCTAGAAACTGAAGTTGTTCTACATTTATTATTTTGCCCTAAAATTCAACCACCAACTCTGAATTTTTCTCTCTCTAGAGTTTATTATATAAATGGAGAGAGGGCAGAGGGCTGATGACTTGATTCTCTTCTTTTTCTTTCCTTCCTTGCCCGTCAAAACTGTGAGCCTTGTTTGGCTGGCCAGGCAGGGGTCAATGACCATTGACCCGTATTCTCTGTAAGCACCAGGTCAACTATTCTGGGTGAAGTTCATTTTTATTTTTTTGTTTTATCTTTTCTTCCAAACCAAAATTCACTATTCTTCCAAAATAAAACTTCAGATAAGAGTCTACTCTACTACTACCGACATTCTCCGGCAACGATAACGACACCGACACCTACCAACGACCACTCAAATAAACGAACCATCAATCCGAGTGACATATTCATCATTCAACTATGTTATATCATCTTTTAAAACAAAAGAAAAAGTCCACTACCACCGATATTCTCCGACACCAATCTATTATTTGATGTTTGTAATGATCTATACAAATATTTTCTAACCCATTATTTGATATTTGAATACGTAATATATAGTTTCATGCACAAAAACTATGTATCTGGGCTACGTTCTCGGACTAGTCTGGACTGGGACCTAACACAGCATAACGGATCAATTGATCTGTTTCGACCTCTTAGGTCCCGGATCAACTGATCTGTTTCGACCTCTTAGGTCCCATATCAACTGATCCGTTGGGCCCTCTTAGGTACTGGATCAACTGATCCTTTTGAACCTATTAGCTCTCGGACTGGTCCAGCCCATCCGATACATTTTTAGGGCAAATAGAAATTAAATAAACAAACATGCTCATCAATATAATATGTTATTCACTTTTTAGATCATTCAAACACTAATGAAAGGAAAAAAAAAATCTATAGTTAGGGCTTTTTAAACCTAATCTTACACCATAAAATGTAAGTTGTATTCATGTCTTTTTTAGTCATAAATACAACCATGAACTCTATGAGAGAATTGAGAGGGAATATGAGTTAGAGATAATGAAACGCCATGAACTCTTAGAGGAAAAATCGAAAGAGAGGGCAGTCTCTGGTCCATTAGGGCGTTAGGCGTTAAGAGGATGTGAGGTCGGGTGCTTACATATTGGTCAGTGCCTATAGAGAAAGTAGTTATAGGGTCCAATGCTTATAGAGCTCCCTGCTAACAGCATTTTGGCCCAATGCCTTTAGTCGCGCCCTTAGTAAATTTTTTCAATGTTAGTATAGTTTGGTGAGAAATGTAATTAGTAGAGATGAAATATTATAATGGAATGACTATTTTTTAGAGTGAAGGAGTAACACAATGCACAATTCTCCAACTCTAACAAAAATGATTTATCATGAAACTCTTGATTCCTTAACAAAAAAAAACTTTGAAATTTTACTCTTTAAAGTTTATTTATATAAATAAGAGGGTTAATGACTTAGTTATATTATTTTTTTTCGTCTATTGTGAAAAGTGCAAGTCATGTCTGGTGTGTCGAAAAAAAGAAGTGTTTTTTTTTTGTTGAAAGGAAGTGGTTATCAAGGATAACGATTTCGTAATGTGTTTTTTTTTTGTAACTGCACAATACCTTACTGTATTGTTTGGTTTAGTTATGAATAAACAATAAGATAGTGTTTATAGTGTTTCATTCGTGATTATATAGTCATAAACCCACCACACTCAGGCTCCTAGGCCATGTTTGGCGCGTGGGAATGGAATGTGATTCCCTGGAATTACATTCCAGATCATTGTTTGGCTTGCGGGAATAGTGTGGGTCCGGGAATGTGATTCCCTCAAAAATGAGTAATAGCAAACCCGGGGGAGGTGGGTTTGTGATTCCCATTCTCCCTAAATCACATACATTAATATTTATTGACAAATATATCCTTAACAAAATATTGATTTACCAATTTTATTTTTTTGTAGGATTTGGTATTAATAAGTACTATTTATGTTTATGAACAAAATTTAATTTTAGATAAATTTCTATTTAGATTTACGAACAAAATTTTGTTTTAGATAAATTTTTATTAAAATATTTATTTATTCTCTTTAATTTCTAACCCTTTGATGTATCGTGTTATTATTCCACGGCACGCCTCGTTGGCCACCACTACTAGGGACACCCCGACTTGGCTCCGCCTTTGATTAGGACTACACCCCTAAAATCATTTTTGTTCAGGCGTTAACTCTCAAAAGCTATTTTCCATCAAATAACCGTCATATGAGGGGGCGTGCGAGCCACATGCTCAATCTCGGACGAAAATACCCCCATCCTAATCCGACGGTCAGCAGCGGACTAATATACTACACTATTTATAAGTGATTTTCACAATACTAGAATTCTTGGGTCAACCCGTCAGTCAAGTGTCAACCCGTCAGTCAATTGTCAACCCCTCAGTCAAGTGTCAACCAGTTTAATTTGCTCTTTGGGTTTCTTCTTCCCTTTTCATTTTGGCGCTATCTCAGTGCCTACCGTTTTCCTCAACTATGCTTCTCCGCCACCACCGTCACCACCTCTCACCGTTCACCATTATCAGGTGCGCCTCCTGTCACTCTACACCTACCACCGCCCCCACCACCACCACTACCACCGCCCCCACCACCACCACCACCACCACCAAAAAAGATCAAACAATCAGATCATCAAAAACCAAAACAGCTAGAACCCTAGCTAGACTCATAAATAAACAACCTTGGTCACCTGAACTTGAATCCTCTCTCTCTAAAATCTCCTCCTCTTCTTCTACTTCTTCTCTCTCTAAAACAACTGTCCTTCAATCTCTCTCTCTAATTAGAACTCCAGCTAAAGCTCTTAAATTCTTCAAATGGTCTGAAACTAATGGTTTCACACACAATGATCAAACTTACTATGAATTAATTGAAACCCTAGGTCGAAATCAGAATCTAAATGCAGCTCGAAACATTCTCTTCTCAATTGAGAAAAAAACTGGTGGAAAAATCAAACTTCAAGATAAATTTTTTAATAGTTTGATTAGAAGTTATGGTCAAGCTGGGTTATTTCAAGAATCAATTAAACTATTTAATTCAATGAAAACTTTTAGGGTTTCTCCTTCTGTTATTACTTTCAATAGTCTCTTATCAATTTTACTTAAGCGTGGAAGAACTACTATGGCTAAGAAATTGTATGATGAAATGTTAACAATTAGGGTTTTGCCTGATTTATATACTTTTAATATTTTGATTAGAGGGTTATGTTTGAATGCAATGGTGGATGAAGGGTTTAGGTTTTTTAAAGAAATGTCAAAATTTGGAATTAACCCAGATTTGATTACTTATAATACTCTTATTGATGGATTGATTAGGGCTGGAAAAGTTAAAATTGCTCATAATCTTTTAAAGGGTATGAAGAAAAAGGGTTCTGATTTGAACCCCAATATTATTAGTTATACTACTTTGATCAGAGGGTATTGTGAAAAACATGAAATTTCTGAAGCTTTAGAGGTTTTTGATGAGATGATTAAGTTTGGGATGAAACCTAATAGAATTACTTATAATACCCTAATTCAAGGACTTTGTGAAGCTAAGAAACTTGATAAGATTAAGGAAATTTTGGAAGGAATGGTTGGTGATGGTGGGTTTTTTCCAGATACCTGTACTTTCAACACATTGATAAATGCTCATTGTGTTTCGGGTAAGATCGACGAAGCATTAGAAGTGTTTGATAAAATGACTGATTTAAAAGTGCAGCCTGATTCGGCTTCGTTTTCTATTTTAATTAGATATTTATGTCAGATAGGGAAGTTTGAGAAAGCGGAAGAATTCTTCGATGATCTTTTCGAGAAGGAGATATTACTTAGAGATGATGGTTGTGTACCAATTGTTGCTGCTTATAATCCGATATTCGAGTATTTATGTCGAAAGGGGAAGACTTCGAAAGCTGAGAGGGTTTTTAAGCAACTGTTAAGGAGAGGTACACAAGATCCTGTATCTTTCAAGACTTTGATCATGGGTCACTGCAAAGAAGGTACATTTGAGTCTGGATTTAATCTTTTGGTTTTGATGTTAAGGAGAGACTATAAACCCGATATCGAAACTTATGAAACCCTGATTGATGGGTTCTTAAAGAAAGGAGAATCATCATTTGCTCATAAAACTATAGAAAAGATGATGAAAAGCTCCCATCCTCCAAGAACATCAACCCTCCATTCAATTCTTATGGCATTGGTAAAAGATGATTTGGCTGAAGAAGCTTCTTCTCTATTAATGGTGATGTTAGAAAAGAAGATTCGACAAAACATAAACGTTTCGACGAGTGTTCTAAGTGCTCTGTTTAAAAATGGGATAAAAGATACTGCATTCGAGATGATTGGGTTACTCTATGAGAACGGGTATTCGATAAAAATGGAAGAGTTGATCAAATTTCTCTGTGAGAAAAGAAAATTCTTGGAGGCTCAAGAACTATTACTATTTAGTTTGGAAAAGGATCAAAGTGTAGATAACGAGGTATTTTGTGAAGTGATTACCAGTCTTTGTAAAGTTAAACAATCTGAAAAAGCATTTGGATTATATTATGAACTAACAGAGAGAGGAAAGGGGGCTAGTTTGAGTTGTTTAACTGATTTGAAGATTTCATTAGAGGCTCAAGGAAAAGTAAATGAAGCCGAGTTTGTATCCAAAAGGCTAGACAGAAGGGGTAACAAGGAAAGGGAAAAAGAGAATTGAAGATCAAACAAGTTATTCAGAATCTAGTTATGGTATTAGCTAGATAAGGAATTGGTCTTTTTCTTACCAGTTGATGTATTTATCTTCTTTGCACGGCAGGATGAGAGATTGGGAGAGATAGGGGGAAGAAGTCATGCTGGCTAGGATCGAAGAGTAAGGGATTTTTCAACCAGCTTATGCATTCTTATCACCCACCTGGCGAGCAGTATGCGAGACTCGATCTTTCCGATAGCCTGGAGCGAGTAGGTATGACAGCGATGGATAGACCGTTTGGGTAATCAGACCAATACACAGCTAGGCGCGAGGTTCACTAGCTTTTCCATTCCTTTTCGAAACTGGTCCAGATCTCGAAGAGGCCTCTGGAAAGAAAAATTGCCTATGAGAGCCTCTCCCAGTCATAGAAGAAAAATTGCCTATGAGAGCCTCTCCCAGTCATAGAGTTTAAATCTCTAATGATACATCAGATTTCGTAGACACCACACTTTACTCTATAATCCTTTGGCATTTTTCTGAAGCAAGATGTAAGACTCTCTTTGATAACAAGCAGAACTCTCCCTATCAAATCATTCATCAAATTACATATACCTATTATCTATTTAGGTCTTTTGTTACTCAGCAAACTACTAGGTTTAATGGTCACTCAAATCCTTCTCACAATACAATTCCGGAGCCTCATGGTTATAATGTTATCATAATTAGTGTAGATGTCTCATTTGTGTTGAAGGACAAACATGCAAATATTAGTTTTATTGCTCATGATCACAGGGCCGGCTAACTTTGTTCTAGCCAAAGCAGATATTATCAGACGCTGAAGCAGTGGAGAAGGAGAGTGTAGAGCTCACTTGCTAACCCACAAATGGGCATTACATCTTCGTTCTTTTCAAGTACTTTTTGAATCAGACTCTTCCAATGTAGCCAATACAGTATCTTATGGGAAGAGCACATGTAGATGTAGTTGGATATCCGAAACGACCCTAAGAGGAGATGGTGCTCATGTTGCTAAAAAAGGTATTATGTTATGTTATCGCTCGAACAACCTGAACTTCGTCATTGTATTGTACGTGGGAGTCTGATTCTACCTTTTTTGTTGAAATATTACAACAACAATGTCTGTGTAGCTAGTGGTTTTACTATTTAATGACTTTTGCACCATTTCTTTTCACGTCTGATGTAGCACTCACATAATTGATCGTGCAATTACATAGTTAACAAAATAAAGGGCAGGCAGGCTTGTGTATCAGTTTCATAATGTTTGTTTTTATCTGACTCAGTGCGCTTGACTTGTCCCAATGACCCAAGGTTTAGACAATAGAAAAAACACCACAAGGTCTGATTCATCTATCCAAACTATTTCTTTATCAAATCTAAAATAATACAAAAAGATATAACTTCAACAATAGAAATGAAATAAAATTAATAGAAATATAAAAGACAGAATGTGCAATGAGAATTGGCCCTCCTTTTCAAATTGAGAAAAATGTTTTATACATCAGTTTGTGTGAATCAGCATGTTAAATTATTTTTAAGTACTATTTTTCAATTTCTTTTTTTTTCCTTTCTATTGAAACAAGAAGGCATGAAGTTTTTACAAGGGAGGAGGAATAGTTACAGCCATTTTACTGAGACCTACAACACAAATGAAAAGATTTTACACATGCTAAAACAACATCAGCAGAGGCAGCTATTTTACAAGCTCATGGCTCTTGATGATTCCTCCCCTTCGCCTTCCATCAAATCCCCGTCTGTCGTTAACTCAGTCCCATTCCCCTGCAAACATTCCAAACTTGTCATCAGTATCACCATTTTCATATAAATTATGTTGCCTGGGAGCAAAAGGCAAGACGGGACAAAAGGTGGGCCTAGTCAAAAAGCAGGATGACCCGGAAGGCAGGATGAATGGAAATGTAAGCGAGGCCAAAAGGCAGGACGGTCCGAGAGACAGGCAGGACGGGATGGACGAGTCTGATCTAGGAGGAAAGGCAGGGCAGGCATGGACTTATGGCCCATCTCTTTTATATATGCATATCCTTTAGTCCAATGTATCGCACGCCTTGTCTAGAGTTGAAAAGGGTCATTATATTATCTGTATCCAGATGCCGCGCGAGTAGGAGGTTTAAAATTTTTACAGTGGCTACCATGAATGAGCAAGAAAAAGGCCAGACTGATAAAGATGGGACCAGAGAGAAGCATACCAGATCTTTTAACTTGGTTTCAGAAAGGTAAAGCTGCAACGCCCCATCTCCTCGAAGAATTTTTGCTCCGAGGCCCACCATGTTGTCCGAGCCCAATGCCTCTTCATCAAGGACAACTGCATCTACTCTTTCCTTTCCTGTCTTGGCATCTGGAATCTGCGAATGTATTCCGATAAGCAATTCAATCAACAGAAAAAACTTAATCATATACCATCATACAGCAATCTTACATTCTTACTATTGAGTCAATATGGCAAGTATTTGAAATGCAGTTTAAGATTACTGCTAGAAATATATAGCAAAGAAGCCCATGATACCTCATACATAGCTTCGGTTAGAGTGCTCTCTAATATGGCTCTTAAACCTCGTGCACCCGTGTTCTTGACCATTGCTTTTTTTGCAATCAATCTCAATGCAGTATCCGTAAAATGTAGCTTTACCTGACAAAAGAAAACCCATTAACAACTATGTTTTTACTTAATGGCCGGCTAAAAAAAACGTGCATTCTTGATGAGATTTTAGGGTTCAAACAACTTACATTATTCATGCTGAACATTTTCTTGTATTGTTTTCCAAGCGCGTTTTTGGGTTCTGTCAGGACCTATTTTAAGTAATAGAAAGTATGTCATGTAGTGCAGAAAACATGAGAAGAAATTCGAAGGTCCATAACATTCGGTAATTAACATTACGAACTTGATCTATTGAAAGATATTGAATGCCCAGCAGAATGAAATAGCTTAGCCATGTTTAGAGCAAGATAAAGAAAAGAAAACAATGAATCAACATGATTGATGGTAAATGGAGCAAAATCTAGACTGCAAAAGCAAGTAGTAACATTGAAAGTAATTATAAGGCAAAAAAGGAAACAGTGAAAGTAATTGAGATGGAAAAGAAAGACATTACCTGTACAAGTTGATCCTCATTTAGAGCTGTTAAACTAACTAAGATTGGAAACCGTCCAATAAATTCTGGAATAAGGCCGTAAGAAATAAGATCCCCACTTTCAACCTACCAATAACAAAAACAATTTCCTGTCATATTCAATAAAGTCCAATTTAAGAAGATTGAATTTGTACAGATACTATATCTTCTCTTTCAAAACCCACCGATTCCATTAAAGAAGATGTGACAACAGAATTAGTTGGTCCTCCAGTTCTCATGTTTGCACGTACTGGAGCTCCAAAGCCAATAGACGAATCTTGCCGTCTATAAAAAGCAGTAGTGGAAAGTCTTAACTTCTTCTGAATTTTACTCCATTAGAAACAAATAAGTACTTGGCCGGCAAGTCACCGAAGACTAATAGAATCATAAAATGGAGTCACCTTTCTGAAATGGTCTTTTCCAGATCAATGAAAGCTCCACCACATATAAAAAGGATATCTTTTGTATCTATCTGCAGAAAATACGAAACTTTTTAAGAGATGTCACAAGGAATTATGAGGTCCAGATGTTGACATCACCAGAGAGAGAAACCACTGGTGGTTCAAACCCAAAACTATGAGGTCCAGCGATTATTAAATCATGTAAGCTGTTTTAGTTATTGTCCACCCAGGACCATGGAGGAACCAAAGTATTGTGAAAAGGAAACTGGTTTAGATAGGGACTAGAAACTTATTTTTTCCCAGGAAGCTTTTAGATTTTCATGGTTGGATATAAGCCAAAGCGGACCAGCTTGTACACTAAGACGGATAATAGGATACTGGTGCAGCACATCCGTGGGCCATGAGACGCTTAACTTGCCGAGATGCCTTCTTTAGACAGGGATCATGTAACGCTAGCAACCAAGCTAGGGATAACTATTCTCGGTTATATATCTTATGCGTCTCTAAAATGTTCTAGAAGTATATAATACATTAAGGAGTCTCCTACAGTATAATTCCTAAGTCATAAAGGATAAATGGCCCGGCATCCACTTTCGAGCATTCTAAGCTCTCAATCAAAAGTCAAAGTGCATAAGGCCTCTCTTAGTAGTAATTAACCCCATCAATTAGATGCATTACTACTACTGAATCATAACTTTAGGTGAAAAAATTCTTCCCCTTAGCTTCGCAAGAGAACAGTATGGTCAAAGGCGTTTTATATTCAAAGGACTTCACAGAAATCCTGATAACCAAAAATTATTAATGCCTACCTGAATATTATCACCACGAGGATGCTTGCGAGCCCCCTTCTCAGGAACATTTACAATCTGCATTAGAAGAAGATATACGAGATCCATTTAAAAAAAAACTCACAACTGCTATGGTTCTCAAACTGATTTCTAAAAAATTTTATTTGAATATCCATTATAAACTATAAGAGTCGCGCAACCACCCTAAAACCTTATGCCACCATCCACCATAAAGCAAATAAAGTGAACAAAGTAGACTCACAGTTCCTTCGAGCATTTTTAACAGTGCTTGCTGAACACCCTCTCCAGATACATCTCGACTAATGTTTAAGCTCTCAGCCTGCACAAATGTTATAATAAATTATACGTGGAATAGCAAAACAATGTTGCTCAACAAGAAAGTGAAGAATTACAAGTACCTTCTTAGTTATCTTGTCAACTTCATCAATGTAGACAATCCCTTGTTGAGCCGCTTGGACATTAAACTCAGCCACCTAAAAAGAAATATTAGAATAGACGAGTCTAATTCGTCTTAGAGAAATGGCATATCAACCGGAAACACTACTCAAATTTTATAATATACTGCCATGTAAATATCAACTAAAACATGATTCCAGGGTATAGCAAGTTCTACCAAAACCATGAATAACTGTATTCTTTACTCTTCCGTCTATCTAATGTGAAGCATACAATGATACAATAAATAATTCAACATATTCAATCTTATCATGCTCTTCAAAAATAAATTAGATGTCTAACGGAAACTATCCATTCGAGAGTAGAAAATCAGCACCATGGTAGCGCTAAGCAGATTAAAGTATTAAACTACTGCAGGCCGTAAGGCAACATAGGATAATTTACAACATAGGAAATAGTTGAGAAATAAATATAATTCGTAACTAGCTATGAAACATACCATAAGTAGCTTATACAGTATCGATTCCACGTCTTCTCCTACATAACCAGCCTGCAAAAGTACATTTGTATAACTTAGTGTTGTCACAACACCGAGATACCTATTAGAAAGAGTCACGCAGCATCTTCACATTTCTAAGAAGATCAGGGGCCATGTAAACACTTCAGCACTGGTAAGTTACCTTTACTATCACTGCTGATTTCATAAATTAAATTCCCTATACCTGGAGCTTCTATAATATTTTGTGATTGTATAATGTTTCATAAATAAAAAATTGGAGTACTGGACTATGTTCAGAAATCACATATACAGAAAGAACTGGTCTAATAATAACGATATAGCACAATAATCTGTTCTGCAAATTCGATTAACTAAGAAAGAAAAGAAATTACTCACGTTTCTAAGGAAATAAGAGACACAAAATATGTGATATTAGAGAGCCACTTCATCACATGAGTTTCAATAACCTCAGAAACACGTATGAATCTCATATTATGTTTCAACTTATGTGCCAACACCATAAGTTCCCCACGGATCAGTGGAACAGAATGATTCTTCATCAAACAAGAGGAAAAAGAGATTTGAAAACCAACTTGCCTGGGTCAATGTTGTTGCATCTGCAATGACAAATGGGACATTGACAAAACGAGCTAATGTTTTTGCAAGTAACGTCTTCCCTGTCCTCAGAATAAATATTACAAATATGTAAGCCAGACTAATTATCTTAAACTTCGCATCGGCATTATACTCCAAGAACTACACCAACTTACATGAGAGATATCATAGAGCAAATTCCTCTGTCCTACTACAGTAAGAAATCAAGGATTATAAGGCAGAGATGCAATACCCGAGCCAGTTGGACCCATAAGTAGTACATTGCTTTTATCTAGCTCCACAAAATCTTCTTCTGGAGTTTCAGTCCCAGAGTTCCCGGATTCTGTAGCAGCCCTATGATAATTTTAAACATAAAATTGTAATTCAATAAATTATTAAGAAGGATCAAAAGAAAAAGTTCCTTAACTTCTATACCCAAAATGAGATCATCTCCTTGCATAAGTATTAGTCTATTATCACCCGAAGTAAGATATCAACACAAAATAAGCATGAAATACAAACATAAAGAGATTCTATAGGAGCCCAGAAGTTAGTAAATGCTCGAAAAGTTACCGTTTCTGCATAGAGGAATGATATATTCTTTTGTAGTGGTTATAAACAGCAACTGAAAGCACCTGGAACATGAAGGTTACAACATTCAATATCTTCTCTGATTGTTCTAAATCGTTCTGCCTAATATAACACCTGCAGATGCATACAAGCGCGGGCGCGCGCGCACACACACACACATATATATATATATTGAAAATCATTTTTTCTGATCAGAGAAATGGATAGGCAGATTCATGTAAATTACAAACCTTTTTTGCTCTTTCTTGCCCAATAACAAATTTATCAAGTCCTTTACAGATCTCTTTAGGTGTTGGTAAATCCTTCCCCAAATTCGATCCACCCCAACCATTCTTCTCACCAGAAGATCCGCCACCATCACCACCACCACCAGAACCAGAACCACCGGAACCGGATGGGCGTATGACATTGACACCAGGGGCGAATGGAGTACCTGGTGGACCTGGGGGAGAATGCACTGCTAATCCCTTTGGAGCAGGTGGACCTGGTGGTGGCCAATTCTCAGGCGGATCACCACTATATGACCTCAAAGTATCCCAAATTGAAACCCTAAGCCGATCACCACCAAACTCCATTTCATCTCCATTTTTCCCTTCCCCATCACTAAAACCAGTTGATTTCCTATCCAATTGCCCTTTTTTCTTAACCCTACCAATCTCAACAAAACTACCTTGTAAAGGTACAAACTTATGAGGACGAAAGTAATAAGCAGTTTTACAATTAGGGCATAAATTAACAGCTTGATAACTAGATTTATCACCACGATCAGAGAAAATTAAGTCCATTTGTTTAGAACAACGAGGACAATTGGCTTCAGCCCTAATCTTACGAGTTGAAAATTCACCTGAACCATTACTACCTCCTTCCCATTTATGACGCTCTTGTAAACCTATGAAAGATTCACGATGACGATAATTCCCAACATGTTGAGTGCAAATTAACCTCCGCGAAAACTTTGATGATCTGGGTTGTGATAAAGTTGCAAACTTTGATGTTAGAATCACTGTTTCTTTTAATTTTCTCAATCTGAAAATTCCAGACATGGCAATTTTTCTTCTTCTTCTTCAAATTCCAGATCAACTAATTGACATATATATTTGAGAGAAATATACAGAAAAAAAATTCACAGAAAAAGAAGGATAAATAGATCAGATTGAGTGCTTGAGATCCAGATATATATATATATATAGAGAGAGAGAGAGAGGGGTAAATTGATAAATATAGATTGGGATCTGATGAGATAAGATTCAGACTCTGTTTTTCTTCTAATGAATTTGTTCCATTTGTTTATATAAGTTTTTAGAGAGAGAAAGTGAGCGAAAATGTCGTCTCATAGTCTTTCTCTTTCTCTCTCTCTCTCTATTAAAATTTGGTCGTGTTTTGAAACGAACAACACTGAGTATTATCTTCTTTTTCATCACTGATGAGTAGTATTTTGTTAGGGAGATTTTATAGGGCCCCCTCATTTTTGTTAAAAGGCCCCCCTCAGTGATTATAAAGCAAGTAAAATAGTTCATGGGGAGGCCTTTTAACAAAATTGGGGAGGCCTTATAAAACTTCCCATTTTGTTAAACCATTAATGGAGTAGGTAGCACGTGAGTTGCATGTGACTTACAATTATTATCACACAATTAACCAGTTTGGCCTAATTCATACTATATGTAACCACTGGCGGACCCAGAAATTTTATGTTGTGGGGGCACTTTTATTTATTAAAAAAAATTTAAATTGTGCAAAAATCTCGATATGGCGTTTGACCGATAGATTTTGTCTCTTATACCTACACTCTCAACTTATTCGACTAGTGCTAACATGTGAGTTGTATTGACTATTGTCTTCATAAAAATAAATATTATTATATACATTTGAATTACTCAAAAAATAATGTGTAAATTTTATGTTAAAAGAATGAGAGTCCTTAATGTGCTGAAAAATGATTACCACATTTTACGTTCTTAAAGAAATTAAGAAGAGAGAGAGAACTGACTAAGTTAAAAGAAAATAGTCCGAAATATAATATTATATATATATATATATGTAGGAAAAATGAAAAAAAAAAAAGAAAAACGTAATAATAATATGAGAAAAATAGGCCTGACAAAGTTTGTGGGAAACAACATCGAATTCACAAAGGAAAAAGACTCATATATGAACTTATTTGTAAGTATGGAGTTATAAGGGAGAAATACAAGGATCAAATTATAATAAATCAAAAACTAGGGGCCACAAACAAATTAGCCATAAAAAACACACAAAGAAAAGGATTGTGGGACTCGAACTCATACATCTAACGCGTTCAACTTTCCCTCACTCCACCCGGCCAAGCACTACTCCCTCCGCATGTGTGTTACTTTATCTCTTTATACTCGTATAAATTCATTTAACTGAGAACCCTCTCCGGACCCGTGGGGGCACGTGCCCCCACGGGTCCCTACGTGGGTCCGCCCCTGTATGTAATTAAAATTTAATTGGATCAGGGTCATTATCTAATCATACGTTACAAAGTTCTACTTCCTAGAGAGAGAGAGAGAGAATCAAAGAAAATAGAGTTCTGGATGACAGTTTTTTCGCTAGTATCATGTTGTTTTTTTTTCGTCAAAAAAGCACATTGTGCAAAGGCAGTTGTTGTGGGGTAAAACAAGAAAAACTTTGTTAAAGAGTTTTAGAACATTCCCAATGCAACACTCAACAAGAACTCAACTAACCCAATGTGTCAAGTATGGATTGAATTTCTCTTTTCTAAGTGACACTATTGAGATCTTCTATTCAAAATACTTCTCCAACGTCCAACCAATCTAAATTCATAACTATTGATTAAACATCCACAAATGAGCGATAGAGAGATCCACTTTAGTGGAGCCCATGGAATCTAAGTGGTATTCTGGTCATATTATATTTAGTGTAACCGTGGCGAAGAAGCTAGAAATTGGAGTTGAGGTGGGTTGTTGATGATGTAAAATAGTGAAGATATTTGCAAACATACTTCGACACTCAAATAAGTTCAGTGTGCACGTTGAGATATCAATTGAATGCACAAGACAGGATTGGATTCCTCTTAGACCAAACATATTACGTTTATATAGATTTGGATGGCGGTGGACCGAGATTGTGTGATGGTAATAATCTGGCTTGATGATAGATACGTGGCATAGTCGTTACATAATAATCCTTGATCATGACAATATCTTCTTATATGATTGCCTACCGAGATTTGTATTTGAAAAACAAACCTTTAGCACCATCTGATCTTTCGCGTAGCTATCTTTATCTCGGGTAGAGCAGAATTCAAAGCGAACTTACTCCTGCCGACTTTTTTACTTTGATCAAAACAGAGCCCTCATTTGCTTCGAGGCTCAAGCTAGGATTCTATCATACTAGAAGGCTCGTGCTAACCTCTCAACAATACTAGTTGAAGTTGGATCCTGGTAGTTGAGTCCTTTCGGATCTAACCTCCTGAAGACCATTGAGGACTCGCTCGTGTGTATGCGAGACTTTCACACGTAACACTCGCGTCAATCTATTAGACTTTTTGGCCAGCCAAACCATTTAAGTTCTCTTTTTTGCCTTTTAACTATTCCCTTTTTATTTTTCCTTTTTGTGATGGTCTCTTGTTTTCTAAGGTGTTAAATTAAACTGTTCAACAAAAAAAACAAAAAAAAAAAGTAACGTGTTAAAATTTTAATGACGTAACGGATACGTAAAAGCTGCCCAATAACATTTTGACGTTATTCACAAATCACTTGACCACTCACTACCCAATCAAGATTCAGTTGCGTTATCACGTGACCCCACGACATTTCTTGTTGACCCCAAACACTATCATCCCACCCTATCACTTGCCCCAGGAAAAAAAGAAAAGAAAAAAAAAAAACAATACTTCAATTCAAAATTGAAGGTACATGATCCAGTTATTTTTTGGGGGTGGGGATGATGGTTTTTATCGGAGATGGTGATGGTCGCAGTGGAGGAAGAATATCAGGAGGATCGCCGGGCGCTTGCATACTGCCGACAAAAAAAAGAGCTGCTGGAAGATTTTTTTCACCCAAACCGCAGACATATTAAACATTATGAAAGTGAATTCGATCTAATCCAGACCTGGAATCGAAATCTGACTTAAACAAAACAAAGAAACATTATCTTAGTCAGATGAACTTTTTTTTTTTTGTTGAAGTTAGTCAGATGAACTTGGAAGAGGTTAAAATTATACACTGGCATATTATTGAGGGAAATATGTAAAGATACAAGTCATTTAGTTGAAATTCTGGTGCAACAGATGAGTGATATAAGCTTAGAGTAATGAATACTTCGATCAAATGAGGAATAGAAACTTCCGACCTAGTTATTCGATTAGACGATTAGTGGTCCTAATATAAACCTAATCAAACTAAGCATACCCATATCACATCTTCAATAATAATATCAAGATTAGCTTATAGAATATAAATTTTAGAAATTTATTTCAACACTTTACTGAAACAATTTACTCTGAAACTTTTTGGGCTTAACAGATTACTAAGTGGTCTATTCTGATCTTGTTTAGTGACGTAAATACTTAACTTACATGAGGGGAACCTGTCATGACCACCGAGTAAATCTGATTTTGCAGCCACAAGAGTTTCATTTCTTTTTCAGTAACATTTTCCTGAATTCGTCGTTAGATTTTGGGGTTTCGTCGGTGTCTTCTTTCTTGGGTTCATTCTTGCCCCAACCAAGGGGTTTGGCCAGATTTCTTGGAACTGCGAACGTGTTCTTGCCCTTTAGTTGGACATGGTTCCCCCGACTTGATTCTTCAGAACCTTCAGTAGACTTTTTCGCTTCGGATCCCTCCACTTCATTACCAGTATCAGTAGATGTTCCTTCTCTTTTATCTCCTGCAGAAATGAGGAACAAATGATAAGAAGAAAGAAGTAGACAATTTGTATTTGATTCACTAATTCAGTGAAGTGATTGCTGGCAGGCTTTCAACTCAAGTAGAAATTTGAGATGGTTATTTTCTTTTATTGATATAACTTTTTGAAGACACAGGCAAACACTAGATCGGATATAAGCTAGAATACTATCGAATCCCAAAAAATATATTAGCTTAGAAGTTTGAACCAAATCATTAACAAATACTAACTCGAAGATTGACCAATGTTACCTGGTAAGCCGAACACTCCGGTACGTGGTATGGGTACCGATAAGCTATGCGCTACCTTGCATGTATCTGGTAAGCTAGGGTATACCTCTTCGGTACGCTATTTTAGGGTCGGTACATTTTGAACTATTTTTACTAGACAATAAATACTCTCTGTGATGCATGGAATAGATACACCTCTCAATCATTTTATCTCTATAAAACGTAAAATTCATAACTTGTTAGACAAAAAAACTATTAGTTAACTTGCAGATTTTCACAAAAAAAATTGGGTTAGTTAAGGCTGGACTCTGGAGATTATGGCGGGGCCGGTGGGCTAAAGTTGGGGTACCGGAGAGCGAACCCACCCAGAAAGGGTATGGGGAAGTAGATGATTATCTGGCAACTCTGAGATTGACTAGTTTTCAGATTCCAAGGAAAAGACTTAGGTGTTGTTTATACATACCTTGCTCCTTTGTGTTTCTTCCAGAGGATTCTTTATTTTTATTACGTTCTGGATTGGATCGTACAATGCTCACTTTCTTTCCTAGCAGGATCTTCTTGTTTTTTGCTACAGCTGCTGTGAGTTTCTCAGCATCGGTGAAATCTACATAAGCCAATCCCTATCGAAATGTAGAATTGTCAATTAGTCGACAGAATCAGGGTTTAAAGATGAACACTTAATATTTTAACTAAAAGAGTATCGTTCATACACAATAAATATTAACAAAATGAAGTCCAAAGAGAAACCAGGTGAATAGCCATCTAGGTAAGTGCTGCAATGATCTTACAAGCTCACCATTTTGTACTCCATCAAAATATTCGATAAGAATTCCCAAGGTCCACATAGTAGTCTACTAGACATGCGAAAAGGGATCTTCCTTGTTCTCGTCAAGTTTACTAGATTATCTCTAAGACTCTAACAAGGATATAATAGAAGTCCGTTATGCGAAATATGTAGAAAATGTCTGATACTACACAATAATTTTCCATTTAGCACCTGCTAAATTTTAAAGGTGGTTATAAATAACTTAGCCGGAAATGGTGAAAAATGACGAAGTCCGTCTAAGGGCATTACTCCATTTAACTTGAAAAGGTGGTATATATTTGCTAAAATAGTACAGGACCTATTACTGTAAAGTAATGGGAGGGCAATAATATACATCGTAGTTTAGAGAGAGATGGGATACCCTTGATTTCCCGGTGAATCTATCCTTAAGTACACGTATAGCGGTTAATCCACCAACATCATTGAAGAACTTGCGCAAGTGGTCATCAGTTACCTGAGCAAGATGTTATTTATCATTAAAATATGATCATCAACTGAATAGCAGGCATGTTTATGAAGTGATGAGCAACTTGCCTGAAAACTAAGGTTTGAAATAAAGGCTGTGCATTGGTCTTTGTACATTTCCTTGTTTTTAGAGTGTTTGATTTTTTGCTCATTTGAAGTTTCCTCTTTGTCAGTCTTGGAATGGGTCGAACCTACATTATTGTCTTCTACTAACTTCTGAGTTATTTCTGTTCCAGAAGCTTGTGTTGGCTTGTCAGCTACACCTTTATGCCGCTTTGGTGTGGGATGTTCTTCAGTTGAGGCTGTACCAGATTTCCTCTTTTGAGAAGTTTTCTTAGTAGGATTTTCGTCTTTCTTTGGTACCGACTCAGAGACTCCTTTCGACTCCTGCTGCAAGTTAAATAGATGGAGCTCTTCCAGACGTGGTGTCACCTAAAAAAAGACAAAGAGAGACAAAATTCAAAGGGGGTATCAAAGAAAGTTTGCCAAGAGAGTTTGCCTGTTATTTGGATTTTTCCGACAACTTGTAAGCTTTACATTCATTTTGACATGCCCCTAAGACCACGTGTATAATTGAGATAATCCCCACGGAGCGCTCAACCTTTACTGACTCGCATAATATGAGATCTACTACAAGAAATGATTAGACAATGCTCAGTTTTCCATGTGACAGGTTAGGGTGCATGCAGAACATTTTGAGGTTCCCCACTTCTTTATTTTCCTCAATCTTGGATATTCTAACGTTGTGAGGATGAATCATTGTCATAACTTGGTCAAATATACTTAAATATAAACAAGATTACAACCGTCTAATTCATCAAATCAGTAGATATCGCATACAAAATTGTAGCCCCACTTGATCGATACTACAGAATAGATCATTCAATTACTAGATAAGGAAAAAAGGGATTTCTTTTACCATATAATGATTTTGCAACCTAATATGTACGGTACCCATTAGATGTCCTCGTAATGCCCCTTTCGAAAAGAAAAATGCATGATGTCTCCAAAAGTCGTAATTCTGTCAACACAGGCTTCTCAAGCAAGCGAGCCCGATGTGTCATACAGAACGCCATGAACTTCTACATATACTCAAAGCCCACCTGTGCTGATGTTTATTTAGTACTATCATCCACATATTTGACCAAATAAGGTTTGAATATCAGTAGTTTTGACTTTTGAACATGGTTACATCAATATACAGTTGGGTTATATGATTGCAGTACCACAAATGCTTGTACATGATGGTGAATAGTCGGTAAACTCAACGCTAGCTAAATTGGAAAAGCAAAACAATAAACTATGAATTCCAACTCCACAGTCAGAAAATATACCTTCTTTACAGCATGGTCGTAATCTTCCAAAGTCCCAAATTCCCTCTCAAAGCGTAACCAAGAACGGCAGATGACCTGAATGATTCTGTGCTTTAGAGTAGGAAGGTATCATCAAATACATGGTATGGTAAATTCAGCCCTAGAAGCACTAATTTGGTATCTTTGACTGCTTTTTAAATGTCTAAAGCATAGTTTGGAACTTGTTACTTCTAAAATTACTTTTATGATTTTTTCAGTTGGGTTAGACCCAAACAAATAGCAGATTGCGTTCCCGTATAGTTTAGTCGACAAAGCATAGTTTTAAATATTCATATAATCGGAAGTTATCTATCAAAGATTGTACGATATACTTCTACATAATCAAATTCTTGTATGTGATTATCCAAACATGTAGAAGAGTCTCATGTAACAAAAGGGTATAAGAGCAAGAGCTACGAAATAAAGAATAGAAAAGAAATATTCTAAGTGATTAAGAACGTACTTCCGAGCCTGTTCCGACGAACCTTTTGCTGTAGCATCGCTTATAAATAGATCGAGCTGCATCAAGATGTCCTGCTTGAATTTCCATTTTTATGTAGTGCTCCCAGGCTTCTAACATTGAACCGCTGCACAAGCAAACATCAAAATGACCAAGGAAACAAATGAAAAAAAATCAGTTGCTACTTCTCTTTCTCCTGATCAACATCAGGAAACTGAGAGAATGAAAATAACATCATGTTGTAAAACCTAATCTTGAGCAAGCTTTCCCAAACTCCACGAGCTGCAACCAAATCTTTCCCAAGCTCCAACTCTAAACGAGCCCAGTAAGCATACAAAAACAATAAAGCCTCTGTATTCTTTAGGTTTGGAGACAGGTACTCTGCAGCATACTGAGGGAGACACGAGCCGTTAGAAACATAGAGGAGCAAACAACAATTAAAAAACGCAATACAGAGAAGCAAATTAAACTGGCAGCATCTCATTGTGCCTCCCCCTAGGGCAAAAATTGCATAGAAAAGAGATACCATAGATTGCAGGACTATGAAAGAACATATAGACAAAAAAACACATTGATAATAGATTTGGCAGGAGCCTCTCCCAAACTATATCTTTCTTTTGACCATTACATCTAAAATTGACAATAAGTGAAGTCTTCTTTGGTTACGAGGATGCGTTCCACTTTTACCTTAAATAGGTAAAGGATGTTATGATGGATATCAAGTAATTACGTTCACCATTACACTTATCCGAATAAGGGGATATGTAACCTTGTTAAGGAAGAAAAAAAGTACTTTCCTAACAAGGCTATGAAACAATCTCAAGGCAGTTACAGCTTCCTCGCATTTCTGTGCTCATGGAATCTATGAAAGATCTACATTTGATTGATAACGGGCACAGTTTAGGCACCAACAGACCTTTTTCACATCGTCTTGTCAAATATAATAATATAAATGAGAAATAACCAGCAAAAAAAAGGAGCACTATAACAACTTACAAGAATACTCCAACCACATGTAGCAAAAATAAGGAATATATTGGTATTTTCAGTGAAAAATAGGACAGCAATGGTAAATACATCGACCATATTTGTGGCACATGTTAAAATGGTGGAAAAGAGTGATCTTTGGAAAATGATCACAAGCTTGAAGTAAATAAATTTTGAGCAGGTCACTAAACAATACAGGAAAAGCAGGTTAGAGGAGTGCATTGTAAAATAAACGGAAAACGAACCTTAAATGTATCTCTTATAACATCGTAGTTCAAGCTACCCTCTGTCGAACCAGCTAGAGAAAACCTCCGTCTTAATCCATCAAGCCGAGTAAGGAACAAATCTAGATGCTGAAGGAAAGTGCCCCATGTTAGTACTATATTTTTTCAGACGCAACACTAGGATCAAGTGATACTTGGAAACTTCAGATAAGCTAAGACAACAAACACATAGCACCTAAACAACCTCACATACTCACCCACGGATGACCAGATCCCAAATTCCTCCGACCTCCCAAACATTCATACCAACAATAAATGAAGGTGACAAATAAAATAATTGAATTTAACCAATATAATGTGGATACATCTTTTTTAGAAATTTTTCCATGTTAGATACTATCTACTAACACTGCAGTCACTTAATGGGCATTATATGAGATTTTGTATGTACATCTTGTTTCAACTTGCATGCAGTCGTGTTAGACCATCATATACTACTCTAAGTTAATGTTTTTCTAGTATAATCCTATAATGTAGCAACGTTTACTAAAAGTAATAAATCAGAAGTAAATGACTAAAAATGAAGGACATCCTACCTAAGACAAGAAAATGTACATGTGTAGCCATAATCTTGTACTGGCATTTTTCCTTCCGCATAATGTGACACCTTGTACTGATTTCATATACCGACACCGTGCTTCTGTTCATATTACATAGGATATCACCATCTTGAAGGGAAAGCTAATTAAACTTTTTAACACCCCAATAAACCCATGGTATAACTTAAAACCAAGTAAGCACTTTTTAACGTCCCAATAAACCCATAGCTCATGGTATAAATTAAAACCAAGTACGTTAACTTACTTGGCTTAGTATATTATGTCCTCTGATCTCCTTTTAATACTAACGAATGAGTTAGCTGAACACGTACGAGCAAACATATTTGAGGAAGTCTATTCAACCTAATTGACTCATTCAATTTGCAATGATGATGGAACCCCAATGCCATTCTCTTTTATTTTTCTTAGTTTTTCCCATTACATTTACCGTGTATAATCTCAATTTTCTACCATTATTTCGGAAAAATGGAAGTGGTCAAATTTTATAAATTATTACACAAAATGTCCATATTGAGCACGCTATAATGATAATGATATTCCTATCATCAATTGATAAAGTAGTCAGAAGTCTATTATCTACTCTATCGAAACAGACTCTAGGGGCACATCAAAAAGGAGCACTGAAGTTAATGGGCCATAAATGTGAAAAGCATAATTTTTACAAAATTAACGTTACCTCCTCATAACTTGAAAATGGATATTGCAGCGACCGCTCAAATACCTGAAATTAAGAAGTATCATGGAACAATTAAAACACCGCTGCCTGAAACTAATAGAGAATGTAAATCTGCATCTCCTAAGCAAACTGCTATCTAGGAAAAGAAAGCATGACAGAGAAGAAAATACGTATAAGCAACCAAAAGATATCCAGGAGCTATTGATTGAACAGACAAAGTATAGACTACTGGTTTTCTAAAACTGGGCTGGAGCAGTTCTTCTCCATCTAAAACTCTGTTGAACCAAACCATATCTTATCCTTATCGTGGTTGGTGAAACCAGATAATAACCAAGTTAAGATAACTATGCCTTTGTTACTACTTCAATAACTAGGGGCCCCACTAGTCTGGCCAGTACGGTCCACTTGGCACGTAATGACAAAAAGAACAAATACCTTCAAGAAGACAGGAAGTACACAATACAGAGTTCTACAAGTTCAAATACAGATTTAGGAATGAACCTTTTACGAGAGTAATCTCAAAGGATATTTAGGAAAAGCAAATTTGAATGTTATTTCAAGACTACTAATGAACCTAGATGCTTGTCTGCTTCCCTGGTACCATCATTCAGACCTGTACAATTACAGGTCTTGGCAGAAAGTTTCCACCATGTCATTTAAAAGCTAGCTGATTTTCATTTGCTGGGTAGGTCTGTAACGTGTTAGCTTTCTAAATGTTTTTATTTGGACCGCAAATTATGTTTAACTTGCAACTGACTACATGGAAGTCAACCTCTCAACATACGTTATCTACAGTCTGACAAACTGCTGAACCCTCTTCTAAGGTGCAACACACAATCCTGACATCCTAGATCCTCTTTGACACCCATTAGTCTTACAAATGAAAGAAATAGTGTGGACATGATTCAAACATTCTGAATACAGACGAATGCCAAAAGGACTTGGATGGAGGTAATAAGGAACAAACTGAATGTTGAGGAGCAGAAATAGATGTCTCGTCGGGTAAAGGTAAGACCTTAAAGCATAGCTGAATAGTGAAACCCCGTAATCAAAAGGGGCTTGAGAATAAATAGAAGTTACAGCAAAACGTGCCATCAAGTGCTTCCATATGTAAAAAAAAAGTTGAGGCACTTCATAAGCTAACGTCTTGAAAATTAATTGCCAACTAAATGAAAATAAAACTTCTACAAGAGAATGAGAGACGATAACGAAAACATACAGCAGACAATTCTTTCTCCAAAGCATGATTACGTTCCAAAGCAAGCAAGTACCGCACCCAGAGCTCTCCAGTCCAGGGACAGTTTCTAGTTGCCCTCGAATGAACACTGACAACTATTTTGGGGATCTGAAATGAAATAGTAGGTAATGATTCTCATTAGCCGAAATTTACTCTATTGAAACTAATCTGAGATAAGATAAGGGGGTAAACCTTCAAAGTTTGCTCCAAGTAGCGAGTATAATCGAGCCATAGGTCACTTGATATAGGAAACTCAGTGACAGCACGTTCATACAGTACTTGAACACGCGACGGGTCCCCAGAAGATTGTTCAAATTTTAAGTAGGTCTGCAACACCATAACAAATCTCATTTGAAAAGGCACAAAACAGTGCATCCAATATGCAGGAAAGATAGAAATACTATTCCTCTTTGGTATAACTGAAGACGGAATAGGACTAAAACTGACCTAATTCTAGTACCAAACATAATAAATATTGAGCAAGAAGAAATGATACAAAACTGAATAGATAACAGATGTATGAGAATGCTAGTTGAGAGTATTTAAAGCCGCCTAGATAGTACATACAATTTTCCAATTTTGTAAGGTG
This sequence comes from Eschscholzia californica, assembly GCF_041429995.1. NCBI lineage: Eukaryota > Viridiplantae > Streptophyta > Magnoliopsida > Ranunculales > Papaveraceae > Eschscholzia > Eschscholzia californica. Next base: position 48,232,666 of record NW_028238472.1, read on the forward strand.
TAGGCAACAGAAACATTCAGTGTTTCACGTTGACATCCCATCATTATATGCTAGTACAATTATAACCTTAATCATCCCTCAAACTATAAATAAATTTTGAAGTTCTCAATTTTCTAAATATTCTTGAGAACTTAAAAGGCTAAGATATTTTTTTTTATTAAAAAGCTTAGAGAAGAAAGAGGGAGGCAACAGTTAATTGATTCATATACGGAAAAAATGTCAGAGACTTAACTGGCCTAAATCAAGTGACGTGTCAAGGTAATGTAAAGAGCCTTTTTAACTAAAATGAAGAATAGAAACTAAGATTGTTTTAAATCGGCATTGATGGCAAATATTCTCATAACAATTACCTAACGGCCTAGGGCACTTTCTTTTAACAACATCGAATTTTTCATCCCTAGTACTACAAAATAGTAACTAAGGCATTTATCAGATAATGAGAAGTCAAAGAACCATACCATAAAACATTGAAGCTTCTCTACTTCAGATGCATCCAGCCTAGAGATAAGTTCCTCATGAACGGACCGTGCATTATACATCTCCATGGCTTTTTGGTACGCTGAAACAACATGAGAAGGAATTCCATCGAAATCGCTCGCATTAGTTTCTAGAGTATTTCCTTGTTCAGCCTCCCAAGCTTTGTAGGCAAGAAGAGTTGACCTTGAATCCGCAAGGGGGACAGACAATTGACGATGGAATATACTTCGAATACGTTGTACCTGCTTATCTTTTCCCTGTAACACATTCAGAAATTACTTCATATCAACACCAAAAGTCACAGATTTGTCCATTTCACTACTTTGTGGACCTAAGAGATCATTACAAAGTCATATCTTGTTCCTTTTTACAATACAAAGTAATAGTGTGTGACAACAGCCTTTGGAAAACGAAACTCAAAAACAAATCCTTCTAGGTTTAAGTCTTTATATGCAATGTTCTTTCAAGTCTATATATGTTCAAATTAAAAACCTTAGAACACAACAATCTTAGGAAGGAGAGGAGGAATATAAGAAAAAATGAAATGCTGATTTAGATTTTTCCCTAATGATTTATTGTCGCCAAACAACAAGACTCTTTTTACCCTGTTGTCTTCCTTTCCATCATATCATCATACGGAAGCCATCACCATTAAGCTAAAAAAGATATAGGGTTCCTCCCAGTTGATCTAGATTCAATAGTCAACGTCGCTAAAGATAAAGTTGTCTCTACATATAAAACAAGCGAAAAAAAACCCTGTTAAAGGTTCATTAATCTCCTAAGTCATAGATGTAATTAGATAGTTCACAATAACAAACATGTAGCAAGTGTTTAAGGATGCATGCCCAAATTATCCACCTTTATATACACACATATTCATAGGTGACATTAGAATTTGATTTCGCATTGGAATACAAACGTCAGGAACAAGTTCAACAATTCTAGTATATTGTTTACCACATTGGCATTCATGCTACTGTATTTCCAAAAGCAAAGAAAGTAACAACATTTTTCACAAGAATGCTAAAATGAGAGAAAGAGACTTAAGTATTAGATAACTGGCGCAAATCAACTAGATGAAGAAGTAACTTTACTGATTGAAGACTCCTCATGCCGTAGTAAACTATGAGTACGACCCTGAACCTTAAAAGCAAGTCTAACCTCATTATCACTCTGATGAATGGTACGTAACATGGACTGCTCGAATTCTATATATGCTTCCCAGATCCTGTTTCCTTCCGCAACATGTAAACCAGCAGCAGTAAGAGCACGCTCAAATAAGTCCCTCATCTTTGATATACCATCCGGTGAATAGTTAAGGACTGATGGATCGTGCTCTTTAACAAAGTTTAGATAGTCACGCCAAAGAGACACGGACTGCAGAAGAAAGAATCAAAAGCATGTTAAATGTTATTTGTTTTTTTTTCAAGAGTGAATTAATGACTAATTTGCAGTTTTTTGTAGAAGTCACCCCAATAGCAACTAAAAATCTTCAAATCTAATTGAAATTACTTTTCTCGAGGTCGAAACTCGTACAACTAAACTTTTGCATAAACAGCTATTACTCAAATCAAGCTCGTATTGGGTGGTTTTCTTTTAAACAGATAAAGATGTATTGCAGAAGACTACAGCAAGAAAATGTAAGATGCGTGGGCGAGATGAAATGAAGAACGCAGCAAGGTGGTCCACTTTAATTTTGACAAGCAAAACTTACCAAGTATTCCTGCACCCCTCGCTCGTAAAGCTTCTCGATTTCTACTAAAGCCTCGCTTCTGCAAAATTGATAAAACAACAAATTGAACTACAATTCTCAAAATATTAATCAGTGACATGACTATATCATACCCATTCGTGCTATTCTCGTAACCTGGTAGATATCTAACATTTTAAATGCAAACCAAAACAACAACCGCAAATCAATATTAGATATAAGCTTACAGGAACATGGGTATATATCGCTTGAATTAGAGAATAATACTCGGACAATGAAATCGATGGATTCGAAACAAATTTAAGCATAGCTAGCTCATAAAGTATAAAGATATTCAATGTGAAATCACAACTAACACAAACTCAAAATAAATTTACCCAGTTGCTAGTGAAGCTTCATCTTTCGCCCATTCACTCCACATAGTAGGAGTTAAAGGGAAAATTGCATTCATTGATTCTCTAGCTTGACGAAGCTTTTCAATGTCCCCTAATTTTCTCAGAGATTTTATATACTGAAATCAAAACCAAAATGAGTTAAATAAAAGCAAAAGAATTACAAAACTTTCTTCTGTGTTTCAAATTCGGAGATTGTTAAAAAGTATTACTTGAATGTGAGAGTCATAACTTGAAGGATTTTCAGCAACTTCTTTTTCTAGGGCTTCAAGACGGAGGTCTTCCTCAGCGTCCTCATCGGAGTCAGAATCAGAAGAACTACTAGGGTTTTGATTGTTTAGATTAGTTGATTCTCCTCCATTTTTCATTTCTTCTAGGGTTTCTAATTCGTTACCGGAATTTTCCGCCATGAAAAGTTCAGTTGTAGTTAGAGCAGAAGATAGTTCACTTGAGAAAGTTGACGCTAGTCCGCGAACGCCATTAACGCTTTGCTTCTCCGGGTAGGGAAAAGGCCCCCGAGCCCAGATCCGCCCACAAACCGCCCGAGTCCGATGTGACCGTGGCCCGAGACGGGCACTACCCGTCGAGACTGTCAAATTTAGTCCGGTGGGCACGGACAGAGGCTCTAACCCGCATCCCGCCCAAATGGTTGTTTCGGAAAAAACTGAAATTTTGTCCTTGAGAGTTAAATCAATCTGTCAGACACTTACAGACTAAAACGGTGAGTTAAGCACAAATTGGAACCAAAACAGAATTAACCTAAAAAATTAAACACTGGATTTTTTCTAACAAGCACTCATTGACCTTTGTATTCAAAAATCAACTGGTGGAGTAGAAATTTTTATGAAAATCAATTGGGAAGAACTGTTGTTGAATATTTTCTACGTGAAAGAAAAAAGATAGAAGATAACATTCACAATTTGGGTGCTTATAAAGAACTCGAGTCAATATTCATTGACCATAGTCAAACTAATAAATTGTTTGCTTATAGCACAAAGATTCGTGTTTTTAGCAACACCCACTCATTTTTATGAGATAAAGGTTTTGGTTGATTAGATGTGACTTAGCGGGCAATCTCCTTTTGAGTCTAAAATCAACTTATTTCTTTTTTCATCTTTCCCCTCCGACCACCACCGTCACGATTTCTCTCTCCGTTGTCTCTTTCTCTATCTTTTTGAGACCAGATTATCAATCTAGTTTGGAAGATTTTTCCTGAACTGCAGAAAATGGTCATCGGCTGAAAAGATTTTAATCTAAAAATTAGAATTTGATATTCTTGTCATCTATGCCGGTTTCGTTCGAAATCTAAAAATTCCGTTTTAGTCAAACTAATGCCACAACCATTTAATACGACATAGGCTTAAAGACGTACACGACAGAAGCTCAAAGATGTAGCAAATATGTCATGCAGGAACTCATGGCTGAAAACAATCTTTAAAATTTGTCTACAACTTCGAGACATCCGAAATGAATTTTAAAACATACAGACTTAGTCAATCTGTGTGATTCTTGTTTTTAGTCTAAATATTTAATTGAATTTTAGCTCCTATTTTTCCTCGACCACTGTACCATTACCACTTTTGACACCCACATACCACCCATTGTCAGGGGCATAGCTATAGGTGGGCTAAACCGGGCTAAGCCGGGACAGCCCGAGTCTTCTCACCTGTAACTTCTATCTTGTATTGACTTTTTTACAATGTAACCCGAGTCTTCCCACCTAACTTCTACTTTGCGTTGAGGAGATGTCTTATATTAACATCCATAACTATTAACATCAACAACTATAACACAAATAAAATTCTTCACTATTTTAAAGTTTAATTCTTGTGTATATTTTTTTTATACCTAGTTCTAGGGGTGGGAATCGGTCCGGACCGGTCGGTACCGGACTCTAACTTCATCGAACCGGTCGACTCGGACATAAACTGTTGGTGACCACCTATTTACTCGGGCGGACTCGGACGGTCACTCTCAAGAATTCTTTGTCCATTGACCGTCCAAGACCGTTTATTTTACCGGTCCAGTCGGACATCGGACGGTCTCGGTCCGGACTTTCCAATAAATGTACTTGATTCAGAACTTTATTTGTATTACTACAAACAAAATTTCTTACAAATGAAGATGTTTAGCCAAGAAATCAAAAGTAAATATAAAAAAGAAAAAAAATAGTCGATCATCATTTGACAAGATATAATTAAGCCATGCACTAATGTTTGGTTTTCCAGAGGACTATATGACTATAGCCAACGATCACCATATATTCGTATGTCTATAAAATTCAACGGTCAACTTCTAAAAATGAGGACAGTTTAGTCGGTCAACCTATTCGGTCACTCGTACCGGTCGATTAGCGGTCGGTCCTTCGACATAAAATTTTGACCGTGACCGTCCGCCAATTCTTTCGGGCCGGTCGGACACTGACCGTTATGACCATCGGGTGTCCATGAACACTTTTTATCTCGGTCGAACGGATCGGATAGCGGTCTTCCTGATCTTTTTCCCACCCCTACCTAGTTCCCTTACTAGGGATAAAGTTCTTTACTATTTTCTCAATCATTATTTCAAAATATAAATGTTAAAATGTGAACTAGCACTACCTCTGCCAATTGTTTCAATCTTCTTCTCTCTCTCTCCCTCTCAACTCTCTCTCACTGATCTCTAACTCTCTCCTTTAGTTTCTAAAACATAAATTCTCTAAAAAAATGTACAGGGAAAATATACACATCAAATACACCAAATTTCTTAATATTAATTAAGCCATTAAAATACAATGATCAAATTAAAGAAGAAAATTAGTAACATTCATTAGACCTAATAAACCTTCCCAACTTAACTATAAGCTCATATTTACTTCTTCATCTCAGCCTTAGAAGCCTTAATTTCTTCACCACCACCATTACTACTACCAGAAGAAGAAGAATCCTCCACAATATTCACCAATCTGGGTTGTTTCTTCTCTTCTGCTACTTTCTCAATCATTATTTTCAATACCCCATTCTCTAAATTAGCTTTAATTGAATCCAAATTAGCATTTGAAGGAAGTCTAAATTGTCTCCAGAACTTTCCAGAAGTTCTTTCCACTCTATGCCATTTCTCTCCTTCAATAGTACTAGCTTCTTCACTCTTTCTCTCTCCACTTATTCTTAATACCCTCTTTTCTTCTATCTCTATCTTTATATCTTCCTTTTTCATCCCTGCAAAAACAGAATAAACAGCTAAGTTTTAGGGTTTCAAGAATTAGACAAATTAATTAATGGCTAGTTCTTTAAGGCTAGGTTTTAAGGATACGAACCAGGAATGTCGAGCGTAATAATGTGAGAACGAGGGGTTTCTTTCCAATCAGCACGAGCTAAAGCCAATGGCTCTAATACTAGGTCTCTGTTAGGAACAGAGAGAGGGGTTTGTTCAAGAATTCGAAATGGATCAAGATCTGTGGTAAAAGGCATTTGCATCATATCCCATAAACTTCTGCTATATGGGATTAACCCTTTAGCTGATGGAAGTATTGCTGACATGAAAATCAAACCAAATAAACCAGAGATCAAAACTGATGATGATATTTTCATTGTGTGAGAAGGATTGAAGATTTTCTTTGGTATAAGAAGATAGTAGGAAAATATTGATAATGAGTGAGAGAGTGATTTGTTAGATGAAAGTCTGAATGCGTTGATTTTAGTGAGAGAAAGAGGGGAAGAGGATGGTTAATTTATAGGTTGATGGTGGTGGTTTCTAGAGAGAGAGAGAGAGTGTGTGTGATTGTTTGTAGAAGAGTCTCGATTGTAGTAGATGGCGCGAGAGAGAGAGAGGAGATAGTGACGTGTCTCTTTCATCTGGATCGTTAGATGGAACTGTTTCGTGTGCTTTTGACGTAACTTTTCATCATTTTTACGTGTTTCAATTGATCTTGACCGTCCGCTACATTTTCTGTAGTAAAAAATCTCTGAAAATTTAAAGAATATTATTAAATATCTAATGTTGTATAATAAAGCGTTATTTTTCAAATAGTCCCCAATTTTGTGATCAGTTTCCTCTTTAGACCCCTACTTTGTCGAAATTATCTAGATGACCCCCTTTTTCACTTACCATTATAACATCGTTAATCAGTTAACATTTCTCTCTCTTCCATCTCATCACCGCTCTCTGCTTAGCCCAAAATGGCTTAAGGAGAGAAAGGTTCTTTTAGGTACTCCCCGAAATAGATCCAGGGGAGATGGGTGAGGCATGTAGCTTAGAGGATGTACATGGCTATGAACCACAATGTGAACCCCTCCTCACACACAACCAGCCCAAAAGAGGAAAACATTTTCTGTACCTCTGGGGTAGAAAAATAATGATCGGGATTTCTAAAAAGATTCAAGATCTCTTTGAATATTTTCTGTCTCCCTTCTTAACACTCTTCATGCGAAGAAAGATCCAAGGGGTGCTAACAAAGTCCGTACTTTACAACCATCCTATTCATGACTAAACGAAATGATGAAGTACATATTACGAATACCTTGACTCATGTTATAAGATTATTATTTCTGGTAATCACATTTTTCTTCCGTGTATGAAACATGCCTTTGAGGCATTAACATCAATCTTGACTTTGAAAACCGTGGTATCGAAGAAACTGTTAAATAACTAAAAGCAACTTAACAAATTAGCAAGTTAAATGAGCCTCCCATTCATTTCATCCACAAAAATTATGAAGCAATAGTACTAATCACAACTGTTTCAAGATTCTTTCCTCTCGAATCTTCAAAAAATGGGTTTGATCATAAAAGAATATACAGAATAAGGATATTTGTATGAACACCAATAGAGACTTCTTGACAACATCTCTCAGTAATTCTCTTCCTTTTCATCTCTTCCATCTGTTTTATGTTTTCCTTGCCTTCGTCGGAAATTCTTCGTTTATATGTGATCGAATTGTGTTCCCTTGTTTGATCTGCTTAGGAACAAGAAAAAACATAGCAGTGATTTGCTTATTATCAGTTTTACGAACCAAATTATCTAGGAAATGTGAAAGTAAGATAAAAACCGATACAATAGTTACCTGAACTCTGTTATTTCGAGGCCTTCTAGTTTTCCAGCAAAAAATTCCATTACACCGACCTGTACTGCTCCCTGATTCATAACCCCTGTGAAACACCACAAAGATACATCATCTCGTCGATCTATATACATATGTACGAGTCTATGTGTGTGTGTGTGTGTGTGTGTGTGTGTGTGTGAAGCACAAGCAAACATGATTCTACAGATAACAAAGTAGTTGTCTCCTAAGTCCTATGCAAGGAAAACAGATGCACTTAACACGTTTGGATCACGAAAGAACAATTTCCACTTGTGAATCAAGTAAACTGGGCATCTTCATAACTTCCCTAAAAATTTAAGCTAACCCAATCAACTCGAATAACAGAAAAAGATAAGATCAGTTAAGACAATCGAGTTCTGTTTCATCGTCATTTAATGCATGAGATCAAAAGATTAGAATTTTAGGTACTTATAGAGAAAAGGTGCATCCTTTTGTGCAATTTTATCAAGGTTTTGTGCAAAGTAAGGCAAATGTATGATGCTTTTATTAGGGATATAAATCAAGAGAAAGAGAGACAGAGGAGACGAATAAACACTCACCGATTATCTTTTTTGAGACTGACATCGATGCTGCTGTTGTGCAATAAGCTTGGGGACATAGGGTAACGACCAAATCTAAGATCAGATTGTTCCTTCTGGAAACGCTTTCCAGCATGAAGTTCATGATTCAGCTCTTCATCCCAGTTCTGAGAGGCTACCTTCTTACCAGTTGTTCTTGGTGTGTTGCTTCGAACATAGAGACTGTCTTGTGGGAGCACTTGATTTCCTTCTGGTTTCGGGCGGCTCAGAGATTCTGTATTTCCCTTATCTGCAGCCAACGACCAAGCACTTTCCATCCTCTGTTCTTCAATAATGGTATGTGTGTTCTGTGGAGCTGCTTCTTGTTTCCCTTCTTTTCTGATTTCCTCTTCCTTAATTGCAACTGAGAAACTAGACTGTTTAAGAACTCTTATAAGCTTACTTTCCAAACCATTGATACTATCTTCTGGTAATTCGTGCGTTCTCTGGAGTGGGTCTAGAGGTGAATAACTGTTTATCAAGTCACGTAAATCATGTTCTCGTTCACTCATCATGTTCTCAGGAGCTGGTTCTATACATGCCTCCCTATATGGTGCTAACTCTAGTTTGACCTCCACGTTGTATTTTAAAACAATTTCAAATGAATTAGTAATACTACTTAGAAATCTCTCGGCTCGTGATTTGACATCTCCATCATTGAATAAAATCGAAGCAATCAGAACACCTACAAAACGGAGCAAAACTAGTTAGTAAGATGGCAGCGAGCAGAGAATTCTAAACATGTCTTGTGAGCTAAACAATGATAAGTTAAGGGAAACAAAATAAAAGAAATGCAAGTTCAATCCAGAACTAAGAAAAGCATTTCACATTGTAAAGAAGTAGAACTTAAGCGATTCTTCAAAATCCCATAAATCTTTATTATTCGCTTATTCCTAGAAGTCACAGCAGTAGGCCATAGAATCACGAAAAGAACTAGGATTTATTTACCTTTAGTTTTTAAGATCGATACAAGAGTCCCATGGTCATGAAGCAACTGCCTCAATGTCTTTGAATGACATTTATCGATACATCTTTCCCATATCTCATCCAACCTCTCTTGGCTTATTTGTTTAACGACACTACTCTCAGCTATAACATTGTCATCTCCTTCAAAGAATTGGCTGCACGAGGAATTCGCATCAAAATTACGATTTTCAACTTTTGACAGTTGATCAGGGAACGGGATTGAAGGCTCAGATTCTGCTTTATGCGTCGAAGATGAAGAAGTTGATTTCTGTGGAATATGCACAGAATCTTGTGTCCTTTTGTAAGAAGAAAATTCCCTTGAAGTACTTGATTCATTTTCCTCTGTTGACTTAGAGCTCTGCTTCCTACTGCTGCTAGAATTGGTAGAATCTTGAGAGGTGACCGAACCGAGTTGCAGTAAGGCTGCTGTGAACCATGTTTGGCGTTCGCTCGACACCCTAAGCTGTTTTTCAGCTTCTGAAAGAAGCTTCAGAGCTTGTTTCAGTCTTTCGGTTTCTGCTTCAGTTACTGCAGTTACAAGTCATAAAATAGATAAACAAATAAGAATCGAAACAGGAAGAGAACGAAACAAAGAAGCGAAGAGAGAGAAACACCAAAAATAAGTAGAATTAGCATAAACGAGTTTTTTAGTACTTACAACTTTGCCCGCCAAAGAATGAACTTTTGCAATTTGAGTCAAGTAAGCGGTAGGTTCCAGCAATTATATCCATCACGAGGCCCGCTAATTGAGACATCAATGCTATTGGATCAACACCTGAATCCATCAACTCCCTGGCTTTCTTGACAGTTTCTGCAGTTTCTGATGACATGGCTAATTCCAAAAGATCGAGTAACTTCTCATCTGATACAACACCCACCTACGAAAAAAGGAAGTTCATAAATTATCTGAATAAGTTGCAACGCTTTAGTATTTTAATCCAAAAATATGGGTTGGTCAACAATAAGTTGCTAAGTGCCGACCAAGCGATTTTTTACGCTCATGGTAGTCAGAAACCAATATCCTAGATGTAGAGAAGATGAAGCATATCGTACAAACTTACAAGTTCATTTACAAGAGACGGAGTGATTCTTTTCCCTAGCAAGCTCAACTGTTCTAACATAGTTTCTGCTTCCCAAAGTGAACCATCAGCATTCAAAGCAATAAGATTCAAAGCATGTGCATCAACCTCCAGGCCCTCATCAGCAGAAAGCTTTGTTAACCTAGTTACAATATCAGCATCTTTGATCTTGTTGAAAAGGTACTTCTTACAACGGGATAATACAGCATGGGGAATATTGTCGAGATTAGTTGTTATGAATATGAAAACAACATTTAATGGTGGTTCTTCGAGAAACTTTAGAAACGAAGACCATGTTTTGGAAGGTAGCAAGTGGCACTCATCAATAACAAAGACCGTGTAATGTGAGATGAATGATTCGGCTGCTGTTGACAGTGTTTTAATCTGGTACCTCACTCTATCAGTAGCTTTTTTATTGGTAGAGGGAACTTCTATATGATGTCCACCCACCCCGGAGATGAAATCACTGCACTCCCTGCAGGAACCACATGGGATAGTTTCCTCAGTGTCTAAGCAATTTAGAGCACAAGCAAATATCCTAGCAATAGATGTTTTCCCCGTTCCTCTTGGGCCATGGAAAAGATATGCAGGAGCAATTCTTCCTCTTAAAATGGAATTACTTAGCGTTTGAACCACAATATTTTGCCCAATTATGTCATGAAAATAAATCGGTCTATATTTTTGGCTCAAACTTCTAATATGGTCTGGCATTCTTTCTTTGGCATCTTCGACATTGACTATCTCTAAGCCTTCTTGGCTTCTGCAACTCAATGACCATCTTCGTCCATCTAACCGGCTCAAGGCCTCTAATTCAAGCTCTCCAAAGTTAGTTGAGAGGCCATCATCACTTTGTTCAGTATCAATAGATGGTGATCGTCTGCCGTCAACACTGTACGTCAACAATTGTGAACCTTGGACAGATCTGGTGACATGTTTCTGCCTGTTTGATCTTGACGAATGGTGCTTATGTGAGGATTTGCGGCTTCCACAAAGCATGCTACTTCCTTTTCTCCTTATAGTATCAGAAAGTGAAGGAGAACGGGAACCCCCCCAACCTCTGTATTTAAGAGACCTCTTTGACCCAGAGGAAGGAATTCTGCCTCCTTGGTACCTTGATAAATCTATGTGCTTTGAATTACCACTAAGAGAAGGTGTTGTTCCATCCCAAGAACCAACATTGTTGGGAAATGGATATCCATATCTATTGTACGAACTGGTAGATGTGGGAGTACGAGAAACGGAAGATTCATCTTTTTGTTTGGTTTTTAAGTGTTTGGGAGGCTTGGGCCACTTTCCATATTTAGATAGCAACGGTGATGCAGATCTAGAACTAGAACTAGAACTATAGACAACTTCTTCATCTGAACCCTGATCTAAAATCTGTCGACCCTCGGAGTTGCAGTAACCCATGTCGTAAGATTGCTCACTAGGTGTAAGTTGTTCTTTCGAGGAGATGGTTGGAAGATTCAATCGTTTTGAGTTTCTCACACTACGTTGTCTTGACATTGCAGCCCTTTTCTTTAGCTTCTTTACTGTTTTTTTCACAGGTTTATCCACGTTCTCCTCTTTAAAGACCATTAGAGGATTCTCGAGGTATGGGTCGTTCCTCGAATATGCTTTATTGGATTTGCTCAAGCTATCATTTGGACTTTCAGGCACTGATGATACTTCTTGCCCGTCTAACTTCACCCTGCTCTCACTCAAGTTGCTAGCTTGATCCCTCCAGTTATGTAGAGAAACTTCTTTAAATTTTGGTCCACTTTTCAATGGATAACGAAAATCGCCTGCATGACTTGATCGGCTGGAGTTCCCTCTAGTACTTTTTACCCATTTCAATCGCGAACTTGCAACTGCAGATCTAGTACTCAATGGTGACCTCAATGAAGAACTAGTTTCAGGGTCACGCAAAAGTCGTGCAGCCTTTTGAAGAGCAGCAAGTTCTTTCTTCCAATGAAGCTCACTTGGCTCAACACGAACAACTGACATTTTCTTCTCACAGTTTAGAGGACTCGAACACAAAATTGAATTCAAATCTCCATATATTCAAACATGAGAAAGTGCAACAAGTAGAAGTCGTGCTAGTAATATAGTTCTCCTTGGGAATTCAAGATAGCACTTTGAATTTCACAACCCATAAGGAATCCGGTTCATGAGAATAATGAAATGCAGAATCTACAATATCACCACCTGCCAGAAACCAAAAAATCATCTCATCACATTGTGAAAGTACTAATACAAGTTTTTTATGAAATCAAAGTGAACAAGGCCACCCGAAATTTCACCCTTTTCAGGAAGGAAATAGATAATTTGCAGAGTGTTTTTGGAGGGAAGTGGAGTGTTTGACGTTTGTTATAAGAGAATTCTCCATTCTTACACAAATTTATAATAATTAAATTACACTTATGGTCTTTAACAAGTTTCCAATGAATGCAGGCTTTAAACAGTAATGTAGGAAGTAAGGAAGGTCCATGAGTTCGAAAATTTCAAATGGTTAGGGATACACACAGTATTTTCATAGCAAGAGGCATTCTAAAGAGAGGAACTTCAGAGGAGTTCATCAAAATGTGTACGGAACAAATCACAAATTATGTGCCGCCTCATTAGCATAAAATCGCTTTCCAGTGTTGCAGATGTTCATTTCTATCGATACAATGCAGTATATGACAATGATAAGGACGTCAAGATTCAAGACTTTTTTGAGCAATGTAGTTAGCAACAACTGATATTGTAGAGTGGCATTGAATCCAAGGGAAAGTTTGGGTTGTTCAAATTAACGATTAATTTCTACTTTCTAGCATGTAGACAGTTAACGTTAAGAAAGAAAATGCAAACCCGTTTCAATAGTTCTAGGCATCATGAGGATGGTCACCAAACACAAATTTTATAGCTATGGCTCGAATTCGTAATATCACTATCTTAAGGATGTCAGACCTAAAGTGATGTCGATTTACAAATGTAAAATTAGGTTAAAATCTGCCAAAAAGACCTAACAAACAACTGGTGTGGATAAATAGCAGAACTCACTGGTTTGTGATTAGAGATCTAGGGAAGAAACAAGATGTGGGATCAGCAATTCAGTGCTCAAAGATTAAACAGAAAATCTCTACTTGATAATCATAACAACCAGACAATCAAAGAACTAAATCATGAGAAACTAAGATACAAATTAAGATTGAAACACTCCTCTAAAGTGACAAATTTATTTCAAAATGAAGGTTGATCTTGTAGAACATAATCTAACCCACTACCAAAAAATTCAAAATTTAAGGGTTTCAACAATGAGGCATCAAACAAATACACAAAATTTCTTGAAGTTTACCAAGAAGCAATAAGACATCTGAGTTCTCCTAGATCGTTAACCCCAAAACCTATGTAGACAAAATCATGATCTGGGTTTTTCTACTTAAGCATTCAGTGTTATATAGAACTGAACAAAATCCAAAAAAATACAGTGATAAGTCCAAATGAAGAAGACCCAAACTAAGAAAAGCTTCAAAAATGATAATGGAAGTTCCTTCATCATAAGTTACCAATTTCATGATTTGGGTACTATTAAATTAACCACTAAAACATAAAAAATGTAACAACTTAATGAAATACAAACTATAAACAGTAAATTAAAGAGATGGGGTACCTTTAAATCTGACTGAAACAGCAAATGGGGTGAGTGAGAGAGACAGAAAGGGAGAGAGTCAGAGAGAGAAAGGGGAGGATTTAAGTAGAGAGATAAAGAGATAGGAATAGGATTGGTGGGTGAATTTGAGAGCATTTAAGTAGTAAAGAGAATGTGAAAAATTCTAGAGAGAGATTGGAATGATGATACAAAAAACATTTCTAGGGTTCTTGTTGTTGTGTAAAGAAGGGGGGTTGTGGAGTTGAGACCTGAATTGAAATTTTTAATCAAAACTCCCTCCAAAGACGCCGAGATTCCATTTCTTTACCATCTTTAAACCAGCACATGATATTTTGTGAGTACAATTCCTATTTGTCACCAAATCAAATGTGGGTGTACTTTACTTTCATTTACCCATTTGACTTTTGAGTCAATCATGGTCAATGTCTTAAAAGATGAATAGGAATTGGCTAATCGATATTTGGATCTATCGTCAATCACTCAACATCAAACATTCCGTTCTCAAAGATCAACGATGACTAGCTCAACTCCGGTTGAATAACTTTCAGATAATACTATTAGACTTATTAATTTGTGTAGTTGTATTAGTTTACAATTTCTTTTACATATACTAGTAGCTTCTTGTATGAATTTTAATTTTGTTTATATAGGGAACTTAAAAGTATAAGGGATTTAAGTTAGTATGTGATTGATTTGAATTGACTAATCTTGTAACAGTTAGTTTAGATCGGCTTAATCTTTACGTACTAGCCATAATATGTGGTGATAAGGAGTCAGTCGAATCATCTAATTCCACCAAAACATTATCGACAATATCGAATATATATGGACCCCGAGTCCCAATATATGAGTAAGAAGACCTTGACCATGGTTGACTCCCCATGCTATATTATTTAAGGTATGGAAGGGGATAGTTACCCACCTTTATGAAATGTAGGTGAACAAAATGACCTAACGCAGATGATTTGCACAACTGCACATGATTTGAAAAAGAAAATGTATTTTATTGGATGGGGTCATGATGTTTAGGACCCAGGATCCCTAGCTAAGGTGGTATTATGTTGACCATTAATTGCCCATTATCAATATCTTCAAATATCTTACTTATCAATTATGATCCTGATCTCTTTAGTCTTTCTCATCCACACTAAATTGAGCAATTACAAGGATGGTGTAATTCAAGTGTAGGTGAAATTAATTTTGTAAAGGAATCATGAGTAAAATTTCTGAAGGAGGGTCACTACTTTTTATTAGTTAGAGTTTAGACCCTACTTGAACTATCTAAATTGTAACAGTTAAATTCAACCGACCAACTATGATTTCAAGATCTTTCAATGGCAAGCAAATTTGAGGCGATATGAATCGTTCCAAGTACAATAGAAGCATGTTTAATGTGCAAATTAGTAGTTCGTGTTGTAGTTTCATTCATCCAAACTACACCTAAAAAAATGTACGAGAAAGAGATGGATAAGACAGGGCAATGGAAAGAGATTGTGAAGGAGACAGAGAGAAACAGAAAAGATAATTTTTGCTAGCCAATGACACTTACTCCAAATAATAGAAAATAGTGATCTTTTCACAAACGGGATAATTCTTTATCTTTGATGATCATTTTGCAAAATAACTTTTTTTTTTCAAAACATGACTTCCCTGCGCCAATATTGGATGAGAGAGGTAAGAATGGGCTCCTAAATTGAAAATTTGGGAGCCCAACTCCCAACCAGGGTGCTCCAAGAGGGCAGCCTATGGGCTAGGTTCCTCCAGGGGTCGGGAGCCCCTCCTCCGGACTCCAATCCGGCTAACCGCTGGGCCTTCTCAACAACTAGTTTGCACCCACTTTATTTTATTTTGTTTTTTAATTTCTTTCATTTTCGCTTTTTTATCTTTGTCTTTTCTACATCGTAGCCTGCAATTAGACCTAAAATCTCACACACTTACATCACACACACTTACATCACACACACTAATTTGGATATAGAGTTCCCCTCTTGGGAACCTCTATTGGGTTTACTCTAATATTGGGTTCAAAGTTTGAAAACTTATTATTCATTTAAATTTGTTATTGATGTCTAACTACTTAAAAGTCTTGTAGCACAAGTACCTTAGTACAAATTATTAGAGTTCTCATGAAGAAGACAGCTGCACCAAGTTTCATTCAACATCATCACACTGGATCAGACACAAGTATAGGTGGTTTAGTTAGTTGAGGTCGGACCAAACTTGTTTGTTCTTGATGTATTAGATAACAATCACTATTGGGTTGTTATTGGTAGTTACTTTCTGTTAGAAAGTTTGTTATGAGTTTGTTACTCATCTTTTCCCTCTATTTAAACTCATGTAATTCTTTCATTTAGTTTTAATGAGAATGAGTTCAACTATGGTATCAGAGCTATGATCCATCATCTCTCTCTCTAAAATTTCTTCTATCCTCTTTCTATCTTCTTATTCTTCTTCTTCCTCTGATCTTATTCTCTTTCTCTCTCTAAGCGAATCTTCATACTTCAATCTTCATACTTCAATCTTCATACTTCAATCTTCATACTTCAATCTTCATACTTCAATCTCCAATTATGGATCATCCTCGAATCACGTCTTTAGCAATTACTTCAATGAGTAATATCATACCAATCAAGCTTCAAAGTGACAATTATCTCACCTGGAGATCTTTATTTCTTCCAATTCTCAAGAAATATAAAGTTTTGGATTTGATCGATGGCTCTCGACCTCAACCTGATCAATATCTTGATAGTGAAAGAAGGCAATTAAATCCAGCCTATACTGAATGGCTTGAAGAAGATCAAACTTTATTGATTTGGATTAATTCAACCTTATCTGAATCTGTGATTCCATATGTTGTTGGAAATACTTCATCTCTAGAATTATGGCGAAACTTGGAGGATTCTTTTGCATCTGCATCTACTGCTCATATATTTCAACTTCAAGAAAATTTAAGAGATCTGAAGAAAGAAAATGATAAGATGCCTGATTTTCTCACTAAAGTGAAAAGAATCTCTGATTCTTTAGCTGTTGCTGGAAGTCCAGCCTCAAGTGCTGAATTAGTGGTAAGTATTCTAAGAGCCTTACCATCTGATTATGATTCGTTTTCAGCCGTTATTAGATTGAGAAAACCACCAGTTACAATCACAGAATTACAAAATTTGTTGATTAGTGAAGAAATTACTATCTCTGAAAAACAAAAGAGATCACTCAACAATATTAATCAAGTCCTGTTCACAAATCCTCCTCCTTATAATCGATATGCTCAAGGAAGATCAACTAATGCTAATTCTTCGAGTTCTAATGGGAATAGATATAAAGGTGTGAGAAATTTCAATAATAACTCTTCAAATGGAAGAAATTTCTCATCTTCCTCAAATCAATATCAGAATAAGCCTAATCAAGGTCCAAGAAACAATAATGGAGATCGTCCTACATGTCAAATTTGTCATAAGATTGGACACACAGCAGCTGAATGTTATCATCGAATCAATTTTGCCTATCAAGGTCGTAATCCACCAAATAATATTGCTGCCATGCTTGCATCAGCTAACATATTTGGGGAAAATCCATGGTTTGCTGATACTGGAGCCTCACATCATATTACTCCTGATGTCTCCAATATAGCTTCCTCTTCTTCTTCTTCCTATAAAGGCAAAGAAACTGTTTCAGCAGCTAATGGCCAAGGTATGATTATCACAAATACTGGTAATTCATCTTTTATGACTAAACATAATACTTTCTCTCTCAAGAATGTTTTAGTTGTACCACAAGCATCTCATAATCTCCTTTCAGTAAACAAGTTTACAAAAGATAATCACTGCTCTTTAACTTTTGATCCCTTTCATTACTATGTGAAGGATCTGTATTCGAACCAGACTCTTTTCCAAGGGCCAGCTAAAGGAGGTTTGTATCCAATTTCTCTCCAAGTTGTGCCTTCTCTCCCAATAAAGTCTCAAGTCCAAGCTTTGAGTGCTCAAGCTTCCTCAACTGCTCAAGCTACCTCAGTCTTTCTTTGGCATAAGAGACTAGGCCATCCCTCTTTTCAGTCTTTACAAAAGTTGAAGCATTTACTTCCTGATAATTCACTTAGGCCAATCTTCTGCTCAGATTGTCAACTTGGCAGAAGTAAGAAATTACCATTTCAAAATTCGAGTACAGTAGCTAGTTCTCCTTTAGAACTACTTCATATTGACCTATGGGGACCAGCTCCTGTTTCTTCTAGTAGTGGGTTTCATTATTATGCCAATGTAATAGATGAATTTACCAAGTACTGCTGGATTCTTCCATTGAATAATAAATCAAATTTTACTTCTTCTTTTATCTCTTTCCTTACTGGTATTGAGAATCAATTAGGGAATAAAGTTAAAGTTATTAGGACAGATGGTGGTGGAGAGTTTCTATCCAATTCTTTTAAGTTGTTTCTACAGGAAAAGGGGATTTCTCATCAGATGACTTGTGCTCACACACCTGAACAGAATGGTGTTGCTGAGTCCAAACATAGACACCTTTTGGACCTTACTAGAACACTTTTAGTTCAATCAGGTCTCTCTCAGTCCTTCTGGCTAGAAGCTTTGCATACTGCCAATTACCTTGTTAATAGGCTACCATTACAAGTATTACATTCTGTATCACCATTAGAGAAATTCTTCTATTCACCACCTGATTATGCCTTCTTGAAAGTCTTTGGATGTGCTTGCTACCCTTGGTTGCGACCTTATGTCAAGAACAAGCTTGACCCTAGGAGCAAAGAATGCATCTTCATTGGGTATGCTCAGAATCAAAAGGGCTATAGGTGTCTTGATGTTCTCACAGGCAGAGTCTATGTCTCTAGGCATGTGATCTTCAATGAATCTCATTTTCCTTTGCTAACCCATCAACCCACATCATCTTCCTCAGTTCCTAAAACTATAACTTCTCCTCATTCTGTCATCTCTAACATTCCAATTATTACCTCTCCTCCCATCCCATATATTAGTACAACTCCAATGATCTCTCCACTTGATCAATCACTCTCAAATTCACCTGCACCTTTAGTTCCTTCTTTACCTACAATACTACCTAACTCACCTATCATTTCTAACCTACCTGAGTCCTCAACATCCTCCTTACCCGAGCCAGCTGCACCTATTTCACATGCTCAGACTGCACCCTCTTCTATAGTTTCTACTCATCCAATGCAGACAAGAGCAAAGTCTGGTATTCATAAGCCAAAAACTTTCTTAGCTGCAACTAAACATCCCATCTCACCTAATGTAGCTTCTATTCCCTTGCCCAATACTCCTACTTGTTTTACACAAGCTAACAAAGACCCAAATTGGAGAGATGCTATGTTAACTGAGTTTAAAGCTTTAGAGGACCTACAAACCTGGTCTTTAGTTCCTCCACATCCTTCTCAAAACCTAGTAGGGTGCAAGTGGGTATTTAAGCTTAAACAAAAGTCAGATGGTAGCATTGAAAGGTACAAAGCTCGACTAGTTGCTAAAGGTTTTCATCAAAGAGAAGGTCTTGATTATTCTGAAACTTTTAGTCCAGTAGCAAAACCTGCTACAATAAGAGTACTTCTCACTCTTGCAGTTCAAAATGATTGGTTAATTAAGCAACTTGATGTGAGTAATGCTTTCCTTCATGGTAAGCTAAAGGAAGAGGTTTATATGATGCAACCTCCTGGATTTCAAGACAAATCTAAACCTAATTTTGTGTGCAAGCTTCACAAATCTTTATATGGGTTGAAACAAGCTCCCAGAGCTTGGTATGAAGAATTAGTGGATGCTCTCTTGGCTTTTGGTTTTCGAAAATCTCTCTCAGACACTTCATTATTTGTTTACTCAGAAGGTAGTATTTTGCTCTATGTTTTGGTATATGTGGATGATATTTTGGTAACTGGGAATTCTCAATCAGCTTGTGTTTCACTTATTTCTGAGCTCAGCTCTCAATTTGCAATGAAAGACTTAGGTTCCCTTCATTATTTCTTAGGTATGGAGACTGTTCGAGATAGCACTGGTTTGTTTCTCTCCCAAACCAAATATGCTTTAGATCTCCTAACTAAAGCTCAAATGATTGATGCTAAGCCTTGTGCTACTCCATTACCTCATGGTATCAAACTAACTCCAAATGATGGTGACTTACTTGAAGACCCTACTTATTATAGAAGTTTGGTGGGAGCTCTACAATATTTAACATGGACCAGGCCGGATTTGAGCTACTCAGTCAATTTAGTTTGTCAATTCATGAGTAAACCTACTCATACTCATCTCCAAGCTGTTAAGAGAATACTAAGGTACCTCAAGGGCACAATTACTCATGGAATTAAGTTCTCTAAGTCATCTTCTTTACAGATTCAGGGATTTGCTGATGCAGATTGGGCTGGAAGTTCCTCTGACAGCAGGTCTACTTCTGGTTTTGTGATATATCTAGGCAATAATCTTATTTCATGGTCAGCTAAGAAGCAACCAACTATATCAAGATCATCTACTGAGGCTGAATATAGGTCTCTTGCTCATTCTGCTGCTGAGACTCTCTGGCTTTGCTCCTTACTACAAGACCTTCATGTTTTTCTTCCTTCTCCACCCTCACTATGGTGTGATAATGTATCAGCTTTGGCATTAGCATCAAATCCTGTCTTTCACTCAAAAATTAAGCATTTAGCCTTGGATTTTCATTTTATCCGAGAACTCATTGGTAATAAGAGAATCAAAGTGTCCTATATCTCAACCAAGGATCAACCAGCTGACATTTTTACTAAAGCATTACCTGGACCACAATTTAACCTTCACAGATCCAAGCTTGGCCTTCGATCCAATGGAGTCTTGGCTTAGCTTGAGGGAGGGTATTAGAGTTCTCATGAAGAAGACAGTTGCACCAAGTTTCATTCAACATCATCACACTGGATCAGACACAAGTATAGGTGGTTTAGTTAGTTGAGGTCGGACCAAACTTGTTTGTTCTTGATGTATTAGATAACAATCACTATTGGGTTGTTATTGGTAGTTACTTTCTGTTAGAAAGTTTGTTATGAGTTTGTTACTCATCTTTTCCCTCTATTTAAACTCATGTAATTCTTTCATTTAGTTTTAATGAGAATGAGTTCAACTACAAATAAGCCTCCTCATGATTTTCTTGGAGAGAACAAATATGCCCAAATGATTTTGAGTATATACTAATTAATCTGGATAAATTCACATCCATTGCAGTAGTCGATATAAACCAACCTCCACTAGGCCTCTATATAAATTCTTCGCTATTTTTGTAATTAATGAGCGTTGAAAATGAAAAGTTCATTTCAATATCATTAACTTTAGAAGTAGGAATAGTCAAATTTACAATTTAGGATAAGATAGAACAAAGATATATAATAAGAATATTTGATTAGTAAGATATTAAATGACATGTTATATACATAACCCATATGTTGTGGTAATTCTTCACTAGAGAATATATGTTTAACTAAGTTAATTATACTACTTTATATCCATATATATGGTTCCTTCCCTATTGTCTATATATGCGTGGTAGGTAAGACTTCACACAATATATACAACACACCATTGTGATACCCCTAAGATAGATTTAAAAGATCTTTTAGTTTGTTTCTCACTTTCTTGACTTCAAGTTCTTACTTTCTTTTGTATTTTCTTTGTTCAAGTGGGTTAGTGAATTGGGGCCAATATGACAACAAATAACTCTATTTGCAACACACTTAAAAAGAGAATATATGAGTATGTATAGTATATGATTGATTTGTGGTTGTTGATCATTGGAGAAGAATCATATTGATGATCAAGAGAGAGAGAGAAGAGCTCTAGCTAGCTTCTAATTAGTCAACAACATACATATGTATATAAATGGGGTAGTGTTGTGAGGACCTTCATGGTTTGAAAGGGAGTTTATATATAGAGAGAGAGAACAAAGAGAGACTAAAAGCACCACATTCTTAAAGAATGAGATTCTTTCTCCACAAACAATAAACACAATTTGCAACCATATATAAACTATGTATATGGTTGACTATTGGAATATTATTAATATATCCGGATCAGGATGTAGAAAAAAGTGTTGAAAAGTACTTTTTTGAACTCTTCATCTTTCACTCATATTTATCTTATTGTACAACCACCATTAATCATATTTTAGTCACTATATAATTAATGTGGAATAAGAATTAATAATAAAATAATTAATTATGTAGAATTACTTCATTAATAAAGGGAGAATCAAAAGCTTTATTAGTGTATGTCTACGTGTCTATATGTTGCAAAGCATTGACCCTATTATACTTACCCTATAATATGGTTTCACTTTTTTCAAAGAATTTTATAGAAGTTCCATTCCTTTTTTCTATTTTCAATTGATGAACTTGGAGTGAACTTACACCTTTAGCCTAGGTTCTAAAGGCTCTCTAAAGCTATGTGAAACTATCACATCCCTGCACCTTCAAAGACGAGTTGGTCTTGCCTCCGATATCACTTGTAAAGACTTCAGTCCTACAAGTTATCAATATTATTTCTACTTTTATCACTTAAACTCTAGGTTAACATGTGCACGATTATATTTCTGATAGAAATTTTGCGAGTCTATCCACCCAAAAGAACTAAGTCACGCTATTTGCTCTACCTGTTAGAATACAGAACGACACAGTAGACCTCCCCTCCCACACAGGCTCGCTCGATATTGTCCTTACTTAAACAATACTCCACGTGATGTGAGTCTTTGTTATACCGTTTGAGATCTCACGTATAGTCTAGGCTTTGGACGCTCTCCCCCTCAATGGTACTATAACAACTTTTATCTCATCTAAAATACCTTTTTTTTCAACTATGACCTTTTTTTCATGCCTAGAAAGCAATTACCTTATTTTAATCCAAAGATTTGATGCTTCAAACTTTCTTTCAAAATTCTCTCTCTCTCTCTCTCTCTCTCTCTCTCTCTCTCTCTCTCTCTCTCTCTCTCTCTCTCTCTCTCTCTCTCTCTATAGCTTTATCACTCTACATACATACACATTCTTTTCTCACTACAATATATAACTTCTCCATTACTTTGCAGACAATAATGTTTAATCAAAGCAACAACAAGATCAAATATCAAACCAAAATGGCTGTGGATCAAGTACAAAACAAGCTCAAGTTAGCTCTTGGATCATTTAAAGATCAAGCTTCTATTGGCATAGCTATGATTAACAGAAAAGATGGTAATTTATCAAGCATAGATATTGCAGTTTTACGTGCAACTAGTCATGATCAAACTCCCATTGATGATAAACATCTTCATGAAATTCTCTTCCTTGTTTCAAACTCACCATCTTCTATCTCCATACCTTACCTTTCTCAAAAAATCTCTAATCGTCTTCATAAAACCAAGAATCATTTTGTATCTCTTAAAACCCTTTTGTTAATTCATCGTTTACTTCGTGGTGGCGATCGTAAATTCGAACAAGATTTTCGTAAAGCTCATATCTCTGGTTATCTTCATATTCTAAACCCTAACTCTAATTACTTCAAACATAATAGTAGTACTTCTTCTTCAGACCAATTCTCTCTTTCTTTTCTACATAATTATGCAGCTTTTCTTGAAGAAAGAATGGGTTGGTTTATCAACCAAGCTGGCAAACTGGAACCCAACATTAATATATCTCAACCAAGTCTAGAGTTCTTTTCTTTATCGAAATCGTCTCGGATTTATGTTCCACCTCAGAAGAGAACTAATCTATACGATGAAAATTCGATCGAAATGGTGTTTCAAAAGTTACCCAAGTTTCAATTTTTTCTTGATAAAGTATTGAATTTTTCATTAGTTCTTGATAGAGTCCCTCCTTCTGATATTCTTACTCTTTGTGCTATATACAATATACTAAGAGAGAGCTTTCAAGTTTATGTTGATTTTCGGAAAGGAGTTGGAGTTCTACTTGATTTGTTTTTCGATTTTAAGGATTATGAAGTTAGAGTTTTAGCTCTTGATTTACTCAAGAAAGCGTCTCGACAAAGCTATGAGCTCTTTGATTTCTTTGAAAAGTGCAAGAGAATTATAGAGAATACTAGTTTTAAGAAGTCTATACTAGATTACCCGAATGTGGAAATTATCACAATTGATCATGTTTTGGTAATGGAACAATTTATGAAAGAGAGCTTGAGAAGAACATCTAAGTTTTGTAAGGAAGAGATGAAGTCGTCTTCGTCGTGTTCTCTTATCGACGAGAAGCTTAGACACCCGACAACTACAACGCTACAAACGATGAATCTAGAAGGGAAAATAGGTCATGAAGACGATGGTAATGTGACCAAGAACAAGGTAACAACAATAGATACATTTTCTACTAGTCCGTTCTCATGTAAAATGGTGACAAAAATAAGCACAGAGTGGGTGGTGTTTGACGACTAGAGAAGTGGTTGTTCGATATTCAACATCGAGTGTTCTTGTTCTTCTTCTTCGGATGGATGTTTTGAGCTTGTGTGGATCTTTCATGTGTCATTGTAATTACGTGAAAAGTCTAACCGAAACTGAAACGATGATCGAATCAATCTTCAGTTTTCGGTCACTAGGAGTAGAAAAAAAATTGAAGAAAGAGTTTTGAGTAGGATTGAGTGTGTTCCATTTGTATATTACATATTTGTGTGTGTGAAAGAACAAAAGAATAAGGTATTGAGAGAAAATCAAAGTCTTAAATGTAATATTCTATATCAATTGTCACATCACTTGAGTGTTTTTTTATTTAGAGCCCGAAAATACTGTAAAATAAACATTTTTTCGAATAAAATATAATTGTAGCCAGCTTCGTGCATTTTCGTAACTATCAATCCCAAAGACAACTCCAAGCTAAATGATCAAGAACTTTTCACAATGATATTTTGGTTACATTCTTTTATTTTAAGTAGGAATTTAGAATCCTGAATCTGCCCTTTTATAATGGCAACATTCCCGGGGAAAGAGAGAAAAGTTAATAGGTTATATTCCTTCCAATAACAAAAGTCTCAACCTAAATGGGAGATGAAGAAATTGCACACAACTATCAAGTACAAAAGGGAATTTAAATTGGTAGTGTAGAAATGGGAAAAGACAGGGAGACCGACGTTTTGGGTGTGAAGTTGGCGTGAATCCACATCCAACCGTTGGATTCATGCCACCTATCTTGATCAAATCGGGTGATCTCCAACCATTTGATGGAGATTCACGCCAACTTCACGCCAAAAACATCAGTCCGTTGGTAGAATTGTGAAGGTTGAGTTTGAGGATAGATAGTCTCCACGAAGTTTTACAAATTCTTGTTCAAAAAGAGAGTGGTGGTTAGTGGTATGTGGGTTGATATTGCGCAATACTATGGTAGAGCTATGCTTCTGTATCTTTTATTCTAAGTTTTATCGTCCCATATCGCTTAAGAGTGTTTAAAGCGTAAGTTATGGGTGCAAGGTCAAACTTAGTAAGTGTTGGAATCCTTTTCGGTGGGCTCTGGAGCCTTTACAAGTACAACATTATGTGCCTGTCTGGATTGAGCCCAGGCAGCAAAAAAGCAAAAGAAGAGACAATATCAATAACTGTTATAGCTTGGGTGGAGACGTCTTGGGTTAAAGACTCTCAACCCTAACACCCAAAGGCATACTTCATCCTGCACATCTTCCTTGTCCCAGTGCTTACATAATAATGATTGTTGTAACAAACAAGTGGTTAATGCCTTTTCATCTTTAGTGCCATAAACTGAATTCAGAATAGTACATGGGTTAAAAATAGAGATAAAAGAGTCAGAATACCAGCTTCAATAGCGAGTCATTACAAACGCTGGTAGTTTCAGACAATTCAATGGCAAGGAAAACTCGATCGAGCTCTAATTAGAAAGAAGATAGACAGAATCAGCTGATGCTATGAGAATACTGGAGTATCATTTCGCAGACTTAGCACTTCCTGATATAGCTGCTTATTTGAGAGGCTTCATACCCTGCAAGAAATTCATGGAACTTTATTTTGCAGATTTCAAATCGAGTTGCTAAGAAAATACTAACTGAAAAACCAGCCACCATGATGTAGTTCAAATAGAAATTGGCCAATATGGAAATGTCGATGATTAACAATCTAGAGACAAGATTGTGAATGACTCAATACTAATACATGAGAAAAAAGAGTTCACTCAAGGGAAGTTTAACCGTTGGATATGTAAGCTTCCGACCAATAAAACGTAAGTGGGTTCCACAAGGTCGCAGATTTTGGGCCGAACCGCTCGAACCAAACTGATTGGTTTTGTAGCTGAACCAAATCAAACCGATAAATGCACAACTGACAACCCTAGTTGGTTGGTATGGTCTGGGTTAAGCTCAAATTGGTCGGGTACAGTCCCAATGCCAGCCCTAGTTGTCATCCTTGTCATAAAAAAAAGGTGAGCACATTGTATACACACAAGCTACCTATGGACGTGGAAAAAAGAAGTGTGTTTGCCTGGGGGTGGAACACGAAAGATGACTCCATGATTCCCCAGTATCAATACAAGTGGACTTGGTGGATGAATATAGAGAATATTAATAAATTCGTCAAGAGGGAATCCTGTTGAAATATGGGCCATACGGGAATAATAAAAAAATAGAAGAACCTTTAGAGTGACATTATATAGCTAAAAATGCTAATTGTAATCTACATTCTTTTGGTTTTACTTTGTATTCCTTTAATCTTAATTTTCATCTTTGAAACATGACAACTCAACTATAAGAGTTGATTGATGCATAAAACAATCCAAGAAAGAGATAGGAGCATTAGTCCAGGGAATCTTATAAGAACTCTGATGATCTGTTAATACCTAGAGAGGTTTATCCTTTATGTTAATGGGAGTTTCTTATTATCTCAGTTTATGATTATTTGAATATCATTAATTAGTTTATTTTCTGTAGAGGAGGATGAAGTCACCAAGGTTTCCATATGATTAAGTTCCTCTCCATTTTTCTACTTTATCCTAAGAGATTTCTATGAATCTAGTCTCCGATTCTCTGATGTAGTGTTAATGGTTAATATAACTAAGGTTCAGTTTTGGGTTTCTGTCCGTTGAGTTATTATGGAGAATCCGGTGAGAGAATCTCCAATGACGTTCCAAATGAAATCAAGGTAATACTTGTTTCTTGCCTTAGTTTGTTTCTATCCCTACTTACATCATTCATAACAACTAGTGAAATTTTGTAGAATTTCTCAGAATGCAGGTTCAAATAACATATCTTCAAGATGACTAAACTATTTTCAGTAATCTCAAATTAGAATATCAGATACCAAATTAGTGGCGATAATTTTCATTAGGATTCCTAAACTATTTTCATTAATTCTTTAGTAATTTATAGATGCAAAAACACAATGGTGACTTGAAATATCGAACGATCTTTTGAGACAGGTTACCTTAGATGCCCTGAGCTCATTCACAGCCATCCTAAGAGAATCATCAGATAATATCAACCGAGATAAACCACCTGTGCTTAACCTGCATTGATCAATAAACAACAAAAAACTCTTTCTGATTTTATGTTCAAATGAAGACCAGCAATCGAATAATTCTTTGATCTAAGTGATATCCATTTGTCTAAACTCTTAAACTCAGGGTATATATATTCTTTACCCTAATAACTTGGCAGCATCTGCCACAGAACCATCAACAGCGTGAATGACATCCAACAGAGCTCGCATTCCCTATAATATATACAAGGAGTTTGTAAGTATTCTGAACCAAATTGTATCTACAATCAGAGAAAGCCTATCCATTCTCTAGTATAACGTCAAAAGATCATTACAAGACATTGTGAAGGTATGTACCAAAGCAAACTTCGAATTATTTGGTCCAATTTGTGAACCGGTATCTGATCCTCTGATTGTTGATTTCATTGGTAGAATCTGAAGAAGCTCTGGAGGAGGCTTATACCCATCAAGGTCTATTGTGTTCCTGACTAGTTCAGAAAGAAGAAAATGAAGATGTAATCTATCAGCAAGGACTTGTATATTTAAGGCTCAAAGTCCTCGAAGGAAAAAAAAAGGGGGTCAAGACAAGAAAATTCAATGATTTGTTGACATAACTCGATTTTCTTGAGGGAAAAGGAAAACTATAATCATGATAAGGTACTCTAACAAATAATTGTGAATCTATAAGAGAGAGTTCTTTCATTGTTCTTGATCATGCTTCTTCTGAAAAGCAATGCAAATGCAAAGACGAACCGCATAAATGTAATATCTCAGTACAAAATGAACTTCGTGATACATATAAACAAGTTATCTAATCTTTCATCTCTATATATACAATAAAGTTATCGGAGAAACTAGATTACGAAGAAGATTTTTTTTTCTAAAAATCTAAGAACTACATAATTTGTTTAATTGAGTGAACACAAATTTGCCCATAGTTAATGTAAATCTCAAAAAGAAAACAAATTCACAAGATAAAGATTAACCTTTCAGAGCTAATAGAGTTCTCAATCGCGTTAATGCAGATGCTCGATTCTTATGTTGTGATCGATCCTCGACTGCCTACACAATCAAGCTAAGTAAGAAACCAAAAAAAAACCCCATAAACAAAATCAAAGCAAATAAAAGGAAAATTCAAATTATAAGTGAAACATTGAAACTAATCATAAAAAGGGTAGAAGGATTTTAGTTGTAACACTAAACAAGCATTCATTTGGCCTCACCTACCCCAAAAATCAATCTGTGAGCAGCTAGGATAACTCCTTTTCTTTAAATTGTAGAAAAGGGGTTATATATTTAGGTCATGTTTGGGGTGCGAGAAAGGCGTGGGCTTACCAGGAATAGAAAAGGGGAACCTCGTACCATATGATTCCTAATAATCGCAATGCCTTACTGGAATTGTATTGTTTGGTAAAGAATAAGATAAAAGGTTGATTTTGGCTGTAGATTATTTAATTGACAAAGAAATGGAATTACAAACCCACACTGACATGGATTTAGGATTCCCCATTCTTATACATGTCATGAAACACCATTATGGAATGGGGATTACTTCTAGCATCCCCAAACATGGCCTTAGGGTAGTGGGAGATTTGTAGAGAGAGAAGAGGGATTAGGGCTTAAACCTGAGAAGTGATACCAGTAGGAAGATGTTTGAGCCTAACAGCAGATTCACGTTTGTTTCGGTGTTGTCCACCAGGACCTGAAGCTTTGAAAGTGGTCATCTCACACTGACCCATCAGTTGTTCATCTGATAATCCAAGAAAATCTGTATCTACATTATTTCCATTGTTCAAACTGTTGTTGTTGTTATTACTTGTGGAGAAGGTTTTGATGTTTGTTTGTTGTTGAAGATGAAGATGTTGGTGTTGATGAAGAAAGGGGATACTTGTTGTTTGATTGTGAGAATGAAGATTATGATGAAAGTTGAAGTGGGTATGTGAAGAATTAATTAAGAAATGGAATAACTTTTTTGAAGTTGAAGAATGGAAGGAGGAAATATGATGATGATGAAGATGTGCCAATTTTAAAAGGGATTGAGCCATTACTTATTCTACTCGCTTGCTTACATCAAAATCACCTACACACAATAGAGAGAAAGAGAACTTCCAAAAAAAAATAGAGAGAAAGAGAGAGAGAGAGAGAGAGAGAGAGAGAGAGAGAGAGAGAGAGAGAGAGACAGAGAGAGAGAGAGACAGAGAGAGAGGTAATCAAATTACGAAATTGTTGTCTCTAGACTTGGGTTCCTTTCTTGCACACCCAAATAAGGAGATTTTACCCCCCTCACGTAAATTAGTAATTGAGTTTACCCTATTCACTAATTGTTTATAGAATGTATTCCTTTCAATTCAGAAATTTTGTTATAATTAGTGTTCTCTTATATATGTGTTCCAATATCAAACAAAAGTTCAGAATTTTAATAAAATAATGAGAGAAACAATTATTTATACTACTCATTTTTGTTTATTTTGGGCGTCGTGATGATTGATAACAAAATAGACGGAGTCTATGTCCTATGGGAGTGAAACAAAAGTTTCAGGTGAAACTTTAGCTTGTATTTCACATCGAACACAAAGTTTCTACATTTGGGCACTGCATACAATCAAGGAAAATGTATGTTATCATCATGGATGGTTGAGCTAATATGGATGGAAACAACAAACAGAAGTTTAGGGCATTGCATCTGAAGGCCAACTTTCTCCATAGAAAAAGAGTAGAAAAGGGGTTAAGTAAGTTAAAAGTGTCCAACTTTCCCCATAGAAAAATGTGTATGCACATCAAATATTCACACGTATCAAACGGACCTAAAGATTCTTCTAAGCAAGAATGGCTTTAGAAATATTGATCTGAAAAACAAAAACAGACAATGATAAGATGGGATTTGAATCCACAGACATTGTTAATAGAGCATGAAATATATGAAACTAGGTCAACTTTTGTTCACCGCTAAGACAAAAGTAGAGAATATCCCAGACAATTCCTGAAACATGTAAACAATTTAACAACTAAATAACTAAATCCAGCATCTTCCAAGGGGTTCAAATATTCATCCTGTTAAGAACAAGATCATTCAACCTAATTCCTGTTGTTCAAAACCTAATGACTGATTTAGTTATCAAAAATCCTGGACCAAAAACCGGAACACACATTGCCGGAAAAAGGGTCCAATTCCAAACAAGTTATGCACAAAACAGAACCTGAAACCAATTCGAGATGTTTGTCTTCTATGACCATTTGACTCTTACTGTTTCCCCAAAACCTGTTCGTTTCAGACTCGTGCTCTCTTATTGCTACAAGCCGGACATTTGTAATGCTTGATGTGCTCTGCTTTTGCAGGTGTGATTTTTACGCAGGCACCGTGAAACCAAACCTCGCAAACATCACAGCAGATCCAGAAATCATCGTTGGAAGTACTATCTCCACAGGCTCCACAAGTGGCTCCTTGTTCATCATCTTCACCTTCGCCGCTCTCATTGTCCTCTTCTTCTTGCTCTTGGGGTGGCATTCTCGGGCCACGAATCGGAGGTTCAGGTTGTCTCTGTTGCTGAAAAACAGCAATGGGCAGAGAATTATGCCAAGAATCAAATGCTTAGAACATATAAAACAGATTCTAAGAGATGATAAAGAGAAGAAGAAAAATTATAAAATTTTAGTTACCATCTTCACATTTGATTTGTTTCTGTTTGAGCTGTTGGGTGTGACTGTTGATTTCTCGCTTGCTTGCTTCTTTCCAGACACAATCTCAAATAAGGTTGGAAGATCGTTTATCATATTGAAGAGTTTCCTTCTGTAATGGATAATTCAAAACAAAAAGAATCAAATTCTATTTGCTATTATAACTTTGATCTGGACTGAATTTATTGGACCCTTCAATGATTTATGAACTACGCGAATTATATTAATTATGATAAAGAGGTTTTTAAGAAAATAGATTATCCTGCATTTAAAGGATTACATGAGATATAAAACTAATACATATACTTATTCAGTGTACTTTACTACATGCATACGATTTGAGAATAATCATCAACAGATCAAGAAAGCAGAGTTTGATGACCAACGTGGACACATGATATGAATCCCAATTTCTCACATAACTAGTACAGTAACACAGGCAACTACCAGAACTCTTGATAAAAAAAATAGCAATACAAAAAGACATGAAATCTTAGCAATGCAAAGCTATTTGGTACTAATTGCAAGTTTCCATGGACCAACTAGCAGTTTAACAACATAACTTCATCTTATTACTGTTGTATGTCTTCTGGTAGCTTGAAGGCCACGGTTACACTTCATTTTGTTGTAAATACACGGTAGATCCGAAAGGGATATTTAACATACTTGTAAGGCTACATGCAGGTATTCTAGCTGTATGTAACATGAACAATGATCTAGAATTCATGTTCGAAATAAATTTGGGAATTAGGCCCTAGCTGATTTGGGACTGGGTCTCGAGCCCAACTGCATAGGGTAGACGTCACCCCGTTGGCGAATATGCTGGAATTACATGTCAAGCTTCTACTTCATTAGTTAAAATGATGCCAAATTTGTTTTATTAGTTTAAGCAAGTATCTCTTTGAAATGTAGAGACTGGACGTAATTCTATTTTTGCTTATGATTACTCAATGAGTTGTTCATTTTACGTTCTCCAGTGATCCAAAACTGGTCAAATAGGTAAAGCTGTTTACCAACTCGGTAAGCTCCTTGGTACCATGGGGTGAGGGGCTCAAAGCTCAATACCCTATCTCTCACATTCACATATTTAATCCATACTCTATCTTATCAAATTCATGTACTGTCAACATGAAAATTATCATGTAATTATATATTTATATATATGTATATATATATATATATATATATATATATATATATATATATATATATATATATAGAGAGAGAGAGAGAGAGAGAGAGAGGGAGAGAGAGAGAGAGAGAATAAGATACAGGCCAGTTATTGTTGTCGTTCTCTCCTTCTTCCCCTTCCTTTCAGTTATAGTTACTCGGCAACTTGGCCCACTACATATTATATATGCATACTTATATACGCAATACAAACACACACAGACAAACAACAGAGAATGGAGGGAAATATAAAAACATCCCTTTCCATGACTTCGGATACAACCCATAAGGGATTGCCCGTTCTTTGTACATAAACCCTTGTGAGGGTTTCGCAGAGTTTCAGCAGTTCTTCCGCTTCCAGGACAAATTCTCCTGTTTGTGCCTCATAAAAAGAACTAGCAGGTTGGTGGATCATTACCCTGATGATATAACATAATGAGTGCTTCCCCTATCTCGCCCGATCGTGCGAAGGAAAGAGATAAAGAACAAGAAAAAAAAGAGGGGGGTCGAGGGGAAATCGAGTGAGTTACCCAGATTGGGCTCGAGCCGCAGTTACTCCGGAGTCCAGCTACATAGGTGGAAAAATGGGACATGTGGAGTGGAGGGGAAGGTGAAGGTTGTTATATAATTTAGGATTTTTTCAAAACAAGGAAAATAACCTAAGGTTCTAAATATAGGTTTTATAAGTGAAGATTAGGGTCGTTCTAGAATTTAGGGCTTAAGTGAACGTAAAGGCAGACAGGCGGATATTTGAGATTTAAGATTCACAAACATTAGGGTTAGAAAACATAGCAAACTAGCAAGTACAAAAGTATATATAAGCTGTCAAGGAAACCCAAACTGGTAGTTGACAAAAGGCTCAGATAACTAAACAAGCTTATTCAGGTCTGGTACTCGAGCAGGCTCCAAAACCCTGAGATTGATCCATTAAATCATGAAGGTCCGGTAGGTAGTATAAGTCCATCAGTCAATGGGTAAGACCACCCATGGGCTAGTTTGGACATTGTTCCAGCCCTAACTTGACTGTAAATATGACTATATGAAAGCAAAGTTCAACTTCACCTAAGACAGTATTGCTGATGGGAAAAAATATGACAAATTTCATGTTCAACAAACATAAGATACAACAAAGCATAGTCATTATTCATTAAGCTATTTTTAAACTAGATTCTTACCTATCTTTGTTCTCAAACCCAAAGCGTGCGCCAAAGTAGAATGCAACAGCCATTAACCATGCATCACTATGAACTGCAACCAATGATAACCAGTCCTTCATTTCCATCCCGTCCCTAGCAAAATTTATTCCCAGTGCTGGCTCGGGAATCTCAGGAGGCACTTCCTCAACTGGAATGTTAACTTGCCAAGTTTCATTCCGGTAGCCAAACAGACACAAGTTCTCCTTCTCTGAAAGCAAATGATCAGTGTTTCAGACAATATTCAAGATACTCTACATCAATCGACTACACATAACAGATATGATTATTCAAATAGAACAAAATAAGTTTTTAAGAAGTCAAACAAAACTAAAACATATAAAATTAACACTGAAAGTGACCTCTTGAAAACTGAAAATCCCACAACCTATCTAAACATCAATGCAACATTTTTATAAAAGAAAAAAAAATCAACCAAGTTCCCCTTAGGTTCTGGCAGACAGTTGAAATGGAATGGATTTTTCCCTTATTCAAATATATTTCTAATTCCTATTTAATTTTGCAAACGATTTGATTAAATTAACAGAAAAAGAGCTTAACAAGGGGGAACGGGTCTAATAAAAACTGGACCTTAATTATCAACATAAATCCCCAAAGAATTAGCAAAAAGAATGATATCTAAGATAATAAACAAAAATTAAAAAGTTTCAAAAACAGAATTACAACATCTTTCTTTCTCCTTATCTATTCTAAATGGCCTTTAAGCTAGTGTCGGTATGATGTCAGTTCGAGCAATCTTCACTCTTGATTAGAAAACATCGACTCTTAGTGCGTACTAATTTCTGTTGTTGTTTTCATTTTTTCTTTTTCTGGGGTTTCCTTGTACAGTTGTACCTTTGTGGCAGTATTCCGGCCGTACATACTTATACTTCCACGTTATTTTAGTTCGAACTCATTCACTGTTCAAATATATAACCTTGTGCCACTGCTCAATGCGTAATTTTTCCATTTACAAAAGAAAAAGATGATAAATTGACCGCCTGCCCAAATTGATGCTACCCCATCTGAGCTTGACCAAATCATTCTGAGAGTCAATGGTAAGAAACTAAACTTCCCTCGAGTCTGATCAAAGATTTGTTTTTTTTCTGAAAGACTACAAACCCTTAAAAGTCAAGGTCAACTCACCAAGAGTAGTTTTACAAGCTTAGCCAATATCCAATCACTTTCAGAACTTATAACAAACAGAATTGGGGAAACCGGAAAAATCAAACTTAACCCATAAAATTTGATGAAAAGAAAACAACCAAAAAGTATCAATTAGCTCACAATTTAAACAGAATTTGTCTAAACCTAAACCTAATTTTGTATAGTTGAAACAATCAGGAACAACAAGAAGCACAACTCAAAAGCCCTAAAAACATGAATTGCTGAAGAATAACTCACCAGGATCGCATTGTGCATAAAAATTCTCAACATCTACAAAACAAAAATTATCAAAGCGTAATTGTCAAGCAAAAGTGATGAATTACAAAAAAAAAGATGAATTTAGTAGCAGAAAGAAAGAGAGAGAGAGAGAGTAAACGAACCAGTGGTGAGAGCGATGAGTAATCCGGCACGTCTACCTTTAAAATCCTTGAAAACCTCTTCAACTGTTCGAGGAAAAGGAAACCCTGATGCTCCTCCTTCCATTCCAAGACTGAAGGAAATAGAGAGATAGAGAGAGAAAACTAGAGAGAGAGAAGAGAGAGAGAATCTGAAAAAAACAGAGAAAAACCTAAAAAACAGAAGCTTTAACGAATATTTGGAGGATAATATTTTGACCTAAAACCTAAAATAGAAAAAGGAGATAAATTAGGGTTTAAGAGATTGCCTTAATCTTTAAAGAAACGAAAAATTCGGTTGAAATCTGTACTTCTCATCTTTAGAGATTATTTAGAGAGAGAGAGAGGATTCATTTTGCAAGGACAATCTTTCTTGCTAGAAATTCTCACTCTCTGTCTAAACCCGTGAATCGTAATAATATACTACTAGCGTTTATCGTTTTTTAGAGAGAAAAACCGGATCATTTTTAGTGCTCAATCATGGACCCACTTGTGGGGTCCATTTGCTTTTATCAACAAATCATATTTCGACAGCTGGAATTTATAGGTTTGTGAGTTCTAATTAGGGAGCGGCTAAAGACACCCGAAATTTTTTTTTTTTTTGAATTGTTCCATCGAACCCTTGATTTTTAAGCTGGAAGATTATACCTCTTGCCACTCCAACCAAGGGTGGCGCACCCAAAAATTATTGTTAGCACCCGGTGGAAGAGATTGAGTAAGGTCAAATCTTCGTTGACTGAAAAAATATGTTGGCACTCAGGTATAAAAGTCTCTGAAGCCCAAAGCAGACATGCAGACTAAAATCAGTCCCAAAAGTTTTGGACTATCCAGTCCGACCCATTGCTTTGGCTTTCGGGCTAGTCAGTTCGAAAGCTTAAGTTACGTCTTGGACTGACCAAGCCGAAAGCAGTGGTGCGAGAGAACTTTTAAAGGTGGCTTTGGATCAAAGGTTTGGAACCAATGTTTTTCTCTATCTAACTCATTTCACATATCAAAGTTGGATTGGGATCAAAGTTCTTTATGTGGTAGTTTTACTTTATCTCTCTCTAAAACAAGATTTTTTTTTCTCTCCGACTCTTCTTTATAGGTTGATGATGATGGGTTTGGAAACAAAGTTGTTTCCATGATGATGATTCGAATGAGAAGAGGTTAAGAAGATGGTGAAGAAAAAGGGAAGAAGAAGTAAAAAAGAAGTTGGGTACGGACTGAGTGCCTCCCAGCAGGCACCACGCCCGTACTGGGTGGTAATAGGCACCCGAAGCAAACAAGAATTTTGTCGGGTGCATGTAGTTGCTCCCTTCTAATTAGGGTCCATGGGCCCCGGTGCCCCGCTCAAATGATATTACTCCTACCTTCTTTTTTTGATGAAACGAATCATAGTATTTTCACTCGACAATTGAGGTAATTTGATGTGTCATTTACCGATTTGTATCACAAAGAAGACTATGGTATAGCCTGTGTCTCCGACACGAGTAATATTATTGTTAGTAGGTTGATATCTTATTTTACCGGGGGAAAAGAAGAAATTATATGAATAATATAATAGGTAGCTTTAAAAGTTTTTCTTTAACTTAATAAGAATCATTCATCTATGGCTCTGAAAACATCTCAGATTCTTCAACTACAAAATATATATATAGATAACCCATAACACTTTGTTCAAAAATAGAAATATAAAGATTCATAATCTACGTTAATTGCATTGATTATATTAGACGAAGGACCATATTATAAATTACGAAGGACTCATAGACAATACCTATAATTAAAAAAAGGGATTTGTCTCAGTCAGCACAATTTCCTTCTGTATTATTATATAGATTTCAAATAAATATGAGCCCGTTCATAAAAATAAATAAACATGGTCTCAATCTTAAGTGTGGCGGCTCAATTGGGTAAACACATAAAGATTTTTCATTTAATGTACAAAAAATCTATAAGTTTGAAAAATCCACCATTTCACCTTACATATATTTTGTATGTGTTTCGTTCTGAAATAATGAATCTCCGTAAACACGTATTAAGTGTTATAAATTTGTATGAAAATGATATGGTTAAATACAGAGAATAAAGATGTTATGACTCACCTCCATTAAATTTAATGTGTTTGTCAACCATAGTTTTGAATTATGTGAACGCTCATTGCCTCATTGATGAAGTCCTCAATGATTGACAATAAAGAGAAGAAGAAAAAAAGGGTTGGTTGCGGGAGGCAAAGGTTACTGACCCGATGCGGCCGAGGTAACCGCGAGCGAGAGAAATGATAGGGAAAGGGAGAAATGAAAGGGGTAATTCTGAAAAATAAAAACTAAAGTTAACCTTTTTACGTGACATGTTTGGTTAGTAGGGGCCAAAACGACCAGCCAGACAAATTTATAGCCCAAATAGCCAGTAGGTCAAATCTAAGGGGCCAAATGGAGTTTCCATAGCAAACACATGAAGTCTTGGAAATTTTCAGTAACAGTCTCAATAACTTCTAGGTTATCTTCTTCATCAGACAAATTCATTTTCACCTTCTTCATAATCATCTCTAACACAGGTATTACTTTCTCTCTCTACTCTTCTCCCTCTCTTTACTCTGTTTTGGGTTGCCAAAGAACTCAGTTTACTTATACTTCACTTAAGGGTCTTAACCCACGAAAGACAACCCATGAATTTTCTTCTGTCATTTTGATGAGGAAAGGTGTATGGACAGTATAATTTGCCCATTCAATGAGACCCAGAGCTTAAAAATATGTTATTTGGGGTTGGAACTTGTAAATCATTAATTGCTATTAAGATGTTTGATGAAATGCCTCAACCAGAAGGTGTGGAAGGAGAAGATAGTTTGAGCCGGAAATAGGTTGCTAACTTATTAGCTAGTCTATGAAAAAGTGAACCCATGGTTGAAAATAAAAAAAAACAACCCCTCAAAGAAACCCAGGGAATTCTGTTAATGGTAGTGGAGTCTGTGCTGTGATTGATCAAGTGGCTGATTTTTGAAAGTTAGTTGTATATTAATGGTATACACATTATTATTTGTTGGTTCAAAATGAATTGATAATAAAGCAATTTATAAAGTTTGTTGTTGGCTTGGGTTGGTAGCAAATTAATACAGACCAACTCTATCTTAAGTTGATTTTTCAATTACAAGTTCCCCATTGTTAATCACGACGTGAAAATCTGTTCTTTTTCACTTATACTTATTTCGCCTAATTATTATTATGAACGAAAAAGAATAATAAATGAGAGT
Source organism: Eschscholzia californica (assembly GCF_041429995.1). Lineage (NCBI taxonomy): Eukaryota > Viridiplantae > Streptophyta > Magnoliopsida > Ranunculales > Papaveraceae > Eschscholzia > Eschscholzia californica. Next base: position 48,270,801 of record NW_028238472.1, read on the forward strand.
TGAAGCTCAAATATGCAAAATTTATGTTCTAGGATTATTATATGCTTATTTCTTTCATGTGTGCTTCTATATTTTAACCTGTGTATAGATCTAGTCATATATGTTAGTCCTTTATTTAACTATGTTTGCAGATTGACAGGTATTAGCCAATATGTGAGTGAAAGAACTTGGACATTTTCTTATTTTTGGGTTGCCGTGATATTTCTAATCTGGGATGGCTCGTTCCTGGGTTCGAGTTATTCTAGCTCGAACTTATGGTTCTTCTGGTTTCCTAAGCAACAATAGGACTAACAACACAAGAATTGCTGGAAAGTTTTGGACACGATCAGATCTAATAACAAAGTCCTCTCCTTCTATTAGTAATATTCGGAAACCTCTTGCATATGGTAACGGATATAACTCATATCTATTCATGCCTTTCTTTGAAATATTATCTATCATGGTAATTCGATTCCGTCGGTCATCTGATTGCATGTGCATTTCAGGATTGTCATCGGATTCAGCCCTTGGGTTGAACACATTATGTTCGTGGAGATATCCAGGAACTGTTGGATTTTGTGGACTAGCCAAAGCAGAGCCAACGATGTCTGAATCAATTACCGATGATGTTGTTATAGAAGATGTTGTTATTGATTCTCTCCCGCATAATGATATAAAAAGTAATTCCAAAAAACCTGTGTTATCTTCTAATGATCGTAAGCATGCTGACGAAAGAAAAGTTAAAGGTGCTGCTCGTAAAAAATCAGTAGTGGAGTTCAGTAAGATTGACGCTGAGCTGCTTCCAACGGTTATTATTGTTGGACGTCCAAATGTTGGAAAATCTGCATTGTTTAACCGGTAAGATAACATGACGAATTGTTCTTATGCCTTCATGAGATGTTGACTATAGACACTTACCTCAACTTTTTTGAGCACTTCTGTGAATGTGGATTTTCTTTTTATCCAATGTATCTTGCCGTGCTTGTAGTTTTATACGAAGGAGAGAAGCTCTTGTTTACAACACCCCAGATGACCATGTCACTCGAGACATACGAGAAGGAATTGCCAAGTTGGGTGATTTGCGGTTTAGGGTATTAGATTCAGCGGGTTTGGAAACAGCAGCTACTACAGGTAGTATTCTCGATAGGACTGCAGGAATGACTGGAAATGTGCTTGCAAGATCTCAATTTGCATTGTTCTTAATAGATGTGAGGTTAGTTTCTGTCAAGATTTTCTTCATTTTTTTAAATTTGTTTGCTATTTATTTCGTTAAGTGAAATACAGATTTTATCTTTGTCGATATGTTCTTGGGTTTCTCTAATATTTCTGGTGTCTATTCTTCCACCAGAGATGGATTACAACCCCTGGATATGGAGGTTGGGAAGTGGATGCGCAAGCACGCTTCTGGAATCAGTACTATTCTTGTAATGAATAAATCTGAATCACTTGATGATCACCGAGGTTTCCTTAGCTCGGCTGCTGGGGAAGCCTATAGACTGGGATATGGAGATCCTATTGCAATATCTGCTGAAACTGGTCAGGGAATGATAGATCTATATGAAGCTCTTCGCCCTTTGCTTGAGGACTATATGCTTCGTGTCTTAAATGGTAGGCGTTTATTTTAGTTTCTGTTCTCTCTGATTGAGATAAACCCTTTTTGTTGTCGACTTGTTGGGCAGATTTGTAATTAAAGTAGAATATTTGGTGCATCTTTATGTTAAATTTGGACTAGCATTCTTTCATGGATCTGGAGGTTTCTGTTGGCATCCTCTAATTTTTTCTGTTCTTGTTTCTTCCTTATCTTAGAGAAGGCTAATCAGGAGGAAAATAGCTCTGCCGAGGTTGAGGAGTCTAAGTTACCTTTGCAGTTGGCTATTGTAGGACGACCCAATGTTGGGAAGTCTACACTTCTGAATGCCTTGTTACAGCAAGACCGTGTTCTGGTGGGACCTGAAGCCGGCTTAACGAGAGATTCAGTTAGAGCTGAGTTCCAATTCCAAGGGAGAACCATATATTTGGTACAATTGCAAGCTTCTTCTGTTTTCTGCTTGTAATATAATATTCTGTCAAATTTAAAATTACTACTGTATTAGATATGTCGGAGTACGTCAATATCGTCTCTATGGATATCTTTTCTTAAGCATGCTTAAACAAGTCATTTCTACAAGGACTTCTATTTTCTATAAAAAAAGAATCAGTATCTGATACTTAAAATTGCATTTTAGACCATTCTAATTGTCTCATTGGTAAAAGGTACAATTTTGTCGCCTTGGTGTCCTTTTCTCCGTATGCAATTTAATTTATTTATTGAATGGACAATTTGTAATTTCCGTAATTAAGACCTTTTGGGAAGCATCATATGTTTTATCTGAGGCTTAGTTTATGTGATTAGATTGGTGTTTATTGCTCAGGTTGACACAGCAGGTTGGTTGCAAAGATCAGATCAGGAGAAAGGACCAGCTTCCCTGAGCGTCATGCAGTCCAGAAAAAGTATCATGAGGGCCCATGTCATCGCTTTGGTTCTTGATGCTGATGAGGTTAGCATAATTCTACTTTTATACATACATAAGCAATATGTCTCTCTATCCAATTACTAGCGCATCCTCAAGGATTGTATAAATGTCGAAGTAAAATAGAAAATTCAAATTCTTTTTACTCTAGAAGTAATGGATTAAATTTCCAATATAAAAATCAAAATTTGCCTGTTTTGAAATAGATAGCCAAAGCCAGGAGTAGCATGAAGCATGCTGAAGTCGTTATCGCCAGGCGAGCAGTGGAAGAAGGTCGTGGTTTGGTTGTGATTGTGAACAAGATGGATCTTTTAAGAGGGAAACAAAATGCAAAGTTATATGAGAAGGTCATCAAAGCTGTGCCAGAAGAAATTCAAACCGTTATACCACAGGTTAGTCAATTTTAACTACATAGAGCTTTACTCACTCGTAAAAAGCTTTGGATCGACATAAGTTATGGAAAACCCTGATGATCATCTTATAATCCCATAAAATAGGAGAGAATGGGTGACAACCCTTTCTCGTCTCAATCCATACGGAAACCTATAAGATTTGGTATGTTTATGTATATCAACTATTCCCCTTTAGATGCTGCACTTTTTTGTGATTTTCTCTATTCCTTTTACACTGTAATGTTAGATTGATTAGAAACAAGACCTGAGTTGTTGTTCAAACCCGTATTTTGCCAGGTAACAGGAATACCTGTTGTTTTTGTATCGGCATTAGAAGGAAAGGGACGAATGGCGATCATGCGTCAAGTCATGGAAACATATGAAAAATGGTGTTTAAGGTTGTCAACAGCCCGTCTAAACCGCTGGCTTCGCAAGGTTTGTTCATAATGTCAATACAAATGTTTGATTTGGATAATTTGTAATAAGATTAGGGTGCGAAAGTTTAATTAATGGATTTTTAATTAAAGTCTGAATTTTCTTTATGGGTACGCGTATAATATGAATTTTTGTATACATTTTTCTCTTTAGTAAAATCAGGTCTTAAACCAAGTCGTCTTGCCAGATTGCCTTTTCTTAAGATCTAACTGAATGAGACTGATCAGACCGCACATAACAACTGATTATACTCGGATCATATTCCGTATCAGATTTCAGATTGTTAAAAAATCAAACACAACTTTATGCTATTTAACTTGCATATAAATCTGATTTTGTTGATTCTTCTTCAGGTTATGAGCAGGCATTCTTGGAAAGACCAAGGATCACAACCGAAAATCAAGTACTTCACACAAGTCAAGGCCCGACCTCCAACTTTCGTGGCTTTTATAAGTGGAAAGACTCAACTACCGGAGACTGAGATAAGATTTCTAATCAAATCATTGAAAGAAGACTTCGATTTAGGTGGGATTCCAATCCGAATAATGCAGCGATTTATTCAGAAGAAGGCAAGTGGTGGTGCTAAGAGTAGTCAATCAACTGGAAGGACGCATGAGAGAACTTCCTCTGACAAGAGAACCGTCCCTGAATGATCAGTCAACTATTTATCTATGTCTCTCGAGAGCCCAAAATTTGGTACGTCTTCTTAGTCGTTAAAGCTTATTATTTATCATCAACCAGTGAGTTTTCTTTCGATAGATTGCTTAGCAAATGAAGTTAGTGTTGCAACTTCATCATGGTTAAAAGAACACAAACAAACATGTATCGTCTAACTCGCTAGTAAGAATGTATTGTTTATTTTATCATCTGTATATACGATCCTCAAATTTTGTTGCTCTCATAGGTCGAAACTTTGTTGAAGTCAAAAGTGTTTGCTTATCAATATAACAACTTTTCTTTTCCTTCATTAGTCTTGTTCAAGATTGCTATTTCCATGTTGTATAATGTGATCTTTGGGAGTTTGGAACAATATTTTATAAGTTATAAAAGACTTAATCCAAACACAATGAGACGGATTTAGGGTTTCTTATTGATTCTATATCGGCTTTGGCATAAACCTTATCGTGTTGTATAACTATTTTTTGTTTTTTTCCTTTCATACCATAAAGTTGAAGGAGTTCTTTCCTTTCATACCATAAAGTTGAAGGAGCTTCTAAGGTTCTGATTTTTTTTTTTTGTTAAGATTCTAAGGTTCTAATCGTGCAAGTACTTTCTTTTAGTTTTAACCAAAATAGGACTAAACCATTTTGATGTTGAGAGATAAGAAAGAGTAATGTTTGATTTAACCAAAATAGGACTAAACCATTTTGATGTTGAGAGATAAGAAAGAGTAATGTTTGAGAACAAGAAAAGCTAGTCAGGCTCCTTACAGAACTGTTATGTAATTTGTCGTATATCGCTTTTTCGTGGATCGGAATCATCGAAAGCACGAATCACGACAACCCAAGTAAGATTTTTTGTCTAGAAGTTGTCTGATTTTTCTTGTTCCCAGGGGAACATTTTTGGATAAGAAAGGGGTTCATGGACCTTGTAAATATTATTCATGGAAAGGGTAAAGAAGATGAGCAAACTGCCAAACACAAGCAAAAAGGTTTTTTTTTTGTTAAAGGTCAAGCAAAAAGGTTTGGTTTTTTAAAGGGTTGCATGCTCTGCTCAATTATTTGACTTTCTCTATCTAGTTTGGACCTTCCTACCGACTACAACCTACGACTTGTCATAATGCCCACACAGGGTATTATTCTGTGGCTCAAGAAATATTTTCTTCTCTCTCTAAATTCTAGGATGTAGATTATAGAATGGCTGTAGCTCCACGGCTCTCCCTCTTGCATTTCAAAATGTGGATTTTAGGGTTCAAAAAATAGATCAGATCTTTGCAGTTGTGAGGTTGTATCACAATATTATTGATGTTATAAATACGGAAACGCTATAATCACAAAGGATTTTGACAAAAGAAGTTGTCAACTGATGTGGCGGCCCAATCTAGTCAAACTTTCAAATCACAACCGCCACATCAGTTGGACAACTTCTTTTATCAAAATATTTTGTGATTCTAGCATTTCCTTTATAAATATGAGACTTATATAGTCCTTCCTCAAATGGATAATGGATATATTAAAGTCGCTCGGGAAAAGTCATTAACATTTTGAGTTCAAGGGGCCGATCCACCTCTCGCCTATCCCTGATTTTCCCTGATACATGTCTCACGAACCTTAGATTATGTTGCAATACAAAACGAAAAGTTTACATTTCTACTTTGGAGTTATCCAAGCATTTGTTAGAACTCCTAACACCAAAGACAATAAGACTTGCTCCTTTATTGGTTTTTTACCCTTACAACCATTTGAGAGAAGTCAAACACAAAGAAGAATTTTATAATTACTGCAAAAAGTACATGATGAACAAAAATGGTAATTTCCATATCAAATATCAATCACCCACATCAAAATTCTCATTGATGTATGAAACAAAATTTATTCCAGTTTTAGCTTGATCAGAATGTCACAACTTCATGATTGCTAGACCAATTCTTACTTTGTCAGTCCCAACCAAATCACATTTTCTAAACCCTAGAAAATCATTCAATTTCCTCTTTCTTCCACAGTAATTATCTTTTAGGATATACATAAAAGCTAAGATGACTATCAATATAATTTCCCAAAAAAGGTGTTTATGTATATATAAAAGTTCATTTGAATAAATTTTTAGTAACACAAACAATCAAAGGGGAGGTAGTAATTAGGTTTTTGGAGATAAGATCATTAGGAAAAATTAGCCCTAGTTTTGTTTTTGAAGATCTTTAACAGTAGATGCATAGTGGAAACAATCAACCGTTTTGTATACATATGAATTGAATGCCAACAAGAAACTCTTGCAAGACTTGCAGTACTCAAATCAAGAAGAAGACAAGAAATAAATGTCAATTAATAGATATCACGGATTTTGCATGAACTATGTTTTAGGATCATGTGTCAGTATACAACATTGCAGTAGTACTTCATTGAATTAGGTCTAATCAACTTAGGTTATCATCAATTACCATAGCAACCATTAAGGAATATGATGAAATAAAATTCATTCTAATTTTATAATCTAGCTTTAAGTAGTAGTCTAAAAAGAAGATGCAATTCACTTAAAAAGAAGTAGTATCCCAAATGTCATGGATTAATATAGAACTAGTTTTAACTAACTATATTGTACCCCAATTTGATCACTTAAAGTGATCATCATTGTTGTTATAGTCTTTATTTGCTTCTGGGATGAGATTCCATTCCCATAATTTGTCCTGAAATGTCTGCCTTGGGGACGAATTCCGTACCGTATTTAGTGCTAGTAATTGTTGTTGTTGATCAGGAGGTAACTGCAAGAAATGGGTAGGATTTTGATGAGCAAAATTTTGTGAATCTTCTTGTGGTTGTTGTTGTTGTTGTTGTTGAGTTTGTTGTAATTGTTGATGGGTATAAGCTTGTTGATAGTGTATTATTCTATGGAGATCATCGACGGAAGGAATTGGCAAAGAAGGTGAGCAAGTGAAGAGGGTGGTAAAATTTGGTGAGACAAGAGAGGATTCGACTTGTTTCGGATGACTAAGAAGTGTTTCGTGTTCTTCGGTTAAAACCGGTGGTGGTGGTGGTGGAGGTAGAGAGGTGGTTGGATGAGTTATAGGACTGTAAGATTGATCATTTGATAGTCGAATAGGCACCCATTTATCGGTACTAGTACTACTACTCCCACCCTCAGTTTCATGTTCCTTTTCTAACTCCAATGGTGATGGTGAGTATTGGATGTTCGTCGGTGAATTATGAGCTAGGGTTCCTTGTTTCTTATGATCTGCCTGAGGGAGTTTTCCTCTAGATGAAGATGGACCAGAAGAAATGGAACTGTCTTCTAGTACTCCTGGTCTTTTGTATACACGGCATAGCGAAATTTCCGCCTAAAAGTATATCGATTAGTAAGCATCCTCGGTCGAAAAACGAGGTAAAATTGAACAAAAGATAATAACTTCTCTATGAATCGAAACCATAAATCATGAACTTATGTAGAAGTTTATGTGATTTTTTTAGGACAAATTTGAACAAACAATTTGATGTAATAAGAAACCCTAATTTTTCTTGAACTAGACCTACATATGCAATGATAAATTATGCAAAAACCAAACCATCTTCTCTCTCTCTCACACACACAAATATGAAAACTCTTATAAACTTATATGAAATGAAGTACCTTTTGGTATCGATCGGTCTCGTGCTGTGGTAATCGGTATTCATTCATTATCCAACTTGTTCTAATGCCTTTAGGAGCCTTACCAGAGTAGAAAACCAAGGTCTTCTTCAGCCCAATTGACTTACCACTCTCAGTTCTAATCATCCTATCAGCACCAGTAGCCTTCCAGTACCCAGAAGTTGTTACACGGTTAGGTCGGTCGCCATTTCTATACTTTCGATCTCTAGGTACATAGAAAAACCATTCTTTCTCTCCAATTGCTGCCAAAGCTGAAAAGAAAACACAATTCAAATGAGATATTAGAGTGACAAAGTTTAGAGAAAGCTCAAGGATGATATATGTATATACCAGGAAGCTCCCACGGGTCATATCGATAGAGATCGAGGAAGGTAATAAGCTCAACATTGAAGCGTTTTCCTTCGACTTTTCGACGGAGGTAGAATTCGATGAGTTCTTCTTCGGTTGGGTGAAATCTAAATCCGGGCATGACCATATCGTTAGCGTGATCGTCTTTTTCTTCATTGTGGCTCATGGTTGTTGCATAAACAGTAGAACACTCTAACTGTTACTACAAGAACTTTAGTGAAATGAAAACCCTAATTAGGTTAATAGTTCTCTCTTTTCTATATATACAGAAAGAACTTTCAACTTTATGTGGGGTGCTGGAAAAAAAATGAGTAGTTAGACTTTTTGTATGTTAATTTGGCAATATATACGTACAGAGTTAAATTACAAGGAAGACATGAGAAGACAGTAGAGAGAGATAGAGAGAGAGAGAGAGAGAGAGAGAGAGAGAGAGAGAGAGAGAGAGAGACCAGTGTTGGAGAAAGATCAACATAGCTTTCAGGCCTTATGGGAAGAAAGTGACATTTAGAGAGTCTCTCTCTCTCTCATCATCTCTTAATTTACCCCACACTCACTTCAAAACCTAAGTCACCATGGAGAAACTACCCATTTGACATGCATGTACTAAGAGCATCTTCAACAAGGTTGTCTTAGGTAAAACAGTAAAACCTAACTACTACAACCACTTTTTCCCAACTTGGCGCAGTGATTGGACACCCACCCCGTTCCCGGATATATGAGTTCTCAAGTTCTATTTTAATGAAAGTGAAAATTCATGATTTTTATAGTTTATAGATTTCTACTTTCACTGAGAATGTGCCATAACCTCTTTCATTTTTACATCCTTAATAACTCAAGTTCAATAGATCATAGATTTCTACTTTTATTGAGGAGGTGAATAACTTTGAGTTGCAAATTAGTTATTTTACAAAAATCGGGATGTTACTTGTATCAAATCTATATAATAAGGGAGTAGTGTATTTTTTTTGTAAAATATACTCTCATCTTCAATGACTAAAACTACACCTCCCAAACATATCTCCAGTGGTTGAAACTACACCTCCCAAACTTATCTCCGTGCCCATCAAAGTACCGAACACGGGTTATGCCCTCGTATTATACAATCATTTTAAGAAGAAATACTTAGATGAGATTGAACGTGAACAATTCTTCTTTCGCTCACTAAGCACTGAATTAGTAAAGTGATTGTACAATATATTTCGCAATTCAGTATAGAAAATTGAACATTTCACCTAAATTTAAAAAGTGCAACATTATATATTCTGTCATAAAAATGAAAATTTAGTACGCGTACATCACTTAAACCATACGACGGTGCTTGCTTTTTTTTTCCTCATACTGGTTTACGCTGCATTTCTTTGAATGTTATTTTTATTTTTGTTGCAAATAGTTTGCATGTTATTTGCTCATACATGACCTTTTTTTCCTTCTATTAAGGCGTTTCTCAAGTAACCACTATGCTTCATAGGGTTACCACCATTAATTCTCTAATGCTATCTTTTACCATTATTTTGAACTTGTTCCTCACTTTCCAACAATAAGTCTGAACTAGAGAGATCTAGAGAGGGAGAGAGATTGAAAGAAGATATTGGGTATAGGCATAGTAAGTTGATAATGAGAGGTTTACAATTAAACAAAAACAAGGCGGCCAAGTTATCTTTTCATGGTCATTATCATTTATCTTTTCTCCTCATTAAGTTTTATTGTAGCTAAGTGGTCTAACTTCCAAATTGTCAACAAAAAAAAAGTGGTCTAACTTCCAAATTGAAATTAGGGTTAATTCTATGTTGCTACCTAATTAGTGAGTAATTAGCTAAATTGACCTTCAATTTTTACCAATAGATAAATTTGGCTTCCGGCCAATTTTTAGTCAAGTAACTTTGACTGATTATAGGTGTCCGCCGCGTCCTACGAACACTATAAATTCTTTTTGGCTAATGCCGATAAATCACACTTTTTTAAACTTGCATTAAAAAAAAAAAAAACTGAATTTGGTTTGTTATTTTCTTTCCTGTGAAGAAGAATGATAAATCATCCTATATAATAAAACATGTCAGTCGGTTACATCAGAGATAAGTGTGAGCGTCTATTTTTATTGGAAGTTTGACAGAGATCACATCCGACGACTGGTATTTATCTTCTTCTTGTAAATTAAATCGAAATAGAAGTGTATTAATGTAAATCAACCAAAATTACAACTTATCTATGAGTTGGTCAATATTCCTTCCCTATTTATACTCCCTTATCTTCTTTATTTTCTTTTCCAAATGGATATCATCTTTATTACTAATTGTTCTTCCATTTCCCAACCTTCTTAGGAATTTTGATTTCAATGTCATCTCCGACGTTAGCCTAGAGGGATCCGTCGCGTCCGTTGGATGCGGCGGAAACCTAGTATAGAAAAAGAGAAAAAGTGTAATCGATTTTGAGAGATCGCGAGAGAGAAAAATAGAGAGAGAAATTACCAGGAAGATGATTTTATATCGGTTGTCGCATGTGATCTCTATCAAACTCCTAACAAAAATGAAAAGTCGGACTTACACCTCCCATAACAGACTTACCTGTTTTAATATATAGGAGAATAAAAAAGCGAGGGTTAAATTTGTAAATTAGGTAAACATAGAGACAAACTTATTACATTATTATACCATTAATAACCTAATTCAATAACCATGGATTTCACTTCTTCTGGGAATCGAACCGGTGACCTCTAGGATTTTGGAGTTTAGGTCAACAATTTCAACCATTTGGGCCACCAAGTGTTGACAACTACCAGTCTTATTAACATGTGCTTTTAGGATATCTGTTGTGTGGCCCACAAAATACGTGGGGCGTAAAGAGAGGAGGTCCAAGAGTAAAAAATAGATTCGTCCTATTTCTCTTTTCGAAAGTTAAATATGTTTGAAGTGATCGTATTTTTCTTTCTAGAAATTGACTACGAAAGTCGTTACAAGGCATTGATACATCAAAGACGCGAACATGATAGTTGCCAATTTATACCATTACAGGACCAGATCTAAAGACCAACTAAACTATGCCCTAAAACCAACTATACTTCTCTATCTATACATTTAATAACCGAAGTTCAATAGATCAGGATCTAGTTCCTCTGAGAATCAAACTCGAGATTTCCAAAATTCTAGAGTTCCTGTCAACACTATTAACCACTTCAAGAACTAAATGTTAACCTTTTGGATGATCGTATTTTTTTTAGTGCAAACCATACTTTCATTCATAAGTGATAATAATCAGGAAAATATACGGTAGAATTCTTATTTCTCTCCTCAACTTCATGAGAGTTACAGAAGACAAGTTCATAGAACCTTCGACTGTAAAGTGCCTCATGAAGGGATAGAAATTGACGTGACACAGACGCAAAAAAAAAAGACCCTAAAGGTCGACAAAAAAATCCTGAAGATCGAGAACGAAATGACCCTGAAGATCGAAAATGAGATGACCCTTAAGGTCGACAATAAAAAAATTATTTAACTAGAATTACAAATAATGAAATTTATTATACTAATAATAACTAAACTAAATAGCCCCAACCGAAAGATCCATAGCCGTCATTGAAGGAAAATCACCTTCGCTTCCGTTCAAACTCTTCACCACCACCATATACTATAGTCTAACCACCATAATACACCACGACCACCTTCTCATCAAGACCGCAACAGCAACCACTACGATCTGGGACCCTAGAAATTATTAAAGGAGGAAAACAAACAAACAAGAAAGGGTTCCAGCGAAGGGAGGACCTTTCGCCGGTGTTCTATCACTAAATTGGGTAGGAAGTAATCAAGGTCATGTATACCATCAAAATTAGTCCTAAAGACCATTCAAATTCAGATTCATGGATGAACCACCGTGAAAAACCGCTCAATCTGCCAATAAAACTGCTTCCACCACCGTGAGAAGTAAATTGATAATGAAGAAAGAAATCAAACACAGGGAGATTAGAGATTAAATCTCGTTTTTTGGATGATTGTATTGACTTGGTGGACAAGTAAAAGTTCTCGAAAAAGTCTTAAAATATAAATGGAAAGGAGGTAACTAAAAGTGAAGCCATTGACTCAAAGAAATAACTTGAGATTTGGTGAATGACTTTTTGCATTTATTACAAATACAAGTTGGAAATCTAGATAACTGATAATTACTTCAGTTCACTTGCACTCCTTTTGGAGGGGTCCAATGACTCCAAACCGCCCACAAGACCTATATCTCTCAATCAACTTTTATTAACTAATTTTCATCTCTCTTTTCATTTCATTATATCAACAAAAAAATCATTTATTTTCACAATAACTGGTCTTTTCTACAATCAATAATCAAACCAAGATACTTATTATTAATTTTTTGTGAGACTGAGTTAAATATTAAAATATATTATTTAAGAGAGGTGTTTAAAGACATATTCTTTTTATAAAATTTGTAAGCCACGTTGTTGCACATATGTTTGATGTATTTCTTTATGAGAAGTTTACAGACGCCTCTCTAGAAGTGTTAAAGGAGCTTGATTTCTTCACAAACTCCCGTTTCGACTTGCTTTGAGGGAGACACCTTTACCCACCTTAAAACCTTTCCTTGTTTCACATGAAAATAGATAACATATTAACTGAGGTATGTTTTGTGAATTTGTGGTTCACTAGGTCGTTTGCCCGCTAAAAATATCTAACAAGTTGAAGGAAAAGTTGTTCATTCTTGAAAAGATTAGAAAAAGTAATGTTTTGGCTAATTATACCACCAAATCAACAACAATACAAGTCTTGGATGTTAACGTGCCAACATCCTAAAAGGGACACTTCCCATATTTGTTCGTAACGTAAATGTAGAAGGGATCGTAACATCCTAAAAGGGACACTTTTGATATTTGTTTGTAACGTAAATGCAGCAATGATCGCTTTTGTTATCGATAACTTTTCATAAAAATTGGCCTTTTCTCATACACATAATAACTTTATATTTTTTTAGGTTGAATTTATCTATGGGTTCTTCTACCACACGTCTAAAGACATTTATAAACTCATTTTATTTTTAATAAATTAACCTTCAATATTCTAATTTATAAAGGAAAAGATTTGTGTATCATCTTGTGTCTTTAGGGGATACAATAGAGTTTCAAATTCTAATTCGGAATGTTTAGATGTTTGAACTTATGTTAAGACGCGGGTTTGTAAAATCCATGTTAAGACGAGGGTTTGTAAAATCAATTTTTGTTAATTAAAATTGACTTCTTCTAATGTGCTAGATCTATTTCCTCATGCACACTTCACTTAACGCACATGATAGAACTGTCCGTGCCCCGCGGGACATTTTCAAATAGATTTAGATTAAACTAAAATAAAATATATTGAAAAAAATGTTTCCATGTATTAAGAATTTTATTTCATACTTATAAATGTTGTAGTTCACCGACAATTATTTTATAATTACTTGTATTTAAGTATGAATTTTTTTTTTTGTTTAGGGTGATAAAAAAATTTACAAGGCTTGGATATCATTTTAAGAAAATACAAGTTAATATTTTACTAGAAGGAACAATATATCAATCTCTCCTAGAATTTGGTATATGATTCTTATGAAATTTTGTTTGTGAGCTCATTTAAAATTGAGATTGACCTCATTAAAACTCATTTTTCTTTTTTTTGTTGAAATCATTAAAATTCATTTATCAAGTATAATAGGTAAAATGTAATTGTGGGCCCTCTCTCTATCACTCGAGTCTCGTGTGGTTTGGACCATTTTGGCGGCCGCCACGCCACAAGTAGTGGTCCACCACCGGCCACCGCCACTTTCTTGTTTGTCATCACTAAATGCTTCAAAAAGAGAAACTACTGGTCTATTCTCTAGCCATGGATGGATATTTTATTTCAGATCACATTAATAGGTCAAAGTTTGGCTCAGTATTAGCAGATAAGCATGGATAGAAGAAAGTCTAAATTGTAATTTTGATGCAAATGATGTTGTTTAGAGAATATTTATTTCTAGTTTATGGCTATCTAAAAGTCTAATCTGAGTTTATCTTAAGTGGTTTAAATCTCTATAAATGGGAGTCCAATCTGTCTTGTTTTTCACCTTCAAACATTATCTTGTATGTAACTATTTTATCAATTATTTAGTTGTTATTTGGATTAGTTTATCGTTAGTAAACTTGTTTTAATTCCGTTGCGTCTACATCAAACCATAAGAAACTCGAAGTATAAGTGAGGAGATTATGTAGAAATCATTTCAAAATTGTTTCACGTCTAGGATAGAGATTGTCCTACTTTCAAGTTCGATTACTTTTTGATAAAAGTATTGTCGTTGTGTCCTGTAAAATAGCCATCCATCATAACTGTGTTGTACTATACAAGACGTCCGATTATCTTAAGAAAAGAGAGATTTTCGCTTATAATAAACAATTCTTCTTCTAATCCTTCAAAATCTATTTTATTATACATTTTAGTATATGATTCTTGAAATATAGGTTATATGATTTTAAAGTAATAAATCAAGTACAAAAAGAATATACCTCTTATGTCAAACCTTAATTCAATAAAGCAATTGGGCTACGAGTTATATTAGGGATAATTGACGTTATTAACTAGAAATACGAAACACAATGAGGTGTCCCAAGCTAAGAAAAGATTGATCATTGGATTCATTTTCGAGTCAGAACAGAAAGAGAGTTGTCGTCTGGGGACATATAGGCTTGTTGGACTTGCTTCTGATGAAAGTCTTTTTATATCTATTACCGATTGAGATCAAAATCAGAACTAGTTAGTCTTGTCACAAAATTTAGTAACCAAGAAATAATTTTAGGGTTATTTCCCTAATGGCCCCCTACTTTGTGACCAGCTTCCTGCCTAGCCCCCTACTTTACGAGAAATGCCCATATGGCCCCCTTCCGTTATAACACCGTTACTCTCTCTCTTCCATTTCTTTTCTCTCTCCTCCAACATGTTTTCTCTCTCTGCCACCTCGTTAAAACCTGCCAACTCATCATCTTCTCCGGGAAGGTCGCTGGCCGACCAATTTCCGGCCGGCGACCTTTAAACCTAAAAAAAAAAAAAAAAAATTTTTTTTCATCTCTCCTCTCTCTCTCTAAAAAAAAAAAAACTTTTTTTTTTATTTAATATACCACATTTTAAATTTTACTATATATTTACTTCAAATTAGTGTTCTACTTTGCTTTCATGAGAAAAACAAACAAACAAATGTAGAATATAATACAACTACATGTCAAGTTAAATTGGTTTGATTTCAACAAAAATAAAAACAAAAAAAATAAGTAAATTAGGGTTGACACAAGAAAGACTAGTCCAAAAACAACAGGGACCAACCATTCACTAGTAGGATCACCGACCATTTCAAGGACTAATAATCTTAGGACTTGTCAGTCGAGACTTGAGACCATTTCTCTTTCTTTGTCTAGATATCTCTCTTAAATTGCATTTATAATTGTGTGTGATTTGTATGTTGCACCATAATTTATGTGGGGAGCTCCATAGATATGACTCCACAGGAAATGATCTAAAACAAAACAGTCCCATTGAATGCATAAGTTCTCTTTTATCTTAGCACATAACTATGTCTACTATAGTACTATACCATATCTCTACATAAATCCGTAACGCACCAGAAAGTCGTACGCATGTAAATCCCCTCCCCTATCTGTTGTGGGTTGAGCGCTTTTTCCCTTTCTTCAAATTTTAATACATATTCGAATTGCACACAAATTTGTGTCTGATGCCATCACATCATTATAAATTCGACGCAAATTTCATATTTCGAACTATAAAAACACAATCAACGCCTTTCCTTAAGATTTCAATATTATATGGTAAAAATAAATTTGATTCAAATTATGATCCAAAAGGTATATGTGAAGTGCATGACTCAAAAACTTACCATAAGTTGTAGTTAGATAGATGTTGTGGGGGTGACATAAACTCATTTGAAATAGTGGGTTACCATCACAAATACAAAGTTTAGACAATAAAGATAGATTGTAGATGGAAATATGAATGAGTCAGATAAAGGACAAGGCTGGGTCCAGTGGAACCGTTGGATCCATTCAATTTTTTCGGTGTAATTGTATAATACAAATGTTTGACTATCTGACAATACCTTATGGTAGGACTCACAATTATATATACAGTATATGTATAGATAGAGAGAGAGAGAGAGAGAGGAAATAGCTAAGAAATGAACTATTGTGTGAAGTAGTGAGATAATTTAAGTGGGACTCCTATCTCATAAAATGGTGAATTTTCGAACAATTTGTATTTGTTCGTGCTCTAAATAAAATCAACTATAAGATCAAGAGCCAAGTCATTTGGTGAAACGGAAAGCCAGTAACACATTCAATTGTAGTCAATTGTCGTGTACTCAGTGTATTTTTTTTTGTTGAAAGATGTACTCACTACTCAGTGTATTTGTTCTTCTATGAAATACTAAAGGGGTGTGGGTTCCGGTTCCAAAAAATATAGTAATTTATTTTCACAATTTGTTTCACGTCTTCTATGGGTCAAATAATGTAAAAAGCAATTGATTTATGGCTAGTTTGAAGTTTTCTCTAATGATCTAAAAAGAAATCTTATGACGTGTTTGGATAGCGGAATCATGAATCCGCGAATTCATGAGTCATTGGAATTCATGATTCCGCGGATTCATGAATCCAATATTTTTTTGTTTGTTTGACAACTAATAAGAATCCTATGATTTATTATTATTTGAGTATTTCTAAACGTTTCTGTAGAAGAAAATATTGAATATACCTTGTTCTCGAAACTCGTTTTTTCAAATATCGTTTTATTCGAGGAAATATCAGATTTTGGGGGAAAAAAACGGGTTTTGGAGGAAAAACAATTTTTTGAAGAAAAAATGATTTTTCGGGAAAAAAATATAATTTTTAAAAAATAATATTTTGAAGTAAAAACGATTTTCGGGGAAAAAATTGATTTTTGGGAAAAAAATAATTTCTGAGAAAAAAATGATTATCGGAGAAAAAACTATTTTTCTGGAAAATAATGATTTTTGAAAATTTTTGAAAAAAATAATATTATTAAAATGATTCTTTTGTTGAAAAAATATATTTTTTTTAATTTTAAGTTTGAAATGTAGATAAATTAATGCAAAATCCTAACATTTCCCAGGAGGTAGGGTGAGATTTTGTTCCAATACAAATTTTAGAATTAGGAATCTTTAGGATTCAAAAGTTTTAGGATTCTTGGTAGCCAAATACACCAAAGATTCATGATTCCTAGCAAATCCCACTTTTGATAGAAATCCTACTTAATAATCCTGCAACCAAACACACCATTAGTTTTTTCTTCTAACTGGTTTCAGTTGTTACACCATTGTCTTACTACTTCTAGTTCTTATATATGATACTGTGTTAGAGTTTCTATATGGACGACACCATTCGTCAAGGAGAGGGATTATTGCATTTTTTCTTTATTTTGGCCACGATAGCTTTCAGTCAGCTTCTCACTTCTTCCACAACGATTGGTGTTATTTTGGGTTTTCCAACTCCTAACCCAAACTTTATCTCAATGTATTATTCACAGATGATTGTCCCATTTCCAGTCGACATAATCATGATTAATCTAAAAGGTTTTGTGCTATGTCCTGGATTACGGAACTAAAATTTGTGTAATCTAGAAAGAGAAACATCCCATGACATTGGTAGACATTTTAATCAAAAACACTGACTACTGTAATTAATAGTGATAATAATTTAACAACATTGATATAATTTCTTCAAAATGGTCTTAAGAGTCTTTCATTACCTTGTTAACAAAGGGCACCAGTGGTCTAGTGGTAGAATAGTACCCTGCCACGGTACAGACCCGGGTTCGATTCCCGGCTGGTGCAAATTCATTCTTTTTGGTGACCAATTTCAATTTCGGAAGTTCATGGGACCAAGTTTGTTTTGATCTTCCTTTTAGATTAGATAACATATTAGACTATTTTGCTGAGGGAAAAAAAAATCATTTTGCTTGTCCTAGATACAAAAAAATTTTATTTTTGTTTGCCGATAATCCTTAGCTAGAGTGGTCAGAAACATGGTTTCCGCTCTATAAGTCCCAGGGTGCTTTATGAATTTGCACTCTCTTAAGTATATGACCAATAAAACCTTTCTTGATAAAGTTTTATTTTTGTTCTTATTATGTGCCGCTAGGGGAAAGATGTTTTGACTTGATTCCTGGTTCGATCATGAAAGCTAACAAACACATTTTAATAAAACCTTCCTTCAACTATCTTTCTGGGTTGGAGTGCAAAAAGTATGATGAACATATGAATTTGAACCAAAATTTATTTCATACTCTTTTCTCAAGAAATATCGCTGCAAAATACTATAATTGTAACAACTTAATTAAATTTATCACTATAAAATACCATCATTGTAAAATTATTAACTTAAGTTTGTGATGTAATTTTAAATTGTTTAAAAGCTATTAAAAGATTTTTTTTATAGGAAAATATGACAAACATCCAGTCTGCCGGTTTGAACAGTTCTTGAATGCTCTAGTTGAAGTCAAACCAAATCGATGGGGCTTGATTTGATTGTAAATGATAAAACATTTAATTATAATTGGTCAAGTTTGTTTTGACTGGTTCAACCGATATTTGCTCACCCCTACATGTATAGACGAGTTGCTTTCTACCTACAAATGTCCAAGAATTCACAGCTTCGCATCACTAATATGGGTCTCTGGCTTTTCTCAAAGAGAAACTAACTGTACATATATGATCTCCTTTGGGTTATCTAGTGGGAGGTTTTGGGTTCCCCCACAACTTTGAGGGAAGCGTTAAAGGGAGATGCTAGAGTGCCCAGTTTTTAGCCCATTAAATTGCCCAGCTGATGTGGAATCACAAAAAGACAAGGGTTTTTCAAAGTTTGACTACGGTGGGGACCGCTTTTATTTCTAAATAAGGAAAGTTGGGCAATTTAATGGGCAAAATTGCTGGGCACTCTATCATTTCCCAGCGTTAAAACGCCTCCAGAAGTGTTAAAGACGTCTCATTCAATTAAATTTCGCATCGGTGGAAATTTTGGCCATTTTTACCTAAAAATTTCGACATTTTTTTTTAGAAGGTATTGTTAAAAAAAAAACCTAGTCAAATTTCATTTTGGATTGAAATTTTCATAGCCATTTGGTTCTATAAATTTTTTTCACAAATTTGCATTAAGGGAGGCGCTTTGAACAGTGATAGAGGGCGCCTGTAAACCTGCTTCTTCCTCTGATCATCAATCAAATTGGTTCACTTCCATCACCAATTTATACAGAGATCAAACCAATGGCAACAACTCTAGAGAAGAAGGTGGTTTGTGTGACCGGAGCCAATGGGTTCATCGGATCATGGCTAGTTCAAACATTACTTAACAAGGGTTACACCGTTCACGCCACCATTTTCCCCGGCTCCTCCGCCACCCACCTAACTAATTCCTCCCCACTACCACTACCTGATCAATTGGTGGTTTTTGAGGCAGACATCCTCGATGAAGATGCAATTTCTAGGGCAATTAAGGGATGTCAAGGAGTGTTTCATGTGGCATCACCATGCACTTTAGAAGATCCCAAAAACCCAGAATTGGAATTGGTGATTCCAGCTGTACAAGGTACTCTTAATGTTCTAGAAGCTTCTAGAAAGTTTAATGTGAGAAGGGTTGTTCTTACTTCTTCTATATCTGCAATTGTTCCTAACCCATCTTGGTCTAGTAGCACTATTCCTTTTGATGAAACTTCTTGGACTGATCTTGATTACTGTAAATCTCACCAGGTACACTACCAAACCTCTATCTCTAGGGTTAACTAAAATGATCTACTTGTTGTTGTTCTCTGGTTATTAATCGATAAGTCGATTTCTCTCTGTCTTGGCTTGATTCGGACAGAGTTTCCTTTCTCTAACTTTATAGAGAGATAAACTATTAAAGAATAAAGATAAGTCAATATTCCTTCTTTCGGGCTAACCGAGATAGGTGTTTAATGTAGTCGAGGCAAGAATAAATTCTCTTTCCTTAAGACATTTTACACCCCCGTAACAGTACCAAACGTTAGGGTGAATGCCTTCGGGATACAACGACTAACCTTTCAGAATTTTAAGATGGTACTTCTATATTCTGAAAGCGGGCGAACCTTTGTCAGTATTATGAGCTCTTTGACTGATGCGGATGATCTTCTAGATGCTTTGGAAATTCAGATTTCACTCGAGACTTCTTTCTTCCTTTTCCAGATATTCTAGTCTATCCAGAACCTCTAGAAAATACTTCTTTAATTAGATATTCTAGGCTAACCAGAACCTCTAATTGTTAGAAGGGAAGAGAAGAAGAGAATGAATTGAATTGATGTTCTAGACGACCTATGAAGAACTTCTTTCTTCCTTTTCTAGATATTCTAGTCTATCCAGAACCTCTAGAAAATACTTCTTTAATTAGATATTCTAGGCTAACCAGAACCTCTAATTGTTAGAAGGGAAGAGAAGAAGAGAAGAGAATGAATTGATTGAAAATTGGAGTGGATTTGGTTGGTTTATATAGGAGTTGAATGGATGCATAGTGTCTGTTGGGTTAAAAGACATATCTGTTCGGAATTAGGGACCAAACAGGAAGTATAACTGATTGTTGAAGTCGGTTATAATCTGGGACGTCGGATCTGGGTGAAAATCTCGGGTGGAACGCCCACCGTCAGATCAATACCGAAATGTGCCCACAGATTTGGATGCGCGTGGTATTCGCTCAAACGACCCCTGATCTAACTTGTCCCGTTTGACGTTTCAGACCCTGACTTAACCGTTTTTTCACCCAAACTTCAAACTCGAATTTCTCATTCATCCGGAATCGGATTCGAGTAATTCTTTGCTCTAAATTTAAGAGCTCGACGAGACGAACGCAATGGCGCATTCGGTTTCTGAATTTGACAAGTCGGGTCGAGCCAAAATTGGCTCCGATTCCAACAATCCCCCACATGAATGAAAATTCGAGGTTTACTATATACAAACATACTATACTGACATACTGACACTAAAAGAGCTCATATGCGGAACTTCGCTGCATCGGAAGAAGGTAGTCTTTCGACTTTGAACCTTTCCTAGTGAATAACTACAAGGTCTACAAGGACGGCAGTGAACTTATCGTCTTGAACTGAGTCCTGGAAATTGTAAACCTGAATAGCTATCACACAGCTAATCCCTTACCGACTTAGGTTCTCGGTTGTGTTCATTTCGGCCCTGAACATTCCCGAATTCATGTGTGCTTTAGAGAAGTCGGCCTAGACGACCTTCCCACGGAACCGGCATCAATTCACACACATATAGGTTATCCGTAATAAGGTATCCTGCTATACCTCACGTTAGAATCAAGTTCTAAGTTTTCGGATTCATTAAAAGCTTAATGCTTAGCCTCTCACTGCAGGCAACACTGTTATCATCCTAGGAATGGGTAAGAGATAGAAATCTCTTACAGTGTTACTGTCGAGTCAGGATATAGCTTCAGTTGCCCTTTGAACCTAGATCGTGGGATCTCCAGTCATCTAGGTAGGGTTTCACCATGCCTTTACTCATTTACTTTAGGCGTTTTTGCCACATTCCCCTTGATGATGCAATTTCAACTCTCTTGTTCACCCTTGTTCTTTACGGATCCGCCAGGTAACGTAGGATTGAGCATAATTAATTTATGCATTCCTTGAGAGCAATTGCTTTACGGTGCTAGTCTATTTATTTTGAATTCTCTAGACTTACCGTATTAGTGCCTACGCAACAACTACTTAGGTTTATTGCGTGCACTGGCTTCAATCACAAACAAATATCCTCCAGGAAGTTCACCTACTTCCTTTGCTTTCTCCAAAACAATGTATCCATCAAGGCCTTTAGGATTACATTATTGATCCAGCTATGCACGTCTGCCTCTGAGGATTTTGTGATATCGTAGCCCTTAGTGGTTTGTCATAACCACTGTTTTGTATCTGAGATTCGAGTGTTGTCCACATATCTTCGTTTTCTTTTATGATATGTACAACCAATTAATACGAGTCTGCTCAGATAGCTAAGAACTATTTGTTACTATGATAACTCTTTCTTGAATTTGTTCAAATTCAAGTATTTATGCTTATCGTGGTTTTTGAGTGGTTATTCTACCATTCTCTGTCTAACCTTGCACTTTAGATTATCAATCATGAGTAATGATTCAATCTGGAAAAACATCGAATCATATCTTCTTAAACACTTTCTTATTCCTAACTAGTATTGTCTGTTCTTTTGAACAGATGATTCACGGTTGAATCTCGTTACTTAGTTTAGGATTAGGAAGAGAAGTTCTTTCCATTTGTGTTTTTCCCAGATTTGTTGAGTGAATTTGGACATTCACGTCATCACTTATATTCACACACTTGATTTCCGACTCTTGTCACAACTTAGTGAATATAACTATAGTTCTTAACTTAATTAAACCTTATTGACCAACATTCTTATTGGTTAAATCTGGTTTCCGAGGTACTCTATAATTTCCCTCTTTTCACGTCCGTATGATGTTGTATCGTCAGGAGAATATAGAGACTTTTATGCCATTTATAATTGGCATTTTGGTTCCTTTTGGTTCCCCCCACATTTCAAGAGTATTTTCTCTTATTCGTCAATTTGGGTGGAATTTTATAGTATTCCATATAGGGTACTGTTCAGATATGTAACAATATCTGCCCCCACAGTTCTAGGGTAACCATTGGATTCTCCTCAAAACTATTTTCGTACACAATTTCTTTAGTGTAGTGTCTTTAGTTTTGTTCTATAACATGATGATTTATGATCATTAAAACCTTGAGATATAATACAAGGCGAGTTTCTCGTTTAACTCTTTCTTAAGTTATATGTCTTAATCATATATACTCGTTTGATAGACTATGATCATCAAAGTTATCATTCATTATTGTCCTTTATCGTCTCTAGATTTCGTTCATACTCTTGAATTGAAAATCTTACCAAGACCCTTGAATTTACTATTCGAGTCACGTCTAGACCGAATGATGTAATATTCAACTTTACGTCTTATCAACCTTAATTCTCTTGTCTATCCAAGAAGATTAGGTTGCCATGAGGATTTATAAGGACTATTCTGTAATGATACAAAACTAGGGACCTCCTTACAAAGACTTTAAGGATTTATTTATAATAACTCCTGATCTTGAGATCTTTCAGCCAAGGTCCTTCCATTTAACATATCTGAGGATTCCTTGTAATTCTTAGACAGGCCTAAGGACCTTCTAGAGAATTATTTACCGCCTGAATATGTTATACGAAATAACTTACTTTCTCGAAGACAAGTTTAATTTCAGAATTTTGCATTCTTCGTCAACTTTGTATTCGAGAGTGTTTCACGGAATTTTTCATTATCTCAGACCGATGATTTCTTTCGAACAGTTTATCGTCTCGTAGCTTTTGTATAACGAGAACATTCTGTCATCGACCTTGTCTAACCGTTTAGGTTTTGACATTTGTCTTGACATACTTTTCCGCTAACTTATGCGGTTGTCATCTTCGATTTGTCATCGAATTGAATCTTTAGGATCATGTATTCATCATTGATCGCTCTATGTATTCTCGATATACGGTTTCACACCCAGTATTTATGTCGATACTTGGTGGTCAAGGTGTCGCTTAGTTTTTCGATGTCTCTGTTATCGAGAAGATATTTTAAGAGTCATCAACTAAGTCAACATTTGTGGTCACCATGGGTTGAACCTTATTTCTGTTCTTGGCTAGTAGTAGAATTTTAGTGAAATACTTCACAAAATTCATCGAGATTAGATTGATCATCGATTTTTAATCTCCACTGATCGAGTTTTATCCCTTCTAATGTTCTGTGCTTCCATTATACCAAAAGAGTTGCCGTTTGATGAACTATGCCATTCTTGGCGTATATCTCGGCGAAGGGAGATTCATACTCTCCATCTCAGTCGTTTCTCAAAGCCTCAATCTTTTTACAAAGTTGAGTTTCTACTTTGATTTTATAAAGCTCGATCTTTTCGATTGCTTTATCCTTACGTGTTAGTAAGTAACAGAACCAAGTGGAGTCATCGATAAAGGTAATGAATTGCCTTTTCCACCTTATGTTTGAACCGTTCTTAGGTTATAGGGTTCATTGTGAATTAAGTCTAAAGACTTTGAACAACGTTTTAGTCATTTTTGACTATACACATGTTTGACATGTACGTCTTGAGTAAATTTCGAGTTTCGGAATTTAACTCCAAGCTCATTAATGTCTTTAATGACTTATTATTCACATGTCCTAATCTTTCGTGACAAATATTGGAGGACTCAATAATATACGCATAATTATTAATTTTATTAATAATAGGTGCCTTCGGCATTACATGGGTAACATTTAATTGAAATAACCCCCCACATAAGTGGCCCTTTCCAATATACATCATTTTCTTAAATATGATAACGATATCTGACAGAAAGATTAGTCTGAACCCGTTCTCACTTAAAAGAGAACCAGAAATCAAGTTCTTTTGATTGTCTGGAGCATGGAGTACATCGGTCAAAGTCACCTCTATTTCGGAAGTGAATTTTAACACGATCTTTCCCCTTCCTTTGACTTGGGTGGTCGAGCCGTTTACCTTGAATAAGGTTTCTCCTTCGGCTACCTCTGTATAGGAAGAGAATAGGCTTTTGTCACTACAAACGTGATGATTTGTCTTAGAATCGACCCACCATCTCTGGTTGTTAACCAGGTTATCTTCATGTGCCTCTGCACAGAGGTTCATTTTATGAAGTAGATCAAACGCCTTTTCGAACTCAGTAATCATTAGACGGTGATTCCGATTTTCGGTGTCTTTTGCTAATAAAGCTTGGTTATCAGCTTTTTCCCTTTGACTGTCATATGTGGAGTGACAATCTTTGGCTAGGTGGCCTCGCTTTCTACATTTGTAGCATTCGACAGGCCTTTGCCTTTTCCTCGACTTGCCTCGCTTCTGCTTCAGAGCGAAGTCAGTTCCCTTGAACATCTCTGGGTTTTCCACGTATGTGGTGTTAGGCTGAAGAACCCGTAGGGTGGTTCTTGTTCGTGCCATTTCCTTTTCTAAAACACACAGAAAGTAAGCCAAATTAATATCTTATAACCAGAGAAATAATCGCTATATAAAATGTCTTAAGATTGTTGTTCTCTGGTTATTAATCGATAAGTCGATTTCTCTCTGTCTTGGCTTGATTCGGACAGAGTTTCCTTTCTCTAACTTTATAGAGAGATAAACTATTAAAGAATAAAGATAAGTCAATATTCCTTCTTTCGGGCTAACCGAGATAGGTGTTTAATGTAGTCGAGGCAAGAATAAATTCTCTTTCCTTAAGACATTTTACACCCCCGTAACAGTACCAAACGTTAGGGTGAATGCCTTCGGGATACAACGACTAACCTTTCAGAATTTTAAGATGGTACTTCTATATTCTGAAAGCGGGCGAACCTTTGTCAGTATTATGAGCTCTTTGACTGATGCGGATGATCTTCTAGATGCTTTGGAAATTCAGATTTCACTCGAGACTTCTTTCTTCCTTTTCCAGATATTCTAGTCTATCCAGAACCTCTAGAAAATACTTCTTTAATTAGATATTCTAGGCTAACCAGAACCTCTAATTGTTAGAAGGGAAGAGAAGAAGAGAATGAATTGAATTGATGTTCTAGACGACCTATGAAGAACTTCTTTCTTCCTTTTCTAGATATTCTAGTCTATCCAGAACCTCTAGAAAATACTTCTTTAATTAGATATTCTAGGCTAACCAGAACCTCTAATTGTTAGAAGGGAAGAGAAGAAGAGAAGAGAATGAATTGATTGAAAATTGGAGTGGATTTGGTTGGTTTATATAGGAGTTGAATGGATGCATAGTGTCTGTTGGGTTAAAAGACATATCTGTTCGGAATTAGGGACCAAACAGGAAGTATAACTGATTGTTGAAGTCGGTTATAATCTGGGACGTCGGATCTGGGTGAAAATCTCGGGTGGAACGCCCACCGTCAGATCAATACCGAAATGTGCCCACAGATTTGGATGCGCGTGGTATTCGCTCAAACGACCCCTGATCTAACTTGTCCCGTTTGACGTTTCAGACCCTGACTTAACCGTTTTTTCACCCAAACTTCAAACTCGAATTTCTCATTCATCCGGAATCGGATTCGAGTAATTCTTTGCTCTAAATTTAAGAGCTCGACGAGACGAACGCAATGGCGCATTCGGTTTCTGAATTTGACAAGTCGGGTCGAGCCAAAATTGGCTCCGATTCCAACACTTGTATATGTTTGAGTTTTAGTATGATTTGTGATAGTCCCACATCGCTTAGGAGAGCATCCTAAGCCTACGCTATAGGTGTGTGTTCAAAGCTCAAGAAATGTTGAGGCTTTTTGAGTGGGCTTGTGGAGCCTTCATCATGAACCAAACCCCGTAGCGTCTTGGCCCAAAATCGAAGTATGAAACTTCGAAAGAATAATGTACTAATTTATTTGTTAGAATTACTCCATCTTTACTGAAGTAACCAACATTGAAAAGATTAGCTACATCGAACAAACTTTGATCTTTATTGCAAGCTAACTTTACGAGATTAAAACGCAGAAATGGTATCCAGTGTCGAAAACGTTAGCAGAGAAAGCAGCATGGGAGTTTTCTAAAAAGCATGGGCTGGACTTGGTGGCTATTCATCCATCGACCTGCTTGGGTGAACTCCTTCAGCCATCCTTGAATGCTAGCTGTGCAGTATTACAACAGCTGCTTCAGGGATCTAATGACACACAGGAATGTCATTGGCTTGGAGCAGTGCACGTGAAGGATGTTGCAACCGCGCAGGTTTTGCTCTATGAGACGCTGTCCGCCTCCGGGAGGTATCTTTGTACTAATGGCATCTACCAATTTAAGGATTTTGCTGAGGTTGTTTCCAAACTGTGCCCTGAATTCCCTGTTCATAGGTAACTACCAATCTCTTGCTGTGAATATTAGTCTATTACCATTGAGGACTTCGCAGACCTAGTTTAATCTTTTTATCTGTCTTTTTGTGGATATCGAAGTTATAATCAGAAGATAAAATCACTCTGTCGCTTGGTAGCTAGTGTTGCTTTCCGTAGAGGAGAGCAGTGATCGAACCACGGTTGTTAGGTTTGTTGGAGTTAGTCCTACATTGTTTTTGGGAGGGGTTGTAGTCACCTTATAAGCGTGTAAGGAAAGCCTGACCTCTAGAGCTAGCTTTCGGGGTAAAAGATGTCCAAGACCACTTGGGGGATGAGAATGCCCCAACTACAACCACAACTGGTATCTTAATATCTTACAATCTTTTGAGCTCAGATCATTGTCAGAAAGTTCTTATGGATTCTTAATATCTTACAATCTTTTGAGCCCAAGACATTCTAGGGTAGTCGAAAGTAGCTATCCTTAACGTGTCACTACAAGGGCATGACCAATTGGAGAAAAAAAGTTAAAAATTTCATAAAGATCTGTTTATGAATTAAACGCATAAAGGAAAGCAGAATTTAATGATCCCTATAATTCTTAGCAAAGACAGGAATCATATCAGTACGACTAGAGAATATTAGTGGTTTGGATTGCTTCTCTCACTTTATCAGTACGACATACTCGTTCCATAGCTTCTCAGTTAATTGTTTAGAACTTTTAGATCATTGTGGAGATTACAATGATACAGATTTATAATTAGCTGTAGCTACTTCAGGGCTCTATTCGACCAAATAGTCCGAATAAAACCATTTACAACTAGTGAGTTTCGTGAACTCTTTAAATACCAAAAATGGAGTTCGGTGCAAAGCAATTAAGCACTAGATAATGCCTTTAGATCTCAGTTTGTCAACCCAACTAGAGATAGTTCATCACTTGGATATTCCGAAACACACCTATTTAAGGTTGTTGCTTTTAGAAAGGTATATGATTTTTGTATAAATTAGTTGGTTTGCATGCTCTTATCTCTGTAATTGAGTTAGATCTTAAAACAAGTCTTCTTTTCCTGTGCAATTTGTTGTCAGCTTGTTAAGGGAATCGAAATTGGCTATAATCAATCTTCCAGTAGATTTATGTTTCATAAAAAGCATTGATACATTTCTAACTTATCTTTGCTTCAAACATCAAAGAGTTTCATATATCATCTCAGATTAATTGGACTTCTGATACAACAGTCGGGATGAATGAACAGGTTTCCTCAGGATACCCAGCCAGGTCTTGTGACCTGCAAAGATGCGGCAAAGAGGCTGCTCGAACTCGGGCTCTATTTTACACCTATCGAAGATGCCATACAAGACACAGTCAAGAGCCTTAAAGCTAAAGGCTTCCTGCAGCAGCTTGTATAAGGAGAGTTATCGATTCATGTATCACGTATGTATCTCCTATCTATGTTGTTATTCTTATTGTAGTCTATGATTAGTCGGTCTGAATTCACTTAACTCAAGTGTGGGTATCAGAAAGTAGGTCCGAGTACTAACGATCAATTGAAATAACTTGTGTCCCTTTATAAATATATTACGTGTAATCAATAAAGAATTTTATGCAAAGATATGTCCTTTCGAGTACGGACTTCAAATATGGAATGGGAAAACAATCACGGTGCCCGTCTGTAATAACTTAAGTGCAACATAGTGTTAATAACTTTTTTTTGCAACACGATATCTGCATGTCACTAATGACATGACGATAGTTATATTAGAGATCCTGAAGAGGCTTTCCGTGTAAGTTTCTTAGTCATCAAAATTCAAAATTAAAGCAATGAGACATATCTACTAAAATAAGGGATGAGACATAAGCAATCAAGCAACCCTAAAGATAAATAAAGGAGATCTATCTTGCTAGGTAAGATAAAATCGGTGCCAATCTTTGGTTAGAAGGCAAGCTACTGTCATGTCGTACCTTCCCGACCTATGTTGTCGGACTATCTCGATACCAACTAAATTTGTGTTAATCCTACATCACTCGAAGGAGTATCCGAAGCGTCCACTACACGTATAGGTTAATGTGTTAGGTCTTTTGGGCGGTCACGTGGAGCCTGTACGAGTAACAAAACCATTTTCTACCGTTATGGATGTGTTTTGTTTTATATTGATATTTGAAAACTTCAAATACAAAATAGTTAGGAAGATTATCTGTTTTTCCCCTCTTATAATGAAACTGGCCCATGACTACTGTCATACCATCATGACCTCCATTGGGAACATAAGAGTAACTAATATTCAAAAAATCAAATTCGAAGTATTAGTAAAAACTTTAAGTTATCTGGATTCCATTTCTATGACAAAAATGTGTTAACTTTTAGTGATTTAGGAAATTAGGAGTATTATCTTTGCGGGAAATTGCTTTCTCGGTGTGGGACTATCACAATCCTCCGTTCCTAGAAATGGGTTGTACTCGGTTTTGATACCATCTGTGACGCCCTAAGCCTTAAAGACTATCGATATTGTCTTCACTTTAGACACTCAGGGCCAAGCTCAATTGGTACAAGATTATGTTCTTGGAGAAAGCTTACGAGCCCACTTAATTACTAAGCTTGAGCATGCACTTTTAGTTCTGGCCCCGGACGCTCTCCTAATCGATGTAGGATTGTCACAATTTTTTAAATGCGCTAAAAGGGAACCGAGCGTGCGATCTCTAGTTCTCTACTGACGTCCTCAACCAACAGAGCTTACATTCCTTTAAGTGTTGTTTTTAATTCGAAGACTCATAAGTGTCAAAACTGACAGTATTACTAGCCTTTGCGAGGCTAGTCCGCACAATCATATTAATTAACTCCATTGCCTTGGTGGAGTCGTTATCGTTATTCTTTTTGCCTTTTTTTTTTCAAGAATCCTTGATCAAGAGCTATCTAATACATATGGAGTTGGGTGGTGGTAATGAATAAAGATGTGGTCGAGTTGCATCTTTCTTTTCTTTTAGCCTTTTAGATAGGAAAAGAAGTGATTTTAGCTTTATTCCCAAGCTAACTTCTCACAAGTTGTTTTTAAGTTTTTCTTATAATAACTAGAATTTGTATTCGACAGTTTAAATTTCGAATATGCGAATATCGTACTAGCATAGTGATAAGTTAGAATGTTGAAAATTTAGGGTTGGAAGTTTGAAACTGTAAAATTCTCTTAGGAAATAACCACTCATGTCCCCATCAATTTTTCATTATTTTATCAAATTTGCAGTCATTCATGAGGTGGTGCACCAATTCAAATGCAGCAATCAACTCATCCACAACTTCCATGACCCATAGAATTATTGATATTTGGAGTGTCTTTTGTGAAACTGATAACCTTGTGACTTTCTCTTTCCCCTATCCTTTTCTCATGTCACCTGCCATTTTTTTTTCTTGATATAGCTTCCCTACCCATAAATTTATGGCTTTATTCATTTGATTTTAAGGTTTACTTATAAGGAAAATGTGTAAGGCAAATTTGCAGGTTATTGGGAATCCAATGAAGGGTTAAATTGTGTTTTTTCTTAAATTGGCAGATGCTAGACAAACATTAAAAGACTTGACAAATTATGGAAATGTCTCTATGTAGCTATATAAACTATGGATATATCGACATTGTTCAGATATTAACCGGTCGTGGTGCGCTATTCATAACATTTGGGATCTACTTAAGAGATCGTAGTTTATTTTCTCTTAAATAATTTGATCTCAAATTGAATATGATTTGTTTTAATCGTCCATCCAAATCGTTCTCTGCAATGTATGTAGTGTTAGATAAAAATAAATTATATCTCAAGAAAGCACACTTGTTTTAAGATTCGAGATAAACTAAAGCGGAATATAACATGTAACTTACATATAAAATATAGGTTCAAACTTAGAGTCATATAAAAAACACGGATGCAACTGCAATTAACCTTACTAACTAGTGAAATTCAAAAGGGTGCAAAAGACCATTCTATCCTCGGTGTATTTGACGAATTCAATACATAATATTATGATTAATATGGTCTAAATTCTATACAAATTTTTTATTTTCTTTCAACGACTTGCAAGAAATTTGAAACAAATTACATAGGGTTGCCACAACTTGCAAGAAGCTGCAAAAATTATTGAGTTTTTTTTTTTGGAAGTCGACTACGATCAACGTATGTCGTTACATCTGGCACTGATACATCAAAGATGTGATACGCTCAATAACTGCCCACTCAAACTGAACAAGACCGGGCCTATAGCCCAACAAGATAATGGCCTAAAGCCTAACTACATTATTTACACCCTAATAATCCCAAATTAAATACCAAAGATTCCACCTTCTCTGGGATTTGAACCTGAGACCTCAAGGGATTTCTGGAGTTTATGTCAACACCTTGGAACCACTTGGGCTGCCAACCGTTGACGCAAAAATTATTGAGTTCTTAACTAAACAAAATACAAATATTTGAGGTTTTCAGCCAAAAAAAATATAACTTATTTTTTAACTTAATTTTTTTTAAAATATTGGATCTTCGGCTCAATTCTTGTTATATTTAAAATTGCACGAAATAGGCTTAGCATATCTGACTAACAAGCAATCCGTCCAAACAAAATGTATTAAATTGGCTAAACAGGAAAAGCAAAAAACATATATATATATATATATATTTTTTTTAATTTCAAAGAAAGAACATATTGGATTCAAGTTCACTCAACTTAAAAGAGCATAGGTTCAAAATAGTCCCATATAAACAAATCAAAAATTATAATAAATTGGTATTGAGTATGAAGGTGACAAACAAATTAAAGACATTATAGGGTCCATCTAATTATAACTCACATAAGTTTTGTATAAATGGATAGTGGACCTGTTTTTTAATGTAAGCTCCACATACCACATGGATCAATCATATCACTAAGACCCCTTATGCTCCCTTGAATTTGATCTCTAGCATTCAACCCTAACTTCCATATAATTGATGACTCGTAAATTTTAAGTCCTCTAGAATTTACAACTCTGTCTAACTGTGTTACTTACAATATCGCTAGCAGTCGTATTTTTAATAAACAAAACAATTATAGTCAAGCGACTTAAACAATATTGCGAGATGTTTTTAAGGCTTTTTTCCTGTTTCATAAGATAGATTTTCTTTTTGTAATGGAAGCTTATCAAACTAAACACTTGAACTTGAACTATATATATCAAATATAATTCGTCACAAAATAAAAAAATATTCGAATAAAAGAAAGTAATAGATATCCTGGTTTAAATCATTAAAATTCAAATGAGTCTTCCTTCTTGTTTTAGTTTTAATCATTAGAAGTATAGGGTTTTTTTTTTGTAACTTCTTGATTACTCTTTATTAATATATGTATCCTTTATGAGCTTTAGAACATCATTGTCTACCCTAATAATTTTTATATATTCGTATGCTTATTATGATGCATGATGACAAAGAGAAGTGACTTTGGAGAGTATAATTTTTAAATAATTTATTTAATGAGTACTAATTACTGTTTTCCTTTTTTTTGGGATAACATAATTATTCATCACCAAACAAATGCCTAAATATATAATGGGAGAATCCAATTCCCCCTTCATTATTTGAAATAAAGGAACCCTAAAAGAGAAAGATGAGTTCAATAGTCATGTTGATGTCAAGAAAAAAAAAAGAACAATTAATTTGTGATTTGAAATCTCTAATGAACATATAACTCTGATTGGTCACATTTTAATTTTACTAACCACTATGTCACCAATTGAGGTAGGTTTCCATCGTTTCACTATTAATACCTTGTAATTGTGATTAAGACAAAACTAAATTTATGACCTAATTTTCGGTTGGTTTTATTATAAAGACGCGTCACTATTTCTTACTATATCAATACTAAAAAGTACTTGTGGCAATTTTATTCACCACATACGGGTACAAAGCTAACCTAAAATATTGAAGTTTAAAAGAAATATGAAAAAGATTCTTTTCTAAGAAAATAATTTTGGTTGAAAATCTTTGATCAATTTTTTCAAATATCTATGCTGATGAATATTTCCACGATGCATCTAACGCACGTGATTATGTGTCAAAATGCTTATGTTTGTAGTCTGTCTTTATATGTTCATAACAACCTGGTAATTAATTTAATTAAGATTTAAATTTAATAATAATGGTCGTATGAACTATAAGTTTAATTTTGAACTCTAGCAAATTAATTCAAGTTTAGTTTAAATTAGTCTTTCTCTCATCTTAATTTTTTTTTGTATTTAGTTTTAATTGGAAGAGATTACTAAGGACCTCTCAGCATTCCATGTGCTTCAACTATACTCTTCTTATTCTTCTCTAGTCCTTTACAAGGAAAGAATCTTTCCTTTTAACATTTTAGTGATAGAAAGTTTTTAAGAGAGAGAGAGAGAGAGAAAAAGGCACGTGCAATTCCAATCATGGAGGGTTCTTCTGGCACAAACATGTGAATTAGATCAAGCTAGCTAGCCCTAACTTTATATTATTCCTTGATCACCTTCTCCTTCTTCTCATTCTCTCATCTTCTCATTCTCTCTCTCAAAAATCAAAATATCCATTTTCTCTCTCATCAACTCTCTCTCTAGGCTCTACACATATCTCTCTCTTCTATCCATCAACATATGCAAAAATGAAAAATCCAATTTCATGCAGTACTCACTCATGGTAATTACTAATTAACTAACAAATTTTCTAATTCTTATTCACTTTCTTTTTTGTGTGTGAGTGTGTTTTTTTTGGTGTTTTTCAAATTATGATTATGATCTTAATTATGGGTTGATTAATTATAGGTCAATTAGTGATGAATCACTAAGAAGATTTGTATATTTTGCAAGTGAGAATTGTATACAAGAACTTCTATCAGCTTCAGAGTCAAACCTAGTTGGAAATGACTATTGTAGTGGTGATCATAAATGGAATAAAGTTCTTAATGCACCTAAAAATGGTGTTGAAATATCAAAGCGTCGTTCGGGTTCATTTCATATTTTTCGTAGTAGATGGTTACTTAAATCAGTCTCTCAACAACAGTTCATGACCGTTGCTAATGCTATTGACGCTGCAAAGGTAAAATATTTGTCATAATTGATATTTTTAACATGTCACTTAAATTACAATTTCCTATAATTTTTAATTAGTAAAAGTTCAACTTTCTTTGTTGATTGTCTTAATTACCGTTGCTAATGCTATATGTCGTAACATGCATGTAGAAGAGGACTCGGTCGATAAATTGATGGATGTCGAATATTTTTTTACTATCATCTACACAATTGAGTTGAAGATTAGTAGGGTGTTCACTTAATTAGGTAGACAAATTCAATCTTGTTGGGAATTCAATTTTGTCCCTAGCTAGGGCATCCTATCCTGTTTGGCTTTTGTAGCTCTCTGTCTTCTACTAAAGTGACAAAATTTGTTTTTGTGGCTGCACAATCACTTTCATAGTTGTAGGGGTAGCTAATTCTCCCAATTATTTACGGGGCATCTCCAATGTCTAAAACCCTAATATAAATCTTGAGAGTCTTTTTTTTTTGTTTACTTATGTGCAACTATAATTTTTTGTCAAAAAAAAAAAATTTGGTTATGATTTGCTTTTTTGGTCTAAATTATAAAAATTGATGAGTTAAACAATTTGAGATAGTTCACGAAGACATGTTTGAAATAGAATATCCTCTTGAGATATCACTGTTTAACTACCGCCACATCACTTAAGAGATTCAAATTGAGTTTTGTATCAGAAAAAATTTCTAGGAGCATCTCCAATGCAGCCTTCAATCTTAGAAACTCTAAGAGTCACGTAAGATGTTTAGAGTTTTTGTTTCAAAACTTTCTCCAATGCAAAACTCCAATTTGGATTTCTATGAAATTGAGTCCACCCTATTGCCTGGAATTGGATTTATAGTTGTCTTTTTCGAGGATTATATTTAGGTTCCTCAAGTTTACACTATTTAGTTGGATTCCACCTATTGACTAGGAGAAATTCTATTCCTCCCTCTCCCAACCCTTCGGTTGATTCGGCGACGTCCTACTTAGAGCATGGAGCAAATGGAAAGAGAATATATTCAAGTGAGACTTATACTACTCCCACTTCATAGAAATCCCTTATTTCACCCTTTTCTCAAATCATATTGTGTTCAGACACATAAATGGAGTAGTAATTCTGGAGACTTAGTTAAAATGGATATCGAAATCTTGCATCCAAACACCACCATTGGGTGCCATTCTAATTGGGTCTACTATGTTTTGCTCTAACAAGCTAGTACCATTTTTAAACATAAAACAGTCTTTTCTATATTCTTGCTTAAGTTTAGATTACTAATTTTGTGCATTCTTATAATCAGCAATGGGACTCTGATCTTATAGAAGCCAAATACATTAAGGATCTCGGAGAAAATATAAGCATTATTCGTCTTAGATATGGAGATGGATCAAAACCTCTTTTCAGAAATAGAGAGTTCATTGTCTACGAACGACGCGAAACAATGGATGATGGGACACTGGTAAATTTTTACGAGCAACTTTTTTTTTCTCTAAAATGCATATTTTAGCCCTAGTGATGCAATGGTTATGAACTGTAGATCTACTTTCGAAAGATTCAACTTCATGTGATCCCAATTTCAATCTTTCTCAATGAAAAAGAAAAAAAAAAGTATGTCTTACCATGTGTCCTAAGGGCATCTGTTGGGAAAACCCTAAAGAGAAATAGGGCAAAGTAAATTACTGACTAATAGAGTGAAGATTAAAATACCATCAAATAAGTAGGAAGAGGGTTAAAATTCTTTATTTATTTTTGTTAAGTTGTAAATATGTGACTAATTAGGTAGAAAAATGTAAATTGGGTGAAGGTGGTAGCAGTGGCTTCACTGCCAAAGGAGATAGCAGCAGGACTACAACCAAAGCAGAGGAACAATGGGGCCATTAGAGGTCTATTGTTGCAGTCAGGATGGGTTGTTGAGAAACTTGAACACCATGACTCTTGTTTGGTCACTTATGTTGTCCAGGTACAAATTTGCCCTGTTTTCTAATATAAACATTTTGAACCCAATGAATTTGAGTGCCACCAAATACTATGAGTTTTTTTTTTCCTTTTTCAATTTCTCATACAAAAATGATCCCAAAACTAAATTAAGAACTTCAGTTTTCTAGTTTTCTTAACTACGTAACCGGGTAAAACTAGGAATTCCCCCTCATGGGAAGACTATTTGTTTTGGAGCTGTACACTGGAAAGAATCCAAACCTATTAATTTTACCCCAAGAACTTACGGATTTTCACTTCTACTGAGAGTCAAACCTGGGACTCCGAGTTACAGAATGAGTGTCCAACCACTATCCAAATAATGGTGGATAGAAGAAGATTGTTTTAAACATTGCTATTGCAAACGCAAATTTGTTTCACTAATTAGTACAAATTGGAAATGTTTAAACCCTATAATTACATAATTGGCAATAGTTCTGGCCCTAGGTGTCATTGTCTTGTATTTTTTACCATAATTTTATTTAACTCTTCTAGTGTGGTTGAAACATAATGATAATAATATTCTGTCAGTCGATCATGCCTTTGAATCTTTATGGAAAATTATAATAATCTGGGTCAATCTAAACTAATTTAGTAATTATAGGGTTTAAACTCAGGAAATTTCTTAAAATTTTATCACGCCAAGATATTATACAATATAAATGTCTTTTCAACTGATAATTGATTTGTACATATATATATACAGTTGGATCCTGCAGGATGGCTGCCAAAGTTTTTAGTGAATAGACTCAACACAAAGCTGGTTATGATCATCGACAACCTAAAGAAACTTGCCCAAAAATGTCCTCCTCCTATTGGAAACAACTAGTATATTTATGTATATCAGCTTAATATTATATTATATTATGTATATAAAACAAGTTCAATTGCTTGAGTTTTGAGCTATAGAGGAGAAAGTTATATGCAATCATCCATTTAGTTTTGATCTATTTTTGTCTTGTGCACGTATATTACAGGTATTTATACGTTTTTCTTTTATATAAGAGAGAACCCGAAGTACTAATAGGACTGCCTACGGTTGTAATCATATACAGTTGTATTACCTTAATATGTTTTGATGAAAATTTACGCTCTCTAAGTCTCATGTTTGTTTAAAATCAAATATTTAGACTCTTAGCCTCTTAGGTATTGTTGGGATCGAGACACAAATTTGAATTCCTAGATTCAATGGGACGGTCTAATTGTTATAGTTGTGGGGAGCATAATGAATATTTTAAGGATGTGAACTAAGATCATTAAAGCGGTAACATTTTTATAAGGTTTCTCTATCGTTATTTTTATTTAATAATTTCATTGTTCTGTTTTCCCATACGTTTTAACTGTCTATCATTCTTTGTTTTGTGGTTAAATAACTCTTACATAATCACCGTCATGTTCGTTTTCTCTATTTCCATCATTTACAATACGTTCTTCGCTTCACTAAAAACCAACGTACTATAAAGTAGAACCCATGCCACTCATTGATTAGATCCCTATACAAAAAAATGATAGTGAAATCTAACCAAAATCCACCAATTTACAAGTCACTACATAAGAAACTTCGATCAAGATCTAGATCGTCTACGTTGAACAAGACCTAGATGTTCGTGTAGAACGGTCATTCAAAATGATCCGTCGACATCAACACTTATATAATTCGTTGGCTTAATTTGCTAATTTAATATGAGAGGGGTGTCCTATCATGTTACTTGTAGGTTTCTTGATTCAACCAAACCGGCGCTTTTCATTCACCAAGATATGAAATTGATGAATCTAAATGGTTTTAATATGCCATTTTCTCTTTAAAACAACACCCATCACAAGTCCCCATATCTAACTATATTCAAACCCTACTCGACTTAATTAGTCCACTATCCATTAGTTTACACTTAGAACCTTCTCTAACATAAATATATAGAAGAGATCTTCTTTCTCCTTCTTCTTCTTGTTTTCATTAGAAGAGAAGATCATGGGAAGTTGTGAAGAAGACTACCCAAAGAAACACAATCAACAATACTCAAACAAATCAAAGATCAAGATTTTAATCTTACTTGTTTTCTCTAATCTTCTTACTATCTTCATTTTAACAACCACCCCTCTCCAATTCTTCAATTTTTCTCACTATAATCCTTCTTATCTCAATTGGAACACAAAAACAAGTACTACTTCTACTACTACATTTGATCATGTTTTATTACATCAACAACTTAACTCAACTCAAGAACAACTTGCTTCAAGTGAATCTCATATATCTCAACTTCAACAACAACTTGTCTCTTCCAACTCTCTCTTAGAAACACTCCTTACCGAACTCGGCCGCCTTCATAATGAAGGTGTCGGTGCTACTGGTGGTGGGTTATCATCCATTGACGAGCTTTCGATGTCTGAAGAGGTAAAACTTGCTGTATTACCACATAAACTCCCACTTGGGTTTTGGCCAAGAATAGGTTCGGATGAAGTTCACCCACCGGTTGGAGCAGGTTGTTTACGTTTCAAAGATGAGCTTAACGAATACATGAAATATAATGTGGGTGGTGAGTGTCCCGTTGACGACGTTTTCGCTCAAAGATTTTTGCTTAAAGGGTGTGAACCATTGCCTAGAAGAAGATGTCATCCTAAGTCTCCTGTCGGATACGTGGAACCGACTCCTTTCCCTGCTAGTTTATGGACTACCCCAGCAGATACTAGCATTATTTGGGATCCTTATACTTGTAAGAGTTATGGGTGTCTCATTGATAGGAATAATCACAAGGGATTCTATGATTGCAAGGACTGTTTTGACTTGGAGGTACTAATTCTTCTCATTTTATTTCTACATTTTTTTTCTTGGAACCGATGTTTCTGTTCCGGTGCTACATTTAGTAGAACCAAAACACTTGTGTTTAAAGCTAGATCTAGTTTCATTGTGATTCCTACTCGACTCCTATGTGTTAATTTGAAAGAGATTTTCGAGATTGACACATATATTTGTATATAATAACAAATAAACGGTAAGATGGGTGAATACGGTCAAGTAAGAGGTCAAACTGAGAGTTGACGTAGTTTAGTTCTGGGAACCAAGAGCGATATGGGTCGGTTGCGGTTCCACCCATTTGAGCATCAAATTAGAGTTTATTTATTAGGTTTCGCTCCCATTTTGGAATGAAAAGCTAACCGGAACTAAATTGGTGGTGATATTGTGCAGGGTCGGGAAAAGACACGATGGCTATTCGACAACGGGGGACTCGATTATGGAATCGACGATGTTCTACGTAAGAAACCAGCCGGAACAATACGAATAGGGTTCGATATAGGAGGAGGGTCTGGAACATTTGCAGCAAGAATGAGAGAAAGAAATATAACTATCATAACAAGCTCAATGAACTTAGATGGACCATTCAATAGCTTCATTGCTTCAAGAGGATTGATTCCTATACATTATAGTGTATCTCAAAGACTCCCATTTTTTGAGAACACGTTGGATATCATTCATTCTATGCATGTTCTTAGTAATTGGATTCCTGATACAATGCTTGAGTTCACATTATATGATATTTATAGGGTTTTAAGGCCTGGTGGACTATTTTGGCTTGATAGGTTTTTCTGCCTTGGGTCTCAACTAAATGCGACTTATGTACCAATGTTCAACCGAATAGGGTTTAAGAAGTTGAGATGGAATGCTGGAATGAAGTTCGATCGTGGTATCGAAAAGAACGAATGGTACTTTTCAGCTTTGTTAGAGAAACCCATGACTTGATAAGATGTAATCATCGTTTTTTTTGTTAGTTCGGAACGAATTGAAAGAAGGGTTCTTTGGTTTTGCTAGTAATAATATGAAGAATATACAACATTTTGTATTGCATTAAAGGGTAGTTGGAAAAGAAAAAAAGAGTAACTGTAATGCTTTTTGTTTTATTTGATAAATGGTTTTTGGTAGTTCAAATGAGGTGCTTTAAGGATTTTAGGGTTTCTCTTTCTGTAGTGCTCTGTTTTGGGTATTCTCTTTGTCTAACAATGAGAACTGTCATAAATAGACATTTCTTTAAGTAGACTTCTCTGTTTTCAATTTCAATAGTGGGTTTTTTATCATGTGCCCTAAAGCACATGATTTCCTGTTCAAGGTAGAAATCTTAGACTCGATATAATCAGCAATGAAAGTTGAACTATGACTTGTTAAAATTAATGACTTTAAATTACAAATCATAGAATTAATATTATCACTGAGGAAAGTTGAACTTTGACTTGTTAAGATTACTTTATATCAAAGGTGAGAGACCCTTAAGGTCCCAAGGCGAAACTAACTTCTTAGTGAATCAAGGTCTCACAAGATAATAGTCAACATCGCGAAAACGTCAGAAAACGCTGCTTGCTTATGTATTATAATACCATTTAAGAGAGCCCTCCAACAACCCAAATCATTGGACAAATGATTATAGAAAAGTTTTCTTTCGTAGACCCCTAGAGTTCGTGCACTGTTATTTCCGACCAGATTTAATAGATTCAGGTTCTGGATAGTTTAATAATCGAACAAAATCTATCCATCGATACCCATAATTACAAATAAATTACTTAAACACCAAAGTTTGTACAATTTCAACTTGAAGAACATACAGATCATTTACACAATCATTTGAGTTTACGGGTAGCGAATTATACCAAGTTTTCTGCACAATATAGTATAATATGCAAGCTCAAATGAAACACATGAAAGGGAGAAAAATCATTCCGGCAAACAAAAACTTCTTACTCACTACTCACAAGTGTTCGGATCAAGAAGGTGTGTGTGAACCACTGGTTATTTCATGGCTATAAGGATGAGTAGAATTCTTACTCGAACTATCATAAGTTGAAGAAGTCAGCGCCGATTCAGCATTTGGGTTCATTCCTGCTAGCTGCATTATGTTCTCGATTTCTTTCACCACCTCGCTCATCATTGGACGATCTGTTCCAAATTCTTCAACGCACCTCATTGCAAGATTGACGAACCTGTCGAATCCTTTTAGGGTTCCCGTCCCAAGCATTGGGTCTAAAAGTTCATGGAGAGCATATAGATCCTTTTCTTTGTCCATTGTCGCCTTAAACTCCCTAACGACGTATCTTCCTCTTTCTAATGGAACTTTTGCAGTTATTAGTTCCAACATTACAACTCCAAAGCTGTAAACATCACTCTTTTCGGTTAATTGTTGAGTCATATAATATTCAGGATCTACATATCCCTGAAACAACATAAAAGATTTAATTAGAAGACGATCAACGTTTTTAAGAGAAGTTTAATGCACTCGTTATGGCGAAGAACAAGCAAACAAGGAACAGTAATAATGGAAGAAAACAATTCGCTTGGGACCAGACATGGGCAGATCCCTGATCGTCACATGTCTGAGCTGGGTAACTCGGTTGAGAGTTGGCCGAGTTTTCACTAACTCATGTGTGTGCATGGGTGTGTATTTCAACAAATATAAATCACATAACTCTAATAGTTCAAATAAGCTCCAACAACTCAACTTTCACTCATAGCAACTGAATCGGGGGTCGAGGTGGGATTCGCTCTAGCTACATCCAATCCTAATTCGATTCACGAGTAGCTTGGGTGGATCAGGCAATCCCCACTACATAGGCTCTATTCAATCCACAGTTACATACTCATGTCTATTAACAAACATAAACTACAACGTTATATATTAACGTAGGTCACAAACATTCAAATTAAGATCCACCGGTTCAAAACTCATATATAACATCTGCCTCGGAGGGTTTTGCATTCTAATAGGCTCGAGCTACTTCTGATCCCGATCCGATTCACAAGTTACTCGAGTGGATAGGCCGATCCCAACTACTTAGCCTCTTAACCCACGGACCTTAATCAGTATATCTTGCTCATGGTGCAACTGAATACTAGTTTAAATGTTGGTAGTGTAGATTTTTAGTCGAATAAAAAGTACTCACCATTGTCCCTTTGACTTCAGTAACAACATGATCTTTTCCGCTGTCCAACATAGGCTTTGAAATACCAAAATCTGAAACTTTGGCGTTTAAACGATTGTCCAACAGAATGTTATTTGTCTTGATGTCCCTGTGTATTATGGGTGGATCTGCTAACTCATGAAGATAAGCTAGACCTCTTGCTGTACCGAGGGAAACATGAAGTCTTCTCCTCCAATCCAATCTGATTCCAGATTTCCCTGCATAAGTTTCGTAGAAAATGGATCAAAACAATAACAAATCTGGGTCGAACAATACTAAAATATATCCTCTATTTCTTCCTATATTGCTTCCGTAGTATCTCTTGTACTTGTCAATCGAAAAAATTAAATCTTTTTAGTATAGAATGTGAAGATATAAATAATTTATACACAGAGGCGAATGTTTCGTGGTGTTCGCTTTGTTGACACTTAAAACAATATCACTGTCTAGTAGCATATATAAAAGATTTTCACGAGAACGGGGCAATCAAAGTACCTGAAAGGCTATCTCTTAAGGTGCCATTTGGAGCAAATTCGTAGACCAACATTTCTTCACCTCCTTCAAAACAAAAACCCACAAGGCTAACAAGGTTCTTATCAAGGTTACCAGATTCGTGGTACGCTCCGGTACGCGGTACGAAAACGGGTACGCGGTACGCCTACTAGAGTGTATCCGGTACGTGGGGGGGGGGGGGGGGGGGGGTATACCTATTCGGTACGATAATCCGGTACATAATTCGATTAATATAAAATTTCTCCCAAAATTCTTCACTAATAATTGTTTTGTAACTAATTCTCCCATTTTCCAATTGTGTTCATCTCAAAAAAATTCGATTGTGTTCCTACCATTCTTCATGAGAATCGGTTCGCTAGATCGGGCGATCTGGTTCGCGAACGTACCCTAAAAGGGTTCGCGCGAACCAGATCGCGGTTCGCAGGGGGTTCCAGCGAATCTGGTAACCTTGGTTCTTATGATGCACCCTCGATAAAAGCTCAACCTCTGTTTTGAAATCCATATCACCATGAAGATATCCTGGTTGGGATCTTTTAATGGCAACCAATTGCCCATTTGCAAGGTTTCCTCTATAGACCTGCCAAAAGTGAATCAATCACCTTTTAAGTCCATACTCCATAAAAATAGTCATTATAAAGGAAGAAATAAGAATTATAGCGTTGACCTTCCCACATTATATTCCGATATAACATCATTAAAGCATTTTTCCCATTAAGAGAGAAAAGAAAATCGAAAATTAAATGCTTACCTTTCCATAACTTCCAGATCCAATGTCATTAGCCTCTGAGAAGTTGTTTGTGCCTTTCCGAAGTTCGCCAGAAGAAATGACTCTCGGCCCGTTTAGTTGAGGAATGCTACTAATGCTTTTATTCGGATCCGAAGATGACGTACCCGATTTACGAGAAGCTATACACAAATAATTGTCGAAGAATTCATGATAAAATTAATAAATATAAGACCAGTACAAAGGGTTTGTTCGGCTTAAATTTTGGTTTTACCAGAAGGATAGCCCCCGGCCCGAAAAGTTTCTCTTTTCTCTCTTCTCTTCCGACGACATATATAAACTCCTCCCAAGGACAATAACAGAACAAGTACAAATCCACCACCTGCTGCTCCAATTATAACCCAAAGGTTCTTTGATTTCTTCTTCGTTCCGCTAGATAGGCCTGCATCTACAATATATATATATATATATATATATATATATATATATATATATATATATATATATATATATATATATATATATATACACACATACACTTAGCTGTGAGGGATGAAAACTTACAACTAAGTTTGAATTTGAGATTTTTAGTTACCTTGAAATTTGTCATACGCTAAACCGATGAAAAAGAAGGGCCCGAAATATTGTTTTGGGGGCTTAAAAGTTTGGTTGCTAAGCATGAACCCAATTTGTGAAACGTCTGATCGAGTAAAACGATCTTTACG
Organism: Eschscholzia californica; assembly: GCF_041429995.1. Classification (NCBI taxonomy): domain Eukaryota; kingdom Viridiplantae; phylum Streptophyta; class Magnoliopsida; order Ranunculales; family Papaveraceae; genus Eschscholzia; species Eschscholzia californica. Next base: position 48,314,584 of record NW_028238472.1, read on the forward strand.
TGATGGGAAAATATTCAAACTCATTTGGAGGTAATTATCTGCATTTTTGTTCGGATTACTAAGAGAGACTGAATCTACAGGAAGTTGTTTCTTCTGAAAAAAATCCACAAGAGAATTCTCTAAAGTAATATAGTAAGTGGAATTTCCCAAGTCAGAGAAAAGTGTAGCTCTGAAGTATAGGGTACCCATGTATGGGTATGAACATAAACAATTCGGGCTCGATTTCTGATCGGTCTGACAAAGAACCGGAACACAATTATTCGGTTTAGTTGAATATGGAACACTCGATTCTGCTTGAAGTTGACAGTATCTGTCTATCGGTCCTCCGTTCTGACAAACTGGATTGTTGACGAGTCTTCAGCAAACGAACAGAGCAAAAAGAAACTAGTTGAGCTTTATGAACTAAAAATTATATTTGCATTAATGGCGAAAACAAAAAAAATCGGATGTAAAGGATTATCGCTTACATTAACTTGTTGTGGTAGCCTCCTCTTTCCGCATAAACCGAAATGGAATTACTTTGCAAGTCAATGAGCTGCAATTGACTACTAAAGTTGGAACCGATATCCAAGGTGCCATTTAGCAGGTTGTTCTTTAGATTCCTATCACAATATTAATAAACTATTAGCCTCTGAACAATCAAGTTGATAGGGTGCAATTATATAGTTTCTCTAGCTTGTTTCAACTTTCGACGTTGCATCGGATAAGGAGAGACTATATTTGATCGATTAGTTGAGAACCATAGGGTACTCACAAAGTCTGTATTTGGGGCAAAGTAAACAAAGCCTGAGGTAGTTGTCCTCTGACTTTTGTGCGCTCCATTGATCTGCATTATAGAAATTCATTTAGTCTTACCTATTGAATGTATAGCGAAAAGAGAACAGAGGGAGAGCGAGAGAGAGAGATATACAATGTGCTCAAGGACTGCAAGGTAGAGAACCAGAGCGGAATATCTGTCGCATCAAAGCTGTTATTGCTCAAGTCCCTATAAGGCGCATATCATGTTGAGTGAAGTTTGAAGCAAAACATTAACTTAGTACTCCTCAAGATGAAGCAGAAAAACCAAATCCACTTACACGTAATTAAGACGGTTCATCCCAGTAAGATCAGGCAAGGATCCAGTCAATTGATTATTAGACAAATACCTGAATAGGCAAACCCATGTGTGTCTTTAGAAACTACAATTTCAGTTTCAAACTAATCCTTGCACCGAAAAAAACTTGAAATATTAAATGAATGACATTTTACATGCTTACATCTCGCTAATGCTTGTGAGGTTATTGAGACTTGAAGGGATACTCCCTCCCAACGAATTCCCGTCAAGACGTCTATACCCAACATAAAACCAATAAGCACAAATACGTATTAGATATTATCAAGTAGAAATTCCGATCATTAAGAACATCATCGAGTGGGCGAGAGACTCACAAAACCTCCAGAGTCTTCACAAGTCCTAGAGTTGAAGGGATGCTTCCAGTGAGTTGGTTGCCATCAAAAAGCCTGTTCAGATTACTTAAATAAATAACCATGGTCCTTTAATTTTCAACTATTTTCATGTACTAGCGTCTATAAGACGTTAAGAGTTTATGTACTAGTGTCTATAAGACTCTGTGACCTAGTTTATCCATATTTGCCGAATCCAATGAAGAGGAGATCTTCAAATGGACTAAGATTCAGTATTTAGGCAGTTCATAGTCACTTACACATGTATGAGGGTCATGTTGGAGCTGAAAAGTTGAGCCGGGATGGAACCCGAAAGGCGATTCTTGCCAAAATGACTGTAAGAAATGGATTAGATTTAAGATGCTTATAGTTAAACCTATTAATAAAATTAATATATACACATATGAAACTTTGACGAGTTTTGGGGCATACAAGTGCTTGGTATTGAATAGCACATCTAAGCCACGAGTACTCCCATTAGAGACAGGGATACTGCCACTAAGCTTGTTATCAGCTAGATCCAACCAATAAAGACTAGATAGATTGGCGATTGAAGTCGGTATATTTCCAGTGAAGCTATTAGAGTTCAATGATCTGCAGGAAGTAAGAATATATAGCTTTAGATAAATGCACCATAAGACTTTATACAAGCTTGTTAAGTCTAAAATCTTCGTCAAAGTTCAAAGTTCTTACAAATAGGCTAGATTTTGCAGAGAGCCTATTTCGTCTGGGATAGAACCAGAGAAACTGCAACCAACCAAGATCCTGATATTCATATAAAATTGTTTATAGTAAGATGGAGTTAAAACACCAAGTCAAATACCACTATATCAGACCTCGAAGTTCTTACAAGTTTGTGAGCTTCTTCAAATTCCCGATTAACGGAGTGAGTGGACCAGTCAGACCCGAGTTATATGACAGATCCCTACATGGAAAAACCCGATCATAAGAAACGAAGTATTTCGTATCGGTGGTTCTATCTCTTTCCATAGAAAAAACGTAAACTGGATCCTCGTCAAAGTTACCCAATTTGAAGTACAGTTTGAAGCCTTACAGAGATTGTAACTCGGAGAAAGACCCTATGTCGCCAGGAAGCTGACCTTTCACCCCCACGCTCGATAATTGTCTGAAATGAACTTGTTTGCTTAAATGTCGTAGAGATTAACAATATCAATATAAATAGTGAAATGAAAAAACGAAGAAGTTTGTAATAGTTATTTACATGGAAACAACACGTGAATTACTGCAAACAATTCCTTCCCAACGATCACCACAAGGATCCGAACTCCCCCAATTCGGAGGAGTTTTCTGCCATTGACTTTGAAGGGACTTTAAAGCAGCAACTACATCAAGAAAAGCGAAACACAACCATGACGCAAATATAATAATGTGTTCATAGGAAATCAAATATCTCCGTCGAACTAGTATATTTGAATTCTGAGTAAGATAACCCTTTATGAATAATCATCAAATCGAGTTTCTGATCGAACTCTAAGTGAATAAAACAGAAATATTATGCTTCGAACCAATAGGGGAATCTCATTAGGGTTACATACCATCTTGAGAGTTGGTCACTGCTGTTACAACCAAGAATTGAAGCAGACAAACCACCAAGAAAATATGAAATCTTTGACCCACCATTTTTTCCGAAAACAACCCAATATTCAGCCTCAAAAGTCTTTCAGAAACAATTAAAATCGAAAACCACCCAAGTTCCTCCTTCATCTCATTATCATCATCCTCAAACACAGTTCTTGTTTGGAGATGAAAGAAACCCCATTTTAATGATCTTCATTTGGTATTATTAATCAATCTTTCCACTTGCTTTTAACAGCAAATTCTTCTAACCAAACAACTCCTTGAATAATATAGAAATAGTTGGAACCACAAAGTTGTTCATCATTATCAATTCTATAATGGGTATCCATCATCATAAGAAAAAAAAAGAATTGAATGACTTAGTCCTACGATATGGTTAGGGTTTACTACCCATTCTACAATCATTTGTAATTGCAACTATGAAACACGAAAAATTAAATAATGGGTAAAAGTCAATTGTCAACTTGAGAAAAAAAAACAAAAAAAAAAAAATGCAAGAATAAGAATCTTTCAAATGTCTGTTACTAGAGGAGACAACTTACCAACTGAAACCCTAATTCTGTTCTAAGTTTGAAGTTCATTTTACCCAAATCCACATCTCTCCATGATTTGATAAAGAGTTTTAGAAGGGTTTAGAGTAAATCTGTGATTGGACAAGTAGTACTTCTCACTAAAATTTGTAATTTTCCCTCATTTTCTTCTGCCACCATTTTCTTTACTGTTTATCCTCCTTGCCCTGAGTTAGACTGATCTACGGTTGATAGAAGTTGGCGCCAAATTAGCATATGTTGACATCATCAATGTTTATGATGTCAATAAACATGACCATTATAATCCAAAGAGTCTACGTCGAAAAACAAAAAAAAAAAGTTCACCCAAAGATGGCATTGAATATGATTTTTTAGTTCACTCAATAAAAAATATGTTTATTTATGTAATGAAATCGAACCACCGGTGGGCAAAACCCAAAAAAATTGTGAAGTACAATACCCTAAGCCATTCAGCAAAAAAACAATATTATAAGGCTGGCCTAAAATTTGGTTTTGGATTCCAAAATAACAGATCTTCTTTCGTTTTTTTTTGTCTGACATAGACTCTAAGGGTCCGTTTGATACGTGTGAAAACGTGAGTAAGAAAATCCACCTTTTTCTCATGAGTAAGAAAGTCAATTCTTTCACATATGAAATCATGCTTTCAAGTGTTTGGTAGGGGTGTAAGAAAATCTGCAGGTGCCTTTAAAATATAATGGACTATTCTTCTATGTACCAAATAAACGAGGGTGTCTTTAAAATTCGTCATCTTCTTCTTCCAAAAACCTAATGTCTCCCTTCAGTTTCAGCTCTCTCTCTAACAGTACCAGTATCTCTTTCTCTCTCCAATTCCCTTATACGCTTTCACCAGTTTCTACCACCATTACTAATGGAAGCAGAGAACACTCATTCCTCTTTTTTTCAATAAATCACAAGTACTCTTCATATCTATAATATTAGAAAATTTTCAAATCTTTCAATACATCATCAATCAATAACGAATTAGGGTTTTAATACATCATCAATTAAAACAAAAATAACGAATTAGGGTTTCGCATGGGTTTCCACCAGTCTTTCAATTTCAGATTTGGGGCTTTAGGGTTTGAAGTGATTTGGGAATTTTATCGATCGGTTTTGGCGCTTCCTCCGCGTTGTTATACTTGCTTGACGGCAACACAGACTGCATCACCATACTCACCGACTCCTTCCTACCACTACTCTAATCTTCATCACTTGTTTCTGATTTATGTGTTAGCACAGGAGAAATCATGGGGATCCTATCAAGTTTATTGTTCTCTGGTTTACCAAGAACACCAATATAATTGACAAGAGTTTTATATCCATCGTCTATGCTTCCTCCAAATTAGTAATTTCTGCAACTACACAAGGATTAATTCCAGCAACTACACAAGGATTAATTCCAGCAACTACACAAGGATTGATTCCAACAACTACACAAGGATTGATTCCAGCAACTACACAAGGAAGAGTTAATTGTTTCAATTTTAGGGGTTTCTACATTAATCTTCACCAAAAACGAATTCATCTTTCCAATTGTCATACTGAACCGAAATAGAGAAAACTTGGTTTCAATGACCGGAGAAGAGAGCCATAAAAAATTTGAGCATCTTCCTCCAATCTATTTAGGTCTCATACTTATTAACAGAGAAAAAGAAATGAGGAGAGAGAGCGTGTTTTTGGAAGAGGGTGGGAAATGAGATTTCCCACCTTTTTTGTGGGCAAATAAATCAGCTCTTTTGCCAACTTTTTTTGCCCACGAGAAATCCATTTTCTCACTCTTTAGGCTCAATCAAACAACAGAAAAGTGATTTCTTAAGAAAATCACTTTTCTTACTCACTTTTCTTATGAATCAAACAGACCCTAAGAGTCATTACATGTCATGAATTCATCATCTATATAATAAGGGAGGAGGGTATCTTTTCCCCTCCTCCCAACGGTCCAGATTTATCCTCACAAAGATATATCAGACGGTTTAAATTTCATCACTCAGAATTTGGTGGCTCAGATTTCCTTCTTAAACGATTCAATGGCTCAGATTAGAAACAATAGAAAGCAGCATCTTTTGAAAGATGCTAAGTCTGTTTTGTAAAGAATCCCCAAACAACCCTTCCCTTCTCCTTGCCGCCCATTCTCTCCCGCACCCCTCTCTCTCCCATTTTTGTATTTCAAAATAGCTCATCCCCGCGCTCAGCTCTCACTCTTCTTCTCATCTTTCTCTCTCCTTCTCAAACGCAACCCTCTCTCAGGCGCACTAATCTCATCATAGGTATTTTTTTTGTCTCTCTCCCTGTGTCTCTCTCGATCTCTCATCACTTGATGTCTGTCTCTCTCTAACGCACAGTCCATCTAAATCTGTTTTAGGTTTTCGTGATGGTGATTGATGAATAGTTAGGGCTTTGATTTAGCAACTCAATCTGTTTAAATCTTCTTCTCCTTCTTTGAATTTTTAGGGCACTTATTGAGTAAGGAAAACAGAATAAAATTTTAGGGTTTGGGTTTATATTGGGTAAAGTTGTATGTGTATTTTGCATTGAATTACTGAAGGTCTCTGTAAATATAGATGGTGATAATGGGTTCATGACGAATAAAGATACAATCAAGGTAATTTGGATAAAGTTGTATGTGTATTTTGCATTGAATTACTGAAATCGAATATAGTGTTTCCAAATCAATTTCATAGGAAATTGATTTTGTGTTGTCTATGAGTTGAAACAAAACTAGGTTTTTGATAGGAATTTATGTTGCGCTTATGGTTTTATTCATTGAGTGTGTTGCTACATGTATGAACCTTTTGTGGACTTTCCTGTGTTGATTTTCAACCTCTCTATCTCAAGCAGGTTCCCTCTTCCTCTCTCAAAGTCGATTTGCAATCAATCAGTTTTCTGCTCATACTGACGAATGATAAAGTAGGTGAATATATCAATCCATGTCACCCACCCCCTTTCTTGAATAGCTGCAGGTGATCTCTCTTCCTTTCTTATTCACCTCTTTGTTCTCTATTAAGGTTTAATACCATGGATGACAGTTAACTCTCTTCCAATCATATATGTTATAGTGAGACTTTCATTTAGGGTTTGGGTCAGAATATTTCAATACTAGGAAGTTTGTTCTACTATAGTGAGTTTTCGGTTTAGGGTTTAACTCATTTTGGATGCTTGATTCTCATCTTTTGATACTCAGTTAAAGATTAATCTGCAGGTAGACTAACACCATGTAGGGAATAAAAGAAGTCTGTCACTGATGAAAAAAGTTCAATCCAACTTCCGGCCTTGAAATTTTCGTTGGAGTGAAGCCAAAAAACAAAAGAAAAAAGTCAGCATTCACCAACAATGGAAACTAAATCAAACTTGAAATCTTTTTAGGGTTTCATGTTCATCTACTTAAACTCTAACAGGTGAGCTTTAACCTCTCTCTAAATCACTTTACTTCACTTTACTTTAGCTTTATTTTAGCTTAAAAAAGTCTATTAGATGCCATATAGGTATTTGATATATTATCTCATAGAAAAATCTTGACATAGTTATCCTTCTTTCAAGCTTTCAAGGTATGTTATCTAGAAATAGAACGTTATCTAGGTTTTCAAATACTATCACTTTGCTGTTTTGCCACCATTTTGGTTTTTTCAGGGTAGTCAAACTTAGGAGAAACCAATTTAACTGATTGAGACTTACACTATGTGTATTTTAGGGTTTGAAAAAGGTACAATGTCGGCAGAACTTAATTGATTCGCAGGTAAATAACTGTCAAATTTCTAGGTTTCGCCAATACACTTCTGTACACAAATTTAATTTTGCCCCTTGAGTTTAAGTTTCTACCATAAGCAGTTTCCGTCATCTTCAACATCTTCTCTCATCTCATCTCCCGCAGGCATCCCTCTCTCTCTACAAACACAAGGAAAACTCAGAAATCCAGCTTCCGTCGTAGGTTTTGATTTTGAGCAGATTCAGCCAAAAGTAATATATAGATCTCGGCGAAATCCAGTGTTTGCCAAACAGGTCAGTGTAATTTCTTTTCCTTTACTCAGGAAGTGGTATGAATTCTTTTCGATATGTTAAAAAAAATATAAACCTTAGTTGGGTTTTCCTAAAAAGTCTAAGAGCATGTTCGCCTCTCTCGCACACACACACTCTTACATGAAAAATTGACGTTCGCCTCTCTCGCACACACACACTCTTACATGAAAAATTGATTAGGGCTTCCCCATCTCATGCTCTCTCATCTTCTCACCTCTCCACTTGCAGGTATCTCTCTATCTCTCTCACACTCTCTCTCACGCACAATCTCTCTCAGGTTTCAAGTCTCTGGATCTAGATGTAGGATTTTAAGGGTAGCAGTGCAGGTGCTGCTTCTTAAAAATTGTTTGTGTTATGTTAAACTGAGATTAAATTTGCTGTTTAGGTTAACTTGCAATGTTAATTTTCATGATACTTGATAAGAGTTTGGTTTTAGGTTAGGTTAACATTGAAGCTTTAAGGTTAACAAAAAATAAACATTTAGGTTAACTTTCTATGTTAGTGTTACTTCTTATATGAGTCTTCTAATCTAATTGCCTCTTTTTTTCTCTATAGTGTTACTTCGTTTTCATTGCAACTCTCCCAGGTAAATATTTTGTCACTTTATACAGTTTGCTTGATTTTATTGTCTTTTCACCTCTACATTGTTATTGGATTTTTGGCCTCTTAGACTTCAATATGATTTAAGTCATTAATTTGGTGTTCAACTATTATCTTGGCTCTTAGAGTCAGTATAACTTTGGAGTAATCTTTACGGTTTAGCTCTCATCTTCCTGATTTTGTTATTTGAGGAAATCTATGTGATTTAAGCTTAGACTGTGCTGATTTTTCCTTTTGAAATGATTCAACTTCACGGTTTTAATTGTGTGACTGATTTTCTGATTATAGTTCTCAATAAGTATTAAGTTGGTTGGCAACTTGACATTTATAAGTTTTTAGGTTCTCTGATTATCTAATTAGGTTGACATTTTGTATTGTGTTGCAGTTCAGTTTTTCTCAAAATTTATTTGACCATAAACATTTAGTTTGCTGCATTAACATGTCCGGAATTTAGTTCTATTAAAAAAATTCTTTATGCTTCAGGATTAGTTTCACCGAATGAAATTCTTTACCATTCGATTTAGGTTGTTAAGTTGATTATGAATTGGATACTCCTGACTGAGAACTTCTTGGTTTTTTAATAGGTTTGTTGCAGTGGAAGAAGTCGTTGAAAAAAATCGTTCGAATTGGTTTCGCTGCTACTATTACTGGTAATAACTCAAATATTTCACACGCACTTAATGTTTGATAATATGCCCAACTGAACTTATTACATTATCTTTTTTTTGCTATAGTTAGAGACTTGAAACTACATATAAAAAAATTATAATGCATTTGAAATTTATAGTTGAGAGATTGGAAATTACGTATTTTTCCCCATCCTTCCATGGTCTAACGGAGTAACGGTTTATATGGGCATGAGGGGGAAAGGAAAATTCCTTTTTTCAAATTTCTTACCGCTCTCTCTATTCATCATCCCACCTCTTTCTCTTTTCATCTTTTTCCCTCATCTTCGTCTCTTTCTTGCTCTCTCTTTGTCTCTCTTTTCTCTCATCTTTCTCAACTCATGGAAGATCTGGAAGATATCTTTGTATTTGTATTTCAGATTGATCTTTCTCTCTATTTTTTTTCCCTTTTATTTGCTGCAAATGAAACAAAAAGTCAATCTTGATGATGGCCGAATGATCGAGAAGAGATAGTTGTTCCTGACCAAGATCTGAAAACTCAAATAGAGACGACATGGATGAGAAAATTCTTTCCTAAAAAGATGAGGTTTCGTTCTTTGAGGTCTCATTTCTTTTTCCTCTTTCTTTTAGAATGCATGTTAGAAAGTGTGAGCAACTAATGCGGGGTGAAACTAGGCAAGGTTACAAACATGAAATGCCGACTCACATCGCATGTGTAGAAATTAATAACAATATATGATAGAAATTTGTATTTTTTTTGTTAAATATTGGAAGGGAGGACACATTATATACTCATTGTCTCGGCGTACTAGATTTGTATGCCATTGTTGAACGTGTGAATTTTTACTGAAAGTGGAAACATTGAATTTTATACACATTATATACGTCATCTTTTAGTTTATATTTAATTGTTTCATTTGTTCCTTCTACTTCATTTTCTTTCATTTGTCTTTGTTTAGTTGATGTTTTGTCTATAAACCTCTTTGGTTAGTGATTAATGGAGACATGTTAGAGTTCGTCTATCCCACCATGTTAATCTGAACTTTGTGTCCTTCGTTATAGCTAAAATGTTTTGCCTTATTATAGCTGAAATTTTTGGCTTATTATTGTTTGTATGTCCTTCGTTATTATATCACCATGTTAACTTTTTTTGTTAATTTATAGGTTCTTCTAACTTCGAACGATCTTCTGTAGGTGTTGTTCGTCAGATTAGTCTGCTACGGGTGAGTAATTTCTTCGGCTTTGCTCACTGATCGTATATATTTCCCTCTTTATAATTGTTAATCAAGTGTCGAGACTTGCAAGTAGCTAATTCTTAATGTTTTTTCTTTACTTCTTATTAGATAGATTCACGTTCACTCAATGCGAATCGAATTGCATAATATGCTTGAACTCAGGTACAAATGGTTGAACTTTTTAGATAGATTCACATTCACTCAATGTGTAAAGTAGAATTTGTTAAATTTTTTGCCTCTTTCTCTTTACAGTTTTGGTGAAACTTTTTGTCTGTCAATGTTAATGCGATTTTGTCCATTGCATTTCTCCCAGTAAATATTTTGTCACTTTATACAATTTGTTGTTTTTATTACCTTTTTTCAAACATTGTTACTGAAGTTTTGGCCTCTTAGGATTCAGTATGATTTAAGTCATTATTTTGTTGTTCTATTATCATTTTGGCACTTAGAGTTCAGTAAGACTTAGGAGAAATCTATATATTGAAGCTCGCATCTTCGTGGGTTATATTCTTTGAAGATATTTGTGTGACCTAAGCTTACTATTTGTTGATTTTGTCGTTTGAAATGATTCCGATTTCTATGTGTTACTGATTCAAACTTACATTTAGCTGAGTTCAAGATTAGATTCTTATTAAGCCTTTATTTATATATTTAAACTCTAGGCTTACTGAATTTATGATTGACTGCTCATTTTTGCATTTGTGATTAGGTTTTTTTTTACTCATCAACTCAACTTAGGGTTTGTTCGAGAAATTACTGAATGGATTTATTACAGCAAGAACCTCCTGCAAAAGTACTCATTGGGGTTCATAATCCGTCTGAACGGAGCTCAACAATTAAATATCTTCACAAGTACATCTACAAGAGTGAAGATTGTACGACTATGGTTGCGGAAATCACAGAAGATTTGTCACAAGAACCTCTTCCAGGAGATCGTACGGTTGTGGATGTAGAAGCAACAAACGAGATTAAAAGGGTCATGTATTCTAATTTGTTTCAAATTATTTTGATATGTAGCTTTCAATTTGAATTTCCATTAGAGTGTATTTTGTGCTACTTAGTTTTTGTGAGTATGTGGATTTCTAAAACTGAATTGTGTAAACTAAATTCTAGATTTTTCTAACGTGTTGATTTAACCATTAAATTATTCTATTTTTTTGTTAGACTTAATAGAACACGACTACTTTTTGTCTATTTCTATTGTCAGTTTATACCGTCCACCTGAAAGAGAAAAATATACATCTCACTTAACGTTTGAAAATACTGTTCGTGCCCTATGGGCACGGGTTACACCCTCGTAAATATATACATAACAATGCCGTCCATTTGCTGCAATATGACATCATTCATATAATTTGAACGACGGAATTACAAGAATAGTTATAAATAGAGTATCTCGACAGATTATCCGTTTACCTTAACTTCTCTTTTAGTACAACGAGAGATGGTTCTTAAGCCGGAAATACCTACAAGTGGGCAGCAGTTTGTGTCAATTTTCTTTCTCTTTTTTTTGAACAAGGACAAGAAAAAAGCCTTAAACCGTAGGCAATTCATTTCAAATATGGAAGAACATAGACTCTTCGATGAAAAGTAGAAGAAATGATGAGTAACACAAGCTTATTTTCCTGACCTATCGCTAATCAGAGTTTGACTTATAAGCTGACGGGACATCTTCCTGACCACAATTTTCGTAAACTGATTTCGAAAATCTCAATGATTTAAGAGCCAAGTAAGGTCTGTGTCACCAATGCTTAAAGAAATCTCTGAGTAAAATAAAGTATTATCAAGAACAATTCACATTTTTAGGTGTATCGTCTATCGTAAACAATTCAGGAACCTGAAGAAAATTTGAGTTTAGTGTTGACCTTGGTATACATTTTCTCCAAATCGAAAAGGAATATAGAGCGGGTAAAAACAAAGTAAAATAACAGTCGTGGAACCCTCTCAAACGCAGAAACACATGCAGTAATTGAACAATAAGTGGAGCTAAGTCCATATAAAATCTTACTGTTATGCTATATGAGGTCATTCTAAAGTTTTCAAAGACCTATCATGGCAAAAATATTAAAAAAAGTTACCTTTTTTCCATCGATGTCTGATATCCAATAAACATGATAGTTGCAGATTTAAATCGGAGATGTCCCTGTCATGAGTTATGAAGAGGAAGGAATTGAAGCCAACCAAGGAAGCAGCTTTTCGTGCACCAAGTCGGGCCTGTCGTCATGTGGACAATGCCCAACTCCATCTAGGACAGAAAGAGTTATGTTTGGCGATGTAGACGGGAGAGAAGAAAAATATCTTCCAACGGGCCCATCAAGCGGAGTAAACGTGTCTTGATTCCCCCATAAAACAAGAATAGGTAATGAAATTCTTGGTATTAACTGAACTGGACTTGGGCCTGGTGGACCTGTAACAGTAGAAACGAAGGCGTCAAGTGCGCCTTCATCATCGGCCGGTTTTCTTATGATCTGCATTTCGAAATAACTCAAACTATTTAATCATATTCGAAATAACTCAAACTATTTAATCATACAAAATTAAAACTTTTGATATAAAAATAGTCAACATTAGAACGTCTATTTTACCTCTACAAGATCTTCGTCAACAGAATCCTTATTTCCATAGACAGATAGTAGGATATTCTTCAAATTCTCTCTGCCATGACACGACATTTTTATTAGAATTCCTCATTCGTTTTTTTTTTTATCAATTGACTCGAAAACAGAAAGTATCTGCAAACAAATGAACAACACCTCTGTTTGACACGGTTGAAGATTGCAGAAGCAATACCCCGTTGCTTCAATAAAAAGTCAATCAACAAAAGCAACGGAAACAACAATTTGATTCTCCAATCATCAACAATTGCTTTGTTGTTCATGCCCCCGGAACAGTTTAGCAATACTAACCCTCGAACCAGATTGGACGTCGATTCTGATACGTATAAAGAAGACTCACATGAGTAATGTTTTTCGAAAGAAAGAAAGCTAACTATGTTGAGTATCATGTTCACTCATACATTCATAAATCCTCAAGCTTCTAATGAAATAATGATGGTTGGAGAATCTCATCCGTTAAACGTACCCGCAGCAGCAATGACACAGGCAAGGCTTCCAACAGAGTTTCCAACAAGTATAGTCGGTTTTTGAACGACTTCATCCAAGAAATCTAATATCAACTGTTTAAAGTTGATCAAGCTGGGTATGATATAGAAATTTGCAGAGGGGAAAAGTTAACCAAAGTTGAATATATACCTGAGCCCACGATTCCATAGTGTAGTTGTAGCCTGCTGGCTTGTCTGAAGCACCGAAACCAAGCAGGTCGATGGCATAAACTGTGTTAGTCTCTGAGAGTACTCCGATATTCCTGAAACTTAAGATTGTTAGGTAAATGCAAATGGAGATGACGTGTTGAGACTTGAGAAATACTAACCAACAAAACCCACTATGCCACTATGGTAATGGAAATCCTATTTGAGGAGTTTTACTGTTATACTTCAAGAATTAAATAACATGTAATTATCACGAAGCCGGAGACACTTAACCGACACTAGAATCGAGCATTATGCAAGCAATATAATACCACCGCCATATGAACTACATGATATTGACTACCACAACCCTGGTTGTTGCAACTACTGCACACTATGGCACTACTCACCATCGTCGACATTTGTGAGGGCAATTTCGATGAACATCATTAAAATCATAATGTCCTTTTTAGCGCATTAAACAATTTTCTAGTCTTCCACTTTCATCACACGACATCAATGTGTGAGTTCCACAAATACGTATAACTAGCAATCTAGCACTGTGACTTGACAACTTAGTGTGAGAATAACCCAGATGGACTAAAGAAAGTTCTGCGACTATTTAAACAAATCTTACGACCCCACAACTCATGTCCATGGGTTTTGAGTTTGATGTCCAAAATCAGAATATGGTTATTAAAGCTAGAGTGCTAGACCCACACTTGACGAGCCAGAGATGGTAATACATCTTTCATATCACCCAATAAAAGGCAAGCACTTTGCTCAAAGAAAGCCACACTTTCAGAGGGCCTACGGTAAAACTACCACATGAACCGACGGAAGTCTCAAAACTAGGTATATAGAAATGGGATGTGTCCACTTATTGCTAATCTGTTTTGAGGTAAATGTCCACAAACTAAATAGATATTCTTAGAAGCAACCTGATTTCCATAGTGGAGGAAGAGTGTCATTCTAGTCTTATTCATTATCGCGCGTAAATAATGTGTTAAAAATTCATCCTACATACTCTTCATTGATCAACTTAACTACAACATAGTCATGACAAAATGCGCTCTAGTTGAGACTTGAGACACATGAGCAACATATACTAACAAAAACTTTAGAATGAAAATCATTTCAACTACAAATAAAAACAAACTGTAAAACTCAATTACAGAAACTAGGTTTTCTCAATCATTTGTGTCATCCATTAGACTATTTTCCAATTTTAGTTTTTTTTAATGTGGGTGGGTAGTAATTTTTCAGCTTCCACACCAAAATGAGATAAGGGATTAAAAAGGAATTGAACTCACCTGCGCCAGTGAGGAATTGATGCTCCAAATCCATGAATAAGAAGGAGGGGAGGACTTGAAGAAGAAGAAGAAGAGTAAGGGTAAACAAAGTAATTAATGGAGTGACCCTTCCATTGCCATTGTTTGCAATTCTCATTTATCTCTCTAACTTCTAAGATGTTACTGCTGCTGCTGCTACTACTGGTAGTGAGAGAGGCATTAGAGTAAAGGGTCCTTCTTATTCCTTCTCCCCTTCTTCTTTCTTTTCCATTGAAGATAAAACCTGCTACTTTAATGGAATGTGAAGGATTGTCATGAAGAAGAAAAGGATGAACAAAAGTTCTTGTTGTTGTTCTAGGTAGATTTGAAGATGATGATAATAATGATTTTGGTGGTGTTGGAGTAACTGCTAACCCAACTCCCACCATTTATTTTTCTTTTTCTTTTCTCCCTTCTCTTTGTTTGCAAGTGTTTTCATTTTCAAGTACAAAAGAAAAGAGAGATTCACAATTGAGATCAAAGGAGACCACAAACTAAATGGCTATGGTTGTGTATATTTTCATCACCCACCTTTCTATCTAGGTGAAGATTGAGAGCATCTCCCATATAAAACTCCAAAAGTTAATAATGTCCATCTACATATCCTATTTTGAGCATTTCTCGTGGGCGGGTCTATAGACGCTCCGAAAAATTATCATACGCCCACCCCTCTCTCTCAGTACCCCATATGGACCTCGGACTGCTCAGTCTGAGGCACACGTGTCAAGCAGTGCCTGAGTCTGTGTTATTCAAGTCTTGAAATCCAACAAAGAGTAGGTCCAGTCCGAGTGTCCTTGGATTGTCTAGTCTATAGGGGCGCTAAGAGAGAAGTGTAGCGTGTTATTGGATCTTCCTAATTAGTCTCTTCGCATCTTTCTCTTTCGAATCCTTTAATTTTGTTGTAACTCCTTGGGTCTTCATGATTATTTTTTTTAAGTATACTGTATAGGTCTCCATTATCTTGATTTTCAATATAACCCATTTACTTGGAATAAAGAAAGCCTTAGATGGGCTTTCTCTACGGCAGTACGGTGGAAGTTCTTCTTTGCTGCTACTCTTTGTCATTTGGATCGCTTTGATTCAGATCATGTCTCCATACTCTTTTCCGCTGCCTCTTCACAACCTCCTACTAGGGGTACCTTTAAGTTTTGGGTGCGTCCAAAGGCACCTTTTGTTTTAACTATTGGGTCTCTTTCTCTCTTGGGGCCCAGATTTGTAGACTTCAGAATGCTGAGTTTGAGCGAAGACTGCCAAAAAAATGGGCGGCCTAAGAGCAAAATGATGAGGCGCATTTAGAGGAAATGTTACGTATTTTTTAAGATGGAAAATCATTCTTGTCTAGAACTCACTCTAAGAGACCAGGACTTCTTATTTCTCAAACTATGCTTTGTTTGTCTGAAAATCTTGTTGTTCTATCATTTTTGAGGGTTTTGAGTCTGGTGTCAAAGCTACTATTATTTTCAATAATCATTTCCAATAGTAGACTATTACAAAATGGGATACATAGAGGTCAGCTCAGTTGTGTAGAAGTGTCTATCTGATATGATGTATCCTCGTATGGAGACGCCCGTATAAACATTTTCTTCTAGTGAAGACATCACAAGTGCATGGACACTTCATAATGTTGAGGTAGTCACACCATATTTATTGTTCACATTATAAAATATCTAAAATAGGGGTGAAGAGCTGGAACTGAAAACCATTCCGATCCCATTTCAGCTTCACAAGCCGATAAGAAGTAAAAGCGAGAGTATTTAGAGAGTGAATTTTCTTTCTAAATAATTCTGAGTTTTCTTTTATGCGAGTAGGAGAGTTATAGTTTTTCCCTCTTATAATTGAGAAATGGTTGGTTGAGTATGCTCCTCTTAGATAGAGATAAGTTGTAATTCATTTATTATTGTGAAATTCATCTACAAATGATTCATCTTTGCGTTTTTATCAATTCAGTTTCATGTTAGTTTCTATAAGTAATGTTCACAAGAAACCTCTACTAATTCAAATTTGACCGTGAATATATAAAAATCTAAGGACTCGTATTTGTCAAATAAACTATAGTAAAAGCTTAAGAGGAATATCATACTTTCTCCGTGTAGAAAATGAAGCAAACCTCTTCTTTAACAAAGACAAACTCTTTGCTTCAATAGAGATGGTCTTCAAGCCTTAGCGATGGATTTACTTGTTTAATGAGCATGTATTGAAGTATATTGAAGAAAAGGAAGATATCTTGAAGATATCTCCCCAAGATAGAAAGAAATACATAATATAGCAATTGTAATTTTAATTGTTTCCTCTTTGTAATATTTCCTTATTTATTATTTCTCTACAAACCCTATTGTAATCTCTATAAATATGTACCCAAGTCTATCAATGAAATTACCTTTGATAATTATATCTCTTGTTCCTCCTTCAATTTAATATGGTATTAGAGCAAAGTTGATATTTCTGGGATTTCTACTCGATAATAATTATTTCGTTTATTCGGATTTTATTCATTCTAAGGAGCTCTACGGATTCTTATTATCGTTATACTTTGAGCATCCCAACTCCATCTTCAAAGGTCAGTTACAAACACAATTTTTCTGAATTTTTTCAAATTTTTTCGAATTTTTTTCGATTTTTTTAACCTATTTTTAGGTTATGAATAGTTCTGTTCCAGAATTAGGTTAAAATTAATCCTGTTCCGATTCAGATTAGAATTTTTCCGTTCTGGTTTATCTAAAAACAGAACAGACCTAATCCGGTACATCTTTACTCCGGAATAGAGAAAACCTGGTATACTTGTATACCAGAATAGACTTAACCTCGTATTTTCCAATACCAGTGTATAAACTAAACCCGGAACACAACAAACTCTGTTCCCGATCGGAACCAAAAAATCACTTTTGGTTCCCGACACCAACTTCATCTTCTCCGGTGACTACTTCTAGGTTTTTTTTGTTTTTCCGCCGGAATTAGGTTACAGACGAAGGAAAGCAAAGTCTCCGACGTCTGACCGCGAAGGGTTTTCCCTCATCTAAACCGAGATATTATTTCCCCCGACGTTTCTCTCTCTACACCATTAAAACTTGATCGGAAACCCTAGTTTTTCTCGATCGGATTTTTTAAAAAAAATTACAACCCACCATCTCGGTTTCCAGCCATCTCTCTTTGCGAAAACCTGTCCCTTCGATCACCTCACAAAAGCCCCTGTTTTTTTACTCGGAACCCTAAATTTTTGGCCGGAAATCAACCTCCTTGTTCCTTGATCGGAACCCTAATTTTGGCCGGCGAGATTTCATCGGAACCCTAATTTGGCCGGCGATAACTGACGCAACTGAGTCAAACCAATTTGACTCAACCCTGTTGCTTTGACCCGTGACTTTACTTCTGTTGACTTGACTACAGTCAGCCGACCTTGACCGACCCAGCTTTGACTTTGACTGACCCAGACTTTTGACTTTCTTTTTGTGACACCTCACGTTTGTGACGTTTTTTTTCCCCACAGTCCATAAACTGTTTGGCTTATTTGTAACAGCATCTACTGTCATATTAACTTCCCAACACTTCTGTTAAGTTGTGACATTCTGGGCTGTCCCTTTTATTTCCTAACACTTCTGTTTGGACTATTTGAGACAGCACCTACTTCCTTTTTTCTTTCCGACACTTCTGTTAGTTGTGCAAATTCTGAACCGTCCCTTACATATTATTGTGACGTTGATTTTAAAATAGATTATTTTCTTCTATTCTTTACAGAACAATGACTTCTGGACAATCTGCCAACATCAGTGATCTGAACTCGAATTCAGATGACACTCCACTTATGACAGACACTACTCCTCCTCTTCAAATATGTGAGGCTTATTATGTGCATCCTTCGGATAATGCCACTTCTGTTGGTGTTAATCCCGTTCTTACCGGTCCAGACTATGCTGAATGGGCTCACAGTATGCACGATGCTCTTATCATTAAAAATAAGCAAGGTTTTATCGATGGGTCGCTCCCTAAACCGACGGATCCTGCGCAACTTCATGCATGGACCCGTTGTGACACCATGGTGGCTGCTTGGATATCCAATTCTGTCAGCGAGGAAATCCGACGTAGCACGAGACGTTCGGCTTCTGCTTTTGATCTTTGGAAGAATTTGAAGGAGCGTTTTGCTACGTCTAACGCTACCTACATTTATCAGCTGAAGAAAAAGATTTCTGCCCTTACTCAGGAGCACCAGACTATTTCAGCTTATTATTCTCAGTTGAAGTCTTATTGGGACGAATTGGATGCTATCATCCCACCCACTTCATGTGCTTGCCCTGTTGGCAAAACAACTATTGAATATCATCTTACCTCGCGTACGATTGAATTTCTCATGGGTCTTCATGGACGTTATTCTGCGACTTGCAATAACATACTTCTCATGGAACCACTACCTTCTCTGGCCAAGGTATATAATTTGGTCATTCAAGAAGAGCAGAAAAATAAGATCAATGCTCCTTTTGACTGTCACGCTTTCAACGCTAAGATCACGGCTGCTAACAAGTTGAAAGAAAGTGATTTACCTCGCCCGAAAAATAAGCGAGTTCGTCCTTATTGTACTAAGTGCAACCTTCATGGACACATTGCTGAAACTTGTAACAGAGATGTAATGTGCACTCATTGCAAACGTCTCGGTCATTCTGTTGATCGATGTTATCTCCTACATGGTCGCCCCCCTCGTCCAGGTGGTGCCCGTAGCACTTCTCAGGGTTCCAGCTCTTCTGCAGCTCCAACTCTTACCAGAGAAGACTATGACCGCATTATGGCAGTTATCAATGCACAAACTCCTTCCAGTTCTGCTATGATGTCAGGTACTTCCCTATCTCACCCTTCTGTTTGGATTGTTGATAGTGGTGCTTCAAACCATGTTTGCTTCTCTCTAGATGCTTTTAGCTCTTATGCTTTAGCACCACCATCTTGTTATGTTCAAATTCCTGATGGAGCAACTTACTTAGTCAAATACATTGGCAGAGTCGTCTTTTCCGACTCTCTCTCTATTGACCAAGTTTATTACATTCCTAATTTCAAATTTAATTTGATGTCTGTAAATCAGACTTGTAAATCTTTGAAATCTGGTATTTATTTTGATTCAACTCATTGCCTTTTTCAGACGATCTCAAATCATCAGGAGATTGGTCGGGCTGATGCTATTGATGGACTCTACATTCTCCGTAGGAATTTTACTGCACTTGCTTTGAATAAGTCAATCGACGTCTGGCACCATCGACTTGGACATCCTAATTTAGGCCGTTTACGTACTTTATCAGAACGTTTCCCGTTTATTTCCTTTAATAAGTCGCATGAATGCGTTGTATGCCCTATGGCAAAACAATCTAAGTTGGTTTTTAATAAAAGTAGTAGTTTTAGTACTTTTGCTTTTCAACTTATTCATGCTGATATTTGGGGACCCTTTCCGGTTCCATCTTTAACCAACAAGCGTTATTTCCTCACACTTGTTGATGACTTCTCCAGATTTACTTGGACATTCCTTATGCAAACCAAGTCTGAGACTAAAACACATTTAAACTTCTTTTTTCAGTTTGTTTCTAAGCAATATCATAAGAAGATTAAATCTATATCCTCGAGTCCTGAAAATACATTTTCAAACTCGATTGAAACATTTCGTTCTGATAATGGAGCCGAGTTCTTATCCAATGATCTCCAAACTTGGTTCCATTCTCATGGAATTCTCCATCAACGCAGTTGCGTCTCCACACCCGAACAAAATGGTGTCGTCGAACGTAAACATCGTCATTTACTCGATGTTGCTCGCGCTTTGCGTTTTCAAGCACATCTCCCTTTAAAATTTTGGGGGGAATGTTTAAAAACGGCAACCTATTTAATCAATAGAATGCCGACTCCAATACTTTCATACAAATCTCCTTATGAAATGTTATATGATTCTCCACCGGACTACTTAGCTCTCCGAGTTTTCGGTTGTTTATGTTTTGCAACCAATACCAACATCCAAAATAAGTTCGATCATCGAGCTAAACCTGGAATATTTGTTGGTTATCCGCCTGGGAAGAAAGGATACACCATTTACGATTTAGAGACACACAATCTCTATGATTCCCGGAACGTGCGTTTTTTTGAGGATAAGTTCCCTTTCGCTGAACGTCAATCGACATTCTCTGAACCTACCTCCTTCACTCCGCTTTCATCGGACGCCTATTACTTCAGTCCCATCGACGATACCCACTCGCCTCATCCGGACTTGTATACTCTCCCGTCTTTGGTCGACGACCATTCACACTCTTCCACTGACGCGACCCCCATCCCACCTATTGTGTTAGACTCCTCATCTTCCGCTGCTTCTTCCTCGGAGGAATCTCCCGAGCTTCCTTCTGACTCTGTTATTCCCTCGCAAGGTATTTCCCCTCTGCAAGGTGCTTCTCCTTCGAAAGAACCTTCACCTTCGAATTCTGACACCACCCCGGTTTCAGCTACTTCTCCCGAAGAACCTTTACCTTCTTCTAGACCAGTCCGTACAACGAGACGTCCTGCCCATCTGGCTGACTATCTTTGTTCTTGTACTACTGCACCTACGACTTCCACCAAATATCCCTTAACTGACTATGTCAGTTTTGAAAAATTCACCCCTTCCCATCGAGCATTTCTTACTTCCGTTGTCAATACGGAAGAACCCACATCCTATTCCGCCGCCAAGGCTTTTCCAGAATGGCGTGCTGCAATGGATAAGGAAATTCAAGCTCTTGAACAAAATCAAACTTGGTCATTAACTCCCTTACCCCCTGGAAAGAAACCAATTGGTTGTAAATGGGTGTACAAAATCAAATACCGCTCTGACGGATCAATTGAACGTCATAAAGCGCGACTCGTTGCCAAGGGTTATACCCAAGTAGAAGGCATCGATTATCATGATACTTTCGCCCCAGTCGCCAAATTGGTCACTGTTCGTGCACTTCTTTCCGTTGCTGCCATTAAAGATTGGCCCCTCCATCAGTTGGATGTGAATAATGCTTTTCTCCAAGGTGACTTGGATGAAGAAGTCTACATGACTATTCCACCTGGGTTTTCCAGGACTGGTGACCACAAAGTATGTCGCTTGCACAAATCCCTTTACGGATTAAAACAAGCTTCTCGACAGTGGTTTGCCAAATTTTCTACCGGCTTACAAGCTGAAGGTTTTAAACAGTCATCTTCTGATCATTCACTGTTTTGTTTTTTTGATGGTCCGACTGCCATTTACGTCTTAGTTTACGTAGATGACATCATTATCACCGGCAATAATGCCTCGGAAATTTCATCTCTTCAATTACGTCTCGAGAAACGTTTTTCTCTTAAAAACCTTGGACGACTTCAATACTTTCTTGGAATCGAAGTATCTCGTTCCCCAAAAGGCATTTTCCTTTGTCAACGCAAATACACGTTGGACATTCTTCGCGACTCGGGTCTCCTCGGAGCTAAACCAAGTCTTTTTCCTATGGAACAACACTTAAAGTTATTACCTACTGATGGTACGCCATTAGACGATCCAACTTCGTTTCGGCGTCTTATTGGTCGACTTTTATATGTCACGGTGACTCGTCCTGACATTTCATTTTCTGTGAATTACCTTAGTCAATTCATGCAAAATCCCCACTCCAATCATATGGATGCGGCTACTCGAGTTGTTCGTTATTTGAAAGGCACCATGAATCATGGCATCCTTCTCTCTTCGTCCAGCACTCTAACTATTTCTGGTTTTACCGACTCTGATTGGGCTAGTTGTCCCATCACCCGTCGCTCGACCACCGGCTACTTCACTATGCTTGGTTCAAGTCCGTTGTCTTGGAAGTCCAAGAAACAACCGACTGTTTCCCGATCCTCGGTTGAGGCAGAATATCGGGCTCTAGCTACACTCACTGCGGAACTGCAGTGGCTGAAATATTTGTTTCAAGACCTTCGTGTCTCAATTCCAGAACCCTTTCAGGTCTTCTGTGACAATATGGCGGCTATGCACATTGCCGCCAATCCTGTCTTTCACGAACGTACAAAGCATATCGAGATCGATTGCCATTTCGTTCGGGAGAAAATTGAATCTGGTCTTATTAAAACGACTCACCTTCGCTCTGCCGATCAGATAGCTGACATATTTACGAAACCACTTGGTTCAGATCCATTTCATCGGTTACTCTCCAAGTTGGGCTTGATTCAGATTCCTTCCCCTGCTCCAACTTGCGGGGGGGTATTGAAGTATATTGAAGAAAAGGAAGATATCTTGAAGATATCTCCCCAAGATAGAAAGAAATACATAATATAGCAATTGTAATTTTAATTGTTTCCTCTTTGTAATATTTCCTTATTTATTATTTCTCTACAAACCCTATTGTAATCTCTATAAATATGTACCCAAGTCTATCAATGAAATTACCTTTGATAATTATATCTCTTGTTCCTCCTTCAATTTAATAGCATGAACATAGCTTTCATCTTATTCTCCAACTCTATTTATACAAGTACATATCTTTAATCCATCATAGAGTTGTTTTTGTGGATTTGTATTGTTGACTTAAGTCAAGATGGTAGTTTCAAAGAAATTGGCCAACTTATATTGTTTCATCGCAATTTTTTAGATGAAATACATTTTTCACTTATCCCACATAATCATTTCCATGGATCTCAACAAAAAAAAATTCACTTCCATGGAACTCGAGCATATGAATATTTTCAGAGGTTTGAGATGTTTAGGTTTCACCCTACCTTAAAATAACTGTTGATTAAAACTTCTTACTTCAGTTGTGGAAAAGTGTCGATATAACAGCAGTCGTGATGCTATGCCAGGTACACTTCTCAGCTGAATCCTGTCCTAAATCCTACTTGGTAAGGTAAAAAATCGGATACCCCAATCAAGATTCCACAGAGTATGGAGTCAACTTTTTTTTCTTTTTGTGTTGAGAAACCGACTACGATCTACGTTAGTCGTTACAAGACGTTAAAAGAAGTCTAAAGTTCTACAAATTTATTACATTATTTATACTTTTAATAACTCTTCTGTGAATCATGAATTTCATGGGAATGGAGCATCGGAGCGCTTTTGGAGTTTATGTCACCCTCTCAACCAATCTCTTGCCATTTCAACAACAAAAGAAAAAAATCTCTTGTGCCATGGGAAGTTGGTTATCCCTGGTGACATTGAGGAGACGAAATTAATTCTACTCAGTAATCCCTCTCTCTCTCTCTCTCTCTCTCTCTCACTCTCGGGTTTGGAATTGTTGGTGGTGGTGGTGGTGAAGATGGTAGTCGTGGTCATATATCTCTGTCTAATTGTCTGTATTTCGAAATACTATTCCTTTTCAGCTTTAATTGTCTGAAAGATAAATTTCTTAAAAACCCCACCTAGTTTGTGCCCTTGATTGTCATTTTCTAAACAAATTTCTGGTTCTTCTTAGTACTGAGTTCGTTGTTTTGTTAGTCATACATAGTTTCATATGATTCACTCATGTGGACTTGGCTGGTAGTCTTTCACTATTACTTTATTGTGGTTGGTTATCCATCAAGATCACACATTATTCATGAATAATTCTAGTACCTTTTATTTTGGGTGGTCCATTTTCCCCTCAATTTCTTGTTGATTATCTTCTATATTGTGGGTTTTCTTTTTTTCTTGAATTTTAATAGATATAATGAAATAGATATTGATGATTCTTGGTTCCTATTTTTGATTGCTACAGTCTTGTGTTATTGTGTAGATAATTTCATTTTAGAGAAGAATTGATAGCAACCCAGAGTTTGTCTGGTTTTTATTTTAGAATTTTGAGTTAGTATTTGTGAATTTATGTGGTTTGAAATTGTGATAGAATCACTATATAAACAATAGTGAATGGATTGAATTATATGAACAATTTAAGGTTTTCCTTAGTATTCGGTGAAACTTTAGAATCATGGGTACTTTATCAGCAAATGAACCTCTTCTTTCGAGTAGAGAAGTCGACACTGATGATGCTAAGAAAATACCCATTTTTGTTCCTTTGGTAAAATGGGTGCTTAAAACAATTATAACATTGACTTTCGTCGTGTGGGTTAGTCTTATTTTTCTCTACCCAGGAAAGTTTGTGCAGGGGTTTTTTCGTAGATGGATTGGTGCTACAAGTGGAACTCTTTTCGGTATCACAGGTTGGAAATTGAGACCATTTATCTCTCTTTTTTTTTCTCTTTCATGGTTAGTTCCGTACTATTAACATTTGTAATGTGAAAATGCAGGAAGTATATTTCTCATATTCAGTGGGCCGATACTCTTGATGACAGTTCTATCATTTGGTTATCTAATTGCCTCACCTTCAGAGGACTTCCACGAGTACGTTGATTTTATATGAATGTTTGTTTTGTTCGTTTTGATTTTCTAATTGACGGCCAAAATTATCGTAACAGTATCATTACGTATACAGGAAGAAGAAGAAGCTGAAATTTCCGAGTTTTCGTTTATGGACTTTCCCCGTTCTTGTGGACGGACCGTTTGGGGTTGTTTCTGCTGCTGAATTGATTGGAATTTTGCTCTTCGCTGCTTATATTGTATGGGCAGTCACTGCTTATACCATTGAGGGCCAGAACTTGTTATCCAAGTTCAACTTGCCACTCTGGCAGGAAAGGTACATGGTTTTCGCTCTCTATAGAGTTAAATTTCTATCGCAATGGTTTTCAAAATAAACCATTGATATTTGACAATCTAAGTTTATTTCCTTACATTTCAGCTATTTGATGTTGGAACTTTCCGGGCTTCGCTTTGGGTCAATTGGGTTATTTTGCTTGGCGTTTTTATTTTTACCCATAACTAGGAGCTCGTTTCTTCTCCGGATCATCGATATTCCGTTTGAACATGCTACTAGATATCATGTATGGTTAGGACATCTCACCATGTTTATCTTCACCCTACATGGACTCTGTTATATAGTAGCTTGGACTATGCAAGGCCGCTTAGTGGAAGAAGTGAGTTTCTTGTTTAACACTTTGATGTTCTTATTTGGATAAAACACATTTTCTTAGGTGGTGTTTTTCTCTTTGTGATTGCCTGGTCTTACTCGCGTGAGTCTGACTTGTATGTGTATGAGTAGTTTGAGTCTGGCTTGTTTTCATCAAAGCCACAATAATCATTTCAGGATTTTTTAAACAATGGGGACGTATTTTGTGTCTAATTCATACAGACTTAAAATTAGCCCGAGCCAATCAAACTCATGAGTAAGATATTAAAATGAAAAAATTCTGAAATCTGTCTCGAGTCAATTTCATATATCAAGTCAGATGTCGGATCTAAATTTATGAGGGGAAAAGGATACTACCTTACCTAGATTAGTTGTTTTATGTATTCAGATGCTACAATGGGCAGACATCGGTGTTGCGAATCTTCCCGGAGTTATCAGCCTTTTAGCAGGTCTGCTTATGTGGATAACATCATTCTACCCAGTGAGAAAGCAATATTTTGAACTCTTCTTCTACACACATCAACTGTATATAGTCTTCTTTGTCTTCATGGCCATGCACGTCGGAGATTTCATTTTCAGCATAGCTGCTGGGGGAATATTTCTTTTCCTTCTTGATCGGTTTTTGAGATTCTGTCAATCAAGAAAGACGGTTAACTTGATTTCTGCTACGTGCTTACCATGTGGAACAGTAGAACTGGTCGTTTCAAAGCCCAGAAGTAATCATTCACTCTTCTCAAACTAGTCGTTAGTTAAACTTGAGTTTTAGACAATAACTTTCTTTTTCTGATTTGGATATGCAGATTTGCCGTATAATGCACTCAGTTTTATTTTCATTCAAGTTCGTGAATTATCATTTTTACAATGGCATCCTTTTAGTGTTTCTTCTAGTCCTTTGGATGGAGAAAATCATCTTGCGGTTCTCATTAAGGTACTTGGAGAGTGGACAGAGAAGCTAAAGCATAACATTTCAAAACTTCCAGAGCCTGATAAGAAAGTAACGGATCAACTTCTTCCAACGATAACGGCTTCCGTGGAGGGTCCTTATGGGCACGAATCACCTTATCACTTGATGTATGTTCTTATCATTGCATTTATATGCATTAGTTGCACAATACTTCTTCTTCAACTCACTTACTTTTACACTATGTTTACACTCTTGTCAGCTGACCCGTATAGGATGATCTGAAGGATGTTTTTTACGAGATAGATAAAATTTTTACTACTTTTTTTAATCGAATTGTTTAAAAAGTTATAACACCATTAAAAGTGGTGTTTAAACTTCTCGTAAACTTAAATTGTGGTTTAAGCAATGTTACCTGGTACACGGATTGCTCGGTGCATGGTACGGTACCAGTACGCTACCATATGAGTATTGAGTACGTTAGGGGTATACTTCTTAGATACGCTATTTCTGAATGTAGTACGTTTTGAATTATTTTCCTAGACAATATATACTTTTTACGATGCATTTATAATAGATACAACTACTTTCGGACATCCTGTCTCCACAAAACTTACAATCGAACAAGTTAATTAAAAAAACTCTTGTAGTTAACTGCACATATAGTTGAGTTCATAGATTATTACAAAGACTTTGGGTTAGTTAAGACTAAAAATTCGGGTATGCTAATTTTGGGGTACTAAATCGCGAACCCACTCAAAAATGGTACGGGAAACGGGATACGAAGTTCGCGAGGGGGAGGGGGGTATCCGGTAATGTTGGGTTTAAGAGCCTTAAAAACATAGGAAAAAATTTCCCCAGAATTCCTATTGGTGATCTAACTTAGCTTACTTTCTCTTGTTTTTTAGGTACGAGAACTTGATTTTAGTTGCTGGAGGAATTGGTATCTCACCATTCTTGGCTATCTTGAGTGACATATTCCATCGTATCGAATCGAAGTCTTGTTTGCCAAAAAATATATTAGTTATTTGGGCTGTAAAAAGATCAAAGGAGCTTACTCTTCTTTCATCAATTGATTTAGATTCAATCTGCCCATCTTTCGCAGAGAAGCTTCATCTTGAAATTCAAGCTTATGTCACTCAAGAACTAGATCCTCCATTGGTAAACTGAATTTTCACTTTGATGGGTACTCTCTCGTAGCTTTAGATCAATTGAATGAAATTGGTAAACTGTTTCTTCTTCTTTAATTGCAGGAAGAAGGTGAAGTTTTCAAGAGCATCAGTCGTTCCTACCTCCCCGTCACAGGCCGGAGTCCAATGTCTAGTTTGGCTGGAACAGTAAATAATATATGGCCCGGATTGTATGTTATATCATCTACAATCGGCTTTATTATATTATTGACTTTGATGGATTTGTTTTATATAAATCCTTATGGTGTATCTTGTTGGTGGCTGAGAGGACTACTATTTGTAGCTTGCATGGTTGTAAGTGTTCTCGTCTTTGGTGGGTTTGTTGTGATATCATGGTATTTATGTGAAAGAAGAGATTCGAAGAATGAAGAATTTACGAAAGACGGTGATATCAAGGGTATCTCAGAGAAGGCTAATCAGTCAATGACACACCCCCCTGCTAACGAGACCACTATTGTCAGTTCGACAAAAACACAATATGGCTGTCGCCCTAATTTCCAAAGTAAGATTACAATCATCCTCCTTTTCGTTTGATAGTAAGCATGAGTGTTTTGCTAGTTTGATTACGCCGTGTCTTTATTACTAGTTTGTTGCTAGGATTGACGTGTGCATACTGTGGGCATGGTCTGGGGCTCTCCATGCCCCTCGAGTAGTTTGGGGCCTCACTCATCCCAAAAGCTAGCTCAAGAGATGAAATTTCTCTCACATCGTATATAAACTAGACCCTGTGTATAAGAATTTACAGTTTCATCCTTAGTGTGTGTTGGTGTGGTCTTTCCTTTCTTGCCCGTAAGTAGTCTTGACCTCTGTCACCCCCAAAAAAATAACTCTTGGGGTGAGATAGCCCCCAATGCAATTGGGCCAAGTAAGGCCCAAGACTACAGATGTATCAGAGACCGGTTTACCACAATCTTGAGTCCCTGCCTGATGGAGAGAGAAGGTAGTCTTCTACGCCCAAGGAATAAAATGTCGACATATTTCGGTCGAAATGACCGAAACATGTCCTAAATTCACATCACCGAAACGAAATTTCCACCGAAATCTGATACGAAATTTCGAAACAGAGATTTAGGTTTAGGGTTTCGAAAGATTCTATAATCATAACTCATATAATACCTTAGTCGTTTATCTTCTACCTTTTTGTTAATTTGTTTCATCTTTCTTGACTACTTCTTCTCAAATCTTTTGTTCTTCAAGATATTCTTCTCTTCTTTAGGTGATCTTTAACTTCAGATTTCGATTTTAGAGAGAGAGAGGAAGAGGGAACAGTCGGTTTCGGTCGAGAAGTCTTAGAAATAGGGACTAAGGGTTGTATTTAAGGGGAAAACAATTTTTACTACAATACAAGTATGTTATATTTTATTTCTGGTTAGCCCCCTAACTATTACTATTATAGCAGATTGGACCCTAAACTAACTGTTTTAGGTTTACATCTGATAAATAATTCAATGTACCCCCTAAACTAACTGTTTAATTGCAGATAAACACTTAACTTAACTGTTTTAGTACTAATAGAGTTAAATAACTCAATTTATCCCCTAAACTAATTGTTTTAGAACTGTTTTATTATTCCGCAAATTTGTAAAATTTCCACACAGACCGAAACGTTTCCACGAAACGTGTCCACTTTTGGACCGACCGAAATTTCCATCGAAATCGAAATTTCATTCCTTGTCTACGCCCAATATCGGAAAGGAGAGAATGTAGTGGGAGGGATGGTCACTGTATAGAACGAAAAAGTTCTATAAGGGGTCCGGTTTATAGACTTTCTTCAGATGAAGGGATTAACCCTCGCTAACTAGTGTATATCTTGAAGTATTATACCTATTAGGCTAAGTGTCTCTGTTATTAGTTTGTTGCCCAAATTCAAGTACATAAAAGGGCGGAACCAAAAATTTCCGTACTGGAAGTTTGGTTTATATAGACTTTTCCTGTGATTGCAATCAACTAGGATAACTAGTGTATATCTAAAAATATTTTACTTAGAACCTGGGTCGTCCATTTAGCATTTCCCTCTTTGCGTGCATATTTTGAAGCTCATTTTGCGTGTATCTCATATCTGCAGAGATTTTCAACTCTATTTCTGAAAGTTGGGGTAATGTCGATATTGGTGTAATGGTTTGTGGTCCACCGGCCCTTCAATCAAGTGTTGCTAAAGAGTGCAGGTCCCAGAACATGAAGGGAAGAAAGGGTCGGACATTCTTCCATTTCAACAGCCACAGTTTCGAGCTTTAAGGCTCGTAAGCCTACATGCATATAAATACACGTATATATGTAACTGTATATATTTTCTATATCTGAGTTCGAGATCTAGTACCTAAAGTCTAAGGTAAAAGCTTATTGTATGTAGTGCTCGCAACTTAGGCGGTGTATACTTTTTATTTTGTAAAGTGTGATCTCACTCATTATTCTCCACCTCTATTTATTCAAGTACAAAATTCAAATCCATCATAGAGTTGTTCGTGGGATTTGTATTGTTGACAACAAACACATATAGTCTATACACATCGTGTTTATAGATTTATCTTATTGTCACGCACAAGAACAAGTGTCCATAACACATGGATGAATTTTAATAAGCCCAACAAGCCTTCTAATTAAATATTTGTATGCTCACTAATGGGCCTTGTGCATGAACAAAGCCCAAGTTTACACTTCAACTGTAATTGAGTAGACCCACAACCTTTCTAACAACATGTCAAGGGAAACTAGTTACTTAAAAGGTAGGCTGAGGAAAGAAAGGTCATCAGAGCTAGGGAAGGACTAATAGGTGAAGAGGCAACAAGGAATCCCCTATGTGGTTTTGGAAGGGGATGTGAAATGTTTACTGGATCACATCAAAACAAAGAACTCAATGTTGAAGGAGAACCCCTAATCATGTTTTGAGAAAGATCAATTATCTAAAAAAAGATTCTTTTAACTTTTTTTCATGTAAGCTTCAAGTAGAAAATAAGTGTACATGCGGTTAAAATCGCTCAAGAAACTCGCAGATGAGAATCTTGTGAACTCTCCTTTCACTGAAACAGACAGAAAAAATAAATACAAAGTAATGCTCAGAGGACGGAGATTGTAATAGAAAGAGGTGGTACTAGTCCATGAGTGGTGGTGAAAGGAGAAGAAAAAAGAGAGAATGAAAAAAATAGTAGTGGTCTCAAACAATGGTAAAAATTTGACGGTTAGAAATAGAAGGTGAGGAAGAAGTAGAAGTTGTTGTCCTATAAAAAAAGAAAAAATTAACGAAATTATGTTTCCATTTTGTAGTCTGGAAAAGTAAATTGTTTCCCAATCCATATTTGTAGATGGTGAATTAGGTTAGTTTTTGTTATTGCAAGGGTGAATTAGGTTAGTTGGTAGGGTCAATCCAATTTATTTTTAATTTAAAATGAAGAAAGTTCTTTTTTTTTTGTTGAAAGGAATGAAGAAAGTTCATGAAGGAACAAAAAAGATGAATTTATAGGTGCATAAATGGCAATGCAAATTGTCCAACTCCAACCAATAACTAGCTAGCTTAGTTCTGTTAACAAAAAAAAAAAAGCTAGCTTAGTTAGAAAAGCAACATCAAAATTTAATCATAGAAAGAGATGTTGATTTGCTTGCAAGTTAGGAAAGCTGGAAACCACTTAGGTATGGTAGTGACATTGCATGTGACCATCTTTGAACCAACACAAGGATAGAGAGACTCAAACAAGTAAATGTGGGGTCGTGTGTTTTTTTTCTTTTGTTTCTTTATCTCTATACCAGCCACCCAACTGTCACATTGCTAAAAGGAACACATTTCCCTTATAATTGTTTTTCAAACGCT
The DNA here is from genome assembly GCF_041429995.1 of Eschscholzia californica. Lineage (NCBI taxonomy): Eukaryota > Viridiplantae > Streptophyta > Magnoliopsida > Ranunculales > Papaveraceae > Eschscholzia > Eschscholzia californica. Next base: position 48,346,054 of record NW_028238472.1, read on the forward strand.
ATTTTTTATCACAGTTATTTTCTTTTTGGCTCCTTATCTTATGACCAGCTTTTTTTTGAACTTCCTACTTTTCATAAACTTAGATTTAACCTCTATTTTAGTGTAAATTTCATGACTACCCTTCTTATAAATATAATTCTAAAATAAAATTAATTAGAAAACATTTCTATCCACTTCACTTCCACCCCACCTCTCTCTCCGCCTCACCCCTCTCTTCTCCGACAAAGGTCGTTGTTCGGAAAAAATTTCGGTCGGCGACCTTCAAACATAAAAAAAAATCTCTCTTCTTCTCCTCTCTCTTCTGTCTTCTTTCTCCTTTCTTCTCTCCCTACTCTCTCTCTCCCTCTTTCTCTAAAACTCCGACGAGGGGGAGGAGCTCCTTCGTCGGAGCCCCTGGTTTCCAGACGAGACAAGATTTAGTCTGGTTTTCAGACCAAATCTGCTCCAGACGAGAGTAGATCTGGTCTAATCTGGAAACGAGAGGAGACCAGCTCTCGTCTGACTTATTGTCTCGTCTGGTCTGGTTTCTAGACGTAGAGGCTCCGGCGAAGGGGCTCCGGAGTGTTTAGAGAGAGGGAGAGGGAATAGATTTTTTTTAATTTTTTTTATGTTTGAAGGTCGTCGGTCGAAAGTTTTTCTGGTCGGCGACCTTCGTCGGAGAAGAGAGAGGTGAGATAGAAAGAGAGGTGAGATAGAAAGAGAGGTGAGGTGGAGAGACATCTGATAGAGCTAAAACTGTGATTACATTTTGCGTCTACTAATCTAACTATAGTAAAAACAATATTTTATGTTAGCGCACCTAATTGGTTTCTCCGTCGTTATAATTGACATTTTTATGTGTGAAGACTATACAGATCGAGACAAACAATTTATCATCTATCTAAATATATAATTGCATTGAAATAAATTTTAAGAATAAAAATCAATATTTTTTTAGGTTTAGGTTCACAATTCAAACCATACAAACAATGCAAATTATACAAATCCCCCTCCATAGAATCACCTTTGTTTAGTTTTCAAATTGCCTCAGACCATGACGTGAAATGTGAATTACTCGAATTCCTCTCTTGAAATCACTTGCATCTTTGGTTATGTAAGTGTTTCATATAATTTTGTCTTCTCCATATTAATATATCATTAGTCAGTAATTTCATACAAAGAACTATTGAACTCAATCATTTGTTGTCGGTATTCTCCAGTTTTCTATTAAATGTGCAAAGGTTCATAATATATTTTGCAAACTTTTCTTAGCATAACCGTATACGAGTTTCTCATAACTAGGTTTACACAAATTTGCACAATGTATTGGATTTGAGACCCAATTGAAAATTACAACCAAGGCATATCTTTTGTACCAATGAATCGTGAGCACCCAAAATTGGGCCCTAGAATACATGACTGGTAGTTAAAATGATATCAATGTCGTGAACAATTTTGTTTTTATTTTATTCATTTTTTTGTTGAACTAATTTTGTTTTTATTTATTTTATAAATTTTTGGGAGAATGTTATTCCATTATAATCTTTTTAGGAAATATTATAATTTAAACTTGGTTTTATGTGCTTAAACTTATCCATGCTCACATGGCTGGGCACATGGCCACCCATTGATATGAACAAATGGGCGAGGGGTCCCCAAACCTCTCCTTCATCGTCCCACCAACGCCAAGACATTAGTCAAACTGTCTAAGGGGACTACATGGGAAGTGTGCTAAATTAGAATGGACCAAAGTCTAAATAACAATATAAATAAGGTTTTATTTTGTTTTGGCTCCCTATTTGTGTCCAATTCGTCATTTTGGCCTCCATAAGTTTTGTAGAGTTCGATTTGGCTCCCGTGTTAAAAAAATTTCAACTCTTTCCCAAAAATACTCGTAGGGGCCAAAACCTCACTGGTCGGCAACCTTCAACAATTTTTTTTCCTTATATTTTCTCTCTCTCTACACTTTTGCTGGCAAAAGTAGCTATTTCCCTTCGCCAAACAGAGAGTACCGAGAGAAGAAAAATAAAATAAAAGATATATTAAAGAGGAAGAAGATAGAGAAAATAGAGCAAAAACTATTTTTTTGGTCGAAGTTGATTGATGCCTAAGCAAGATAAAAATGGTGAGGAGGATAATGAAGTGAAGGATAAATTTGATGAAGTGGAAGATAGAAGGGAAAATAATGTGGATTAAATGTTTTAACATTTTTTTAGATTAATACAATTTCGACCCCTTAGGATATTATGTTCGGAAGAAGCAAAAAATTTGGTTCATAGTGGTCAAATCGAACAACCGGACACATGTAGGGAAAAAAAACGCGAGTTAGTCACAAATTGAGGATTAAGAGCTTAGTGGATATTGTGAGGGTCATTTTGGGAAATTATTGAAGAAATGGAGTTAGGGTATCAATGTCATATTGTTATTGTAAAGCATTCACTTTACCAAAAATAAAAAAAATAGAAATATTAATAAACTAACCAAACCATAAATACTAGTTGAAAAAACAAATGTCAGTGCAGAAAGCTCATTCATCACTTGTTCTTCTTCTTCTTCTTCTTCTTCCTCACACTACTACCCACCACCAACATTTATTCTTTTCTTCATCTTTAAAGCAACTCCAACAAAACCAGATCATTTCAGGAGCTAATCAACAGTGACAACATCCTCTCTCTCTCTCTCTATCTCTTTCTAGATCTATCTATCTCCCCTTCTCTCTCTTTCTCTAGATTTATTAACATACTTGTACTAATTTCTAAAATCCCATCTGAAATTGATAGAAAGAAGAAGAGATAGAAGAAATCAAGAATACCCATTTCTTAATATTATCTTTGAAGTAGAGAGAGAGAGAGAGAAAATAAGGGATTGAAGAATGAGTATGTATGGGAGAGACCCATGGGGAGGTCCATTAGAGATAAATACAGCAGATTCAGCAACAGATGATGATAGAAGTAGAAACCTAAATGATTTTGATAGAGCAGCTTTATCAAAACCATTAGATGAAACACAACAAAGTTGGTTATTAGGTCCAGGTGAACAGAAAAAGAAAAAATATGTAGATCTTGGTTGTATTATTGTTAGTCGTAAAATCTTTGTCTGGACAGTCGGTACATTACTTGTTTCTGGGTTTCTTGCTGGTCTTATTACTTTAATTGTTAAAACTGTTCCACGTCATCATCATCCTCAACCTCCTCCTGATAATTATACCCTTGCTCTTCATAAAGCTCTCATGTTCTTCAATGCTCAGAGATGTAAGTCTTTTGCATTTTATTTTGTCATGGGTTTTTATTTACTTATTTTGATACTTAATTATGGAAAGTTTTCTGACTTTTAATACTTAGATCTGATTAAATGTACTAGTTTAAGACCTTCCTTGATGATTAGTTACCATTAATGGAAATTAATTAAACCCCTTTGATGTCAGAATTAAGTTTAGTAAGTGTCGAAGTCTTTTGGGTGGACTCGAGGTGGAGCTTTCATATTAGGATTAAGCTTAGTAAGTGTTGAGGTCGATCTTTTGGGTGGGATCGTGGAGCCTTCGCCAGGAACAAAATACCGTACTCGTTGGGTGGATTTGGGTGTTATGTGTGGGGACATTATCGACATCGGTTGAAGCTTGGGGCGTTAGACATCACGTTATAATTTTAGATGGGCACACATTTAAGTTTCGGCGAGTCCATATAAACTAGAAGGGAGTACTGCACCACTTACTCAAACTACTCCGAGCTCTGAGCGACTATCGTTAACCCCAAGTGAGGGGTAATGAGCGTAGACTATAGAGTTATAAGTTTTTGTATGAAACCGAGCAACGAGCAAGTAACGACGAGTTCTAAATGGATTCTTCCCTCGTTGGGAAACATCGGCTTGTTAACTGGTCGCTCAGAGCTATTCCTCCTACTTTTTACGTTTTACCAGGATTTTTCATTGTAATCACTTTTCCTTCCTAAGGGACATTGAAGTGAAGCAAATTCGCCTTACTCGCTCAGGGGTCTCTATTTAAGTTTTTACTACTTCGATACATTATTGAGGTTAACATAAATATTGGCATTGTTTGGAGCAAAACTCTATTTGCCCTATACGAAGCTCATTTTTCTCACAGTGCATGTTGCATTAGAGATGTTCTAGTAAAGTGAAAATTTTAAACTGGCTAGTTTACGACTTTAAGAATCAAATTTGTTTCTTGGTAGAGTCGATCAGTCTCGTGACATTTGAAAATTTTCTTGCAGCTGGGCCACTGCCAAAGCATAATAATGTTTCTTGGAGGGGTAACTCTGGTATGAAAGATGGATTGTCTGATAACTCAGTTAGCAAGAATCTAGTTGGTGGATTTTATGATGCAGGAGACGCAATAAAATTCAACTTCCCTGCTTCTTTCGCCATGACAATGTTGAGTTGGAGTGTTATCGAGTATAGTGCTAAATATGAAGCTGCCGGTGAACTCAACCATGTCAAGGAGATTATTAAGTGGGGTACTGATTATCTGTTGAAAACTTTCAATAATTCCGCTGATACCATTGACAAGATCTATGCTCAGGTAAATCAATTCTTTATCTTAATGATTTTACTTAGTTTCTCAACATTCATACTCATGAAATTATCCGCTCTATTTGATTGGATTTAGGGTACCCTTATTGAAAAAAATGTAGCCCATGTTTTGCGGTGTTTCTCGATTTTGTTCCAACTAGGACGACTTATGACCCTATTCTTGCTAATTTCAGCAACCATATGACGTAGTTTCACTTCCCGCAATTTACTTAATATGCATATAACCTAATTGTCTTTTTTCTCATGCAGGTGGGAACTGGGGATACTTCAGAAGGGAATACTAACCCTAATGACCATTATTGTTGGGTAAGACCTGAAGACATCGACTACCCAAGAAAAGTATACGAATGCCATAGTTGCTCTGATCTTGCTGCCGAAATGGCCGCTGCCTTAGCTTCTGCATCCATCGTGTTCAAAGACAGCAAGACTTACTCGCAAAAGCTTGTTCACGGTGCTAAAACTCTCTTTAAATTTTCACGAGATCAAAGAGGTCGGTATAGTGGTGGAGGTACAGATGCTGCCCGTTTCTATAACTCCACTACTTATTGGGATGAATTTCTTTGGGGTGGAGCATGGTTGTATTATGCTACCGGAAATTCTTCTTACCTAAGTTTGGCCACAACACGTGGTCTGGCAAAACATGCTGGTGCTTTCTGGGGTGGTCCTGATTATGGTGTTCTTAGCTGGGACAACAAGCTTGCTGGTGTTCAAGTAAGTATTGGACTTTTTTCCGTTATTACTTACTCTTTGACTCCCATATTCTTCGACAAATAAGTAAGATTTTAAAACTTATGGTATGGTTGGAATTGGGTATCGTTTGATCCTTTCGCTAGTCTAGACTTAGATGGACATCTAAGCTTTTTGAGTTCTCCGTTCTTACAATCTTATACATACTATTGAGACCTAGTTTCTTGTGCTTATTTCATCAGAATCCATAGCTCATCCAAAGTCAGTAATATGAGTTTTTGCATAAAAGTTCCTCGGACTTATCTGGATCCTATCTTCCTCTTTCAGGTACTTCTAAGCAGATTAAGACTATTCTTAAGTCCTGGATACCCGTACGAAGATATGCTAAGCACTTTTCACAACCAGACCAGTATAATCATGTGTTCTTATTTACCTGTTTTCACTAGCTTCAACCGAACTAAAGGTTTGCCAATCTCCCCATTTCAAAATGATCGTACGGTGTTGGTGTTGTAAAGTTAATAATGAAATTGGAATTTTCATGATTTTTCAGGAGGTTTGATACAATTAAATCACGGAAGACCTCAGCCTCTTCAGTATGTGGTGAATGCTGCCTTTTTGGCTACATTATATAGTGATTATCTTGAAGCTGCGGATACCCCGGGATGGTATTGTGGACCTAATTTCTTTTCAACTAAAGTGTTGCGCGATTTTGCCAAGACCCAAGTGAGTTGTATACCTTTTCTCCTTTATTTGTATTTTATGTCGTTCAAACAGACGTTTTGTGATAATAATCCTACATGGACAAAAGGGAGTCTATTGACCAAGGATGTAGTATCTGTGGTCTTGTCATTCATTATCAGATGGTTTTGAGTTGAGTGTCTATAAACTTACCATGGTAGCAGAGCGAGGCCCACATGTGAGTGCTCCACTTTACCCAACAAAATGACACGTGTAAGGTCAATAAATGCCACATTGAGGTGATGTGTGAGAATAGTCCCACATAGACAAAAGAAGTCTCTTAACCTAGAGTGCAATATCTAGAGCCTCTCTGCTCATAACCAATTGGTTTTTACAAACTTAATCCTTTTGGCTCTCAAAGAAGTCTTCAATCTTTGTTCCAGAAAAAAGTATATATTTCATATAAGTTGTACTTGTGTGGTTGGTTTTGGCAGATTGATTACATTCTCGGTAAGAATCCGCGGAAAATGAGCTATGTTGTTGGTTTCGGACATCGTTACCCTAAACATGTTCACCACAGAGGAGCATCTATCCCTAAGAACAGAGTCAAATATAATTGCAAAGGAGGTTGGAAATGGAGAGATAGTTCAAAGCCTAATCCTAATACCATTGTTGGAGCCATGGTTGCCGGACCTGACAAGTTCGATGGTTTTCATGACGTTCGTAAAAATTACAATTACACAGAGCCGACACTTGCAGGCAATGCAGGACTGGTTGCTGCCCTTGTGGCTTTATCGGGTGAAGGAAGGGATTCTGCAACTCCCATTGACAAAAACACTATATTCTCAGCAGTACCACCAATGTTTCCAACTCCTCCACCGCCTCCGGCTCCATGGAAACCTTAAGCTGCTTCAAGGGTTAGTTTTACTTCAAATATCATTGTGTGCAGTGTTCTGGTTTTGGATTTTGATTAACAATTAGGGAAATGAAGAAGAGAAAAACAAGGTTAAGCTAGTAGAAGATTATGAACTCGGAATACCCTTAACTGATTGACGGATCTTAGAAAATTGTGACTCTATCGGTCGTTATATTCCATTACACGTTACGTTTGTATGTATCAGAATACAGTACATGTTATTTTACAGACGTTTGTGATGTAGAACTTGCAGCAAGTTGAACTTTTCATGTCAATTCCGGCATTATCAAATTCCATTTATTCTTCTTTCTTTTTGCCTTCGATGTTGCTCCGTTCTTATTTATTTTTTAGGTAATTGATTGATCCATGATTTTATGTAAACCACGGAAGTTGTATAAATTCATAATGACTGAAGTAATGGCGCATTTGCACAAAACTATAGTATTATCAGTTCTAATAGAAGTCATGTATAAGTTTTGGAATTTCTAAAAGCATCTCCAATGCAACACCCTATTTGGATCTCTAAGATGACGTGTTGAGGGTGGAATATAGATATCTCAAGAGGACACTCTAGAGTGTCTTCTTGAGATATCTCTAATTGTCCAACTCATCAATATTTGATTTTCAACCAATAGAAATCGGGTCTTCAGTAATAACTATGTCACATAAGTAAACAAGATAAGTTTAGAGTTTTGCATTGGAGACAAAAAAAAAATTGAAGATCTCTATTTTCTCCACATAGGAGTGAGAATTTCAATTGGAACTCAACACATAGAATGAATAGAAATTTTTTGAATTTTGCGTTGGAGATGCCCTAACACATTTAATATGTTTGAGAGTATGATCCGGACGCCATAGTTGTTGGTTTATACTAGTTTTTATCTTGTGAATTTTGCAGGGTGCTATTCTAAACCTTGCCTAATTGATCAGTCAGTCATTCAGTCCTCTAGTTCATGGTGTCATAGCGATACATAAACCCGAAAAAAAAAATGGTGTGGTAGACCTTTAGGGCATACGATACATAAACCCATTAAATTATCCCGTACCAAACAACCGCAAGTCAAAAGTCAAATGAAGAAAGAGAGTCAACATATGCAACTTGCTTCAATCTTGAAGAAGTTTTCAACAATGATTAGAGGTACTCTGCCACTTCACCTGTGGGCTCATACCTTACCATATTTGAATGTGACAAAGTGAAAAACAAAAATGATTGAGGGACTTCTCCCTGTACTCCATAGCATATCTCATTGCTCAGATAGTTGATAAGATAAGAGGTATTTCGGTCTTTGTACAGTCTGGAAATACTGTGAACAAACTAAAATATCCCTTATCCTACTAGAGGGAGTACACCAGAGAGTGTACGGGGAGTCCCCGCATCAGCTTCGAAGTAAAAAAAAAAACATAGTTTCCAATTTCCATGAACAAACTCTGTCATTTCGTCCCTCTGTTCTCATGATTTACGTGGTCAATGCGGCAAAGCGGGAGGTAAGTGTCACCGTTGGCCCCCATTTGGGGGAGTCATATACAATATTTAAAGGTTTGTTGTTGAAAAATCTATCACCATCTTGACACATTTATATGTACACATAGATTTTTTGTAATGAGTTGTAAGGAGGTCAAAGACTTGAAAATTACCAAAATCATACTCTGTTTAGTTTAATTCAACTAAATTCTCACACTTATAACTCCCAAACTAATTAAAAGACTTCACTTTTTTAAGTAAAAGAAAAGTCAATAGCACTAGGAGGCAAGAGTGATTTAATTAATTGAGTTCACAGCTAATCAAAGATAAGAAGGGCTTATTAAACTAGTTTTATTGGTCAAAGAGAAAGAGATCTTTCTTAGTAATCTCTTCAAAATGTGAAACAATATGAAAGGTCTTTGAATATTGATATGGTTACCATTTTGTAGCTAGAGAGAGAGAGAGAGAGATGAGGTCTTTAAATATTGTTATGGGTACCATTTTGTAGCTAAAGAGAGAGGGAGAGAGAGAGAGAGGATGGAGAGATGGGGTTGGAAGGTGATGGTGCTACTGTTTTGCTGCATTTGGCCTACTACACTAGCAAGTTCCTCTGACTCTACCATTCAGGTCTCTCTTTCTCTCTCTCTCCCTCTCTCTACATTGGTGCTATCTGGTTAATAGCATTATATTGTGTCTAACAAAAAAAATAGTAGAGATTGTTTGATACCATTAACATATAAGATGAATTTCCATATCTTCCAATATCTTGGACTCATCTTGGGCGTGGGATCTCTTCATCTCGATCTGTCTCATATCTCAATACAGATTTCTTGTGTTTAGTTTAATCGAATCAACTAACAACTCTTGAATATCAGTCCAGATTTAAAGAATGAACACTTCAAGTCTTCAACCATGTTTAAACCTGACTTACACACAAAGTGGAACCATTATTCTTATGATTTTGACTTGTAAAGTATTGTAATTTTAAGCGTACTTTCTTTACGTCTGACTTGTCTGAATCTGAATCATGTAAATCTTAATTATCTATCCACTCTGACAAGTTGAAGAACAAATTAGTTATTTTTGTTGAGTCAGATGTGCTGAGTCAGAAATTAATAAATAAAAACACATACAAACTAAACTGTCAAGTTCTTTAGGACCTCTTTCATAAAAAAAAATGTTCCCAATTGAGGTATATTGGATATTGCATTTTTGATGATCTAATTTTTGCAGTTTGGACTTTTCTTATATGCTATTTTGAACTGCAAAATCTAACTATTTTTTTTTCCTAATTTCCATAATCTAACCCCTTGTTTGGTAACATTATGTCGCTCGACAGAAACAATCCGACAAGCATGAAGGATATGATTACACTCTTGCCCTTCACAAGGCTCTCATGTTCTTCAACGCCCAACGTTGTAAGTCATTTTCTCTCTACCAACATTCGCATTGCATTTGTTGAGATTATGGATCGAACATGTCACAAAGATTAGTCCCACATTGAAAAAATTACTAGGTATATTCAACCGTCTCTTGCATAGCAGCGGCACCTTTTAAGATGAAACCCTGTACCTAGGTGTAAGCCCATCAAGTTAGGAAACTACCCATGCTACGAATGGGCCCATTAGTGTTGTCCAAATCGTCCATTATTATGGATCATATAAATTTCATTGAGGAATATACCAGTACCCATGCCTTGGATTGGCCCATACTAGTATGGGTCCAAATCGTCCCTAGGTCCATTATTGTAGATCATATCAATCGCATTGCTTACTCTCTTGATGAACTAATCTATACCTTACAAAATTTTGTTGCAGCTGGGCCTTTACCGAAATATAATAACGTTTCGTGGAGAGGTGACTCTGGTTTGAAAGATGGAGTGTCTACTAAATCAGTTAACAAGAATCTAGTTGGTGGGTTTTATGATGCAGGAGATGCAATCAAATTCAACTTCCCATCTTCGTTTGCCATGACTATGTTGAGTTGGAGTGTTATAGAATATAGTGCTAAATATAAAGCTGCTGGTGAACTCAACCATGTCAAGGAGATTATCAAATGGGGTACTGATTACATTTTGAAAACCTTTAATAGTTCTTCTGATACTATTGACAGGATCTCTGCTCAGGTAATTCAATTCATAATGATACTGATTACTTGTGGGTTTTGAATACTTCGACTCTGTGTTTTCTTTCCTCGACCGTACTACAAGTGAACTGTTTCTTATCTGACATTCTGTTGGGTGATCTTGAGCCTCTCTCAGCCCAAAAGCTAGTTCAAGAGGTGAGACTTCCCCTCGAAGTTATGCTACTGATAAAAACTGATGTGGGATTATCCTACAATCTTCCCCTCACATATCGGTTTTATATTTGATAGACATCATATACTATTTGCGGGACTCTTTTAGTCTTTTTATCCTAGGCTCGTGTTGGGTGGTCTTGGGGCTCTATCAACCCAAAATCTAGCTCAAGAGACGAGACGTTCCCCATCATAGACTATTGGGCTGAGACTTGTTTTTTGTGGGGCTTAAATGCCAGTGTCGGGTGTCTATTGCCTCTTTCACCTCAGAACTAGCTAAAGCGATGAGACTTTCTCTCACACTTTCAAACTGAAAACCCATTTCTTCCACAACCGATGCGTGATTCTCCCAACATGTTCGGGTCTGGACGCCTGGTATAGGATTACCTCAAATACGTGTTGTCTCATTTAGTTCTTTTACGCGCAGGTTGGAACAGGAGACATTTCAGGAGGAAGTGCTTCTCCTAATGATCATTATTGTTGGGAGAGGCCAGAGGACATGGACTATCCAAGGGAAGTGTATGAATGCCATAGATGCTCTGATCTTGCTGCTGAAATGGCAGCTGCTTTAGCTTCTGCATCCATTGTATTCAAAGACAACAAGATCTACTCCAAGAAACTAATCCGCGGTGCCATTACCCTCTTTAAGTTTTCGAGAAAACAAAGGGGGAGGTATAGTCCAGAAGGTTCCGAGGCTTCAATCTTTTATAACTCCACTGGTTACTGGGATGAGTTTCTATGGGGTGCTACATGGATATATTATGCAACTGGAAACTCCTCTTACCTTTATTTGGCTACGACACCAGGTCTGGCAAAACATGCTGGTGCGTTCTCGGGCAATTTTGATTATAATGTGCTCAGTTGGGACAACAAGCTTCCAGCTGTTCAGGTAAGTCAATAGACTCAACATTTTGCTGCTTTGGTGCCAGAGTTTAGTCACAATGGGCCGAACCATTAGCATGCAAAACAGAGTATGTAGCTTGGGCTACTCTACTAGAAGTTCCCTTCAATTTTGATTACAACGTGCTCAATTTGTGAGAATAGTCTCAGATGAGAAAAAGGTATCTAGTATAACCAAGAATATAATATTAAGGTTCTCTCGACACATTGCCAATTGATTTTAAGTTGGATGACCACTGATTTAGTTGAGTCCCCTTCCCTAAATGGACCATGTTAATTGATCTTACTTTTTATCGTATCTTTGCTTTTTAAATAATCATATTGAGCCTTCAAAAGGCTCTGAGTTGGTGAGACGGCGATGGTGAAGAATTTAATGAAGCTCTAGAGAGAGCTCTAATGAAGTTCAAAGTTCCCGTATCCGCATTTCTTTGATGCAATCCATTTTTATATTTTTAGGTACTACTAACCAGATCAAGAATATTTTTGAGTCCCATGTACCCATATGAAGCTATGTTGAGCAAATTCAACAATGTGAGCAATTTACTCATGTGTTCGTACTTGCCATTTTTCAAAATTTTCAAACGAACGAAAGGTATGCTAATCCTGCCTCTCCCTCAATTGGAGTTAATTGATTTATGTTGATGTCATTGCTCAAGTAGTGAAAACAACCACATATACGGGTTTTTGTTATGTTGCAGGAGGTTTGATACAATTAAATCATGGAAGGCCTCAGCCTCTTCAATATGTAGTCAATGCCGCATTTCTCGCTACTCTATACAGCGATTATCTTGACACTGCGGATATACCAGGATGGTATTGTGGACCTAGCTTCTACTCAACTAAAGTCCTTCGTCGTTTTGCCAAGACCCAAGTAAGTGGTTGACAAGCGTTGATTTTGGTTTACTTTTTCTTCCCTTTAGTTTTAAAAGAACTTTCGACTCTCAAAAATAAATAACAACTTTGCTAGACCGGATCGCATCTTGACTTGGTAACTCCCTTGGGTCATCCGACAATTGATTCTGATCAATTTGAAATTGAATATGCGAGTCTTTATGAAATTATCAAAATAAACAATGGGATGATCCTTGGGAGCAAAGAATAGAACCAAGAAGGGAGTTGGTCTAGCATTGTAGATATACAACATATCTTGTTTTGATACGAACAATGTGGGTTTTGGCAGATTGATTACATTCTTGGTAACAATCCAAAGAAGATGAGCTATGTTGTTGGTTTTGGAAAACATTACCCTAAACAAGTTCACCATAGAGGAGCTTCAATTCCTAAGAACAAGATCAAGTATGGTTGCAAAGGAGGTTGGAAATGGAGGGATAACCCAAAGCCAAATCCTAATACTATTGTTGGAGCTATGGTTGCTGGACCGGACAAGAATGACGGATTCCGCGATATCCGTTCCAACTATGATTATACAGAGCCAACTCTTGCAGGAAATGCAGGATTGGTTGCAGCACTTGTGGCTTTATCGGGCGAAGGCGGGGATAAACCATCGATCGACATAAAGACAATGTTTGCAGCAGTACCACCTTTTTACCAAACTCCTCCTCCATGGAAACCTTAAGTTTACATGACTTTTCCTCTTCGTATGTACCTTTTATGTTTTAAATTGTGTTCAAGAACATATAATTTGTATGTTTCAATAAGAAAGTTCATTGTATATTGATTCCCTAATGTTATATTTTCTTTTTAGTGCAAAAGTCACTTGGTTAAGTGTGAGAGGCAGAGGCGGTTTCTAAATTTTGGCATAGGCGGTTTATTGGCACCATATAGGCGGTTTCTAAATTTTGGCACCAAAGTAATTTAGAAACCAAAGTTCCTTTTTATGGGGTTTGATATCCTATATAAATAGGGGTCTTGAATCTTTGTAATACATCACCAACACAAGCAACAACAACTCTTCTTTAGAGAGCTAGAGAGAGAGAGCAAGTAAGAGAGAAATTTAGTTCATAGTTTTGAGCGGTGTTTAATTTCTCGGTTGTCGAAGATCTAGTATAGAAGGTTAAATTCTATACGGTACCATCTTGGGACGAACTTGCGGGTTGTGTTAGTCGTCTTCATCTATCCTTCAATAAAGATTTCTTGTTCGCCCGAGGACGTAGGCTTTAAAGCCGAACCTCGTTAAATTCTGTTCGCATATTTGATTTTGGCTTAGCTTTTCGATTAATCTTCATAATCGGATCAATTTCTAGGATAGGTTCGATAGCTTCCGCGACTTTTAGTTATAACAATTGGTACCAGAGCCTTGTTGAGATTGAACGAAGAGAAGATGGGATCGAGAAGTGGTACGGTCAAATCAGGGAAATATGAGATAGAGAAGTTCAATGGGAAAAACGATTTTTCTTATTGGCGGATGCAGATGAAGAATCTGTTAATCTCGCAGAAATTACACAAGACGTTGACGGGAAAGAAACCAGGAGATATGTCAGATGAGGATTGGGAAGAGTTAGATCTCGAAGCACGGGCTACCATTATGTTGTGTCTTGAGAGGGACGTGGCGTTCCTAGTAGACGAAGAAACAACGGCGGCGGGTGTGTGGTTAAAGCTAGAAAGCAGTTTCATGACGAAAACTTTAACGAATCGGGTCTACTTAAAATCCAAATTATTCACATGTAGAATGGAAGAGGGTTCTTCTATTCAGGAATATGTGAATAGGTTTGACAGGATTATCTCAGATTTGAAGGATATTGATGTTAAGGTTGAGGATGAGGACCAAGCCCTCATATTGTTACTTTCATTACCTAAATCCTATGAAAACCTTGTTCAAACTTTGATGCTTGTTGGTGATAGTCTAAGCATGGAAGAGACGAGAAATTCGCTATTAGCGGATGACCTTCGTAAGGTTGCTACTAGCAGTATGGCGTCGGGTGGAGTAGACAAGGATCAAGCACAAGGGTTGTTTGTAACGAGGGGGAGGAGTAATGAAAGGGGAAAGGGAAAGGGCGGGAAATCTAAATCCAAATCTAGAGGCTCTTTCAAGAAAACGTGCTTTAGTTGTGGTGAGCTTGGCCACTTTAAAGCGGCTTGTCCAAAGAGAAAGTTGAAGCAAAAGAACGAAGGCTACAAGGAGAAACAAGAGATGCAAGAGGCGGGATATGTGTCAGAAGAGGCGGACGAATGTTTCTCGGTGACAGAGGTGTCTGAGAAGATCTTCGATAAGTGGATGCTTGATTCAGGGGCGTCACACCATATGTGCCCAAATAGGGAGTGGTTTACTACCTATAGGAGTATAGATAGTGGTACAGTTATACTGGGTGATGATAGTATATGTAAAACCGTGGGACTCGGAACAATACGGATCAAGATGCACGATGGAGTGGTGAGAACACTGACGGACGTAAGACACATACCCGATTTGCGGAAAAATCTAATTTCCCTTGGTGTGTTGGAGCGGAACGGCTGTAAGATAATTATAGAGAATGGCTCCATAAAAGTCGTTAAGGGTTCTTTGGTGGTAATGAGAGGTACTCGTTACGGTAATTTATACAAACTTTTGGGGACAACAATTACTGGAGATGTAGCAGTAGGAATCAGTGGAAGGGATCCAACGGCTAGTACGAGGCTTTGGCATATGCGCCTTGGGCATATGTCAGAAAAGGGTCTATCTCTGATGTGCGGGAAAGGCTTGTTGAAGGACATGAAGAAGCCTTGCATGGAGTTTTGTGAGCATTGTGTGTTCGGGAAGGCGCACAGGGTGACGTTCTCTACAAGCAAGCACAGGAGCAAAGAGGTATTAGACTACGTACATACCGATGTCTGGGGACCGGCAAAGTTACCTTCCAAGGGTGGTTCCAGGTATTTTGTTACATTCGTTGATGATCATTCGAGATTTGTCTGGCTTTATTTTCTGAAGCATAAGAATGATGTATTCAACACATTCCTGGTGTGGAAAGCAATGGTTGAGAACAAAACTGGTCGAAAGCTGAAGACGTTAAGGTCGGATAATGGGACCGAGTACACGGATGGGGCATTCAAGGAGTTTTGTAATCAGGAAGGCATTGTGAGGCACTGGACAGTAGTAAACACACCTCAGCAGAATGGAGTCGCAGAGAGATTGAACCGTACACTACTTGAGAATGCTAGATGTATGCGCTCCAATTCGGGATTAGGCGTAGAATGGTGGGCAGAATCTGTTGCTACAGCTTGTTATATTGTGAACAGGTCTCCACATTCTTCTTTAGATGGCGGCATACCTTACGAGGTGTGGTCAGGTGAACATGCAGATTACGGGAGACTTAAGGTTTTCGGTTGTACGGCCTATTACCATGTTAAAGGTAACAAACTTGACAATAGAGCAAAGAAGGCAATTTTCTTAGGATATGCTACAGGAGTCAAGGGTTATCGGCTATGGTGTACGGAAGACAAGAAGTTTGTAATCAGCAGAGATGTGGTGTTTGATGAGTCATCTATTGTAGCTATGGCGAAAGCTACGGTGCCTAGTTGTGGTGATGTTGGGTCTACTAAAGCTCAAGTAGTGGAAGTAGAAATCGAAGACCAACGGGTTTCTAGGAATCATGATCAGGTGGAGCATCAAGATAATACTCAGGATGAGGAAATTGATGAACCCGATCATGAGGAGGTTCAAGGGGAAGGTACACAAGTTTTACAACAACAACAGCAGGATGTTTCGGTACACACTAGGCCGAAACGGTTATATAAGCCGGTACAGAGGTTAGGGTCAGACAAACCTCTTAGGCATTACGGGCAGGCAAATGTGGTTGAATATGCACTCTCGGTAGAAGACGACGAGCCGGTCACCTTCAAACAAGCTATCACCGCGGCGGAAAGAGAGAGTTAGTTGGTTGCTATGCAAGAAGAGATGGAGTCTCTTCACAAGAACCAGACATGGGAGGTTGTCCCATTGCCCGAAGGTAAGTCTGTTATTGGTTGTAAATGGGTGTACAAGAAGAAAGAGGATTCTTCCGAGATCAAGGGTACAAGGTATAAGGCAAGACTAGTGGCCAAGGGTTATGCACAGAAAGAAGGGGTCGACTACAATGAGATTTTCTCACCGGTCGTGAAACATACTTCTATTCGGGTGCTATTGAGTATTGTTGCTCATAGTGATCTTGAGCTGGAACAATTCGATGTTAAAACCGCCTTCTTGCATGGAGATTTGGAAGAAGAAATTTATATGGCTCACCCTGAGGGATACAAGGTTGAGGGTAAAGAAAATCAAGTATGTCGTTTGAGGAAATCTCTTTACGGATTAAAACAATCCCCTCGCCAATGGTACAAACGATTTGATTTTTTCATGCTAAAGCATGGTTTTCGCAGAAGTGACTATGATTGTTGTGTATACATCAAAAAGCTTCGCGAAGGTGACTTTATTTATCTCCTTTTGTATGTGGATGACATGTTTATTGCTTCTCGAAGCATGGTGGAGATAGATAAGTTGAAATCTCAACTCAGTCAAGAGTTTGAGATGAAAGACATGGGCGCTGCAAAGAAGATACTGGGAATGGAGATTAAGAGAGAGCGGTCAAGTAAGAAACTGTACTTGAATCAGAAAGGTTACATCGAACGAGTAGTTTCTCGATTCGGGATGCAGAATGCGAAGGCGGTGTCAACACCTTTGGCACCACACTTCAGGCTCTCGGGAAAACAATCTCCCACTACTACGGTGGAGAAGGATCATATGGATCGTGTACCGTATGCTAGTGCAGTTGGCAGTTTGATGTTCGCTATGGTGTGTACTCGTCCAGACATTTCACAGGCAGTCAGTGTGGTTAGTAGGTTTATGGCAAACCCGGGGAAGACACATTGGGAAGCTGTGAAGTGGGTCTTGAGGTACTTGAAGGGTACCGTTGATACGGGTTTGTGCTTTGGTGGAGACACATGTCAGGTAAGCGGTTATGTTGACTCGGATTATGCTGGCGATCTAGATAGAAGACGATATACTACTGGTTATGTATTTACGGTACATGGTGCTCCAGTTAGTTGGCGATCGATGTTACAATCTACAGTTGCATTATCTACTACGGAGGCCGAGTATATGGCTATGGCCGAGGGTGTGAAGGAAGCATTGTGGTTGTGGGGTCTTCTGGATGATCTAGGGATTAAGCAGGAGTGCGTGGATGTATGGTGTGATAGTCAAAGTGCGATCCACTTGGCGAAGAATCAGGTCCATCATGCTCGTACTAAGCATATCGATGTCAGGTATCACTTTGTACGAGATGTCATAGAGGAAGGTGATGTTTCTCTCATGAAGGTACACACAGATGAAAATCCCGCGGACATGTTGACTAAAGTGGTGACGTGTAGCAAGTTTCAGCATTGCCTGGAATTGCTACAAATCGGCTCGTGTTAAGTTGCCCGAAAGGGCGTAATGGCGACAAGGTTTTCTTTATGTGAAGGGTTGGTAGAACTACGGTAGGCTTGATCCCGTAAAAGGGTACGTAGGCAGCCATGGTCATATGGCGCAGTCGGATGAAGTTACAAGAAGCAGATATATCTTACAAGGAGTATCCTGGTGTTCGTCCAAAATTTGAATGTATCAAATTGTGTACGAGGTGGAGAATTGTGAGAGGCAGAGGCGGTTTCTAAATTTTGGCATAGGCGGTTTATTGACACCATATAGGCGGTTTCTAAATTTTGGCACCAAAGTAATTTAGAAACCAAAGTTCCTTTTTATGGGGTTTGATATCCTATATAAATAGGGGTCTTGAGTCTTTGTAATACATCACCAACACAAGCAACAACAACTCTTCTTTAGAGAGCTAGAGAGAGAGAGAGCAAGTAAGAGAGAAATTTGGTTCATAGTTTTGAGCGGTGTTTAATTTCTCGGTTGTCGAAGATCTAGTATAGAAGGTTAAATTCTATACGGTACCATCTTGGGACGAACTTGCGGGTTGTGTTAGTCGTCTTCATCTATCCTTCAATAAAGATTTCTTGTTCGCCCGAGGACGTAGGCTTTAAAGCCGAACCTCGTTAAATTCTGTTCGCATATTTGATTTTGGCTTAGCTTTTCGATTAATCTTCATAATCGGATCAATTTCTAGGATAGGTTCGATAGCTTCCGCGACTTTTAGTTATAACATTAAGAGAAGTAGAGCTAAGAGTATTAGAAGAAGGAAGAAGGAAATAAACGAGAGGAGCGCTTTACTCATTTCCGCCATGTTTGGAGCGCTGCAAAGGAATAACATCACCAGTAATAGCAATGCCCTTTGTTTAGTGTGTGGTTTGACTCCTGGTGAAAGACTCGTCTGAATGACTAATTTACTCGTATTTATTTTAAGTCCATTCCAGTAAGATATGAGATAAGTCTGAATTCGAAGTTCGTGGTCTGAAATAACATAAAATAGAGGAGACAAAATGAGATGAGTTGAATCCGACGAGTGACAAAAAAGAACAAACACCAACTAAAAGCACCTCCAAGGTAAAAGACAAGAGAAACTCGAATGGTCATATATGTAAGTCTAATTGAGATCCAGATTACCGGACCTTGAAGGTGCGGAAACTAGACCTTCTCGTCTGGAAACTTGATTCATAAGAGAAGGTCTGGTGTTCAAGATCGTGAAGGTCGGGCAACCAAACCTTCTCGTCGGGTAAACGTGACGTACCTTCACGGCCTGGTTTACCATACTGTCGACGAGAGGAGGAGAAGAAGGAGAGAGAGAGAGAGAAAGAAATAAAAGAAAATTGGGTTGAATGATGCCGGCAAGAAATGGCTCGCGACCTTTTACTTTTACTTTTACTGCTTTTATAGAGCGGATTGTCTTTAGGAACATTGCCTTTGAGAAGCACATCTGACTATACAAGATGAGTGTTTTGGGAGAATAAGAAAAGTTTCTGGAGAAAAAGATTGAAAAGCCAAAAAAAACACCCACCAAACACACCTCCCACAATTATTTTATTTTCTCAAAGGTCAGCACTTTGGGGAAAGCTAAATAGTTTCCGGGGTGTGAAGACTTGGTAAAAAATTGGTCAATTTTGTTTGACAATTTTATTTAGAGGGAAAGCAAAATAGCTTCTCCACCTCAGCTCTCTCTCTCTCCACCTCACTTCTCTCTCCCTACCATTCTCTCCGGCGACCAAGAAAAAAAAAATTCACTCACACTCTCTCTCTAGAAACTCCGGCGAAGGGTTTCCCCTTCGCCGGAGTTTCTAGAGAGAGAGAGTGAATTTTTTTTTTCATGGTCACCGCCCAGAAAATTTTCTGGTCGGCGACCTAATCGGAGAAGACAAAGAGGTGAGGTGGAGAGAGAGTGAGGTTGAGTGTTTTTTTTTATTTCCCCTTAAAATTTATTTCCTCGAAAAATTTCTATAATTCTACATGTTCCCTTTAAAATTTCACACCCCAGAAACTATCTAGCTTTCCCCAAAGGGCTGGCTGGCCTTTCTCAAAACACTGAAATGTTTTCAAATCTGTGATACCCCTTATTACGTCACCCAAGAGGTTGGCCTGTCCAAACTCTCTCTATAGTGAAGTAACTCTCACTTCACTATGCGCCTGTGCGTGTACATCACCCAAGTTGAAGTCAACCTTCAGCTTCCAATTAAAAAAAGTACTATTCCAGATCAAGGAAGAAGAAGAACTCTCTCTGATTAATATCTAGAGAGAGAGAGAGAGAGAGAGAGAGTAGTAAGCTAGAGAGAGAAATTAAATTGAAAAAGAAAGATGGTGCAGCAAGGAGGTGGATTGACGAAGTTGACGGTGATATTATGCTGTGTTTGGGCATTTACACTTCTTTATGGAGAAATGATAGCATTTTGGATGCCTTCAATCTCGAATTGCTCTTGGCCTCATCTACCATCATCCTCTACCAATCATCAGGTAACCAAAATATATATATATATTGATTTTCTCTTACTAAATTCTAGATCTGTCTTTCTCTCTCTCTAGATCTAATTCTTTATCTCTTTGGCTGCTAATTTGCATGTGATGAAACTAGTTGAGATATTGATACCATAAGTTGTTGATTGATTATAGAATTGAGGATAGGAAAAGTTTAGACTTCGGATTGACTTTTTGTCGCAAAAATAGGGTTTTTCTTACAAGATACTGACTTTGTGTTTGAGTTGCCCATACGGTTAAACCTACTCGACCCAAGCCCCAGCTTTTTCAGGGGAACTTGTTTTTGGAAGATTTTTCTGGTACTATTGTTTCCTTGTGAAATGGTTTAGTTAACATTAGAAATGATTCTTTTTTTTTGTCCACCAACCTTTGTTGCTGTGGTTGGACACTCCCTTTTAAGCCCATGAGGTCGTGTGATCGAGTCTCGGTGGAAGTAGTTTATCATCTAGATTTATCCCATGTAATGGCGTGGGATGGGTGGTTTCTTTGGTCCGGGGGTTTTGGAATACCAGGGTTAGAAATGGTTGGGAAGGTGAATATGGTGGTGGTTATGGTTGTCCTTCTAGTGGGTGAATATGGTGGTTGTTATGGTTGTCATGAGAAATGCCCTTGTTACAAGAAGCTGACATCACCGGCTAAGTGCTTCAGTTCTTACAGTAAGTCGGGCAAGAATTTGGGTGGAGGTGGTGGAGGCTATACTATAGACTGTATGAAGAATTGTAATGCTTACTGTTGTTAGAGAGAGAAAGTAAGATAAAATGGTTTCTTTTGTTACTAGAAAACTTGGAATGTTAGGGTAACCTTCTAAAGAGAGAGAGTGCGAGTGAGTAGCAATAGTAGTGTTTTGGTACTATTGATGGTTCTACTAAGGGCGCCCATACGAGGAGAACCGATCACGATGAAATGCTCTGTAATGGCATTTCATTTCCGCAGGTGGTTTCCGTATGTATGGGCAGTATTCACTATTTAGTAGATAAGATGATTGTGTGTTAGGAATTGTACAAGTTCATATGAGTTTGGGCAAGTAGCATTTCCTTTTGCTTCTTTTTCTTTATAAATTATGTATTAGTCTATCGATTGATATTAATAATATGACGATATTAACAAGAATGTTAAGAATTTTTCTTTTTGTTCTTGGATGGTTATGATTATCTGAAGAAGAAGGCGTCTAGGGTTTATGGAAGAAGAAAAGGGAGAAGACTTACATTAAAAATTCTAATTTTTAGAGGGCATGAGTGAAATATATTAGAGTAATACCCCCATATATAAAATTGTTGTCCATATAAGATTTCTAATTATATCATTTGTCCACATAAAATTATTGTCCACATAAAATTATTGTCCACATAAGATATTTGATTGTCCATATATTGGTCCAATACAGTAAATAAGGTAGATCTAGGAATCGATGGGATTTCAGGCCTCCTAGGATGGCCTTAAGGGTCTTTATATGGCCTTTAGGGCTCAAGATGTCTTAAGTTATAGTGCTCATCCAGATTCAGGATTTATTGCATATTATAATCATGATTTACAATGACATTCAAATGTAATGACCCTTGGAGTCCAATCTAAAAAAAATGGTATTTTTTTGGAGTGGAAACCAATTTTTTTTGGATAATCCATTTTTTTATGGTAGATTTTTTTGTAGATTGGGTCCAACAGTCATTATGTTCGACATGGTATGGATACATCATGAATAAATACATGAATTGAGTAAGCTCAGTAACGACCATCATTAAAGACATCTTGGGCCCTAAAGGCCATATAGAGACCCTTAAGACCGTTTTAGGGCATGAATGCTCATTCTTACCTTCACTTTATTTATGTTGACCAATATATGGACAACCAATTATCTTATATGGACAACTATTTTATGTGGACAACTTGTATAGACAATAGTTTTTAAAGGGACATCACTATATTATTTTTCACTCTTGTCCTCTAAGAATTACAGTTTTATTTTAAGTCCTCCCTCTTTTCTTCCATAAATCCTAAACCTTATTCTTCTTTTTCTTCTTCTTCTTCATCACCAACAAAATTTGTAGAAAGAGAAACTAGCTCGAAAAATCGGGACTAGTCGGCAGACCCGGGCCTAGCTACTAGTCGGGACTACAACGGGACCAGTCGGATTTAATCGGTTATATATATATATATAATATAATATAATAATAATAATAACATTATATAATATAATAATAATAATAACATTATATAATATAATAATAATAATAACATTAAACTAATATATAATATATATTATACAATAATACATAGGTTCCTCATTAGTCTAAAGTTCTACATTATTTTTATTATTGATAAAAGAAAAGATTGAAGGAAGAACTTCTTTCATATAGTGACAGCAGCCAAGAGAGAGAAAGAAGGGAGAGATAATCACGTGGTATCTTTTCACCTACTTTTGACAGACATAGAGAGAGAAAGATGAGGCAGGTAGTAAACACTAAACATGAGAGAAAGATAGAGAGAGAAACAAATCAGTGTATAAGGAAGAAAAGAGATGAAAGGATTGAGAAGGAAATCGAAGGTGACGGAGACTGTTGCTGAACTTCTTACTCTTCTCCTCTAATTCTCTCTCTAACGTTTCTTCTTTTATCTTCAATGGTTGCTGCTATAGCCTATTAGGGCAAGAAGTAGTAGAGAGAGAGGGGGACGGCTGCATAAGGAAAGAACATTAAAACCCTAACTTTAAGTTGGGGTTTTGAAAAAAAAAAAAAAAAAAGAAATAGCTGCTGCCCGAGCCGAGTTAGTCGGCGCCTAGCCAGCCGGGTAGTCGGCTCTAGTCGGCTCCTGGGCGCCGGCTAACTCGGCTGCTGAAATCGACTAGCTGACCGAGTGCTAGTCGATCGGCAGCTAGCCGATTAGTGTGTAAGCGGCGCCTAGGCGCCGCTTTTTAAAGCATAGCTTTGGAGACATTGTTGATCATGACACCAAATAAATCAAAGGAAACTGTTGAAGAATCTTCCCCAAACATGAATTGTTGAACAAAACCAACCCAATCCATGACAGATCTAGTCTTCTTCATGAACCCTAGAAACCCCTGAAATCAAAAAATAAAATCCTAGAAAGTTAATTTTTGGTACCCAAACAACAAGCAGATCTCCTCGTGTTTCGTGACAAACTATAAGAAATCTGCCTATATTTTCGTGGAAAACCCCCAGAAAAAGTAGTAAATTTCCGTAGGTTTTCTACGAAATTCTTGTAACCATCTCTTTCACTTAGAATTTTGCTCATGAAATCGTTTTCTATTATTCCAAACTACAAAAACGAAAATACAAAATAAAAAAAGAAAAGTTAGGATTTTACCTCATCAATATCATTAATTCCTACTATAGAAACGATTGGAAAAACTTCTTTGAGTGGAGATTGAGGGGTTTTATCTTCCTAATCCATTTAGGGTTTGATAAATAAGATAACGAAGTGGTAAAGATTGTAGTTTACTTGTAGTGGCCGTAAAAGAATAAGACTAAACTAAGAAGAAGAAGAAGAATGACAGTTAGGTTTTCTATTTTTAACTGTTGTATTACGGTCCTCAAATTAATTTCTGTTTTATTATTTAAAGCCTTATAAAGTTGTCTCCTTATTAAAGGTTTCTATTTTTAACTGTTGTATTAGTTAATGGTCCTCTGATTAATTAATGTTTTAATATTTAAAGCCTTGTAGAGTTGTCTCCTAATTAAATCAAAGTCAACTAAGAAGAATGAAAGTTAGGCTTTCTATTTTTAATTGTTGTATTAGTTAGTGGTCCTCATATTAATTACTCTTTTAATATTTAAAGCCTTATAAAGTTGTCCCCTTGTTAAATCAAAGTCAATTAAGTTAGGTGGCCAATACGCGGACAAACGTTTTCTTAAATGGACAACTATTTTCGGGCCCGTTCAAATATGTTTGACTTAGTTGACTTTGATTTAATAAGGGGACAACTCCATAAAGTCTTAAATACTAACAGTTAGTAACTTCTGGACCATTAACAAAAATAATAGTTAAAATTGAAAACATAAACGGTCCTCCTCCTCCTCTCTCCTCCTTCTTCTTATTCTTCACTGCAACTAAAAGTAAATTATAGTTTCTACCACTTTCCTTTTTTATATCAAACCCTAATGGATGAAGAAGATAAAACCCCTAAATCTCCACCTGAAGAAGTTTTTCCCGGCGTTTCCATAATACGAATTAATGACATTGATGAGGTAAAACTATAACTTTTACAATGTTATTTTGTATTTTCGTTTGGGTAGTTTGGAAGAATACAAAACAATTTCATGGCAAAAGTTCGAGGTGAAGTAGAAACTCCCAGAATTTCGTGGGAAATCTCCAAAAATTTCCTACTTTACTGGGGTTTTCCCACGAAATCTGGTATGATTTCTTGTGCTTTGCCACGAAACACGAGCAGATCTACTTGTTTCAAAAAAAATCTAGGGTTTTCAAATTTTTGATTTATAGGTTTTACAAGTTGAAGGGGTTATAGGGTTCTTAGATCTTACCTTTCTCTTTAGGAAGATTCTTCAACAATTCTCTTCCCTTTGTTTGATGCCATAATCAACAATTAATGGTGCTTCTCCAAAACAATTCTCTCTCTAGAAATTTGGGTGTTGATGATGAAGATGAAGTAGTAGAAGAAGACCAAACTAACTTAGGGTTTATGGAAAAAAGAGGGATATGTCCAAATAATACATCTAATTTTAAGAGGACTTGAGTGAAAATAATGGAGAGTTGTCCCCTTAGAAAGTGGTGCCCATATAAAAAAAGTTATTTTTTTGATTGTCCACGTAAGATAGTTGTCCATATAAGAAAAAAGGTTGCCCACGTATTGGCCACCTTAAGTTAAACATAGTTTACTTGCACCGGGCCCAAAAATAGTTGTCCATATAACATAATTGGTTGTCCATATATTGGCCACCTTATTTATACCATTTTATGATAAGTAGTTAAAGTTGACTAAATTAGAAATTTTTTTTTATGATTTATATTCTTAACCTTTGTGTTCGATGGTTAAAATGTGTTAGAGCAGTATTAGTTTTCGTGAGGGTGTTGTGTAGTTTCGCGAAAAAACACTTGTCAATCATTCTTATGTGGATCCAACGCTGGAGAGGAATATCTCCATCTAGCATTTTTGTGTAGAGTAATCTCAAAAAAATCTTTTTGATGGAAGATTTATGAAAGTAATCTAAAGAAATCTTTTTGAAAATCTATGAATTTTTTTTTCTGGCAATCTCATTCTAGAGGAGGGGAAATCCCTTCGTCCGACAAGAGGATTCCCTCCCCTTCCGCCAGAAATAGATAAAGATAAAATGGGATGGAGAGAGGAACTATTTTTCTTTTTCACGGTTCGAGAGAAAGAAGATGAAGATGATAGAGAATTGAGAAATAATAAGGGGGACGAGAAAAAAGAGGGGAAAATCTATGAAGTTTAAGAGAACCAGAGAGATTAGAGAGAAAACCGAGATAGAGAAGAGGGAGATCGAGTGAGATAGAGGAGATAGAGATAGAATGAAATATTCTCTGTGTATTCAAATGAAGTATTGTTACATGTATATATAGGTATGTATGAGATAAATAACAATAAAGATTACAAGGAAATCAAATCTAGTTAGTTGTTGACTAAGTCTATTATCATATGTGCATGGGATGCATGGATGTGGACCGGTGGTGGAGGTGCACGATGGGTCTTGGACTGGATCCATGAATGATCCGTAATACTCCCCCTCAAGTTGGAGCGGATGGAGAGAGGACGCCCAACTTGCTAATAATGCTTCGAAATGCTTCAGCGCCTAATGGTTTGGTGAAGATGTCAGCTAGTTGTTCCGTTGTTGGTGTGAAGCGAGTGGAAATGAGTTTGGATTTTATTTTCTCACGGACAAGATGACAGTCAATCTCTATATGTTTGGTGCGCTCATGGAACACCGGATTTTCAGCTATGTGTAAGGCAGCTCGATTATCACAATAGACAGACATAGGATCAGAATGATCAATGCCGAGATCGTGAAGAAGATACTTCAACCATTGAAGCTCACATGTAAGTGAAGCTAAAGCTCGATATTCAGCTTCAGCCGAAGAACGAGCGATGGTAGATTGTTTCTTTGATTTCCAAGAAAGTGGACTAGATCCTAGCATGGTAATGTAACCGGTGGTGGATCGACGTGAAGTGGGACAACCCGCCCAATCCGAGTCGCTAAAGCCCGAAATGTGAAGTGGGCTAGAAGAGGAAAGGAAAATACCGTGGCCAAGAGAACCTTTGAGATATCGAAGTACTCTATGGGCGGCATCAAGATGAGTTGACCGTGGAGATTGCATAAATTGGCTTAAGTTATTGACGGCATAAGTAATGTCAGGTCTTGTAACGGTAAGGTAAATGAGTCGACCGATAAGACGTCTGAAAACGGATGGATCGTCAAGAGGAGTACCGTCCTCATGATTGAGTCGTGACTTCTGTTCCATAGGAAAGGATGAAGGACGGGAAGCCGTAAGGCCGGAATCCTCGAGGATGTCTAAAGTATAACGACGTTGGCATAAAAAAATCCCTTTGGAAGAACGGGAGACCTCTATTCCGAGAAAATATTGTAATCGTCCAAGGTCTTTCAAGGAGAAAGTTTGATCAAGAAAATTCTTTAATTTAGAGATTGCAATGTCGTCGGAACCAGTGATAATAATATCGTCAACGTAGACGAGTACATAAAGAGAAGTTGAATCTTTAGTGTAAGTAAAAAGAGAGTAATCAGCGAAAGATTGAACGAAACCTCGAGAAAGCAAGACAGAGGAGAATTTTGAGAACCATTGACGTGAAGCTTGTTTTAGACCGTACAATGATTTGTGAAGTTTACAGACACGTGTCTCCCCCTTAGTGGAAAAACCAGGTGGAGGTTTCATGAAAACTTCCTCATCAAGATCACCTTGAAGGAAAGCGTTATTGACATCGAGTTGATGTAAAGTCCACCCTTTAATTGCGGCAATAGACAGAAGCATGCGAACTGTAACAAGTTTTGCAACTGGAGCGAAGGTATCGGTGTAGTCCAAGCCTTCAATTTGAGTGTAGCCCTTGGCCACAAGTCGAGCTTTATATCGCTCAATGGAGCCATCTGATCGATGTTTGATCTTATAAACCCATTTACAACCAATGGGCCGTTTACCTGGAGGTAGGTCAACAAGTGACCAGGTTTGATTGGATTCCAATGCAGCAATTTCTTTAGCCATGGCGTCTTTCCAATAAGAAGAAGTCATAGCTTCCGTGAAATTGCGTGGTTCGGTGTTAGCTAATACGGATGTAAGAAAGACTCGATGTGAAGGTGAAAAAGAGTCAAATGAAATGAAATTGGTGAGAGGAAAGGATATCTCGTTGTCGGAAGATGGAGAAGATTTTTGTAAAGCCGAACAAATGTAGTCACCCAAATGCGAGGGTAGTCGACGGGGTCGTTGAGAACGACGAGTAGGAGTAATAGGATCGTGGTCCTGTGATGACATGGTTGTGTCACAAACATCAGCCAGGGAAGTACCGGGGTCTGTGTGGGGTGCCTGCAGAGATACAGGAGCAGGCCGAGAAGAATTCAAGGGAGGGTCGTCTGGAGTGCCCATATCAGTGGGTAGCGGTTGGACGTCCAGCAGATTGGGAGTGGAATTGATAGGGGGGTTGCCTGTAGAAGGCGGACCAGAACTTAGAGATGACGAACCAGAACCCGAAGACAGTAAGGTTGGTCGAGTCATGGTAAATGTACCATCGTCCGGGATTGAAACGAAAGGACGAGAATGAATAGGTGAAGGCAACGAATTATTTATGTGTTGCATTGGAAATGTTGTCTCATGAAATACAACATCTCGGGAAATGATAATTTTCTTAGTCGCAAGACAAAGAACTTTGTAGCCTTTTTGGCCATGAGGATATCCGAGAAAGACACCCGGAATAGCTCGAGGATCTAATTTGGTTTTAGGGTGAGGATTCCGAGCAAAACATAAGCACCCAAAAACGCGAAAGTGGGAAAAAGAAGGAGGGGAACCGGGTAGTTTCTCGTGTGGAGACTTACCATTTAAAATAGGGGTTGGTAGTTTATTAATGATATATACGGCGGTTAAGACACATTCTCCCCAAAATGATAGTGGGAGATTGGCTTGAAGGCGAAGAGATCTTGCTACTTCCAATATATGGCGATGTTTACGTTCGACAACCCCGTTTTGTTGTGGGGTGTAAGGACAAGAACGTTGGTGAATAATGCCATTATCATTTAACCATTTTTGAACATCTTGGTTCAAAAATTCAGAGCCGTTGTCTGAGCGGAAGGTTTGTATTTGAGGAAAAATAATGTTTCCCTTACCGGAACTTAAATTAGATAATTTAGTGTTAAATTGTGTGTTAACATAGTTGGAGAAGTTTGATAAGAAGGATTTAGTGTCCGATTTATGACCTAGTAAAAACACCCAAGTACATCGAGAGAAATCATCGACAAGGGTAAGAAAGTAACGACAACCTGTAGATGAGGGTATGGAGAATGGACCCCATAGATCCGCATGAAGTAATTCGAAGGGGCGAGAGGTACAAGAAGTACTAATCGGAAATTGTAAACGTGTTTGTTTAGATAAAGGACAAACTTCGCACGGTGTTTTATTAATTGAATCAACGGAAATACATGAAAAATTACTAGATAAATACTTTAAACGAGATAGACTAGGGTGACCTAAACGAAAATGCCATAAATTGGAAATAGAACTACAACTAGAAATTGCCGAAAATATTCTAGGTTCCGTGCGAAGGAAATAAAGGCCCTCGTTGAGATCACCATGTCCAATCTTCTTTCCCGTCGTTGGGTCCTGAAAGACACACGAATGAGAATTAAAAGTTATTTCACAATTAAGCGATTTAGATCT
Organism: Eschscholzia californica; assembly: GCF_041429995.1. Taxonomy (NCBI): domain Eukaryota; kingdom Viridiplantae; phylum Streptophyta; class Magnoliopsida; order Ranunculales; family Papaveraceae; genus Eschscholzia; species Eschscholzia californica. Next base: position 48,375,190 of record NW_028238472.1, read on the forward strand.
TTGAGAAACGGAAATTAAATGGAATTTGAAAGAAGGAATATGAAGTACTTCATGTAAAGTGAAAGAATTAGAAAATGTTACAGAACCAATATGCAAAACACGAACCCTTGTGTCGTCGGGTAGACGTACATAATAATTCGGGGGTGCTGGTAGATAGTTCGTGAAAAGAGAAAGTGAACAGCAAATGTTCTTGGAGGCGCCTGAATCAATGATCCAGGGGGTGTGTTTAGAAAACATACCTGTGAAGTTCACTGTTGGGTCGGAAGCAATGGGCTGTGGAGAAGCAACGGTGGTGCCTGTAGAAACGGAAGAAGGAGCTGGACGTTGCTGGGCTAAGTAATTACATAAGTTAGCATACTGTTCAGCACTCATTGAAGTTGCTAGAGGCGCCACAGGACCATTCGGTTGGACAGAAGCAGCTACCGGTGCATTTTGTCGACGAGCAGGGTAACCATGGAGTTTGTAACAACTCGATTGGAGATGTCCATGGGTACGGCAGTAGTCACAAAATGGCCGAGGTCGTTTAGGGCGCGGGTTATCCGTTTTGTCAAACCTATCCAACCTATCCGACCGAGAGGAGTTATTGAAATTTGAACGAGACACGGCGAGGGCAGCAGCCTCTGGAACAATGGGTGAATCATTCATGAGGTGTTGTTGAACCTCTTCCTGTTTTACCAAGCTATGGATACGTAGGATCGATGGGAATGGGTCCATAAGCAAGATTTGGCTACGTATGGCCGAAAACCTATCGTGTAAACCTTGGAGAAACTCCATTGCCCTATCTTGGTTACATCGCTCTAAAACAGATTTGCCGTGACCACAGATGCACGGTTCAATGGCAGTAAGCGATTGGAGTTCGTCTTGAATGGATTTGAGACGAGTAAAATAAGCCGACACATCCAATCCGTCTTGTTTCAACGACGAGATAGCTCGTTTCAATTGGAAAACCTTTGGAGCGTTTGTTTGATGAAAACGCTCGTGAAGATTCTTCCAAATGTCGGCAGCACTCTCGTCATATAAAATAGACTGACGGATGTCTGGATCAACAGAGTTTAGTATCCAACTCGTGACAAGGTCATTACAACGATCCCAAGAATGTAACTCATTGGGATCAGTTGGTCGAGGAATCGAACCATCGACAAAAGCAAACTTGTCCTTTGCTCGAAGGGCCATTTTCATGGCACGAGACCAAGCAGGATAGTTGTCACCCGATAAGAGGGGTGTTATCAAAATCGTGGTGGGAGAGTCGGAATGGTGCACATCAAATGATTGAGTTCCGAGAGAGGGATTGGTACCTGAGATTTCAGTTGAGGAAGCCATGATAATCAAGAAAAAGAAAAAAAAACTAGAATTGCTCTAATACCATATGAAGTTTAAGAGAACCAGAGAGATTAGAGAGAAAACCGAGATAGAGAAGAGGGAGATCGAGTGAGATAGAGGAGATAGAGATAGAATGAAATATTCTCTGTGTATTCAAATGAAGTATTGTTACATGTATATATAGGTATGTATGAGATAAATAACAATAAAGATTACAAGGAAATCAAATCTAGTTAGTTGTTGACTAAGTCTATTATCATATGTGCATGGGATGCATGGATGTGGACCGGTGGTGGAGGTGCACGATGGGTCTTGGACTGGATCCATGAATGATCCGTAATAAAATCTTTTTTTGTAGTTTGAAGGTGATGAAGTAGATAAGGTTGAGGAAGCTGATGACAGAGAAATAGTAGAGAGGACAAGGAAAAAATAATAATTTAGAGAAGGGTATTTTCGAAAAGAGAAACTTTAAGTTACAATTTCAGACTACACTTTTTGTTTACTTATAGAAAAATGTAAGGTTATGTGTGTGTGTGTAACAGTGTAAAGCAGAGGGTAAAATCCAATTTAAGTTTTTTTGCTTTGCAATTTCAAACTTGTCGCTTGCCAGGTTATGTGAGACCATAAGTGTGTCATGCAAAACACAAATATATTTTTCTTGAATTTATAGGTCATAAGCGAGTATTATTGTACGGAAACCTATGAGTTGTACCCGAAGGTGGTCTAGCTATGCCTAAACTATAACAAAATTATTAATTTTTGACTTTTTGTTGTGTTCAATAGAACTGATGCAACTAGGAAAAGAGCGAGAAAAGATTGAATATAAGAAATCTAATGTCTATTTTCCATGTATTCTAATGTGTGCTATTCGACATGAATTTTTACCTTCTCTATGTTGCTAGTGCAGGTGTCACATGGAAAATCTTATGTAGATGATCATTTGAAGGTTGCCGTCCTTGCTGATCCTCAGGTAAGTACATATCATGATTTTTTATTGTAAATTTTTTTTTTCTGATCTGCATTATAATAAAGAAATCTTGATTCCTGTAACAGCTTATGGACCATACATCCCTTAGACTTGCTCCAAAATCACTTGCTCTTGAGGCTGCACAATTCTACACAGATTTGTACATGAGGAGATCATTCCTTGGTTCAATATTGCCATTCAAACCGGATCTTATTCTGTTCCTCGGTGATTATTTCGATGGGGGGCCCCAATTGGCAGATGAAGAGTAAGGCATGAGAAGTTCTAATTCACCTCTGCTAATTTGTAAATTGCTTATTTTCTTAAAATCGGAAAACTTACGGTACTAAACAGAGAACTCAGGTACCCTATGGAAAACAGTTAAAATTGGTATTTGAATCGCCCATATGTTCTATGAACTGTTTCTTGCATACAACTTTCTGTCAACCATTTCAACCTACCTCTCCTTACTAACGCAATGCAGCTTCCGTGTTCGATGTCTTAAAACGACGACACATTTAACAAAATGGCCTGACAGTCCTCGTAGCTGAGCCACTGAGTTCTGGTTTTCGTTCTAATCTGCCATATATTGAAGTGTCTGTGTGAGAATAGTCCTAGATGGGAGAATGGGTATCTAACAACCAAGAATATAAGGTCTAGGTCCTCTCCACTTATTGCCAATTGGTTTTAAGTTGGATGGCCACAAACTTAACATGGTATCAGAGCTAGGCCCACACGTGATAGTGTTAAAAGACACATGTGCTCCACGTCGCCAATTGGTTTTAAGTTGGATATCCACAAACTTAACAGTCTGGCTGCTGGATTTGACTGATAGTTGACCGAAATAGTAATAATAAATAGGGCGAGACAGCGGCTGCCTTATATATTAGTTTGTAAAATAAAAGGTTTAAATGAGCTGTGGCAATTTACTCCTAATTTTTCCTTCTTTTTGGTTGAAGATCTCTGTGATGGACCTAGAGCTGTTCTAAATGTTGTGAACATGGCCTATTAGTGACCCAGTATTTCAAATGTACCCTAAGTGTATTCCAGACTTCCAGTATTACGAATAAACATTGTGTCAATGAACGAAGTATGTAATCATATCCACGGCATTAGCCTGTGATATTGTATTCATCTCACCAACAAATTTCTGTTTTTCTTGTATCATTACTGAGTTGTGCCTTGTTTCTTGATATGCTTGGCGTATGTATTTCAGAAGTGGCATTGCTTTTATTATTGTTGAAATAAGTGTAGTTTCCCTAGATGCAATTTTGGTGACAAAATCTGTTTAATAGGTGGCAGACATCATTGAGCCGTTTCAAGCACATATTTGATCTGAATCACAGAGGAAGACATTCAGACATTCCAATATACTACATTTCCGGGAACCATGATATTGGCTATTCCGCTATCTTCTCTGGTAATCCAAAGGTAAAAACAAAGTAATCTTCTATTTAGCACAGTTCACAAAATGAGAGTTTGACTTACCACTTTCTTCATGCCATTCATGGTACCAAATTATAAATTGTTGTCTCAGTTATGGTCGAACTAAATGGTAAAGTAAAGCATATATCATCAAATCTCCGTTTTGAATCCACCTCCCAAATCTTGATCATTTCTGAAAATAGTGATTGCTTCGGACTGCACATAGTTAAAATGACAATAACAATCGAGAAATTGGTAATGAGGTTGCGTAAATTGTGTTGAAAAGAATAAAATTTGACAACTGCAAATTGAACTAGCTATCTTCTGTTACTTATTTATATTTCCTCTCTAAGTTATTATTTGTGGGTTGTTTCATTCGCGATCATTCAGGTTATTGGCCGTTACGAAAAAGAATTTGGAGCTCGAAACTATCGCTTTACTGATGGAGAGGTGGAATTTGTTGCAGTTGATAGCCAAACTCTTGATGGTAAACTATGAAGCTATTAGTCATTAACTTTTTCCGTCTTCTTTGAGAATGATTTTCTCACCATGGGATAATTATCTTACCAAAAACAAAGCATTTGAGTAACAAAGAACCTTGAAAAACATTTAAATTGTGTCCCTTTCATGTAACCGTGATCTCCATCACTTAAGATAATATAGTCATTTGTAATATACCTCAATTACCTTCATTTGGTGCCATGGCTGTGAATAGATGGAACATGGGCCTGCAGCCTCGGCTCCAACTTTGAATCAATGCCACACCAATCAGGGGCGTACATTATATTCTGTTTCAGAATGATATTTATATCTATTGGGATGTGAAAAAGGAAGTTCATGTGTAAAGCACTTAGCCCCATATTGTGTAGGATAACCTTCCAGACCTGGGCTATAACATAAACACCTTTTCTTACATTTCATCTAGACCTTTTGAGTGGGTTTGGTGCTTGATTGGTCAGGTGCAGAAACCTGGGGTGGTCTATAGCAGGCCCATGCCAATGAAAAACCTTACGTGGAACTAGGCCAGTGGCGCCTCAGTCGAGGACAATATGGCTGGTATTGAGACGGGTTTTAGATCATATTGTCACATTAGTAGTTCTAGGAATGAAGTAATTTGCTACCTGGGAAGTAGGAAAAGAAATACACACTGAAGAGTAGTGGATCTTAAATTTGCAGCGGTGAAAGATGGAAATATGACATCCGCTACCTGGAATTTCGTCAAAAGTGTTGCTGCTGGTATGTGATGTTTAACCTTAACTATTTGATCTTGGGATATATTGTTCGTAATTTCAGATAACCTGATGAAACCTTCTGCCTTCATAGATGTTGTGGTGAAACCAAGGGTGTTATTGACTCATATCCCATTGTACCGACCTGATTGGACTTCTTGTGGCCCACATCGTTCTTCTCCAATCATCAATCAGGTTAGTAGATGGAGTTGCAAAAAAGTTATGTTTTCGTGATTTTAGAACTGATATTTCAGGACAGCTATTTGTAGTTCAGCCTACCCCACCAGTTGGTTCCAAAATATTGATTTCTGTTGTCGGCTCCATAACACGAAAAAAGCAATCAGAAGTCTTGTTTGCAAATTTTTAGGTTACTCTTTTTTATTAAAAGTTGTTATTGATTATTAGTTGCAAATTAGCAATATTAGGTGACTTTTTTTTTAACATTAATAAAAGGGGCCTCAATTTCAAAGTCCGCTTTAGGGCCACCAGATCGTAGGGCCAGCCCTCCCTGAAATATCTTCTAACTGTGTTGTAACATGCCCTTTCTTGGTCCGAGTCAATCGTTGCCTTTGCCCGTTAGTTAAATTTGCCTAATTTCTTCTGTATATACAGAGAATTTCTCGTGCCTTCGATCAACAAGTAACGTAAGTCTTTCTTCTGTCGCTAATTTTAGTGCCTCCTCTAAACTACTTCAGTTTATACCTTTTAGTTCGGATTGTATGCTAGATTAGAGTTCTAACACATATGCTTGTAACAGTTATCAGAATTATCTATCTGAAGAAACGTCACGCCTTCTACTAGACTTGATCAAACCTGTAAGTTCTCTTTCCTTTTCTCTCTTGGTATTGTCATGGTCATGCCTCAAAAAAAAGTCATTTTAATTTTGAACTTAAATTTGGTTTCCTTCTCACACTGTAGTAATTGAACTAGCTGCTTTTACTTTTAGTGTAAGGAATTTGTGGGAACCACATATTTGTCGCCAAATTGTGTAAATTCTTCAAACCACGAATGATCATGCCAATGATTGAATAACACCGAGTAAGATCATAGTTAAAAAAATGTGGTCAATGGGGTAGATACGAATACGAAAAAGTACAAAGTTCTTAACAAAAATTAAAGATTTGTGACATGCTGCAGATTATTGTTCTGTCTGGACACGATCACGATCAATGTACCGTGACACACCGAACACAACACGGGCTCATAAAAGAGGTAAGCACCCGATAGTTTGTTCATCTATGGTTTTTGGCAGTGATAGAATATCTGAGTTACTCTCTACACGCAGCACACTCTCGGAACGATAAGTTGGCAACAAGGAAACTTGTATCCATCATTTATGCTACTCACTGCAAGTAAATTTGCAGTTTCAAATGAAACCAAATTGGAAGATACAGTATCGACTCAGTTGTGTTTTCTTCCGGTGCAGCTACACATTTACATAGGGTAATGTCCTCGTAATAATAATGAACAATATCATTGTTTGGGGTTTCAAAAAAAAATATATCATTGTATATATATTATATTTATATTGGGTTCAAAAACTTGTTGACGACCTACAGGAACTTTATCCTCCCTGTAAATGCGCGGATCATGTGGGATAGAGGGACTACATGAGTAGCCAAATAAAATGAAGGACGGAAATTTTGTTACTTGATTCTTTTTGTGCGTTGCTAATTCTGATATTATTTGATGTGCACAGGTATATTGTCCTTTTCGTTCTTACACTTCTTGTACTTCTCCTTTGGTCGTTAAATGGGTTCGTTGTTTGGAATCGTTTTATACATTTTCTGCAATCCATCTTAAAGGAACTTCTTAGTAGCGACATTTTTAAGGGTAGACTGAAGGAGAAGGACGAAGAAGATGAGAACTGCGAGTATGAGATGATGTGGGATGCTGAGGGATCCATGCATCTCATCAAGAAAATGTCAACAAAAGCTTCCTTGAGGAGTTCAACAGACTCAGACTTGGTTGCAAGGTGCTCTTCAATATGGTTTTTCCATTTATTTTCTCAATTCTTTTTACACCTAACAAGTTCTCATGCATTAGCATAAAAGTGAGTAAAAATTGATTCAAACACACCGAACCAAATCGAGCAAAACCGCTTTGGTTTGGTCTGCCGTCGGCTTGTCCGTGGACTCTAACATGAGTATCCCAGTCAGAAACCATATTAAAATTTTAAGTCAAATAATTTTACAAGTCATCCATATTATCGATTAAAACTCTCGGTTTTTTTCTTAAGCCATGTTATAGTTTGTTAAATTTTATTTTTTTTCCTATATATGGAAGGAAATATTTACGAAGACCTGTTTTTTTTTTTTTTCATTTTAGAGGAAGTGCTGTTCTACGACCAGCATCAAAGAAACAACACTTAACTGTCGATCAGTCAGATGCATCTGTAGCAGTTGAAATGAATAATGCAGATACACATAATAAGCCAAGTAGAGGGGCAAGGACCAAGATGGTATGCGGAAGATTTCTTCGAATATTGCGAGTACTTGTAGCTATTGCTGTGGTAAACTTACCTTTATACATGATGCTTTTGTCTAAAGATTGGATTGACTTGTAAAAAATACGAGGAGTTAGTGGGGAATGGGTCTTCCCCCGAGTCTTGCTTAGATACTAAAATCTAATTTGGCATCAACTCAACTGTGTACTTTCATGAAGTGTTTTTTGGAGTCCTAATGATTTGGGGCGGTACAATCCGTGCATCTAGTGAGATTCTGAGTTAGACACCAAGCAATTGACTGATTGTAGCAGTTCCGATCCTCAAATAATTACTTCCTCGGACGCCCCTTCTTAATGTAGAAGTCGAAGGTTGAAAACTTGACTGACTGAAGCCACCTTTAGGGGTTTTTTGTTTCTTCTTTTCTAGCTGTTGTTGTTTTTTTGGCCTTTAAAGGTGCCTTACAAGATGTTTATATATAATAAGTTATATTTGTAAGTGTTACTTGTTTTGTTTGTTGGGTTGATAACCAAGTATCAAAGTGCTGCAAACAACTACTTGATCAATTTGTTGTACATCTATCTATTCTAAAAATCCAAAAGTCACAAGCTCCATACTTGGTGGGGGTGCTCAGTTAGTTGTGCATCTACTCTGAAAATCCGGATGTCAAAGGTTCAATACTCGGTGGTTGTGCTAAAGACTCAACATTTGTATCTTGTTTCACTAAAACTCAGATATTTTTATCTTGGTTGTTTAAAGGCTAATATTTTTTGTAAACTTTTTGGATGCAGTTGCAAACATTTCGCAACCCAGTTTCATTCATTTTCCCTTCAATCAGATTGACTTAGGGGAGTCTTTTTTTTAAACCAAAAAGTTCACTTGATTGTTTCTAGTGCCCTAATCTTCATCTTCACCTCTCCTTCACCACCACCATTTCCGACCACCACCACCTCACACAACCTCTTTGTCTCTCTATTGTAATGTCTCTCTTCTCTCTCACCCCCCCCCCCCCCCCCTCGCTCTCTCTCTCTCTCTCACTATTACCATCCCCCTATGTCTCCATCTCCTCTTTTTTCTCACTCTTTCTTTTCTCTTTCGCTACATATTTCTCTCGCTCCTGGTCGGTCAACCACGAGAGATCCGTGGTTGGTCGACCACAAAACCCTCTAGGAGAAGACCGCACGAGAGAGAAAGAGAAAAGTAAGAGAGGGAGAGAAACATACAATGATAGTGAAAGAGCGAGAGAGAGAGAGAGAGAGAGAGAGAACAACATGGGAGATAGTGGAAGAGAAAATGAGAAAAAAATGACATGAGGAGATGAAGATTAAGGGGTAAAAACAAAATAAAATTAATCTTGTTGACCAAAGTCTTTATGCGTCGGAGACATTTCATTACGCCCTAAAGCTGCACCCTTGAAATTTTGTACCCGGAGTAATTTCATTGTTTCGGAAAGCCCAGGACCCATTCGAATGACCCTAACTTAAGGGTGGGAAAAAGACTCGTGAGCCCGGATCCGCCACAAACCAGCCGAGCCTGATGTGTCTGTGGGCACCCGGTGTTTGAGACAGATGCTTTTCGTCAGGACCACCAAGTTTAGTCGGGCAGGCACAGACAAAAGGCTTTAACTAGCCGTCCATCCGAGTCCGACTGATAAGCCTGGTCGATTGATATTTTCGTCTTGCTTAGACAATTTAATCGCATATAGATAGTTATAATCAAATAATATAGTTAGCATTTAGCTGCACTTACACGTATGTGCATGGAAAAACTACGTTTCTTATTTATAAAGTTTTATATCTTTTTCAACTCAAAGAGTTTACAACGTGGGACTATGTTATCGTTATAGAATAAGTTGGCCAACGTTTTGGGGAAAGTAGAAAAGCTTTCGGGGAAGACGGTGAAAAACTAAAAAAAATCAAACCAAACACTCCTCCCAAGTCGCCGGAATTAAGGTGCCGGTCGGAAATGGCCGGCAACGACGTGTTTCTCTCTCTATCTACTCTCTTCTCTCTTCTTTCTTCTCTCTCTCCTCCTCTCATCTATCTGTCACTTTTATCTCTTCTCCCCCCTTTTTTTTAACAGTTCCGGTGAAGGGGTTTTCCTTTCGCCGGAACCCTTCGTCTAGATCTGGAAGAACCAGATCCAGACGAGTTTCCGGCGAAGGGAGATCCCCTTCGCCGGAATATTCGTGAGAGAAGAGAGAGAGAAGAAAAGAGAGAAAAGTAAAGAGAGAAAAGAAATAAGAAAATATAGATAAGAAAGAATGATGTTGATGGTGATTACTGATATTAATCGTGGAACTCGCCGGAATCCGGTGGAGGTCGCTGGAGTTTTAGTTGAGATGAGAGGAGAAGAAGAAAAAATAAAAAATTGAAAGGGTGATGTTTGGAGGAAACAAAAAAAATTGTTTCCGCCCAAAACTTATTGCCCCAGAAATTTTGCTTATTTCTCCAAACCACGGTCCAATAAATTTTGGTCTCCACATTTTAATCATGCATCACTAACGATAGGGGAAAAAATGATTGAGGTTTCTTATTAAAGAGTTGAGGGATATAACACTCTTGTTTAAGCTACGTTTAAGGGCTTTGCTTGGGTGAAATCTTAAGGAGTATCATTTATATACACTAAAACAAAAATATATAAACATTGTGCCCGAGTCCGATCGGTCCGGTATCCAGATTGCCCGACCATTTAGGCGGGTTCGAATAGGCAACAGACATCCAAACTTTGTCAAGTGCCCATCTGATTTGTCTAGATGTCGGAACGGTTAAATTAAGAATTTATCCATTCCGTCCGAACCAGGAGAGCAAGTAACTGTGGACTACGCATCTGGTCCGGTCCGTTTCCCACTCCTACCCCAACTTATAAAGGTTGTAGTTTTTGAGCAAAATGGAACCAAACTGAAACTAGATTCGAACCGGAATTAACCCGGAACCCGAACTGTCCTTGATTTTGCAGCTTACATGGGTTAAAAAAAAGTCAGATTTCCCGATTTACAGCTTTCATTTCATTTTCTCTCTCTAAATTCCACACTCGCAAACACATCTAGAGAGAGAAACTCTTTGTTTCTCTCTTCGACTGGTTCAACTCCATCAAATCTAAGAACTCACCATCATCATCAAAATCTTCATCATAATCATCATCAACCAACCTTAACTGGTAAATCATCTTTACTTCTTTAACATTTCATTTTGATCCAAATGATATTTTATGATCTTTGAAAACCAAGATCTATATCAAATTCTTTCAATTTGGTTCTGAATTTGTTAGGATCCAAGTTTTTCTTTCATAAATTAGTTAATTTACTATAACAGAGGTCAAGCTTAACCTATCTATCTCTCTTTTGGTTAGAAATTTTTAGTTACAATGTTGTTAATTTCGTTTGAGATCTTAATATATTGTATGAATTTCAATTGGGTTTCACAATTATAGAAAGAATTTTGTATTGGAAGAACTTTGTCAGATTTTGATTTGGAGAGTGTTTATAGGTGAAAAGGAGCTTCTTTTGAGGTAAGGGAAAAAAAAGGATTTTGAAGGAGGAAGAAGCATTGTTTACAATGGCTGGTGCTGCGGGTGGGTTTCTGACCCGCGCTTTAGAATCTATGCTGAAGGAGTGTTCTCCGAAAAAGTATGGAGATCTTCAGAAAGCTATTCAATCCTATTTAGGTAATTCTTATGGAGCTATAATTCAAGACCATTTCTTTGTCTCTCTCTAAGCATGTTTATGTCATTTACATTCCTGTGAGATGAAAATCTCTGCAATAATAGTGATACCCGAGAAAGGATGGCGTCCCTTCAAGGCTTTAACATCAAAACAACTACTAAGGAAACAATGAGCTAATGACTAGAAGCACAAACCTATTGCTTAAGTAATAACCATTTAATTACAGATTGTTGATATATTAAATAAAAGAACAATAGTGTGCATGAAAAAGTAGGGCGAAATCCATCCATCCGTCTACCCCGGATTTGGCTCACTTTTCCCGCTCATTATCTTTGGTGTATTAAATTTCTCAAACTGAGCCTGGGGTGTCTTAACTTCTATATCAATTCTTTTATGTTGTGATAGTGGCAACTATTTAGCTGATTTGTTTTGGTAGTGCTCTTCTTTGGCCTGAGCTTACTGGTACCTAATTTACTTGGATCTGATTATTACCTCTTTTTTTTTTCTTGTTCTTTTTTGCTGTAGATAATGCAAATCAGATAAATCAGCCATCAACTGCTAGTGTCAGCAGTCAAGCAGTTGCTACAACAGGAGATGACAGGTTTACATACAGATACACTTTATTTTGGTTACCTATTTGACAAATTGTACTTGCAAATTACTCTTACAGATTCGAGGAGCTTCCTATTTTTCCCTTGGTTTCTGTGATGACATTCTATTCTGCTATTTCATTTGTTTTTTCTTATACTTTTTGCATAGTTATTATCTCTTTGTAATGGAGTTTGGCCCTCATAGCCTGTGCTTCTCTCTTCCCCTCCCTCTAACTACCCTAACAATTACTCTTCCCTTGGTTGTTATAGCTCCCCGATTTCGAGATGCTCTAGAATTTTTTTATTGGTGCTCTTTGTTTTTTCTTAGTTAGAGATTCACAAACTTATAATTGGTTATTATTCTTTTCTGTTTTCCTTGTTCCCCTCTTCTGTGCCTTATATCTTATAATTTAGTTCAAATGACACCAGCGGTGCTGATGGATCGCCTCCGGATGGCTCACAACCTACTACACAGACTTCAGATAAGCCAGGCATTGGTGCAACTATTACTACTGCTTTAGCAAGTGCTGGAAACACCTTAGAGGCAGCACAGGCAGAGCTTGTCTTACAGCCACTCCGACTTGCATTTGAAACGAAGAACTTAAAACTTGTAGAACCTGCCTTAGATTGTCTTCATGTATGTTCTTCTGTTATCTTTTGTGGTCATGTTTAACTTTTTAAAAGCTTATATTGTGCGAGATTACGTTTCTTTCTTCTTGCTTTTAATGAGGGAGTCACTTCATGAATTTAGTCGACAAGCTAACTTAGTTTTATGCAAACGTGCAAATACAGAAACTGATTGCATATGATCATTTAGAAGGTGATCCTGGTCTGGATGGTGGTAAAAATTCTCCACTCTTCACGGATATTCTCAACATGGTTTGTGGTTGCGTTGATAATTCATCATCTGACAGGTATTCATCTTTTCCTGCTTGTTTCCAGCGGTTCCTTCCTCGTAACTACACTAACAATTTGGGGAATGCTTTCACAGTACCATTCTGCAAGTGTTGAAGGTGCTGCTTACTGCTGTGGCATCAAACAAGTTTAGAGGTATGCTTAGGTGATCTTAGTGACCGTGATTCGTGAACTTTTTTACCTGCCAAACTAATGTCATTAATTATCCATATTATTCATCATCGTGTTCACCAAGTATATAAATGGATCGAACTCTTCATATGTTTTACGCCTCAATGGAAAATTTTTACATCGCTTTGCCATAATTGGAGGCTTGGATATCGCAACTTTATATTGTAACACCAAAAGCATGAAACATCTTAGCCTGTAATTATTCTTTTATCAATAAAATTCATTCAAAGTTTCAAAAAAAAAAATCTTACATTTTTAGTGACTCTGACCTTTAGATTTATGTTTTACTAAATGCTGGGTGAGGAGATGATATGGTCTCTTTGCCTAAGATTTGCAGATACCTACCTCCCGCCTTAGAAAGAATGCATTATAGCATTACATTTAGGTACTAGTTAGTAGTACAATTATGTTTTGTTTCTTACTGTAATTGCTTAACAGGATTTCAGTATCTTCCAACCAAATAATGGTGCCAAATGGAAGTTTCTTGTGCAAGGCACTAGTCCCATATTTCTTAGGAAGACTTTCCACACCTATGTTGTAAGATAACACGTTATCTTACATATTGGCTAGACATTTTGAGTGGGCTTGATGTCTACTTGCCTAGATTGGCTAGGTTGAGGTTGATGTCGTCATGCCGAGATGGGTGTTACATCATATGGTGTCTAGTACGTAATATGATATCATACGACACCAAATACTAAAACTATTTGAATTAGTGGGTCAAAAACGAAGAACATTTCTTGTGATAGTGTCATCTATCACATAATGCCATTTTGAGCTGAAAATATGTAAATGCAATTTTGCAGTTCATGGGGAACCATTGCTGGGAGTGATCAGAATATGTTATAACATTGCTCTTAACAGGTGCATATTGTACTATAGTTTCATTTTAGCAGCATATTAGTTAGTTTGAAACAAAATTCTCAAATTTGTAATTTGATTGGATTATTAGCAAGAGCCCGATAAATCAGGCCACATCGAAGGCAATGCTAACCCAGATGGTCAGCATCATATTTAGGAGAATGGAATCGGATCAGGTATGTAGATGCATATCCTACATTTGTTACATGCTTGCTGTATTTCTAAAATTTGTATTCATTACTCAACATACCTTTGCCAACCCTTATAACTGGTTTTTACGCGTCGCTCTCGATTAATTTGGCACTCATCTTGGCTCGTCTGTGGTGTTAGCTGAAGCCAAGTTTGGTTTCTTTCTTTTTCTTGTACATGGAACTTTGGAATGGTATATACTAAAAAATTCCTTCGCAGAACCAGGCCTGAGTCCCAACCCAGCATACATGGTTCTTCTCGGTACATGTGGTTAGGTAATTGGTAGACCCTGAGACGAGAGAAACTAAACTGATGTCTCTTTGTTTTATGATATCTATCCAGGGACAGCAATTAAACTTATAGACTCGTCCTGTATCTGAGGATCATATGTCTATCTTGGCCTGGCCTGGGCAGATTCCATCTCTAGGTCAGGCCCGCCCCCTCAAACTATAAGAACTTTCCTTCTTTTCCTTGCATAAACATTAGGAAATAGGAATGCATTAATTTTATGGTTGATGTAAAAAGAGCAAAAAGTAGGATTGCTATGGCACTGTTGGGAAGCTGTATTTATGCGTAATGTAAAGAATACAAAGTACATTTTCTATTGAAACATGAAGAAATTGTGACTTTTGTCGGGATCATAAGTTACTTGCAGCCGAGTAACTCCTCGGTGAGTCAGCTGGCTAAGCACTTGGCCCATAGTTGAGTTTGAATCAGGTCCCGAGCCCAAGTACTTGATGAAGTGATTCCAATTTTATGAATAACGAAGACCCCACAATAGGATCCCCGTGGGCCGTGACAACATTAGAGATCTGCAAATAATTTAATGATTAATGTGAAGGAGAAATTCTGCTGAATGTCCCCAAGTGACTATCTTATGGTAATGGCACTGCCATGTGAATGGAGTTGGTTGATGATATTTGGATCAAGACCTGCCTGGCCAAAATAAAGATCTAGCTCAGCTCTATTAACTGCACCAACCAAGACAGAGTGGACATAGGCAGAACTCCGAAGCAACTTCAGGCGATAACCAGTGGGCAAAGGAACTAAAAGTTTAGTCTCGTCGACGTCAACTATTAATATTGTTAACATCATTTAGGCCATAGGCCTGTATAATATATAAAGGATGAAAAATTACTTTGTTCAAACTTCAAAGAGAGCTTTTGTCTGAGGAAAGTTGAGGTCAAGTGTACAGAAAATCAGCACAATGTAACACACAATATCTCTTTAGCCAACGTCTCCATTTGTTTCTTCAGCGAGGGCTGCATTTCAATGGCATACATTACAGCCTTAGGGAAGAGACACATCTCATCATCTTTCCTCAGTCGCCCTCGGTGACTGGTTAAAATGTGTTTATGTTGTCTTTTAATTGTGATGAGTTTGTGTTTCAACTGTCTTCTAGAACATAAGCAATGTCTCTGAGCAAAGTGAGGGTTCTCTTCCATCCCCTGATACCTCTGCTCAAGCACAAACCAGTTCAGCTGAGTCGGAAATTGGAGAAACAGACGTGACAAATGAGAAAGGTGTCATTCTCGGAGATGTACTTTCTGTGAAGAACAAAGATACACCCATCGCCTCTGTTGAAGAGCTTCAGACTCTTGCAGGTGGTGCTGATATTAAGGTACTCACTTTTAGATAATATTTGCATAGGGACTCCTTTCTCGTTGGTGTTTGATTTGTAATAGTTGTTATGAGTTTGGTTTGTTACTCAGGGTTTAGAAGCTGTTCTTGACAATGCTGTGCATCTTGAAGATGGGAAGAAGATCACCCGGTTAGCAAATTTAAAAACATTTATTGACTACTATGACCATTTTTTTGCGAAATCATTCACGTTACTTCCAGTTATTCGATCTATGATACAAACTCTTCTTTTATCAGAGGAATTGACCTTGATAGCATGAGCATAGGACAAAGAGATGCTTTACTACTTTTCCGCACTCTTTGCAAGGTTTGTTTTTTCAGTTATCCAGACTATATATTGTATTTGAACTTCAGTACTTTAGACTTCTATATAGGTTCTCTTAAGAGTCTTCAACCAGCTTTAACTGTTTCTTAACCTTGCAGATGGGCATGAAGGAAGAGCCTGATGAAGTTACTACTAAGACTAGACTTTTGTCTCTTGAGCTTCTGCAGGTCAATACTACAGCTTCAGATTTCTTATGTTGTACATGCATTTCCTGTAATATCTTGTGCTTCGTGAGACATGCTGTTCAGGGGGTAAATTTGACTTTGTGATCCTTGGGACGGTTGACTGCCTGTGTTGTGCCATGGTCAGTTGGGGGGCTTGAAAAGACATAGAAGATAGCTCATAGCTTAGAGAAAAATAAAAGTTAAATAATAAAACAATATCCGGCGTTCTTCTTCTGTCTAGTCTTATTCTACTTACACATAGGTCAACATGCAAATCAGTATCTACTTTTTTATGAATGCAAACTCCTCATGATGGAGATCATTAGAAGCCTGTAGTTAGAAAAGGCTAAAATAGTCAAATTTAATGCTAGGAATTTCTCACCAAGCCGACTTTTGTTTATCTAACCAACTTACACGATCCATATATATAGGTTTAATTTGACATTGCCGATGAGATTAGTGGTCATATGCAACACAGCAACAGTTTATTTTTAGGGTTGTTGCCACATATATGTGGCAGTTCTGTCTTGACATGTAGACTAGAGTAGGTTGAAGCTTTTGAGGTAGATACCCTCATTAGATTCTTTGTTTGTCCAGAGTAACATACGTAGATTCTGATACTTGTAAACCCAAAAAGTAGAGTATGTCCTAAAGTTATGGCCCAAAATCATAACTTTTCGACCAACTCTTCTCTAGGGTTACAAGTTCTCAAATGGGGGTAGGCGCCGTAGAGCTGATTCTATTCTGGATAATATCCTTAGGTGGGGACTATCTGGATGAAAAAATAGTAAACTTTGACCCCCTGCTCAGATAATAAAATGTGAACGAAATCTTAGGTATGAATGCCCATCATTCAGTTTTACTGCTTAATATGCAAACGAGATTCACTGTGACTTATACGTTTCATAATGCGGTTGAACTTTGTGAAAATTTTCCTCTTTGATATTCAGCATTAGACTTGCAGCATCGTGGCCTTCACAGTTCATGTCCATTTGAATGGAATACAACACCATTTAAGAATATCCTGAATCTTTATGCCATTTATATATATATATATATATATATATATATTAAGATATTTACGTCATTAGGAAAGCTTTTACTCAGTCTTAATGAAAATTTATGAGATTTTCTGAAGCATTTTAGATATTTTGGCAGAGTTAAAATTGTTGGAGACTACCGACTAGGATCACCACTAGGGCTAGATTCTTAATTTTACTGTTTTGCTGATACTAGTACTTGTTCTAAGATAAAGTTTGTTACACCTTTGATGTTTATAGGGCCTACTGGAAGGGGTTAGTCACTCTTTTACGAAGAACTTCCATTTTATTGACTCGGTCAAAGCATATCTTTCTTATGCCTTGTTGCGGGCATCGGTTTCTCAGTCTCCAATTATCTTCCAGGTAACTGAATTTTTTGAAGTTTATTCTTAACCGAGATAGGGGAACCTTCTTTTATGTTTTCATATTCTCTTTTATGCAGTATGCAACTGGTATCTTCGTTGTGCTTTTGCTGCGCTTCAGAGAAAGTCTTAAAGTGAGTCTATGTTGATCTTGGCCTTCACCTTTTTCTTTAGAGAGTTCTACAATACTGTCCATTTATGTGGGTTCGTACTGTGTTTTTCTGAACTATCTCAGGGTGAAATAGGCGTCTTTTTTCCATTGATAGTTCTACGATTCTTGGACAGCTCTGATAGTCCTCTTAACCAAAGAACCAGTGTTCTCAGGTATAGTATTCTGATTGAATATGTAAATTTAATTGGAGTGTTCATTTTTTTAAGAGATCGGCAGGGCTGCCAGTTGTTTAAGAGGTTTCAAAATCTAGTGGGTCATCTTGTATCTTCGACCTTTCACTTTATTCCCACTGCTATTTCTGATGGAGTTATGTTGATAGGATGCTTGAGAAAGTATGCAAGGATCCCCAAATGCTTGTTGACATCTTTGTTAACTACGATTGTGATCTTGAGGCGCCAAATTTGTTTGAGCGGATGGTGGGTTTTGAAGTGATAGTTTGATTTATGATAATTGTGCTTCTCGTTTAGGCTCTCCAATATCCTCTGACACATGTTCTTTCTACTGGCCTATCATTAAGGTTAGTGCACTATCAAAGATAGCGCAAGGAACCTTGCATACAGATCCTAACTCATCTAATTTATCCCAAACGACATCAAATAAAGGTTCATCTCTTCAGGTAATCCATATAGCCAATGAGTCATTGTATTAAGTTTTCCTTTTGCTTGATTTTAATGTTAAGTGATCTTTCCAGTGCCTTGTTAGCGTGTTAAAATCACTGGTTGATTGGGAAAAGTCATGTAAAGATTCCGGAAAGAAGAGTACAGTCTCTAAGTCCGCGGAAGAAGACGATCATACTGAATTGAAAAACAAGGAAGATCTAGCAACTAGTTTTGAAAAGGCTAAGGCGCACAAGTCTACCATGGAAGCTGCAATATCTGAGGTGATTAACTGAGGGTCTCACTGCAACATATTCTAGATATTTTGATGTGAACAAGTGGGATGGTTGTGAAAACTTGTGTTCTCATTATTATTACCATTATTAGCATTATTGGTTTCTCTCTGTAACCAGTACAAATTTTCAATATTTTATCTTTTTAATTTTGAATTCTTATTAGGAATGAAATATCGAGCATAGATTATATACAGTTTGCTTTCTATTTCTTGTACAGTTCAATAGAAAACCAGGGAAGGGAATTGATTATTTAATATCGAATATGCTGGTGGAGAAGACGCCTTCTTCAGTTGCCCATTTTCTAAGGAATACACCAAGTTTGGACAAGGTGAAGTATCATTTGGCAAGTCTTGAATTTATTTTACGTAGATCCATCTAACATTTTGAAAGTTGTAGGCTATGATTGGTGATTACCTGGGCCAGCACGAAGAATTTCCTCTTGCTGTTATGCATGCGTATGTGGATTCTATGAAGTTTGCCGGTATGAAATTTGATACTGCAGTTCGTGAATTCCTGAAAGGATTTCGGCTTCCAGGGGAAGCACAAAAGATAGATCGTATCATGGAAAAGTTTGCCGAGCGGTATGATCTATATGCTATGTTAACTTCTTCTATCATTTCCTGGTCCTTCGGAGTTCGGAATGCCCTTCACTATTCTTGAACTATTGAGAACATCTGAGAATTCACCACTTCTTACACATTAGTTTTGTAGGTCAACTGTCATGATTGTAGTAGGTCGAGTGACTCAAAAATCACTACGGTCTGTAATCGTTTAGATTCTAGAAATGGTTCTATAGTTTAGTATTATCGTTTGATTTGGGGTTTCCTGTGTTCTTCTCTAGTACCTACACGGTACATAATTACCTTACATATGCTGCAACTATCCACAACCATTGAGAAGTGAATTGTGTATTTATATTTCGTTCTTAAGCATTGTCTTGTTGGATTTCTTGTAGGTATTGTGCTGATAATCCAGGACTTTTTAAGAATGCAGATACTGCATATGTTCTTGCATACGCAGTGATCATGTTGAATACTGATGCACACAATCCTATGGTATGGCCTAAAATGTCGAAGTCTGACTTCGTACGCATGAACACAGTGAGCGAGGCAGAAGAAAGTGCGCCGAAGGAACTTCTAGAAGAGATTTATGATTCAATTGTTAAAGAGGAGATAAAAATGAAGCATGATAGCAGTAAAAGCAGCAGGCAAAGGCCAGAAACGGAAGAGAAAGGTGGTCTTGTTGGTATTCTTAATCTGGCCCTTCCCAAAAGACAATCAGCTATTGATATAAAATCGGAGAGTGAAGATATCATCAAGCAAACACAAGCTATTTTCAGAAAGCAAGGGGCAAAAAGGGGAGTTTTTTATACAGCCCAAGAGATTGAACTTGTCAGGCCCATGGTTGAAGCTGTAGGATGGCCATTGCTTGCTACTTTCTCTGTTACTATGGAGGAAGGAGACAATAAGCCGAGGGTTATTCTCTGTATGGAAGGATTTAGAGCTGGCATACACATGACACGTGTGCTGCGAATGGATACCATGCGTTACGCCTTTTTAACATCTCTAGTAAGGTGAAGTTCTTTTTTTTTATGTAGTTCTATACTGCACATATTTTATTTTTAAAAAATTAAGTAATTAGAGTTAGTTAAAAGTTATTTATATTCTTTATTATAACAATCGTGTTTCTTATTTTATTTCCAGACTTACTTTCTTGCATGCCCCTAGAGATATGCGAAGTAAGAATGTGGAGGCTTTGAGGACTCTTCTAACTTTATGTGACTTGGAAAGAGACTCTCTAGAGGACACATGGAATGCTGTGTTGGAATGTGTTTCTCGGCTAGAACTCATTACTTCATCCCCATCGATATCAGCAACTGTGATGCTAGGATCAAATCAAGTTTCTAGGGATGCTGTTGTTCAATCTCTTAGAGAATTGGCTGGAAAACCATCGGAGCAAGTATTTGTGAATAGCGAGAAATTACCAAGTGATTCAGTTGTGGAGTTCTTCACAGCTCTCTGTACTGTATCTGCTGAAGAGCTGAAGCAGACACCTGCTCGTGTTTTCAGCTTGCAGAAAGTTGTTGAGATCAGCTACTACAATATGGCCCGAATTCGATTGGTGAGTTTCCGTTAGTTGCAGGCATGCGTCTTACATACCACATCTTTCAGACGAAAAGAATCATCTGTCATGCAATTTAGACGAACTTCATGAATAGAATTCTAAGAGAATAACCTTAAAGAAAAACCACACAAAACCTTAACCTTATAATAAATTTTTTCTTGGAAGCAATACTAAAGAAAAATACTTAAAAAGTAACTTATAAATGGTTTACTAATTAAAAATGCTAAATTTATATAAAAGAAAAATAATTGCTTGGTAGTACATTAGAGCTTGGGCTATACCAACCGTAAGGTCCAATCATATCCACAGAAGAAATCATATCAGTTGATTTAAAACCCAGGGGAAGGCTGGAAAATTTAACTACAAAAATATAACTTTCATCAAACGAATAACTTTAATCAAGTGAAAATCCTTCATATTCTGTACTCCTTCACTTTCCATTTGAACATCATTTTCTTAGCTAAGTATCTCCTTCAGATTTACTTATTTGAGTTCTTTAATTTTCAGGTGTCCTTCGATAGTATTGGATTTTCTTAAACCGCCTCCATGAGAAATTAATAATAGAATCACCATAGGATACAAGCAGCTAGTTATCACGACTAGAGCAGTTCAGATACATTATATTGTTTTCAGTCTTTTAGAAAGCTTCCTAGTCTTGCTCTTGACTTGTCAGTGCAACTATCAGTGATTTTCAGTTGTAGACCTATTTGTATATATCTGTGTACCAGGGATACTTGTATTAGTGTTTCTGTTGTTTCAGACACTCTTGTAGCGCACGAATGGGCACTCCACATAATGGTGTGAGATTTCGTATGTGCCTCTTGCGTGCACTTCCAGACAATCATGTAAAGTACCAGTCTAGGTTGTTAGTGTATATTGTTCATACGTAAGCCAGTTATAAGTAAAAATAAAGGACACCATGTCAACTCGTTTTTTCCCCTAACCGTGACGGATACAGATGCTCGTACCTACAACTTTGTTACACAGGTATATACGTATTGTTTACTCAACAGAGATTAAATTAATTGAAGAGAAAAAAAATATGAACGAATATATTTCTAAATTGATCATTGGATAAACTATTATTAGTAGAGGGAAAAAATTGAAAATAAATACTTTGGTTAGTATTCATTCACTGCGTGAAAAATAAAATGAATCATCAGTGCTCTTGCTTCCATGTAATGTATGAGGTCAAATATGTTGTCTACATCATCTACTGTACTGACTTCTTACTAATTTAATTGTGTCGTGATGCTGTAGTTGTCAGGTGATCAAAAGAAAGTTGGTGCTTATTATATGTTTGATTGTTGAACGATTATCTAAATCTCGTTACTGTTCTATTTTCCACTAAACATTTCTATCTTGTCATTTTCAGGTATGGGCTCGAATATGGTCCGTTCTGGCTAATCATTTTATTTCAGCTGGGAGCCATCATGATGAGAAAATTGCAATGTACGCCATTGACTCACTGAGGCAGCTTGGTATGAAGTATCTGGAACGAGCTGAGCTAACCAATTTCACATTTCAGAATGACATTTTGAAACCATTTGTCGTACTCATACGTAATAGCCGAAGTGAAACCATTAGGGGACTAATTGTTGACTGCATTGTTCAAGTACGTATACATCCTTTGCTGTTCTGCCACAACCCCACCAAGTTTTATATTTCTCTATTGAAACTTTGTCGGCCATGACAATTAGAAACTGATGGTTGGCCCCTTGAATTTCAGATGATAAAGTCAAAGGTTGGAAGCATAAAATCAGGCTGGCGAAGTGTGTTTATGATCTTCACGGCTGCTGCTGATGATGAACTGGAATCCATTGTTGAAGGTGCATTTGAAAACGTAGAACAAGGTAATCCCTTCTTTTCTTTTCCTACAATTTCATTCATCATTATTGCATCGTCATAGTGTCACCATTGTTTTACAGTTATTATTACTTCCGATTGCTTGTTCATTTTCTAACACCAAAAGTTGTTGCAGTTATCCTGGAACACTTTGATCAGGTTGTCGGAGACTGCTTTATGGACTGTGTTAACTGCCTTATTGGGTTTGCCAATAATAAAAGTTCTCACAGGATAAGTTTGAAGGCTATTGCTCTCCTGCGTATATGTGAAGATCGTCTGGCAGAGGTGACTATTTTAAATGTCTCAGAGACATAACTTGTCGACATCATTTTAATTGAAAGAGACTTGAATCTAGTATTGCGAGTTCATATTTATCCTCCCCTTTTCTTTTTGTTGTGCGATACATGAAACTAGCCTGATAAGTTCTGTAACCAGTCACATAGTAAAGTTCAATAACTTTGAGCTTCTCCGCTTAACACTTGCTTTAGGTTCAAAGTTCAAACTGAACTTTATATTTATAATGAGAAAACAAGTTTTTCATTTTTGGTTATTTTGATGGTGATGAAAGGTTTTACCTTCTTTGTTTCTTTTGAACTTTTGGAGATTCTTCTAACTCTACTTCTCTCAGGGCCTTATACCAGGTGGTGCTTTGAAACCTATCGACGATAATCTGGATACAGCTTTTGATGTGACAGAGCACTACTGGTTTCCAATGCTTGCCGGTTTATCTGATCTGACATCAGATCCCAGAGCGGAAGTCCGAAGTTGTGCACTTGAGGTGCTTTTTGATTTGTTGAATGAAAGAGGTCGGAAATTCTCCTCAGCATTTTGGGAGAACATTTTTCACCGCGTCCTTTTTCCCATTTTTGATCATGTAAGACATGGTGGAAAGGAGAACTCTGTTTCTTCTGGTGATGAATGGCTCCGGGAAACTAGTATTCACTCGCTTCAGTTGTTGTGCAATCTGTTTAACACATTCTACAAGGTATGAACAATATTCGTGTAGTTCATTTCAGATATGTTAACTCTGAAGATCGGGATGATATTGCATACACTGATACACCTAAGCTTTATTATCATTTTGATAGAGATGTTCATTTCTTCCAGTGTTTTATAAGTACTGAAAGCTTGTCCAATGCAATTGTTATGAAATTATGCAAGTAACTGAACATGTGTTAAAGAGTTATGTTAATAAGTTCTCACTTAACCCTCTTCTCTTGTAGAGCTTCATACATATGACCTAGAGCTAATTTTAAATGATGATGTTCTGCTCGCTTTCTATCATATTGCAAATCATACCATTAAAAATCTGACTCCCTCAAATCGCCCTTAATAAATTGGCAAATTTAGGCTTTGAAAAGAGTTGAATATTTTGAAACAAAATCGACACAGTCAGAAGTTGTAGAACGTGCTAATTATGGGATATTGTGACCTTTATGTTTTAGAAAACATTATATGGAGTTGGCCCTTGGATCATTTCCAGTGAACCAGCAAAACTGAGGGTACTAACTAAGGGAGACTAAATAGTCCCCTTTATATATCTATGCGTGTAAGTTATGCTTCAAAGGGACAGAAATAGTATCTTGTAAGCAGTTGACCTAGAAGTGAAGTCAGTTTAGTAAGTTATAACTTCGTTTTTGGTCATTATTATGTGCAGGAGGTCTGTTTTATGCTTCCACCACTACTTGGGTTGCTGTTAGATTGCGCTAAGAAGACCGATCAATCTGTAGTTTCAATATCTCTTGGTGCTTTGGTACATCTTATAGAAGTTGGAGGCCATCAATTCAGTGATAGTGACTGGGATACTTTGCTGAAAAGCATTAGGTACACGATTGATGGTTCTTCTTACTGAGTTACTTTAGTAATTTAATTTATTATCATGCCAATTTACCTTCTCTTATTTTGATTGGCAGAGATGCTTCATATGCAACCCAGCCAGTTGAGCTCCTCAACTCTATAGGTTTTGATAGCTCAAAGAGGAATGTGGTGTTAGATGGTGTTCCTTTAAGTCCTTCTGACAATGGGAACATGGACAATTCTGAAAGAACCTTTGGTCAGGCATCACCAAGTGCTGGTAACGATAGCCCTGGGAAATATACTGGTTCATCAACCATTCAGGACAATTACCAAGATATTGATTCACGGCCGCGCTTGGAGGAATCTGAAGGTTGGATTCATGTCTTCAATTCTTAGAGTTTGGATGCTTAATCTAGGTCTAAGTTTGTATATTTGTGTTATACTAGGATTAGTCCATCCTTATAAGTTTCTAATTAATAAATGCATTTAATAAACGATAAACCTTTTAAGCAGAATATTATTCTTGTAGGCCTGCCATCACCATCAGGAAAAGCTCAGAAACCCGCAGAAGCTCTTCAAAGAAGTCAAACATTAGGTCAAAGAATAATGGGAAACATGATGGACAACCTTTTACTCAGAAATCTAACTTCTAAATCAAAAAGCCCTCCTTCAGATGCTTTAACACCAGCTTCTCCTGTCAAGGTATTCGGTGATGGAGGAAAAATTATGTTCTCCAGTTAATTTTATTTGTGCTTTTTCTTCTTCATGGGAGTCAGAGTCTGAAGTTAAAGTGGAATCTTAAGTTCAGAAAATTTGTTAATCCCAGAAGTGATTAGCGATCTATTTGAGATTAACTGTTATTTTTCCTTTTTGGATAAGATTCTTATGATATTTTAGTTTCTCCTCATACGTCGTGTAAATTCTCTTGTAGATTCCTTATGTAACTGAACCTGATTCTAGTATTGAGGAAGATACACCACTATTGGCTACTGTTAGAGGCAAATGCATCACTCAGTTGCTCCTTCTAGGCGCAATTGATAGTATCCAGGTATATAATTTCTCTCTCTCTCTCTCTCCCTCTCTCATAAGAAAGCTGAAAAGAAGAAATAGTCCTGGCAAAATAAAATTGGTTTATCACTAATACTTTAAAATATGCAGAAAAAATACTGGAGCAAGTTGAAGGCCCCACAGAAGATTATTATAATGGACATTTTGCTATCTGTATTAGAGTTTGCCGCTTCATACAATTCATATACCAACCTTAGGATGCGTATGCACCATATTCCTGCTGAAAGGTAGGGAAGATGAACCTTTCTAGATTCTACTTGCATGGTATTTTTATTCTCAAACTTAGATCTGAATCCAACTCGAGATATGAATTGACTTGAGTCAGATTTCTGAATGTGTTTTTTTTTGTTTATACTCTCAAAATGAACACCAGTTTTTGTTATTAGATGCTTATGACTAAACAACTCATGGTTGCACAGGCCGCCATTGAATCTTCTTCGCCAGGAATTAGTAGGAACTTGCATTTATTTGGATATGTTGCAAAAGACAACTTCAAGACCTAACACCGACAATGAGAAAAAATTGGAGTCAAATGGCCCCTCTGGTGGTGATGTAACTCCAGTTGATAATTCGAGCTCTACTGAAGATTCAAATGGAGATGAGAAGTTGGAAGGTATAGCAGAACAGAAATTGGTTTCGTTCTGTGGACTGATACTGAAGGAGGCGTCGGACCTCCAGTCTGGCACAGGAGAAGCTGCTAATGTTGACACTCATAGAGTGCTCGAGTTGCGGTCCCCAATTATTGTTAAGGTATATCAAATAGACATGCAGCAACCAAATGTATATTATCATTTTATGGAAAAATGTTCTTGAATATTTTTCATGGCCAAACGATGTCGTTTTAAGAAGCTGGATAGCTGTTTCATACCCCCTCTGACAAACCCCACCTCATGTTATCTTGTTCGCTTTTTGTTATATTATCTGCCTTTCTATTGTTCGCTCTGATCATATTTCTCTTAGGCTGCTATATATATATATATATAAACCATATAGGCAAACTAATCTATGTGGACCTCCTCACACAGTAACGGGTGCGTTATCTATGTTGCTCCTCCTCACATACTTAATAAGCTGAATTTTCAGGTGCTCAATGGTATGTGTGTAATGAACCAGCAGATCTTCAGAAAGCATCTGAAGGAATTCTATCCATTGTTCACTAAGCTTGTATGCTGTGACCAGGTATTTCTCCACCTCCAAAATATTATTTATCCTTTATTTAATATATTTCTCTTTTTCATTTGTGGTTTTAATGTCTGTCTTGCCCCCCCCCCCCCCCCTTTCAGATGGACGTTCGTGGAGCCCTTGGTGATCTCTTCACAACACAATTGACTGTGCTCTTACCATAGTGAGTCTCTTCTGATAGAAAGCTTCCGTTTATCTTTGTTCGTATTGTTTTCCTTTTTGTCCATATATACGTAAACATAGAGAGAAACTTAGCTATACTATCACTATGCATTAATAATGGTCATTAAGTTCGAAATCTTGTTCCTTCGTGATTTCCAGGTTCAACACGGTATTTTTAGCGATGGAACAAAAAGGATTTCATGATTAAACAGAGCTCTGAAAGATAATGTCATTTAGTTTGTTTACCAGCATACTAGTCTCGTCTAGGAAAAAAGGAGAATGAAATCAAGAGCAGAATACCAAAACATTTGTTGGTGGAAACTCGGAACAAGAAAGAGCAATCGACAATTCTTACCCGATGAGGTACACGAGGAGGTCATGAACGAGTTCTCCAGATAGACTATGATCTTTCTCTTTTTTGCTTTCGAGCTCTTATTATTAGTACAACAATGTCAGTTCAAGTTTTGTTGTTAAACTTTGTTGTTCTCATGGGATTGATGAAAGATCACTAGGTGTTGTATTTCATCCTTCTGGTTTTAGGGTTAAATTTTTTTTTTTCCGAGTAGTTCGGAGCACATTTAATATTATAAGGTCTTGTTCCATCTTTTCATGACTCCTTGTTTACAGCTATTCTCTAGTCGACATTGGGGCCTTTGGCCAAATACCATCTAAGATCCACTCCTAACCATAAATCAATTCCAAATCCTATAACATTTTGGACATTCAGATTTGGTCTAATTGGTAATCTAGATTCTAGATGCACATCTTCCCATCTCTAGGCAACAATTTTTGGAACGCCCATACTAAACCCTTTATAAATACAAGACCACCTCTAAGAAACCTTGAGGTCTTTTGAGATCAAAATGAGTCCATCTCTCATCCATCACCGAAATTTTCTCATCTACCGGAAAAACTGAGAGCTCCATACAAGTTCTTCCACCTTTTAACATTTGGTCATCAGAAAACACCTTTTTGCAACAGGAAGTGGGTTATCTTCGATCACATGTCGGTTTGGTTTATTGATTTTGGTTCAAACATTTTCGTTTTAACATTGTAGTTTGCTTTGTTAATTTAGTGATCATTCATCTTCCTTTCGCTTTATGCTTCATATCTTTTACAAAAGATAAACATTCATGTAAATAAACTTTTTCAATTTCTTTTACAGATAGAGCAAGAGTGCATTCTTTGATCTTGTTTTTGTCTTTCTATCTCTAAAGAACCTATTTTCAGTATGAAAAGTTGTAAAGTTATGTGCAACTTAACTATTTCTGTATGCATTTCCGTGCAAGATCAAGTGAATAGAGCGTTTGATGGTACACATTATGAAGGATTTTCAATTATATTTTTTTGGACTTGTAGTATTGAAAGCATTTTCACATGTGCACGTAAAATTGATCTACATGGTCACACGAGTTGTATGGTTTTTGTTCTTTTTCGGGTCATGTCTTGGACTTGTTCGATGTGACACATCCTAACTACGTTTTATAAGATAGCTTACATATCACCCTAAGTAAAAACTTGTTTGCTCAACCCATTTTTGGATTTGCTCAACCCGTTTTGTTTCTTTTAGCATATTTCTATTTCTATACTTAAAGTTCAAAATGAGAATGAGATAGGATAGTCAACCATAAAGAGAGTGAATAAGTTAGAGGTGTAATCAGTTGGCTTACCATAACACCTTTTTTGTTAACAACATATTTAAGGAAATGTTTCGATTTTACAATCATTGTTGTACCCATATTTGGGAATGTCGTCTTTGTTTAGTAGTCTGGTCTTCGATTTTTCAATGAATAGAGATATATTGAATGTGTGAAGTTTGAGATTTGTATTCGTTAACCCTTATATTGCTAACCACAGTCGAGAATGTTCTCGGATTGAATAATTTTTTCATGTTTATTATGAAGGATTATGGAAAGTTAATGTATATATGACCCTTCCAAGAGGAAACAAAAATGGAGTAACAATAATAATAGGAAAAAGAAATCAATAATTGTTATCAATGATCATGTTTATTTCCAGCACCTGATTCTTGGTAAACCCCACTATGCCCTATATGCAAAATTGCAAATTACAGTAACAAAAAAAAAATGAAGAAATGCTCTACTCGATTATGAAATTTCGGTTTTCATACTTGTTTATGTTTTTGATGGTGTTATTACCATAATATGCTATTTGAATGACTGTTTTGTGGATTCTTTCGACGAATTTTAACGACGAGTTGAAGAAGAAGACCGTCATAAGTTCGTAGTACTTGATGAATCACCTCCAATATGATGTACTGCTGCGGCTCTTTGAACTCTCATATCCAGATTGGACAAACATTCGATCATCTCATCACCTCCTGCATTAATGCGAATACTACATTTTCTCGATTAGTTAGGGATGAAAAGTGGAAGGAAAGGATGAAGGTGAGGTCTACTCTGGATAATGGTGTGTGTTGTGCTTTCTAAATGATAGAAAAGAAGTTACCTGGTGTCTTGGGGATATATTGCTGTGACTGTTCTCGATAGATGAACGATAACCTCCTGATGTATGGTAGCCTCCTCCGGTGCTACCGAACATTAAGCTATGCATATTGTCTTCTGCAAGTTCTCTCAATCTGTTCAGCTCAGGTAAGACAACCTTCCCGAGATCTGGCCGATCTTTTCTCCTTAACTCAGCACATTGAAGTGCAATTTTGGCAAAAACTAATGCCTCTTCAACGGGCCAATCAGTCACGGCAGGGTCCAATATCTGAGCAAACTGTCCCTTCTCAATGGCCCGTTCGACATGGTGAGTTAGGCCCATTGGTGGCCTCCCTGTTATTATTTGCAGAAGCATAATACCTAAGGAGTAGACATCAGATTTAATACCAAGCATTCCTGTCTGTTGGTATTCCGGATCGATATAGCAAAATGTTCCAGCAGTAGATGTCATTCGGTATTGAGTCACAGTATCAGCCACGGTTGGAGGGACTAGTCGAGCCAACCCTACATCACTAATCTTGCTTACATAGTTTCGGTCTAGCAAAATGTTGCCTGGTTTAAGATCGCGATGTACTAGAGGCTCCGGTTTGGTCTGGTGTAGGAAG
This sequence comes from Eschscholzia californica, assembly GCF_041429995.1. Classification (NCBI taxonomy): domain Eukaryota; kingdom Viridiplantae; phylum Streptophyta; class Magnoliopsida; order Ranunculales; family Papaveraceae; genus Eschscholzia; species Eschscholzia californica. The sequence continues at coordinate 48,404,805 of NW_028238472.1, forward strand.
AGCAAGCTCGTCGCAATCTCTGCTGAAATTCTGAACCTTAGTTGCCAAGAGAGAATCGGTTTATTATCCCTTTGGAAGAGACAGTCATCTAAGCTCCCATTAGCCATGTATTCGTATACTAGACAACCGTACTCTGGGCAGGCACCTAGAAGGAGAACCATGTTGGGATGCCGAATACAGCTCAGTACTTCAATCTGTACATAATGTAGTTTTGTGAAGAATGATAGTTCGTTAGAAATTCATTTTGAAGGAAAAATTTTAGCGGGTAGGTTTTGTTTATCGGTCCAAGATTACCTCCTGTTGAAACTGTGACCTTCCTTGAGCTGCATCTGCTCGTAACACTTTAATGGCAACTTCTGTATGATCTAGATGGCATTTATATACTGGCCCATAACCTCCTTCTCCAATCTTCCGAGATTCAGCAAAACAATCTGTTGCTTCTTCAATCTCCTCAATCGTGTATCTCCTGTACCTCACACTTGAATGTGCTAGTGTACTATATCCCGTTTTCTCCTCTGTTTCTTTCAAAGCCTTTGTTTCTGCAGTCAGTCTCTTCTGCGCTTCTAGCTCTGCTATCCTCTTTGCTGCTTCAGTCGCCTCTATGGCTACCTTGTATTTGGCTCTTTCCTTTTGTGCAAGTGCTACAGCAGCTTCTTCAGACAGTCTTGCCTCTTGTAATTTTTTCTCTTCCTCCATTTTCCACCGACTAAGCTCCATTGCCTGTGTAAACGCCAAATTCAAGTTGTAACAAACAAATTCTTTTAAGGGAAGGAACGGAGAGAACTTTCTTTGGTCAAATAGGATCTCTATGCTTCAACTCCCTATGTAACGTTTGCACAGTTTGTATAGGGAGCTCAAACTAAAAGACATCGATATGTCTTTTTGCCCAAGACCAACAGGGAATTGGGTTTCCGCCCCAATTTCCTGCTTTTGTGTACCTAAAAACTGCGAACAAATATTTTGTGGCTGCCTGCTGATAGTAAGTGATATAGTGCTAGTACCTTCTGCTTTGCAGTCAGTGCTTCTTTGCATGCCGTACTATACATGTCCATTGTTTGCTTAAGCTCCAATTTTAATCTCCTCATCTCTGCCTCAACATCATCCTACGAATTTCAACAATCAATCAATAGATAGAAATTCATGGAGTCATTTGCCTCTGTATTGCAGAAAGAAAAACATTCAACTTCAACCTCATTCTGAATTCGCTTACCATGTTCGATGAGGATGATGACAACCTGCTGCTGTCTTGTGACACCATAGAGAAATCACTCATATACTGGGCATCTGCAGTCTTGAGGCCTGATCTCGTTGACTCAAAGCTCCTTCTACTTTCTATGTCAGAGCTGTTTGATAATCTTGGTGGAGTTCGTCCTGATGAATCAAAACTATCATACAGCGAAGGGAACATTCTATCAGTACTGGGCCTCCCAGAGCTGACAAATGATATATCAGTATCTGGAACTGAAAGTTCCCCATATGATCTATTGTTGTATCCCCTCCCACCTATCCTGCTGAATGGTGATCTGTTTCGAATTATCAAGATTAGATTGCTGTCTAAACAACTATGGAGCTTCTTCTATAAATAAGTCAGCTACTACTTGAAATTATGACTTACTTGATCGGTTCCATATCTTCCTGGAAGCTACGTTTCTCAATTGGTGATGTTGTGCCAGCTGCAGATGAAAATTCAGATAATTTGTTAATTCATTAAAGGAAGTCAGTACGGAAAGATATGTCATTCGTAAGAGACAAACATTTTGGATTACTATTGCGAGGGACACGATTTTCGGTCATCTCAGGTCTCGAGATCTCTTGGTTCTGCACTTGAGGTCGAGCACGGGGCACACTTGGAGCGGCTCTTGTGGCAGTTCTAACAGATGAGACCTTTCCTTTGGAGATAACATAGACAGTACAGAAATCTGGAGCTGTTTTTGAGACGTTTGTCGGAACATCTGCATGCTTAAATGTTCTGTCAAACATAATATATAAAATCATTAAGTTTCCGTAGAAAATATTAAGTATGATTTCGCTAAACGTGGAGCATTTAGAATTTTAGAATGTTCCAATTATAAATCATGCATGACCCATATAAATCACCAAGGTGTCAGCATATATAAGACACAACTGCATCTACTGAACGTGGAGCATTCAGAAAAATCTAGTACATAAAGATGAACTCGGGGGTTCAGTGTGGGGTTGGCTCGGGCTACCCTGATCCTGACCCAATTCACGACCTACTCTGGTCGATCAACCTATCCGAACAAGTTAGGCGAAAATACAACAATAAATTTAACATCTTCAATCTTGGAAGCAATTAGTCTTACAACATTCTCTCTGGTTGTGACTATGATAAAGCACGGAGTACTTCACCTGAGAAAAGAATTCCTTGATGCAGCGCCAAGTACCAAGGCATCGATCCCCGAGTGGGCAACATACTCTGTTAAAGATTTTGCTATATCCACATCTTCAAGTACAACATCCTGACATTTAATCTTCACCCATATGAAAGAAAAGTGTATGTAAGTCAGATTTTCTGTCTTTTCCTTCTAATTTTGTCTACTGAAAGCAGAATTCTTTCTGTAAAAGAAAAGTTAACAACTACACAAAGGTTGAGTCCTTACATCTTTTCGCGAACAAAAGCAACGAAATGGAAGAAAAATTTCCTTGTATATATCATTTTGTTGTTTAAATGGTGATGTAATGGTATCATCTGATCCTGCAAAGACAAGATATATAGAACATGATATCATGGGTATAGTATTACAGATTATTATGACCTAAAAAAGAGAGACTTACGAGGAATAGGAGCAGAGGAAAGTTTAGTTTTGACATGGATTAAAGTAACTGTGGAACCCTTGATGAGAAGATGTTCAATAGCCCATTTGAGAGCATATTGACTGCTTTTATCTTTATCTACTGCTACTGCTATTGATCCATTTCCTTCTCTTTTCTCTTCATCTACTTTTGGCATCCACATCTATCTCCGATGACGATTCCCGACCACGACAACGACGATTGATTATGTCTATCTATCTATATATATATATAGAGAGAGATTGAAGATTCAATATGAATATTAAAGTTTAACAGATCTGTGTTCTTCTCGATGATTCTGTTTCTTCTCTCTCTCTCTCTCTACTTGTTCTTCTTCGTCTTCTTGGTAGGGAGAAAGATTAACAAATTTTCTCCCCCTCTCATTTTGTGTTTTTCTCTCTCTCTCTATTGATCTTTCTCTCTCTAAGTTTCTAACTATATTTAGGTTTTCTATTTTCTTTCTTTCATAACTGAATCAACCAAGAGACGTACACACGTTTTCTCTCACTACCGATCAAACTCCCGGGTATTTTCTCTCTCTCTCTCTCTTCTCAATACCTAATTTTCGCGCTATAATCCTATTTGGTAGAAAAAATGGGTGCCAATGGCTTGATGAGACAAATTTTGCAAACAACCTCATCAATTTATCTTTTTTTCTTTTTGAGAAATTCACTACGGTCTATGTTAGTCAGTCGTTACGAAGCATTGATGCATTATAAAAATGTGATGGGCACGATAACCGCCTAATTTAAACCATAATGAAAGAGGCCAAAGCTCGACAACATGAAAGAAACCTAAAACCCTATAAATCTTTATATATACGCAAGTTTGATTAGACTTATAATAAGGAAATGGGTGCCAATGGCTTGATGAGACAAATTTTGCAAACAACCTCGCTATCACCTCATCAATTTATCTTTTTTTCTTTTTGAGAAATTCACTACGGTCTATGTTAGTCAGTCGTTACGAAGTATTGATGCATTATAAAAATGTGATGGGCACGATAACCACCTAATTTAAACCATAATGAAAGAGGCCAAAGCTCGACAACATGAAAGAGACCTAAATCCCTATAAATCTTTATATATACGCAAGTTTGATTAGACTTATAATAAGGAAATAACCGTCTAATTTAAATCATAATGAAAGAGACTTAAAGCCCAACAACATGAAAGAGGCCTAAAGCCCTATAAATCTTTATATATACACAAGTTTGATTAGACTTGTAATAAGGAAATTACATAATGGAGTGCATAAAAACATTAGACAAACGAAAAAACTAAAATGAAAAGCTCGCAACAACCCACAATTACTCAATTCTAGAATTGATGCAGTTTACACACCTTTATGATAAATGACTGTGGGGACCTCCTTAGAAGGTTTGACCACGGTCGAACCCCGACAATTGTAGGTGCCCCCCGTTCGGACTGACCAGTCCGAGTCCGAGAGCATGGTCTCGCACTGGCCCAGTCCGAAAAGACTCGGACTGTTCAGCCCGATAGGACCTTCGGACTTGGCCAAATCCGGATCCCTATTTTGGACTTCGGACTGACTAGTTCGGTGGACGACCATGGTCGATTTTCCCAAATCTCACAAAATTCTAGGATTTCTTTTTTGTTGATTCTTCCATCTAGGACTTTTTCATCTCCAAATCTAGGGTTGTATTTTTCATCCATCTAAGGTTTCTTCATCCTCTCAACAAAACAAAACCTAAAGATTAATGGTTTTTGTTGGTTTAACGTTTGATTAATTTTGAGATTGGAAAATTGAAAGAGAAAGTAGAGAGAGAAAAAACGGTAACAAACAAGAGAAGAAGAAGAATAATTGAGTAAAAGCTAAAATGAAAAGCTCGCATCAACCCACTATATACGCAAGTTTGATTAGACGTTTATTCCTGTTTTAAAATACAACCTTGTATTTGGTTTGAAAAATAGATGTTAATGGAAAAGAATAGTGATATCAAAAGAATAAGAGATTAAAGAATCACTGAGTCGAGTAATCTTTGTCCTTAAGACAATTTAGACTCTGTAACTTGGACCAACAGACTAGGTGTTTGTCTCCCATAATAAAACGTTAGTTTATAGAGGCTCAATGGCATGTCTATTTTTCGATAGTTTATTGAACTGTGAGTTAGCAATACAAACTTCTGGCGAACTAAGTGATTGCGGAACTCTAATGCTTCTGCTACGAATGCTACAATGTTGTTATTTTTTATTTGGGGAACTAGTTTGGTACATATAGGAAGTGAACAGACACAAGTCATATTACTGTGTCTGTCTCCAACGACCACACTATCTCCACTGTTTGATCTCCAACAACCTTATGTGAGTAGACGTCCTTTATTTGGACCGCTAGATTCTAATCGCCCCAATTGTCTGACCATCATATTTGTTTTATTCGATCTCCATCTATCCACCATCGTATTAGATCTCAACTCTGAAAAGATAAGTGTTCCAATCGAACCTCGCGAGTTGTGACACTAAAGCGCCCACATTGTGCAGTGTTGTGGGTTTCTTAAGTCACTACCCCAATATATATGGACAAGCTATTATTAGTAGACGAAAGAGAAGCTACAGAGGCGTTTCATGCAGTTTAATGGATCATGGCCAGCAATTACAGGAAGGTGGTTATTAAAGGTCACAATTGAATGTGACTCAAAGAGGATATTGATAGAATGAATGTGAAGATTTTAAACTTCCACTACACAACAAATCATATTTCGGAAAGCATGAGATCTTTCAAATCTTCTTTTGCTAATATCTCTTTTCTTCAGGTAAATAGACTACGAAACGAAGTAGCGGATGTTCTAGCTAAGAAAGCTACTCTGTATGGCGATGAACTTCTTTGGCAGAATCTTATTCCCAGTTTCACGAGACACTTTCGTAAGATACTGACTCCGTGAATGAATGATTGTCTTTTCAGGGAAAAAAACATCGATAACCACCAACACAATAACAACATTGTTGTATCATACAAATCTTACACGTGACAAAAAAATCATATCATATACGTCGTAGATACGTAATCATCCTAGTAATAATAACCTCAACTGAATAGGAATATTTTGGTATCCCATGTAACCGATGCCGTGAATAATTGTCAAATAGCTAGTAATCATCTTCCCGAGGTTTTGTTTAAAGTTTTTTATTTTTATTTTTGGGTAACAATCTAAAAAAACGTTGCTAAAAACCTTCTACCTTTTTAGTGAAATAGGAGGTAAACGAGCCTATCTCGTTTTTGGTCTATTTTTTCTTTGAAAACTCGTTTCCCGTTTTCCGTCAATTAAAATGAAACACCAAATACCCGCGACGGACTTATAAAAAGGTCTTGAGTCTTAATTGTTTCTTTTACTTTCTCTCACTAAAAATTCTCTCTCTATCTAAATATTATTATTATTTTTAATCTAACCTCGAGATTATCAGCCCCCAAAAAATCCCCAATTGAGTTTGAGATTGACGTGTTTTCTTCAACTCTGATTTGTCATCCCCCGATTCGAATTCGTTGATACTACTAATTTAATCGCAGCTCCGATCGGGTAATTACAGCTTCAATTTGCTCTAGTTAATCTGGTTTTCAGGTTCGTTTCATTTTATTTAATGGTTCGATTATTAGGGTTTCAGTTTTACTCACCCAATTTTGAAATTTCTCTATTTTGTTTACTCAAATTAAGTAAATGCCTTTTATGTTTGATTAACTATTTTGGGGTTTTTTTTTTTTTTTTTTGTTTTAGATTCAGTCAGACAGTTCTGAAATAAGTTTTTATTTTTCTTTGCTGTTTTTTGTTTCAGTGATTAATTTATCAGACTTCAAGTGTTGGTTAAGTGTGTATTACTTGAGGAAGATAATTGTTTAATAGTTGGTGGGAAGGAGATCACTGTGCTCTGTCTTGGTTTGGCAAAGGTAAATCAATGCCCTATTTTTGTAACATTATAATCTTCGATTTTGTGTTTGTTGAATAGCAGAATTTGTTGTTACTTACCATCATTTTGAGATCATATTTCTTCCTCAGTTGTCATTGTTTCGGTACTTGTTTAGGACCAAATGTCATTATTATTGACTAGTTCAACTATTGCCCTCTCTTAACAAAAAAAAAAAAAAATCTATTGCCCTGATTCCTTGTTATTGATTTAGACCCACTTATCTAATTGATCGAGAATGCAATGACGAGAATGCATTATTTGTAGAAATATTGTGAGTCTGTGACCAAGGTCACAAGTTGAATACTAAGGTTAATCTGGCTAGTCTTTCTTAGACATGGCTTCAAATTCTACCGTCTAGTTCACTTCCTGATCTTCTTAAATGTGCTTAAGGATTTACTTATGCCACGTTGAATTCATTAAATTTTGCTGCGTTTTTCTTCAGATAGTTGGATATGTAATGGAGCACAATGGGACTTTAGCGAAGAGTTTCCTTTGCATCATAGATTTTGGTCATTGAGGTCTCAATGGTGGAATTGCCAAACCCTGTCTCTACCTCTTTAAAGTGTAGCATACAAAGTAAAAATGCAAGCTCAGACCTATATGTCAGGACAGATTTCAGGGCAAGTTCCCAACCAAGCAAGCTCTCAATTACTGGGTGTATCTGCTCATAGTGGTGGTTCTCTAGCTCCCCAGATGCAAAATCTGGGAGGTCTCCGTAGTAACTCCGACATGGATCAGGAGTATCAGATGAAACACCAATTTATTCGGCAGAAAATGTAAGGTTTAACTAATATTTACATTGGTCATTTTTAAGGTTTCTAATTATTAATGTGAGTTTTGCATCCTTGCGATGCATGCTTGTAAGTTGTAACTATAGTCCACTCGTTGGTCGATTGAACAAATAAATTATTTGATGCAGGGAGATTTTCAGAAGATTTTCTGAAAATCTTATATATCATCAAATAGGTTATTTTAGTAGTTTCCTATTTTTTTAGTAGAGAATTGTTAATTTTAGTAATTTTATATTTTTAGGAAACCTTCTAGGTTTCAGATTCTAGTATTTTATTTATTTAGAAGTTGTTATTAGTATATGATTAGGTTTAGGAAACTAGTATTTTATTTATTAGAAATTGTTAATTAGAGTCTGTTTAGGTTTAGGAAAACTCTAATGTCTATATAAAGGGGATTCAGTAGTTGTTTTATTCATTCAATTCAATCAATAAAATTTCAGTATTTTAGTATTACTTCTTATACTTTCGGTTCTATAGTCTTTAGACGGAGTTCTAAGACTTTTTCTGAGTTTTAAAAGTTTTAGACGGAGTTCTAATTCTTTTCCGGAGATTTCCGCTGCGTCAGTTGGCATCAAGAGCGAGGATTTGCCTGGTTCGATATCATCTACGCGAAGATCACTTTAGAACACATCGATGGATTTGCCAAAGATGCATCTAAAGTTGGTTTAAAAAAAAAAAAAAGAATCAGATTATTATTAGTATTCTCTATTTTGTTATCAATCACTCAATATGGAGAATTACTATCATGGTAACAGTTTTTCAGTTCAAGTGTACCCACGTAGAGAGTATAATGAGTATAAGATCAACGAAGAAATACCAATTTTCGACGGGTATTCAACTATTGAAGAGTTTTTCGATTGGCTAGATAAGGTCGAACGACATGTCACTAATAAGTGTGCTACTATTCTCAATGAGCAGGTAGTTAAAATCATTGTTTATAGACTTAGAGGTAGTGCTGCAGATTGGTGGGATCAATTACAACTTCTAAGGAAGAGACAAGGAAGGGCTCCAATTCAGAGTTGGCCGTCTATGAAAGAGAACTTGAAGGAGTGGTTCTTACCTCCTGATTATCAACAACACTTGTTAAGGATATACCAAAACTGTAGACAAGGGTTGCGTTCAGTGAGTGCGTACTATGAGGAGTTTTCAAAATTGGCTCAAAGAAACAATATGGAGAGCATTATAGAATATGAAGATGTTGTAGCAAATCGATTTTTAAGCGGATTAAAATTTAGTTTGCGAGAAAAAGTGGGGATAGCTACAGTATGGACTATTCAGGAGGCGTACAACTTAGCCCTAAAAATTGAAGCTCAGGAACGGGAATATAGGAAGTTTGGATTTCGGAGGGAAGAACAACCTCACTTAAACATTAAAAAGGTAAAAATAGCTCCCGTAGAGAATGTTGAACCACCACAAATTGTGAGCACAGAAAATTCAAGTAATATTACTCACGAATCAAAATCTAACATTATTGTGTTCACGGATAAGTCTCCTACTATCAATTTACACGATGAAGGATTTGTTTCTGAAGAAGTTGGTCAGAAAATTGAGTCAATTGAAGTCGTTCAAGACGTTGTTCAAGAAATTGAGTCAGTTGTTAACAAAATTGAGTTAAAAGAAGTTGTTCAGGAAATTGAGACAAAGAACGTTGTTCAGGAAATTGAAGTGGTTCAGAAAATTGAATCAAAGGAAGTTGATTCAAAAGAAGAACTTCGCAAGTTAGACTTTGATCCAATTAAAATTCCTTCATACGAAGATCCATTCTCAGAATTATGCGAATCTCAAATTGTTTCAAATGGATTGACAAGTAATTTTATTCGAAAGTCTTCATCGAAGTTCATAATTTTCAATCACTATACTCATGATCTGTACAAGTTTATTTTTGGGCTGAAAAGTGAGTTTGGGTCAAATTACAAATATGGACCGAAAATATTCTATGTCATAATAAAATCGTCAGTCAAATCTGAAAGTTTGGTAATTCCTATGCATAGTTCACGAGAAGGATATATCAAGGGAGTATCAATCAAGATAACATTCAAGTCAATCAATAAACTCGAGGCGAGTTTCTTTGAAGTGGAGGAGACTGATGCAGGGAGATTTTCAGAAGATTTTCTGAAAATCTTATATATCATCAAATAGGTTATTTTAGTAGTTTCCTATTTTTTTAGTAGAGAATTGTTAATTTTAGTAATTTTATATTTTTAGGAAACCTTCTAGGTTTCAGATTCTAGTATTTTATTTATTTAGAAGTTGTTATTAGTATATGATTAGGTTTAGGAAACTAGTATTTTATTTATTAGAAATTGTTAATTAGAGTCTGTTTAGGTTTAGGAAAACTCTAATGTCTATATAAAGGGGATTCAGTAGTTGTTTTATTCATTCAATTCAATCAATAAAATTTCAGTATTTTAGTATTACTTCTTATACTTTCGGTTCTATAGTCTTTAGACGGAGTTCTAAGACTTTTTCTGAGTTTTAAAAGTTTTAGACGGAGTTCTAATTCTTTTCCGGAGATTTCCGCTGCGTCATTATTATTTTTGGCAACTTGGTTTTGCTCGGAGTAGTAGCAAAATCTTGTGAAATCTAACCAAAACTTGCTGCTAAGTCTAGGCTACCTAATTAATAGGTTAGTGAGATTCCAATTTCATAGAACTCGTAACTGCATGAATTATATGCTATTTAATCTGTCTCGGCCGAGAATCTCGTGTCTCGGCTGGGTCTCGGACCCCTTACGAGACGAGACTTGGCCAAACTACCGAGTTAGGATTTGATTGAGTTTCTCGTCCATCTCGTCCGATCCAAACCGAGACAAACCTACTTGACTCGGCCGAACAACAACTTTAAATATTTTTGGACTTCTTTTTAGAAGTTATAAATCCTAATTGCACACTAACAATTTATTACCTTCTTAACTACTTATTCTATTCCCAATCAATCTGAGATAATCAGCAATAATATAGTATAGATATTTTAGGTCTTTTGCCTTATAAAAACTTTGAAAGTTTACAAAAGGTTTAGAAAGTTAGATACTACTCTAAAGTAGTACAAACTAAGATTAAGAACTACGAAGAAGTGAAGAACACAAGAAGATTCAAATAAAAGAAGGTGATTCCACAAATCGGATGAAAGAAGAATCGAAGGTTATATTTTAGGTCTTGGTGCGGGAACATATTGTACCTGCTGTCTCGGCCAAGTTTCTCGTCATGACTCGGTCTCGGCCTTCCGCCTGACCGAGATTGAGACATAGATTATATGAGAAAATGGCATGTCTACAAGGATTTGCTTGGAACTTAAACTAACTTGAGCAGTAATTAACAAACTAGCAATGTGAACACTCAAATTCTTAGGGTATTAACTAGTAAGGATTATGCAAAAGTAAATTAAAGGGAATAAGATGTTCAAAGATACGAGAAGAAAAGCCTAGGATGTCGGAGTCCGCCAGTAACATTGATAATTTTAATTTAAAGTCAATGATCAATTACTCTATTGGCGACTCCTTTCCAAAGCTAACAACTTGATTTACGTGGCCGTATTTCTTTTGTTTGGAAGTTTTGGTTTCACAAACCAAATCAAATTAATAACTTGCGTGCCCCTTCCAAAGCTGGGCATTCACAAATTGGCCACTCCTTTTTTGCTGAATTGCTGAGATGTCATGGTGACACCATGATGGACTTATATTACTGAACCCAATGTTTAAAACACATTCAAGGCGTACACCTTAAGGTGCACCTTGAGGGGTGGCGGTCACCTGATGCCTCAAGGTGTACGCATTTGGACCCGAGAATAGTGTGCATCTGAAGTCACCTATTATTTTCGAATTGCTGGACAACATAAAAATATTAAAATTTTTATTGAACACTTAAGACTTTAAATTATGGTAGTAAAGTAGAAAAACTATTTTATGTTTTTAAAGAATTGATGTCGTATTCCTTAGGAATTTTTTTTTACGCCTCGAGGCACCGCCTCGCCTTGTGAGGGTGTATTGCCTTGAGGTGTAAAAACGTATTTTAAAACATCGACTGAACCCAGTCACCTGCATAAAAGAATATGGGTTTCTCCTGCTTTACTTTACTTCGCATATCATCATATCCTCCAGCATTTTTGGGTGTTCCATGCAAAACTCATTTAAAGCAACTAATTTAATACGAATTTAAAAGTTAACGTACAAAGGTTAGAGACCAAGATGTAGTACTTGCTTACTCATCACTTGGCTAGGCTACTGCATTTGGATTTGAAATATACTGATGTGCTCTTCAGAATTGTTTATCACTCTGTCCATCGTTATATAGAATGTCACATGGAGGACATCATAGATAGCACTAATGACATACACTTGGTTTTGGCTAAGTCCATTTTTCTAGCCATTGAATTATTTTTCTGGGATCATCGTTTTTTATTCCTTGAAATGCTATATCTTCTAAAACCTGTCACATAGTGAATTTTGTAATGATTGATATCAATTTATTTGTTTCATTTATTAATTTCAATTACTGTTCAACTCTTTCAAGTTACCGTCTTTTCCAACAACGGCAACCTAATCCAGAAATGATTCCAAGGATCAAAGATACGGTAACCCGCGTGGAGCAACTTCTATACAGAAATGCTGGCTCAAAGGTTTGAATGTTTCATGCGTCAATTCCTTGTCTCTATGTAAACCATCTATATTGCAAACTTTTCCTTGATGACTTTTAGAAGTTTTTTAAAGAGCATGCAGCTTGGAAGAAATATATCTTGTTAAAATCACTTGCTTTTGGCTCACTAAGGCTAACTTGTTTAGGATTGTTCGTATATTTTTCACTTGATAATAGGCCCATGACTCTCAGTCTTCTGTTTCACCAATATGGATATGTTTAAAATTGTTTTCTTATTAAACGATGACTTTTACGATGTTGTTAATTTATTTTCACTATAGGAGGAGTACGTGAACATGGAAACATTTGAGCAGCGATTTCTTACTGTGATCAGATATTTGCAAAGTGTAAACCAGAGCCAAAAGTTAGCTCGCCCTACTTCTTCTTCCTCACCAGTTGGTACAATGATACCAACCCCTGGTATGGGAAACACTGGGAACTTTAACTCAACAATTCCATCTTCTGCGTCCGATCCAATGATTGTGTCAGCTGGTGTCAATAACGTACACCATAATACTGCCAAAACTGGCCAAATATTGCCAACCACCAACAGTTCTAGTGGTTCAATGCATGGTAGCTCCTTCAAGACGTCTAATGGTAATTTAAACAATATGTAATTCTGATAGCTCAATTCATCAGTTCAGGGTAATAAAATTTCGTTTTGCAGGATCCTTAACTAATGGCTATGAACAATCACTTGGTGGTACGTCCTTTGGATCTGGTGGGACCAACATGATTCAGTCAGTGATGGCACCAAGAATTCCAGGTCAGATGGTTCCTACTCCAGGAATGAGCAACACCCAGTCTTCCATTAATTCAGAAACTTCTAATAGTGGACGTGGATTTTCTGGAGTTGAATCAGCAATGATATCACAAGTAAGACGTTCAAATCAAATTGGTAGTCAAAACCGCCGCATGTTGCAAAACCTTGGAGGTCAAGCAAGCACTGTAACAGCATCTAACTTGCAGCAAAAGGATCCTCCTTACGGTTTTCCAAATGGGACTTTAAATGGTGGGTTAGGTTTGATTGGCGGTAACATGATGATGAGTGGTCCTGCATCATCTGATAGCTATCTGACTGGGTCAGCCTATGGGAACTCGCCGATGTCTGTACCTCAACGCGGCGATCAGCAACAACAGCTAATGCCGAGTAAGCTCACTCTTTTTCTCAGTCTCTTGTTTCAAAGCATCTGTTTGAAGTACTTTAGTTCCCATATAAACTGAAGAGATTTTCTTTTTCTTTAATCATCTGTAATACAGCGATATCCCAACAAATGATGCCGCTAAAAAGTGATGGATATAGTATGAACTCTGATGATTTGTCTGGATCAAGGAACTTATATCGTACTGTAACGTCTATTAGATCTTCAGTGGATAACCAAAACATGAATCCTGTGAGCATGCAGTCAAATACAAATACTAACTCCTTGATGATTAATCAAGCTAATTTGCACGCAGCGAAGCAGAATGCTGATGGAAAGCCTCAAATGCTTGATCATTCATGTAAGACGAGTTCCCAATCACCCCATGATCAACAATATCTTTCAAATTTTCAGCAGCACACATTTCACCAGAACCATAATCTTCAGCAACAACTATTTGTTCAAAACCAGCAAAAGCAGCAAAGTAATCATCATAATCAACTTTTGTTAGAAAATGATTCTTCAAGACAATCCCAACTAGCTCCTCATTTAGGAAGTCAAGTAGTGCCTGAGCATGTAATGGAGTTTCGCAATGAAGTCCTGCACTCTGAAGATGCTGAACAATTTGAACTCTCTGAGCTACAACATCAGAACAGGGTTGCTGAAGAACATCATAGAAGTACTCAAATGCCAAGTCACCAATTCGGAGCGAATAATTTTCCCGTTTCATTTCCATCACAGACCTCTCAGCATATTCACCAGATGCTCCAACCTCAAGATCTGGCTGCGGAGCCTCAAAATATTTTTGCTTGCTTCGGTGGTGAATCACAACCACAAGGCCAGTGTCATCCTCAGCTGCAAGAAAAGTTTATCACAGTAGAGCAGTCATCAAACGAGCAGCATATCCAAAACGGGGTTTGCCAACAAATATCAGAACAAGATGCAGTGGAGCAGCCACATTTATCTTCAGAAGGATCTATTGCGAGCCAAACTGCACTTCCAAGCAACACCTTGATGCCCCAAGCATCAACCGTTGCAGCAGGTGCCTGTAACAGCACAAACCCTGAGAAGCAGTTTCTTGACCAACGAAGGTGGCTTTTGTTCTTGTATCATGCTCGTAACTGTTCAGCTCCTGAAGGAAAATGTGCAGTACGTAATTGTACTATTGCACAGAAGTTGTTAAAGCACATGTCAAGGTGCAATATAGATCAATGCCCACATCAGCGCTGCCATTCTACCAGGAGATTGATTCAGCATTTTAGGAGTTGTCGGGATCTAAATTGTCCGCTCTGTATTCCGCTCCGTAGATATATTGAGGAACATCGTAAAGCACGCACTCTTGCTCTCTCTGACACTGGTCCAACAAATTCCATGAACGGAATGCGGAAATCCCTTAATGCCGGAGATGGTGGTAGGTTAACAGCAAAGGCTAGTATTTCAATTGCTGAAACTTCAGAAGATTTACAGCCTTCATTGAAACGCATGAAGATGGATCATCCATCTCATTCTCTTGGTCCCAGTGTTGAATGTTCTCCTATGCAAAGAGCTGCTATAGACCAAAGTTTAGTAACCCATGATGAACAACCCAACATATCTCAACATTCTGATATGCAAATGGCTTCCATATCAAAGTTTATGGAGGACAAGAATGAACACTCTGCAACTGGTAGTAGTACGGATGTCAATGATGTCAAGACAGATGAATCTGTTGATATTGACATAAAAAGGCCTGTGGATGGACCTATTATTTCCAGTGAGCCTGTTAATCTTTGTAAGCAAGAAAGCATGAACGCTGAGGAAAGATTTGATCAGAGTAAGCAAGAAAGTGCTTCAGTACCTGAGGAAAATGCAGCAGGAAAATCTGGCAAGCCAAAAGTGAAGGGTGTTTCTTTGATGGAACTTTTCACTCCTGAGCAGATAAGAGAGCATATTGTGGGTCTCAGGCAGTGGGTTGGTCAGGTCAGGACATATTTGTACTTCCTTATACTTGCATCAAGTACATTTCCTATATATCTAAATCGTCTCATGTACACCATAGATGCAGTATATAGCTATAATTATTTAGTGGCAGAATACCTCCTCTAAAATTGAGCATGATCGAGGTTTCCATTTGGGAGATCATGATGTGCATTGACTACCTTGATAAACCAGTAGACCTAGCAGACGCAATTGAAAGGAAATTGTTCATTGGTTGAGAAACAGTTTCTTAAGAATGGATGCAAAACAAATTAGAACTAAACTGGTTACTGGAAGAAAGTTTTTTGGGTTGGTGATGCAGGAAAAAAAAGGAGGGAAAAGGTGGATATATTGTGAAACTAAACACCATTAAGGTTTTATTTTGATATCAAAGGCATTGAAAGATAAGAAAATGTCAAGGTATAGAAAGATAAAGTACTAATGTTGCACCAATAGGGGTTTGGACTCCTAGAAACCTGACACCTGGGCAAAAAAACTTGAAAATAGGTAAACTGCTAATATGTTAGAATCATTACACGTAAGTAGTAATCACCGGTAGTGACTTTCGGCATCAGAACTAGGGCAAGTTTGCATAACACAAACTTAAGAGTTGGAATAGTGGCTCAAACTTTTCTGTAAATTTGTTCATCTCCCTTAGTTCAGATGATACCCGTATCCTGTAGACTAGATGAACTTCCATAACTTAATGAGACAAGAACTAACTCCTTGACTTCACAAAACATTAAACCCATCTGAGAATTTTGCATAACTTTCCAAGTCCACAATGAAATGACTCACATATTCCATCACTTTTTAGAACTCTTGACTGTGGATCTTAACCACCCTATGAACTCAATGCCTCAGAACTGTAGCTAAACATTGTAGAATACTAATGCCCCTATCTATGATTGGCCTTCATTATGTAAACATCCAAGTTGGGCTCCTCATCTAGAATATACCAAATAATGCCCTTGATATCCTCTTATGACGCCTTTGATCTTTTTCTGCGGGTTGTGGACACCGTTCTCTATCCATTTTATTTTTCAAATTTAATCAGAGAAGTTGAAGTTATGTTGTACTTTGAGGGTGTTTTCATATTTTAGTACCATTAAGTGGAATATTCTGTAAATTATGTACAATTGAACGATAATAAAGTTTCCTCCTTTCCTCTGTGATGACCACTGAGTTCAAATTCACTTTTCCTTCAAAATTTTCTGTTTGCAGAGTAAAGCGAAGGCCGAAAAGAACCAAGCAATGGAGCATTCTATGGATGTAAACTCTTGTCAGTTGTGTGCGGTGGAGAAACTTGCTTTTGAACCTCCACCTATCTATTGCACACCATGTGGTGCTCGAATAAAACGAAACGCAACATTTCATACCATGGGAAGTGGTGATACACGGCATTACTTTTGCACTCCTTGCTATAATGAGGCTCGTGGAGACCACATAGAGGTTGATGGAGCTCTTATTCCAAAGATAAGGCTGGAAAAGAAGAGAAATAATGAGGAAACTGAAGAAGGGGTAGGTGTTATTTCCATTTAATTTTTCTTTTTATGCTCTCAACTGGCCATGACTTTGGTCACAATTCTATGTTTATATGCAGTGGGTTCAATGCGATAAATGTGAACTCTGGCAACATCAGATATGTGCCCTCTTTAATGCTCGAAGGAATGATGGTGGGCAAGCTGAATATACTTGTCCTAATTGCTACATGGTAGAGGTTGAAAGAGGAGATAGAATGCCCTTGCCACAATCTTCTGTTCTTGGTGCAAAAGATTTGCCAAGAACTATCCTCAGTGATTTCATAGAACACCGTCTGTTCCGGCGTTTAAAGCAAGAGAAACAAGAAAGGGCGTTTCTTCTTGGGAAGAGCACTGATGAGGTGATCTATTTGAATTTATGTTGCAACTATATGATTATTGTGAACCTAGCAAAAATCCATGGTAGGAAAATTGGCTCCCTAGCAATTGAGGTTTTCCAAATGTCTATTTCTGAACTTGGAAGTTGATCTCTGTTAATGGAGCATTTGACATACAGTATATGCTTTCTGACATTGTCATTATAAACTTTGCATAAATCATGGTAGGGAAAATGGTTTTCTCAAAGAGTTAATGTTCCAGCTGTCCATTCCTCGAACTTAAAACATGTCAGCTAATTGTAGTTGGTATTTCCAGATCCTTGGAGCTGAAGCACTTGTAGTCAGAGTTGTATCATCAGTTGACAAAAAGTTGGAAGTGAAGCAACGCTTTCTAGAAATTTTTCAAGAAGTTAACTATCCATCAGATTTCCCTTATAAATCCAAGGTGTGAATGAGTTAGAGCTTTCTTTTTGTTAATTGTAATTGTAATTTGGTGAGATATGTGTGTACTCTATTATGTCTGGAAGAAACTTTGATGTCTATAGGAGTCGTAGACTCACAGGAATGTTTAAAAAACTTTTAAGGCGAACTCTTCGAGGCGTGCCTGAAGGCGAGGCAGTTACATGATGCCTCGAGACATACGTATTTCAACTCGAGAATGAAACATGTGCATCTGAAGTCACTTGTTATTTTTGAGTTGTTTGGTAACACAAAAAGATTAGTTTTTTTGTTTATTAAACACTTCCCACTTTATCTTATGGTAGTAAAGTAGAAAACTATGTTATATTGTTACATAATTGATATCATTTTCCTTACAAACAATAGTTTACGGCTTTAAGGCATCGAGGCGCATGCGTCGAGGCACCGCCTCGCCCTGTAAGAGCAAACCGTCTTGAGGCGTAAAATTTTATTTTAAAACATTATAAGTTACGGCTATAGAAAGAAGTAGAAAATGAAAAAGAGATAGATTAATTGCCTGATAATATATTGTACTGTGTTTCGTGCAGGTTATTCTACTGTTTCAGAAGATTGAAGGTGTAGAAGTGTGCCTTTTTGGCATGTATGTCCAAGAATTCGGTTCAGAATCTCAATACCCCAACCAACGCCGTGTGTATCTTTCGTATCTGGATTCTGTCAAATACTTCAGGCCTGATATTAAAACAGCTACAGGAGAGGCTCTCCGGACATATGTTTATCATGAAATTCTGGTACTAATTTGTTTTTTCTACTCACACTGCAAGTTTGATTAGTTTTATCTCCATGTTATTCAGTCTGATACTTGAAGTTTTGTTGTTTCTAATTTTTTTAGAACAATTTGGAGCTAATAAAAATAGTGACATTTATACATATTGTGCTTCTCTTCCAGATTGGGTACCTCGAATATTGCAAGAACCGGGGGTTCACAAGCTGCTACATATGGGCTTGCCCTCCATTGAAGGGTGAAGATTATATTTTATATTGCCATCCCGAAATCCAAAAAACACCTAAATCGGATAAACTTCGGGAGTGGTGAGCTAAATAATCTTTGTTATCTTTTTTAGTAATAGTTGCTACAACTCTTCCCTCTTTGACTTCACTAATACCTCTCTGGTAATAATTGTGCATTTCTTCATGTAGGTATCTGTCTATGCTACGGAAGGCTTCCAAGGAGAGTATTGTGGTTGAACTCACTAATTTATATGACCATTTTTTCGTATCTAATGGTGAATGTAAGGCTAAGGTAACCGCAGCTCGATTGCCGTATTTTGATGGTGACTACTGGCCTGGTGCCGCCGAGGATATGATCAATCAAATCCAACAAGAACAAGATGGTACAAAACAACAAAAGAAAGGAAAGACAAAAATTACTATTTCAAAAAGGGCTCTAAAAGCTGCTGGTCAGACCGATCTCTCTGCGAACGCCTCAAAAGATTTTCTCTTAATGCACAAAGTAATATTTATTTTCAATTTGAATCGTTATAGTTCTTTTTGTATGAGTTCTATTAGTTCATACCTTTTTTTTTTACTTTGCTATTAATCCAACATTTTCAACATATTTATCATTTACAGCTTGGTGAGACCATCAGCCCGATGAAGGAAGATTTTATCATGGTACACTTGCAACATTCGTGCAGTCATTGTTGTCATTTAATGGTATCTGGAAATCGATGGGTGTGCAAGCAATGCAAAAAATTCCAACTTTGTGACAAGTAAGAAATCTGTAAACAGAACTATCTATTTATATGCTTGAACTACCTTTTGCACTTCTTACGATGTTTCTTATAAATTAAAATTTGTTGAATCAGATTTTAAATTACTTATTTATTTTGCTAGCAACTAGGACGTGTAGATGGCTATTATTTATTTCCTGGAAAAATACAAAGGGGAATGATGTGAACTTGTAAGCGAAAGCAAGATAGGGAGGTTATTATTGTTTATGATAGCAAAGTCCAAGGAATTAAATATCGAAATGTTTCGGTCGAAAAGACCGAAATAATTCCATTTCCATGCGTACCGAAATTTCCACCGAAAGTGAAATTTAACTAAGTTTCCATTAACAATGCCTTGTCAAGGAAATAAATTTGAAATATTTCGGTCGAAATGACCGAAATATTTCCATTTCTGTGTCTACTGAAATTTCCACCGAAACCGAAATTCCATTTCTTGACAAATTCTAATAGAAACTCGAACAAGAAAGTAAATTCTTCACTAAACTATAACATTTATTTATAGTAATATTAGTTCCTTAATGTGATGGGCTTTTAAAGTCTAATTAGAATTGGAGAAACTTACCAAAGCTATGGATAAAATCAAATCTAATAGTAAGAATAAGATAGAAAAGAAAATAGAAGTGAAGAGAGAAAGTGAGAAACTTATTATGTAAGGGATCTTTTCCCAATTCGCGTCATCCACCTTCCTTTCGAAGAAACTTTATCCTCGAACTTTGCTTTTGTATCTACTTTCAATGCTCAAATGATCTGTTATTTGTGTCACCAAATGTCCGAAATCTTCGATGAGAACTTCCTCGAACCTCGGATTTGTAGTACGTGCAAGAAAAGGAACTTCAAATTGGATACTCCAAATTTCCTTTAAACAAATGTGTTTTAGGTTGTAAAATCTTCCCTATACACATCGAAGAGTAAACATATCGTTGTTGCAACGATTGTGTAGTTTTACCACTATCAACTCGTGTGGGTTCTTTCAGTAAGATGAAGGAAGTTGTGATGGCTGAAAGATGATGCCGACGGGTTGTGGCATATGCAAAAAGCTCTTCTCTAATATCTTGAATATTTGCCGTGGGACTTCCACAGGTATTCCGTTCTGTTGCTACGTCATCGTACTCTTGAGGTGTTTCAATTACACGTTTCTCTTCATCTTCTTTGTACTCATCAAAAATAGGAAGTACTCAATGTCAAATGATTTATTTTTTGATGCGCTAGGAGAAAGAGTATTACAGGTGTATTCAATTTGTGATTTTGTGAATGCTTGATATTAAACTCTTGAACCCTATTCTGGAGGGTTTGACCTCTCTATCCATCTCCATGAACACTTGTCGAAGCTTGACATGGGTATGACTATTGAAGTTTTGTTGGCATTTCTCTCATCTCTCTGGTGCTCAATGTCGGCAGTCTTCCACAAGGTCTCTCTATTTTTACCACATTGTCTTACTCGGGGTTTTTACCTTTCTATCCATCTCCATGAACACTTGTCGAAGCTTGACATGGGTAAGACTATTGAAGTTTTGCAAGCATTTCTCTTATCTCTCTGGTGCTTAACACCTAAATAAATCGAAATGCTAAGCTTAAAAGAGGCAAAAGTTTCAACTACATTGAACGAACTCTTAAGCAAACTTGAAAAAAAGTACTGAAAACTAAAAAAATCAAAAATGAACTCAAAAGTCAAGCCTGCTCCAATCGGCTTGATACATGCACTTATAGGAGATAGTGTTCCTCTTTCCTATCACTTTATAACTCCGTATGGTGTTAATAAGAGGAGTTAGAGTGAAAGATTCGCGAGGTGTGACATCTCATTGTATCCGAGGAATCAAGGATTTGCTGGGAATTCCGGATAGAAGAAGGGGCAGATCTAAATATGGTGCGGGAAAACTTAATGCATGTAGAATAAGATCCGTAAAGAAAAAGGAAACTAAATCTAATCCTAAAGCAGATTCCTAATTAAAACAGAAAAGTTTAATCTGAACTAATCCTAAATAACATTCAAAACGATAAAATAATGATTACAAAACTATCTAAACCTTTATCTTATTGTCGTCTCGGTTCACATCACCTACTGTTGCTCAGTAAGGTGAGAAAGAGATATATTTCTTGATCCACGTGCAATAGGCTTCTCGAAGCAGTCACAAAGAGCATAGTTTTGATATTCAGCCAAGCTTTTTAATATTCACCAGTGATGATTAGAAACTAATGGTCTTTTCGGTTTTGTTCTTCAACCTTGTTGCAGGTGCTATGATTCTGAGCAAAAGGTTGAGGAGAGAGAGAAGCACCCGATCAACAGTAGGGATAAACATTCATTTCATCCAGTAAGTTTTCTTTTAATACCATTCCATGTTTTCTGGGTTCTTGAATAGTAACTTATCTTGAGCTTAATGGTCATGGAAATCTTTAATGCAAGGAATGTTTATGCAGATTGAGATAAGAGATGTGCCGGTGGATACCAAAGATCCAGATGATATTTTAGAAAGTGAATTCTTTGACACCAGACAGGCATTTCTGAGTCTTTGTCAAGGAAATCATTATCAGTACGATACTTTACGTCGGGCAAAGCATTCATCAATGATGGTTCTATATCATCTCCATAACCCAACTGCACCTGCTTTTGTCAGTAATTGTCACAGTTGTCTTCAAGAAATCGAAGCCGGTCAGGGGTGGCGCTGTGAAATCTGCCCTGACTATGATGTATGCAATGCTTGTTATCAGAAAGGTGTTGACCATCCTCATATGTTAACTAATCATCCATCGAGTGCGGAACGTGATGCACAAAATACGGAAGCGCGGCAAATAAGAGTTTCACAGGTAAATGGTTTTCCGTATATGAAGTTATGGTTTGTCAATGTTCGTATTTTGCTTTTACTTTTCCTATTTCACTTTGATAGAGGTCTACATCTTCGATATGCAAGCCCGTCAGCAATTTGATACTTAGATACGACTTTCTAGTAAATGCCAGTACCAAATCAAAACGTTGAGGCTAAATCACTCAATTAGTTGATGTTATAAAGGTTAGAGAACTTAGTTTAGAGATGAGAAATTGCTGATAATGGGAATTATTGTGGTATTAGATGTTGGTATCCGCTTATTTTCTTGCAAATATTATTCTTTTGTACAATTTGAATTAATACTGATTATGAAAGATATATAGAAGACCTCACATGCAGTATGTGGAAGGTGCAGAAAGGCTTTTGCAAGCCAAAATTAAATATTGCAATATATCAATTATGGCACCCAAGACAAAGTGAAGTCTAGAAAAGAACAAAGATTCGCCAATTTGTCCTCTCTACTCCAATGATGTAAATGAACTTGGACATCCTCAATAATCTTGTCAGTCCTTACTTTTACCCATTGAAAGTTGGCAGTGTTCCTTTCCTCCGAATGGCCCATATTCTAGCATGTGGGGTCATCTTTCATAATTTCCTGCCTTGCTTAGGGAGATGCAACTGGTCATATTGTTGGAATGCTATATGGGTTCTCTGAGGGACACCATGCAATCTGGAAGCTTGCCGCGAAGATGTGCCACAGGGAAGCTGCTACCTCATAATGAAGGGAAAGATGAGGGTCTTCGGGTTCCATTTTACGTAAGCTGCATCTGTTAGGTCTATTAGATCCGCTCTTTATCAACTGATCTTCCATGGGGAGTTTATCAAGGATAGCACAGCCCAAATGGAAAAAAAAATCTACTTGGGATGTTCTTCTCCATAGTTTGTTGATGTAGTTGCTTGGCTCCACTGTCTCGTTATTGAGTCTTCAATAGCAGTTCTGGACTGTTAAGGTTTCATCTTCTCTATTCGTCCAAGCTGAGTCCTCCTCACTTTTCAGCACAACAGGATTGATCAACTCAAGTAGGGATATTGCATCATCGATTTCCCAATCATTTAGATTTCACCTTAGATGAAGATTCCATGCTTGGTCATCCTGTTCAATATCCAAGTGTTCCAACAGCAGACCATCCTTCTTAAGAGCAATACTATAAAGGTTTTGCATTTGACAAGGCGATGGTCGAACACCAATAGTCATGACAGAATAGTTGCTTTTCCATCTCCTACCTTTCTTCTGATCCTTCCATCAAGCTTAGCTTTTTTATTCAAGTTCCCTCTCCAAAGTGAGCAGCTATACATGTTCTTGGTTTCTTGGTGTTCCTGTCACCAACTTCCTGCCCATACTTTCGCCAATTTCCTTCTCCGCAATGAAGTTTTCTCCTCAAATCTCTATAACCACTTTGAGATGGCTTCATTCATGGCTTTTATATTCTTAACGCCCAGACATTCCTACTTATGGGCAGTGGCGGGTCTATGTAAGGACTAAAGGGGTCTATAGCCTCCCCTCAACTTCGATAAATAAATATATGTATTTAATTAAAAAAAAAAGTAAAAAAGAAAATATTGAAATAGTATAACCGAGATGTTGTGGCATTTTCAACAATATCCAGGATACGAAGCAGAGCCCAAGTGTAATATAGAAAAGAATGTATGCCTGACAGACACAGAACCTGTGTAGGCATTTTCTGAAGTTTTTGCGACACGAGTGATTATCTGTGCTTGTTGTGTGAATGCACCAGTAAGACATGCATATACTGCAAAGATGATTTTATTTAACATGAAACGATTTATGTATTAGAATGGGAATACATATTTTATGAAATATTTTGGTGAGATTGAAATGTAGAACAATACAAAAGTTGCCATAAAATGATGAAATGAAGTTGGTTTGCTTTTGGCTGACTTACCCATATTTTGGTATCCATTATTGTTGGTATAAAAGAATAGTTTGGTTTATATAATAACATTTCACATAATCGGATGATCTTGTGCTGCAGCTGAGGAAAATGCTCGACCTTCTCATTCATGCTTCTCAATGTAAATTATCGCAATGCCAGTACCCGCATTGTCGGAAGGTTAAGGGGCTATTTCGCCATGGTATGCATTGCAAAACCCGTGCTTCTGGAGGTTGTCTTCTTTGTAAGAGAATGTGGTATCTCCTTCAACTTCATGCCCGTACTTGCAAAGAATCAGCATGTCGTGTCCCGCGTTGCAAGTGCGTACTCTCTCTCTCTCTCTCTCTCTATTATTTATTTGCGGATGTTATCCAAGTCCAACAACCCATTGTCTGAATGTTGTTTTCTTGTCATTTTCAACAGAGACTTAAAAGAACATTTGAAGAGGTTGAATCAACAAGCTGAGTCTCGACGTAGAGCTGCAGTGATGGAGATGATGAGACAACGAGCTGCCGAGGTTGCTGGAAACAATGGATGACATACCATCTTGTGTGTACATAATGGATGAGAGCATCTGAGAAACCAAACTGAGATAAGAGATTCCAAAGCTACTCCGAAAGAAAATCTGATTGTTACCAATCTCAATAGAATGTACATAAAAACTGCACATAAGTCGAAGGAGAAAAGACTTCAAAGATCTTTCAAATACATATGAAGTAGAGGGATTCATGTTCTAGAAGCTGCTCTTGGTTGGTAGGAGCTGCCGTCAGCAGTCTTCATTCAGTCGATAGAGTATCGTCCTTCCATATATATAGAGAGAGATCTGTCTTATTTGCTCCTCTGATGTTAGATTCATTGTATTTAAGTACCATCCTTCCTGTGGTTGGTGCACAACAATTTTCAAATTTGTGAAGTACTTGTAAAACAGAACTAAAAGTAGTTGTGTAATTTCTTATTGAATTCCATTCTTCTATCGTCTTATCAGAAACTAAGATGATATTACATACAATTGCATTGTGGTATCTAATGATTCACGCAATGAAACTAACTCCCCTCAGTTACACATACAGTATGTATACATTTTAGGTCGACCTCAGTCTTGAGTTCTACACTTCTACTGCAGTGATATAGGGTTCTTTTAGTGAGAGGGCACAGTTAGATAAAGCACACATTCCTTGAAAATCCTGTTATTTTAATGCGCACTTGATTCCCCGTTGGATTCGCGTTCAAGTATGTCCGAGTTTTTTATTGAGTGGATTCGTGTTCAAGTATGTCCGAACTGGCGTATTGGTGTTTGTTTTATTGAATCTGGTTTGTTTGTCGAACTCGATTATCTGAGTAGTTATCTACAAAATTTTCACTACCAAGTATGATATAGCACATCCCATCTTGTCCGAGTTACAGCTGGGAAGGAGATATGTGGATGGCTAGATAGCTAGACCTGAGAGTGCTTACTAAATAGAACCTCTGTTTCGTACTTCAATCATATTCCACAAATTCTGTTAGCAAAAGACAAATGGGTGGAAGCGTCTGCTAGCTACACGATAGTCACATGGTAGCTTACCAGTACTTGTGTATGATAGCGATCTGCTTACAAAGAAACATCGATCCGAACCGCCTATTCATTTTTCTTCTATTGAAAGAGTAGTAGAAGAGGCAAGTAACCTGTTCAATATAACTCCACTTTATATTATTCTAGTGAGAGAAAATGAGTAGAGATTTATCAAATTCTAAAAAGTTTCACCCCATGAAAATATGAATTCAATTTACAAATCAAAGAACTTGCTGATTCAAACAAAAGCATCAAATATACTCAAAAGGAAAGAACTCTACAACAACTTCAAAATTTTGAACTTATACAATCAGGATTCACAGTGAAGTAGTAGTTGAAACAAAGTAACGAATAAAATTAACATCAAAACTACAAATCGACACTCTCACGAATTCGAACTGCTAGCCTCTGAACTGATTGATCATCAAAAGTAGGATCAATCTCCTTAATTCTTGAAACAAAATCCATAGCTTCATTATATTTGCTTGCTTTACAAAAACCATCGATTATGATCTTATAAGTTAGTTCATTCGGTCGGCAATCATGTTGAATCATATAATCTATCACATCTGGTATTTCTTCGAACATTCCTTTTCCGATATATCCTGCAACAAAAGTATTATAAGTAACGATACACGGTCGAATTCCCATAGTTGTCATCTCTGCCATTGTTCTTAAAGCTTCCTGCATTAATCCTTGCCTGCAAAAACCTTTAATCACAGTATTATAAGAAACTAGGTCTGGTTTTCCACCAGATTCCTTTAAACCCTTGAGAATTTCTTCTGCTTTCCAACATTCTCCTCCTCTTGCATACATATCCATTAAGCTATTAAAAGTAACAAGATCTGGTTCTAATCCGTTTTCACGTATCAAATGCATTAGATCGTGAGCTCGATCATACATTCTGTTCTTGGCGTAGATTGAAATCATCGAATTGAAGAGAACAAGATCATGTTTATACCCATGTCTTTTTAATTCTTCGAACGCTCTTTCCATTCCAGATAAAACCCTACATTTTGAATTTGCAAGAACAAGAGTTCTCAAGATCATCCAACTCGGAAAGAGTTTCCCACTGTAAATTTCTTCTTCGATTGATTTTATCCCTTCGACATGCCCGGCCTTTGCATAACATTGGAGCATTAGAGAGTATGAAGTTTCACTAGGCTTAAAGCCTTTCTTCTTCATATCGATAATGACAGATTCTGCTGATTTCCAATCACCTCTTCGAGATAACGCATTCAAGAGAGCGTTATAAGTTGTAACACACGGACTAAACCCAGCTCTTATCATCTCCTCGTACATTTTGGCAGCATCAATTCCAGACCCACATCGACCATAAGCACTAATCAATGTATTAAATGTATCTCGATCAGGTTCAAACCCACAATTTTTCATTTCACCAAAAACTCGACTAACATACTTTTGCATACCCTTAGTACCACACAAAGCAAGCATCGTGTTCCATGTCACTCGATTTGGTACACAACCATTTGATTTCATTTCACAGAGTATCTTCACCATTTCTTCAGACAACAATTTCTTCCCGAGCATCCCTAAAATAGCATTATACGTACAAACAGTAGGAACACAACCAGATTCCTTCATCTGATCAAACAAACTCAAAGCTTTATCTTCCTTTCCCGCTTTTCCATATGCATTTATAACGGTTGTATAAGTTACAGCATTCGGCATTACTCCTTTACTAGTCATCGTCTCTATAACAGAAGCTCCTTCCTCGTAAAATCCTGCCCTCACATAAGCTGCCACGAGTTCATTATAGGTAACTGAATCAGGTGTGCAATTGTTTTCTTCCATTTCTTCCAAAATGCTCAATGCTTCCGAGTAAACCCCGGCTTTCCCGTAAACATGAAGAAGAGCATTGTATGTAACGGTACCCGGTTTATAACCTTGTGATTTCAATCCGGCAAAGAATTTTGAAGCCTCCTCTAATAAGCCTTCCCTCCCACAAGCAGATATAACAGTACTACAAGTGAACTCATCTAATTCAAGTCCTTTGCTTTTCATTTCATCTAAGAGATCTAAAACTTTGTTCCAAGACCTACCCATTTTTCCATAAACATCAAGCATGACATTATAAGTTACTAAAGTTGGATTAAGACCCTTGTTCTTAATCATTTCGAAAAGGGAAATCGCCTTTTCATACTTGCTAGTTTGAGCATAAGAATGAAGTATGGTAGTGTATGCACGAATATCAAGAGAGTAATCTTCAATAGGAATTTCATCAAACAGTTTAGCTGCAATTGAATGCTGTGATTCTCTACCTAATAGTCTAACCATGACTTCTATTGCTTGATTATCTAATTTTTTGTTTTCATTTTTCTCAATGGAATTAGAGTAAAACCACTGGAACAAAATTAGGGCTTTTTCCCAATTACCCGAAAGTTCCAATCCTTTCAATAAACTAATATGATCAAATTCAGTCAATTCTGATTGAACAGAGTCCAAGAAAGTGCTCAAATTCAAAATGGGTTGATTTATAATGGAGTTAAGCAAGTACTTACCATTTGAAGTGAGGAATTCAGGTGAAGAATCTCCATTATCACCTTCATAATCTCTGTTTTTGAATTTAAGGGTAGGAGCAGAATTGGGTTTATTGATAAGATGGGTATGCTTTTTTTGGATAGAAGAAGATGAAGAGATAGAGAGAGAAGGGTAGTTTTTGGATTTGGGTTTGGGAGGAGAGAGATGAAGGAGATGTTGAAGGATAGAATCAAGAGGGAGAGAAGGAGAAGGAGGAGAATGTGATGGAAGAGGGAGAGTTTTTGAATTGAATTTTAATGGAGGAGATGATGGTATTGTTGGTTTTGTTGTTGGAGCAGGAAAAGCTGGTCTATTTGGAAATAAACTTCCTTCCATTAGAGCCTTGGTTTTCTTCTCTCTGTAGCTCCCTCACTTTGGATGTTGGTTTAGAGAGAGAAAGAGATGAGACTTGAGAGAGTGATGTGGTGTGGTGTTTGTCATCTAATCTTGCATGGTTGGTTGGTCTTTGAAGTTCATGGGTTGCTCATTTCGTTTTGCTATCCTGTTTACTAGAGTTTCCTCCTTAGTTATTTTTGGCTTATTTTTCTATCTTTAGAAGACCTAAATTTTCAGCTTTTATTCGAATTCTTATTTCTCAAGGATTCAATTAAATAATATAAATAGAAATTGTTCTAAAAATATATAAATAATGTAAAAATGTAATATGTATACAGTATACGTATCAGAAAACTCATACAACTTTAGAGCATCTCCAATGCAACACTCAATCTTAAAAAATTTGTGTAATTTTTAGAATATTTTTTTTTTAACTTTCTTCACTGCTAAACTCAAGTTGAATCTCCAAGATGATGTGGAGGTAGTTAAATTGAGATATCTCTATTTGTCCAACTCATTAGTATTTGAGTTTGAACTAATAAAAATCGAATCTTTGTATATTCTCAAAATAATTAAATATTTTTTTTTACAAAAATAA
The DNA here is from genome assembly GCF_041429995.1 of Eschscholzia californica. Taxonomy (NCBI): domain Eukaryota; kingdom Viridiplantae; phylum Streptophyta; class Magnoliopsida; order Ranunculales; family Papaveraceae; genus Eschscholzia; species Eschscholzia californica. The sequence goes on from NW_028238472.1 coordinate 48,433,868, forward strand.
GCATGCCAAATAAGAAAAGAAAAACAAATTTAGAGTTTTGTATTTTGGAGACAAAAAAAATTGGAGGATCTCTAATTTGCCAGATAAGACTAAGAATATCAATTGAGACTCAGCACGAAAGATAAAGATTTTGTTTTGAGTTTTGCATTGGAGATGCTCTTAGATTGAAGTTGAAAAGTTAGAAAACTCAAAACTGACAAGAGTAAATAGAAGACTGTAGTTTTATTGATAAACTGAATGAATTACACAACTACTCGATCCACTTTATATACTAATATACTATTAGGGGCAGGGGCGAGCCCACATAGGGGCCCGTGGGGGCGCGTGCCCCCACGACCCTAATGTGACTCGTATGTTTTAAGTTACACTTGTCATTATATTATGTATCTATAGTTCCACATTTTAAACAGAATTTGTCTGTAGCTCAAGTGGTGAAATGCTTGGATTACATTGTGGAGGTCTTGGGATCGACCCACACACAACACATTTTTTTCTTGAATTTCCACTACTTACATTTTTTTTCGTAGAATGTCTACTATTTACATTAGTTGAAAGTATTGTTTGGTTTAAGATGACTGCTTATTGAAAATACTTTATAAAGTGCATGTTTGGTCTAAAATTGATTCTTATGAATTCAACTAATTCAATTTTGGCCTCCTCAAAGAGACCAACTTAATAACACGACTTCGTAGAGATGATGAATTTTCTAAATAACTCCCTTAATTTTGATTCTGTCTGATTTTCTAGTGACTTGTATTTTGGACTTCAAGATTGGTTTTTTACACGTTTGTTATAGTAAACATGTTATTAGAAAGAAAAGTTTATCTTTATTTTTTTCCATTACGATCACTTGCTCTTCATCATCTCCACCATCGTTTTCGTAATCTTCACCACTATCTCTTCATCCCTTCCTTTGTTTTTTATTTTAATATTTTTTGGGAATGCAGTTGGGGGAAAGATCCCCAAACCATATTGATGAGAAAATTATTGCTTGTTGTACATCAAAATTACCATGGAATATCTAAACTATAAATAAAATTTTGGAATTTTTGTTTTTTGATTCTAGCCTGATCGTATACTATGGAATTCTTTCACTAACTATAATAAAAAAAAGTGCCCCCACTCATAAAATTTTCTGGCCTCGCCACTGATTAGGGGGTTTCGAAACCTAATCGAATTCGAATTAACAACTTCTAAGTAAAGAAATTGTAGAATTTCAAGAAAATGAAAACTATCTAAGAGCATCTCCAATGCAACACTCAAACTCTAAAATTTATCGTACCCCGTAGGATTTTTTTCGAATTTGTGTTTAAAAGTCATCCTCCAGAGTCCAAATGATTTTTTTTTTGTTTAGTAACTAATAAGAATTTTATAATTTATAATTATTTGACTTTTGTTTAAATGCTTATTTAAAAAAGAAATGAAGAACCGTTTTTTTCAAAATCGTTAGTTTTTCTTCCAAGTATCGTTTTCTTCAGAAAACCGTCTGTTTTTTCGAAAGTTGTTTCTTCGTAAATTCCTTTTTTCAGAAATCGTTTTTCTAGAATTTTTTTTAAAACAAGTTTTTTTTAAAAAATCGTTTTTCTCGCAAAACGAAGATCATTTTGTTCGAGGAAACCTGTTATTTCCCAAAAATCAATTTTTAGACTTTTTTTTTTCCTGAAAACTGTATTTTTCAAAAAAAAAGGTTTTCGAAAAAATAAGTTTCAAAATAAAAACGATTTTCGAAGAAAAAATGGTTTTCGGAAAAAATCTTGCTAAATTTTTTTTCGACGAAAATGGTTTTCGAAAATAAATTGGTTTTGTAGAAAACAATTTTCGCAGAAAAAAAAAATCAGGAAAAAACGAATTATAAAAATTTTAAAAGAATTATTTGGCAAAAATAATGTCTTAAAGAAATAGTTTTTTTGGGTTGATATTAAGTTTGAAATTTTTTTGGACTAGTATTAAGTTTGAAAAAAATATCTAAAATCCTAGCAAACCTTGGGGGAACGGTATGATTTTGATCCTATACAAATTTTGGGCTTAGAAATCCTTAAGATTCAAGAGTCCTAAAATTTTTAGTAGCCAAACCTAGGGGTGGGAATCGGGCGGGCGTGGACGGGCTTAGGCTACAAAGTGCTGGGCTCGGACGGATCGGGCTCGGATAAGCCGAGCCCGAGGTAGGGAGCCGGGCGGATCGGGTCGGGCGAATCATGGAATTGAAGTGCCCGCAGCCCGGCTACCCGAGCGGGTTCCAACGGGCTCGGGTCGGACGGGATCGGGTTTTTAAGCATTAAAAAATATTTAAAAAACAATAATTTAATAAAAAATAATAATTAATTAAAATACCAACCATTTTATATATGGTTATCAGATTATATCATAAACAAAATTACATATTACATAATCATGAAAAGACCCATGCTAATAACAAAAAGTATCAAAAGGTCCAAAATATAAACAAAAAGTTATATTTCCCTCCTTCATTAATCGAGCTAATTGAACTTGAGACATGCTAGGACTAGGAGTTGGTTCGGGAAACCTGTCGTTTAAGGGATCAAACTCCTTCAAAGTAACATTAAGTTCATGTTTCCACCAATCCTTAAGACAACACCCCAACATTTCCGGAGTTAGACTACTCCGATAGTCCCCCAAAATTCTCTTACCTAAAGAAAAAGCCGACTCGGAAGCAGCAGTCGAAACCGGGACAGCAAGAACATCACGTGCTATTCGGGACAAAATCGGGTACCTCTTCTCGTTCTCACTCCACCAACCCAAAACATCAAACTTTTCAATATTATCAACCGAGGGATCCGGCTCCGACTCATATCTAGATATTTCTTCGGAAGCGGTAGCTATAGGGTCCTTTCGGACTCTCTTAATACTTCTCCAAAAAGCACCACGCCTGGACGATACATCGATCTCACTCTCGGGTTGATCAACAATAGACGATGAAGAAACGGATGTAGGCACACTCAAATCAGCCGTATATTCTTTAAATAATTCGCGTAATTTGCTGATCATGGTGATAGATTGCTCCGTAGAACACTTGATAACATGAGACGAACTTTCGAAACAGTTCTCAAGTTCAGTTAAGTGACAGGGTTAACACTTTGCCAGATATCATCCAATCATTAGTTAACTTATCATACAAAACATTGGCAATGTGTTCCCCAGTATGAGACTTGTCCAACAAAATGTAAGAGACGATTCTCTTTTGGACGCACCAAATCTCATCGATGTAATGTGCAATTATGCACATGTAACTAAGCCTCTGGTTCGAAGACCAGATATCAGAAGTAAGAGAAATACGGCCAGGAGCACTAAGTAAAGCATTTCTAAATGCATCTTTTGCTTCCTTAAAATATTTAAGGATATCATTTCTAACTATGCTCCTGGAAAATGACTTGAACCCAGGATGGAAGGAATCAGTAATATAAAACTCAAAGAAAGGGTCCTCCACAAATTGCATCGGCAACTCGCGAAGGATTAAAAGCTTGATCGTGTTTTTGCGAGCTCTCGCCTGACTAAACTGAAATGAACCCATATTTCCACTCTTTGGATCTTGTACCAACTTTGATTGAGATAAGTCGATTGTTATTTGGCCGCACACAAAAAGGTGTGCCTCTTGAAATGGGTTGTCCCATTAAAAGATTTTCAATTTCTCATAACACCACAAAAATTGCATTTGGCCATCTTAATGATCTTGCCTTCATTTTTAGGATCAGTAACATCAACAAAGGTATAAAAGTTCCAAACCTTAGATGTTCTATCTCTCTTACAGGTTGATTTTCCAGTCGGCACATCCACTTCACCTGCAGGAGAACCAGCAAGAGCAGATACACCAGGAACAGGAGGATAAACAGTACCAGCATGAGATATTTCTCCATGAGCACCACTCTGACTCTCCGTCAAATCAACCTAAGTAGAAGCACAACCAACATAGAAAATCATTCTACTAAGCTGAGTTCATGTGAAGAGAACTAAGATAACGAAATTCATCATCGATTTGTAGGAACGTCAATTTTCGTTCGGACATTCAATTTCTAACCAGCTTCCTTGAGTCACCCATTTTGGTTACAGTGTTCTAACAACAAAGAAGTGTCCACAATTGTGGGAACCATTTAGGCTCATCATCAATTCGGTCCTTCTAAGTGTTTAAACAAAGCATCCGAAACTAGAATGACAAGTGATCCTGTCTGAAATCATGAATCCTACAAAGAAGTTTAGAAACATACAAGTTAGAAATAGAGAAGTTCAGAAAACAAATAAGTTTAGGAACTTAGAAGTTGAAACAAAGGAGTTAGAAGAGAAGTTAGAAACATAGTAGTTAGAAACACATAAGTAAGTTTTGAAAACAGATTTTTAGAATAGAAATAAGTTATGATAATAAAGAGAAGAGTAGTTTTAGAAAAAGAAAACAGAGACTAGAATAGTTTTAAAAAAAGAAAACAAAGAGAAAAGTAGTTTTAGAAAAACAAAACAGAGAGAAGAGTAGTTTTAAAAAAAGAAAACAGAGAGAAGAGTTGTTTAGAAAAAGAAAACAGAGAGATGAATAGTTCTAAAAAAACAAAAAGAGAAAAGTAGTTTTAGAAAAACAAAACAGAGAGAAGAGAATAGTTTAGAAAACATAGTTGTTTTAGAAAAAGAAAACAGAGAGAAGAATAGTTTTAAAAAAAGAAAACAAAGAGAACAGTAGTTTTAGAAAAACAAAACAGAGAGAAGAGAATAGAAGTTTTAAAAAAGGAAAACAAAGAAAACGTAGTTGTTTTAGAAAAAGAAAACAGAGAGAGAAGAGAAGTTTAGAAAACTTAGTTGTTTTAAAAAAGAAAGAAAAATAGAGAAGAGTAGTTTGAAAAAAAAAAAAAAAAACAGAGGTGTCATGTTGATGAAGGCAAGATCATGTTGATGAACTATGATTGTATGATCTATCTATCCATCTAATGGTTCTGAAACAGAACACTCTGATCTGTTTGATCAGACAGATCCATAGTTTGATCTGTCTAATTAAACAGATCAGACTCAAATGAGATAAGTTCTGTTTCAGAACTAAAAAAAAAATCCACTAATTTGTATGTGATAATCATAGTATCATACTATACAACGAAATACTAATATCAATGAACTATGATAGTATGATACTATGATCTATCTATCTAATGGTTCTGAAACAGAACACTCTGATCTGTTTGATCAGACAGATCGATAGTCAGATTTGTCTGATTAAACAGATCAGACTCAAATGAGATGAGTTCTGTTTCAGAACTAAAAACAAAATCCACTATTTTTTGTATGTGTATATCTTACATCGACATCAACCACAAAAAAAAAATTACATGATGGAAACAAACCTCTATCTGATCTATTTGATCAGACAGATCAAAGGTTTAGGTCTGTGATCTGTCTGATCAAACAGATCTGACTCGTTAGAGTCGAGATCTTTACACACAAATCACAACAAATAACATTATACACATTATAACCTTTAACAATAAAAACAAACAACAAATAACATCAAATAAAAAATAGATCTGACTCTAACATGAGTTCGAAGGCTTAACCGCGTCCTTTGATCCGAAGATCATCAGCGTATACCCATTATGAACATAGCATCAGAGAGATCAGAGACTTTGAGAGTTCAACCCACATGTAGATAGTAGAGATCACAGAGAGATGAAGACAGTAGATGATGTACTAACCATTTTTTGAAGCACCAAGGCAAGGGAGAGAGAGGCGGTGTCACAGAGATCAGAGAGAGAGATAATGGACTTTAATGGAGATCAAAGAGATGCAAACAAGACTTTAATAGAGTATTTAGGGTTCGTTCAATAAGAGAGAGAGAGGCGGAAAGAGAGAGAAAGAGCGGCGGAAAGAGAAAGAGAGGCGAAAAGAGGGTTCGATCAGAGGCATTAGGGTTTAACCTGATAAAAGAGGGGGTATTTATAGGGTGGTTGGATTTAATCCAACGGCTGAGATATTATTTAATCTCAGCCGTTGGATCAAAGAAAAACACGCGGATTTTTTCGGGCATAAGGACGGGCTCTCTTTCGGGCTATTCAAACGGGCAACCTATCGGGCTCTTCTATCGGGCTATTAATCGGGCTCGGGCTCGGACGGGCTTTACGGGCCGGGACTCGAAATTGAGAGCCTGCCCGAGTCCCGACCCTATAAGCCTGAGCCATCTGGCCGGGTAAGCCCGACTCGGGTTGGCTTCGGTCATCGGTCTCTCACGGTTCGGGCCGAACGGGCCGGATCGCGGGGTGTCAGACCGTTTTCCCAGCCCTAGCCAAACCTACTAAGGAATCATGATTCCTACCAAATCTCATTTTTAGTGAGAATCCTACTTGGGAATCCTGCCTCCACATGCACCATTAGGTTGATGCTCAGCCTCGGCCGCCCACGTTGGGCATAGAGTCCGCGCACAATATGGTTTTCCTGTTATCATTTCTAGCCAGATTTCAGAAGCCCCCTAACAAACAAAATCAACCAACAATACAATATGCCTTCTGAAAGGATTTTCTTCTCAAACTGATTGTATTTGAAGTTTTTAAGATCAAGATTAGTCCTACATGAAGAGTGAAAACATAAAGAACATCTGAAACCAAGTGAAAATGTTCAAATACTAAGGGATTCAATCTCATCGACTCAATGACCAACATCCTACATTGTTCATATAAAAGACCTCGCTATGTTGCCCGAGTACCTGCAGAAATCAGCAACTACTCTTTGTGTTCTTTGCTTCAGAGATCATCCTTTCCAATATTTAGAAGCTTGGCCAACTTTCCACTTTCATATGCTTCAACAGTATCTAGGAATTCGAATAGTTAATCAATTAGTTTCCCTAACAAGTAACAATGTTTCTAATCATTCTCGGATCTTGCTTCAAATAAAAGAAGAAAAAAGAAAATCAAAAGTACGAAGATGTTGAGGGAATTACCGTCTGAGCCACCGATGTGTTTTCCGTTAATGAATACTTGTGGTACGGTACGCCTGCCAACTTTGTCACCAAGTGCATCTTGGATATCAAATCCATCATCTAAGGGAAAGAAAAAGAACGATCAAGTCAAATCAAGAACATGCTTAGGAGAGTACATAACAACAAATTTATAATTCAGCTTCTAATATGAGTTATAAGTTCCTCATTTCCTCACCCAGAGCTCAAAGAAATAAAGCTTTCCAAATTGTTTTACTCCTACCCACAATTCGACAAAGTAATATTTCTGAAACTATATCGTTAATTCGTTATAGTGTTATATGAGTAACAACTAGATAAGCAAGTTCTCTCAATTACGAGAGCTATATTTCTCGTTCTGAAAGTATTTTGCGAAGGTGGGTAGTTCAATACAAACCTCGCTCGTCAAGCTCAACGACATGAGGTGTTTGGTTCAATTCCTTAAAAACAGATTTTGCCTTCCTGCAGTACCTACATAACATAAACAACAAGACTGATCCTGAATAACATATAGATTGCCTGGGAAAGAATCAAACTTGGGGCTAGAGATAAAAAATAAAAAATAAAAAATCGTGTTCCCTTTGCTTTTCTTGGGAGTTTTTCTTTTAGCACAGTAATATACATAACATTAAGACACTCAACCACTAAAGCAAATAGTAAATGAGGGTAGAGAAAAAGGAGAAAAAATGATCGGGTTTTTCGCACATGAGCTGAAATGATACCAATGAGTTGAACTCTAACTTATGTTATAGCCATGAATTTATATCACAGGTTCTAACTTTGTCAAATGTTTCTATCCAAGTCCTTATAGGCCAAATAGAAAGCTATACACATAGAGTAAGCAACAATTTTAATTTGATATCCTCAAGAATAACCTAGTTAGGTTTCCTTCCTCTCTTATAGTGACGGTTCAAAAAATACAAGGTTATTCACCAAATTGAAAGAAGAGATATCGGTTAACACCCAGATCAAACTCGAAGACCATGTTTGGCATGCAGGAATGGACGGTGGTTATCAGGAATAGCAATCCTGAAATGTGATTCCTCGTAATTGCAATACGGCAATACGCTAACATATTGTTTGGTTTTATTGGGAATAAGATTAATGATTCCAAGGAAAAAAGAATCGCAACCCCTGGGTTCGGAATTCCCCTTGAGGAGTAATAGGTGGGAATGTGATTCCTAGTAATTGCATTTCCATTTCTAAAGGCCAAACACGGGTTAACTCGAGTGACAAACATAAATCATGCACAATTACTAATAATCTAGGTTGTCAATCTCATCAACAACCACAACAAAAAAAAAAAAGATCAAAATCTAACAGAAAAGATGCATCAAATTCTAATTATTTTCATGCAAATGATAATTTAACACTTTAGATCTCATTTCTTCCCAGAAACATATAAGATTGATATTACTTACCCATATAATAGAATTTGCAAAATCTATCAGCTTTATTAGATTTCTAGGGTTTTAGAGAGAGAGAGAGAGAGAGAGAGAGAGAGAGAATTACGGGCAGTAGGATTTAGAGAAGATGACGATGTTGTGAGAAGAAATAGTCTTGTCAATAAAAGCAGCTTCAGAAGAACTTCCACCAGCAGATCCAGAAGCAGATACAGATGTTGAAGATGAGCAAAGAGAAGCAACAAGAATAGATAACATCAAAGGCATCCCACGGTTCATCATCATCATCCTTCTTCCCATTTCAATAACACTTTCTCTCTCTAAAACTCTTACTGCTACTACTGCTTCAGATCTCCTCCTCTGCAACTACAAAATTCACACCCCCAAATCAAAATCGAAATCTAGTGAGAGAGAAAGAGACATTATTATATATAAATGGACGGATCATAAGAGGGTCGATCCAGATTTAAGACCCGACCCAATTTACATATCATCCAATAAACCCTAATTTTGACTGAATCATCATTGAAGCTAGAGAGAGAAAGTAGAAAAAAAAAACATGTCTTTTCAATCTAACAAACCTTTGAAACAGGGGAAAATGAAGAAATGTATTGTGGGTATAAAAAATTTCTGTTGTTGTTGATGATGAAATTATCTGAATCACAAAAGTAAAACGAGATATTGTTAGAAAAATTATATTTTTTAAAAGAACAAATTGAAGAAGAAGTAGAAGAAGGAATTGAAGAAGTTATACTACTAGTAAGAGAGAAAGGGGGGAATTTGAGAGATGTTGTTTTGGTTGTTGAGAATCTCTTGGTAGTAACAGAGAAGGTGGCAAGAGGAATGGAAGAAGATAAAGACATGGTTTTTATGGGATACTTTTGAGTTTGTTTGTTTGTAAAATTGTTGGTTTTATTTACTCGAAGGTCAAATTTTCCATTGGTGGAGAATATTGTTTATGAATTACACAACTCGGTTCCACACAGTTCAGGATATTTCGGGACATTTGAAATGTCTCAAGCGAATAATAGAGATGTTTTGGGACATTTAAAATGTATTAAACGAATAACACAGACATTTACGCATACTTGAAAACATTTTTATGTCTTCCAATGTCCAGAATCGAAACCTTACATGTGTTAACTGTTATGGCCATTTGATGGGCTTAGAGCACTGAGTATGTAAGACGACTGGTCGTTTGTTTGGAACATCTTAACTTCCGAAATGGGTGGACCACGATTTATCTACCCATCGTATGATGAGAACTCGTCAATAATAAGTTTTCCTACCGCTTTACGTGTTGAGTAGTGAACGAGTTGCCAACCTTAGATACGAGTTATTTGGATTTTATCCTTGGGAGGCTCGCGAGCTACATGTGTTAGGTGTCAAGACCCTTTGATGGTCTTAGAGCACAGAGTATATACCGTGGCTCGTCGTTTGTGTCAAACGACGCCTAACCTACGGGTTTAGTAAAGTGTGGGCTCTGTGTAAGGTGTCATGGCCCTTTGATGGGCTTACATCATAGAGCATGTAGGGTGGCTCGTCATTTGGGTCAAACTGGCAACGGACGCTTAACCTATGAGTCTAGTAGAGTTTGGGCTTCGTACCCAGCGAGCACCATCCCCTCCTAGCGCAGTAGCCCACAAGATAATCGGCCACTAGGCCTTGTACGTTAGTCGGTTTACCCCTACACTCTCCATCTAACATATTTTACCACAAAATTGTTAAAATACATGTCGGAAACAAAACGAAGGTAATTTTAGCATTTAGATTTATCTCGCGATAATTGGTAATTTAGTTGACCTTCCAAATTACTCTGTAATTAAGACCAATGTTTGAAAAAGACGGCTGAGGCGTATGTCTGGAGTCGAGGCGGTCGTGAGGCTCCTTGATACTTACGCATTTTAGAACCTTATCCTAATGAGAAGCAGAACTCTTTAGAGTTTTTGATTTTTCTTTTCACTGTTATTTTTTAGTAGTTTGGCAATATTTAAGACTCAATTGAGATTTTCTTTCTTAGGTGGTGGAACAGAAATCCTGTCATTTTTGTTGTGTCTATGGAATCAAACTAAAAGAACAAAAAGAAAATGTATTTTCTTAAAAGATAGTTAAACTTTGCTGGTCCTGAGTCCCCCACAATTACTTGGAATACACATCTTGTTCTTACACTCAATTGACATCATCATCATCAATAGTGACTCTTTCAATAGTTGCAAATAAATTGAGATGGATCTGCCTCTCAATTTCTGTTAAGAGTATTTTACAAACACATACATCTGAGATACTATAATACTTTGATGCATGACCTCAAAATGTTGTTTATATGGAATCAATCGAGCCAAACCAAACGTATACCATGGCTCGAAGAAACTTTGAACAAACCAAAAGCACGGTTTGTGAGTGCAAACTTTCGGTTCTCATTTTCGTCTTTGAAAGACAAATAATGACCCTCTGGAGCCCTTTCCTAATCTAATTTTCTCATCGACGTAGGTGATCTCCAATTTAACTTCACTTTGCCCACCGTAAGTAAAGTTTAAGCCTCCTACTTTCAGTTCAGGAGGCTCGAAAATAACTTGAATCCATTTATCATCCAACACTTTCAGTTCACCTAAATCATGTCAAAAGATAAGAAATAAATTAACCAGTCACCTAATATACACAAATACTATATTAAAGCTCTCCATAAAATTCTGACTTCAGAAGACCAAACTCTTCATCCCCTCTTAAGTCCGTTGAAGGCCCTCTTGCTCATAGATGTCGGTGGTCCAATTATAGGGATCGGCCCTGTAAAACAAATAAGGCCAAGTATCCCTTCCTTCCAGGGTTGAATGAAAGTCTAACAAGGATGCGAGTACTGGTGGAGGCCAAGGACGTCTCTAAGATAAGAAGGCGATCCATGACTAAGAGCAAGATGCAGAGAAAACATAGAGCTCACGGACTCTTGCACGAACCTTGGAGAGGTTGACTGAAATGTTATGACTCTATGCTTATATGATACATACTTTTTCTTGTGTTTCGAGTACATAATTTATGCTTAGTTTGTTGATTGGAGAAATTTAGTTATCTAGTCAAGAATAAATTGTATTGGTAAAGGGGCATACCTTTCAAGGAAACCTCTCCATCTAGGAAGCCGAATGCAGAAAACGAGACTTTGTTTTTAACACAAGCAGGAGCTTCAACGACTTGAATCATTTCGTTTGTTTTAAAGACGAGACGCCCTAATGTGCTCCTGTAGCCACCACCAGGCGATGTTGGCACCGAACAGTATAACACATCCCATTCTGAAAATCACTCAGTAGTCATGAACATCACCAACATATCCACAGACATCAACACAAATATCATAAAGCGTAATTTCATGAAGGGACGAAATCGGAAGGAGTAGCCATTTGAAAGTCTCCTGATGAGAGTTCCAGAAATTTGGAATTCATCATAAGATCCATCTTATGCAGTTATCTCAAAGTTATGAAGCGGGTGCCGATTTTCAAGTCCCGAACACTAAATTGTGTTCATAATCCCACAAATGATTTAAGTCGATTCTTAATCAATAAAAGCAAGTAAGTCTTTTCAAGTAAAATAAGTTTATGAAATGCACAGATATTATTTAGCTGAAATGGATTTCTTGGTTATTACTTATTAGTAGGGATAATGGCTTCTCAAGTTCATGAAAAGATCTATAAGCTAGTCGCTAAGTTATACCTCCGAATATAAGTGGGCATTTCACTGGCTCATCAACACAGTACGTCTGTAATTGCTTAGCTACTTCAGCTACCTCATTGTGTCCTTCTTGAGTTAATGAAACTCCTCGGTCAGTTCCAATCACCTAAATAGTTCTACGAGAGTCAAATTTATGAAAGACAAAAATACAATCAACTAACACAATTTAACCAAATATTATCCTAAAAAAATACCCCGATCCAAATAATAATAAAAATTACCCTGTAACTAAACAAATCAAATAAAGAAGCTGCCGGACTACATAATAATAACAATTAATAGCACTTAACCAAAATGGCGAACATGGTCGTATAATATGTGCATGCTTAGTTGATATTGAGGTTTCAATGATCTTCCCAAGACATGAAACTAGTGGTCTCTTCTATGGGTTTACGAGGCCCAACCAAGCCACAACATAGAAGTCTACTCTGCTAGTGCCTATATGAAATGAGTGGACTCGTAGTACCATATCTCATGCGGAATGCTATGGTGGAAACTCGAAAGCTGTGGTGGGAATGAGCAGGCTCTTGTACCATGTCAACAACCACTTGTTCTAAAAGTTCGAAGTTTCTATGAGGGTAAAAACATAGGGTCTGTAGGTTTAGCAAGGAGTCGACTCATATTGAAAATATATTTTTGTATCGCTGCCTCTTTTTTGGTAAGACAACACGATTAGAGGCTAGGAAGACGTACGATAAAATAGAAGCTAGTTCAGTAGTACAACTGGGTAGAACTACTTGAAAACCTTACATTCTAGTTATTGAAGACAACTTGTGCAAATCGGACCCGAGACCTCCATTATGGGAACCTCAAAACTACCTTAAGATTCAAATCATGCAGCTCCGCTTGCTTGCTTTTGGGAATATCGAGGAGCGTGAACCAGTTAAGCAGTCTTGCCCAGCGGAATCTAAGGTAATCTTTAGGTTTCCGAAGTTGTACTTTTATGTTTCCAACTTAATTCAGCCTTTTGTAGTTTTAGGTACGCTTGAAGGAGACTTCAACTACTTCGATTATTATTTTTTGTTAACTTCTGGAGATTAACTCAAAGATCACACAAGAACGTTTTGTTGACACAATCAAATGAGCATTGCTTTCAATGTTCTCAAATCTAAAGATGCACATCCTCGTAAAATGAAACTAATGGATGGTCAGATTATCATGTGACAAAGAATGTGTAAATAAAACTTGTATCAACAAAACTTGCGTCAACCTACCATTGTACAAAACCAAAAGGAATTCTAGATAAACCATTGTTCAACATCTACCAGTTCTCTTTTAATGGGGTCGGCACTAAAACAAGACTTCAGACATTAAAATTGTGAGAATAGTCCCACGTGGACAAAAGGTGCTTCCATAACCAAGAATTTAAGATCCAGGTCCTCTCCACTCATTGTCAATTGGTTTTGAGTTGGATGATCTCAAACTTAACATGGTTTGAAAGCTAGGCTACTACGAGATAGGCCCAATGGCCAGACGTGCTCCATGTCACCTAACACAAGTGTTATTCATTATTGTCCATTGGTTTTGATTTAGATGATCACAGACTAAACATGGTATTAGAGCTAGCCCCATAAGTAATAGACCCGACGACCAAATGTGCTCCATGACACCTAGCCCCATAAGTAATAGACACATAAGATTAATTATACCTACCAAATTCAACCCCAAAGTTCATGGCAAACAAAATGGAAATAACAAACCAAGAAAACACAAAAAGAAAGAAAATGAACTTGAGAATAAGTTATACCTTTGAGAGAATGGTAGAGACGAGATCATCAGGACTAGTTCGAACTTCCTCAGTAGTCGAGATAGCCGCAGAGATTCTGTAATGGGACTTCTTCTTAAGGTGAAATTTCGATAGAGAATGGGAAGTAGACGATACTGTAAGTGGAAGATTAAAGTGATTCGGAATAGAAGTTAGGGTTTTGGATTTAGGGATTTTAGGGTCTATGGAAGTTGAGAAGAGACCAGTGAATGAAGTGGAAGCCGCCATTATCGTTCTGGTCAGTGAAGGCCAGAGAGAGGCTAATAATGGTAACCTCCTTATCCAGCCGTATCATTTAGACATGTCAGCAATTGGAAATCTAATGTGGGTCCACATCATCCTACATCGTGACAAGTGGCATGTTCTTATTTGTTCACCTCCTCTTCTCAATTATCATTATCTTCATCATTTTTTTTAATCTTTTCAAATAAAAAGTAGAGTTAATTCCTATATGGCCCCCTACTTTGTGACCAGATTCCTTTATGGCCTCCTTTTTTTTGTAAATTCAAATATGGCCCCCTATTTTCAAGTAAATGTCATTACTACCCTTCTTAATTCTAAATTTAAAACATTTAAAAAAAGTTATTTCCACCTCACCCCTCTCTCTCTCTCTACAACTCACCCCTCTCTCTCTTTCCAACTCACCTCTCTCTCTCTCCAACTCACCCCTCTCTCTCTCCAACTCACCTTCATCTTCTCCGATTGAAGTCGCCGGCCGGAGACTTCAATCGGAGAAGATGAAGGTGAGTTGGAGAGAGAGAGGGGTGAGTTGGAGAGAGAGAGAGGTGAGTTGGAAAGAGAGAGAGGTGATGTGGAGAGAGAGAGGTAATGTGGAGAGAGAGAGTTGACATGGAGAGAGATGTGTGGTGGAGAGGAAATGAGGTGGAATTATAATTTTACTTTTATTTTTTAATTTTGAAAAAAGATTTAAAGGAAGGGTAGTTAGGACAATTACATCAAAAAAGGGGGTCATATTTGAATTTACGAAAAAAAAAAGGGCCATAAAGGAAGTTGGTCACAAAGTAGGGGGCCATATAGGAATTAACTCTAAAAAGTAGCATAATTAGTGAGCTCGAGGGGGCAATGGGTCAAGTCTACCGTCTGAATCGAATCGGTCGGATTAGTCGGTAATCACTTATGTCACCGGATTAGGCAGACTGGACGCACTAGGCTCTTGACCATTACGGTTGGGAGGACGTGGATGGGCACTTCACAAAACCTGGTTGTCTGTTATCCGTTTGAGGCTCTGAGCCCGTCAACCGCAGGTGTTTCGGGTGTCAGGCCTTTCTGACTCAGGCAAACACAAGAACTTCTTTTATGAACAACCAAAAAAGAGATTTCACGAGGGGATATTGGGTAAAAGCTTTACAAGGAAGCCCTAGTTTGAGGCCTACCATGAGTATTTTATTCCCATACTAGGTTTTTGTCGCGTTTTACAGCGCGACAGATCCCTCTTGACTACATCGGTAAATAGTAACATTTAATCTGATTGACAATTAAATCAAAAACTCCTAAAAAATACATTTAGGTGCAATTATGCAACCCTAACGCTAACTTTATTTGATAGGCGATTATTGTATAGGGCAGTGGGATGGCTAGGATTTTGGGGCCACCGTGCCAAGGTTTAGTCAGGGGCCCTAATACAATAATTTAAAACTGAAAGTAAATGTGACATAATAAAGAAAATAATCTAGACAAATTAATTGTTAATAATATTGAAGAATATTTATAAAATTTATTATACTTTACCCCTCTTGTGTGATACATGCATGTTCTAGGACATCATGGTTATTCTCGACAACCCAGAGTCGATCTTCTAACCTCTTTTGCTTTACACAACTATTGAACCAATAAGGCAACATATTAATCATTCTCCATAATCTGTAATCGTTTGAAAAATAAAAACAGTGGAATAACCTGTTAGAACGAATATTGGCAAAAATTGTTTGGAGAGGATTTGATCATTCGACCTATCCCTCAACAATCAAACAATCAAACCAATAAAGTTACCCACTCACCACCAACGTATCTATTTGACCCAATAGTATCTTTACTTCAGTTCTCACGTGGACCCCTTTGGAGAGGGGTCCAGGTGCAACCGCACCTCTCGCATTGCCTCTATTACGCCCCTTGTACACGGGTATATACAATAAAATTTTGAAGTTAGGTATAATATTAACAGGTGGGTTCAAATGCGAAGTTCGATTAGAGCATTTTGCCTCTGCCTGACCTATTGGAATTTGCGGTTTGGACAGGTAGTGATCAGGACAAGTAGCGCATGTCACAGACACAATCAGCAGACCAAGCAAGGTTGTCGGGGTCGATTGGTCTACGACCTGTTATTTAGCCAGTTAAACAAGAACCTCTACTTGTCCTGCTTATGCTAGCTTGTTGGGGTTTAAAATGGGGGAATTTTATGTGCCCTGTACCTTTTTTTTTTTTTGTTCACACCCTACTAAACACTAATGCAAATGGGAGTTTTAGCGGCACCAGGGTGTGTAAAGGAAAAACTTGGGTTACATATAAAATTTGGGAAGTTTTAAAGGCATCTACGGATATTGTTATTGGTGTCTCCCATGTTCTATAAAATGGTTAAAGGCACTCATTCCCAGATCATCCACTCCTTTTTTTTTTCTTCAACTTAAAATCTGTGAACTCGAGCAAATTTGATTACAAATCAGCTCAAATCCAACGATCCCATATTCTACCTGTTCGCACCAGTTCTGAATTTGAATCTTATTTCCCTTACTGAATACAACTCAAATCGGTGGACTTAGATTGAATTTTGTTATAAATTTTCAACTCCAGAATATTGGAGTTGAATTTGGTGGACCTCGCTCGAATCCACCTATTTCAACTACGAGCGTTGGAGTTGAAACAGTGGATCTTGAGCCAAATTTTGTAACAAAATTCGGTATGAATTGACCCACTCGGGTGGTCTCTAATAATAATAATAATAGTGATAATAATAAGAATAAAAATGTAAATGGTATAAATTGTAAATGTTAAGCTTGCGAGTTTGGATACAAGAGAATTACAGTTTTTAAATGCTTCGTGTCGAAAATGTTAACCTCAAATAACTAAGAATTGTGAAGGAGAAAGAGCTTACGTTTCATCCTGGAGTTTGGGTGCTTCCGTGATCAATGAAGGAAGAAATGTGAAAAAAAAATTAGGGAGAAAAGTTAATTAGGTGAAGGATGAGTAAAGAAGGTGAGGAGTCATCGCTACAGTTATAAAAAGATTTTGTACTTATTAATTGTTTTAGATTTACTTTTTAGTTATAACTATATGGCCGCGGCTTTGGGGAATAAAGAAAATTCTCCGGGGAATAAAGATTTCTCTTAAAACTAGTCAAATAAGATTGACTTTTTATGTTTCTTTTTATTGCTAAGGGGCTTCTAATTTTAAAAGATGCTATAAAAAAGGCTTCTCCATCTCATCACCTCTCTCTATCACTTCATCTTCTCGACACCTCATCGTCTTCTCCGGCGAAGGTCGCCGGCCGGCCAATTTTCCGGCCGGCGACCTTCAAACATAAAAAAAAAAAATTATTTTCTCTCTCTCTCTAGAACTAATCTAGAGAGAGAGAAGGTCTGTTCTCACGAATCAAAGACCTAGAACTGCTCATAAACCCACAGGAACCCTAGAACTGATGTTGTCATTTTCTCTCTCTAGAAAAAAGGGCAATCTTTAATGGACTCCCCATTGGCAGAAGAAATGCTTAAGAAGATCCAAGAATTAGAAGCAGGGCATGCTCAACTCCTTGGAGAAATGTCGAAATTGATTCTTCCGCCTCCCACAAATTTTACCTCAATTAGGTTATGGTAATCAGAGATCTAACTTGGGTTTACCTCAAAAATCGAGCTTGGTTGCTCCCAGGGTAAAAGATGGGGAAGAGCAAGACCAGGAGACCAGTAGGGCAAAGTAAACCAAGTATGGGTTCTTCTAGTTCGTTTAGACATGCAACTCCATTGCTGAAGGAGAGTACTACTAGTAGTAGCCGGAAACCTAAAAGAAGAAGTGAACCAGCTACTGTTAATTTCAGTCATAAGAACATCTTGCAATCTATGGGTCAATCTATTCATATATTTGATCTCGACGGCCGGTTTATCTATTGGTAACTACTAATTCTTGAACTTTTTAGGGTTTGTAGTTGATTTGGGTTATCTTTGATTTGGATTTCTAGGGTCAACAGATTGAGCTTATGAACTTCTTTAGTTTAAATTTAGGGGTTTGCCTTTTTATATTATATAGTCCTGCTAGATAGACTTCAATATTGATTCATATATGTAAAAGTTTACATCTTTATTCAATTAGTGAACATTCTGAAATTTTGGTTGAATTGGTTTATGAGCGTGTTCTAGGGTTCCTGTGAATTTTAGATTCTTGGGGTGTTTCTTCATGAGGCGTTCACCTAGCTTGGATCTCATGCATTTTAGAATCCAACAAACTAATGGGTTTCGTATAGAAATGTAAAATTTTATGTTGATTAGTAATATCATGAAAGTTTTGGTGAAATGGGTTTATAAGCAGTTCTAGGGTTCTTGTGAATTTTAGATTCTCGTGAGAACAGACCTTCTCACTTTCTCTAGATCTGTTCTAGAGAGAGAGAAAACAAAAAAAAAAAATTAGAGAGAGAGAGAGAGGAGAGAGAAAATAAAAAAAAAAACTTTTTTTTTATGTTTGAAGGTCGCCGGTCGGAAAATTGGCCGGTCGGCGACTTTCGCCGGAGAAGATGATGAGGTGTCGAGAAGATGAAGTGGCAAAGAGAACAGATGACATGGAGGAGAACTTTCAAAAAAAATGTATTTTGTATTCCCCCTAAAAATTTATTCCCCGGAGAATTTTCAAAAAAATCTGGATTCCCTCGAGAATTTATTCCCCGGAGAATTTTCTTTATTCCCCAAAGCCGCGGCCAATTATATTTGTAATTATTATATTAAGAGAAGGATAAAAATGTTTTTTTTAGCACTTATAAAGTAAGTGCAGAAAAATAAGCTCCAAGTTGGAGCTTACTTTTTTGCACTTACTTTGTCACCACTTAGAAGTGATTTTCTCACTTATTAAGTGAAAAGACAAACGACCTAAAATTGTTGGCTAGAACTTAACAAGTGAAAATCACTTAATAAGTGCAAAAATCAAACACCCTCTAAGAGTAAGAATAATGTCGACTATATTTCTAACAACATATTTTTTGAAATAATAGTAGATATGTTAATCCACGTAATACATTAGTAATATAATATAAAAATAATAATGTAATAATAAATTTCTACTGATTGAGCATTACTTTTGGTTCAACAAAAAAAGAAAAAGAGCATTACTTTTGAAATATTACTGCAAATATCATATTATAATAATAAACATTCTCCAACTTTTTTCAACAAAAATGTATGAATGTCATATAAGATACTTTTAAAATATGTTTTTCATGTAATAACATAAGTAAAATAGAGTAATGATGATAATATAAAATCATAATATAGTGATATATCTTTGAAAGTATATTCAAATTTAAATATATTTGTTTTTTTTAACCCGAGATTTGAAAAACCATTATATTATTATTTTTCAGAGAAAATAGCGTCCTTCAAATTTTCTACCCAACTTTCTGTATTTTTACATGTTGTAGTTTTGGTATGTACGTTACAGATCGTATTTCTACAAAAATAATCATAAGAGACAAAAAGTAGATAAGGTATAATATACTAGAAAATTATTGAGAAACATTTGACAGGGCTCCCTTATGGGTCTTAAAAGACAAACTCAGGGAACTTGCAAAGAGAAGGTCCATCACTCCAACTAGGCTTAACTTTCTGCCTACCTATATATAGAAGAAAATGCAACCATGCTTGCAACTTACCTGGTCACCTGTTCGCCCAAAATGCATGTTGGAAACACTATGGAGCCCACCACCGCCGCCACCATCTCTCTCTATATATATATATCTCTTCGGCTCCATTCATCGGACCCATATTCACGAAGAACATAATTATGACGAAGGTAATCCTTTGTCGGATGAGAGAGAGAGAGAGATAAATGGTGCGGTGGTCAGAGATGGTGGTGAGATGAACATTAAGTAGTAAAATATAAACATTTTAAGTTTTGGCAAGACAATTAAAACATTCCGTAAGTCAGTTGCGGTTAACTCTGATTGATCAATGTCTACATGATCCGAAATCAAAGATAAGGCCCGTGGAAGGGCCGACCATGCACTAAATGTGGAACATAAAGTCTCTTTGAGTAGGAATCAAGAATTAGGCGCATTTTTAGTTCTAGTTCCAAAAGAATAAGAATTAGGCACATTGTAGTTATAGGCGTACTATTGAAGTATTGAACAAGTAGATCTTTTGTTACTTATAACGTTATAAATGTAAAACATTTAGCTAATCATACACCAGATTTATTAGCAAAACATGGTGGTACCCCTTCTTTCGAATAAGTTTGGTGCTAAGATCTACATTTTTTAGTTGAGAGCTTCGCATACACCAAATAGTAATTCACATTTAATGACTTTTATAGGGTTTGGAATTTTTTTTCCCTCAGGTCTCCAGAAAAGGACATCTATTATATTAAAACAGTTATTATAATAATCCAATTAATTTAAAATGCTAAATTCATTCAAATAACCATACAAATGCATTTATAGTAGGAAATACAACATTTCTTTTGTTTCTTTTTTTGGAGAAAAAACAGGACATTCATCAAACCCTTAATTTTACAAACGGTTAATTCAACTATATTGCAAGACGGCGAGAAGTCCAATGTCCAATTTTATTTTCTGGTTTGATTTTTATCCCCTTCAATATATATATATATATATATATAGTTTGTAGGCTTTGATAATCTCCGATTAATCGTCAATAGGGTTCTTCCCGCAAGCCGCAAAATAAATTTTCTGAAATCCTTCTTTCAAACAAGAATTCATCAATTGAGCATCGATAAATCCTTTTTCCGAAGTTGTCACCAATCTTAGCTTTCCCATGTAACTTACTATTGTAAATATAAGACTCTGTAGAGCAACATACAAACAAGAAAGATCAGTAAATATACACACAAAAAATACTATGTGCATTTTGCAAAAGAAAAAAGAAAGAAAATTGTTATATATACAAAATGTGAGATTTTTTTCATCAAAAATTTATTTTGACAAAATCCTTCCAAAATTGGATTGATGTCATTGACAAGACTACCATGTCTCTATAGATTGATATATTTTGATACCTGAGGTACTCCTGGAATGGTGAAGTAAAAACTCTTAAGAGGATTGCCAGCTATTGCAGCTTTCTGAATAGGGCCACACATGTTGGAAATAAATATACTTTTGTTCTTCACATTTGAATGAATGAATTGGGCTCCGCCCTTAAAAAAAAAAAAAAAAGAGAAGCCAAATTAGTAACAATATCATAGAAAAGTTGATTTTATCATGTAGATCATCTTCACTGTTATCCAGTTCAATCAAATACTATAAATTCTATCATCTAGTGATTGAAACTTCATCGGTTGTGAGAATAGTCCCACATGGAAGAAAAACTATTTAGCAACCAAGAATATAATGTCTTCTTCACTCATTGGTAATTGGTTTTGAGTTGGATGACCACAAACTTAACAAGGTATCAGAGCTAGGCTACACGTGAATCGTGATAGTCTTAAAAGCGACACGTGTTCCATGTCACCCAAAACAAAAAACATGGCTTACGCTAACCACGCCACACGTGAGGGGGCGTGTGAGAATGGTTTTGAGTTGGATGATCAGAAACTTAACATAGGTAATGAATCCAGTTGATTAACGACCACATATAGTATTTTCTTATCTAGTATTTAAATAAATTAATATGTAATATTTAATTTAAAAATTAATGAATTAATTACCTCAGGGCCTTTTATCATCCCAATAATATTGATAAATTTACCAGTGAAGTAAGCACCCAAAGAATTAGCCTTTCTTTCCATTTCCTCTTTAGCTTTAAGAATGAAATCTAAAGGATCAGTTTTTTCAGTTTCACTACTAATGAAAGAAGGAAGTGAAACACTTAATAATCCAAAATGATTTCCCCAAATATTTGCTTTCAACATTTCTTCAAGATTTTTATACCCTCTATACATTCTCATATTCATCACAGTCAAAGCTGTTATTGAGTAACTTCCATCACCACATTCTCCAAGTTTCTTCATATATAAATGACATCCATATGCTATCAATCCTGTGGTCACATCATTCACTGTCTGTTCATCGTAAAAAAAAAAATTAGTGCTCGAATTTCCCTATACCAAATTATATATAAATGACTTTGTCTGTACTTTGTGAGTCTGAGTAACATTATTCTTTTCGTTATTGTTAGGGACCAAGAAATTCTAGACAAGCTCTAGACAGAAATTCGATGTGGCTTCCCATTAATTAATAAGTCCTCCAATGATTCATATCTACTTGCGCTCCAATAATGGGAAGCCATGTCATATTTCTGCTTGGAGTATGTCCAGAATTTCTTCTTCCTTAAGGTTTTTCGTCTATTTTGGGCTTTAGCTCCTTATGTAAGATCTGCATAGGGTTTCATGGTCCAAACCTAAAAATTATATTGATTGATCTTTTCAACCAAGAGCAACCGAAAAAATAGACCTTCAACTCAATTTCTTGAAATTAAAATTCAGTAGCACTTAATTGTGATATTTCACATGAACATTGAATTCAAAAAGAAATTTCCCCCAAATATAATATGATATCCTTATCTTTAGGCCATTATTGCAAGTACTTGTGTCTATTGGGGAAACTTCCAAAGTTGGTTACTGCAGAAGAAGATTCCCTTTTATGTTTGTTTCTTTTGAACATAATAGTGTCTCGGACTGAAATGTGAAAGAAATTTATATTTTATATCTACCAATGGTCCACCACCTTTTGGTGTAACGTTTAGACACCCCTCTTAAGTTCAAAAGGTCGTGAGATCGAGTCTCGGTGGAAGCAGTTTGCCATCAAGATTTATCCTATGTAATTTAGGCTATAAATAATATAATAATTTGTCGGGCTTTAGACCTCTTTGTTGTTGGGCTTTAGGCCTCTTTAATTCTTGGAATTTAAATTAGGCGGTTATCGTGCTTATTACATCTTCATGATGCATCAATGCCTTGTAACGACTAACGTATATCGTTGTCGTATTCTCAAAAAAAAACAATAGATTTTTGACAAAAATCTTGACTCGATGAGTCATACGAATAAAAAACGGTCTAGATCAAAGTCAAATTTTGAAAAAACTGTCTTTTAATGAAAATGAGTCATTAAATTAAGAATTTTGTCAAAGATTTTGTTATTGTAGCGCTCCCGATTAACAAAATACTAAAAAAAGATAGAGAGATGCTAGAATCACAAAAGATTTTGACAAAAAAAAGTTCTCAGCTGATGTGGCGGTTGTGATTTTCATCTCTCAACGGCCTAGATTTGGTCAAAGTTTGAAACCACACCCGCCACATCAGCTGGGAACCTTTTTTTGTCAAAATCTTTTGTAACTTTATCATTTCCCAAAAAGATAATGGGAGATTTTTTAGGGCCTCCTCATTTTTGTTAAAAGGCCCCCCCTCAATGATTATTTCTCAAGCGAAATGGTTCATGGGGAGGCCTTTTAACAAAAATGGGGAGGCCCTATAAAACTTCCCAAAGATAATTTTAGCGTATTAAATGGAAGTACTTGAAAAAAAAAAAATAAAGAAACATCATGACTTACCCCTCCAACTTTGTTCCTAACATCTCGGATATTATCAAGAGAGATAGTGATAGAAGTAATGGAAATAGGTTGATGTTCGATCCTCGGTGTCACCGATCGAATAACAGTTTTCCCATCTTCTAACCAAAAAGCTCCTAAAATGTTTCGACTTAAATCGAAAAAAGTGTTCTTACACTTTGTAACCAAAGAAGAAGCTTTAGAATAATAACTAGGTTTAACTTGATTCATTCTTGAAGAAGCAGAAGGAAATTTAAGAGGAATAGAAGGATTATCCGCACTTTTAAAGATCGAAAAAAGAGAACCCATGAATGAATAACCATCACCCAAAGCATGATTTAGTTTAAAAACTAAACTTCCTTTTGCATTTTTTGTTGGGTATGTAATAAGATGAACTTGCCATGGAGGTCTTGTTAATGGGAGTTCTTTCATGTTTATATCAGAGATATATTCTTCAAGTTGATCATCAAACAATTCTTGTTTTTGATGGTCATCATTTGAAGTAGGAATGAAAGTTGGAACAACAAGATGATCTTCAACTACACAATCTATTTTTTTCCATCTTTGAACACCTTTTTCATCAGTAAGTATTAAAGATGAAAACCTAATGTTAAGAGGAATAAAATCATCTTTGAGAAATTTTAGGACTTGAGATTTAGTGAATGGGTTTTCTAATTCAAGAACACCCATAATGTAGAAGGTAAGTGTTGGTGTGTTTATGAATTGACCTAATGGACTTAGAGGAGGAAGAAGATGAATTCCATCCATTTGTGATGATTTGATCACAAATTAATGTTTTGGTTGATTTAACCTTGTTTGGGTTGTAGTTCTTTTCTTTGTTCTTCACTCCTTGTGCACTATTTATAGAGATAAGTGATCAGGTTACTTAGTCCTCTTATTTTGGGGAATGAGAGAGCCCAAAATCAATTTCTTTGATAGCACCCCACATCTCTACTTTACCACACATAAAAGATGATTTAAGCTTAACATATAGATCAGAAAATATTAAGAACTCACCTCATTTTCTTACACGGTTTTAGTTGGGTGCAGATGCAAATGATCTAAGTGTTATGTTTTCAAGGTGTTTAGTGAAATATTATCAGTTATGAAATTTTGTTTCCAAGTCCATATCAACTTATATGGGGTTTCAAAAAAAAAAAAACTTATATGACGTTAAATGGTGCGATAGAGAATATGATAAAAATCTACATTTTTTTATCTTCTATATTTGTTTTCTCGCAAAGATACTTGATGTCAATTTAATTTAGTTTATTTATATGAATTTCATGACATTTGTTGTGGCTAAAGTGCAAGGTCGGCCTTGACTTTTCGGTGGCCAGAAGCAAGGTCTGAAAATGTGACACCTTTTATCAAATTGTAAAATTTTCTTTGTACTTCTGAATTTCTGACATGAAAACCGTAAGTACCGCAAAATATTTTCATCCGCAAAATATTTTCATCATATTTATATAACAAATTTTTTTTTTTTTTTTTGAGCAGAAATAAATCCATTAATAAGATAAGGTTACAATCAAGTTTTCATAAGTTAACTCTTAAAAAAGAACAACATCATGATAAAACTAAATAGTAACACTAGTTAACTATTGAGTACTGATACCGCAAACAGCCATCCATCAGGGGGTAAAGCCGATGCTGCCAAATCGTGAGCTCTCTTGTTGCAAATACGAGGCCAATACTTCAAAGTAATAGGGTTATTTTGGGTAATCCAGCCAAATCATTAATAACCGTAGATATTCTCCACAGGACCTCCATATCAACGGATGATATTAGTTCTAGGGCATACTTAGCATCACCTTCCATTATAAATCTCTGGAACCCTAACTCAGCCGCTAGTTCCAGTCCCTCCTTAAATCCCATAATTTCACACGAAGCTTTATTCTGTTTATAAGCTTTATTCCACAAAATATTTTTTTTTAATAATTATAATCAGTACAATTTTATTCTCCTTAAATTTTTCGATGCAAAGTCACTAATAATCGTCGAATAATCAAGATTGTCAACCATATCTTTCTCAATAAATAATATACCTAACCCGTTTAATCTTTCTTGGGACATAGTAGATCGAATATAAGACTTAATCAACTTCAATTTAGAAAAACTTCTTTCTGCAAAAGGCAACAGTAACTGGTAACGTTAACATAATTCTATAAGAAACTCATGCGTTCGGGTAACAACCTTTCATATCTTTAAAAAAATCTAGCACTTTAATTGGTATTTTGATCTCATTTGGTAAAAGACTCTTCAACACTTTCAGTTCAGAAAATAAGTCTAGTCCGTCTATGTCATATGACTCATTATTCTTGAAAAAAGTTTCAAAGCGAACACATGGATCTCTGAAATCACCATCATCTTGGGAGTTTAACTTTTTTAACTCAAATAGAAAACATAATATTTCTTTGTACTTCTGAATTTGAACAACTTACAACAAAAAACAAATGACTTTGTTTCTAGAAGTTGAATAAACAGTCCGGTTTGGCACTTTGGCTTGAAGAAAGGAAAGGATATTGGGATTTCATGATTTTGATATTTAAAAAATATTTTTGTTTCATAAGTCAAATAAACTGTTGGACCCACCATTCATTTAAAGATCATCAAATTTGGTGGCCCTTCTTATTTAACATTTGTTAAATGAGACCCTTATAATTTTCTTAGAGAGTTGAGCTTCTTAAAGAAATTAATGTCTTGGTGGCCCCTAAAAACCGGTGGTCTGAAGCGACGCTTTGTTCGCTTTGGCTCAGGGCTACTCCTGCTAAAGTGGTAGTGGTCTTGGTGATAGAAGCCATAACTGTGTTGCAGACGTGGAGGTATGGTGATGGAGATGTGGTGGTTGAGGTATGATGGACGTACAATAGTGGTGGTTAAGGTGCAGTGATGATAGAGGCAAGGTGGTGGTGATGCAAGAGTATTTTAGTGGTAGTGATAGCGGTAAGATGATGGTGGCGGAGGTATGCTGATGTTGTTACATTTATTACGTTATTAGATGCGACGGTGATGGAGGTATGCTGATGTTATTAAATTAATTACGTCGGTAGATGCGATGGTGATGGTGATGGTGGAGGTGTTGTAGGGGTGGAGCCGTGGAGGTGTAATGGTGATGGAGGTACATTGGTGATGTTTGCGGTGGTGGAAGCTTGGGTAGATGATGAGAATTTAAATAAATTAAAATAATCGACTACTTTGTATCCATATTTTGTAATAAAAAATGACATGTTCAAAAGTGAAATTTAATTTAGGAAAAGAAGCAAAGGAAAATGGTGTTTTTGATCTTGTAAGAAAATTACCAAGAAAATAAGAGAACCTACCATTAGAATAAGGGAGATGCTAGAGTATCTTTGATGGGTCACTCTAAAAAAAACTAAAAATACCTAGTTGTCAAGTGTCAATGAAGATTCTCTTTCTCGAGTGACAATATAGAGACACTTTGAACTTTTTTTGTCTTCAATGAAGATTTACAATTACTTTTACTTAATACACGTGTCACTTTTAAATTTAGTAGGAAAAAGTAGTTAAAAAATAGAGAGTTCTAATATTGGTTTAAATTTTAGACTGATACTTAGAAAGTCTTAAGAAGACACAACAATTTTAGAGTGTCTCTCTTGAGAGTAACAATAAATGCTCCCACATCATCATGGAGTGTTAAATAGAGTCTGACATTGGAGAAGGTATTTTAACAAAATCTTTCAAAATCCTAAGTTGTACTCTAAGTTTTAGAGTTTGAGTGTCATATTGGATATATTTCTAAGTATTTAAACTCACAAGATCGACATTGCCGACAAATGCTAATTATCCATAAGCACATGATAAAGACTAGAGTAATTTCACCTACAAAAATTTGGCAATCCCAAACATAATGTATCATAATAAGTATAATAAATAAATAAGTACATTGAGTATCGATTATCAAACTAAACACACAGTATCAAAATATTTGATAATGAACAATTAAGATCAAGACTTCTAATTCATAAAATTAGACGAAGTTAATTAAACTGACATGCAAGAAATGATAAATAACGTATCAAAGTACATATTCTTGCTTTAATAAGACTGCAAATTTGTTAGATTGCCCTTTTAAAATAGGGAAATTTGGTTAAAACTCCCTATGAATTTTTTGTTTTGGTAAAAAAGAATCATTCATTTTTTTTTAGTCTTCAACTCTTTAGGTACATTTATAATTTGTAACAACTTGCAACACTTTGCGACAACTTTGCAACACTTTACGACAGCTTTGTGATACCTTGCAACAACTTTACAACACCTTGCGACGCATTGCAAAAAAATATTAAGTTTTTAACCAAATAAAATATAAACATTTGAATTTTTAACCAAAATAAATATAAATTTAAGATTTTTAACTAAAAAGATATAATTTGTCTTTTTTACTTAAAAAAAATTTAAAAGTGCGTATTTGGTCCAATTTTCTGCTTAAAATACAAGACCGTATTCTAATTGTGTATCAAAGCAGTTCGAAGATTCAATTCTTTTGACTATTTTGAGCACGCTATATTGACTATAAGACTGTAAATTTGTTAGATTGGACTTTTAAAATATGTGTAGATAAATAATGAAGCAAAAATTTGTGTTGTCTTTTTCTAATAAAGTTCACCCAATTTTCACATATTTCTACTTATTTAGCTTTAAACCATAACCCGTCAAATGTTGATAATAAATATTAGAGATTATTTTTCTTGTGTTTTAAAATAAATTGTATTTTTAGAGTGACAACTCTTCTTAGAATTTTCCATCAAATTAGTTGCATCATTTTCAAGGTAACTTTCATTTGTTACAGAAAAAGCTACTGTTTTTTCGGTTGCGCATTTTGACGCTAATATTTTATTTTCCGGTACAAAAAATAAACATATAAAGCAAAATCTAATAAAATATGCAAGAAATTTATTGAAATAAACTTGACATGGCTCTCACATGGGTGTGGAAGGACAAACTTAGTGAACCTGCAAAGAAGGTCCATGATGCCAACTAGGGTTCACCTCCATCTACCTATACAGTGGAAAATGATGCAACCATGACTGCCACTTGCATTTGTTTCTTTGTGAAGGTTGAAAACTCTATGGAGCCCACACATTGGACTAAATTTGGAACCCTACTTGACTTAAGAAGAACACAAGAAAAGGAAACCCATTTGGAATTGAATCTCCTAATCTCCATTAACTTCATCAACCAATGTGATTTTAATACGTTTTCTAAATGTGGAATTCTTGTTAGGTTTATAGGAGACATCTATGACATTCATGACGTCATACATTTAATTCGTGAGAGTTATCATCTTCACCCAAAAAAAGTTTGTTAGATTTTATAGTACAAACGAGGTGAATTGTTGTTTGGACTTCTTTTCGTATAATTGACTTACTATTTGGATTTTTTTTTTCAGTGTTGCACTTTAAACTCTTCTTTTACGGAATCAACCAAAAATATTCCGTCTCTAAAACTTTTTTTTTCGAGAATTCGTCTACAATCTACGTTAGTCGTGACAAGCAATTGATACATCATGAAGATGTGATGAGCACGATAACCGACTAATTTAAACCATGAATGAAAGAGGCCTAAAACTCAATAAAAGAAAAGAAGCCTAAAGCCGGTAAATTTATGACATTATTTACTTTATTTATAACCTGATTACATGTGATAAATCTTGATGGCAAACTAAGCAAGATGAACTTCACCATTGTCAACATATCTATCTTCTTCAACCTCTTCAATTTTGATCACCAAGTGATGGAGTATTTCAGTCTCGATAAACCACAGCGAGTGAACAGTCCCTCCCCCCCTCTCTCTACTGTAATCAGTTTTCTCTCTCTAACTTAATCTTGATGCGTTGTATTTGTCTATTAATGTTTGAGATTCATGTCTCTAATTCTTAGTGAAATCCTTCTTTCTGGGTTTATGAAAAATTCCGCACTTAGACGCAGGACCCATTTAGTTCAATCTTTCTCTGTTTGCTTCCTTTACTGGTTCTATATGTTTTCATGAATCAACTTTCAAATTTTGCTCCTCTAAAAACCTTCTTTTCTCTATTTTCTTTATCTAGAATTATAATGTTATCTCAATTAGCATCTGCCTCTAATTAATCAGTTGAGGAAAGAGAACAATGAAATTTTTAATAGTTTGAATTTAACAACTCAAAAGTAATTGAATATGGAATCTGAAAATTCAATTTTCAGAGCTCAAATGGGAGAATTAAGTAACAAATTACAATCTCTTAATGTAATCATCCAGTAATTGAATGTAAACAACATGGAGTTCATCCAGTAAATGATGGTTTATGATGGACCCATGGAGTTCATCACTGTATCAAAATCAACCCAGAATGGCTTCCGCAGTTATGTTTCAGAATTGATTAATGCATGAAATCAAACTTCATCATCTTGATTAAAGTTGTTTATGAGTGGAAGGGGATCAATGTTGAGGAAGCAAGAAAATATAGATCTGAGAAATATTAATATTCGGAAGGGGAAGTTAATAATGGTGAATTATGAATATAGAGAACTTTTTTGGTATTGTTATATTTAACATAGTTCAAAGTATTTTGGAATTGTTATATTTAACTTTCGAAAAAAGAAGTCTAAAGTGCAATAGTGGAAAAAAAGGAGTCCAAACAGCAAGTCAACTACAGGAAAGGGGGTTCAAATCGCAAATCTCCCTATAAACAAAGTATTTATAAATTTCAATAAGTCTTGTGATGATTTGATTTTTTGATCTACGCGATGTAATCAAAATCATGTACTATGATTTTATAACTATATTGATAAAAAAAAGAATTTCCGAAAAAGACATATTTTGAAATTGTACATTGGGGTATTCTGGTTTAAAGGATGATAGTGATCATGGTCAAGGTGGGTTATGAATTGTATTAAGTAACCATTTATGATTAGTCATATTTAAAATGTGACTTTATCTTTAAATAAATGTTCAACAAATCCCCGTATCTTTTTTTTTTTTGATGAAACTAGACTCAGCCTAACTTTATTAACTCTAAAAAATCAGAGGAATGTTGGATTGATCTGTCTCCAACTGACTTACAATGCTTTCAGGAACATCAACCAAGGTACTTGGTATATCATATGAATTTCTAACAAGAGAATAAGCTAATAAATGTGCGACTTTATTCGCATTTCTTGGACAATAAGAATACGTACACTCGGGTAGTTGTTGCATCATGGTTTGTATATCCATTATAATTGCTCGAATTTTCCACGGCATATCTTCTTTCATCGAAGAGCAGGCTTGTACAACCGTCATCGAATCACCTTCAATAGTGCATTTATATTCAGGCAAGTCAATAGCAATCTCCATGGCTAGATAAGCAGCTTTTGCTTCAGCCTCTAGAGCCGAGTTTGCTGTTGTAGAGTGCACTCGAGCTAGCACATAATCTCCCTTGGAGTTTCTGCAAATGGCTGCTATGTTAGCTTTTCCATCTTTAAATCCAGCATCAAAATTGATTTTTAAAGAATTATCATCAGGTTGTTTCCATGAGGATGGAATCTGGGTTGCTAAAGTAGATGGAGATGAATTGAGCAGTGTACTGGAGTCTTCAAATTCCTCATTCATGGACATTGCTGCCTTAATTATTTCTCTACTCCCCATTGAGAGTTCTCCAGAGACCGTTTTATTTCTCGCTTTCCATATATACCACGCAACACAAATCCTAAGTGAAATCACTTTGTCGTCCTCTTCACCTTTTAACCAAGTACATAACATATCATGAAAACTTCTATTTCCATCTACTCTCAAATTAATTGGGGGACAAATCCAAGTTTCTTGAGCTTTTCTGCATTTTCTGAAAATATGGTCAATATCTTCTTCTTCGATTTTACAAAACTCACACAATTTCGAGGCTACCGGATTAAATTGCAGTGCTTTTATCTTTGTTGGTAGAGCATCTTGGAGAATACGCCAAACAAATGTTCTGACCCTTGGTGCGAGATTTAGTCTTTTCCATACCCGGTTCCATGTTAAACCGAATGGCAATTCTATCGATTTTGATGATGTACCTTGATCATTCACTATCGATGTATATAGTGATTTAGTGGTGAAGACTCCTTTTATTGTATGTATCCAAATCCATTTATCACTTGTAGTTTGTCTAGGTAAAATTATCTTGAGGATTTCTCTTGTTGTTATTTCTGGCACAAATCCCCGTATCTTATTGTTTATGTATTTTTTTTTTGCAAATCTTATTGTTTATGTAGTTCTGCAACATGAATTATCTGTATTTGAAATCCGAGACTAGCATATCACATGTGTAAAGTAAAACAAGAAGTAACTAGAAATACATAAACACGAAGGGTGGCTGAGAAAAATGGAGTAGGGTGCGAAATTTAGGGGCCCTTTGGTAATGTAAGACGAAAATAATTTTTTATTAGTCCAAAGTTAAGATAAGGCGAGAGGTTTCAAAAGTTAAAGAGAGTTTGAAGATAAAGAGAAGATGAAGAGAACGTGCAAGAAGATGAGAGAAAATATATTACTGAAATGAAGACGCGTCGTTAGTTAGGGTTTGAAAAGAGACCTCTTCATATCCAGTGGCTGAGATTCTCTCTTGATGAGACATGTAATCTCAGTTGCTGGATCAAGTAACTAAGGCATGCAGACTTTCAGATTCACTTAAACAAACTCCTAATTATCACTCATCAGGTATTTCAATTCGGGACTCGGGTAGATGGACTTACCCATGTCCCAACTACTACAACCCGCCTTAACGGGTCGGGTAAGCCCGACTCGTCATTTTGCCCACGACCCTTTCGCGGTCTGGGATGTCACCTTCAGGTCACGGGCTTGCGGACTGTTTTCCCGCCGTATGTATGCACATATCGATCTAAATGATTAGACATTTTTACTTTCAGTTAGGGCCGGGAAAACGGTCCGAAAATCAGAAATGTGACCCTAACCGCCCGACAACCGAGAAGAACCCGGTTCGGGTGGACCCGGACCGAAATTTCGATCGGGCGCGGGCGAGACTCGGGTAAGGTGTCTTACCCGAGTTTCGACCTGTCATACCCGCCCGAAAGCCCGCCACCATACTGCCTGAAACCCGCCCGACATATGGTTCGTAGGATCTATTGATCCAACGACTGGGGTCCGTTTCTTTAACCCATCATACACTTACAGAGTTAGGGTTACACTATATAAGCCAAATTTACAGATCCCTCATTATTTTCCAACCATTTTTGAGTTAGAGAGGGAAAGAGGGAAAAAGAGAAAGAGAAGGGGAAAGAGATAGAGAAAGAGAAAGAGACGGTATGGATGAGAAGCTTCATTTACCTGTTACGGTTTTTTGAAGTTTAACCTTCTAGGGTTTTGTAGAGTTTAACCTTAAGGTTATTTATAGTTTTAACTTTGCTTTCTAAAGAAGATAATGTCATTGCTTTCAATAACTCAACTTCGAGATGAAGATCAAAAGGAGTTCTGAAGAGACAGAGAAAAAAAATATGAAAACTACTCTTGAATCAGATCTGGATTTATAAATGAAGGTTTTTTTTTCAAATGTATCAGATCCGGATTTATTACAGAGAAACCTTTTTAATGTAAACAAATCTCTTTTGATTTATTTTTATGAAAGGTTAAATTTCAAATATTACTTCTCATGAATCAGATCTGTTATTTTTTTTGTTATGATCTATATTCTGAGATAGATCTATATCTTGATGTATTAGATATATTATTAGATATATATATATATATATATATATATATATATGATGATGTTATATTGTAGGATTATTTCTCTAATAGCCCCCAACTTTGTGACTGGTTTCCTGCCTAGCCCCCAACTTTATCAAAAATATCTAGATGACCCCCTTTTTCAGATTCCATTATAACACCGTTAACTAGTCATCACCTCTCTCTGCCACCCCATGTTATATGATTCATATGTTGGTGTTATATTCTTTCTTTTCTTACACAAATTCTTTTGGATTGCAAATTAAAGTTGGAACTTGAAGATTTGGAAAGTGCAATTCTTTTGTAATTTAGTTTTTTAGTTCTGTTAGTTATATATGTAATTCCTTCTTTTTATGTATATATTATTGGTGTAGTAAATCTCTGGTGATGTTTTGTTTTTAATAAAATTATCCGAGCCCGTCTGGGTCGAGTCTGTTGGAGCCCACTCGGCCAGGCGGGCTCGGACGAGCTTTGAATTGGTGGCTTTTGTCCGGCCCGATCCCCCCGACAACTAGGCAAGGTAGTGTCTAGTGATGCTTAAAAGGCCGGGTCGGACCGGGCCGGCCCGGGCCTGTCCTAGCCAGGCCGGGCCTAGCCAACCCGGGTTGAAAATTTCCCGGGCCGGGCTCAACCCGGGTTGGTTATACAAGGGCCCAGCCCGGGACTGGGTATAGACCCAGGCCTGGCCGGGCCGAGTTGAATCCGGGCCGGGCCGGGCCAGCCCGGATTTTCTATAATATATATTTTTTTAAAATATTTGAAAAATCAAAATTTAAATTTAAAAAATACAAATCTATTGTTTATTTCGAATATAAAAAATTAAAACTTTAGAGACGATTTTCTATAAATAATGATATGATTTAGAAATGACTTTTGGAAAGATTTTAGGAATAGTTAATAGGATATAATTTTCATAAATAAGTATAGAAAAGATTTTTAGAAAGAGTTTTTTGAATTGATTTTAGAAATT
Organism: Eschscholzia californica; assembly: GCF_041429995.1. Classification (NCBI taxonomy): domain Eukaryota; kingdom Viridiplantae; phylum Streptophyta; class Magnoliopsida; order Ranunculales; family Papaveraceae; genus Eschscholzia; species Eschscholzia californica. Next base: position 48,468,063 of record NW_028238472.1, read on the forward strand.
ACTTTGTGGAAATAATTAATAGAGGGTGACTTACATAAATAAATTAATAAGTTTAGGAAAGATTCTATGAAAAGATTTTTGGGAAATGATTTTAAAAATTATATTTTGAAACTAATTAGTAGAGGATGATTTATATAAATAGAAGATGATTTACATAAATAGGTTAACAAATTTAAGAAAGATTTTTGAAAAGATTTCGTGAGAGTGATTTTAGAAGTCACGTTTTGGAAATAATATAGAGGATGATTTAAACAGATAAATTAACAAGTTAGGAAAGATTTTTCGAAAATATTTTATGGAAATGAATATTTTAGGAACGATTTTGTTGGATAGATCTTTTCGAAAATGAATGTTTTTAAATTCTCTATGAAATTTTTAAGATATGGCATGAAATAAAAAAAATAAAAATAAAAAAACAGGTTTTGACGGGCCGGGCCGGGCCCAAACCATAGGCCCAGCCCGGGCCCTGAATAGAACCCGGGTTGGCCAGGCCCGTTTTCCGTACGGGCCAGGCCGGGCCTGTACGGAACGGGCCGGTCCCGGGCCCAACCCGGGCCGGCCTGGCCTTTATAACAACACTAGTAGTGTCCGATCTTTTCGAGTCCGGCTATATTATGGCCGAGCCCGTTTGAACCCGCCGGATTCCCATCCATACTTTCAGTTATATAGGTAGAGCGTCACCAATGCAAAACTCCAAAAAAAAGTTAATTGTTCTTTGTGTCAAGTCTCAATTGAGATTTTCTTTTCCATATAGCACTATTGAGTTACTCTGTTGAAAAGGTATCTCTAATGCAACGCTCCAAACAAGAATTTACTTAGATGACATTTTCTAGACGATACTATTGAAATACTCAAATACTCTATTCAAAATATTTTTCTAATATAACACTTTAAAAACTTAAAAATTACTTTGGTGATATTTTTAGATGGATAGTTTTCTTCTTTTACATAAAAAATGTTGATGTGGACAATTGAAGTCCATAAAATGAATCTCAGATATTGAATTTTTTCTTGAGACATCTTAAAAGAACAATTAGAGATGTAACTTTAAACTATGTATGATGGGCCTAGAAAGTTTCCTAAATAGGTCACCACCCGCAAGTATACGGGCGTCAAGTAGTAAAATCCAGTAAGACCGGGATCGATCCACAGAGACTAATTAAAACCTATTCTAAAACTTACAAGTAGCACGTTTTCTTTTCAAATTGATTGGGTGATGAGATATTAAAATAATAATGACAAATAATAACGGAGAAAGGTATAGAGTTTCATAATCTACCACAAAAATCACTTTTAAACACATGTAACTAACTGACTAAAACTCTCTTTTATTAACTCGGAATTCGAGATAATGAACTACCCGAATTCCGGAAGATTTTTCGATTAAGTACGCTATTGTAACATAAAATCATAATTACCTTCTCTTAGAAAATAAGATTTTTTAAACTATTGCTTATCAATCAATAAGCATATATCATCAAAAAGATTTCACTCAAGCATGATATATCAAACTAAAAGCATAAACAATGAAATTAAATCAAATAGTACTATCGATGAAAAATAATTATGTATTCATTAAAGATCAAATAAAAGAGTTTAATCGATTAAGAACATGTATCAAAAGATCTAATATGGGTTTCATCCTCCACTCTAGATGAATATTTAGCAACACATATAATCAAGAATTATTGTCATTATAATAAGGGTTTTTTGAGCTTACCCCCTCAAAATTAATTGATAATTGAGTTTACCCCCTTGAGTAATTGGTAATTGAGCTTACCCCTTCAATTTAGATTTTTTGTCAAAACTACTAAGGATATGTTTGGTGTGTGATAATAAAATCAGAAAGTAAATAATATATAAACAAAATCAATCTTTACTAATCATATTCCTAACCAAATCAAACAATAAAATGAGGTAGAATCCCTAATGTGAATCATATTGAAGAATAGTTGTTCGTGGTAGTGGCAATTATTTCATGTACGCCAAACATAGTCCTTGTGTTTTTGTCATTAATAGTAAGTCCAAGGGGGTAAGCTCAATTACCCATTATTGAGGGAGGTAAACTCAATTACCAATTAGTGACGAGGGGGTAAGCCCAAAAAACCAGAGACAAAAAAATAATATTAAAAGAAATCACCCGAATGAGATATTTAAGTTCTGATCATAGTCTTTGTCTCTTCTTCTCTTGTTATCCCTCCTTATTCTTGATTGAGTATGGTCCTAATCTTCTTGTTCGGCTGCCTCTAATCTTCCTCGTGGATCTCTGTCCGGCTGCCTCTCACTGTTTGTTCCTCCAAAATTAATTTCCCTTTACTGTTGATCCCCCCAACCCTTTTAAAGTTGCGGTCGTCTCATACATGTAATGTTGTCTAGGGTTTTCTAATTAACTCCCACTTCCAACTCTACCCCTGAATGCAACCGGTTAATCCCCTCTCATAGGATATGAAAGTCGGCCAACTTTATCTTCCGTTTGGGCTCCCAAATTACAAACCTAATTCCCCTAAAAAAGACATAAGAAATGGCACCTAAATGACAAGTGGTGGTACCCACTTTACATTGCCAATTAATAGTATAGCACTTGTAGGTGGAATGGTGGGATATTTTCCAATTAATAGTGCATGTGCAATGACCACTTCTGTAGAACACCCCCGTCAAATGTCTTTATTGCAAACCAACCTCAAAACTAACTTTAGTTGCACCGAACTGACTCTCTTTGGTACCAAATTACACATCAAATTCCCATTTCTATTCGCTTCTTCACATTTATATGTTATTCCTGAAAAACTAATTAACTTCATTAGTTTCACCAAAATTAAAGACTAACGAATGTACATTGACGATAAATAAATGAGTTCTAGCGAACTCATCAAACATCCCCAAACTTACATTTTGCTAGTCGAGCAAAACAGAAAAATAAAACCATACCCATTTCACCAGTTTCGTAGGGAATCACGATTGCACTTAGCACGTGTAACAAGCCGTTAAACCTCTAGGTTACCCTAGAGGACGAGTTTTGTCTCGTGAGGGTTTGCAGTGAATTTACCCACAAAATTCAAAAATTTCATAAATCCAGAAGGGTCTAAATATGATAATGACTAAAAATGTGTATCCGGTATATTTTCAAAAGTTAATAGAAATGAAATCCAAATCGACCAAACCATACAAACGCTAAAAATCTCTTCATAAGTAATCAAGACTCGAAGTGCACGTGACCAGCCAATATAAGTATCGTTTCGGTTCTGAAAAGACAAGACCTTGATTACCGTCTCGATACATTTCGCCTCGACTACTGCCTTACGGTCATACACTCAAAAATTCAAATCACTCAGAAATGGTTCACTTAATGTGTGAGTATGAATATGAAGGAAAACTCAACACATGGAAAAGATGGACTAAAAGTTTGGTGAATGACTGATCTCATAGGACGGAAACAACCACTAATACGGGATGGGGAAGCTAACCAACTCTTCTCACCTGATCAACTGTCTAACAATGTTTCCTAGTGGTCAATAGATGCAAAGGATGAACTAGAACTCCTGAGAATTCGACGTCTTCAAATCTTCAAGAATTTCTTCGAAGGATAAATACTCAAACACAACTAAACAAACACTTTCCTTTTTCTCTTTTTTTTTTCTTCTATTTTTTTTTTTCATAGTACTTTTTTTGTAATCAAACTCAAATACACAAAGAACTTTCTTGACACTTTCCTTGGGTATAATTCTCTCAACTTTGCTTTATGCCTTATTCTCAGGGTTCTAAATAATGGTAGAGTCCCTATCTTCCTCTAGTTGAGACTGTTTTCAAGTTTCCAGACTACAAGAGAAGGGTTCGCTTCCTGATGACATCCCTAGTGGTTGTAAAATTTGAACTCAGGAGATCAAATGAGTTCTTCTTTCAATATTGCGAGGTTGAGTAGCTCTTCATTCTACTCAGAATTAGCTCAGAAGAGATCACTCAAAACAACAAGAAAGGCTCGGAATCTCACATAGGTTAAGTCTCCACTAATGATCGATTAAGTTCTCTCAGAAAAGTCAACTCTTCACCTATCTAAGACTCACATGGCTAGTGCACAGACAACCTCAAAACTCGAAATTCATGGAAAAACCTTCAGCAAACGGATAGTCCGACCAACTAGACTCTATAACTATTAACAAACAAAAACAACTAGACTCACATTTTCAATCCAAAAATTTTAAATTTTGAACCCTTTTGAATTTTTGAAATAAGGACTTTAACAAAAAATTCATTCCCCTATCCCCAAACTTAAACCGAACATTGTCCTCAATGTTCTGAAGACTATGCAAAAATAACAGGATGAAGGGGGAGATATTACCCGATTCAGCGTCCTCTGCATGGGTTGCCTCCCAGAAAGCGCTAAGTTTAACGTCTTCAGCCAGACGAAACAGATGGTTCGAAAAATAGAAAAAATTATACCTACTGGATTACAAATATGTGATTAACTGTAAACCAATAATCGATACATCTGTGGGTCCACCCAAAACACAAAGTTTTCAGTGAACGATAGTCTCACATTTTCGTAACTTGGTGATAGTGTAAGTGAGACTATCAAGATAGAAGGGCAATCCCCAAACTTAGACGACAATAAGGTCGTTAAGTTTGGTACTGCACCAGAGAGATCACAGACCGGATAGAATGGGTCTTCATATGGATGATCGACAGAGGGAGTGAGTGCTTCAAAATCTACACATGGTTTTGAGGGACAAAATACAAAGCAATCTAGAGGACTATCAATGACACCCGGACTTAAACTAGGGTTTTCTAAAACAGGTACTTCGGGTTCCTTCAATGGAGAAACCCTACTATCAGACTCACAATCCCTAGAAGTCGAGTTAGATAGTCCTTCTGTAATTTCTTTTATCATGTTATCATCGGTGTCCCTAAAGAATTCTAAATCTTCGCCTAAATCAGGCGAGTCAATCCTCTCATTTAGCAAATTGGTCAACCATGATTCATCATCCTCAGTTGAGTCAAACGACTTTAAATCATCTTCAACTCTAGTGAACTCTTCATTATGGTCTGAATGTATTTCAAGTTTGATACAATGAGAGGATATCTCTATATTGGGCTCCATCGTTTCTGAGATTTTAGTCTCAATAACGATGTTATCGGGAGAACTGTACTCCTCTAAAATTGTATCCTCGTCATCATAGCACACAGGACATTGTGGACCGTACTCTACATTCTCATGGTGATCTTCTTCTATAATACTAGTTGTTATTTCTTGTAGAGTTCCATAGGTATTGTCATTCTTTTCTTCTAAAGTCTGACAAAACTCGAAAGTACTCTTTTGAAGATCACTAACAGTTTGGGTCAATGAAGATGATCCTAAAGATGGAGAGTCAATAGATTCACCGTTATCCCTTTGAGGTTGAGACACGTGTGGAGCATAAGACTCTCCATTAATCCTCCTTAGCGCACTCATAGACTCTTCATGAACCTTCTTTAACATACTCATAGTTTCGGCCAACAAAGATGATGCTAAAGATGGAGAGTCAACCTTTTCACCGTTATCCCATTGAGGTTGAGACACGTGTGGAGCAGAAGATTCTCCATTAATCCTCCTTAGCGCACTCATAGACTCTTCATGAACCTTCTTTAACATACTCATAGTTTCGGCCAACGAAGGTGATGCTGAAGATGAAGGATCAATAGTTTCACCGTTATCCCATTGAGGTTGAGATACGTGTGAAGTATAAAATTCTTCGTTATAATGCATGTAAGAGTCATTAGTTTCAATGTTTTCCCATTGAGGTTGGGACACATTTGGAGCATAAGACTCTCTACTATAATGCATGTAAGGTGATCTGTCAGGATATCTATAATATGGTTCATAACCTTCTTGAGGTTGATAATAATCCCTACGACCATCATTATGCACATTGTCTCTAGGATGACTACTACTATTCTGCCCATTTGCTAAATACCACCATGGTAGATTTGAAGAACTCTCGTCCCTTCTGCCACTATGTTGGGACCACGATCTATCCATTTCTCATCAATATTTTTATTTATTTATTTTTTTTTTAACACGAAAACCGAGGAAGCACTACGAAGATCTTATAAAAAGTACCCACTAACAGGGGATTCGTGGGTGATTAGAGAAAGTTACCTCCCGTTCGAGACGGGCGACGACCTTTGCAGATGACCCGGGCCACTCTCCCTGCGAGTGTTCGAACCCGAGGCTTCGTTTGATTTTCGGTTACAATTTAAAAGCCCTCTAATTTAGGGTCAAAACTTTAATCCAAAAAATAAAATTAAGAAAGTCTAAAGTCTCTCTTTCTCACCAAAATAAATACAAAAAATTAAAAAAATGTAAATTTCTTCTTTTGGGGTCCTCCTCCTTGTTGCGCCTCCTCTTTAGCTCCTTAATGCCCTACACACCAAAAATAGAGAAGCAAGTCAAAGTGGCCAAAAATCAAAACTTACCAAAAATAAAAACTTTCCAAGATTAGAACAAATTTAAAACATAATCCCCGGCAGCGGCGCCAAAATTTGATGGGCCTAGAAAGTTTCCTAAATAGGTCACCACCCGCAAGTATACGGGCGTCAAGTAGTAAAATTCAGTAAGACCGGGATCGATCCACAGAGACTAATTAAAACCTATTCTAAAACTTACAAGTAGCACGTTTTCTTTTCAAATTGATTTGGTGATGAGATATTAAAATAATAATGACAAATAATAACGGAGAAAGGTATAGAGTTTCATAATCTACCACAAAAATCACTTTTAAACACATGTAACTAACTGACTAAAACTCTCTTTTATTAACTCGGAATTCGAGATAATGAACTACCCGAATTTCGGAAGATTTTTCGATTAAGTACGCTATTGTAACATAAAATCATAATTACCTTCTCTTAGAAAATAAGATTTTTTAAACTATTGCTTATCAATCAATAAGCATATATCATCAAAAAGATTTCACTCAAGCATGATATATCAAACTAAAAGCATAAACAATGAAATTAAATCAAATAGTACTATCAATGAAAAATAATTATGTATTCATTAAAGATCAAATAAAAGAGTTTAATCGATTAAGAACATGTATCAAAAGATCTAATATGGGTTTCATCCTCCACTCTAGATGAATATTTAGCAACACATATAATCAAGAATTATTGTCATTATAATAAGGGTTTTTTGAGCTTACCCCCTCAAAATTAATTGATAATTGAGTTTACCCCCTTGAGTAATTGGTAATTGAGCTTACCCCCTTCAATTTAGATTTTTTGTCAAAACTACTAAGGATATGTTTGGTGTGTGATAATAAAATCAGAAAGTAAATAATATATAAACAAAATCAATCTTTACTAATCATATTCCTAACCAAATCAAACAATAAAATGAGGTAGAATCCCTAATGTGAATCATATTGAAGAATAGTTGTTCGTGGTAGTGGCAATTATTTCATGTACGCCAAACATAGTCCTTGTGTTTTTGTCATTAATAGTAAGTCCAAGGGGGTAAGCTCAATTACCCATTATTGAGGGGGGTAAACTCAATTACCAATTAGTGACGAGGGGGTAAGCCCAAAAAACCAGAGACAAAAAAATAATATTAAAAGAAATCACCCGAATGAGATATTTAAGTTCTGATCATAGTCTTTGTCTCTTCTTCTCTTGTTATCCCTCCTTATTCTTGATTGAGTATGGTCCTAATCTTCTTGTTCGGCTGCCTCTAATCTTCCTCGTGGATCTCTGTCCGGCTGCCTCTCACTGTTTGTTCCTCCAAAATTAATTTCCCTTTACTGTTGATCCCCCCAACCCTTTTAAAGTTGCGGTCGTCTCATACATGTAATGTTGTCTAGGGTTTTCTAATTAACTCCCACTTCCAACTCTACCCCTGAATGCAACCGGTTAATCCCCTGTCATAGGATATGAAAGTCGGCCAACTTTATCTTCCGTTTGGGCTCCCAAATTACAAGGTGCCCAATACGCGGACAACCGTTTTTCTTATATGGACAATTATCTTATGTGGACAACGTAAAAAAATTAAATTTTTATATGGACATCAGTTTTTAAGGGGACAACTCTCTATTATTTTCACTCAAGTCCTCTTAGAATCAGATGTATTATTTGATGACCTCCCTCTTTCTCCATAAATCCTAGGTTAGTTAGTCTTCATCTCTTCTATTACTTGTTCTTCATCATCACCCAAATTTCTAGAGAGAGAAATTCCTTGGAGATGCAATATTGGTGGTTATAGCATCAAACAAAGGCAAGGGAGTTGTTGTAGAATCTTCCCAAAGATAAAGGTTAGAACCCTAAAACTCTAAAACCAACCATGAAGAAGAAGATGGTACTGATGGGAGAGAAAATCAGAGAAGATGTGGAAGACGAAGATGGATTTGTTGGTTTCAACTCTTAAAACGATGGTGAAGAGGAAGATGAATCTGGTAATTGGGGTTGTGCAAATATATGGCATAACAGAAAATTACTTGCGACGAAAATCTGGCATAATCAGAAAACTTGCTAGATTTTCGTCGCAACTTAGCATCTGTTATGCCATATTTTCGCAGAAAATCTGCGAAAATATGGCATAACAGAAGCTAAGTTGCTACGAAAATCTGGAAAATTGTCCGATTTTGCCAGATTTTTGTGCAAGTTATGTTCTGTTTTACCTCATCAATTTCATTAATGCCTATTATAGAAACGCCCGGAAAAACTTCTTCGGGTGCAGATTGAGGGATTTTGTCTTCTTCATCGATCTAGGGTTTGATAAAAAAAAATGGTAGAAACTACAATTTACTTTTAGTAGAAGTGAAGAAAGAAGAATAAGACTAAGAAGAGATTTTGTCTTCTTCATCCATCTAGGGTTTGATAAAAAAAATGGTAAAAACTACAGTTTACTTTTAGTAGAAGTGAAGAAAGAAGAATAAGAGTAAGAAGAAGGAAGAAGATGAAGAAGAAGACAGTTTAGGTTTTCAATCTTTAACTATTATTTTTGTTAGTAGTCCACAAGTTACTAATTATTAGTATTTAAGACTTTATGGAGTTGTCCCCTTATTAAATCAAAGTCAACTAAGTCAAGTATAGTTCACTCGCATCGGGCCCGAAAATAGTTGTTCATATAAGAAAAACGGTTGTCCGCGTATTGACCACCAATTACAAACCTAATTCCCCTCAAAAAGACATAAAAAATGGCACCTAAATGACAAGTGGTGGTACCCACTTTACATTGCCAATTAATAGTATAGCACTTGTAGGTGGAATGGTGGGATATTTTCCAATTAATAGTGCATGTGCAATGACCACTTCTGTAGAACACCCCCGTCAAATGTCTTTATTGCAGACCAACCTCAAAACTAACTTTAGTTGCACCGAACTGACTCTCTTTGGTACCAAATTACACATCAAATTCCCATTTCTATTCGCTTCTTCACATTTATATGTTATTCCTGAAAAACTAATTAACTTCATTAGTTTCACCAAAATTAAAGACTAACGAATGTACATTGACGATAAATAAATGAGTTCTAGCGAACTCATCAATGTACTTTTAAAAGTCTAGATTAACATTGAGAAATTATGTAGAAAAGTCATGACCACACCCTATTTGTTGGAAGAAATTATCTCCCATAAGACACTGATGTCTTATTGTAATCTTGTCTTTAGTAATAATGCTTAATTTAAAATTGACTAATTTATTACTACTTGATTAAGATATGTATGAATTGTCAATTGTTAGTGGCGTAAATTATGTGGGACTGGGTGACAAGTGATTAAAGTGGATTACTTTGGGTTCATGCATTTGTTGATAATTCTGGAAATTGCATTTGTTGATTGTTACCATTGAAAAAATTGTCAGTTAGATATAGACTAGAAGACTAGATTAAGAGCACTAATTTAGGTATTTTGACTTGTCCATAGCAAATTAGTTTTGTTTCCAGCAAATACACTCGTTTCTATTAAGAGAATTATGGCATACCCAAAAGAGATGAATGAGTGATAGAATTGTTACATATAAGCTAATGCGTCCGGAATTATAGCTGCAATAACATGACAGAAAATTGACGAATTATAGGAAAAAAAAAAAAAGGTGCATATATATAAAGGTGTCAGCTGAGATACAACAAACTTGTCCCGTTAATAATTGAAATGGCAAATTCTAGCACCACAAAGATGTAAACTCAAAGTGTAGGTAAGCGAAGTAATAAATTTAGTAAGATTGAGGCTGATCTATAGATATTGATGTGTATAACTTTAAAAATAAAGACACCTGAAGCTTATAATGGGGTGTTAGAGTAAATAGTTGAGAAAGGTTTTGAGATCAGGTGAAAACGGTGTTATGTGATAATCCCACATAATTGGGGAGAATGTTGGGAGTCAAGGTTATGCACGTTTCAATTCTAAAAAACTTGTGCGTATGACACACCTGACACAGACTTATGAGTGGCAACTCGACACGTTGTAGTTATTAGACGGTATTTGTTACGACTAATAAATATTCATAGCAAATGTTAACTAGTAGCTACAGTACTGCAATCTGTAATAAAAGAGGCGTAGTTAAAGCCTGTAGCAAAAAGTTGTTTCTCGAAAGAAACTCAAACAAATTATTAAGAATGACACATAAAAACCGATTAACTTATGTAACTTAGGCCACACAATAACATTTTTAGGATAACATCAGCAAATATTATTTTGGGTTGGAATGTCAACAAAAAAAATAATATTATTTTGGGTTATTTCAGGCCTAGTTTGTGACCAGCTTCCCGCGTATAGCTCTCTACTTTGTCAATAATACCGAGATGACTTCTTTTTTTTGTTACCGTTAAGTGTCCGTTACTCTCTCTCCTTCATCACATCATTTATCTCTGCCACGCCAACTCTCTTGCCACACCATCATCTTCTCTGATAGGGTCGTTGATCGGTCAAAAATTCCGGATCTCGTCATCTTGATACGCGTATCAAGATGACGAGATCCGACGATCAATAGCCATATTACGTGTGAAAACAAACAACAATTTTAAAAAACAAACAATTGTTTGACAAAAAGGACATTTTTGTCATTACTAAAAAATGTGAAAGCACATGTGTGGGGTGTGGGTGAATAAAAGTTTCGGCTGATTGCCATTTGGTGATCTAACCTGCAATTCGACTTTACTTTATTTTTTTACCCAAAGAGCCGTATTGATGTTCAAGTGGTTTTTCTTACCATTTACCCAAGTTATTTTGGTCCAGACTCCAAACCACAATAAAATTTATATTATTTCTGAAGGAGAAATGGTTGTTTGGTTCAATTCAACTAGTAATTTTTTTAGGATTATTTCCCTAATAGCCCCTAGCTTTGTGCCTAGCTTCCTGCTTAACTCATAACTTTATTAAAAATTTCCAGATGGTCTCTTTTTTCAGTTACCGTTAGAACACCGTTAACCAGTCATCAACTTTCTCTCCTACATCTCTTCCTCTCTCTCTGCCACCTCATCTTCTCGCCACCTCATCGTCTTCTCCGGTGAAGGTCGCCGGCCGACTAATTTTCCGGCCGGCGACCTTCAAGCTTTAAATTTTTTTCCCTCTCTTCATCTCTCTCTCTAACACTCCGCCGAAGGCAAACCTTCGCCGGAGGTCTTGTCTGTTCGTGAGAACATACCATTGAAAGTCTGTTCGTGAGAACATACCATTGAAAGTCTGTTCGTGAGAACAGACCAGACCTCCGGCGAAGGTTTCCCTTCGCCGGAGTGTTAGAGAGAGAGAGGAAGAGTAAAAAATAAATTAATGTTTGAAGGTCGCCAGTCGAAAAATTGGTCGGCCGGCGACCTTCGCTGGAGAAGACGATGAGGTGGCGAGAAGATGAGGTGGCAGAGAGAGAGGAAGAGATGTAGGAGAGAGAGTTGATGACTGGTTAACGACATTCTAACAGTAACTGAAAAAAGGGTCATCTAGAAATTTTTGATAAAGTTAGGGCTAGGCAAGAAGCTGGTCACCAAGTTAGGGGTATTAGGAAAATAACCCTTTTTTTTATTAACTTAAAGTTATCAACATAATATGGGTATTGATACATAAAATCTGAGAAATTATTAATCAGGACATTTTATAATATTTTGGTTCCCAAACTACCTTATACATTAAAAGTCACCCATAATTTTTTTAGGGTTATCTTCTTCATTCTTTCTTCTTTCTCTGAGTTCGTGAATCACATCATCATCATCGCCAGATCTTCTTCGCCATCATCTTCTTCGTCGTCATCTTCTTCGTCATCTAAGGGGGAAACACCGCCCAATGAGGTAGGAAAGGGAGATTACATGACCACTGGAGTTAGATCAAGAAAAAAAACAATAAGATTTTGATTTCATTTTTTCTCACTAGAGTACATCATTATATCCAGATCGATGATGAGCTGTGAGTTCTTTGCGTTTTTCAATCTTGCGTTTTTCAATCTTGCTTTGTTAAAGATGAACCTAAAAGAACTTGTTATATTGTTAAATCTTGTTTAAATCTTGCAAAATCTGAAGACGATGATTGATGATGAGCGGTGATAATGGTTTCTTTCAAATCTGAATCTACAATAACACAAGCCTTGATCCTAGTTTTATTAATTATTTAGATATTGATCTTCTTCTTCTTCAACTGTGATCTTCAACTTTTTGGTCTTCTTCAAATCTTCTTATTTGATTTTTATTCTTATTCTAGAAACCCTAAAACCAGATCCAAATATTCAGAATTTGCAAACCGAGTTTGCAGAGTTTGCAAACCAAGTTTGCAAGATCTACAATCCGAGATTATGTTCCGCAAAGCTTGCAATTTATATTTTTGCAATCGCAATTTGCAGAAAAACTATCAGAAAAAACGCCATTTTTTCTGAATATTTTTTTTGAAAAAAATGATTGAAAGTCGATCTTGTTTGAAAGCTAATGAAAAAGAATTTTTGGGTTCCTAGTCCAAAAATCTACCCCTAAACACACATTTAGTCCCCCTTAATATTAATATAGGATTTTAAGCCAAAATAATAATTATAATGGATATTTAGTCCAAATTATTTAAAGTATATCTAGACTTCAAAGTTACAGTGTTTTTCTGTTGAAAAATTCTTGTTTTGTTTCATAAATTACCTGTTATTTATTGTTTAAGTTTCATACTTTATTTTATGTTTTCCATACATTATTTCATTTTTTTTATATGTTGATTGTGCATCTACACCCAAAACTTAGAGGTCACCAATTTAGAGTGGAAGTGCAACCCATGTTTGGGACTAAAACTCTTTGCAACAAAGAAAAAAAATTAAAATATTAGTCATAAGAATAAGAATATTGTAGTTTGCCAAAAATTGGTTGGTAAGTTGCTTGTGCATCTATATCGAAAACCTAGAGGTCACATACTCGGTTTACCGTGGAAGTGGAACACATCGTTTACTGGCTTGTATTAAGGAATATAAATAAAGCAAATATGGATATCTGCTTTCATCTCTCTCTAAGATAGCGTTAAGAGTGCTTATGTGGTCTTTAAAATCCTAGACGTCTTTGATGAAGGTATTCATATGGCTCTTACTGGTTTATTCATGGTGTATCAATGTATTGTAATGGCTCTTGAAATTCCATATACAAAAAAAGGTATAGTTTGATTTAAAAGAGGTAAAAGATTTGAGCCTGGTATCTCTTCAACCATGATTAACCAAACGAGCTTCATATTCTGAACTGCCACTGTCAACAGGGACGGATCCAGGATTTTCATTTAGGGGGTGCGAATTTATATACTTAAATTTTTTTAAAACAAAGTAATTAACAAAATATTTATATTCATTAAATATATTAATGCATTAACGACTACAAACGCAATTGACCTCTAAAAGAGTTCATATTTTGAAATGTTCGCATAATCGACTCATTGTCAATTTCACAAAAAAACTTTTTTTCAATAAAAATCACTAAACTATCATTCAGTCACGGATGACTCATCTTGTTTCTAAAACGTGTTTTAACTAGCTTCATAGCTGAAAAAGTTTTTTCAACGGATGCAGTTGCAACAGGCAAAGTGAGTGCTAAAGTGATAATCAAATAAACTAAATGATATGCTTTATCTCTCATAGTTTCCACCAATGTTTTAGCAAGAGCTCCAATCCCATCTAAATTTGAGAAATCATCATTCTGCCTAACATCGTAAATGTAATTATCAAGTTGAGAACTGAAGTTTGTTGGGTCTAAAGTAGTTGAATTGAATACTATAGAAATTTAGGATAGTTGAATTGAATACTATAAAAATTTAGGATAGTTGAATTGAATATTATAAAGTTTATGGTGAAGAGTTGAAGTTTGTAGGAGTTTATGGTAGATGAATTGAAGTTTATAGAGTTTAAGGTAGTTGAAGAATTTTATAAGTTAGGATAGTTGAAATATTAAAAGTTAAAAATATTTCAACTAGTGGGATTCGAACCCAGCACCTCGCGCTCCCACGACCCAAAATACAACGCCTTAACCATTGAGCCAAGTACTTCTTCTCGTCATTAATACACACAATAAGGCATGTATAGGGTGTAAACATATAAATGTACAAAACACTAAAATGCTTGTAGACGGATTTGAACTCACGACCTCACGTTCCTAACACAACACCTTCACCACTAAGCCAAATCCTACCTTATGTCTATTTATTACATGAGCTCCTATATATCAGATAATATTAAAAAAGAAAAACTACTACTACTATATTATTTTTCGGGAGGATCCATGGGGTGCGGCCGCACCCCCTCGCACCCCCATGGATCCGCCCCTGACTGTCAAGGTCCAATCCAACAGTAGAATGTTTGTTTTGGTGCAGTAGTTAGGAATTAGGACCCAAATTCACAACTTGCAGATCCTGATAGCACTCTCATTAGTTAACTACATCCACAGAAACACACTGAGTCCAGCATAGTGGAGGTTCTCTATTGTACCATGTAATAGTGACCCTTTATGTCTTTTTTTTAGGTTAATGCTGTTTTGGCCCTCTAAAGGTGATCAACTCGCCACACAATAACCCCCCAAATGATGACCAATTACTATTTTGACATTTTTCTTTCATTTTTTAGTTACCCTACTTCAACCGCCATTATCTTCGTTCTTTTTTATCCTTCTTAAGGAAAGTATTCCGCTACTTATTCTTTCTCAAAAAATTTTGTTCATCCTTCCATTTGGTCCTTCCCCCAGCCCTCCACCTGATGTGGCGACATATCACTTGAATGTGGAACAAATGGAGAAAGAATGGTGAGAATATATGCTTAAGTGATATATCGCCACATCAGGCAGAGGGCGGGGGGAGGGACCAAATGGAGGGATAAATAGATTTTTTTGTTCTTTCTCTCTTTCTTCAGCCGAAGAGGGGTTGTCGACGACGATCCATTGGCTTGCCATTGTTGGCAACCCCCTATATAAAAAGTTTTTTCCCTTCTTCCTCCTTCCAACACCACCTCTACCCGGCCACCACCAACATCTCTCTCTTATCTTTCTCTCTTTTATCTGCCTCTCTCGAACGAGGGTTTGAAACCCTTGTTTGGTGATCCGGAAACCCTCCTCTATTTTTTATTCGTGGACGAGGATTCAGAACCCTTGTTTGTTCGAGTTCCGGACGACGTTCATCCTTTTGTATGCTTTTAGATTCCCTGAGGAGGGATATATGTAAAGAGGGAGAGAGAGAGAAAGAGAGAGACAAAGAGAGAGAGAGAGAGAGAGAGAGAGAGAGAGAGAGAGAGAGAGAGAGAGAGAGAGAGAGAGAGAGAGAGAGGGAGAGGGTGGCCGGAGGGAGGTGGTGGTGAAGGAGGAGCAAGAAGACTAAAAAAGTAATTTTTTGTAACCGACAACCTTACTTAAACGAAGAAAAGTATGAAAAAGGATACAAGGGTGAACGCATAGGAAAATAAGTGTAAAAAGGTAAAGACTAACTGTTAAAATAACTAACAGGTGACTGACTTAAATTTGCGAAAAAACAAGTCGTTTCGAAAGCTGGTCATCTTGGGGATTTTTTGGTGAGTGGGTCATCTTTAGAGGACGAAAAAGGAATTAACCCTTTCTGTTTTTAAGATTGTGACCATTTACCTAGTTGGGGTCATGACTTACTTTTTTCTCTGTGGCAAGGGGTCATGACTTACCTACCCAATGATATAAAAGGAGGTTTGATTGAGGGTGATATTTTAACAAAACTTCAAAATGAAAACTATAAAAAAAATAACTAAAAATCACAATATCTAACAATAAAACGCTAGAAGTTCTATAGGTGCCATGTATACGTCCAAATTATACATAAACACCCATAGAGTTTTGCTTACGAAGGAGCGCTAACAACATTAATCAAGAGGGCCTTTAGAACCACCCATAAAACTGTCCTAAATTCAACCTCTTTTCGAAAGGTTAGTAGGACAAAAAAATATGAAAATATTGATTTAGGAGTTAGCATCCTAAAATAATGTCCTCAACTTGTTAATTGTATTTTTCTCTCACTACATCCACTCGCACCTACTCCAATATAGTTGGGGTCATCTAGTTAATATCGAATTTATCTGTACACCAAAAAGTCACAAAATCAATATCAATGTCATTCCTTTACATAGTATTGTCCTACTTTATGTAGACTTTTCTTAGTCACCGTCAACTCGACAATGCCAAACTTAATTAACCTCCTTTGAGAGGCTACTAGAGCGAAAGGTTCATTATGATTCGCTTCCAAGTTGCATGTTAGTTTGTACTCTTGCTCGCAATACAACCACTCACATCTAATCCAACATAGTAGGAGTCATCGGTTGATGTCGAATCATATCCCTACACCACATGGTCGGAAAATCAATAGTACCTTGAAGAATGATATTATCCTCCTACATCCCGCTCACACTTCCTCCATCATAGAGTCATGTGGTTGACAATTGACATCAAATCATATATATGGTGGCACTAGATAGTCACAAATCAAAATATATCGTCTTACTTTTATTTAGGTTCTTCTTTTACATTTTTAATATTGTACCTTTCGTTCTTGTATTTTATTTTAACTACTATTAAAATTAGGCCAGCGCTTTGGGGAAAGCTAAATAGTATCCGGGGTGTGAAGACTTGGTCAAAAATTGATCAATTTTGTTTGACAATTTTATTTAGGGGAAAAGCAAAATACTTCTCCACTTCAGCTCTCTCTCTCTCTCCACCTCACCTCACTCTCTCCACCTCACCTCTTTATCTTCTCTGATTAGGTCACCGGCCAAAAAATTATCCGGCCGGCGACCATGAAAAAAAAAAAATTCACTCTCTCTCTCTCTAGAAACTCCGGCGAAGGGGTTTCCCTTCGCCGGAGTTCCAGTCTGTTGAAGAACAGACCGGAACTGGTCTGTGAAATTTTTTTATTTTTTTTTTCATGGTCGCGGCCGGAAAATTTTCCGGCCGGCGACCTAATCGGAGAAGACAAAGAGGTGAGGTGGAGAGAGATTGAGGTGAGGTGGAGTGTTTTTTTTATTTCTCCGAAAAATTTCTAAAATTCTACATATTCCTTTTAAAATTTCATACCCCGAAAACTATTTAGCTTTCCCCAAAGCGCTGGCCTAAAATTATAGTAGTTGCTAGAGTATCTTAAACTTTTAAATTTGTTTTCCCCGAAAAATTTCTAAAATTCTACATATTCCTTTTAAAATTTCACACCCCGGAAACTATTTAACTTTCCCCAAAGCGCTGGCCTAAAATTATAGTAACTGCTAGAGTATCTTAAACTTTTAAGTTTGTTTGTTTTCTATATCTTATGTTGAATCCATGTGATATGACATTTCATAAAAATTATGTGATTAACCTATCATTTGATGTTACCGAGGCCATCCATACCATATATTTTTTAAAAGATTATTTCAAAATGGCCGCATGGGCGAATACCTCTTATTTTATTTTGATTCCCTATCTAGACTTACCCCTAACACCAATGGTATTAACTATATATTATGTGGTGCTTCTTATCATAATGGGTTAGAGAGGATGGACTACCAATATTTTGGTGTTCAACCGGCCTCAAACAACCATGTTATGCTTTCTTATCTTTGTTGTGACCAAAATAATTGTCTTCCCGACTATCAGTTTAATTTTATATTGACATCTAGACGCACGTAGACAAACACTATTGAGAGAGAAACCGAAATGAAATTGGCAGTCGGACAAAATTGAACGGATAGTTGGGCAGACTTTAAGGGTTCTTATGGTTACACTATGGACCATTATTTTTGTTTTCATACTTGAAATAACCATGTAATTGAAGCTTCCTAACTAATGTTGAATAGTTTGGAATGGTTCTGTAGCTCTACATAATAATTTGTTTGGTCCCATCCTGGCAACATGTGATGAATAGCTTTACAATATTTGTTTGGTTCCATCCTGCTGACAACCCATGTACATATGTAGAGTGTGAGGTGTGACCTAACATGAGTGGTGTAGGTGGTGTGGATCATCGATGACTGATTTTGACTTGACTTGACATGTCCATCTCAATTATAACAAATGTACATGCGCAAATGAATCAGTTGTCTATGCATGTATTATTTCTGAACTCGACAAACGAACAAATTGTCAGTGTCTGCTGGAATTATCTATTTATACAAGTGAAATCTTATATTCGATAACAAAATAATCCATTATTAGGATATATCATTATACACTTCAATGATGGTTTTCCACTGACTATCACTGAGACGTTCAATTGGTCACATAGGTCATTATCTCATCAAACAACAAACTTTTTTTTTTTGATGAAGGAATCAAACAACAAACTTAATAATAGATTCCATTTGTTTTCTTACTATTCATAATAATAAAGTATAATATTTATTTGTTACCAAAAGTTACTTCTGAAAAAATAACCACCTCGTAGCGGTGGCTTAACTAAGAACTTTGATGCTTCCCAAATTGTACAAACTTTAATTAGAGTTTTTCGACAATATGAAAGTTGAACGAATGAAATCAAGGCCCTACTAATTGAATCAAGAGAGGAGAAGGATGTTCCATGGAAGGTTAGGACATGTTCAATACTGGAATATTATGCGACTGAGAGGTTCATCTCTCACACGGCACAACACATGTGTGTATTTCTTAAAATAGAATTAACAACTTCTAAATAAATAAAATACCAAAATCTAAGTCTCTTAGAAATATAAAACGGCTAAAACTAATAACTCTCTACTAACAAAAATATTAAATTACTAACACTATTAGATCTTTAGATATTTATGATTTTCGAAATATATTCTGAAAATCTCCTTACATCAATTACTTACGTAAAACAATTTAAACTGGTATACATTTAGAAAACAATAGTTTCTTTAGTTCGATAAAGCATACAAAATTGAACTTCTACGTTCTACATAACGTAAAACAAACGCTAATAGATAGGGAAACAACATCAACAATTCAAAGTGCATTACGTAAGATTTGCAATATCTTTCTAAGAGAGATTCTTAGCCATAAACTAATGGAACTCCCAATACCCACTAAAAAAATCATCTTAGTTAGTCAAACATGTGCTAGACTAATGAAGTGTGACTTTTGTCATCCTTCATCAAAAAAGGGTCCATATTTTTGTTTCTTCTCAAACAAACTTTGATTTTCTTTTCCTTTATAGATAAATCTTATCAACTTCTTGAGAAAACCAACAAGAAACTCATCAGTCTTAAAAAGCAAACTCAACTAAAAACAAAAACTGACATTTCTTTTCAAACCCCACTAAATTTGATAAGATTCTCTTGCATCCCTATAATTCAAAATAAACCAACTGACAAACTTGCCAAATGGGTTCAATCCACACGAAACAATAAATTTTTGAAAATATATTTCAAGACTAATTTATAATATGTATTGTAACTGTACTCTTTATTTGATAACTGATAATATTAGTAACTTTCAACAAAAAAAAAAAAGTTAAAGTTAATAAGATCGCTATTGTTTTATGGCATGATTCACTTACCAAATTGTGCATGAAATATGTCAAATTGAAAGTAATAGAAATGCTTTGAGTTTTATTGTTTTACTCAGAAGTATTGATCGTGTTTTCTTGGTTTTATAATTTGAATTTTTAAAAGAAATATTATAAAAGTGTTTGGTCAAGATGATACAACATCAGACAGGACATGGACAACACGATGTAAAAGTATTGGAAGAAGAAATTTAGAGATATCAAGAACTACCACTTGTATCGTCCACTTAGAATTTGATTAATACTGTCGTTTTCTATTCGAAATCATATGAGAGAGAGGGTCTATAGTGTCATTTTCATCTTCTTTCTTGGTTTATAGGCCATTGGATGTCAATTTTGATCTCAAAACAAAGAAACACTACTAAGATGCCATTAAATAAACAGTACTAAAGTAACATTATTAAATAAGTGGACCACGTCCTATCTCTGTTAGTAGTCTTGGGCACATGGCACTGATATTTGATTTGTTTAAATTATCTTGTATTTGATGTTTGTATCATTGAGGATTTGTGACAATCTTTGTATTAAACAAATTATTTTTCTTATGTAAGAAAAAAAGGCCAATTTTGCCCAAAGGTGGCGAAAAAGTATTTGTCCAAGGGTCACTAGGTCAGTGTACATGCCTCTACTTAACAAAATTTCCAGCTAACAATTTGTTGGCCGTGTCCCATTATCATTATAAAATTGAGCCAACTAAAAACAGACCATCATTTATCTATCTCATCGTAGCAAGCAAAAAATACGAATAAATAGACTGCAATTATGGGTTAAGACCGCCCATCAATGTAATATGGACATTTCATGGGTTTCACCAGGGACGGATCCAAGGGGGTGTGACCGCACCCCCTGGATCTTCCCAAAAAAAAAATTATTAGTCATTACAAAGGCGAAGGTTTTTTGTGACGACACACATTTGTAGCAAATGAACAAAAGTTCGTACCAAATGATCTTTAGCTATGACAAACAGCCCGTAATGAGTAGTGTCGTCGCAAATGGCTTTAGTTACAAACTTTCTGCTACGAGGTAGTTCGTAACTGAAAAATGAGTTCTTTGATCATGATTTGGTCGTAGAAAAATATATTCATATAATATATGTTATATTCATTTACTTAAATTTATCAAAATAACTATGTTGTATATACAATAACACAAATATAGATATGAAATTCTTAGATACTATTTGTAACATTGTCCATTTCAACCAATGGACAATAATTTTCTTAAAGCACTTCGTCCCGTCTTGGTTTAATGATCATAAATAGTGGTTAGAGTATAGTGTTGAAAAAAATGTTGTTTTGTTTGTTATGTTATGTTGCTGAAAAAGGTAAATTTGGTCGTGATTCCTTTGATAACTGAGGTTTGAATAGTTGGAGAAAACTAACAGAATGATGAGTTCTCAAATTTAGATGGGATTGAAATTCTTGCAAGAACATTAGTAGAAACTAAGAAAGATAAGGCATATCATTTATGGTGTGTTTGGTTGTAGGATTCCTATCAAAAGTGGAATTTGGTAGGAATCATGAATCCTTGGTCTATTTGGCTACCAAGAAACCTAGGACTCTTGAATCCTAATGATTCCTAATTCCAAAATTTGTACTGGACCAAAATCCCACCCTACCCCCTAGGATTTGGATTAATAAACCTAAATTTCAAACTTAAAATCAACAAAAATATATTTCCTTCTACAAAATAATTATTTTAAAAATATTTTTTTTTCAAAAAAAATCGTTTTTTTCCCCGAAAATCGCTTTTTTCTTCAAAAAATAGTTTTTTTCTCAAAACCCGATTTTACGACAACCGTTTTTCTAAAGAAGTGTTTAAAGATACTCAAACAATAATAAATCATAGGATTCTTGTGAGTCGCCAAACAAACCAAAAAATATTACTTGGATTCATTATTCCGTCATCCAAACACCACCATTAGTTTATTTGATTTATCACTTTAGCATTAACTTTATCTGTTCCAACTGCCTCCGTTGAAAGAGTTTTTTCAACCATGAAGTCAGTCAATAAATGTTTAAGAAATAAGATGAGTGGTCCATGGTTAAATGATAGTTTAATACTCTTTATCGAAAAAGAAGTTTTCAGTGAAATAGACAATGAGTCAATTATGCAAACATTTCAAAACATGAACTCTCGCGGAGGTCAATTGCATTTGTAATCCTTGATGTATTAATATGATCAATGAATATAAAGTATTTTGTTAATTACTGTGTTTGTAAATATAAATTATTTGGATATATAATTTCGAACCTCCTTCTTCGAAATCCTAGATCCGTCCCTGTGGTTTCACAACTATTTAGGAATTTTATTTTCATTCCATGAAGACTTGATATCTTGCTCCACACATAGTACATACGTTATGAGAGTTCAGAAGTAAAAGGATCGATATTTGTTGGAAGTGAAAATTTTATCATTTATTAATTATGTACTAATAGGGTATAAATAATGGTTTTTAGGATGTACAGTGTCTTCAGAAAAATGATTTTTGTTTCATAAAAATTCATTAGAGATTTCGTTGAATCCGGATGAACAAACTTTTTCATGATTTTCGAAATTGAAGGAGCTTTCAAAAACATCCTACAAAACTTTTTCTTATTATTTTTTATGTTTATGTAAATACTTCATTCACTGAGAGCTCCATAGGAAGTTCTTTCTTCCTACTCGAGCTCCTTCCAACTAGTGGCCTATCAATGTCCTCAAAAAAGAAGTTCAAAAGATCGACTTCTGCATCAATTGAGCTTTTTTTTCTCTAGCAAGAAGAGAAAAATAAAATCATGTCACTACAAAATATGATCCATTAGGGACGTCTAAACACCGTCCCTAATAACAAAACTGTCCAAATATAATATTTGGGATGGATTTAGGGACGGATTGTATTCTGTCACCATAGCAAAAAAATCTATGGAGAACTGCATTATAACTTGCAAGGAGGATAAGAAAAGTGGCAGTAGAGATGGAGGTGGAGTGGTGGTAGAAATGAGTCAGTATTTATTCGAGAAGATGGTGAAGATCAGGCAATTAGAAAGGTAATTTAGTATCTGTTTTGGAACGGAAGACACAAAAAGATAGAAATCAACTTGGTAACCACTTTAACTAAAAATTGTTGACTATTTACTATATATTTAGCTACCCCTCTGTTAGAACAAAAATGGCGGAAGCAGTTTGCCATCAAAATTTTCATATGACCAAAATTTCCCCTCAAAAATTAAAGATCATATCCATCAAAATTCGGTCCTTGAAATGCACCAACCTTTGGGGCAACGGTTGGACACCCCTCTTAAATTCATAAGGTCGTGGGATCGGGTCTTGGTGGAAGCAGTTTGCCATCAAGATTTATCCTATGTAATTTAGGCTATAAATAATGTAATAATTTGTCGGGTTTTAAGCCTCTTTGTTGTTGGGCTTTAGGCCTCTTTCAGTCTTGGTTTAAATTAGGCGATTATCATGCTTATTACATCTTCATTATGCATCAATGTCTTGTAACTAGTCGGATTCTTTAAAAAAAAAAAATCGGTCCTTGAAAAGACTGTACCCATCTTCGTCTCTCATTAAAAAAAAACAAAATTCGGTTCTGCAAAAGACTGTAACCAGATCATAAAGTGATGAGTAAGCAGGGAGTTGCAGAAGTCAATGAAAATAAAAAACATTACATATTACACATTTGGAGGAATCCTAGATATAAAGGAGAAAAACTTAACCCAATTTTCACTCTACCCTACAGAAAGTTCGTCCGGTTGTTTCTCTCCCTCCATGAAGTTGGTAGAATTAGAGTCTTATTGAATAATCATTGTTAATTACAATCGACATATATATAATCTCGTACTCATTCTGTTAGGTGAACAGACTAATTAATAAGAAATCTTTGCAATATATTTTTCATTAATCAATTACAGAATAATGTACGTATTTGAAAGATATATAAATAATTTTGTGAAGTCTTCATCGCCTAAGAGTATATGGGATTGATGCGTCTTCGTGATCTAATGGCCGATATTAATCTTATATTTCATTTACAGTAGTTACCAAATGGCAAGGGTAATGCTATATAGAGAGTGGAAGGGACTTATAGAGGCTGACATATCAACTTCCAACCCCCCGAGAGCTCATCGATTGGTTAGGATGCAAATTTGGTAATTGCGGAGCAGGAGGCGTGAACGAGTAGGTACTCTACCGATTCCTCCTCTTTGTTGCAAAAGAAGTCCACACTTCATCAGGGTTCAGGCAGTCTGAGTTCGAATTTATAAATAGTTGTGGACCAAATAAAGAGTGAAATTTTAATAGACATTGTATTTTTCCATGCATAAAGGAAGTTAGGTGCAAGTCTTTTCTTAAGATTTTTCAACAAAAAAGAAAAAAAAGTCTTTTCTTAAGATTTTTCAACAAAAAAGAAAAAAAAGCCTTTTCTTAAGATGATTGATTACCTGATAATATGTACAATTATTGATGTACAATTATTGACATAAAAGGATATGTTTAATTTGTTGATGAATAATTCATATATTAATTTTTTTTTCTTAATCATATGTAAACAGAATGATTAGACTGCATGCCCTTACTGTTGGTTTTTTTTGTCAAGGGTTATGTCCTTACTGTTGGTAGCTGCAAACTTTGTACACATCCTTTATAGGTGATATTTGTTGTCTAACTCAAGGGCTGTCGGGCCATGTCAAAATATGGGCACCTTGAGCAAAACCAAATCCCCCCCCCCCCCCCCCCCCCCCCCCCCCAAAACTCAAGTCTTCAAGTCCAACTGACTAATTAGAATCTGAATTATTACTTCCCTACGGCCAAGTTCTTATTTCACTTTCGAAATTACATATATGCCACCGATGTACAAACCTAAATCAGCATCCGTTTTTTACTTCACCAAAATTCAAATTCTTCAAACAAAAACTTTATTAAGCTGACAACAAAAGAATAGAGGATGAACAATGGTGAGGGTAATTCTTTGCCAACTACATAGACAATTATCAAAAGAGCCCGGTTGGAAAAGAGCCCCTTCGTCGCAGACAGCAGAAAAATTGAGAGATTCCCTCTTTTCAACTCTTCATCTCGTTGTATCTCTCTATCGCCAAAAAAATCTCTTATTTTTCCGAGAAGTTGGTTATAAATGAGTTTTTTTTTTTTGTTGAGTGTGGTTATAAATGAGTTGGTTTGTAATTTTGGTGGGTATATATATAACTTTGCGTTTCACTTTTAACTGACCCCTCCTAGTATAATTCTTTCTCCACATAAGGTTCTGTTATATATTATCACTAAAACGTGCCCCAACGACAAATAATTTCTTGCCTTGCCACTGACTACCATGATCAGTAGTAAGTAATACCAAACCTAAATAATCATATAAGATTTAATTAGTTTTCTAGAGGGATATGTGATGGCGGCCATCCAACTAATGGGCCTCACGGCCAGACCAATAACGGGCCTAACAGCCAAGATCCTATATTAATATAAGTTTCCAGTTTAGTATTTAATGTTCCCATGTTTAGAGTCCTAGCAATCAAGGAAAGTATCTTTAGTAGTTATCTTCTTTCTTTATTTGAGTCTAACTAGGAAAAGTATAATCTCTACATAAGAGAAGTCCAGTCTGTCTTGTTAAACACAATTGAATTATTAAACACAAAAACCCTTGATTGCATCTTCTTTGTTTACAGTTATTTCAGTTTATCTTTACATTATTTATCGTTTCTCTTTTAGTTTATTAATGAGTTCTACTACTTTTACGCTTCCGCAACAATCTACATCAGCTGGTATCATGAGCCTACAAAATCCTGAAATTTTTTCACCAACAAATCACCCAGAGAGAAATAAAGTCTTCAAATCACGACTTACAATTAACAACAAAGTCTGTGATTTCATCATAGACAATGGCAGCGAAGAGAACATGATTTCCCAACGCCTTGTCAATGCTCTCCACCTACCTACAACCGAACACCCAAACCCGTACAATATTGGTTGGATTTCTAATCATAAAGAATTATCGGTACGAACCCAATGCACGTTCTCGTTCTCAATTGGTTCTCACTATCGTGATTCAATTTGTTCTTAGTTCCCACTTTGAACGAAAGCAATTCTTAGTTCTCTTGATAAACGATTGAAGCTAGTGATTTAGTCCAAGTGGGTGTTCTTCGAACCCAATGCAACTTTCGTTCAAAGTGGGAACTAAGAATTGCTTTGGTGATGTCATTGTATGTGATACCACCAATCTTTTCTTTTTCGAGAGGTTTGGGAAGAAATTTCTCTAAAGATTTCGCAGTTGCCGACTACGTTATGGTCTTTAATTCCAAGATGCAAACTCCAATCGGCACTTTCAAGAAAGTGGGTCAGAAGAAATTTGGTCCATTCAAGATCCTTCACAAAACCAACGACAATGCGTTTGTTATAGATCTCCCGCCAGATTTCAATATTTCAAACACTTTCACTGTCGCCGATATTTACCCGTTTTATTCAGATGAGCCAATTTACAACGACACCAACTTGGGGACAAGTTGTTCCACAGAGGGGGGAGTATGATGGCGGCCATCCAACTAATGGGCCTCACGGCCAGACCAATAACGGGCCTAACAGCCAAGATCCTATATTAATATAAGTTTCCAGTTTAGTATTTAATGTTCCCATGTTTAGAGTCCTAGCAATCAAGGAAAGTATCTTTAGTAGTTATCTTCTTTCTTTATTTGAGTCTAACTAGGAAATGTATAATCTCTACATAAGAGAAGTCCAGTCTGTCTTGTTAAACACAATTGAATTATTAAACACAAAAACCCTTGATTGCATCTTCTTTGTTTACAGTTATTTCAGTTTATCTTTACATTATTTATCGTTTCTCTTTTAGTTTATTAATGAGTTCTACTACTTTTACGCTTCCGCAACAATCTACATCAATATGAAACCCTATTTGGATAATAATTATTTTTAGAGGATCTCCAATGTGTCAAAACTGACATCTTCAAAAATAATAATGTCCTGAATGCAAATAATTTAAACTATTTTTGTTTAGTTATATGACATAAGTGTTCTGGTAAAATGTATAATAAGTAATTTTGAAGACTTGGAATAGCTACTTTGAATTTAAGAATAGAGTGTTATCTAAAAAAATCTATATGATTAACTGTCGTTACATCATCTTGAAGATTTAACCTGAATTTTTCATTTGAGAGATTTAAAAAGATATTAAAAAATTCACGTAACACTCAGATTTCTAAGATTAAGTGTCGCATGTATTGTAGATGTTCTTATGGTTGGAGCTCTTCCTATTTTGTTACTAAAGATTCGAAAATAAAATATACTCAAAAGAGATAATTTAGTCATAGAACATAAATATTGGTGCAAGAAGGACCTCAAGGGCCTTCTCCAATTAGCTGCCAAATACAAGGAGGTCTTGCAAAATACTCCAAAGTTGGAAATAAGAAAGAAAAGAATATTATATATAAATAGTGGTATAGCTAGTTATAAACAATATTTGGTTATCTCTTGGTCCATGAAAATGGTGAACTTGTTAATGGACTACTCATCTTCAATCATCAAACAATACCCTTTCACATCTTTAGCATCAACAACTACTTTAGCTCTTTTGTTAACCCTAATTTTCATTAAGATCTACTTATTTCCTACTACCAAATCTAGAGAGATAAAGAAGAAAAAATACCATCCAATAGCAGGAACAATTTTCAACCAACTTTTAAACTTCAAGAGATTACACCATTACATGACTGATCTTGCTAAAAAGCATAAAACTTATAGATTGCTTAGTCCTTTTAGAAGTGAAGTTTATACATCAGATCCTGCTAATGTTGAATACATCCTCAAAACTAACTTCCAAAATTATGGAAAGGTATGTAGTTACTTCATTACTATCTATCTATCTATCTATCTATCTATCTATCTATATATCTATATATGTTGAAAAAAAATGATTCTTTTTTCGGCACATATTGTAATCAAATCTTGACTGCGATATGTGTCGGACAGAGCATCACGGCTGGTCCAAAAATGGGCCAAAATCCGAGGTGGGTAGGGAGATCTCATCTTGTGTATAGACTTGATTGGTTGGGCAAAGTCCCATCGTCTACCTCGGATTCTGGCTGGATTTCAGGCTAACTTTTTTTTTTTTTTTTGTAGACGACCAGTGTTGATTCTTTAATTAATTATTTTACTCTAAGTCATTTATATTCTTTTTTTTTTTTGTTAAAGTAATTCATATATATTCTGTTACTTGTATATTAGAATTCTTTACAGAATTTTAGATACTCTTTTTTTTTTGTTGAACAAGAATTTTAGATACTTGAAAAGACATAATTTATCGAAACAATAAAATTACTTGTTGCCATAAAAACAAATTATATGGGAAGTACACTTGTTGAAGTCTTCGAGATTTAACTGTTCCCAAAACTTGAAAGGAAACTAAGATTAAGTAGCCATCAACATAACGTTTTAATGGTGATATATTAGGACTTTCATTAGAAGTAGAAATCTATATATTATTGAAATTGTGTTATTAATGGTATAAATAATGACATGATTGTTTATTCCATTCACGTGGTGTATCGAAGCTAAATAATATACTCCAAAAAACCACTGTGAATGTCAAGAAGAATACTTTGAATTGTTCGCCTAGAAAAATACAACTACAAAAAAGATAAGCATAGACCAACGATTAGCGAAAGAAATGGAAGATGATTGTTCAGCGAGCACAATTTCAGATGAATTCCGACTGAAATGCCAGCAGGGCCATGACTAATACAAGTAAGACATCGAAAATAAATGTCTTAGTCATGGAGGAGAACACCCACCGAGACCTGCACATGACATGCTATCAGTAGCCCAAACCTTATGAGGACATGAGCCCATATCTAATCCCTTAAAGCTAGGCCCACCCACATGCTGTTGCAACTTGTAACTATGCAAAATAGCCTGGCACACCATCCACGAAAACCTAATAACAAATTAATTTTTTTTTGTCAAAACTCTATATTTTTACGTTGAGGGATAAGAGATCACTCAATTTTCTATAGTCTTTCGTTTTCTAGATATTTCTGTAATCTGTAACTGGTTGTAAATAGTTTATAAGTGGTCAATTGATTGCAAAATGGTTGCACAAAATATTTATATTGGTTGCGCTGCATTTAGATTTTTAACCCAACAAAATACAAATATTTAAGTTTTGTACCAAACAAAATACAAGGGTGTGACTTCTTAACCAATTAAATATAACTCGCATTTTTAACTAAAAAGAAAATCTTGTAATATATTTAAGGTCGTTGTTTTGAGTAAACAACAAAATGATCTTTCAATAAAAAAACAAAATGATCAGGGGTACAAAGACTTTTCAGGTGGTCTGCTTTTCCCTCCAAACTCTGACTCTAGTTCAGTCTGACGTCGACGATAGAGGGTTGCAGACCGGCCTCGGCCTACACTCGCCAGATTTAATTTTTATTTTTTCTTCCTCTTCTCGCCACTACTACTACCATCATCTTCATCTCTTTCTCTCTCGACTCTCTCCCTCTTTTCTCTCACTTTTTCTTTTTCTCTCTCTCCATCTCTCTCACACAAAATTTGTTAACAATAACATATTACTTCTAATCATAAAAACATTTTTAAACAAAAAATTGGAGCGGTAACGGTTAGGCTATTTTTAATTAGGGAAGTATGGTAATTAATTACTCACCCCGATTAATTATTGGGAGGTTATGGTAAAATCTGTTTACTAAAGGACGGGATTGGGAATGGGGTGAACCGTCCCAAACCCGCATCGTTGACATCCCTAGGGAGTTTTTAAAGATCACATCCAATGACTGTTATAAAATCCTCTTCATGTAAATCGACTCATAATAGAAGCGTGCTAGTGTCAATAATTAAATTATATTTTAAATACCAAAATCGATTGAAATATCCCTACAATAACTACCACCCCACCACATATTTTTTTTCCAACTTTTCTCTTTCACGATTTACATCTGTCTCGTTCTCTCTCCACTATTATCGTACGGTTATAGAGACAATTACCCAC
This sequence comes from Eschscholzia californica, assembly GCF_041429995.1. NCBI lineage: Eukaryota > Viridiplantae > Streptophyta > Magnoliopsida > Ranunculales > Papaveraceae > Eschscholzia > Eschscholzia californica. Next base: position 48,497,995 of record NW_028238472.1, read on the forward strand.
CCTCTTTCTTCTTCCTTAAATTCTTTATTTTATCTCTCTTCAATTCTTTTTACTTCACTCTATTGATTCAAGAGCAGGGATTCTTTAGGGGTCTTGATTATTCATATAAAAAGATGCTTACTTTTAATATTTTTCATCTCCAAAGATGTCTTTTGAAGAGTTTTGATTTATATGTGAATCAAATTTAATGTGATCTACCGGCGTTAGCCAAGAGGGATTTGTGGCGTTCGTAGGATGAGGCGGAATCTAGTAGAGGTACATATGAAGTCACAACAAAAATCAAATCTATTGCCAATGAAATAAAAGTGTCGGCACAGAAAAATAATCGTCGACAAATAGCAATGTCGACTGCATAAAACTGACGCCTTAAGAACTGTTGGCCCTAACACTGCCAATGACTGTATGCCGTCGGCAGTTCCTATTCCTGATGGTAATGAACATTGATTTAGTTACTGTCGCCAATAGCATCAAAATTTCCTTGGAAATTTAAGACTTTATGGAGTTGTCCCCTCATTAAATCAAAGTCAACTAAGTCAAACATAATTGACTCGCACCGGGCCCGAAAATAGTTGTCTATATAAAAAAAACAGTTGTCCACGTATTGGCCACCTTTATTTCCCCGCGAAACCCACTCTATTGTCGTCAGACGTCGGTACTGTGCAATGAGTACCGTTGACAATAATTTGTTATGCATTTTTCCGACAGTTTACTTGTCGTCGGAAATAGTTTTAATTAAAAAATTAAACATTTTTGGCAATGTCGCTGCAGTTGGTGACCTCTAAACAGCAGCAACATAATGAACAATAACTTGTTCATATCACAAACGTAAACTTCAAAAAATTACATACATATATCGATAAAATTCAACACATTCATAAACTAATTATAACTATCAACATCTCAGTTCTTCAAAATTTATTTTTTGTCATCAATTTTAATCCCTACAAGAGAGAGACCTTTCTTAAAAGAGAAATTACGTCAAAACACACATTTATATATACATATATATATATATATATATTGTGAAAAGAGGATGACTCAAATTTTTCTGATTATCAGCTATTTAGGTATTTTTGTAATTTGCAAGTAGGGTTTGCAATAGCTTGCGAGAGGTTTGAAAGGGGTTTGCAATAACTTGCAAAAGGTATTGCAAAAGGGTTGCAAAAAATATTGGGTTTGTAACTACCAAACAACGATTTCATCTGTCTCCAAAACAACGACCTTTATTATTTCTGAAACTTTTGTGTTGGGGTCCCTCCTTATAATTAAAGGACTCCTAGTTGGAATAGGATTTCCCTTATTCCTTGTTTGGGGAAAAAATAGAAGTTTCTATTTTTTCAAACCTAAAAAGGAATTCCTATTTCTTTTGGTAAACCTCCCTATTTATCATTATAAAAGGGAATGAAAGGGAAGAGATTATACACAACAACTTCCAGAACAAAGAGAAGTCAGAGAAAGAGAGATTTCTGAAGTGGTTCTTTCAAGAGAGATTGAAAGAGCAGAATATTGGTTTGAAGAAAAGAAGATTATTAATCTTGTGAAGCAATTTAGTTTGTGGTTATCTTCTTCAACCTTTAGGAATCTAGGATTTGTTCAAATCCTAAGGAGTAAGAGATTTTATTTCTTTGTTTCTTTGTTCAGTTTATCCACCATAGGTTTGGTGAAGAGTTGTCCAAGAGTGTTCTACACATCTTGAAGAATTGTGTAACCCATTATTTAATTATAGTGGAAGATTTCTGGACTAGGTCCCGTGGTTTTTTACCTTCTATCTTGGAGGGGTTTTTTGCCACGTTAAATAATCTTGGTGTCTCTACTTTTACTTTCGCATCGTTTATCTTCATATTCCTGAACAAGTTAATTAGGTTATTTTTCCTAACAAGTGGTACCAGAGCTAAGGTTGGATTTATTGTTCAGAAATATGGAAGTGAATACTAATCGAATGATTAGTTTAGATGGAGAAAACTACTTGATGTGGAAAGCAAAAATGGAAGATTTGTTATACTGCAAAGACCTAGCTGCACCCATTGAAAATCACGGTACAAAACCGATGAAGATAGATGAAGAAGACTGGAAGGTATTAGATCGCAAGGTTGTTGGATTTATTCGACAATGGGTAGAACCCAGTGTTTTTCATCATGTATCGACGGAGACTTCCGCTTTTAGTCTATGGAGGAAATTAGAAGAATTGTATGATCAGAAGACAGCTGCCAAAAAGGCTTACTTGTTCAGAAAGCTAGGAAAATTACAATATAAAGAAGGGACCTCAATTGCTCAACACTTGAATGAGATGAAAAGTCTAGTAAACCAGCTTTCTGCAATGAAGTTAGTTTTGGATGATGAGTTGCAGGCCTTACTTCTTCTAAATTCTTTACCAGATAGTTGGGAGACATTGGTGGTGTCTCTTAGCAATTCTGCTCCTGATGGCATAATGCGTATGAATCACGTAACAAGTAGTTTGTTGAATGAAGAAACAAGAAGGAAATCATCGTCAGACGAGTCTCATTCAGAGGCACTTGTTACAGAAAGACGGGGGAGAGGTAAAAGTAGAAAACCTCATAACCGTGATAAGTCAAGGGGGAGATCAAAACCAAAGAAAGAAGTTAGATGTTTTGGTTGTGGAAAAATGGGTCATTACAAGAGTGATTTCAGGAAACCAAAGAAGGAAAATAAAAAGGATGATGAAAAACAAGATAATGTTGCGGCAGTTGCCTCAGGTGATGACATTATCTTACTCTCAGGTTGTGGAGACACTTGCTTAAGTATGGCTGAGTCAGAACCAGAAACAACATGGTTGGTTGACTCAGGTGCTTCGTATCATGCTATTCCATGTAAGGATTTCTTTAACTCTTACAGAACTGGTGACCTTGGCAAAGTTAGGATGGGAAACTTAGGTTTCTCAAAAATCGTAGGAATTGGAGAAGTGAAAATTGAGACGAGCACAGGGAGTACATTGATTCTTAAGAATGTGAGGCATATACCAGATCTTCGATATAACCTAATCTCTACCGGAGTATTAGATGATGAAGGGTACCACAGTCACTTTGGTGATGGAAAGTGGAAGCTCACAAAAGGGTCAATGGTGATAGCAAGAGGGAAGAAGTGTTGTACTTTATACAGAACTCAAGTAAAACTGTGTAAAGGAGAATTGAATGCAGTTGAAAAAGATTCTTCCACTGATCTTTGGCATAGAAGACTCGGGCACATGAGCGAGAAAGGACTTCAAATCCTTGCTAAACGAAAAGACTTACCGAACGTAAAAGGTATAAATTTAAACACTTGTTCTCATTGTTTAGTAGGAAAGCAACATAGAGTTTCTTTTCAAAGGAATGCATCTGAAAGAAAATCCAGTGTTTTGGAGCTTGTTTATTCTGACGTTTGTGGACCTTTAAAGGTCAAAACACTTGGTGGTGCTTTGTATTTTGTTACTTTTATAGATGATGCTTCCAGGAAAGTTTGGGCATATGCCATAAAGACCAAAGATCAGGTACTTGCAGTTTTCAAGAATTTCCACAACATGGTAGAACGGGAGACAGGAAAATCATTGAAGTGCATTCGCACTGACAATGGAGGAGAATACATCGGGTCGTTTGAAGAGTATTGCAAAACCCATGGTATTCGACATGAACAGACAGTTCCCAAAACTCCACAACAAAATGGTGTAGCAGAACGCATGAACCGCACTATTGTGGAGAGGATTAGATGTATGCTCTCAGAAGCAAAGCTGCCTAAAAGCTTCTGGGGTGAGGCAATGCGTACTGCATGTTATCTGATTAATTTATCACCTTCAGCACCATTAGATGGAGATGTAGCTGAGAGAGTGTGGACTGGGAAAAAAGTCAGTTATGAACACTTAAGGGTGTTTGGTTGCAGGGCTTTTGTGCATATACCTAAAGATCAAAGAGCAAAGCTTGATGATAAAGCCAAGCAATGCATCTTTTTAGGGTATGCAGATGAGAAGTTCGGATACAGGTTATGGGATCCAGTCGATAAGAAGATTATTAGAAGTAGAGATGTGGTCTTTCTTGAAAATCAAACTATTGAGGACTTTGGGAAAGTTGAGAAGCATGAGAATCATAGTAATGATCTCATTGATCTAGATCCACATATCTCTTCTAAGGTTATGCATGATAATGCAGGTGAAGAACAAAATCATGAAGATGAAGCTCATGAAGATGTTCCTATGGGTGATGATGTTGAGCAGGAAATGGAAGTTCAACATGAACCACCAGCTGAATTGAGAAGATCGACTAGAGATAGAGCACCATCTACCAAGTATCCTCCACACGAGTATGTGATGGTTACAGATAGTGGAGAACCACAGTGTTATGAAGAAGCCATAGATGATGAACACAAGAAGGAGTGGTTGAAAGCTATGCAAGATGAGATTGAATCATTGCATAAGAACAACACTTTTAAGTTGGTTGAAAAACCTAAGAATAAGAAAATTCTTAAAAATAAGTGGGTTTTCAAAATCAAAACCGAAGAAAGAAATTCACAACCACGGTATAAGGCACGCCTAGTGGTGAAAGGATTTGGGCAGAAGAAGGGTATTGATTTTGATGAGATTTTCTCTCCGGTGGTGAAGATGTCCTCTATACGGTTAGTATTGGGATTGGCTGCAAGTATGAACCTAGAAATTGAACAACTAGATGTCAAGACCGCTTTCCTTCATGGTGACTTGGATGAAGATGTATATATGGAACAACCAACAGGGTTTGAAGTTAAAGGTAAGGAACACTTGGTTTGTAAGTTAGAGAAGAGTTTATATGGGCTGAAACAAGCACCAAGACAGTGGTACAAAAAGTTTGAATCATTTATGAAGGATCAAGGGTATCACAAGACGACTTCAAATCATTGTGTTTTCATTCATAAATTTCCTGATGGAGATTTGATTATACTTCTACTTTATGTTGATGATATGTTGATTGTTGGTCAGGATGCTAATAAAATTAGCAGGTTAAAGAAGGAACTAAACAAGTATTTCGATATGAAAGACTTGGGTCCAGCAAAACAAATTCTTGGCATGCATATCTCTCGTGATAGGAAAGCTGGAAAACTTTGGCTATCACAAGAAAGATACATTGAAAAGGTTCTAGAAAGGTTCAATATGGACAAAACAAAACCAGTGAGTTGTCCATTAGCCAGTCACTTCAAGTTGACTCGTGATCAGTGTCCATCAACTAGAAGTGAGAAAGAAGAAATGGAGAAAATTCCTTATGCTTCAGCTGTAGGAAGCTTGATGTATGCAATGGTGTGTACGAGACCGGACATTGCATTTGCAGTTGGAGTAGTAAGCAGATTTCTTGCTAATCCAGGCAAAGAGCATTGGTTAGCAGTGAAGTGGATTCTGAAGTATCTTAGAGGTACGTCTAAAGCTCGTATATGTTTTGGTAATGATAAGCCAGTATTAGTCGGTTACACAGATGCAGACATGGCAGGAGATGTAGACTCTAAAAGGTCCACATTAGGCTACTTATTTACATTTTCAGGGGGAGCAGTGTCATGGCAATCTAAATTACAAAAGTGTGTAGCTTTATCTACTACAGAGGCAGAATATATTGCCATTACAGAATGTTGCAAGGAGATGTTATGGATGAAGAGGCTGTTAGAAGAACTTGGTATGAAACAAGATAATTATGTTATTCATTGCGACAGTCAGAGTGCCATCCACCTCAGTAAGAATTCTAGTTTCCATTCAAAGTCCAAGCATATAAATGTGAGATACCAATGGATCCAAGATGTTCTTGAAGACAAGGTGTTGAAGATCGAGAAAATCCATACTGAAGACAATGGTTCAGATATGATGACAAAACCATTACCCAAAGGCAAACATGAGCTATGTAGCAGTGTTGCAGGTTTGGGGATGGTAGGTCCCTCTTCATAAGTCGGGAGGGGGAGTTTGTTGGGGTCCCTCCTTATAATTAAAGGACTCCTAGTTGGAATAGGATTTCCCTTATTCCTTGTTTGGGGAAAAAATAGAAGTTTCTATTTTTTCAAACCTAAAAAAGAATTCCTATTTCTTTTGGTAAACCTCCCTATTTATCATTATAAAAGGGAATGAAAGGGAAGATATTATACACAACAACTTCCAGAACAAAGAGAAGTCAGAGAAAGAGAGATTTCTGAAGTGGTTCTTTCAAGAGAGATTGAAAGAGCAGAATATTGGTTTGAAGAAAAGAAGATTATTAATCTTGTGAAGCAATTTAGTTTGTGGTTATCTTCTTCAACCTTTAGGAATCTAGGATTTGTTCAAATCCTAAGGAGTAAGAGATTTTATTTCTTTGTTTCTTTGTTCAGTTTATCCACCATAGGTTTGGTGAAGAGTTGTCCAAGAGTGTTCTACACATCTTGAAGAATTGTGTAACCCATTATTTAATTATAGTGGAAGATTTCTGGACTAGGTCCCGTGGTTTTTTACCTTCTATCTTGGAGGGGTTTTTTGCCACGTTAAATAATCTTGGTGTCTCTACTTTTACTTTCGCATCGTTTATCTTCATATTCCTGAACAAGTTAATTAGGTTATTTTTCCTAACATTTTGTTCTCTCGTTTTTCTCCTCTTTCTTTTTTGGAGTGACAATCGCATATTTCACTCCTTCTGATAGAGAAAATCCAAAACTGAGGGAGTCAGTAGCTTGTGATTTCCTTTTTTGGGAAATGTCAATCAAATAATCTACAGATAGAATCATTCTACGCTAGTTTAATTCTTGATCAAACCAAGAAAATGTAGAAAAATACCAAGCTATTGGGATTACTGAAAACCGCATCATACAAATGTTACTTTTGATAATTGTATTTTGTTTTGGGTAAAAGGAACAATACTAAGAAAATGATAACAATGGTGGATTGTACTAATTTTTTTTCATACTTTTTTTTTTACTCAGGGATGGCATAACTACTCGATTCTGTCAGATCTATTAGGAGATGGTATTTTTGCAGTAGATGGTGAAAAATGGAGACATCAAAGGAAGGTTTCAAGTTATGAATTCTCTACCAAAGTCTTGAGGGACTTCAGTAGTGCTGTTTTTCGAAAAAATGCAGCCAGATTAGCCCAAATCATTTCGGACGACTATGCCAAATCTAACCGTACTATTGATATGCAAGTAATGATTACTCTAACTCAATCAATCAATTTTAAACTATATTCTTATAGTTCTTTAAAAACGATGGATTTGGAGATATTTCTGACATGTTTTACTGAGGCTTATTTTACGTCTAAATTAAGAAGTAATGATTTAAATTAACGGGGGTTTATTTTGTTATCATCCTATATTAATCCATTTCCCATCGAATCGTGTGAAAAACTACAAGAATGAGCACTAGCTTTAGTTAATTATTTTACCACCACATATATATGTTTTATTTGCTTTACATCATAAAAAGTTCATAAACATTATAAAAATGTACCTTAAACCCAAGATTTATAACCTTGTAAGAAGGTTGTGACAACTGATAACTATCGGACTATACTCGAGGATTGAGGTCAGTCCTTGTATAAATAACTATAAATTACATGAGATTTGAGAAAAATCAGTGATGACACGCCTCTAACAATAGGTTTCAACAAAAAAAAAACAAAAAAAGTTAACTATTTTACATTTTTATCTTCTTTACTTGTACCTAATAAATAATGAAAGTGAATGAGTTTTTCATTGATAAATCACAGGATTTGCTAATGAAATCAACATTGGATTCCATATTCAAAGTTGGGTTTGGTGTGGATCTTAATAGCATTTGTGGATCAAGTGATGGAACCCGTTTTGCTAATGCATTCAATGATTCAAGTGCCATGACTCTATGGCGTTATGTTGATGTATTTTGGGGGATCAAGAGATATTTGAATGTGGGATTAGAAGCTACATTGAAGAAAAATATTAAAATTGTTGATGATTTTATCTACAAGGTTATTCGTACCAAGATCGAACAAGGTGCCAATCCTCAAGACGATTCTTCGGTGAGTACTTTTTCTGCAAAAAAAATTTTATAAATCAACCATGAATTAAAAATCGCATGAACTCGTGATAATTTTATGTTGCTACTCAAACCAATCAGGGGCGGCCTAGACCCAAAGCCAACCTAACCCTAGACCAACTAAAGTAGTAAAATGGGGTGGGTACAAAATAACAAGATTTTAATGGGTTTTCAACTAATGGGTTTTTCCATTGATATTGCAGATGATGAACAAGAAGGAAGATATATTATCAAGATTTCTAGAATTAAGTGATTCAGATCCAAAGTACTTAAGAGACATAACCCTAAATTTCTTAGTAGCTGGAAGAGATACAACAGCTACAACTCTTTCATGGTTTCTTTATATGCTTTGTAAGAATCCACAAACACAAGAAAAAATAGCAAAAGAAGTGAGAGAAGCAACAGATGCCAAAGATGATACACCTTTTGATAAATATGTCGAAAGTGTAACAGATGAAGCTCTTGACAAAATGCATTATCTTCATGCAGCTCTTGCTGAAACTCTTAGGTTGTATCCTGCAGTTCCTGTGGTAAGTTTTCCTCCAAGTCTCGTGCACGCACGCATTAATAGCGTTGTCCCAGACCTAAAACAGTCAAAGCAACTGCTTTGGGCCTCTACGTTCTTGATATTATTTACTTGGTCATGAAACTCTTCTCATTACACGTGGGACTATTCTAATACGTTTTTCAATTGTTGATGTGTGAGCATAACATCAGCCTTTCTACTTACAACAAAAAAAAAAGATAACAGTGGTCTTTCAATTTCGATACATGAGAGTGAAATTTTAAATGCACTTGCCATTTTTGTTATATACACTCACATCTAAGGTAATGTTTGTTTAAGTCAAAAGAGATGTGTGTGTGGCAGGTAGAAATGTTAAGTGTATATAACATTTCTCTAAATGAGAGCTTAGTGGTTACATTTGGGCCTAATTTGTATTAAATGGGCCTATCTTGGTACTACATTAAGTTTGTAGGCAGAACCTAATAAATAAGTTCAGAAGTCCTAGATCATATACTAGTTTGTTTAACTAGTTTTTCTAATTATTACTGACAGTTTAAACTTAAATCATAACTTTTTACAATGTCTTAATGTATGCATATACGTACAGGACGCGAAGATTTGTTTCTCGGACGATACGTTGCCAGACGGATACAGTGTGAAAAAGGGAGATATGGTAGCTTATCAACCATATGCTATGGGCCGAATGAAATTCATTTGGGGCGAAGATGCAGAAGAATTTCGTCCAGAAAGATGGATCGATCAAGATGGGTGTTTTAGGGGTGAAAGTTCTTTTAAATTTACTGCATTTCAGGTACTAATTCATTTTTTAAAGTTTTCTTGAAACCTCTCCAAATCTTTTCTTTCGTCCAAACAGACAATTAGTTAATAACTTATTACGTGTGCAGGCAGGACCGCGTATTTGTTTAGGGAAAGAATTTGCGTATAGACAGATGAAGATATTTGCAGCAATTCTATTAGGTTGCTTTACCTTTAAGATGAAGGACGAAAATAAGCCTGTCAACTATAGGACCATGTTAAATCTTCACATTGAAGATGGCCTCTACTTGCAAGCTTCTCATCGAAACCCTATCAATTAACTATATGTTAATGAAATTTGTGATTTCTAATCTATGTATTTATGTATGTTTGGTTTGACCTAAGTTTCCATCCTTAAATAAATAAGATTGAAAAATAATGCAATTGATTTTATATATAGATGTAATTTTTCTTTATTTGCTATTCTGTTGACCGGTTAACTAGACCTAGAACCTAATTAGTTGCCATTCTGTTGATAACGATTAAGGTCTTCCGTCTTCGTATAAGAGATAAGAATTTCCAGATGTCTAACATAAGAAATCTATAATGTTAGAAACTTGTGAGGTCGATGCAATTGTTGTCATCAATTTCAGCAACCTTACGCTTTCAAATAAATAAAATATATAGAATATCAGCCCCTGTCTTGATTTAAAAATAAAAATATTCAAAATGTCGAACACACCACAAATGTGATTTTAGGATGTCAAAGTACAATTTGTATCATGGATTTTTTTATCAGTGTGAGGGGCCGAAATCGCAGGTCGTAAAGTCAAAAGAATTAGGAGAGTATTGACCGAAAGTTAACCGTCAATCATACTTATTTTATGGGCACTAACAACATTCTTGGACTTAACATGTGAAAAGAAATGATAAACATGTGACTGTAAAATCCTCGATCACCAGAGTAGTGCTGGTAAAAGAGACGTCGAAGTTCAAGTCAATAAACTTTAAAAACAATAAAAAAAAAAAGTCAACAAATTTGGATAAGAAAGGAGAAAGACATAGTGTGAATAAACAAGAAACGAAAATTACGGAGTGTAAGAAATAGGTCAAGTTGATAGTCTGTCAAATAAATGTTAAGTGGACAAGAGTGTGCAAATGGCTACTCGATCTTGATCTGTATCAAGTGAAGGATACCTGCATGTACGTTCGTTGGGTAAGCTAGAGCAACAAAATAGAACAGTATATGTACTATAAATTAATCGTCAACAAAGAGTGATATGGTAAAGTAACTGCTTGCCTTGCTCTTCGATCGTCAGGAGAGAGAAAGTAATATGGTAAAGTGACTTCTTGTCTAAGAGCATCTCCAACCTAGCGCGAATTTCCAGCCCCAGACCCCAAGGCCACCCGCAACCGACCCTTAATTAAGAGTCGGCTGAAGGGCCCAACAGACTGGTCATGTTGGGGCAATCCCTAGTCGTTGGATAAAATCCAACGGCTAGGATCTTATCCTATTTTTTCAAAAGAAAATTTAATGTAATTTTTTTTAACTTTAATTAATTTTAAATTTTTTTTAAACTCTAACAAAAAGTCACACATTAATAATCAAAATACATCCCACCAACGTGTCGGTCTGCGAATAATTTCTCAACATTGAAAAAAATATATTATTGTGAAAATAGTTCAAATACGTGTCTCGTACATACACAAAATCACACACGTTTTTCGCTCACCAACAAAAAGCCCACACACGCGTTTCCCACATGCACAAATTTTAGGCCTAAGAGCATCTCCAATGCAACACTCAACAAAAACTCAATTAATCCAATGTGTCAAGTATGAGTTGAGTTTTTCTTTCCTAGGTTGCACTATTGAGATACTCAATTCAAAATTCATCTCCAATGCAACACCAAAAAGAACTCAACATTTATTTTAGATTTACTTTTAGTTCTTATTTTAATATATAAAATGTTGATGTGGACCAATTGAGATACTCAAAAGAAAACTCAACAATTGAGTTTTCTTTTGAGTATCTCAATATTTATTGTTGCCACATCATATTGAGACTCTAGTTGAGTGTTGCATTGGAGAGTGTTTTTTGTCAAAAACTCAAGTAGTCCTATGTGTCAAATTGGAGATGCTCTAAAGAGACCTAAGACAGGTTGAGGTTGGACTTGCTCTAAATGCCCAACAGACTGTTTTTTGTCAAAAAACAGACTCTAGAAGGGCCCAACAGACTGTTTTTTTGTTAAAAACTCTAGTTGAGTGTTGCATTGGAGATGCTCTAAAGAGAGGCTGAGGTTGGAGATGAAATTTTGGGACTAGGCTGAGGTTGAAATTTTTGGGTAAAAAATGGTGTTTAGGACCTAAGACAAGTTGAGGTTGGACTTGCTCTAAGAGCAAATCCAGTCCCAGCCGTCTTAGGCCGAAAAACCCACTTTTTTTTACCCAAAATTTTCAGCCTCGTCTCAACCTCAAAAATTCAGCTCCAACCTTAACCTCTCTTGAGACCGAAAATTTGTTCATGTGGGAAACGCGTGTGCGGTCTTTTTGTTGGTGTGCGAAAAACGTATGTGATTTTGTGTATATGCAAAACACGTGTTTGAATTATTTTCGAAATAATATATTTTTTCCAAGGTTGAAAATTTATTCAGGAACCCACATTTTGGTGGGATGTATTGTAATTATTAATATTTAAGTTTTTTTAATTATTACTTTTTAAGTTATTTTTAATATTTATTATTAATGTGTTTTAGTTAATTTTTAAGTTATTTTTAATTTACAAAAAAAAAGGAAGATCTGGCCGTTAGATTATCCAACGACCAAGATCATCCCAACAGTCCCCAACGGTCATGTTGGGGACTCTTCAGTCGCCTCTAATGTTAAGGGCGACTGAAGCAGTCAGACTGTGTTTGGAGGAAAATTTTGGCCTCAGCCCGCTCGACAATGGAGTTGCTCTAAAGGATTATTTAGACATACCTTTGGTTGAGGGGAAGTTCTAAAGGGCTCCACATAAGTACTATTACGCCCATTTGAATGAAAATTGGTGGAAGATTACTGAGGAAACGAGGCGTCTATAGCGGTAATGTGGGGCGCCTATAGGGCTCACCTTAGTTGACATTTTGATCAACGTGTCATTACGTATCAGAACCGTTCATTTTAATAAACTAATTTGGGTTAATCTGAAAAGTATGACGTTTTAATATAGTCCGAGTCATCATGAGTCAGCTTAAAATTGGGAAGCAGATTTTCCGCTCTCACCAACACAACAACATCACAAACACATTTCTCTCTCTCTCTTTTAGGGTTTACTTTCTCTCTCTAAAAGACATCATACCCACACTAAGAGGAAGATTTATTTATGATCAAAGCGAGGTTCGATTCCTAAACCTAAAGTTTGATTACAAGTTTTATTTATGCTTTCTGTTTCTTCTTTTCAACAACTTTTTTGAACTTTTTTGGGTTATTTTTGGTGGTTCTCAGTCATTCAATTGTTGATGTAATTTTTTTGATTCCTATGAAATTCGATTTGTTCTTTATTAATTTAATAAATGAAACCCTAGATATTTAGATAAAGATTGAATCTTGTTTATGGGTTGTTATTGAATTAGGAATTTTTCTGTTTTTTTTTTAAGAGTTTGACTTGTAGAATAGATTTGTTTGCATGATTATGTTTGAGAACTTTAACAATGAATTAGGGATTTTTGGAAATGGATTGGGTATTTGGTTTTGAATCTAATTTATTCTTTGGATTTCTTTAAGTTTGACTTCTAGTTGGTTTGAACTTTAGAGAAAAAAGAGAGTAAAATTAACATACCCATATAAATTGAACTAATTTTCTTTGTTTGGTGATGATTCTTGATTGATTAAATGAATCTAATTTTATCTATTTAGTGATTAAATGATTTCAAATCATATTTAGAAGAACAATTTATAGGAATAGTTCAATATGTGGACTTTCTGTCCTGATCTAAGATGTTACTTTGTAAGTAGATTAGCTAGACAAAGTATTTACCTTTCCATTGATTATTGATGATGGATCACCATTATAGATGGATAATGCTCTTATATCATTAATATAATAAACCTTGGCTACACATTCTAATACAGGGAAGGGTCAAGGGCATATGAGACGTGGGTCAATCTTTTTAAATAACTATTCTTTTGGGCTTGAGGATTACCTTCTTTACCAATATAAAACATTTTATATAACTACTAATCATATGTTACTATGTTAGTTACATGTTTGTATATGCTAAATAACAATATTACAATTTTTCAACTAAAGAAAGAGTGAATACTAGAATCGATATTTGTGTTGGTACTTGGTTAAAACTTCTTATGATGATTTTAGGAGAGATATTGGAAGTCGAAGAATATTTCTTATGTTTAGAGAAGTTATATGCTTCATGTCAAATAGGCTATTATGTGCTTATTCCATCCTCTGATGAATTTGTGTCAAATGATGTAATAATGTAACTGAATCGTTACAAGCTTAAAAAAGGCTATCATGAATATCATCCATGGACGGTCTGCACTATATGATCGAATTAAACATTGTTCTTTGTTCTACAATTTGGATGTTCAGCAAAATCTACTAAAGTTCTAAAGAGAGTTATAATGTTATATACCCATTTTTAGTATGGTGTGTATGTCTGTTTCAATTCGTCGCATGCTTTCTCTTTACATGATATTCATCAGTCTGTAAATGGGAATGTTTATAATTTTTTATTTAGACTTGATTAGTTGCAACGTTGCCCTACATGTTTCCAACTCTTGGCTGGGTTTAATTAGAAGCAGTTTTTATTAGTTTAAATTGCTATCGTTTACATTCTTAGGTAAACTAAATGAATGGATTTCACCGCAGGTTTATTGCTTTGACTTACTCCATGATGATTAATGTGCAATATAGATTCATTAGTGCCTAAACCCTGGACTTCTATAACTAATTTTATCATGTGCAGGTGTGGTATATCCAGATCATCTGCCAATTTTACTAGTAACTTGGTAAACTAGCTTGTTCAAAGGAGTCGCAGCCATAAGGTCTTACAATTGTTAAGCCCAACTCAGTCTTCTGGAGAAGCTCTTGCAGGAGAACTTGTATGTAAGAAGACACTTCATGGATTCTGGTATATTTCACAGTAGCAAGCTCAAAACGAACTCCACTAAGACGGAGGTTGTTCATTTGGTTCCCAACTGGGAAGATGTAAGTTGTCCCATATGTTTAGATTTCCCTCACAATGGAGTCCTCCTTCAGTGCACATCTTACGAGAAAGGTTGTCGCCCATTCATGTGTGATACTGATCATACTCATTCAAACTGTCTTGAACGCTTTAAAAGTGCATTTGGGGTTCCGGCTATTGTTAGTGACCCTTCAACATCAGAAAATGCAACACCAGCAGAAACAATCCAGCCCATGGAATTCAAAGCAAATGAGAGACCCACTTGCCCATTATGTAGAGGAGAAGTTATAGGGTGGGTAGTTGTTGACGATGTTCGACTATACTTGAACAAAAAGATTCGATGCTGTGAACAGGAAAAATGTGCATTTAAGGGAAACTATGTTGAGCTCCAAAATCACGCGAAGCTTGAACACCCTCACGCTCGACCATCAAAGATAGACCCAGCTCGACAACTCGATTGGGAGAACTTTCAACAGTCTTCTGAGATTATTGATGTTTTGAGCACCATTCACTCAGAGGTTCCACATGGGGTGGTCTTGGGTGACTATGTTATCGAGTATGGGGAAGATGAAACACGAGACGATTATGAAGACTTTCCTGGTGATGATGGAAACTGGTGGACTTCATGTATTTTGTATCAGGTATTCGATAATTTAAGACCATCTAGAAACCGAAGAAGTTCAAGAGTGAGAAGAGGACGTCGGCGTTCAAGCTACGATGGCTCAAATTCAGATGAGGGCTCGGTGACATCTGTTGAAATTGGGGAGTACAGAGCTGATGAAACAGATGATGAGTTCATGAGTGTAACTGATCCTTCTAGAGGCAGCTCCGGTCAGCGCAGGTCAGTGAAGCGTGTCTTTTTCTGCTTCCCCATGTAGTGGTTGTTACCATTTTAGGCTTCTGATTCTTCTCTCGTTTGGCATTGGCATAGTTTTTTGTGTTTAATTGGCAGGCTTTGGTTACATGTAAACTTTGGCTTTGGGGCTCCGAATAAGGGACCAAAATCTGTAAATAGCTTTTCTTATTAATACAATTCATTAAAAGTTTTTAAGAAAATATAGTATTTTTATGTTTCTTATCACTGTTGCTTGTTTTTTCCCCCAATATTCTAATATTCGGTCATTTCATTTGCTACCACAAAAAGAATGCAGAACTCTGATTCGTAATATGCTATGACATCCTAGTGCAAAACTTAGTTGTGTTCATGGCTCGTTTTTTTTTTCTTCTCCAGAAAGCACGGATATTTGGTTTGAAGAATGTTCAGCGTTCAGGAATATCTCATTATATTGGGCTTGTTAAAATTTAAATGTATCTACAGATTGACAAAATAAGCAGTCTTTCTTATGTGATCCACATTTGGATCGACTGAATAGTAGTATGCCTTTGTTTTGAAATATTTTATCATCTTATTTATGATAAATTTATTATGCCTTCAACAGATTTGAGTTGACAACCGGAGACATTTTACGTTTTTCATAATTCATAGTATGATGCTTGGTTTCGAGCTCCTTACTTGTGGTTAAATACTGATTCCTATTTTGTGGTTGAGAGAGAGGCTTGGCTATTATGTAGTATCTCCTGAGAACCCTTTGGTTAGTCCATGCAAAAGAGTACATGTTCAAAGTCAGACATTGAGGACTAGTTATTTGTTCTTTCTGCTAATAGAAGTTTCACCATAACTATTCACCCTTTAAGTTTTTCCTACTTCTATTTCCTTTGGCTGTACGAACTTATTAGCTTTCACCAGTCAGAGCTTGATACTTATGATATTTTTTGAATATTCACAGGTTTCGAAGGCGTCGTTCTCGCTTCCATGATCATTAGGTATGTTCCATCATCGCCTTGAATAACCAGATTCTGTAGTTAGTAGTTGCATCACTCTATTCTTGCTCGTTTGATATGAATACTCGTCGTTTTCTTCTTTATTAGCAATTAAGGACCTCGAGAATATTCTTCACAGTTATATGCTACTATGCTAGACCATTTATTTCTCAAACATCACATTAGGGGGTGTTTGGGATATATGCAACTTCAGCTGAAGTAGATAATCTGTCTTAAATAGATTATTAAAATGACTTTTGGGAAACGAAATTTCATTCCATAAGCTGTTATTTGATTTTTGCTTTTATTTAACTTGGGAGCAAAAGAAACTAACTTGGCATTGACTTGGAAATTAGTTTCTTTTCCCTCTCTGCGCCACTCGACGATCACTTGGGGCATAAGGACTTTTTATCGTGTCTCATGAATACTGATTTGTTTTTGTCGTATTATATTGAAACTGGCATTTGCTTACTTGTCAATTTGATGCACGGACTTAACTGCTCCAAACTATCAAGTGTAAAAACGCGTATACTCTGTTTGCCATATACCCGCTTTTCTTCTCTTGAATTAATACGTGTTTATTTGCTTTGATGCATTTCTATTCTACCCTTATTTTCTTCGTTCGGTTTTAGATGGCAATTCTACCTAACTTTGCCTGAACTTGTTAACAGATGGTATGAAAGGGAGCAGATGAATCTTGTTGAGGAGGAAAAAGGCACAAGAAGTTCTGATGTACTTGTTCGAAGGACCTTCTGTTGTGAAACACAGAACTAGCTATAGAAGAAAACCCACCCACACAGAATATTACTTTTAGTTTGTGAGGTGTTTTTGAACTGTTTTACTTTTCAAAGTTGGTGTTCTGTAATTATTTCAGAACTGTTTTTTTTTCTTTTGTAGGTTTCTTTAGAGCCAATATGAATGGTGTATATGGAATTCAATTCTGATACTCTTGATAATTACCATGTCCTAGTTGAATAGACTTATTGTGTGCAATATGGGAAACTCATATTCAAATTTTACATGGAGGGTTTATGCTTTCGGGCGAAGAATTTTTATTTATTTTTATTTTTATTTTTATTTTAGCAAACTTGGTATCCTTGTTATCCATATAAAGTGAAATTATCTTGTTCTTAAAAAAAAAAAGATGCAAGAAATTGCGGAGGGTCCAATTTCAAGTTTCTTTTAGCTAAACAGACAAGTTATATAGTTTCTAAAAAGACAAGTTATTTAGTTTGCACACATTGGTATTTTATTTGGTTAAAAGTCTAAATATTAGTGTTTTGTTTGGTAAAAATCTAAATACAGTGCAACCAATTTAAATATTTTTTTCCAACCAGTTAGAACTTTAACTAGTTGGAACTTTTCTGAAACTAGTTATAACCTTATGCAACAAAATATCTATGGAGTTGAAAACAAAAAAAAATCTCACTGTATTGGTGTGACTGCTAGGGTGTACATCTAGAACTGCCCAAACCATTCTGATCCAAACAGATTCGGGCGGTTCGGGGATCGAATCGAGGTTACCCGGATTGGTACGAATATTAAACAAGCCATACTCAGAGGAGTTTGGTTCGGTGCATGGAATTGTTTGATAGATAACCAAACCAAACCATGTATTGATATCTTTTATATATTATATATGAAAAAGTTTGAATTTATGATGGGGATGATGGATGGTAGAGGTTTAAACAAGGGCCAAACAAATCCTAATTCTTTTCCCTTCCCCTTTCAATCATTCATGTTCTTCCTCGTGACTAGTTGCCCCTCTTCTTCTTCATCTAATGTTTTTGATCATCTTCTTCAAATCAGTTTGTCTCTTCCTTTCTTTCTTCTCGAGTCTCTATGAGTCACAACTAAATAGTGCTTCGTCTCTAATTCGGCAAGTCCATAGCTCTTCAATCCTCGTACCTTCATCTAATATTCTTTTTTTAATTTTTTCCTCTCCTTTCACAAACTAACTTTGACCAAATTTAAGTGTAATTGTAGTAGATTTTAAAGTCAAAGTTTTGTTCTTATTGAAGTTTAACATTTTGTTTCGGTTATCCAACCGAACCAACCCGCTAAGATATAGTTTAGTGCGGTAACCGAACCGAAGCAAACCACAATCACATTGGTTCGGATTGAGTTTTCCAAAAACCGAACAAATTGGGTTGTAGATAGGGCACAAAAGTCAAATACCCGACCAAGGTACAGCCTTTTGACTGTAGTCATTAATATAAAACCACATTACATCCCAATGTCCCAAATGTTTTGCCTACAAAAAGAAACTAAGATATCCATATTGAGTTATTGACTGATACATTCACATTTTTTAAGCATAAAAATACAAATAAATATAAAAAAGACGAGAGAAATAATTTATTTATACATAATTCAAACATAGGAGAGGGTAAACTCTGAAGGGTGCTTCATCAAAAAAAAAAAAAACTCTAAAGGGTGCCTCTAAAGGCGCTCATCTTTTTTACTCAGGCTCGCCTTCACTCTTATCATTTCTTGTAAGTCCGAGGCCTGCACGATTAGACCCAGTCTGAATGCCCTCGCACTTGCCTAAACCTTGGGGCGCAAAGAGAAACGTGGATCTGAGTAAAAGAGAGGGGTGCCATAGACACACCAACTCTGAACCCTTTTTTTTTTGTAAACATCCCAACTCTAAACTTTAAAATCTTAAATCCCAAATAGACTAAAAATAAAACTTTTATTTCATAATCCAAGTCAAATACAAACACAAACACACACATACCTTACTCTAAGTTAGTGATCTTCATTTCTAGTATAACTAAATCAATCAAGTTGCAGCCCTTCTAGGTGTGTTTTTTCTTCTATTCATCCTTGGCTTTATCTTCATCATAAAACCTTTTTCATCATTTTCTAGGTTTACCCTTTCAATATTTGAAGATGATCCACCATTAATAACTTCCTCATTATCATCTCCACCTTCTTCATCTTCTTCATCTTCTTCCTCATTACTACTTTTGTACAAGCTTCTAGAATCACTTTTCTTGGTATTCATCCCTTGGTCCATGAAAACTTTCTTGGGTCTTCCTCTTTTTCTCACCAATTGTTCTTGAAAATTAATCTCACTCATCATCTTCTTGTTTCTACTCTTGCTTTCTTCATACCCATCTTCTCCTTCTTCATCTTCCATCTTTTCTTTCACTTCCTTCACGTTTTCCATCACAACCTTTCTTTCTCCAAATTCTTCTAACTTTCACTCTATAAAACTTGTGAAAACCAAGTAATGTTTGTTGTAGTATTAAAAGTGATTTCAAGATGAAGGTAATAAGCTACTCCCACTCATAAAATCATTAATGGTGGTACATTGATTAGGTTAAATTAACCTATTTGTCAGTAACATTCATCAATACATCATTAGAATTACAGCACAAATATGGAAGAGATGGGGTCTTTGAATTTAATTTTTGGTTCTTTGAATAGGTATTTTGGTTTAAATGCATGAGCTAACATTAAATTACATTTGTGTATGATTTTAAAAAGAGCCCAACAACTATTTGCCTATTTGGGCTACTTTAGTTTAGACTAGGGTTTGACTCACTCAGCATTTTAGGTTGAAATCAGTCATTTAAGGTGAAGAATATTTTCAACTTTTGGTGGTGAAGATGAGTTAGTGGTAGTACCCGATAAGAATATAAGTTTTTTTTATTTATTATAAATCCCTATAATAGATTCAATTTTACTTTTAAGTCCCGGAATAAATGATTTCCGCAACAAAATATAGTCACACGGAGGGTATAACAGTGTTCGGTGGGCAAAGACAGTTCTATAACCCCACCATTTACATATAAATTTGGAAAGTGTAATCTTAGCCATTGAAGAGGAGGGTATTCTGGAAAAGATACCCTCCTCCTTTATTATACAAATTGAATCGACTTCTCATCACACAAGTCTTCTGAGAAAATTTTAGTCTTGACCTACTAAAAACGAAAGATAGGTTTAATTATACTTTGAGAATCAAAACAGCCATGAATACATTAGTAAGATAACATTTCATTCTGATTTCTCAACATGAAGCATCATTTCTACCGTAAGGACTAATTTAACTACTGGGTGATTAACCAACAATGACCATCGCCAAATTCAGAGACCGTTCGCCTAATGTTTCTGGGTACTGGCGAATGCTCCATGAACCACATTTTCTGACCACATGTTTAAGCAGCTGATGTCATACGACCATACACCAGTTAACTTTGTGAGGAAAAACCCGAATATGCGAATACTATCCTATCCAATAAGTAGATCAAAATCTTCTATTTTGAAGGAGAAAGATCAGATAATCTACCTCAAACCTGCAGAAGTTGTCTTTGGGCCGATGTAATGGATTCTTAGGGATCTTTCGATTCGAAGCACTGTAACATTTCAAGACCAGTAGAACATGACGATAAAATCGAAGAAATGATCCTCCTTTGTAGCTCTTTATACTCCAATGCTAGCTTCACATCCCAACTACGATCTACCTTGCTAGAATGTTAATTTTCTAAGTCAGTCACAAATATCAGGATAGGTTATAAATAAAAAGTACCAAAGCTTACGGTTTGTAAAGTTCTTGGTGACCAAGACCCTCGAGCATTGGTTCGAAGATGGAGGAGAGTGTTTCTATCACTGTTTTCTCACTTTCAATGTCTTTCTGCAAATACATAAGATTCGAGAAAACTAAGATCAAGATCCAAGGAGTGCAGAATTCGTAAAAGATGAATGACAAAGGTTGAAATCACCATAAGCACCGAATAAACTAGAATTTTTTTGTTGAGGAAGCTGGTTTATATAGCCTGTTTTAGGTACTAGATTGACCGGGCTAATTAGTGAAAACCGAAAAAATAGACGGTACCAGTGAAGCCCACTCTGAGGGAACAATTAGCCGGCTAGACGAGCAGTAGTTCATCAGTTGTTACGAACCGAATTTGATTTGTTGAGCCAACATTAAATATGCGGCACCAGATCCATACCACGAGATTTGTGCAGTCTTGAATAGTTAGCATGTACGTTATACATTATCAAACTAGAAGAGAAATAAAAAGATGGAAGAGGTGAACAAGGTACTTACGTATATTTCCGTGGGGAGATTAATAGCATTTAAAGCAGAACGAAGATGAAACAATAACGGAGGAGGAAGGCCATAGTAAAAGATCTCGTGATTGCTCGAGAGCCATGTTCCTCTCACCATGTGAGTACTCCAATCCGAACTGGAGCACTCTTCTGGATCATCAGTCCCGGAAGCATCAATATCTGATAAGAGGAAACAAAAAATTTGGCAGTAAATAGTGGGAATTTTGTTAAACTTCAAAACTAAACTCAATCACCACAGTCCACATTTTGTAGGTAGGAAGATGAAACCTTGGATTCCTATACATACTCGAAAGTTCCCACGAATCAAATTGACGGACAAAATGGAAAGACATCCTCGGCTAAGTTTTCTTAATCATTTTATTATGACGGATAGAAACTAAAACAATAATTTGGCATGAAAAATGGTTAAACATACTCAAATTATCTGAGTAGATGAATTTGATCGGTAAGTAAATGGACATCTAGTATCAAGAAATTACCAAGTGGAATGATATCGTACGGGTTATCTCCTTTTGGAATGAATCCATAGAAGGTTATAAGATGAGAACTAGAAAAGTTTCCATAGCTCAGATAACATTGTTCTCCTTCTCCACACGGTCTTGAAAGGGAGAATTTTAAGGAATTTGTCGCCGAATCTACTCTTCCATAGTGCAGTATATGTGGGCATATCTACAAAATTTAAAGCTTCATAACATCATTAAGAGTAAATCAACCAAATATTTGACGAAATATCAAAAAGGGATAGAGAAAAAATTCAGATGGATTACCGAATGATTTAATAAACCCGCAATAGGAACCAAGCAAGTTCTTAGCTTGCCATCAGCGAGTATAACTTTCATGCTATTAGAATACCAGAGCTCACAAGCCCATAAGAATTTTTCCCAAGTGTATAACTCTTGTTGAAATATATCAGGATGGTTACGGCATAATGCAGGGCATAGCTCATCGTATTGAGTGCGCAAATGCTGAAGAAGACAACCAAATATATTATATTATGGTAATCGATCTAATGGGTTTAATATTTACATATAAAATGAGAGATTTTCCAATGATACTCGTCATCCAAAGTATTTTAGAACGGTAAGAAAGGAGGATGTATTGAGTGTATCCTCTTTTTGAAACTTTAAAGCGGTTAAGAATTCCGATAATTTAGGTTTCAGAAGTCGAAAATTAGACTCTCTTTGCACTACATGACAAATAATGCATATATTATTTAGTGAATGAAAAGCATAATTACCTCTTTTGCTTGGATTATCTCTTCAAACAACAAAGTTCCTTCTAGAGCAGTAAGTGCATCGATTCCGAAGTTCAACCCTGGTAAATAAAATAAGTACAGCCATAGTTGGAACCCAATCAGCAAACATTAACTATTTAATGAACGAGAGCGCTGGTAGGCGAGTACTAAGTACGGAAAACTAGTTAGCTTCAAGAACGAACAAATGTAAATAGTTTGTGATAACATAATTAGTTGCCAAATAAAGACTAAACCAACTTACCAGTGTTAAATGTGTCTGGCAATGTTTCAAAGTAGATCTTGAATTTGGAATCAGGATTATATCTCTCCTTCATGCTCCACAATAACAACATAGTCTCGCTTGCGATCCCGTCTATCTCTTTCAGAATATGAAACTGCAAAGAAGGAAATCATAAACCTTTTAAGCTCTAGGCTAACATTTATGCACAGAAAAGCACAAGCGGGGGATGGGGTTTTGTGTTTTTGCCTTTATATCGTCTAATAGTTTATTTATTTGGAGTATTAGCAAAAACACAGAATGAGCAGTTACCAGAACATTAGTGAATTAGTTAGACCATCGGCAGTTTGCTTTTTCAGAGCAAAAGGCCTTGAGGCGGAAAACCGTTTTTTAAGACATACTGATATTATATACTCACATTAATACATATGAACTATTGAAAAATAAAATGGCTTTAGTTTGAAAAACTTGACTTTGAGAAAAGCTGATGCATACCATGTTAGATTCATAGACAAGCTCTTCCGATATTATGATGGACACAGGGATTTCCAAAGCTGTGTCTCCAATATCCAAGTTTTGCACTGCCACTGCTCCTCTACCAGCTCCATCAACATCTAATTCATCAAATGAGTAAAACAAAACACAAACTTAAATTGTTTGACTACTGCATCTACAGGAGCTCAGAACTTGCAAAAAGAATCAATTTTGATGCAAACTTACGAGCAACCTGCAACAATGTCCGAACCCCGTGGGTTTGCCCCCACTGCAGCAAAAGCTCTTCAGCATGACAACTACACTTCTCGATTCTAACATTGTCGCTATTTCTCTTCCCAAAGGTTGTAATCATATCTATGACTGCAGCTCGTAACACATTCAAAACTTCAATTTTTTCATGTTTGGCATTCTTTCGAGATGCATTGATGACTGTGAGGATTGAATTAAGCGATTCTAACTCATTCCTGGGGCTGTAGTATGGAAGAACTGTTTCAACCCCGCCGAAGTAAAGTTCCGCCTAAGATAACAGCAAGCATAATAGTACAGATTTCTTAACTAAGAGGTTGACTAAAGATCTAAATTTCAAATTTAAGAGTTTGAACTTGTATTGTTATATTAACCTCATCCAGGTGTATGATTCTAGCAGCTTCCACCATTGCTTGAAGAGCAAGGTGCGGGTCTGTTGAAGATGAAAAGAAAACTCGTACCTCGGTACCAAATCCCCTGACCTTCAGTAATTTCTATAAGAGGAGATGAAAACAAAGCTTAATAACAAAATTTATGACAACTAAGAAAAACTGAAAGTAATAGAAACAAATTTCTCTCCTGCGACAAAAAACATATAGTAGAATAGAATTAACGAAGTAAGATCATCAATATCGTGGCAATCTTTTTATCCTCTGATAACATGGGACCACAGCAAAGCTGTTCCAAGTCGCAAAAGTTATATCAAGATGTTAAGAAATTGAGATAATTTAGGGAAACGATACAAGGCGAAACATCATAAATCTTGTTCTGCAGTCTTTGGACAGAGACCTACAAGAAAATCTCAAATAATATCTCAATTTTCTCTCTCTATGGAGGTACTAAGAGGTTACTTGTGCTGTCGTTGGATGTGAAAGACTTCTCTTTCCGAAGGGAAAAAGGGCCATACTTCTAATTCTTGGTAATATATTTTTTTTCATATTGGAAACATCATTGACGATCAACACATACAGAACAAAATAGATAAATAAGTAAAAGTAGCAATATCGAAAGGTTCTCCGTCACGAAATCGTGAAGTGATATACTCACCTCCTTCTTTTCGAACAAAGGATCTTTCTTGGGGACTGCAAGGAGTAACGAAAAATCGTTGGGGTCTTCTATGTTCTCGTCAGATAAACTTCGCTGTGGCATAGTAAAACTTCATCAGTACAGTGTGTAACTTAAGTTCAAAATTAAATTGGAAAACAAGCAAAACACATAGTCAAATATCACTCAGTTTTCCCTTTTTTGGTTCTTTTATTTCTTCATTCTTTTTTTTATAGCTTTTATGCAGTTGTAGAGCTATAAGATAATTAAACTAAAACCCATTTACAAGTAGTAATGAAGTAATTCTCCAAAACCAATCCTTTCGACTTTCAAGCATATTGTATCAACAATGATACATTTACAAACTCATGTACATAGTCGTGCACCGCCTTGAGTAGGACAAGGAGCAATTTTGTCTTTTCATACCGTTCCAAAGGGTGTGAAAGAGACAAAATTGCCCGTTGTCCTACTAGCCACGTAGGATAGGCGGTGCACAAGGGTGTACATGAGAGTGTACTTTAAACATTTTTGTTTGCTTATACCACCCATCCTTCAAATGGAAAGCATACCTATGATGAAAGATGAAACCCATAATACATACACCCTAACTAAAAAAAACATTACAAATTTATTGTAAGTTTGTGGTCATCCAACTCAAACCAATTAGCAATAACGGGGAGGACATAGATATTATATTTTTGGTTACCCATTTCCCCTGTGGGACTATTCTCACATTTACATTCTCAAAACCCTTTAAAATTTCATCCAAAACCTCTTTCATATGGGTTATTTGAGAGTTTTAAGAATGTAAAAGTTTGGAACTTTTTTGATAGAAACTCTTGAGTACTTGTTTGAGTAATTGTATTTGTAGGTAAAGAGAGTTGTTTTATTACATAGTTTTCAATACCCATTTGATTCTTGTGGAATTAACTTCTTCAGTCTACCAATTACTACTTGAGACTCCATTTTCAATGGTTAGTCAGTTGAATTAAGAGGGTAAGAGAAAAACAAGAAGAGAGAGGGAGAGAATACCTGGTGGGAGTCATCTTGAAAAGTTTCCATGGCAGCTCAATCTCCAAACTGAAGCAGAAAAGAAGGAAATGAGAATCGAACTTCTAACAAGAAGAAGGGGGTGCTACTGCTAGCTCGTTTTGGGCTAAGGTTTTTGTATGGGCCCTAGCAGGGTCGGCGGATGTAGGGTGCGGATTGGTGTCGAGAACTGTTTATGTCGGTTTTGGATCTTCATTTTATTACCTATAACGATGTAGTACCCCAGGGATCTTTATATTATAGAACTTAAGTCGCAAGGAAAAAAAGTGGCGAGGAATCAAAAACGTATTTTTGTAATAGGTTTTGATTCTGAATAGTGAGTTACTCAACATCAGAACTGACATGTTGATACTTGTAATCTTAAAACGCATGGATTTGGAGAATATGAAGGCCCATGGATACTTAGGTCAGTGGTCTAGACTTGACGGACTCCTAAAGTCAGGGATTTGGAGGGTATGAAGACCCATGGATACTTTTATGTCAGTGATCCGGACTTGACGTATAAAAAATCACTTCTGCTATAGGGGTATTTTGACCTTCCCTAGCAGGTTTAGCTATGAGCAGGATCGTATGAGCCATTGACACAACCCCTCCCACTAAAATTTAGTGGAGAGAGGGTGTTACCCATAGTCGGATTCAAACATGCAAGTGTCTCATTAGACTCGAGTAAACGTATAACATATCTTATCGGGCTTCCAACCACCACTTTGTAAACTACGGATTTCCTTCAAAACATCGAACGAGGTACAGTGAGGTCGATATCGTCTTGTCGGATTACCCTGAGCTGCCAATATCAAATTGATACAAAAACAACTTTCTTGACATTGTCAGTAATGGCCCATCGAGCAGCATAGAGCAGGGTTTCCTGTCGCGCTTCATCTATAGTTCAACATGAGGTGGATTTGGAGGAGCCAACAATGCAAGAATCCACGACATCAAAAATGACAAAACCAAATTCAGATTGCGCATCTACCACTTTAAGAGAGGCACCGAAGTAAATTTTGATGACTTGTGTATGGGTTTATGTTGTAGAGAGTATAGGGATTAGTATTTTCGACCAACACGAATTCTCTCTAGCATAGTATAGGTCTTCGAATCAGTTCCTCTGAAGATTTTGTTGCAGCATTCCTTCGAACTAGACCACATACCTATAGCTATCTTCGAAATCTAGGATATATATCCCTATTTTTTGGTCTTTGGATTGTAGCAAGAGTTATCGTTAAAACACCAAGTCAGAATATTTAGGTGCATTCGGTCCATGTGTAAGGAGTGACACAAGTCAAACACAATATTACAAGGGAGCAAAAATATAAATGTCAGAAGTGGGATTTGAACCCACGCCCTCTTTCAAAGACCAGAACTTGAGTCTGGCGCCTTAGACCACTCGGCCATCCTGACATTGTTGAAGAACTATCTTTCTAAGGACTAGATGAAGACGAGAAGAGATAGTTGTGAATTGTCATGACCAAACAGACCTGAAATTATACTGAGTCACCCATTCAAATGGAATCAGGTGTAATGAGATAGACAAAACAAACTTTTTGAAATCTGACTCGAATCAATTCATATATTGAGTCAGATTTCGGATCCGACTTTGAGAAGAAGAAAAAGAACACTACCTTAGATACAATAAGATTGCTAAAGATAAATTACTACCAAACAATAATAACCACACTTATCTACAAGTCATACATCTCTATGAGAAAGGAATCTATCAAACAGAGTAAATCTCTTGTCAAGTTTCTACAAAGTCGTTGTTTTGGAAAAACAAGAAAATTTTCTTAGGTACAAAATTTTAATAAGAAATTGATTGTTTTGCCTAAATTTCCGGGCAACGAAACTTCATCTTCTTCCTCTTTATCCCTATGACCACCAATTTCGGCCACCACCACCTCCAACCCACACCTTTAGCCACCGCCATATCCTTTCTCTCTCTCCTCCTCCCACTCTCTCTTTCTTTGTTTTGGCGAAAGGGAGGATCCCTTTTTCGACCACTAGTGTGGGGGACAGATAGTCTAACTGGTTTGGGGGTAATTCCCCAAACTAGATCGGCATTCCATCGAAGGCGATCTGGAACAGATCGAGATCAAGAGAGAGATCGAGATCGAAATAGAGAGAGAGATCGAGAGAGAGATCGAGATCAAGAGAGAGATCGAGAGAGAATGAATGAAACGATGGTGGTGGTCCGAGGTGGCGGGGCTCAAAGAAGAGGAGAGAAAATGTTCAAGGTCACAGAACAGTACCACAAAAAACTTATCAAGTTATAATACTATTTCAAAGTTAAATACTTCGACATGATATATAAACAGGTAAAATTAGCTTTTCAATTTCACCCTTGCATTACAATCGACAAACTGAACATTTGATATATAAGAAAACACCATTCAACACGTCAAACTGAACTTCAAGAACAACGCACATAGAACGAAAGTAAGCATGCCCGTAAGGCATAAATTATTCAGTGGTGGCAAGAGCAGAATGCAGAATTTCTTCAAGGTATTTCTCCGCAGCAGCATATTGCCTTCTTTTATCCTCAATTGCTAATGCAGCAAGAGCTTTATCCTGAAAAAGGGCGAAATACATTGGGATTCAATTTTTATACGAATTGACCGTGTTTAAACGATAACATTTTTATACAGTCAAATGAGTTTAGGAAGTACAGGAGGCAAGTCTTGGTAGCTTCTCAAGGTATCGAGGATAGGTTTTGTTTTTTTATCCAAATCCTTCCTGTGTTCCGCCATTTCAACCAACACACCATGGCTAATATCTGATGTGTAACCCACCCGATTTAGTAATGCCTGATCCAGATGATATTACAAAGTATTTGTAATATTTCAATTCAACAAAAAAAAAAGTATTAGTAACTGAGACAGACCTAACACTTGACAAGTATCAAGTCTTTTAAGGGCGTGAACCAAGGCAAAATAAGGCATCAAATTATGTTACCAACTTTTTAGTGAGTAATAGAAACACATAATACATGTGATGTGAAATGGTGAAAGGGACCCGAGACATGTAGGATGGTTGGTTTCGGTACGGAGGGGGAGCAAAGGAGTATACTCCATGGAAGTGTTTAAGAACAACTATTCTTGTCAAAGTTTTAAGTTAATTGGTTCATACTTCATGAAATGACATTGAATTGAAATCGAACAATAGAAACTATCCTTTTCTACCAATCCCACCTATCTTTACAAAATTATATTCCAGCTTCTTCCTTTCCCCTCCCCTTCTTTCTTTCTATTGGCTACGGTAGAACAGTTTTTTTAGTGTTCAAAATGGGAAAAAGTGCCATTTACATAATTTCTTGCATTAGGAGGTCTCTCGCGATATCTTCCCACAACATGAACAACAAATAAAATCTAATTATTCGACAAATCCATCTCTTATTCTCTATGGGTGCATACTATTGAGAGCCAGGGGACTGCACAAATCATCTCTTTCCTCTTTACCACCAATCACCCATCTATATACATAGAAATGACTCAATGTTTGTTTGCTTTGGTTTTCCCCAATAATCAGTCAAAGATTAGAAGGGTTTGTTTGCAAGCATTATAGTGGACTGAAATCCAAGACTCTTATTGTATCACCGGTTTAAACTTCATGAGATATTTTCACGTCATGAAGCTCTGAAAAGTGAAGGTTCCATAATTAGCTTTTGTTAACGACAATTACAACACACTAGGAGTATATCAATCCCCATTAAGACTTAAAAAGGAAAAAGACAGCCGGATACATGAATCATTCTCTGAATTCTGAAACTAGATACTTGAATACCAAGAAAATAATATTTTTAATGCAGAAGAAGTTATGTATATATGTACAGGCCCGAAATTTTTTCTCTTCAGCCCTAATATTATATACAAAGTTATGTTATATAATTCTAAAGAACCATGACAGAACTTGGGTATCAAATTAGAAAAGGTTCTTTATATATCGCGTTACTATCAAGCCAATACCGCCTTAAAATGCAGAATGCTGTCATACTTATCATGCTCTAAGAAGGTTTTGTTTAGAAGTTAGAATTTAGAAGTCTAATAGCTAAAATGAAACAACAAATTAATAAATTTAGAAAACAAAGGAGTACCTTATAATTAGAATACTGTTGCAAGTATTGACGCTCTTTTGAAAGCATAATTGCTAAGTTTGTTTTCCAATGTAGCATTTGTCCTTCACAAGTAGCTACATCATCTTCCAACTGCACTAGTGTTCTGCGACATAGTTGTTTATCAAGTTCTACCTATTGAAAAACCAAAGTGACAATCACCCAACCCCAATTTTTCGACTGTCAAACTGGCAGTTAAAGTGAGGAACTGAAAACGCCAAAAGTAATAAAAGAGGGAAGTTCACAAATACCTTTTCAAATATGTCAGTCTAGCAATTGCTTTTCGTGTATAATCCAAAAGAACTTTGGATTCCTTTTGTACACTTGCCCTTTTCTCCTCTACTCCTGTCTTCCGCAAAGAAATATCACCCAGCGCTACAAGAAAACTAAATCCATTCAACCCAATAAGATAAATTTGGTTCGAGCCAAATCCTCGTTATAAAAAAAAATGTGCGGACTGAGACGCTTAAGGATACTCACCTACTCATTTCAGTATCTCTTATATTCAACAAATTTGCAACATTTGCAAGAACCTGTACAGATGCTCCTGCATTTGGTGGTAAACTCTCTTGTGCTAATCCGACATTTTCTAGAATTTCTCTGATTCTTGCAGCTGCAGTTTCGTATGAGGAGTTTCAGTTTCTTTGGTCGTTTTCCAAATATTGGAAGGTTTTAAATGTGGGTGTGGTCCATGGCCCCAACTTGCCCTAAAAAGGTCTGGGGCCTAGCTCTAGAGATGCGGTTTTCTCTCACACTTGTAAAGTGACTACCACCCTCTCCCACAGCCAATGTGGAACTAACACTAACTTTTACAAGATATAAGTTACAAAACCCACAAAAACCGCAGAAACACGGACCTTGGGACCGGTACTCCAGTGCTTTCTGGCGAAGATCTGCTGCGACAATTCCAGCTGCCTGAGTCTTTGCTTGGGAAACTGAGGCAAGATAATGTAAATGTGCAACACTTCGAGGTGTATATTCAAATTCAGGTACATCTCTCCCCGCAGACTCAAATTGAGAAACAAGCCAAGATTTTACTTCTGCAATTCGAGCAGAATCAAAACCACTCTTTCCTTCAGCTATTGGAGAATCCACTGCCGAAATAAGTTCACTCATTCTTAATTTATACTACACTCTTTCTTTGTTTCAAGGCTGCAAATTGAAAAAAAATGAGTCACTTGATCATAACATTCACAAAAACCCTATATTTTCCAAATACAAAAGAGACCCAAAATTCACCCTAGATTTTAAGAAACTTACATTTTTTTCAAAACCCTTAAACTATCAAGATCTCCTAACAGTAAACACCAAATATTGAAAAGCATTGCCCTTATTTCTAAATGTTAAAGGTAAATGAAAGTATCGATTCAAGATCTTTCAATTGATTAACTTTATCATGGTATCAAAGTAAAAAAAACTGCTCTTTCAGGCAAAAACCCTAGAATGCAAAAACTATACTAACCCTTAACGAGGTTATGAGATTTGAAAAGGTCGTACCTTTGACGAGATTTCGAAGTCGATGGATTTGTCTCAACTGAGAACAAATTGTTAGCAATAGAAGAGGTTTTGAAATGAAGAACAAAGGGTTTCAAAGTTTTCAAATGAACAGGACTATTAGCCCTAGAAAGTGGAGCAATCTCCCAAGACCCCTAAAATTTCTTTTAGCACCTGGACTTGAGATTGACTAAGGTCAATCTACTTTGACCAAAACATCTATTGGCACCCTAACACAGATCTACCGGTCCGAAAACCGAAGCAACTTCAGACTCGGACCAATCCGAGCCCTTCCTTTGGGTTTCATAATGGTTAATTCGGAACGTTGCTTAAGGTCTTGGACTTGTCCGAGTCTGAGACCTGTCCAAGAGTAGGGTCACCGACAATATTTTTAATGGTGGTTTTAGATCAAGGTTTTTTCAATCTTTCTCTCTCTAACTCTTCATCATAGATCAATGTCGGTTTGGAATCAAAGTTCTTCCCATGATCGTTTACTTTCTCTCTCTAACACAAGGTTTTTTATCTCTCTAACTCCTCATTATTGATCAATGAAGATGACATAGTCGATGGATACATGGAAAGAGCTTCGCAGTTGAGGTTGACTCAGTAACTCGCAGACTCGGTTGAGACCGACCAAGGGGTGCTTGGAGTATTATCACTTTTGACGGGTTATTCTTCGCCTAGATGAACGTTAACAAGGGCTCATTGCCACTTAGACTTCTAATGGGTCGAATTCCACGTTATAGAGTGTCCAACCAGTAGGTGATCAGTGGGCTGAGCCTAAGGGATATTTATGCGAAGTAGGTTGGGCCTAGGTGGCGTTAAGACGAAGTGGGTCTAATACGATTTTGCACTACAGTATTTTAAAGAGAGATAAAGAAGATCAAAGAAGTAGTTGATAGATGCGTTGTGCTAATCAATGAGAAATTTATAAGAACGGTTTTGACTTTTGCTTTCTCAAGAGACTATCCTTGCTTTCTCTGTCTAGGTGAAGATCAAAAGGAGTTTTTAAGAGACGGAGAAAGACCAATAAAAGACGGTATAGAGACCGTTTAGATGAAAAACACAAGGGATGTATAGGGACCACTCTTTTTTTTTTCTAGTTCATATCTGACTTTGAAGATTAAAACTAATTATCAGTCTCTTCCTTTCTCTCATTCTTGTAGGTTCACCTCTTTTCATTTTCTGTGTTATATGTAGGTCATTAGGATGTAAGTTATCTTTAATACTAAGATCTATGTTTGTTGTACATAATTTTGTGACAAGATGATAACCAGTTTTGATCTTGAGAGATCTATATGTATTAGTACATAATTTGTGGCAAAGTGATAACTAGTTTTGAACTTTAGAGATCTATATCTACGCTGTACATAATTTGAGGTAAAATGATAATTAGTTTTGATCTTTCTAGATCTAGAACAATAATTTTGAAGCTAGATAATTTTTTATTTAATATTTATTTTATACTCATATGTGAATGAATGCAATTCAGTTTTTCTTTTTATAAAATCTTGTTTTTCGGGTCCACCAAAGGTGGATCGGCTCGCGTCCACCAAAGCCCGATCGGACTCGCAGACACTAACAGGTTGTGGGCACCCCAAAGGTGAGAAATATCCGGTCTAATCTCCTTGATGAACCCTTGCGGACATCAGAAATGTGAGCCCGTCCGACCTGAGCCTATAAAGAAACTGCCCGAGCCCAAACATGTCTGCCTTTTTCCCACCCCTACGAGTGACCATGGAAACTGATTCCTACCATGGCCAAGTTAAACATGTTTAGTACATATCTGGTTGGTCGGTGTTTTGGAGAAACAAGAATAGTTTCCGGGGAAAAAGGTGGAAACCCAAAAAAACACGAACGGAACACACCCGACCGGCAAAATATTAGCAGCCGGAGTTGTCTTACCACGATCGACGACTTCTTATCTCCTCTCTTTCTTTCTCCTCTCTCTCTCTCTTTCTTCTCGCTCTCTTCTATCTCGCTCTCTTCTCTCTCGTTCTCTGTTTCTCTTCTCCCTCTAAATCTCCGGCAAAAGGGATGGATCCCATCGTCGGTACCTTAGTTTCTAGACGAAACCGGAGTTCATGGTAGAAGTGGGAGAGGAAGAAGTGTTATCGGAGATGGCGAAATTGTCGCCGGAATTTACGGTGACGGTTGTCGGAGTGCATGGTAGAAGTGGGAGAGGAAGAAGAGGAAAGAAGTTGAAAATAATAAGTGTTTGGAGGAAACAAATTTTTTTTTAATTTCCACCCAAAACTTTGTACCCAGGAAATTTATTTATTTTCCGGAATCACCCACCCATCAGATAAGCGGTCCACACTATTTATATCAACAGATTGAGAGCCACATAGGCACACCATATATATCAACAGATTGGGTGATCTAAAAACTCTTTTCTTTTTTTTGGTTAAGAGAGGCTATTGCCGATTTAATTGAGACGAATTCTTTGCTAAAAGATGGTGAAAAAACTCTTCTATCTTATGGCATGTATTTTTCGAATGAGTGATATGATGGTGAAAAAACAACGATATTCTTTAACCACGTTCTCGAGCCTACCAGACGAAGTCATCACCAATAATATACTAACAAAGTTACCAGTGAAATCTATTATACGATTCAAGTTAGTATCCAAAGCTTGGTGTTCTCTCTTTTCTGACCCTAATTTCATTAAACTTCACCAACGTGATCGTACTATCAAACACGATGACGACGAATTTAGTCTAGTTATCCATTATTGTAACAGAATATACTCTTTAGACTTTGGTTCAATGAAACCAGACAGACCTCTTCACATGACCCATCACCCATACGTCTCTTTTCAACGTAGAATTCGATTAGTCAATTCTTCTAATGGTTTGGTTTGCTTCACTCATTATTCTCTTGATGAAAGATTAACAATTTTCATTTGGAACCCATCTACTGATGAATATAGAGTAACACCCTCACCCCAACTTGACCTTTGTTTCTCTAGTGGGTTAGGGTTTTATTATGATACCAAACTTGATGATTACAAGATCCTCACGGTTGTAAGCCTCGAGGGTGGCACCCATGGTATTTTTAGTACCGTCAGGCTCTACACTTTAAGCTCAGATTCATGGAAAGTCCTTGACAACATTCCTTACAAAATTCCTAATTCGCACTGTCTGTTTGTTAACGGAGCTCTTCATTGGAGGGCAACTAAGTCTTCTTCCGGAGTTGATGTTTTAATATCTTTTAATGTGGTTCATGAGGTGTTCAAGGAAGTCCCAATACCTAAAGACTTTAATGACAAATTTGGATCATCATCATCGTGCTTAGAAATGTGTGATTTTAGAGGGTATCTTGCCATACTTGATCATAATCACAAGGATCATACTTATGTATGGATAATGAAGGAGTACGGAGTGCGCGAGTCTTGAACTAAACTTTTAGCCCTTCGCAGAGACAGAGTTGTTCGATATATTCGACCAGTAAAGTGTTTCGATAATGGTGACATACTATTCCAAAGAGATATGGAGGACTTAACTTTTTTTAACAAGCAACAAAACACTACAATTTCCAAGCTAAGTCACCTTTCAATTTGTTTTCAAGCAATGACTTGTGGTAGGAGTTTAGTTTCTCTCAATTCCAATACTCATTTGAAGCAAGATTTAGACAAAGAGAAGATGTTTCAAGGATAAGTCTACCAAGAGTTTTGTTATTTTGGTTACTATACTTTTTTTTGAAATTATTGATTTTGTGTCTAAATATGTATTTGAGATTATTATGTCTAATTAGCCTTTGAGAGGGTATTTTAATTTCATATCAAAGCTTTCTATTGAGTTCAATTTCAAGTATTTGATAATCACCTGTTACCACAAGTTAAGAAATAGTAGTTTCTTTTATCATGTCATATCACTATACTTATGTTTATCATTATGCTTTACATTTCACTAGGGTTCGAGTTTAAATGCATTTTATCTTCATCATACGATTGCTTTGACAATTTGAAAACCTTATAGTCTCTTTGTAGATGATGCTTGCCAATAAGAGAAATTCTATGAACTACTAATGCTTAGGTGAGTTGAGCGATGTGAAGACGTGACTTCTTACCCGTGAAGACTTGGATCCTTGGCAAATGCCTATTGGTAATTTAAGATCAGAGTAGTTCGTGGAACTTGCTTTCCATATGTCTTTGTCTTTTGACTTCTATACAAGATTTTCCTCTGTGCTAATGCTTTCTCTCCTCTTTGGCTGATGATCAATGAAAATATGGTGGAACTGGCAGATCGTCTTGTCAAGAATAGTTGGAGGCTAATGGATCTAGTCTGTCTCTTCACGATGTGAGATGCTTCGAGGAAACTTATCAGAATGTTTGCAAAGTAAGCTCTCTATACAATTCAAATTTTGGTTCCCTTCTTTCTTATGCATTTATTACATTGTTGATCAAGTTTTCTACTTTACTTATTCTGTCAGAGGAGTTCTATCTATTAGAGCCACATAATCTTTGTGAAGTGTCCCAGTGCCATCTAAGAATTATAATTCAGTACCTAATATCTCACAATCAACAAATATCTTGAACCGGTGATGATCGTCAAAATTCCATCTGTCACATATCTAATCTTATTGCAATCCAATTACTTTTTTTTTTTATTTTGTAAAATGTAAAATAAGTTTTTTCAACTGTTATTTATAAAAAGGAGAAGACACATTCTCAACTTCAACAAGCACATCTCCAAGTACTTTTATCAAAAAAAATTATGATTATTGAAAATTGAATTCAAGCTTTAAATATTAGAAAACTAATACTCCATCTGATTCTATAGAGTAATAAAATTCATAATCTTCAAAATTCCAACACCTTCTAAAATTCCTCAAAAGTAAGAAAACCCCTAAACATTAATGTTTTTTTTTTTTTTGAAGAAATCAACTACGATCTACGTTAGTCGTTACAAGACATTGATACACCGCGAAGATGTGATAAACACGATAACCGTCTGAGTTAGACTAGTAATGAAAGAGGCTTAAAACCCAACAACATGAAAGAGGTTTAAAGTCCGACGTACGTATTACATTATTTATGCCTTTAATAACTCAAATTCAATAACCACATATTCCACTTCCCGTAGGAATCGAACCTATGACATCCAGGTTTTTAGGATTTATGTAAACACCGTGAATCACTTGACCAACCAATAGTTGACCTAAATATTGATTTTTGATCCATTCATCCATAATCAATTTATCGTGACCAGATTCTTCCTCTAGTCTAAATCACAACCGCCCCATTGACTACAATCATTTTAATATCCTTAAATATTATCTAAAGTCTAAATGGACGGCCAAGATTTCATATTAGTTGACCAATCCGAAAAAAAAAGTGAAAAAGTTCTTTTAACAAGGAGATAATACTATAAAAATGTATTAACACTAATCTCGCAAGCAAAACATTATCATTAGCATATTAATCACTCCTTCTTCACTCTTTTCGGTACCCCTCTTTTTTGTACCCCCAAATCCAATCCCCTCTCTCTTTACTTTCTCTCTCTATCTACTTCCCTGAAATTGCTGGTTCCTTTATGCTTTATCTTTCTCAAATATGTCTAACTTTTTTTAGTTTACTATAAAATTTCTACTTAAAGAACTTTACTTTTTAAATTTTAGTTGATTTTTTCTGTTATTTAGGGTTAGGGTTTTGGTTTACTACTTTCAGATTGTTGTTCTTAATTGAGTTTGGGTATTGAGGAGATAAGAAATGGAGAGGCAAAACAGATACGTTGGGAGATCGAATGCTAAACGAGTATTGGAACAAGATAAATCTGAAGATGATCAGCCAGAAAAAAAACGACCTGCCCTTGCTAGGTATATCAAAATTTTATCTCTCTCTCTCTACTTACTTCTGTTGTTTTCAATTTTCAGTGAAAATTTTTGTTGGGGGAAATGATGAAAAATGAATTTAGTGACTAGGGGTACTTCGTTATTCAGCTCAATTTGGTGGAATCATGTCATTTTTTTTCTCAAGTAGCAATTTTTAATGCAAGGAATTAGGTATAATCTACTTGAGAGTGGATTTCAAGAACATCCAACTTGGGGGTGTAAACTTTTCCAAAAATTGGTGCAAAAGGAGAACTTTTGTATGTTATAAGATATTACTATGAATCCGGAAGCCGTAATTTCGAGTTTCGACCTTGTGAAATTTGTTGGTTTTATAGTTATGGACGATTAGCTGTTTTTGCTTTTATTATACTAAAAAGATTCAGTTGACTTTTTCACACTCACAGAAACACATGTATACAAGTAACTATGAAGAAGAAATGAGTAGATATTTATGGGTAATCTTTTTGGTGATCTAAATTGAAGAAAGGTTCATTGTCATGGTTTGGTATGTTATGGATAGCATTGGATATTAAGACGATAAAAGTTTGGTCGCTAAGTATTGGTTATAGGTGC
Organism: Eschscholzia californica; assembly: GCF_041429995.1. Lineage (NCBI taxonomy): Eukaryota > Viridiplantae > Streptophyta > Magnoliopsida > Ranunculales > Papaveraceae > Eschscholzia > Eschscholzia californica. The sequence goes on from NW_028238472.1 coordinate 48,535,622, forward strand.
AGTATTTGATTATTCGTTTCCCTAGTTAGTAAAACACGTGGCTGTAGACTCAAAGTAGACAACTACGAACTCCGGAGTCCGGATAAATGGTTGCAAGTGTTATCTCGTTCTTGAATCTTACAGAATGAATTTTCTCGTAGCAGAAGAAATTGTGCGAGCTCGGTTTTAATTTTTGAGGAGAAAACATACATTGCCAAGGCAGATTTTTGAACAATGTCAAGGCATATTGCGAGTAGATGTGTAATATGCAACAAAGAGGAAGAAACAGTCAGCCATTTGCTGCTAGCCTGCTACATTGCAAACTAGCCACTTACCTCTGCGACTATTTCATCGAAGCGGCAAAGTCTTAATGGTGCATTCCAGAGTTAGTCGGCCTAGCCATATATCAATGATTCAATGGGGTGGTGTGAAAATACCCAAGGGTTGAAAAGAGATATGGATCATAATCCCTATGGCCATATTCTGGTGCATATGGGAAGAGAGAAACACCAAAACTTAAGCACGCCAATCCTATAGCATCCTAGGGGGGGAAGACATTAAAGGAATACTTTTCCACTGGAGCAGACAGATGGGACGGGCCAAATGTAAATCCTACAATGATTTTGTAAACCATTGGGAGACTATGATGCTATAACATAGTTCACCTAGCCTTATATCATCTTATTCTTTCTCAATAAGATATTCATTTTCAAAGTTTCACAAAAAAAAAGACAATGTCACGGCATATCAATCTTGTAAACAAGCAAATTTTAGGTTTCTTCTTTATCATATTGGATACTCCTTTTCCTTTCTAATACTTTTTTAGAGATGCTAGATTTAAACATGATGTGTTAGTGAGTGGTGACACTGTCAGTCATCCATCCACAAGATAAGGGCTAAAAATGAGTTGTTATTGTTGTTTCTCTTGTATGAACCATACCATGAGAGGTAGGGGCTAGAGCGAGAATTGGGTTGAGTATTATAGGAGTGGTGGAGTTTTTTAGTATAATAGTCAAGTTATAGTGTATCCTTAGCTGCCACTTAGTTCTGCATCATTTTGAGTGCTGCTTTGGTAGATGCTCTTAATCTATGTTTTGTGTTTTCTATTAGTTATATATTTGCATGATCCTATTTATTACGATGTCACATAATCCGTGCAGTGTAATTGTGGAAGCTCTCAAGATGGATAGTCTGCAAAAGTTGTGCTCATCCTTGGAGCCTATACTTCGTAGAGTTGTAAGAGACACAAACTTAATTATTTGTTTTTTTGATTGGTGTCGTATTTGTTACACCAGTTTTATCTTCGCCTCTTTGTGGTAACCAAGTGTACTCGTTAAACAGGTTAGTGAAGAAGTTGAGCGTGCTCTGGCGAAAATGGGACCAGCAATGCTAAGTGGGAGGTGGGTGGATATACAATATGAATCTTCACCCTAGAAAATTATTTCATCTGAGTATGAGATTTTGTGAAAAATATTTAGTACGATTGTATGAAATACACGACTCTCAACCACTAAGATAGGAGATCTCTTGGGTCTCAGAATGAATTTGACACAAATTTCTATCTCTTATAATCTTGATAAAATAAACAGCTTTTTGTTGGTTGATGTGCTTCTATTGATGTCAATCACATCTGCCATCTCCTTGATAGCCAGCCTTTTTATTGTCATTTATTGATGTCCACACGATCTTATTGCTCAAGGAAATTGGTCAATTAATCAAGTTGGCATCTTTCCAGTCTTCTTGTTCATTAAGTTCTGCCTGCTATACATTGTCATAGCAGCCTAGATTTATGTCTTTTAGCTTTTAGTTGCAGATTAACCCAAATTCTTAAAGTATGTAGTGCCAAAATTGTCAAGTGCGAAAAGCAGCGTGGAGAAGATATATATGGTTATATCACCTCTTGTATTGCAGAATATAGATAATTTACATAACACATCTAAGGTTTTCTTCTCTAACCGGTTGAGTCTACTACCAGGTCTTCACCACAGCGAATCGAAGGACCCGATGGAAGAAATTTGCAACTTCACTTCAGGTCTAGGTTGTCCCTTCCCCTTTTCACGGGAGGTAAAGTAGAAGGAGAACAAGGTGCCGCTATCCATGTTGTTTTGCTTGATTCAAATACAGGCCATGTTGTAACGTTCGGACCGGAATCCTCAGCCAAATTGGATATTGTTGTTTTGGAAGGAGATTTTAACCATGAAGACAATGATAACTGGACCCAAGAAGAATTTCAAAGCCATATGGTTAAAGAGCGAGAAGGAAAACCACCACTTCTAAATGGGGATTTGCAGCTAACGCTAAAGGAAGGTGTCGGAACTCTAGGAGATCTGACATTTACTGATAACTCCAGCTGGATACGAAGCAGGAAGTTTAGGCTAGGGTTAAAAGTTGCCTCCGGCTACTGTGAGGGCCTTCGTATTCGTGAAGCAAAAACTGAGGCATTTACTGTGAAAGACCACAGAGGAGAATGTAGTTTTCATATCTGCTGTTACATATTTGATGTTTCTAATATATGTCTAAATTCTTTTTGATTCTAAATATATCTTGTGGTCTTTTCAGTATACAAAAAACATTATCCACCAGCACTGAATGACGAGGTCTGGAGACTGGAGAAGATTGGCAAGGATGGGTCATTCCACAAGAGGCTAAATAAGGCTGGAATAACCACAGTTGAAGGATTTCTCCGCCTTGTTGTTAGAGATTCGTCAAGATTGCGAAGTGTAAGTAAGAGTCTAGAAATTGGTTATCGCATTACCAAAATTCCGGGTTCTATTTTTGATGCTCCAACCTAATGTTTTTTCCCTGATTGATGGTTGTAGATTCTTGGTAGTGGCATGTCAAATAAGATGTGGGAAGCTCTTATAGAACACGCAAAAACTTGCGCTTTGAGTGGAAAACTTTATATATTTTATGCCGATGATACAAGGAGTGTTGGTGTTGTTTTTAACAATATCTACGAGTTGAGTGGTCTTATAGCAGGAACACAGTATTATTCGGCTGATTCTCTTTCTGATTCCCAGAAGGTTAGTAACATTACATGTTAATAACCCTTCTGTTTCATATTTCCCATCTTGTGCTTTATAACATTTCGTTAGCAAGTGTTCTATCTTGTTCTTTTTCTTCTTTTTTCCCTACGGCTCAAAAAGCGGGCCTACTACTGCACCGATGTTTTTGCTACATAGTAAACTTCTATGAGAATGTGGTCACTCTACCGTGAAATTCACAAAAGCACTCTTGAAACTCAAGAATCGTCACCTAAATGCTCTATACTTGGACCCATTATTTTTCCTCCACAAAATGAATTACCAGAGTGATAAAGAATTAACCTCAGGGAAGTACTTAAATTGTTAACTGAAATCAATTTTACTTTCTTTTTTTTAAGGTTTATGTTGATACCTTGGTTAAGAAAGCGTATGATAATTGGATGAATGTGGTAGAGTATGACGGGAAGGCACTTTTAAGTTTTAAGGAGAACAATCAGTTGATTGCTCAATCAGAAGTTCCATCGAACCGGCAAGATTATCCTGCCTCATTCAATCAGCAAGCATCAGTTATGGGACTCCCTGGTCAAATTCAGCAGCCTTTAGTAGCTTCGAGCTTGAATGCCGATGGTAAGCAACTGCAGTTAATATGAACTCAAAACCATTTATAACTTGCAGACAAGTCCACTTGATATATCTCGTTCTAGATCTTAAATAGGTTCGTCAAACTTATATTTGCTACATTACTGCAGGATTTAGTGGAAAAACGACAACGAACTACATGATCAATCCTCAACATGCAGTAAACTCTAATGGTGATATACAGTTTGATGGCTCTAATGCCTCACAAAATCATCTAACCACTGCTTCATATTTATCCCCCATGACAAATAACAATAGCCTAGTTGACATGGCTTTGGGCCCCGCACAGACATCCAGTTCGACATTCCAGCCTGTTGGTCCATCAACTGAGCAATCAAATCTTATTACGTCTTACAATGACAATTTTGTAATGGAGGAAGATGAAATTCGAATGAGAAGTAATGAAATACTAGAGAACGAAGATATGCAACATCTACTCCGGCTTTTCAGCATAGGTAATCACAACTCTGTAAACACAACCGACGATATGTTCAGTTTTGCAGCTAACACTCCGTTTGCACAATCATCAACGAGCTATAACAACTACGACGAGGATCAAAATCGCCCGTCAGGGAAAGGAGTTGTGGGATGGCTGAAGATAAAGGCAGCTTTAAGGTGGGGTTTCTTTATAAGAAAAATAGCTGCTGAAAGGAGAGCTAAGAGGGCTCAGATTATTGAGTTAGATGATTAGCAAATATATTCTGTTGGTTTGTGTTAATTACTTAGTTGTTAGCTCAACTAGGGTTTCACTCATTGAAAACTGAAACCTTCATGAAGTGGTGTTAGGTTTAGTAATGACTTTGTTTGGTATACTGTGTCCAATTTCATCATTGAACAGATAGCTCAGCTTGTACAGTTTTGGCATGTATAGTAAGTAATCAACTTAAAAACCAACCTTCTCTCTCTCTCTCTCTCCCTCCCTCCCTCTCTCCCTCCCTCCCTCCCTTCCTCAAAAACTAGAATTCAAAATATTTGTGTTTGTCTAATTAAAGATGTTTGACTTGTCTGAATAACTGATTCATTTTGCATCTATTTGGGTTATACGATTTAGCATCGGACAAGTCAGATACCACCTAGTATTGAATAAGTTGTACAGATCCTTTTCGCAGAGGAACAATCTCTTGAACAAGCGTACGGAAAACATGTCACGTCAACTGTCGGGGCCAACTAGCATTTGCTAGAAAAGTTAGGAAATGTCCTAAAGAAAAGTTAGGTGGCCAGTGGGGTCTCAAAGTGATAATGGCAACGGCTAGAAAAAAGAAAGTTTTTTTTTAAAATCATAAGATTCAAAAGAGCCAAAATCCAATGCTTATGTAGTTCAAAGAGAGACCATCAAATCCCTCTCTCACACCCACACACCCATACACTAGTTCTCCATTAATGTACAAACACCCAAACTTGAGTTTCTTAATTTCATTGAGAAATGATCAAAGCTTTTAAGAAGATCAAAATTTGGTCTAAGAAAAAGAAGAGAAAGAAGACTACTACCCATCACCTTCCTCCTCCTCCACCACCACCACTACCACCTCCTCCACATTGTTGTTTTTGCTCAACAATCCGTCCGTCCGCTCCGCCGTTACCACCATGGTTCAATTACGAACAAACCCACAATTTTCAACCTTCTAATTTTGATCCTCCTATATCACAAACTGAATTTTCATCTTCACAAATTGTTTCAGAGATCACTCCTCTGTTTACTCCTTTACCTCTTTCTTCTTCTACTACTACTAGTAATGGCCAACAATCTTATCAGCAATATATTGTTCCTAATCCTGATTATGGTCTGCCAGTTTTTGTTCCTAGACAAGAAACAGAAAGATCTTTATTTGGGTGTTTTCTTAGTTTTGGCAACCATTTAATTAGTTGCTTCTGTCCTTGTTTCCGTTGTCGAAAAATAACCTCTTGAATCTTGATATGTTTAAAGGGATTCGTGTTTAAGCATTTCCTCGGATAATAATGAGTAAATTTGATCAGATTCGTATTTGGTGGATATATTTGTCTGTAATTCTGCTTGATACTTCATAGATAATGTTGTACTAGGAAACTTATGAAATAATGTTGATATATTTCTCCTTAATAGCAACTGTTGACTCATAAGCTAGAAATATCATATTTTACTATCTATATTTTTTCTTTAATGTTATATAATCCAACTATAGCACAATGTAATCTCCCTGCAAAAAGAAATTAGGGCAGGAGATAACAAAAATGAGAAATTTGAAAGCACCCTATAAGTGGTAATGTCCCTCCTTCCTCTACAAATTATCCTCCAAATGTACATAACAGTTGAGGGGTAGGGATGGGAAACGGTCCGGACGGGTAGTCCACGGACAACTACCCATCTGATCCGAGCAGAACAGACGCAACTCAAACTTGTCCGTTCGGGCAACCGGACCAAACGGACGGACATTTTGATTTTTCTCTGTAAAAATGTCCGTTCGTGGCCGTTTTTTTAGCCAGACATTTCTCTGTAGAATTGTCCGTCCGTGTCCTCAACGGAGTTTCTTAGATGAAAGTTGAATACTTAAATAGAGGGTAAAGTTAAAATATTCTCTTAAATTTGTGATTAAAAGAATATATAGTGAGCTAAAACTCCAAGAAAGAAAAAGATGAGATTGAGTTCTGCCGGCGACCCTTGGATCGGGTGAGTTACAACTTAAAAGACTTTTTAACTTGGTAATTACTGTATTTATAATAATTATAAATAAACAAACATATTATATAGTATATTTCCTTTCTACCATAAACTATTGAAAAGTTCTCTTACAAAAAGCCATAGATGTGGTGCTCATTTTCGAACATGGGTGCCACCAAACCGTTGAAAAATCCAAACCTACTTTTCAAATAATATGTATATATATAGGTACATGAACATACCCTAAGTTAGTAACAATCTCACGCACAAATGAAGAGCCAAAACTTCAATTGTGCCATGGGCAATGCCATCCTCATAGTAGTATCTCTATTCCTATGCAGCTTCACTCTTCAAGCTCATCCTAACAACTTGAAGGGAAATGAGGTTATGCCCGGGCCAGGATACGGCCAGGATAATGGCCACAATCACAACCCCAACTTGAGTATGGAAGCTAGCCAATTTTTGGCTTACCATAATGCAGCTCGTTACTCGCTAGGCCTGCCTCCGTTGCTATGGAACAATCAATTGGCTAGATTCGCTCAATATTATGCCGAACAAAGGCGTTCTGATTGTTCTTTAATTCATTCTGACGGGCCTTATGGTGAGAACATTTTCTGGGGTAGTGGTTATGGTTGGACACCAGCTCAGGCTGTTGGAGCTTGGTTAGCCGAGCAAAAATGGTATGACCGAGGGAGTAATACATGTGCAGATGGTCAACAATGCGGTCACTATACACAAATTGTTTGGGCAACTACCAAAAGAGTTGGGTGTGCTCAAGTTACTTGTGATAATGGTTTGGGTGTTTTTATGATTTGTGATTACGATCCACCGGGTAACTACAATGACGAAAAACCATATTAATTTATCGATTTTTTCTACAGAAAATGTTTTATTTGTTTGTTTGCCATTAATTTTGCGTAATTTGATTATTTGATGTCAATATAATGTGGAAAGTTTCTTAATTAATTTGTTTCGAAATATATAAGCTGTATTAGTTGTGCTTTTTTTTTTTGTTAAAGATAGTTGTGCTAATATTCTTGTTTGAAACAAGCCATATCATGTAAGACTTGATCACATAATTCGGTCAGAGTTAACTAAAATTATTGTTTCTTCTACTAAATGCTACTGGGAAAATGGTACCTTTTAATACATGCCTCTAGCGTAAGTAGCATTTAATAGATGCCTCTAGGTTCGAGTCGACTGAACTGAAACTCTAAATTGAAAACCAGTTTAGGGTTTCCTAGATAGACAGATAGAGAAGATAATGGTGTTGGATGAAGAGCGAAGGAGATGTTGGCCCTGAAGAAGAGAGGAAGAAAAAATTTGACTTTATTTATCTCAGGTTAAGGTTGAAAGTATACGGACAATTGGTCAGTCTGCCGACGATTTTTTCCAATGACAAGAGATAGATAAAGGACACGGAGGAAAACATTTTGAAACGAATAGAAAAAAAAAGGGTTATTTTCTTAATGGCCCCCAACTTTGTGACCAGCTTCCCGCCTGACCCCCTACTTTACGAAAAATACCCATATTCCTTCCGTTATAACACCGTCACTCTCTCTCCTCCATCATGTGTTTCTCTCTCTGCCAAGTCACGCCACATCATCTTTTACACCACCTCATCATCTTTTCCGGCATGGGTCCCTTCGCTGGAGTTTAGAGAGAGAGAGAGGAGAGAATTAAAAAAAAAAAAAAATTTTAGAGAGAAAGAGAGAAAAAAATTTGAAGGTCGCCGACCGGAAATTTGGCCGGCCGGCGACCCATGCCGGAGAAGATGATGTGGCGTGACTTGGCAGAGAGAGAAAACATGATGGAGGAGAGAGAGTGACGGTGTTATAACGGAAGGGGGCCATATGGGTATTTTTCGTAAAGTAGGGGGCCAGGCGGGAAGCTGGTCACAAAGTTGGGGGTCAGGCGGGAAGCTGGTCACAAAGTTGGGGGCCATTAGGGAAATAACTCAAAAAAAAAAAGATAATTGACAATTCTAGAATTATGATCTTGAAGGCCACATAAGAACATTACACAGAAGACAAATATTTCAGTTGGTCACAAGTAGTCAAATTGAAACTATCCCCTAATTTTACAAAGATTTAGAACTTTGGTGGACCAAAAAGCAAAGGGAGAAAATGAAACAAAATAATAAGACACATGGAAACATTGTTTATCAACAAAAAAATAGAGAAAATATTGTACAAATGATAAGACCTAAAGTATTGAATTTGCGATTTAAAGATAAAATGTATATGATTTTGAAATGAAGAAGTTTCAAGGAAGAGAAGAGATAATAAATGACTTTTACTACCAATTTAAAGAGAAGTATTTTTCCAAAAAAAAAAGAGAAGTAGAAAATTATGAGAAAAACTCGAAAAATCAACCTTCCGAAAACATTTCAAACACATCAGCCTGAAATGCAAGCAAATTTCAGTTAGGAAGGAATTGATTTCTAAAAAAAAAAGATCTGTCAAAGATTTTTGGAACAAATTCAATTCCTTTAAATTATTAGTTGTGCACATTTTAAGTTTATGAGTTTGAAATATTTGGCAAAGATGCAATTTTTAGTTTTTCCTTTCAAACTAAAAAAATCTTCTCTCTCAACTTCTTATGTTTTCCTTTTCCTCATCCTCTTCCTTCTTGAACAAAAGGTGGTGGGAATACTAGTTTGGTAACTTGTTTTTACTCCTTCTTCCCCATTTTTTTCACCATGGTTCCCCCTCTTTATATCATTTCTCTCAATTACCCTCCTCCCCGTGCTCTAGGAAGTACTAGTTTTATTAATTTGTGTTTTAGTCCTTGTTTTTCATCTTCTCTACCACCACTCCACATGGGGAATGATAGAGTGTCCGGCTAGAATGCCCACTAAAATATCTAAATTTCCTCATTTAAAAATAAAAGTAGTCCTCACCGTAATCAAATTTTGAAAAAACCTTGTCTTTTAGTGAATCTACGTCCAAGGGCGGAGCCAGGATCCACACCTAGCTCTGGCTAGCCTGTAAATGAAAAATCTAGAAAAGAAATGAAAAATCTAAAAGAAAAGAAAAATAGGTAAAAAAAATAATGGGGACGGAGGGATTTGAACTGCATTCAACACCAATACCAACTAAGCCGCATTACTTTCTTTGTCAAATATTGCCTTCTAACATAGTTATTTGAGAACTAACCCTGGTTGTTTCATACACAACACTACCTCCTAATATAGATATTCTAAAACTAACCCTGGCGCAGCCAGGGTCTCTGTGTAGGTCCGCCCTTGTCCACGTCAGTTGGGCATTTTAGTGGGCACCGAGCTGGGCACTCTAGCATCTCCCACTCCACATTCTCACTCTATCTACTCTTTTTATCTCTCTTCCAGTCTCTCTCCTTCAAGTTTTTGGTAACGGTAAAAAGTTTCTTCACAATTCCGAGATGGATGAGAGCGACAAAGCGAAAAACATAACAGTTATCGGCGGGTGGTTAGGGAAGAAATGACAAAAGGTAAAAAGTCGGCCTCAATAACATTGGCCACTGCTATTTACGGAGCTACTAAGAGCTATTTAGAGAACTGACTATTTGTAGGTACACTTTTTGTTATTTACAGAGTGCTTGACTTTATCACAATTTATTAGGTATTTAGAATTAGACCCCTATTTTACAGATAGGTCTTTCCCTCCATCTAAAATCCTTAATCTCTTCCCTCAAAAAATTCTTAAAGTCACTCTTTCAACTTTTATCTTGATGTGTTAGGGTATGAAGACTTCTTTAGGTAGTTTTCAATGACATCTTGTTACCGATTTATCTTCAATCATATTACTCATGGAATCTCTTTAGCACTTTAGGTAGTTTTCAAAGAAATCTTGTCATAAAAGAAGATGAGATTTTGTTGTCATATTTTGTGTTGGTTCTGGCTGAAAATTTCGATTTAAATTCGGTGGTTCCTGTCGAAAATCCATTTTTTTTTGTTGCCATATTTTTCTTATAGTTTTTGTTGTTTTTCACCGATTTTTTTTGTAAAAATATCACCGAAAATGCTCATCGTTCTAAGCATTATTTCACAAAAAAATTGGGCCGCTCATAAAAGTTAGGAAAAAATGTTGACCTAGAAATCTAAGTTCTTTTTTTGAATAATTACCAGTTCTTAGTTTATCTTACCTCTATAGTTATGTCTTCACTTAGAATGTAGTTATATGAGTCCAATGAAAAGTTGTAGTTGAGTTCTTCTATATCAAACTCTTCCATTAATGAAGTTTCTTGACAACCAAGCTACTCCATTAATGTTATCTTCCTCATTGTTAGTTTCTTCCATTACCAGTGTTTACAGTAGATTATTCATAGTTGTGGTGGTGATTGTTTGGGGGTGGGGGTTTAGGAATGAAGGATATAAAATATATTCTACTCTATAATCAATGTATGTATATTTTTCAGTTTGATCTTTACTAAAATTTGATTTTAGTCCCTATGTGGTTCGTAAATTCAAAGCTTTATTTACGGAGAAAGTGAAAAGATTCCAATGTTTGGGCTCTCTAAAGAGTCAGAGTAGCTCTGTAGATAGTTGTGGCCATCACATTTGTCCTCCACATTGATTTCTCCACCCAAAATTAAGTATGCCCCAAACCAAGCTTGTATTCCCCCAAAGTACCGTCCCATTAAAACCTTGTACCCTAAAACCCCATGTCTCCAAATGCACCGTTGTTGGCCTTCTCTAAACCTAAAAGTCGCAGTCAATTTCTCTCCCCTGCCGAACTGAGGGTTTGGTTGTTGTTCTTCGACATAAAACTCTGGTTCTACTCCATCAATTAGCAGGTAAGCTATCTCGAACTACCCTTCCCCGGATCTTATTCATCTCAAAACCCTAATTTTTGTCATCCCTCAACCTGATATAAACTGAATTAATGAACATGTAACCTTTTATGTTTATGACTGGCTTTTCTTTGTTGAATATCACATCCTCATAATTGTGTCTTTTTGGAGCATTCAAGATTTAGGTATAAACTGATTCTTTGAAAAAATTTTGTATGAAAAATTAAGTTTTGTTTGGTGTTTTTTTTGGATAATAGTGATTTTCTAATTTGATGATAGTGATTTTCTAACTTGTTGGTAGTGTTATTAAGTCCTACTTACATGTAGTTTAGTTTGCTTCTAGGGGATATAGTGATGGGAGACGAGAATTTTCCCGAAAGCTCCAAAAGGGAGCTAAAAAGAAGAGAAATGCATAAGAAGAAAGCGAAATCTGGAGGGTTTGAATCTCTGGGTTTGAGTCTTAATGTGTTTAGAGGGGTTAAAAGGAAGGGTTACAAAGTCCCAACTCCAATTCAAAGGAAAACAATGCCACTCATACTCTCTGGTGCTGATGTTGTTGCTATGGCGAGGACTGGATCAGGAAAGACTGCAGCTTTCTTGGTTCCGATGCTTGAGCGTTTGAAACAACACGTCCCTCAAAGTGGTGTTAGAGCTCTCATTTTGTCTCCTACTCGAGACTTGTCCGTCCAGACTCTAAAATTTGCACAAGAGCTCGGTAGATTTACAGGTTAGTTATTTTTTTTCCTTTTTATATTCTCCTGTGTTGAAGTTGGGAAAATCTTTGATGAAGCTAACTTACCTTAGATTTAATGATCTTTTGATTGTCATAGCGGTATTCATCAGGTTTCTTTGAGTTGATAGAACAATTAGCGTAACTTTTTCGTTTCGTATTAGTTGTTATTGCGACCAATAGAAATGATACTTGGAATGGAATTGGCGAGCGGGATTTTCTTTTGGGATATTTGCAGATCCTGTAGTCACTGCCTCAAATGGTGGTTTGGACATTAAGTTTGCATTTGAAAAAGTTAGTGATAGAACCTTTGTCGCTGTGGGATTGGGAGCTGGGCTTTGGTGGGTGAGGCAGCATAAAATCTAATGTTAAGTTCCAACATCGTTTTTGGGATTCTAATAAGGGTAATAACTCCTTGGGGCAAAAATTTCTTTTATTAAAACGATCCAATAGTCTTTTTAGGCTTCACTTCCCTATAAAGTTTGCCCAAGTTCGCAGAAGGGTGCACCATCAAGGTTTGCCCAGATTCACACATATTTTGGATTTGGTTCGCAGAGATTTGCCCATGGAGCCTAAGCCTAAATGATATTGAACATGGACACCAATCCTAAAAAAATTGGCATGTCTTGTTAAAAAAAACCAACACGAAACTTAGTCTTCGGCCTAATTTCCTGTTTTATATTGTTACTACTTTTTATTTTCAATATCTACATTATGTAACTCAGCAAAAGCATCTCTTTTTCACAAATTGTTTTTTTTTTATTTGGAAAAAACTGTATTGAAAACTTAAATATATTTTTCTACAGATCTTCGTATCTGCTCACTAGTTGGTGGTGATAGCATGGAGAGCCAGTTCGAAGAATTAGCACAAAATCCTGATATCATAATTGCAACTCCTGGTAGGCTCATGCATCTTTTGTCAGAGGTTGATGACATGTCCTTGCGCACTGTGGAATATGTGGTCTTTGATGAAGCCGATTCTCTCTTTGGCATGGGATTTGCTGAGCAGTTGCATCAAATTCTCGCACAACTGAGTGAGACCCGTCAGACTTTGCTCTTCAGTGCAACCTTACCGAGTGCGCTTGCTGAGTTTGCCAAGGCAGGATTACGGGATCCACGTCTTGTACGACTTGATCTGGAGAACAGGATTAGTCCTGACCTAAAGCTTTCCTTCTTCACTTTACGTCAGGAGGAGAAATATGCTGCAGTGTTGTATCTAATCAGGGAGCAAATTTACGCTGATCAACAAACACTGCTATTTGTTTCTACTAAGCATCACGTGGAGTTCCTCAATATTCTATTTAGAGAAGAGGGTATCGAACCTTCTGTATGCTATGGAGACATGGATCAAGATGCCCGCAAGATTAACGTCTCGAAATTTAGGTCAAGAAAGACTATGCTGCTGATTGTGACTGATGTTGCAGCTAGGGGTATTGATATCCCATTTCTTGACAATGTTGTGAATTGGGATTTTCCTCCTAAACCTAAAATTTTTGTTCATAGAGTTGGACGAGCTGCCAGAGCAGGTCGAACGGGCACCGCATTTTCTTTTGTTACTGCTGAGGACATGGCTTACCTTTTAGATCTCCACCTCTTTCTTTCAAAATCAGTTAGACCTGCTCCAACTGAGAAAGAGGTTTTGCAAGATGGGGAAATATTATCCAGAATGAACGAGGCAATAGCTAATGGAGATACTGTCTATGGCCGTTTTCCGCAGACTGTTATTGATCTTATTTCTGATAGAGTTCGGGAAATTGTTGATGGGAATGCAGACCTAATTGCCTTGCAAAAGACCTGTACAAATGCATTCCGCCTTTATTCAAAGACAAAGCCTGTACCCTCGAGGGAATCCATAAAACGAGCAAAAGCTTTGCCTCTTGAAGGAATGCATCCTATTTTTAAGAATAAAATGGGAGACAATGAGATAACAGCACTTGCATTTTCAGAACGGCTGAAAGCTTTCAAGTGAGTTTTCTACGATTCCAGTTTAAGCTTCATTCCCAGCTAAAAATTGCTTTATGTTTCACCCATGAAGTGATTTGCTTATGTTCTTCTAAGAGGTTAATGATTTCTGGGTTAGTGTATTGCTGTAGTTGCTAATGTTAACAACTTGATGAGTTACAGACCAAAGCAAACCATCTTAGAAGCAGAAGGAGAAGCTGCTAAGTCAAAGAATTCACATGTAACATTTCTTCACTTAACTCAATTATCTTTTTAGCTATAGTTGTTGACCATTTTTTTTAACAAGTGCTGTAGTTTACCATGATAATGATGCCATGTTGTTGAGCTTGTATTGTGTCAACATTGTTTTTTTTTGTTGTTGATATTCTGCATGCTGATATTTTTTCCCTCCTGGCAAGGCATGTTTCCCCTGTAAGTCTTTGTCTTCAGTGTCCAATGTTATATGTTACTTTCCATTATCCTGTGCATGCCAATCAACTACGCTCATTTGTTTTTTTCCTTGAACATGTATTATTAGAGTGATTTATTAGTTGATAAGCTGATTCTAATTTTGAGTCAATGTTGTAGGTTTTTCTTTTTTATAAGTGATTAGGAACTATAAGAGAAAAAAGGAAGAGGAAAGAAAGATAAGAAAGTAGAAAGGAAAGAAGAAAGAGGAGAAAAAAAAATTAAAATTGAACTCTTCCTTCTGTAACTGAAAGCATTGAGAAAAAAGAGAAAGCTATTGGAGTTCCTAATTTTAGTTTGGGCTTTGTTGAGGGCGGAAGGCATGGTGACGGGGTGGAGGACCCTGAAGTTAGGAGGGTGGGGCGAGTAGCTGCGCCAATATTATATAGATATATAGTTATTTTACATTACCATATAGAATATTGCCTAGTTTTTTTTTTTTGTATATGGACTAGGATAGTCATTACAAGGTTACAAGGTATTGATACATCATCAAGATGTGATAAGTACGATAACCGCCGAAATTAAACCCTTAAAGGGCAACCAAAGGGGCCTAAAACCCAACTAACAACTTTATTTAAACTCAAATTCAATAATTGTGGATTTGCACTTCCAAGGGACCGAACTTGGGACCTCCGTGTTGCGGAGTGAGGGTCCATCCTCTAAGCCAAATGGTGGTGGACAATATTGCGTAGTTATTGTGCATGCATCAATGTCTTATTCTACTATTTTACATGTCTTCCATTCTTACATCCAACTTATAAATGCCTCGGAGATAACATTTTGTTCATCTGTGTTTCTTATTTTCTTAATTATTCTCCTAATACACTGTCTCAAGGGACTAATTTACTTTTCACACCATCAGTCTTTAATAACGATCATGTTTTGCCCTGCAGGGTCCTGCCAGTCAATGGGTTGATGTCATGAAGAGGAAAAGGGAAATCCATGAAAAGATAATCAACTTACATCACCAGCAATCCAACGATCAAGTGGCAGAGGTACAGTTCTATGTTATGTATGATGTTTTGCACAAATTTCAGCCGAAGTTTGTGTTTAGGAGCATTCCCATGAAAACACAAGGACTGTCTTACGTTGTAACAATAATTCATGGATATGTGGTAACATCATCGTAAACAAATTTTACCGAATTAGATATCTCCAGTAACCTCAGCCTCGCATCATGAACCGCTTTTGGATCCAGCCTTTCACAACAATCGACATTTTGATTGGATTCAGAAGTCTCCTGCAGAATCGGTGCTGTTTGGCCAAATAGAATAGCTATTGAGTGCTTATCTGTCTGAGTTAATACCTAAAAGGCAAAATAAACTATTTGGGTGTTCACATAAGATCATGGGAATGAACGGTGGGACGATATGCCCAGTCTTGGCAGTGCACCACTTGAGGACCCATGTACTTACTAAAATAAATTTTCTAAATAAACAACTATTAATAAAGACCATAATCAATACATGTATAATGTATTTATATTCCCAAAAAAGATATCACATATGCAACCTAGATCTGCAAGAAGGGGATGGCAGAGTTCTATTGTGGATTCACTCGCCGTTATGTAATAGAAGTATGCTTCTGACTATTATTGGATGGAGTCCCAAGTGAAATTCTTCTCGTTTAGGAATGAGAACAAGCAGGATACTAGAGTTATATGATAGATGTAACATACTAACATGTCTTTTATTTTCTATTGTCATGTATAGTTTGAAATTACCATTTCAGAATAAACTACCACTTCCGAGTTCTGATGTTTCTTTCTTTCACTTGACCCTATGTAACCCTTTTATGTTATTATTCAGGTAGTTGAATCAGAAGTCACATTTACCAAGAAGAAAGCAGGTTAGTGGTTACTGCTTTTTTAAGTTGACATTTAAAGGTATTTTTAAGTTGACATAGTCCATCTTTCAAATTATTTTCCTTGCGTTCTTGCATCTTACTGATTGAACATTTGTTGGATACCTTTAATATGAGATAATTTTGATAGTGGTAACTGCCTAGAGTACTCTGCTTTTCTTGTTACGGGAATATGCAACTCAGAAGAATTACTTTTCTCAATATATATTTTTGCCCTGCCTTTATGCCAAGGAGTGAAAGATTTAGACATGTAAGATTGAGACAAATTGACTACTAATGAACTGGTTGTATGTAATTTAGACTGAGAGGGCAATCCAAAATAGTTATTTCTAATTTAGACTATATCATGGCCTCATTCAAAAGTTTCCAGGTGTGTAGTGCTCCTGGTTTGGAAGATAGGCTTGTTTCGATTTGGACAAAATAGGTTTCCATGTGAGTCTGTCAGAATCTCAAATAGTTATCCGAACCAATGTTATCATAAATGTTACCCCCTTGGTTGCTGCTTACCTTTTTCATTTTTTATTTTCTGGGTAGTTCGGAAATCCTATGCTAAATTTAGCTTACGGGTTTTCCAGCCTTAATTAACCCAACGTTTTGTAAAACGCTGTAGCGTTAACAAGGTGAGGAGTTATCTTAAGTAAAATAGTTAAGTTGACCTTTATGAAGTTCGGATGAATAAGACCATGTATAATCAAAGAAAATATGTACTTCGAAAAATTCCGCCAAAACATACCTGGAAATAGGAATGTAGGATAGCTTACCGAAAAGGTATAGCTCTATGTCACATACTTAACAGTGTAGGCTACCTCGTACCCTGTAGCATTACGGTGAAGACCCATCCAGTTCCAGTAACACTGATTAAGACTCTTGACGGATAGCTATACTTTTTCTTTAGACTTTAGATTTGTTAACCTTAGGTGTACGAGACTAACAGGACCACATTACCCTTCTAAAATAATATACAGTTGGAAGCAGACAGCTTTTCTTTATATGTAATAGATAAGGAGGACTGGAGGAGCTAGATTTTTATTTGTTCACTTTTCTTGAATAAACAACCATGATAGATGGTTGGAATTGTATTCTGCTCTTCTTGAACGACTCTTTTTCCCTTGCATTGCAGCAAAATGTGATTTTCTACTGTATTAACATTCTCCATCTCCCTGATCCTTTTTATATTGCTAATTGATGTTAGATATTGTGGGTTCTAAAAGAAAGGCAACTTCCTTCAGGGACGATGAAAACTACATAAGTTCAGTACCGACAAATCAAGTATGTTAGCTTCCTTCATTCCGCATTTTCTGCTGATTATGTTGATCACTTCCTCCTTTTTTCCATTTGGTCACATATCCATAATCTGTAATGTAGATTCACGTAAATATCCTCAGATCAAACAAACGTATAAGCAGTCATAACATTTCTTTTCTTTTTCTTTTTTTCTTTTTTTATGACGAGGATAGCTCTATCCAAATTTTGGAGCTTGCTAGTTTTGACCTTGTACTTCACATTGTCTTGATATTGCGATCTTTACTTCTTCATCGATAGAAAAAGATATACGATGTACTTTTGTAAAAGATCGATAACCATTCTCTGGGCAATCAAGTAGAATTAGTTTTGCCTCGTGAGTCATCAAGATTCGGCATAAAGATGACTGCAGAAAATCTGGAATCACAAAGAATACATTTTTTTCCCTTGTACACGAATCATTTGAGTAGAGTGACCATATATTGAGAAGTTGCTTCCCTGCATCTTCTCTTAGTTTAGTTTCACTTTTCCATGTAGCAAGCATAGCTTCGAAGCTGAAACACTGTTTTCTTATGTTCTTCCACTTTCAGCATATGGAGGCAGGGCTCTCTGTAAGAGGTAATGAAGGATTTCAATCTAGCAGGTATGGAAAGTATTATCATATTTAACTTGTCTGTTCCTTGTGTTTCTCACTGCTTTTTTTTTTTCCTTTTACTTTTTGTTGTTACTAATGCAAAATCTTTTAGATGTTGCTGGATTTCGTTGACAAAAGAATCACAATAATTAGTATAAAATAGAATGGAAAAGAGCAAAATACCTCACAGCCTTGCTTTCAAAGTATTCAAAAAAAAGAAGGGGTCAGGAAAAACTTGTTTGCTCACGTTATCAGATATGCAATTTTTTTTTTGTATAATCTGAACGTTAATCTTAGTTAGCTCGTTGAAAATAATCCATTAACAACTCCTAGATTTAGTTCCTAAGCTTATGGCTTATCTATATCCTTTTTAACTGTTGGGCCCTACTTATCATTCGAAAAGATCATATCCTCTGTCGAAGTTGCGGTGGTGGCAAGGAATGAAATTTCGGTTTCGGTGGAAATTTCGGACGGTCCAAAAGTGGAAACGTTTCGTAGAAATGTTTCGGTCAGTGTGGAAATCTTACAAATCTACAGAAATGATAGAAATATGATGCAATTATGTATAACAAGATTATTAAATCATTATGATGCATAAAAATGATGTTTAACATTATCTAGTAGTTTGAGGGAGTATTAACAATTACACGGTTACTTCCGGGGGTAAATTGAATAATTTTTTGGCTATAACACCCAAAAGATAACATTCTTACTGATAATAATTAACAAACTATGTTAGTTTGAGAAGGTATCGTCAATTACGCAGTTATATTAGAGGTGTTACTAAGATAAAATCAAGGGCCCTAAAATCAATTTAGGCAGAATTGAAGGCGTTAAGGGAACTATTTTCTCCTGGGTTAGGAGAATTGATAAGTTTGAGAATGTATCCTATCTAGATGTTGTAGTTCATTGGGAGGCTTGGATGTCGTGAGATATCCGCTTTAAGCCACCCCTCTCTCTGTATATAGCTTTTTCTCCTTTAATATATTCATTCTAAGTTTCAAAAAAAAAAAATCAATTTAGGCAGTTAAGTCAAGGCGTAAATCATTCAAATAGATTTAAAAACCATGGAAAACATAACATAAAAATCAAGAGAGATCTAAGAGAAGTGAAGATGAAAAAGATGAAGAAATGGATATGTTTCTAGTATTAGTTTCTCCCGTTTTTTTGCTAGATTTCTACTATGTCGGTCGAAATTTCCATCATGTCGGTGGAAATTTCGATATTTCCAACAACTTCGGTGGAAATTTCGATCATGTCGGTGGAAACTATGCAGGAAATAGTTGTAAGTGTTATTTCGTGCACCTAATCTCATTTTAGGAAACGTTTCGCGAAATTTCGGTGAAATTTCGGGAAGTTTCATTCCTTGGGTGGTGGTATAATTGAAATTGCTCTGCTGGTGATATTTTGATCATTTGATGATGCTGCCATCTTCCATAGTAGACTCATAATATGTTTTTCAGCAAAAAAAAAGAAGTCACTATGCTAACAACTGAAAACTAAAGCTAGTTTGTTATTGCTAAAAAGATTGGTCGGCTAGTAGCTGTAACTGAATTACCTCTGGGACCTGTACTGTTGGATAGTAAGAAGCTGAGTGATGCTATCTGCCCTACATTCGATTTTCTCTTGTATCCCTTATCGGCGACTCAATTTATGGACCTTCCCCCTCTGTGTTGTTTCATAGTCGATTTTGGGAAAACATGAAATCAAGAACTGTGTTTATGTATGGATCATGATATGTGTTTATTGACATGGGCAACATATGTAGGATGGATGCTGCTGTTCTTGATCTAGTAGCAGATGACAATTCTGGTATCAAAAAACAAAAAACAACATACCATTGGGATAAGGTACTTTATGTACTTGTATATTATCTGTTACTTTTCAAGTTCTACTTTTTTGCCAAAATTCATTTTGTGAATGTACTTGGTTTGACAGAGGGGTAAGAAATACGTCAAGTTAAACAATGGTGAAACCGTGACGTCCAGTGGGAAGGTATGCTCTCGAACTCTATGCTAGATTTGTATTATGAAACCCATGATTTGATTTCTTTCTAACACAACATCGGGTTGGTAGAAATTTTCATTACATCCTACTTTCACCCTTAACAGGGTAGCAGCAAATAATCCTGCTAGGAATTTACCCAGTGAGAGTTGTGGGTTCTGGCTGCTTTTAAATCTGTTAGATGTTGGGTTGGTGTCTAGTTGATGTTGATCTTTGTAGTCAAGCCTGGGAGGTAGACTCCAAACAAAAAAGAGAACGTTACATGACATTTAAATTGCAATAATTATATAATGGAATAATGGATATTAATTGAGAATTAATGGAGGTTGGAGTGGTTGTCTGGATTAGTTTTTATGCATGATGGACTGGGCAAGTCCGAAGGTTTGAGATTTAAGGAACCATTCACTAGGTCTCTTGGTATTTGATTATCAAATTCTATCAATGTCTATTTATTGACTCATCGGGCTTGGATTAGAAAGCTACTTTAATCGATTATTAGAATGCTTTTGAAGTTTCATTCTTATAATTCTGTACAGATCAAGAATGAGAGTGGCTCAAAAGTGAAAACAAACAAGACAGGAATATATAAGAAGTGGAAAGAGCGATCTCATAAGAAGGTATCTCTTGGGCTAGGCAGCGGGGAAGGAAATTCTGATGAACGCGGAGGTTCAACAGGTAATGCCCCAAACTATTCGAAAGCGATCTTATTTATTTCTTACCTCCCTCGTTCTACATGTCTTAAAAATTGATTGATGTGTACTCGTCGAGATGATCCAGTAGATTTCTGCCTTAGAGGCTAACACATCTGAGGTAACAAATGCAGAGAGAAGATTCTGGCTAAATCTTTATTTGTAAACATATATTACTTCAAGAATCTTAAGAAATATCAAAACTTTACTGAATGTGTTGTTTTCTCTCTTTTGAAATTGATATAGCCTCTCGCTTCTCTATAAGTTGTTTTTGACTATTTCTCTCCCTGCAGGTTATCGTCCGATGCGAGGTGGTATGAGTAGTTCAAGAGGAGGGAGTTCAAGAGGCGGAAGGAGTTCAAGAGGAGGAAGGAGCAATCGATCTGTGCCAAATGCGCACGTACCTTCGGAATTAAGAAATCCTGATCAAGTTCGGAAGAGAAGACAAGAACAAGCAAACAGAGGTTCCTTCTCGAAAAACAAACCCTCTAGAGGGAAAAAGTTCGGGAAAGGAGGAAACAGAGGAAAGAAAAAGTAGAAATGGCATCCATGAGTACTTTTAGGTAATTGATGGCCTCTTTTTGAGGCAAGATTTTGATCCTGTTTTTTCCTGCCATCTTTGTAATTTTCAGATCTTTGAATTTTCATAGAGTATAATACACTAATGCAGCTTTTTAGGTAAAAGAATTGACTTGTATCTATGAAGATTTTTATGGTAAAGCAAGTTTATATTCGTATTTCGTAGTAACTTCTCTAATCATTTCTGAAATACTTTTGGTATTGTACTATAATATTAATGAGCTTGGTGACATACTTACATCTATAGGCAAATTGGGTTAGGGGCAAGAGAGCAGTTCTAAAGGCGGCTCCTGCAAGTGGCTTCCTTAGTGGTGGCCAACGTGTCGTTCCGTGGCAGAACGGCATGCTGACAGGGCGTAGCGTGGCAAGCAAGCCAGTCACGCTGGCACGGCATTGGAGTGTGCCGTGCCAAAGCTCCACATTTTGGAGCACGACACGACAAATTGACACGGTATGATATGTGCCATGTTTACAAGACGTGGTCCAGGTCTTGCACTCTGGGGAAAGGGGAGGAGTTACCATCCAAAATTTGAATGATTATGACTAACCTTCTAAAGTTAGGGATAGGAGTACAAGTTATAATAATCAAATTTTGTAGGATCATTTCGTAAATTACTTGGAAGTATGGGTAAACCTATTAGGATAGGATCATTTCATAAATTACTTGGAAGTATGGGTAAACCTATTAGGATAGAACTGCATTCACTTTTAAGTAAAGAACTTCTATTTATTGATTAATGTAGTTATTTTTCATAAATTAAAATAATTCATTTTTAACGGATTAGTATGGCCGTGGAGGGTTAAGAACGACACGAGCCGTGTTGTCGTTTTAACTGGTTGTGTTTGACGAATTTGGAAACTTAAATTTTTGACCGCAACGGCCGGTTGAACTGTGATGGGTCGGTACAACATGAACTGTTTCCTTGTCGTATTGCCCTTTAAACTGGCCATGGGGATTCGTTTTCGGGCTGACATGATCTGTTGGCCACTACCATGCCTCCTTCACCAACTTCCCCTCAAACCCTCAAATTTCTCTGGCACGAGGCGCTTTTCGATTAAGGGCCTAGCCATTCACTTGGGTTCTATGATGTATTTATTTGCTATGTTTTTTACTCTTATACTTGATGTATTATGGTTCCGTGGGAGAATGCTTTAAATCTTAGTTTTCACAGTACCAACATAGAAATCGGGACTTGGGGCATTACAGAAACTGCGTGGATCAACTCGAATTGTTAGTTAAGGGTATCTTTTCTTTATTGCTGCTGGATATCTTACTCCTACCACTTTGTTCTTTGTTCCCCAAGACTACCCTGAGCTCTTCGAAAAAATCAAATCTTTGATGGTCCTATAATATATGATTTGAGTTATGAAGCCTTTGGGTGGGCATTGGATGGGCATTGAACTGTTTACACCATCTGATTTTTGAGATTCTCATGTTCTATATAGCCGAAAAGAAACTGGAGATTGAACTCATCTCTCGCGCTCGAAAAGAGAAGCCACAATGGCTGAATCTATGTCTGAATTAATCCTAGTATCTCTGAATAATATCATGAGCTAGAAGCCATGGCGGTCCATCATTGCTTGTCTAGTGCTTGGTTAAACTGCAGAATTTCCTGCCGAAATAGATAGAAAAATTTCGAAATAAAGCCAAAACAGATTAACAAGAACATCAACTTAATCTGTTAAAACCGCAACATATTCATTATCATTCTTAATGTTTATATAACGAAAAATTATAAACAGATATCTATTTCCTAACAAAAGTAAGACATTTATAAGCAAAAACTATAGTATTTCAATTATTAGAGTGAACAGCTTCAGATGACCACTACGATAACTAAATCAGAACTACTTTTTGGGATTTCTTCAAAGAGAGAAACAAGTCACCAAGTTGAGACTCACAAGCATCATAGGCTTCTTTGCTTAAAGATTTGCGAAATCTTCTACGAAGATTTAGCATGGAAAGTACCTTGAATGTTTTGGCACAGAAACGACGAACTTGAGCTCTTAATGACTGCTTTTGGGGCATATCTATCACCAACTTCGATATTAGATCAACAAGTAACGGCATTCGCTTTTTCAAGATCTTCTTTAGTGTAGTCTTGCCATCTGTACCTTCCTTTTTCGAAACCAATGACTTCAATATTCCATCAACTAGATCAAGGGCTTTGGTTCGTCGGAACTCTGATTTTGCACACCCACATTTCTCTAACAAGAAGTGGAACAGTTTATGGCCGAGCCATGGTTGACGTTGAAATACTTCTCTTACATAACCCGGTTTCAACCGGGATTTCTTACTATCGAAGTACTCGACTAAGACTTGTTGGAATATCTTCAACACTTCCTTCAAGTTATTCTTACGGAGTCTTTTTGTTCGAACAATCTTCAGAAGCCAAAATGTGGAATGCTGGGCAAGAGAGATAACCATTTTATGCCTAGCTAGAGGAGCCTGTTGCTTTTTATTAGACAAAGTGGCAGCAGATTTCTTCTTCTTGAATGGTTTTGAGGCTAATTTCAGATTTCTCTTTAATAAAGATTCAAGAGTAGAGAATCGAATATCTTTACCATTTGGGGTTTCCGTCGATTTAAATATTTTTTTCTGCAAGATACCCCATATTCGTTGTGCGAGCTGATCGCTAGTGTCTGCTATATTCACAAATGCCTCAGCTAAGTAGGAGTAGACTGTCACAACCTCGGAACTACCTATCCAATAAGAAAACAAAGGAACAAGCTTTATAAATGTCAATTGTACCAGAAAACATCTAATGAATTAGAATGGAAATCCTTCTTCACGAAAGAAATGAAAGAGATCGAAAAAACCGATACAACCATTTGATTGGTCATCCTGGGGAAACTGTTGAGTGGTATTCAAGGTATATTATGCAAAGCTTTGAAATCGCCAAAAAGCGGATTTTACATTGTGAGTAATCTCTAATCGTTTAAAGTTTAATGGTTCAGCAGAGAACCTCAAACTCAGTTTGAGGCCCAGGCTAATCCTGTGTCAGTTCGTGATTTATTTTACTTACTCTAAAGGAAGATATCTTCTGACCCTACTAAGCGGTCACAAACAGTTCAAAAGAAGACGATACAATTTAGAGCCATATGTTGGAAAAGACAGTCAACTGTTGGATATCGGAAAAGCTTGAATCCACGTTATTTGACAAACCTTGGGGTGTTTCAACAAATAAGAGAACTAAAACTGCATAAAGCTAAAGCTTACCAGGATTTTCGTGTAGGTATATTTCGATTAGTGAGAGGACACGAAGTTTGAACAGGACAAGCTGGGAATGAGCAGTTTCACCACCCGCCTGGGTTCTCTCCCTGAAGATTTGAGCAAGATAAGAATCCATCCGGAACATAGCATCATCATCCATCTCACCATGGGACTCATCATCAGAAGCCTCAGTTACTTCTTTACCAGAAGCCCGAATTTGAGCTAATGCTTCAAAGTCATCATCCAATTCATCACTATAAATAGTTTTTAAGTTATCAGTTTCCTCATCTTCTTCAATACCAAGAAAATCTTCATCTTCGTCCTCATCATCACTTTCTCTGTAAGAAGCCTGATGTCGAGGCGGTATCAGATCTTTCTTTATTATGCGTAACATCCGAATCAGTCCTGCTTCTGTAACTGCATTGCAGTAAAGCTTGAAAACCTACAAAGGTAAATAAAAAATATCAATTGAATAGAAATGTATAAGTCGATATTATCATTTTCCCTCCATAATTCAATATCTTTCATGGATATCTCTGGAGTAAATAGAACAACGATATTGGCTCAAAAAAGTAAAGCAGAAGAATGTTGTCTGGTACATATCCAGCAAAAAAGATGAAAGCGAATTGTCGCACTTTTACCTGCTCAACTGAAAGGCGTAAAGGAGGAGATGATTGAGGTAACAAAGAAAGCAGGGTATCCACTAGAACATTCATCAGTTGCGGTATCTCATTGTCATCCTTTTCTTCATTTTCCTCAGAAGAATCACGATCTTCTTCCGAAGGACCACGATATTCCTCCGAAAGACCACGATCTTCCTCCGCAAGACCACGATCATCCTCCGAAGAATAAAGATCATCCTCTGAAGAATCACAATCATCCTCTGAAGAATCGCTATCATCCTCTGAAGAATCAAGATCAGGAGAAGGAAATGAGTTCTTGCAACACATTGTGAGTTCCAAAGCTGCTTCATGGAACTCTCCAGGACGTAGGAGAACTTGGAGCAGGAGCTGAATGAGCAAGTAACGAAATGCATGCAATTTATCTGCTGCTTTAGTTCCAGGATAAATATCCCTTTCCTGCATTAAGCATAATAATAAATATTGATTTTCAAGATGAAAAGACTGATCTCTTAACTAACAAAATATCATAGACAGGTCAAGGAAGCAGAACACAAATAGAGGTACCTTCTGAGAAAGATAAGTTTCCATTGCTTGCAATTCTTTGAAAGCGTTTTCATCTTCCTCACTCAAGGTTCTAAAGATTGAAATTGAAGGCATGTTGCAAAATATGCGAAGAACCCGCATAAAATAAGACCCAAGATCATTTGCTTCATCGCTATTCCGCGAACAAATGGTACCTTCTTTCTCTGCATTTGCTAGTAATAGTTGTAATTGCTCAATACATATATTACACAGAGCGGTTGATGTAGCTGATTTTGGCCATATAAACTTCTCACGCAACTCAAATGATGCCAATTCGGAGCCGAGAGATGGAGAAAAAAGACCCTGAACAGCTAAAAATTTCAAAATCTCTTTCTGCACTCGAAACTTCGCCATTGGCTCAACTTTCAAATCCTTCAAAACACAAGGGAGAGAATGTATAACCCAACTCTTTAGAGAATCTTGGTTTCGCATTCCAGCAGAATCCTTATCTTCTATAGAACCCATGTCAGAATTGTCATCTGTGGTCTGGCTCTGGTCCAATGGTTTGTTTGGTGCTCGACCCACATCTATGAACATGCTTACCAAATTTTGAACAAAGAGCGTGCAACCTGATTCAGTGTCAAATTCACCAACCAAACCTTTGATTGTTTTGGTTTTAGTTATGCAGTCGAATTTCCCTCCACTGTGTTTCTGTAGGGCCACAACGACCTCCACTCGTCGACCATCGTCGTTCTTTACCCACTCAGAAATTTCCTTTAGAAAGTAATGCGCAGTCTTGTACAACCAAGAATCTTTGGTTGAGAGGATATCCATCAGACAATGGACAACTTTGAAGGAAAGGATAATTTCGACACATGATGCAGGTAGCCTAGGCAAGAGGAGAAGCAAAATATCAAAAGCCAAGTGTTTTCGATCATGAGAAGATGGAAGAAGACATCCTTCAACAACAATCTCACAAAAACAGCGTAGGTTCTTCGCAATCACTTCTTCATAAGAACTATATTTGCGATTCTTTTTATGTTTCTTACTCGAACTTAAACCTGAAATTGCATCTTCATCTTGTGTCGATGTATCTGGCAAGAGTATATTTGCTACAACAGGCCACACACTATGAACTCGAGGCTGACAGAAGGTTGACTCCTGCAATATATATACAAGGTCAAGACTACTTAAATGTTAATTATCCTTCTCTAACCATATCCACAAAGTAAAGATCAAAGATGTGCATAGAGATTACATTGAAGCAAAGGATAAGGGAGGATAAATGTTCAGCAGTGAAGATTTTGTTCCGACTAAATGGATATGGCAATAATTTGCTGAATATCTCATTGTCTGAAGCCATTTTTTCTCGCATTTTAAGGGCCATGAGTAGTGCCTCTGGATTCCCTACTTCAGTTGCGTCTTTGTACCACTCAACCATGCCTGGCGCTTGAAGAATTTGACTTGTCAAGGCTTCAACTGGCAACTGAAAACCATGAAGTTGTGTCAATTATTGTGAAAGAAATCAAACTGAGAAGGATCAGTGGACACATTCTAAGGAAAGTTGGACCATATTGAGAGTAGAAGGGATAATGAGTAAATATGAAATTAATAGTAAACGCTATAGTACTCACTTTGGAGCTGCTCTTATTACAAATAACAAAGACATGTCGAATAAAAACACTTTTCGGAGGGAAACTAACATTTAAGGACAGGAGTAGTAATCATAGACACCGAGTACAAGTGTTCATGCTATTCAAAGGCATACAAGATTTTATTTTCATTTAAGCTCACAGAAAAATGTTGTCTATTTCCAGGTTGAATGCAAATGAGCAAATTCAGACAATTGTAACTTAATAACGTCTAAAAAGTGACTACGATATTTATTTTTTTAGACTAATCCAGGCACAAACCTTTAGCTACTCATTCAATTGATAAAGGAATTCAAAATAAACAGGAACTCACTGTTGAAAAATCGAACAGTTTCAAAAATAAAATTTATCTTATAACAGGGGAAACAGAGATGGATACCTTTTCCACCAGGTCCAAAATAATTGAGACAGCTGGCTCTCTCAAGTATCGTTTCTTTGAAGCAAGTTCAATTATCAAGCCACAGAGTTCTTTGACGTAATCAGCGCTACTGTTAGAAATCCATTCTTCCGTTATTCGTCCAGATCTTGCAAGAGCACTGTAAGCAAAGAGGCGGCCTAAAAAACAGTCCCTTGCTTCCTGAAATGCCATAAGAGATACAACTAAAATATATTAAATCCACGAAAGAATGAGATGAGATTAATGTTCTTTGAACCAAAATAGTGTTTTGCTATTACCTGACCCTTCATTGATGAAGTGACATCTAATATATCAGTTATTAGTTTCAGCAGGGCACCCAAGTTTATGCAAGGAATTGTACCAACGACGAGAGACAGCCCCAACGCAAACCCTTGTCTTGCACACTGTACAACCCATACAAAACGTATCCATCAACGAGTTAGCATCCTCCAATGAAGTAAACTAACAACACAGTTCCTCCACAGCCCACACTAATTTACTAAAGAAACATTAATGGAGATCATTTTACTCATTTAGAACCAATGCATGAATCCGAGACTTTATCAGCAATAATAAACCTCACTAGCAGCGCAAAATAGGTAATGGCGCTGGACCAAGTCTTTACGGGTATTAGATTAAAATACATACTTAAGACAAACATCATAAAGTGGAAATTAGGAGGTAACCTAAGGAGTAGTGCCTTCATTATGGCAAAAGCCAGGTCAAAACTTTTCTCAGAGGAGCTGAACTTACATGTTAGGATATTAAGCACAAATGAGCATATTGATGGTCATTATGGAAATAGATTTGGTTAGGGCAGTGGAATTATATCATAAATCACCAAGTCATCATAGCAACTCGTTGCAACTTGCAAGCGAACGTTAAATCCAGTGAAAAGAAATTAATCATATAATCGCCAATTTGTTATGGAAAAAAACAATTGCCTTCATCCAATAGTAGACAAAGGCCCTCTTTTCTATTTGCTTATTCGACCACCCATCACTTAGGTGGTGTTTTTTCATTTCTCGGTTTTTGAGTCTTACTCGTTTGACTTCAATGAATCTGGATTATGTGAATCAAATGAACTCAAAATCAACCCAAATTAGTCATTAAGACGAATCAGGCATCACGATTCACGATTTATACACAAATAAACAACCTGAAATCTTACTCGAGTCATTCAGATTTCAGCACTCGAGTCAGTTATCAGATCTGGCTTAGAGAAAGAAAAAACACTACCTAAGATGTTTGACCTTGACCAATTCATTTGGACACTAAAACACTAGGCATTTGAGGTTCTTAATTGATTCTATTTAAAATGCATCTACCACGAGCGTTAAACATCGTTACATTATGCTTCCTTTCCAATTGAAAACTAGTAATTCACTACTCCATAAACCGAATAGGCAGACTAGTTGACTAAGTTTCATCCTATATATATATATATATATATATATATATAAACATTAGCCAATGCAAATAGAATTACAACAAGAAGAATCACAATTACGCGAGAAACAAACCTCTCTTGAGGAAGAAACTCCACGAATAAGGCGGCGAATAGCATATCTCAAAGAGGTTGCACAATTCTGCAGACCATCATCCTTTTCGGCTTCCAACTGCAACTCAGTACTCTGTGGTTCCTGCTTACCAAGCTTCTCATAAGCATTCTGAACTTGTTGTAGCTCCCTTACCAATGTTTCAGCTGCCGTTACTCTAGTCGAGAAATCAACAGAACCCAAATCTTTAAACACACTAATATGAAACTGAGGTGAACAAGTCGAAGAAGAACTCGCCGAATGTGCCTCTGCCAAATCCTCCTTATTATCTCCTTCATCACTGGTTTTCTTAACTTTCTTCACCACCACATTTTCAGTACTGTTTATGTGTCTCTCTTTATCCATTGCCTTTCTTTTCTTTCTCCTTTCCATGGGTTTACCAGAACTAGGGTTTATAGAAGTGGGTTTGCTTCCATCATCCTCCTTTTTGTATTTCTTTAACATCTTTGAAGGTTTTAATTCAAGTTCTTCATATGATGTTTGGGTTTCATTTTTTTGTTCTTCAATTGACTCTAAATTTCTCTTTTTACCACCCATTTAAGTTCTTAATTACAGTTTCTCTGATTAATTATTCTACTATCAAAAGCACAACAAAGAGAAAATCAAACCTTGAGATTTTGGGTTTGCCGTGCCTTGAAGATGATATAATCTCACAAGGTGGTGGCAAAAACCCTAAAATCAAATTGTGAAACAAAACCCTATTTAAACGTTTTGGTCTTCAACTTTTGAGCATAAAAAATTAGGGTGATTATTAATCCGTACCCAAGCCTAGGGGTGGGACTTTGGTCCGACCGAGTCCGAAGGGTCCGTGACCGTCTGAGTCCGAAGGGTCCGTGACCGTCCGATGCCTGAATCGATCCTACCCGCCCGACCAAAAGAGCTTAAGCGGACGGACGCGGGCATAGGTCCTTAACCGGTGATCCGACCGAGTCCGTTCGCTTATATAATCCACCCGCTTATATAGTCCGTCCGACCAAACCCGTCCATACCCGCCCGTTTATCCTCTACCCGTTATACCCGCCTGCCTATGTGATTGATTTTAAGTTTTTAGATTTGTAGGGTTAGCTACAACCGTTAGATTTCAAGAGTAAAAATATATAACCCTAGAAATCACTTTTCTTAATCTTGTCTCCGCTTATCTACTTCTTTAGTCTCTCTCTCATCCAAAATCTCAATATCTCATAAGTAATCCAAGAATCTACAATGCACCGATCGTAATGCATGAGAAGAAGAATATCGCGGATCGTAATCCATGAGAAATCTCAATGATTATCTTTTAATTTTGTATTCATTTACTTTTTGGAATTGTAAAGTGAGAGTTAAGAAAGTTTTTTTTGATAATGATAAGCGGGAGAAGCCCGAACCGCATACAAATAAATTAATATAAAACAGCAAAGAAATCAAGTTACATCACATCATTAGCCCCACCCTTTCCTCATTCTCACTGTTCCTCTAGTATCCGCATTAACAATATTGACTAGTTCCACCGGAAGTTGATTAATATTCAAGTGAGTTACCCCCTGTCCGAGCTTCATCTTCGACAAGAAATCAGCAGCCTGATTGGCTTCTCTATAGACATGAAAAACCCGAAAACTCCGAAATTGGCTTCGAAGCCTCTGAACTCTCTTCCACAAACGTCTCGCCCTCCATGGTAGTTTCTGATGTGGTTTTGCAAGAAGTGACTTGATATTCATCGAGTCAAGACCAAGTTCAACTTCCTGCAATCCCGCGCTCAGTGCTAGCTCCAATCCCAACTCAACACCCTGTAGCTCATGTAAGAAGATAGTTTGTCCATCAACCTGACCTGTAGCTGCTCTCACAACCGTCCCCTCCGGATCTCGAATAATGGCTCCATACCCCGCGTCCACCTCGTTCAGTGCACCATCCGTGTTAAGAAAGTTGTATTTAGCTATTAAACAATTTTAATTTCGAATAAAAATTTCTTTATTTGTTCATTAGTGATCGGTGCCCGACCGACCGATACCCGGTTTGCCCGACCGACCGATACCCGGTTTGCCCGACTATCAAAACGGTCACGGACGGGCACTTTGTTGGAGAAAAATACGAAATGTTCGCCCGTTTTGTCCAGATATCCGAGTGGACACTTTGGACTTGTGAGCGTTACGCCCAGGCCGGTTAAGTTAGTGCCCGTTTCCCGCTCGTCCGGACTGATTCCCACCCAAGCAGTGTCGTCAAGCTTTTAGTTGTTGTTGACTTGTCACACGCGGACCAAAACCTAAGGGCACATTAGGGCAGGGGAACGGACCAAACATGCAGTCCATGGTCACTTACTCTTTCGGTACGGGTAGAATGGACAAATTTGTCTGCTCGGACACTCGGACAAACCGGGCAAACACTTGACGGAGTCGGGTTTTTTGTTGTCCGTCTGGGCCTCGCGTAAATAGCCGAGCTTATCCAGGTATCAGAAGAGATGTCGGTGGGCTACACAACAAGAGGTACGAACTATCTCTGATATTCTTAATAGTGATGCTCAAACTCTAGGTTTACAAATGAATCGATGGCTTCCCCCATCTTAAAACACCATCAATATAAACCTTGATGGAGCTTATAAGCGTACTGAAGCTAGAGTGGTTGTGGTTGCTCGAAATCATCTCGGAGAAATGATCAGGTTGATGTTAGGAAGGTTACGACCGTCTCTCCGCTATTCAAAAAGGTGGTAGTGTTTCAATTGGGGTTGGATATGGCGAATGATTTTGGGTTCTCTTCATTTATATTAGGAGACACCAAAGCAACGGTTGTATTTCTATCAGATGAGGGAGGCGAAAGTGTCGTGGCATCTATCTACCGGTATAGAGAATATGTACGCGTGTACAACTTCGATCTCTCCACGTCACCATTACTTTTGCCCGAAGGAATGTAATGAAATAGCTCATATTATCGCCTCTCTCACTTTTGACGCATTGTGTTCAACACCTAAAGTTACAATTTAACCCCAAATTATGTTTTATTAACTTTGTATCTTTTGTTAGCATTTTAGGTCACCTGCCTTCATAGTTGCTTTTTGACATCACATCCATGAATTTAATTAGCATTTTAGGTCACCTGCCTTCGTAGTTGCTTCTCATAAAAAAAGGTTAAGTAGGTGCACATGTGCCTTGTCACATGATTAAAATGGCCTTATTTTGAAAACCTTTTTCATTAACAACGGAGGTAAAGTAAGCCGTTGGCTTTTCATCAAAAAAAAAAAAGTAAGCCGTTGGCAACGACAATATCTGACTTTGCGATAGGAAAACAACAAGGTTGTGAGGAAGGCCGTAAAATGTTAGTTGAATGAAACCATATTATTCTTCAACCCCAAAGGTATTTTTTTAGGCCAACAACTGGTAGTCCAGTTGGCCAGTGTATATACTCTGCAATGCAGATATCTCAAGTTCGATTCCATGAAAGCGTAAATTCAGAAATATAGAACTTGGTAATAAATAAAGTAGTTTATGTAGGCTTTAGGCCATTTAGTTCGTCAGACTTTAGACCATTTAGTTCGTCGGACTTTAGGCCAGTAGTATTAGTATTTCGACGGTGTTATCGTGCTTATCACATCGTCTCTATGTATCAATGCCTTTGTAATGACGATTGTAGTCCAACAAAAACTATTCTGTCACTTTTTTTTATCTGGTTAGTCTTTCTCTTAACAAGCCAAAGTGCTGCAAAATCCTCTCTCTCTCTCTCTCTCTCTCTCTCTCTCTCTCTCTCTCCCTTCCCCTTCACAATGTAAGATTGAAGTTTTAATTTTTTTTTTTTAAAATCATTGAAAAAATAAAATAAAATGGTATATCAAGCGACATCCAAGATTGGTTGCACAAGTGATCTAATGTCGGTCTCAATACCGGTCACGTGCTCGCTTACAAAGTATACTGTGCCCATTCAACCCAATCCCTCATGATGTTTTCTCTCAGCACAGCCACACCTGAAGCACCTACCTTATAACCAAAGACAGGATTGATCTTCTTAATCACATGCAATTTGAACTTAATAAATATTGAGCAAATTCATATCAGATCATAAGCCTAGCCACAAAACCAGAATTCAATGGGGAAGAAATTTTACAATTCTCCAAAAACTACAATAAAAGGTAACCAAAATGCAGGCTTACAAGTTACATTGATCAGAACCCTACCAAGTTTCTCTAGATTTAAAGCTCTTAGAATGGACATAAGAAACACAAAGAAAAATGGTCACACCATTACAGATTACTTCATTCGAATTGATAGGGGAATTGTTTGTATCATGTATGCTTTTTCTTTCTTTACAAACAACATCATTTTGAAAACTACGAATTAAATAGAGACGGGTTGGCTGTCGCAGTACCAACTTGGACTTCGAGAAGTTCCAAACGTCGCTCTAGTGTATCAAGCTTTTCATTCAAGGATGCCAATTTGCTCTTTGTTGTTGCTTCTGAAAATGGAAAAACCATGAGAACTTCAGTTATAGCTTATATGATATAGCTATAAATGTAAAACAAATAAATAATACCAGACTAGATAACATAGTACGATCAAAGCTTATTCATCAGAAGTGTCATATATTATCGAAGATAAAGTAGGAATTCTAGACAAAAAGCTAATAATAGTGATAAAATTTTCTACAGAGGCCAAAAAATACATAAAATTGTTTTCTGAAGCTTGCATAACTGTTATTGCTTATACATGAATAAGATATCCATTCCTAATACTCGATTGTTTACCTCTGGTATTGTATTCTCTTTCGTCTGTGCCTTAAGGGCATGGGGTCTATTCAGAATCTATGTTCCTCATAGTAAACAAAGAATACTTCTCCGCTAGTTTGCTACTTCTTACTTTCCCACATTTCAAAGTAGATATACCATACTACCAAAGTCCTAATTAACTTCTAATTATAAGTTATAACTTCCTGTTAATGAAAAAGCTTTAGGGTCAATGACTGGAATCTAGAACTATAACCACCACCTATGTCTCAACAATGTTTCAAGTTGAACAAAGAATTACTTTACTCATCACGTTGTAATGCCTACATCTTAGTTACTACAAAGCTAATTGAGTGATCATTTTCATTTTGTATACACACCTATATCATTCCGTTCACGCTTCCTAAGATTTTATCACCACCTATGTCTCAACAATGTTTCAAGTTGAACAAAGAATTACTTTACTCATCACGTTGTAATGCCTACATCTTAGTTACTACAAACCTAATTGAGTGATCATTTTCATTTTGTATACACACCTATATCATTCCGTTCACGCTTCCTAAGATTTTATCACCATCCCATCCCTTAATTTTATGCAGAAACTGGACCTAATGACTTCACAGTTTGTATACATACCCTAATACGTCATTCCGTTCACGCTATCCCTTAATTATATGCAAATACCTAATTTAATGACTTCACATAGTGGGGATTTGTCACTTATTACATGCTAAGTTTAGAACTTCCTTTTTCAATCAGTTTCTACTGTTTGAATGGGTTCTAGTATACTACTCACTTGTACAGAAAAAGAAAACGTCGGCGATGATTAGAATGGTCTACAAGCCCTTAAAAGAATTTCTAGATGGGGAAGTTATGGTACCCTTACTACTCCCGTTGTCAATAGTTTACTACGTCGGCGATGATTAGAATGGTTTCACAACGCCTCAATGGCTCAATCACGTGAAGTGGTAACTTCTGAACCAGACCATATAACCATAACCGCATCAACAAAAAAAAAAGGTATGATTTTCGATGTGAAGATCGAGAAAATCTAATGTCCACTCATATATCCCAATACTGAGATGGACAATATATATACATGTATATATAGACTTTTATGGAATCATATACTTCATTTCTCATTTTCAACCTGAAATTTAAACTAATACTTGTTTTCTATCAATACTCTCATTAATGTTCTCCATAAACTAAGCATTTTCGATCTCCTCTCTCTTGTGTGTATATCCTGCAAACCTAAATATCTGTTTTTTGTATGTAAAGTATACAACAATTACTCTTTTCAGCAAGGAAATATGATCACCCAATATAAATAACTCATCTTTAAGTCAGAAAATGAAGATATGAATCAAAACAAAGGTCTAAAAATTCTAATTTAAGATCTGCCATCTACATATGAAATACCCTAACTTAACCTGAAATTTCTCTCTCTAGAAGCAACTAATGAACTAAACAAGTCAAATTTAGCAAAGAACATTATTTTCCACAAAATCAAAATTACCCACAACTCAAGAATGAATTTCAAACAAAACCCAAAATTAGTTGGTGAATTTGAGTGAATATGGTAGCAAAAATCTAGAAACTGAACTAAAATGAAGTCAATAGTGTTGCTAAAGATGAAGAAAACAAGAGAGAGGGTACGGACCAAATTGGATGAGGAAATCGAAGAGACGACGAACATTGAGAGAAATGTTGGAAATGAACTCTCGATTCTCCCAATCGGCTTGTACTGCAATTCCAACGTTAACAGCGTTAGTGATTCCAACTCCTCCAGCTCTCGCCATTCTCTCCTCGTTTCTTCACACAAAGAAATTAGATGCCCTTCTGGAGGAGAACTTCAAAACCCTAATTTTAATTTCTCCAGAAGCACAAACAGAGAGAGAGAGAGAGTTCTTGTTTGTAAATTAAAAAAAACAGAATCGAGATTATGAGTACAAGTTGACTAAAAACGAATTCGTGTTATTTTCATTTCTTTAGCTTTCAATCCTAAAAAAAACACACAATAATAACGGATGTTCTTTCGGTTCTGTTATCTTCTTAAATAAAGTGGGTCAATTGTTTTTGTTTTGCCCCCCCACTTGTTACTAACTAAACAATTTGCTCTATATTTATTTACTAGTCGAATTTAACCCCCAAAATTAGTGTTCCACTATGTAACTCTAAATCATTGTTCCTTAGTTTCAGTTTTGTCTTTTATCTTCTTGAGTCGTTCTTCTAATACATTGTTTTAGTTAGCACGTTAGAAGAGAGATAAAGAGGAAGGAGAGAGAACAAAGTTATGTTATTGAGAAACGAACAATCACTTTCTCTCATCTAATCTCCTTTTCTCTCTGTGTTACTGAGTACGAGAGTTAAAAATGGAAAGATGATGAAGATAAGGTAAGAGGAGGTAAGTTCAATTGAATTGAAAAGAGTTACTTGGTCAATATGAAATTTGAACTTATTTACAAGGAACGCTAGGTAAATCCATTACCAATTAGAAATAGGTCCTTTCTCAATTGCACAATTTTGTCGAGAAGGTTACGTCCATAAAAACTCTTATTTAAAGTTAAAGTTGACGTCACTGCTGAATGCAATCTAAACGGGAATCTCATACTATAAGTGTACAATATTAAAAAGACGTATTTTTATTATATCTGGTCATCCAAATCCCGCCCGACCATTTCCATGTTATCAAAGTTGTTGCCATGTTTTTTTGATGAATGTATCATCTCCCTTACTTAATATCAAGATGTGGGGACTTGATAAGATTTTTTTTAGGTTAATATTAGAAAATGAAAAATATCCATTTCAAAGCTTTGGTTACAAATTTCTTCATTAGTGCGTGCAAACTCATAGAGCTAGGTTTAGGGCCCCCACTACTCCCACCTCCACTACAAAAACCAACTTTGAGTATCTTTAGGTTCAAATTTTTCTTTCCTTTTATATATATGTGCAAAGGAAAATCCTTCTAAAATCATTATATAACAAAGTCTAGTGGTGGGTAAAGCTGAAAGTTGGTAAAGCTAATTTACATTAAGAAAATTGCTAAATATTATAGTTTCAAACAAATGTCAAGCTAAGATATAGAATTTGGCAAATCGGTAGGAATATTCAAGCCGTTGTTACTGTTGATAAGCAGTGGCGTCTGTGTAGTTGTCAGTAAGCCGTTGTGTCTGAGTAGCGCCTCTGGAGAAGGTTCACGTCCTCGAAACTCCACAAATGCCTAAGAACAATAAGAATAAAATACAATAAAATAAAATAAACATATTCTCGTGCGAAAATATACTCATAAACTTCATGTACTATACGTTATATATCGGATTCTAGTGAACTTCTCACCTCAAGTGGCGATTTTGCACCTCCACAAGCAAGAATAGTTTCTCGAAACTTACGACCCGTTTCCTTCAGAGCCTGTTGTCCGAAGAAGTGAAGGTATAAGATAAGTGATTCATTAACCACTCACAACATTATTTTAGATAATAGTAACAATTAGAGACAATAATATGTCAATTAGAATTTGGAAGAATACTTTGTCATAATGGTGTGGGACTGGAGTAACTCGCTTACCTTCTCGTTGTCTAATCCAGCGTCTTCGAATGCCGAGAAAGCATCAGCTGATAATACCTCTGCCCACTGCAGAAATTGAAAACAAGTTTAAGTTGAAAGAATTAATTTTCTTTTCCAAATTCAGGCGTATGTTATAACTGAAAACTTCTGCCGTTGAGCTAGAGACTTGTTTTAAGATCTGACTCAATTACCTGGTAACTGTAGTACCCCGCTGCATAATCACCTGCAACATACAAAAGTTGTTGAGATACGTGTGTAACAAGTGATATACATGACGGATCAAGATGACGAGATCCGACCGTCAAGAAGAGTCCACAATAATTGAAGATGCAGAAGATACGTGTGTAAACAAACACAGATTAGTACCTGAAAATATGTGGTCGAAACCACAAAGAAACATGCTTTCGGGCAGCAGTGGGAGAACTTGGGTTCTTTCACACGCTCTTCGTTCAATATCGTGGATAGATTCTGTCCCACCAGGAACATATTTCTTGTGTAACTCCAAGTCTATAGTTGCCTTTATTATCTGCATTAGTCAAAATATAATTAAAGGAAACATGGGTATATCATATTAATCAACTCATAAAATAGCAGTAGGCGGGCAAGGCAATGGCTCGAGCCTGGATCGGCCTTGTCTTACACGGGCTCGTCTTGCCATACCAGATCCTGATCTGGTGTGGGTAGCCCGAACGAGTTTGCACCAATAACACAATCCGACAATTAGTGAATCTAAACCCTCATCTAAATGGCCAAGTCACACGCTGTTATGAATAAATAGGTGTTTGTGTTTGTGTGTTAGTTATCATTTTCTTTGTGCTTGTCGTTCTTTTCTCTGGGTTGGGAAATCACCTAATAGATTGTCTTTCGAGTCTACCCATTGACCTTGTTTTGATAATATTTTCGTTCTTGTTTCACATTGACACTATGAGCTATATAGACAAAAGTAGTTTCTCTGAGAAATACAATTTCCATAGAAAATTCAAGTAGTTACTGACTGACCTCACTAAGGTTACATAAGCCTGCCTGGAATGTCTTCGCTGCAACGAGTCTCTTATAAACTTCTTCTGAAAGAGTCTCTCCAGTTTCATAGTGTTTCGCAATGCTCATGAAAGTATCCCTGTGAAATCAATAAAAATACAATTAAATAAATAGTGCCAGTTTTAGATTATACCTATAAAATGCGAAAGATATTGGTATCCGGAGGAAGTACCTATGATAACACCAATTTTCCATGAACTGAGAAGGCAATTCAACAGCATCCTCCTCTTCCCATCGAGTATCAGAAGCTAGACCTTCGTCTTCCTTGGCGAGCATATGTTGAAGGGCATGACCAAACTCATGAAAAATAGTCTCAACCTACATATTTTACGA
Source organism: Eschscholzia californica (assembly GCF_041429995.1). Classification (NCBI taxonomy): domain Eukaryota; kingdom Viridiplantae; phylum Streptophyta; class Magnoliopsida; order Ranunculales; family Papaveraceae; genus Eschscholzia; species Eschscholzia californica. The sequence goes on from NW_028238472.1 coordinate 48,574,374, forward strand.
CGATATACATGATAAATATGCGAGTAAAAGGAAGAAAAGCATAATTATGTGAGAATAACATATTGACGACTAAAATACTTCTAGACTAAATACGAATGACTCTAAAGATAACATTTCAGAAAATGCAGTATTGTAGTGATTGGCAATTAAGCCGGATTCTAGTCCATGCCAACCCATCAGAAAGAAGACTACAGGGTGGTCTGATTTCTTTACTGCGGAACAAGGTCACTAGACAGCAAGCATCGGATGAAGCAAACGCCACTAAAGGAGGCAATTAAGAAGCATAGGCTGATTAACGCGTCAATTGAGATTCATTGAAAAGTGTTTTCTTCAAAGTGAAATATACCTCATCGAAGGTCATTAAGCTTGGTTTATTCCCAACCGGCGGTGTTTGATTGCACACCATAACAAGAACAGGCAACCTCGTGGAATCACCTTTACGTGCAAGAGCACGACTACGACCAACAACCTCATTCATCCATGCCCCTTCTCGTTTTTCAGAAGGACGGGAATATGGATCGAAATATAAATAAGCAATTGGTTTCCCAGCACCATCCTTTACACGATAGAATTTGACATCTTTGTTCCAGACCTGATTAAAAGCATAACATATATTAATTAAATCAGAAGAACGTAATATATTACTTCATGTACCATAGTAGCAAATAAAGAAATTAAATATAATTACTGGAGCTATGCCATCAGCTGCATCAATATCAATTTCGAATAGCTTCTTTGCAAGTTTGAAAAGGCCATCCATGACTTTCGGCAACGAAAAAAAAGAACGCAACTCTTCCTGTAAAGTTCATGAAAAAGAAAAGAAGACATAAGCCTAAAGCATTTTTAGGACATTTGAATATGAAAGCCAAATCAGAAGTAGAAGAGCATGAAATCAGACATTCATCGGAAACCAGATGCAACTAGGTTTACCTCATTTATGTCATACTTAGACTCACGAAGTCTTTCACTCCAGAAAGCAATATCCCAACCTCTCAAATCATTAGCTTCTACAGCACCTTGATCCCGAGCGAAATTTTGAAGGTCTTCCATATCTAAAAGGCGAAGAACAGTTTTTGCTTATGAGACACGTTTGTGAACGTAACCACATGCATATTCAGGTTAGAATTATAGGTCAGTTATCGGCCTAGTACAAGACCATGTTACCTTGAACAGCAGCTTTCCAAGAAGCAGTATGAAGCTTTTCAAGGAGTTCTTCTACTTGATAAAGAGTCGCCGTTTTCGTTGACATCCTCAACTGAAAAGAGAGTTTTGCTTTTTAAGTTTCTAGAAAGAAATGGGAGGATAACAAATAAGTAAATAATTAACCGTACCTCGGCATAGTTTTTATAACCACAAAGTTTAGCTTTCTCCAGTCGAAGCTTCAAAATTTGGTCGATAATTGGTGTATTATCCAGATCTCCGTTAGATGCAAGAGTGGCAAAAGCTCGATACACTTCCTCGCGTAAAGATCGATTACATGCATGTTGCACAACAGAGTTATAACATGGAGCGTCCATAGTAATAATCCATGGACCATCTTCAGCTGTAGCATTTTCATGACCCTGATTTTGAAGATAAAAATACATAAGAAATTCAAAAGAAAACTGAAATATATCATACAACTTTAACATGAACAGGTTAGAAACCTTGGAGACTGCTGTTTGTGCAGCTAGACCAAGTGCTGAAGCAGGCAATCCTTCAATCTCCGATTTGTCCGTAATTATTTTTTGAAACTTTTTTGTAGCATCCAAAAGGTTCTCTTCGCACTTTTCCGATAATTTGTCTAGCTCCTGCAAAAACATGAAACCAGGATATGACAAATGCTGTTCTGTCTTAGAGTCAGAATCATTAAAAGCACGAATCACGGAAATCCACATAAAATTTTCGCGTAGAGTCTGTCTAGTTTTTCCACCAAAACATGAAACTAGTAGATCACAATCATTAAAAGTTTGAATCACGACAATCCACATAAGATTTGTGCCTAGAATCTGCCTGGTTTTTCTGGTCCTCTAGCATTTTTCTTGAAGATAAAAGTTAATCCAATCTAGATTATGACAAATAGGTCATAATGAATACCTTGAACAAATACCTCTAAGGCTCTAACCCAAGTAATTATTTGAATATGAGAAAGAATGGTTAATACCTGCTCTAATTCGTTTAATTGCTCTAATTGCTGTAATTTCTCATCTTTAAGAGGAACGCAATTAAAAATAGCCTCCTTTATTCGGCCTGCAAAAATATAATCACTAAGCTCCCGGTGAAATTAAAAAGAAAATTTAGTCACACATTTAGATAAACTTAGCGAAAATGCTAGGGCCACCAAATTTTTTGGGGCGAAATTCCCGATCCGACAGTTGAATTTCAACCCACTTGATGAGTGAGGGTGAAATCCCATCGTTACATCGAATTTCACACCAGTTTCATGCCAAAATTTCAGCGTTCCCATCACGGTGGTAAACTTAGAAAATGTTATTTGGCCCGATATGACACGACCAAGAAAAAATTAAATACTGATGTCGTGCTAACATTAACATCATGTTCAGTTTTTGCTTGGTTGGGTCAAGTAGCACTGTCGAACTTAGATAAGACAGTTTAGCTCCTATTGCAAGCGCAACCAAATTGATAATGTCTGTTGACGCGATTGCTACAACTTGAAAAAGATGGTGAGAATTCTAACTAGAGAAAAGACTTACCTAGTAAATTTGGTTGATTGAATACCCGAAAAAATGGCAGTTCCTGATGCCGAAGAATCTTGACAAACGTGTGGCTCAAGTGAAGAAATTTAGAGAAACAAAAAATGTGAGACCCGAAGAAGACTCTGCTTGTGGGTCGACTTCCTAATTGGAAACTGAGGAACCTCTGAAGAGCGGTTTTAGTTCTTCTCCAAAACCAACGAGTTTCATGGATCTCAGCATCCGGTGAGAATATATAATCTACAAAAATGATGAGAAATAGTAAAGCCACAGCTAAAGAATGAATGTTCACAAACAAAAGTTGGACGATTAATATTGGGAGAAAACTCAATCACAATGAAAATAAGAATTAGATAATCACATGACACCTACATTCGACTATACATTTACGCGTATCACTTAATGTCTCCCAATCCGAAGATTCATGAATCAACCTGAACGCATCATAAATAGGTTCGCTTTGTGCCACTCTAAGATCAAACTGAACTTTGTCTGCCTACAACATCCAAATATAAAAAATCAGCACAAAAAAAAACATAAAAAACATTTTTGCTAAAAAAATCTTTCGAATACTCATAGTTACATATAAAATCAAAAACATCCACCATCTCTTGGTGCAGTGGTTGGATACCTCCTCTTAAGCCCATAAATTTTGGAACCCAATTTTAGTGGAAGCAATTATCTTCAAGATTTATTTCATGTAGTTTAGGCATTAAATTAAACTGTCATAATGCTTATTTTAAGGGAGAATATGATTACCTGAACTTCCTCAATAGCCATTCGAAGTTCAGGAGAATCCTTAACGGATTTAAGGAGATTAACCACCCGCCAAACTACTTCCAATCGATCCACAATCTTCTCCAATGGATCTACCAGGTCCGGCCATGTCGGTTTCACTGTCTTCTCTAATTCAATCAAATCATTCTCCTGCAAATTTCAACCAAATCATCAATCAACTCAATGATTCTATTCTCACTTAGGCTATGCTTTATTTAAACTGTGTTATAAAAAGTATAAATAATGATCCGTATGGTCTTCAGGGTGTACCGAGTATCCGTCTAGAACAGTTTTATGACAGTTATAAGTGCATTCCATGATTCCATCCTAACGTCGAATGATGTACAATAGTGTATTCACGTATAATCTCATTCACAAATTAATAAAAGAAAATCACGTCTTTTTTCAAAACCCAGGACTTATCTATATGCCCTTTCTGTAAAGTAACTGACATAAGAAATCAATAAATAATATGTGTGTTACACGTGATACACGTGACAGATCAAGATGACAGAAAAGTCCAAGATATTTAAAGATATTCCAAAATATACGAAGAACCAGAAAATTTAGTTTGATGTATTTTTAGAATATGTCTTGTAACTTCTAAGCATCTAATATTATTGTTACATAAAGATTATATGCTAAGTAACGAATCAACCCCACAATTGTGGCGATTAATACGAAAGGTATTTATGGCTTTCTCCTGCATTAATTTATTGTGTCACTATTTAAATATATCTTTACGATTATCACATAATTATGACAATAAAAATCCAAACTTTACCAGTTCCTTCAATAATGCTCTGATTCCAGGACAAACATGTTTAGCTTCAATAACATCAAAAGGCGGGAAAACAAAATCTTGCAGAAGTGGATTATTTTTCAAGTTGACTATTTCTTCTTCTTTTTGTTGAGTGATCACTGGAGTAGTAAGAGCTTGGGCAGCCATTAATGAAGAAAGAAGAAGAAACAAGTACAGAGAGGAGTAGGGAAGGTAGTGAGAGAAAATAGAAGAGAGTACTGTGAATGTGTAGAACAAAAAACAATTGACAGATTTTGATAAAACATATATATGTGTATATATATATCAAATTTTGTTAGTATAGGTTTCTATTTTCTTAACGGTATCTTAAAATATTGAGATACTTATTACAAATTAAGAAACTCTTTAAATACTATTTTTGGTGAAATAAGGATACATAGTTGAGATCGGGTGCCTAAAGCGCCCCATGTGATGTTTGGTGCAAATATTATGGGGTTGGGAAAATAAAAAAAGGCCAGCACTTTAGAGAAATCAAAATAGTTTCTGGGGTGAAAATTTTTAAAGGGTAGATGTGAAAATTTGGATATTTTCTGGAGACATAAATTTTAAGGGGAAACAAAACATTTCTTCTTCCTCTTCTTCATCATCTTCAACTCCGGCCACCAACTCCTCCCACAACCACCACCACCACCATTTTTCTCTTTTTGTTTCTTCCTAATCTATCCCTCTCCGTCTCTCTCTCGTACAGTATCTCTCTATTGCAGTCGCTGGAACAAGACCTCGAGGAGGGTTTCGCCAAACCCTCCTCGAGGGTTTCGTGGTCGATCGACCACAAACTTTTCGTGGACAGTCGATCCGCGAAAATTTGGTGGGCCGACTGTCCACGAATTCTGAAACTGGGAGAGAGAGTTTAGGGAGAATGAGAATAAGACCGAGTATTAGGGTTTGGTCATCGGAGAAACCGAGATACAATGAGAGGGAGGACGAGATATAGTGAGAGCGATAAAGAGAGAGGGAGAAAGAGAGGGAGAGAGGGAGAAATAGAGGGAGCGAATTGGACCCAAAAATATAAATGAATTCTCTCTTCTTTTTGTTCTTTTTCTTCTCTACACTCTCTCTTCTCTCTCGATGAGATGAATTGTAATTATCCGACCATAGATATTTACCAACAACAAAACGAGCATAAAAAGGAAGATAAAAAAGCTGAAGCTGATTCAGGATCTAGGGTTGGACATTTATGCCATATAATTCATTTGTGAAAGATGATTTCAGAACTAAATTGATTTGTCCAAGTGGGTAGAGGAGAGAAGAGGAATTACTTCTGATCCTTCTAGTACAAGTGGTTTGGTTGTTTATAACTCAAAAGTGCTTCACATCCAGACAACCATGAATTTAATTCCCCACTTTTTTTTAACTAATTCTTTGTTCAATATTTTTGGAAGTTCATAAACATAGACCCTACCCAAATCACAAACGCTTTATTGGTTTTGAAACAAGGGAGAGAGTATAGAGAAGAATGAGGAGAAGAGGAAGAACAAGGAGGAAGAGAGAGTTTTTCTTTAGATAAAGTCGCCAGTCGGAGGTTGTTGGCGGGTTAGGTCAAACTCTGGTTTAGGCATTGCCTCTTAAGCACATATTGCTTTTAACCAAACCATATATTGCCTTTAGCGAGATTGCCTATAACAACTTCGGACATGCCTTTAAAATCTCCCTTTTATATAAGGAGGGACCCCAACACATTGAAGTTCATGAGAATGCTTAACCGATTTAAGGTGACAAAGCGCTCCCCAAACCATTATTGTAGTTCCGGAGAATACACAGCAAGAATGGTTTCTCGAAACTTATGACCCGTTTCTTTCACAGCGTTGTCGTGGGAAGTAGAGTCATAAGATAAGTGGTTTATTAACCACTCACAATATTTTTCATGACGTAGGGGCCCAATTTGGGAAGTTGGTCATTTGTATACTAGTGCTTGCAAGCTCATGGGGCTAGATTTATGTTTCACTACTCCCACCTCTTCTCATAAGCCAATTTCCCTAACCTTTTATATATGCAAAAAAAAAAAATCCTTCCAGAATCATTATTTAACAAAAGTCAAGTTGTGGGTAAAGCTGCTTCATAAAAAGAAAGCAGCTGAAAGTTAATATTTTGGACAAAAGTCGAGCTCAGATACAAAGTATGGCATATTGGCAGAGTGGGAGGAATGTCAAGCAGTTGTCACTAAGCCATAGTATCTGAGTAGCGCCTCTGGAGAAGGCTCACGCCCTCGGAACTCCACGAACACCTGAGAACAATAACATTAAAGATACAAGACATTAAATTTATTAGAAAATAAATATTAAAGCTAGATCAACTTCTACTTCGACTTCTTAACTGATTGTCCTTAAATTTGAAGTTAGTTTCTCAAAATTCTTGAGATTGACAAGAGAATCTCTATAAGATGATAAGGTGTAATTGAAGATTACATGATTTTACTAAAGACTTACCTCGAGTGGTGATTTCCCACCTCCACGAGCAAGAATAGTGTCTCGGAATTTATGACCTAGTTCTTTCACAGCCTACCATGGGAAATAATAGAAACGTAAGATAAGGGATTCAATAACCGTTCGAAATATTTTATCAGATGTTGTAAACTTAAGAATAATATTATGTTAACTAAAATTTAGAAGAATGCTTTGCTATAATGGTGAAGGACTCAGGAGTAAGCCTCTTACCTTATCGTTGTCGAATCCAGCTTCTTCGAATGCTGAGAAAGCATCAGCTGATAATACTTCTGCCCACTGCAAAAGTTAAGAGCAGGTTTCAGTGACAAATGCATGAGGAAATAAACATTCACAAGCAAAAAAGAAATTGCATCATTATCTAAAGAAAACGATTTCACATGAGCCAAAACCTCGTAAAAGAGTGATGAAAAATTTATGATACCCTCCCCTCGTGAGCGTCCAAGTATCAAAGTGTCCAAACCGGCAAAAAGTATTAAAAAAGTAACAATGTTAAATATGCAATAAAAGAAGAATGAGATTTGAGCAAAATACACAATTAAGAGTTGATGCATACATTTGTGAGAATAGTCCCACATTGGAGAATGGGTAACTAGCAACCAAGAATATAAAGTATAGGTCCTCTCCACTCATTGCCAATTGGTTTTGAGTTGGATGGCCACAAACTTAACATGGTATCAGAGCTAGGCCCAACACGTGATAGGCTTAAAAGCCACACGTGCTCCACGTCACCCGTAAAGAAAAAAAAGGACACGTGTTAGGCTCAAAGAACGCCACACGTGAGGGGGCGTGTGAGAATAGTCCCACATTGGAGAATGGGTAACTAGCAACCAAGAATATAAAGTATAGGTCCTCTCCACTCATTGCCAATTGGTTTTGAGTTGGATGGCCACAAACTTAACAACATTTATCTCTTTTATGAAATCAGATCTTAAGAGAAGTCTTTCTTTCCAAATTAAGATCTAACCTTGTAACTGTAGTAACCGGCTCCATATCCACCTGGTACACACTAAACTGAATTAGAAGACCCGACGAAATCTATCACTTAATGAATGAACTCAAACGAACACAGTATAGTACCAGAAAAAATGTGGCGGAAACTACAAAGATGCTTGCTTTCGGGCAGCAGTGGGATAACTTGGGTTCTTTCACACACTCTTCGATCCATATCATGGATAGATACTGCCCCTCCAGGAACATATTTCATGTGTAACTCCAGGTCAATAATTGCAGATCGTATCTGCAAAAGTCGAAATATAATTGAAGAAAATGAGTATCATATTGACTTCATAAGATAATGTAACATTCCATAGGCACTTTTATGCACCCTAACTTTCTCCCCGGCGGTGTTAGATAATTTATAGGATTGTAGTAAAAAGATATCATTCACCACAAGTCCACAATTAAACAGTTTAGATTAGCAGAAAAAGAAAAACTGGTCTTCGCAAATTCACCTTTCAAACAATTAACAACAAAGGGATGTTATAAGCAATGCGTGTCCCGGTTTGTAGTGAAATCTCGAGTCTTGACAACCATTTTTTCATGTAAAGCATTTTTTTCATCTAACCTGACGAAGGATATATGTGCCTGCACGGAATGTTCTCCATGCGAGGAGTCCCTCATAATCTTCTTCGGAAAGAGTCTCTCCAGTTTCGTAGTGTTTCGCGATGCTCATTAAAGTACCCCTGTAGAATCAGTAATTTAGATGTAATGATGATGCCAGTTCATATATATATATATATATATATATATATATATATATATATATAATGAGAAAGATATTGGTATGTGGTAGAAGTACCTATGGTAACACCAATTCTGCATGAACTGCGAAGGCAATTCAAGTGCATCCCTCTCTATCCCTCGATTACCACAAACAAGACCTTCATCTTCCTTAGTTAGCATAAGTTGAAGGGCGTGACCAAACTCATGAAAAACAGTCTTAACCTACATATGTTTTAACAATATACATGATAAATATGGGAGTAAGAGTGCGGACAGTCTATTTTTAATTCAGATGAGAGCAGAGAAAAGTATAAGGCCATCCATGTTGATGACTAAAATATTGCTAGACGGAATACAAATGACTCCAAATATACGATTCGAACAAGGGTAGTAACTGGCAAGCCAAAATTCTAGTCCTTGGAAATCATTAGAAAGAAGATCACAGGCTGGTCTGATTTCTTCATAGTGAAACAAGGTCATGACAAACAACAAGCTTCGGATGCAGCAAAAGCGATAATGGAGCCAACAAAGAAACATAGGCTGATTAATGTTTAACTGGAAATCCGAATTTAAGGTTTGATTCAGCCCCTGATTTTCAGATAAGATGGCGAGGTGTAAGGGAGTGCAGATATACACCAGAAATGAGGTCTTTTGGTTTAACCAAAGAATTACTAGGTTGAGAGAACCAAAAGACTGCTAGAGGGGAGTCCTACTGTTCATTGCTAGCACAGAAGACTACGATACGGGGATATACTCTATCTCTAAGGCCGCCAAACTCCCATGCTAAAGCTGGCAAGCTCAAATAACCCCTACAGTGAGTTGTAAAACATCATTTTTGGTAGAATAAATCTCATATGTTTTATATTTTTTATATAAGTCTTGAATGTAACAATTACCTCATTGAGGGTCATTAGGCTTGGCTTATCCCCAACAGGTGGTGTTTGATTGCACGCTATATGAGCAACAGGCAACCTACTTGGATCACCATCAAGTGCAAGAGCACGCCTACGACTAACAACCTCATCCATCCATGCCCCTCCGTCTTTTTCAGAAGGACGAGAATATGGATCAAAATAGAAATATGCAATTGGTTTACCAGCAGAATCTTTTACACGATAAAATTTGACATCTTTGTTCCACACCTGTTCACAAACATAACTTATATTAGTCGAATCTGAACAATGTAATATATTATATTTAGTTATTTACAATAGCAGCAAACAAAGAAATTTGTAATGTTACTGGAGCTAGGCCATCAGCTGGATCAATCTCAATTTCGAATAGCTTCTTTGCAAGGTTGAAAAGGCCATCCATGACTTTCGGCAATGAAAAGAAATCATTCAAATCTTTCTGTAAAATTAACGAAAGGAAAAGAACACATTAGCATATCCGACAAAAGTTCAGGAAATACTGGGAGTAGGTAAATGGTAAGAGAAAAATGCAACATGAATATTATGTTTTAGTTTTTCCTCGTCGGACACAGAAAATACTTTCAGCGTACTGTGCTAGTATTTTGGGGCATTTTGGATGTGTTTTCCTAAATGGTTTAATCTGAAAAGACAAAATAGAGGGAACTCTTTTTACTACAATATATGTTCTATCGTAATGAATGACACATGAATCGTATTCCTAGATCCTGATTTCAGGCAGCTCTATGACAGAACTAAAAGTCAAAGAACATATCAGAAGTAGAATGGCAGGCAATCAGAATTCAGACAGTCATCGCAAACTGGATAAAGCCACCAGTCTTACCTTGATTCTGTCCTTAGACATAAAAAGTCTTGCGCTCCAGAAATCAATATCCCAACTGCTCAAATCATTAGCTTCTTCAGCACTCTGTTCCTGGTAGAAATTCCGAAGGTCCTCCATATCTGAAAGGCGAAAAACATTTGTTGCTTATGTAACCTTTGTCAACGTAACCGCATGCATATGCAAGTTACAATTGTAGATAGTGATTATGAGTTGCATGCATTTTTAGATGAATATATGATTTCTAGCAAAGGTCAATTGTCGTCCTAGTACAAATTACTAATAGAAGCATTAAGAAGATAATATTTGTATTTTATTAACATAACAAATTTTTTTTTTATCTTGATAGGATTTCGAGAGTGAAATTGAAAGAGGAAAAAAGGAAGAGAGATATGGAACATGATCCCGCCGCATATGGAAGGACAGGAACAACAAGGTTTTCAACGACTGTAATCATGAGAGCACCCTGCAGGGTGAAGATGTGAAAGGACTACTATACCACTGGAGTAGGAAGATAAAATGGGCGAGAACCATATCGTTCCATGCGTTTGTTTTTAATTGGGAGTAGATCATGTCGCAACATATAGACTTGTAACTTAATGTAACCTGTGTCTTTTGACAAATATCTTGCAATATATTTATTCAACTTTTCAAAAAAAAAAAAAAAGAGTGAGATTGAAAGTCTAAATAGATAAATGCATAACTGCTGAAATGACAAATTAGATAAAAAGAACATAAAACCTCCCAAGCTCGTAAGCTGAAGGTGCATGTGACTCATCCTCAACCTCAAATTAGGGACTAAAAGGGAAGAACATGTTACCTTGAACTCCAGCTTTCCAAGCAGCAGAGCGAAGCTTTTCAAGAAGTTCTTCTGCTTTATCAACAGTGGCCATTTTCACTGTCATGATTAACTGAAACGAGAAAGGTTTGCTATTTAAGTTTCTAAAAACGGAGAAAAACAAATAAATGATAAACCATACCTCAGCGTAGTTGTTATAACCAAGAAGTTTAGCTTGCTCCAACCTAAGCTTCAAAATTTGGTTAATAATTGGTGTGTTGTCCAGATCTCCATCAGAAGCACGAGTTTCAAAAGCTCGGAAGACTTCCTCACGCAAGGATCGATTAGCTGCATATTGCATCACACTGGAAAAACTTCTTTTGTCCAATGTAATTACCCATGGGCCATCTTCCGCAGTAGCATTTTCATGACCCTAATATAGAAGAAATATAGGTGTAACAATTACGAGAAGGTAAATACATTATAAATTCAAGAAAATCGTAGAATTTGAACATGAACAAGTTATAAACCTTGGATGCTGCTGTTTGTGCTGCTAGACCAAGTGCTGAAACAGGCAGTCCTTCAATCTCCGATTTGTCTGTAATTAACCTTTCAAACTTTTTTGTGGCATCTATAACGTTCTCCTCAAACTTTTCAGATAATGTTTCCAGCTCCTAGAAACATGACATGTCATCAGTAAATTGTGATATGACCAAATGCAACAAACAAAGAGAGCATTTGGTCGAGCATTACCATCTACTTATTGAAGATGTCTAATCTAGATTATTACAAATGGGTTTGGAGTAAACCAAATACTAGTTTAAGCGCACAAAAAGCACCTGTTCTAATCTGTTAAATTGCTCTCTTTTCTCATCTTCAAGAGAAACACCGTTAAGATTAGCTGCCTTTATTTGGGCTGCCAAAAATGTAAACACCAAAGTTCGTAAAGTACTATTGCAATCACCACCAGTAATTCGTAAAGTACTTCTAATTCTAACTTTAGATTTGTCTCTGAATAAGACACAGTAGAACTCAAATGTGGTAGTTTAGTGGTTAAAAACTGTAGTTTCGGATGTTTAAATCTCCGTATAACACCATTAGGTATTTTCACTATACATAAAAAGGCCTCAATTTACTCTGCTTTGAGCATCCCAAATGCTCCAGCCGACCTTGGCCTAATGCGCGACTTAAAGGAATTAAACTCTTATTGACATAAAAATTACCTTCAACTACACGTTTACGAGCATCACTCAATGTCTGCCAATCTGAAGATTCTCGAATTGATTTGAACGCATTATAAATAGGTTTGCTTTGTGCCACTTTAAGATCAAACTCAATCATCAATGGCTACAATAATATAATATAAAGATCAGCACAAAAAGTTCTCCCTAAACTTTTTCAAACGCGATAAAAAATGAAGAACAAATCACAAACGCCATTCTAAGTTCTGTTCATCATCGACAGAATGAATATGATGAGTACCTGAAGTTCTTCAAATGCGATTCGAAGTTCAGGAGAATCCTTGACGGATTTAAGGTGACAAACCACTCTCCAAACTATTAGTTCTCGGTCGACAATCTTCTCCAATGGATATACCAGGTCAGGCCATGTAGGTTTTACTGTTTTCTCTAATTCAATCAAATCATTCTCCTGAAAATTTCAACCAAATCATCAATTTAATTAGAACTTGTAAACACCAAACTATAAACCCTAAGAACATAAACAATGGACTTTTTGGTATTAAAATTTGAAAAATTTATAAATGCCGATTAAAACAGAAAGAATCAATCAAAGAAACAACACAGATAATATATATATATATACTAATGAATCATTATGAACGAAACAAGAACCCTAAAATTCGAAACTTACGAGTTCCTTCAATAATGCTGTGATTGCTGGACGAATATGTTTAGGTTCGATGATATCATAAGGCGGGAAAACAAAATCTTGCAAAAGTGGATTATTTTTCAATTCCAGCATTTCTTCTTCTTCTGCTGACATTGGTGGAGGAGGATGAGGAGCTTCGGAAGCCATGAATGAAGAGGGAAGAAGTATAGAGTGAAGGTTAGTGAGAGAAAGATGAAGAAATTGTGAATATATATAGAGAGAGAGAGAGAGAGAAAGAGTGAAGAAATGTTAGTGGTAGATGAAAAGACGGTTATAACTTCTTTTCTTGTTGTTGTTGAAAAGACGGTTATAACAATATAACTTCTACTTGGTCTCAAGTCTCAACGACTCAGCAGGCTAGTGGGAAATAATAAGAAAAATGATACAGTACTTTGACCCCATTTTGGTGCCTCAGATCTAGTCAGAGGATGATGTGGCACATCCAGACTAAACAAATGAGCATGCTACGTCATCACTCAGCCAAATCTCAGATACTAAAAGATTTGGGCGTGTAGAATGAGGGAAATAATAAATTTAAATGTGAGTAGAGATGTATATTTAACCTTGGGTTAATTCCGTTTTAGCCTTCAATTTGAAAAACGGTGAAGTTTAGGGGTTTGGACAAGAAAATGGGTATGTCATGTCATCGCTATTCCAGAAGCCCTGGACTTCGAGGAGGATTCGGAAACCCTCTTTGCGAATGGTATCAAATTTCATGAGAGATCTTGCTAATGGTATCCTTCCCAATCATTAACATGGAGAATCTCAATGGTGAAAAGAGATCAACTACCATGGATATTATTAATGATGCCATTGAGAACTGGGGCTTTTTTGAGGTATATATATTCATTAATTTTGTGTGTTTGATTTATTGGATTATTAATAATTTTTTATGATTTGATTTTTGTAGTTGGTGAATTATGGAGTCTGTCTTGAATCGGTGGACTCGTGGAGAAAATGACAAAAAAATATTACAAAAATGTATGGAAGAAAGATCAAATGAATTAGTTGCAAGCAAAGCTCTAGAATCTGATGAAGTAAATGACTGATGGAATGGGAGAACACTTTCTTCTTGACTCATCTTCATGTTTCTAACATGTCTGAGATCTCTGATCTTGATGATGAATACAGGAAAGCAACGAAGGAATTTGTACAAGGATTGGAGAAACCGACATGGCTGTAAAAGAGAGGTACACTAAGAGAGAGAAAGGGAGATTGTAGTGTCTTTGTGTAACAGAGAGAATGAGAGAGAAAGAGAGATGAAGATTATGGATTAAATTTTAATCAAGTAAATGTTTGGACTAAAAAACAAATATGTCTCCCTAAGTCAATATTGGTTGACTAAGTTTTTATGCCCCCGGAGATTTTTCTTTATTCTCCAAAACCGCGGCCAAAATAAATTATACCCGTATTAAAAGAGTTGTTACAAATAACTAGGGGTAAAGTTATACTATTACAAATTAGTTTTTTTTTTTCAAATATTATTTCAAATTGGACACAGTTTCTTATTATTCCCAAATTTTCGGCCTTAGAATTACGGGCCCTAAAAATAATACATGAACGTCTTTTTATAAGTCCAATGACCTAACTCTTATGATGAAAACTTCCACTTTGGAATAGAAAAGACATTTCCTTTCAAAGAAAAAATAACATTTGGAATGTTTACTATAGGTAATTCATTCTATTTGTTTGTGTTTGAGTTGAGAAATAGTTTTGTAGCCGTTGGTTGGTACTAGTTCTTGAAGTAGATTTTCCCGCCATTTTTCCATCTGTCTAAATTCTAATTTTAAATGAACGGTGGGTATTCAGTTGATCCAACCGCTCAAATTTTTCCGGCGCTTTCTGTTTTCTCTATATATTCAGATATTCCAACCCTGAAATCCCGCTTTCTAGTTTTGGCTATTTGGTCAATCTCTCTGAATCAGGGGATTATAAAAACAGAATCATCAATCCGAAAAAAAAACCCTTTCTTCTATCCATCTTTGCCACCCATTCTTTCGATTGATTTAGGGTTCCGATCTTTCTTTCGTCAGTAATTTGTTGTTCTTAGCAGGAATAATCAAGAACAAGTTGTTATTTCTCTCCTCTGTATTCTTGCTAGCAATTTCCCATATAAACACAGGTATTGCTACTCTCTTCCTCTCTATCGTTTCCAGTTTCTGATTTAGGGTTTTAGGATATCTTTCTCGTCTTCATATTTGTATATTGTTTTTTCAGTCTGGTTTGTAATTTAATAGGGTTTCATCTGAATGGGTTTAGTGTATTTCATTGAATTTGAGGGTTTAGGGTTTAAGTGTAGAAATTAACTATCTTTAGATGATGACATATTATTAGAAATCTCTAATCTTGCTAAAGAATCTGAAAATCTTGTTTATATTTTGGTACAGAGTGAAAAAACAATCACAAAGAAGAATATAAAAGATGACGAAGAAGGAGATAGAGATCGAAAAGATTCAGGATAATAATCTTACTGCCATTCCTGCTGCTCCTGCTACTGCTTCTACTACTAGTGCTCCTAGTACTATTAAGGAAGAAGATGATGATTCAAACTTCTTCTTAATGGACGAAGATTTTTCGCTGGCAGAAAGCGATTATTTGTCGTTCTTAACGGAAGACGTTTTGCCGCCTGTCATAGCAGAGGGAGATGATTTTACCCTCTTACCAGAAGGAGATGATTTGCCTTTGTTAGAAGAGGAAGATGATTTGCCTCCCTTAGTAGAAGTAGATGATTTGCCGTTCTTAGAGGAGGATGATGATGAGGTGATCTTTGATGTAGAAGATTATTAGCCGTTTTGAAGGAAATCGGTAATTTTTGTTGGCCAACAACATAAGGATGATATACCCGATATTGCAAATATTTGTGACAATGGAGATGAGACGAGACACAACTGCATATTCAAAGACTACTTCGTGAAGGAGATTGATTGAGATTGTTCATTATTCTGTGAGATTGTGATATACGAATACCCATTTCACGAAAGGATATTAACCGCTATTGTTCATTGCTCTAGTGATAATCAAACACCATTATGTGTTTTTAATTGTTTTCGGCTTTATTGCAAATTTTTTGTTAGTATAATTCTACATTTCAACTGTTTTAGAGACCTAATAGATAGCGGTATATATCGCTCCTAGAGTCGGTTGCTTCTCTACATGACTGTTAAGTTTGTAGCCATCCAACTCAAAACCAATTGGCAATGAGTGGAGAGGGCCTATACTTATTCTTGGTTGCTAGTTACTCATTCTCCCATGTGGGACTATTCTCACACGCCCCCTCACGTGTGGCGTTCTTTGAGCCTAACACGTGTGTTTTTTTTCTTTACCGGTGACGTGGAGCACGTGTGGCTTTTAAGCCTATCACGTGTGGGCCTAGCTCTGATACCATGTTAAGTTTGTGGCCATCCAACTCAAAACCAATTGGCAATGAGTGGAGAGGACCTATACTTTATATTCTTGGTTGCTAGTTACCCATTCTCCTATGTGGGACTATTCTCACAATGACCCCATTGCTTGTTTAATGAACTAGTAGGTTACTTAGTACTATTTGTACCCTCTTTTATACTTGGTTCTTAAGATTTATAAAATGCAATGCATTCTCCCAAGAAAGACGACCGTTAGGGTCTTGTTGCTGTTTGGACCTCCTTTCTTATAATTGACTTGCTGTTTGTAGTGGCGTATCTAGAATTTATTTTCAGGGGGTCTAAAAAATTAATACACCCTTTCGGAAAAATACAATCATTAAATTAATAGCTAGAAATTCAGTTGAAAGTATATTAGAAAATCTTAAGAAACTTCAGCCAATTTTTTTAGAAACCCTAAATACCTAACTAACACTACAAAAAAACAAAATCTCAAAAAAATAAAAGAACACTACCAAAGCAGTTGTGGAGATTGAATCCACAACCTACATAGTCCATCTCAAATTTGGCCTAAGATCTAACCAATCCACTCACTACCAAGTCTTGTTTATGGAATAGACGGAATTAACTATGTTCTCTGACTTGTTACAAAATATAAATAAAAAACGCATGTGAGCGTGCTAGAACTAGCCACAGCAAGGTCATTCACAAAACCCTCCATCCATCGAGGCACCAACAATTAGTATTTGAAATACCAACATAAAACTACTTATTATGTTCAAACAATAATAATAATAAAAAATTTAAAATGAAATATCGTACACTTATTCTGTTTAAGTGCTCATTAAAAGCACTTAATCCAAAATCAGTTATTTTAAGATTACCAAATTCATCAAGAAGAAGATTTTCAGATTTTAAATCTCTATGATAAACACCACGATTATGACAAAAATCAATTGCTGAAATTAACTGTTGAAAATAAGTACGAGCTATGTCTTCTTTCAATTTACCTCTTGAGATCTTCGAAAAAAGTTCGCCTCCTTTAACAAATTCCATGGCGAAATAAATCTTTGATTTGTTGGAATCGAAGCCATTTTTGGCTCAACCCGACTCGTCAAACTCAGAAACGGAACACACGATTGCGTTCGTCTCGTCGAGCTCTTCAGTTTAGAGCCAATAATCACTCAAATCCGATTCCGGATGAATGAGAAATTCAAGTTTAGAGTTTGGACGAAGATCGGTTGAAATAGGGACTAAAGCGTCAAGTTGGACAAGTTACTTTGGGGGGCGTTTGAGCGAAGCACGCGGATCAAGATCTGGACGGATGGCGTTAGCTCCGCGGGATTGCGCAAGATCTGACGGTCGCGCGTTTGGGTTTTCGGGACGAGTTCGGTATGCGTCCCGAAGCGTTGGATCTGAGCGATCCGACGGTGCGCGTCTTCTCCGTGTCGGGACGGATTCGGGATTCCATCAGATCCTCATCTAAGGGTTATTTTCTTGATCTGTTGGGACGAATTCGGTACATATCTAAAGCCATCCGACGACAGGCGTTCAACCCGAGATTTTTAGCCAAATCTAATGTCCCAAATTACAACCGACTCAAGAAATTAGTTATTGTTTCAGTTTAGTCCACCCTTTCGAAGGGATACATCCTTTAACCCCAAAAGACACTATGCACCTACTCAATTCCTATATAAACCCACCCAACCCACTTCATTCCACACATCAATTCATTCTCTTCTCTTCTTCTCTTCTCTTCTAACAATTAGAGGTTCTGGTTTGCCTAGAATATCTGATTGAGAAGTATTTCTAGAGGTTCTAGTTTGCCTAGATCTAGAAAAAGGAAGAAATAAGTTTTGAGTGAAGTGATAATCATAGGTCGTTTAGGACATCAAATTCATTCTCTTCTTCACTTCCCTTCTAACAACTAGAGGTTCTAGTTTGCCTAGAATATCTGATTGAGAAGTATTTCTAGAGGTTCTGGTTTGCCTAGAATATCTAGAAAAAGAAAAAAAGAAGTTTCGAGTGAAATTTGAATTTCCAAAGCGTCTAGAAGTTCATCCGCATTAGTCCAAGAGCTCATAATACTTACGAAGGTTCGTCCGCTTTCAGAATATAGAAGTACCATCTTAAAACTCTGAAAGGAAAGTCATTGTATCCCGAAGGCATACACCCTAACGTTTGGTACTGTTACGGGGGTGTAAAATGTCTTAAGGAAAGAGAATTTATTCTCGCCTCGACTACATTAACGTCTATCTCGGTTAATTCGAAAGAACGAATATTGATAAATCATTATTATTTCATAGTCTATCTCTCTATAAGTTAGCGAAGCTTCCGTGCCCAAGAAGACGACCTAATTCATACTTTCCTTTCAAAACGTTTGAGTTGTTGCTGTGAGGATCCATTTGTTTTTTTTTACAAGAAGATGAATATGAAGATGGAGATGGAGATGAAGTTTCTAGAGAGAGAAGAAAGTAAGGAATAATGATCTATCAGTCATGTGTTTACGATGACAAGTTCTACCTCCATTAATGTTATTCTTCTTTGATTTTCCACCTCCAACATCAGATTTTGTATGTGACTGTTGTCTTCTCATCTTGCTGCATTCCCAAGCCCTAATCTTGTTGGGTGCTAAGGAAGATTATGGATTTATATAACTTGAGAAAGATATTTGATTGCTAGATAACTTAATTTTTTTCTGATTTTTCTAACTTGTTTTTTGCTTGATCAACAACATTGCAAAACACCTCTATTTATAGTAGAGGATTTAGCACATCTAGCAAAGCCTAGAGACTTCCACATTGGAACTTACAAGTCATAGTCTAAGCTTATCTCTAGTCTAAACTTATCTCTAGTCAAACTTCTCTAGACCCATCTATCTTGAAGACCACCACAACTCATTTACTCCACCACAACTCATTTACTCATTTTTCTAACACACTTAGAAATTACAAATTACATTTTTTAACACCCCTTCTTAATTCGTAATTTGCATGTAGTTCTTGAACTTGAGAAATTTTTCCGTTGTAATAGCTTTTGTGAAGATGTCGGCCCATTGCTCATTGGTGTTGACAAATTGAAGTTGAATTTCTTCTTGTTGTACCAAATTGCGAATGAAATGATGACGAAGTTCAATATGCTTTGTGCGGTTGTGAAAAATCGGATTTTTCGTCATTGCTATTGCGGACATATTATCGCAATAGATAGTTGTCGGACCTTGTTCCTTTTGAAAAAAATCTTCTAGAATTCTCCTTATCCAAACGACTTCACATGATGCATCGATAGCGGCAATATACTCAGCCTCCGCGGATGATAAAGCAATAGTCTTTTGCTTTTTTGATGCCCAAGCAATAACTTTAGATCCCAACTTAAAAACATATCCGGACGTACTTTTCCTATCATCAAGAGAACCAGCCCAATCACTGTCAGTAAAACCCACTAATTTGTTTTCATCTTCAGTCACATATTTTATTCCATGGTTTTTTGTTCCTTGAATGTAGCGTAAAATACGCTTGGCAGCGGCAAAGTGAATTTTACTCGGCTCACTCATGAATCTAGAGATGAGACTGACGGGATAAACAATATCTGGCCTTGTATTTGTTAGATAAATAAGAGACCCAACCAGACTTCGATAAATTTTAGGATCGACCTTAGGTGCTCCGTCATTTAATTGCAATTTTTCATTTACACCAATAGGTGAAGCAACAGGCTTGCAATTTGACATTTGAAATCTTTTTAATAGGTCTTCAACATATTTCTCTTGGGAAATAAGGATTTCTCCTTTTGATTGACGAACTTGAATTCCGAGAAAGTATTTCATGAGACTCAAATCTGTCATCTCATATTCCTTCATCATGGATTTCTTGAATTCTTCAACCATCCTTAGATTTGTGCCTGTAAAAATTAGATCATCTACATATAAACAGACAATTAGAAAATTATTTCCTTCTTTCTTCACATATAAAGATGGTTCACTTTTGCTTTTGTGAAAATTATTTTGCTGAAAATATCCGTCAATTTTACTATTCCATGCTCGGGGGGCTTGTTTTAAGCCATATAAGGCTTTCTTTAGTCTGTATACTTTATTTTCTTCTCCTTTTATTTTGTATCCTTCCGGCTGTTCAACATAAACTTCTTCTTCCAATTCTCCATTTAAAAATGCTGATTTAACATCAAGTTGAAAAACTTGTAATTTCATTTGATCGGCTAATGCAAGAACAATTCTGATTGTCTCCATTCTTACTACCGGAGCAAATGTTTCATTAAAGTCAATACCGGGTTGTTGAGAATAACCCTTTGCAACTAGGCGAGCCTTATGTTTTTTAATTGATCCATCTTCATCAAATTTGGTCTTGTGGATCCATTTTAATCCAACAACATATTTTTCTTTTAGAGGATCTACAAGTTCTCAAGTTTGATTTTTTTCTATAGTTGTCAATTCTTCATTCATGGCATTTCTCCATACTTCTTCTTTTTCTGCTTCTTTGAAATTTTGTGGTTCATAAGTGAAGAAAGAAAACCCACATGATTCGTAGATATCATTTAGAGAACGTGTCTTTCTTGGAGGTGATTCAGAATCCGAAGAATCCTCATCAAAATTTGGAGAATTTTCTAACTCCTCCATTTTCAGAAATTTGTGGCATCTCAGATAAATTTGATGAAGGAGAACTTTGATCTTCTTGACAATCATTAATTTGGAAAAAATCAGATTTATTTTCAATTTGAGAAGAACTTTCTCCCCATTCCCAAGATTTCATCTCATCAAAAATAACATCTCGAGAAATTACCAATTTATTAGAGATGGGATCAAGAAGACGATAACCTTTGGATTCATTACTATAACCAATGAAGATGAATTTCTCACCCTTCTCATCAAATTTTTCTTTTCTCAAAGGAATGTGAGAATATGCCAGACAACCAAAAATTTTGAAAAAATCTACTTGAGGTTTTTTTCCATGCCAAACTTCATATGGAGTAATATTTTGAACTGCTTTTGTCGGAGACCGATTTAATAATAATACCGATGTATTTACTGCCTCAGCCCATAGATTAGTTGGAAGCCCTTTTCCCTTCAACATGCTTCGAGCCATTTCTGCAATTGTCCGATTCTTCCTTTCAGCCACACCATTTTGTTGTGGACTATAACGAACTGTGAGCTCTCTTTTAATTCCTTTTTCTTTGCAATAATCCATGAAGGGTTTATAAATGAAATCTCCACCTCGGTCAGTTCTGAGAGTCTTCAATTTTTGGCCACTTTGTCTTTCTACAATAGCCAAAAATTATAGAAAAAAAACCAAATGCTTCTGATTTTTGCTCAAGAAAATAAATCCACATCTTTCTTGTATAATCATCAACAAATAAGAGAAAATATCTCTTATTACTAAGTGAAGGTGTTTTAGTCGGTCCAAAAATATCGGCATGTACCAATTCAAGTGGTGCAAGGGCTCTTGAAGAGACTTTTGGAAAAGGAAGCCTATGCATTTTTCCGTAAATACACCCTTCACAAATTTCATCATTTTTTGAGATGTAAGGAAGACCAACCACCATATTTTTCTCTTTTAATAATTTCAACCCTCTATAATTCAAATGACCATATCTCAAATGCCAAATATGAGCCATATCAACTTCACTTTTGAATGAAACATTCTCACATTTTGGCATAATAAGATAGAAAACATTATTTGAGGTCATTTGGACAGTGGCCACAATAAGATTTGTTCTTTTATCAACAATCTCACATTCTCCTTTGTCAAAATGGAGAGAGTAGTTTTTCCTCATGAGTTGCCCCACACTTAAGAGATTTTGTGTTATACCGGGAACATAAAGAACATCATGAATAAATTTATCACCTTTATTTGTAGCTACTGCAATCACACCTTTTCCTCCGGCAGGTTTTAATTTTCCATCACCAAGTTTTACTTGAGTAGAAACATTTTTTTCAAGTTCTACAAATAATTCTCTATTTCCAGTCATATGATGGCTGCATCCGCTGTCCAAATACCAAATATCCGATGGGGGTGTTTCAACATTCATGCAAGAAAATAACTGTGCTTCTTGTTTTTCTTCTGTAAAATTAGCTTCACTTTTTCCTTTTTGAAACCAACAATCTCTTTGAGAATGATTGGGAATTTTGCATTTGGTGCATTTAAACCTTCATTCCTTAGATTCATGACCAACTTTTTTGCAACATAAACAATAAGGAGCAGAATTTCTTTGAAATTTTTTTGTGTTGACGAACTTCCCTCGATTGTGTTCTTTTCCTTGAGATTGGAAAGAACCTTGTCCTTCTTGATGCTTTTCAAAATAATTTCTTTTTTGGAAAAACTTACTTCCTTTTTTTTGTTGTTTTGAAATATTAATCTTTGATTGAAATGCTTGCTCCACCGGACTACTTTGATATCTATTGATTCTACTTTCATGAGCTTCAAGAGAACTAATTAGTTCATAAAAAGAGAGAGAAGATAATCTTTAGATTCTTCAATTGCGGCTACAACATGATCGAATTTTTGCGGCAAACTTCAAAGAATTTTTTGCACGATTTTTTTGTCTTCAACAGTATCTCCAAGACTTCTAATTTTGTTAATAAGCTCAGTAACACGAGATGAAAAAAGTTGAATATTTTCACTCTCCTTCATTCCCAAATTATCAAACTCTTTCCACAATGATTGAAGCTTAATAACAATAACTTTTTCGGAACCTTGAAATTTCTTTTTCAAAATATCCCATGCAATTTTAGCTTTAGTTGCACCCATAATTCTATGAAAGATCGATTTACTAACCCCTTGTTGGATGTATTGCAATGCTTTTGCATCCTTTTTAATTAGCTCTTTCAATTGAGCTATTGTTTTGCCTTCTTCTTCATAACCTTCATCAACTAATTCCCATAAATCTTGTGATACATAAATTGTCCTCATTTGAATGCTCCAATAATCATAGTGTTCTCCATCAAAAATTGGTATGGAATTAGGTGAAAGATTGAAGGTGGAATTTGAAGATGGTGTTGACATTTCTTTATGAGATTGAAATAGATAAAGGGGATAATTGGCTCTAGATATCAAATTTGTTGGGTGCTAAGGAAGATTATGGATTTATATAACTTGAGAAAGATATTTGATTGCTAGATAACTTAATTTTTTTTCTGATTTTTCTAACTTGTTTTTTGCTTGATCAACAACATTACAAAACACTCTATTTATAGTATAGGATTTAGCACATCTAGCAAAGCCTAGAGACTTCCACATTGGAACTTACAAGTCATAGTCTAAGCTTATCTCTAGTCTAAACTTATCTCTAGTCAAACTTCTCTAGACCCATCTATCTTGAAGACCACCACAACTCATTTACTCCCCTCTAGATTTTTCTAACACACTCATATCTAGAGAGAGAGGGAGAGAGAAAATGAGAATGTGAGGAGGAAGATGAGTTTTTAACCTTTTTTTTCCTGAACTTATCGATTCGAACAAAAAAATTAGCTAGGGCTCCAATACCCTGAAAAGAGAATCTTTGGTAATTATTACTTCATCAATCAATCAAAAAGATTACAAGCTTATCTTATAATGAGTTTTAGAGAGAGAGAGAGATTAACAGAATTAAGAATCGGGTTCTAGAGAGAGAGAGAGATTAACAGAATTAAGAATCGGGTTCTAGAGAGAGAGAGAAAGAAGTTAAGAGTTATAGCTAACTCTTATAACAGCTAATCTAACAGTTAAGTAGAAAGACACGAGTGAATCAAACGTGTGATGTGTGTGCCCTTTAGAAAACCGAACATTTTCTCTTTAGTCCATTCTTCAAATGTCCATTTTTCTTTTAAGCCCTCTTCTATCTTCAGTCTTGGACTGTCCCTTCTCTGTCTTCTCCCTTACAGTCACTAAGCCATAGTATCTGAGTAGCGCCTCTGGAGAAGGTTCACGCCCTCGGAAATCCACAAACACCTGAGGCCAATCACAATAAAAATACAAGACATAAAAAATTATTACTAGAAAAGAAATAGGTTTAAAGCTAGATCAATTTCTACTTCTAAATCTTAACTGTTTTTCCTTAAATTTGAAGTTTCTGAAAATTTCTCCACAAGAATCTCTAGAAGATGATAAGGTGAAATTGAAGATTACATGATTTTACAAAAAATCTCACCTCGAGTGGTGGTTTCCCACCTCCACGAGCAAGAATAGTGTCTCGGAATTTATGACCTAGTTCTTTCACAGCCTACCGTAGGAAATAATAGAAACGTAAGATGAGTCATTCAATAACAGTTTGAAGTTTTTTTATCAGATGTAATAGAATTAAGAATAATAATGTCAACTAAAATTTCGAAGAAATGCTTTGTTATAAAGGTGAAGGATTCGGGAGTAAGCCGCTTACCTTATCGTTGTCTAATCCAGCTTCTTCGAATGCCGAGTAAGCATCAGCTGATAATACTTCTGCCCACTGCGGAAGTTAACAGCAAGTTTAAGTGACAAATGCACGAGGAAATAAATATTCATAAGCAAACTAGAAATTGCATAGTAATCCAAAGAAAACGATCATACATGAGCCAAAACCGAGTCATGAAGAGGTTATGATATCCTCTCTTGAAGTGTCCAAGTATCAAAGTGTCCAAAACGGCAAAAATATTTTAAAAAAGTAATCATGTTAAATATGTAATAAAAGAAGAATGAGATTTGAGCAAAATACACAATAAGATGGTGTATTTTGAAATCAGATATCTTTTACAAAATCAGATCTTAAGAGAAGTCTTTCTTTTAAATTTAGACTTTATATAACTACAAACTTTTGTACTTGAGATTGAGACTTGATTTAAGATCTATTTTAGTTACCTTGTTACTATAGTAACCAGCTCCATATCCACCTGATACACACTAAACTGAATTAGAAGACCCGACGAAATCTATCACTTAATGAATGGACTCAAATGAACACAGTATACTACCGGAAAAAATGTCCCTGAAACTACAAAGGAACTTGCTTTCGGGTAGCAGTGGGATAACTCGAGTTCTTTCACACACTCTTCGATACATATCATGGATAGATTCTCCCCCTCCAGGAACATATTTCATGTGTAACTCGAAATCAATAGTTTTTTTTGAATTGGTAAGCGTGTGCCTCGAACCCTTGACCTTTAAGTTGGAAGACTTATCTCTTACCACTCGAAATCAATAGTTGCATCTCCTATCTGCAAAAGTCGATATATAATTGAAGTCTGAAGAAAATGAGTATCATATTCACTTCATAAGATAATATAATATTTGGTAGGCACTTTTATGCACCGATAACTTTCTCCCCGTCGGTGTTAATAATTTATAGGTTATAGTAAAAAGATATTATTCACCACATATAGACATTGAAGATTGGCAGAAAAAAACAGGTCTTTGCAAATTCACTATTCAAACCATTAACACCAAAGGGATGTTATTAGCAATGCGTTTCTCGGCTTGTAGTGAAATCTCGAGTCTTGACAACCATTTTTCATGTAAAACTTAATGGGAGGCCATCTAACCTCACGAAGCATATATGTGCCTGCATTGAATGTTTTCCCTGCAAGGAGTCTGTTATAATCTTCTTCGCGAAGAGTCTCTCTAGTTTTGTAGTGTTTCACAGTGCTCATTAAAGTACCCCTGTAGAATCAGTAATTTAGATGTAATGATGATGCCAGTTCACTATTTACCTAATAAGAAATATATTGGTATGTAGTAGAAGTACCTGTGGAAACACCAATTCCGCATGAACTGCGAAGGCACTTTAAGTGCATCCCTCTCTATCCCTCGACAACCAGAAACAAGACCTTCATCTTCCTTAGTTAGCATATGTTGAAGGGCGTGACCAAACTCATGAAAAACACTCTTAACCTACATATGTTTTGACAATATATGAGCAGAGAAAAGTATAAGGCCATTGCATAAAATATTGCTACACGAAATACACATGACTCCAAATATACACAATTCGAACAACGGTAGTAACTGGCAAGCCAAAATTCTAGTCCTTAGGAAACCATTAGAAAGAAGATCACAGGCTGGTCTGATTTCTTCATTGTGAAACAAGGTCATGACAAACAACAAGCTTCACATGCAGCAAAAGCCATAACAGAGCCAACAAAGAAGCATATATAGGCTGATTAATGTGTAATTGGAAATCCGAATTTAAGGTTTGATTCAGCCCCTGATTTTATGATAAGATGACAAGGTGTAAGGGAGTGCAGATATACACTGCTAGAGGGGTTTGTTGGGTGCTTTCCTTGTTCTTACAAGAAGATTAACAAGAAGATAATTGCTAAACTTAAATTGTATTGAAATAGATGCTATATTGTTGAATGTTGTTTTTGTTTTTGCTTGATATCTTCTCATTACAAAGACATCTATTTATATAGATCATAGATGATAGACATAACTATTACAATAACTCCTAGACTCTTAGACTTACAAACTCCCAACTTTTGATTTTCTAAACTCTCAAGTCTTGATTGACATAACTCTTGACTCTTGAGTAACATAACTCTTATGTAATTAAAAACATACTTAAAACATAGATAATTATTTTTCTAGAAATTACTAATTACCTTTCAACACCCCTTCATAATTTGTAATTTTTAAGAACTTCTTAAACTTCTCAAATTTCTCACTATTGATGGACTTCGTGAGAAAATCAGCTGGTTGATCATTCGTTCCAATGAACTTTAATTTTATCTCCTCTTTGTTTACCAAATCTCTAATGAAATGGTGACGCAATTCAATGTGTTTCGTTCTTGCATGAAACACTGGATTTTTTGTCATAGCAATTGCTGACATGTTATCACAATGAATTAGAGTAGGTTGTTCTTGAGTCTGAAGTAAATCAACGAGAATTCTTCTCAACCAAACTCCTTCACATGCTGCCTCAGTAGCAGCAAGATATTCAGCTTCAGCGGAAGATAATGCCACGGTCTTTTGTTTCTTTGAACTCCATGAAACAATATTTGTTCCGAGACAAAATATGTAACCTGATGTACTCTTTCGATCCTCTAAAGATCCAGCCCAATCGCTATCAGTATAGCCAACTAAATTGTTATCTTCTTCTTTCTTATACAAGATGCCTTGTTTTCTTGTACCTTGAAGATACCGTAGAACCCTTTTTGCTGCTGCATAATGAAGTATACTTGGCTCATTCATAAACCTCGATATAAGACTAACCGAGTGCATTATGTCTGGCCTTGTATTTGTGAGGTAAATCAAGGATCCAACAAGACTTCGAAATAATTTTGATTCAATTTGTTTTGCTCCATCGTTGACTTGTAATTTTTCGTTCAATGCCATAGGAGTAGACAACGGCTTGCACTTGTCCATCTGAAATTTTTTCAATAAATCATCAGTATACTTTTCTTGAGAAATAAATATCTCACCTTTTGATTGCTTCACTTGGATCCCAAGAAAATATTTCATAAGACCCAAGTCAGACATCTCATATTCTTTCATCATTTTGTTTTTGAAATCCTTCACCATATCCATGCTTGAGCCCATGTAAATTAAATCATCAACATATATGCATACAATAAGAAAATCATTTTGGCCTTCCTTCTTCACATAGAGTGATGGTTCACTTGGACTTCTTTGAAAACCATTCTTCTGAAAATAATCATCAATTTTGCTATTCCAAGCTCTTGGTGCTTGTTTAAGCCCATAAAGCGCTTTTTGAAGACGATAGACTTTGTCTTCATGTTCTTGCAATTCATAGCCTTGTGGTTGTTCCACATAGACCTCTTCTTCAAGTTCTCCATTAAGAAATGCTGATTTTACATCTAGTTGATAAACATCTAGATCAAATTGTGCTGCCAAGGCTAGAACTGTTCTTATGGTTTCCATTCTTGCAACCGGTGCAAATGTTTCATTGAAATCAATTCCGGGTTGTTGTGAGTAATCCTTTGCTACTAACCTTGCCTTATGTTTTTGGATGGAACCATCTTCATTAAATTTTGTCTTATAAACCCACTTAAGGCCAACAACTTCCTTGCCTTTTGGTAGGTCTACAAGTTCCCAAGTTTTGTTCTTTTCTATTGTAGCAATTTCGTCATCCATGGCGCTTCTCCAAACTTGTTCATTTGCTGCTTCATGAAAAGTTTGTGGCTCACTAGAGAAAAAAGCTACATCACACGACTCATATATATCATGTAATGCCCGTGTCTTTCTTGGTGGTGAATCTGGACTGCTTGGCCTTGTGGCACTTGATGAGCTTGATTGTGACTTTCTGTTTGGACTAGATGGTGGAGTTTCACCAACTTGTGGTTCTTCTCCCTCAGTTACTGAAGGCTCCAAAATTTCAAATGAATTTGGTGCTTCAGAAGAACTTCCCCAACTCCAAGCTGTCATTTCATCAAATACTACATCTCTTGAAACAATCAACTTGTTAGTGTTAGGATTAAAAAGTCGATAGCCTTTAGATTCATCACTGTAACCAGCAAAAATAAGTTTTTCACCTTTCTTGTCAAATTTTTCTCTTTCTTGAGAAGGAACCAGTGAATATGCTATGCATCCAAAAACTTTTAAATGATCAATTACCGGTTTCTTTTTGTGCCAAGCTTCAAATGGTGTCTTGTTTCGAACAACCTTTGTTGGTGAACGGTTAAGAATGTAAATTGATGTGTTGACTGCTTCAGCCCAGAATTTGTTAGGAAGATCTTTACCTTTTAACATGCTTCGAGCCATCTCAACGATTGTTCTGTTCTTTCTTTCCGCCACTCCATTTTGTTGTGGGCTTCTTCGAACGGTGAGTTGCCTTTGTATGCCATTTTCTTTGCAATAGTTCATGAATGGACTGTAAAGATATTCACCTCCTCGATCCGTTCGGAGAGACTTAATTTCATACCCACTTTGCTTTTCAACATACACTTTAAATTGAAGAAATGCTGAAAAAGCTTCAGATTTTTGGTTAAGAAAGAAAATCCACATCATTCTAGTAAAATCATCGACAAATAAGATAAAGTATCTCTTATCTCCAAGTGACGGAGTCCTTGTAGGCCCACAAATATCTGAATGTATCAATTCAAGAGGGTCTTTGGCTCTATAAGATGTTTTAGGAAATGGGAGTCTATGTATTTTCCCATATATGCATCCTTCACAAACTTGATTTGTCTTTTCAATAGACGGGAGTCCAATCACCATATTCTTTTGTTTAAGCAAATGCAATCCATTATTATTTAAATGACCATATCTCAAATGCCATAATAATGTTTTATCATCATTTTCACTTTTGAAGGCAAATGTGTCAACTTGTGACATGAAGAAAGGAAATACCTTGTTTTGGTTCATGTCAATTTCAGCCAAGGTTTTGTTATTTTGTTTGCTGAAAATTCTGCATTTTCCATCTTCAAAATATAGTGAATAACCTTTTTGCAGCAACTGTCCAACACTTAAGAGGTTTTGGGTCAAGTTAGGAACATATAAAACATCATGGATTAATTTTTGTGTACCTCCTTTTGTATCCACTGCAATGACTCCCTTACCAATTACATTTTGAAGATTGCCATCTCCAAGCTTCACTTTTGACTTGTGACTTTGATCAAGCTTCACAAAGATATCTTGATTTCCCGTCATATGATTGCTACAACCACTATCCAAGTACCAAATGTTGTTAATTACATTTTGGGTATTCATACAAGAGAAGAGTTGATGTTCCTCCTCATCTTTGATAAAGTTTGCTTCTTCCTTATCTTTAAACCAACAATTTGTATAGGAATGGTTTGCATTTTTGCATCTTTTGCATTTGAACCTGCAATCTTTAGTTTCATGATTAGATTTTTTGCAAATTCGGCAAGAGGGGTTTGAATTACCGGATTTTGATTGCCAATTTTCCTTGCTTTCTTTACCACCTCCTTTTCTACCTTGCTCGGATTTAGAAAATTTCTTGTTTGAGAAATTATATCTTGATTGGAAAGCTTGCTCCAAAGGTTGATTTGTCGATCTATTGATTCTTTGTTCATGTGCTTGAAGAGAACTCATAAGTTGATTCATGGTATATGTAGATAGATCTTTTGATTCTTCAATAGTTGCAACTACATGATCAAATTTTTGAGGAAGACTACGAAGGATTTTTTGAACAATTTTCTTGTCCTTAAGTATATCTCCACAACTTCGAATTTGATTAACAATTGTAGTCACATGAGAGGAAAATTGCTGAATATTCTCACTCTCTTTCATAGCTAAACTATCAAAGTCCTTCCACAAGGATTGAAGTTTAACTGTAATAATTTTTTCAGACCCTTGAAACTCATTTTTCAAACTTTCCCAGGCTTCTTTTGATTTTACTGCACCCATAAGTCTAGGGAAGATTGTTTTACTTACCCCTTGTTGGATGTATTGCAATGCTTTTGCATCTCTTTTCTTTGTTTGTTTTAGTTGTGTTGCATCTAGTGCTTCTTCATCATATCCATCTTCAATGAACTCCCACAAATCTTGTGAGATGAAAATTGTCTTCATTTGAATGCTCCAATAGTCATAGTGCTCACCATCAAAAACAGGAACTGAAATTGATGAGAGGTTGAAACATGAATTGTTTGTCGCCATTGGTTTAAAATGAGATAGATGGCTCTAGATACCAAATTTGTTGGGTGCTTTCCTTGTTCTTACAAGAAGATTAACAAGAAGATAATTGCTAAACTTAAATTGTATTGAAATAGATGCTATATTGTTGAATGTTGTTTTTGTTTTTGCTTGATATCTTCTCATTACAAAGACATCTATTTATATAGATCATAGATGATAGACATAACTATTACAATAACTCCTAGACTCTTAGACTTACAAACTCCCAACTTTTGATTTTCTAAACTCTCAAGTCTTGATTGACATAACTCTTGACTCTTGAGTAACATAACTCTTATGTAATTAAAAACATACTTAAAACATAGATAATTATTTTTCTAGAAATTACTAATTACCTTTCAACATGTCCTACTGTTCATTGCTAGCACAGAAGACTACAATACGGGGATATACTCTATCTCTGAAGCCGCCAACTCCCATGCTAAAGCTGGCTAGCTCAAATGAATAAAGTGTATTAAACGAGTCCTGAAAGTGTTTTCTATGAAGTGACAATTACCTCATGGAACCTCATTAGGCTTGGCTTATCCCCAACAGGCGGTGTTTGATTGCACACCATATGAGCAACAGGCAACCTACTGGGATCACCATCAAGTGCAAGAGCACGCCTACGACTAACAACCTCATCCATCCATGCCCCTTCGTGTTTTTCAGAAGGACGAGAATATGGATCAAAATAGAAATATGCAATTGGTTTACCAGCAGAATCTTTTACACTATAAAATTTGACATCTTTGTTCCACACCTGTTCAGGGGCGGCCCTGACATTTTGGTGGCCCGAAGCGAGGTCTGAAAATGTGGCCCTTTCTATCAAATTGTAAAACGTATAAATGTATTTACATGAAAACAATAAGTACCGCAAAATATTTTCATCATATTTATATAACAAAATAATTTTTTTTTGATAATTACAACACTGAAAATTTTGTTCTTCTTAAACTTTTCGATGCAAAGTCACTACTAATCATCGAATAATCAAGACTGTCAGTCATATTCTTCTCAATAGAAAATGTAGCTAACCCGTTTAACCTCT
Organism: Eschscholzia californica; assembly: GCF_041429995.1. NCBI lineage: Eukaryota > Viridiplantae > Streptophyta > Magnoliopsida > Ranunculales > Papaveraceae > Eschscholzia > Eschscholzia californica. The sequence goes on from NW_028238472.1 coordinate 48,606,206, forward strand.
CTTCTGACATAGTAGATCGAATATAAGACTTAATCAACTTCAACTTAGAAAAACTTCTTTATGAAGAGGCAACAATAACTGGTATTGTTAACATAATTCTATAAGAAACTCATGTGTTCGGTTAACAACCTTTCATATCTTTCAAAAAATCGAGCACTTCAGTTGGTCTTTTGATCTCATTTGGTAAAAGACGCTTCAACACTTTCAGTTCAGAAAATAAGTCCAGTCTGTCGATGTCATATGACTCATTATGCTTGAAAAAGGTTTCAAGGCGAACACATGAATATCTCAAATCACCATCATCTTGGGAGTTTAACTTTTTTAACTCAAACAGAAGACTAAATATTTCTTTGTATTTCTAGTTTGCTCAAATCTGCTCTTAAATGAAGAAAAAGTCTGATCTAATATGTATATGTAATAATTAACTCTAAATGCTTCTTCAGGTGACATTGATGGATCTTCACACGCATTCTCGTTAAACTGTTTCTTTCTTCGAATAATTTTTTTTTTCTGTGATGTTGTTTCAACTCTCATTTTAATGGCAATCTCTTTAGCTTCAACCATGCCTTCTTCAATCTTACTTCTCTATAATCTTCAAGATAACGAATGAGTCCATTCAATTTCTCAATGCAACATCAATATCAATATCTATATTAACGCAAACAATATATTATGCCAAATAACCATGCTCAAAAGGATTTCAAAATTTTCAAAGTTTTGTTTTAATATATTTTCGGCATCATAAACTGTTTTTGAATCATCACTTGTCTCCACCAATTCTTCTAAATCTTCTCGTAATTGTGGAGCTTGAAACCTAATGTCTTGGTGGCCCTTTTTACTTAACATTTTTTAAATGGCTTAAGCTTATCGTAATCATCACTTGTCTCCACCAGTTTTTGAAGCAACACTTTCTACTTTACTTTCCCAGAAATCAAACAAACGGTTGGGCTTACCATTCATTTAAAGATCATCAAATTTGGTGGCCCTTTTTACTTAACATTTTTTAAATGGGGCCCTTATAATTTTCTTAAAGAGTTGGACTTCTTATATATTTCTTACAGAAATTAATGTCTCGGTGGCCCCTAAAAGCCGGTGGCCCGAAGCGACGCTTTGTTTGCTTTGGCCCAGGGCCACCCCTGCACCTGTTCACAAACATAACTTATATTAGTCGAATCTGAACAATGTAATATATTATATTTAGTTATTTACAACAGCAGCAAACAAAGAAATTTGTAATGTTACTGGAGCTAGGCCATCAGCTGGATCAATATCAATTTCGAATAGCTTCTTTGCAAGGTTAAAAAGGCCTTCCATGACTTCCGGCAAGGGAAAAGGATTCTGTAAAATTCATGAAAGGAAAAGAACACATTAGCATATCTGACAAAAGTTGAGAATATACTGGGAGTAGGTTAATGGTAACAAAGAAAGTGCAATATCAATATTATGTTTTAGGTTTTCCTCGTCGAACACAGAAAATACTTTCAGCGGACTGTTGTAGTATGTTGGGCCATTCTGAGAAGAGGTATACAGGGAACTATCGTAACGAATGACACATGAATCATATTCCTAACTCCTGATTTCAGCTGTATTAGAGAACTAAAAGTCAAAGAATATAGAAGGCAAATAAGAAGTAGAGTAGCAGGCGACAGAATTCAGACAGTCATCACAAACTGGATAAAGACATGATCTTACATTGATGCTGCCATTCTTAAAATTAGAAAATCTGTGGCTCCAGAATCTCATCTCCCAAATGCTGAAATCATTAGCTTCTTCAGCACCCTGATCCCGACAGAAATTCCGAAGGTCCTCAATCTCTGAAAGGCGAAAAATATTTGTTGCTTATGTAACCTTTGTCAACGTAACCACATGCATATGCAGGTTACAATTGTAGAATTAGTGATTATGAGTTGCATGCATTTTTTTAGATGAATCTATCATCCTAGTACAAATTACTAATAGAAGCATTTTAGATGAATCTATGATTTCCATGTGTTTGTTTTTAATTGGGAGTACATCATGTCGCAATATATAGACTTGTAACTAGATAAATGCATAACTGTTGAAAAGTCTAAATAGACGAAGAGTGAGATTGAAAGTCTAAATAGATAAATGCATAACTTTTAAAACGACAAATTAGATAAAAAGAACATAAAACCTTCCAAACTCGTAGGCTGAAGGCGCATGTTACCTTGAACTGAAGCTATCGAAGCAGCAGCGTGAATCTTTTCAAGTAGTTCTTCTGCTTTATCAACAGTGGCCATTTTCGCTGTCATGAGTAACTGAAAAGAGAAAGGTTTGCTATTTAAGTTTCTAAAAATGGAGAAAAACAAATAAATGATAACCCATATGATGCAGGCGCATAACGCGTGGGCCCACGTTCACTCGTGCCCACGACCCGGTCGGCTACATTAGTGGTCCTAGTTAGTTTAGGATTAGGAAATTATCTTATTTTGGTATTTCTATTATTTAGAAGTTTCTATGTTTTAAGTATCTTTAATATTTAGGAATCCTAGTTTGAGTCTATCTAGGAAAGTCTATTATCCTATAAAAGGAGGTCTAGTCTATTTTGATATTTACATTGAAGAGAAAAACCATTGAAGTTAATCAAGTTTTAGTTTATTTATTGTTTTCTTTACAGTTCTTCGTTTATTTTATTGTTCTTATTTTAATTCTGCTGCGACTACATCACCATACCTCAGCATAGTTGTTATAACCAAAAACTTTAGATTGCTCCAACCTAAGCTTCAAAATTTGGTTAATAATCGATAGACTTCCTCACACAAGGATCGATTAGCTGCTAATGACATCACAATGGAAAAAATTTGTTTGTCCAATGTAATTACCCATGGGCCATCTTCCGCAGTAGCATTTTCATGACCCTAATATAGAAGATATATAGGTGTAAGTGTGTAACAATTACGAGAAGGTAAATACATAAAAAAAAAATTCAAAGAAAAACTGAAAATAGTAGAATTTTAACATGAACAGGTTAGAAACCTTGGATGCTGCTGTTTGTGCTGCTAGACCAAGTGCTGCAGCAGGCAGTCCTTTAATTTCCGATTTGTCTGTAATTAACCTTTCAAACTTTCTTGTGGCATAGATAACGTTCTCCTCAAACTTTTGAGATAATGTTTCCAGCTCCTAGAAACATGGCCATCAGCAAATCGGGAAATGACCAAACTGTTAGTAATAGGTTTTGAATAAAATCTATTAAGTACTAAAGAGACTTTCACAACACAATATTACTTTAGTCCCACATCTCTCAAAGAGAAAACCAAGCTTGTGTTTATAAGGATAAAGTTGGGTGTAAAGGGGTGTGACCCTTGGGGTTACAATAGTGCTCTCCGGAGGAGAGACCCATCACTTTTTAGAGGCACCCTTACCTTAGGCACACTTATATTTATACCGCCCCGGACTCGGTCTCGGTCTTGGTCTACGTCTACGTCTTGGTCTACCAGAGAAATGCCCTAATTTTTCTCTGACCTTTTCCTCCACTACTGGCTAGTTCTCAGACTTTTTCTTCAACTACTGGTTAGTGGAAAGAGTCCACCTCCTTAATTTTCTCGGGCCTATTCTTCCTCTACTGGCTACTTTTTCTCCACCGTTGGATCAAAACTACCCAAGGTCTTATGATCTGATTTCGTACTCTATAAATAGGGATAAACTCCCAGAAGTGAAACACACAGAAAAACTTATTTCGTCTTCTATCTCTCCCTCTCAGTTCTCTGTTTACTTCTCTCTGTTTCGAATTCTGTCAAGATCAGTAGATCAAAATTGAAGTTTGCTTCTTCGATTTTGATAAGGAATAGTTGAATCCTAGGGGACAACGTTCACAGATTGCAAAGCAATACCTAATTCTACGGTAGCAGGGGCGTTTAAAGTCTTCAGGAAAGCGAGTCCAACTTGTGCCTCTGTTCCACCTTTATATTACTACGGTTTATTGCAGGTTCATTCTTTCTGGTTGGTTCGATTAATACTTGATTTCAGCACTGCAAAAAGATAAGTCACTTATTTATTTGATTTACTGTTTATTGCTCATTGAAATTTTCTTTTTACAATTCGATTTTTAATACTATTTTTTTAACAATCTGAAGACTTTAAAACATTCCCTTTTCAAAATCGACCAAAACAATTTACTGTTTTACTGAAAATGGAATTTAAGATGAGCAATGAAAAACCAGAGAAATTCGATGGTCAAAATTTCAAAAGATGGCAACAAAAAATGTTATTTTTTCTAACCACTTTGAATATAAACTATGTTTTAACCGAACCAGCTACCACTGTTGTGGGGGAAAATGAACCTGGTAGATCTGGAGCAGTAGAGGCCTGGAATAAGGCTGACTATCTATGCAGAAACTATATTCTGAACTGCTTAGATAACATCTTATATGATATTTACTGCCATACTAAGACTGCCAAAGAATTATGGGACTCTCTACAAGAGAAATATATATCTGAAGATGCAGGTATTAAGAAGTTCGTAGTAAGGCGATTTCTGGATTACAAAATGGAAGATGAAAAATCTGTAGTTGCTGCAGTTATCGAAAAGCTACCACCCAGCTGGAATGAGTACAAGAAGAAACTCAGACACAAAAGGAAGGACATTGACATGCAATACTTGATTCTTCAAATCAGGGTTGAAGAAGAACATCTGAAACAGGAGAAAAATGAGGTGGCTGCTTCACTTGTATCTAAAGCTCACATCGTGGAAGAGGTAAAGAAAAAAAAGCTTACCAATTACAAACCTTCTAACCAGCGGAAGAAAGGTAATTCTAAATTCAAAAGGGCTGGTTCTAAGCCTAACCATGGTAATTCTAAACCTTGTTATGTATGTGGTAAGTCTGGTCACCTAGCCAAGGACTGCAGACACAGGAAAGCAAACCCTAACCCCCCGACCAAACATCCAAGACCCAATCTTGCTCACGTAGTCGAAACAGAGAACTTTTGTGCAATGGTAACTGAAACCAACTTAGTGACGAACACTAAAGATTGTTGGTTCGATACAGGAGCCACCAAACACATCTGTTCAGAAAGGTCACAATTTTCTTCATATAACCCAGTAAAAACAGGAGAATAACTGTAAATGGGTAACAACTCTTCGTCCACAATTGTAGGAAAAGGGAAGATTGTACTAAATATGACTTTTGGAAAAACCATGACTCTGAATGATGTGCTTCACGTTCCTGAAATTAGGAAAAACTTAATCTCTGTTTCGGTACTAAACAAGAAAGAGTTTAAGATTGTGATTGAAAGTGACGAGGTCATTCTGTCCAAAGGGGGGGTCTATGTGGGGAAAGGGTATTGTATTGAGAGCCTATTTAAGTTAAATGTTGTTTCTGATTCTGAATTAAATAAAGTATTTTCTTCTACTTACTCGATTGTGCATAATCCTAATAATAATTCAGATATTTGGCATGGTAGGCTAGGACACCTTAGTGTCTCCACTTTATAACGACTTATGAAACAAGGATACATTCCTACAACTAAACAACAAAAAGAAGACAAATGTGAAATTTGTGTAGAGACAAAACTTAAAAAGAAACCATTTAAAACCGTAGAAAGAACAACTAATGAACCGCTAGAATTAATTCACTCTGATCTAGGAGACCTAAAAGCTACTCCTTCGAGAGGAGGTAAACGCTTCTACATAACATTTATTGACGATCACTCTAGATTTTGTAACATCTACCTTCTAAATAGCAAAGATGAAGCCTTAGAAAGTTTTAGAACCTACAAACTAGAAGTAGAAAATCAACTAAATAAAAAGATAAAAATCCTTAGATCAGATAGAGGGAGAGAATACGTAGGAGATCTCTTCACTCAATTCTGTAGGAATCACGGCATAATACATCAAACAACTGCTCCTTACTCACCTCAATCCAATGGGGTAGCAGAAAGGGAAAACAGAACACTAAAAGAAATGATGAACTCTATGCTAGTAAGCTCAGAGTTACCTTTTAACTTGTGGGGAGAGGCTATTCTGTCTGCTTGTTATGTGCTTAACAGAGTACCCTCAAAAACACAAGATAAAACTCCATATGAACTATGGAAGGGTAGAAAGCCTACCTTTAAACACTTAAAAGTGTGGGGGTGTCTGGCTAAGGTTGCAATACCTTTACCTAAAAGATCTAAGATAGGACCTAAAACTATAGATTGTGTATTCATAGGGTATGCACAGAACAGTAGTGCCTATCGCTTTCTAGTGATAAATTCTTCCGTCGACAGCATAAACTCAAACACGATTCTAGAATCTAGAGATGCTGAGTTTTTTGAAAACACTTTCCCTAGAAAGAGTGAGACTCTTAAAAGGAAAGATCCTGAGTCTAGTCGACCTTCCACTAGCTCAAATACTCAACTCTCAGATGATGAACCTAGAAGGAGTAAGAGAGCTAGGACAGAACACAGTTTCGGTCCTGACTTCCTCACTTACCTGACTGAAGATGAACCCCAAACATACAGTCAGGCAATGACTTCTCCAGATGCACCATTCTGGAAAGAAGCGGTAGTAAGTGAGATGGACTCCATAATACAAAACAACACTTGGAAACTCGTTGATTTACCTCCAGGTTCTAAAACCATAGGAAGTAAATGGATCTTTAAGAGGAAACGAAAACCAGATGGCACAGTAGAAAAATACAAAGCTAGGTTAGTAGCCAAAGGGTTCAGACAAAAAAAAGAAGGACGTGACTTTTTTGACACCTATTCTACTCGGGAAATGACCAAACAACCAAAGAGAGCATTTGGTCGAGAACTATTGTACTCCACAAAATGAGAATTACCATCTACTTATTGAATATGTCTAATCTAGATTATTACAAATGGATCATAATGAATGTTTTGGAGGAGAATTACCTATGCCCGAGTTATTATTTCCATATGAAAAAAATGGTTTGGAGTAAATCAAGTACCAGTTTATACGCACAAATCTCAAAAAAAAAAAAAAAATTTATACGCACAAAAAGCACCTGCGTTATTCTGTTAAATTGCTCTCTTTTCTCATCTTCAAGAGAAACACCGTTAAGATTAGCTTCCTTTATTTGGTTTGCAAAAATATAAACACCAAAGTTTCAGGGATAAGAATTAAACATTTTAGCTACTATTTTAGCCCAAATGCTTCAACCAACATTGGCCTACACGTTTACGAAAGAGATAATGCCATAAAAATTACATAAAAGTTTCAGGGATAAGAATGAAAAACAAGAAAGAGATAATGACATAAAAATTACCTTCGACTACGCGTTTACGAGCATCACTCAATGTCTGCCAATCTGAAGATTCTCGAATTGATTTGAACGCATTATAAATAGGTTTGCTTTGTGTCAGTCTAAGAGCAAACTTAATCATCAATGGCTACAATAATAAAACATAAAGATCAACACATAAAACAACACATAAAACAGATAATTAAATTTGGAATCATCTACTAAGTCAAATCCAATTACATCGTTAAAAGAGTCATTTCTCCTAGAATAATTAAAAAAAGGTGGCGATCTGGAAAAATAAGAAAAGTATCCGGAGTGCAAAGACTTACCCAAAAATTGGTTAACTTTAATTGACTGATTTTCTTTTCAATTGTTAGAGGGAAACCATTTTGAGTGAAGTATTTTTGTTACTTCCTTTTCTATTCTCTACAACTCTACCACCATTGTTTTTCTCTCTTTTTTCTCTCCTCTCTCTTTCCTCTCTCTTTCTTTATTTAGCCGTTTTCCGGTGAAAAAATCGTCGAAAAACGACACTAGTTTGGGGTTAATCATTCATGTTGGGGAACCACTAACTCAACTAAAATGGGCATTTTGAGGTGTATAGTGTACTTGAAAGGACCCAAACTTCCTGAGTACTAGATTTATCTATCCATGTCCTTGATTTATTAAATTTCAATCTCAAAATCCTAAACTCAAGATTTCACCATTTGGGTGTGTTTTTATCAGATTGAATGTTGAATGGGACACGCCGATCAAACATTATCATTTATATTGGTGTAGCTAGTTGTATTTCTAACTTTTCAGCAACAATAATATAGTTACAACAACAAAATAAAGTAATTAGTAAGAGAGATGGTTAATACCATTTCTTCCTCTATCGGAGAAGAAGCTCCATAGTAATCCAATTTCTCTAAGAAAAAATTAATAAAAAGATTGTTTAAAGAAATTTTAATAAAAAATTTCTCTTAAGAGCACACTGACAATAAAAAACTTTGTTCAAAGAAAATGTAATAAAAAATTTATCTTAGTCCCACATTGATTTGTTCCGTAACATTTAATAAAAAAGATACTTTAATAAAAAAATAATCGTTCAATCGAATCATCAAATTCTCTTAATCGCAAATTGATTTGTTCCGTAATATTTAATAAAAAATTTGTTTAAAGAAAAATGTGTTTAAAAAAAAATTAATAAAAAATTTATTCCGTAACATTTAATAAAAAAGAAAATTACCTTGGTTCAAAGAAATCATCATAATCACACATTTTGCTGAGTCAAGGAGTTGGGTTGAGTATTGAGAGAAAATAAACTTAAACGGTTTCCAAAGAGCCTCAATTTCTAAAAACATAAATAGATTAAAAATAAATATTTAATTTAAATAGCAATAATGATTATGAAAGCCTAATCAATATACTATTTTTTCTTTTTTTGAAAGCCTAATCAATATACTAGATGAGTGCCATGAATCAACCTAAAGTTCATAATCTTATAAAAAATCCACTCTCACTCATATTTTCCTTTATAAGTAAGGAAGTTGACGTGGTCGACGAGAACAAACTGCTCTCTACTTGAAATGATAAATTTTTTTTTTACTATTATCTCTTTGAGAGAGAGGTGTTCTCTATAATCATCCTCTACTATCTAGCTCGTTATTAATAAAAAAAATTTGTTTAAACAAAATTTAATAAAAATTTCTCTTAAGAAAACATTAAATTGTTTCGTAACATTTAATAAAAAAAATTAATAAACATTTTTAAAGAAAATTTAATAAAAAAATTCTCTGATTTGTTTCGTAACATTTAATAAAAAATTTAATCGTTAAAATAGATCATCAATTTATCTTAATCGTACATTGATTTGTTCCATAACATTTAATATAAAATTAAATATAAAATTTGTTTAAATAAAAATGTGTTTAAAGAAAATTTTGTTCAAAGAAAAATTAATAAAAAAATTATTCTGTAACATTTAATAAAAAGGAAAATTACTATCGTTTAAAGAAATTATCCATTCCCTTAATCGTACATTGATTTGTTCCGTAACATTCGTGGGGTGAGAGGGATGGATTGAGTCCAGAGAGAAAATAAACTGTAACACTTTCCATAGATCCTCAAGGTCTAAAAACATAAATAAATTAAAAAGATGTCTTAGAGCTGAAAATAAACTTAATCATACAAACTTATTCAAACGCGATAAAAAAACAAGAATTTATCACGAACACAACGTGCAGATGAAGAATTGAGAACCGTTCATCATCGACTGAATTCCTTTAAATGCGATTCCAAATTCAGGAGAATCCTTAACGGATTTAAGGAGATTAATCGCCTGCCAAACTACTTTCAATCGATCATCAATCTTCTCCAATGGATCTACCAGGTCCGGCCATGTTGGTTTTACTGTCTTCTCCAATTCAATCAAATCATTCTCCTGCAAATTTCAACCAAATCATCAATCACTACATAAACCCAAACTATAAACCCTAAGAACACAAACAACAACTTTTTTTTTTTTTTTGTTGTTGAAATACAAACAACAACTTCTTGGTATTAAAATTTGAAACATTAGAACTTACAAATGCCGATTAAAACAGTAAGAATCAATCAAAAAAAAAAGAAACACAGATAAGATACTAATGAATCAGTATGAACGAAACAAGAACCCTAGAATTCGAAACTTACGAGTTCCTTCAATAATGCTTTGATTGCGGGACGAATATGTTTAGGTTGGATGAGATCGTAAGGCGGGAAAACAAAATCTTGCAAAAGAGGATTATTCTTCATTCTTCAATTCGAGCATTTCTTCTTCTTCTGACGTTGCTGGAAGAGGAAGACCTTCGACAGCCATGAATGAAGAAGAATAAGCACAGAGAAGGTTAGAGAGAGAAAGAGGAAAGAAATTCTGAATGTAGAAGAGCAGGGGTGGCCCGTGACCAAAGCCACCAAAGCAGTCGCTTTGGGGCCCAAATAATCAAGGGTCTTATGTTTCCTATTTCGTAGGTAACTTTCGAAAAATTAATTATACTTTAACCCAATTTTAAACATAATTTAAAGCGTAGCTTAGTGGTAAAGAATTTAGATCTTGGAAAAAAGGTTAAGAGTGAAGAAATTGTGAATGTAGAGAGAGAAAGAGGAAAGAAATTGTGGATGTAGAAGAGAGAGAAAGAGTGGAGTATAGAAATGTTTGTTAGTGATAATAAATGAAGACTGTTATATATAACTTTTTTTTTTTGTTGAAACTGTTATATATAACTTCTTTTATTGTTGTTGTTGTTGAAAAGACCGTTATAACTTCTTTTATTGTTAGTTGTTGAAGTGACGGTTGTAACTTCTAAGTGGTCTCAACTCAGGTAGTGGGAAATAATAAGAAAAAAAAATGACTACTTTGATCCGATTTTGGTGCGTGAGATCTAGTCGGAGGACGTTGTGGCACATCGAGACTAGAGAAATGGGTCAGAATAGTCTCAGATTGGCCTAGTCCGAGGCCATGCTTTGGGTCTCGGACTGACGAGGGACATGGCTGAGGGTTTTTCACAAAATTCAAAGTTGACTCATGTGTCATCTAGGGCTTCTTCATCCCCTATTTAGGGGTTCTTCGTCTCAACAAAACTAAAACCTTAATTGATTATGCCACTCAATATCTGCCAATCTGAAGATTCTCGAATTGACTTGAACGCATTATAAATAGGTTTGCTTTGTGCCACTCTAAGATCAAACTTAATCATCAATGGCTACAATAATAGAATATAAAGATCAGCACAAAAAGTTCTCCCTAAACTTTTTCAAACCATTCGAAGTTCTATTCATCATCGAAACAGAACGAAAATCTTTTAAAGTAAGAATATGAGTACCTGAACTTCATCAAATGCTATTCGAAGTTCAGGAGAATCCTTAACGCGTTTAAGGTGACAAACCATTCTCCAAACTATTAGTTCTCGGTCAATAATCTTCTCCAATGGATCTACCAGGTCCGGCCATGTAGGTTTTACTGCTTTTTCCAATTCAATCAAATCATTCTCCTGCAAATTTCAACCAAATCATCAATTTAGAACTTATAAACCCCAAATTATAAACCCTAAGAACACAAACGTCAACTTTTTGGTATTAAAATTTGAAACACTGGAAGTTATAAATGCCGATTAAAACAGTAAGAATCAATCAAAGAAACAACACAGATAGTATATACTAATGAATCAATATGAACGAAAAAATGAGCCCTAGAATTCGAAACTTACGAGTTCCTTCAATAATGCTCTGATTCCTGGACGTATATGTTTAGGTTCGATGACATCATAAGGCGGGAAAACAAAATCTTGCAAAAGAGGATTATTTTTCAATTCCAGCATTTCTTCTTCATCATCTTCTTGTTTTGGTGTTGTTGCTGGAGGAGGAGCTTCGGAAGCCATGAATGAAGAAGAATAAGCACAGAGAGCGGAGTAGCGAAGGTTAGTGAGAGAAAGAGAAATCGTGGGAATGTAGAGAGAGAAAGAGAAATTGTGAAACGTGAGTGGTAGATGAAAGACGGTTATAACTTCTTTTATTGTTAGTTGTTGAAAAGACGGTTATAACTTCTAACTGGTCTCAGGCTCTCAAGTCTCAACTAGTGTGAAATAATAATAAGAAAAAAAAAATGATATGAGAGAATTGTCTCACGTGGGAGACATGGGATATCTAGGTCCTCTCTAGTCATTGCTAATTTGGTTTTGAATTGGATGACCACACACTTGATAATATGAGCACGCTACCACTCACCCAAATCTTAGAAAAACGATTTAGGCGTGTAGAATTGTGAACTTAAATATAATTAGGGATGTATATTTAACATTAGGTTAATTCCATTTTGGCCTTCAATTTGGAAAACGGTTAACTTGAAGGGGTCGGGACAAGAAAATGGGTATGCCATGTCATCGCGCAAGCCCATTCTCATTGAAAACTTGAAATAATAAACTGCAACATAGGTGGAGACACTTGTTTGGAAGAGGACTAGAAATGGCCATTTCTGGACAACATCTTACAACAAGAGTCTCTTACTTGCATTGTGGATAACTAAGAGTCTCTTACTTGCATCTTGGATAACCCTTCCAAATGACAGTTTTTGAAAGGAAAAGGTCCAGGCAACTTCTATTTCTACCCCCCAAGGTCAAAACATATATTTGGCAGCCCTCTAAAATGACCTCACTTTACTATCTAACACAGGTCCGCTTGTATCATCTCTCGATCGTTTGTGCCTTTGTTGCCAAGCCCGCCATGGCAAAACGATCACCCACTTCCTATTTCAATGTCCCATCTATCAAAGTTCGTTTACGCCAATAATATCCCAATCGATCATGTCCTTCAGAATTCAACAAACTCAATTGTTTCTAGAGGGGATCTTAGTACAAGATCATTCCACCAATTTCGCCGAAAGTTGATTTACTTATTTTGGAATTTTTGGAAATATAGGAACAACATTGTCTTTAACAATTGACACATACGGATCTCATAGGTACAACAATTATTCCGAGCAAATCTTAACCAACATGGAGCCATCCATTCATCGAACACGGTTCAACCAACATTGAATATCATTCAGCGTCATAGTTGCATTTGAATACCTTCGTCCAGTAGTCAAATAAAAGTAAATAATGTAGATGTCGGATTCTCCACACAAGGATCTTTTTGCACTAGAGGCGCCAGAAATAATGTAGGAACTATCATGACCATTACAACTAAAATACTCAATGACATTTTAAGTGAAAGGGCGTAAGCGAGGCTTTCATATTAGGCATTGATCAGACATCAGATACCAATTTTTAAGAGGTCATCATAGAAGAAGACGCAAGTAATGTCGTACACGCTATCATTGGTCACATCCCTTGATACATAAGTCCATTAGCGACACCTCCATGGAAGGGTTCATAAGCGGAATCTACATGAAAGAAGTTTCAGTTTAGCACAAAAAAAAATCATGAATGAAAATTGTCAACTAGAGCTACCGAAAAAAAAAAAACTTCGTTCACAACATGCGAAGTATGACATATTTCACCTGTAAAGAATGGTTGAGAAAATAAATCATTTTCATCATGACCAAAATTTGTTGTCTTTTTCATTCTACCCAATCCTTTACGCCGTGGAACAAAAAAGCGACCTAAAACCCAAAAAAATAGAAAAAGAAAAGTAATTTTTGTAGGTTATTTATTTTGCTTTTTGGATTGGAGTGATTGACCTAAAACCCAAGCAAGAATAGTTTCGCAGAACTTATGACCCGTTTCTTTCACAGCTTGTCGTGGGAAGAAGTAGAGTCATAAGGGAATTGATTCATTAACCACTCACAATATTATTTTAGTTAATGCATAAAGAGACACAAAAGGGATCATCTTGATATTTCTCCTGACATAGGGGCCACACGGGAAGGTTGTCACACGATAGAAGGCCAATTGGAAAATAACCCATTCATGTAATAGTGTTTGCAAACTCATGGAGCTAGATTTATGTTTCACTACTCCCACCTCTGCTCATAAGCTAACTTTGAGTATCTTTAGGTTCAAATTTCCCTAACCTTTTATATATGCAAAAAAAATCTTTGCAGAATCATTATATAACAAAAGTCAAGTTGTGGGTAAAGCTGCTTCAAACGAAAGCCGCTGAAAGTTCAAATTTTGGACAACGGTCGAGCTCAGATACAAAATATGGCAGATAGGGAGGGATATTCAAGCAGTTGTTGGTAAGCCACTGTGTCTGAGTAGCGCCTCTGGAGAGGGTTCACGCCCTCGGAACTCCATAAACACCTGAAAATAATAACAATAACAATAAAGCTAGATCAACTTCTACCTCGAGTACTTCTTAACTGTTTGTCCTTAACTTTGAAGTTTCCGAAAAATTCTCGAGATTGACACAAGAATCTCTAGAAGATGATAGATGATAAGGTGAAATGAAAGATTACATGATTTTACTGAAGTCTCACCTCAAGTGGTGGTTTCCCACCTCCACGAGCAAGAATAGTGTCTCGGAATTTATGACCTAGTTCTTTCACAGCCTACCGTGGGAAATAATAGAGAATGTAAGATAAGTGATTCATTAACCGTTTGAAATATTTTTATCAGATGTTGTAAAATTAAGAATAATAATGGTGAAGGACTCAGGAGTAAGCCTTTACCTTATCGTTGTCCAATCCAGCTTCTTCGAATGCTGAGAAAGCATCAGCTGATAATACTTCTGCCCACTGCAAAAGTTAAGAGCAAGTTTAAGTGAGAATGCATGAGGGAATAAACATTCACAAGCCAAAACCTCGTAAAAGAGTGATGAAAAATTTATGATACCCTCCCCTCGTGAGTGTCCAAGTATCAAAGTGTCCAGACCGGCAAAAATGTTAAATATGTAAAATAAAAGAAGAATGAGATTTGAGCAAAATACACATAAGAGAGTTGATGCATACATTTATCTCTTTTATGAAATCAGATCTTAAGAGAAGTCTTTCTTTCCAAATTAAGATCTAACTCAGTTACCTTGTAACTGTAGTAACCGGCTCCATATCCACCTGGTACACACTAAACTGAATTAGAAGACCCGACGAAATCTATCACTTAATGAATGAACTCAAACTAACACAGTATAGTACCAGAAAAACTGTGGCGGAAACTACAAAGATGCTTGCTTTCGGGAAGCAGTGGGATAACTTGGGTTCTTTCACACACTCTTCGATCAATATCATGGATAGATTCTGTCCCACCAGGAACATATTTCATGTGTAACTCCAAGTCAATAATTGCATCTCGTATCTGCAAGAGTCAAAATATAATTGAAGAAAATGAGTATCATATTCACTTCATAAGATAATATAACATTCGGTAGGCACTTTTATGCACCGATAACTTTCTCCCCATCGGTGTTACATAATTTATAGGGTTATAGTAAAAAGATATCATTCACCACAAATAGACAGTGAAGATTTGCAAAGAAAAAAAAAAACAGGTCTTTGCAAATTCACCATTCAAACCATTAACACCAAAGGGATGTTATTAGCAATGCCTTTCTCGGGCGTGCAACGAAATCTCGAGTCTTGGCAACCACTTTTCATATAAAACTTCATGGGAGACCATCTAACCTGACGAAGGATATATATGCCTGCACAGAATGTTCTTGATGCAAGGATGCTCTTATAATCTTCTTTGGAAAGAGTCTCTCCAGTTTCATAGTGGTTCGCAATGCTCATTAAAGTACCCCTGTAGAATCAGTTCACATTATATATATATATATATATATATATATATATATATATATATATATATTGAGAAAGACATTGGTATGTGGCAGAAGTACCTATGGTAACACCAATTCTCCATGAACTGCGAAGGCAATTCAATAGCATCCCTCTCTATCTGTCGAACACCAGAAACAAGAGCTTCATCTTCCTTAGTTAGCATATGTTGAAGGGCGTGACCAAACTCATGAAAAACCGTCTTAACCTACATATATTTCGACAATTTACATGAGAAATATGGGGAGTAGGAGTGGGAACAGTCCATATTCAATTCAGATAAAGAACAGAGAAAAATATAAGACCATCACATATTGATGACTAGAATATTGCTAGACGAAATACAAATGACTCCAAAAATACCATTCCAACAAGGGTAGTAACTGGCAAGCCAAAAATATCACAGGCTGGTCTGATTTCTTCATAGTGAAACAAGGTCATGACAAACAACAAGCTTCAGATGCAGCAGAAGCCATATGGAGCCAACAAAGAAGCATAGGCTGATTAATGTGTAATGGGAAATTTGAATTTAAGGTTTGATTCAGCCCCTGATTTTCAGATAAGATGGCAAGGTGTAAAGGAGTGCAGATATACTCTATGTCTAAGGCTGCCGAACTCCCACGCTAAAGCTGGCAAGCTCAAATAACCCCCACAGTGAGTTGTAAAACATCATCTTTGGTCAAATCAAATCTCATATGTTTTATCCTTAACATATACATAAAAGAATGAATTAAGTGTATTAAAAAAGTCCTGAAAGTGTTTTCTTTGAAGTGACAATTACCTCATCGAAGGTCATTAGGCTTGGCTTGTCCCCAACTGGCGGTGTTTGATCGCAAGCTATATGAGCAACAGGCAACCTACTGGGATCACCATCACGTGCAAGAGCACGCCTACGACTAACAACCTCATCCGTCCATGCCCCTCCTCGTTTTTCAGAAGGACGAGAATATGGATCAAAATAGAAATATGCAATTGGTTTACCTGCAGAATCTTTTACGCGATAAAATTTGACATATTTGTTCCACACCTGTTAAAAAGTATAACTTACATCAATCGAATCTGAACAACGTAATATATTATGTTTAGTTATTTACCATAGTAGCAAAAAAAAAAAAGAAATTTGTAATGTTACTGGAGCTAGGCCATCAGCTGGATCAATATCAATTTCGAATAGCTTCTTTGCAAGGTTGAAAAGGCCATCCATGACTTTCGGCAATGAAAAGAAACGACTCCCGTTTTTCTGTAAAATTCATGAGAGGAAAAGAACACAGTATCTTATCCCACAAAAGTTCAGAATATACTGGGAGTAGGTAAATGGTAACAAAAAAAAAAGATGTAACATGAATATTATGTTTTAGTTTTTCCTTGTCGGACACAGAAAATACGTACTGTGCTGGTATTTTAGGGCATTTTGAATGTGTTTTCCTAAATGGTTTGATTTGAAAAGACGTATAGAGGGAACTCTTTTTACTACAATATATGTTCTATCGTAAGGAATGACTGATGACACATCGATCATAAAAGGATAAAGACAGTCATCAGAAACTGGATAAAGACACGAGTCTTGCCTTGATTGCGTCATTCTTAGACTTAAAAAGTCTTCTGCTCCAGAAAATAATATCCCAACCGCTCAAATCACTAGCTTCTTCAGCACTCTGATCCCGAGAGAAATTCCGAAGGTCCTCCATATCTGAAAGGCGAAAAACAATTGTTGCATATGTAACCTTTATTAACGTAACAGCATGCATATTAAAGTTACAATTGTAGAATTAGTGATTTTGAGTTCCATCAAAAGCTACAAATTACTAATAGACTTATAACCTAATGTAATCTACGGCTTTTGACATTTATTCTTGCAATATGATTATTCAAACTTTCAAAAGAAAAAAGTGATATTGAAAGTCTAAATAGGTAAATGCATAACTGTTGAAAAGAAAAATTAGATAAAAGAACATAAAACCTTCCAAGCTCGTAGGCTGAAGGCGCATGTGACTCATCCTCAACCTCAAATTAGGGACTAAAAGGGAAGACCATGTTACCTTGAACTCCAGCTTTCCAAGCAGCAGAGCGAAGCTTTTCAAGAAGTTCTTCTGCTTTATCAACAGTGGCCATTTTCATTGTCATGGTTAACAGAAAAGAGAAAGGTTTGCTATTTAAGTTTCTAAAAATGGAGAAAAACAAATAAATGATAAACCATACCTCAGCATAGTTGTTATAACCAAGAAGTTTAGCTTGCTCCAACCTAAGCTTCAAAATTTGGTTAATAATTGGTGTGTTGTCCAGATCTTCATCAGAGGCACGGGTTTCATAAGCTCGGAAGACTTCCTCACGCAAGGATCGATTAGCTGCACATTGCATCACAACGAAAAAACTTGGATCGTCCAATGTAATTACCCATGGGCCATCTTTCGCAGTAGCATTTTCATGACCCTAATATAGAAGAAATATAGGTGTAACAATTACGAGAAGGTAAATACATTAGAAATTCAAGAAAATCGTAGAATTTGAACATGAACAAGTTAGAAACCTTGGATGCTGCTGTTTGTGCTGCTAGACCAAGTGCTGAAGCAGGCAGTCCTTCAATCTCCGATTTGTCTGTAATTAACCTTTCAAACTTTTTTGTGGCATCCAAAACGTTCTCCTCAAACTTTTCAGATAATTTTCCCAGCTCCTAGAAACATGACATGGCAGCAGTAAATCGGGATATGACCAAATGCAACAAACAAAGAGAGCATTTGGTCGAGAATTACAATACTCGTCAAAATGAGAATTATCATCTACTTAATGAATGTTTTGGAGTAAACTAAATACCAATTTAAATGCACAAAAAGCACCTGATTTAATCTGTTAAATTGCTCTCTTTTCTCATCTTCAAGAGAAACACCGTTAAGATTAGCGTCCTTTATGTGGGCTGAAAAAATGAAATTATAAGAATAAGACATGTTAGCTACTATTGCAATCACATATATCTTACGTCAGTGATTCGTAAAGTACTTCTAAGTTCTAATTTTGGTTCTGGAGTTAATTCTAACTTTAGATTTGTCTCTGAATAAGACATGTTCGAACTCAAATTAAATCTCCTTATAACACCATGGCCTCAATTTACTCTGCTTTGAGCATCCCAAATGCTCCAGCCAACCTTGACCTAATGGCGTGACTTAAACGAATGAAACTCTTATTGACATAAAAATTACCTTCGACTACACGTTTACGAGCATCACTCAATGTCTGCCAATCTGAAGATTCTCGAATTGATTTGAACGCATTATAAATAGGTTTGCTTTGTGCCACTCTAAGATTAAACTTAACCATCAATGGCTACAATAATAGAACATAAAGATCAGCACAAAAAACAGATACAAACAATTTTTGTTAAAAAGTTCTCCCTAAATTTCTTCAAACGCGATAAAAAATCAAGAACAGATCACAAACACAATGTGCTTTTAATCAAGCCATTCTGTCTGTTCATCATCCACAGAACGAAAATCTTTTAAAGTGAGAAAATGATGAGTACCTGAACTTCTTCAAATGCTATTCGAAGTTCAGGAGAATCCTTAACGGATTTAAGGTGACAAACCATTCTCCAAACTATTAGTTCGCGGTCAATAATCTTCTCCAATGGATCTACCAGGTCCGGCCATATAGGTTTTACTGTTTTTTTCCAATTCAATCAAATCATTCTCCTGCAAATTTCAACCAAATCATCAATTTAGAACTTATAAACCCCAAACTATAAACCCTAAGAACACAATCAACAACTTTTTGGTATTAAAATTTGAAACATTAGAACTTATAAATGCCCATTAAAACATTAAGAATCAATCAAAAGAAACAATACAGATAAGATAATAATGAATCAATAATTCTATATGAAGGAAAAAAGGAACCCTAGAATTCCAAACTTACGAGTTGCTTCAGTAATGCTCTGATTCCTGGACGTATATGTTTAGGTTCAATGACATCATAAGGCGGGAAAACAAAATCTTGCAAAAGAGGATTACTTTTCAATTCCAGCATTTCTTCTTCTTCTTCTGACATTGCTGGAGGAGGAGTTTCGAAAGCCATGAATGAAGAGGGAAGAAGTACAGAGAAAAGTAGCGAAGGTTAGTGAGAGAAAGAGGAAGAAATTGTGAAATGTAGAGAGAGAAAGAGGATTGGAGTATAGAAATGTTGGTGACATATGAGGACAGTTATAACTTTTTTTTTAGTTGAAAAGACGGTTATAACTTAACAAGAAAAAAACGGGACCTTCCAAGAAAAATAGTAAAATGCCACTTGACCTGATTATTTTGGTGCCCGAGATATAGCAGGAGGATGACATGGCATGTCTTGAACGTGCCACGTAATCACTCGAGACAATATATTATGGGGTTTCGTAATAGTATTGTTGAAAACTTTGAAACAACAAACTGAAGCATAGGCGGAGACGATGTATTTAACATTATACCCATAACTTATGGATATTGGTGCACTTATTTGGAAGTTGGACGAGAGAGTACTATAAATGGCAATCCATCGACATCATGGATGCTATAATTATTCTTGGGAAATATTAATCAACGTGGAGTAATGAGTAATCTATCCATCCGCCAGGACCGTGTGGTGGGGGTGCGGGCCGTGCACCTGCACAAGGCTCCACACCACACGGCCCCCCATTTGTTGCTTTTTAAAAGGTATAGCAGTTTACGGTTAAGTAACAGCGAGTTAAAAATTCTAACATCTAAACTGTAGCAGCTCTGTTGGTATAATACTTGCATATCAACTACCTCAAGAGGTCTTGAGTTCGAAGCCATTGCCGAAAATTTGGATTCTTTTTAATAACAGAATGTTTATGTGCTTTGCTCTTTTTCTATACGAGCACAACACTTGTGTCTTTTTTTCTGTTTCTTTTTTGAGAGCACGATGCTTGTGTGGTTGTTAGTTGATTGCGCCGTACTCAATTTCAGTTTGATTTTAATACCTTTTTAGTTCGTAAGTTTTTGCACATCAAATAAGTATTAAAGACTGCAAATAAATCACTCTCCATCACTCTTTAGCGTATGTGATGGAGACCATCTTCCTATTGGGCCTCACGGCCATGGTGATAGTGGGCCTCACGGTCAAGAAGCTACATTAGCGTAGTTTCTATAATTAAGTATTTAGGGTTTCCATAGTTATGAGTCTTAGCAATCAAGGAAAGTATTATTAGTAGTTATCTTATTTCCTTATTTGAGTCTATCTAGGAAAGTACAATCTCTATATAAGAGAAGTCTAGTCTGTCTTTGTTAAGCAGATCAGAGAATATTATCAACCAAGTTTATTATTAATCAAGTTTATAGTTTATCGTTATTTAAAATCAGTTTTATTTCATTAGTTTAGTTTATTAACAATGGTGGATTCCATTACTTTTACGCTTCCGCAACAATCTACATCAGCTGGTATTCAGAGCTTTAAGAATCTGGGAACAGATAATTTTTTTTTAAATACTTCTCATCTTGAATGTTGGAATAATCTTCCGCGTTTAGGTTGGGATCCTTTAAGAGATGCACAACAACTCTATGTTGATCGAAAAGATCAAAACAAAATTAATGTCGATTCCAAAATTCCTATGTTTGATTATCAATATCATATAGATTTTTGGATTCAACAAATGGAAGATTGGTTTATAAACCAAGAGGTTCGTGATGAAGATAAGGCTTTTATTCTTGAACAACACTTGTCTACAAGAGTGTATGAAAAATACAACGAGATGCAATGGAGACTCGTTAATGAAGGAAAATCGTTCGTAGATGATTGGAATAAAGTGAAAAGTATTTTTCGATATGCTTTTCTCCCTTTACATAAATACTTATCTTTTATAGAATCTCAAATCCAATCGAACAAATTATTATCCGAAATTCCTTCGACTACCATGGTCAATATTATTGAAGGAGAGGTTTTTGATAAAAAAAATCCTAGTTTTTCAATAATGGAGGAAGAAAATTTCGATGAGCCAGATCAAGAAGAAGAAATTCAACTGACTAACACAAGCTCGAATAAGTTGTTTGATCCATATATGATTCCGGGAGACGAATTAGTTGTGTCGAATCATAAAATACTTTCTCCTCCATTGATTTCTTCATGGCTTTCAACTTCAAAGAATCATACAAACCAATCTTCATGGCCATCCATTGTTTTTCCAAGAACAAGACAGGTTGTATATGTGACCTCTTTCGTCAAACTAAAAGACGACGGGCGATGTCGCAATTTACTAGACGTATCTACGTTGGTATTGCTTTTGCGAGTATCTTGGCAATATATGTTTCACATTATAATTGGTGATATTGTCAATATTTTTCTTCTTCGGATTTTCGGCAATTTTCGTGAAAAGTGGGAACTGAGGATTGCCTTCAAACTCGTCGCCGAAGTTACCTTCAACATCGCTGATATATATCCTCATTACTTGGACGATCCGCTTTATGACAACACCAACTTGGGGGCAAGTTGTTCCGCAGCGGGGGAGTATGATGGAGACCATCTTCCTATTGGGCCTCACGGCCATGGTGATAGTGGGCCTCACGGTCAAGAAGCTACATTAGCGTAGTTTCTATAATTAAGTATTTAGGGTTTCCATAATTATGAGTCTTAGCAATCAAGGAAAGTATTATTAGTAGTTATCTTATTTCCTTATTTATGTCTATCTAGGAAAGTACAATCTCTATATAAGAGAAGTCTAGTCTGTCTTTGTTAAGCAGATCAGAGAATATTATCAACCAAGTTTATTATTAATCAAGTTTATAGTTTATCGTTATTTAAAATCAGTTTTATTTCATTAGTTTAGTTTATTAACAATGGTGGATTCCATTACTTTTACGCTTCCGCAACAATCTACATCAGCTGGTATTCAGAGCTTTAAGAATCTGGGAACAGATAATTTTTTTTTAAATACTTCTCATCTTGAATGTTGGAATAATCTTCCGCGTTTAGGTTGGGATCCTTTAAGAGATGCACAACAACTCTATGTTGATCGAAAAGATCAAAACAAAATTAATGTCGATTCCAAAATTCCTATGTTTGATTATCAATATCATATAGATTTTTGGATTCAACAAATGGAAGATTGGTTTATAAACCAAGAGGTTCGTGATGAAGATAAGGCTTTTATTCTTGAACAACACTTGTCTACAAGAGTGTATGAAAAATACAACGAGATGCAATGGAGACTCGTTAATGAAGGAAAATCGTTCGTAGATGATTGGAATAAAGTGAAAAGTATTTTTCGATATGCTTTTCTCCCTTTACATGAATACTTATCTTTTATAGAATCTCAAATCCAATCGAACAAATTATTATCCGAAATTCCTTCGACTACCATGGTCAATATTATTGAAGGAGAGGTTTTTGATAAAAAAAATCCTAGTTTTTCAATAATGGAGGAAGAAAATTTCGATGAGCCAGATCAAGAAGAAGAAATTCAACTGACTAACACAAGCTCGAATAAGTTGTTTGATCCATATATGATTCCGGGAGACGAATTAGTTGTGTCGAATCATAAAATACTTTCTCCTCCATTGATTTCTTCATGGCTTTCAACTTCAAAGAATCATACAAACCAATCTTCATGGCCATCCATTGTTTTTCCAAGAACAAGACAGGTTGTATATGTGACCTCTTTCGTCAAACTAAAAGACGACGGGCGATGTCGCAATTTACTAGACGTATCTACGTTGGTATTGCTTTTGCGAGTATCTTGGCAATATATGTTTCACATTATAATTGGTGATATTGTCAATATTTTTCTTCTTCGGATTTTCGGCAATTTTCGTGAAAAGTGGGAACTGAGGATTGCCTTCAAACTCGTCGCCGAAGTTACCTTCAACATCGCTGATATATATCCTCATTACTTGGACGATCCGCTTTATGACAACACCAACTTGGGGGCAAGTTGTTCCGCAGCGGGGGAGTATGATGGAGACCATCTTCCTATTGGGCCTCACGGCCATGGTGATAGTGGGCCTCACGGTCAAGAAGCTACATTAGCGTAGTTTCTATAATTAAGTATTTAGGGTTTCCATAATTATGAGTCTTAGCAATCAAGGAAAGTATTATTAGTAGTTATCTTATTTCCTTATTTGAGTCTATCTAGGAAAGTACAATCTCTATATAAGAGAAGTCTAGTCTGTCTTTGTTAAGCAGATCAGAGAATATTATCAACCAAGTTTATTATTAATCAAGTTTATAGTTTATCGTTATTTAAAATCAGTTTTATTTCATTAGTTTAGTTTATTAACAATGGTGGATTCCATTACTTTTACGCTTCCGCAACAATCTACATCAGTATGTCTCTCCAGAATTTTTCTTTCTCTTGGTCATAGACCTCTCCGCTCTTTCAAGTTTATTCTAGGTCAAAATATAATGGACAATCATACATTGAGAAGATGATAGTTCAATATTTCTCGTATCTTATCAAACACTAACATTTGATTATCTCAAAAAGATGTATTTTGTTATCATGGGAAAAACAAACAAGCTTAAGTGTTAATTCCTTATTCTCGTAGTTTAATGTTTATGTCGTAAACTTAAAAATAATGTTTTATGAAAAAAAAAATAAAAAAAGACTCGTTAAAATAGAGAAGTTTTACACGAGGAGTGTTGCGTCAATCATATATTAACATCATACATTGAGTTTGGACTCGTCAAAACAAAAAATTGAGGTAAAATAAAATTTCAATTCTCGTGTTTTTCATATAAAGGGGCCCGTTTCAAATTTGGCATCGGGCCCCTAAATTGTCAGGCACGGCCCTGCCATCCGCAACCATTCAACCAACATTAAATATCATTCAACATTCGCATTGCAGTTGGATAATCTCATCGAGTAATTTAATGTAAGTAATGGAGATGACAAGTTATCTACATATCTTATTGCAAATGGATCGTCAAAAATAATGACGGAACATGGTCATTACATCTAAAAAACGAAATTTCGAGTGAAATGGGCGCAAGCCAAACTTTCTTATTAGGCAAGGTTCTGGCCATCAGATATTGATTACAAGAGGTCATCGTAGAAAGAAAAAAAAAACGCAAACAACAATGTACGCTCTGTCATTGGCCCTGCATCGGACATAAGTCAAGTTAGCAACCTTATTAAATAGAAAGGCAATTATTTAAAGTTGATATTGTTTAGTCATTGCTATCTTGAATGTAATATTGCACCCCTTTTGTTGGCTACATAAGCTGTTAAACGATTTCTTATATGTTTTTGGGATACTCGATGTATTTCGGATCACCTTGTAAGTTGTAACCAGTCTTATTAGTGAGTGAGACTCTTTAGTGAAGTAATATCTTCCTTTTCTTTTTTTTTGTCGAACTAAGTAATATCTTCCTTGGAAAAAGCAAAGTAATTGCACCACAATCTTATATATTCTATGGCAAAAAATTGTTGAGCACCATTGGAAACTGTCAACCACGAGTCGAAAAGTGACGTGGCTAGTCCCAGTAGATCAGACCCTATGGAGAGAAAAAAACGGTATGATCAATTGGGACTTGCCACTTTACCTTTCGACCTGCGATTGTTTCTATTTTCGAGTCATTTAGAACGATTGCTCGTTGGCGTTCCATGATACCTATCCTTCTTCCTAATTACTTTTTTTTTGGCTTGTTGAGACAATGAGACTCACTCCTCTCTACATTCCAAAATTATACACCTTCGAGTCTCTCGTCATGCTACTACTACCCGGAACGGCTTTGGCGCCTGAAAACCACCAGCGAGGATTATTGTAAGATCCATTACCGACTCTCTACGTGTCCAGAGATAAAACCTTATTGATTATGTTCTTTCTAGTTCGAGAAGTACTGAATCAAATTCTTTTCACATCATAACAGAAGATCTTTCAAAGTCCTTTCTCTTCCGAGTTTTAGCCATCAGCACTTTCTCTCTCTAGATTTTCTTTCTCTTTTCTTTCGCCAGAGCTATTATCACTTTCTCGCTCTAAAATTCCCCTTGTAACAATGGCGAAACTCTTAATTTCATTTCTTCTTTCATGGCTATCCTTATTATTCATTCTCACTCTCTCTCTTTCATTCGATATCCCTTCCGCTCAAGAACAAGGTAATTAATTCTAACTTCTTTGAAAACCCTAACTTCAAAATATGTTTTTTTTTTCTTGATCTTGATTTTTTGTTTATTGAAACCCTAATTTCAGGTTCACCATACATACAATTCATCTTCAATTCAACAGAATTTCCATCTGAAGATGATTATGATTATATAATTGTTGGAGGAGGAACATCTGGTTGTCCATTAGCAGCAACATTATCCCAAAATTACAAAGTTTTACTTCTTGAAAGGGGTGGTCATAACGATGAATACCCTAATTTGATGAATCAAGAAGGATTCTTATCAACAATTACCCAAGTTGATTCATTTAATTCTCCTGCTGAAGCTTTTACATCTGAAGATGGTGTTCCAAATGCAAGAGGAAGAGTTCTTGGTGGAAGTAGTGCCATTAATGCTGGATTTTATAGCAGAGCTGATCCTGATTTTTATCAAATTTCTGGGTTTAATTGGGATTTAGATTTAGTTAATCAATCTTATGAATGGGTTGAAAAATCTATCGTTTTTAGACCTGAATTAAGAAATTGGCAGTCGGCGATTCGTGATGGATTATTAGAAGCTAATGTTACTCCTTATAATGGGTTTAATCTTGATCATGTTTATGGAACTAAAATTGGGGGAACTCTTTTTGATGGATCTGGTAGAAGACATAGTGCTGCTGATTTGCTTACTCGAGCAAAATTTTCTAATATTAGGGTTTCTCTTCACGCTAGTGTTGAACGTATTCTTTTCAATATCTTCTCTTCTGGTACGTCTTCTTTCTTCAATTCTTTAATTTGATAGTTGCCGGAATCTGATCCACCGGCCAGATTTTACCCCCAATCTGACGCACAGTCATAATTCAGTTCAAATTCGAGTTCAGAATTGAACTCTCAATTGCATTTGAGTTCGTCGATTTACTTGTTTTTTTTTTTTTCCAGTTCTTAATTTTGACTGTTGCCGGAATCTGACCCACCGGCGAAATTTTTGCCCGCCAATCTGACACACAGTTATAGTTCAGTTCAAATTCGTGTTCAGAATTGAACTCTCACCTAGTCTGTTGACCCACGTCTTAATGTGGGTGAAAGTCACATACCATTACTGTCTACTTTTTCTAGGACTTAAATATCTTCGATTTATAGAAACATGGGTTATGTTCACCCACGTCAAAGTAAGAATTAACCGCTAAATTAACTAACCAATCCGTTTTTTCTGTTATGACGGTTGGAATATAACAGAACCAATAGCCGGAAGATCAAAACAAGCAGCAATCGGGGTCGTTTATCGTGATCAAATCGGACGGCATCACCACGCAATGTTACGTGGCAAAGGAGAAGTGATAATATGCGCTGGGGCTATAGGAACTCCACAACTCCTCCTCTTAAATGGCATCGGATCACGACCATATCTCTCATCGTGGGGTATCCCAGTGGCCCACCATCTCCCTTTCGTGGGCCACTTCATGTATGATAACCCACGGAATGGTATTTCTTTCATACCCCCAGTTCCACTCGATCAGTCCCTTATACAAGTAGTTGGAATAACAGAAAGTGGGTCCTATATAGAAGCAGCATCAAATATAATTCCATTTGTGTCCCCACCTCGTTCAGCTTTCTTTCACAGTTCATCTTCTCCGTTATATTTAACGGTAGCAACCTTAATGGAGAAAATAGCTGGTCCGCTTTCGGTCGGTTCGTTGAGGTTAGCTTCTACTGACGTACGGGTTCAGCCGGTGGTCCGGTTCAATTATTTTTCGAACCCGGTTGATTTGGGTAGGTGTGTTGAAGGGATGAGGAAAATTGGTGAAGTTTTGAGAGGAAGGTCAATGGAGGAGTTTAAAACTAGGGAGGGTTTTGGGAGGAGGGAGTTTAGGTATGTCGGACCGGGATTACCGGTGAACCAGTCAGATGATAGATTAATGGAGGATTTTTGTAGGAGTACTGTTAGTACTATATGGCATTATCATGGAGGTTGTGTGGTTGGGAAAGTGGTGGATAGTGAGCATCGTGTGATTGGTGTTGATGGGCTTAGGGTTGTCGACGGGTCTACCTTTTCTATTTCTCCTGGGACCAATCCTCAAGCTACCTTGATGATGATGGGCAGGTTAGTTCTCAATCCGACTCGTTTGAATTTGAATCGTTTGAGTTTGACTTACGTTTGTCATATTTATTCTATGTTTGACTCCATTTAAACCAAAATTAGTCTGAATTAGTCATTTAGACGAGTCCGATGCTTGAGTCGGACAAAAAGCTAATATTTTGAACTCAACCCGAGTTTTAGACGATTCATAAGATAATCTATATCTTCAAAGATGTAGTTGATTTGAAGAGAAAACATTGATAACAAAATGTGCTAACTTTGATGTTTTTTTTTTTTTTTTGAATGTGGGCATGAAGGTATGTGGGAATGAAGATGATTGAAGAAAGAGAGCAAAGTGATGATGAATGGCTGGATATGAACAAATTAAGCTAATTTTGACTTGGATCTTCTTCATTTGACAATTACTATATGTTTTTTTTTTGTCTTTGTGTTGCTTTCAATCTAATTGTAATTACTTTAGAGGTGGGTAAATGAAGAGGCTTGTTGTGAATATAGCTAGGGTATAACCTTGTTGATTTCTACTCTGATGAAATTAAGAATTTGCATACCTTCTAAATTTCTAATGTGTGTTCCTACTCCTAACCAAGTTTTGTTTAGTGGTAAGTAATTTTTGTTAGTGTCATTTACTCGTGCCATTATTAGCAAAATCTTACTATCATATATTGAAAGTACTTGTTACCTGGTCAATCTCTTTCAAACATGAAAGAAAAGTCTAATCTTAGATGGTAA
The DNA here is from genome assembly GCF_041429995.1 of Eschscholzia californica. Taxonomy (NCBI): domain Eukaryota; kingdom Viridiplantae; phylum Streptophyta; class Magnoliopsida; order Ranunculales; family Papaveraceae; genus Eschscholzia; species Eschscholzia californica. The sequence goes on from NW_028238472.1 coordinate 48,634,518, forward strand.
GAAAAATCGAAGAATTTCAAATGTATATTTTATCTAACTTCTAAAAAAGTGAAATGGAGCGACATTGTGAAAATAATCCCACGTGGGAAAAAGACTATCTAGCAATCAAGAATATAATGTCTATGTCCTCTCCACTTATTGTCAATTGATTTTTAGTTGGAACACTACAAACTTAACAGACATGATAGAAGCTGGTGGTGATAATGTTAAAGAAAAATTTTACATCTTGAGTTTTTAATTTCTAGAAATAAAATGTATCATCTCCGTCGCATTCGTGATTCGTAGGCCTGAGTTGTCAGGCAGTATATCACTAATTATTTTAAAACTCGTTTTTTTTTCGAAAATATTTTATTCTGAAACTCAGTATAGTCAAACCTTTTACCTCAAACAAAGGAAGGAGGGAAGAAGAAGAGAAAGATTCCCCATCCATTTTCAACTCTTTTCTTCTTAAATTCAAGCTATTCATCAAATTTATATATGTCTCTTAGTCTCTCTACATATATACAGTTAGAATGGGAAACATGTTTGCTCAAATGTTGCCTTCTCTTTTCGGTAAAACCCCGGTTCAGGTCCTTGTTCTTGGTCTTGGCTATGCTGGAAAAACTATTGTTCTTGGTAAATATCCCTCTCTCTCTATCTCTCAGTTGTTGTTCTGTTTTCCATTTTGTTATGAAATGTTTAACACTTAATTGTATTTCAGATCGATTTCAAAAAGGAGAAGTCGTCGATACAATTGCAAGTATGACCTCTCTCTCTCTCTCTGTACTTGTTGATGAACTAACTAATTGTATGTCAAAATTGTGGAACTGCAGCAGTTGGATTAAATTATGTACAAGTGAAGTATAACAACATCAATTTTGAATTTGGGGAGCAAGGTATAATGTGGGATCTTATTTGCAATTAATTACTAGGTTTTATATGAAGACTAAATGGTATTTTAAATTTAGTCCCCTCTTTTAACAATTCTAGACAAGTATACCCCCTACTAATTCAGATCATTAATCTTCTTTATTAAGATGAAAAAACTACTTAGATAAATTTGTCGAAAAACAAATAGTCTGAAATATGTTATTATGATTTGTTGAAACAGGTGGTCAAATCAGTATCAGGTTAGTCTTTCGTAGGTCCTTTTTTTATATTTCCCAATTGCAGATTTACAAATGAGCTATTCAATTTTTCATTTCTCTAATTTCGTCTCATACAGACCGTTGTTGAGACACTATTGTTCTGATGCTCCAGTTATAATCTTTGTAATTGATTCAAATGATACCAAAAGGTTGTCAGATGCGAAAAATGATATTCATGCGATCATTGATGTATGTCTCTTCTTCCTTTCTGTTATTTTTTTCATCATTATATTTTTTCATCATTTCGTTCTTTTAAGGCTAAACCTTATAATTTTAAGTTCTAATGAACAAATACTCTTAATTGAACCTTTTAACAGGATTCCGGGTTAAAAGATGTATTACTCCTTGTGTTTGCTAACAAACAGGTATATCTCTCGTATCTCTCAAAATGTGATTTCAAAGCTAGGTCGAAACGTGATAAGCCCAGTAGTCACACGTGATGAACCAGAAGATGCTATATGTGAGAAAACATGTGAGAATAATATCAAGTTAAGAAAAAAAAAGGTCTCGTGACTAAGTAAATAATATCTTGGGTCTCTCAATCATTATCGATTATTTTGAGTCCCATATCCACAAACTTATCGATTCAAACTTTTCAAATGACTATCTCAAGATTCCCATTTCATACTCAAGTTCTCAAATTTCTCATGACGATTTTCTATATTTTTCTTTTAATTTGATTCTCAATTTTCTCATGGTTTACTTAGGATCTCCCTGGTGCACTTGATGATACTGAGTTGACAGAGACCTTACAGTTGCACAAGCTTAAAAATGCTGAATGGGCAATTTTTAAGACCTGTGCTATAAAAGGTGAAGGCATCTTTGAAGGTTTAGATTGGTAAGCTCAGCTAACTTTTGTTGTTAAACTTGAAAAAGAAAATCATCCAGTGCTACAAAATTTCTTGTATCGAGACATCCCCCGAGTACGAAAACACTAATATTTAAGAAAGTTGGAGGAAATGATCTCATTGTTTTTCCGTATATAGTTAGGTTCGAACTTTGGTCTCCCCAATAGAAAGATATATACTACGAAAATGATTTTTTTTTATATTTTTCCTGATTAGGTACCACCAAATGGCCAAGCCAGGGCTTTATTCTTGAACGGCTGAACCCCATGGTTAAGTTCTCAAAAGTCCACTCGAAAGTCGAACCACATAACATTCCGAGTTACTTGAGTTGCCTATGAATCCGGTGTCTAGGCACTCGTCTGAGAAAATTTAGGACCCAACAAAGTGTGGTCTCTCTACATGTTTATACTAATTTCCTTCAATTTTTAGGGTTGGCATATGTTAATCTCTCTGAAAAAACTCATCATGTTTATGTAAGACGAATATGATACTATCCTGCAGTTTTTTGTTTTAAGTTTGATGATATGAAGTGGTTTAATATATAAATGCAGGTTATGCCATAAACTCCAGTCAAGAGGTCGCGTCTAACTAGACAAGAACAATACCAAATTGGTCTGCATATATAGATGATGAACAATTGATTGAATTTTATTTCTTTCCTTATTAGCTTTTGGATTTTGGTGGTTCTCACTCCAAAATAAAAATGCTTAAACACAATGTCATTTGTTTATGTATATCACAACTTTTTCTGCCAAACCTTAATTTATGTTTTCATTCCTCTCGGTGTTGTATTTTTGTTCAGCTTATATACTCTTAGTTCGTAATTGTCCAACTCAAAATCAATTGACAATGAGTGACAAGATCTAGACATGGTATTTTTATTTCAATTGATAGACATGGTGTTGTTAGTTACTAAATCACCATTTTCTCATTTCAGACTATTCTCGCACAAGAGGGTAAGTAGATGTTGATTCTTTTAAACATACTTAGGTAATGATAATTTTCTTTTTATAATCAGATATAAAATCTAACTCAAGGACTAAATTGACTTGCGTCGTATTTCAGAATGTTTGTTATATTAGTCTGACTTGTGATGTCTGACTCCCATGAACGTCTGATTTGACTGATTTTATGTCGATCTAAGTCAGACAGTTGAGATTCAGACGGTTCAAACGAGTCAGACTCGGACAACGAGAAATAAGATCATGTGGCCAGTCCATGTCCATTTTACAATATACAGAAATACAAAGGTGATAGATACTACATTTAGTTGTTAGTTGCCTACCTGGTCCCAGGTCATATGAATGAGCCAGAGATGGCAAGGAGTCCGAGAACTTCCTTCTGACTTGAAGTATTGTACGAGTCTCACTAATCAACTATTTCCAGCATAAATAAAATAGTAATTACAGCTGTGTCAGATATTGATCTGGCAATTCAGACTTGAAGTAAGTCTGACTAAAGTGGGTCAAAACCTAATTCAGACGTTTTAAACTCGACGGCACACTTGTCAGGACTAGACTCAAAAATATCTCATCATATTATTGCAGAAGAAAATATACCATATTTTCGTTACAGCTTTTGTTTAAGTCGGATACCAAATGGTCTCTATAATATGAATGTAGGTGTACGTGCTTGTCTCTTCTTCCGATTCATGATCTGAATATAGTGTCTATTCTTACTCTAAAATAAAGATGCCTCTCTATGTTCAATCTAGAATTTGCGCTTATGTCAAGTGCAAAATGCGATTTTCAGAAATCAGGTTTCTGTGATTTCTGTGATTTCTGTATTTCCGCTCTCAAAAGGTAAGGGTTATGGAAAATTTCGAGTTCTTATGTTTTATGGTATCACTACCAAGTACCAACACCAGCACCGCGCCACAAACACAATCGCCACCACCGCGGCATAAACACAATCACCACCACCGCCAGCGCACCACTAGTCAAACCACGATCGTGACAACGGCGACCCCACACCGTACCACCTTGAACACTATAAGTATCATAAGAAAAATCAAATGACAATACAAAATTTGTAAGCCCATGAATGTCATAGGGTAATTATTAGATTTTTGCAGGTGATAAATAAGACAAGCACGAATCACCCAAATCGCTGAGGGAGAAGAAGAGTGTATAGAGTGGTCTGACTATAATGAAGATGTTATACGATTCAAGTCGAAGAAAATATCGTCTAATTATATGACTTCTTTTTTTAGAAATCGACTACGATCTACGTTAGTCGTTACAAGACATTGATACATCATGAATATGTGATGAGCATGATAACCGTCTAATTTAAACCATGATGAAATAGACCTAAAGCCCGACAACTTGAAGGAGGCCTAAAATCCTAATTATATGACTTAACTAGCAGGAAAACACTATTTTGTCGCACTTAATATAAGAACTTTAGAATTTAAAAGAGTTAATGTTATCATATTTTCGCAAAGCCGTCTTAGCTCAGCTGGTAGAGCGCACGGCTTTTAACCGTGTGGTCGTGGGTTCGATTCCCACAGACGGCGACTTTTGAATTTTTTGCTCATTTCTCTCAAACTGTTACTAGTTAAATTACAATCCTATGAAATCATTATTGTTTAACTACACTACTTCTCAATGTGTTTTTGTTTTCGACACGGTGGATTGAGAATTTGAAAATAAGGTCCGTGGAATATGATATCCGACATTAACAAACTTTATAGCTATTGGAATGGTATTCAACGACACTACAATACTGATATGCAGTAAGTCCTAAATAATTTTCTCCATAAAAATTGTGCTTTTGATTATTTCTTAACGAGACTACTAATATTAACACTTCCATTCATGTAGTTGTTTGGGTGTGAGTTTAAAGCTAAGAAGAAGATTAGACTCACCTAGAAAACAAATTCCTTTACCCACTAAGATTATTAGCAATTGGCTCCATTGAAAGAAATAAAATGTTGATTAAGTTAACAAGCTAGATTGAATTATTACTTCCAACTTGTTAATTTGTAATCAACTATCTCAAAGTGCAATACAATTGTTCAACACTCAAACTCTCTTATTGGTCACAAGACTATTTATAAACTATATTGGACAAGAAAAAAGCAAATCTACCAATTAAATACAATATGTAAGTAAGATCTTGGGTTTGTTATTTGTGGTAAATATTTCATGAGTGGTTGTTTTCAATCCTCTTCTTATGTGGAAACACTAATGGGAATGTTTTAATAATTTAAGATGAACCAGTAATGGAGCATGTTTTGATATAGACAATATAGTGATAATTATCTAGCTTGGGTCATTGTCAAACAAATTTATGATGATGTCTTATCATCACTATCTTCCAAGGTTATAAAGTTGGGGAAAATAATTGATATATTTCATCATGGGGAGCTTGAAACCCTTTTATACTTCAGTCGATTCTCAACAAATCCCATTAGCATTCTTTATGAATGGTTTTCACAATTAAAAAAAGTGATATGAAGTGTTGTTGACATGTATACATCTAGGGTTTGTGTTGGTTTCATCATCTCCTATACAAAAAGAAAAAGATTGGTTTCAATATTTTCACTTGTTGATGAGTCGTGACCAAGTGATTTTGAATCGATCTCTCTTGCTCGATGTGAACAACTACTAGTGGACAACAGTCTGTTGTCGACTATTTGAATTAAGCCGAAGTCAAATAAATTAATAATGAGTAGACTAAATCACCAACTTAAACTAAGCCAATCAAACCATCAACCGACTCAATTTGGTTTGATGCGGTTTGGTTTGATTACTTCAGTTGATGAATCCAACCAAGTTCAATCAACCGTGTCAAAGAGAAGAACAATGGAAAAACGGGAGATTTGCTGTTTGGACCCCCTTTCTTATAATTCACTTGCTGTTTGGACTCCCTTTTTCCAGAGTTGCATTTTGGACTCCCTTTTCTAAAAAAATGTTAAATATAACAATCCCAAAATATTTTAGACTGTTATACCCTTCTCTCTTTTTCTCTCTCTAGAATTACCCATGGCATTATTAGCATCCTTTAACATGTCCTCTTCATTTTGGGTTACCTACTTACCTTATTACTGTTTTTCTCTTTACAACTTCATCATCTTCATCCATGGATTATTTTGTTACCCGATTAGGAGGAAGAGGAACAAAGGGTGTAAGAAGAGGAACAAAAGTTGGAGGGAGAATGAAAATCATCACCCAATCTAACAACAGTTGTCCACTAGTTGGGCTCCCCAAATCAAAATTCTATCTCATGAATCAAATAGTGATTTTCTTCAATTAACCAGCAAACTAATGATTACAAAGAACATGTCTTTTTGGAAGCTTCCAGCCCATCAACAACGTCCTGTTGCTTCTGCCCAAAATGTGGCAAGCTTTAATCATCATACTAATTTAAATCTTATTTATAGTGGCTAGTTACTGCCCTAAATCATGGGTTACTTTCAGGTTCTATTAATGCATTAATGAAAGGAAGTTCAAACCTAGTTTACTTTCATTACCTCAATTGAGGTTAAAAGGATGTGATGGGATTTCGGCTGGTTACCTATGATTTTAGGGATTCATTCTTCTCCAATGAGTCCTATGCAAACATATCTTGATTTTACTTAGATGGAGGAAGAAGATGAATTAAATTGAAGAAGAAGAAGATGAGTCAAAACTACTTGAATTAAATAAATTAGGGAGTCTAAACTGCAATATCGATTATGTAAGGGTAAAGTGGGATATTTTTAAAGTATAACTTTAAAAACGGAATATTTTTGGAAGATTCCGTCAAAAGGGAGTTCAAAATGCAACTCTGGAAAAAGGGAGTCCAAACAGCAAGTGAATTATAAGAAAGGGGGTCCAAACAGCAAATCTCCCATAGAAAAACTATTTAGGTTTTACTACAAATATATACATACATAATAACAAGTCCCTTTTCAAAAACCCAAATTGAAACCAAACTCTGTTTGGGTTGATCGATTTTAAACCGAACAAACATTATCCGCTTCAGCAATTGTCTCGGTTGTGATGGATCTGACCAACTCTCTTGTTTTGTTCTCACTCACCAGAACAATTAAAATTACCAAAATATATCTATAAATTAAACGCCCCCAATAATAATATTACTGCAACGCTGGCCATATGGATCGAAAACTTCATATATAAATGAGGCGGTTGTGGTAATAACTTGGCACGCCTTTACAACTTCCCATCAAATTATTTTTCTTCTGTTAAAAAGCTGAGAAAACCCTAGTACAAATATCAGTGTCCGGACAATATTGACATCATCTAGTATATGAGATACAATCATATAAGTGTAAAAGGAAAGGTCCAATAAGCAGTTGGCACTGGTACACTATACAATTTTGGGACCCATGATGTTTTCTTACCAAATATTCTAGGTCTAGTCATGTCTCCAATATCTATTATGTATAAACAAGAATATCAAATTGGGCCCCATGCCGATCCAAAAAGAGATTTCATGATCCGAGTGTTGGATCTACAAGGATTTTGGTATAGGGAGAGCATTTTTTAGAAAATGCAGTGCATTAGATAGGGAGAGCACTCTTTTTAGAATAGGGAGGGATAAACATTTTTTTTTTAATATTCCAAATTTATACTTTGGTCCCTCCCATCAAACTATTTTGGACCATAAGAGAGAGAAGAGAGTATCCTCCTGTTCGACTAAAAGCCTTCGAGAGAGAAGAGAGAATCATGTTCGACCTAAACCCTAGATGACTAACACAACACTCATCTCCATAGAGAGTTTGTAATTCTTGTTATTGCTTGATTTCTCCATAGATTTTTAGGGTCTTAACACTGATTAAAGTAACTTTTGAAGATTTCAAGTATCAATATCGCAATGAAGAATACAAACAAGGATGTAACTCAAAAAATATATAAGCGACATTCACATAAAAGAAATTTCGCTTAGCATAAATAAAATTCATGGATACCAACTAAAAATTTTAAAAAAATTCGGTCAGGGCGGTTGAAAAAACAGACTAATTTCAGCCATCTCAGCCGAAATTTATTACTATTTTCAGCGGGACCGACCGAAATTTGTCATCTTTTTCAATCGACCCAACCGAAATTTGTCATCTTTTTCAACCGTTAAGACCGAAATTTGTTGTCTTTTTCAGCCGATCCTACCGAAATTTGTTGTCTTTTTTCAAACGATCCAACCGAAAATTCTTTACGAAAAAAACGACCTAAAACCCTAAAACGTTTGTTCAACCATAGAGGAAGACAAGAAAATGATATTTCTTTACCCGAGACATATTATCTTCATTATAAATGTCTTTGTTTAAGTCGGTAACTTCGTATAAGTCGATGTCCTTGTTTAAGTCGATGTCTACGTTTAAGTGAAAAGAATCTTCTTTCTTGATGTAAGTTGCCTCCTTCATTAACGGTGGTTCCTCATCCATGAGATCTTGAGGAATCATTAAAAGCTCGAAACTAAGACTACAGTGATGGTAAACTTTGCAAGTTTTTAATACTAATGGTGATGTTGATAGTAGTGACGATATTAGGGTTTTGATTGTTTATGTGAGAGAAACTACAAGTGAATAAAATATTAGATTTATTATTAATTTTTATCTAAGTCCTTCTATTTTGGCACTATTTATTAAATGATCCTTATAACGCCCTCCCTAAACTGATTTAGTAAAGGAAGAGCAAATACATAAATTGACCTTTCTAATGCACTGCCTTTACTAAATAGTGCTCTTCCTATACCAAAAGCCATCTACAAACATCAATTAGTTAGAGAGTTTGTCAAGTTGTACAATAAGAATGTTACTTCTTCAATGTTGGTTTCAGATAGAATTGACATACATTATTGTAAATGGAAGTATTTATATTCATGTATTTTTCATATAAAAAATGATGGTACGTTCGGTTAAGTACTCCGGCCGGGATATTAATCAGGCATACTATCACGCCTGTCTCCGTATAAGACATGCTTTTGTACCAATTGTATTAGCCCAATGATTTGTGAAGATAATTATTCACACGAGAAAGTCATTGTATGTTGCAAAGATGTCGTCAGTGTCTATCAAAGTAGTGCAAATTGACCGAAACATCCGAGTGAGAAGATATCTTAATTGTGGTTAAAAATGAAAACTCTTAACTAGTGAGGTTAGTGAAAACGTAAATCTTAAGAAAACTTATGTTTGCAACATGCTTGCAAACTCAAAACTTTATAGGCCACAATGGAACAAAGAAGAAACTAAAGCTATGAAGTAAAAGAGACTAAAATAGATGATAAAGAATGTTAAACTTACACACGTACAAGAGCAACAAGCGACCAAGAGTTAAATTCATACATATTCTAAAGTGTACAAAAAGTAAATGTGTTTTTTTTTTATAAAATAGACTAAACCAAACTTATAAGTATTAAGGATTCCTAAATTAACCAAACTGTTTTCTTAAATTGAAACTTCTAATTTGGTTTGATATCTTAAACCAGAAACAAAATGAAACTTTAAATTTCCTAAATCTAGGTTCATCTAGGCTTTTATGAAATGGGCGTTATCATGTTAGTATGCCCACAATCAAATATTTTATGTCTGCAACGGAGATAAATACTAGCTGGAAGAGCACTCGATGACGCAATTTCATCTTACTATACATTGCAAAGGGAAAGTTGGGAAAAACGCCATATCTGATCAGTGTGGATTGGATTTCTGCCAGGTTTTAGAAGTCGTTGCATGAGAAACCTATTTACACAAAGGTTATTTCCAGCTAGTCATAAATTCTTTCAACTTTTAACTTATACCTTTATAAGTGGTCTCTCAACAAAAAAAAAATTATCTAATTTTTAGGGGTGTGCGAAAATAGACCGAACCAATCAAACCAAACCGATCCAAACCGGTCCACTCGGTTTTCTAACCAAACCAAACAACGAGTGGTTTGGTATGGTTGTAGATTTTCAAAAACCAACTGGTTTGGTTCGGTAAATGGATGTAATTTTTAGGAACCATTAAAACCAAACCGAACCAGTTAAGTTCAATTAATATTTATAATTGTATGTTTACATATTTTTTCTAAAATATATATATCATATCTCCATAATTTCATACAAATACAACAACACCACTACAATATAATGTTACTAGCTAGTATTATATTAAACATGTATCGATAATATTACTAGCTACTACATAATATTTCGGTCGGTGGTCTGCACATGTCTTTAATGTTTTAAACGTTTTTCGACGTATTATGTTAGTTTGATTGTTTCTCCAGATTTTTAAAGAGTGTTTTCTTGATTTTATACGTCAGTGTATGAAGAAAGTAACTCGATTCGCCAATTTTCATGGAGAACAAATTGTTTTATGGATGGTTTGGTATCCAGTAGCTAGTATCCAAACCGCTTATGATGGTTTGGTTAGTAACCGAACCAAACCATGAACGGTTTGGTAATGGTTTGAAAAATCACTAACCAAACCATGGGCGGTTTGGTAACGGATGATACCAAATTACCGGAACCAACGAACACCCCTACTAATTTTGCTGTTTTTAATAGTTGGTTATCTGCCTTATCATTTCTTATGGCTTAAATTCGAGAAGGCAGCTGCTTTAGAGACATTGGAAATGTTTTAGTGGAAAGAAAGTTTAAAAGGGACACCGTGAAATTCTTCGATCGAGGCAATATGTAAGGGGACCAAAGGGTCATTCATTTTGAGACTCCCTTGTACCACCGTCAATACCGTCTCTTCTCTCTCTCTCTTTCTCCACTTCTCCCTCGAGGGTGAGGCAACATCATCCATGAGAGTTTCACATGAAACTTAAGAGTGAGAGAGAGAAAGTCAGAGAGAGCATGAGCGAGCGAAGGATAGGTGGTATACTGGTATGTGCCGGTGGTAATTGGCATTACGTGGTTGCCGATGGTGGTCGGCTACTGATGGTGGTCGGCTGCAGAATATCAGTGATGATGGTGAAGTTTGAGAATACGGGAGAAGGAATATCTAGCAATCAAGCATATAATGTCTAGGTCGTCTCTACTCATTGTCAATTAGTTGTAAGTTGCATGACCACAAACTTAACATGAACAAGGTGAACAAAAGAGAGAAAAGAGAACGAGACGAAAAAATAAATAAATTGACTTTTTAAGTGTTTAAAGTGAGATACTTCTAACTTAATCAAGTTCATTGAGGGTGTGTTTGGTAGTAGTTTGGGGAATCGTTTCTTACGGGAGTATTTTATCTCTTCAACTACTTTTGTCGTCTTCACCGGAAAAAAAAAATAATCCAAGAACATATCTCTATATATCTACCTCTATCTTGAATTTCAGTATCTCTCCTTCTCTAAATTTGCTTTATCTATCTAACTTTGTTTTCAAGAAACCTCTACTCTTAACGGTTGCTTTCTTTTCCCTTTTTTTAGACTTTCAGTTTCAGATATTGTTTTCCACTTCTTTCCTCCAAATTTAGCGTGCAATCCAGTTAAGCATCTTATAAACGTTTCCCACCGTTAGATCAAATCTCAAGGGTATTAGTTTTTGTCTTTATAAACAAACTAATGCCTTCTCAGGTTGCCACTGACCAGTTTCACTTTCCAACTTCACCTGTATATCAAAATAGTCCTTGCATTTATCATGTTCTTATCCTTTAACCCCTATAGTATAGAAACTTTAAAGCATCCCCTTGATAACGGTTTGTTTCCGACTATAACAGTACTCATTCAAAGTTAAATGTGGCAACTAGTAAGGGGTAAAACTACCAAATTATGTATAAGGAGGCTAATTTATATACGCTATAAGTTTGTTTGACCGGTGGATTGGCACTTAGGATTTTGTATCCGTGTATCTACTTCGAACATTTGGAAGTCACAAGTCGATACTCAGTGGAAGTAAAAATCCACGATTGATTAATTTATTGTTATTAAAGGTGAATGATGTCTTTTACAGTAGTTTAGATGACCTCTAGGATGTATAAGTGTCTTTCAGAGACAGTTTTGAACATATTCAATCGTTATTATGTATCAAAGGCGAATAATGCATGATACATAATCGTATACGGTAATGATAATCATGTTGTTTCAAAAGAAAACTGAAGTAGACAACAAAAAATACAAATTCCATAGTATGTTCATAGATTTGTCTCCACCCATGTTGCAGAAAAATAACTTTACATTTTGTTCGGACTAGTTATAGAAGCACTTAAAAATTGCAAATAATTTAGTAATAAAAAAATACAATTAAATAATACATATTCTTATATTGTAATAGCAAGCATTTTACTAAAATATGATTTTAATTGTTAGATATTAAAAACCTAATGTGATAAATATTTAATGTTACTTTATACATTGGAAATGTTTTCTTCTCTTTCTTTTTTTTTTTTTTGTTGAAGGAAATGTTTTGTTCTCTATAAAAGATTTAGAACATTTTGTCTCTATATCACAAATAACTCTTTTAAAATAGTTTCTCAAGTTGGTAAAGTTATGGAGTTAATCAAAATTTTGGAAGTTTAAGTGAGGTTTATTAATTAGTTCATAAAATAAGGACCTAGTTTGTAAATTTAACATAGAACTCCTGGACCTAATCAGATTCCAAAATCAAACTTCTTCTTCTTCTTCTTCACATTTTCTGCTGTCTGGTTTTATAATTACACTAATTTTCAGATTAGGGTTTCTAAAGAAGAAGGAAAAAAACAGTTAATTAATCAAAACTTTCATCAATTCCTCTCAGAAATTTTATACATTTCCGCTTATAAACAAACTAAAAATGAAAGTTTTTCACTTTCTCTATCATCCCCATCTGAGAGAAGAAACATCACTTTCTCTCTCTACAAAAACCTATAAACAGGACAACTCTTGATTACCAAGAGCAAAAAAGGAAAAACAACCCAATCTCAATTCTCAAGCTCCAACTGAATTAAAGAATTATCATCAATTTCCTCTGTTTTCTGCTTGAGAAGGTTCTTGATTTCCTCTGTTTTCTGATTGAGAAGTTTCTTGATTTCCTCTGTTTTCTGATTCTACTACTACCCTTTCACCATTTTCTTCTTTGGGTATATCAATTTTATCATCTGAATCTAGATCTTCTTTCTTTATCTTGTTCTTACAATCTTGAGAATAAATAGTTTTAGGATAAACAGGGGTAGCAAGAAAAGTTGGGTTTTTCTCACCAGCCATAATCACAACAATTTTCTGTTCATAAATTGCAGGTACTTTAATGGATTCTTCACTGTTTGATTTCTCAGAATCACCATTTTCAGGATCTCTTTCTGTTTCTTCTTCTTCATTATTATTATTATTATCTAAAAACCCTGAAATTTTCCAATAAGAACAAGCAAGAATTAACAGAGCAAAAGCTATAAGACCCAACATAGCTGCTAATCCTCCAAATAAATATGGTATTGGAGAATGCCATGGTGAGTGTGTTACTGCTGATGCTGGTGAAATTGATGATGAAGTTGAAGGTGCTTCAAATGTACCCCCAGTTCTCATTTTGTAAAACAGAGATATTTTAGAAGGAGAAAGGGTTAATGAAAGTAAAGTTTATAGAGAGAGAGAATAGTTTTGAGTGAGAATGAATGAAAAAAAGGGAATGGTTAAGTAGTATTTATAGTGAGATCTGAGATGGGAAATGATTTAGTGTTAAATATTTTGATTTTTGGTAATGGTCCTTGTAGTGATGTAGTCACAATAATTACTAGTAATTTATACAAATGTCTTTTACCAAGTATATTAAGCTTTAGGCCACCGTTTTGGGGAAAGCAGAAAAGTTTTCGGAGAAAGACGGTGGAAAATAAATAAAAAAACGCAAACGAAACACACTTTATAAGTCGTCGGCAGAAATTCGTCGACCGGATGTTGCCCGCGACAGTCCGTGACTTCATCATCTTCTATCTCTCCCCTTTCTCCATCTCCTCTCTCTCTCTTTCTTCTGTCTCTGTACTCTTTTGTTTCTCTCTCTCCTCTCCTTTCTATCCCTAAATCCCGCTGAAGGGAATGGTCCCGTCGCCGGAACCTTTGTCTAGAAAACCAGACGAAGGGAGGATACCTTCATCTAGAGTCCGATCGAGACGAGCTTCACCTGGATCTGGAGTTCAGATCCAGACACAAAATCTGACACTAATGAATACCTGAAAACATTTACAAAATATTCATGTCCTAATTATATCTTAGTTGTTTGTTGTCATAATAGTATACATATACAACCAACATGAGTTTAGCAGATAAAGTGTGAATATTTAGTTCTAGACATTATTACTAAGATTTTGATATCATGCCGAGTAGAAATTCGTCTGTTCAAAAACATGTTAAAACGTATTAAGAGGTGGCGAGTATCTATCAAAAAGAATATCTGGATGTATAAGTTGTAAATATTTGTCAGCAAAAATAAAACATTGGGAAAGCTTTTGTATTTCTTTTGCTTGTGGAATTAGAAAAATAAGAAAGGTGACAACTTGTGTTTGTGGGAGTCTTTCAATGTCTTCTTTCTCTTTCTCTCTCTCAAATATTTTAATGGAGTGTTTTTTGGATTTCTAAAGCTTATCCTGCAAACTTCAAGTTGGGGCCTAGTACCTCTCTTTCTTTCATATCTAAGAAAACAGTGAAACCGCACTATGTGTTTTTTCTAGGAAAGCTAAAAAAGAAAAAAGTAACATAACCCTACCTTCTTATATGATCATTTGCTTAATTAGTGATTTTGGTTTCAAAGGTTATTACCAAATTATCCTCTTAGGGTCTATTTAATAGCAACCCTAAATTTAATTAATTTAACCTTAAATTCTAAAAGCTGCCTAAATATGTCTAGTTCTTTAATTGTGGGGGATCTCCATACACATTTTACATACTTCTTATAGTAAGAAATTGCAAGTAACATGGGATGATGGAGTACGTTCTAAAATTGAAAATTTCACTTCACAACATGTCTTTAGACGACCTCTATTATTTTACTTCAACACTCAAGATTTCACGTGTTGTGAGCTCCTAATGGTAAGTTTTTCACATTGGAACTTGCCTTCTTAGGCTTGGTTGCCTTGGTCAGTCTAGCTAATTTTGGAAGTCTTCAATAAGCCAATCTATCATCCACATGATAATGTTTATGAGTTTTAAGTTTATTTTAAGGAAGTGACTATTATAGTCATTACAATGACATTGATACATCAATAAGAGATGTGATAACCACAATAGCGGTCACTATTTTTATTCAAACTCAACCCTTTTGTGTGCATATGCAAGGGAAATAACATTACGTCATTACCACCAAAAAGTGGTGCCAAGAATTTATGCCAATCTAGAGTGGAATAATGCCATCCTCATTCCTCATTGATTGTGGTACCATATATCCCAATTAACACGGACACCTACTTGTGATAAGTTTGGCACAGAAGGTATAATTGATTCACATGATGAATGATGAAATATTAATATGATGAGAGAAGAGTGAAATCCAAGAATTTCTAGGGACTAAAACTATTTATAGAAGCCACTATAATGAAGTACTGATTTTAATTAAGTAATATTTTTGTGGTCTTGAAGATACAAAGAGCTTAAGAATTATGATTTTCATGTCCTTTTATCCAATTGGGATGCTTTTCTTTTGCAAGAAGTTGTCTTAAAAGTTGCGATGAATTTTTTATTTTTATCCGATCTTGTAACCACTTTTTACCTTCAGGTGTATAATATAATGTTGTATTAAAGATTATAACAATCCCACCAAATTTAAGGTGTTGAACATCTCTGCATAGATTATGTCACATGTTGTACTCGTTTTTGCATGTAACATGAAAGAATTGTTATTCGCTTCGTCATAATGATGTGCTATAGAAAAACTTTAGAAATAAAACAGAGAATGATAAGATAAACTACGATAACAAAAAATGTTGTTACAACGGTTGAAACGATCACGTAAAAGGATATTTTATAGTAACAAAAGTACAAAACAATACCCCAACGGCCTAACAACTAACAGTTGCCTAAGAATGGTTTATGCGGTTTCTTAAACTCTATAAATTGATCATAGTCTTTGGACTAAGCAAATGCAAGTGACCACCACCTTATATATGTCTAGGTAACTTATAAGGGATGTCACTATTGAACATATATACCCAAATGAGTAGGCCAAGGTGATGATGGTCAAGTGGTTGAGGAAACAGAGAAAGGTAGAGACAGATATATGATGAGTGTGGGCAAGTTCACTAGTTTCTTTGCCTGCCACTTTGAGAAAAAGTTGTTGAAGGCTAGTAGTAGTACTACACATCAATACAATCTCTGCCTCTTCACATCACATAAAAATTATTGAGAAATGATAAAGTTACAAAAGATTTTAACAAAAAAAAAAGGTTCCCAGCTGATGTGACGGGTGTGGTTTCAAACTTTGACCAAATCTAGGCCGTTGAGAGATGAAAATCACAACCGCCACATCAGCTGGGAACTTTTTTTTGTCAAAATCTTTTGTGATTCTAGCATCTCTCAAATTTATTACTGTGTACGTCATAAATTTTTAACAAGTTAAAATTCAACTTTCTTCATTAATTGCAATACGGTTTATGATGTACGTTTCTCATATAGATAAGAAATTTGTATTACGCAATAAACGATAAGAATTCTTTTTTTCTTAAGACACTAAATTCTATTTATTTGAAGGAGTACGAGATCTACTGTTTTGTAAAAAAAAAGTCCTTCAATTTGATTTTGAAAAAATTCTTTAAAATTGCCATGGTCGGAATATAGTGGTGGCAGTGGAAGGTTTTATCGTTGCCGTAGTGTAATACAATAGTGATGGTACGATGGTGAGACAATGATATTCTTTTAGGTCCTTAAAGAACATGTTCTTATTGAATTTTGTTTGCCTTTTGAAAATAGAAAATTAGTTATTTATAAGGTTTTACCGTTGAAGTTAACCCCTTGTTTATTGATTTGTGTTAAACATAAATAAAGTAAAAATATGATGATACTTCATGCCCGTGGATGGTCTTAATTTAGAGTTCACGGTGCCTTTGTTGATCGAAGTTATCGGATTTACTCAATTTATATATCAACCATGCATTTATATATACCATAATGAGAGTGTAATGACTCTTAAAGTCCACTTTCATGGTTGAACTTAAGTTAATAAATTTCAAAGTTATAAGTAAAAAAAATTAGTTTGAAAATAAATTTAAATTTTGACAAATGTAGAACATAAAATATGTGTTATCAGATTAACTTTCCAATTTTTTCATTTAAATACTCTGTATCAAGCTTAATTAATACATGTAATGTTTTTTGGCTATGCACTCTCGGAGTCATTACAATTAATGTACAGATGCATGAGTTGAATAAGCACTATGATAACCATCATCATAGACATATTAGGTCTTAAACGCCATATAAAGAGCTTTAAAATTATTTTAGGGGCGTGAAAGTCTATTCCTACCATTACTTTATGTGTACTCTTTAACACAAGTCAATAGAAATAGATTCTCCTTCCACCGTAAATCGAACCTGTCACTTCTAAATTTTTAGAGTAAGTGCGTAACCAAAAGGCCAAACAACCCTTGGCAAATTTTGTGTTGTTGAATAAGGAAAATATGGTTACAAATATTGAAGGAAATTTGGATGAGAAGGAACACTGTTTGGTAAGAGTAAGAGGGCCCACCAAAAACAAAAGGCTGCATGGTCATCCCTCACTTCCTCAAAAAGTGAGTGAGACCCACCATTCAAATTGGTAACGTCACTCCCTCACCCGACACAAATAATCGTACGAACACATAGCGACAAATTTACATAAAATCGCCTGTCGCGTTACGGTATCCGACATACATTCCAAATGCAATTTTAATTGTATATTTTTTTGTAATATGTCCAAATTGACAACATACAAAAATCAGAAAAAAAAATTCAACTTAATATTTCTTTAATTGTAGTTTCTGACACATATAATTTAATGAAAAGTAGTACTACTATATAAAAGGATTAAACTTATTGGGTTAGTTAAATTTATGGTTAATTAATAATAATCACCAAAAAGAAATTTGACATTATACTTTTGTCCACGTGAAATCGTGGATTTATCCCACACCATGGACATTTGATCTATTTTTTTTTTTTAATTCGATTTTTATTTCTCAGTCAGTAGAATGTTTTTAATTAATAACCTAATGTTTCTATTAAAGATCTGATATTTTGTAATAATAACAAATTCACAAATAATTTTTTGTTTTAGCTTTTATACATTATTAAATTGTAATAAAAAATAAACATTTGCAATTTCTCGTATTATAGAGAGAATTTATCATGGATAACAATTAATTTTCTTTCTTGCTGTTTTTGAAATCATGAAAAACTAAAATCTGTACTTTTAGTGGTTCGACCTGCTATAACCTACATCTCATCTTTGTCATTTTAATTTCTCTTATGTTTTAAAATTTCGAATATTCTCTTCACATAAAAAATTAGAACTTCTAGATATTAGATTCTAATTGGTTACCAAGTTGTTAATAGTTAACCTTAAAGGAAAAAAATTAGAGAGAATCAATACTATGCATGTCTTAATTAATAAATTATTTAGTCAAATATGAAGAAGAATGAAAAAGAAACTCTATCCGGATCACCTAATCCTTAACAAAATTTTGTGTATGTTGGAATTCCTTGTTTCTTACTCAATATAATTAGGAATTTAAACTTCTTAAGTCAATAATTCACAAGTAAGCATTCCACTCATTTTGTTGCTAGTAGTAGTTTATATAAACTTCTTTATTTATTAACATGGAAAATCAAATCAAGTAAGTACATCTTGCTGCCCCAACCCTAATTGGACCTAAGATCCACTCCTAATCCAAAACTCAACACAAGTATGTAAAATTTTAAAAGGTTATTTCCCCTATAGCACTCTTGTTTTGAAGTTTTCCTTTAGTCTAAACTTAAAAGTCGATTTTCTTTTACCCTATTATGCAGAGATATTTTTCTCTGATATTTTCTCTCTACATTCTTCGTCGAGAAGAAATATTTTTGAAAACAAAGGTAAAAAAGAAAGAGAATTTCAACTTTCGAAGTTGATGGAAAAAAAAACTCTAAACGGGGGTCAAATTTGAACTTCATCATCATAGAGTGCTATTTTGGTGATTTGATCTTCTTAAAGGGACCAAACTGGAATTACCAATGTTTATGAGAAACCGAGCATAACCTTATCTTCGTTTTAATTATGATGTTTATATGGTGGAGTTCACTTTAGTTAGTGCTTACTGGCTCTATTATATACCTAAGAGCTAAGATATGGATGAAAAGTATCTTAGTTAACAAATTAATTCTCTTTTAATTATTTGATTATCGTATAAACTCTAAACTACTTTTAATCAAAACCATAACACGTAGCTAGCTGATTGATACCTTCGATTTATACTAAATCTTACGCTAACATTTTAATTCTCATTAACTTTATCACTAATTATTTAAGATAATTTCATTAGTTAACTTAATACAGGAATTAATTATGATGGGGGATGAGTTTCTTTTCCATTCTTTGTCATATTTGCTCTAATAATTTATTAGACATGCATCTAAACCTAATTATGTATTGATTAACTCTAACTTTCTACCTAAAAGATAATTTAGCCATTTTGTAACTAATTAAAGTGTAATATCTAGAAGTTCAGTTTTTTTTATATGGCAGAGAATATTCGATGTTTTGAATATGATAAAAGAAATATAGTAGTTCGGCAGAATAACAACCCTAATTTTATCAATTCATTCTAACATTTAACTTAGACAATTAGGCCACGTTTGATTGATTTTTTCATTACTAAAATTCTACATTTTGCTTTTCATGTGTTTTGACGATCTAGCAAGACTTTCAACAAAAAAAGAAAAGCAAAGCAAAAGAAATTGGATATTCCTTCACCCAAAAAAAAAAAAAAAGAAATTGGATAGAGAACAAGTCGTTTTAGTTCGTTAGTTTTCTTCTGTAAATCGGACTTGTAACTATTAGATTTCCTCAGTAGATGCACAACCAACTGAAAAAATAATAGTTTATTTTCCATGTATAGAATGAAACTACTCTTGAAATTGTGTCAAAAAAAATATTGTGGGAGGATTGGAACTCTCCCCTTCCAAAAAAGAACCATAGGTTTGGCGCATATTTAATTAAGTTAATTCTAATTTAGCCCCTAATTGTAACTAATTGAAAATGTGGACCCCATATATGTGCACATTCAAATCTAACTTCCACTATTACTATTTCTTTACTCATATTTAACAATCAATAATTATTCTCCTTTTTAGTCTTGGTTTCAAAAAATTTCATTACCCTTTCTCTCTTTTTTTTTTTTTTTTTGTTGAAATACCCTTTCTCTCTTTGATAGTTGGAAATGATTGTCGGCAACAGTCGACTGCCATTGGCAGCAGCCTCTAGGTCATTTTTTTCAAGTCTCTCATCTTCTTCTTTTCACTACCACCACCAGTACCATAACTATCTTCCACATCATGTTTGTTTTTTTCTCTAAAACTTTAGAGTCGTCGGAAAGTGCAACATCCAAGTCATTGTCGGTGATCTTTAACAATTTATTTGAGTCATTTTTTGTCCCTCTCTCCACCACCACGACTACCACAACTATCTTCTACTCATCATTTTTTCCTCACTCCAAAATTTTAGAGTCAGTCGGAAAAAATTGTCTGCAACAGCTAAACTGCCATTGTCTGCGATCTTTACAAATTTATTTGAGTCCATTTTTTTCTCCCCACTACTACTACTGCTGCCACCACCACAACTATTTTCAGCATCATCGTAATTTTATGGACGTCGGAAAAAATTGCCTGCAACTCTGCAACTGCCAAATAGTCATCGACAACGACCTTTAAGAATATTTGGTCTCTCTTTTTTCCTCTCCCCACCACCACCGCAACCATAATCATCATTATGATAAATCTCTATCGCTAAAGCTTCATTACTAGCTTCAGGACAAAGCTTCAAAAGAGAGAAGAGACATGACGATGGTGGCGGTTTTGTTGGTGGTGGTGGTGTTGTGAGGGGAATAAGAATAGAAGTAAAAAAAATTTGTTTTATTAAAAACCGTTAGCAATTACAATTCAACTATTATCTAGGACTTTTGTCTATGACCCTTCCAAATAGAAAGGATAGAGGGTGACTCCTTTTGAGGAACCATGATTTCGAGAAACAATCAAAAATACTTAGCAAATAAATACATGAATCAAAATTTTCACTTACAAAATAAAGCTAAATTAAATGAAAATGATAAAGTTAAAAAAATATTGATAAATAAAAGTTCCCAACTGATGATGACACAATTATGTGTGGGCAAGATAACACAGTGTTTGGAATCCTGTGTCACAAAAACTACATAGGAAGAAGAACAAAGTGGATAGGGCACTCTTTCAACAAAAAAAAAAAAAAAAAGTGGATAGGGCACTTCAACAAAAAAAAAAATGGATAGGGCACTTATTGGCTCCCCTACTTAAATGAAATGATGACATTTATTCCTTAAACTTTTTGATAATTAGGATGAGAGGTAGAATTAGCATCACCAATTTACAATAACTACATAGTCACAATTTTATTTATTTGATGGCAACTTCTCCATTATTTGTTAACTTGAATCTAACATAGTAGGTGTTGTATTATGTTATAAATTTGTTGTGTCAATCGAATTACTCTTAATTTGACATAACTAATTTTTAATTTATAAACATTTCTAGTTTTTCTTATGTGGAGGTTCCATTGTTCGAATTCACTCTCCTTTGGGGAAGAGAATATAACTTCCAAAAAGCATTTATTTTAGTCTATCAAGGAGCCTTCCGATTTCTACAAGAAAAAAAGGAGCCTTCGGATCTTAGGTATAGATCTTAAAATTCATTCTAGCTTATAGTTTATGAGTAATTACATGTCTCTATGTGCCCGAAACCTACTAGTCTAAAAACTCATGCCGATCTTTGCATAAGAAAGACAAATTCTTTACGTGTAAAGGAGAAGAAAGAGAGATCGAATCAGGTTTAAATGATATTTTTCTTAAAGATTATAAAATCAGAAGGCAGTATCCTCATATAGAATTTAAATTGATGATGTCAGAATCTCATGAGTTTAAACACCAAATATCATATGAAACCAAAATAGAATTTGTTCCTCCAGTGTAAAATGGCACTTGGAAAGTATATATGAATAAAGTGTGAGCCTTTTACAAATATTGTGGCTATGCGTTCAAATATATACTTTGATAGTATCAAATTTCATTTTTAACCAATGGCATGATAAAATAGTGCTAGGGTTATTCCCAAGTGGATAGATGTGGATTTGTAGGCGATTGTGAGTTCGAATTGGAACTTGGGAGTGCTTGAGATTCTGCCCTAACAAAGAATAAGGTGGAGGTAGGGTGAATATTAGAATGATTCTAGATCACTTGGGAATAAGAATTTGTAAAATGGATAATTGGTGAACAATCTTATCATTATTACAACACGAATTTGGAGAGTTGGACTTACATGGCACTAGTACTGACTACCGAGGGACCGTGGTCGTGACATCGAGCAGAGGTATTAACATCATCCCAGTATCCCACATCGTCTAAATATTAGAGTTTGTGTTGCATATAGATAGGTCTCCACAGAAGTGTTATAAGACCTCTCAAGGCAAATTTTACGATGCCTACACTCAAACAAGGGAGAGCCAGATTGTACACAAATTAAAAGATCTTAAACAGACAATTCGTAAATGGCATTTCCCCTTATGAATCCAAAAATTAATGAGACTTTATCTCTGCTCATTTCTTCTTCTTTCTCCATTACCCTTTTCCTCTTATGTACACACAGAAGATGTCTCTTAAACAAAGGGGTAATGCCCTTCCCAGGCGCCTTATAAAGCAACTTGACCCTTTACCGACTTTGCAATGCTCGTGATAAGAATGAAGTTATTTTTATTTTCTGGAATGCGCTCAGGTCTGGAGTTGGTGCTTTTCAGTGTAGTTTTGCAGATTCTACTAACAAAAACACAGCTTTGTGTTTCGCCATAGAGAAGCTCATTTTAGTTTGAATGGACTCCTTCGACCTTTCAAAATTAAGATTTCATACCCTCCCAACATCACAATTCTCCTCCTATAACGAAGTCCATAATTGGCTTAACTTCATGGGCGTCATTATCCCGTAAAGAAGAGTGAAACAAAAACAAACATGCCGATTAAGTCCATCAGTGGTCAACTCCGAGACGAGTCCTAACCTAACTTAGGAATTACTGTTAGTATGGAGTTGGCCTAAGGAAGTGTTTTTTTCGTTGATCTCTGAATCGTCTGAATCAAATGACAGAAATTTACCCTGATTCAGACATGCCGAAGAGTCAGAGAAAATCAAATAGTCTGAAAATCTGACTCAAATCAATTAGACCTGGAGTCAGATTTCAGACCTGACTTGGAGAAAAGCAAACACTACCTCAGCCCGACTAGTAAGAACCTTATGTGTAACAACATGGACTAACCAGCCCAATTTCAGAGCAACCAACCCCATCGAGCGTAAAGAAACATCAATTGATTAATATAACCGTGTATCACCTAAATTTATTGAAACAACCTAATTTATAAGCAGGTTAGTCGATATATAATCAAGCCCATCACGACCGATGGTATGTAAGAATCTTACACAAGGGTACCCGAGTTCTATCTCTGAGTGATTCCCTAGAGACCAATCTGAAAACATAAAATGAGCCAACAACTGCTACATGAATTTTTTTCCTCATCTTTTAGTGCTTTTGTGTCTGAAGAGCAGAAATGCGAAACAGTTCGCAAACGCATTAGCCATAAGAGCACGCCATGACTTTGCTTATATATATTGAAACATCGGCAACTCTGATACGAAAAATATGCCATCTTCATTTACATGATATATTGAAATTGCTTACCAAAATAAAGGACAAATACCCATATTTATGAAATTATAAACAAACTGCAAATTAATGAGAAGAATTCAACTTCGTTCTTAATCATTCCATTATCCAGGAAACAAAAAGAAGATTACCATGTTTTATAGTGCAATCTAACATCAACAACCTTATTGTTGGTTCACAAATCATAAATACGGTTTGTGACAAAAAAAAGGACAAATTAACAATCTGATAAACAGGAAGCTTACTATCAAGGTGGAATACATTCTAGCCTAGACGTTTGAGCCCCAAGCCGCTTCTTCTTCTCATACTTCCTGATCAGTTCGGAGGGCTAATAAAAAAAAATCAGGAAAAGAAACATATCAGCACAATGAAACATAATAAGTTCTACGTAGAAACCAAATGAGGTAAGAAATGTTTGGGAAATACATATCGTGAACTGCAGAAGAAGAAAAAGAAATATAAAGCCTGTGCTCGTTTTTTATGAACAAACTCGAGCAAAGCGTAAATGTAACACGTAGTCATACAGACACACACACACACACACACACACACACACACACATATAAAGAGAGAGAGAGACTTGTACTTTAATCACATTACAACACATTATGCTTAGTGACTTAGTCATGATTATATCTATATGACTCATTACATGTTGATTTACTTCCATTTCCCTCTAAATGGATAAAAAGCTATAAAATGTGTGCCATGTATGGCTCTTGAAAGTTGTTCCTCTGATTCAGAGATCTTGTTTGAAACATGGTGAAAACTTGTTAACTAACGTTTTCGTTATTCTTAATATGTGGGTTATGTCTAACAATGATCATGGACCATTTCCTAGAGTCGAACAAGTCAACGCCACTCCTCCTTTGAGCAAGTTTTCTCCAACTTTTGGAAGGACTATAACGGATGAACATAATCACTTCTTAAGTTTCATTCATTATTTTGTGGAAGCTATTTCTCTAAGGCTTAGTCGGATATTGTTACTATTATTGTGAACATTTCTAAAGTACTTCAATTTTTGATTGTTCAATAATAAAATGCATTAGGTCTAAATTTCTGCGGGAAGCAGTTATTTCATTGGATTAGTCTTGTTTCAGAGGGTAAATGCAGAGATTAGACAAACTGACAGAAGTATATGTCATTTTGTGATTTTGTCTAATCAAGTTCTAAAGATCCACAAAATTTAACCCTAACCTAAATTCATCAAAAAATATCATGGATTATAACATTTTGATACTAGTCATTAGCTCAAATTGTTAGAGGAATATCAAAATAAACACTTAAAATCAATTATTTGACCAAATATAATGTACATGATTGTGTATGATAAAGATCACTTTTTTCCTAACCTAAACATAGAACTAAGACAAAATCACCAAATTATCAATAAGAATGCATAAATAATGGATCATCTCAAATATTAGTAATTCTTTTCAACAGCTGAGATCTTACAACTAAGAACCCTAAGAAAGCAATATAGATATAAGGGGGTAAAATCAACAAGTCAAGATCGATGCTTTGAATCAGTAAGAAATTAGGGTTTCATAAATAAAGATCTAAATAACATTAAAACAATAAAAACGAATCGATAAAGAAAAACCCTAGATTAGAATCAATTAGATCAAATCGAAGAGAGAAAGAGAGAGAAAAAGGGGATTTACTAGGTTTCTGGGGTTTGCCATCAGCCCATTTGGCGACGGAGAAATGAACTTTCTCGCGAGCTAGGGCTTCGGTCTTGTAAGGTTCCTTGAGACAGTTACGAACAAGTGAAGCGCAGATGTTTGAGTAAGTGATGTATGTCATGTTTGCTGCTCTCCAGAACGGTGCCGCTGCTGCCGTCGACATCTTTCTCTCTCTCTCTCTACTTTCTCTCTCTCTTTTGATTTTCTCTTTCTGATTTGGTTTCTGGATTTTCCTCTTTCACTAGTTATAGACATGGAAACAATTGATAGGGTTAGACTCCACAGGGACTTATGGACCCACGGTTTGTATTTTGCGGACCGGTTTCAAACCTGGTAATTGTTAAGGGCACAACCAGTTGCGGAGTAATTTAGACACCAAAATCCAAATAAAGTAGAGGTAGGACTTAGGAGTAGATGGGCTTTCAGGCCCCCAAAATGACCTGGGGGTCTTTATATGGTCTTTAGGACCTAAGATCTTAATTGACAGTTATAGTGCTTATCTAAATTCGTGATGTATTGCATATCGTATTTATGATATATCAATGTCATTAAAATGTAATGACTCATGGAGTCCAATCTAAAAAAAAAACTCGTTACTCATCTAAGGGTGTCTCTATAGGCCACCACTTTTCCTGAATAAGGGCTCTGCTAGGGTCATTGACTCCCATTTGACTGAAAAATTCTATAGAGGCACTTTGGGATGGTTTTGATACGTTGAGATGTTCGATCTGACATTTGTGTACAACATTAGATTTAAATCTTGAAGCCTAAGAAGGTCGCTCGTTCGATTCGATTGACAATGTAGTGGCGAGTCAAGATTTCAAATCAAGTAAAAAATTTAACTTTATTTTAAAGTTCATTTTTTCTGCTTTTTGACTTTAAAAATAAGTTACTTAGTTAAGTATAAACCCGAATTTTTAGATGATTTAATTTTTTTCTACCACAAAACCTCCACCACCAACATACCTCCACCGCCAATTCATCACAACCAGCACCACCATACCCTTTAACTACTGAGACACCATCACACCTCAATTACCACCCTTTGACCGCCACCATATTTTGAACACCATCACCATTTTTATATCACGCGAACCACTACTATAACTCCAACATTGTTCATAAAAAAAATACTATAACTCCAACACTAATACAAAAACTATCACCATCATCACCTTGACTGTAATCTCAGGATCGCGTCCGCTACAACCCACCACTATAATACCACTACATCTACAATCATCACCAAATGACAATTCAATTAAAATCAAATACCTTTACGAGAAAAACAAAATAGAAATTAAAAAAAGTATTACTAAAGTAACTTGATAATCTTTTGACTTATAAGTAACTCTTTTTGCCAAATACACTTTTATTGGTATTTTACTATATGCCTATACCAAAGATCCTAAAGATCACAAATGAAAGGACCCTAAAGGTCGTGAACTGTATTATACTTAATTATATGTCATAAGGATGAACCAAGTAGAGACGAATTACGGTTTCATCAAGAACACCACCAAGTTTCTCGGAGAAGAATTTACGGATGTCAACGGAGACATTGACATTTGATTTCAAAGATGAAGGTTGGGTGATTCCATAACTTTATCTTCTTGTTGTTTATGTATAATCTTCCTTCCTCCATTGATCGAAACTTCTTATTATCTCTCATTGTGTTATTTTCTTCTATTCCTTCATTGATGTGTGTCCATTCCCATTTCTTTGTCTGTTTTTCTTGAAAATCTCTCAAAACTATTAATTGATTCCGCCATTCTTTTCCCTATTTATCTTCCAGAATCACTTTTGCTTGAAACTGTCGTTAACCTAATTTTCTATAGTTATTCTCTCAAGTCTGGTTTATCTAATTTCCTAGATCATTATTGTAGGCATGGGTGGTAATTGAAAGAGGCAGTTTGGAGAGATGGGTTCTCATTACAGAGAGAAGAAGAAGATATAATGAAAACCGAATAACTCAAAAAAAATTGCTCTTTACTTCCAATAATGATTGTTATAGATTAAAATAAAAATATATAGATATGAAGAGGAAATTCCGAGAAGGAAACCCTCCTTCGGAATATATGAAGATCTCGGAAGTTAAATGAGTACTTACACAGTGCCAAACTAAGTTGCATGAAATTAAACATGAAAAGGCGTAGAGTTATTTACGTTTGATTTATGCAAGATAACAGTATCAAGCAAAAATGATTTTTTGGCGGATCCCAATATTTGTTAAGTTTTTAAATTTTTTGTAAATTTATGTAAATATTAAACTTTTGATGCTAATATGGTCCATTTTTTCGCATATTAGACCAAAAATTCAAAGTTTAAGATAAAATACTTAATAGTGTTTCATCAAAGTTTTGAACCTTTGACCATCCTGTATCTACATACCAACTTCACTCTAAACCGTTAAGTATTTTTGGAAATATTTAAATTTTAGTCTAAACTAGTACTAATACTCAAATGATGTGACCTTAGTAACGTTCATTCGTCCATGTATAAATCTTTTGCTGATATAGTCGAGAATTGGGATACTTTCATCCTATCTATGTAATCTCCTAGTAGTTTTTTAATTTAGTTGCTTCTTTTCCTTTCTCTTTTCTTCCTCCGGAGTTGTTCTTCCATGCCCTCTTTGGTTGTATATCCATTTTTCCCCTCTCTTTTATTAAACCAAATTGTTCAAAAAAAAAAGTAACGTCCACTCGTAGACGTAAATAGACTTTAATTTTGTTCTTCGCTATAATCATACCCAACAAGAAATTGAATTTTCGACGAAAATTCCTAAAGAATTGAAGGCGTCATTTGTTACGCGTTGTCGAACTATGATATATAACAATCTTGACGCAAATGGATAAATAAATAAATTTTATTTGTGAATGGAAAGGCTGACCTTTGAGCAAGTCATTCCTCCGGGTAACGTGATATTGGAGAGAATTGAATTTTCTTAAGAAACTTCAAGGTAAGTTTTTGTTATCTTATTTCATTGCTGCACAAATCAGGAGTTTCAAATAGCAAAAATTATAAATGGGCAGAAAAGTCAACTCTGGCTAATCTCTCCCTTTCATGGATTATTCTTCCTTCCAAATCTTGGTCATCCAATCCTTATTGGTTGGTTCACAGTTGGCCCAAATTTCGTGTCCGTGTTCCATCATTGTTTGGAGGCCGACCTGTTCGAAGACGAGAAGACAAAGACTCCTATATGTCATTTCAGCCACTCTAGAAGATTTTGGCATAGCCGACCAAGAAAATCATCTATCGATGTGACCTTTGAAACTGTGAGTTGCGATATTTGTTGTAGAAGGAACAGGAGGTCAGTCCATGAACTTGAAAAAAAGGATTACACTTTCAACCAATTTTTTGGGATGATAGACTATAGAGGAAGTGTTGCTTAAGAGTTCTAGAAATGACTCAATTTTTAGTTTTGAAGACCAACCAAAAAAAAAAAAAAGTCATTTGACTATTATCGTATACATGTCTCTCTAACTAACAGAATTAAATTCTTATTGGTGTAACATCTCCAACGACCCGATCCCACATTCGGAGTTTAAACTCGAGATCTACAAAAGTTAAATTATAAGTCTCATATCATTAGATCAGAGTAGTGAAATATCAATATCATTTCTCTTAAGTCAACATTTAGTTGCCCAAGTGATTGATGGTGTTGACATAAACTCCAAAACCCTGGAGGTCCAAGGTTCGGTTTCCAGAAAATGTGAGATCCATGGTTATTAATTTGAGTTATTAAAGGTATAAATAATGGCCAGCGCTTTGGGGAAAGCTAAAAAGTTTCCGGGGTGTGAAGACTTGGTCAAAAATTAGTCAAATTCGTTTGACAATTTTATTTAGGGGAAAGCAAAATAGCTTCTCCACCTCACCTCTCTCTCTCTCCACCTCACTTCTCTCTCTCCACCTCACCTCTATCTTCTCCGATTTGGTCGCCGGCCGGAAAATTTTCCGGCCGGCGACCATTAAAAAAAAAAAAAAATTTCACTCTCTCTCTCTCTAGAAACTCCGGCGAAGGGGTTTCCCTTCGCCGGAGTTCCGGTCTGTTGAAGAACAGACCGGAACTGGTCTGTTCTTCAACAGACCAGATCTGGCCTGTTGAAGAACAGACCAGATCGGTCTGTTCTTCAACAGACCGGAAGTGGTCTGTTGAAGAACAGACCAGTCCGGTCTGTTCTTCAACAGATCCGGTCTTCAACAGGCCGGATCTGTT
The DNA here is from genome assembly GCF_041429995.1 of Eschscholzia californica. Lineage (NCBI taxonomy): Eukaryota > Viridiplantae > Streptophyta > Magnoliopsida > Ranunculales > Papaveraceae > Eschscholzia > Eschscholzia californica. Next base: position 48,664,174 of record NW_028238472.1, read on the forward strand.
GAAGAACAGACCGGACTGGTCTGTTCTTCAACAGACCACTTCCGGTCTGTTGAAGAACAGACCGATCTGGTCTGTTCTTCAACAGACCCGATCTGGTCTGTTGAAGAACAGACCAGATCTGGTCTGTTCTTCAACAGGCCAGATCGGTCTGTTGAAGAACAGACCAGTTCCGGTCTGTTCTTCAACAGACCGGGACTCCGGCGAAGGGAAACCCCTTCGCCGGAGTTTAGAGAGAGAGAGAGAGTGAAATTTTTTTTTTTTTTTTTTAATGGTCGCCGGCCGGAAAATTTTCCGGCCGGCGACCAAATCGGAGAAGACAAAGAGGTGAGGTGGAGAGAGAGTGAGGTGAGGTGGAGATAGAGTGAGGTGAGGTGGAGATAGATTGAGGTGAGGTGGAGTGTTTTTTTTTATTTCCCCTTAAAATTTATTTCCCCGGAAAATCTCTAAAATTAAACATATTCCCTTTAAAATTTTACACCCCGAAAACTATTTAGCTTTCCCCAAAGCGCTGGCCTAAATAATATAATAAATTTGTCGTGATTTAGACCTCTTTCAAGTTATTGAGCTTTAGATCTCTTTCATTATTAATTTAACTTAGGCGGTTATTGTGTTTGTCAAATCTTCATGATATACCAATGTCTGTAACCACTAATGTATATCGTAATCTCAAAAAAAAATACTCATTTATCTTAAATAACAATAATATACTAATAATTTAGGTTTACTATTCTATTTGGCCTCCTAGTCTTCTTTTGTAGGTGGAAAAGAAGACTAAACTAAATAAACTCCCCCATACAATTTATTAATGTCGCACATCTCAATCACATTACACTTCTTCATCCATACTCACATTCCAATTCAATTTTAGAGAGAGAGAGAAAAAAAAAATCCTACTATAAAGAGAACTAATTTTAGAGAGAGAAAGACAAAGAAAAGAGGGATTTAAAGAGAGAGATTGAAAGTTCTAATGATAGTCCCAAGACTTCCTACTGATCTTAATTCGTTACTACTATTTGTATTCATTTATATCTTTTTATCTACATGTTTAGTTTTTATCATTAATTACTATGATAATCGTACTGGTTCAAACTATAATAATAATAATAATGTTGATGAAGAAAATACCAAGGATTACCAGAGGAGGAGGATTAACAGAGATTGCCGGATTGTGGGTTCTTGTTCTCGACCAAGTAAAAGTCGATTCTGTTGTCAAATTTGCTGCAATTTTTCCAATTATCGCTGTTCAAGATGCAGACAAGTTCGATATTGGTAACAATTTCTTTTTCTTTTGTGGGGATTTTATTGAATTTTTGTTAGTAATTCTCTTTTCTCATCAAATTTCGATTCCACCCCTCCAATTTGAATTCAATTTCTCTGTGATTTTGAATTCCATGGAGGTTTTGATTCTACCTCAATTGTTCAATTTGAATTCTAGTTCTGTTTTTTTAGGGTTTTTTTTTTTGTGAAATGGCAAGAACTGATTTGTTTGTTTTGTCAACTTAGACCTGTTTTTTTGGGGGTTCTTTTTGAGCAAGTTGACTTGATGGTTAGTTTGAAGATATATTGACAAATTTGCCCTTATTTCTTTCATGTCAAAAGAAAAAAAGAATGTTTTTTTAGCCCCAATTTGCAGTACAAAATTGATGTGATAAAAATGATGTAGGAGAATCTTGAATTGGAAACATTAAAAACTTTGGTTTTGAATGTGATGGTTGAGAGTTGAGATGGGACATGTAAGTTGAAAGGATGATTAAATACTTGAATTTGGGTCAAGTAGCATTTTTTTTTCGGTAATTGAAATGAACATAATTGATATCTGAAAGTTTGAAATACATCGATGTTGTTATTTTGTTCTTTTGAACAAATATCTATAGGACTACAGGTAACAAATTAAGCTATTACGAATTATCTATGTACATTATTTTGATTGATAATTAGGCCCTTTAATAGAAGTTGTGATTAGTTTCGATCTAGTATAGTACAAGTTGATCCTAGATATGAAGGATTTTCGATTGCCTAAGAATCACAAAAGGTAATCCCTATTCCCAAGCATTATAGAGAAGATAAGAAACTTACTCTCCTACTGATATAGTTGTTATATCACAGCGAAAAACCACATACAACTTCATATCCAACTCCTTCCATGTCTTTTCTTCCCTTCCATGACAATATTTATGATATTTCCGGCATGAACTTTGTAGTTAGGTGCTTTCAGATTTTGATGTCCTTGATATTATGAATTGAGGTACATAGGAGCAACATCCTGTTATATCGAGGTTGAGCTCCATTATTGTTGCTTAGTTTGGTGAAATATCACCCATATCGAATTTGAGATCATTCGGGTTAAATGCATTAACTTTACGTATGGGACTTGGACAGTTCGACTAGTTCAAGGATATTAAACACACCCCAGGAGCTAAAAAGAGTTAGACATTATTGTGTCTTGCATCATTTTCTGATTTACTTTTTTTCAGATTTTAACTGTTTTATTATATCCCTCACTCTCAGCTCCGAAACTTGTCAAATAAAGCACTGGAGATCAGGTCATCGAATAGAATGTAACGAATTCAAGTCAGTCGGCGTTTGGCCAAGTTCTAGTAGCGGAAGAAGACCTCCAGACACAGTACATGAACACACAAACAAGGTCAGACCATGGTTTTGAATTCATTTTGTCCATGTCAAGCCAAATAGGGAGATGGATAACTCATACGAACTTTATTCGACACTTTTGAACACATTTAATTATTAGACTAACTTATCTTGGTGTCAGTTGACAATATAACTTATAGTCTCTAGATCTATGAATCTTTCGAACTTCGTTGCTACCCATTTGTTTATTTTGGTTAATTACCTTGTTACTGTCACAGAAAGAAGGTAATGGAAGAACAAAGACGATCGTATATACACTGCATAATCATAGACCATGAATGTGAGAAATTAGTCTAGTCCCAACCCGTCCTCAGCTTTGGAACTTCCGTTCTCTTATGCTTTTACCTTCTATTTTCATTTTGACAATACTCTTTACATACCCGTATACGTGATGTGTGCAAGTCTTCAAAGATGGATGTTGAATTCGTCACATCATTTTAAATTTACTCCCAAGTAAACACATTATGGTCCTTTTCGGTATCTTACTTTGCTCAGGAGTCCTCTAGGCGCTTATTCGTACAATATCGTAAGTTCAAAATACAAGTTGCCCGTATCTTTTAACGGATGAAAGCATTTATTAGAAGTATATATTATTCTTTCGGGAATAAAGAATGGAGGATAAAACATCATAAATCGTTACATATTTATCCAACTTAAGGCCTAATTGATTGTTTCTATATCTTGGCTTGTATATTAACTTATTCAATTTTTCATTGTTTTATAGCAGAATGAAAACTCAAATGGAGGAATCCAGCCCACAAAGAAAATTTCGAACAAAGAAGTAGAAAATGTCAAAGAATGCTTAATCTGTTTAAGCATTATACACACTTCCAAAACCAGCCGACCGTCGGTTACTTGCCATACTTGTAAACAAACATTTCACTTGGATTGCCTCTCTAAATGGTACTCAGTCTCTAAGGGATCAAATTGCCCTCAGTGTAGATCCCCGTTACAAATCCGATAGGCGATAGTGAAGTACTGGAACACAGCATGCTTAAGAAGCTCATGAAATCTAATCTCAATTCCGTCTCTCCTAGGTACAATTCTTTCGTTGTTACTGTTTAAATTGATGTACAGATTTAGACTATTTTTAGAAACACCCCAAAAGAACAATTGCAGATTGACTGTCATTGTTGATGGAGAATTTTTTTTTAGTCATTTTTTGTGGTTCAGAGATGTTGATGTACAGTTTTGTTTTGATTGTGTTAATTAAGAGTAACATAGAGTTCTTCTCTTTTATGTAAAACTTATGATTGTTAGCAGAACTCATTGTCTGCAATCTGAATCTTTTGACTCAAATAAACCCAAATCAGCCATGCAGACGAGCACCCAGATAAAAACAAACTATGTGAAGAACTGAAGACTAACTCGAGTCGATTCAGATATTGACAGAATAGAGGCCCGACTTAGAAAAAGCAAACATTACGATAGTATATGAATCGTTACTTCATTGTACAAGATAGGTACATTTTAAAAAAACTATTTTTAGTGGAGTGTCATCCATCAGATGTCTTAGCTCTATATATGTACAGAGTCTGCTTTGCTTCAAGCTTTGATGTTAGAGCTACCGATCTAATTATATACATCACCCATATGCTTTCCACAAACTACGTAAAGGAAGGCCAACCCCTTATGGGGAAAACAATTGCAAACCAGTGTTTGTCGAGTTGTGCGTCTGCTCCAAAAGGTCTGAGGTTACAAATTCGATACTCGATGAAGAGTCACCATTTTTTGATTTTTTGTTAAAAAGTATAAATAACATAAAGATGGGAAAATGACTCAATTCTCGACTACCATTCCAACCGAATCTAGTTCCGACTTTGCAGTATGTGACTTGACAGTATTTAGAAACATAAAGTTAAACAGTTTCCTTCTCTAAATCTTGTCCGAACACAAACTGTGACTAAAATTTGGTTGGAGTAGTGGTTGAGTATAGTATCATGGTTGTTGGATGAATGGACTTTCAGTTTCCATATGTTAGCCTTAAAGGTCCTTTTATGACTTCTAGGAACCAAGAAGCCTTTGATAGTCTCAGTTGTAGCTTGTGGCACTTACTATTTTAATAATATTATATAGGTTTTTTTTTAAACCAAGCGAAATCATATTTTATCCATAAGTGATTCAATCACAAGTTATATAGGGTTTTTATAGCTTACCATCTCGTGGTAATTGAGTTTACTCCCTCGATGATGGGTAATTGAGTTCGGGAGTGCTACATGTACAAGATTCTTGACAAAATTTGTGACTTAATGACTCTTTTTCACTAAAAAACAAAAATTGATCAATGCTTTTCAAAGTTTGACTTTGATCGGGACCGTTCAAATGGCATTTTGTCAAGAATCTTGTCAAAGATTCTTTGTACATTTAGCATTTCCCAATTGAGTTTACCCCTTTAAATTTACTATTTTTGACAAAAACACAAAGATTGTGTTTGGCGTATGTAAAATAATTGTGAATACCAGAAACAATAATTTATCAATAAGATTTCTAGTAGTTATTTCACTTCACTTTATTATTTGATTTGATCAGAAATATAATTAGTAAAGATTGATTTTGTTCGCATATTATTTAATTTATAATTTTACTATTACATGCCAAACATGTCCTTTGTATTTTTAACAAAGAAAATCTTAATTCAAAGAGGTAAACTCTATTACCTACTACTAAAAGGAGTAAATTCGATTAGTTGAAGAATAATTCAATTACTGGAAGAATAATACAATTAGTCCCATTATATATCCATGCCATATGGTGAAGGTAACGACTTTTCTTCTATGTAAAAGGAGGGGAAAACAATTTTGCCACTCCCAATTTCTCATTTCCTTTCTTAATACATTTTCCTTACCGAGAAAGCAAACTATATTCTAATAAAACAACGTAAGCAACTTTGAACAAATTGAATTTTTTGTCGCGTTATGTTCGACTTATTTAATTGCGTGCAGAACGTGGAATAATTTGATGTGAGCCAAAAATATTTTGTAAGAAGTATAAATAAGTGATGTATCATTCTACTTATAAAAAGTATAAAGTCACATTTTCGAAAAGTGCAGTCTTGTCATGTATGTAACCACTTGAAAAAAGTTATATAACAACTTGTGTACATGATAACTAAACATATAAAACCTTTTAATAAATAGAAAGGTTCGATAATCTAATGTTATTCATTTAGGTGTTAAGCTTTTAATTTTTTTTTTTTTCTTCTGGACCACTATGAAAGATGATAGTCAAACTCTAACCCACAATAACAACAATAATAATAATAATAATAATAATAATAATAATAATAATAATAATAATAATAGTAATAATAATAATAATAACAATAATATCATTTCTTTATTGCCTAGCTTTAGTTAAAATAAATAAATTTCGTAAATAAGTTTCATTTTGGTATGAAACCTCCAATTGTTGATTCTAACCACTAATTTCAGAAATAATTCTCGAAGATGATATAATGATAAAGAAAATGAGTAAACATATTGACTGCAAATTTGGCAAACAAGCACGATACCTTTCCAGGTTCGATCCCATATAAGTGCAAATCTAGGAATACTAAATTGAATATAACTAAATAGTTTATTTAGGTTTTAGACCATAAATTCGTCGGACTTTAGATCAGCAATAATTCGACAGTTATCGTGTTTATCACCTCGTATCGATGTATCAATAGTTTTGTAACGACCAATGTAGTCAATATTGGAGAGAGGATTAAACAAAAACACAAGTTTGTCTCTTGTTACACACAAAACATTTTGTCCACAAGATACTTTTTCTTTTTTTGAAAAAAAAAGTACAACTTGGAAACCCCATGTTCTTTAATTTTTAAAAATGGAAGTGCTTTATTTTTCTTTTACAAGTTGTTAAAGACTTAACTGTCTCAATAATAAGTCAACAATGTACAGATTCTATACAAATTATAAAATCTTTGTTGATCTACACCAATAATTTTTTTTATTAATACAATATATTAAGGTCTAGATTCCATTTATTTACTATATCATTATGTACAATCACGGTTTCATAAATTATATATGAACAAAAATTAGCATTACGTAATTCCATTGACATATCATTATATGGAATTGATTTTTTTTTTTGATGAAGAGGAATTGATTAAAATACATCCGCAAAAATGTATTTGTAGACTACACGTAGAAAAATATGAAGATGGGATAGCTGCTAAGTTTCCTTAGCTGACACAAAAATGGTTACATGTTATTGTACTTCATCCAAAGTAGCTCTAGTCTATGGTTAGATGAATGAATCGTCGAGAGGTCGTGTGAGAGTTGGTTTGACTAATTTTTCAAAACCAACTTTGCAGAATGACGCAAATTGTGATTTGTATTAAAACAAGAATGTAAAAAATGGGACCCCAACCCAAAATTACATGACATTCAACCATTTACTTATCACCCACCACCACTTGCTCATGAGCCAACTAACCAAAACTATATTGGTAAATAAATTCTAGACATGGTATTTGGGTTATTAAGTGTTAGTGATGCTTTGCTTGATTAATGTTTTTCTTGCCCAAGTCATCTTATGCTAAAAAGAAAAAGAAAAAGAAAAAAGGGGGCTTTTGTAAGTAGTTCTTATTTTGGTTGCAATAACCTACCTTACCTTTTAAGGGTAGGACAAGTGGGTCTTGAAAGTCCAAACTTTGGATGTGTATGCGCTTTCATATTCATGGGTTGGCTGGACCTGTCAACCTCTGCCCATTGAAATGAATAAATACCATGGAAGATTCGAGTTATTCTAATGCAGGTAAAGATTGAAGCCTCAAAACTTCACCATTGTACCTTTTCATATTGTGTTAGAGAAGTGAATGAAGTAGGGTACCTATTAGCGCAGTCAGTCTTTGATTTGAGTTTAGTATCTAATGAGAAACTGATCGAAACTCCTATATGTATTATGAGTCAAGTAGCTATTGATAAAACTCGCTTAAACGTAGAGATTCAAAGTTAATAAGATAGACCACTGTCTAGTTTCATAAAAATAAATCTCTCCAAGTTAGCCAATTATTTTGAGACTTTCAACAAAAAAAAAAAGATTAATACATTAAATTTTCTTTTGACATGAAAACATTAGGTATTCTTTAATGGGAAATTTTAAAAGGCCCCCCCGTTTTTGTTAAAAGGCCTCCCCGCTAAAAGCGCCCCTCATTATAACCCATTTGGTTATAGGGCCCCCTCTACAAAAGAGCACCTCCTTCATCAATATTTGACCTAACGGCAAAGTTAACGCCGTTAGGTCAAACTTAACCCAAGACCGGTGATGTTGACCACGCCACATCATCATCTTCTCCGGCAGGGTCGCCGGCCGGCCGGCCGGCGACCTTTAAATTTTTTTTTTTTTTTTTTTATCCTCTCTCTCTCTAAAAAATAAATAAAAAAAAAAATTTCTCTCTCTAGATCTGGTTCATATGAACCAGATCTAGAGACCTTCTTGAAGGTCAACAGACCTTCAAGAAGGTCCGAACAGACCTGCTTGAGGGTCTGTAAAAGACCTTCAAGCAGGTCTGTTCGACCTGCTTGAGGGTCTGTTCGGACCTGCTTGAAGGTCTGTTCGGACCTGCTTGAAGGTCTGTTCGGACCTGCTTGAAGGTCTGTTCGGACCTGCTTGAAGGTCTGTTCGGACCTGCTTGAAGGTCTGTTCGGACCTGCTTGAAGGTCTGTTCGGACCTGCTTGAAGGTCTGTTCGGACCTGCTTGAAGGTCTGTTCGGACCTGCTTGAAGGTCTGTTCGGACCTTCAAGCAGGTCTGTTCGGACCTGCTGACCTTCAAGCAGGTCTGTTCGGACCTTCTTGAAGGTCTGTTGAAGACCTTCAAGAAGGTCTCTCTAGATATGAACCAGATCTAGAGAGAGGAAAAAAAAAAAAAAAGTTTGTTTTTAGAGAGAGAGAGAATAAAAAAAAAAAAAAATTTTGAAGGTCGCCGGCCGGAAGTTTGGCCGGCCGGCGACCCTGCCGGAGAAGATGATGATGTGGCGTGGTCAAATGATGTGGGTGAAATACACCTATTAAGGGGGTTTTTTTCACCCATTCAAAGAGGGGGCCCTTTAACCAAGCTAAGTCAAAGGTTTTTTACTAAGTCAACAAAACCATGGGGAGGCCTTTTAACAAAAACGGGGTGGCCTTTTAAAATCTCCCTTCTTTAATTTGTTATCAAAATATCTACAAAATTGGAATTAATCTCATTTTAGCCCCCTAAAGATGATTAATTTACGCAAATGGCGCCCTAAAGACTACCCACTAAAACAATGACCCCCTTTTTTTAATTTTGCATTAGACAACTTTAACAGTTTAGTTTTTTTTTTTTTTGTTGAAAGTAACAGTTTAGTTTTTGTTGAAGGGGATTCCAAACATTCAAAACTTCAAGTATATTACCAAATAAACAAACACTAGATTAACATATGATATTAATTAAGTCTTTTGACACGGGGTGTCTTGAGATTGATTCTTAGCAAAATAATGAACTCTTTAAGATCTTCAATAATTTGTGTAATAAACAAAGAAAACTAAACCAATATTGAGTACAGTAAAAGTACCTGTAACCGGTGGAGGAGGCGTTGCCAACGATTGGCGTCTGATTTTGGTAATTTGGGTTTTGAGTGGTAGCATGGTGTTGGATCAATGCCCTTCTTTTGCTTTATGGTTGGTGTGTGACAGTAAAATCATTTATGGATCTCTAAGAATAGATTTAACTTTTCAAATTCAAAAGACACATGAGAAAAGTTGGTCGTTTGTTCCATCTCTTTATAGATGAAGAAGTGCAATATTACGTTCTTTACTTACAAGATGGGAAACACAGATATTAACGAGTGAAGAAAAGAACATAAGGGTTTATCAGATTTGGAGAAGGAAGTATGAGAGAGAAAGGAAAAGAGGAGATTGTGGCCGGTCTGTAATGGTGATGGTACGTGGAAGGAAAAGAAAAGAAGAAGATAAAAAATTCTCTCTTTTTTTTCCTGATGAATGGTCGTTGACATTGCAGTCGTTCGGTTGTAGCTAATTCTTCGAAAGAGAATTGAGATATGAAGGAAATTAATCTTGAAAACAACAGTCAAAAGGGAAAAAAATCAGTTAAAGTTGACTAACAGAAAATTGAAAAACAGTCATAGAAGCTGGTCATCTTTAGGAGCCATTTTGGCGAGTTGGTCATCTTTATGGGGCCAAAATGAAATAACCTAGATACTGTGTAGTTGAATCTAGTGGGGGACGTTTGAAATGTCACAAACGAATAACACGAACATTTGGACATTCAATGCCCCCGACCAATAACACAGACATTTTGAGATATTTGAAATATCCCCGACCAATAGCACAGACATTTGGAGACATTTAAAATGTCCCCGACTATTAACACGGACATTTGGAAATATTTGAAATATCCCCAACCAATAACACGGACATTGCATGTCCCCCAATGTCATGAGCCACTACCCCCTTAATTCCTTCCGCGATCTAGTCGACCCGAATGATTTGACGGGTAAGAGCATCTCCAATGCAAAACTTAAAAAAAATTCTATTTGGCTTATGTGTTGAGTCTCAATTGAGATTCTTTTTCCTATGTGGCTAACTTGAGTGTGTCTAATTCAAATCCTTCTCCAATGCAACACTCTAAAAAACTCTAATAGATACACATGTCACACATACATTTAATAGAAAAAAGTGGTTGAGAAAGAACGACTTTCTATTGGTCCAAAAATTAAATTTGATGACTAGGACACTTGAGACTCTCAAAAGAGATCTCAAAAATAGAGTTTCTAGTTGAGACATCTTAAAACTTAATGCTTCCACATCATCTTAAGATCTCAATTGAGTTTTGCATTGGAGAGGGTTTTTCTCAAAAAATCTCTAAACTCCTAGGTGGCATTTAAGATTTTAAGATTGAGTCTTGCATTAGAGATGCTCTAATAGCGGGCCCCGATAGACCAGCTCACTATAAGATAGATTTTGCCCGGCGTAGTCGATCCGGCTAAAAATCAGCCCGACCAGCCCGAAACGTTTCTCAGGTCTAAAATCTAACGTTGGGGGTGTATCCAAAAACTTATCAGTAACCTAAGAGGCCAGAAGCTAGAGAGAGAGAGAGAGAGAGAGAGAGAGAGAGAGACTGAGAGTGGAAGAGCTTCTTGAGTGGGAGAGATAAATCTACAGGAGATGAACATAAACTTACAAATGCCAAAGGGTTTTACAGAAAAGGGTTACTATTCCAAGTGAAGAGAGGGTCTATTAAGGCTTCCTACAATCTGCCTTTCTATTGCTGATAATAAGAAGAGAAGGAAAAAACATTTATCAACTTGGGTAACTCAATACTGAACCTTCAGGTAGATTTCTACTTCTCTAACCTTTTTTAGGCTTTCCCAATTAATGCCTTGATATATTGTATTGGGTGTGATTTATTTCTTGGGGGTTTTTGTTTCTAAGAAATTCATAATGGGTATTGGATGTTTATCTAATTGGTGACCTCAATTGAATTGAATTCAATACTAATTGGTAGCAGTACTAAGTAGAAGCTGGTTAAATATACACCTATCTCTCAATGCATTGATGTTAGTTTGCCCGATGTGTTTGTCTGTTGTTGTAACCATTCTGCACAAATTCTAGTAAAGAAATCAATGTTGGACCATCCATACATGAACCTACGAATTGCTAATGATCGAGAATGTTAATAGATGATTTCGAATAACTTTTTCCGATAGGTTGCCATGATTTTGTAGTCCAGTGGAGTTTGATTTGTGTTAGGTGATAGTTTCTATTCAGCACATTAAATTTAAGAATGTTCGACTTGCTGATTGGGCCGTGCTTGTTAATTTTGATGTCATAGGCAACGGTAGTAATACGTGTGTCACTCCACTGCAGAAAGTAGAGTCCCAATCTTGTTGTTTAATGAATTTTTTTTAAATGAAATTCATGTTGAGTTCTGGAACGGTGTGCTTTGTGGTTGGCTTAACCTCCTATTGTACTCTTAGATAATCAAGGGGTCGTAATTATATCCAATAGAGGTTAACTTGATGGAAAAGATGGTACTTATAGAATGGAAAGGAAACTGTTGGAGTTACACATTGCTACCAAATGAGTATTGTAGTATGTGTACCATGCACGAGGAGAGTAGAAAGGGTTCTTGAAACCTGGAAAGCCCATTTGTTAAAAAATGTCCCCTTCTCAATTGTTTGACATTATTTTCTTTGCTCTCTGTGATTACAAAAAGTTTGTAACGTCTTTGTTATCTTGTTGGTTATGAGATTGAACTTGCTTGCTGGGGTCGTAGGCTTGTGGAAATATAATGTTATGTGGTTATAACCTAGCTATTCTTTTTCAAGATGTGGTGCAGCAGGAAGGAGATCTACCTAATTCAAAACGATGTCCTTGTGACAGGCGATGTTGTTAATTCGAGTTGGAAGGTTCCTAATCTTGGATTTTAAGGCGCTACGCTTGAGAGTCGAGATTTTGGGGTTACAAAAGCAAAGATGAAATTAATGTTTTTGAAAGAGTAAATTGAAGGGTGAAGGAAAAGGCGGAAATGACCCAATCCATCCTATTCCTTTCCCAAACACTGCCTTCACACCATCCTCTGAACTTTATTATCAGTCAGCACAGCCATTACTGCTTGTCTCCCCTGCCAAAGCGAAAACTCAAGGCTTTTGCTGCAAACCACAACAACAATAGAAATATTAATCTTACCCTAACTAGACACAAAAACGTTCATGAAGGACACGAACCTCATGTACCTTATGATAAATCCCAATCTTATTATTCTTCTCTTATCCAGGAATGCATCTCATCGAATTCTTTCGAGCGCGGTAAGTCAATCCATGCTAAAATTTTGGAAAATGGGTTTATGCCCGACACCTTTCTTCAGACTAAAATCCTCATGCTTTATGCCAGGAGTGGTGAATTGTCAGATCTGTATATTGCACGAGATATGTTCAACGAAATGCAGTTAAGAAACTCGACTTCTTGGAATACTATGATTCTTGGTTATTCACGTATTGATGATCATAAGGAAGTTTTAAAATTGTTTTACAGAATGCAAGAGACAGGAACTATGCCTGATAAGTTCACATTCCCTAGTGTAGTTAAGGCCTATGTGGGATTAGAAGATTGGGAAGGTCTTAAACTAATCCATGGTTTGATTATTAAGTGCGGACTAGATCATAATTTGGTCGTGGGTGGGTCACTTGTTGATGGGTATATTAGCTTTGGATCATTAGATGATGCATTTGTTGTATTTGATGAGATTGAGGAGAAAAATGTTGTTAGTTGGAATGCGGTAATTCGTGGATATGTAAGGGTGAAGAGGTGGGAAAAGGCATGGGAAATCTTCTATAGAATGGTAGCTCTTGATGAGGGTCCTGATGATTTCAGCTTTGCAACGGCAATTAGGGTATGTGGTTCTTTGAGGTGTTTGGATAGAGGAAAACAAATTCATTCCAAATTGGTTATATGCGGGTTTGAAAGTGACATTTTTGTGTGTAATTCTTTGATAGATATGTATGCAAAATGTAGGGACTCGGAAAGTTGTTTTCAAGTATTTGATCAGATGAATGAAAGAGATCAAGTTACTTGGAACTCTATGATATCAGGGGAAGTTCAGGTTGGGAGCTTCTATGAGGCACTAAAGCTGTTTTCCGAAATGCAAAGATTGGGTTTTAAGATCGATCGATTCAACTTAACAAGCATTCTTGGTGCTTGTGCTGGTTTACCAGATCTTAAAACAGGTAGAGAGATTCATGCATACTTGGTTAGAAACAATTTCGATTCTGACATTATTTTTGGAAGTGCTTTAGTAGATATGTACTCGAAATGCAGAGTTATGGAGAAAGCTCTCCTAGCTTTTGAGAGGTTATCAGACAGAAACGAAGTGTCTTGGAATTCTCTGATATCTGGGTTTGTTCAAGAAGGGAAAATGGAGGAAGCATTCGAACTTTTCCACGAAATGAAATTAAAGAAAAATGCTGAACCAGATCGGTTCACATTTACTACCCTTTTAAATCTTTGTGCTATTCAAGGGAGTCTAGATCAAGGAAAGCAGATTCATGCCCATGTTATAAGAACAGTTGGTACAGATAATCTAATTGTAGAAACTGAGTTGGTTCACATGTACGCGAAATGTGGTAACTTGAAATATTCTCAAGAAATATTTAATCGAATGGAAGAAAGGAATTCTTACTCGTGGAACTCACTGATCGAGGGGTATGAACAACATGATCAAGCCGAAAAGGCGTTAGAAGTGTTTCGGCAAATGCAAGATAAGGGAATAAAACCTGATTGTTTTTCTCTAACTAGCTCAATTTCTGCATCCAGAAAGATTTCCAACATCGAAAAGGGAAAGGAGCTTCATGGGTTTGTAGTAAGGAATGACCTTGAGGAACAAGGAATTCTTCGATGTGTACTAGTCGATATGTATGCTAAGTGTGGATTCATGGATTATGCGGACAAGATTTACAACAAAACCAAAGAGAAAGATGTGAACATCGAAAATGTAATGCTCTCGTCATCGATAAGCTGTGGTAGATTGGATGAGGCAAAACAGATATTTAATCAAATGGAAGATAGAAACACAATCTCTTGGAATTCTATGCTTGTGGGGTTTGTAAAAAATGAATTGAAAGATGAAACCTTCGAACTTTTTCGAAGAATGCTAGAAGAAAATGTAGAATTCGACTCCCTAACATTAGTAACTCTATTCAACTTCTGTGCTAGCCTACCAGCTCTTTCACAGGGAGAACAACTTCACACTCTTGCAGTAAAATACGAATTTTTCTTAAATTCAGTAATTATGGACAGCACTCTAGTCGATATGTACTCAAAAAGCGGATCGATTGAACGAGCAAGAAATATCTTCGATAAAATGAAGGATAGAAATGTCATTTCATGGAATGCGATGATCAATGGTTACGCAAAACACGGGAATACTAACGAAGTCCTTAATCTCTATAAATTAATGCAGAAGGAAGGGATCTACCCAAACGATGTTACTTTCCTCTCTGTGCTTTCTGCTTGTAGTCATACAGGGAAGATCGAAGAAGGAATTCAAATCTTTATTTCCATGTTAGAGGACTTCAGGATCGAAGCAAAAGCAGAACATTATAATTGTATGGTTGATCTTCTTGGTCGTCTGGGGTTTTTACATGAAGCTAAGGAAGTTATCGAGAAAATGCCAGTTAACCCAGAAGTCTCGACATGGGGAGCATTATTAGGAGCTTGTAAACTTCATCAAAATATCGAATTAGGAGAACTCGCTGCCAAAAATCTATTCGAGATAGACCCACATAATCCTGGACATTATGTTTTACTTTCGAATATCTATGCAGTTGCAGGAAAATGGAAGGAAGTTGAAGAAGTAAGGAGTTTGATGAGATCAAGAGGAGTTAAAAAGGAGCCCGGAGTTAGTTGGATTGAGATCGAAAATGAGATTCAAACTTTTCATGCTGGAGATCAATCTCATCCAAAAACGAAGGAGATTTATGAAACTCTACGGGGTTTATCATCGCGAATGAAAGGTTTAGGATATATTCCAGACTCTAAATTTGTTCTTCAGAATATTAAAGATGATGATGAAGAAGAAGAATACTTGCTTCAACATAGTGAGAGATTGGCAATGGGTTTAGGACTCATTAGTTTGCCGAAAACTTCTGTAATTCGAATTTTTAAGAACCTTCGGATATGCGGTGATTGTCATACAGCAATGAAATTCATTTCGAAGATCACTGGTCGGAAGATCGTTGTTAGGGACACGAATCGATTTCACCATTTTGAAGATGGAGTTTGTTCTTGTGGTAATTTTTGGTAAGATATTTGTAAACTAGAATGTTGAGAGTTAATTGTATAGAATGTGATCATAATTTAGTTAAATGATTTATATGCAAAGAAAATTTGTCATTGTTCAGACTTCAAGAACAAACAATATATGTTCAGTGGTTGAAGTTATTTTTTCTTCTGGAAATTGACTATTTAAAAAGATTGGGCCTGAAACCCAACTAGATTACGGCCTAAACACAACTAAACTTTTTAATTTGTAGCTTTAGTAACTCAATTTCAATAACCCAATGAATTTTACTTCGTTTGGAAGTTGAATCTGGGATCTCTACGATTTTAGAGTTTATGTCAACGTCGTTAACCACTTGGGCAAATGTTGACTTTAGTGATTCAAGTTGAAGTGTATAAATCAGAAACCTTGTGATTGACACATTTTTTGGTTTTTTATTTTTGCTGCAAAGACACATTTTTTGGTTAAAAATGCCATTACATGTTAAGTTTAGTCAGTGATGTGGCTTATTATCTCTTCCTCCAAATTAAAATCATTGACATCAAAATATGAAAAAGAAATTATATTTAACCTCTGGAAAATAAAAGATAAGAAAATATGTAAAATATACTAACATCATTAACTCCTTCTAGAATTCAAAGACCAAAAACATTGCTACATTGATGGTGAATAGCGAAACAACTAATGTCAAATAAGGTCAAACAAAATTATGAAAAAGTTGTTTCTAATGTACCACCGATTTAAATGTTGATGGAGATTACTAGGTGGTCCATCTTTTAATTCTCTTGCGAAAAATTTCAAACATAATAAGAATTTTAGTAGTTCCGTTTGTAACCATACCCTCAAATATATTAGAGTTAATTCCTATATGGCCCCCTACTTTGTGACCAGCTTCCTTTATGGCCCCATTTTTTCGTAAATTCAAATATGGCCTCCTATTTTCAGACAAATGTCATTACTACCCCTCTGATTAATGTATTTTCAAAATAAAATAAAAAACAAAACCTAAATTCCACCTCACTTCCTTCTCCACCACTCATCTCTCTCCACGTCACCTCTCTCTCCAACTCACCTCTCTCTCTCTCTCCAACTCATCTCTCTCTCTAACTCACCTCTCTCTCTCTCTCCAACTCATCTCTCTCTCTAACTCACCTCTCTCTCTCTCTCCAACTCATCTCTCTCTCTAACTCACCTCTCTCTCTCTCCAACTCATCTCTCTCTCTAACTCACCTCTCTCTCTCTCCAACTCATCTCTCTCTCTAACTCACCTCTCTCTCTCTCTCCAAATCACTCCTTCTTCTCCGACGAAGGTCGCCGGCCGGAAAATTTTCCGGCCGGCGACCTTAAAAAAAAAAAAAAAAATTTACCCTCATCTCTCTCTCTCTAGAAACTCCGGCGAAGGGGAAACCCCTTCGCCGGAGTTTCTAGAGAGAGAGAGAGAGAGAAGAGGTAAAAAAAAGTTTTTTTTTTTTTAAGGTCGCCGGCCGGAAATTTTCCGGCCGGCGACCTTGGTCGGAGAAGAAGGAGTGACTTGGAGAGAGAGAGAGAGAGAGGTGAGTTAGAGAGAGAAATGAGTTGGAGAGAGAGAGAGAGAGGTGAGTTGGAGAGAGAGGTGAGATGGAGAGAGAGAGAGAGGTGAGATGGAGAGATATGTGTGGGGGAGTAGGAAGTGAGGTGGAATTCAAATTTTTTTTTTTTATGTTGAAAAAATATTAATAAGAAGGGTAATCAGGACATTTACCTCAAAAAAGGGGGCCATATTTGAATTTACGAAAAAAAGGGGGCCATAAAGGAAGCTGGTCACAAAGTAGGGGGCCATATAGGAATTAACTCAATATATTAAGACAAAAATGATGATAATAATTTTTGGAAGAGATCATACTTAGTAAGAGTAGTTTCTTTTTGGATGCTACTATATGCAACTTCAGTTTTGCTAAAGACAACTATTAGATAAAAATAACTAAATAAAACTAATAAAAGTTGTGTCCTAAATTGCTAACCAACACCAACACCAAAAATCAAGTATAACCGAATCTTTCCTCCATTCTATATACAACTCTAGGAAAATTATTACACAAAATAACTAAATAGAATTAATTGAATTTTGTCTTAAGTTGCTCAACCCAACACTAAAAGAAAAAAAAAATAAATCAAATATAATCGAACAAATTTTTTCTCAAAATTCAAATTTCTATTACCATAATTAATTATTCATAAATAAAATCTATTCGAACATTAAACTAAAAAGTTAACCAAATATTAACAGTAAAATTTATTCGAACATTAAACTAAAAAGTTAATCAAATTTATTCGATATACCAATTCTTTCTCATTATCTTTCAGTCGACCTGGGTAAGAATGCCCTATCAATGACTCCGGTATCATATGGTTATGATGCCCGCAAATAACCTTTACTACTATGACTTAGTCAAGCTTAGTTTAAACCTCAATAGCGTATATTTCATTAAATCAAACCGTGTTTATGGATTAGAATTTTGGTTTATCAAGTCCAACGGGTATTTATAGATTAGAATTTTGGTTTATCAAGTCCAACGGATATTGTTCAACAAAAAAAAATCCAACGGATATATTTTGAACAAAAAAAAAATCTCATGGGATATTCATAAAATCATACTACATAAAATCACTATGCATATTTTTAAGCTTAGTTTAAACCTTAATAATGTATATTTCGTAAAATCATACTACATAAAAATAATGTATATTTTTTTAAAACCTATAACACGTGTAAGTATTTTTTTTTTAAATATTAGATAACACTAATACAACCAATTTTATTTTTGTTTAGTAAAAGAAAAAATTGTTTCTAGTAAATAATTTTGGGAAGTTAAAACATAGTTGTATTTAGCAATCTAAGATTAAAAAAATTATTTGCTAGATAAAACCATTAAATCGATCTTCGGTGTTGTTTAGCAATTTAATAAAAAAATAAATGGTTGTGTCTAGCAAATAGCTTTACGAAGCAATTATGAAGCTTCGTTTAGCATTTGTCTTCACCCTTTTTGTTAAGGACTTAGTAAGAGTAGTTAATAACAAAAAAGTGACCCTCTATATAATGAATAATTTTAAGACCTCAAAAAATATTATATTCTTGGGTTATTTCCTAAATGGCCCCCAACTTTGAAAGTCTGTTCGTCGAACAGACCTAGTTCCGGTGAAGGGAAACTCCTTCACCGGAGTTTTTAGAGAGAGAGGTGAGGAATAAAAATAAAATTCTAGAGAGAGAGAGAGGAGAGAAAAATTTTTTTAAAAAAAATTTAATATTTGAAGGTCGTCGGCTGAAAATTTGGCCGGCCGACGACTCCTGCTGGAGAAGATGATGATGTGGCGTGATAGGTGACTTGACAGAGAAAGAAACTGAGATGGAAGAGAGAGAGAGAGAGTAACGAAAAGTTAAAGATAACGGAAAAAAAAAGTTATACGAGAATTATTGCTAAAGTAGGGGACCAGGCAGAAAGCTGATCACAAAGTTGAGGGCATTTGGAAAATAAACCTATATTCTTCGATTAATAAAACCAAGTATGTTTTATAAACATGGACCTCACTTGTCCTTAGAATGTTGAGCACACTTTTAGAGAGAGAGAGAGAGAGAGAGAGAGAGAGAGATGTAAAAGGTAGGAGAGAGCGTGCGGAATGAAGAGAGAATATGATGATCGACTTCTTTACTCAAAAGACTTTTTACTTGAAAAGTAGTGCAAAAAGTGTGTACAAAAAAGCAAACCCATTTTACATTATTTTAAAAAGATCTTAACTCTCTAAACATGAGCAATAATAAAAGAGAAAGACTAAAAAAACGAGTTTAAAGTAGGAGAGAGAAACAAACAAGGCACTATAGTCGAAATATAGAAAGGTGAAATTCGTTCGGACGGTTTTTCTTTATATCTTTTGGAGAGTTTCTACGTGTACAAAGTCGAGATATGTTTAATTCTGTTTAGATACATTTTCTTTCTTTTTCTTTAAGAAATTTGACCTTCCAGCCCACCCAATTTGTTGTAATCAATCTTAACAAAAAAAATTGTTCTAACTCAATAACATTTTACATTATTTTTGTTACTTTATTTGACTATTTTTTTTTTGGAAGATTTTTCTTCTGTAATTGTTTTTGTTGTTTTGACTTCTTATTAAGAGGAAAATTATAAAGCCCAAAATTCGGGTCAAAATATAAAATGAAGTCCAATCTGGAATAATAATGCAAAAAAAAAAAAAAAAAGAACATAATTATATATGTTGTCACAGTTTCAGAAGTGTTATCAACAGTTTTAAAAGTGTTGTCAACAGTTTAAAAATTGGGTTTTTTTTTACATTACTATTCTCGAATGAGTTTTTTTTTTCGTATTTGGGCCCAAATCTTGGCCTTTTGTTACATAGTTTCTTCTTAATTTTCCCATTACATGATAATTTTCCCATTACATGATATTTTTCCCCTTTCGATAATCTATTAAGGTAGGATCCAACTACTATCCATAATGGTCATAAAACATTACTCAATCGTACTATTACTCAATCGTACTATTTTTTCTTTAAACAAATATAACTATTATTTTAGTGACAAACAAACGTCAGTGATGTCATGGGAAAAAACATGAGATTAGAAGTCGGAAGACAGGTATAGATTAGTAGTTTTAATGTTTATCCATCATGGTCATAAAAATTACTCTATTGTACTATTTATTTTCCACATATACTCCATATTTATCATTAAACAACCATTCACAAAGTTGAGTGCATATAAAATTATTCTTTATTGTTTTTACTGTTATAATCATTTCGATTGATATAACTTTATAACAACCAATCGTTAATTTCCATTTTACCTCTAAAATCGCATAAAAAAACATATGAAGAACAAGTAACTGATGTCAAGAACTGATAGTCTAATTGGTAAGTGTATCTACTCCGCAATAGATTTTAATCAACAGTAATTCCGCAATTATTGTTCTTATTACATCATATCTATGTATGAATGTGTTTGTAAAGACTATTTTACTCAATATTAGAAAAAAAAATCATAAAAAACAAGCAACAACTAAATCCAAATAGGGCGCGCCTTGAATAGTACTTATAAAATGTTACTTCCTCTCTCTACCTTTTATCTCTTTCTCTCTCTAACTTCTCTGTTAAATTCAATCAAATTTCACCCATGGGTAGGTAAATCAATTTCTCAACATCAAAAACTAAAATTGAAAGAATTCAAAATTTCATCTGTTCAGTAAAACTGTAAAGTGGGGTTTGTTCCATTCTCTCTCTCTCTCTCTCTAATCTTTGTCTCTCTGTAAAAAAAAAATCCAAAAAGTTGTTTCTACTGATCTTGTTTGCATTAAATTGAAATTTGTTTCTTTTCGGGGATGTGTTGTTTCATTCAATAAGAAAGGACGGTGCTTTTCTTTTATCTTCTGATTTTGAGTCATAAATAAACACTTTGAGAGAAAGAAGAAGTTTATTAGTATGAGAAGATCTTGATTGATTATCTTCTTTCATTTTTTCTGTTTGAATTTCATTCCTTATTCAATCCCATCTCTGTTTTTCTTTTTAGAGAGAGAAAGTAAAAGAAGTAATCTTTGAAGTTTGTCGGTCGGATTTTAGGATTTTGTTGTCAAAAAAAGGGGGGATGAATTTTCCTTGAAAGTGTCAATTTGTCCACTTGAAGAAAAGCTTCTTCTTTTAAGAAATTTTCTTCTCGATCTAGTTCAATTATAGAATACCCATTTCTTCTTTTTTATTCTTTGATAAGAGAGAATTTCAGACTTTTGATTTTTTCCTGGTTCTTCTGAGGGATAAAGTTGATATTTTTAGGGTTTTCTTTTGATTGAATGAATGATATGATATGAGATGTCTTTGAAGCTCTTACTTGATTTGAAAGATTTGAAATTCAATTCTTTATCTACCCTTTTGTTCCAATTGGATTTGAATCACTGAAGAAGAAGATATAGAATCTGTTTGAATTCCACCATGAGAGCTGGATTAAGTACTATCCAGCAAACCCTAACACCAGAAGCAGCAACAGTTTTAAACCAATCCATTGCTGAAGCAACTCGCCGGAATCATGGCCAAACAACCCCTCTTCACGTCGCTGCTACTCTTCTTTCACCACCTTCTGGTTATCTCAGACAAGCTTGTATTCGATCTCACCCAAATTCCTCTCACCCACTTCAATGTCGTGCTTTAGAACTCTGTTTTAGTGTTGCTCTTGATCGTCTTCCTTCTTCTCAAACTCAAAATAATTCATCATCACCTGGTTTTGAACCACCAATTTCTAATGCTTTAATGGCTGCCCTAAAAAGAGCTCAAGCTCATCAACGTCGTGGTTGTCCTGAACAACAACAACAACCATTGTTAGCTGTTAAAGTTGAATTAGAACAACTAATAGTATCAATTCTTGATGATCCAAGTGTTAGTAGAGTTATGAGAGAAGCTAGTTTTTCGAGTCCAGCTGTTAAAGCTTCGATCGAACAATCGTTGAACTCTTCACATTCGTCGAGTTCTGTTATTAAAAGTTCTAGTATTGGTTCTGGATTAGGGTTTCGGCCGGCACCCATGGCTAATAGGAATTTGTATATGAATCCTAAGTTGCAGAATCAGGGGAATTATGATCAGTCTGGGTGTCAAAGAAAAGAGGAAGTTAAGAAGGTTTTAGATGTTCTTTTAAAGACTAAGAAAAGAAACCCAGTTTTGGTTGGTGATTTGGAACCCGAACGAGTTATCAAAGAGCTTTTGCAGAAGATTGAGAAGAAGGAATTGGGTGAAAGTTCACTTTCAAATGTTCAAGTGGTGCCCTTGGATAAGGAGTTCACAAGCGATAGAACGAAGATCTCGGAGAAGGTCAAGGATTTGGGTGATTTAATCGAAAGTCGAAACAATGGTGGTGGTGGAGTGATTCTCAATTTGGGTGACTTGAAATGGTTGGTTGAGCAAAATATTGGAATTGGAGGTTCGGGTTCGAATCTTATCCAACAACAACAAATGGTTTCAGAAATGGGGAGAATGGTGGTGGTAGAGATAGGAAAATTGTTAGGAAGGTTTGGAGAGAGTAATGGAAAGTTATGGTTGGTCGGAACGGCAACTTGTGAGACCTATTTGAGATGTCAAGTTTATCATCCTTCAATGGAGAATGATTGGGATTTGCAGGCTATCCCAATTGCTGCGAAAAATCCTCCTCCCGGGTTGTTTTCGAGGTTCATTTTCTTTCCCTTCTTTTCATCACTTAAGTTTTGAAATTTAATATCAAAATCATTGTTTCAACTTGTTGAAATTCATATTTGTTCGAAGTTGGATTTC
This sequence comes from Eschscholzia californica, assembly GCF_041429995.1. NCBI lineage: Eukaryota > Viridiplantae > Streptophyta > Magnoliopsida > Ranunculales > Papaveraceae > Eschscholzia > Eschscholzia californica. The sequence goes on from NW_028238472.1 coordinate 48,686,889, forward strand.
TTTGAGTAATATATGAACACTTAGAACACACTATTACTTGTCATAGACTCATAGTAATAGGAGAAAGCATAAATACTATGATAACTAGATAGAATAAGGATAATATCAAGTAGGAGTATTCGGAATTGGTGGTGAATAGCTTATGGGCGAGATGAAAATCGGATATGAATTTTGATATTTGAGGAACTAGTGAGTCTTGGTTCTTGTCTTATTTCAACTATAAGTCGATAATTGATCAAACTCTTATTCTATTATGGTGATAATTTCAGATTTGGGGGAAATGGGATCTTGAGTAGTTCAGTGAAATCTCTCAGTCCATTGAAAGCCTTCCCAATTGCCGGACCTGCGTTATCCCAACGTCCATTTGAGAATATGGATCTTAGTCGAAAAACGGGTTGTTGTCCTCAATGTACAGAAAAATATGAACAAGAAATCGCAAAATTGGAAAAAACAGAAGCAGATAAATCTTCTTCTGATTCTAAACAAGAATCTGTTCGTCAAATTCTGCCGCCTTGGTTGCAGAATGCAAAGCCAAAAGTGGATAATCTCAAGATTACCGATCATGTATGCATTTTGAACTCAATCAACTTTCTGTATAGTTTTGTGGAAATCTGAACTCATTTTGGCTTGATTATTGACCCTTGATATTTGTTTTATAGATGCAGGATCAAGATACGGGCTTAGAACAAAAAAGAAAAGAGATTCAGAAGAAATGGAGCGATACGTGCTCTCGTTTACACCCTTGCTACCTCCGTTCCGATACGACCTCTGGAAGAAACAGGCCCATTCATATGCCGCCGATGACAAATTTGTATAAATCAAATCCACTTAATCACAAACTTCTCCAACCCAACATACAAATAAGTAAGAACCTCGGAGGAACCTTAGAAATGAACCCGAGTCTCTCACTGAATCGACTTGAACGTCGGACCTCACCACCAGGAATCCCGGTTAGAACGGAACTTGCTCTTGGCCGACCAAAGATTCCCGAAAATACCCTTGAGAAAGCCCACATTGAGCGTGTCCAGGACTTCGCAGGGTATATACCTTCAGAAGGGCAATCCTTTGAGGTGAACCGACAGAAGCTCGTGAGCAAATTTGATCCTGATTCCTTCAAGAGCCTCTTCAAAGGACTGTTAGAAAAAGTATGGTGGCAACCGGATGCAGTATCTGCAGTAGCTTCATCTGTAATAGCATGTAAATCGGGAAATGGTAAACGAAGAGGAGTTGGGTCGATGGGAGATTCATGGATGTTATTTGCAGGTCCAGATAAGGTGGGAAAGAAGAAAATGGCATCAGCGTTGTCCGAATTAGTAGGCAGAGCAAGACCGATTACCATTCGCCTTGGTTCACGTTCTAATGAGGACGATGACGAGGAATCGGGAATGAGATTTCGTGGGAAAACCACACTGGATCAAATAGCAGAAGCAGTGAGAAGGAACCCATTCTCTGTTATTGTTCTCGAAGACATTGATCGAGCAGATATGCTAGTTCATGGAAGCATTAAACGAGCAATCGACAGAGGTCGTTTACCAGACTCTCATGGACGAGAAGTTAGCTTGGGTAATGTCATTTTCATCTTGACAGCAGATTGGGTACCAGAAAATGTCAAGAACTTATCCGATTCAATTTCGCTATATGAACATAAGCTATCATCTCTCGCCCGAAATGAATGGGTACTACAACTATCAGTAAGCGGAAAGACAGGTAAACGGCGTCTTAATTGGTTTTCAGATGAAAATAGGACAACAAAACCAAGAACCGATGCGGGTTCTGCATTATCTTTCGATCTTAATGAAGCTGCTGAAACTGAAGATGATTTAGCAGAAGGATCCCGAAACTCAAGTGGTGTCACAGTTGAACATGAACAAGAACAGAACTTAGTAAAAAACAATCATATTCAAGTATTAACCACATCAACGGTCGATCTATTCAATTCAGTAGACGAGGAGATCATATTCAAGCCTGTAGATTTCACACCCATCCGAACCAAAGTTGCGAGTACCATTACTTCAAGATTCTCATCAACTTTAGGAGATGGTTTGTCGATAAAAGTCGACGAAGAAGCCTTAGAACAAATTGTAAGTGGTGTTTGGTTTGGTCAGACTAGTTTCGAAGATTGGGTAGAGAAAATTTTGGTTCCAAGCTTTCAACAACTGAAATCGAAATTAGGTTGTTCCGATGAAAATGTTACTGTGAAGCTTGATTCAGTGAGGGGATCATCAGAGAGGAGAAGTAATGGAGATTTGTTACCAAGTAAAGTCACAGTAGTTGTGGAGTGACCCAAAAAAAAAAAGAACAAGGACATCCTGGGTATTTGTTTAATTCTTCATGGGTAGATATGTAAATATGGGGAAGACAGTTATGTTGAAAAAGAGCAGTTAGGAAGAGGAAGTAACTGAATACCCAAGGATGGGAATATTTTTTTGTTGTTGTATTTATATTTGTTATAATTATTATTCTTATTAAATTATAGATAATGATAAAATAAGTTGAGGAATCTTAATATTTGTTAATTTTTATTCTTTTATGTATACAAGTAATATTAGTGGTTAATATTTCTTAGAAATTTATTTTTGTCTTTCTCTTAATTTGTTTGTAGTTAGAATATTTTTAATTTTCAATGGAAATGACAATGTTTAGTCACCTCAACAATAGAAAGTATGAGTATGACTGTATGAGTACTATTAATGGCTAATAGTCATTTTGTAGAAGATGCACACTGGTTTATAATTTTCTATGACTACAAATTCCTTTTATTGGGTTTTACCAAATTTTTGTCTAAGATCAATGGCCCTTAAAATTAGTCAATTGTCTAAAGTTAACAAAAATAGGTAACAAACATTTTCTTTTTTTTGAATATCTAGCACAAAGATTTTCTCAAAAATTAGTCACTTTTAGTTGACTTAGTTTTTTCAATTGTTGGAAGGAAACTGTTTTGAGCGAAGTGTTTTTCTCTCTTTTTCTGTCTCTCCTCCCTCTCTCATGTTCTTCCTTCTCACTTTCTTTTCCCTCTCTTACTATCTAGATGTTTTCAGGCAAAAAAAAATTGTCGGAAAACGACTCTTGTTTGGGAAAATCCCCCACCCCAGTCCAGGCTCCCTGGTTGAAGCTCCATACGATTGGGTTGGGGCTCCCAAATTCATATTTGGAAGCTTCAGTTCACGCACCTTAGCGTTGCTCTAAACAATAAAAACATTACTGATATATTTTTGAATTTGCATTAAGAAAAATCTGAGATTTAAAAACTTGAGCTTGTTATTTATTTATTTTTTAATTAAGTTTGACCTTACTCCGTTACCCTTAATTTTTTTGGGCCCATCTGCTCGCTAAATAGTTTTGCTTTGAACCATGAGACATGTTGATCAAAAAAAAAAAATTTTTGTATATAGTAACAAAATTTTTATCTGATTAAAATTTACATCAACATAAACTAAAATTTATGTTTATTGGAATTATCCTACAATATCAACATTACTAGACAAACTATACTCAGATAAAGATATAATATGTAGCAAAGGCCTAGGGTCAGGAATCGGTCCGGGTCGGTCGATACCGATCTCTAACTTCATTGGATCGGTCGACTCGGACATAAACTGTTGGTGACCACCTACTTAATCAGGCGGTCACTTTCAAAATTTGTATGTCTATTGACCGTCCAAGACTGTTTATTTTATCGAGCTAGTAGACACCGGACGGTCTCGGGTGGACTTTCCAATAAAATTTACATAAACTTATAATTTTTTTTTATTACCACAAACAAAATTACAAATTACAAATGAAAATGTTTAACTAAGAAAACAAAAGTAATTATAAAAAAAAATTGATCATTGCTTATCAAGATATAATTAAGACATGCATTATTCATTGAATCTACCCTCATATTTTCGATAACATATATTATCTAATACTATAAAGGTCAAGACAAAGTACAACCTTGAACAATATGTTGTTGATTCAAAGTTAGCTCCACGTCCATCACATATAACCTCTAAAAACAAGGATGGGTTATTCGGTCACTCGTATCGGGCGGTTAGCGGACGGTCCTTCGCCGCAAAATTTTGATCGTGACCGTCATCCAATTCTTTCGGGACGGTCGGACACTGATCATTAGGAGCATACACTTTTTGTCTCGGCCGAATGGCTCGGGTAGCGGTCTTCCAGATTTTTTTTCCGCCACTACTAAGCCCAAGTCATATATAACATATAACCCACGCCCCTAAGTTTGTACCTTGTAAGTCTAATCAAATAAACCAAGATAAACCAAGAAAGGTAATATTTTCCCAAAATGGATTGTAGTTAATAATTAATAGTTAATGTTGGCCTTCACTTAACTAAAGTTAACACTAATATAGCAACTAAAACAATAAAGATCTATTAATGTTATAAATACATAAATAATAAAAAATTGTTATATAAAGTTTACCCGAGGGGCAACATATATATTTCCTACAAGAAATATTAATGTCGAAATGTACTATATACAAAATTAGAGTATCGTCAATGGCTAGAATTTTCCACTCCCATCCATTTCTTTTCCTCAAGAAATATAGGGTTAGGTATAACGGTTCGACCAGATTTCTCTATTTATCTTGTTTTAGCGGAACGAGCGTAATAATTTAGTGATGCAGTCTCCGTCTATCATAAATTTGAGCCGGTCCATTTTGATTCTAATGTGTGATCTCTAAATCTCATCAAAAAAAATGTGTGGTCTCTAAGGTGGTTCAATTCATAAGTTTTAAGTGACAAGGCCCCAGTTTCAACCAAAAAAAAGTGACAAGGCCCCACAATTTTGACTCATCAAAGAGATATAGTTCCATTAATTGCTAGACATTGATAGATCATACATTTTGATCTGATCATTTCAGCAACCACAAATTTATTGACCAAAATAATCAATGGTGGCATGTTGATATTGTTGTACTTCTTGGTCGTGTAACTATCATTCATCTATAGCTCTATCCTTCAAACTTTTTTTTTGTTATACACTCTATCCTTAAAACTAAATTCTTGATAGAATGTCCATTTGTGATTGGTTATTTAAGGGCAAGAGTGCAGAAGAATAAGAACCATTATTGACCTAATATTGGAATGGTTTTGTATATGAAAAATGAGTATCATAATAGTTGTGTACTCCTCCAAATTTACAACGTAATAATGATTTCAAATACCCACCTCAAAAAAAAAAAAACAAATACCCACCTCAAAGTTATTAGGTGTAGAAAGTCACTAAATAACATTTGATTAGTTTAATAACTTTTAATTGATTTTATTACAAATAAAAAGTTGAAGTAGATTTTATTCCAAAAATGATCCCTAATAAAACTCTATCCTTTTGTATGTAATTTTATATGTCAAAAGGTCTATCACATTAAGAACTATAATACTTTATAAGATTTGTATAGCTAAAGATATCAAATTAAAATGATCATTATGATATGAACACAGCTGTTATAACTAAAAGTCGCGGAAGCTATCGAACCTATCCTAGAAATTGATCCGATTATGAAGATTAATCGAAAAGCTAAGCCAAAATCAAATATGCGAACAGAATTTAACGAGGTTCGGCTTAAAGCCTACGTCCTCGGGCGAACAAGAAATCTTTATTGAAGGATAGATGAAGACGACTAACACAACCCGCAAGTTCGTCCCAAGATGGTACCGTATAGAATTTAACCTTCTAACTAGATCTTCGACAACCGAGAAATTAAACACCGCTCAAAAACTATGAACAAAAAACTCTCTTACTTGCTCTCTCTCTTTAGCTCTCTCTAAAGAAGAGTTGTTCTTGCTTGTGTTGATGTTTTACAAAGACTCAAGACCCCTATTTATATAGGATATCAAGCCCCATAAAAAGAAACTTTGGTTTCTAAATTACTTTGGTGCCAAAATTTAGAAACCACCTATATGGTGCCCAATAAACCGCCTCTTCAAGAGTTTTGGAAACTGCCTCTTACAATTCTCCACCTCGTACACAATTTGATATACTTCAAATTTTGGACGAACACCGGGATACTCCTTGTAAGATATATCTGCTTCTTGTAACTTCATCCGACTGCATCATATGACCATGGTTGCCTACGTACCCTTTTACAGGATCAAGCCTATCGTAGTTCTACCAACCCTTCACATAAAGATTATCTTGTCGTCATTACGCCCTTTCGGGCGACTTAACACGAGCCGATTTGTAGCAATTCCAGGCAATGCTGAAACTTGCTACATGTCACCACTTTAGTCAACATGTCCGCGGGATTCTCATCTGTGTGTACCTTCATGAGAGAAACATCACCTTCCTCTATGACATCTCGCACAAAGTGATACCTAACATCGATATGCTTAGTACGAGCATGATGAACCTGATTCTTCGCCAAGTGGATTGCACTTTGACTATCACACCATACATCCACGCACTCCTGCTTAATCCCTAGATCATTCAGAAGACCCCACAACCACAATGCTTCCTTCACACCCTCGGCCATAGCCATATACTCGGCCTCCGTAGTAGATAACGCAACTGTATATTGTAACATCGATCGCCAACTAACTGGAGCACCATGTACCTTAAATACATAACCAGTAGTAGATCGTCTTCTATCTAGATCGCCAGCATAATCCGAGTCAACATAACCGCTTACCTGACATGTGTCTCCACCAAAGCACAAACCCGTATCAACGGTACCCTTCAAGTACCTCAAGACCCATTTCACAGCTTCCCAATGTGTCTTCCCTGGGTTTGCCATAAACCTACTAACCACACTGACCGCTTGTGAAATATCCGGACGAGTACACACCATAGCGTACATCAAACTGCCAACTGCACTAGCATACGGTACACGATCCATATGATCCTTCTCCACTGTAGTAGTGGGAGATTGTTTTCCCGAGAGCCTGAAGTGTGGTGCCAAAGGTGTTGACACCGCCTTCGCATTCTGCATCCCGAACCGAGAAACTACTCGTTCGATGTAACCTTTCTGATTCAAGTACAGTTTCTTACTTGACTGCTCTCTCTTAATCTCCATTCCCAGTATCTTCTTTGCAGCGCCCATGTCTTTCATCTCAAACTCTTGACTGAGTTGAGATTTCAACTTATCTATCTCCATCATGCTTCGAGATGCAATAAGCATGTCATCCACATACAAAAGGAGATAAATAAAGTCACCTTCGCGAAGCTTCTTGATGTATACACAACAATCATAGTCACTTCTGCGAAAACCATGCTTTAGCATGAAAAAATCAAATCGTTTGTACCATTGGCGAGGGGATTGCTTCAATCCGTAAAGAGACTTCCTCAAACGACATACTTGATTTTCTTTACCTTCAACCTTGTATCCCTCAGGTTGAGCCATATAAATTTCTTCTTCCAAATCCCCGTGCAAGAAGGCGGTTTTAACATCGAGTTGTTCCAGCTCAAGATCACTGTGAGCAACAATACTCAATAGCACCCGAATAGAAGTATGTTTCACGACCGGTGAGAAAATCTCATTGTAGTCGACCCCTTCTTTCTGTGCATAACCCTTGGCCACTAGTCTTGCCTTATACCTTGTACCCTTGATCTCGGAAGAATCCTCTTTCTTCTTGTACACTCATTTACAACCAATAACAGACTTACTTTCGGGCAATGGGACAACCTCCCATGTCTGGTTCTTGTGAAGAGACTCCATCTCTTCTTGCATAGCAACCAACCAACTCTCTCTTTCCTCTGTGGTAATAGCTTGTTTGAAGGTGACCGGCTCGTCGTCTTCCACCGAGAGTGCATATTCAACCACATTTGCCTGCCCGTAATGCCTAAGAGGTTTGTCTGACCCTAACCTCTGTACCGGCTTATATAACCGTTTCGGCCTAGTGTGTACCGAAACATCCTGCTGTTGTTGTTGTAAAACTTGTGTACCTTCCCCTTGAACCTCCTCATGATCGGGTTCATCAATTTCCTCATCCTGAGTATTATCCTGATGCTCCACCTGATCATGATTCCTAGAAACCCGTTGGTCTTCGGCTTCTACTTCCACTACTTGAGCTTTAGTAGACCCAACATCACCACAACTAGGCACCGTAGCTTTCGCCATAGCTACAATAGATGACTCATCAAACACCACATCTCTGCTGATTACAAACTTCTTGTCTTCCGTACACCATAGCCGATAACCCTTGACTCCTGTAGCATATCCTAAGAAAATTGCCTTCTTTGCTCTATTGTCAAGTTTGTTACCTTTAACATGGTAATAGGCCATACAACCGAAAACCTTAAGTCTCCCGTAATCTGCATGTTCACCTGACCACACCTCGTAAGGTATGCCGCCATCTAAAGAAGAATGTGGAGACCTGTTCACAATATAACAAGTTGTAGCAACAGATTCTGCCCACCATTCTACGCCTAGTCCCGAATTGGAGCGCATACATCTAGCCTTCTCAAGTAGTGTACGGTTCAATCTCTCTGCGACTCCATTCTGCTGAGGTGTGTTTACTACTGTCCAGTGCCTCACAATGCCTTCTTGATTACAAAACTCCTTGAATGCCCCATCCGTGTACTCGGTCCCATTATCCGACCTTAACGTCTTCAGCTTTCGACCAGTTTTGTTCTCAACCATTGCTTTCCACACCAGGAACGTGTTGAATACCTCATTCTTATGCTTCAGAAAATAAAGCCAGACAAATCTCGAATGATCATCAACGAACGTAACAAAATACCTGGAACCACCCTTGGAAGGTAACTTTGTCGGTCCCCAGACATCGGTATGTACGTAGTCTAATACCTCTTTGCTCCTGTGTTTGCTTGTAGAGAACGTCACCCTGTGTGCCTTCCCGAACACACAATGCTCACAAAACTCCATGCAAGGCTTCTTCATGTCCTTCAACAAGCCTTTCCCGCACATCAGAGATAGACCCTTTTCTGACATATGCCCAAGGCGCATATGCCAAAGCCTCGTACTAGCCGTTGGATCCCTTCCACTGATTCCTACTGCTACATCTCCAGTAATTGTTGTCCCCAACAGTTTGTATAAATTACCGTAACGAGTACCTCTCATTACCACCAAAGAACCCTTAACGACTTTTATGGAGCCATTCTCTATAATTATCTTACAGCCGTTCCGCTCCAACACACCAAGGGAAATTAGATTTTTCCGCAAATCGGGTATGTGTCTTACGTCCGTCAATGTTCTCACAACTCCATCGTGCATCTTGATCCGTATTGTTCCGAGTCCCACAGTTTTACATATACTATCATCACCCAGTATAACTGTACCACCATCTATACTCCTATAGGTAGTAAACCACTCCCTATTTGGACACATATGGTGTGACGCCCCTGAATCAAGCATCCACTTATCGAAGATCTTCTCAGACACCTCTGTCACCGAGAAACATTCGTCCGCCTCTTCTGACACATATCCCGCCTCTTGCATCTCTTGTTTCTCCTTGTATCCTTCGTTCTTTTGCTTCAACTTTCTCTTTGGACAAGCCGCTTTAAAGTGGCCAAGCTCACCACAACTAAAACACGTTTTCTTGAAAGAGCCTCTAGATTTGGATCTAAATTTCCCGCCCTTTCCCTTTCCCCTTTCATTACTCCTCTCCCTCGTTACAAACAACCCTTGTGCTTGTTCTTTGTCTACTCCACCCGACGCCATACTGCTAGTAGCAACCTTACGAAGGTCATCCGCTAATAGCGAATTTCTCGTCTCTTCCATGCTTAGACTATCACCAACAAGCATCAAAGTTTGAACAAGGTTCTCATAGGATTTAGGCAATGAAAGTAACAATATGAGGGCTTGGTCCTCATCTTCAACCTTAACATCAATATCCTTCAAATATGAGATAATCCTGTCAAACCTATTCACATATTCCTGAATAGAAGAACCCTCTTCCATTCTACATGTGAATAATTTGGATTTTAAGTAGACCCGATTCGTTAAAGTTTTCGTCATGAAACTGCTTTCTAGTTTTAACCGCACACCCGCCGTCGTTGTTTCTTCGTCTACTAGGAACGCCACGTCCCTCTCAAGACACAACATAATGGTAGCCCGTGCTTCGAGATCTAACTCTTCCCAATCCTCATCTGACATATCTCCTGGTTTCTTTCCCGTCAACGTCTTGTGTAATTTCTGCGAGATTAACAGATTCTTCATCTGCATCCGCCAATAAGAAAAATCGTTTTTCCCATTGAACTTCTCTATCTCATATTTCCCTGCTTTGACCGTACCACTTCTCGATCCCATCTTCTCTTCGTTCAATCTCAACAAGGCTCTGGTACCAATTGTTAAAACTAAAAGTCGCGGAAGCTATCGAACTTATCCTAGAAATTGATCCGATTATGAAGATTAATCGAAAAGCTAAGCCAAAATCAAATATGCGAACAAAATTTAACGAGGTTTGGCTTAAAGCCTACATCCCCGGGCGAACAAGAAATCTTTATTGAAGGATAGATGAAGACGACTAACACAACCCGCAAGTTCGTCCCAAGATGGTACCGTATAGAATTTAACCTTCTATACTAGATCTTCGACAACCGAGAAATTAAACACCGCTCAAAAACTATGAACAAAAAACTCTCTTACTTGCTCTCTCTAAAGAAGAGTTGTTCTTGCTTGTGTTGATGTTTTACAAAGACTCAAGACCCCTATTTATATAGGATATCAAGCCCCATAAAAAGAAACTTTGGTTTCTAAATTACTTTGGTGCCAAAATTTAGAAACCACCTATATGGTGCCCAATAAACCGCCTCTTCAAGAGTTTTGGAAACTGCCTCTTACAACAGCAAACAAAAAGAAAATACAGACCCAATCTTAAATCCTAAATGTTAATCTCCGAAATACATAAAATACCTTGTTGGAGACACCCGCTTTATAGAATGTTGTCATATCTTATTTATTATATTATTATTATTTTGCTAAATAAAAATTTATAAACCTAATAAAGATCATAATCTCGATATATGGATTACAAATATTGTTTTCCCCAATATTATTTGTTTGCTTTCAGATTTTATCTTTTCAGGTCCACTTTAGCCAGCTATTTGATAAGGTAGCAATTTATTGTACACCGAATGCCGATATTACTTACCATTTTAGATTGGAGATGACACTTCGCTTTTATTTTCCTCTTCTTGGTTCTTTATGGTGACAAGGGCATTCAACGCTATGCTATTAACACAAGTGTCCCTACGAAAAAGACATTGTTGAAATAGACAAGTAGGGGCAACCAGCGAAATAATTTTGGTCGCATTTATACCAATGATCCATGTGATCACATTTAATTTATGATTGCTCCCTTTCTCTCACTATCTCTTAACCTAGCATCTTGTTTTTCCATCTTGAATTCTTTGTACATTCATAAATGAATGTCACTTTCTTATAAAAACCTTGCTCTAACCCATGACCACAAATATTGAACTCTTGGTTTGACATAAATTGATGAATGGTTGTAAACCAAATTCTGCATTAGTCCATTATTTTGGTCTATTTCCTAACAAAACAGGCGTGGCCTAATTCCTTGGCTTGATTTTAAACCTTAGGGTGCATCAAGTTCTTTCATTCACATGTCAAACAAATGTGTTTAGTTTTGGCTAACGACATGCTGTGTTTTCCAGAATTTTGATTTAAAATGTATGTGGTTCACATTGTCTTCTTAGTGTGTGTTTAAATTCAAAATTTTCTATTTCATTTGCATTCATTACTTTTGTAATTCCGAAACTTGTTAATAATATGGACTACACAAGATGAATTATTATATGATTGTTGTATCAATAATATCACTCAAATTTTATGAATGAAATATTTAAGTTGGAATTTTGAATGTATATGATTAGAGTGGTGAGAAGTAATACTCTAACAGAAACACACCTTTAACCATCTCAATAATGGCATGGTGATGTATTCTTGTCATGAAAGAAGACAAGGTTGAGAACATCATGAAGAAGGAATTTGGTAATTTGTAGAGGCAGCTGCGAAATTAAGAATGAGAATGAAAGTTCTTCCCCCCTTGACTTCCTCTCTTCTCATCAAGGAAAGGCAAAGCCCCATAATTTTTGTCTATATGCAAAAGAAAGAATAAGAAAATGGGTGATGGCAGTTTATGACTCCTTATCTAATGCACCAACACCTCACCTTTATGTCTTTAATTAACTCTTTCTCTCTCCTCTTCACACCTGCTCTTTTAAATCAGCCTTTTTGGGATAAAAACAAAACTCAACCACTCTTAACTTTCTCTCTCTACCTTTTTCAAAAGCTTTTTGAACACAAGAAAACAAGTTGCTTTTTTGTTAAGGATCTCACTCTCTATCTCTACTTTGTCATGACTTCCTTTTTATTGTCTTTTGAACAACTTTTGAATATTTGTCAATAGCTCCCTGCATTTCCCAATATTTGTATAAAAAATTCTTCCAAAAATTTGCTACCCATTTATAGGTTGTATATATTTTTAATGAGTTATTTTTTTCTTGACCCCCTACTTTGTGATCAGCTTCCTTTTTGACTCCCTACTTTGTGATCAGCTTCCTTTTTGACTCCTTATTTTTCATAAATTTAAGTTTGACCTCTTTTTTAAGGTAAATGCAATTACTACCCTTCCTAATTTTAAATTAAAAATATTTAAAAAACAAGTTATTTTCACCTCACCTCTCTCTCTACCTTACCTCTCTCTTCTCCGACGACCTTCAGAAAAGAAAAAAGAAACTACCCTCTCTCTAAACACTCCCCTTAGTCGGAGGTCTGTTGAACCAAACCAAACGGGTGAGTGATGATTTGGTTAATAAAACGGTTGGATCTATTTGGATCGGGGGTAATATGTTAACAACCCCTAGATATTCGGGTGAACTTCTCCTTTCTGTTACTCTTCGAGGGTTTTGATTTTTGAATCTACCTATAGAACAAAGGCTGGAAGAACAGCAACCCCAGCAAAAACATTTATCATTCTAGAGAGAGAGAAAACAAGCTTCGATCGGATATAAAGAGAGAGAGAGAGAGAGAGAGAGAGAGAGATATGAGAAGAGGAAGAGGAGGAACCTGTGGAAGAAGAGGAGTAGTTAGGGATTCAATTCCTCGACCTGCACTCATCAGTTTTGGTAGCAATTGAGATTCCGACGTTAGTTTTACCAGCAACATCGCTAATAACAGAGGTTCAAATGCCTCAATCAGTCGGAATTCAACCGTTGTCGTCAACGATAGTAAGTTTATTGTGTTGGGGAGTTGCAGAAATTCCTTAAATAATCACTAATTTCACTAATAAATCGGGTCATGGTTGTCTCTCTTACATTTCTTCTCACTTGGGTTGTTGGGTGTATAATTCACCTACTAATTTTATAGTAATAATTTCATTACCCAAAACTTCATCTAACAAATTGTTTAATTTTGTTTGTTTGATTGATTGATTTTTCATCTTAATGTGGTAATTGGGGCAATGACATTCTTAATCTTGTGGGTTGCCTTCTTGAACCAACTACAGTAAGAGTTCATCTTCTTCTTCTCAATGGTTCATAATCATGACTTCATTCTATAGATAGACCTGATTTATCTTTTATTTATTTGTTTCTCTCACTAGAACTACAGACACCATTATCTTTCTTTTTCTCTCACTAGAATAACTTTGAAATTGCACTTCTTGTGTTTTGTGGTGCAGCTGCCAACCCAGTATTATACAGTTCTGGTAATTTATTTTCAATTTCACCTTAGGTCTGGTTCAACAGACCTCCAGGTTTTCCCTTCGCTGGAGTATTTAGAGAGAGAGAGAATAGTTTTTTTCTTTTTCGGCCGGCGACCTTCATCGGAGAAGAAAGAGGTGAGGTGGAGAGAGAGAGACGCGAGGTGGAAATAACTTGTTTTTTAAATGTTTTTATTTTAGAATTAGGAAGGGTATTAATGACATTTACCTTAAAAAAGGGGTCAAATTTGAATTAATGAAAAATAAGAGACCAAGAAGGAAGCTGGTCACAAAATAGGGGTCCAAAAAAGAAATAAATCTTTTCTAATAGGTATTTAATCTTAGAAAATGAATCTTTGTTTAATATAACCTAGGAAGTACTCTTGAAGATTTGGTTAAGTGTTCCCCCCAGAATGGTTCCAATAAACAAAACTATTTTTTATGAAAAGGGTAACCCACTATTGTTATTAAAAGAACTAAACATAATGGTAACTTAGAATATAAAAATTAAGAAATATAAAAGAATTTGATACTTAGTATGATGAGAGACAAGCAATAAAGTTAATGTCATCTGGATGGATGCATTAACTATTGATAAGTTTAACAACTAACAAGATTCAATTCAGATATATTCCCACTCAAATTAAACTATGATCTGACTCAGATTAAACTATTGATCGCGTACCTTGATTGTATTTTCGTTGAGTAAAGAAAGTTGTATTTCTTTGTGGGATATATGTTTTATCTTATACGTCAACTAGCGGCTTACCTGGTGAACAAAATACTAAGACGACATTGGCATATTTTTCAACCGCCTAACTCTCCAAAACTGATATATTTATTCTCCAAAATTAGTGAAAGGGAATCACGTGATTTGCTAATTCATGTTTAGGTTTTTTTTCTTTTTTGTTGAAAGTTCATGTTGATGATGAGCTGCTCCACTCTTGAAGATAGAAGTAGGACAAAGATCATATTGAATCATATAAATATATATATAATTAAAAAATGTAAAGATCATGTTGGAAAAAACGGGCACTTGCGCAGCGGAAACAAGAGTTTTCTCCCTTTTGTGTTAGTTACGAGGATAATATAGAAGAATAGTGGGAGCAATAAACAAAGAACCGAAAGTATATAAGACAACGATTTTTAACGTTGAAAACCTCCTCAATATGAGAAGTAAAAACCACGGGACTAGTAGTCCAACCAAATCAACTATAATAAGCAAAGTAGTTACAGTTTACGTCCATCTGAGACTCAAACTCCAATATCTCAAACAAAGAAGAAACACGAAGAAACTATCACAAGCAAGAATAAAACAACCCAGCTTAAGGTTGAGAACACTTTTGCCAAATTTCAGCTTAATCGGAGAAGAACTCACCGTCGGATTTTCCGAACAACGAAGACTGTGCGTGCTGAAACAGATCAGACCCGCTCTTCTCAGCAACCTTCTTCTCTCTCCCTCTTCTCTTGTGTGTTTATAATTGTGCAACTTGATTGTCTACTTCCAATTAAGATTAAGGGTGTTATTTATAGACTCCCCCTTAACCCTAATTCCACCGACCTAAGTAACCGACCCAAAGAAACTCGACTTGGACCCGGGTTTGTTTTCTAAACCAAACCCAACTAGGTTTCTCCACTAGGAGGAAAACCCAACAAATTCCCACTCCGACTAGGTGGGAGAAACAGCTAGCCATGTTGTCCCCTTGACAACCCCGGAAACAGCCAGCTCCGCTTTTCCTCGACAACCCTGAACAACTAGCCCCGCTGTCCTTCGAATAATTTCAAATCGAGCAATTTTTTCATCATATACATCTTATTATTTCTTGTCTTCCAAGCAAATATCTGCTCCAGCTTCAACCACAACGAATGCCTCATCAAACCGCATACTTGGCGATTTGGCAATGCCCACTGATCGTCAGTCTTCTCATCAGGTTTCTTCTCATAAAACACCGGAACGTGAATTCCTTCACTAAGAGCAAGTCTTCCATCTTACCCTTCCATAGATGATAATTAAGAACATTCAAACTTACCATTCTACCCATATTTTCCATCACTAACACAAACAAACCAATAACCAAAGTTATCACAATCCAAAGTACTCTCTAACCTGGAACTTTGATACCATTTGTTGGAAAAACGGGTCGAGTTGACGCAGCGGAAACAAAAATTTCCCCCCTTTTGTGTTAGTTATGAGGATAATATTGAAGAATAATGAGAGCAATAAACAAAGAACTGAAAGTAAATAAGACAACGATTTTTAACATGGAAAACCTCCTCAATATGAGAAGTAAACACCATAGGATTGTTGGGTTATGGTGGTGTCTACTAATGCCGTATAAGCGGAATCTCAGACATCTAATGTCTTGACATTAGTATTGGTCCCATGATCATCATGCATAAACTAGCAATTAAACTAATGGAGATAGTAGATTACCTTAATCGCTATTTCCCTCGAACTAGTAGAATAGATTAAAGAAGACCAAGAGATCCAATCGTCGCTCCTCTACTTGGGACACCGAACGGTGTATTTAAGATCCCTCCTTGAAAGCTTGCTAGCACTCTAATGGTGGTTTGATAATAAGAAGACCTTCTTCTTGCTTGACTAGAAGATAGCTTGAGAATTAGCTCACTTTCTCCTCTCTACTTGATGTGCTAGAGCAAGAAAGCTTAAGGAGAAATTCCACACCTTATTCTCTGCCCTAAGAGTGTTTATATAGAACTTTAATGAGAATCCACCTCCTTTTAGGTTTCCTAAAACACCCTTTAGAATAAGATTTAGGGAAATTATCGAAAATAGCAACTAGTTGATATTTTCTCAATTCCCTAAGGAGATGACGTCCAAACCCAGCCAAAATTGGCAGATTTAATGTTCATAACATAAGGAAACTTTCCTCCAAAAATCAGCCTAATCCGAGTCCTAAAAGTGCCCGAATCGGTTTAGGCCCAAAGTCCTTATTTCGGGTTTTTTTGCTATCTTTTGCCCAAATTCTATTTAGGCTTGTGAGATATGTTTATGGGACATTCCCAATGTTATATCACACTCCCACTAGTCATATCATTCGATTAAATATTCATTCTTATGTGTAACCCGATGTAGGATCCGATCGAAGTTAGCCGCGAATTACTTCGTAATTCGACGATCGTAGTTGGTTCCTAGCATAAACTCTACGACTCCTAAATCAATCGGACTTGATGATCTTCTTCATCAATTGTCCTAGCTGACAATTGCTCGCATTGCAATCTTGATTGAAGGACATCTCCTTCAACTCCTTCAAGGACTAGTAGTCAACCAAATCAACTGTAATAAACAAAGTAGTTACAGACTACGTCCACCCGAGACTCAAACTCCAATAGGAATCAATCTCAAACAAAGAAGAAACGCGAAGAAACCCTCACAAGCAAGAACAAAACAACCCAAAAATATTCAGTCTAAAACGACCCTAAATTCACTAGGATTCCGACCACCAATCGACGACCCCACCGTATAAATACTAGATGAACAGGTTAAGAACACTTCTGCCAAATTTCAGCTTAGTCGGAGAAGAACTCAACGTCGGATTTTCCGAACAACGAAGACTGTGCGTGCTGAAACAGATCAGCCCCATTCTTCTCAGCAACCTTCTTCTCTATCCCTCTTATCTTGTACGGTCACTCATTTAACCTACTCTAGTTCTTTCACCTAAAACTTTCTACTATCTTTCAACAACAAAAACGTTCTGCTATATAATTGTAATGAAATATGATATACTAAGTGAGTGATATGAAATATAAAAAAAGACACATCCTTTAGCCCCTATAGTCAACTAACACTCTTTTGGGATAGCTTAACAAAAAAAAAAAGACACTATTTTGGGATAGACAAAAAATACTATTAAGATCGATTAAACAAAGAAAAATTGGAAGGCATGGAAATTTCCCATTAAGAATTGATTTATCATATAAAGTTACAAAACCATATAAAGTTAGAAAACCTAGAAAAAGTTCACTTGCATTGGAAGGCTTTCATCATGTTTTTACTCTTCCTAAAAAGGTGAGGTTGGCATTCAAAGATTCCAACAAAAAGTTAAAAAGGATGTTCACCCATAAACCATACTTTTTTTTTCGTTGAAAGGCATAAACCATACTTAATATACTTTCATTATCAAATTCATTTACCCAAATCAATAAAGTGTTGGGGGTCTTGTTCTCTAGAAGATCAAAAGTGGGGGCTAATGAGAGATTGAGGGAAAGAGTTAAGAGAGAAAATTATTTTAAATTAACAAATCGAATTTGGAATGTTTAGAGAGAGACAAAGCAAAAAAGCAGATGACAAAAGCACAACATAGCTTTATAGCTCATCTTTTTGAAGATTTGCAGGCTTTTAGCACACCACGCCTACTTGTTCCCTAAAGAAATCAAGATAAGATATCTTTATCTTGTTTATACAAATAATTTGTGTATATTTTATTAAGATAACTTATGATTAATTCCATATTTAGATCTGACCCACTCTTAATACTTTTTAATTAATTAAGTGCAACAATGGCACGAAAACAATTTATAAGAATGAAAGTCTAAAAAGCCTATAAAAGTGAAAACGTGAGCCATTTGATTTTTGTTTTAATATCAATTTACCCATGAAATTTATTGTACATGATCCATTAGAAGTAATTATGTAACTGCTGATAAACTCACTCAAAATAGTTGTTAGACCTATTTCTACTAATACAATTTTGTGGTTAGTTTATGCTAATCACATAATTTCATGTAACGTAGTGATATAATAAATTATAAAATCTCGTAAGACTAATAGGTTAGGGAGTCTGAAGACATGTAAATTTCCATAAGATTATATCTCTTAACACAAGTCAATAAATGATAGATTCTACTTCTACTGTAAATCAAACCTTAAAGACTTTCGAATTTTTTTGAATAGATAGACAACAACTAAGCAGGCAGTTGTTGGCTGGGTAAGAGTTCACTGTTCTTATTTTCAATTGTGGAGTATATTCAGTTTAGAGAGTAGGAGTCCACCACCCTTTGGTGTAGCAGTTGGACATCCTTCTTAAGCCCATGGGGTCTTGGGATTGAATCTCGGTGGAAACAGTTTATCATCAAGATTTCTCCCATGTAATTTAGGCATTAAATAATAAGCTTGTCGAGCTTTAGACCTCTTTAATTTGTTGTCGGGCTTTAAGCCACTTGCATTCGTAGTTTAATTTCGACGGTTATCGCGCTTATCACATCTTGATGGTGTACTAATGCCATGTAATGACTAACGTAAATCGTAGGACGGGCTTTTCTTTTGTGTCCACCGTCCTTCTAACTCAGTTTCATTTATCGGTTGAAAGTTTAAAACTTCATTGCAAATAATCAAAACCACTAGATTGGACACTTTTTGTGTATGATTATTGTATTTTGACGTAGGAATAAGATTATTTATCTAAATAATAAATTTCATTTCTCTAAACACGGCCTAGGTGCTTTGTGTGCCTACAAACTTCCTTATTAGACTACAGTCATCATCAACACACCACCATCATGGCCATTAGTTATTGGGCTGGAAAATCTGTGAGATAGAATACCAATCAATAAGTGATCTAGATCAGCCCCATACCATGTCCCAACCAACCCAAAGAGAAAAGTTCGAGCCCATAACTGTGTCCAGTGAGGTTTAAGATTCTCTGAGCATGAAATACCCACATGAAAGTTTTTAAAAAGTGTCCCTTTTAGATATTTTGTTAAAAAATCTTCTCCAATGGGACGTTCTACTACACACTCTAGGATGATGTGGAGCATTTATTAATAGTGACTCTAGAGAAAGACACTCTAAAATTAGAGTCTCATTGAGACTCTCTAAGTGTCACTTTAAAATTCTAACCAATAGAAACATTAAACCACTTTTTTATCAATTGAGTTAAAGAGTGACATGCATTAGAGCATCTCCAATGCAAAACTCAATCTTAGAAATCCAGAGTGGCACATAGGATTTTCTGAGTTTTTCTTAAAAAATCATCTCCAATACAAAACTCAACTAAGATCTCAAAGATGATGTGTCGAGAGTGGAATAGAGATATCTCAAGAGGACACTCTATTTTCAGAGTGTCCTCTTGAGATATCTCTAATTATCCAACTCATCAATATTTAAATTTCAACCAATAGAAATCAAGTCTTCGTATGTTTCCAAAATAACTAATTATTTTTTTACAAAAATAACCATGACACGTAAGTAAAATAAAAGAGTTTAGAGTGTTGCATTGGAGACATACAAGAATTGAGGATCTCTATTTTCGACACCTAGGAGTGAGAATCTCAATTGGTACTTGACAAATAGGACGAATAGAGATTTTTTTGAGTGTTGCATTAGAGATGCTCTTAAGTAGGGGTATTTGGAGATCTACATTGGAGACAAACGTTTCACCCAAAAAAAACATTGGAGACAAACAAAAATTAGAGTGTTTATATATTGACACTCAAGAAAGAAAATCTTCGTTTGACAGTTGATAATTAGGACTTCTAAAGTGTTAGTTAAAGCGTCCCATTGGAGATGCTCTTAGAGTGTGTTTATTGAGACTCTTTATAATAAATGCATCCACCTCATAATAGAATGTCTAACAAAGTGTCCCGTTAGAGAATGTTTTATTAACAAATACTCCAAAAAGTCGTATGCGTCAAATTTTAGCGTTTGAGCGTCCCATTGGAGATGCTCTTACTTCGTTCTCTCTCAAAACTCTTTACCCGCTCTCCCTAACATAAGAGCATATACATTGCAAAATTCAAAAAGAAACCGTCTAAAAATCCAAGGTACAGAGTTTGAAAAGTATATTTCTGGATTTTCTGTTTTGAGTGATTGAGATAATTTATTTTAACAACTTCTCTAATTCAAAAGTTACTTCTTTGGCATTCTTTTCATCTCATTTAAGAATTACACAAATTAAAAATGTCCGGCAAAAACTACCGATTACTCCAACCAATCACCACCATCAGAGTTTCTCTCACTATATCTTATATTGTGCAAAACATTTATTTTAATTGAAGAACATACTCTGGGAACCTCTGATTAATAGCACATACCTTGTACCTCAACTTCGAAATGAAATCAATTCCCTCTCGCTTGGATGAAAAATACATATGAGCAGCACTGGTATTACCTTTGAAGAAAGCAATGTCTCCGGGATGACAGAGTTTGCCGACTATTAACCAAGCAGTTACCACCATCAGAGTTCGATGATTCATTAAGTCAGGCGGGAACGTAGGACTCCAGCATCAATTGTTTCTGTATAGGAGATGTTATCTCTACAATTAGGAAAGTGTATTTCCACTGCTTGTCAATTTTGTCTTTGAACATCTCAGAATAAACCTTTCCAGCTCCATGGGGTCCTCGTATATAGAAGTTAACCTGCATTGTGTTGAGATTTGAAAACAACCCAGAAGGTACAGGTTCCTGCTTAGAAGACTACAAAAAGGAATTCCTAAATTTTTCAAGTAAGAGTTACCTCAACATGCTCAATACCATCTTCGTCGGTCCATATCCGATTAGGAATCCGTTGGCGGGCAGCTCGGTTTCTAGTTTCCTGGCCATAACCCGTAATGGGAGATCCAATTCTTGCTCTGACCTGATAAAGATGCCATAGGCATCAAACCCATTCGAACACGACGCTTAATGACTATACTGAAAGAGTGAAAGACATGATATTTGAAAAAGAAGATATGAAAATTATCTATCTTTTCATTTTTAATACACTTCAACTGCTTTCAGAGACTCATCGTAAAAGACTCAAACACAAAGGAGCAGTGAGATCATAAAATAACACTTTGGGTTTGCTTGATACAATCAGATTCTGGAATTACGGAACTTCCAATAAATTTTATAGTTCAAATTATGTAAACCATGAAGCCGCGTGTCATCCAGATAGGATCCCTTGGTGGAAAGCAATAAATTGTCTTATTTGTCAATAATTTGTTCGATGGAAGTTGTAATTGGGAAATAACCCCTTATATTTAGTTATTTAAGAAGTGAATCAACCTAAAGCTTCCAGCGAAGAGTTCAAATGACTATAGAAACCTGAGCTTCCAGTTTATGAGATGTGCAGAATTTCGTGCAAAATGAGTAGTACAGATGGACACTACTTAATAAAGTGCCAGTTTATTGTGCAACTACCACATGTAAGATAAGAACTAACAAACAGTGGTCAATGGAAAAAGGATGGAACCGACAACAGTGACATTGGTAGACGATGGACAGAGGTGACAAACTGAGAACTGTCTCTTCGTTGGTCATGCAAGATAGATTTGTAATAGAAGAAAACATAGACCTTGACATAATCTAATGAACAAGATGTGGAGATATGTGAACTACTTCTGTTACTCATTAACTTACTTCTATAATGTCAATAACAGTCCAACCAAAAGCATTTTCCTTCAACTAACCTGATGATCATTCTGAACTCTTTCCAAAGCCTTCCCAAAAATTTTGTACCTAAAATGAACTCATCTTCAGGTTAACTTGATAACAAAATCTACCACAGTGATAAGCCTGCATATATAGTTTAAATATGGAGTCGTAGATATTACTCTTTGGGTTGAAAGATTAGCTCCTTGAAAACCGCATAGCCCGCAGCACCTGCAATACCAAGCCCAGCAAGTATGACAAGACTGTAGGAAACCCCTTCTGGAAATGTAACTGGTTTTACATTTTTAGATAGATCGTTAAGCGGATCATCAACTGAAGATATGTCCTTGCTATGCTGCAACACCAATAATAAGGAAATTTCATATACTGAAGGAAAGAGGGAAGGAAGAAGCTACTAATGAAACAATAATGTTGGAGAAAGTGATTACTATTGTAGCGGTTATCCTTTGAAGGATTGTCCTTAATTGGATTAGTAATCGTAATTATTCAAGGTTTGAAAATACGATTTTACGCCTCGAGGCGGTTTGCTCTCACAAGGCGAGGCGGTGCCTTGAGACACGCCTCGATGCATGAAATACGAAAAAGAAAATTGCTAAAGATAATGAACATCAACTATGTAAAAATATATTATAACAAGTTTTCGTACTTAAATACCATAAAATATATTAAAACTAGAAAATATTCCTTGTAAAAGTAGAAGAAGAGATAGAAGGTGGTACATGTAGCAGGCTAGCAGCAGTAGTAGTAAAAGTAGAAGTCAGGGACTCAAAATTGTAGAGAGAGAAGCACTTGCCAAAAAGTAGAAGAATAAAAGATGACTAAAGAAGTAGAGAGAGTCTGACTTGTTGCAGCAAGCCATCAACCAACAAGAAAAGTAGAAGAAGATGACTAAAAATAATGCATTTTTTTCTGACTTACAAGAACGTACGCCTTAAGGCGCCTCGGGACCGCCTCGCCTCGATGCGCGCCTCGAGGCGTATGATACGATAGTTTTTTAAAACCATTCGTGAATAAGAATGTGCACACAAATAGATGTACTGCTAGGTAGGGCCGGGAAAACGGTCCGAAAATCCGAAACCCGACCCTAACCGCCCGGGCCGGTGAGATCCGGCGACCGAGAAGAACCCGGTTCGGGCATATCCGGCCCGAAATACCAGTTGGGCACGGGGGGATCTTGGGTAGGGTCTTCTACCCGAGTCCCGGCCCGTTATACCCGACCGAGAGACCGCCCGAGAACTGCCCGATATATGAGTCTTGATTCGTTACATTCAATGATCCTACGGATTGGATCTTTCACGTTCTCCCACCATATTTATTAGGGTTAGGGTAGTGGTCGTGGGTATAAAAGCTATTTTTCTCTCAAAAGCTTCATTACACCTTAGGTTTTTTCAAAGAAAGAGAGAGAGAGAGATAGAAAAACCTTCAAATAAGTTTAATGTCTATAGACCGAGATTATTAACTCGAATCCTTTCAAAAAATGAAGTCTTGAAGAGACAGAGAAACGGTGTGATACTACTTTGCTTTCTCTAGATGAAGATCAGATCTATGTTAAAAAGTATTCAAGAGGCAAAGTCAAAGGAGTTCTTAGATGAAGAAAATAGGTTTTTTTTAATGTTTCTTTTAATCTTTATTTGTATATATGTTTTTTTAATTTTTGTTCTCTCCCCCTCTTTCTACCAGATCTGTTGTATAGAAGTAACGTTTAGAGATTTAAAGTGCAGATCTGGTCATTATGTGTCTCTTTGTATTGGATCTGTTCTCTTTCTCTCTCTGTTATCTATCTCTCTGTTTGTATATTGGAAATTGTTTAAGTGAGAGTACTATGTCTCATTGACTGCCTCCAATGATCAATTTGTATAGTGGAAATTTCTTTTTATTTTAAACACAAATAACAAGTTTGGGAAAAACCCTAGAGTTGTTTATGTAATTCTTTTTGCCTTAGCTTGATGCATTGATTTGTAAAAATACCTGAAACATTTCTCAAAAACAAAAACAAAAGATTTGTAAAAGAAAAACCCTTGAGATTTTTGATATCTGACAAAAAAACCCTAGATTTTTTTCATCTGATTCTTACCCGCGACCCGTCCGTCTGAGCCCGCTAAAGCCCGAGCGGGCTCACGGGCAGAACAGGGCCGCGGGCACACAAATAACATTATTTGTCCGGCCCGAAATACCCGATTGCCCAATCGGACAGAGTACTCACGAGCCCGATCCGCCCGAGTCCGTGGGAAGATTGCCGAGCCCGACCGAACCCGCCCGATTCCCACCCCTACTGCTAGGATGACACTTGTTAAATGAAAACGATTAAGTGGAACTAAATAAAGAAACTACTAATTTGAAGATTCAAACCTCCTGTGAATTTTGTCTTCGCTGAGAACTCGAACTGGATGAAAGGAATCTAACAAAGTAAGGATTCACGTGAATTCCTCCATAATATATACCGAGTCGATGAGGGGTTAACAAGGAAACTGTACACTCTCTGGCTTGCGATTTGCTTAGATGAATATGTGTTCCTGCACCATAAAATAGCAGTTCATCGTATTCCATTTACAGACAAAAAGTTCTCCCAAGGTTGTGGTTGTTAGTAAGCAAATGTATTCTATTATTCATTTCCACAAGTTCGGGGGAAGCGATCCCTTAGGGGCATCAAAGACATATGTTTCATGGAAATGTACACATATTTTCGATTATTATACTTTGGTAATTCCAGTATTCTATCATGTCTATCAATTTCTTTTTCAACTTCATCTGGATCCTCATATTAGGTCAGTTACAATACTAGTGGATTACATTGTCGAAGGCAAGACAACGACTATTGTAACTGACCTAATATGAGGATCCAGATGAAGTTAAAAAAGAAATTGATAGACATGATAGATTCTGTAATTACCAAAATATAGTAATCGAAACTGACAAACTGTAAAACTAACCTTCAAGATTTGATATGCCCTGCAAAATAATGAAAAAGAATTGGTTACGCAATGGTGTCGTATGGAACCGAAAAGAAATGAAATGAGAAAAGAGTAAAACATACGAGAATAGTCTTTCGTGGACCTTTTCCATCTATTTTACATTAGCAGCAATTATGCTCACACTATACGATTCAAATCTCACTTATGTTTGAGTTGCCATAAACATGCATAGTAACTACCAAGGACTGTGACACTTTATAAAACCAGGACAACCATGGAATGTTGTAACACAGTATCTATTAGTGATTTTTATATATAATCATCATCGTCGTAATGGCAAAGAATGTTTCCTTCTCCTAACCACATACCACAATATTTAATCGTTATCCAGGAAACAGTTGGTCTAGACTGTGTAGAGCTAGTCCAGTATAACAAAGGATTAGGAGGTTCCAAGTGATCCATTCTATAGGCTTAAGCACCATACATATTTCAATACACAAAACGTGCTTACGGTTGCTTATTTATGCCATACCTCCACATATGAAATAACATATGGAAGGTATATCCCAAACTAGGGTAAAGACACAAACAAACATGGCGCGTCTGGGTACACTTTAACAAATGAATGCACACCCTTGCTTGTATGAACTGCAGTTAACTCTACCAGAGATAGCAATGATAGTAACTAGCTAGAGCGATTGCTAAGAGTTGCATCTAATAAGATTCTAAAATAAACATCCATTAACATACAAAAGCAACCAAAAGAACAAACTTGAACCCATGGTGAGCTAACTCCAGTAAGAAATTAGTAAAAAATCTCTATAAAATTCATACCGATAATGTAGATTTCTGTGCTTTTGATGAAATATCAGCTGGAAGAGACGAATGGTGTATGTTTTTGTGTTGAAATTTTTCCGCAGTATCAAATTCCTTTGGGCATTTCGAAAGAGAAGAAACCCTAATCTTGATCAAACTCCGTCCTAGTCCAAACTTAATCCGATGCATATTTGCCCACAACCTCAATTAGCTATATAGCTATGAGATTATCAAATCAATTAAAAACAACAACTTGAACTTCCAGAACAATCGAATCAACAAAGCAAACAAGTTTTGAACGAAGAAGCACTTCTTCGGCTAGAGAGAGAAAGTAGACGTACCCATTCTTTAAAGCTCCTCTCGTCTCGTCTCGTCTCGTCTCGTCGTCCTCTCTCTTTAGGGAACCCTAGTTTACCAGTTCGAAAGAAAAGTAGTATGTACTGATGATCTAGACCATTAAAATGTTTTAGACTAGACTGATCCAACGGGTAACGTAATAACCATTTACGTTTTATTACAACTAAGTCCCTTGTATACTTTATCATACAAAACTAACCCTTATGAATTAGTACATGTCGAAACTACCCCTATCTCCCAATTTTAGAGAACGAAAACAATAAAACAGAGAGACTTTAGAGAAAAGTTGAATATCCTAATCATGGACAAATTTTGTTCAAGAAAAGTTGAAATATCCATGAATAAGAACTATGTCAATTTAGGCGGATTGAGGATGACAAATTGAGCTGTAATGTGTAAAGAGACGCTTGATCGTAGTCGTTGGGTGGTCTTGGGCGTCTCTTACTTCGAAAACTAGATCAAGACATGAGTTTTTCGTTCCCGTTTATAAATTTGCCAACTGCCGATTCCATAACTAATTTGGAATGATCAACAATATCCCCCTTACACATTGGTTTTGTAGCTTCGGTAGATCATCACGATGGGACTTAGTTAACATGGGGACTGATACCGGTGTTACTCATTAAGGGTACTAGTGACGATTGTTAGGATGAAATGTAAACTCGGGTTAGTTGGAATTTTGATGAAAAGACAATAGTTAGAATTTGAAATTGGGTACTAGTGACGATGATAGGATGAAATGTAACAGTTGAAATTTGAAATTGGGTACTAGTAGGAACTCGTAGGCATTTCTCAACAGGTGCAGCAATTTTATTTTCCTTGGGTGTACGCATACAAGTCGTTACCTCGAGCAGTGGCGGCATTATGTTTGGGTTAGGGGGTCTATAGCCCCTCCTATGCTCGTCTAAAACGTTTGCTCGTCTAAAACGTTTGCTCAACTATAGTTATGGTTGTGCATTTCTTGCCTTTTGTATTGTTTATAGGGAGATGCTAGAGTTACAAAGGATTTTGACAAAAAAAAGTTCCCAGCTAATGTGGCGGTTGTGATATTCATCTTTCAACGGTTTAGATTTGGTCAAAGTTTCAAACCACAACCGCCACATCAGCTGGGAACTATCTTTTGTCAAAATCCTTTATAACTTTAACATTTCCCTTGTTTATATTATGCTTAATGATTTTAAAGAAGTAATATGTGCGTATGAATAATACAACGTAATCGGTAATCTCTAATTGATTATTGATTAGAACTTTTGTTGTGCTTATTTAGGGTTTTTTTAATGTTTTGGCCGAGATTTCCTAATAATTTAAGGGTTTTCCAATCTGTTCAACTGAATTTCTAATTATGGAAAGAGTCTTTCTTAAGATTATCTCAACTAATTCTCAAATCCATCATTTCTTTTTTCAACAAAAATTTATTCCATAAATCATGGGAGTAACTACTTGGTAAGAATTTCTAAAATCCTAAACAGACTTATCCCAATTGTATTCTGTTATTTTCATTCTCTCGATACAAAAGTCCCAACGAGATTGACAGCCTTCAACAACCTTGTCACTAACAATTCAACCTTACATTTTTCTCCAATTCATGTATGTACTTTATTTAATTCTACATTTGCCTAATGTAAATTTACAGATTACTTTGTTATAATTGTCTATAACATAATTAAACATTTATTTGATTTAAACATATGTGTTTACAGTTTTAACTTATTTTGAAAACATAAATGAAGAGATTTTTTAAAAGAAAATCATGACCTCCAAAAACGGATGATGATTCTTCTCTGTCGAAACAAAAACGGTCGGAGATAAATTTGTCAAACCTTCCTTCAGATCCAGGGTTACGCCCTCCAATTATGAGTTATCATCTTTGTTAGCCTCATCTTGAAAGTTACCCAACTATATAAATTGGAGGACAAAAATGAAAATTTGTCGAAGTAAGGTTTAAAGACTAGGGTTTTTTGAGTTTATCCCCTCAACACTAATTAGTAATTGAGTTCACCTCCTTCAGTAATTGGTAATTGAGCTTACCCCTTGAATTTAGAATTTTTATCAAAACTACTAAGGACATGTTTGACATGTGATAATAAAATCATAAATTAAATAATATACAAACAAAATCAATTTTTACTAATCATATTTCCAACCAAATCAAATAATAAAGTAAGGTGGAATAACTATTAGGAATCATATTAAAGAATAATTGCTCTTGGTACACAAGCTTTGTATTTTTGTCAAAAATAATAAATCTAAGGGTGTAAGCTCAATTAACCATCATTGAGGGATAAACTTAATTACCAATTACTGCCGAGGGGGTAAGTTCAAAAAACTCCAAAGACTTCTCCAATCGGGTAGAATATATTTAAGTAAACATGTAATATATTGTCTTTGTCGCTATCTTTTAAATTAGATAAAGGAAGACAACTTTTTTTTGTTGAAGGTAAAAAATGAAGACAACTTGGCGATGAATATTTGTTACTAAAGACTTCAAAAATTGGAAGAATAAAAACTCTTTATTTGAGCATGTAGGTAAGGTTGGTAGCTTCCATAATGAAGATTGGAGAAAATGTCAAAACTTGTTAAATCAAAAACAATATCCTGTGACATCTTTTCATAAATAGACAGATCAAGTTTGGAATGATTATCTAACTCGCTTGAATGCAACTATTAAGTGTGTTCATTTTCTTTTGGAATGAAGATTTGCTTTTCGAGACCACCAAATCCTGGAAATATTTTAGGGACTCAACATTTCTTGCGAGAAATAATCCTGATGCTAAAGCAATTGCATTGCAGAATGCTCAACAGAATTTAAAGTTAATTACTCCAACTATTCAAAAAGATGTGGGCAATGCAATTGCATTTGAAGGAATCAAATTGATTTTTAGTAATGTTGATGATGGTTTTTTTCTATTTTAAAGATCATCTTATGTTATAAAAATGTAAATAATAGCAACTACAACAATAAAGATCATCTAAATGTTATAAAGATCATCCTAATGTTATAGAAATGTAAATAATAAAAAATTGGGTGCTTCTAAAGGCACCCGGCCAAAAGGCTGTTAGCATCCATCTCTGTTAGCACCAAGTCAACCGCTCTTTTCTTTATTAGCACCGTCCAATTATGTAGGCACCGGTCAGGTGGAGTTAACTCTAACTCCTCCATCCATCTCTTGCAAAATCCAATCACAATGATACCCTGAGACATACTAGACGGACTGGACCAGTCCATCCGTTTCCCTTAACTCCCGGATTAGTCAATCCGTTACTCTTCTCATGCTCACAGATTGGCTAATCCGTTTCTCTTCACATACCCACGGATTAGTCAATCCGTGAGTATTTATGGCAAGGTTTCTTCCTCCATTACTCAATCAAAGAAGAATTTCTTCTATTTCTTCCTTAACTTTCCATTCTTTTTCCTTCTCTGTTTTTACCTCAAAACTTCAATCTCTTCCCCAAATTCTCATAATTCCCTAATCAAAACTTACCCATCCTTACAAACCCTTACTGAAAATCAAACGTTGAAAAAAAAATCTCGAAGTGCAGAAAAATTAATCATTATCATGATCAGGAATCCAAGTGTGAGTATGTAAAATCAAACTCTGGGTGTAAATCAAGTGGGTATATTGATTATCTTCAACTTTTTTACTGTAATTGTGGATAAAATCCAGTTTTGGGTTTTTAATTCTCTGGCTTATTTTATTATTGTATTTATTGGGTAATACAACTGCTAATTACTTTTGTTCTTCATTAAAAAGTTTATCAAGAATCTTAAGACTTTCTCCTCCTGTTGCTGGTGTCACTCGTTTTTCTTTAGGAAATGGAACCCCGGATGTGTTTTCTAGTATTGTTTCTTTCATGGGTACCGGATCGGGAACTGTCGGGTTAAATAGTGTTTTGGGTGGAGCTTTCTTTCTTTAATGTGGTTTATCTCTAGATTCTTCATTGTTTGGATCATGTTCTAGATTCCTCATTGTTTGGATCATGATCTATCTTTTCACTTCAAGTAGATATTAAGTAGTAAATTCCTTAGTGCACTCTACCTAGGGTTTTATTTAGAAGAAAAATAAATAAATATTATTTTGAAAGAAGATAGAAGAAACAAGCGAAGGTGAACGTCACCCACATTGAAAACCGGTGCTTATAGAGAACTCGGGTCAATGGCCATTGACCCGAGTCAGGATGCTAACAACCTTTCGGCCTGGTGCCTTTAGAAACACCCTAAAAAATTATGTTATATGAGTTTACCTGAGGGGTCACATATATATTTCTCACTAGAAATATTAGGGTCGAAATTTACTATATAAAAAAGAGTAATGATTCAATGAGAGTAATGATTCAATGAGCTCAAGTTCATATGTGGAATTATGCTCCGACCATAACCTTTGGTCTGGGAGCCTGGCTTGGTCATCCTTGGAATCTTGGGTTGGGCTTGTATCCGACCCTTTGGGACATCCTTTGGGCGGTTTCAATCTACGGTTTATGCACCATCCCTCTAACCATATCTTATATCAAGTCGACGCTCTTTATCTTTAATACGTTGTAGGACACGCTCATCATTATCCGCATGTCATACAAATGAGCCACCGATATAAGGTTTCTCGCTAAATATTACGGTCCTAAAATGAGCGAACTTGATTATCTTTATTATTTGTACCATCTGACAAATTGATTGATTGTAATCTTGATAGAAGAACATCTCCTTCATTTCTGCCACTTGAGTCATGATTTGAGAGGTCGACACAAATTAGTTAGCATCTTAAGCCTTGCGTTGGCTTAAAGACAAGCAAGGAAAAAAAATCAACTGTGGTAGAGCTCTGCTTTAGATTAGGAACAGTGAATGGTAGTCTGATGTACAACATCGGGGCACGAGGAATTGAATCTGAGTCAATTCTAGAACCTGAGTCCTGGTTTAGTAAGAGACTCAAAGTAGTGAGATCTGCTAGAGTGAATTTGGTTTTTCCCAGCTCTGCTCTGCTTGAAGAAAACACCAGTGCCGTGGAAGGATAAAGCATGCCAAAAATTTACTTTTTATACACGAATCGTTAGCTGTCAGAAGATATGCCAGTCGGAAGATATACAATCACTAGATATTATGCTCTTAACTACCATTGCCACTTGACTATCATTAAGAGTGGTGTCCTTAAACTGCAAAAGTGTCCTTACTGACTTGACCGTCATAATTGTTTTTTCTGCAGACTTTATTCCTTCGAATAAAACAAAGAAAGTTCATCATCTGAACGTTGATCTCCATCATGAAAAGGATAATCGAGAAATCCACTTCTCCACATCATTGTATTTCATTTCTCTCCATAGATGGTTCTTACTCACAATCATAACTTTTGATTTTAATAGGGTAGGCTCTTCCCATCTAGAAACTAGATTATGATTAAATAAGCCAGAATTAGATGGATAAGTTTTGTACTTTTATTTGAAGAAAGCTTTTGTTTCCACGTTCCCATTTTATCAAGTCATCCACATCCCCAACTGTTGTGATGTTCTCTCCTCTTCAATTTCTTCTTTTGGGCCAGAATCCAACCAACCAACTTTTATACTTAATTGTGAATATTAATTTATCACAATAGTTATTGACCGCGGTTTTGGGGAATAAAGAAAATTCTCCGGGGAATAAAGATTTTTCTTAAAACTAGTCAAATAAGATTGACTTTTTATGTTTCTTTTTATTGCTAAGGGGCTTCTAATTTTAGAAGATGCTATAAAAAAGGCTCCTCCATCTCATCACCTCTCTCTGCCACCTAACCTTCTCGCCACCTCATCATCATCTTCTCCGGCGAAGGTCGCCGGCCGGCAAATTTTCCGGCCGGCGACCTTTAAACATTAAAAAAAAAAAAAAATTATCTTTTTCCTCTCTCCTCTTTCTCTCTCTAATTTTTTTTTTCTCACAATCACTCTTTTCTCTCTCTAGATCTAGTGAACCAGATCGTCTGTGAACAGACCTTCAACAAGGTCTGTTCACAGACCATCTAGATCTGGTGAACCAGATCTGGTTCACCAGATCTAGAGAGAGAGAGAAGAGTGATTGTGAGAAGAAAAAAAAAAATTAGAGAGAGGAAAAAGATAAATTTCTTTTTTTTTTTTTTTTTTTTTTTTTACGTTTGAAGGTCGCCGGCCGGCGACCTTCGCCGGAGAAGATGATGATGAGGTGGCGAGAAGGTTAGGTGGCAGAGAGAGGTGATGAAATGGAGGAGAACTTTTAAAAAAAATTATTTTGTATTCCCTATAAAAATTTATTCCCCGGAGAACTTTAAAAAAAATCTGGATTCCCTCGAGAATTTATTCCCCGGAGAATTTTCTTTATTCCCCAAAGCCGCGGCCTAGTTATTTTGGTTTATTTCAATACTAGGATTTTTTTCTTTCTTTGGTTCTCACTACTAGAATTAAGTTGCCTAAAAAAAGGCAACAACTCTTGGTTGGAGTGGTAAGAGGTATAATCTTCGACCTGGAGGTCAAGGGTTCGAGGGACACGCTGAAAATTCAAAAAAAAAAAGTTGCCTAAAAAAACAGTTGATCTTTTCCTCCAATTTTTTTTAGGGTTAATTTTATTTTGCCTCCCATTTGTGACCAACTAAGTATTTATTTTCTAAATCATATAGAATTCTAATTCGATCAGAAGACCATAATTCTGTTAGTCAAACTTCACCACTATCGATATTTTCTGTTTAATTATTTCTTTCGAGAAATTTGACTTCGGGTTTTTTCTCCTTTTTATATACTAGACCTCATTGCTAACAACTGTCGACTAGTTATTGTAGATAACTTCTTTTTGAATCTCTATTTTCTTCTTTCTGTCACCACCAACACCCTCACCACCACTATCAACACCCCCACCCCCACCGCCACCATCACTATCACCACCACCTCTTTTCGAAATTTTTTTTCTTTTTTTCCTCACCATTGCTATCACCACCACACCACCTTTGACTAATTTATAGTTTCCCTATTCCCATCTGATTCTCTCGCATCTGTCCTTTTTCATCTTCATCAAAGGAGGGGGGAAACACATACCGCTTATTTTTTCTATCATGATTATTTCATATACATGTTGAACAATTTTAGGGAGTCAAATTACTGAGTCGGTCACATCTTGGTGCCCAAGGATAGAACAAAATTAATTTCATTTTTGGTAGTTTTAAAGGGGGGCCGACCACCCTTCAAGAGTTTTATTGGTACCTCTCTCAAGGCCAATTTTAGAGTGAGATTGTGAAAAAATGAGACGCCCATAACACTTTGGAGAGGCTCCTTTAAAATGCTCTTTTCATTTATGTTTAAAGCCACTGCTTTGGTTCGTCGGCAAGTAAGTGGTTATACCTCGTAGTTTACCAAAAAAAAGAGTAGGTACACCTCGTTTTCAGAGGGTAGCTTCGAATTAATAAGATCTCAATTTGACCTGCACAAATCAAAATAAAAAAGTATCCAATGGCGTATAAATTACTTCGTAAAAGAAAGCGAAGTTCATTTTATTTATTTTTATTAGAAACTGGTTGTCTAAGCAAAAATAATATGGTTTAACGACAAAAAACCACTATATTATCAATATGTCACTTTGGGTCAAAAAGATATACTAATCTACTTGCAGTTTAGGCCACTTAATGGTAGTTTCCACTGGATATTTTGTTCACTGACCCTCATATTTCTCTAGTATTAACCTGTAGTAATAAAAGTTTGTTGTGTTTGTTATCTACAAACAGTTGGGGTTGCCTATAAACTGTTTTTTTTTCAAACTGTTGTTTTTCTTAGAAAATCAATTACGGTCTGACACATGATGATGTTTTTCGATTTATTCTGAATTTTGATGAAGCCTTATTATTTCTTTTTATTTGTTTTAATCTATGGTGTTGTAAATCAAATCTGATTTCCAAGCATTTGTTTGTTCAATACAAATTAACTGTTGTTTGTTTAATACAAAATGTTGTTTGTACGGTACAAACAACAATTTGTTAATACAAACTGTTCGGTAATGGGACAAACAACAGTTTGTTCAATATAAACAACAGTTTTTCAACACAAACGATAGTTTGTTATGACAAATGGAAATAAAAAAAAAAAGTTCAGAAAGTGATGTTTATTTGTACAAACGGTTATTTGCTCGATACGTATTGTTGCTTGTTCTATACAAACAGTTGGACTAATGAGACAGACAAGTTGCCTGGAAAAACATTAAAAAGAAAATGAATAATCAGCTGGTTGTTCAAGACAAACAACAGTTTGTTCATCAAAATTGTCATGGATGTCCCTAGACATCAATTGTTTTCACCAAACTACTCATGTTCATTATTTTACATTACAACAAAAACAACTAATGTTTGTTTTCACCAAATATCATCACGCTTCAGCGATAAAATGAGGCAAACTACTGTTCGTCTCAACCAAAGTGGAACAGTAACTTCACATAAATTTCAGACACTAATGAAAACAAAAGTAGTTTGTTCGCCTGAACAAGAAGCTACAGAAGAAAATCGCGGTGTTTTGGTTGAAGACGATACTAGAACTTTTAGGCAGGACTCAAGATTATTTTTATTTCTTTTTCCGTAATTTACCCCACTAGTTTTTTTCGCCATTATGAAAAAACGGTGATTTTTTTTGCATTACCAATTTTTTTGACTCAATCTGCGACTAATTGTTCTTTTTTTAACCTAAAGGTTGTGTTTGATAGTAATTTGAAGTTTATTCTCACTTTCTTGTCGAAAAACCTATCATATGTGTGTAAGGAAGTATAAGTTTTCTATTTCACTCACATTAGCTTCTTAGGTTATTTCGTTCAATTCACATAAGAAAGTTATTATTTCTTATGTTATTACTTTCTTAAGTATTTTTCTTTTTGTAGTTCTGGAAAGAACTGCGAAGAATATATATACTCGATCAAATCTTTTTACAGTACTTAATACCTTTCGAGATAAAAGCGTAATAAGTGAGCTATTTGCTAAAAAGTAGTAGTTTACATGTTTTTTTAATCGGAGTTTTACTAGGAACGATAAAACTACTTTAGTAATCAATGAACCTCCTTATACGGGTACAACTCTTGAATTTTGCTAACATTAAAGTATTCGACGAGTATTTACGCGATTCAAATATGTATCCAAGTGATGGTGTGAGTAGGTAAGGTGTTTACCGACCCTTCTATTATTCACAAATCACCTTATGCCGTCAGGGGTGGTCGGGAGTAGCATGTTTCTGGCGGTGGGGACTGTCGAAAATAATATTCTCTATGATTGTATCGATAATATGATCTTTTCTCGATGGTCTGAAAGTCGTCGGTAATGTTTATTTATTACAGACAGTATTGTCCTTTTTTTGGGTAGTGAAATATGGAATATTCCCTTTCACTAGAATCTTGCCATCTTGGTTATACATCTCATCTCATCAAAATGAAAATATATTTATCATCCAACCCCAACTCATTTGGGACATCCAAAATATCAGTCATGCTTTTTGGACATTTGTAGACATTGGAATGTGCCAATCAACTACTCAAAATGCTAGTTTTCTTGTAAATGGGAAAGAGAAAGATGGGTAGGTTTGAAACTTTGGAAAAATAGATAAGCAACATTAATTACTTATTGAAAACTTTAAATAGGAGTTTGGGGTTTGAGATAGATGTCCAACTACATAAATAACATATAGATGCATGAAATTTGATTAAGAAAAAGTGAAAGATATCTCAAAGAGTCAAGTAGTAAAAGACTTTGAAGTCTTCTCTATGTCTCTCTCTCTCCCTCTCTCTCTCTTGATGTCCCATTTTCATGCATCCAATTCTATTCTTGTTTCAACCTTAAAACATATTCCTTTTTATTATTTTTTAATTACTAGTAACTCATTGATATAGGTTATTTTGAGCCACTTTTTCTTATAAAAAGGAAAGTTTGATATAGTACAAGTTATTTTTGTTGCTTAAGAAACAAATAGATATGGTTGCTCCTTTATCATCATGGCCATGGGAAAACCTTGGAGTTTACAAGGCAAGCTTCTCTTAAAACCTTCTCTAAAATATCATTTAAATTCAACATAAAATTTTCAATTAATCTCTTTGTTTTCTTGATTAAACAGTATTTATTATATGGACCTCTTCTTGCAAAAGTTGTTTATTCAAGAACATGGGAGAATGATTCACAAAATGATAGTTGGCCTCTACATATTCTCATTTTATGTTCTCTTAGATGTTTTATGCATCAACTATGGTACAATTTTAGTGCCATGTTGTTTCTACATCGTAATCGCCTTATTGTTCACCGTGGAGTCGATTTCAAACAAATTGATAGAGAATGGGACTGGTATTTTTATTTATCTTTTTTTAGTTTGGCAAATTTTTTCAATATATATTATTCAAGAAGACTAATTTTTGTTTGTTTGTGATTTTTAATAAACAGGGATAATTTTATTATTCTTCAAGCTCTAATGGCATCTATGGCTTGTTATATCTACCCATTTCTTGAAAATCTCCCATTTTGGAGTTCCTCATCTTTGGGTTATATTTTTGTTGTACTTCTCCACATAGGAATTTCAGAGCCTCTGTATTATTATCTTCACAAGTTTCTTCACAAAAGTGATTACTTCTTTGCTCATTATCATTCACTTCATCATAACTCTTCAATTACACAGGTTTTTACAGGTAGATTTCCTTTAATATCAACTTAATTTCCTTTAGTGCTAGGGATGAAGAAAAACTAGGTTACTAGGTACATAAATCTCATGTGCTTGTTGAAATTCGTGGTTTAGTGGATTAGAATCATCCGAAGCACGAACCGCAACAAACAACGCAAGATTTCTGTCGAGAGTCTGTCTAGTTTTTCTTCTTGCCTGACATTTTTTCAGACGAGAGTACCTTTCACTAAATATATACTATACTATTCTATAAAAATCAAAATCACATTATAATTTAGTATTAAAATGTGTTATTAAATCAAGTTTTCATAGAATTTGATAAATATCATTGTTACTTCATTCATCTTTTTCTATTGTACTTTGTGCAGCTGGGGCAGGTACATTTATGGAGCATATAATATTGAACATGGTTATACTAATTCCAATATTTGGGACAACAATGTTTGGATATGGATCGAAAAGCATGATTTATGGCTACTTTCTAATGTTCGATTATTTAAGGTGCTTGGGCCATTGCAATATAGAAGTTGTTCCACGACGAATATTCGAGTTTTTTCCATTTCTTAAATATCTCATTTACACGCCCACGTAAGTTTCCTTCTCATATTAATACTATAACAATATTACCCATGATTCATAAAAAAAAAAAAAAAGGTAGAAAACAAACACTCCCATTTATTCAAAACAAAAAGGATAGGAGAAACGATTAAGGTGAGTTAAGTTAACTCTTTTAGAAACGACATCTCTAATCTATTTGTTACAAGTAAAATTGGGTTATTTTGTCATGTTCTATCTTCTATGATATATTTTAGCTTAAAAATTAATCCAAAAATTAATTTGTAACAAGTAAAAAATTAATCCAAAAATTAGAGCCTAAAACAACATTTTTTTTTGTTGAAAGACCTTAAATAACTTGCTAGGTTTATGTTTTATTATGGCTTAAAAAAGTCATATTTCTAGAACCAAAACTATCTATAAGCATTTATTGGAGTTGTTAAAGCTCATGTGGTGATTGTTTGTTGGGAGGTTACTCATGTTGTTTTCATTTCTTTTCATGGGATGACACATATTAATATATTTCTTTCTTAAGTAAAACTCGTAACCAAGAAAAACCCATCTCGATAAAATGATATTAGGAATCTTCAAACATTTTTAGAATGTTTAGTTATGTATAGATAGGTTTATTATGACTAAACGATTAGATTAGAAGCTGAATTGAAAACTTCTACAGATATGGTCTGATAAGATTATCAGGCGCGAAAAAGAAATGGACGTGGATAAGAAAAAAATTGTGATTTATATGTTGAGAATGTATAGACTCCATCTCTCATATGTGTGATCACACTCTTAAAGAATATTTGTAAGCTATGTCCACATTTGATTCTATGGATTTTAGTAACACGGGAGAATATATATTCACTGAAAAACAAATATCGTGTCTGAATTCTACGTTAGGTCATAGTTTAAGAATGCTGTAAATTTCAGATAATTTTAGTCACATTTTTTGAAGAATGTTATTATTAATATGGGTGGAGTGACAATGCAGATACCACAGCCTACACCACATGGAAAGAAACAGCAATTTCTGCTTATTTATGCCTCTCTTTGATGCGTTGGGAGATACATTAAACTCCAAGTCATGGGAGTTATATAATAAAACTAGCTCAGGTCAGTCTAAATTCTTATTTGTGCATATACTAAATTGGGGAGTGATGTGTACACAAAAGGTTTTGACTTAACTTGTGATTTGATAGCTCACTTTCATAAAATACAATAAAATTAATTAAAGTTCGAGTACGATCTATACCGTTCTTTTATCTGAATGAGTCATCGTGTCATAAACTAAGTCAAGATCTTTCGTACAAAGAACGTTTTTCAAATTCTTATACCTAGTGTCTCATGCACTTTTGCTGGTTAATTAAAAATGTTGCATTATTTTGTAAAGATTTTATGGGATCCTTTATATTTTAAGGTTCCTAGATCAATCAATGTACTTATGGCTCTACCCATACTATGTTTTATTTTGTGAAACCCATACTAAGTTAGTTGGATATCACAAGTGTCCAAAAAAATAAAAATAATAAACATTGTTAAAATTCACGATTATATTATAATCGGAGACAGACGTTGAAATAGTTGACACGATAATTTAATGTGGTTCGGTCGGTTAATCATGACCTACATCCACGAAGAATACCACCTTTATTGATAATCACCACGTACAATTGTGGGGTTGATCAGTTACATTGGTCAGATATAATAACTTGATGATTTAATCCCTATAATCCTCTCCTATTTATAGATAACTTAGGGTTTAGCGGTTTTTAATTTCTCCTAACTAAGCTTGGATATAATATAAAATTTATCTAATATTATTATTAGATAGTTACCAGAGATATTCTAAATATAAGAAAGTAAATATTATGGATCTTCACATATCTTCATATATCTTCAAATATCTTGGAATAATCTGAATTCTTCTTGATCATCAGATCTCGTCTTCTCGATCCGTCACGTACATACACGTGTTACACGCGTATCTTGTTGCTTGAACACATCTTTATCGTCGGATCTCTTCATCTCGATCTGTCTTATATCACATATCCTATTAGACATTTCAAGTATAACATTCAATTTCATGTGAACTCTTTTCATAATCAAACAACTAAGAAATGATATGTAACCGCCTCGATGCCATAAGGAAAAACGACTACACGCTTAGATAGTTATACCCCGTTTGCGCGGGAGTTAGACTGCTCCGCCTACACGGACTCACACAAGTAAGAAAAGGATAGATAGAACAGGGACGCCAAGAGGTACTACAAAAATCTCAAGATAATTTTGAGAATCTCTTTGTCATGAAAATAAATACGACCATAGAGAGTTAGAACACTCGTAACTATACATATTTATACTAATTTATATATTTCACAAGGGTTGTCTCATGTGGGCATGTGGCCATATTAATGTGTACATGCCCATGTTAGTGTGACCAACCCTTGTACGGTACTAGGAAAGTAGCATGGAGAATAGTAATTCCCGACAAGATGTAAGAAAAAAAATTATTAATACGGATTTATAAAATTAATTTTGCAACAGTAAGAAGGCCCATAAAAGAACGGATGGTATATACTGTCCCGATTTGGCTCTTTTCAGTAGTACAACATAAATGTTTTTTGGTGATAATTGATAAGTATATTGTACTATAGGATTTGGGCTCTTTTTTCATAAAACAATTATTTTCGCAGCTAGATTAATGTTTTCAATTTGAAGGGATTAATTTAGAAGACTTTACTAGCTGTCATGTCAAAATTTTAGTCGGCCGATTTTTGGTAGAAATAGTAATTTCAGTGTATGAATTATGATTGCAGGAAAGAATGGACTTGAAGTGCCAGATTTTGTGTTCCTAGCCCATGTTGTAGATTTGAGCCATTCACTTCACTCGGTGTTCGTTTTTCGATCATTTAGCTCAATGCCGTATTCGACCAAGTTCTTCCTGTGGATATGTTTGCCTCCTACCTTTATTTTTATGGTTGGGATGTGGATTTTCTCGAAGGTTTTCTTAGTTTCTTTCTACAACCTTAGGGGACGCTTACACCAAATATGGATAGTCCCTCGCTTTGGTTTTCAGGTAAATGGTTTACTTTTAGCCATGGGACGATGAAACTAAAATGTTTAGAATAGATTGATTTTATGTGAACTTGATAATATTATCTTTTTGTAGTACTTCTTACCGTTCGCCAAAGATGGGATTAATAATAAAATAGAAGAAGCAATCCTTCGAGCCGATAAACTAGGAGTCAAGGTTATCAGTCTTGCAGCATTAAACAAGGTCAGTTTCTTCTTTCTTTTGGATATATGCAACTATCTCAATACATGTAAGTTGTAAACAAAGTATTGATTTGAGTGTTGGTGCAAGTTGCTCCGTGGTAACACTTGCTCATATTCCTCGCCCCACTCTAGCTGCTTTCATTTCATTAAATGAAACGATACAACTATATGCTATCTATATTCGTATGATTTCAGTCAAACCTTGGTTTTTGTTGGTTCCACGCCTTTTAGGACAACTATAATTATATCCAACGATTAAAAATATCTCTACGTAAAAAAATGACTGACACAGGTGTCTGATGTGCTTTACATAGATAACATTTATGGGAGCAAATTGAAGTTCTCTAGTTTATAGGTTAAACATTGAAGCCCCATTAAACATAATAAAGGTGGATGACCCAATCTTCATGTCTAGTTAGGCTAGTTCAACTTAGATCCATAAGGTAAACCTAAAAAAGGAAACAATTGAAAGTGGGTCTATTTTCACCATAATTGGGTGATTAAGATCCAAATTGGGATCTATATTTGCAACCATACATCTTGCCAACTCCATTTCATTCATTTTCTCTCTCTCTTTCTCTCTCCACACATGAATGTGCAATGTCAATATCACTTAGTTGCCACATATGGTCCAATAGAAAAGTAAATTTTGGTTAACTTTAAACACAGATACGTGAGAGTTAGGTAATATCTTCAATTTAGGTAATAGGTTTTGACTTTTGAAGTAGGAGAGACCTCTTGAATATTCAAAATTGTGGGACCTAGTTGTACTTGTATCCGTTAGTTATGTTTCTGTCCTGGTAGTATTTTTGTGGTGTAGTGTGCCTAAATCGTGTCTTCTTTGTGTCTTCCTGCATCTTGAGTTGCAGTCAAGGTCAATGTTCAACCCAACTTTTGTTCAAATTGATCAACATTTTTTCCCCATAAGCAAGTGGTGTAGTGTGAGATATTTATAAAAGATTATCGATGACAAACAAATAGTAGAGACATATAAGCACCACATTGGAGCTATGAGAGCGGGTTGGTATGGTATATTCATACCGTAACAAACAAATTAGAATTCTTATCAATACTGAAATGCCCAGGGAAGAACATGGATTTGTGGATGAATTCAAATATGTTGTGTTTAACTGTCATATTTTCATTATAGAGCTTAGGGGAGAGACCAGTTCAGGTGGACCCGTTTTTTTCTTGACATATTTGAACGGGTATCTATTATAATGATCCGGTTTTTATGTGTAAAAAAATCTGACCAAAAGCCCGTACAAAATAAAATAGACCACCCATGCAGAAAGCGGTATTTTAGTACGATTTTTCGGTTTAAACCTAATTTAAACTAATATTAACAGTCGAAAGATTATTTTCAGGTTAATATTGTGCCTGGAAGATCAAATGACTACGATCTAACACTGGCAACAATATGTGCTAATATTTCCTTCACTCAATAGTGTATCGAAAGAAGAATGAGAACGAGAACAATGAATTTCAAAAAACAAAATAGTATCTAACTTAATTGATTATTCAAAAATAAAAAACTTCATTAGGAACAACTTCAAAAGTTTAAGTATTTCAGTTGGTCATAATAAATCTTTGTTACCACTAATTGTATGGATAATATATATAACATTTAATCCAATTCGATTTGGGACTCACGGACTTGTCAGAAGAAGGACCAAACCAGACCTAAATACCAATTCAATAAAAAAACTTACCGACATTCTAAACTAGGGTTTTTTGGTCCGGTCTGGTTCGATTTTCGTCGTTCTTTCGTTCTGCGGGGGCTTTAGTTTGACCCCTAGTAGAGTATAAGTGTGGGCCTATAAAATAAGTATCCTTATAAAAACTGGGGTGCCTTCAAATCTTTTGGTGAAGGGGTTGTAGGCTTGGAACCTATTTGATGGAATCTAAAATTCTATGACAAATTCGAATGTTGGCGACATAAATTATTTTGAGGAATACAACAAAAGAAGGATTATGTGTTCTTTTGGAAGGATCACTTCATCGTAACTACAATATGAGAGATATACTTTGTTTACAGCG
Organism: Eschscholzia californica; assembly: GCF_041429995.1. Taxonomy (NCBI): domain Eukaryota; kingdom Viridiplantae; phylum Streptophyta; class Magnoliopsida; order Ranunculales; family Papaveraceae; genus Eschscholzia; species Eschscholzia californica. Next base: position 48,729,480 of record NW_028238472.1, read on the forward strand.
CACGGCAATGAGGCCGATATTGTAGTTATGATGAAGTGATCCTTCGAAGAGAACACATAATCTTTCTTTTGTTGTATTCCTCAAAATAATTTAGGTCGCCAACATTCGAATTTTATGATTTTTTTTGTTACAAACGTGTTTGAGTTTAATTTTTGGAATGAACAGAATGAAGCTCTCAACGGGGGTGGGACATTATTCGTTGAGAAACACCCGAATCTTAGAGTACGTGTTGTTCATGGTAACACTTTGACAGCTGCTGTGATTTTGAATGAGATCCATAGTGATGTTAAGGAAGTGTTTCTAACTGGCGCTACATCGAAGCTAGGAAGAGCTATTGCTCTCTATCTGTGTCGAAGAAAAGTTCGTGTATTGGTAAGTACTTACTTTCTCCCTATAGTTATAATCAAATCAAATAGAACAATGGGTAAAATCCATAGTCCAGAGCAAATAAGAACTCCCCCATTTTCACGAAATCGATATCAAGAAAACAACTATTACTAAAACATTTCATAACAAAGGTTAGTCTAATTAACAACGACGATTACTTACGTCTAATAGTGGTACCTTTAATTTGAAATTTTGGAAACTTGCAGATGCTAACCCTATCAAAGGAGAGGTTTGAAAGCATTCAAAGAGAAGCACAAAAAGAACACCAAGATTACTTAGTACAAGTGACCAAGTATCAAGCAGGCCAAAATTGCAAGGTAGTGATTCTTAATTATAACTTATATGTCCAGCCCAAACCCTAAAAAGGATATTGACTTTTTTTTTCAAGAAAGACCAACACAAAATTGCCACTTTAACCTAATTTTTCTTTGTTAGGAAATACTAATTAAATTAATTATAGATATAAACGTTTGATGGGTAGATTATAATTGATGTACATTAATAATTACAGACATGGATAGTTGGTAAATGGATTACACCAAGAGAACAAAGATGGGCACCACCAGGAACTCATTTCCATCAATTTGTGGTTCCACAAATTTTTGCCTTTAGAAGAAACTGTACTTATGGTGATCTTGCTGCCATGAAATTACCAGATGATGTGGAAAGTCTAGGATCCTGTGAGGTATGTCATAAATATTTGGGTTTATATTATTTTTGCTATTCTTATTCATTTTATTATTGAAAACATAAGTCATTTATCCGTAAGAAACACCGGTAAAACGCCAGTATAACAACTAATATACACTTAAATTCTTGTGGTCGGAGTTTCCGTTAAAGAACAAACGGTTATGTTCGTTATAATGAACATGGATTGAAGTAATCGATTCTTTTTATGTTTTACGAAAAGCATTCAAATGTAATATACATTCTCATAGAATGAATCAAGTATGGGGAAGTTTTAAAGGCTCCCCTTAATAGTGTTATAGGCGCATACTTCGAGGTAAATTTGAGAGGAAGCTTGTGAAGGAAGGGCGCCCATAAAACTTCCCCTAACTCTATGCAGTGATGTTAATTGGGCTGAGCTGGTCCCAAGCCAGCCCGGGTTATATCCTGGTCCCAAGCTGGCCTTGAGCTCGACGGGCAAGTGGCCTGACAGTGAGCCCGGGTTAGGACCAGCTCGTCGGCCCAGACTAGCCCGGATAAGTATTCATGTCTTTTTGTCTTTCCAAGATCGGCCCAGATAACCACCACTATAAGTAATTACTTCTCTTTATTTTCTCCTCAATTTGGATGAGAAGTTTCAGACTAGTTTTAGTCATTTCCACAAACAAACTCCCTCCTATAGTGATTTTGTACTCTCTGGGGAAAAAAAATTAGAAGTTTCTAAATTATTAATATTTTCTAAAATTTTCTGACGGACCAACCCAGTGTCCCATCCCGACTCGGTTCACGTGCCGAACTGGCCTGACGGGTTTAGCAGGTCTGGTCCCAGACTCGGGAAGGGATGGGATATATGGTTCAACGGGCCAGCCTGGCCTGACACTATTTCAACTCCGGTGTGGTAGGCCAAGGTTGAAGTCTAGACTGGCACGACCTGATAAACACCACTAACTCTATGTAAAAAAAAACCAAATATAAACCACATTCTCACAAAATGAAATAACTTTATGTTGATTGAAGTATACAATGGGAAGAGGAATAGTGCATGCTTGCCATGCAGGAGGGGTGGTTCATTGTCTAGAAGGTTGGACTCATCATGAAGTTGGTGCTATTGATGTTAATAGAATCGATTTGGTCTGGGATGCTGCAATGAAACATGGGTTAAAGCCTGTTTGATCTCTCTCTAGCTTATTTTGTTGGTCTACTTGGTTATAAAATTCAAGACATGTAATATTTTTAGGCCTTTATATGCAATGGATAAGTGTAAGCTTTGTTGTTAATATTCATTGCTATGAAGGAGTTGGGATTTCAATAAAGACTAAGCAATTCATACTATATAGTTGATAAAAATTCTATAGACATTTTGGTTGTTTTGAATTTAAGATTGAATATGTTTTTGTATTTTTAATGATAATTATCTATTTTGATGTAAACAAATATACAAAAGTGGGCAGGTCTGTTTTTTTTTTAATAATTTTTTTTATTCAAAAATTCCACTTACAGCTTTAAATTTAAACTTAATTTCAAAATGACATTTTGATTCTTATTAGGACAAACTTTATCATTTATACCTAATAATTAAGTTATTTTCAATCATTCGACCAGAACATTAACAAAAAACTTGTACACGTGAAAATATTAAAACCGTAACTTTTCAGAGCTACAAAAATCTGTACCCTAAGACCAGTGGACGCAATGTGAATCAGACTATCGCAGTAATAATCAACAATCATGTAAAGATCATCAAATCTTAGTTAATAAGGGTTCCTCTAAATCAATTTTGCTTCTACTGATTTCCTTATCTGACGGATCTTGGATCAAAATTTTCACTGTTTTCTTGGAATCATTCTCATCATCATCAATTGGAATTGCAATCTTTTCCATGTCTTTAGCTTTACCCCATAGTACAACATACAAACCAGCTACTACAGCAATAGCCCCTGCCAAGCTGTAAAGTAATATATTTGAAGTTATATTCTTAAAATTGCAATATATGTCAAGTGAGATGATGAGATGTGGGGAGTGTTTTATTTTTCTTATTGAATTAGAGGATGCATCTACAGACGCTCCTTCATAATACTCTCGAGCCTCCTCTGTTTACGCCCCACGGATTATGGCAGCCAGAGGGCACTCGGAGTGACCCTAATCCGTGGTGGGCTTGAACAATTGATTAGGCCCAATTTGAGAATCTTCGGATCGGCCCAATCTGTGGACCTCATACTGAGCCAAAAAAGAGACCGGCTCAGAGCAAAAAAAGACGGGCGTCTTTAGAGGCACCCAGATAACTAGGGAACACACTTCACTACATTGTTACACTTTGTATAAGCTAGCTATATCTCGCGTAATGTGTTTGGCAGAACTATCCATGCCGTATAGGCACGGACTATAAAGGAAAACAAAGAAACGAGTAGGTTAGAATTTACCTTCCAGCATAAAGCTCTTCATGAAGAAATATACAAGCCATGAAGGTGACAATGACAGTGCATAAAGGGCTGAACATGGAAGTGAAAAGTGGACCTCTTAACGAAATTGACCACCCTTGAACAAAGAATGAAAATGCTGAACCTATAATTCCCTGTAAAACCCAAAACTTCTTTATTATTAGTGATGCACATTATATTGTAGAACTCTCATGACATACTATTTTTTGATGGTAGGCCTAGCATTCGCCCAAGGCCCAAACTACGATGTCGTTCGATTATATTTTGCGCAAAATGTAGACGTAAAACAGGGGAGAGTAGGACATGATTGAATCTACTAATTATGGGTACATCACTTACAGCATATATGGCACATAAAATCTCAAATTTTGAATGTAGACGCCAAGCGTTTGAGTCCGGCTCAAGGAAAAGTGTAACGGCGCCTGATTGTAGAGTTCCGAAAAAACACATCCAAGCGGATATACAGAGTTGATTAGGATAGCATGCTGTCATTGGGACCTGAACAAAACCTTTATTAATAAGCAATCATGTGACGTACGACATTTAGTTAATGTCTGAAACTACAACACCGATGATTCAATCATGTGAGTGAAGGTGTTCCTTTTGTCATAGATCATTAAAAATTATCTTCTTTTACGATTTTTATACCATCAAATTTTGTTGCTAGCTTAAACTTGAAGTATCTACTATCAGCTTGCAAACAAGTCTAATTTTGATGGAATCAGATGTTTGCAATGACATGATATTTTGTGAGGGTGATCTACACGGTTAGTTCACCCGTCCATAATCAAGGTTTGTATCATCTCAAAAACGTCATAAAATGACTTACATGTCAAAGTATCACATTTTACTTCGTCACTGACCCACTAAAGAAATTAAAGCAGGTATAAGGAATGTGGGACTAATCATATATTTTATAAGGAATGTGAAGAATTTAAAATATTAGACCCACATTCCTTATCGTGGGCTATCTCTAAACTCCGAATAAATATAATAGTACTAAATATATTACGAGTAATTTAGAAAATGTTTGCTCATTCAGAATTAACTTAAGAAATGGGCTATCTGTAAACTTCGCATCAATATAATACTGCGAAACTAGTACCTGCAAAATGAGCCATAACGACCAGCAACAGCAGCTACCAAAGAGAAGAAAGCAACCCAATATCCAATGCTCACCAGATACAGCTGAAGCAGCTGATGAGGAGTAGTAGTGCAGAATAATTGAGTTTTGTTGTTGTAGGTGTTGATGAGTGACTTCTGAGTTTAGGAGTTTAGGGCCCCTTGCAAATGCCATACAAACAGCTCCACTTACACATAGTATAGTTCCTGCTATCTTTGCTATGCTACTCAATCTTCTCATGTCCACTTTCTCAAATCTAAATTTTCAGTGTATAGAAAAAAAAAAAACTTTGTTAAGAAGAAGTTGATCATGCTCCGTAATTTGGTACCCTAATCCTGTAAGTAGGTTGAAACATGGTTCGGTTTGGTTCTATTGAATCTTGTCTTTCTAATCTGACATTAAACTATTGCTAAATTAGTAAGGTAAAGTGCTACAATCACTTAAAGTTTTACTCATAGTCTGTACTTTTTTTTCATTTGAAACTCGCGATATAAAGAAGCTAGTATTTCTCATCAGTAAGACAGAAAACAGACTAGGCCATAGTGGAATTCTTTTAGGTCTTCCTTAACACGAGCCGTACAAGTTCAAAAGACTAGAATTCCTTTTCTCCTGCTTGTTGTGATATTTTAATCAACGCTATATAACTTCAAAATGAAGCATACACTTTAATCCCACTTCAGGAAACTGGGACGAAGACCCAATTTTTAATTTTTTTCAAGTTAAAAAGACATGTTATATATTTTTTTGATTTAAAAATTTATATTTTTTTGGGTTAAAATCCAAATATTTGTATTGTATTTGGTTAAAAATTTAATATTTTCTGCAAAGATGTTGCAAAGCGTTGCATGCTGTTGCAAGGTGTTGCAAAGCTGGTGCAAGGTGTTGCAAAGCTGTTGCAAAATACTACCTAAGGAGCTGAAGACTAAACAAAGTTGACTGAGCTTTTTCCACCAAAACAAAAAATTTATAGGGAGTTTTGACTAAATTTCTCTTTTAATTTTATGCATTAAAAAACAGTCAAAATTCAAATTGTCGTGGGAGAATAACCGACTAAATTATTATTACTTTTTTTAGATTGATCTAAATAGTGAAGTATTTTAATAATGAGTCAATATATTAAGCGAGATATAGGGGTGGGAAAAAGATCCGGAAGACCGCTATCCGACCCGTTCGACCGAGATAAAAAGTGTCCATGGACACCCGATGGTCATAACGGTCAGTGTCGACCGGCCCGAAAGAATTGGCGGACGGTCACGGTCAAAATTTTATGTCGAAGGACCGACCGCTGACCGACCGGTACGAGTGACCGAATAGGTTGACCGACTAAACTGTCCTCATTTTTAGAAGTTGACCATTGAATTTTATAGACATATAAATATATGATGTTTGTTGGCTATAGTCATATAGTCCTCTGGAAGACCAAATATTAGTGAATGGCTTAATTATATCTTGTCAAATGATGATCAACTGTGTTTTTTCTTTTTTATATTTACTTTTGATTTCTTGGCTAAACATCTTCATTTGTAAGTAATTTTGTTTGTGGTAATAAAAATAAAGTTCTGAATTAAGTAAATTTATTGGAAAGTCAGGACCGAGACCGTCCGGTGTCCGACTGGACCGGTAAAATAAACGGTCTTGGACGGTCAATGGACAAAGAATTTTTTAGAGTGACCGTCCGAGTCCGCCCGAGTAAATAGGTGGTCACCAACAGTTTATGTCCGAGTCGACCGGTTCGATGAAGTTAGAGTCCGATACCGACCGGTCCGGACCGATTCCCACCCCTAGTGAGATAGGAGAAAAACCATCAAAAATATTTAAAAATGCGAAAATATGTCAAATGATGTGCATAGACTAAATTACCCTTTTATCATCGTCAATTAACCCTTTCATTATATGTCGAATATAGATGAAGTTTGTACATTAAGAAATTGATTTTCATGATTTTTTGAACAAGATTCGCTTTCAATTTTTTTTTCCGCCTTTATGATTTTTGCGAAAAAGCAAATATACGTTTGGAAAGAAAGAAGTCATGCAAAATACCTATTTGCAAACAATATAAATTTTGCAAACAGTCATTTGGAGAAGTTACAGTTTTGATAAACAATATTTTGAAAAAATACAAACTTTTGCAAATACCCATTTGCAGAAGTTAAAAATCGGTAAAACAAGAAAAAAACTAAAGTAGATCTTGTATGAAAGATAATAAATAAAGGGCTCTTCGGTTTTCTCTAAATAAATAAATAAATTCATACATGGTAGAGTGGCTCACCCAACAAAAGTTGCAACAAGAAAGGTAATTCCAGGGACAAGGTTACCCATTGCACTTGCCATTGATGAAGATGCCAAATATAAACCTTCAAAATATATATTCTGGTTGATCGTTACACTGCGTTTACATGAAAAAAGATATGCTCAACTTCAGAAGTTAATTTATTACTTTCTTTGAATATGATATGTCAAAATAAATAAATAAAACGATAAATTATTCAATTATGGCCATTTCAGCTCTAAGCAGTAGATATGAAATCTGACTCAAAGACTGAATCGACTAAGACTTTTCTCTGATATGAAATTTGACTCGAAATCTGAATTGACTCGGATCAATCTGTGAGTGTTGACTTACCCAAAATTACAAGTATATATTATTGCTTAGTTACTTACCCAATCAGAGCAGCAAGGAATATCAAGCTAAAGCTCCTCAAACCTAAAGAAGAAGTACTTGACTTTCTCCTATTTCACATAGCCAACAAGGTTAGAGAGAGAACAAATTGAGATAGAGAGGACTATTTTGAGAGGGAGAGAGAAGTATAAGATTACCCTTCAAAGAAATAAGCAATAGGAGCCATAACAAGAGTGGCTATTGCTTGTCTATAAACAACAAAAACCCTAGGACTCATCCCTTGTACAAGAGCACTTCTAGTAGTGAGAGCAAGTGCTGCATAAATAAATTGCATCACAAACATAGCCATTACTGGCTTGTAATCCTCCCACCTACCCATCTCTTCACTCTTTCCCTATTGATGGTCAATTATTCATTCCTTCAACTAATGAAAGTCTAATGACCATAAATACAAAAAAAGAAAAGACAGACATTGATCATGCATGTGTATGATTAATTAACTTAGTCCCATCAAACAAAATCTAGAGAGACAAAAAATATATATATTTTTTTGTGTGTTAAAAGTATAGAAAGAATATACATGGAATGTGCTCAACATGTGAAACCCACCACGTAATGTCTACGTGTAGAATGTTGGATACACACTGAGAGTTGTTGAATGATCTGTTTTCCATTTTTAGTGTGAGTTGGAATTCATGTTACGAAAAATTAGCATGCTAAGTTACTTTGGCTTTTTAGGTTGGACACAATATTAAAACCAAATGAGTAATTTGGATCGAAAATCCGAACACCAGCCCGACATATGATGTGGTCCGTCGAAGTTTTTAGATCTAAGCGAAACGATATTTGGAAATAGAACTGTAAGATGCCAAAAATAGGAGGTCGCCACCGCCGAATGCCAATGTAGCCCGGAAAATAAAATTGTTAGACGCCAAAAATAGAAGGTCACCACCGTCCACCGCCCAGTGCTATTGTTGTTGTTTTCGGGTATCTTAACACAATATATATAAGTAGAAATTACTGTAAATCAAAATGCAAATTTAGATGTGAATGAAGGAAATAACCGAGACAAGTTTTCTTCTTTCCTTAAGACAGTGAACACCCTAGTATTAGTACCGAAACCAGTACGTTGTTCGTCTCCCAGGATACAACTGCTTTACCTTTCAGTTTGACGATGAAGGTACTTCGAATGTCTGAAAGCGAACAAACTTAATCAAGCATTATAAACATCTCTGATGAATTGACTAATGACTTTAGATGAAATATTTTGTCTAAAGTACTCTGCAATACATTGTTACTAATGAGAAATCCACTGGAAAACAGAATCAGATTTAGAGTTGTTTTGGGTCATAAAAATAGGAATTGAATGGATACATGTTTTAGGGACATGTCGGTTAGATTTGGGTCACTATTGGTGACGATTTGCACTATGGAAGTGACGGTTCATCAAGATCTGTTGGATCGAGAGTGTGAAAGGCGGGATGAACGTCATCCGTAGGATGATCCCGAACCGATCCTAAATCAAGTCATATCCTGTCAAACTTCGATCGAGAATATCTCATTCATCCGGAGTCGGATTTGAGCGATTTTTTATTCTAAATTGAAAAACTCACGAGACAAACACAATGGTGTGTATATATCATGAGCTTGACTATCCTAACCGATCCTAAATAAGCTACGATTTCAACAAATGTAACCTGGAAAATAAAATTGTTAGACGCCAAAAATAGAAGGTCACCACCTCCCAACGCCAATGTAACCTAGAAAATAAAATTGTTAGATGCCAAAAATAAGAGATCACTATCGCCTAACGCCAATGTAACCTGGAAAATAAAATTATTAGACGCCAAAAGTAGAAGGTCACCACCATCCAACGCCAATGTAGCCGAGTGCCATCCGGCTGGTTTTGAAGAGAAAAAACGCCCACATGCATAAAGGAGGTAGCTGCAGCCATGCTCTGTTTTTTGGGCCAAATAACTTGACTCTTTGAAAATTCTAGGCTAGCTACATCGACCATTCGACCTGTAACCCAAATTTTTTAGCCATACATCGGTACGTCACTGTTATTTTCAAATACTAACAAATTTGAGAAGAACAGTTCTGAAGTGAATAAAGTTTCAAAACAATGGTAAAAGCACTTTCAAGACATTTGTATAATGTGAGCACTAAACTGCTAATTAAGTGCTAAGGTAGTGCGGGTGTCCTATATAATAATGCACATGGTAAGCAGATAACTAGAATACTATATACTAATCTCTTTTCATGTTTTGTAGTTAAGGAAGTGGTCTATTGGAGGTTTTATGAAGTGGAAATTCCATGTATCATCCAGCTAGCATTTACTAATAATTTGCCTTCTTCAAAATAAGTTATAGGGCTCAAATATTATATTTTTCATCTTTTCTTCCATCTGTATAAGTTAAACGGAAGCCGATAGGTTTACTGGCAAAAGGTACAATCTCCTTCATCGTATCAAATAAGACAAGGGATAAAATAATAATTTTCTTACTGTCAATGGTATGGTACTTTTGACGGTATCGGCTTAGCAAGTTAAAAATAATAAAATTTGCGATTAGCTTTATTTATGAGATAAGGGTGAAGTCAGAAAGCAATATAAGTTCATAATCAAAAGCATGTAAGGAAAACAAACATATCTAACAAGCAAAATAGTGAAGTTTTTATTTAGTGGAAATTGGGTTGATGATGTAGAACGCAGCGGAATTTAAGAATAAACTAAACTAATACGAAGAACGATCAAAATAACTGTAAACAACTGTAAATAACTGAATAAACTGTAAACTTTGATTAACTTCAATGGGGTTTTTCTCTTCAATATGAAAATAATAGACAAACTAGATATCCTTTTATAGGATTCTGGACTTTCCTAGATAGACTTGAATTAGACTTCCTAAATAATTAAATACTGCAACTGCCTAAATAACTGGACTCAAATCTGGACCTTTCCAATTATTGGAAATATTAAAATAGCATAATTCCTAAACCTAAATTAATTAATACTCATACTAAAATAATGACTTTCTAAATCTACTCTCTCTGGCCGGTTGGTCCATGACCGGGTCCTGTCATGGAAATAGTCTCCACGCAGGGTGCCCCTGCATCAGCTTCCCCTTCTCCCACGAGGTTCGTCCCGAACCGTTTCGACGAAGAAATTAATTTGATGGAACCGCATACGATGAATACCACCAAGGCGATTCGTAACTCCCACTTCGAACGAATTTTACAAAGAATGTGAAGAAGACTAAATTGCAAGAAATCGCCAACTTCGTTCCCAATCTCATATGCCACTGATTCTCGCAATATTAACACTAGAAATTCAAGAACATTCATCTCGCCATCTTCTCAAAATTTGTCAGTAAGATCCAAAATATAAAAGTAACGAACTTCATTATGATTTCGAGGTGGAAACGTGTAGTATTGATATGAAACCCAAAATATACTTTCCCACGTTCATCTTCATGAAGTTTATAGAATATAATTCTATCATAATATGGCAACTTATGAAATCCCCGAGTTAACATATCATGTTGTCGACGAACTAAAGTTGACAAATCCGTGTATGGAAGCTTAGGGTCGATTTTGTATTCACTAAGAATTCGTCGTAACCAAAGTATGATTCTACTATCGAAGTGTGATTCGTCGTTAATAATCTCTCGCCAGATATCCTTTGCTAAAGAAATCTCCTTTTGGTCTTCTTTCAGTCTTGTTACAAAATCTTCCAAACTAGGTATCTCAACACCACTCGAGTGGTTTCGGGGGTAATCAACTCGTTTATCTTCCTTGTACACATTAAAGACATCCCCACATATCACACACAAGGCCATCATCTTCTCGTGTGTAAGCAATGGCTTGTTATTATGTGGTTGGGTCAAGTTAGTTTTCTCAATATTCAACAGTTCTATTATTCTCATGACTGCCTCAACCTTGCCAGTTTCACCAGATCTTTGATCTTGTACAAAATCAAGCACCGAATGCCCAATCAACACAAAAGAATCATTGAATTTCTTTTTGTAGTCCCTAGCGCGTTGTATCAAATCTTCCAAATCAGTCCCCAACATTGAACCAGTTGATTCACCCAACGCCTTCCGGTGCCATTGAATGAGCTTCTCAGCAGCTTCTAGAAGACGTGTGTTATCAATTCCCGTTGTAGCAAAGTTAAGACGAGCTAGCCCATACTTCTGCTCCAGAAGAGCCTTCATCAGATGTTCCGACTCTACGATCTGTTGCTTCTTCTCTTTTGCCGCTTCGGGCGAAGAAACAATTGTTTGCCAAGCCATCTCCATGAATTCTTGTTGAGTAATTCGTCCAGCTTCACATCTAACAACAAAAGAAGAACCTCGTGAAGAAGAGGCAGGAGTTTCTTCAATTCTCCAAATTTCACTATCGTTAGTACTACTCTTCAATGCATGAGAACAATTAAGAAGTGGTTTAAGAGTAATTCTATGATAGGATTTATTATAAGTAAGAGGATTTAAGAAGTGATTGATGTTGTCACCGTTGTCGTTCAGAGGTACAGAAGCAAAGAGATCAGCATGGGAGAAGTTCACTCCAGCCATGAGTTCGGTGAGGTTGCCAGACTTTTGATCCGAATCGACAAAGTTCAAAATTGTCTTGAGACCAGGCGCAGGTACATCAATTGTAGTAGTGGTGAAGACCCTAGAGATTGTATCAACTTTGTCCTTGGTAGTGATGTCTTTGTTTTTCAACTGAGTGTTAACATCAGCCAAAAGGAATTCACCTTTGTTAGGTACTGATGAAGTAATTGTGTAATTACCTTCAGCTTCAACTTCGCCGTACGCTTCTTCTTCTTCTTCTTCTTCTTCTAAGAAAGATTCATCTTCTTCGTCAACTTCTTCGTGAACATCTTCTTCAACTTCTTCATACTCTTCTTTTTCTTTTTCCTGATGGAATGATAAAATAGGTGATGAATACGGTTGAAGAACGTATTGTTGTTGTTGTTGTTGTTCCATCAGCGGTGTCGAAGATGGTATAAGAGGTTGTGAATATGGTGGTGGTGTATAAGAAGATGGAGGTGATGGTGAATACGAGGACGATGAATATGGTGAATATGGTGAATATGGTTGTGAGTACGGTGGTGGTGTATACGAGGACGGAGGTGGTGTATAAGAGTACGGGGGTGGTGTATATGAGGACGGAGGTGTTATATAGGAGTAATATGGATGTGAAGTTGTATAAGACAATGGTGGGGTTGGTGACGGTGATGATGAATACGGTGGTGAATTTGGCGGTGGTGAATGATTAGAGTACGGAGGTGGTGACGGTTGGTATTGACGAGGAGATGGTTGTGGAGGATTTTCTCGTGCGATTTCTCCCGGATTCCAATGATAATTGTACGAGTTGTTATTCACATATAAACATGATGAACATGAGCATTGATTCGTTATCTCTTGATGAGTATAATCTGATTGAATATAATCATCTTGACGAATAGAATACGATTGATATGGATTTAACTGGTCTGGAAAAAAATTTCCAGAATCATTAGCCCAAAATTTTGGTGGCCCTGAATACCACATGATGTAGAACGCAGCGGAATTTAAGAATAAACTAAACTAATACGAAGAACGATCAAAATAACTGTAAACAACTGTAAATAACTGAATAAACTGTAAACTTTGATTAACTTCAATGGGGTTTTTCTCTTCAATATGAAAATAATAGACAAACTAGATATCCTTTTATAGGATTCTGGACTTTCCTAGATAGACTTGAATTAGACTTCCTAAATAATTAAATACTGCAACTGCCTAAATAACTGGACTCAAATCTGGACCTTTCCAATTATTGGAAATATTAAAATAGCATAATTCCTAAACCTAAATTAATTAATACTCATACTAAAATAATGACTTTCTAAATCTACTCTCTCTGGCCGGTTGGTCCATGACCGGGTCCTGTCATGGAAATAGTCTCCACGCAGGGTGCCCCTGCATCAGCTTCCCCTGCATCAGTTGAAGATTCAATTTTAAACCTTTCTAAGTTAAAACACAAGTTTTTTTTTTTTATTTAAAAATCCAAAATTTATATTTTTTGCTAAAACCCAGATATTTGTATTTTGTCTGGTTAAAAACTCAATATCTTTTCCAAAAATTATAAAGTGTTGCAAAGCGTCGCAAATTATTGCAAGGTATTGCAAAGTTGTCGGCAAGGTGTTGCAATGCCATCACAACATGTTGCAAAGCTGCCGCAAGGTGTCGTAAAGTGTTGCAAAACTGTCGCAAAGTATTGCAAAACTGTTGCAAATTAAAAAAGCACCTAGTGAGCTGAAGACTAAACAAAAATTGACTGATCTTTTTCACCAAAACAAAAAAAATTATAGGGAGTTTTGACCAAAGTTCCCTAAATTTATTCAATACATACATTACTGTCTGCCTTTAAACTTATAATATTCTACTATTACGGCTCAACACCCGACCCATTCGGTCGGACCACTGACCCGGTCGACTGACTCGGTGGAACTAGTCAAGCAATCAATTTCACTTCTTTTATCTTATATCTTCGTTTGTGGTTTATCCTAATTAAATGTATCAATATATATATATTTGTATTAATTACTGTTTAGCCAAATAATGGTTAGTTTTGAACAAGTTAGTAAGTGAACAAAATGACTGAGAAACAAATGGATCGATCGGAATCTAAGTCATAGGGAGGCGAATCCGAAAGAGCTCTGCTATCGAAACTCAAAACTGGGAGGTCGAAAAGAGTTTCTTAAGCTTCTTAAGCCCTACTTCGGCACTAATACAAACCAAATCAATCTTGGTTAAAACTTCGCTGTAGGTCTTGGAAGAGTAAGAGAGACCTGCGAAAATCAGCTCAACGTCTTAAGCCTGTCTTTCCGAACGACAGGGGAAGGTGAATTCCAGTCAGGGTTTACCCACCTTAAACCCTTACCTGATTTGAGATTTAGGGTGGAGAAGTCAATTGAACAAGCATGAGCTTCAAGAAAAGCGTGAACAAAGCTAAGTGACGTGGAAGCCTAAAGCACAACAAAACACATTTTTTATACGCGATCCGAAATTGCCAGAGGATCTGTCAGTGTCATAAGATGCGCAATCATGGAATATTATCACCATAACGACCATCAACGTGTGGCTCGGAGACTTTTCATCATGCCTCAAGCCTTGGCATTGAAATGCATTATACGTTGTGCTTGTTTGTAATGTGTTGTAACTTGTAAGAAAATACAAAATTCCACAACTATGAATGGTACGAATGCCAAAAAATATCGCACAATAATTACGAGTTCTATTTGAAATATTATTAACTAAAACTACAATTAGTCCACATAAAACGGTCGAGCAAACAATAAATATAAGACCTCAAAGACATACAGGACTGTAAGTAGTGAGATCATAAGTGCCTTCACTGGTATCCTCGCCATCTAGGAGTGGCATTGTCAATTCTATTGTTCCTGAAAGCGCAGCACCCGATCGAGTTAACAATCAGGAGGAAGATGAAGAAAATGATGTTGAGGATTGCAATCTTCCTCCACTTCGTCTGAAGGGTTGCGAGAACTCCTGCTTTGCAAGACTTACAGTCGAAGCATAAATCTGTATTGTCTGACCAAGTTTCGCAATCGGGGTTGGTTGAATTTGTAGGGTTTTTCGTCCAGACTGTTGGGCTTTTGTATGTGAAGTGACAGTCCAACGGCGGCTTACAACAACCAGACTTCAATCAAAAGGAAAAAGAATTAACATTAGAAATGAACATTATAAGATAAAAATCTTACTCCATTGAGTCTGACACTTAGTCAAGGCAAATGTGTCTCACAATCTTCTCATAGTTCAAGTAAGATGTATTTGTTCATGTAAGCACAAATCAAAACATCAATAACCAAAATCAAAACAAAGGTGAGAGCCAGCAAGACAAAATTTGGGATGGACGTCTAAGTCGTTCGAAAAAATGTTTAAATTTCGAGTCAGATTTCAAATCTGGTTTTGAAACAAAAACAAAACCTACCAAGAAACAACAATGATTAAAAAAAGGCTCAATATCATGGCATACTCTACACCTAAAGAAAATCAAAGGGTTCTTATTTTCGGGTTAATTCTCTATATTTGGATGCATTTTTTGCATTCTAAATCGAAGTTGTTGAGTCCATTAGGTTTGTTTTTCGGTCTTTCTATCATATTTGAACAAAAAAATCCAATGAGACATAAACCATCTCTAACAACAAAGTCCAAGAATAAAAATAAACGACAAAATCAGACATGTGAATAGGAAAATAATAATCCAGGCCCATTCAGGAGAGAATTCCAAATCAACCGCCAGACTTTTCTCACGACTTAGGGAGAAAAATCTAGAGAAAGTTGGCCCATCAATCAGGATCTTTGATTTGGATCTCTCCCCCAAATGGGCATTGACTTTGTGATTTCTAGATTATTTTCCTGACAATAGTAATAGAATAGAGAATACAAAAATATACCTCAGTGGGTGTCAAATTCCTCCTATAAAACTCACCCTGTGGTTCATTATTCACATGAACCAAACTATCACAAACCAATCCATCATGTAAACAACTCTTAATCTTCTCCCAATTCTTATTACTATCAACCCTTTTTTGCAACCAATGTGAAAAATCCTCTAACCTATATTCTTCAAACCCTACTCCAATAATAACTTCACCTTCACCTTTGCTTGTAACAAGAAAAGCAAAAATGGTGAAACAAAATAGAACAACAATCAAGATGAACAGAACAAGAAGATAAACCCAAAGTAACCAAGTAACTCTACAACAAGCTCCAATTAAACCAGCAAGAGAGATTAAAAGAAGAAATACACCCAAAACAATCATGGGTTTTTCTAAAAACTTATCACAAAGTGTGCCTGATGATCTAGTACTTAACCATATTCCTCCTCCTAAGATTGGAATTGAGAGAAGAAATGTTAAAATGTTTAATAACCCAAGTAGATTGTTACTTATTCTAACCATTTTGATTTGTTTTTACTGATCAAAATGATTGATTCAATGGAATTTCAAAAGAGAGAGAGAGGTTTCAAGTTTTTTTTTTGGAGAGAATATGGAGAGTTGTTTTATATATAGAGAAAGGTAGATGTAATTTAATTGATACGCGGTTGATGAGATTGTGTGATGATCTTTCATAATTTCCATTTAGTTCAATTGCCAAATATAAGAATGAATAAGACCTTCAATCCTAAGTAATTGAGTATAGGTATCTTGAAGATTTTGGATAATGTGATTTATATGGAATTCTTTTATGGCGGGAAGGAAAGATTTTATTATGATCACACACTCACACTGATTTTGAAGAGACCCTTATTGTTATTTTTCACATTTTTTTTTTTTTGAAGCCATGGGAATCGATTTCCATTCATAAGTGATAAAATCACAATGTTTACATGGATATAATTGTTATTTCTCTCTTCAAACTTCATGAGAGTTGCATACCTTTAAATGCAAAGTACCTCATGAATAAGACAGAAATAGGACTAGACACTGACGAAAAAAGATAGAAAAAGGATGAAAAGATCCTAAAGATCACGGATGAAAAGACCCTAAAGGTCAACAAAATAACTGAAAATACCATGGAAGAAAGCTAATTTACATTCCCATCACATTCGCCGGAAAACCACCTTTGTTGTCGGAAAACCGCTTTTGTCGTCGGAAAACCGCCTTCATCATCGGAGAACCGCCTGCACCCATTAGATCGGAGTAATTAAGTATTGAGAAAATGTTTGACTCCATGGATCGCTATCAACCCGTCGCTTTCGCTGGAAATCCACCAAAGTCACCGGAAATCTACCGATGTTGCCGGAAACACCAAAGTTGTACCCGAAACACCGTCGCCGAGACCGTCGAACCATCTTCTTCACCGGATAGCCGCCTCCATTACCATCCATTGTAGTTTGTTCCTTACACTTCTTCAGATCAATGGAATAGTCAGGAAGGACTAGAAGACCTTTGAGAAGTGGGAGTAACCTTCTCTAATCACCATTAAATTAACAATTTTTTTTTTTTGATGAAGATTAAATTAACAATTGAAAAGCCCATTTAATGATTGAAACAATAAAAATGGAAGAACATCAGAAGGTATAATTTAATGATTTATACAGAAATAAGAGTCTAATTTGGATGTGTTTTCTTTGGGTGTAATTGAATCAGATCCGTTGTGGGTTAGGGCATAAAGAACTCCTTCTAGGTTTATTAGATACTAGTAGTAGAAAAGTATTAGTACAAACCAGATGCCTCTTGATCTCTTGAAATTGTTTGGATGGTTTACAATCTCAGCCTTATCTATTGATCTTCTAAGAGGAACTAGGGTAAGACTAACATAATACTTATATGTGAGTTCAAATAAAACAGAGAAGAGGGGAGGAAAAAAGAGGAACAACCAGCGAAGGGAGACCCTTCGCCGGAGAACAAAACTCCGATCTACTTTCTCTCTCCTATTTTTCACATTTTATAAAGAAAACAAATGAGTAAAAGGCCTAAATCTAGAAAAAAAAAAACTTATCCGAAAATAATAATGTAAAAAAATTCATTTTGTAACACTTTTCAAACTCTTACAACATATATAATTATGTTGTTAACAAGACAGTCATATTTTTTCCATAATCTCTTTTTTATTTTTATATGTTGTTATAAAATGTTGAGAACATATATAATTGTGTTGTTATAAATTGATGACAACATATGCAATAATATCATGACTTGTTATAAAATGTTGACAGCATATATAGTTGCGCTGACTTGTTATAAAATGGTGACAACATACATAATTATAATTATGTTATTAACGACATATACAATGCATTAGGCAAAATATTATTAGTCCGTAATGGGTTTGTCAAATACAAAGGATAGTATACATGACATTTTAATTTTTGTAAAAGACAAATAAAAAATGCATTAGTCTAATGTTAATGTCAAAAGCAAAACAAAAAATGCGGAAACCACGTTTTTCTTTACAAGACAAATCGAAAAATGTTTTAGCCAAAATGTTAGTGTCAGTCTGTGTTTGTCAAATAAAAAATGCGAAACATTTTTGCAAAATAATTTTTGAGCAAAAACAAATTTATTCAAAAATTTATAAAATTGTTGAGAGCAAACTAAAATTTGTTCAGAAATTTTCAAAAAAGTTTTTCACGTTGATTTAGAGGGTAAAATTGTACTTTTAAAAAATGAGTTTTTTTTCAAACATTATTAAAATTTGGGCATGATTTCCTATTATACCTCAAATTTTGGGTTTTTAAATTACCCTCCCTTTTATAAACCAAAATGATATATGACCCCCTCTCCCTGGTACACTCCCTTACTTAGGTGGCTAATAAGAGAAGTGGTATTTCAGTCTTTTCACACTACTACAAAACTAAAATACCCGTTGTCCTATTAGAGGGAGTGTACCAGGGAGTCCGATCAATTTGGGTTGATAGGTACTTTAAACAAGAGACATGGTGCATTTGGATGAAGGATTCCTACTAAAAATGAAATTTTGTAGGCCAAATTTCTTGGTCTATTTGGCTACCAATAATCTTGACTAGGGCTGTAAACGGACCGAACTATTTTCGGATACAGTACTATCCGAATTCGAAATCCGAAATTATTCGAACTATCCGATAAGGGTTCGATATCCGACGGATGGTCAAAAATGACATCCGAATCCGATATTCGAAATGCTATTCGAATATCGAATATTATCCGATCCGAAATTCTGAATTTTAAGCCATAACATTATAACACAATATTATCCGAAATTCGAATATTATCCGATCCGAAATTCAAATACAATATTATCTAATCCGAAATTCCGATAAGAGTTGAGACTTGAAGTTGAACTTTGATTCTTTGAAGTCTGAAGACTTAGTCTTAGACTTTAAGTTGACTACTTGAGGATAAAGTTTTGTTTATTTTTTAATCCCTTGGGTGAATCTTAACCGTTGATTTCAAATGCGAATCGGATCGGATTTTTTCGAAGTCGGATATAGCTATATCCGAATCCGAAACCGATATCCGAAAATTATCCGACAAGACATCCGAAATTCGAATCCGAAATGTCGGATTATTTGAGTGCGGATGCGGATCGGATTCGGATTTTCGGACCACCGTTTACAGGCCTAATCTTGACTCTTAAATCCTAGAGATTCTTAAGTCAAAAATTTGTATTGGATCAAAATCCCACCATACTCTCTAAGATTTGTTAGGGTTTTGGATTATTAAGACCAATTTCCAAACTAAAAACAAAATAAAAAATATTTCTTTAAAAACATTTTTTTTCTCGAAAACAAATTTTTTTTCCCCAAAATCGTTTTTTTCAGAAACTTTATCTGTTTTCTCGAAAAAAATCGGAAAAGCAAACAGACGGTTTTTCGGGAAAACGGGTTAAAAAATATATTAAAAGATGCAAATTCTTTCTTTTTTTTTTGTAAATCTTAAGGTTCTTACTAGTTACCAAAAAAATTAATCTAGACTCATGAATTTTTGGAATCTTGAATTCGAATGAATCTTGAATTCGAAGGAATCATGAATATGTGGATTCATAATTCTTTCATTCAAACACAACATTGCCGACCATCCTCTCTCGAGTTCTTTCGCCTTCTCTCTTTCCTTATAAAACGTAGTCGAGGGTTCACGTCCCTCCATAAGAGTTCCCCGTGAAACACCCGATTTGGGGGGTTTGGAAAAGTCTGAAAACCTAAAATCCGTCATAGACAGCCAAGTTTGTGTGGGTACATTGACACGAAAAACCCAAAGATTGGTTCAACCCAAATGGCCTGATAAATCTACCCTTAGTAACTTCTCTAATTAGGCTATGGTTGGGAAAAGTCTGAACACCTAAAATCCGTCATAGACAGGAGTTTGTGTGGGTCCATTGACACTCTTTTTTTTTTTTTTTCGAAAGGGTCCATTGACACTCGAAACCAAAATATTGGTTCAACCCAAATGGCCTGATAAATAAACAAGTCGGTCTGGAACTTTGAAATGGTTCCTTACATCCCCCCGCCAGTTCAGAGACATTTGTATTTGCCAAATATAAATATTTCTTCAATTTGAACTCAAATTGAAAGTCGAAAAAATTATATGGACCACCCGTACATGTCTTGCGCATTATTCAGTTTGAAAGCGCCCAATTATGGTGACATAAAAGTGCACCAGTTGGTGCGTCTTAAGTTCTACCGGAGACCTAGACTGCCCGAACCCACAAAAAGCAGAACTGTATGCGGAGTTGGACACCAATTTTTGATAAATTTTCTGCTGGAGTCCGCCAGATAATCTCAATTGACATTAAATTGTTGAGCCCGACTCGCCCAACCCGATGAGGGAGTAAGCTCACAGTGGAATTCATTCTTGAAGAGTTGAAGGGTTAGGGTGCGTATTAGATTGGTGTGGTTGCCTTTAGGCTGAGAATTTTAAATAGGCAAAATAGCATTTTCGAGAGCCAATATAAGTTGCATTTCTATAGAAGTCTCTAAACAACAAGTTTGATGTCCTTGAGCCCTTTCAATGTGCAAAGCAGCAACTGGGCCTACCCGCTAACAGATACCTGGGGCATACTATGCCCAATACGCAATAACGTTGGATCACAATCCGTCTATGGGTCATATGACGCAGTGAGACACGATATTAATCACTATCTATTACATCTTCTGTTTGTTGCAGCAGAATTGTATTCTAGGCATGTTATCTTATATAAATATAAATGATTCCTATTTCAGAAAGTCTGTTTCTAGGGTTGAATACAACATGAAAACACCTCAGGTACATGTTTCACTATCAAGTCTATTCAAAGCAGTATTTAATCCATTACATGTTCTTCTTTTGTTCTGTGAAGGTTTATACTTTATAGAAAGCATTCGATGGATATTTACCTCTGAGTAACTGGGGGAGGAGGTGGTGGTGGCGCACTTGCAGCAGCATCATTTGAACCATTCCATCCACTGTTAGCCCCACTATTTACTTCCGGAACCCCAACTACAGCAGCAGTGCCACCACCAGCACCACTTCCACCAGTACCACCACTAGCAACACCAGTTGCGGAGGCACCAGTAACTGTGCCATGTTGATGATGCTCGCTGTTAACTTGCCCGGACCCAACCTGAAGTTGATGCCTTCCATAGTCATCGTTATATGAAACACCATGAGGTGGCGGAGGTGGAGGAGGAGCTGCATAAGGATCTGGAGGAGGGGGAGGAGCACCATAAGCAGCAGGATAAGGATGTGGTGGTGGAGGAGCTCCATAAGGAGCAGCATAAGGATTTGGTGGTGGAGGAGCTCCATAAGGAGCAGCATAAGAATTTGGTGGTGGAGCTCCATAAGGAGCACCATAAGGATCTGGTGGAGGCGGAGGAAGATGAGCTCCATAAGCAGCAGCATAAGGATCTGGTTGAGGTGGAGCCCCATAAGGAGGTGCATAAGGATCTCGGTTTCCGAAACTGACTGCATATGGATTTGGTGCTGCTACATATAGCATATTACAATTATCAATTCAAGCGGAGCAAGTTATAAAGAAAATCAAGTGTCTTTCCAGAAACTGAGTGGGAAATTACAACCAAAGAAAAGATTAGGCTAAGCGAAAAAGTACCATGTGATCTGTTTTCAGTATGTGCCACCTCAGCACGTAATCTTTCCACCTCTCCAGCCATACCCATCATCTCATTCTCCATTGCTTGCAATCTTTGTACTAGCTCGATGTTTGAACCTTTTTCAGATTCAAAAGTAACCCTATTCACCGAGAGGAAGAAAAGTTGTCAGCTTCTTGAGGCACCATATTAAACATAACAAGTAATAGTTTTGGTAGAATATGATACTATCAACATGATGGCCTAACGCCTTACTGTTCAATTAACATGTACTATGCTGTCATAGGCAACCCTTTGTCTCTAAAGGCCTATTTTACATATAGTCTGTGCTACGTCTCTAATTTACCATTTCTTTAATGTGACATACGAAACTTTGGCGTTTGGTCATTAACTACTATGTATCATATAATATATTAGTATGTATCATTTATCTAACAATTAAATTGGCCTCTTAGTTATGCATAAGAGTTTAAGATTCCAGGTTTGTGCGCACACCGCCTATACTCTCCACCCACTATTTTCTTACACCTGCTTTTCGCCCCTAACAACCTTGCACCTGGACTAGGATCTCTATTTTGAAACATAACTGATATGAAAGATATTTAATCCTACACAGAGAATTGATGAGAGAAGCAACATCAAAAAGGATTTAATGGTTTACTTCACCTACCGTAATTTCTGGTGTTCTTGTCTCAAACGATTCAGTTCTGCATGAAGTTCCGGTAATACTTTGACCTCAGAACGGGCCTTTTGCAATTCTTGGTTGGCATGTTGAATTTGACTACTAAGCTCCTGTCTTGTCATGATTAGGATTTTTGCTTCTTGATGTGACTTATGCAACTCTTTCCTAATACCCTCACTAGCCCTAATATCAACCCTCATTTTGGCCATCTTGTCCATCAAAATTCTTATCTGAATATCACTTTCTGTTTGGATGCTTCCAATATGCGCCTGAAGTTTATGCAACTCTTCTTGAGCGGCATGAAGTTCATGTCTCAGTGCAACATGAGTTGCTGCTAATCTCCGATTTTCCCTAGTAAATCTCTCTATCTCTACATCTTGCTTAGCCATCTTGTGTTCCAGAACCTCCGCTGAATGACGTTGTTGGTAACCAGGAAATGAACCAGGACGTACTAAATTTCCCTCAAAT
The DNA here is from genome assembly GCF_041429995.1 of Eschscholzia californica. Lineage (NCBI taxonomy): Eukaryota > Viridiplantae > Streptophyta > Magnoliopsida > Ranunculales > Papaveraceae > Eschscholzia > Eschscholzia californica. The sequence goes on from NW_028238472.1 coordinate 48,752,438, forward strand.
GTCGGCGGTACATGTCCAGCCATGTTTATGAAGGATGCTTTCAGGATCAGCGGTACACAGGAATGAGTTCAGACAAGTCCTGAAATGCAAAGATACGCTATTAAATTATGAAACAAAACATCCAAGTTGGAAACTAACTGAATTGATCTATGTTACTGTATACTAACGGAAAGGCACACTGCATTTGCACATTATGCGAGTCTTTACCATAATAAAAATGTACAGCAAAAAGATGAACATGTGAATTGTATAGCCTGTTTCCAAAACGGGACGATGAAATTACCAACACCAGTCTCTCTTTACTTATTAATCTGTACCTGAACTATAAGCTCAGAAAAATAGCTACCAAATAAACATAGAACTTGGAGATTTTATAGGTGGTTTGCGTGAGATCTGAAGCAGAAGTTTGCTTAGAGAAATTTCTGGCAACCTGAAATTCTGAAGGTAATTACGTAGTTTATATAAGATGGAAACAACTGAACTGAGGGCAGAAAAGTTAATAGGACTAACATATAAAGACACTAACATTACTAGTTACCGGGAAGCAATCAGAGTAATGAACTTTTACAACAAAATATGAACACGCTTTAGCTTTATAATAGAGTAACAAGACAAACCAAAATATTCAGTAATGGAGATAAGTTAATGCTTCTGTGAAGCTTGTAAGAACGTAGCAAGTGTGAGTGTATTGCATAACATATACTGCATAAAAGTTAACGAGGTAGCAGCATACAAATGTCCAAAAGTGTATGTAAATAGAATCTACCAAGTAGCGACTTCTCCAAATAGTTGCACTTTCAGTGCACGCCAGATTGTTTCGGTATTCCAAAAAGAGTGGAAGGACAAGAGAATTCAACAAAATCTACCACGTGTGATAATCAGTAATTGGGGTTTCAGTAGTGGTTTCAGTTACTTTCCTACTTATATAAAAACCAACCACATCCCATATAGTGATAAGGAACAAATGGGAGTGTAGTTGTAATTATGTTGATTTCACTGTCCTGTTTAAGTTTAAACAACGAGATACACTATGAAATTGTGTTAACTTTCAGTTTTCTAAATATGTCAAGTGCGTAAAACCAACGCTTCTTTCGCGTGAATGGATCTTAACATTTCATCTCCAAGGCAAGGAAAGATTACATTCACGCAAACGCATTAATTCTGCTTTTATCTCCTTTCCTTTTCCATCTTGAAAAGTAAACAAAACCATCTTAATTAGCGGGGGTCGTACACTATATAGTTCGATTAGTTTCTATTCGAAAGGAAATCAGCGACATGGAAAGCCAACCACATATGCAGTTCCTACGGTAGCAAGAATGCCAAGGATTACGAAATCTTACTCTTAAAAATGTGAAAAGATATCCATAACATCTTAGTTCTCCTAGTTCATTCTCAATGGAGGTTTAACTTCAAAATAAGCAATTAAATCTCTAGAAAAAAAACATTCTCAGTTTACATTAGGATTGGCTTTTCCTATATCATATGAAAAGTATCAAAAGATTATAGATCAAATAGACTTGATTCTTAACTGTGAAGTTGCTATTGAGATTCTTTGTCCTCTTTCTAAAGTACGCCTTTCAAGTGAGTAAATGTTATAATGATGATATTAACATAAAATTAACAGTAATAATAGTAATAATCTAAATAAACTTTTCAAGGAAAAAGATTTCCGTTGCTTTCAGGCATCGAACCAAACAAATGAAATACTACTTTCATAAGTGAACTAAGAAACTTTATGGCATTTATACAACCCAAGCGTGTAAAACACACAATCTTGAATTCTCGCCCACTTTTGCCATTCCTATAATACCGAGACGTGTTCATAAGTGGAACTTGAGTGTCTTCGTAACGAATAATTACAAAATCCAAACTTTACCTTCAAGTCTCACTAACAATTAATAAATTATCCTTACGCGATGAAAAGAAGCAAAGAAAAATATTCAAGCATATCCAGTGTTCATTTTCTCGACATTATTCTTCAGAACCTTAAAATGATTCGACAAACACAAAACCAATCATCTTTTCAGTGGGTTTTTAGGAAAACAATTGTTGGTCATGCACAAAGTATCAAAAGTATGTTCAAACTAGTAGCATTAGATTAAGAGAAAACCCTAATCAGCTGAATGTTCAATTATTCCTGGATGAAAATCAAATCAAAGAAACAGGAGAAACCCCTGAAGAAGCATTAGATTAAAAGAATCAAAAGTACTAACAAACAAAATTGTAAAAGGTAATTTAATCCAAAACCTAATCAAAACCCTAGAATTGGAATCGAGATCGTATATAATCCACCTTAAGCCCTAACTGAGAACATGTATATCATCATTATCATCGTAATCCTTTTAAGAACAATCTTTATGATAATTAAGAGTCTGAATCAATGTTTACTTACTTTCGGTTTCGTCTTCAAGAATTCCGGTTCGTCGAAAATGGGGGTATTGTCGGAGTATTTAAACTCCGGTAACCTCTGCTAATTGAGATGTTTGGGGAAGGTGAGGTGGATTTTGTTGTTCCAATCCTCCAAGTTGGCATTTCAATTCAAGGCTCTCTATTAAACGTTATTTTCTTTTGTAGCAGTGAAAATCATTTGGGGAGTGTTCCCGTTACGACGGGTAGGATTGGGAATAAAGCCCACATGCTCGTATCCGCCTGTGACCGTGGGGCGTGGGCACTCCGTGTTGGTGTCGGTGACGGTGCCCGGTGTATGTGACGGTGCCCGGTGTATGTGACGGAGACCACTCATCTACGCGGGTGAAAAGGCTTATCGGCGTACCACCCACGCATGCTCAGCTGATCATTCAACAATTAACTAATTGCCCCACCCATCCAATATACTCTTAATCTACAAGTCTTTTAATTGAATCCTAGTTAGATTTTTTTTTTCAAAGAGAGAATTGTAGTTAGATTAAGATGTTTGGGTTTCCTAAATCTCTAGATAAAGAGGTAAATCGTGCCCCTTCTCAGATTAATTTGGTCGCCTCATTTACTCTATTTGTGTGTTTCATCTTCTTCTTTTAAGTTTTATCGAACCTAGCCCTAATAGTTTCTTCCAAAAGTTTCATACTCTAAAGGATGAAAGTGGATGGAGTTATAATCCCCTCTTTGTTTGTTTGAAATGATTTTGACATTGAGAGTAGTTCTCTAGATTCACATCATGAAGCGTACGAAAGTCGATTGACAACATAGGCAACATATGACATGTTAAGATTGAGAACCTAAAGATCTACTTTGTGTCATGGTCATTGGATTTTCCAAGTGATGATCTTCTTCCTTTACCATTATATTTTCTAACCATTTAATTGTTTGATTTCATTGTATTTTTTAACCTAGCTCATAGTTGTTCCACATGTCATCACACAACTATATTCTTCTTTTGTTGAAACACAATTGCATTATTTTATTTTTGTTGAAAGAAAACTGCATTATTTGGATCTATTTAAGTGAGACTAACATAAAATATACTGTGAATGCGAATCTTTTGTTTTTGCAATAGGTAAACTACCTATTGGTGCTCCGATAACTTGGAAATGCCCAACCCAATGACATCCTTGCATAATCCGCCCGACTTCCATAATAGCCAGATGTAGAATTGCACGATTCCCCCAGCCTAATGCTAGCCTAGACCTGATCGGCTGATCCCCCCGGTAGAGTTACATCCATGGGCATACAACGTAAAATGTGATATGGATGTACACACGATCTTCTTCCCCGAGTTTTGAATGACCGTCACCCATTTTCCCAAATCCAACACCACCTCCACCTAACTCTCTGTCTCCCTCTATTTTTTTTCTCCCTCTAAATAAGGATTTGAGAGAAATTGGAATTGCCAAGGGAGATAAGGTTTCCTTTAGGTTGTGTTTGATATCAGGGAAACAATTTCCATGGAAATACAAGAGTTCCATGGAAAGTCTTCCACGGAATTTACTCCGTGGAAATAAGAGTTCTTTCGTTTGTTAGTCATTTATTATTCCGTGGAATTACGAACTCTGTTATTTGGTTGACAACTAACTTCTACGAATATAATATTCAATCAAGAATTTTTATTTACTCTTTATGTAGTCTAAATAATATTTTTACTTTTGAGAAAATTACATTTTCATCCTTATGTTGTCTAAATTACATTTTTACCCTTATGTTTTCAAAATTATATTTTTACCCCTATGTTGTAAAATTACTTAACCATGTGTCACTTTATTAATTTAAGGGTAAAAATGTTATTTTGATATTGTACGAGGGTAAAAATGTCATTTTGACAACATAAGGGTAAAATGTCAATTTGATATTATAAAAGGGCAAGAATAAAATTTTGGCTATAAAAATCCAAAATGTCATTTTGACAACTTTGTAAACATGTCATTTGGTAAGAAGGACAAAAATGTCATTTGTCCAATGTATAAGTAGAAATTTATTTTGCTAAATTTTATGGGTAAAAATGTCATTTTGAACATATATGGAGCTAAATTTTAGGTTTCAAGTATCCGAATATATTAAAATATTTTTATTTTGATTTTTTATTTTTGACTTTCCACGGAAACTAATTCCGAGGGGGGAGCAAGGAATTAAAAGTGGACTATTTCATGGAAATGGATTCCATAGGGAATTAAAGCCATGGAATTACACTTCGTATCAAACGGTGGAAATACCTATTTCCATGGAAATTCTTTTATTTCCATGGAAATGGGAGATATCAAACACACCCTTAGTCCAAGTGTGGTAGTAAACTTCACTGGCAGGACGCTACTTGTGTAAGCCTCATGGTGGTGGTTTGAAAAACTACCAGCACAAAGTTACCAGTGCCATCAACGAGAAGTTGCCGGTGAGGCACCAACGGCGTAGTATCTGTGAAATTACACATGTACTGGACTGGTAAATTCGTTAGTTGTAAATCCTAAATCTGAATTTAAATGGCTGTTTTGATTGTGTATTCTTTAGGTTTATTGTTTTTCATGTTTGTCGTTGTTATTTTGGAGAAAATTTTCAATTTACACCAAATTTCTTATAATAAATTTTTAGAAGTGCATAATGAAATATACTTTTCATCAAAAAAAAATAATAATAATGAAATACACTTAACATGTCTACTTTGTAGCCATTTCAGCTGAGGCAACATAAAAAAAAAGAACAACAGGAAAAAAATTAAGAGTCTTAAGAAAGAAACATAAAAAACAGTAAAATAAAGACAACTTGACAGTTGAGCCGACTTTAGGTTTAATTTCAAGTCAAATGAGAGGAGACTTCCAATTTTCCTCCTATACTTGTTTGCAGCGAACCATTTTCCCGTCGTGTTTATACACACTTTATTGTTTAAAAAGAACCACTTTCCCCATTGTCAAACTTATAAAATTTGACTAGTAAAGTAGAGAACTTCATACGAAAGTAATAACCCAAAACCATAATAAGGTTAATAAACTAACGGTAACTACTAAGTCCAAGTGTTTCTAGAAATCATATGTTTTGAGTTGTTAGTCTTAAGAGCAGGGGCGGAGCCAGGATTTAGTTCTAGGTAGGGCTAGCTTAAAATTTGCATAAAATTTGTATTCAAATGCATTAGTGCTTGCAAAAGATAACGATGTTTTTTATTCAATTACAACTGCTTTGTACGCTTATTCATTTTATGATAATATTTTCGGATTTTTCTACTAAAAGACATACCTAGGATTTGAGAAGCAGATAAATTTTTTTGAAGTTAGATTTTTAGATAAACAAAAAAAAGTTTTGAAATTTTCTCGTATAAAAAGAGGAAAAATCCGAGAAAGGATACTCTACATTTCACCGTAGCAACTAAGAGAAAAAAGGAAACTGAAGGAAGACGAAGAAGAAGAGATAAAGACGAAGTATACGAGAGAGAAACATAAAGTATACGAGAGAGAAACATAAAGTAGAGAACTTCATACGAAAGTAATAACCCAAAACCATAATCAGGGCCGTGCTTGAGAATTTAGGGGCCCCGTGCCAAATTCGAATCTGGGCCTTTTAATGAGACAAAAAGATTACAAATAAAATCTGAACAATGTATAATTTCTTTGTTATAGGTGTATTTTTTTTGTACAAGATATAGTTTAGAACCTAAAAGCGAATTTTTATGTAGTATGTCTTGTATCACGATTTTGTACATATATATTTACATGTTTTCGAAGTTTTTACAATTTTTAGATATCTATTTCTAAACACACTTCGAAAAATCCCCCCAAATAATATGTTAAAATGAAGCGTAAGAGAGTAGAAAGAAAGAGTTAATTAGCAATTGTACCATTGACATATGTTAAAATGAAGTGTAATAGCAAAAGAATTTGCAGGGAGCTAATTTTGAACCCCCGTCACCTTGGTGGAATTAAAACCCCCATACCATCTCGGCCAAGAGGCTTTAATGTTATGAAATGTATCTTAATTTTTATATACTTTAATTGTTGGAAATTATCAAGAATGGGCCCTTATAGGTTTAGGGGCCCTGTGCGAACGCCCTGCCCGCACGGGCCCAAACACGACCCTGACCATAATAAGGTTAATAAACTAACGGTAACTAGTAAGTCCAAGTGTTTCTAGAAATCATATGTTTTGAGTTGTTAGTCTTAAGAGCAGGGGCGGAGCCAGGATTTAGATCTAGGTAGGGCTAGCTTAAAATTTGCATAAAATTTGTATTCAAACGCATTAGTGCTTGCAAAAGATAACGATGTTTTTTATTCAATTACAACTGCTTTGTACGCTTATTCATTTTATGATAATATTTTCGGATTTTTCTACTAAAAGACATACCTAGGATTTGAGAAGCAGATAAATTTTTTTGAAGTTAGATTTTTAGATAAACAAAAAAAAGTTTTGAAATTTTCTCGTATAAAAAGAGGAAAAATCCGAGAAAGGATACTCTACATTTCACCGTAGCAACTAAGAGAAAAAAGGAAACTGAAGGAAGACGAAGAAGAAGAGATAAAGACGAAGTATACGAGAGAGAAACATAAAGTATACGAGAGAGAGAAATATAAATAAAGTATATGAGAGAGAAAGATAAAAGAAAATAAAACTAAATGAAGACAAAAGAATAAGCAAAAAAAGATATGGGGGCCAAAAAGAAAATTTTTGACAAAATTGAGTGCCAAAATGACAGTTACATACGAGTTAAGGGCCAAATCAGAATTCTGTTATGAATTGGGGGCCAAAACTGAAAACACGACCCTAACCATAATAAGGTTAATAAACTAACGGTAACTAGTAAGTCCAAGTGTTTCTAGAAATCATATGTTTTGAGTTGTTAGCCTTAAGAGCAGGGGCGGAGCCAGGATTTAGATCTAGGTAGGGCTAGCTTAAAATTTGCATAAAATTTGTATTCAAACGCATTAGTGCTTGCAAAAGATAACGACGTTTTTTATTCAATTACAACTGCTTTGTACGCTTATTCATTTTATGATAATATTTTCGGATTTTTCTACTAAAAGACATACCTAGGATTTGAGAAGCAGATAAATTTTTTTGAAGTTAGATTTTTAGATAAACAAAAAAAAGTTTTGAAATTTTCTCGTATAAAAAGAGGAAAAATCCGAGAAAGGATACTCTACATTTCACCGTAGCAACTAAGAGAAAAAAGAAAACTGAAGGAAGACGAAGAAGAAGAGATAAAGACGAAGTATACGAGAGAGAAACATAAAGTATACGAGAGAGAGAAATATAAATAAAGTATATGAGAGAGAAAGATAAAAGAAAATAAAACTAAATGAAGACAAAAGAATAAGCACAAAAAGATATGGGGGCCAAAAAGAAAATTTTTGACAAAATTGAGTGCCAAAATGACAGTTACATACGAGTTAAGGGCCAAATCAGAATTCTGTTATGAATTGGGGGCCAAAACTGAATTACACCTTTCCAATAGCAGAAAAAAAACATTTGAAAACTTTGAGTGGATTTGAACCCATGATCATGTGTGAGTTAGGAACAAGCTTCAACCAGCAGGGCTAAATTGAAGTAGTGATACCCTTTTGGTCCGGAACTATTATTAGCCTAACCCAGGCTATAGCCTGGGTTAGCCTACATCTAGTTCCGCCCCTGCTTAAGAGTGATTAACTACCATAAGTTTCCTCCACCATTTCAACAATTCTTAAATTGAGATAATAATGTTTCACTAAAATAATATAGATTTTTGTAAATTCATGTAAGGCAAGCAATTGTTTCGTATTTGCATCTTCATCTAATATCATCTTTAAATAAAAGTTTCTAAATAGAGAAGTGTATTTATATAGATTGGAGAAAATTAAAAATAATGAATAGTTGAAAATTTTGTCATGAAAATATCATGTTAAATGATGTTCTTGTGAGTACTAATTCACAACTTGCCTGGACGTGAAACTAAGAGCATCTCCAATGGGACACTCTAATAAACACTCTAAAAGTCTAGTTGTCAAGTGTCAAATAAAGATTTTCTTTTCTAGTGTCAATATTATAGAGACACTCTAAATTTTTTTGGTCTCCAATGGAGATCTCTAAGATCTCTCTACTTAATACACATGTCACTTTTGAATTGAATATGGAAAAAGTAGTTGAAAAGAAAAGGTTTCTATTGGTTTAAATTTTAAAGTGACACTTCGAGAGTCTCAAAGAGACACTCTAGTTTTAGAGTTTCTCTCTCTAGACACTCTATAATAAATGTGTCCACCTCATGATAGAGTGTCTAACAAAGTGTTCCATTGGAGATGGTTTTTTAACAAAAACTCCAAGAAGTCATATGTGTCACTCTAAGTGTTAGAGACTGAGTGTCCCATTGGAGATGCTCTAACATGAGCAATTTTAAGGAAATTTGGATGAATTTAGTTACCTTACATGGGTACCAGCAAGGCTCAGCAGGGCAAGGTTTACGATAGCGGGTCGGCCCTACTGAATTGAGGCAACTACCTGATTAAAAAGAGATTTGTACGAGCACACAAGGTTTTTAAAAGCCATGCGACTCGTATTTGTGACTTGGTCCATTGACTTTGACGAAACACAAGAAAATAATATCTTCATGTTCATTGCCACCACCATCAACGACCACCACCGCCAACAATCTGACAATCCACCATCATCTTTCTTTGCTCGCTCTTATCCCTCTATGCACTCTCTCTCATCACATCGTGATCATCTTCTCCACAACCTCCATCAGTCGTTGTCACCACCACTATGAGCACTATCCTCACCAGCCATCATGAGGTCACTCTCTTTCTCTATATCCTTCATCGAGGAATTTCGAGATTGAAACTCTCGACAAGAAGGAGATGTGGACAAAGGTGAAAACGGTGATAGTTGGTGATGGTGGTGCTTGTGAAGCTCATAAAGTGTAAAGTTGGTCGGCGGCACCGTTGTGGCCGAAAATCTTCTTCTTCCTTTTCATTTTTATATTTTAGTTGTTAGTCGTGTGGGCTTACAAACTAGTCATCTTGGCTATATGTACGGGTGGACCCATGTGTAGACCAAATGCAAGGGGACAAAATGCAACCCTAGTTATCTTGTGTTTGAAACAACCAAGTTTCATGTGAACTTCACTTTGGTTGAGTTGTAACATATGTATGTCTGGCCATTGGAGAGCCAAGGATTCAACTCTTTGTTTTTTTTTTTTAAACTAGACAAGTTGTAACTACCATAAAATCAATGTGTTTAAATTTGCAGGAGCTCGTATTATAGGATCAACTAGTGGTGTATCTAAGATTTACTTTTAAGGACTTTGAAAAATTACTACGTCTATTTAGAAAATTACAACCATACAAATTTAAGCAATATTTTATTGATAAAAATTAATAGCTACAAATAATTCTGGATTAAAAAACTAACAATTTAGACAGGTTCTATACTTGTATAATTCATACATTAAAAATTGATAATAAATATTTTATAGAAAAAAATTGTTGAATAAACATATCATGGGATTTGAGGATTAAGTACGATACCCTGAAGTCAATTTCGACACCAAGCAAGAAATTTAACCAATCAATCAATGATCAAGTTGTGTTATTATTTTATGTTAGATCTAGTCTCAGTTTTTGGAGTAACAAAGATTTGAAGAGAAAAGGAAAGAGGAAGTTAACATGGATGCAAGTTTCTTCGATCTTGAAAAAATCATCTCCATCTTCTGTGACCTTTAGGATCTTTTCATTTTGTTTTTGTAATATTGTACTCTTTTACCTTCATGTTGTTCTACGCTTTTGTAAGTTCATGTTGTAATTTACTTTAGTAAATCCATGTTGTAATTAAATGAGTCAAAACTCTCTTAACCGTGTAATGTACTGGATTATTTTCCATCATACGAATGAAATTCTGGTTTATCAAAAAAGTTGTGTTATTATTATACACATACTATGTATTTGCCTTGTTGTATTCAAACTAGAAACAACAATGCAAGTATGCAAGCGCTTTACCCATTGAGCCAAGAACATTTGTTGGTTAGGATCGGAAACCATTTTCTTGTACTGTTTAAACAGTTTTCTATTTATTATTTCTATTAAATATCATATAGAAGTTGAGGGGGAATCTCCACATAAATATGCCACTTCGATCGGCACATTGTAGTGCATTTGGCTTTGAAGAAGTCAAGAAGACTCCAATGAGAATCTACCTCTCATTGACAAGTCTCTAGATAAAGAATTTGCAGCAGATCAAGCAATATCCAACAAGTTCAAGTTCATCTAGTTAAAAAAAAAAAAAAAAAATTCAAGTTCATCTATAAGACTATAACTGTTAAAATAATCATGAAACATTTTTGTTATTTGACAATCAATAGTTCATACGGGTTTGTTTCAGTCTGATTCAGTTTTATTATGTGAGGGAAGAGCAAGAAATTTAGTTGAAGAATGTTTTATCAACCAAGATACTTGTTTTGAGAAAAGGGGAGATTCATTTATTAATCTTATTAGTGTTGAAGTTAAGACAGTAGGCCATGATGGTGTCAACTAATTAGATGAGGATGGTCTCCATAAGGAGGATTTGAAGAACATCTTCTTGGTGTGGGTGATGGCCGATTTTTTTTCTATGTTATATATTAGATTAAGGATTGAGAGATATGAATTTCGAATTTTTAACTAAGTTTTAACGTGCTTGGTGGTTATCGTATAGCTAAACAGTTGAAGCCGCAAATAGATTTCTTCTTTTTCATGTTTATTGTTGTTTTTCTTAAAAAACATTGTGTAATTTATTTCCATAAAATTGAAAAATAGTGATTAATTTCTATCAAATTCATGGTGCATCCCGGACTAGAGAGCCGATCTCCAATGGAATAAGTTCTCTATAGTAGAAAGAAAATGTGTCACCCGTGAGAAAATTTTAAATTTGCACCAATTTATCGTACTTAATAAATTTTGGAAAATGATAGAGTGACTTAGAAATTGGTACTTAGAGGGTGACATATTTCCTCATTTAGAAATAAAAGCGGTCCCCACCGTAGTCAAACTTTGAAAAAACCTTGTCTTTTAGTGATTCCACATCAGCTGGGCATTAAAATGCCCAAAAAATTTGGGCTCTCTAGCATCTCCCATAAATTTTTATGTTATTTTCCAAATAGCCGCCAACTTTATGACCAACTTCCTGTCTAGCCTCCTACTTTATCGAAAATATGCATATAGCTCTCTTTTTCAGTTACCGTTAACTAGTCACCACCTCTCTCTCTTCCATCTCATCACCTCTCTCTGCCACCTCATCATCATCACCAGCGAAGGTCGTCGGCCGGCCAATTTTCCGGCTGACGACCTTCAAACATAAAAAATAAAAAATCTCTCTCCTCTTCTTCCTCTCTCTTCTCTCTCTCTAACTAACCTCTCATTCTTTCTAATCTCTCTCACACTGGAAAAGGAAATTGTCGTAGCTCAAAATGAAATGGTCAGTGATGTAGATTTCGGCGGAAGCGTAAAACTATTAGAATCCATTAAATAAACTAACAAGAAAAACGATAATCAAATAACGATAAACTGAAATAAATATAAAAGAAGTTGCAATCAAGGGTTTTTGTAATTCAATTCAATGATCAGCAAGATAGACCGGACTTCTCTTATATAGAGACTAGACTTTCCTAGATAAACTCGAATACAGAAATAAGATAACTACTAAAGATTATGTCCTTGATTGTTAGGACTCTAAACATGGAAATCTAAATAATAAACGGGAAACTATTCTAATTCGGAAATCTGGCCATTAGGCCCAATAGTTGACTGGTCGAGAGGCCCACTCGATGGATGGTCTCCATCATACTCCCCCGCTGTGGAACAACTTGCCCTCAAGTTGGTTTCATCGTAAATGGGTCCATCCGGATAAAATGGGTAGATATCGGCGACATTGAAGGTGTTGGAAATGTAGAAATCCAGGAGAAGATCAATAACATTCGCATTGTCGGTAATTGTGGTGAGGATTTTGAAAGGACCACACTGCCTCTGACTGAATTTCTTGAACTGGCCGACTGGAGTTCGTTGCTTGGAAATAACTAAATCTCCAACTTCGAAATCTTTAGAGAAAGTTCTTCCCGGACCTATCAAAAAAGAAAAGATTGGTGGTACCACAAACAATGACTTCACCAAGGCAATCCTTAGTTTCCACTTTGCGCTAGAATTATTGGAAATTTGAAGAAGACAAATAAGGACCATAGTACCAAATATATTCGGACTCGTACGATGCCAAGATATTTGCAAAAGCATTAGTAGTGTATAAGAGTGCAAGAAATTGCGACATCTTCCATCATCTTTTAATTTGATGAAGAAGACCATAAACACCACATAATACTCAACAGAAAAATCAACCTTCAATTTCTTAGCCGATACATCACAAAAGTTTAGCTTTGTAGTGGAAGAATGTTGTGTAACAAGAACCAATGTCCTATTGACTTCGTCGTTGAATAGAAACAATCGAGTAGGTGAAAATACTGGGAGGGGTATTATATCGAGCACGTGATGGGCTTCATCCGCTTGATTCCATGAAGAAAACCACGAACTTGTAAATTGTTTTTGCAGCTTGAATTGTTCAATTGCCTTAATGATTACCTGAATTTGTGCCTTTAGACCACATATGTATGCATAAGACTCTAATAGAGTTGTGTCCACCTTCATAACGGATACCACAACTTTGTCTTTTAGGTTGATGAAAGAACCCACATCTCTCCGAATGAAACAATTGGCCTCGAAAGCGTTGGACCACGTTATTACTTGAACGATCTTCCCACGTTCATCTTCGTGATGATAATAAACCGAGACTCCGTCGTAGATATGCAAAGACGTAATGAAGTTAGCCAAATCAACACATAAAATCACGATTGCACTCGAAATACTTAATGTGTCAAGAACTAGTGTCCTATGGACTTCTTCACTGAACATAACCAATCGAGTATGTGAAAACCCTTTAAGGGACGTTGTATCATATACGTGATGTACGTAGTCCCATTGGTTCCGTGAATAAAACCAAAAACTAGTGATTATTTCTAGATTATGAGGAGATAAACCCAATGATGACACAATTGGACGTGGAAGAATTTTTTGAATCGAAGCAACTAATCCATCTTCCATTGCTATCTTCTCTCTCTCCTCATTCATCTTCAACCTTTCTAAGAATGAACTTGCATTCCTTACTGTTGCACCCATTTGTTTCAATCTCTTTTCTTGTTGTGTACTCAATGCGGTATTGGATTCGAGAAATTCAGCTCCCACTTCAAGGACAAAGTACTGCTTATTACTTTTTGCATCTTCAATATCATCTTCAAGAAGGGCCATTCTACAAATTTGGGTAGATTGTGTAACTACAGTAGCAGAGGAATAATCATCTTCAATGTTCATAACAAAATCAGAGGTAGTATTCTTCAACGAACCCCTTGAACCTGATTCATGTTCTACAAGATCTTTGTTACGAGCTAATGAGTCCTGCAATGAACTACTTGGCACATCTTCAGTTCTCAATGTGTTCTCTTCACATGATTAAAGCTCGTCACTCTTGCCGGGTACACAAGAACCATCAGCTACTTGTTGAATTTCCTGTATACTATCAAGGAGAGCCTCACTATAACTATCTGACATGACTGTCTCTTCATGTATTGTAGAGTTTGATGTTGAATATGAGCTCTCGAGTAACCCAGAAAATAGCATCTCTTGATTGCTTGATGAGGGGCTCTCTTCATTATCTTCGAACACCTGATCGGTATCATCTCTGTCAACAATAATTGTAGCTGACAAAACATCTATAGGCTCATCAAGACATGTAGAATCAGTACAAGGAGCACCACTACAACAATTTTTACTTGCTGCAGTTTTGGGTGTCAAGGGAGTGCTTGTTGCTTCGTCACTTCCTCCAACTGATGGGTTTTTTAAATCCTCGATTTCACGGGAAGGGTCTGGGGCGCTTAATGTACTGCTGCCAGAGATAGGATGATCATATGTACTGCTATTTAAAGGACGAGAGACCTCATGTTTCTCTACAATAAATGTAGATTTAGTAGGTGCATTTTTGTCGTCTAATTCCTCTTTTGCTGCTGTTTGGTCTGTATCCTTAGGCTTGACATTGTCGACTTTTTCTTTCCCCGGTAAGTATTCTTGAAGCAGAACAAGGATAACAAGTTTCTTATGCCACCTAAATTCGTAAGTATTCTGATGACTTTTATGTGCGGCATCAACATCTAAAATCCATGGTTGTCCTAGGATGAGATGACAGTTCTCCATGTCAACAATATCACAACAAAGAGAGTCACGATAGTGAAAACCGATTGAGAACGAGAATATGCATTGTTGGCGAACTGCCAATTCGCTTTTGTCAGAAATCCGACCGAGGTTATACGGGCAAGGGTGGTCGTAAGTAGGAAGACCGAGTGCTTTGACGAGGCAAAGTGATATTATATTTCCGTCGCTACCGTTGTCAATAATAAAGTCACATACCTTATTGTTGATGGTCAATCTCGATTTGAAAACGTTCTGCCTTTCCGCAGGATCCGGAGGTTTTGGAAGAAGGGATGGAGTATGGTGGAGAGATGAAGTCGTGGTGCAGGGTAGAGAAAAAAATTTCTCGTTTTTTGTATCAGGATTTTGCGGGCTCATGATACCAGCTGATGTAGATTTCGGCGGAAGCGTAAAACTATTAGAATCCATTAAATAAACTAACAAGAAAAACGATAATCAAATAACGATAAACTGAAATAAATATAAAAGAAGTTGCAATCAAGGGTTTTTGTAATTCAATTCAATGATCAGCAAGATAGACCGGACTTCTCTTATATAGAGACTAGACTTTCTTAGATAAACTCGAATACGGAAATAAGATAACTACTAAAGATTATGTCCTTGATTGTTAGGACTCTAAACATGGAAATCTAAATAATAAACGGGAAACTATTCTAATTCGGAAATCTGGCCATTAGGCCCAATAGTTGACTGGTCGAGAGGCCCACTCGATGGATGGTCTCCATCAGTCAGCGCTTTGGAGAAAGCTAAATAGTTTCCGGGGTGAGAAGACTTGGTCAAAAATTAGTCAATTTTGTTTGACAATTTTATTTTGTAAGTTGTTATGGGGAAATAAAAACCTCCACCTCACCTCACTCTCTCTCTCTCCCACCTCACCTCACTCTCTCTCTCCCACCTCACCTCTCTCTCTCCACCTCACCTCTTCTTTCTCTCCTCCATCTCATCTCTTCTCTCTACCACCTCATCTTCTTGCCACTTCATTATCTTCACCGGCAAATGTCGCCGGCTGGCCAATTTTTTGGCCGGCGAGCTTCAAACATAAAAAATAAATTTTTTTTTATTTCATCTCTCCTCTCTCTAAAAAAAAACTTTTTTTTTTCATCTCCTCTCTCTCTCTCTAAACTCCGGCGAAGGTTTCCCTTCGCCGGAGTTTAGAGAGAGAGAGAGGAGATGAAAAAAAAAAAATTTTTTAGAGAGAGAGGAGAGATGAAATAATTTTTTTTTTCATGGTCGCCGGCCGGCGACCCTGTCGGAGAAGAGAGAGAGGTGAAGTGGAAAATTTCCCCAGAAAATTTTCAAAATTTTACATATTCCTTTTAAAATTTCACACCCCGAAAACTATTTAGCTTTCCCCAAAGTGCTGCCCAATGAAATTGAAGGTGAAATCCGCCGTGAAAGACGATATAAATCTGCCTCCAGAATCTCTGATAATTATCAAAACACTACGTACCATGGATAACAACAACAACAATACCAATGATACTTTCAAGTCAATTGGAACTCCTTCTTCTCCTTTTCGTCCTTCCTTTCCTAGAAAATCTTCAAAGTACTCCAAAAAACCTAACCCCAGAAGCAATTCGGATAAAAACCTTACTAACCGTGATAGTGATTTCACTCATCCCGCATTTTGTCGATTTTCTAGGGTTTTATCTGATGTATCTAAAGTTCCAAATGAAGGCTAATAAAGGTATTACTGCTGGAGAAAATGGAGTTTCATATAAAATTCTTAGGCCGCGACTTTGGAGAATAAAGAAAATTCTCCGGGGAATAAATTCTCGAGGGAATCCAGATTTTTTTTAAAATTCTCCGGAGAATAAATTTTTATGGGGAATAATGAATATTTTTTTTTTAAAAGTTCTCCTCCATCTCATCTGTTCTCTCTGCCACTTCATCTTCTCGCCACCTCATCATCTTCTCCGGGCCAATTTTCCGGCCGATGACCTTCAAACATAATTTTTTTTGCTCTCTTCCTCTCTCTCTCTCTCTCTAACACTCCGGCGAAGGTTCGTCGGAGTGTTTGAGAGAGAGAGAGGAAAAAAAAAATTTCTTTTTATGTTTGAAGGTTGTCGGAAAATTGGTCGGTCGGCGACCTTCACCGGAGAAGATGATGAGGTGGCGAGAAGATGAGGTGATGAGATGAAGGAGCTTTTTTTTATAGTATCTTCTAAAATTAGAAGCCCCTTAGCAATAAAAAAGAAACATAAAAGTCAATCTTATTTGACTAGTTTTAAGAAAAGTTTTTATTCCCCAAAGCCGCGGCCAATTCGTAATGCCCCATTTGGAATGGAAGAACACTGAATCATTATTTGGACACTCTTATCTCAAAACCAGAGTTTACAAGGTTTTAAAAGATCCTGTTGATAGCAGCCCAAGATTGTCAATGGCTAATCCCAACTAGTTTTGTTCTTTCATTTTAGAAATTAGAAAGATTGTATCACTAACCCGTATAATTCTTTTTGATCCCATCTTCTAACTTCTTCAACTCGGGATGTTTCGAAAAACGCGTTTTCCATCACTATGCTGATCTTTCCATAATTTCTTGGGATACGACCGTTTCCTTTTCTAGTGAGTGAGAGAGAGAACAGGAAAGAGAGGAAGAAGAGGAGAGATTTTTTTTTTTTATGTTTGAAGGTCGTCGGTCAGAAAATTGGCCGACCGGCGACCTTCGCCGGTGAAGAGACGATGAGGTGGTGAGAGGATGAGGTAGCAGAGAGAGGTGATGACTAGTTAACGGACATATAACGGTAACTGAAAAAGGGGGTCATATGAGTATTTTCGATAAAGTAGGAGGCTAGACAGGAAGCTGATCATAAAGTTGGGAGCTACTTGGGAAATAACCTTAATTTTAGAAGAAAATAATGAAATTTACTTATCGGTTGTGCCAGTCTGTTATTTTCTCTCTATGAAGTAACCGAACTCTCTCTTTCTTCTTCTCTCTCTACTTGTATTTTGTTCTTCCTTAAATAGTAGATCATAAACTCTCTGGAATTGATTGAAACCTTAATAAAGTTTATAGAGAATTACAAGTATAATAGTGTTTCCTTTTATACATTAAAGACAAAGAAGAAGAGCACACTTGAAATCTATACTAAAACGTAAGAGAGGAACAAGAGGAAAGTATTAAGAGTCTTAAGAAAGAGACGTACAAAACATGTTTAAACTTTATTTCAAGTAATCTGAAGAGAATTCCGATGTACCTTTCATAGTTGTTTCCACTGAAGGATTTCAATCGTCTTCATAGATTCTTTTACTCTTGACATACTACCACCTTCAAGATTATCAAATTTTATAAAATTAGACTTGTAAAGTATAGAATGTTACACAAAAATAAAAAGTAAGAACAGTAGAAAAGTTATTACATAAAGGGCAAGTAGGAAGTCTAAGTGCTTCCATTAGTTATATGTATTGAGTTGTTAGTCTATATAGCGAATGATTAACTACCTTAAGTTTCCTCCACCATTTCAACAATTCTTACATTAAGATAATATTGTTTAACTAAAACAATATGGATTCTTGTAAAGTTGGTTTCATGTAAGCAATTGTTGCATGTTTACATCTACATCTAAATTCTAATATTGATCTTTAAAGTTTCAAAATGGGGAAATGTACCTATATAGACTCGGGAAAATTATAAGATAACAGAGTAGTTGAAAATTTGTTCGTAAGAAAATTTCATGTCAAATGATGTTCTTGTGACTAGTAATTAACAATATGCATGAGGAGTGAAATTAACATGAGCAATTTTAAAGAAATTTGGATGAATCGGTCTAATGGGAAATCTATGATTTTCAGTATGAACGAAATACATACTTACCACCACCAGATTGACACTAGTACCCCATTAAAAAGAGGAAGTTATATGGGCACACAAAGTTCTTAACAACCACAGGCTTCATACTTACCACCACGGTCAAAGACCACCACAGCCACGACCCCACCACCATCATCTTTCCATTGTGAAAGTTTATGTTAGTTGATAGACTATAAGACATAAACTAAAATAAAGAACACAATATTTAACGAAGTTCGGTCGGAGGATCACGACCTACATCCTCGGAGAAAGCCAGAACGGCTACATACTTTATTATCCACAATTGTGGTGATTCGTTACAATGATTGATTAGTAATCGAATGTTTAACCTCCTAGATGCCATCTCTTATTTATAGGGTTTAGGATTTCCTAGTTTCTCCTAAATAAACTAGGAAACAATATAATCTCTACTCAATATTACTATTAAATCGTTACAAGAGATATCCTATATATATCTTCGATATCTTTCATATCCAATATCTTGGACTCATCTTGATCGTTGGATCTCTTGATGTCGATCCGTCTCATCTTCATATATCTTGGACGGTTGATCTTGGATATCTTCGGATCTCGATTCATCTCGATCCTTATACTCTAACACTCCCCCTCAAGTTGGACTGCGGAACATGTGAAGTATCCAACTTGAAGATTAAACTTTGAAAAGATGAATATTGCTCGCATACGAATGGATTCAAACTTGAACTTGAATTTTAACTTTTGTTTAATGTCGAACAATTGCCAATGATGCTGAATTCTTTGTCTGCAACTTAAACTTGTAATCGCACATAAACTTGATATAATATTTTTGTGTTAGAGAGAGAGAGAGAGTGGAGAGATTTAAAAAAATAGAGAGAGAGAGAGATTTTTTTTTTTTAAGTTTGAAGGTGGCCGGCCGGAAAATTTTCCGGCCGGCGGCCACCTTGCCGGAGAAGAAAGGGGTGAGTTGGAGAAAGAGAGAGAGTGAGAGGTGAGTTGGAGAGAGAGAGAGAGGGGTGAGGTGTAGGGTGAGATGAGGTGGAGAGAGAGAGAGAGAGAGAGAGAGAGGGGTGAGGTGGAAATAATTTTTTTTTAATGTTTTAAATTTAGAATTAGGAAGGGTAGTAATGACATTTACCTGAAAATAGGGGGTCATATTTGAATTTACGAAAAAAAGGGGGCCATAAAGGAAGCTGGTCACAAAGTAGGGGGCCATATAGGAATTAACTCTTTCATTTATTTTGACTTTTCTTTCCGGATATACCCGTGACATTTCCAAAGTCATACTTCGTTTATGACGATTTTATTTCTCTACCAAAATTTTGGACTTTTCTTTAAACGGAGAAAGAATTCCTATTTTGGATTTTAATTCCGGAATCCAACCGCGAACTTTTCATAATCATATATTTCTTATGATTATTTTTTTTCTTTCCAATTCTATTTTGGACTTTTCCTACCAAATTATATTTTGGGAATATTTTTTCACCTAATAGAATTTCTCTTCAAAGAATATATTATCTCTTCCACGAATAGAATATCTCTATTTTTAGTTCCGGAATTATACCTGTGATCTTGCCTTTTTTGGCAATGAATTTCATGACGACCATCTTTTGGGTTGTTACTTATCCAATATTTTTTGGTATTCCGACAATGATTTATTGTCGATTTTAAACAAAACAACTGTTGTCACTCCTTAAGTTCATACTTGACGTTTTTTATACGACAAGATATTGATCATCACTACTTTTTAGTTGTTGACATTTTCTTCATACAATGACCAACTTTACATACATGAGAAAAATACATGTAATTTCGTTGTCATTGATTTTCGCTCAATTTTTTGACCGCATCTACCAACCTTTTGGTTGTGACTTAATCATCGTTCAATCTTCTTCCAACGCATCCCCAATCTAAGAGTTGCAAGAAGACGAATACGACGAATCAAGAAGTATTTCCTTTTTTCTCTCTCCAAGTCGGACACTTCAAAATAGGAGATCCGGCGGTAATAGGATAAGTTGCAGAAATAATATACGTGTGTAACACGTGTATGTACATGACGGATCGAGAAGACGAGATCCGACGATCAAGAAGAATTCAGAATATTGAAGATATTTGTAAGATATATTGAAGATATATTGAAGATACGTGAAGAATTAGTTTCTTATATTCAGAATATCTCTTGTAACTATCTAATGGTAATATTAGATAGATTTTATATTATTTCCTAGTTTAGTAATCAGAAACTAGGAAACCCTAAACCCTAAGTCATCTATAAATAGGAGAGGGTCCTAGGAATCAAAATCATTGAGTTATGTCGGACCAATGTAACCGATCGAACGCATATACAATTGTATGTGGTGAATTATAATAAAGAAGTTGTTCTCCGTGGATGTAGGTCTTGAGTATTCGATCGAACCACGTTAAATTATTGTGTCTTTTACTTCATGTTCATATCTCCAATTATTTATATAATCGTGAATTTAACATCCATGCTCACAAATATTTCTCGATGCATTTTCTCTCATCACATCTCATCTCTTCATGGCAATTTCCAAAAATCAATGTTGCCATCACCGTCCTTACCAACGATCACAACTGTCATTCTGTCTCTAATTCCTTGGTGGAGGGTCTTCGAGATTAAAATTCTCGACGAGAAAAAGGGATGTGATAATTGATGAGGATGGTGGTGGTGAAGATCACAAGGGAGAGGCTGGTTGATTGCACCCTTAATGACCATCTTCTTCTTGTTCATTTTTATTTTAGAAGTCAATCTAGATAGATATATAGTGTGCCTTTGTCCATTTATGACTAGGTAATATCTGATGTGTCTGTAAACATCCATTCAAAAATAAATTAGATTCCTTTAATTCCCATTTAATCACTTCCTTGTCATTTTTATTTGCCACCTGTCAGTTTTTACTAAGTGAACTATGATTCAATGAGTTCTTATGGGCAATTATAAGTCTGATTTTTTCTTTTCTTTTCTGTTGAGATACAAGAAAGAGAAAAGAACTAGTCACCAGTAATTAAAAGAATGTCCAGGAGATCATTTGCAGAGGTCCACAACCAGTTACCCCCATTCCTACGCCACCCCCATTCCTACGCCCCCATTTCGCTAAAAGATCTGCTTGAGTGTTAACTTCAC
Source organism: Eschscholzia californica (assembly GCF_041429995.1). Lineage (NCBI taxonomy): Eukaryota > Viridiplantae > Streptophyta > Magnoliopsida > Ranunculales > Papaveraceae > Eschscholzia > Eschscholzia californica. The sequence continues at coordinate 48,774,024 of NW_028238472.1, forward strand.
CTCCTTAATATATCCAGCCGTTTGGTTGATGAGCTCCATAAGCTTTTCCGACTGCCAATGGATCGATGAGTCTTCATTACACAGTTTCCTAATAAGATTCTGATTATCACTCTCAATATGAAGATGTTGAATTTGATTTTGATTTGCCCATTTTAATGCCTTGATTATAGCCCAGCATTCACATTCTTCTGTGTTCTGGCCCCTAATATAGGATGCCGCTGCTGCAATGAAATTCGCCTTATCGTCATGTATTATGCACCCTAAGCCTGCCACCTCATTGACATCAATGAAGGAAGCGTCCATATTAATTTTCACAAATGGTGCAATAGGTGGAGACCACTGAATTTTGTTGCCCACTTCTTGTTTGCTCAAGTTTCTCATAGTAATAATAGGAGAACCCCGGATCCTATCTATAACCTGAATTGGTTGCGGAATCAGAGAAGAAAAGCATTTATCACACCTCGCCTTCCATATCTGCCATAGGATGTTTGCGAAAAGGCCACATAGGTCCTCATCTATTTCTTTCCAGTTAGTTATTATATTCTCAGATAAAATGTTAAAATGAAGCCAAATTGCTTTTGCAAAACCACAATGTAATAATACATGATTCAAAGTTTTAGATTCCCAGCAGAAGGCACATTGCCAATGTACTTACCAATTTTGTCCTTGACCGGTAAGCTATTCGTACAACATTTCCATAAAAATAGTTTGATTCTGGGTATGATCGGAATATCCCATATAAAATTCCACTCCATGATTTCGTAGGGATATCTTATTTTTCGCAAATGATAATACATAGATTTAATCGTAAAGTTACCTGATTTGGTTAAACACCATCTAGCCGTATCCTCCTGATGTGCCTGTAAGTTAATGCTTAAGATTGCACTGCATATATTATTAGTGAAACATTGAGTTAAAATATTCGTATTCCAATTGTTATTGCTAATAAGTTGAGCCACTGGAGAAAGGGGGTTGTTGTTAATATTACTCAGCGGGGGTGGTTTGGTATCCAATAGTCATGCCATATGGGCAATTATGAGTTGAGCTCATTAGGGGTGGATCTTCTAAAATTAAAGAAAGGCTAAAAGGTACCACTCATATAAGAGAAAAGACAGTTGTATTCCTGAAGCATGGTTTAAAATAATAAGTCACAATTAATTTGCTTAAATACAAATTTGCCATATTGTTGTCTTATTTACTTCTTTGGCTCTCCATGGTATTCTGCCTCTTTCATCTCACTTTCACCTTTTTAAAACAATTTATCTATATAGCAAATGACATAGTCTTTTTGTCATGTCATAATTTGCATCTATAAATCTCGAACGTTCATTTCTTATTTATGAATCTTAACCGTTCTTTTTAAAGAGTCTTTAAAAGAAATATTTAGAAGTCAAAATGTATAACTACCCACTTCCTATAACTTCTCACATTATTTCTCTCTCTCTCTCTCTTCAAAAACACAATTATTTTTACTACTTGAATATTTGTAAATAACAAAGTACTTGGAGATAACCTCGTAACATGCATTTAAAAATTTATGTGCCCTACGGGCAGGGATGGATCTAGGAGTTTCACTTAGGGGTGCGGATTTATACATCTAAATAAATTTTTATTTTTGCACACACAGTTATTAATAAAATACTTATATTCATTAATTATATTAATACATCAACGATTACAAACGCAAATGACCTCTACGAAAGTTCATATTTTGAAAAGGTCTCATAATCAACTCATTGGTAATTTTACTAAAAACTCCTTTTTCAATAAAGACTGCAAAACTATCATTCAACCACGCATCACTCATCTTGTTTCTTAAGCGTGTTTTAACTAGCTTCATAGCTGAAAAAACTCTTTAAACAGAGGCAATTGCAACCGGCACAGTTAGTGCTACTGTGGTAAGAAAATAAACTAAATGATATGCTTCTTAGTTTTCTCCAATGTTTTAGCAAGGACTTCAATTCCATCTAAATTTGAGAAATCATCATTCTGTCTCATATCGTAAATGTAATTATCAAGCTGTGAACTAGACCAAGGCCTTGAACTCATGGTAGATGAATTGAAGTTTGTAGGAGTTTAGGGTAGATGAATTGAAGTTTGAGGGGTTCATGGTAGATGAATTGAAGTTCGTAAGGAGGGGCTCGAACTCATGACATCGAGGTTGTTGACCCATGTCATAACCATTAAGCCAAGGCCTTCTTCACGTCTTTTGTATACATCACTAGATAGATAATTAATATATATATATATATATATATATATATATATATGTATAAAATATTACTAGTACTACATTTTCTTTTCAGAATGATCTAGGGGTGCGGCCGCACCCCCTCGCACCCCCATGGATCCGCCCCTGCCTATGGGCACGGGCTATACCTTAATATAACAAATGACATAGGTTTTTATGCCATGTCATAACTTGCATCTATAAATCTCGTACATCCAATTTTCTCTTTTGTGAAATATTATCCTTCTTTTTCAAAGATTCTTTAGAAGATAAAGGTGTAAAAGTCAAAATAACTTTCAACTTCCTATAAAATCTCACACTATTCTCTCTCCACTATTTCCTCTCTCTTTAAATTCACACGATTTTCTCTCTATCTTTTCGCTTTTCTCTTTAAAATCTCCACACTATTATTAGAGTTATCATTTTTATTTTGTCTACATGAAGATTTCTTCATTTCGCAGTAAAAGTCCATAATTTGACTTCATAATTCGGCGTAACATGCTTATATAAAACTCTATGCCCTACGGGGGGTTATACCTTAGTCTATATAACAAACGAGATAGGTTTTTTGTGATGTCATAACTTGTATCTATAAATCTCGGGCGTTCATTCTTATTTATGAATTTTAACCATTCTTTGTAAAAAATCTTTAAAAAGATCGATATTTTAAAAGTCAAAATAACTATTCACTTCCTATAACTTCTCACATTATTTCTCTCTTTCTTAAAAAAACGATTATATTTCTCTCTTTTTCTTCTTTTCTTTCTTCAAACAACCCAATATAATCTCCATTTTTATTCTTCTAAAAATTACAATTTAATATTTTTAATATATTTTTACTACTTGAATATGGGTCCATGGGTATATAATCCAAAATAATGTTCAAAAAGGGTTTAGGATCCAATCTTCTCAAAAATTGGATTTTTAGTCCTTGTACCATATGGACATAAAACCCCTCACTTTCTAAAACAGAGTCCCGTCAATGTCCCACCTTCATATTTCACGGGTTTTTAATTTGGGGGCGAAAAGAATCTGGAAAGGCAAGATTTGGACGTGATTTGGGGGTTTTAATAGGAAGTAACAGATCAAGGATATTTTCTAAAACAGATTTTCCAAAACAAATTTTGAAAATAGATATTTTTCAAAACAGATTTTCTCTCATCTCTTCAGATTTGGAAACCAAATCTATATATCACTTTCTCTCACTTAACTTTTAGATTTGGAAAGAGTATATTTTCTGAGATCAATTAGCGTGATTTGGGGGTTAATATTCAAAATATATATCAACTTTCTCTCACTTAACTTTCGTTTTTACTCATACATAAACACACATCGAATACAAATTATGAAACAAGTTCGTAAATTATGTGTTATTTATGACGAGGAAACTATCATTTGTCATGTATACAACGTAATTTATCATATGTATGTGTGTCATGTCCATTATGTACCATTGAATACCTAGATTTCTGACATAAATTACTTGTTTTTTACGCGTACATGTCCATTATGTACCATAAATTATGGTTAACATGTTAGGAAATGTAAATCTGAAATCATGTTTTTTGTTATAAAGTATGTGATTTATCATAAATTATATATATTGTGTAGTAAATAACACAACCTTTGTACGACTGAAATGAAATTTTATTGAACAATAATCTGTGTTTTATTGTAAATGAAAAGAACATAGTAGACTAGGTAACTTAAAAACAAACTCCGTTGGAATGTTGCCCGAGCTCTCGATCCTTACTGTCTTTGGTCTTCCAGGTCTACGGCGAATCAAACATGGTAGTATTTTTTACTCTTCATTAAATGTACGTGGTTCATCAAAGTTAGGGGCAGGGCTTATATGTTCCTTGTAAGTCTTCACATAAGACTCCGTTGTCCAAACTGGATCATAGAAACAATCTTCTTCATCATAATTTATACTTTTATAGTTTATGTGATGATTTTGTAGGAAATTCCATCAGTGCTGGTTTACTACAAGAAAAAAAAACATATACATTAGTCAGAAAAATTTATAATTTATCGACATTAAACAATGAATAAATTATCCATAATGTTTGATAAACTTCAACATGAGTTGGAGATAAATAGTATTTTAGTTTGAATCACATTGACACTGTAATATAACACAAATATATATGTGTAATTTGCTATAAATTACATGTACTGGTTCAGAAATTACGCAATTATACGTACTTTATGAATAATTAAACATTCTTTTTAAATAAGGTTGCTAAAGTATGTATAATTGTTAACAGATTACATATATTTTACATTCTGTTATACAGTTGCAGTACGACCGAAATTGGCGTAATGTACTTTAAAGTATGAAAAATTTAATACGAATTGCTTATAATGTACATTCTGTTAAAAGAAACCGTATGGAATAATATCTGGATAAAAAATTGTACGGATGCAAACTTCTGATGTGAAGAACTGTCAGAAAATTAAAAACCTAATATCAGAAAGTCAAAAACCTAATATACAGATTTGAAATCTTCTGTATGAAAAAGAGAATGGATGATGTTTCGGTTTTGGAAAGAGATCAAAATCTGGTTTGTAAATAATTAAAACGATTTATAATCAATAGGAAAACTAAATCTAATGAAATATGATATAATGATTCGATGATACAGTGATATAAATCTTAGAAGATGTTAAGCGAAAAGGTAAATTTGAAAGATGGTTTCTTACCTTATGATAAGATGAAACTGTAGATCTTGAAAATAAACTTGATATGAAGAGATATAAATGGAAATGGAGTTCTGAGCTTGTGTATTGGATTATAATGATATACGAAGCTTCTTCACAATAAGAACGAATATAAAAAGTTTCGGTTTTAGAAAGAGAAACAATTGTGGATTTTCGATTTTGATTATAAATGAAGATCATGTTTCAGTTATTAAGATGGTGATTGGAGAGATAAAGAAGGAGATAAAAAAGAAAACAGAATATTAGTGGATTTGATCAAAACGAAATTGAGTTTAATATATATAAGGTTATATTTGGTATTATGAATTAATAAGCATCATAGGAATCTGGGTTTTCTATCGAGATGGATACAAATGGACTAGATATTCATTTAAATTAATATTTTGGTTTTTAAACCCTTTAGGCCATGTTTGACACGCGGGAATCGCGTGGGAATGGAATGTGATTCCTGGGAATCACATTCCCGACTATTGTTTGGCTCGCGGGAATGCAAGGGGAATCCTATTCCTGGAGGAATGGGATTCCCCCCCCCCCCCCCCCCAAATGGGGTAATAGAACACCTAGGGAGGGAGGTGGGTTTGTGATTCCCATTCCCGGGAATAATTTGATTTAATATTTCTGGACAAAATAATCCTTGATAAAACATTAGAATGACTAATATTAAAATCGTCATTCTCATAATATTTTAATTAAAAAATTAAAAATCTATGGTTTCAACCAACACCATAGCAACACACTCTCTCTCTCCCACCCTATCTCTCGCTCGAACGTAACTCTCCCTCTCTCTCTCTCCATATCTCTAGTTTTTTTCTTCTCTCTTGCTTTTATTCATTAAAAATCGATTTTATAAAGTTTAAAAAAGAATTAGTCGAAACCTTATTTATTTTAAATAAATCTTTAAATACAACTTAAATTAGTTTATTACGTTACTATTTCATACCTATAAATTTGAATAGATAATACTAATTAAAATATATATAACAAAGTTGACCTATAATTTATGTAGTTTAAGTAAAAGGATATAACAGGACTTTCGTAAAAATTTACATTCCTATTCCTATACAAACCAAACAACAAGTTAGGAATCTATCGGGAATGGAATTCCTATTCCTGGTCGAACCAAACATTAAACCAAAATAATCTGATTCCCGGGAATTGCATCACGGGAATGTGATTCCCGGGAATGACATTCCATTCTCGCGCGTCAAACTTGGCCTTATGGGATTAGAGAGGACTAAAACTGTAATTAGGGCCCGTTTTTTGGTCTGTAGGCTCAAAAATTCCTTGAATATTTGTAAATAACCAAAGTATTTGACCATAACTACCTAACATGTATATAGAAATTTTCGTGCCCTACGGGCACAGGCTATACCCCTAGTAAACTATGAGTTACATGTTATCTATTTAATTACAAAATAGCCACCCTTCCTCTTCACCTCTCTACAATATTCGATTCTCCATCTCCACTAAATTTCTCTCTAAAACTTCTCTATGGAATTGAGCACAATTTTCCAATTCAGTCATAGTAATTAGTTTGTTTCTTGTTTTCAATGTTTGCAAGATATTAATTACTTTCCTATATGGAATTGGGAGATTTTATCTTCTCTTGACTATAGAGAATTTATTTTTCTTCTCTGTTATTATTTTAGGGAGTTTCTTTAATAAAAAAATAATAATAACACATTAAATTGCAAACAATTTTAAACCTTAATCATATAAATAAATAAATAAATTACTTCTTCATCTTCTTCTTCACGGAATTTGAGACTAATTAACGTATTCGATAAACAAATTATTCCATATTAGAGAACAAGCTTCCGCAAAAAGGTACGCTTCTCAACATGAGCGATGGTGAATCCAAACATATAACTATTGATAGTGAGAAAAAAAGATGATATTTACAGTAGACATGAAAGAAATGATGAATTTAATTACGACATAATAGCAAGAAGAACATGAGGATTTAGGGAGAGATGTACGAGAAAAAAGAATATGATGATATTCAGAATGAGATCAATGAATTTCGACCTTGGCCTGAAAGTTGAATCTACTGATGAAGTTACAACTTCTTAAATCAATATGAATCCAATATGGGGTTTAGTATTCGAAAGTCTTCGACCTGTAAATCTAATCGCACCAACACAATAATAGGACGAAAATATTGTTGCTCGCTGCAAGGATTGTGTACTTCCACTACATCTGGAAATTTCAAAGAGTGAAAAAAAACTCGTTCTGAGACAAGAATGGATTGCAAAGCAATGATGTTCATAAGAAAGAGAGAAGAAACTAAATGGGTAGTCTCTCAATTTGTAGAAGAGCACAACCACAATCTTGTGAGTCCAAACAAAAGGCATAAGATTCGATCACATAGGAAGATAACAAAAAGTCAAGGTGAATTGTTAAATAACATGTCTTCGGCAGTTATGAAAACAAATTTTATGAAGAATTATATGGTTCGTGAAGCTGGGGGGGGGGGGGGGAGGGGAGCAACCTCAATGTTGCATTTACAGAAAGAGATGCGAGAAATTTATTTAATGTAAATAGAAAAAAAGAGCATGTAAAGAGTGGCGCAGAAGGTTTACTTGATTATTTTGAACGTCAACATATGAAAATTCATCATTTTTTTATTCAATCCAAGTTCATTTAGAAAGTCAAATAACAAATTTCTCTTTGACTGATGCTAGCTCAAGGATGTCATTACTTTGGAGACGTTGTTTTCTTCGATCCTACGTTCATATGGAACTAACAAGTATGTAACGACTTTTGTCCGAATTGTTGATATTAACCATTATTATCAAACAATATTGTTTGGCGGTGCATTACTTTATAATGAATCTGAAGAACCTTTTGTGTCCTTTTACTTCAAGCCAAATATGAAGAGACTTCTACTGTATCTATCATAGTCGTTTTGACCACACTTTTTTTCTTCATCTTTATGAACACTTCTATTGTTAGCAAACTAAGAGCTTCAAGATTGTTAAACTAATAAATTTAGTATAAAGAATGCACCCGAAAAATAGGATGTCTAGGGGACCAAGAACCTTAATCTGTTTAATAAAACAATGGCAAATTATAAGTCTAACTGAGTTGATAAGTTCTATGTTTTGAATAGTTAGTCTAGCCAGTTATTAATTACAGTAAGGTGCTGTTTGTTTTTTATTTTTTTCAGATCTGAAATCTAAATTGAAACCCAATTAAGATTTCAAATGTTTGTTTTTTAATTAAATAAAATCTGAAAATATAGTTGAATTAGATTGTGGTCTGAATGGACTGAAAAAGAGCCCACATATTTCAGACTTTAGAACAATTCTGAAAAAGAGACTCAAACGCTGAAATAGGTCAAATGACCCTTATACCCCCTTTGATTTACAATAATTCTCATCCAAATATTTCTCAACACCCCATTCAGACCACCACCAGTCAGAGTCAGACCAACACCACCTCCACCAAAGTTAGACCACCTCGACCAAAGTCAGACCACCACCACCACCACCACCACCAAAGTTAGACCACCACCACCACCAAAGTTAGACCACCGCCACCACCACCACCACCAAAAGTCAGACTACCGCCACCACCACCAAAAGTCAGACCGCCACCACCACCAAAGTCAGACCGTCACCACCACCTAAGTCAGACCACAACCACCACCAAAAAACCCTAAAACCTCAACTATAGATTTACAAGAAAATAGGGGATTATTGGAAACCCTAATGTTTGATAAACCTGGTTAGGTTTCAACAAAACCCTAGATCTTTCAATACAAAAAAACCCTAGATCTTAGATACACTATTACTGAAATCGCATCTAAAATCCTAGATTTTGGACGCCCTTTACTGAAATAGCATTTGAAACCCTAGATCTTGGATGTCCTAACAAACCCTCGCCGGATTTTCGTACATACAAATACAAGATCAGAAATCGGACTTGAGTATTCAAAGGCCACCATGAAAGTTCAGAAGAAGTTCTTTCTTCATCCCATCGTTTCAGTTGTTGTCTTCTCCTCGTTTTCTAATAGGAGAGAGAACCTCGCCGGACTTCTGCGGACGAAACTTCTGTTGGAGAGAGGGAGGGAGATAGACGGTAGAAAGATGAAGACAGGGTGGATAGAGTTTAGGTTTTCTTTTTGTTTTTATATTGGACCAGGGAGTATGAGAAATTAGGGCTTAGGTTTGTTTGTCAAAAATAAAAACAGGGGTATAAATATCAAAATTAGAATTCAGATTTAGAAAACAAACAAACTAACTTCTAAAATAATTCAACATTTCAGATTCAGCCAATTCAATTCAGTGAATTCAGATTCAGCGAAATTCAGATTCAGACCAAAAACAAAAAAACAAACAACACCTAAGTTTCCTCCACCATTTCAACAATTCTTGATTTAAGATAATAATGTTTCACTAAACAACATGGATTTTTGTAAATTCATAAGTCACTTAAGCAATCGTTTCAAGTTCACATCTACATCTTATATTCATCTTAAAGGATTCTGGATTCTAAATATAGAAATGTACCTATATAATAAACTCGGCAGAAAGTAAATAGTTGAAATATGTGTCAAGAAACTTTCATGTCAAATGATGTTCTTGTGACGAGTAATAATTCACAATATGCCTGGGAAAGAAATTAACATGAGCAATTTGAAGGAAATTTTGATGAATTAGTTTCATGTGAAATATATGATCCTTTTCTAGCGGGAAATGTTACACACACTTGCCGTTTCTACCCGCCACACTCACATCTCCTATGATTTTGAACAAAAAATAACTTAGATGTGAGTGTATGTAACAAAAATGGCGAGGGAATAAATTTCCCTTTTCTAGTATGAACGAAATACGTATGGACCAGGCCTAGCTTTATGATATCCAGGCCATGCCCAAGCGCATTGACACAAGTAGCCTATTATAAAGATGAAGTTGTCCACCACCCTTTGGTGTAACGGATGGACACCCCTCTTAAGACCATGAGGTCGTGGAATCGAGTCTCGGTGGAAGCAGTTGCCATCTAGATTTATCCTATGTAATTTAGGCTATGAATAATGTAATAATTTGTCGGGCTTTAGGCCTCTTTCATTCTCAGTTTAAATTAGGCGGTAATCGTGCTCATTACATCTCCATGATGCATCAATGCCTTGTAACGACTAACGTAGACCATAGTCGAATTCTCAAAAAAATAAAAATAAAATAAAAGATGAAGTTATATGGGCACACAAGATTTTTAAAGAAAGAATGCAAGAAAAACTCAAATATGAGACTAAATAGGAAAAAACCCACTAAAAAATATTATTGTAAAAAAGAAACCATTTTTAAAAAAAATTTAACCTGTTGACGACATGTATATTATGTTGTTAACAAGACAATTTTATTTTTTCCATAATCTCCTTTTTACCCTTCTATGTTGACAACATATATAAATATGTTGTTATAAACTGTTGTCAACATATATAGTTATGTTGTTACAAACTGTTGACAACATGTGCAATAACGTCTTGACTTCTAATAAAATATTGATAACATATATAATAATGTTATTACCAATATATATGGTGCATTAGTCAAAATATTATTTGTTCGTTAATGGGTTCGTCAAATACAAAGAATAATTATGCATAATATTTTAAGTTTTGCAAAAGACAAATTAAAAAATGCATTAGTCTAAATGTTTTTGTCAGAAGCAAAACAAAAAATGTGGAAACCGTTTGTTTCTTTACAAGACAAATCGAAAAATGCTTTAGCCAAACTTTTAGTGGCAATCTGTGTTTGGTAAATGCAAAAGACAAAATACAAAACATTTTTGCAAACTAATTTTTTAGCAAAAACAAATGAGTTAATTCTTATTTGGCCCCCTACTTTGTGACCAGCTTCTTTTATGACCCCCTATTTTTCATAAATTCAGATATGACCCCCTTTTTTGAAAGAAATATCATGATTACCCTTCTTATATATATTTATCAAAATAAAAATAATTAAAAACTAAGTTATTTCCACCTCATCTCTCTCTTTCCACCACACCTCCCTTCTCCGACTAGGTCGCCGACCGGAAAATTTTTCGGCCGGCGACTTTCTACATAAAAGGAAACTCTCCTTTCCCTATTCTCTCAACACTCCAGCGAAGGGGTTTCCTTCGCCAGAGTGTTTAGAGAGAGAGAGATGAGAGATTTTTTTTATGTTTAGGTAACTTCACTATCAAATCCATTGGAATACGAATATTTTATCTCAATACTTTAACGAAAACATATGCAATGTAATATTGAGTATTAATCTGCAGGTACACCAGACGGATACAGCTAGATGGTCTTTAACCAAATCGGGTAACTTCACTATCAAATCCATGTACTACCATTTACGTACTGAGAGGTACCCGTATGAAACTAAAGAATGGAAATTCATATAGGAGTTGCCAACCATTCCCAGAATCAAACTATTTGTGTGGAAATGTTGTACTAATAGTTTACCAGTCAGGCACAAAATAGGAAAGTTTATTGGTGGTATATATGATTGCGAATTTTGTAACGATCGGGAAACTATGAACCATGTACTTCTACATTGTGGTTTTGCTAAATCAGTTTGGTTTATGTTTAATATTATTTCTGAAAACATACATAGTCTGCAGGAATGGATTATTACTTGGAAGGACATAGACGAAGATTTAAAGGTTCTGTTTGCAAACATTCTATGGAATATATGGAAGGCCAGGTGCGATAAATGCTTCTCGCATATTATTACTACTCACGAGATGATGATAAACAGAATTAGGGACACCCCACCAACCATTATGAGACATCAAAACAACGAGCAGTTGGATATCACTAGTCAGACTACTCAGCCTATGAAAGCATTTATCAAGGTCAACGTTGATGCTTCCTTTATTGCAGTTATCAAGGTCAACGGCTGGTGTAGGTTGTTTAATGCAAGATGATCAATCAGAATTTGTAGCAGCAGCAGCATATAATATTAGGGGGCAGAATGCGGATGAATGTGAATGTTGGGCAATAATTAAGGCGTTGCAGTGGGCCAACGTCAACTAGATCACACACATCCAGATAGAGAGTGATAATCTTAACATTATAAGGAAATTACGTCAAGAAGACTCGTCGATACGTTGACAATCAGAAAACCTTTTGAAGATCATTTATCAGCTTGCGAGCGACTTAGTAGAAGTGGACTACTCATTCATTTCGAGGAAGGTAACACCAGAGCAGATCAACTAGCTAAGTGGGGACGCACACATGAAGGAAACTGGATGTGGATCTCGGAACAGGCTTTCCAGGAGGCAGTTCAATCTTTTAGTTCTTAGTCCTTTCTTCTTGTATTCTCAACAAAAAAAAAACTACAATTCGACCTTTAAACACTAATAATATTTTTACTCTTGAAATCTAACGGTTGTAGCTAATCCTACAAAACTAAAGGCTTAAAATCAATTATATAGGCGAGCGGGTATAACGGGTAGGATAAACGAACGGGTATAGACGGATTCGGTCGGCAAACAATATAAGTGGGCGGATTCGGTCGGACCACCGGGTAAGGACCTATGCCCGCGTCCGCCCGCTTAAGCTCTTTCGGTCAGGCGGGTACGGACCGATTCGGACAACGGACGGTCACGGACGCTTCGGACTCGGGCGGTCGTGGGCGGATTCCGGGTTTCCCGACCAAAATCCCACCCCTAGTTAGGAGTATGTTATATAGTTCACCACAACCAATTTAGCTGGAACTCTACTAGGGGGAGCTTTAATTCGGATGAAGGAAGAGAAGGTAGTGGGCGTCTATTGAAAACTTGATATAAAACGAAGATACATCAGTCTGATTTAGTATTTCGTATCATCAATCATGGCTGAAGAACTCTTCGACGTTCTCACGGAAACTGGTCAGAAAACCGGAATCACTAAGCCAAGGTCAACTTCGTTTCCTCTCTCTGTTTAATTATAGAAACTTAATTTTATTTCGATTTGGTTGTTTTTAGGACTGCTAATTTGTTCATAAGATTAAATTACTTTCTGCTCTTTGTTGTCTCATGGAGTTTCGTTTGTTTATTCCAAACCTAATAACAATGTTATCGATATTACCATTTTAAAGGATTGGATCATTTGGTAAAGTAAGATTCTCATTCAAGAGACATATCTTGTTTTGTGGTTTTATTTTATTATTAGATATGTAAATTTGTAAATATTTTGTTTATCTAGTAAGTGATGTCTCCATTTGATTGTTTAGGTCACAAGTACATAGAGATGGGGATTATCATGGAGCTGTTCATGTATGGATTTTTGCTGAGAGTACTCAAGAGTTGCTTCTTCAGCGTCGTGTTGACAACAAGGATTCTTTCCCCGGCATGTGGGATATATCGAGCGCTGGCCATATCAGTGCTGGAGATTCTTCATTTCTGACAGCTAGGTAGTTGAAACGTTCAATTGCATTAGGATACTAGTTCTTAGTAGATATTTATTTGTTTTTTGAGGAAGCATGAGCTTCGCTGCTACATAATCTATCACTTCTAAGAGGAGCGAATTGTGGCCAAATATTTCAATGTTAATTTGTATAGCATTTTCTTTGAACATTTTATATGTGACTTGTTCTGTTTCGCATGCTATTTTTTACGCTTATTGTAGTTTTCTTTACGTGGTATGGATACCTAGCTCAACTAAGTTGTGATACTGATTTGGGGTTCTCATTTATGTCATTATGATGGAATTTCTTTTTCTCAAGGATTGAACCTTTTAGTCTTAGAACTTCTTTATTAGATGAAACTTTGTGAGGAAATGATTGTTAAGTTTGTGGCCATCCAACTCAAAACCAATTGGCAATGAGTGGAGAGGACCTATACTTTATATTCTTGGTTGCTATAGTTACCCATTCTCCCATGTGGGACTATTCTCACACGCCCCCTCACGTGTGGCGTTCTTTGAGCCTAACACGTGTGTTTTTTTTAAGGGTGACGTGGAGCACGTGTGGCTTTTAAGCCTATCACGTGTGGGGCCTAGCTCTGATACCATGTTAAGTTTGTGGCCATCCAACTCAAAACCAATTGGCAATGAGTGGAGAGGACCTATACTTTATATTCTTGGTTGCTTCTGGGTAACTATAGCAACCAAGAATATAAAGTATAGGTCCTCTCCACTCATAGCCAATTGGTTTTGAGTTGGATGACCACAAATTTAACAATGATAACTTGGGTTGATTAAAGATTTGAAGTTTGACCTTAGCTAGCTGGTTTTATATTTTACAATATTGTGACTAATTTATAGTGCGTATGAATCCCTTTTCTCATGTATATATTTCCTTATCTAACTACACAAAAGAAAGGGATGTAATTTTCTTAAGTACTTCTGGTTTAAAGTTTATTTTGCCATTTAGTGCTTCTTTAATTTCATTTTTTTTCCTTCTTGCCAGGAGGGAACTTCATGAAGAGCTCGGTATCACTCTTCCAAAGGATGCGTTTGAATTAATATTTGTTTACCTTCAGCAATGGTTTGTAATACCCTTCTCTTGACTGCTGATGTTTATTCCATATATTTGTTTGCTTCATTGTTTGCCTATTATAGGATACCCTCAAAAAAGAAAACAAACAACAAGTGATAGATGTGGTAGGTTACTAGGTTTAAATTTGTATGTGTGATTTTCAGTTAGAGAGCTTCCTAATTGAGATTTTAGTAAAAATGGAGGAAGGTAGCTGGAGATTTCGTCTTGTGAGAGTTGCTAATATGACTGCTAAGGTAACAAGTAAAAGGTGGTAATGCTATATTGCTATTCTTAATACCCTGACTGCTGCATACCTATTGAGATTGCAAGTTGGTATTTAATATATATTGCTATTTTGAGGTAGAAAACTGTTCGATGACCTCTTTGCAGTGTTAAGTTGCTGCACTTCTATCTTTATTTAGTTTGTAGAAAAAAAATGATTCGGTTGGGTCAGCAGTTGTACGTCACTGGGTTTAGCACATGGAGCTCGATCAATGCTTTTTGGAGATGGAAGAAGAACTTCAGAAGTTCTTGAAGAGCTGGACTAGAGTTGGTTTGATAAAATAGCTTCAACCTTGTCAACTGATAATAAGAGAATGAAATCCAGTACCAATACCTATTACAGTAGAAAGATGTTGATTAAATCAAATAGTTCTCGTGGTCCATAATCCAAAAAAGAATAGTTTGGGGTATTAAATTGCTTGTATCCATAGAAACATCTGGCTAACATTGATAATGAATATAGTTTTCTTTCTCTAATACATTCATTCTAATTTTCAAAAAAAAAACATTGATAATGAATAAATAGGAGTTAATATCATTCCAATTGCCATTACAAATGTAATATAAACTTTTGGCATTAAAAGATATTTTGGGCTGGTAATGATGCCAGAACATACTACCAATTTGGCAGTAAAACCACCCATTCGCAGCAGTGCAAGATATCCCGGAGCTCCAGAGGAAAATTAGTTTCCTTTTCCTTTGCTTGATTGAAGTTTCTGTCCTTGTTATGCCATCAGGCAATTTGTGTTAACCCTTAATACTTCAAAGATGGGTTAAGACTTGGTACGTCAAAGCATGGGTTGAGAGTTGCTACTTACAGCATTAGCCTTGTTATGGATTGTACTTTATAGAATAAAATTAACCTTACCTGGATAACTTCATGTCATTTGCTCTTTACTCTTTAGCATATGCTACATAATGGAGTAAAAAATTTAAAATTTTGTAGTAGTTGACTACGGAGTTCATTTATTAATTAAAATAGTACTTGAAAGAAGGAAACTGTTTGTACCAATCTATGAAAAGGAAAAGCGACGGCATTGAAGAATATTAATAAGACTGTTGTTGAGTTTTTTATGATTTTCTTTCTTGATTGACAATAATATGTTACTTTCTGATTTTATACTAGATGATGAGAAATGGAAGTTTCATGTTTAAGGCCCTTAGTCCCATATCGAGTAAGAAGACCCTCCAGATCTTGGTTATAAAATAACACCTTGTCTTATCGACTAGGCCTTTTGGGTGGATTTGGCACCTAGATTGTCCAGACGGGAAGCCTCTAGGCAGTCCCATGCCTAAGAAAAACCTTGTACCTTGTTGAACTAGGCTAGTGATCTTAAGTGATGCCTAAATTAAGGAAAATATGGCTGGTATTGAAGCAGGTGTTACATCACTTAGGTTCTTCCATTTCATTATTTCTTCCAACGTTCCATAGTTATTGTTAGCACTCTTATTATGTATAGCTTAAAATAGTTGTATCTTATGTTGTCAAACTGTCTATTACTTCCTAGTTTCTAGTTTTTACTGATTGAATCGCTTTAGTTCATCCCAGTTTCCAATGGAATATGTTATATTCAATTTTACATGTATATTACTCTTACAGACTAACCTGTTATTGGTACTATACTCTTCTTCCTGAACAATCCATTTACGTTGACATTCAAGATATTTGTTTTAATGATTGCAGTGTTCAAAACAATGGGAAGTTTATCAACAATGAATTTGATGATGTATATCTTGTAACAACTCGAGATCCAATTCCACTGGAGGCTTTTACCCTTCAGGTGAGAATGTTAATTGGTCATTACTTAATATGATTTCTGTCATGTGATGTAACCCGCATGTATCATGCTTGGCTGAATACCACGTAGAATAAACTTAACGTCTCACTCTCTTGTGTATTACCTAGATTCCCTATATAAGTCTGAATACCACATGGAAGTTAGAAAAAAATTTCATCCTTGGCGAATATATCTTTCATGTTGGTGAGCTGGGTTTTGTCAGTTATTTATCCCAAATATCTCCTCTTGTTCTATCTACAGAATCACTCAAGAGCTCAGCTTAGTGTTGCATTTGTCTGTTTTCAGTTAGATTTAGCATATAGGTTGATTTCATCTCGTAATCTTCAAGGCCTGAAGTAAACTGCACTTGTTTTGTTTATGTTTTGTAGGAAACAGAAGTTTCTGCTGTTAAGTATATCTCATGGGAGGAATACAGAAATATACTTGCAAAAGGAGATGCTGACTATGTCCCTTATGCTGGGAAATATTGTCAGTTGTTCGATATTCTGTCCAATAGGTAAAGTAGCTAGAAATATTATAAGGAATACTGCTTTGTTCTACATGCTGACTTGTAAGTTGTAAATGTGTGAATCAACTCGAGGGTTTGACAAATTGCATATTGACATGTGTATGATAACTTAACTGTTCTATTATGACGTTTTTTCAAACTCACCAAGTTTAGTATTAAAACTTCCACTTGATAAGTTATGGTGTATGCTTACAGCTTACCCTTTTTTGTACAAACCTCTGTGAAGGTATAAAGGCGACACAGAAGGACGAATTCTGTCCCTACAGAAGCAACTTGATCGATATGCTCCTATTTCATTGGGTGCAGAGGTGAATGACTTTTTCTTGCATTAAAGCTGACTGTTGTAACCAATGGGGTATTTGATGGCAATCTTCTCATTATTTAGGCAGTTTCATCGCTATTCGTAATCTCCATTCTGTTAATCTTGCTGTGTTTCTCCATAGTTAATTTGATAACTTACATTATCTTGATTCTTGAAATGTTATGTGATCCTGTTACAATTCTTTCTTGCAACCTTGTTACAATTTTTTCTCCCGTGATGGTCCTGCATCATAAGCCTTTTTATGTAGTATGAAAAGTCATAGTTGGATACTATGTAATACAGATTTCTATTTAGTGATTGAGCTGGTAAGGTAGATTGCGGCAGCTTGTTTTAATGGTTACAGGATTGTGATTTACTAACTTGTTTATGTTATTTACTTAAGTTTGTCTAACCTTGGGTTGAATTTTCTTTTGTACAGTTAACTGGTCTTACTGAAGCCGACAGAAAAGCTCTTATCCTCCTTATTAAAGCGGCAAAAGTTATTGATGAAATCTTTTATTTACAGGTTTATACCACTTTCTGAGTACTGAATATACCCATGTGTTTCATGAATTTTTTGATCTACGTTTGTCAATATAGTGCCCTTTTCTTGAAAAGCAACATTTATATGGTTCCCCTCAAGGATTAGTGGCTGTAGCTACTTATTAGTATATTAAATTTTCTTTTTTTGAAGGGAAGAAAATACTGTTTAACAAAAGATAGTTAGGAAATAAACGAGGTACAAACAACTGTAAGCAGAGAAATCCCTACGCCCAGAATACGTGAATGAAACGTATTTATGATATGTTCCCAGTTGAGGATAAAATCACGATGATACGCTAAAGAAGGCCAATGCTTACACTTACAAGGTTAGACCACAGAAATAGAAAAGGAAATGCAGCTAATTTGACATTTTCCACATTCATTCAACCGTCTTTGAAGATAGCTTTGTTCCTCGCCTTCCAAATACACCAAGTGACTCCATGTTGGATCAAATTCCAAATCTTTCTCTTACTCTCAGTCATTGGCACAACATTTCAGCACAAGCAGTCTAGTAAATTAAATTATGTATAGTGATGCTTTTGGTTCTTTTATAGGTTTGGTACAGCAACCCAACACTGAGAGATTGGCTGAAGGAGCGGTCAAATATATCGAACTTGGACAAGTTGAAATGGTTGTATTATTCGATCAATAAGAGTGCTTGGTAATAACTTGTTCTATTTTCTCGCTTATCTATTTTCCCTCTAATGAATAGGGTTGCTTGTACAGTATTTGTTCTGATTTAAAGTAGTGAGCCTTAGTTATTTTGTATAGCGAACTACTGATTCAATATTTTGCTGTAATTTAGTGATCTATCATTTGTATAGTTCATATTGGATCAACTTATCGTTATTCTCTTTTGCTGCACTGAAATTAAAATGAAAGCAATCAACTAAGTTAGAGCTGAAGTAAAAAACGAAAACCACAACTTATAAAATCTAGAAACCTATAAGGTGTTATTCTTCATTTGTTTATTTCCGGAATTGTGCACTCCACCTGATTAACGTTGTTAGACAAACTGTATATGGTTTGAACTTTAGCATGGATATTTCTTTTTAGTATTTTTTTTGCTTCTTGAACATAATTAGATATAAATATTCGTATCCGACACTCTGCTGTACTCCAATCACTTCAGTCGCTAAATTTTGAGATAATTTATATACATCTTGTCTGAACTAGCACACGTGTATGTTAGGACCAATAAAACACTAGTCTAGGTTAACGCGTTTTCTGTATAAACTATGAAGAAGCAACAGTTTATCCCAAAAGAAAGCCCTTATATGTCCCATTTATTCCATCAATCAGGACTCCGGAGCCTAACTAACTCTAGGAGACCCAGTCCCTGAAACACTTTTTATTTGTCTTACAACTTACAAGTAGTCTGAAAATGCATTTGTAAAACTGGGCTAACCGGAAAGAAAAACACCCAGAAAGCTAGTTTTCCTTGTTAGCATGAGCTTCTTCAATTTCTTCTTTTTCTGTTTTGCCCTTTGTAATTGTAAGCCTGATGGCCTTGCACTCAGTTCTCTTCCAAATCCTTTTCTTGTAACAGGTCCTCACTTGATGAAAACGAAGCATTTTTGACGACTGCAGACTCTGCCATAAAGTTGCTTGGGGATTCCACAAAGCACATACAGGGGTGGAAGGGTCTTGAGTACAGAGCAGCATTTCCAATGCTCAAACCATGCGGCGCAAATTTCTATCCTCCAGATATGGACAAAAAGGTAATGCATGAATATTTTCCCTTGCTTACTTGAGAAAATTTTGAGTACCGTCATCTAGTTCCATAAATAGTTATCTACACATTAGATTGAACAAGCGTTCAGAGTATCATTTCCTTCTTATATAGTAAGCAGTGTCTTCTTTTGCCTTTTCTCAGACGCATGTAAAACCATTACAGCATTTCAATTGTTAATTTGTTTCGCAGTGTTTATGCTAACTGGTGATATAAACTGAATCAAACAGTTAAGATAAGGACAAAACATAGGAAAATATCCAGTATGTCTTTAGGGATCTTATTTGTCCTTCCTACTTGAATATATATATAATTTTACGTGGTGCTTTCTTTTGTTATTTTTTTGGAAATCAGTCATATCTGTCTCTATTTGTTGAAGGAATTTGAGTCATGGAGGAGCAATTTAAAGGCCGATCAACAAGAAGCTGCGACTGGATTCTTCAGTGTTATTCGAAGGCACAGTGAATTGTTGTTAGAAAATGCAAGTGATAATAGTAAACAAGATGATCTTTACATTGTACCATTTTCTGAAGAGTATAAGCCATTTCTTACAAAAGCTGCTGAGCTATTGCATAAAGCAGGAGAGGTGTCTGACTGTCCTAGGTAGGTACTTTTTGGTTCGGCATAGAATAATTTTGTGCAGTTAAAACATATCAACTTGATGAACTTTTCATGGATTGTGATAACCTCAATAATCTTTTTTATAGTTTAAAGAGGTTGCTGAAAACTAAAGCTGATGCTTTTCTCTCAAATGACTACTATGAATCTGACATAGCTTGGATGGAGCTGGTTAGTAAATTTCACATGCACTTGAATTTTCGTTGTGTTCTCAGTTTAGGTGATTTTCGCTGGCAAAATCGTTGAGTATTATAGCTAGAAATTTTTGCATGCTCAGGTACTTACCGATTTTTCAACCGTGTGATGCGCACATTGATGTTATCTTTCAGGCATTTAGCATCACAGTGGTGGTCTAGTATAAAGTTGACTATCTATTCTTTCCAACATCTTCTTCTCAAAGTCTAATTTGATGGTTAATAATTCCCATGTCTTAGTCTCTCTGATTTCACCTCAACTGCTTTTAATAAATCCATTAATTTCTTTTCCGGCAAATGCTGGAAAATGTATATACCTGTTAAGTTGGAACCTGTGACTTGTTAATATTGCGAACCAAATTCTACAATGTGATGTGCTAGAGCAGATTGCAAGGCTTTTCCTAGTTATCGAGTCTGTTAGGAGGTAAGTAGCAGATTAGTGTTTATTATTTGGTTTAGCAAGTATCCTAAAGGATAAGAGAAGGGTCCAATTTATAAAGTTATGATAGATGTGGAGTCCAGTTAAGAGTCTAAAGACTTGTTTATAAGTTTTAAATTGAGTTAGGGGTCCTTTAGGTACTTTCCACGGCTCCAATTCAAACGCCTATAAGTATTGATTTAGTTTGTTCTCTTGATTCAGTCATTGAAATAAACTAAAACATTCGGTTGCTTTTTTCTGTTTGTTATGTCACTTTTTTTTTTTATCTTTATAATGCTTTAGTTATGTAGTCTAGTTTATAGAGCTTCAATTAGCTCTACATACAATCAATTTGTAGATTCTGCAATGTTTTAAACTAACTTCTCTTCTTGGTTATTATTCTGGCATTTCACAACTGACATATTTTATGGTGCATGTTTTATTTGCAAGGATTCCAAATTGGATGTCACAATTGGCCCATATGAAACATATGAAGATGCACTTTTTGGATACAAGGTATAGCTTATACAGAAATTACTTTCTTACGTTATTTTGGGCACGCGCACACATGCACACATGCACACGCGCACACACACACACACACACACACACATACATATATCTTTCCATTTCGCTTGGTCATAGAATTGCGCAACTTAATCTTCATGAGAGCCGATTCATAATCAAAGTTTATTTTCTTTGCAATAAACATGAAACTAAGTAAGGTTATGAAGGTGTCATTCAAACTAAAACAATCTTAATCTTAGATGTTGGTTTTAAATGATAAGTTTCAACTACTTTTGGTTTAATTTTGAGTTTGGCAAACGAAAAGTAGTATCTAAGGAACTTTCTGCTCTTGGAAACCGATGATGTAACATAGCTATTTAAACTGCTACAGTTTTACTGCTTTAAATCTCTCTATGCTTCAAACATTTCCGTCTTTTTAGCTACAAACCTGATTAGAGTGCATATTTATTTTCTTCTGCATCTCTGATCTAGTTTTATTTCTAGTATGGAACTTAATTGTTGCACTACATATTGCTAGGCTACATTTGAAGCATTTATTGGAGTCAGAGATGACGAATCAACCTCTCAGCTTAAGCTTTTTGGTGACCATTTGCAGGTATTTGTTTTATCTGTAACTTAACCCCCTTTTCGTAATATTCATACATGTAGTTCGTCTCATAGTTATGTTATCTAAATAGGTCTTGGAACAAAATCTTCCACTGGATGATATATACAAATCAAAGGATGTGGTTGCTGCTCCTATCCGTGTAATTCGACTTCTTTATAATGCCGGGGTGAGTTTTCTTACCATACTCTAGGATCAGCAGGATTAGCTAGACTTGTTCCACACTTAAAAAGTATAAGGATCCACAGTTCTAAAAGGTATATTACATGACCCTCAACACGAGAATTTGGAGGTGACCATATTTGTTTTGGATTAATTACGATTTAACGCCCAATCTGTGACCGACTATAAAATTTCCCCCCTTACTTGTCCAGCATTCCAAAATAGACCCCAATACCATATTTCCGTTAATCAACTTTAACAATCAATTTTTTCTTTCCCATTTTACCCTTTCTCCCAAGAATATTTCTTACTAGTCCTTTTCTTTTTCCTTACTCGACGAAAAATAATCATCGACCTATGACCGAACGGCCATTTGCGTGCGTTTTTCATCAATTCTTTTACTTTTTTTCTCTCTATTCTTTTTCCTCTCCTCCACTACCACCACTGCCCTAACATCTTCACCTCTCCCACTCTCCGCTGTTCATCTTATTATCCTCTCTCTCTCTCTCTCCACTGTTAGACAAGGGGGAAGTATTGTTGAAAGAAAGGGTAAAGGGAACAATTTGACTCTTAAAGTTGACTGACGAAAATATGGTCTTGGGGCCAAATTGGAATTAACCCCATTATTTTTGAGCTGCTGGGTATTATTGGAGCAATCAAACTCTTATAAATACACACACACACATACATATGTTACAGTCTTTCATCGCACGTGCGTGAAAGGCTACAGTTCTTGTTAGAAACATTATATCATTATCTAAGGCACACATTCCAGTTTGTCACGAAAAATACAAATGGGCAAAGTTAATAGATAACTTAGTTCTCATTTACTTGTTAAAATTTAAAAATATAAACGGACAGTTCTTATATTTGATAGAGATTGATAAATTTGACTCCGTTGTCAGGATGTGAAGGGTCCCCAAACTGTTGCCTTCAATTTGCCAAATGATGAACGAATAGTAAATGAGCGTGGAACTTCAATGGTCATGCTCAAGAATGTCTCAGAGGCCAAGTACTCTCTATCTTTTCTATTTTTATATCAATTTTTACTCCTTACATTCTAAGACTTCTATTTTCCTGTTTTAGTGGATCCAGTAAGCAGTTGAGAGCACAATCTAATCACCGTGATTGTTTATCCTTACTAGGTTCAAACATATCCTTCAACCTATAGCTGCAGTATGTATTACGGAGGAGCAGAAGGAACTTGTAGATTTTGATTCTTTTTTCACTCATACAATTTGCCATGAGTGCTGCCACGGGATTGGACCCCATACAATAACACTTCCGAACGGTCAAAAATCCACTGTGAGATTGGTGAGATGAAGTTATGCTTTGATTCTGTTTCAAAGTTGTTTCTCCTGGTTTGGTCTCAGTAACACTTCGCTGCACATTTCTGACATGTATTCCTCTAATCATATGAAAAGGAACTTCAAGAAGTCCACTCAGCTTTAGAAGAAGCAAAAGCAGATATCGTCGGTCTCTGGGCACTGAAATTTCTAATCAACCAGGTTAATAACTTCTCGTCTAGCTAAAACATAAGGAAGTAGGTTTCATTCTAAAATCTAAAATGCCATTTTACGTAGTCTTTTTGACGTTTTCGTGAGTATCAACTTCACATTTATCGGTCATGTTTAATCTTTGTAATTTTAGCATAAGAACTCATTCTTCTTTTTTTCTTGCAACCTTTTCGAATAATTTTCTCAATTTCTCTTCCAGGAGTTGCTCTCGAAAAGCTTGATAAAGTCTATGTATGTTTCTTTTCTAGCGGGATGCTTCCGATCAATACGTTTTGGCTTAGAAGAAGCCCATGGGTAATTAATTGTTTTCTTTTTAGTTTATTATGCTAATTAGCGTCAATGGTATGTTTTCTTATTAAAATTTTACTGTTGTAAATCAGAAAAGGACAAGCTCTACAGTTCAACTATTTATTTGAAAAAGGAGCCTTTGTTTTACACTCAGATGGGTCATTTGCTGTCGATTTCAACAAGGTAACATAGTGTTCATTTGTTCTTTTCCCTTTTCACAAGGTGGGTTATTTTAGGGAAGCATAAACAGTTTCCAAAGAAAAAAAAATTGGGGTGGAAAAAAAAGTTTGTGTTCACTTTTGTTTCCCTCAAACACCCACCACCTCTTCTTCTTTTCACTCCAGCATGGTCGCTGCCTTGCTGGCAAACCTCCATCTCTGGCGACCCTTAAAAAAAAAGCTTCTCCCCCCTCTTCTCCCACCACCACCATTGTCCGTCTTTCCCTCTCTCTCGACCCCGACTGAAACCCCATGGGTTTCAAATTGAACTGAAACCTAAAATACTAAGTTTCAGTTGGAGAAAGAAAGAGAGAGAATTAGAGGTGGTGGTGGCCGGCCGACGGGTATTGGTGGGAGGAGAGGAGGAAGAAAAAAAGATTTAGGGTTACCAGTGAAGGCAGTCTACCGGCAACCCTTGCTGGCGTGAAGAGAAGAAGTGGTGGTGGGTGTTTGGGGAAAATCAAATTTTCTTACCTAATACTTTTTTCTCGGGAAAATGTTCTTGTTTCCGCAAATCACCCGCTTTTCAAGACTTTTTTCCAAAATGAACTTCATAAAGCAAACAAAGAAAATGTTTTATAGGTTGAAGGGGCTGTTGAGAGCTTAAGCAGGGAGATACTAACAATCCAAGCAAAAGGTGACAAAGCTGCAGCTTGTTCACTTCTTCAGCAGTACTGTGAAATGACAGACACTCTCCGAACTGCGATGGATAAACTAGAAAAAGTTCAGGTAAGAACGATCTATTTTAATTGCAACTAATCGAGTAACTCTGGAGTCCTATTATAAATGAGAAATTTTTAATGACTGTCCTATTTGCGTGCAAAGCTAAGTAGTTGGCTGACCCTGGCCTCGAGTCACTTGGCCAAATTTCGCAAAGCGGTTTATAGTTCATGTAAATATATACTCCTGTATATGAAAAAATAAAATGTAGTCCAGAGGTTGATATAAAAAATCAAAGAAGATGAAAAACGGAGAAGCTCTGAGTTCCATCACTTGGATAAGTCTGAACTTGATCCAACTCACTACCCCAACTTCATTGATAGAGAAAAAATGTATCTGTAAGCATAATATATGGTTTAATAGCCAAGCATTTCTAGACTTGTAATTGTACATTTAATATCGGTTTGCTTCTGTCATGTGTCCATTGCAAACTATTCAGATTGAAAACTTACCAACGTTACCGTCTTACTGACCCATTCAAAGTCATGACTTAACATCTTAAAGCCATATTTATCAAGCAAAAGACCATGTCAAAACCTTTTCCGTACTTGGACAATAACTTATCTTCATATACAAAATTACTGCTTTCCTGCAGTTGACAATAATGTGGATGGTCGTCTTATTTCCTTTATATGATCTTCATAGTCCTCTTTTTTTTTTTTTTTTTTTTTTTTTTCTTTCAGGTACCAGTCGATATAGCACCTATCTTCGATATCGCTGATAAAGTAATGTCTCAAAACCACATTTGACCTTGCTTTTTTTGCTTGCTTACTCCAGTAAACATATTAAGGTCTTTAATGTCCCATTGATACCGACATACGTGGATTTAGTTTCTGATGTGATTGTAGCTTAATACATTTGATACAGAAAAAAATCCACAATTATGTGAACTTGCAGTTTCCTTTTCTTAATAATCCTAACTACCAGAACCTTTGATTAGGAATGTTATTTTTCTTGCTCTTTACTTGCACAACAGAATGGGCTATGGGATAACTACACTTCAGTCCATTTCTTTGCATATTATTACATTTTTCTTGATAATTTTACGCACAACTTTCATCTCAAATTTTGGTCGGCAAATTTTTTTTTCGAGAAACCCTATCCCTCCAGATACAATAGTACCTTTGACCCCTGGTGGCGGCGCTGTAGTTGTAGGGTTAAGAAACGACTGGTAAGAGAGAGAGGTGGTGGTGATTGTTGGTGAGTTGCCCGACAGAGTAGAAGGAGGAATGGTGGATTGTGTTACTAACTTGTTTGTGTGACTAGTAAAAATGGATTTGGATGATGTGTGAATAACCCCATGTGTGAATGGTAAAAATTGGTTCCGATAATGTGAGCAATAAGTTAGAAAATGGTCCACCAGCGTGGAGTGGTTGTCCACCTCTCTTAAGCCCATGAGGTCGTGAGATCGAGTCTCGATGGAAGCAGTTTGCCATCAAGATTTATCCCATATAATTTAGGCTATAAATAATGTAAATAAGTTAATAAATTTGTCGGACTTTAGGCTCTGTCATGTTGTTGGGTTTTAGTCCTCTCTCATTCGGGGTTTAAATTTGGCGGTTGTCGTGCTTATAACATCTTCATGGTGTATCAATGCCTTGTAACGACTAACGTAGATCGTAACCGAATTCTCGAAAAGAAAAAAAAGAAAGTTAGGAAATGAATAGTGTCCATAGATTATAAAACGTGTTTGCTGATTATTAGAATTTGATCTTACCAACTTAACAACTAGAACAAATCATTACTCAAGAACTTCCAGTCAATAAATTACATGTCATGAATACTACTTCGAAAATAACGATCATTTAGTTACTCTTTCCAGCAACAATTTCAGGTCATATATTTAGACCGAAGGCAAAACTTGCTTTGTTGAAATTATCTTCAGACAATCTTCAGTTCCTTGAGCCATGATGTGTGTAATGGACACGGATCGGGCTTGCCTTCTGCCACGGCTTTTTGGCTAAGTGAATAAAACCAACCATTCCTCCATTTAAACTGTACATACATCGTTGATCAATGGTTCAAAGGTGAGAAACTAACACGCAGAAGTCCTGTTGGCGTAAACCTAAGTGGTTGGACTAGGAAGTAACTCCCGGGTTACTTGAACTCGCCAGTGGGTCGAGTGAAATTAGACCGAGTTTCCAGCAAAGTGACTCTTGAGTCACTTGGCTATCAAGAGTTGAGGGAGGGTGCAGATTTTACCTCTTTAACAGCAGTTGGGAAGTGAGCGACGGCTCTCGAGTAAGCACAGAGCCTTTCATCCATAGCATCTTCAAACACTAACCCCTTTTCTGCTGCTGCTGCAGATGCCAGTTCTGCAATGAGTTTAGAAACCTGCAAGCAAAAATAAGGTAAATTATGGCAATTAGTTACGGCTTCCTCGCATAAAATTTCATCATCGAGCGGTTATACAGGTAAAAGGATTAGATGGGTAGGGTCGTAAATGGTTTGACTGGATCATTCAAAACCTAGAAGACATTATAGATCAGATATCGTCCATACCAATTTGTTGCTATTTCTGGTTTTCTTCGACCTCAACGGATAAGCTCCCGCAACGTATCATAGTGGAACTCCAGGCCTCTTTGGGTCTTAACCATGCCCACATCTGGATAAGTGGAAGCTATGGTAATTTGCTCACATTTCCTACAGTTGCCGTACCTTTCCAATTTTAACTATGGTTGTGCTTTACAGCAAGGAAATGTATCTCAATGAAGTGTTTTCATTTTCACGCCGTGGGGGGAAGCAGAGAAGTGTATTACACGGAAGTGTTTAAAAACCACATTTTTCACAGTATAGGCCCACACTTCTATCACTATGGAAACACAATTGTAATGGAACGATTGAAAGTAGTGGATTTCTTTAGAACCCACTTCTTCCCACGGATACGAAAACAATATCAAACACAAGTCATAAATAGACTGGTAATATATAAAGACTTCATAATAAATTGGTCGATACCCAATTTATGTCTTAGTAGTGGACGTACCTCATCTCGATGCTCTTTCTCAACTGCACCCACAGTTGCTCCGGGATGAAGAGCTCCAACAAGCATGAAAGAACTGATCCATATCAACTTCTCTAACATTTGTTTCTGAAACGCTTCCTTCTCAAGAACCTGGAATCAATCACCCGAAAGATTGAAACACAATTGTTTCACTCGAAGTCTAATTGATCTTTAAAATCATGGTATGTATCTAACAGGTCAAATCAAATATGGCACCAAGGATTTGCCTTGCAAGATAAGCCTCCAGCATGCAATCTTGCAGCTACTGCAGATGCCCATTTCCCATAAGCAGCTGTTAATCCTTCTGGATCAGTATCTGTCTTACCATCAATGGGTGGTTCTCCAAGCTTTGAGACTGCAAAATAGGCCAAGACTTGCTCTGCGTCGTTTAGGCCTTTACTTTGAAGCCATGGCTCGAGCATCCCATTCTGGAAAAACACCAAATCTGCTCGAATTTTAAGTCGGATTGTGTCACAGTAAACAAAACAATAGAAGTTGATAATGACTTAGAAAATGTCCTCACTCTCTCTGTTAAAGTTTGTTGTCGTCCAACTCGAAACAATAGAATAGTCCCTCATTTTCCTACGTGGGACTATTCTCACACCCCCTTATTTGTAATGTTCTAACATGTGTTTTCGTAGGACGGTGTGGAGCACGTGACTGTTGGGTAGTCTGTACCCAGTTCTGACACCATGTTAAGTTACCTAATTGGAACTAGAGAAGACCTAGATATTATATTCTATGGTCGTGGGACTCTTCTAACACTCACCGTTACCCTAATCTTCTAAGTTCTATCTCTCTACTCAAATCAAAATTGTTAAAAGTACAATCTTTTCCTATAAACAGTAAAAGAAAACAAATTCCAAGAATCTAAATGAACACCAATTCTACAAATTAACTAATAATTTGATTGAAAAATAAAGATTAGGAGTACCGTTCCATCTTGATTGAGGAGTAGATTGAAGAACTTGTTCTAAATCATCATTTCTAGTACAAACTAAAATAGGACCTGAGAAATCCACAGGCACTGATTCACCTCTCTTGATTATCAAATCACTACCATTACCCATACTCTCTAAAGCTCTTCCTACACGTCCACCACCAACAATTATAGCTGGAGGAACAGTGGCAGTGGTTGACATTGTTATTGATGATTTTGCCCTAACCCTAATTTCTCTTATTCTACTGGTGGATTTGGTAAAAGGGTATCTTAAGAAAGAGCTACTAGTAAAGACTGCCATGATTTTGATGTATCTTTGATGATGGGATTGACATTGTTTTATTCAGGATTGAATTAGGGCAATTAGTGATGGAGATGATTTTTCATAGCCACCCGTTTCAAGCTTATGTTCTATCTTCAATTCTATCGTTTTGTCTGGTATTATGTGCTGGGGCGGGTTTCCGGGTTGCCACTAATATTGCCCGATCCCGGCCCAAATAATTTTATCGGGCTACTTCAAACATCAACCTGACGGTTCTAGCTTGTTTTTTTCCATTCATTCTCTTTCAGGATCAGTGGTGGTCTTACAAACTTTACCAGTGGTACGACCGAATCTGTTGCTTCATCCACATGTGTACAAGATTCTAGCCGCACTTAAAAGTTGAGTCCTATACCATTGAGATAGGGTGAACGTTAACGAATATTGGAATTTAAATTTTCTTTTCCCATTGTAGCTATTACGGGTAAGAATTGGATCGGATTCGAGCACCCATGAGTACCTATAATCTGGACCTTGAAGTTCTGGTTAGCTAAAGATAAATGAATGTAATGGGTGGGCTCGGGTCGTGCAAACTCGACACCGTCAAATTTTTTTTTTAATGAAAATATAAAGATACGAAAAACATATACAGTTGGATTGGACACCATCAAAGTTGTCACTTGTCAGTACTGCTCGAAGGAGGAAGAAATGATGATAAACCCTAACAACAAAACCCTACATCCTCCTTCTTCACTTCGTTCCTTCTCTTTGTTCAGTTCTTCTCGTTTTTGAATGTTAATCGAGCTTTAAGTTTCTCACGAGCCTTTCTCTCATCTTCCTTATCGTTATGGACAAAAATAGGGACCTAACTTAAATAAAGGTTAAATTTCTTTTCTCTCATAACAGAAATGCCTTTTGGTCCAAGCTGACCGGCCAAGTCAGAACTAGGGTCAGAGTCGGCCGGCCAACTCGGGCCAAACAACATTTCTCGTGACACATTATCCATATTTTTCTTTCTTCCTCCTCATCATTCCAGTCTCAGGCTACCACTCCTCGTAAGTCCTATCTAAGGGTTATCAAATAAGTTTGGCTTTATACTTGAGGCCTAATAACTGAGAAGCTTTTCTAGAGGCAATACAACCACAACAATTAGCAGTGGCGTATTGTAATTCTCCGAGCTCATGCATTCTAGATCAGGTACCGTGCAGGATTCCCACCCCCATCATCACCAATACCACCGTTGACTACCATCAATGTCGACTCCCACCATCTCTTTCTTTTAATCTTCGTCTGTCAGAACTCTCTCTTTGAAGGTGTTAGTACTAAAAATCGCGGAAGCTGTCGAACTTATCCTAGAAATTGTTCCGACTACGAAGATAATCGAAAAGCTAAGCCAAAACTAAATATGCAAGCAGAATTAACGAGGTTCGGCTTTAAAGCCTACGTCCTCGGGCGAACAAGAAATCTTTATTGAAGGATAGATGAAGACGACTCACACAACCCGCAAGTTCGTCCCAAGATGGTACCGTATAGAAATTAACCTTCTATACTAAATCTTCGACGACCGAGAAATTAAAAACCGCTCAAAACTATGAACAAAATCTCTCTCACTTGCTCACTCTCTCTAGCTCTCACTCAATGAGTAATTGCTCTTGAGTTGTTTTGTGTTGTTGTGGTTGATGATTGATGTGCTCCCCTATTTATATAATATATAAGCGGGTGATTTGAAACCAATTTGAAACCGACTCCAATTGAAACCAAAAACCGACTCAATTTAGTTTCAAACCGCCACAATTTGGTTTCAATAAACCGCCTCAATTTGATGCTAAACACCGCCTACCAATTGGTTTCAAAACCGCCTATGAGCACATTACAAACCACTTCTTACCATTCTCCACCTCGTACAGAAGGTTTCATAATTCATAGGGAAAGAGGTGGTGGGAGCGGTTGTGACAGATGATGAAGAAAATGAAGACAATCGACCAAAAAATTTAATTTGTGTTTTTAGGTTCTTAAATTATGACTACCTTCTAACATAATATAGTCAATTGGGTCGAAAGAAATGGGTTAGATTGTTACGAAAAAAAATCCAATTGCAACCAAACCCTTGTTCCCAGTAGAAACAACTTAGAAGGAGCTCCACAGTTAAAGACAAAGAGAGAAGAATGAGAAAAGCACAAAAAGTGCCATTTGAAACTACCTCAAAAGTTGTATTTAAATAATACTCCATACATAGTATTAATATAGTAAGATTATAATTTGCAGGTTTTACAACAAAATTCGAACCCTCAATAATGAATGAATCTCGTGAGGTGAGCTTCACTTATTGAAAGCTGGTCTGTTCCAAGAGTACTAGGACACTGGGTCAACCCCCCCATCAGTGGGAAATCACTCACTTCCCACCAATTCTGTCTCTTTTCCTTTTCTTTACTTGTTTGATTTTGTACCTAATCTTTTCAACCTTACTTGATATCATAATGATCTAATAAAAACTGACCCCCCATTTTAAAATTTAATAATTCATTATGAAATCCATCAAGTACAATCTTGATTTTTTTTTTAAATCTTCAAAATTTTATAATAAAGCCAAAAGTTGAAATAATAACAAGTTGTAATTAGTGTTGATTTAGAAATAGCGAAATTGAGTGTAAGTTCAACGGAGCATCCTTTCAGATATGCAAATTAAGACTCCAAAACTACTCTATATTTCTGAGATAATTCGAATCTTATCTTATTGTAAGAACTTATAGATGAGTAAATTAGAATACAATAGAGTTTTAGGTTTTGGATTAATACTGTATCCACTAACAAATTTATAAGTAGTTGAAGAAAATTGAAAGTCACATTGATAACTAGACCGACACAGTTAAGGTTGAAAGCTACCCATTTTTTTCTTCTTTTTGTGAAAAATAATGATGGTCTGACGGGCCAGTCTCCCGACTGAATCTCAGTGGGGTGACGTTTTCAGTCGGGTGACGTGGCTGGTCCAGATTTTTAGTCGGGAGACTGGGCGGACATGGTGTGA
Organism: Eschscholzia californica; assembly: GCF_041429995.1. NCBI lineage: Eukaryota > Viridiplantae > Streptophyta > Magnoliopsida > Ranunculales > Papaveraceae > Eschscholzia > Eschscholzia californica. Next base: position 48,806,087 of record NW_028238472.1, read on the forward strand.
AATAGCTCTACTTTATTTAAATGAAGTTGTAGTCATAATCACTCTTAATAGGTGAGCATATAAACTCATTGTCTCATTCATAAAAATAAGTTAAAAACTCAAAATTTCAATAGTTAGGCCTCATTTGGGAACACATATAGCTTATTTCAATAGCTTTTTTATCAGAGCTTAAACAAAAGCGATTTATAATAAGCTATCACGATTGTTTGGTATGACAAAATAAAAGCGCTTTCTCATCCGCAAAAGCTATTATGTAACATTTGGTAAAAAAAAGCTAAATGCGGGTTCGTCAGTATCACATTATATTTAAGAGTAAAAATGTAGCAATTTAATCATATCATTCATGTCATTTACATTGGCAATGTTGTCAGCTATTAAACCTCGAATAACGTTCGTATACATTTGTTGTTGTTGCCGATTGATTGTGCTTCATCACAACCTTTTCGCGCTCGTCTTCATTATCGTAATCTAACTCAACGGCGTCATTCTCATAATATGATTACACTAGAAAAACCTGCCAATGTCTTAAGAATATTAGTGGAATTTATCTTATTCAATTTTCCTATAAGGAAGAGTCATCAATGATGAAGGCAACTCCTATTCACTCTTTTCAGCTTCCATAGTTTCTTCTATATATATACTCATAAAATGTTCAAAAAATATATAAAATTTCTTACAGTAAATAAAATTCAACATTATATTCCACATGTCCTAAAAACTAATAAATCACTGTGTATTTAAATAGTTTAAGAATCATTCTTAAACTATATCAAAATAATTATGTATAGTATCCATCTATTAGGTTCCTAAATTTATACAAATAAAGCAATCAAGTATCAAGATACTTGGTAGAATTTTTAACACAGTAATTTTTACATCTTTTATCTCTACAAAAAGGCTTTCTCTCTCTAAAAAGAAGGTATATATATAGATAAAACAGAGGACAAACAGAGTTGAATCCAACATTCATACCAACATAATATGATTATAGTTATGACTACTTACATCTTGTATCCTTCAAAGATCAATTTCAATCCGCTTTTGATTTAGAAAGTTTTTCTCCAACCCTAACATGTGGAGGAGAAGAAGATGAAAGAGAGATGAGTTTCTATTTTTCTTTTTTTTTTTGGTGAGGAAGATGGGTTTCTGTTGGTTTGCCCTATCTTTGATTAAAAAAAATTTAAAAGAAAGTTCCAAAACTGGTTCGTACGTCCGTCCGTGTGGCTTCCCGAGAAAGCCAAAAGCAGAAGCCATAAATTTATGGCTTCTGCTTCTCAGGAAAAATGGGCTTTTTCGGCTTAAAAAAAGCTACAGCTTTTTGTATCCAAACGCCACTCTATCTCGAAAAGCGCTTTACATAAGCTAAAAGCCAGCTTTTAGCTTATTTTAAGCTGATCCAAACGGGGCCTTACCCTTGGTTATTCCGTACTTCTCTTTGAAATCTAATATAACATAAAATTTCATCAAACTTTTGATAAATAGACTTCTTTATTAGAACACGTGGAATAGCGTTATTTGCAACAAAGAGGTATGGGACCCACATGAAATCTTTAAGCATCCGTCCTTGTGTATCAAATATTGATACAGCATTCAGTATCAAAACAGTATTGAACCTCCCGACAAACTTCCAAGTTCCACCCAACTCATTCAAATTTGAAAGGCTTCCCTCTCTTTCTCTCTCTTCTTTACTTTCTCTCTCTCTCTCTCTGGAAATTTATAAACACTCTCAACAACATATATCTGAAGAGCAGAGAAACCCTCATTCAAAATCCATTTCAAGCATCGACCCAGAATGCCATTCTCTCTACAATTCTCAAATACCTAAAAATATCCCAACCCAGAGATTTAAATTCAAACCCCACCATCTCAACCATGACTGGGTTGAAGAAATCATCAGCTTTAAACCAATCTTCTTACAACTCACTCTATCTAAATCCCTTAAATGAGCTAAAAAACAACCAAACCAACACTGTTAAAGATATTGACCCCATCAAACAAACCCTAATAAATCAATCAGACAACAAGGAAAATGCAGTACCAAACACCAAGAAAAAAGAGAGATCTGTTCCTAGAAACAAAGAGAATGTTGTTCCTCTTGGTGTTATTAACAATGGGTCTTCTTCTTCTGCCAAGGAAAAACAGTTTGAATATCAAAAATCTAACTCTTGTTCTTCATTGGGTTCTAAAAATAAGACCTTGAAACCTACTTCACTTCAACTATGTATGAAATTTAATGAGCCTGATTCAACTTTTGGGTTGAAACTTTGGGATCCATTAGAGAATGAAAGTGAAAATCTTAATAAGGCTAATATGTGGGATTTTTCGGATTCGGAAGCTGCTCCTGCTTCTTCTTGGTATACTCTTCCAACTAGGTAAAAAATTTTGTATACCCATTTCATGAATTTGATTCAAAATGACTAATTTCTTTATATTTGATAATTATGATCTTGTTTTGAACTTTCTTATGGTGGGTTTTTTTTCTAGGTCTTTGTTGTGTAGACCTCTTCCTTTGGATATTGGAAGGTGTACTTGTGTTATAGTGAAGGAAACATCACTAGATGGAATCAATGGAGGTTCTTTCTATTCACTTTACACCAATGTAAAATCTCTCAACTTATTTGGGTTATTTTCATTCTTTGTTTCATATTTGTGTACAAAATAGCTCATTAGACCCACAAGACTTTTGGACTAAATTTTAATGATGTAGTTCTAATCAAATCGGAAACTCTAAATTCGCCGACAGGAGGGTCAAGGACGCCAAGATCGAAAACTAGCCATTGCTCATCATAGACGGCCAAATGGACGATCGGAGTTTACGTTAGCTCAGAATTCCAAGGGCTTATTGTGTAACTCAGATGAAAGCTTCTTGGGAAATATAAGTGCTAATTTCATGGGTTCAAAATATCATATATGGGATAAGGTTCAATTTTCACCACAAACTTAGGACTAAATTTATGAATTAGATTATATTTTCGAGAGGACCACAAATTTATAGTACTTGGTTTTCTAAATGATTTATTTGATTGCAGGGAAACCCACTAGATTCTCTAAAGAACCAATCCAAACTTCTACTAGCTGTCGTAGCGTAAGCCAATTCGAATATCTCATTTTGGTACCTCATAATGTAATAGCTTCCTTGACCACATTGATTGAGTTATTTTTTTGTGTCTTATTTCGCCAGATTTGTGCCTACCATTACTACATGCACAGGAAGCTATAGAAGTTTAAGAGCATGGATACCCAAACACCAATCTTCACAGTCGAAGAATACAACTCAGGTAGACTAAAGACTACTTGCCCCATTTTCATTTATAAATTGACTCAACATCTGATACAGTGGCAAATGTTGGTTAGGTTCCAAACTTGTGCGCAAAGTTCTGTCAGTATGTGTAAAACCACATGTCGTGTTATCGTTTTTTGTTTTCAATTATAGAGCAAGACTCGGAACGTGGCATCCGTTATGGAAAGACCCACATGTTCCCGCCCAATTTCAGTGGGCTATACACATATCTTATTATCTCATTTTATATCCAACTATATTGACATTAAACATCAGTAAGAACCAAGAAATATTAAGATCGTCAATCGCTAATAACATCGTTGTATCTAGATTCAACATACCAAGGGACTTCCAAAAGACTGGGAGGGTAAAATGAGTAATGCTCATCAACTTATCTCAAGAATTCCAAACTACAATAATGTAAGCATGACATTTCTTTCAATATGTGTGCATATATGTATACATAGTTTCATCCCATTTTGTAAATTTATTCATGTTTTGTTTTTGTGATCTTTTCAGTTTTCGAATCAATACGAATTAGATTTCAGAGAGCGAAGTAAAGTTGGACTTAAAATTCAACGATCGGCAAAGAATTTCCAGCTAACAATGGAGGTAAAAATTTACATATCGTTTCTTGTCTCGTTCGGATGGACTAAACTGGAGTATGACATCATTTTGACTTCGAACCCAACCTATAATGGAGGAAAGGAAGTTCAATTTTGTTACTTAACTTCGGGTATTATACAAAACAATCTAACATGTTACTATTTGAATTAGGAAAATGGAAGGCAATCGATTCTGCAGCTTGGAAGAGTAGGGAGGTCGAAATATGTCATGGACTATAGGTGAGACTTTATATTTAATCAATCAATTTGACTCGTTTGAGTCACTTGTTTCGTTCTGGGGCACAATAGTCTTTGCAAGTAATTTCAAATAGTTGTCTCTTATTCAGACATATTTCAAGCCTGGCTCAAATACATAAAAGAAACAGTTTCAGACCGCCATTTAGACGAGTCAGACACACCAACTAGTTAACAAGCAAGCATGAATCTTTCTTGAATTATTTCGTATCCATATTTGGAAAGCAACGCTACCTTAGAAAGAGCTTGACATCGTATTTTTGAAGGAAAATCTTAAGGAACTATTGTTGTTATTTTAATGCAGATATCCATTAACTGCCTATCAAGCTTTCTGTATATGTTTGGCATCCATCGACTCGAAGCTCTGCTGTACTGTTTGATTCTTTCCCGGATCATATGACGAATTTCTACCTGTCACCATTTTGATGACATTTTTTTTGTTTTATGGTGTGCGTGATTACAAAGTGGAGAAAAGAGTGGAGTGTTGTTCAAAAGAAAGATTACCATTTTTGTATTTTTGGGATGATAATTTGAAACATTGTGTTATTTGAGATTTTGATTATTGAAGATGGGTTGATGTTGATTTGAGGGTTTTATTAATGCATGGGATTTGATTGATCAAGATATGAAGTAATTTATCAATCTTAACTTCCGAAATCAATGTTCTACCAACACTTTATTACTTAATATTGTGATATTACTGAAAACAAAGGCAAGAAAACAATAATTTTTGTTAGCTAGTTGGAAGAGTATATATCAATAAGAAGGTGCAATTTAAGAATCAGAAAAAACCCGCGTGTTGGCCTTATTAAGATCCTCTCTTCATTTTCTAATCGTCCAGAGCTCAACACAAAAAGATGAATCTGGCTCATCAAATTTCATACATAGTTCAAGTGAAGAAGAAGCGGAGATAAGGAAGGAGAACCAATGGGCATTCTAATAGTTTTGATGATTATGATCTTGTTTTGAGCTTTCTTATGGAGGATTTCTTTCCGAACTTTGTTTGGTAGTCTTCCTTTCATCCTTTGGATATTGGAAGTAGAGGCTAGTTGGTTGATTGAGGGCAAAGTATTAAACTTAACATAGTGTCTGAATTAGAAGTCCGGGGCAAAGTTTTGCTCGGCCAATGGTAGCGTGGACTGTGAAGTCCTTGTGAAGTTTAGTGTCTAGGTTTATGGTTTAGGATTGTGAGCGCGAAAATCTAATTCTAGGGTGTCAAAGGGGATGATGGGTGATGTTTGATCTCAATTATAACTAGTATCAAAGAAGAGAATACAGTTGGTGAAGTAAATGTAGATTTCCATGAACTTAATTAAATCAAAACCTTACTTATTTCCCATCTTAACTAAAGAGAACATTAATATACCAACACTAAAACAAAATAAAATAAAAATACTAAAACAAAAGCAAGAGAACAATAAGAAAACTATTCGAATGCCCAGGCGTTCTGCTTCCGAACCTCTTTCTCTTCCTCGGGAGTGTAGTCGTTCTTGATATTGAATAATGCTCTTACATCTTCGACCGATTTATCTTTTATCATGTCGGCTACCGTCTGACATGTCAAATCCATTAAATTCTTGATCGCAAGATAATTTGCAGCAAGTATAAGTTCGAACAAAGTAGCATCATCAACCTTCACAAATTCAGCATCCCAATTCTTTACATCTTCATTGACATTCGTATTATTATTATTATCATCTTCAGATGAGTAGTGTTTCTTACAGTATTCTGTTGGGGTCCCTCCTTATAATTAAAGGACTCCTAGTTGGAATAGGATTTCCCTTATTCCTTGTTTGGGGAAAATATAGAAGTTTCTATTTTTTCAAGCCTAAAAAGGAATTCCTATTTCTATTGGTAAACCTCCTTATTTATTATTATAAATAGGGAATGAAAGGGAAGAGATGATACACAACAACTTCCAGAACAAAGAGAAGTCAGAGAAAGAGAGATTTCTGAAGTGGTTCTTTCAAGAGAGATTGAAAGAGCAGAATATTGGTTTGAAGAAAAGAAGATTATTAATCTTGTGAAGCAATTTAGTTTGTGGTTATCTTCTTCAACCTTTAGTAATCTAGGATTTGTTCAAATCCTAAGGAGTAAGAGATTTTATTTCTTTGTTTCTTTGTTCAGTTTATCCACCATAGGTTTGGTGAAGAGTTGTCCAAGAGTGTTTCTACACATCTTGAAGAATTGTGTAACCCATTATTTAATTATAGTGGAAGATTTCTGGACTAGGTCCCGTGGTTTTTTACCTTCTAGTTTGGAGGGGTTTTTTGCCACGTTAAATAATCTTGGTGTCTCTACTTTTACTTTCACATCGTTTATCTTCATATTCCTGAACAAGTTAATTAGGTTATTTTTCCTAACAAGTGGTACCAGAGCTAAGGTTGAATTTATTGTTCAGAAATATGGAAGTGAATACTAATCGTATGATTAGTTTAGATGGAGAAAACTACTTGATGTGGAAAGCAAAAATGGAAGATTTGTTATACTGCAAAGACCTAGCTGCACCCATTGAAAATCACGGTACAAAACCGATGAAGATAGATGAAGAAGACTGGAAGGTATTAGATCGTAAGGTTGTTGGATTTATTCGACAATGGGTAGAACCCAGTGTTTTTCATCATGTATCGACGGAGACTTCCGCTTATAGTCTATGGAGGAAATTAGAAGAATTGTATGATCAGAAGACAGCTGCCAAAAAGGCTTACTTGTTCAGAAAGCTAGGAAAATTACAATATAAAGAAGGAACCTCAATTGCTCAACACTTGAATGAGATGAAAAGTCTAGTAAACCAGCATTCTGCAATGAAGTTAGTTTTGGATGATGAGTTGCAGGCCTTACTTCTTCTAAATTCTTTACCAGATAGTTGGGAGACATTGGTGGTGTCTCTTAGCAATTCTGCTCCTGATGGCATAATGCGTATGAATCACGTAACAGGTAGTTTGTTGAATGAAGAAACAAGAAGGAAATCATCGTCAGACGAGTCTCATTCAGAGGCACTTGTTACAGAAAGACGGGGGAGAGGTAAAAGTAGAAAACCTCATAACCGTGATAAGTCAAGGGGGAGATCAAAACCAAAGAAAGAAGTTAGATGTTTTGGTTGTGGAAAAATGGGTCATTACAAGAGTGATTGCAAGAAAACAAAGAAGGAAAATAAAAAGGATGATGAAAAACAAGATAATGTTGCGGCAGTTGCCTCAAGTGATGACATTATCTTACTCTCAGGTTGTGGAGACACTTGCTTAAGTATGGCTGAGTCAGAACCAGAAACAACATGGTTGGTTGACTCAGGTGCTTCGTATCATGCTATTCCATGTAAGGATTTCTTTAACTCTTACAGAACTGGTGACCTTGGCAAAGTCAGGATGGGAAACTTAGGTTTCTCAAAAATCGTAGGAATTGGAGAAGTGAAAATTGAGACGAGCACAGGGAGTACATTGATTCTTAAGAACGTGAGACATATACCAGATCTTCGATATAACCTAATCTCTACCGGAGTATTAGATGATGAAGGGTACCACAGTCACTTTGGTGATGGAAAGTGGAAGCTCACAAAAGGGTCAATGGTGATAGCAAAAGGGAAGAAGTGTTGTACTTTATACAGGACTCAAGTAAAACTGTGTAAAGGAGAATTGAATGCAGTTGAAAAAGATTCTTCCACTGATCTTTGGCATAGAAGACTCGGGCACATGAGCGAGAAAGGACTTCAAATCCTTGCTAAACGACAAGACTTATCGAACATAAAAGGTATAAATTTAAACACTTGTTCTCATTGTTTAGTAGGAAAGCAACATAGAGTTTCCTTTCAAAGGAATGCGTCTGAAAGAAAATCCAGTGTTTTGGAGCTCGTTTATTCTGACGTTTGTGGACCTTTAAAGGTCAAAACACTTGGTGGTGCTTTGTATTTTGTTACTTTTATAGATGATGCTTCCAGGAAAGTTTGGGCATATGCCATAAAGACCAAAGATCAGGTACTTGCAGTTTTCAAGAATTTCCACAACATGGTAGAACGGGAGACAGGAAAATCATTGAAGTGCATTCGCACTGACAATGGAGGAGAATACATCGGGTCGTTTGAAGAGTATTGCAAAACCCATGGTATTCGACATGAACAAACAGTTCCCAAAACTCCACAACAAAATGGTGTAGCAGAACGCATGAACCGCACTATTGTGGAGAGGATCAGATGTATGCTCTCAGAAGCAAAGCTGCCTAAAAGCTTCTGGGGTGAAGCAATGCGTACTGCATGTTATCTGATTAATTTATCACCTTCAGCACCATTAGATGGAGATGTAGCTGAGAGAGTGTGGGCTGGGAAAGAAGTCAGTTATGAACACTTAAGGGTGTTTGGTTGCAGGGCTTTTGTGCATATACCTAAAGATCAAAGAGCAAAGCTTGATGATAAAGCCAAGCAATGCATCTTTTTAGGGTATGCAGATGAGAAGTTCGGATACAGGTTATGGGATCCAGTCGATAAGAAGATTATTAGAAGTAGAGATGTGGTCTTTCTTGAAAATCAAACTATTGAGGACTTTGGGAAAGTTGAGAAGCATGAGAATCATAGTAATGATCTCATTGATCTAGATCCACATATCTCTTCTAAGGTTATGCATGATAATGCAGGTGAAGAACAAAATCATGAAGATGAAGCTCATGAAGATGTTCCTATGGGTGATGATGTTGAGCAGGAAATGGAAGTTCAACATGAACCACCAGCTGAATTGAGAAGATCGACTAGAGATAGAGCACCATCTACCAAGTATCCTCCACACGAGTATGTGATGGTTACAGATAGTGGAGAACCACAGTGTTATGAAGAAGCCCTAGATGATGAACACAAGAAGGAGTGGTTGAAAGCTATGCAAGATGAGATTGAATCATTGCATAAGAACAACACTTTTAAGTTGGTTGAAAAACCTAAGAATAATAAAATTCTTAAAAATAAGTGGGTTTTCAAAATCAAAACCGAAGAAAGAAATTCACAACCACGGTATAAGGCACGCCTAGTGGTGAAAGGATTTGGGCAGAAGAAGGGTATTGATTTTGATGAGATTTTCTCTCCGGTGGTGAAGATGTCCTCGATACGGTTAGTATTGGGATTGGCTGCAAGTATGAACCTAGAAATTGAACAACTAGATGTCAAGACCGCTTTCCTTCATGGTGACTTGGAGGAAGATGTGTATATGGAACAACCAACAGGGTTTGAAGTTAAAGGTAAGGAACACTTGGTTTGTAAGTTAGAGAAGAGTTTATATGGGCTGAAACAAGCACCAAGACAGTGGTACAAAAAGTTTGAATCATTCATGAAGGATCAAGGGTATCACAGGACGGCTTCAGATCATTGTGTTTTCGTTCATAAATTTCCTGATGGAGATTTGATTATACTTCTACTCTATGTTGATGATATGTTGATTGTTGGTCAGGATGCTAATAAAATTAGCAGGTTAAAGAAGGAACTAAACAAGTATTTCGATATGAAAGACTTGGGTCCAGCAAAACAAATTCTTGGCATGCATATCTCTCGTGATAGGAAAGCTGGAAAACTTTGGCTATCACAAGAAAGATACATTGAGAAGGTTCTAGAAAGGTTCAATATGGACAAGACAAAACCAGTGAGTTGTTCATTAGCCAGTCACTTCAAGTTGACTCGTGATCAGTGTCCATCAACTAGAAGTGAGAAAGAAGAAATGGAGAAAATTCCTTATGCTTCAGCTGTATGAAGCTTGATGTATGCAATGGTGTGTACAAGACCGGACATTGCATTTGCAGTTGGAGTAGTAAGCAGATTTCTTGCTAATCCAGGCAAAGAGCATTGGTTAGCAGTGAAGTGGATTCTGAAGTATCTTAGAGGTACGTCTAAAGCTCGTATATGTTTTGGTAATGATAAGCCAGTATTAGTTGGTTACACAGATGCAGACATGGCAGGAGATGTAGACTCTAAAAGGTCTACATCAGGCTACTTATTTACATTTTCAGGGGGAGCAGTGTCATGGCAATCTAAATTACAAAAGTGTGTAGCTTTATCTACTACAGAGGCAGAATATATTGCCATTACAGAATGTTGCAAGGAGATGTTATGGATGAAGAGACTGTTAGAAGAACTTGGTATGAAACAAGATAATTATGTTATTCATTGCGACAGTCAGAGTGCCATCCACCTCAGTAAGAATTCTAGTTTCCATTCCAAGTCCAAGCATATAAATGTGAGATACCAGTGGATCCAAGATGTTCTTGAAGAAAAGGTGTTGAAGATCGAGAAAATCCATACTGAAGACAATGGTTCAGATATGATGACAAAACCATTACCCAAAGGCAAACATGAGCTATGTAGCAGTGTTGCAGGTTTGGGGATGGTAGGTCCCTCTTCATAAGTCGGGAGGGGGAGTTTGTTGGGGTCCCTCCTTATAATTAAAGGACTCCTAGTTGGAATAGGATTTCCCTTATTCCTTGTTTGGGGAAAATATAGAAGTTTCTATTTTTTCAAGCCTAAAAAGGAATTCCTATTTCTATTGGTAAACCTCCTTATTTATTATTATAAATAGGGAATGAAAGGGAAGAGATGATACACAACAACTTCCAGAACAAAGAGAAGTCAGAGAAAGAGAGATTTCTGAAGTGGTTCTTTCAAGAGAGATTGAAAGAGCAGAATATTGGTTTGAAGAAAAGAAGATTATTAATCTTGTGAAGCAATTTAGTTTGTGGTTATCTTCTTCAACCTTTAGTAATCTAGGATTTGTTCAAATCCTAAGGAGTAAGAGATTTTATTTCTTTGTTTCTTTGTTCAGTTTATCCACCATAGGTTTGGTGAAGAGTTGTCCAAGAGTGTTTCTACACATCTTGAAGAATTGTGTAACCCATTATTTAATTATAGTGGAAGATTTCTGGACTAGGTCCCGTGGTTTTTTACCTTCTAGTTTGGAGGGGTTTTTTGCCACGTTAAATAATCTTGGTGTCTCTACTTTTACTTTCACATCGTTTATCTTCATATTCCTGAACAAGTTAATTAAGTTATTTTTCCTAACATATTCGATCACCTTTGCTAAGATCTTGCTATTGACATTAGGCAGAGGGATGAAACCATCAGTACAATCATCGTCGATCATATGTTTAAGAGTTTCAGATTGTTGAGCAATAATGGCCTCTTCAATCTCAAAAATTTCTTCATCAGAACTTCTCAAGCTTATTAACTTCTTCGACATTATAACAGAGAGATTGTAGAACAGAGAACAAGACTGGTTTGTATAGCTGAAGAGAGAAGGGGGAAACCCTATTTATAAGTTTTGTTGGTGATGGCGGTTAGTAATGGTAGTTTCTAAATTAAGGGTCTTTCCAAATCCTAGTACAAGACTGATTTCCCAAACCAAAATAGAAACCTAACCACCAACCTAAATCCTTTTGCCCCTTATTCTCGTTTCCTCCTGATTATCGTATGGCCCCACCGACCCAGTAATATGGGAAAATTTAAATGCACTCACAGTTTCTGTTATATGCACTCACATCAACTGTATTTTTTGTTCAAATTGGAGGCGATGTGAGTGCATATAACAAAAATGGCGAGCAGCAAAAACGGCCAAATGGACGATCGGAGTTTACGTTGGCTCAGAGATGAAAGCTTCTTGGGAAATATAAGTGCTAATTTCATGGGTTCAGAATATCATATATGGGATAAGGTTCAATTTTCACTACAAACTTAGTACTAAATGAGTTAATTAGATTATATTTTCGAGAGACTACCACCAATTTATAATACTTAGTTTTCTGAATGATATATTTGATTGCAGGGAAACCCACTAGATTCTCTAAAGAACCAATCCAAACTTCTACTAGCTGTTGTAGCGTAAGCAATCGAATTTTCCATTTTGTTTCCTTTATAGTGTTATCTTCATAGTAGCTTCACCACATTGATTTGAGTTTTTTTCGGTGTAGACAGATTTGTGCCTACCATTACTACATGTACAGGAAGCTATAGAAGCTTGAGGGCATGGATACCCAAACATCAATCTTCGCAGTCGAAGAATACAACTCAGGTAGACTAAAGACTACTCGCCCCATTTTCATTTATAAATTTACTCAACATCTGATACAGTGGCAAATGTTGGTTAGGTTCGGAACTTGGTCGCAAAGTTCTGTCAGTATGTGTAAAACCACATGCCTATTATCGTTTTTTTCAATTATAGGGTAAGATTCGGAACGTAAAAATGTTGGTTAGGCGAAGAATTTCCAGTTAACAATGGAGGTAAAAATTTACTTATCGTTTCTTGTCTCGTTTGGATGGACTAAACTGGAATATGACATCAATTCAACCCACCTATAATGGAGGAAAGGAAGTTCGATTTTGTTACTGAACTTCGGGTATTATACAAAAGAATCTAACATGTTACTATTTGAATTAGGAAAATGGAAGGCAATTGATTCTGCAGCTTGGAAGAGTAGGGTGGTCGAAATATGTCATGGACTATAGGTGAGGATTTATATTTAATCAATCAATTTGACTTGTTTGAGTCTAACTTGTTTCGTTTTCAGACATATATCAAGTCTGATTCAAATAGATAAAAAAATCAGTTTCAGACTGCCGCTTAGACAAGTCAGATACACCAATTATTTCGTATCCAAACTTGAAAAATAACACTATCTTAGAAAGAATTTGACATCATATTTTTGAAGGAAAACTTTAAGGAACTATTGTTGTTATTTTTAATGCAGATATCCGTTAACTGCCTATCAAGCTTTCTGTATATGTTTGGTGTAAGAGAGAAGAAGATAGAGAAGATACGAAAGAAGAAGAGAAGAAGCTTAACTGAATTAGTTTACACTCTGTTTACTCTCTATCACATGTGCCAATAGTATGTGTGTGTATAATTAGTTAGTTAGGTTGGTTAACTGTTAGTTAATGTTAGTTAAGATGTAATTAGTCTTAACAAACTTATAACCGACTCTCTCTCTCTCTAGATTGATGAACTATATAATTCAATCTTTGTAATTGTTTTGTGGTTAATGAAAGTGAATGATAATCTTACTTTCTTTCATGGTACCAGAGCCCTAAGAGTTGAAGATCAAAATTGATTCAAGAAACCCTAAAATTGGGACGAGACCAAAATCGATCAAAAGGAGCTGAAACTTCCGCCATCAAAGAATCGGAGTATTCAGTCTTTCTAATTCGCAACTAAGAGATCATCTTCTGCATCATAGAATCAGAGATTGATCTCATTTCATGGAACAACCAGAAATCATCAACAATCCTCCAATTATGAACCCTAATCCAGGTCAAATTTCTTACAATGCTAACATAACCAGTCTGATTTCAACAAAATTGGATGGTTCTAACTTTTTAATTTGGAAAGATCAAATCGAAAATGCATTAATTGGTAATGATCTTATGTGCTATATCGATGGAACTTATGAAGAACCACCACAATTGACTGTGGTTGAAGGAAGAGACATAGTGAATCCTACCTATCTTCAATGGAGAAAGAATGACAGTTTTGTAAAATCATTCATCAAAGCTACAATAAATCAATCTATAGCATCAGATATTCTGGGTTTGAAAACAGCAAGAGACATCTGGAGATATTTAGAACAAATTTATCTTCAAGAATTCGAAGCCAAGAAGTCATCATTGAGGCATAAACTACAAACCATCAAGAAAGGTACATCTTCCATCTCTGAATACTTAAGTATGATTAAAACCCTAGCTGATTCTCTTGTAGCAGTAAATGATAGGGTTAGTGATGTTGAATTAACAAGAATAGCTTTACAAGGATTAGGTAAAGAATATTCACAGTTTGTTATCACAATTCAAAATAGAGAAGGAACATTGAGTTTTGGAGAACTCAGAAGTAGATTAACTCATCATGAAGTCTGGTTAAAAGAACAAGACATGAATGATGAAAATGAGTCCTATTTTGTGGAAAAATACCAACCAAGAAACCCAACAAAACCCTCTTACAGATACCCAAATCAAACCCAAAATTCAGATGGGTTTCAACAGAGAAATCAATTCAGACAAAGTCAAAAACAAATATCATCTTCATCTCAACCAAGAAATGTGTTCTTTGATTATACTACTATACCTTGTGGTATTTGCTACAAATGGGGTCACACAGCAAGGCAATGTAGGATGAGGTTTAAGGATTTCTCTGAGCCATCATCCTCAAACAAGTTACCTCAAAGAAATTTTGCAAATCTTCATTTGCAAGAATTAGAAGAGGAGGATGAGGATGAAGATGGGTTTTTGACACAACAAGATGAAGAAGAAGAAGATCAAGCTCATCTTGTCTACTGTGATGACAATCAAGAGGTAGCCTATGCAGCAAACACATCTTGTCAAAATACGAATGATAGCAAATGGATTGCTGACACAGGAGCTAGTAGTCATATGACTTATAGCAAAGGGAACCTCAATGTCAGTGAGCCTTACAAGGGTACAAATGGGGTCATGATAGGAAATGGGAAGTCATTATCTATATCCAACACAGGAGAGGCAAATGTGAGTTCTGGTTCAGCCTCTTTTCAGCTCAAAAAGGTACTTCATGTACCAACTATCCAAAGGAATTTGCTTTCCATTTCAAAATTCACAAAAGAGAATTTCTGCAGTGTTGAGTTCTTACCATGGGGGTTTCTAGTTAGAGACTTGTGGTCTAAAGAGGTCCTTGCTGATGGACCTATGATAAACAACATTTATAGTATTGATCTCACACTAAACCCTTATGAAAAACCTAAAGATACCATTGAGGAAGCCTATTCTGTGACAGCATCTGCTCAAACCTGGCACAATAGACTAGGACATCCTTCAAAGGATATCATCTTGAGCTGGGAAAAAGAGAAAAGAATAAAACTAAGCTCAAGAGACTTCATGTCCTTATGTAACTCTTGCCAACTGAGTAAGAGTCATAAGCTACCATTTTATACCTCAGATAGTACCTCCTCTGGTCCACTACAGCTTATCTACTGTGATATTTGGGGGCCATCACCTGTAACAACAAAGTCTGGGATAAGGTATTATATCCTATTCATGAATGACTTTAGCAAGTTCTTTTGGATATATCCTCTTAAGCTCAGGTCTGAAAGTTTGGGTTGCTTTCAAACCTTTCAAAGACACTATGAAAGGCTATTCTCCACATCCATCAAGATATTTCAAAGTGATGGTGCTCCTGAACTATCAAAAGGAGACTTCAAAGCTCACTTAACCAAGTGTGGTATACTCCTTAGAAGTTCCTGTCCCTATACACCTGAGCAGAATGGAGCTGCTGAGAGGAAGAATAGGCAGATTACATCAGTTGGGAATTCCTTGCTATTCCAAGCTTCAATGCCCAAAAGTTTCTGGTTTCATGCTTATGACACAGCAAGCTATATCATAAACAGAACCCCAACTAAGGTACTTTCCTATTCTACACCTTATGAAGTTTTGTTCAATAAAAGTCCTGACTATTCAATGCTTAAGGTATTTGGCTCCTTGTGTTATCCATATTTGGGAAATGTGAAACATGATAAACTGTCCCCTAGGTCTGTTAAATGTGTGTTTATAGGCTATAGTACAACTCATAAGGGATACAAATGCTTGGATATGTCATCTCATAAGGAATATGTGTCTAGACATGTTATATTTGATGAGTCTTCCTTCCCTTTTGCTGACATTACTGTACATACTCCTTCACAAACCCAAGATCACACTACTACTTATCAAATTTTTCAACTGCCTCTGCTTACCAAAAGTTCAAATACCTCTATACCCTCTTATCACAGTAGCTATCCTCAAAATGACCAGGAGATATCCTCTGCTATATCTTCTTCCCCTAATCCATCTTATGAACCACAAGAACCTTCCCATGATTCATTAGAACCTTCCAATGCTTTATTGGAACCTTCTCTTTCAGAGGTTGCTCCTCCTATTCTCACTAATCAGCATTCTATGCCAACTAGACTTAAAAGTGGGATAGTTAAGCCTAAGGGAATTCCTGATCATGTCTCACATTTTACTACTCCTCATGCATTTCATGCTTCCTACATTGCTGCCATCTCTTCAATTCCTGAACCCAAGACCTATAAGGTTGCTTCTCAGGATAAGAATTGGGTTCAGGCTATGAAATCTGAATATGAGGCTCTAGTTCAAAACAAGACATGGTCCTTGACACCTAGGTTACCTTCTATGAATGTCTTAGGATGTAAATGGGTTTTTAAGGTCAAGTACAATTCAGATGGGTCTCTTGAAAGATATAAAGCAAGGTTGGTTGCTCAGGGGTATACCCAACAAGAAGGTATAGACTATCAAGAAACTTTTAGCCCTGTTGTGAAAATTCAAACTGTGAGAGTTACCCTTACCTTAGCTATGACTCATAAGTGGTATATACAACAACTTGATGTGTCGAATGCTTTCCTCCATGGTGATTTGAGTGAAGTGGTTTATATGAGACAACCAGCTGGTTTTGAGGATCCTCAATTTCCTTCTCATGTCTGTCAGCTCCACAAGTCCCTCTATGGCCTTAAGCAAGCTCCAAGAGCTTGGTTTACAAGAATAGCATCTTATCTGCATCAATGGGGTTTCAAGAGAAGCTCATCAGACACTTCCATGTTTGTGTTTTATCTAAATGGCCAGATTCTTATATTTCTCCTCTATGTTGATGATATTATTCTCACTGGCTCAAGTGAGTTCTTAATGAAAAAGTTAGTGACTGATTTGGGACATGAATTTGCTATGAAACAATTGGGTGCACTCCATTACTTTTTGGGCATAGAAGTTCATTCTCATGGTTCCTATCTTGAATTGACTCAGACAAAATATATCTCTGAGCTTCTTCATAAGTCTGAGTTGCAGGATAGTAAACCAAGTTTAATACCAGTGTCTCATGGAAAGAGAGTTTCTAAGTTTGATGGGGAACCAATTGAAAATCCACTTTTCTATAGGAGTATAGTTGGAGGGCTTCAGTATGCAACCATGACAAGGCCAGATATTGCCTTTGCTGTGAACTATCTTGCTCAATTTATGCAGGAGCCTAGCACCACTCATCTCATACTGCTAAAGAAGGTCTTAAGATATTTAAAAGGAACAATTGGTGCTGGTATAAGCATTGTCCCTGGTGATATCTCTTCCTTGTCTGGATATTCTGATTCAGATTGGGGCAGTTGCCCAGATTCTAGGAGATCCACAAGTGGTTACTGTGTTTTTCTGGGTTCTACTCTCATTTGCTGGTCTTCTAAGAAGCAAATGGTGGTTTCAAGGTCTTCTACAGAAGCAGAGTATAGAGCTCTTTCCTTGGCTATATCTGAAATGTTATGGATTTCTTATTTGCTAAAGGAACTTCATGTTGAAGTACAGATGCCAATGACTATCTTCTGTGATAATATGGGTGCAAAATACCTAGCCTCTAATCCTGTTCTTCATGCTAGAACCAAACATGTGGATATAGATTTTCACTTTATTCGAGATTTAGTGTTACAAGAGAAACTTGAGGTTAAGTTTGTGGCATCTGAGGACAATTTAGCTGATATTCTTACCAAGGGAGTTCTGTTCTCCACTCTCCAGTCAATTCGAGACAAACTCATGTTTGTTCCTCTTTCGAAACATGAGTTTGAGGGGGGGTGTAAGAGAGAAGAAGATAGAGAAGATACGAAAGAAGAAGAGAAGAAGCTTAACTGAATTAGTTTACACTCTGTTTACTCTCTATCACATGTGCCAATAGTATGTGTGTGTATAATTAGTTAGTTAGGTTGGTTAACTGTTAGTTAATGTTAGTTAAGATGTAATTAGTCTTAACAAACTTATAACTGACTCTCTCTCTCTCTAGATTGATGAACTATATAATTCAATCTTTGTAATTGTTTTGTGGTTAATGAAAGTGAATGATAATCTTACTTTCTTTCATCCATCGACTCGAAGCTTTGTTGTACTGTTTGATTCCTCCTGGATCACACGATGAGCTTCTACCTGTCACCATTTTGATGACATTTTTTTGTTTTATGATGTGTGTGATTACAAAGTGGAGAAAAGAGTGGAGTGTTGTTCAAAAGAAGGATTACCAATTTTTGTATTTTTGAGATGATAGTCTGAAACATTGTGTTATTTGAGATTTTGATTATTGAAGATGGGTTGATGTGGAGTTGAGGGTTTGATTAATGCATGGAATTTGATTGATCAAGATATGAAGTAATTTATCATATCTAGAATTCCTACCTAAACAAAAACAAATATTACTGAAAACAAAAGCACGAAAACAATAAGAAACTATTCGAATGCCCATTGGTTCTCCTTCCGTATCTTCGCTTCTTCTTCACTTGAACTATGTACGAAATTTGATGAGCCATTTCATGAATTTAACTTAATATGACTAAATTCATGAATTTGACTAAATTCATGAATTTGACTAAATATGCCTATTTCACAAAAACTGCACTTCCTTATTGATATACTCTTCCAACTAGCTAAAAAAATTATGCCCATTTCATGAATTTGACTTAATATGACTAAATTCTTCAAGTTTGATGATTATGATCTTGTTTAGAGCACATCTCATGTAAAATTAATAACTTACGACAGTATAAATTGATTCAAATAAAAAACATTGTAGTCTTGCTCAATGAGTTAAGTGTCAAACTCGAAAACGGAAGCCAGTTAGTTGATTGAGGACTAGTGACTAGAACTTGACGTTAATGAAAACTTTAAAGTGCAGCTATACTTCGTTCCGATCTCGATTGTAACTAGTACCAAAGAAGAGAATACAATTGGTGAAGTAAAAGTATACTAAAACAAGAATTTATTAACTAAAAACTTTACATATTTCCCATCTTAATCACTTGCTATTGTGATATTTTTAATTCTTATAGTAGAAAACAAAACTAAAAAAGAAAAATACTAAAACAAAATTAAGCAAGAATACAATAAGAAAACTATTGGAAAGCCCATGCGTTCTGCTTTCGGATCTCATCTTCTTCCTCTGGGGTGTAGTCATTCTCGATGTTGAACAACGCTCTTACATATTCCACTGATTTATCTTTTATCATGTCGGCTACCGTCTGACATGTCAAATCCATCAAATTCTTGATCGCAAGATAATTTGCAGCAAGTATAAGTTCGAACATAGTAGCATCGTCAACCTTCACAAATTCAGCATCCCACTTCTTCACTTCTTCACTTCTTCATTGACATTCTTATTATTATCTTCATCTTCAGAGTAGTGTTTCTTACAGTATTCAATCACCTTTGCTAAGATCTTGCTATTGACATTAGGCAAAGGGATGAAACCATCAGTGCAATCATCATCGATCATATGTTTAAGGGTTTCAGATTGTTGAGCAATAATGGCCTCTTCAATCTCAAAAATTTCTTCATCAGAACTTCTCAAGCTTATTACTTTCTTCGACATTCTAACAGAGAGATTATAGAACAGAGAAAACTGATATTGAAAGGAAGAACTTGTACTTAACCTTGAAGTTTTTAGTGATTGAAAACTTTTATCAGTATAACTGAAGAGAGAGGGGAAAACCCTATTTATAAGTTTTGTTGGTAATGGCGGTGGTAATAGTAGTTTCTAAACTAATGGTCTTTCCCCCAAATCCTAGTACAAGACTGCTTTCCTAAACCAAAATAGAAACTAACTCCCAACTTGAATCCTCTGGCCTCTGGGGCTCTCGCCGCCTATTCTCGTTTCCTCCTAATTCTTGTTTGGGCCCCTATAATATTACTAATTTCTTACTTGGCCTCCAAATTTTTTTTTGTTTTTCGAGAAATCGTCTACCATCTACGTTAGTTGTTACAAGGCATTAATACATCATGAAGATGTGGTGAGCACGATAACCGCCTAATTTAAACCATAATGAAAGAGGCCTAA
The DNA here is from genome assembly GCF_041429995.1 of Eschscholzia californica. Taxonomy (NCBI): domain Eukaryota; kingdom Viridiplantae; phylum Streptophyta; class Magnoliopsida; order Ranunculales; family Papaveraceae; genus Eschscholzia; species Eschscholzia californica. The sequence continues at coordinate 48,826,048 of NW_028238472.1, forward strand.
AGCCCGACGAATTATTATATTATTTACTATATATTGTCTAGATTACATGGGATGAATTTTGATGGCAAACTGCTTCCACCGAGACTCGATGCCACAACCTCATGGGCTTAAGAGGAGTGGCCAAGTTAACTCGAATTAAAACATTTGGGATCAATTGAAACTAAGAAGAAGAATTAAAGTTTTCTCCTATATTCAATGGTAATTGTGTTGGTGAGAAAGCACGACGTTTACATGTAATTCATATATTATTGTTTCTAATAGCAATTTAAAAAGCAAATACTATTTGGCTAGCATCTTATTGATTCTAATAGCAATTTTTACATTCTATTAGCATCGGTTGAATAAATTTGAATACAGTAGTTTAAAAAGCAAGAATATGTTTCTAGCATCTTATGAATTTGTTACAATAGGTTAACAAATACTTTTTAGTAATTAAAATATATTATGTGAAATTGTTTTTTGTTACATTTTCAGTATTTTACTAGCATTTTCTTGATTCTGTTACCATCTGATATGAATTTGTTACAATAGGTTGATTCTAATAAAATTCTATGCTGGTAGAATCTTATCGAGTCTAACAACATTTTTAACATTTTATTTTAACGTTTGTTTTTTCTTACTCTTCACTACTGTAGATGATGAATGAAACCATAAATCGATTATCTCTCTCTCCCACTCGATGCTTTCACCTTTTTCACTCGGTTTAATTTGGACGTCGATGATGAATGAAATCAAAACCTAGTTCATATATTAGAAAGTGACGATGCTCTCTCTCTCTTCGGTTTGCTTTTGCCCAATTCTAATAGAAATATAAAAGAAAGTATTCTGCTAAACGGTAAAGGCAACTATTTTTCTGGAAGGAAAGTTTGTTTTTGAGGAAATCATTTAATGAATCTCTAAATATTATGGTATATTTTATTTTAGGTTTTTTTTTTAACTTAGGATAGGTTAGGTAGTAAAAGAGAATGAGAGGATAGACATGTAATTTACTTTGAGTGGATTTATTTTCTATTTCAGATTATCTTTGGTCTCTAGACTCATTGATCATGCGATTTTGGACTTAAAACACATCCCCCGTAAAGTGAATAGACAGAACCTCCACTGATTCCATCTAGTGAAGTTTCCTTCACTATAACACAAGTACACCTTCCAATATCACAATAGCAAGTGATCAAGTGTTGGTAGATTATTGTTCTCTTTAGTTTTTTTTTGATTAAATTTGTTCTCTTTAGTTAAGATGGGAAATAAGTGATATCAAATGTAAGTGCTATGACGTTTGTTTTTCATCGGTTCTAAGTGCTTGATTATAATTTTTATATTAAATCTAAATGTTATAAAAATGAAAAATTGTCTGTTCTAACCTTAATGTATTTACACATTAGCATTTCATACTAATTCGTAATAAGTTCGTTAGTTTAGGTAAAAGAGAATTGCGGTTTACGAATGCTATGTCAAAAATACTAATCGTAAATAATTAAGAATTATGAAGGTGAAAGAACTTAGTTGTATCATGGAGTTTGAGTGTTCCATGATTAGTGAAGGAAGAGATGTTAAAAAAATGTAGGAGGAAAACTTAGATGAAGGATGAGTGAAGATAGAGAAGTGTCATAGCGGAAGTGATAAAAAGATTTTGTATTTATCGATTGTTTAAAATTTTCTTCTTAGTTAAAATTATATTGGTAATTACAATATTAGGAGAAGGATATAAATGTCATTTTTAGCACTTACTTTGTAAGTGCAGAAAAATAATCTCCAATTTGGAGCTTACTATTTTGCACTTACTTTGCCACCACTTAGAAGTGATTTTCACTTATTAAGTGAAAAAAAACAAACGACCTAAAATTACCGGCCCGCACTTAATAAGTGAAAATCACTTAATAAGTGCAAAAATCAAACACCCTCTAAGGGGTGTTGTACGATCGAATACCTCACAGTAAACACTATGTTTTCTCACCAACACAATTACCATTAAATACAGTAGGAAACTTAAATTCTTCTTCCTAGTTTGAATTTTTTTCTTTTAATATACTTCCTAGTTTCAATTTTTTTTTTTTGTTGAAAGTTCCTAGTTTCAATTGATTGCAAATGTTGGAGTTAAATTAGAAGGGCAATTTGGGAAGCATATTTTTTTTAAGGGCTTTGATGAGAACCTTAAAGAGAAATAGTCAAAACCCATATTTTGAAATTTTGGAGACAAGTAAGAAATTAGTAATATTACAGGGGCCCAAACGAGAATAGGTGGGAAGGGGATTCATTCAGGTTGGTAGTTAGGTTTCTATTTTTTGGTTTAGGAAAGCAGTCTTGGAAAGACCATTAATTTTAGAAACTACTATTACTACCTCCATTACCAAACTTATAAATAGGGTTTCCCCCCTCTGTTTCTCTTCGTGAAAAAACAAACAGAGGGTTTCTGCTTGGGGATATCTATATATCATCTTTTGAGAATTTCGTTGTTGTTCTGAGCTATGGGAAAAAGAAAGTCTAGAGCGAAGCCAGTTACAAAGAAACGAATGGAAAAGCTTGATACAGTTTTCACTTGTCCCTTCTGTAACCATGGAAGTAGTGTTGAATGTCTAATTGATATGAAGAATTTGATTGGGGAAGCTGTATGCTGGATTTGCCAAGAGAGCTTCAGCACAACCATCAACGCCTTGACTGAGCCCATAGATGTTTATAGTGAATGGATTGATGAATGTGAAAGGGTCAATGCCTTTGATTGATGAATGTGAAAGGGTTAGGAAGTTATCTTGATATTAAGAATTTGATGGATTTGACATGTCAAACGGTAGTCGACATGATAAAAGATAAATCAGTGGAAGAAGTACGAGCGTTTGTTCAACATCGAGAATGTCTACACTCTGGAGGAAGAAGCTGAGGTCCGAAAACATATATAACCATTGGGCTTTGAAATGGTTTTCTTATTGTTTTCTTGCTTTTGTTTTAGTGTTTCTTTTTTAGTTTTGTTTTCTATAAGGCTTAAAAATATCACATTTTAGTGCGTTGATATATTATTGTTCTCTTTAGTTAAGATGGGAAATAAGTAAGGTTTTGATTTAATCAATTCTTGTTCTATTAGTACTTTTTATAAGGATGTTTTCCGCTTTGACACCCTAGATTTGGAATTCAACAACCGCCCACAATCCTAAACCCTAAACTCTAAACACTAAGAAACGCAACCCTAACTAAGGGGTGTTGTACGATCAAAGACCTCACAATTCTTTTAGACCATACTGTTAGAATTTTGACTCTAAAATATAATCTAATTCACAAATTTAGGCCTAAGTTTGTGTTGAAAATTGAATCCTTGAGATTAGTTGCATAATAAGCCTTTAGAATTATGAGCTAATGTAACCTCTAACGGTCAGTTCGGTTGTCTATGATGAGCAATGGCTAGTTTTTGTTTCAATCTCGTTGTCTTTGACCCTCCTGATAACAGATTTAGAGATTCACATTTCATATAGTAGACCAAAGAGTAGTTCAAATTTTTGTCTTAAACTTAAATGTCTCGAGGACTCTAATAATCTCATATAAAAATAAATACACACCTAATAAATGATGATTCTTGAAGTTTATAAGTTGAAAAAATGATGATTTTTGAAAGAAAAAAAAAATCTTAAATACCTTTTTTTACGAAATCGTGTTTTCGGAATTTATTACTTTTTCTTTCCAAAAGCGAGTTTCTGAAGAAAAAAATTTCGGGAAAAACGAGTTCTTCAAAAAACTTATTTTCAAAAACTACATGTATTGAAAGAATAAAGTGGTTTTGAAAAGAATACATTTCTGAGAAAAATGGGTTTTCGAAAAAATTTATTCGGGGAAAAACGAGTTTTTTTAAAAGGGTTAGGAAAATCGATTTTTGGAAAAAAAAATTGTTAGAAAACCGGTTTTGAAAGAAAAAACGGATTTTTGAAGAAAACGGGTTTTGTGGAAAAAACATATAGTTAGTCAAAATAATTATTTTGTGAAGAAAAAGTGTTTTTTCTTTAAGATTTTATAGACAATGTCCAAAAATTTTACAGGCATTCTGTAGTTTGATTAAAGACAATGTGTGTTTAATAGGATAATGTTTCACTCTCTCTTTCCTCTCATTTTCTCTCTCCTCCTCTCTCTATCTGGGTGGGTGGGAAAGGGGGAACCCTTCGCCTGCCGGCGGTCTAGGAGTGGTAATCGGGAGGGTGTGGACGCCCACGAGTAGACTTGCATCGGGCTCGGACGGGCCGGGTAGATTAAGTTCTTGGCTATTAGGGTAGCCGGGCGGATCGGTTGGGTACTTCTCTAAATAATTCTGCCCAAGCCGGCCCATACCCATTAATTTGATCGGGCTTTACGGGTCCGGGTAAATCGGGAAGCGGGTTACTCTATGGCTAAGTATTTGTACCCAATTTTTAGTGGATAGGCAATCCCAACCAAGCCAACTTTAAGTGCAAACTATAGCCTCCTATATTTTAAATCGGCAATGTGGGACTAATCGAAGTTAAAATTTTCAATGGAGTTATTGTAATAAAACCAGCTACCCCATTATTTAAAATCATAAGGCCATGTGTGGCACGCGGGAATCGCGTGGGAATGGAATGTGATTCCTGGGAATCACATTCCCGACTACTGTTTGGCTCGCGAGAATACAGGGAGAATCCTATTCATGGAGGAATGTGATTCCCTCCAAATGGGATAATAACAAACTCAGGGAGGGGGTGGGTTTGTGATTCCTATTCCCGGAAATGGATTTGATTTAATATTTCTGGACAAAATAATCCTTGATAAAATATTAGAATGACTAATATTAAAATCGTCATTCTCATATAATATTTTTACTATAAAAATTAAAAACTTAGGGTTTCAACCACCATCATAGCAACACACGCACTCTCTCTCTCCCACCCTCTCGCTCGAATATAACTCTCTCCCCCTCTCTCCATATCTCTGCTTTTTTTTTTTCTTCTCTCTTGCTCTTTGTTCATTAAAAATCGATTTCATAACGTTTAAAAAATTAGTCGAGACCTTATTTATTTTAAATAAATCTTTAAATACAACTTAAATTAGTGTATTACGTTACTATTTCATATCTATAAATTTGAATAGACAATACTAATTAAAATATATATAACAAAGTTGACCTATGATTTATGTAGTTTAAGTAAAGGATATAACAGGACTTTCGTAAAAAATTACATTCCTATTCCTACACAAACCAAACAACAAGTTAGGAATCCATCGCGAATGGAATCCCTATTCCTAGTCGAACCAAACATTAAACCAAAATAATCTGATGAAAAGTGAGACATGATTTTATGATGACGGTTTTGTGGTGGTGGCGGTTTTATGGTGGTGCTGGTTTTATGGTGATGGTGGTTTTATGGTGGGGTGGTTTTGTGGTGATGAAAAGTGAGACATGATTTTTCTAAATGACAGGGGCATAAACGTCATTTTTTTATATTTCAGCAGTTGGGCTTTGGTTTTAGACTTGTTTTGAAGTCTGAAATAAATGAGTTTTTTTTCAGTCCATTCAGGCAAGCACCCAATTCAACCAAGTTTTCAGATTTCCTTAAATTAAAAATCAAACATCTGAAATCTGAATTGGATCTCAATTCAGATTTCAGATCTGCTAAGTTAAAAAAACAAATAGCACCTTAGTATTGCACTTTAATGATTTTTAACTTCGTGTGCTTTAAGTTGTAATCGATCAAAAATGAATCATGTTGACTTTGTATTGTACTTATTCTTATCCTCTTCACCCTCTCTCCTTGTATGGTGATGGATCTTTTACATCACAAAGTTAGAATTTTGTTAGGTTTTCGAACTGTTATCTCGCTTCCAATTTTGAAGGGTTTAGATAATAAACAGAAATTTATTCTTCTTAATGCAAAACTTGTGTAACGGTGAGTTTGAAGAGTAGCTTCAAATTGTGAGTGGACTGAAATAGGTATGCGAATTTTATTAGGTTTCTAAGTCGAACCCTTTTTTTTTGGCCGCGACTTTGGGGAATAAAGAAAATTCTCCGGGGAATAAATTCTCGAGGGAATCCAAATTTTTTTGAGAATTCTCCGGGGAATAAATTTTTATGGGGAATACAAAATACATTATTTTGAAAGTTCTCCTCCATCTCATCACCTCTCTCTGCCACTTCATCTTCTCGACACCTCATCATCTTCTCCGACGAAAGTCGCCGGCCGGACAATTTTCCGGCCGGCGATCTTCAAACATATATTTTTTTAAAAAAAAAATTTCCCTCTCCTCTCTCTCTCTCTAAATTTTTTCTTTTCTTTTCTCTCTCTCTCTAGAACAGATCTAGAGAGAGAGAAGGTCTGTTCGTGCCAGATATGTTCTCACAAAGGTCTTTAAACAACTATTCTGAACTGATGTCTTGAAAAGATTCATCATGATTTAGCATAAGAAGTTTCCTTAAGAAATAGGAACCAGAGTCCTTGCGGCACCATGAGCAGAAGTTTATGGCTGAGAATTCCTAGAGCGAGATAGTTCCAGGAATTCTCGAACAAAACCTTCAATTTCAACAAACTTCTGCTTCTCTTCCTCCTTCGATTCGTGCTGGAAATGGTGATGATAATTTTGATCACTTGAGCTTCTTGCAGCGGGATAGGAGGGATTGGGAAGTGCTAGATGCTTGCTTGAATGCTGATGATATGAAGCTTGTTGGTAGTGCATATAAGTTACTTCAGGAACGAGGGTTCTTGCCCAATTTTGGGAAATGCAGGAACATTGGTAAGTCCTCAAAATTTTCATCTCATGTGTTAAATTCCTTTAGGGTTGGCCTTTTTATGGGAATGTGTTGAAATTGAAAATGAAGATCAATAGGGATGGAGAAATTGACCTATTTATATTCAACTTGTTCTTCTATACGTATTTATTTTAAAGTTCAATCAAAGAATTCATCTTGCTCTAAACAGTGGCTTCCTCATAATAAACAGATTTGTTTTTTTTTTTTTTTTGAAGGTCGCCGGCCGGAAAATTGGCCGGCCGACGACTTTCGCCGGAGAAGATGATGAGGTGTCGAGAAGATGAAGTGGCAGAGAGAGGTGATGAGATGGAGGAGTCTTTTTTTATAGCATCTTCTAAAATTGGAAGCCCCTTAGCAATAAAAATAAACATAAAAAGTCAATCTTATTTGACTAGTTTTAAGAAAAGTCTTTATTCCCCGGAGAATTTTCTTTATTCCCCAAAGCCGCGACCTTTTTTTTTTTTATTGTTGAGAGAGTCGAACCTTCAGTTTGGTCTTTGAATTGGCCCAAAAAAATCGGTTACCAATGGATGTACATCCACCCCTGATTGGAAATTTCCACCCCAATTCCATCCCAAAAAATCCACCCCATAAAACCCTTCAAAACCTAAGTCAGCAACTCTTCTTCTCTATACCTTTGTCAAGTCTCTGCCCCCCCCCCCCCTTCTCTCATTTCTCACCCTCTCTCGTAAGTCTCTCTCTTTCTACTGTCTGTGTCTCTGTGACTTGGATGATTTAGTTCATAATATTTCAGTGCGATTTTCTCACTTTTCTTTCCTCACTCGATTTCAAGCTCAAATCTCGTTCCTGAGGAATAGAAGAATGTTTGGTGTTGCTGCAACCACTGCAAACACTTCTCATCCTATTTACACTAACAGATTCTGTGCTCTTCAGCTCTTCAATTCTTGTAAACCTAACTCTTACTCATCTCCAAAGGTAAAATTCAACTTCATATAGTATTTGTTTTTCTCATTTTATATGGTTTTGGGTAGTTTTCCCATTTAATTTTTTTGGGTTCAATCTATTGCCAGGTTCCTTTGTTGTTTTATAGAAATAACTTTAGTCCAGTTAGAGCAATGGCAGCTGAGGCTGACATATTATCAACACCAAAGGCGACTTCTCAACGGTTGATAGATGGTACTTTACCTTTCTTCAGATAATAACTTTTTTGTTTAACTTTCTGGAAAGAAATAAGATGATGACAAACCTTCATAATTTTGTAGGCAACAAACAAGCATTGATCTCACTGTCTGACAAGCGGAACCTCGCTCTACTTGGCAATGGACTTCAGGATTTAGGGTGAGTGCAGAATGCTAAATACTTCTCCGTATAAAATGCCCTAGTCTTTGCTCCTTAAAACTCTTTCTTGCCGTAAGTAAGACACATGTTAGGCTAAAGAACGCCATACGTGAGGGGGCGTGTGAGAATAGTCCCACATGGGAGAATGGGTAACTAGCAACCAAGAATATAAAGTATAGGTCCTCTCCACTCATTGCCAATTGGTTTTGAGTTGGATGGCCACAAACTTATCAGTTCTAAATAATTAACCTGTTGGTAGTTAATTGAGATGGGTTCGCTAAGGTGGTGATTTGTATTAAAGTTTCTTGGTATATCAAGGTAATATTTTGTTATGTGGTAATGTTTAGATATACTATCGTTTCAACTGGAGGAACATCGTCTGCTTTGGAAGAAGCTGGAGTTTCAGTAACTAAAGTTGAGCAACTTACTTCCTTTCCTGAAATGGTAAGAACTTGATATGAACAATAGTTTTTTTTTTTTCTTTTTATGCAGTTATTCTTAAAACTCCAAATTTTCTTGTTTCTTGACATATTAACTATTTCCGACTAATATTTTACCCAGAGCTCTGAAGAATTTCTCTGTAGTAACTGTTATCCTTTATGAATATTATTAACTTTACAGCTTGATGGTCGTGTAAAGACTTTACATCCTAATGTACACGCCGGTATTCTTGCTAGAAGAGACCAGAGGCATCACATGGAAGCTCTAGCTAAACATGGAATAGGTGAGTTACTATTTTAGTTATTGTAGATTTTAATAATTTATTTTACTCAGAGATGTAGTTGTGTTTGTCCTAGACAAAAATCTGTTCATCTGATTGTTGTTTTAACACTGTTTCCAACAGAGACATTTGATATAGTGGTGGTGAACTTGTATCCTTTCTATGACAAAGTTTCTTCAAGCAGTGAAATTACATTTGAGGATGGAATCGAGAACATTGATATTGGTGGGCCGACCATGATTAGAGCTGCAGCAAAGGTTCGATAAGTTTTCATCTTGTGTATTGTATGAGAACAGTAACTTTCAATATACCGGTCGTTATCGTTTTTTGAATAGTAGATATGGTTCAATCTTTTCAGACCTTTGGGAACCAAGCTGATAGATGACACCCAATTTGCCGGTCCTTCGTTTTTTGAATAGGAGGTAACCTCAAAGGCAGGGTTTGTTCTCCTATAGAATAAGGTCCCAATCAGACCATTAATCACTCAACTTGATCATAGAGAGAATTGTGGGTTAGAGAGATTATATTTTTCATTAAATAAAAGCGGAGTTCTCCCGATTCACTCGGGAGCAACTCAGACGGGCTGGCGTTCGTTCCTACCCTGGTTTTGGTACAGGTTCAGACTGAAACTACAATTGTCATGTGATATCTGTTGCACGTAGTCCTAAAGCTAGATTAATTTAAACTCAATATTACCCAGTTTAACAATCACCTAAAAATGGATCATTTCCTGGTTCACAAGTGACTGAGGATAGGTTATATTATGTGATTATCAAGCTGGTTGTGAGGCGCAGCCCTCCCGAGGACTCTTTAATAATTGAATTTCCCGATTTGACAATTTTTTGCTGGTATTTTGTGAGATCTTGCATTTCGATGCTTATCATATGCATTTTTTTTTAATACTGAGCATCTCTATTAATTTTCGGAATAGAAACTTTGTAATTGAAATTATCCTAAATTTTAAACAGAACCACAAGGATGTATTGGTTGTCGTTGACTCCGAGGACTATCCTGCGCTCCTGGAATATCTAAAAGGAAACCAGGATGACCAGCAATTCCGAAGGAAACTTGCTTGGAAGGCATTTCAGCATTGTTCTTCTTATGATTCAGCTGTTTCAGAGTGGTTATTCAAGCAGACAGGAGGTAGTAAATTTCTCTTTCTACTCCAAATCAAGCATGTTCTGTACATTTAAGAGTATGTTAATTAGATCCTGTTTCTGTCTGTAGAAAAATTTCCTCCTAGCTTCACAGTGCCTCTTTCACTCAAAAGTAATCTTCGTTATGGTGAAAATCCTCACCAAAAAGCTGCATTTTACGTCGACAAGAGTCTTTCTGAGGTTAAAGGTGGAGGTATTGCAACTGCTATTCAGCATCATGGAAAGGTGCACAGCTAGACTTATTTACTTTATCTGTCATGAGAAGTTCAAATTATTTTGTCCTGTGCTATAGGTATTGCCCTGTACAATATTTTAATAGTTATACACTCTTCTTACATACCAAACAAAAAGTGCATTTGAACTTTGAAGTTGGAGTGAATAGTTTGTACTTCTGTTCGACTAGATTTTTAGATTCAGTAAACATTTCTAGTTTATTTTGAATTTTGAATCGACAAAGGGTATGCTCCAGCTCTATTAAGAAATTTGGCATCTCTCATATATATTTGAGTTCTGGTTGGAAATCGTTTAACATTTCTAGTTTATCCAACAGATAACTAGTATTTCATATAATCTGCAATAACTATGAGTTTAGGCTGTTGACGAAGACATTGGATTGTTGTTGTGTTAAGGATACACTTAAATAGTTCCTCTTCTGAAGAAATCAGCTCCAAAGTAATATTTTGTGTATAAGTGGCCTGACGAGTTTAGATGCTTCTCTGTGTATCAAGAAAATATTATCCTATATTCTTCTGATAGTTATGGGACATTCTTGTATACCCATCTCAGAAACGTTCTAGTGGTTTGATCTTTGTAGTCTTTTGGTTTTGCCTCTCGACAGTGGGGGTCTTTCCAAAGTGCATATTGTTTTCTCGTATGAGTGTTTTTTACTTATTTGAAGCTCATTGTGCTTGAAATCCCATCGTATAGCCCTTTTGTTATTTTGCTAGGAAATGTCTTATAACAACTATCTAGATGCGGATGCAGCTTGGAACTGCGTATCCGAATTTCCAACCCCAACTTGTGTTGTTGTAAAGCATACCAATCCTTGTGGTGTGGCATCAAGAGACGACATCCTTGAAGCATATAGGCTAGCCGTGAGAGCAGATCCAGTCAGTGCATTTGGTGGGATAGTTGCTTTCAACACAGAAGTCGACGAGGCAAGTAATTGAAGGAAAAACGAAAGAATGTGATCTTCATGTACTTCATTTTCATGTACTCCATGTTTATCCATTATGAATGTGCAGGATCTTGCAAAGGAAATCCGAGAATTTAGGAGTCCAACAGATGGCGAAACAAGAATGTTTTATGAGATTGTGGTTGCTCCAAAGTATTCAAAGAAGGGTCTTGAGATTCTTCGTGGAAAGTCTAAGACTTTAAGGATTCTTGAAGCAAGCAAGAATGAGAAGGGAAAACTCTCCCTCAGACAAGTTGGTGGGGGTTGGCTAGCTCAGGACTCCGACGATTTAACCCCACAAGAAATTGACTTTAAAGCAGTATCTAAAAGAACTCCAACAGAAAGTGAACTCTCCGATGCCAAGTTTGCATGGCTCTGTGTTAAGCATGTTAAGAGCAATGCTATCGTTATTGCTAAGGTCAGTTCTTTTCCTATATCTTGGTTAAACCTCAGCCCTTGAATATATACCTGATGAAAACATGTTTTCTCAGCTTACTTTTGGTTGGTCCTTAACATTTTCTTTGTTTTGGTAGAACAATTGCATGTTAGGTATGGGCAGTGGGCAACCAAACCGTTTAGAGAGTTTGAGAATAGCTTTCAGGAAAGCTGGAGAGGAGGCTAAAGGAGCAGCTCTTGCCAGTGATGCTTTCTTCCCCTTCGGTAATGGTTCTACTTCTATAACTATTCCACATAAACTAATGATTTTTATCTCAAGTAAAATTTGAGTCCTAGATTTCTACTCTACTTAATGTCGTTTTCGATCATGTGAGCATCATTATTGGTACTTCCGCAAATTGCTAAGACCTGCTTTAGGTGAAAATTTTGAATCCTAGATTTCTACTCTACTTGCAGACTTTATTTGACATAATCTGCTGGTTGGAAATGAAAATGCTTGGTTAGATTTTTTGGTTCTAGTCTTGACTCTATAACATTTTATAGAGTCAAGTCTATTTTCATCTTGAAGCTCTGATATATCGATTACTATTTTTTTAAATTAGTCTTGACTCTTGTGATTTGTCGTTTACCATTTATGTCAGCTTGGAAAGATGCAGTGGAGGAAGCATGTGAGAACGGGATAGGAGTGATCGCCGAACCAGGAGGTAGTATTAGAGATGGAGATGCGATAGACTGTTGCGACAAATATGGTGTTTCTCTTGTCTTCACCAATGTGAGGCACTTCAGGCATTAATCACCTCGCTTCATATCTATCTATACCCTCACCTGAAGAAAGGGAAGAAGAACCCAAGTATATATCTACTTGGTAAGTTATTTGGTTTTCTTCTTTATGGATCAAACAAAATGTTGTTTAGAGACCTTTCCCCCAATCCATGTAGGAAAGCAATCGGTTAATTATCTTCTCAAATAACTTCAAAATGGGAAAGGGTATAATGGCAATAATTTTGGCAACTATAAGTTATGTACTTTTTTGTTTGTTCCCTTCATTTCTATCTGTAATAACCTGTAATCATGTCGGAGGAAAAAAAAATTCTAATGGGAAATCAGATGTTATGTTTGGCGAGGTACAAAGAAATGGAGTTTTCTCATCTTCTCCACTTCAAATCACAATTTTGGGGTTCGGGTTTGTTCTACAATTGTTCTACAAATTAGGGATGAGTGTATTATGGTTCCGAATTTTCACATATTGCTTCACCCGCAAATTGAGATTTTAAGGTTAGGATTTGCCCCCATCTGCGATTTGGAGGTTCTAGACCTCATCAGCTCCTTCATTTATCTTTTTTGTTGAGAGAGATGAGAGAACGATCACTATAGAGAGTGAGTAATTGATAGTTGAACTTCACATTCATCCCCCCATTACAAGTTCGTAAGGAATTGGAACACCAAGATAGACATTAACACAATAATCATGCACAACTCTTGTGAGAATAGCCCCACACAGGCACACAATGTCTAGTCCGTTGTACTTGGGACTAATTGGTTTTGAGTTTGATGCTCCAATATCTTCACGAGTTCATTGGGGCGATCTTTTATTAAAGAGTTATGAAAACAAAAATTTAATGATTGTTGGTAAATTGTGGACTAGAATCAATACAAATTTGTTTTCAGAAAGCGTGGTGGAGCTGTACTTAAAAGTCAACGACCGACAACGATCTTAGAACTAAATCTACTTAAATTCTGTTAATGGACTAAAGTGAACTATGACATAAACTTTGAGTTTTGAGTCCAACCTCTTATGGAGTAAATTAAGTAAAATGTTGTAGGTTGTTTAATTGTTTTCTTTTAAGAGTAAAACTTAATTAACATCTTGATTATTGAAGGTGTGTTTATATTAGTTGGGAGTTTGATTAATGCATGGAATTTGAATAATGAAGATAGAAAGTAATTCTCAATTGTATTTTGTATAAAAACAGAGAAGACATCTAATAAAGTAGAAGTTTATTTCCATGGAATTTATCAAATCAAACTGGCTTCAATATTTCCAATGGTGACATAGGAAAAAGACTATCTACGGACAGTACCGAAAACAAAAACCAAAACCAAAAACAAAAACGAAATATACTAAAAAAAAGAAAGGAACGAAACTATGTGAAAACTATTCGAAAGCCCATGCGTTCTCCTTTCGGATCTCATCTTCTTCCTCTGGGGTGTAGTCATTCTCGATGTTGAAAAACGCTCTTACATCTTCCACTGATTTATCTTTTATCATGTCGGCTACCGTCTGACATGTCAAATCCATCAAATTCTTAATAGCAAGATAATTTGCAGCAAATATAAGTTCCATCAAAGTAGCATCGTCAACCTTCACAAATTCAGCATCCCAATTCTTCACATCTTCATTGACATTCTTATTATTATCATCTTCAGAGTAGTGTTTCTTACAGTATTCAATCACCTTTGCTAAGATCTTGCTATTGACATTAGGCAGAGGGATGAAACCATCTGTACAATCATCGTCGATCATATGTTTAAGGGTTTCAGATTGTTGAGCAATAATGGCCTCTTCAATCTCAAAAATTTCTTCATCAGAACTTCTCAAACTTATTAACTTCTTCGACATTATAACAGAGAGATTATATAGAACAAAGAAAAACTGATATTTAAAGGAAGAAGTTGAACTTAGCCTTGAAGTGTTTAGTGATTGAAAACTTATCAGTATAACTGAAGAGGGAGAGGGGGAAACCCTATTTATAAGTTTTGTTGGTAATGGCGGTGGTAATAGTAGTTGCTAAATTTAGGCTCTTTCCAAATCCTAGTACAAGACTGTTTTCCGAACCTAACTACCAACGTCAACCCTCCATCCAGACTCCACCGACCTATTCACTATTCCCCAGAGATAATCTTTCCTCTTAATTACTATTTGGATCCTTAGTATCTTACTAGTTTCGTATTTGGCCTCTTATTTTTCAATATGATAGACTTTGACCAGTATTTGGCGTCTTATTTTTCGATATGATAGACTTTGACCTTCTCTTAGAGTAATTCCAACCCTAACCTGTCTTTGGCAGAAAAAACCACTTTTTTATCCAAAATTTTCAACTTCAGTTCAGCCTCAAAAATTCAACTCCAATCCCAGCCTCTCTGTAGGCCTAAAATTTGTGCAGGTGGGAAACGCGTGTATGAACTTTTGTGGGTGTGCCGATGTGCGAAAAACATGTTTGATTTTATTTATGTAAAAAAACACATGTTTGAACTATTTTCGAAATAATATTTTTTTTTCAAGGTTGAAAAATTATTCGGAGACCAACACGTTGGTGGGATGTATTTTAATTATTAATGTGTGAGTTTTTGTTAAAGAGAAAAAAAAACTAATTAAAGTTTTAAAAAATAGAATTAATTACATTAAAAAAATAAAAAGAATCGGAGAAAATCCTAGTCGTTGGATCATATCCAACGGCTAGGATGAAGCCCAACATGACCCTTTGCTCCCAACGGTCATGTTGGGAAGCCTTCAATCGACCTTAATGTTAGAGTCGACTGGGGTTGGATTGTCCAGTTGAGGTCAAATTAACTTGGTTCAGCTTGGTATTGAGCTTAACTGCTTAAGGTCACAGTAGTGGGGCTTCAAAAAATAGTTTTGTTATATAAAATGTTGCATCTATAAAAACATTTGAGTTCATAATCACAAAGTAATCGACGAAAAAACAAAATATTAAACATACCATATATGTGTAATGAACGATTAATGTCTCTCGAACTATCTATAATGTTTCACACTACTCATAACTTCCAAGTTAAGTAGCGTAATTAAAGTAAGATTAAAAGGAAAATATAATTTAAAAAAAAGTCTAGTTTGGTGTCAAACTTGGGTTGTTTGTAAATATTAACTTGCTTTCTGCCATCTCATCTAAGGTAAGTTACTTGTTCATTCTTGTAAATATGTGTATAAAGAGCAAAAAACCAGTCCCCCCTTACTTTCTTTACGTAATTCTCTCGTGGGGGCCTGAAGCAAGAGGCTTTTCCCTCTTGACCCTCAAGGGCGTTCTTGATTACCTTCCCCTGCCACATTTCGTGGCGCATAATTTCTTTTTCGTCATATGTAAGCCCAATTTTGGGGTTGGGGTTCCCAAAATTCAAAATTTGAGAGTCCCAGCCTGGGAGCTCCAATCAGGGAGCCTCTCCCAACTCTTAAAATAGTCGTTGGGGTTCTCAACGACTAGTTTGGGGACCATGCAACGGGCAAATCGGAGTGGATCTCCTATTTAAAGGGGATGCACACCATTTCCTTCTTCATCCTACTATATCTTCTCTTTCATTTGTTCTCTCTCTTTCATACTTATCCATTTTTTCCTATTCAATGGCTAATCTTAGCACTAATTAATGATAGCTTTTTTATATGTTAAATATGAGTCCTCGAGTTGATTTAGCGAATGATGAGTTCAAAGAAATTTTTGTTTTTTTTGAAACGTCGAACTCACTACTCCTATACAACTTGCTCTTCATGAGGATTTGGTGCAAGAATATTTTAATGAGAACTTGGCAACAAATTAACATTAACTGTCCTATAAATAAACATATTTTTTGTAAGCTTTATTAGTTGTTATAATTATTTAATAATTTTAATGATATTATTAATTGCTATATTTTGAGCTAATACCTTAAAATTAAACATTAGATTGGTATTAGGAGCCCGACATTGTAATTGAAAATTTTAGAGCCAACGATTCTTGGTTGGATTGGTAAGATGTTTAGTCTTTGATGTGTGTATGTAACAGATATGGTGAGTGCATTTAAAATGTCCCTTATTTGATCTACTTGTACAAACCCAACCAACTAGAAAATTTTAAATTTGTAGGCACCCATTATATTTGATCTACTTGTACTTTTCTTTGTGTTGGAAGGATCTACTTGTATTTGAGATGAGAAGAATAAATTTTATGAGTGCCCTTGTAATTATTGACTGTGTTTGAAATTCCCACTGACATTGTAGTTCAATCTTTATGGAAGTCCTTTATTGTTTTATACACAATGAATCTTGAGCATAAGGATACCTCAAACTTATGTCATGTAATTTGTGAAGTGTATATATATTTATCAAAAAGAATTGTTGCAATTGACGGTTTCCATTCGTCGGTAAAAAGACACTTTCTGTAATATGAAACGGTTTCAGAATAGAAAATTATGATAAAATTATAATTTTATAAACATGTATAAAGAGAGGAGATACATGTTTTTTTTTAAACAAAATTCTAATTGGCAAGTCTAATTGGCCTTGGCTCGAATTAGTGCATTATAAATTACAATTTTATTTATGGAATCAAATTGAGTTTTTTTTAATAGGTAAATCACTTAAAGAGGCCCATTTCCAATTACTATAAATATTCAATAAAATGTGAAGTAGGAAAAAATCAAATAAGTATGGTGTATTGGGAAAATGTTGCTGCACATTTTTGTCTTGAGTTAGGAGATTGAAATGAAGCTAAATAGCTAGAGAGATAAAAATGAGATTTAATCTGTTTAGCCTAAAAACGAGAGGCCTAAAATTGTTTCACTTCCATTCTCTAGTATAAGGAACGGGTAGAGGAATTTCCTTACCTTATCCCCCTATCTCTATTCATCCATTCACTCTCTCTCTCTCTCTAAAATCTCTCTCTCACTCTCTCTCTCTCTAAAATCTCTCTCTCACTCTTTCTCTCTCTAAAATCTCCTCTTTCTTACCTCTCTTTCTCTATTACACACAACCCACATTCTCTTTCTCTCTCTCTACCTTCCTAACCCCACTCCCAAGACTCAATTTCCTCTTCTTCTTCTCTCTCCCCCAATCTAGCTCAGTCTCTCTAGAAGTACTCCAACAAGGTCATCTTAAATATGTATATCAATAATCTCCATTAATTCTGATTCTCAGAGGTACAAATAGTTAGTTCTAACTTGGTTAATTTTATTCCCAATTATTCTTTTTTTGAATTGTGTTTAGCCTCTGACGTGGAAGACTAAACCTCTTACCACTCCAATTAAGGGTCGTTGGCTTACTCCTAATTTCTTGATTGAATATTCCTTTTTAGCAAATTATCTCTATTCTGATTCCTAATTCGAATTCCTTTCTTGTTTGCAGATATCCAATAATCAAGTTTAATTAAGAGCACATTTCGTTACAAAAAAAAAAAAAAAAAAATTATAATTTTAGTTTCAATTTGATAGTCTTTTTTTTGGGGGGTTAATGCGAAATGGCTCCAAAGAATGGAAAATCAAAACCTCATAAATCAAAAGGAGAGAAGAAGAAAAAGGAAGAGAAAGGTTTAATAAGAATCTCTAGAAACTTTCTCTCTTTATAAATTTTCTCTCTCTCTAACATTCATTCTCTTTGTGTCTTGCAAATTAACACCCAAATTTTGATATTGTGAAACAGTTTTGCCCAGTGTGCTTGATATTACAGTTGAGACTCCGGATTACTCTCAGCTCACGCTTAAGGTACCATTCTTGTTAACTTACGCCTTTGGTGCTTATTACGCCCCCCAACCCACACTTTCTCTTTGCATTTTCTATTTCATCCTCTTGTTGCCTCACAAATATTTTCATCAACCAGCCCCCGAAAAATATTAAAGTTTTACATGTATTTGCCTAAACAATAAACTAAAATAAAAATTGAGTTAAATCTAGTCTTACATGTTGAATTCTGGTCGAAGTTTTATACAATATATTTTTTCTGAAGGACTAATTCTACTTAAAAGTTAAGAACGTACTCTATGAAGGTTAGCGAATCCACTATTTTTCCTATCATTTCTGACCAATTTCATTCTTTCTATTTATAGAAAATTTTCTTATTATGTGATGATTATAATCACTAAACAACAATTTTAGTGGGACATAGAGAAATCTCTAGTAGGAGAGTAGTACTACTTATTTGGACTTTACTACATAATGAGTAAGAAAATTTACACGGCCTTTTAATGTAAGTTGCTTAAACTCTTTTAATGTGGTCATATATATCTATGACATCCTATCCTATTATTAAAAAAGAAGCTCAAAAAATGCCAAGTATTTCCTTTTTATTATAACAAGGAAGCAATTTATATTTTCACTAAATTAAGATATAATGATTATATATTATTAAAATACACTTGTAATAAACATATACAAGTGTGTTTTGGGTGAGAAATGGAGAGTTTTAATAATTGCTAGGGGTTGCAGGGAATTTCAACCGATAAGATATTGGACGTACGAAAACTTCTAGGAGTTCATGTGGATACATGTCACATTACCAACTATTCATTATCTCACGAGGTACTACTCTCCCAACATTTTTTTTTTCTATATTTTACTCGTCGTATTGATATCACAAGTATCTTAACAAGAGTCAAGAGTGGTTGTTAGGTGGTTCGACTATGTTTTTTTTATTTATTAATTTTAACTCCTTCATCCTACCTCGTCTTTTCTCATCATACAACAATCATGCGACAAAAACAAAAAATTTTCAAACAATAAAGTAAAATGAGAAGTAACTCTTGAACCCATTATAACTACTCAACTTTTGAGAGACACTGCTCTAAAATGGGTGTGTAAAGTCTCTTTACTTGTACGGAGGGAGGATTATTTTTCTATGGTCGTGATTACTTTTCACTTCTGCATTTTATTTGTAAATTTTTTTCAATTTTTATGGAAAGTTCTCAACTATATAACTACATGGATGAAAAAGTAATAATGTACAACTATTTATTAGTGACCGAAATTGAGCACTTAAATACACCTTTTGAGTACTTGTACTCAAAGTTCGGTTGAATCCTAAAAAAGAACGAAAAATTCTTTGTTGGTGGACCACCAAATCAAGGGAAAGAAGTAGGTTGGGAACAATCAATATCAACAAATTCAATTTCTCCGTTTAAAAAAAAAGAAAATCAAATTCAATTTTTCTAGGAAATTATAGTGCTAAATTTCAGTATCATAGGTGGTCCAAAGTGGACAAGGAAATATAGGTGGGACTCGGGCCTAACCAAGTTTCCTATGGGTAGAAATTAGTATGTAGCTTGGTTGCATCCGAGTCCAGCCCTTTTACTTAGCAGGCTAGGCACATAATACCCTTTCCATGTTTCCGACTACGTGTGGCTAACTGGCTATGGCCTGTGACGAACCTGAACAAAACGAACTAGGTTGTAAGCTACAAGCTAAAATCGCACCCTTACAATATACACCAAAATGCAAACACAAATAAGCAATCAACTTTTCTTTATAAAGACAATATTTCCCTAACGAAATATCTCTTTATTGGTTTGTAGAGCAATGATATATTATTTTAGTTTTATGATGTTTAAAGATTGTTGGAAATATGGGGTAGATGAATGGAACTGTTGGGTAGAAAAGAACTTATTCACTGTGTCGTGGTATGGAGGCCACTGTCTTGAAAGTGATTTCGGAGTAACCAGGGTGCTAATTACTTGATTCCGATCACTCCCCAAGGATTGACCACAACTTACTTCCTCTGTCTGCACTAACAGAGACAGTAATGGAGATAACAGAACTCGAAAACTTGAACAATCAGAAAGAAGAAGATAGCCGATAATGAGTTGTGTTTTCTCTCTTGATTTCGGCCGGTATATATAGCCTCTGAGAAAACCCTAACCGCCTAGGAAACGTGGTAGAGAAGTTAAGGAAGTGGGAGATAAACTCGGAAACTGATTAACCCTACGAAATCAGTTAGCGATATACTCAAATACTGATTAGGTTAATCCCACCGACTTAGTCAAAATCCGAGTTTGAGTAAAACTACTCTTCGTGGCAAAAGAGTCTTTTCACTATAAGCTCCTAAGCTCCCGAGCACGCGGGCTCACGGCCCACAGCCCAAAGGCCCATAAGCCCATAAGCCCAAATAGCCCAAATAGCCCAAAGAGTCCAAATTGGTTAAAAGCCCAAATGCCTCACATGTGTGCGCGCGCGTGTGGGAGCCTTCTCTACACCACCATGTGCTTTACAATGAGTTGTCAAACAACTTATTATAAGACACCTTTAGTTTCACTAGTTGAGAGATGTGGGACATTAATTGTCTAGAGAAAGAAAGCTTTGAATGCCATCTTCCTTCTAGAGGTGGAGCCCACCCATGTGCTAACTAGAAGACAAATAGTCTTGACTAGTAGTGAGTGGATGAGGCTCACTCTCAATTAATTATTAGATGGTAATGGGCCCAATCATGGAATCACCCAAATGGGCCCAACCATTGTATAAACCCAACAAAGATTAGCCAATTATTGAAATGTACCTGATAAAATTTGTTATTTTAGAAATTTATTCCGAATATGTTCAATTGTGCAATATGTATATGTTGTTGTTTTTTGTTCGAGAGAATATGTATATTTTGTTGTGGTTATAATGAAAAATATGGTGATTATAAAAAGTGATTTTGGCAAAATGAATATTAAAGTCAAGCCTAAAATTTCAATTTTGAAATAAGTTATGGTTAACAAATTCTTTTCCTATATTCAAATAGGTGCGAGGAACAAGACTGAAAGACAGTGTTGAAGTTGTCACTCTGAAACCTCATTTTTTATCTATAAGTGAAGGTAATAAAATTGATAACTGAAAGCAAAGTTCTTGATGTAAGAAAAACGATATTTTTAACTTTGTGTGACAATTTCAAGGGTTTAGCGAGCTTAGTCGGACCGGTTGAATTATATGGCCCAAAGGACCAATCCTGCCCGATACTATTTTAGCCCAGCTTGGTACGACCGGTCTTAACCCCGATACCCTACCCGGGCCGGACTAAGCCTACTAACCCTAAGGTTTGTAACGGGCTTGAGCGGGTTCTAGCAAGCTTTATTACCACCTGCCCGCCTGACCCGACCCGAGAACCCTATGAGGTAGGTAATGTTCACTCATGTTATTTTATCTTTCCCGCCATTTCGCAGAGGATTACACCGAGGAACTCGCCGTCGATCATATCCGTCGACTTCTCGATATCGTAGCTTGTACAACCTGCTTCACTTCTCCTACTTCATCTTCTTCCTTTTCCAAAAATGGCGGAAAAGCAAATCAGAAAGAACCCATTTCAAAGGATTCCAATTCGAATGATGGGGAGGAACAAACAAGTGAATCAGTCACAGAGAAGAACGGAAGTGATGAACAGAATTTAAGCCCTAAAAATGGAACCAAGAAATCAAGTTCTTCCACTAAAGGTAACAAGAAAGATGGGAAACCAGTTTCTGCTTCGGTTGCTGCTGATGCAGCGAAGGAAGCAATGGAGAAAGGAGATATTGTTTCTATGTGTCCTCCACTGAAGCTCGGTCAATTCTACGATTTCTTCTCATCTTCACAGTTAACACCTCCAATTCAATGTGGGTTTTTCTTTTCTTTTGATTTTATTGCTTTCAGTTACAAAATTGGAATTAGGGTTTTCTGTTTTGATTGATTCTGTTTGTGGGTTTCTTTTTTCTTGTTTTAGATATTCGAAGATCTTCTCGTCCATTTCTGGAGGACAAGACCGGTGATGATTTCTTTCAAATTGATGTGGGTATTTCTTTTCTCAATTACTTTTAGGTTATATTGTTTGATTAGAAATCCATGCAAATTGTAGTTTGTGGTGTAGTATGATTGGTAACAGTTTTAGGGTTTTCTTAGTCCTAATTTGTTTCCATTTTTCAATTGAAATATGGGAAATCAGTATAATTACTGATGGAAGTTGAACTTTGACTTGTTATGAATTAGGGCACATGTCAGGAGACCCCTTTGTGTTATATATGATTCATGTTTGAGCTTTTAGAGTGTTTGTTAGACATAGAATTATAACATCTGTAAATAACAATAATGTTGGAATAACCCCCACAAAGTGAAGGATGATGAACTTTTAAATAGGTTAGGTTATTCATTTGGTCAGTTTTAAGAGTTAGATTTTTTAAGCAAGTAGTTATTACTGACAGCTTACGTGTTCTTCATGTTATGATGGGAATAAGTGTTTGTTGTTTTTGCAGGTTCGAGTATGTAATGGAAAGCCAGTTACCATCGTTGCTTCCCGCAAAGGGTTTTTCCCTGCTGGGAAGCGTCTTCTTTGTAGTCATTCCCTTGTCAGTTTGCTGCAGCAGACCAGCCGGAATTTCGATGCGGTTGGTTTCATATTTATTTTACTGTTCTGCTCATCCTTGTTTTCTTTTCCTTTCCTTTAAACCATAGTTGTGTTTTAAGTTTATCTGTCCTGCAGGCTTACAAGTCGCTCATGAAAGCGTTCGTCGAGCACAACAAGGTGAACAAATTGAGTCTACCACTTGTGAATTGAAATTTGTTGCTCTTATAGTTCTATAATTATGTCTGTTTCATTTCAGTTTGGAAATCTTCCTTATGGGTTTCGTGCAAACACGTGGCTTGTCCCTCCTGTTGTTGCTGATAGTCCATCTATTTTCCCCCCGCTTCCTGCCGAGGATGAAAGTTGGGGAGGAAATGGAGGTGGTCAAGGAAGAGAAGGGAAACATGATAACAGGCAATGGGCAAGAGAATTCTCAATTTTGGCTTCTATGCCTTGTAAGACAGCCGAGGAGCGACAAATCCGTGACCGAAAAGCTTTCTTACTCCACAGTCTTTTTGTCGATGTTTCAGTTCTTAAAGCTGTTACATCAATTCAACATCTCATAGACAACAATATGTCCTCTGAAAATAGTACCACTGATCCCATCTTGCACAAGGAACAAATTGGGGACCTAAGGATAACCATAACAAGAGACACACCTGATGCAAGCAAAAAGTTAGATGGTAAAAATGATGGAAGTCAGACACTGGGATTGTCACCAAAGGATCTATCTCAGCGAAACTTACTGAAAGGGATCACTGCAGATGAAAGTGCCACAGTTCATGTAAGTAAAAGGTTTATCCTTCTCCAAATGTTTAATGGTTGGAAGTCTTATGTTGTGTTAAATTTTTTTAATAAAATTCAGTTCTGAAATCTGACTCAATGTTTTAAATGACTCGAATCAGTATTCAGAATGTTTGTTTTTGTAGTCTGACTCGTGAGTCTGACACAGGCTGATTCCAGGTCTATTTGTATCAGAAAATCTTAATTTAACGAATCAAAGCAGATCATGTTAACCTGAAGCATCAAACTAGTAATCTTGCAGGATACTGCTACTTTAGGCGTTGTGGTTGTCAGACATTGTGGCTACACAGCTATAGTGAAGGTTCCAGTCGAGAATAATCGTGATGGGAGTCTTCCCCAGGACATCAATATCATGGAGCAGCCCATGGGAGGTGCCAATGCGTTGAATGTCAATAGGTAATTAAAGGGGAACTTTGAGTGGTTTCTTAACCAACTGAGAATCCAAAACAACTCAATTGTTAAAAAAATTTCCAGTCATTGTCTCTGGTAAGTACCTGACTGAGTAAAACCATCTTACTTAAGATGTGTAATGGAATTCTTGGTAGGGCTTACCAGAGGATGATCTATAAAGAGTGACTTTGAGAATCTTACAAGTATCTGAGTATTCATGTCACAAGCGTGTACTAATATGGGTTGGTTGTTGATAATTGTTTTTCTTATAATCACATCTCAGCTTGAGAATGCTATTGCACAAGTCATCTTCACCTCAATCTTTTTCCGGAGTTCAACGTGTGCTGGGTACGGATTCGGAAGACTTACAGACTGCTAGATCTTTAGTGAGGAAAGTAATAGGGGAGAGTCTAGAAAAGTTGCAAGGAGAACCAACACAACATCGGAAATCTATCAGATGGGAGTTAGGAGCTTGCTGGGTGCAACATTTGCAAAATCAAGCTTCAGGGAAGACAGAGTCTAAGAAATCCGACGAAGAAAAAATAGAGCCAGTTGTCAAAGGTCTTGGGAAGCAAGGTGGACTCTTAAAGGAAATCAAGAAGAAAACAGACAACAAGAGCAACAAAATGGAACAAGACAAGGAAAACATTTCTTGTAATGGTTCCGATGTGAGCAATGCATTAGATAATGCTGATAAGAAGAATCAAGAAAAACAAGAAGTTGAAAAAGAAACGATTCTGAGGAAGATTCTTTCAGAAGAAGCATTTTTACATCTGAAAGAATCTGAAACTGGTCTACACCTTAAGGTATGTCATAGTTTCCATAAAAACAGCGGGGCCTATATGGAGATACTGTTGTTGCTAATAGTTCTTATTTAGTAAATATGTCCATGTCCGGACTATACTTACATGCAAAAGTTTATTAGGCTTTCTTTGGGATTGCTTTCTTGAATGGATAAGTACTACCATAATTTTGTGTATGAGAGTTTTTGGTAAGAATAGAAAAGGTGTTTTTTTTTGTAAGCAACTGTTTTTTCTTCCTTCTCATTTGAGAATTTAAGCAATTGCTTTTAGAAGCAGTTAATAGGAAGTAACTCAAGGGATGTTTCGGGAAGCTGTTTTATTTCAAACTTGATTGTCGAAAAACAAAAACTAATAGTAAACAGAGAAAATTTGTCAGTAATACCAAATTTTATGCATGTTGACAATTTGCAGACTCCTGATGAGTTGATAGAGATGGCACAGACTTATTATGCTGAAACTGCGCTTCCTAAACTGGTAAAAATTAACCTCGATCTCGATATTAATCTGTCTCTTGGTTCTAATGTTTTCCATAGACCTCTTATTTTAACTAAGTATCGCTTCGACTTCGATCAGGTTGCAGATTTTGGTTCCCTTGAACTTTCTCCAGTTGATGGAAGGACATTGACAGATTTTATGCATACCAGGGGATTGCAGATGTGTTCCTTGGGACGTGTGGTAAAATAATCTTATACTTCCGTCTATATTATACCTTTTCTGTCTCTTTGCATTCTTACTGCTAACAAAGAAGCACAAAAAGTTTGCGAAACTTCAAAAGGCTGAAGCTATCAAAAGTTTAAAGTCCTAAAATTAGTCAGCTAACCCACATTTACCTAATGATTTCTCTAAAAAGTATTATCAGATACTCAAATCTGGTTATTATTGGCAACAATATTTGAAATTTAACTTGCTGCTGTTTTGACTCCCTAATAGTATTTCTAAGTAAAAAGCATCCCATTGATTGCAGTTAACAGAATTTAGACCTTCCAATGGAATAAATTAATTAAACAGTATGCACGAAGAATGCACATAATAAAAACTTACATCCATGTTTGAAGAAAAAAATGACAATACCGATGAGAACTTGGGTACTCTTGGGGTGTAGTTAATTTAAACAATAGAAAAGCTTGTTCATTTAATGGTTTGATCTAATATTTGTCCTTTATCTTCTACCTCACTAGGTTGAACTTGCGGACAAGCTCCCTCATGTGCAATCACTCTGTATACATGAGATGGTTGTTCGAGCCTATAAGCACATAATTCAAGCAGTTGTAGCAGCAGTTCCTAGCATGGATGACTTGGCTGGGTCGGTGGCTTCATGCTTGAACATCTTTCTAGGAACGCCATCAATTGAAAATGCTGATGCTGAAATCACTGAGGATAGTAATTTGAAATGGAAGTGGGTAGAGACCTTCCTTTTGAAGAGGTTTGGTTGGCAGTGGGACAATGAGAATTGCCAGGATTTGAGAAAGTTTGCCATTCTTCGTGGGCTTTGTCACAAGGTATACACACTGACCTTGATGTTACAAGTTCGGTATCTTCTTGAGTTTCTTGAATTTGAGTAGAACTCTCTGATAAGCAGGTTGGACTTGAGCTTGTTCCTAGGGACTATGATATGGATAGTCCATTTCCTTTCAGAAAATCAGATATTATTAGCATGATCCCTGTATATAAGGTAACTTGATTTGGTTACTTACACTAAACCCTAACTAGGATTTTACACTTCAAAAGAAGCTTTGACATATGGTATACTTCGCTACAGCATGTAGCGTGCTCATCTGCAGATGGGCGTACATTGTTGGAATCATCGAAGACTTCTCTAGATAAAGGCAAACTAGAGGATGCTGTTAATTATGGCACCAAGGTATCTAAATCTGCTATTTACTTCAAATTATACCATTGAATTTCAATAAACAACCCCCTAAATTTTTAATTTGAACTTTGAAGGCACTCGCTAAGCTTGTAGCTGTATGTGGTCCTTACCATCGAATGACAGCTGGAGCCTATAGCCTTTTGGCTGTGGTCCTCTACCATACCGGTGACTTTAACCAGGTATTTGTTATGACTAGAGATTCAAACATCTACATGATTTGTTGAAACATTCCCGAAGTATCTAATTCAAGGGATGGTTCCTGTGAGAATAGTCCCTATAGAGAATTGGAAGTCCGAAGGCCAAAAAAATAATGTCTAGGACCTCTCCTCTCATCGACAATACGTCTTGAGTTGGATGTTCACAATCCTAATATGGTATCCGGGCTAGGCCCACACGTGATAGGCCCAACGGTCACACGTGCTCCACCACCCAATAAAAAGATATGTCATACACTCAAAGAACACCACATGTGAGGTAGGGGAAGGCATGCGAGAGTAGTCCCACGTGGACAGAGAAGTCTCTAGACTAAGAATATCTCCAGGATCTCTCCACTCATTGCTGATTGGGTTTGTGTTTGATGTCCGTAAACCTAACAGTTCTTCGAGTTGATGACCCTCTTTAAATCCTCCAAGAGGCTATCCTTTTTGTACAACATGCATATCAATTCATTCTACATTTTGATGTTATCTCAGGCCACAATATACCAACAAAAGGCTTTAGATATTAATGAGAGAGAGCTTGGTCTCGACCATCCAGATACGATGAAAAGTTACGGGGATCTTGCTGTCTTCTACTATCGGCTTCAACACACCGAACTGGCGTTGAAGTAAGTTTCTCTA
The DNA here is from genome assembly GCF_041429995.1 of Eschscholzia californica. Classification (NCBI taxonomy): domain Eukaryota; kingdom Viridiplantae; phylum Streptophyta; class Magnoliopsida; order Ranunculales; family Papaveraceae; genus Eschscholzia; species Eschscholzia californica. The sequence continues at coordinate 48,853,275 of NW_028238472.1, forward strand.
TTTGTGGTAATTTACATTGAAGATTTTTTGTAATTTGAATGCCGCATGAGGGGTAAGAACTATTCACAAAAGGGAATCATGGAAACCAATTGTGTCGACCACAGATGTGGGTAAAAACTTGGTCTCGAAGTAAGATCGAAAAAGGAATGCTACTAAAGATTCGACTTTTGAACTATTTGGAACCTTGGACAGTCACTTCAATTAAGGCCCAGTGACCAAGTATATATATATTATTAGTTAACCTTGTTTATCTCATTTTCAGGTATGTGAACCGGGCATTATATCTCTTACACTTAACTTGTGGACCCTCTCATCCAAATACCGCTGCCACTTATATTAATGTTGCTATGATGGAAGAAGGCTTGGGAAATGTCCATGTTGCACTTAGATACCTACACGAGGCTCTCAAGTGTAACCAAAGACTGCTTGGAGCTGATCATATACAGGTCTCTCTCCCTCAACAGTCAACACACGCATATACAAGATGCTACACTACTCTCTTGATAAACTCTATCTAGGAGACATAATATAAAACTTTTGAATTTTATTTCAGACTGCTGCTAGTTATCATGCTATTGCAATTGCTCTATCATTGATGGAAGCCTACACATTAAGTGTTCAACATGAACAGACCACTCTACAGATTCTGCAGGCCAAACTTGGAAAGGAGGATCTACGGACACAGGTAATCAATCTATTCTAAAGAGAAGATAATTAACCAAAAATGAAGTTATACTATCAATTGTTCGTCAGGCTTATGTATAAAGTTGAATATCTTCATATAGGACGCTGCTGCTTGGCTAGAGTACTTTGAGTCTAAGGCCTTAGAACAGCAAGAAGCTGCACGGAATGGTACTCCAAAACCAGATACTTCTATTGCTAGCAAAGGTCATCTGAGGTAATGATCATAATACAAAGTGATTTCTTTTCCGGTAAATTGGCAAAACTCCGCAGGCCACCAGATAGGACCACAATCCTTTTGGCTGGAAACTCAATTTCCTATTGGTCTTAGTCGAAAAGACATGTCAACATTTTCTTAGGCTTGGGTCCTCGGCTCAATTTCCTGCTCGTCTTTTTTGGGTCAATAGCACATAAATCTTAATCGCTTAATCTGCTGTCAGTTCATTAATATATCCTACCTCAACATCAATACTGGTGACTCAATTCTTACTCATACATATTTTGCTTATTCCAAATCTTTACTTAATCGAAGATCAATATATTGGAATGTTCATATACGGATGCGCCACTTTGTAAGTTGGTGTTTATGCTTTCTTATTGGATGTTTTCCTTAGTTTTCTTGTAACTTCTTATTATTCTTTGGCTAATAATCGAGGTATTATAGAAAGTACTTGTTCCTCTAGTTCGTCTCAGTGTGAAACCAAGTGGTACTATCGATAATATTGCAGATAGAATTATCAGAGAACTTTCTAGTCTTTAGGTTTCGAACTAAACCTTGTATGTTTCTTGTCGATATTTGATATTGATTTTCTTTTTGGACCAGTGTATCAGACCTCCTGGATTATATAAATCCCGATGCAGATATGAAAGGAAGGGACAGTCAGAAGAAGCAAGGAAATGCTAAGGTATTAATATTATTAACTTTCATCCATGGAACCATAGCAGATTATGTAATTGGCGATCTTCATTTTCTTGTCTTTATTTTTCTCAAAAATATGAATTGAAAATTTTTTACTCCTATTTTGCTACAGATCAAAGGTAAACCAGGTCAAAACCAATTGGAAACAGTTGCAGATAACGAGTATCACGATGAAACTTCAACACCTGCTTACCCTGTGACAGAGACCTCAAGTGACAAAGAAAACAAGACTGAAGCTTTACCTATTGAACATAAAGATGAAAAACCCATTGTTAATCTAGTAGAAGCATTCACTTTAGACCAGCAAGATGACCTGGTAGAGGATGATACCTCCAACGAAGGAGGATGGCAAGAAGCTGTTCCAAAGGGTCGTTCAGCGGCAACTCGCAAGCCTTCTGGTTCAAGAAGGCCAAGCTTAGCGAAGCTCAACACAAATTCCCTGAATCTCCCAGAATCTGCAAGATATAGAGGAAAGCCCGCAAACTTTCCATCTCCACGGACTTCTCCAAATGAAGCTACTCCTTCTGCTGCCTCTGCTCCTCTTCCTACACAAAAAAAATTGGTTAAGAGCTCAAGTTTCAGCCAGAAGCCCAATAACACCGGAACCACAGCAAATTGGGCAGAGAAATCTGCTACTCCAAAGTCAATTCCGACTAGTCCTTCCACCAACCAAGCTCCTAAATCTATCCCTCTGACAAGTCCAGTAATTGTTCATTCAGCTGGTAAACTTCTATCCTACAAAGAAGTGGCTTTGGCTCCACCTGGGACGATAGCAAAAGCCGTGGTTGAACAACAGTCAATTCCTAGTGATCAGAATCCACAGGTCAGCATGGGAATAACAGGAACAAAATCAATTCAAGTTCAAGAGGCGAGTGAGGATGGAGAGGAGAAAGAGGTTCAGCGCCTAAGTGAACGAGAGAGGCAACCTTCCGTTTCAGTTGAGGAGGTGAAGATTCCTCTAGTTGACAAGAAAGGAACGGAAGATAATAGTACTACCGCTAAAACTTCAACAGGAACGAAGAATGGTTCTACTACTGAAGAAAAAGAAACAGATTCTGTGGAAGTTGCGACTTCACAGGCTGAGGATTCTGATTGTTTGAAAAAATCAGCTTCCACCACCATTTCTTCTGAATCGAAAGCTCCTGGTACAGAAGGTAGCATAATTTCAGTGGAATGCCCTGTAAAAGCTCCTATCCACTCGGATCCTGAATCTATTCCCCAAGCAGATTCAAGTTTGATAGTAGAGGAAGATGCAGCAATTGTCAAGGAAAATGTGATTGAAGAAGGTGAAGATTCACAAAGTTGTCCAAATGAAGGTAAAGATGACAAACCATTGCCAACTGAAAGAGAAAAGCAAGATGAAGTTGAAGCTCGTAAAGAGATGAACAGGAAACTCTCCGCAGCTGCACCTCCATATAACCCATCTATGATTCCTGTTTTTGGTTCTGTACCTGCATCAGGATTCAAAGATCATGTAGGAATTTTGCCTCCACCAGTGAACATTCCCCCAATGTTGGCAGTTAATCCTCTTCGAAAATCCCCACATCAGTCAGCAACAACAAGGGTTCCATATGGTCCTCGGCTTTCGGGCGGTTACAGATCAGGAAATCGTGTACCGCGAAGCAAGGCTGTTATCCAGAATGGTGAACATACAACTGCGGATATCAATCACTTAATCCCACCTAGAATAATAATGAATCCACATGCAGCTGAGTTTGTACCCGGCCAACCATGGGTATCTAATGGGTTCCCCGTCTCTCCTAATGGTTTTCCAGCATCTCCCCACGGTGGTTCAGTATCTCCTGATAATGGTTTGCCTGTACAACCAAATGGTTTGCCCGAGTCTGAAACGAGCATTACATCATCTCCTGCGAGTCTAATTTCATCTCCACCACTTGTCCCTGTCAATCTTGCCGGGATAGAAAATGCTTCTACTGAAAATCCTTCGACAGACATGAAGGAAGATGATGAAGCTAAGAAAGCAGAGCCAATAGAAGAGGAAGACAACACTTCCGAACAGAGCCAACAGACTAATAATTCCAACACGGAACAAATACCAACTGTAGTTGTTTCTGATGATCTTGTTATAGATAATGGGAGTAACAAGAATGTGACAACCGAAAAGAAGTCTAAGAAGTGTTGGGGAGATTACAGCGATAGCGAGGCAGAAGTTGCTGAAGTAAATAACTTCACTGAGAGCGAACCAGAAGTTGCGGAAGTAAAGAGTTAAACAAGACGATAACACCTTTACTTTCCAATGCAAGAAAGGTAACTTAGAGTTCGTTTGCAGAGAGTAACATAGGAGCGACTCAACAGTTTGTAGTGGGTAAATACCGAACGAGAAAGTTGTTTCGATTCTTTCCTGGCAAATTTTCTGATAAGAAATGCCGATCGAGTATCTTTTATCGAGTAGAAGCGAAAGCATCTTTCAGTAGAAGTGTAGAACCATGAACAAGAAAGGAAACAAGTTGGTAAGAAGGTTAAAGCCAATGCTGGTAAGGAATCAACTGATGAAAAGAACTCAAGGAGGTCCCCAAATCAGGTTTCCTTTCCTTGGTTATCATTCTCTTTTAGTATTTGATTTGTTCTTGGGTATCCAAGTAAACAATAAAACAGTATTTTATCATTTAGTACTTGGTTAGAAATTTTAATGAATTCTTAGCTAACTATGCATTTTATCATTAATTTGACATCTATCTTCTCTAGTATTTTGAAATATGTTTTACCTATATCAATTTGTGATTAAGGTCGCAATAATTAATGTTAGTGGAGTCCTTTTTTTTCTTTCTTATTGTTTGAATTTCAGTAGCTGGAGTGAGGAGTCTGCCTCCTCTGAATATGACTTTTCTGATTTTGACTTTTCTGAATCTGACTGTTCTGAGTCTAACTTATTCAAGTTAGAGGCACAATAACCATTTCGGCCATGTTTGACGTGCGGAAATCATGTTGGAATGGAATGTGATTCCCTTGAATCAGGATCTTGATTATTGTTTTGCTCGCAGGAATGCAGGGGAAATCTATTCTTGTGAGAATGGGATTCCTTCTAAAAGGGGTAATAACAAACCTAGGGAGGGGGGTGGGTTTATGATTCCCATTCACCCTCGTCCTTCATATAATATCACAACTAAAAGTTAAAAACCTAGGGTTTTAGATACCACCATAGCAGCTCTCACCCTCTCTCTCTCTCGGTCGAACGTCACTCTCTCTCCCTCTAGTTTTTTCTTCTCTCTCGTTCTTTGTTCATTCCAACCGATTTCATAACGTTTAAAAAGATAATTTTTTTTGGCAAGTCTTTTATTTATTTTAAATAAATCTTGTAAATACTACTTAAATTGGTGTCTCAAGCTACTATTTCGTATCTACAAATTTGAATAGAGAATATCGTCTAAAATATATAACAAAGTTGACGTATAATTCATGAAGTTTAAGTAAAAAATATAGCAAGATTTTTACAAAAATTTACATTCTTATTCCTATAAGAACAAAACGCCAAGTTAGAAATGGAGTTCCTATTATTGTCAAACCAAACATAAAACTAAAATAATATGATTCTCAAGAACAACTTTATGGGAATGCAATTCCTAGGAATCAAATTCCATTCTCGCACGTCAACCATGACCTTCGAGTCAATTTAGACAAAAGTCCCTCTTCCCCATCTTCAAATATCTATTTTGCCATAAAAAGTTATCGAACTCTTAGAACAAAGTTGAAGTCCAAACCAAAATATTACACGTCCATATGCAAAGAAAGACGTAGAAGTCACCACCCAATAATCCCGATTTTATTAGTTGGTGTTTTGTATTTTTAATAGTTGTTCAGTACTCAAATCAAAACCATAATCTGTTTTGATTTGGTGGGAAAAAAATTCTCACTTTGGTTAGTGAATGGCTACCAAATAGGTAGAGTTCCCTTTAACCCCGACTTCCGAAAAAAAAAAGGCCGCGGTTTTGGGGAATAAAGAAAATTCTCCGAGGAATAAAAAATTAGTCAATAAAAATTGATTTAGAGGACATTTTTCTCTTTTAATCCAAAAATTGACTTCATCAAACATTGATCCCTAATCTTCATCTCTCTCTCGTCCTCTCTCTCTCTTTCCCTTTCGTCCTCTCTTTCATTCTCATCATCTTTTTCACTCTCACTGACTATCTATGTCGTTCTCACCCTAGTTCTTTCTCTCTTTCATTGTAGATCACTCTCATCCCTCTCGTTGTATACATATCTCTTTGTAGATTAATTTTTCTTTTTTTTCTGTCGCCGTCTTTATCTCTCTTTCTCGCAGCCTCTTTCTTGTTCTCTTTCTCTCTTGCAGTATGTATAGATCTGTCTGTGGAGATCACAGAGTTCGTGGCCACGAAACGTTTTGCAGTCACGAAATAGTCAGGGTCACAAAAGGTTTTGTGTCCACGAAATGTTTCGTGGTCACGAAATACTCGAAGGGTTTCGCCAAAAACCCTCCTCGAGGTCTGGTTTTGGCGAAGGGAACACTTCCCTTCGCCGGAACAGTGTCTGTATTCCCTTCGCCGGAACAGTGTCTTTATGTGAGAGAGGGAGAAAAAAACAATGAGATATCGATCAAGAAACAATGAAAGATTGAGAGAGAAACAATGAAAGATTGAGAGAGAAACAATGAGAGATCGAGAGACATAGATAGGGAGATCAATAGAGAGAGAGAGAGTATCCGTAAGTGAGAGAGGAGAAGAAAGGAGAGAGAAGAGGAGGAAATGGTAGTCAAAAGGGTGGTAGTGAAAAGTTGTGGTGGTGATGGTGATGGAGAGGATGAAGATTAGGGGGCAATGTTTGATCAAGTTAACTTTTGGTTAAAAAATAATATTTCCTCGAGAATGTACAGAAAAACATGGATTCCCTAGAGAATTTATTCCCCGGAGATTATTCTTTATGCCCCAAAGCCGCGGCCAAAAAAAATAGGTAGAGGTTTTGGTGAAATTTTTTCGGATGCCCCTAGATTTCATCCCACCTTCTTCTTCACACCCACAAGGGTAGTGGTGGCCAACGGGCCGTGCCGACACGTAAACGGACCGGCATGGCCCGTTTATTTGAGGACACGGAACGGCACGGAACGGTCCGTTCCGTGGCGTGCCGTGTCGGGGCTGGAATTTTAGAGCCCTAGACCCGTTAAACACGGCCCGTTAGACACGCAGGAACGACACGGAACGGATCGTACACGGCACGGCCCGTGGGCACGGAACGACACGGAACGGAAACGGCAACAACGACACGCTAGCAACGGCCCAATTTAGTTATTTGGATTTTTAAAAATTACTTAGGGTGTACTAATATTCTAATGTGTTTACAAATTGTTAGATTTTCAGGACAACTACTTTATATTACAAAAAGAAAAAACATTAAAAAAAGTAATACTTGAATTAAAAAAGAAGTAATACTTAAAAAAAAAGTAATATTTGAATTTAACAAAAGAGGTTTTACTTTATTTTTTTTACTTAGATTTTTTTTTTTTGAAACAAACTAAAACTTTTTTTCCAAAAAATAAACCAATAAAGTGGTAAAGATAGTCCCACACCTAAACCACAAAATACAAAGTAAATGTGGAAAATCTTTATACAACTCTTTTTCAATAAAATAAACAAAGATATGACATAAATTCTAAAGCTTTTGTACATCACAATTTTTTACTTGAAAAAAAATGTAATGTTTCTTTTATTACTTTTTTTGACAAGTAAAAAAAATATTTCTGAATGGGTCGGAGCCACGGGAACGGCTACGAGAACGACTACGGGAACGCTACGGAACGGCCACGGAAACGCCACGGGAACGGCTGGGCCGTTCCCATGGGCCGTTTCTGTGCCCAGACCTTTGTGGTCTGGGCACGGAACGGAACGGCACAGCTCAAGCCGTGCCTGGCGTGGTCGTGGCGTGTCTGACACGCCACGGCTGCCAAACGGGCCGTGCCGGCACGGCACGGCCCGTTGGCCACCACTACACAAGGGTTGACAGATTGCAATCACAGGTGAGGTGACCCTTATATTTTCCAATCTTCCTCCCGTCCCACCACCAACACCTTCAACAATCACCACTTCCAACCACTACCGTATTTATGTCTCTCTCTCCACTGAACCCCTCCTCGAAGGTTATATAACACTCGACCGAGGGTTTTATGGTCAGTCAAGACCGCTGGACCGCCCACGAACATCTCGTGGCCTACTGACTGATCACGAGTTGGTTACTTTACATCTCGTGGTGATTCGACCACGAGAGACAGAGAAAAAAAAACAAAGATGAGAGAAAGCTGGACGACAGTGGTGGTAAATCGACATGAGAGAGGGTGGTGGGGGAAGGCAAGATTTGGAATGGGTTCTTTTTTTTGTGGAAATTGACTACGATATATGATAGTCATTACATTGGTATTGATACATCAAAGATGTGATAAGCACGAAACTGCCGAATTCAAACTCTTACAGAGAACGGGCCTATAGCCCGACTTAACTATGGCCTAAAGCCCAACAACATTATTTATACCTTAATAACCCAAGTTCAATAAACCATGGAAACCACTTTCTCTGGAAATCGAACCTGAGACCTTCAGAATTTAGGAGTTGATGTCAACACATTGGACTACTTGGGCAACCAATTGTTGACGGAACAGGGTTTTATCTAAATATGTCAAACTAATTAAATCAAATTAATGCACATCTTTGTATAAGTTGTATACTTGTAGTTATATACTTATATGCTAAATTGGATGGTGCCCCTAATCTATATACTAAGTGCCAATATCACCTGTCTTGAGAGATCTTACTTGGAAAATCTGCATTTACTAGCTGTTCATTCTGCTCTCTGGAGAGAGAGAGAGAGAGAGAGAGAGAGAGAGAGAGAGAGAGAGGTTAACGACCAGAAAAAATGGCAGTCGACGATGTACCACCGTTAGACGACAAAGCGAAGAGAATGAGAGATCTGTTATCAAGCTTCTACGCTCCTGATCCTTCATCTACTACTTCTGCAACTTCTTCTACTCCTAAACAACCTTCTCTCGATGCCATCAATTCTCCTTTCTTCGATCCAGATCAGTACATGAACCTCTTAGTACGCTCATCTATCTTTTTTCTCTATCAATTTATTGAATTTCTTCTTTATAATTTGATTAATTTAGTGGGTTTTCAGTCCAATTTCATATTAATTAGTATCATCTTTGTTAAACTCTTCCCTCAAATTTGGATCCCCTTTTGTGCTAATTTTGTTTTTGGGGTTCTTAAATTTTTTTTATTTTGATAAAGAGATTATGAAGAACTATATTTGATACGGATCACATTTTGATATTAAAAGGAAGGGTTTGATTACCCTTGCCATTGTGAACTTTTAAGTGTAATTTCAAAGATCATGTTGATTAGTGGTTAAATGAGTTCAGAAAGGTTAAGCATACACACATTTTAGTACACTTCCCATAAGTTTGGGAATTATGAGGTTGTATGCAGAGACTTTCGGTTTTAGCTGGGTGACTTTAGGTGATATTGAGGCGACTTCGTATAGTTGAATTTGATACTTAAAATTTCCTATATATTTTGATAGTGGGATAATTTATCGCCAATTGGTTTTGAGTTGGATGGTGATAAACTTAACATGGTATCAGAGCTAGACCCCGAGATGATAGTCCTAGCGACCAAACATGCTCCACATTACCCAACAAGACACGTGTCAAATAGGCTGAAAGAAGCCACGTCAGCGGACGTGCAAGAATAGGCCCACTACTATAATCAAGAAATGTGGTTTTGGACGCGCAAGTACAATATCTAGGTCCTCTCCACTCGTTGCCAGTTGATTTTGAGTTGGATGCCTAAAAGCTTAACAAATGAGAGGTTCAGACATTTGCAGAGCAATTCGAAATGCCATGTTTTGGATGGTAAGGAAAGAAAGAAATTTGACTTGTTAGACTTCAATATGTTGAAGATAAGGATCTAAGGACTTTGTTCTACTGGAGTTGTCAAATAGAGTGAATACAAGTTTTATCACACAGGGATTTCACTCTGAATAGGGAGGCACTTACTCAGATGATATAATTTGTTGGTGTTTGTCGTTTTGTCAGTGGACTATTAGGAATAACTGTTTATCTGAGTTTATATCTCTCAATGGTAAGCTTGTTCATTTATTTACTCTCGATTTACAGATTCAAAAGTCGAACTTGGAAGGCCTTCTTCAGAGGCATGTTCAGATGGCTGCTGAAATAAAAAATCTTGATACTGATTTGCAAATGCTGGTATACGAAAACTATAACAAGTTTATTAGTGCGACTGAAACGATTAAGAGGTATTAACGTTACAAATTAGTCGTTTTCTTATGACGGATTCCGAAATTTTACTTGTAAGCTTTACAAACATATTGAAGTTAAAAACTATAGATTGTGCTATAGTACTATGCGTTTAACATCTGTAGCTCTCCTTTCTTCTCCCACTCTTCACTACACTAAATTCAACAAATCTATGAATATCCCTTGTAATATAGTTGTGGGAGTCAACATATACTATGAAGTAAATTGTTTTCTAACTGCCTGAATAGTCCCGACCCTAAATGTGATTTGATCATGAGATAGTTGTCGGTGTGTACAGTCTATGTATGTGTGCCTCAACTCCTAGCAGATTCACCCTAACCTTCTCATACATGTCACTTTCTTTTAATGTCTTTGAATTTTTACAGTAATTGATTGTTAACCTGGTACCAGAACTAGAAGTCTTTTGGAGGTGTGGGTTAATGTCCATATTTCACCATAGCACTAAGAAGTGAGTGTCACGTGTATCCATGACAACTCCTTGCTAGGCTGACATTAGAGACCCTTGCTTGTATGTTGCTAACCCTCTGACTAATAGTTATAACACATGCTTCACCTCGTTGGCGTTTCTAGAGTGTTTTTTAATGAGATACTGGTAAATGTATGTCACATAAATAGTTTATACTACATAAACATGGACAATAGTTTGTTTCCTTTCTCTGCAGGATGAAAAATAACATTGTGGGTATGGAAGTTAACATGGAGCAGCTCCTAGAAAAGGTGTTCAGACAATTACCACCTTCCTCCTTAAATAACTGGGTTGGTTGATTATCTTGATTAAAAATAAACATTTACCAGTCATCTTCTCATAATACAGATTGTGTCCGTCCAATCGAAAAGCGGTGTGGTTAATACTTCTCTTTTTGAAAAGCGAGAGCATATTGAGAAACTTCATCGTACCCGTAATCTTCTGCGGAAAGTTCAGGTATCAAATTAACCCAATCATTTTATTTTTTAGCTTGTCGTCTAGATTAAGGAACCTGAAAACAGTCATTAGATAAGTGCAGCAATATTTGAACTATTTTTGGGGTTTCTGCCTTTCTGGAACAAAATTGTATTTCATGATGGAAAAGAGACCTTTAAAAAAAATAAGTGGAGTAAAAAAAGAATAGTAACACGTGAAACACTTAATTTGGATTGGTAAAACTTCTCTAATGTCATATAGTTTATGTAACTTTAAGAATGTTACTCATGCATACTAGCCAAAATTTCATCTTTCTGTGGAAAAGAGCAGTTCATATATGATCTTCCTACTCGACTTGCAAAGTGTATCAAGCAAGAAGCTTATGTAGATGCAGTTAAGTTTTATACTGGAGCGATGCCAATTTTTAAGGTTAGTTCCTCTGATTGGCCCTTCTCTTTTTCATGTCATTTCCTTTATTTTTTTATTTTTATTTTCTTTTGTTGTTGAAATCTTAATGATGTTATTCTCAAGATTATGGCACTGGTTCTCACATGCATGGTGCTACTATTCCATATAGGCATATGGTGATTCATCCTTCCAGGATTGTAAAAGGGCATCTGAAGAAGCAATGAGCGTTATTATAAAAAATCTGCAGGTAAGAAAGCCATCTTCTTCTTTAGCTAGTGTTGGGTTAAAGGTTTTTCAACAAGCATACACTATTTATTTGAATTTTGAATAGTTTTAGAAAATTGCAACAGTCTCATACTTTTGATTTGATCAGCAAAGCACTTATAAGTTTTATCCACCCAACTCAAGACATGAATAATGCATCTAGTGTTAGCTAAACCTCTGTATCCTTATTTCTTGTTTCGCTCATTGAGGGATCTCATTTGACTCTTTGTTGGTCTCAGGAAAAACTTTTTTCAGATTCAGAACCTACGGAAGCGAGATCAGAAGCTGTATTGCTTCTTAAGCAGTTGGACTTTCCGGTAGGTAATTTACTTTTCTGCTATTAACACATATTTAGACATGGTTAATATGAACATTTGTTATTGATAGATTGTTCTTGGGCCAGTCGATTTTATTATCAAAATACATAAAAGAAGCTGCTAGAATATCAATATATGGTACATACTAAACTAACTTGCTTGAACATCTCGTGTAATTTAAATTTTTTTTTCAAAAAAAAAAAATCCTCGGAAGACTATTGAATTCGAAGGTACGGATTTGGTTGCTGCATCATTGGGAACTTTTTTCGTACTCTCCTCAGATCCTCTTTGTACAGTTTCTGAGTTTTTCCATGTAGAAGATAATTTATCTCTTCTCTTATCTAAACAGGTAGACAGCTTGAAGACAAAACTGCTTCAAAAGTTAGAGCACTTTGTCATGGACCTCCAGCTTGTCGCTAGCGGGGTAGAGACTACTGATTTAGATGCTGGACAAACGATTAAACTTGAAAAAGTTTCCGACGTGGTTTCTGTTGTACCAACTGATGCCCATATGCACAAGGTAGGATTTCTTCCTAATATGATCAACTCCATCTGGAAAATTAGTTTTGGTGGGACCTGTCTGTATATGTTCTTTCAGTGTGTATATGACTACACATTAAAGAGATTGAAGAGTCAAATTGGTCTTCTTCAACAACTAATGTCACGAAATGTATTAAGGTGGTTAATGGACGTTCTCAAAAAAAAAATCTTCGACGATAAGATAACTTAATAGCACTACCGAAAGAGAAACTAAGAGTCTAAAGAAAAGGCCCTCTTCCATAATTATGTGGTTCTTGGTCTTGGTCGTAGCTACAAATTGGTTTTGTTAGCCCAAATTTACATTTCCACCACAATTGACATTTCCATCCCTTACAACGTCTAGTCTAACTTCACATCTGCGTTTGCCGTAACTAACAATGACAAACTCTAGTAAACTATTATCCAAAAAATAAAAACTCTAGTAAACTAACAATGAGTAGCTGAACTCCGCCTTTACTTATTCTTTTACATCAGCTGACGCTGTAATACAATCTGGAGTCTATTCCATGGGTGATAACTAGACCCAAGAACTAACTGAGTGGCATAATCATTGACTTGCATTTAATATGCATATATGTCATAATCAATAGTATCCTTATTATGAATAGGACCTGGTTTGTAATACCACACTTTAATCCTTACAGGGCATTGTGGTAACTTTTGGCCGATAAACTTACTAGTTACTACTAGCATTAACTTTCTGCCTTGTATTTCAACTTTAACAAACATATTTCTATTATTCTGCTGTATCATTTCATTGGCATAGTTCGCACTATCACATTATCAAAGCTTTGAGTTCATTATCTCTTAAATAGACACCTAGGTTATTGTCAGGGTAATGGATCATCTAACTTTATGTTTCTATTTAGGCCACCATGCATGATTTTGCAGAAGCAGTTCGTGCTTATAGAGTTATATTTCCAGACTCAGAGGGGCAGCTCATTAAACTTGCAAAAGAACTATTTACCAGGTATCGCCATAGCTGATTATATTATTTTTTTCCTCATATAATATTTGTTTGTCTATTCGACAACAATGTTTATGAGCCTCACTGCTTTGTGCTTATCATTTTGACGTTTGCTTCCAAAAGGCACTCAAAGACCATTCAACATCGATTAGAGAAGAACGTTACTTCAGAAGATCTATTGGCGATGCTTCGTGAGTACCTTGTTTCATATAATTAGTATTTCATCGTCAGTTGGACATAATTGTTGATGTTCACTTATAAACTAGTTCCATATAGATCCAGTCCGGTACTCCGGTCTTATTTTTCTGACAAATTAGAGCAACTCCGTTTGGTTTTCTTTATTTATGCAGACATGTATTGGTATAGCTTTGGTCTGGCACAATTACTGAAACTCTTGTAACCAACTTTACTTGCCTTCCCACAGCACACAAACGCGTCATGAAGAATTAATTAAAAATGTATGAAATGTTTGCTTTCCAGTTTGGTCTCTTGTAAGCTTATATACGGAGACTCTAAATGCTCTCATGTGGTCAAGTGAGCAAGTATTTTCTTATAAGAGAATTTGGTAGTTGATTGCTATGGTCTTGTTTAGAATTTTTTTGAATAATAGAAGAATAGACGTACTGGAGAGGCGGAGAATATAAATTAATTCAAAATGCAGAAGAGTACAAGATTTATAAAAAAGAAAATGTTCCAAGTGAATCACACGCTATCTATGCTTATTGCTTAGTGATTTCAATTTTGTGTGAAAATGATAATGTGTTTATTTTCAATTTTTATTATGCAATGCAATCTAGCTGACTAGCTCACTTTACTTTTGACGGTTTTCATTCTAAAAGTTCTTCCGCCTGCATCATCATCTGAAAGACTATGCTAAACATTTTGCTACATTCATCTTCTCTCTCTCCTTACTTTTTCAACTAGTATTTAGTGTTATTTCATGATATCGTCTTATGTTGGATGGTTGCAGGAGTTTTTTGGGAGAATGTTACACAAATGGATGAAGTATTATCCGAGGCTGATCTCCCAAAATTTTCTTTACAGGTCTTGTACAATTTTTTACTCATGGTTTCTTGATAACTAGCTCTACACAGTTCAAAATTATATTTATTAACATTTGGTTTTATGCTCAATAATTCAGACTATAGTTTCAAATTTTCCTTTATACAGATTTTATGTCGTTATTGCTTCTCTTTAGTTTTATTTGCTTGTTTATTAAGTGAATATTTGAACTCACTGCCTATTGATTTATGTTGGAATTGTTGTAACAATATGACCTTCCCCTTAAATCTGAAATCGTGTTTCATATCTAGATTTCAACTATTTTCCATTTCTATAACAAAAGTCTAGGTTATGATTATAATGTTTTTACTGGGTTAAGATCAAATATTTTAACATCGGACGGAAATTAGCGAATACAACACAACATAATGTAAACACTATATGTTGATGATATTATGCTAATGAACTTGTGTCTTTTCAGGCTGCCCAAGATATTACCAAGCAATATGTTGCAATTGCATTCTCGCATCTTCTACAAGATATTTCAGGTGATTATTCATTTATTCAAATATTTGCGGTTCGTCGAAATCGATGCTAGCAAATCTAGGAAAATAGTTTAGATGTGCCTTGTCTTATTCAGACATTTGTTTATGTAATGACGTGGTCTATTGGGGGTCGCGTGGAGATGTAACAACACTCTACTCACGACACGAATCATCTTCAGTGAAAAAACATCATTTCAGAACTTCTTGCGCAGTCACAACAGAACTTAGTTGGATGGTACGCATGATGATTAGACCATTTCCTCAACTAGGCACCGTATTGTACTGTCATCTCCCTGCTGACCCCATAAGGAGTGTCTCAACAACTTGCAGGAAAAAGATCATCTCACATTGATCAATTTACCATGGAAGATATTGATGATAGGTTTATTTAAACGTTTAATGAATAAAGTCAATTGGATCAGTACTTTTCACTTGTGTATCCATTTCCGTGTCCAAGTATGTCTCATATGACACATTTTTTGTTAGAACACATTTAATATTAACTTGAGCTGTTGCTTAAATCCACAGAGGCCCTCATGAGAGTACACACCAAGCCAAAGGAAGGGACAGAGGAGTGTTCATTGCAGGTTGCCTTGGACAGCAGTAAAAAGACAGTGATTCAGGGAAGCATGGATGTCTTACTGGTAAACACATGATGGTAGCTTTTGCACTGTACCTACACTGGCCTGTGTGGCCCAACTGGAGATAGTCCAATGGATGATCCTCCCAAAAACCAATACATGATCCTCTTAAAAACGTTAAGGACTTCTTTCAACGTAGTAAACTAGGAAGCAGAAATGGAAATTACATGGCAACTTATACTTCAAGCAGTCAACATTTGTTACTGCAACATGGTCATTACATCAGTTTTCCCATTTCACTACGAATTAGGTTGAATTTGTAATAGTATACTCTCTAAACATGTTTTTTTATCATTATTTGTTCAAACTTGTTCATCTGCTAAATTGGCCTTCGGTTAAATAATGTGCACTCACATTTCCTTCGATTTCCTTCTTTATTATGCACTCCAGGGATTTCGGCAGCTTCTTGAAGATAATCTAGAGTTACTAGTGAAGCTAAGAGACTTAATAATTGATTGGGTGCAAGAGGGCTTCCAGAGTTTCTTCAGGCAGCTTGATGATCACTTCATTCGAATTTCAGGAGGCATTATTTCAACTAGTCAAAATCAAGGCTCAGAAGATGGAACAAAAGGAGAGAAGGTGCTTGCTGGATTAGTTCTTGTGCTAGCTCAGCTCGCTGTATTTATAGAACAAAGCGCTATTCCTAGAATTACTGAGGTAAGAAGTTAGTGGATTATTTTCGTTTCTTTTTGTGCATTAGCTAGAAGGTCAAATGCTCCTTCCCTAGATTTTATGTTACCTAGAAGTTCTCATCTTTGTTTTATCAGGAAATAGCTGCTTCTTTCTCTGGTGGTGGGCATCGACGTTATGAACAAGGACCCGCATTTGTTCCTGGCGAAATCTGTCGCATATTTCGAGCAGCCGGCGAAAAGTTTCTCCATCTTGTAAGAACAGAACCAATTTCTTCTATTCATTACTTTTTAATATATTTTTCCTTGGGGTATAATTACTTCTACACTTTCTTTCACTTTTTCTCGCCAGAGCCCATAACCATTGGTCCATGAGAGGTCTCATCTATTCAAAGATGGTTGTGGGTTTTGGCGGCTGGAGAGTAGTTGGTCATACTAGAAGTTTAAATTGATTCTTCCTTCATGCAGTACATAAATATGAAAACTCAGAAAATATCAGTTCTTCTAAGGAAAAGGTTCACAACCCCTAACTGGATCAAGGCAAGTATTTTCTGTATTTTTCTTTCTTGAAATATTGAATTGCTAGTGAAACTTGTAACCTTTTCTGACCTTAGTGGTGGACAAATATTTCAGCACAAGGAGCCCCGAGAAGTTCACATGTTTGTTGATTTACTTCTTCAAGAGGTTTGCAAATCTTTCTTTTTATCGTTGTAGAGATGCTTTCCCAATCCCATGGATGAAATTGTGATTTTGCTATTTTCACTCCGTTCTTCGCTTCTTACGCTTGTTGACTACTGCGTAAAGTCGTAAACTTTATATTGCATAATCAAGATATCATCGTTGGTTTTAAGCTAAATGTAACGGTGACAACCTTTTTCTTACTTATCTTCATTTTAGCTCGAAGGCATAAGGAATGAAGTAAAGCAGATTCTACCTGGAGGGCCTAGGAAACACCGTCGGTCTGACAGCAATGGGAGCACGGCTTCATCCCGCAGCAATACTTTACGTGAAGATAAAACTGTCCGATCAAATGCTCAACGGGCTAGAAGCCAACTTCTGGAGACCCATCTCGCAAAGTTGTTCAAGCAAAAAATGGAAATTTTCACTAAAGTTGAATACACCCAGGTACTAATTAACTTCTATAATGCTACTAGAGGTAAGTATTCATCAGAAGGAATCAAGTGACTGAATTTGCTCATGAGTTTGCAGGAATCAGTTGTCTCAACTATGGTGAAGCTTAGCCTCAAAAGCTTGCAAGAATTTGTTCGTCTCCAGACCTTCAACAGAAGCGGATTTCAGCAAATTCAGTTGGACCTTCAGTTTTTGAGAACTCCCTTGAAAGAAATTGTTGAAGATGAGGCTGCCATTGACTTCTTGCTGGATGAGGTAAAAAAGTTCTTTTTTCTTTATTAAATATCAAAATAATTGTTTATTTAGTCCTGTACTAATTGATGTTATATCCCTCCCAATACCAGCCACATTTTCCCTAATTTAGGCACTACAGTGACCAACTTAGCCTGATATATGCCGCAGTGACCAACTTAGCTCTGTATCATATGCTACTAGATGCTTTTTTGCCTTGGGCCAGCCGGCCTAACACTAGACAACCCCAGGCTTCCCCACATGACTAGCCTAGGCGTGAATTCCACCCAAAAGGTCTTACGACCAGTAGCCAATATATAAAACAAAGGTGCTACTTGTAACCCAATTACGGGAAGTCAATATGGGACGAAGTGTTGATGAAAAAAAGTCGAAGACATTATAGAGTGACTTGTTCTGTATATACGCAGGTAACCGTTTCCACTGCTGAGAGGTGTCTCGACCCGATTCCTCTGGAGCCGGCTATACTAGACAAACTTATACAAGCTAAGATGGCTAAGAGCAGAGAACAGAATAACAGCCCAATGTCTTCATAAACAAACCAAGACAGGTGACATTGTTAATTACCAAATCGAAAACATCATTTGTTACTAACAGATATAAATGTTTCTTTGTGTTCGATATCTCTCGAAATTTCATCAAAATGAAGGATCATACTTGAACAGATTGGTTCAAAAGATCGATAAAATACTGAATTCGTTCAATATCCATGTTCAATACTTGTATTTGTAGGATATAATACTCATGTTCAATTTTCCACAATTCAGTTAAGTCCGTCGGTAATATTAACAAATGTGTTTTTATACAATATTGTCAATCCATATTTTTGGTTCCCCATTCAACCATATTTAATCGAAAACTGAATATTTCAGGTTAAATTTGCATTGAGATTAGTTTTCGTCCCACGAAAGAAGTCACCCAGAAATTAAATTGAAAACCATTATCCTATTTAACCCACAATCTTTTCTTTGAACAAAGGTTTTGAGTGGTTTCAAAAAAAAAAAAAAAGGTTTTGAGTGGCTCAACTCGGTCCAGGTGAACTTATTTCTATTTTAAACAATTGAAGTCCTCTCAATGCTTAAACTAATTTCAGTGTTTCTCGAATCTCGATCGAAAAATAAAAATTGTTTATATTTTTATTTTCAAATTGGATTCCAAGAGTAATTACATTTGAATGACATTAAAAAATCTTGATTATAATATGTATTACATCATGAATTTAGATGAGCACTATAATTCGCCCCAAGGGATATAAAGATCCTTGGGACCATCCTAAAAAAACAACTTATGTTGTAATATGCCTCCTACAGGCATATGTTAGAAAATTTATATGCCTCCTACAGGCATATGTTAGAAAATGCTATGACCCTGACCTCCAAGTAGTGGCGATGCCAGACAATTTTATGAGTGGGGGCATTTTCTTGTTATAGTTAGTGAAAGAATTCCATAGTATACGATCAGGGTTAGAATCAAAAAACAAAATTTTCAACAAAATTTTGTTTATAGTTTAGATATTCCATGGTAATTTTGACGTACAACAAGTAATCTCTAATTTTCTCATCAACATGGTTTGGGGATCTTTCCCCCAACTGCATTCCCAAAAAATATCAAAATAAAAAACAAAGGAGAGGATGAAGAGATAGTGGTGAAGATTAAGAAAACGATGGTGGAGATGATGAAGAGCAAGTGATCGTAATGGGAAAAAATAAAGATAAACTTTTCTTTCTAATAACATATTTACTATAACAAACGTGTAACAAAACAATCTTGAAGTCCAAAATACAAGTCACTGAAAAATCAAACAAAATCAAAATTAAGGAAGTTACTTAGAAAACTCATCATCTCTACGAAGTCGTTTTATTAAGTTGGTCACTTTGAGGAGGCCAAAATTGAATTAGTTCAATTTATAAGACCCAATTTTAGACCAAACATGCACTTTATAAAGTATTTTCAATAAGCAAGTCATCTTAAACCAAACAATACTTTCAACTAACGTAAATAGTAGACTTTCTAGGAAAAAAGTGTAAGTAGTGAAAATTCAGGAAAAAAAAAGAGTTGTGTGTGGGTCAATCCCAAAACCTCCACATTGTAATCCAAACATTTCATCACTTGAGCTAGAGAAGAATTCTATTTAAAAAGTGAAACTATAGATATATAATATAGTGACAAGTGCAATTTAACACATACGAGTCACATTAGGGTCGTGGGGCACGTGCCCCTATGTGGGCTCGCTCCTGCCTCCAACCACCACCACCTCAGAACATCATCACCTCAAAATCACCATCAATTTTTCTGCTTTCCTCTTCTCTATCTCTGTGTTGCATCTTGAACTCACAAACTTTGTTTCTCTCAAATTCGAATATCTGTGGAAAAGTTCTTTGAAGCATTTAATGTTGAGATAATATCTGAGGCATTTTTTTCTTAAAACGAATCTGCTCTAACCCACCCGTTTCTAGTCAAACACAAAAGTGAGATGTTTTATTTTTAGAAAATTGACTACAAGAGTCATCGTTATAAGATATTGATACATCGTGAAGAGATAATACAAAAAGACACATCAAGATTCATGAATAAATAAGCAATATGATTGTCTGATTTTGTCCTAAAGACTATATGAATATGTCCTTGAACGTCATCTTAAGGTGTTTAAAATCCATCTAATTTACCTCTACTTTATTTATATTAAAATTTATTAAATCTTGGATTTTCACTTCATAAAATTTAACCTGTAATTTATGTGTTGCAAAGTGGGTGTCCAACGACGAAGATGTGTTGAGAGTGTTTGTTCTTATTAGAAATATTTGTGACCATTTTCTAAATGTTGAGAGACTCTTTTAAACTGGAGGCGCCAATAGCGTGTGCCTTTACAAAGGCATTGATATATCGATACGATGTGATCAACACGGTAACTGTCGAATTACTACTGGTCTAAAATCCGGCAAAATCAAATGGCCTAAAGGCTATAGAAACTACTTTATTTATACACAAGTTCAATATTCCTGGATTTGCACTTCCATGAGATCAAACCTGAAACTTCCGCTTTCCGGAATTGGACTACCCGTTGTTAGCCCCCTATTAAACCAATAATTAAAGAGGATTTGACAACAAAGAGTCTAAAGCCTGACAACAAAGAGCCTAAAGTTCGACAACATCTACTACAGTACTTCAACCGAGACTCGATCCGAAGATCTCGTGGGCTTAACAGGATATCCACCAAAGGGTAATTCTCTCTCTCTCTTTTTGTTGCTTCTTCTCTTCAGGTCGGTTGATTGTCTCAAGTCCTTCTCTAGCTTCACGTTTCCTTCATAAAAAGGTTTCTGATTTCTTCTACCAGATAGAGAGAGAAAGAGAAGAAACAAGCAGAAAGGCAAAAAGATCAATATGCAGATCTTCGTTGAATCCCCAGATCTTCAACTCCCATCTAAAGCCCTAATGGTAAATCCTAACCTAACTTTTCATAATCTCAAACTCAATTTTCTCCCTACTACCATACCATCACAAACCCTAGATTCTCTTTACTTCTCATTCCATGGAAAACCCCTTCGAGATACTTCTACTCTTTCTAGTTTACAAGTCAAACCCTTTTCCAATTTAGTTCTTCGAATTAGGGTTTCTGGTGGTGGTGGTGATGGCGGTTCAACTTGTGCTGAATCTCGTGATTGTTATCTTAATATGTACGCTGTTAAAAAACCTGATAAAGCTGATCCTAATGAAACTAGGTTATCTAGATGGACTACTTGTTCACTTTCATCCGAACCTCTGAAACCCCCTTGTGTTATTGATCGAATTGGGAATTTGTTTAACAAGGAACCCTTAGTTGAGGCTCTATTGGGGAAGAAATTACCTAAAGAATTTGGTCATATTAGGGGTTTAAAGGATATGATTCCAATTCAGCTATCATTTAAGTCGAAGAATTCGAGGGATGAAATTAACTCTGAAACTAAGTTTCAGTGTCCAATTTCAGGGGTTGAGTTTAATGGTAAGTACAAGTTCTTTGCTTTGAAGACTTGTGGGCATATTTTGAGTGCAAAAGCTTTGAAAGAAGTTAAATCTTCTACCTGTCTTGTTTGTCACAAAGAATTTTCGGAGTTCGATAAGATTGTGATTAATGGGTCTGTGGAAGAAGTAGAAGAATTGAAGGAAAGAATGGAAATGGAGAAGGCGAAATTGAGGGAGAAGAAGGAGAAGAAGAAGGTGAAAAATGGGTTGGATGTTAATAATATTGGTATTGAAATTGACTCTTCTACCAGATTGAGTGGGATGAAACATGGGATCAGTGAGAAAGATGTAGATGTTAATTTGGGTAAAAAAGAAGTAAATGGGAAGATTACAACAAATGTGGGTTCTTCGGCGAAGGAGACGACGAAAAGTTCTGGTTCGTTGAAGAAACGATTTAAAGCTTCTGATACTGCACCAGCTAATGCTACAAAAGAGGTATATGCTTCTATCTTTACTTCGTCGAAGAAATCAGATTTCAAAGAAACTTATATGTGCAGATCTCTTCCACTTGGTAGAAACTGATTTCGTCTATTGCCTTTTACTTGTTTTTTCTCTTAAAGTTATAGCATTCGAGTTTAATTTGCAAGCCTTGTTTAAATGTTGTGAAATCAAATCATATTCTTCGAATCTTGTGGTTGTATCTTAACTTGAGTTTGAATGTGTTGAATTCTTCTTCACTGAAATGTTATTAATTCTCTTATGGTTTAAACATGAATCTGTCATACTTAACTTTTGCAGCAATTTGAATCATTGCTTATTGAATTTAGATTGTTATTGTTTAGTGGTTTATGAGAATGTAATTAGAATCAATGTTACTGTGTGGAACGCTCGTACGGGTACCGGTACGTGGTGTGCTACCATGTGAATATCGGGTACGCTAAGGGTATACATCTTTAATACGCCATTTTGGCTTGCACTATGTTTTGAAGTATTTCCCTAGACAATATATATTCTTTATGATGCACCATTTCATTTATAATAGATAAACCTACTTGCAGACATTCTTTCTCTACAAAACTTACATTCTAGCAACTAAATTATCATTTTATTTATTGTAGTTAGCTACCCAACTAGTCGAATTGATAGATTTTCACTAAGATTTTAGGTTAATTAAGACAGTTCGCTAATTTTGGGTTATTGGATTGCGAATCTACCCAAAAGTACGGAAAATCAAGTACATGGTATGCAAAGGGAGGAGAGTATCTAGTAACGTTAGACTCCTGAGGATTGCTTCGGTCTACTATATGTGGTAAAGGCACCACTTCGATTCTGACTTAGATTATATAATGGTAATCAAAACTAGTTTGAGAAAGTTTTCTGCTCCTTGGAAATAAGTTGGGAGTATGGACAGAATCTGATCCAACCAAGGTGAATTATTGAAAACAAGGTTTTATTTGCTTCTTTCTTTGGTTAATTCTTGTAAGGGGAAAATTAGATAATTCTGTAACAGTCCTAACAAAAGGAAAAGAAAAAGTTCAGAATGCATGGGTTAGATAGATATTAGGATATGAATAGGTAGAGTTATAAGTGAACTATTCATAGTTATGGTTATCTATTCTTTAACAAATCCTTTTGTGCTTGTAACTTGTTGTTTTGACATGCTTGAATGTTGGTGATTTTTGTTCATTATTGGGTTTAGGGGCATCCAAGACTTGGGTTTGGGAAATCCAAATTCAACAAGTTGGATGCCCCCAGGCCTATCCCCACTTGCCACTTCTTCTCAAGGGTGGCGAGCAGATTGCTAGCCGACGGTCTTCAAAAAGTTCTTATAAATTCTTCTTCCTCTTTTCCTCTCACCACCACTTTTGGTCGACCACTACCACCACCAGCTATCTTTATCCCATCTCTCTTTCTTGCCCATCTCTCTTTCTTGCCCATCTCTTTCCCTAATTCTCGTTATCTAGAGTTTCGTTTGTATGGAAACCCAAGACAAAGGAATCTCATTGTCGAAGGTTACCAAATTTAGAAATCCCTTCATCTGAATGGGGGAGAAGAGGGAGGCTGATTTTTTATAGAGAGATGCACGTTGTGTTGGTGGTGGAAGATAGGGAAGAACTTATGGGGTAGAATGGAGAAGGGAGGCTGGTTCTTAGTAGAGAGAGAGGGAGGGAGAAAAGGAGAGTAATGCTCTTTGTGGTGGTGATGGAAGGAAGAACTTAATTTCTTTTGAAGGTTTTGTGGCAATAGTAGTCCATCACCTATTCTTGTCGAGGCTAAAAGAAGTGGTGGTGCATTCAAAATTGTCCCATCTAAAAATGCTTAGACGTCTAGTGTCACGGACCGTTCGGTCGACCCGACATAATACTTTCAAAACACACGGGCCGAAGTGCGGAATAACAAATCCTAACGAATTATGGGTCAATACACTCTCACCTAGTACGTAGCCAGCGTTCCCGAACATCTCGGAGTATATCGACCATCAAATCATCTTGGCCTCGCCAATGTTGCGGCATGACACTATAGTGTCCCAACACTCGAGCATAGCTCGTGCCGTCCTGTATAACGGTTTCTTGAGTCCTAGACTCTCGCCCACCATAAAGGATACCAAAAGTAGTGCCAAGCACCCCAAGCCACATATCTAGTCTCAAACATCCGATGCACATATATCACGACTTCCATCCGGACATTGGGCATAAGAGTATTCGTCGTGCCACAAGCTATCTTAGCTCATGTCTGCCCAACATAGCACATCAAGGTCGGACCCTTGAATAGCTCAATCGTCCCAATGGTAGAGGATAGCAAGTAGCACGACCCAACTCGGCTCGAGCGCATGAAATCCCACTCCCAAGAGAACCCACAGTATCCTATCTCCAGGTACTGTCCCATGTCGTTTCTTATGACAAGGAACCCATGCATCATGTCCTCTGACATATGCTAGGTCGGGTGTTGCGTCACAGAGATCCTCACTTCCGTGCACACTTGTTAAGATGGGCGAGCGTCTCATCCACGAGGTCTTGCCATATGCAGGATGCATATGAGGAAGGGAAACCACCCCCTCCTATAGTAGAAAAATTCGTGTTTTGCCTATTTCCACAAGGAAACATCAGTCTTTCCACCGGGCATACTTGTTCGTATAAATGACGTTCTCGTCCCTGTTCCAGACTTGAATTCACCGGACACCTTCCGTGCATGGCATAAGGAAGCTTTTGACCCTCTTCGACCTCGTCTTCAGCCCTCCGACCTATATGCTTGCTCGTGCCATCCTAGCACACGTCACGACCTAAACTTCTCCAAGAATATGTGGTCGTGACAGGTTCCCCCACTAGCTTTGCCGAATGCCCTCATCGACAACTTCAGAGTACACCTTCAATCTTCTGCCTAAATTCTAATGCTACCACAACACCTTTCGTCTCCTCGGCATAACACCTTCGTGCAAAACTAACCCGTCTCGTCGGGTAGAAACTCAACTATACGCAGTCTCGTCGCACAGGCATCTCTCAGGATTAACTCAATCTTATGCATCCTCCGATGCGATAGGATAATGGCCCTTCTCCACCATCCATCCATCCTCGTGTTGTCCTATAGCCTCAAATGTTGGTTCCCTCACTGGTTCGTCTCTCCGTTGCAGCTTTTGTCGTTCCTTTACTCTGGTACCTCACCTTTTCAGCTTCACCACGAGTTGGCATCTCGATTGTCACCTTTCGCCTCTGTTCGTGACCAATCTTGTCATGCGCATCACAGTACACTTACTGCGATACAATTCATCACTCTGGTACCTCGGCAACCACTGCCTTCACCCCGAGTTAACATCTGGACGCTACCGCACGCCACACGCCTTACTACGGTATATTTTGCCATGTGCTTGCAATGTTATCATCGCTAAGCAACTCGTCTCCAATGTCACTCCCCACTTAACCAGACCCTTGTGCCTCTGTACTTCACGTTCTGCCTCCTCGGGTTGCTTGTTCATTGAGACTCTCATTGACCACTGTCATCTTCAAGTGCACTCTAGTACCTGGGCATCTAGCTTTCAGTCTGAGTGTCTACCACATGACTCTGCAATGTCGCCCCTTCTTTCGACGTCCCTTGCCTCTAGAGATGAAGCGGCAATCAAATAGAGTTGACGAACTAACAACACCAGACGATGAAAAGCTGAAGAAAGTAAAAATCCTTGCAGCAGAATAAGAAGAAGAGAAAGGAACATGGTTTACAAATCTCAAAAGTGAGATGTTTTATTTGACGAACTAACAACACCAGACGATGAAGGAAGATAGGCATTGCCTCTAACTATACTGGGTCAACTAATTTTGACCAAGTCTTGGGAGACAAACATAATGCCTTTAACAATAATACACATTGCCTTTAAAAAGTCGTTAAGATCAAGGTTGGTGGTTCGTTTAGGTAACAGAGATCTTTTGTGCCGCCAAAGCCGGGAATTCAAACTGAAGAGGACTCTAGGATATTAGTCGATCTCTTATCTTACGGTTTCTTGGCGACTTTATAATGAGATCAACGGTTTTCAAGAACACACGAACAACCGGCACGTGCTCCTCTCCTACTGCCGTAAAAATTGCGATCAAGACGCCACTATCTCGCATCTTCATGTTTAGTCCACAATATTTAAATCTTGAAATAGGGGGACTTTGTAACTTAATTATCTTCAATGTATTGTTAATTTCAAAAAAAAAAAGAACAAGTAGTTGAAGTGTGATAGTCTCACATCGCTCATGAGAGTGTCCGGAGCCTGGACTATAGGTGTATGCTCAAGCTTGGTTAGTGTCGAGGCATTTTGGGGGAGCTGGGAGTGCTCTCACCAAGAACAAAACCTCCTACCATCCGTGCGAGGGTGGTGCAGAAAGGGAGGACAATATCGATAACTGTTGGGCTTGGAGCGTCATAGTTGATATCAGAATCGAGGACGGCTCTTCGCTGAGGGTGGGGGATTGTGATAGTCTCGCATCGCTCATGAGAGTGTTTGGAGCCTGGGCTATAGGTGTATCTCAAACTTGGTAAGTGCCGAGGCTTTTTGGGGGAGCTGGGAGTGCTCTCCCCACGAACAAAACCTCATACCATCCCTGTGAGGCTGGTGGCGAAAGGGATGACAATATCGGTAACTGTTGGGCTTGGGCCGTCACATGAAGTCCTTAATGAAAAACTGTTATTTTACTAGAAGGATCGTTTTTTGAGATAATGGTTTGCCCATAAAAACAATTCTTTTTTTTTCGACCTAAACTGGTATTGTGATGCGATAATATCCGATTCTGTAAATATTATTTTGACCAAAAAAAAACCTGAAACAAAAAAACAGAAACGAAGATGGGCGATGGGCGATCGACTTCACTGAAAATTCCTCTCACTCTTCTCCGCTCAATAGTTAAGGTTTTAGCTTGAAGTTTATAAACGACATGGTTAGTGGTTCCAGTTTCACACAAAGCTTTTCTGAATATGTATGATGGTCGAGTTGAATGATAGAATACCTTTCTCTTTTTGTTTTTTTTAATAATACTTAACTTAAAACCGGCCCATCTCTCATCTTAAATTTCATTTCTCCGGTGTTGCTACGTATATTTCTTCTTAGTACAAAACAAATGTGTATTTCATTAAAGAATATAAAACACATATTGCATCTTTACGTCCATACAAAGCAGATAAAAGACGAATTTCTTACAACACATCTCCAATTTTATAGTACATATACATCTTTTCCACTATATGGACAAAAATCTAGAAGTTGAATTTTGAAATATTGAGATAGAACCCACATAAAAAAAGATCATGTGGATGAAACAAAATGTTGGAACTAGTGTAGCAAAGTAGTCACCACAGTAAAAGAGCCTAAAGTCATTACATGCAATCTCAGTAAAAGCGATTCCGTAAATGGTTAAAAGCAATTTGGTTGTAAGGCAAAAGATTGTCAGAGTCGACAACCTCCTGCTAACGACCTTCAACGGTTCAACCCAAAATTCAAAAAATGTATCCACAACATTAGAAACACAAGAATCAATTGAGAAAGAAATTACATTTGAAATATAACACCAAACAAAATTCAGATCGAATCCACTATAAAAACTAAATTAAACCGTAATTAATTATTTAATTCATCTACTAATACTAGTCTAATTAATATCTTTTCATTTTGAAATATTTATCTTTATTCTCATAATACCTAGTAGAAAGAAGAGATAGAGAAATATTTATCTTTCCCCGAATTCGTGGGTGTGTGGATGTCACCGAAGCAGATGCCAAAGAAGAAGACGAAGACAAAGACGAGAAGGTTTTAGTTTGGGTCGGAGACATAGTGAGTGAAGATGACGAAACCCACCACGATCCAAAACGAAAGATCTGAATTTCTAATTTCCAGGTGAGCAATTTTTAGACCAGCGTCACCACGATCCAAAACGAAAGATCTGAATTTCTAATTTCCGGGTGAGCAATTTTTAGACCAGCGTCGAGAACAAATCATCTCTCATAATCTTTCATCTTGTGCAATGCGCCATTGCTTATTAACACATGCCGCTTTAGCTAAAGACATTGAACCAACGTGTTTTAGTATCTTGAACAACAGATCTTCATTGAGATTTGTAAACCTTGTTCCCTTCTCTTCTTCTTCTGTTGCAAGGATTTTTACTTTCTTCATCTTTTCATCGTCTGGTGTTGTTAGTTCATCAACTCTGTTTGATTGCCGCTTCATCTCTAGACTCTAGTTCGCCCACAAAAAAATTTGAGTAAGGAAGATGGGCATTGTAAGAATGAAGAAGAGCATTGCCTCTAACTTTAGTGGGTCAACTGGTTTTGACCAAGTGTTGGGAGATAAACATAATGCCTTCAACAAAAATACACATTGCCTTTAAAAAGTCGTTAAGATCAAGGTTAGTGTTTCGTATATGTAACAGAAGCCTCTTATGTCGCCAAAGCCGGGAATTCAAACAGAAGAGTTCTTGAAACTAAACCCCTAAGGTTAGAGCCGATCTCTACTCTACACAGTGAATTTTTAAGGTTTTGGAGTGGAGTGAATTTTTTTCTGGAGTTATTTATACTCAAAGGGGACTCTAGGATATTAGTCGATCTCTTATCATACGACGATCCTGATATTTCTTGGTGACTTTACAATGAAATTAACAGTTTTCAAGAACGCACGAACAACCGGCACATGCACCTCTCCTACTGTCGTAGAAATTACAATCAAGACGCCCACTATCTCGCACCTTCATGTTCAGTCCACAATATTTAAATCTTGAAATAGGGGGACTTTGTAACTTATTTATCTTCAATGTACTCAAAAAAAAAAGAAGGGTTATTTAGTGAATGAACCCCAGTTATTTACCTATATTAGGGATCCACCCCCAAAACGATAATGCTTTAGGGGTTACCCCCCATTCTCTACTTTTCCGTCTAAATCCCGTTAAGTGGCGAGCGTGCCAGTCACATGTGTTTGTTTTGACGATTTTGCCCTCTTCAAGACCGTTTGAAATTTGTACCAGAACTGACCAAATCTTTCCCAACGGTCGAATGAAAGAGGCCCAATCCTCTTTATAAATAGATCTTTTGGTTGAGGGTTTATAACAATTTCTTACTCCAAATTAACGAAAGACAGTGCTAAAACGATGGGAGGAGGTGTTAAAAGTGAAGAAGCGAACCAGGTAAGCCATTTTTGATCTTCTATTTTGGGGGTCCTTCCCTAAATAGTTATTTTACAGTGGGGGTCCTTCTCTAAATGTCATAATATTCAAGTTTTCACAGGAGATGAGCTGCCAAATTTGTGAGGTGAAATCACATGAAGCCTTCAAATGTCCATTTATGTATTCATCATGCACAAATGCAAAATGTGATGGCATTCGAAAAGTTATGGTGTCAAGCACATCAAAGAACCCTGGAAGGAAGTATTTGAGGTGCCAATACTTGAAATGTGATAGCTTTCAATGGCTAGATGAAGCAATACCTCTCTTTCTGTCTGGAAAACATCATGTAAAACAACATTTAACAGTGGGATGCTATGGATGTGGTGATCCTGGTCATTGGAAGAAGTATTGCCCAATGAATAAGAAACCTTCAAACCAACCAAGTTCTTCTACCCAAACTCAGATTGTAATCAATACTACTTTAGAAGATTTTTGTAACACATTTAAGAATTGTAATGTAAGAAAGTCATGAATGAAATGTAAGAGATGTATCAAACACATTTAAGAATTGTAATGTAAGTAGTTTCATCATCCATTCAAACACTTCCAAAAGAAACAGAGTACTAAAGTTTCCTGTTTGGATATACCATATACCCATATAAACTAGACATAATACCATACTGTTTTGAAATAACATATACCCATATACCCAAAAAGCTAGACAAAATACTTTGATGTTCATACCATATGTACCATATGTACCATATGTACCATATACCATATACCCAAAAAAGCTAAACAAAATACTAAGATGTTCATACCCATTTGCATCACAAATTAAGAAGGTCAAATGTCAGACTTACTTTCCTTTTCTCTTTGGTACCAATTTGGATGGCTTAAACACTTGACTATGTGGTCTAGTTGGGCTCCTTCCAAAGAATGTCAAAGGTCCTCCACTGGTGCCTGCAGCCCTAACAGTAGGTTGTGAAGATGATGGTTGGGAAATTGGTGGTTGTGAAGACCCAGCTTGTGAAGATGATGGTTGGGAAATTGGTGGTTGTGAAGACCCAGCTTGTGAAGAAGGTAGTTGTGAAGCAGTTGGTTGTGAAGCAGTTGGTTGTGAAGTAGTTGCCTGTGGTGCTCTTGCTCCTGACTTTGGTGCTCTTGCTCCTGACTTTGGTGCTCTTGCTCCTGGCTTTGGTGCTCTTGCTCCTGACTTTGGTGCTCCCTTGCAGGTCCTGCTGTTGTGACCAAACCCCAAACATTTGCTGCACCTTTTCTTTGGTTTTGGCTGTGAAGGTCCTTCATCAGCATCTCTTCTCCTCTGTTTCTTTGGTCTCCCAGCAGGCCTTAGTATGATAGGGGGTAGAACCTCATATGCTGACTATGAAATGAGTAAAGTGAGTATGAAATGAATTCAAATATGAATATGAAATCAGTAAAGTGTCTTAAAGTGTTTCAAAGTGTTTCAAGTATGAAATCAGTAAAGTGTCTTAAAGTGTTTCAAAGTGTTTCAAGTATGAAATCAGTAAAGTGTCTCAAAGTGTCTCAAGTATGAAATCAGTAAAGTGTCTCAAAGTGTCTTAAAGTGTTTCAAAGTGTTTCAAGTATGA
This sequence comes from Eschscholzia californica, assembly GCF_041429995.1. Taxonomy (NCBI): domain Eukaryota; kingdom Viridiplantae; phylum Streptophyta; class Magnoliopsida; order Ranunculales; family Papaveraceae; genus Eschscholzia; species Eschscholzia californica. The sequence continues at coordinate 48,883,939 of NW_028238472.1, forward strand.
AATCAGTAAAGTGTCTCAAAGTGTCTCAAGTATGAAATCAGTAAAGTGTCTTAAAGTGTTTCAAAGTGTTTCAAGTATGAAATCAGTAAAGTGTCTCAAAGTGTCTCAAGTATGAAATCAGTAAAGTGTCTCAAAGTGTCTCAAGTATGAAATCAGTAAAGTGTCTCAAAGTGTATGAAATGAATTCTCTGAGTTAAAATGAATATGAAATGGATAAAGTTAGTATACTTACTTCCCCCCAATATTGCATTTGTTTCATGGGGGTGATAAATCCACTATAAGCCTCCAAATAAGTGCTTACTTTATGAAAAGGACTGCAAAACCTAGATAATACAACATTCATAACATTAGTATCTTAATGGCAAATAAGAGAGAAACAAACATAAACAAGATAGACTCACTCTGCCCATGGTATCCTTGTTTGCAAAATGATAGGAACAGCATGCATACAAGGGATGCCAGTTAAGTCCCATACACAACAAGAGCAACTCAAATTAGTCAAGTTAACTGTCCATCTATTTGGAGTATTCACTTCATACACATTGAATAGATAATCACTTGCTCCCTGAATCCTAAACTTATTCATACTCTTCTTAAAACCATCTATCACCCTTTGAGCTCTAGGAACAATACCATTTGGATCCCATGTTCTAGCTATCTTCCTTCTCTCATACAACAAGGACATCAACATCAGATGAAACTTGTCAATCATAGATGACAAGGGCAAATCTCTGAGATCTGTAATCCAACTGTTTAAGCTCTCTGAAAAATTGTTGGAAATATGCTCACATTTTGTTCTATGATCAAAGAAGGCCCTAGACCATGAACTAACATCAACTCTGTGCAACCATTGGTAAGCTTTTTGATCATCTTTCTTCATTGTATCAGCCCACTTTTGGTAGTCCTCTTTCTTATATGCCTTTGCTGCAGACCAAGCTAAATTCATGAGATGGTCACCACCAAATGTCTTCTTAAAGTTCTTGTACATGTGTCTAAAACAGAATCTATGTGGGTTGTTAGGAAATATCTGTGAAACAGCCTCTATTAAACCTTTTTGCCTATCAGAGATGAAAGTGATAAGATTTGGATGCATTTTGACATGGTCACCAATCTGCCTAAGGAATTCATACCAATTTTCAAAATTCTCTGAGTTACAAATGTAGATGGCAAGTGGATAAAGACCATTGTTCCCATCCAAAGCAGTTGCAGCCAAGCATACCCCACCATATTTCCCTTTCAAAAAACAACCATCCAATCCAATAACAGGTCTACAACCTTTGACAAAACCATCTAAAAAAGGTCTAAATGCAATACAACAATTCTTGAATCTGTGATCAATGTCATGCCTTGCACAAGTAGCCACACTACCAGGATTTGCAAGCAACAAGCTCATACACATAGCTGGTGCCATTTTATATCCATCTTCATAATTGCCATATATCCTCTCTAGAGCTATAGCTCTAGCTCTCCAAGCTGTCCAATAGCTAATGTTAACAACAAACTCCTTCCAAACAGCATCTATAATGTTCTTAGGATTAAAGTTCTTTCTCTGTTGTGCCCTAATAGTATCCTCTAACTCTTCTGCTACAAAACTACATCTTGCCATCTTGTTCTTCAATTTGGAGTTATGTTCACAAGTATGTGTGTTCTCAATTTGTTTCAAGACCACTGAGAAGTTATCTTTTGGACTTCTCCTAGCATAAAAGAACCAAGGACATCCAGTATCTGCATTAACACACTTAGCCCTCAACCTGTAATCCTCATTTTTTATGTACTTATACTCAAATCTATTGAGAACAACAAACCTTCTTAAGAACTTCCTTGCTTCAACTATATTTTCCCACTTCATGCCTTCAGTAATCACACCCCTTGGCAACTCAGACTTTTGATGTTCTAAAGACTCCTGTTCACTGTAAAGATTGGTGGATTCTTTGACAAAGTCACTGAACTCCCCAGATGGTGGTTCAACTACCTCAACATCAGAATCTGACCTATCCTGTTCACTGTCTTTGGTTGGGTCATACTCATCATCACTTGATGAGTTGTAGCTAAAGTACTCTTCTTCCACTAAAATATCATCTAACTCAATTGGTATTCCCTCAGTTTGAGGCTCTTGAGGGACTTGAGGTGCAGACATGACAACAGTAGGAAAAGTTTGAGAAAGAAGAATCTCAAACTCATTGTTGTTTTCATCCATAGGATCTATCCCATCAAGATTTGGAATATCATCTAACTCTTCATTAAAAGGATCATCAGACTCTGGACCATCCTCAGAAGCAATCTGTTTACCCTTCTTCTTTGGTGTCTTCAAGGGTGGAGTATGATCTAGGAACAATTGGGCCCTTCCACATTCATCTATATCACCCTCTGTCCACCATTTCAGCAAATCAAACTCTTTTTCAATAGTGTGCTTCTTTCCCTTTCTCAAGTAGAAGAACACCATGCTATGCCCTACTAAATCTTTGTCTCTTTCCCCCATACCTTTTGCCAAATCAATTAAATTCAGTTCATCACCATCAACCTTTTCAAACAGAGCAATCTTACCCCTCAAATAGTCTTCACAAGTCCACTTTGATGACTTCTGATTAACCCTCCAATTACCATCATAATGTACCACAAGAGGTTTAAAACCAAGCTCTGTCATAGGCCTGGTTAATTGAAATTCATAGAGATTGAAACAAATCACATTAACAATGAAAGCCACCCACAGAAATTCAAGTCACATTAACAATGAAAGATAATAGAGATTGTTTGAAATCACATTAACAGAAATCACATTGAAATTCAAGTCACCATAACAATGAAACCTAATAGAGATTGAAACAAATCACATTATGTATGAAACTCAACAGAAATTCAAGTCTCCTTAACAATGAAAGATAACAGAGATTGTTTGAAATCACATTAACAGAAAGGGTCCCTAACAGAAATCACATTGAAATTCAAGTCACCATAACAATGAAACCTAATAGAGATTGAAACAAATCACATTATGTATGAAACTCAACAGAAATTCAAGTCTCTGTTAACAATGAAATTAACAGAGATTCAACACAGTACTGTTACTACTAACAAACCCTATGTTAAACATTGAAAGCTAACAACATAACTCTGTTACTACTAACAAACCCTAATATTTGTGTAACATTAAACACTAAATACTACTAACAAACTTATATGTTAAACGAAAAACCCTAATATCTGTGTAACATTAAACACTACTAACAAAATTATATGTTAAACGAAAAACCCTAATATTTGTGTAACATAATAGACAATTACTACTAACAATTCATGGATTCATGGATACTTACAAACCATCAAGTTAGGTTTAGGATACTTACAACCCACTTCGTGAAGAACCTTCTGCCATTAGGGACTATCGAGCTTCAGGAATCGTTGTAGAGAGAGAAATCAGAGGTGAGAACGAGCTAGGAAGAAGATATCATCAAACCCTTTCAATCTATTTCGATTTTTGATTGAAATCGAACAAAAAAAATCTAGGGTTTTCGAAGGGTCGAAGTTGGTCGAAGTTGTGTTTTGTGATTCCCGCGTTTTCACCCAAATATGGGTAGTTGATAAACTTGAAAACATTAAATAAAGAAATTAAAACTTACACCGTTGATTTGGAGGAGGGCAAGATCGTCAGTAAATTCTCACGTGACTGGCACGCTCGCCACTTAACGGGCTTTAGACGGAAAAGTAGAGAATGGGGGGTAACCCCTAAAGCATTATCGTTTTGGGGGTGGACCCCTAATATAGGTAAATAACTGGGGTCTATTCACTAAATAACCCAAAAAAGAACAAATAGTTTGAAGTCCTTACTGAAAAGTGCAATTCCACTAGAAGGACCGTTTTTTGAGATAATGAGTTTGCCCGTGAAAACAGTTCATGCTTTTCGACCTAAACCGGTATTGTGGCGCGATAACAGCCGATTTTTTTTTTTGATAACAGCCGATTCTGTAAATATTATTTTGACCAGAAAAAAACCTGAAAAAAAAACAGAGACAGAAACGAAGAGAGAGAGATGGAAAAAGGTAAAGGCATAGTTAATCGGAGATGGGCGATCGACTTCACTGAAAATTCATCTCACTCTTCTTTCCGTGATATACCTGATCCTCTTGGTTACTCTCCATCTTCCACAGATCAGGTTTCTCTCTTGTTTTATTCGATTCAAATCTTACAACTTTTAAGTGTAATCAGATTTGATGTTTTCGTTAAATTCGGTTTTTTGATTGTAGGATGAATCAGCTGTTACTCGACAAAAGAACGCCGAAGCGAATTGGAAATCTCAGGTAATTGACTCTCAGATTTCTTTTCTTCCTTTCTGCTGTTTGATCTTACATTTTCTTCTTTTAGAAGCTCGATTCAAATTTTGTTATTGTTAATGTCTATTAATGTGAGATTTTTTTGCTGTTATTGTATTTGTATATAGTAATTAGGGTTTATACCAATCAAAGTAGAAGACTAAATCTGCTATTCTGTAGGTTAAAAAAGTCATAAAAGTGTAGAAATTGATGGGTTTTGCCAAAAAAAACCAACATTAGGGTTGGTTAGATACTTTAGTAATGAAAAATACTAAATTGTAGTGATCAGGTTTCATCGTAGTATTCCTCTTTACTGATGTGTCTCACCCAGTGACGGAACTATAAATGGGTCGGGAGAGGCCATGGCTACCTTCACCCTTGGTGAAATCTTTTAAGTCCTCCCCTTAGTTCTCTTTTGGCAAAGCACATGAATGAAGAATGAAGTTCATAGGTTTTAGTACTTTTTGGAGTTCATTATGACTAGGTCAATGACTAAATTCATTTGATTAAACTTAGACTAGGAGTAGAAATTGATTTGATGAACTGAATTCTTGATTATATCTATGACTTCTAGCTATCTTTAAGTCTTTATAACAACGATTTTTGTGACTAATCGCCGAAAATGATCTTATAGAAATGAGGGTTTAACTAAGAGTTTAGAGAGAGATTTGTATATATTTCGCTCTTTTTCTCTCTTTGCATCTTAAATACTATTTTTCTTACTCAAATTTAAGCATTTATGAAGCGCGACATCCGTTAATCTGTAATTGTAGTTTTTTTTTAATTGGTAAGCGTGTGCCTCGAACCCTTGACCTTTAAGTTGGAAGACTTACCTCTTACCACTTGAGCCAAGGGTTGTTGGCCCGTAACTGTAGTTAGCCAGTTCCAAAGTGAAATTTAGTCCAACATGTTTACGTAATATACTACTTAGTGCAACATGTGGTCTCCTCCTTTGAGAAGGTTGATTGAATACTTTTTAGTGGCATATCTGGTATTCTGATGTAGGAATAAAAAACCAGAAAGAACGAGTGTGATTGGAAATTTGTGGAAGGATAACACTTTAATGGTTGATCTGCAGAGCCTTCTACTTGTGTATTATTAACTTTATTGAGCTCAAGTAGATCATAAATAAGGTCTGCAATCTGATTTATTGTTGATTATGCAATTATGTTGTTAAAAAGGAGGGATCACTTTTTTTTAGTTCGTCATAGTTTCAGTTGGAACTCTAGTGATAAGTTATACCTTTTTGTGGGTGTGTTTCGTGGTTGATTATGCAGTTATGTTGATATATATAAGATTTGAATGGATCATGTATCTTTTTATTTCCATACTTCGTATGTTTGACTTCAGCCCTAAAACTTCATCTTTTGACATCATTTCCTCTTCCATCCTTGACAGAAAGCATGGGAAGTGGCCCAGGCTCCTGTTAAGAATTTGTTTATGATGGGATTCATGATGTGGATGGCAGGAAGCACAGTTCATTTGTTCAGTATTGGCATCACATTTTCAGCACTCTTCCAGCCCCTTAGTGCACTTCAAGGCGTGGGAAAAGGTGTGGTTTGGACCATCTAGTTTCGATTATCTTCTGCTACAGTTTCAATTTCATATGTCTTGCAATCTAAATCTATTTAACTATCTTATTTTAAAAACTGTGAAGGGAAGAGTAAATATCATAGGTTCTAAAAGGGTATTCTCTTATTTAGAGTCAAAAATAATTTTTCTTAGTTGCCACCAAAGCAAGAATTATTTCCGTTCGTCATTGATTTGGTTAGTCATTCAAAACAAACTGAGAAGAAAAACATGGTTTCGAGCTATCTCTTACACACGTGTTAACATTGATTTGCAGTTTTCGAACCATACAAGGATTCTAAAGTAGATCTTCTGGCACCTAAATTAGTCTTCATCGCCCTGAATTTGGCTGGTCTAGCCTTGGGTATCTGGAAGGTGAGATAATCCTGTTAACCTTGTAATTATATTGTATAAATCGTTGGTTTTCGAGTATCTTAATCTGAACATTGTTGTCTTGACAGCTCAACACATTGGGCTTGCTTCCAACTCATGCATCAGATTGGGTTTCCTCTTTACCTCCTGCTCAGGTAAAAAAAATAATTCCTGATTTTGTGAGGTGTCTTTTTAATTGTTATCCTCGTCGAGAACTCGCGAAAAGGCTACATTTTTGTTTACCCATCCGTATTTATTCATGCAGTATTACCAAAGGGTTTCTTTATGTTATTATATATTATTATTCTGTGTAATTGGAAGCTTGCTTTAAATATGAAACCCTTTAAAAGAAAATAGGTCTTTGTTTTTTGTCATTTTCATTTGGAGAACAACGATGACAGATATCTAACTTCTTAAACTTTCTCATTTGATTAGACCTTAAATGATATTGTTAGTCTACTTATGAATGAACATATCGAAAGAACATAACTCAGTATCTGTCAAATTAGTTGAAAAAGAAAAACATTATTTGCCGTTGAATGGTTTTATGAACAAATAATAGTCAATTACGCATTTATTTGTGAATTGTGATCTAGAGATTAAATGGTCACTCTTTAGTTCTTGAAAGTCGCTATGTTACTCATAATAATCCACAGCAACACCGTATTCTTATATTAAGAGTGTAAGTGTTGGTTTTTAGACATCCAATAACCTGGTTCTTTTCTGAACAAGCAAGTGTAGTTGCTTCTAAGTATTCTTTAGATTTTAGTTTGTGAGATCTGACAGTTATGAATTTTGACATTCTCTCTTTTTTTTACTTTAAAGGAGGTTGAATACTCCGGTGGAGGGGTTCCTCTGTTCCGTTAATGATGTTGGCGACTTGTTAGTTCTAAAAATTGTATTACCTGCCTATAGACGAAGGTTAATATGGAGGAGCTGAATCAACAGTTGTCTGCTTAGTTAGTTGATAACCTTGAAGAATGGAAGTATCTTGTCATGACAGGTTTTGTTTCTTCGCTAAACTTTTCTTCGCCTGCTTCTGTGACGATACTCTATTTTTGTAAGAGAACAAATGAGTTTGCCCTTCTTTCATATGATAATTTAGTAGTCTTCTTTCCTTCAATGATATATCCATGTACTTGGATTCTCTTTTTCTTAGTTAAGATTTTAAAAGTTTTAGCTTTTTACTGAGATGTATTTCGATTTTGACTAGGTTAAATGAGATCTAATTGGTCTCATAAGTGTTATAATTTCAAACCCAATTTTGAAGTTTTTGATTTAGGCCTGAAATATCCTGTATCTTTGATTCCGAAGGAGACATGAATCAAAATTTGGTGGATGATTCATGATTGTCCTATCAGAGCATTATATTAATAATTGAGATGTGAGTGGACCACGTTGGTAGCTTATTTGAGGACAACTACTGTTTCTCCTTCACATATTTTATTTACTTTCCAAATTGAGTTCGAAATTAAGGTGTATATGACAATCACGACCGAATGAAGTACCATATTTACTAAAAAATTGAAAGGTTCAAAGAAAGAGATATAGCATTTGAAGAGGGGATTACTTTTGAAAAGAAAGATAAAGAAAAAGGAAAGATATATCAACTAGTATTAAAGTCAACGAAGGTAAATTAAAAAATGAACCACTTTAGGAGCTAGACATATTTAGAGGGCTATTTTAGTGTGTAAGACATATTTTGGGGGGCCAAAATTGAATTAATCCAATTTATAGAGTTGGTGATGCATTCAAAATAGAACTGACAAAAGCTTAAGTTGGATAAGGGTTGGTGAGATAGTTGGTGGGATGGGCTTAGGTCACTATCTTGACTAATTACTTCCTTAGTTTTTCTTATGATTAAGTATGGCTTTCCCGTCAACAGTTGGTAGTCCAGTGGTTCAAAGGTGTTTATGTATAGGCCATTGTCTAGTTGGGGTATAGACCCGGTCTTGTTTGAGTTGAGTGAGCGGTTATCGAAATGTATCAATGTCAATTGTAACGACTAACGTAGATCGTAGTCGACTTCCAAAAAAAAGTATGGCTCTCCCATTTACTCACTTTAACTTGACTAATTTTTTACTCTTTTTAAGGTATCATGTTGTTAAATTTTAGTTAAAAACAAAAAAATACGTGCAAAATGAGATCATAAAATTGACTTAAGACTTACTCCTAATTAACTTTTATGGTATTCTTAATTGAACTCTCATATTAATTCTTTACTAACTACTTTGAGAACATTATGAACTTAATAGAGCAAAATGAGGACCAACTAATTAGGTTAAAATGCTACCCGACAAAGTTGGACAGTAAAGAAGATTACACTTTGATTCTTTATTTTATACTATGAAATACAATCAAAGAAGTAAAATGCTCAAACTGGGATGAACATGTCCAATAGCCGCTTTCAGGGCTTTCAGGGCTTTCTCCAACCTTAAGTTGGTATTATGTCAATCGAAAAAATTAATTAATCTTTAGGTTATTTTAAATTCATCATCATGTTAACATTAATACTTAGAGAAATCATTTTTATATGAATTATTAAGTTAGTTCTTCAATAGCCCCTATTTTGTTGTTTGAACTCTTCACTCCTGTATTTTGTCACGATCATCAAATGATCCTAAACGTAATGATCCTGTTAGCGAACGGTAAATCTTTTTTATTTCGTTTTAAATTTGTTACCTCATTTATATCTAAAAATATCCATGATAACAAATTAAATGTCCAGTTCAACAAAAAAAGAAAAAGAAAAAACAAATTAAATGTCCAAGTTCTAGCAATTCCCACAATGAAGTGGATATGTAACAGACTGAACATTTATGTACAGGATAAGATTACTTCGATTATTGACCTTAGACATTCAACAAACTGGTTCTGTGACCCATGAATCCAGATAGAGTTGAAATAAATTGGTCTAACTTGGGCCCTACTAATCCTAGCTGGAGTGAAAATCTATCTACCCAATTCGGAGCTGGATATGGCTAAGTGGGTCTAAGCCATGTACCCTTGACTCATTTAGGTTAGCCGACTATGATAATGAAAGAATAGAAAGGTTTGATTCCAAAGAAATAAATCAGTTAGTAGTCCTTTTAGATACTGTGATATAATAACATGTTACTCCATATAATATAAATAAATATTTACAGATCCTGAATACTCTTATGTTTGGTTTAGTGTGGTTTGGTTCTCTAATATGCTTTATTTAACTGAATCGGTTGCTTCTTTGGATTTAACAATTTTGGATCAAGACTCAATTGTTTTTAATTACAATGATTAGAATCCAAACACGAGCACGTCAAGATAATTTTTCATTTATTGACAATCGACTAGTATTTGTTACTTGTTAGTAGCCATTCTAAAGTAAAGAGAACTATGTAAAAATTCAAAATCATCCAGGAGTACATATAATATGGTCACGGCCGGCCCAATCGTTATCGAGGCCTAAAGCCAAACTAAGAAATGTGGCCTCTTTACTATATAAACAAAATTGAACATTAAAAATATTTATAATGTCTTTAGGAGAGATCGAACACTGGACCGCTACCATATTACTAAACATCTTAACCACTACGCTATTGCTCAATTCTTGTAGACATTTTAGTTATAATTATATCTAATACAAACAGTTTGGGCCTAGGCCGCCCCTGAATATGAGAGATGAGAGTATCAAAAAAAATATGGGAGATGATAAACTATACGTAGACAATGACTTTTATCCAAATAATTAATTGAGAACTATGAAGAGATGTCTGTGGGGTTGCACATCAAAATTTATTATTAGACCAAAATCTCACTATGTACTTTATAATCTCATTTTTTTTACGTAGGGTCCGTTTGATACGTGTGAAAATGTGAGTAAGAAAGTCGTTTTCTCAGAAAAATCAGTTTTCCGTTGTTTGGTTGGTCACTTTGGGTAAGAAAATCAATTTCATGGGAAAAAAAAGTGTGCAAATGGTCTAATTTTTTTTCCACCTTTTAGATGGGAAAGTTGATTTCTCACTCTCTCCCTCCTCTCAAAACTCTCTCCTCCCGTAACTTTCTCTCTCTATTTCTCTCCTACCGTAATTCTCTCTGTTCATCTCTGTCCAATTAATAAATAAAACAGAATTAATAAATAAGCTGAAATTCTACTAGGCAACCCCTTAAAATTTTAAAGGCACCCCTTAAATGCCTAACATTTATATATTGATTAAAGGCCCAATTAATAAATAAAACCTAATTAACAAACAGTTGCTTACAAACCACCCCCCTAAATTCTATAGGCATCCCCCCCTTAGATTCTAAAGGCCCCCTTAAAGGCATAATATTTATATACTAGGGTATATCCCCGTGTCTTAGGGCACGGACACTTGTATCAATCAATGATACGAAATTTATTGTTATATTTTATTGAGAGAGTGAGATTTTTATTAGTTATTATTTTTTTGTATTACTTTTTTGTTTCCTTTCTCTTAAATTAGTTATTATTTTATTGAGAGAGAGATTTTAATTTCTATTTTTAACTCTTGAAATTTATTTTGTTTCTTTTTTTCTTAAATTAGTTATTTATTTCTAAGAAGGAAACGATTATTGTTTTTTAAATAGGTAACTTTATTTCGACGAAAGACTATATTTTAAATTTTGAGAAGGGCTTCTAGACAATATCCCTTATTAAAAAAGGACGTTTATCCTTGTCATCGTTTTTCCTTCTGTTTTATATAATAGATTGGTTAAAGGCCTAATTAATAAATAAAACATAATTAATAAACATTTGTCTAAAGGCCCTCTTTTTCTTACTTTTTCTTACCATCTTATCAAACACCTAAAATATGACTTTGAGGTAAGAAATCCCTTTTCTTTCTAATGGGAAAGAAAGTCGTTTTCTTACCCATATATTTTCTCGCGTATCAAAGGACCCTTTAAGTCTTTTTATGAATTATTACAATTATATACATCACACATATTAGACACGTCATGTGATGGGATAAACACAAAATCTCCCAAACTTTTCTCATAGCAACAATAGTTGGTGATGTGAGAATAAAATATACGATCATAAATAAAAGCAGAACATCAATTTTATTTTGGCGACAAAAAAGAATTGGACTTCTCATTATTAACTCCTCTTAGTTTATTTTCAATTTCGTAAGTTTCTCAAATTTTCCTCTCCAAATAAATTACTATAAATAATGAAGATATGAGAAAAAAATGAAAGAATATGGGGGAGAGAGTTGAACTTTCATCTTTCGACAAAAAAAAAAAAAAAAAAAAAGTTGAACTTTCATCTAGAAATGTGATATGAGAAAAAAATGGAAAGAATGTGGGGGAGAGAGTTGAACTTTCATCTAGAAATGAATGGCTTTAGGTTACCACATTAAATTAGGTCAATGGAGAAATTTGGAATGGTAGTTTTCTTTCTTTCCTGGATCAACAAAGTGGGCGGAAATTCGTCATCAAAGTGGTTGGTTGTGGGCTCCACAGTAGTAGGCGAGGTAGGTAAATGCCTTCTAATTTCTCCCTAATTTCAACTTTTCGTGTTATTTTCATTTTGGCCCTCCAATATGACCACTAGTTATTTTGGCCCCCAGATTGTCCGTCGTACCAATTTTCACCGCCTATCTAACCAACTTTGTTACAGAAATGTAAGGTTTTAATTTTGCACGAAGTAGTGGCGAAAGGAACTTTCCTTTCAAGTGGTCTCGTACAAAGGTAGTAGGGGTGAAAATCAAGGCGAAGTCAGGTTCTTATAAGTACATAATGTCACAATATGTCCTTTCGGGCTACAAAAGATCAAGAGTGCTTGGGTTTCTAGAGAGCTTGAGGAAGGAAAAATTGGAAGAATTATGCAGAAACCCACGATGGAAACTTTAAAAAACAGACTGATCGGACATTAGAGTCATCATAACAAGTAATTAGGAAAATTATATTTTAATGAAAGAACGTATAATTTATTTACCATTTTACTAGTACATTTATATGTAACTTGTAACACATGCTTTCTATTGGACCAACTTAATACTAATTTTCTCAACAAAAAAAAAACTTAATACTAATCACGTGTATCTATAAATTGCTTTTAGCGGTAGACGTTTACTAAGGTTTTGGTAACTTGTAAGACTATTATAAATTGTCACGCCAAAACTAACCAAAAGCTAAACCTTGCATCTAACAAAAAATATAACTCAAACTTTATCTAATGACTTGAATAAACCAGGAATACTAGGCGAGTTATATGTTCCGGTTAAATGTTTGCCTGACCTTTTTTTCCTTTATTGTCAGTGGTATCTCATTTAATTAGGGGAGTTGGTCGAGCTTCACCTATCTCAAACTTCCAGTAACTTATATTTCTTTATGTTTTAGGCTTTGTATGTCAGGCATTAGATTCTCAAGGGAGCTTCCCACCCTTATAGAGAGTAAACTTGTTGGTTTACCCCTTATGTCTTCATCCAGATCAAACTGAGAGGGAGGGAAAGAGAGACAACGAAACAAATTTGTTTTAAAATAAGGGCAAAAATTAGAACACAAAGATTTCCCTTGGTAGAACCCTTAGCTAGGGAGCCAAAATGACTTTTTAAACAATGTGAGGGGCCAAAACGACGTAGTAAACAATGTGAGGGGCCAAAACTGAATCAACCCTTTTTCTCTAATCATTTTTCTAGGTTTTAAATAGGACATGTCTCTGCCAACTCAAAACCAAAACTCACCCCTCACCCACTCTCTCTCTCTCTCTCTCTCTCTCTCTCTCTCTACTTTCTTCTTCTACGCTAATAAGTAAACGCACTCCGGTCTTAGCTTTATCAATTTCTTCTCTTTCTTTCTCTAGAAATCGATAATCTTCTTCCTGGACAGGATTCTGGATTTGAATTGCTTGATTATTCGTCCCCTTCTTCGTAATCATTTAGGTAATTCTTCACTCTTATCCATCTCTTCTCTATCGTTCTTATCCAGAGTTTATTTACTCCGAATTCTTCACTCTTATTCATTTCTTTTAGAAATTCAATTTGGTTAGATCTTGATTTTCATTTACCAGTTTTTCATGTGAAATCTCTGATCAAATTCTTCCAATTAAATTATTCAATTTTAATTTATGGTTTAATTATGAAAATTTGGGTAGAATTTCTGTTACAGAATTACTCATTTAACATGCCTGAATGATTATTTTGTAATTATCATTTTACTCAAATAAGTGGTGCATTTATTAATATGCATGAATGATTAATATCCTGCAAAATTACAAAAATATGTGTCCGGTCAGAATTTAGAGGTACAGATACTCATTTTTCTTTATGATTACTATATGTCAATGACATAATGACGTGGCATTAATTAATGGAGACCACATATTTTGTGTCCACTTTATCTTATTGGATCTCAAAGATGATAGCCTATGGGGCATATTATCATCCTATATTTCACAATGCCCAATGCGACCACCTAATCCTCGACAACCTGTCATCCTGCCAGTATAGTCTGGATTAACGCTTCTGTGTTGTTGGAGGTTTTGTTCCTAACATAAGTTCGGACAAGCTCACCCAAAATGTCTTGACATCCTAAAGGTATTAGACTCCCACTTATAGGTCAAGATCTGGATTATGACCTACGTGTCTCGAAATTATGACATTCCTGTCCTTAGAGACGAATTATCTTTGGCTCTGATACCACCTAAGGGGACCTATCCAAGGATCTAGACATCGTCTAAGCAATATTCTTGCCCTTTTATTAACTTTTCATTACTATAGCATTATCCCGGAGTCTTATTACATGTAGAGATTGACGTAAAACTTATTGAATTAATCAATGTTCTAATAAAGATAACATAGTATACAATCATAACGGAAAAATAGCACAACAGAGAAAAGTAAAAAAAAAACTTGCGATGGAAGATTGAAAATAATTGTGTGAAAAATAATATTTTGAACCATCATTTTGTGGGAAAAAAATATTCTTAAAGAAACGATTTCTCATATGGAATTTAAGTTTGAAATTTGGGTGTAAATTTGGATTTATAAATATGTAGAATTGGAGTACAAGATATAAAGTTGACAAATGAGTCAAGAAATCAAGAATCATATCAGTCTGTTTATTTATTAATAAATATACCAAATATTTAATAGCTATAACTGCAAAACTAGTAAAAGTTGAGTTGAATATCCAATCTCTTTCTCATCTTGAGAACAACAATATTTATACTAGCAAATATAGTATTTTAATCAGAGTAATGAAAATTTTGATTTGTTGGAAGAAGTATGATCACAAACTTCCTTTTCAAATCTCAAGAACACAAAAATCTATTGAGAACTTATATTGTTGTTTATGAGGAGTTCAAGGTTTTGCTCTGTTCTCTTGCTAAGTGTTTTGAGCCTCAAAATGAAATGGAACTACCCATAAACCAAGTCCATTTGTTTGATTTGATCTCACATTTACATAGAAATGAATGCTTAACCATATTTTTCTTCTTGTAGTTGTACTAGCAAGTGAGAGACAAGATGAAAATCAACATCAGGGAGTCGACTATAGTGACCCCGGCAGAGGAAACTCCGAAACGAAGTCTTTGGAACTCTAATGTTGATTTAGTTATTCCAAGCATTCACACTCCTAGTGTGTATTTTTATAGGCCTAATGGTTCTTCAAACTTCTTCGACATAAATATACTTAAGGAAGCTTTAAGTAAGGTTCTTGTTCCTTTTTATCCCATGGGTGGGAGATTGAAGAGAGACGAAGATGGTCGTATTGAAATTGATTGTAATGGTAAGGGAGTGTTGCTTGTTGAGGCTGAAACAGATTCTGTTATTGATGATTTTGGAGATTTTGCACCTACTTTAGAACTCAGGCAGCTTATTCCGGCAGTTGATTACTCTGGAGATATCTCTTCATATCCTCTCCTTGTTTTACAGGTGATCATCTTATCTCACTTTTTACGTTTCTTTTTGTTCTAATTGGTCTTAGTATCTCTACTAAACATGGGAAACTCTGCATATTCCATGAAATCTTATATTGGATTTGAAATGAAATACATTCGACATGTTTGAAAGCACAATGTTAATGACCAATCACTGTACTTCTCCTATTCATATGAAAATTGAAGGACCTTTAAACTTCAATGTCTAGCCTGATTGCAGTTTGGTTGAAGCACAGTTCTACATTCTACCTGATGTCATTATTTTAGCATGTCCATCATTTGGGTCGATCCAGTCCTTAACTAACTCGGTCGAGCCCAACTACATAGCACTTGGGACGCTCTTTTTTAGAACAAAGTTTTGTAACAGGTGTAAACCTTGTAGTCGAAGATAACACAAGTCGATTGACTCAAACGAAATTGACAACTTATTCTCATATAACTCAAAGCTACCTCGAATTCGTAACAGGAGCCCCCTTTACGAGTAACTCTGTCCAAACCTGAAAATCATCGTAAACCATTTTGTTCCCTATTTTGTCCTTGAAGTTATAGAACAAAAGTATTCTAGGCTCTCATACTAACGGATTCATGTTAATTCACTCTAGAATCTCTTGAACTATTTAAAATCCTACGTAGTTGCAGCAAACATGTTGAATCGGCATAAAATTACTTAACTCCATTATTACATACATAGATATGAGCATTTAAAATCAAGATTGTTATTTTAATAGTAGTGCTAATAACTTGTTTTTTCTACAGGTTACTCATTTCAAATGTGGAGGAGTCTCACTAGGAGTTGGAATGCAACACCATGTAGCTGATGGAGCCTCCGGGCTTCACTTCATCAACACTTGGTCTGACATGGCCCGTGGCCTTGATCTAACCCTTCCACCTTTTATCGACCGTACACTTCTCCGCGCACGTGACCCACCTACTCCGGCTTTTCAGCACATTGAATATCAACCTGCTCCACCATTGAAAACTCCCCAGCCCGACACTTCTTCAACCTCGGTAGCCATCTTCAAAATCACTCGCGATCAACTTAACATCCTAAAGGCCAAGTCGAAAGAAGGTGATAGTACAATAAACTACAGTTCCTACGAGATGTTATCTGGACACGTATGGAGATCCGTTTGCAGAGCCCGTGGATTAGCCCATGATCAAGAGACTAAGTTATACATCGCTACAGATGGACGGGCCCGACTACGACCTACTCTCCCACCTGGGTATTTTGGTAATGTCATTTTCACAACTACACCAATTGCCGTTTCAGGTGATCTCGACTCAAAGCCATTAACATATGCTGCTGGTAGAATACATGATGCATTAGCAAAGATGGATGATGAGTATTTACGTTCTGCTCTTGATTATCTTGAAATCCAGCCAGATCTAAGGGCTCTCGTTCGTGGAGCACATACTTTTCGGTGCCCGAATATTGGGATCACTAGTTGGTCTAGACTGCCCATACATGATGCAGATTTTGGATGGGGCCGACCCATATTCATGGGCCCAGGAGGAATTGCTTTCGAAGGATTGGCATTCATGTTACCTAGCACTACTAATGATGGGAGTTTGTCTTTGGCAATTTCACTGCAATCTGATCACATGAAAGTCTTCGAGAAGATCTTGTACGACTTTTAATCAAAATTGTTTTTTTTAATGAACTTGAATTTTTTTTACTTTGTTTGGAACAATGTTATCAGTATCGTAACGGGTATGTTATGTTGATTTGGTTATTCATTATACACGAGAATTTCTGTTTGTGCTGAAAATCTACTGTGCCGGAGCTGAAGCCTGACCCTGTCCCAAGCCTAATGGTGGCAGCGCTGCATCACCATTGGTAATTCACTAATTCTGTGTAAAAGAGCCATCCAGTCAAAGAAGACAATCGACAATCACCCAACTCGTGAGTCGTGACTACATATACGAAAAAAGCAAACCCAAATATACAATCGAAACCTGGACAGTCTGAATTCTTCCAGAAAGATAAATTTTACGTATACCATACATGTAATTTTTGGTGGAGCGGGGATTACTTGAAGATGTAGCTGGCTCGATCTTTGAGAGATTATAAAGATCAAAATTGTAGTATTTTCTATTGGTAATGTGATTTAATTAAATAGTCGTCGGTCCATGGTTCAGCTCTAATGTAAGATTACAGTGAAAGGGACAAAGTAAAATTTATAACCGTGCCAACTGGTAGTCCGATGGGTAAGTACCTCTACTCTGCATTGCGGAGGTCGCAGGTTCAATCACGGTGGAAGTGCAAATCCAGGAATATTGAACTTAGGTATAAATAAAGTAGTTCCTATGAGTTGCAGGTCATTTAATTTTGTCGGACTTTAGACCAGTAATAATTCTCCAATTATCGTGCTTACCACATCGTATCGATGTATCAATTTCTTTGTAATGACCATTATAGTCGATATTCAGAAAAGAAAAATTATAGCCATCCTAACTGTCATATAAACTATTAATAAAAGGATTCTTCTAACACTGGTCAACTTATGATATGTTAAGAGCATCTCCAATCCAACACTCAAATTGAAAAATTCACAGAGTGTTACCTAAGATTTTTGAGTTTTTTTTGGGAAAACTCTCTCCAATGCAACACTCAGTTTGGATCTCAAAATGATGTGCCATCATTTAATGTTGAGATATCTCAAGAAGAAACTCAATATTTGAGATTTCTTTTGAGGATCTCAATTGACCACTCAATATTAAAAGCAAATCTATCTATCTAGGAAATAATGACACCTAAGTTATTTTTAAGTTTTTAAAATGTTGCATGGAAACGTTTTTTGAATTGAGAATCTCATTATTGACATCTAAGAAAGAGAAACTCAATTGAGCCTTAACACATACGGGACACATTGAGTTTCTTTTGAGTTTTGCTTTGGAGATGCTCTAAAAGAAGAAAATAATTCACATCATGACTTAAAGATTCATGAAACCCCCCAATAAATTCATTGGTTTAATAATTCTTTAGAGATATAGGTTTTAATGGTTATATTTAGAAAGATATTAGGGTGGATCATAAAGATTATAGAGGGAATCTAGATAAGTGTATATATAATGTAAATATAGAACAAGGCTAGACAACAAACAAGATGAAAATCAAAATAAGGGAATCAACAATGGTACAACCAGCAGAGGAAACTCCAAAACATAGCTTATGGATCTCTAACATTGACCTAGTTATGCCAAAAGTTCATACTTCTAGTGTCTATTTCTATAGGCCAAATGGTTGTTCAAACTTCTTTGATGCAAATATACTTAAAGAAGCTTTAAGTAAAGTTCTTGTTCATTTCTATCCCATGGGTGGCAGACTTAAGAAAGATGAAAATGGTCGTGTCGATATCAATTGTAATGGGGAAGGTGTTTTATTTGTTGAGGCTGAAACGAATTCCGTTACTGATGATTTCAGAGATTTTGCTCCTACTTTAGAAATCAATCAGCTTATCCCGGCTGTTGATTATTCCGATGACATCTCTTCGTATCCTCTCCTTGTGTTACAGGTAATACTCTCTTATTATCACAATAATGTTTGATGTGCACAAAAGAAATACTGTATATCAAAAGTTCAAAACTAGCAATCACGTGTAATTCGTAGTGATGGCAGTGCTCTGCTTTTATTATTTGGTTTGTTAAGAATACTAGAGATTGGGGGGAATGAATCACAGAGATTGGTTTTGTTCATAGGTTATTTGATTGATGATGATTATATAAAAGAAAAAGCACTTATTAAGCTTGAGCAACTCAGGCTCTAGACACTCTCGCGAGCGATGTAGGACTATCACAGTCCTCAATCCTCAGTGAAGAGCCGTTTTCGGGTCTCATATCATTTTCTGGTGCCCCAAGCCCACAGGTAAAGGGTTTAGTTATTGGTGAAAACTCTATGAGCCTACCCAAAAGGCCTCGACACTGGTGAAAACAAACGATTCACCCTACCATCAGAATACGCCTGAGCATCATCATTCGATATGATTTTTGAGCCATCTTGACTTTTTCATAATAATTTCTATGCTCATTGCCAAATATTTTGCAAGTGCGTGCCTAAAATATCCCTAACAAATTTACGGGTTCTTTTGGATTAGGTTACTCATTTCATCTGTGGAGGAGTCTCACTTGGAGTCGGGATGCATCATTATGTAGCGGATGGTGTGTCCGGGCTTCACTTCATCAACACTTGGTCCGACATGGCCCGTGGCACAGATGCAATTGTTCCGCCCTTCATCAACCGTAAACTCCTCTCAGCTCGTGATCCCCCCGCTCCTACCTTTGAGCACATCGAGTATCAGTCTCCTCCGTCCATGAAAATTCCAGGCGACTCGTCTCCAACATCTGTAGCTATCTTCAAGATCACTTGTGACCAACTCAACATACTTAAAACCAAAGCCAAAGAAGGTGAAAACACAACCAATTATAGCTCCTATGTGGTTCTGTCTGCTCATGTGTGGAAATCCGTGTGTATCGCACGCGGGTTAAACGATGATCAAGAAACGAAGTTAGATATCCCAACGGATGGACGGTCAAGACTACAACCTACTCTTCCCCCATATTATTTCGGAAACGTTATTTTCACTACTACACCAATTGCTCTTTCGGGTGATATTGTTTCGAAGCCACTAGCTTATACTGCAGGTATAATTCGTGATGCGTTGAAAAGGATGAATGATGAGTATTTACAGTCGGCTCTTGATTATCTTGAAGTCCAAGCTGATCTAACGACTCTAGTCCGTGGACCACAAAGTTTTCAGTGTCCGAATATCGGTATTACTAGTTGGACTAAGCTGCCCATATATGATGCAGATTTTGGATGGGGCCGGCCTATATATATGGGCCCAGGAGGAATTGCTTTCGAAGGATTGGCATTCATGTTACCTAGCACTATTAATGATGGGAGTTTGTCTTTGGCAATTTCATTGCAATCTGATCACATGAAACTCTTCGAGAAGATCTTGTACGACTTTTAATCAAAATTGTTTTTCTTTTTCATGAACTTGAATTTTCTTTTTACTTTGTTTGGAACAATGTTATTAGTATCGTAACGGGTATGTTATGTTGATTTGGTTATTCATTATATACGAGAATTACTGTTTGTGCTGAAAATCTATTGTGCTGGAGCTGAAGCCTAACACGGGCCCAAGCCTAATGGTGGCCGCACCACATCTCGATTGGTAATTCGGTGTAAAAGAGCCATCCAGTCAAAGAAGACTATCGACAATCACCCAACATGTGACTACATAGACGAAAAAGAAAACACCCAAATATACAATCGAAACCTGGACAGTCTGAACTCTTCCAAAAAGAGAGGCCCCATGAGTACTCTTACAACTAAGACTAAGATGAGACACGGGGCTACTTGATACACGTCATTCATTGATTCAAGTTAAGCCAACAAAAGAACAAAACTAAATTGCGTATAAACCAGTGAAGGCGAGCGAAAGTGAAGATAAGTGTCTGAAAGTTTAGGAAAGAGGATGTTTTCAACACAAAAGAAAGATAAACTTAATGTATACTATACACGCAATTTTTGGTGGAGCAGGGATTACATAAAGATGTAGCTGTTGGGTTTTCCTCCTAGTGGGGAAACCTAGTTGGGTTTGGATTAGGAAACCAAACCCGGACCTGAGTCGAGTTTCTTTGGGTCGGTTACTTATGACGGTGGAATTAGGATTAAGGGGGAGTCTATAAATACTACCTTAACCTAATTTAGATGTGTGTGTGAGGAGCACCAAAGGGGGCAACACAATTAGAAACGCACAAGAGAAGAAGGGAGAGAAGGAGGTTGCCGAGAAGAGCGGGGCAGAACTTTTTCAGCACGCGCAGTCTTCGTTTTTCGGAAAATCCGACGGTGAGTTCTTCTCCGATTGAGCTGAAATTTGGCAGAACTGTTCTTGACATATTCATCTAGTATTTGTACGGAGGGATCGTTGATTGGTCGCCGGAATCCTAGTGAATTTAGGGTCGTTTTGGGCTGCAGATTTCTGGACTGTTTGAGATTGATTCTTTTGGGAAGGGTCTGAGTCTCGGTTGGACGTAGTCTGTAACTACTTTGCTATCATAGTTGATTTGGTTGGACTACGAGTCCCGTGGTTTTTACTTCTCACGTTGAGGAGGTTTTCCACGTTAAAAATCGTTGTCTTATTTACTTTCAGTTCTTTGTTTATTGCTCCCACATATTCTTCTGTATTATCCTCGTAACTAACACAAAGGGAAAAACTCTTGTTTCCGCTGCGCCTAAGTGTCCGTTTTTCCCAACACCATGGGTGTATAGAAATCATGAAAACCCATTGTCACTCTGAGTCTTCAAGCTTAGACTTGTCTAAGAGATCATCAAAATCCATATAGTCATGCAAAGATGATCATATAATTCTTGAAAATCTTCAAAATTTGCAGGAAATTGCCAAAAAGAAGAAGAATAACACTTCAAGGTTGCACCTTGCTTAACCTGCTGTGATTATGTCTTGTCAGCACTATTCAAGAATGGGTTACTTTCTTTACAACCATTTGTTTTGGTAGAATCCTAGAAGAAGAAGAAGATGATGATGATGATGATGATGATGATGATGATGATGGAAGAACAGGTGGATGAATATGGAAGTAGAGATGAATTTTTCTTTCCACAAATTATGATATCTTTTCTTATAAGCCATTATCTTTTCAGATGATGAATTTTTCCTTCCGCAACTTAACGGCAAACCTGACGGCTCAAAATTAACGTCATATGACAGGAAAGTCCTTTTGTGTCCACGTAAGGTGGACGGTTCAAGTGGGGTCCTCTAAGACCCGCTATGTAGACTTGTTGGACCTTAGTAAACTTAGATCCTGTTTGGAATGTTAAAAGAAGAAAAAAGTTATGTCTTTATCATGTCTAAAGATTCATTAAGCCCCCTATAAATTCATTAATTTAATAATTCTTTAGAGATATTGGTTTTAATGGTTGTAGTTTGAAAGATATTAGGGCTGGATCATAGAGATTCTGGAGGGAATCTAGATAAGTGTGTGTTTGTGATAAGTGTGTGTTTGTGAGTATATATTATGTAAACACACAACAAGGCAGGACAACAAACAAGATGAAAATCAAAATAAGGGAATCAACAATGGTACAACCAGCAGAGGAAACTCCAAAACATAGCTTATGGATCTCTAACATTGACCTACTTATGCCAAAAGTTCATACTTCTAGTGTCTATTTCTATAGGCCTAATGGTTGTTCAAACTTCTTTGATGCAAATATACTTAAAGAAGCTTTGAGTAAAGTTCTTATTCCTTTTTATCCCATGGGTGGCAGATTTAAGAAAGATGAAAATGGTCGTGTCGATATCAATTGTAATGGGGAAGGTGTTTTATTTGTTGAGGCTGAAACAAATTCCGTTATCGATGATTTCGGAGATTTTGCTCCTACTTTAGAAATCAATCAGCTTATCCCGGCTGTTGATTATTCCGATGACATCTCTTTGTATCCTCTCCTTGTGTTACAGGTAATACTCTCTTATTAGCGGTTATAGATATTATCCCCACTTTTGACACCTCAGGTTCAAGCCCACAGGTAGGGAGTTTTGTTTTTGGCGTATACTCCATACGTCCACTCAAAAAGCCTCGACACAAATTTTGACCCATCTAGACTATTTCGTAATAATTTCTATGCCCCTTGCCAAATATTTCTTGCAAGTGCATGCCTAAAATATCCCTAATAAATTTACCGGTTCTTTTGGATTAGGTTACTCATTTCATCTGTGGAGGAGTCTCACTTGGAGTTGGAATGCATCATTATGTAGCGGATGGTTTATCCGGGCTTCATTTCATCAACACTTGGTCCGACATGGCCCGTGGCACAGATACAATCATTCCACCTTTAATCAACCGTAAACTCCTCTCAGCTCGTGATCCCCCCGCTCCTACCTTTGAGCACATCGAGTATCAGTCTCCTCCGTCCATGAAAACTCTAGTCGACTCGTCTCCAACGTCGGTAGCCATCTTCAAGATCACTTGTGACCAACTCAACATACTTAAAACCAAAGCCAAAGAAGGTGAAAACACAACCAGTTATAGCTCTTATGTGGTTCTTTCTGCTCATGTGTGGAAATCCGTGTGTATCGCGCGCGGGTTAAACAATGATCAAGAAACAAAGTTCGATATCCCAACGGATGGACGGTCAAGACTACGACCTACTCTTTCCCCGTATTATTTCGGAAATGTTATGTTCAGTACTACACCAACTGCTCTTTCGGGTGATATTGTTTCGAAGCCATTAGCTTATACTGCAGGTGTAATTCGTGATACGTTGAAAAGGATGGATGATGAGTATTTACGGTCGGCTCTTGATTATCTTGAAATCCAAGCTGATCTGACGGCTCTAGTCCGTGGACCACAAAGTTTTCAGTGTCCGAATATCGGTATTACTAGTTGGACTAAGCTGCCCATATATGACGCAGATTTTGGATGGGGCCGGCCCATATTTATGGGCACAGGATGGATTCCTTTTGAAGGGTTGGCATGCATGTTACCTAGCCCTGTTAATGATGGAAGCTTGTCTTTGGCAATTTCACTTCAGTCTGATCACATGAGGATCTTTAAGAAAATATTTTATGACTTCTAATTAAAGAGATGGTTTAGAGCATCCCAAATGCAAAACTCAAAAAGATCTCTATTCATCCTATGTGTCAAGTTCCATTTGAGATTCTCACTCCTAGGTGGCGTTAATAGAAATCCTCAATTTTTTTTTTGTCTCCAATGCAAAACTCTAAACTTATCTTATTTACTTATGTGACATAGTTATTTTTGTAAATAAATAATTAGTTATTTTAGAAAATATAGAAGTCTCGATTTCTATTGGTTGAAAATCAGATATTGATGAGTTGGACAATTAGAGATATCTCAAGAGGACACTCTAGAAATAGAGTGTCCTCTTGAGATATCTCTATTCCACCCTCGACACGTCATCTTAGAGATCCAAATAGAGTGTTGCATTGGAGAGGATTTTTAAGAAAAAAACTCTAAAAATCCTAAGTGGCACTCGTAGTTTCTAAGATTAAGTGTTGCACTGGAGATGCTCTTAGGGTTATGTACTTATGTCCCATGAAGATCTCCAACCAAATATTCCAAATAAAGCAATTGAAACGTAAACTATTGTTTTTCTTTTGCTAGATTAATAATCTAAGAAAGTAAAAAACAATAAATTCAGGGTACAAAAATTCAAGTAGAAATTTTAACCAATTTTTTATACTTCCCCTAAATACCCCACCACCATTATGTCGGTAATAGCTTTCTTCGTTATGTAGATCGTGATTTTCCAACCGAATCACGTAAAATTATCTTGTCACCATTTCAATTTATCTCCTCCATTATCACATAATTGTGAAAATTAACAAAGCTTTTTGTATAAAGTTGTGAAAAAAATTATGTAAGTCGTCTTGGCATATGATCTGTTTTCAAAACTTTAGAAAAAAAGAAATACAAAACCTCCATATGAATCCTCCTTAGTTCCCAATAAATTTTTTCATTAAGTAACCGTTAGAGATATAGGTTTTAATGGTTGAAGTTATAACCATTACCAAGTGCATCACTGCAAGAGCTTTAATTTGAAAAATTCTAAGTGGTGCCACTAGGATTTATTGAGTTTGTAAACAAAAAAATTCTCATATTGAGATATCTCAAAAAGAAACTCAATATTTGAGTATTCTTTTGAATATCTCAATTGTCTTAGTTAACCTACTTTATATTTTAAGCCAATATGAAACTTTTCTTCATATCTAATTTATTTTTATTGAATCAATGAATGACATGTGTATCAAGTAGAGTTCTTTTTGAGATCTTGATTGGAGACATACAAATAAAAAACTCAATTTAACTGCACAAAAAGAAAATCTTAGTTAAGACTTGACACATGGGATCAATTTAGTTACACAGAAAAGAAATCTCAATTAAGATTTGACACATGAGACTTATTAAGTCTTTTTCGAGTTTTGCATTGAAGATGTTGTGATGCATATCTCTCTAGAGATAGTAGGACAAGATAACTAAATAAGGTGAAATCTCTTACAAGATTACAAAGATCCCTATATATACTTTATTTCAACCTTTGGATATTAGCCTTTTAAATACTAACTTACTTTGCAAACTAAACTCAAAGACACCCCATTCTCTCTGCCTCACTTCCTTCTCTCCACCATCTTGTTGTCTAACCTATGCATAAGATTAGACAACAAAATGGAAACAAAAATAAGGGAATCAACAATGATACAACCAGCAAAAGAAACTCCAAAACATTATGGATCTCTAACATTGACCTACTTATGCCAAAAGTTCATACTTCTAGTGTCTATTTTTAAAGGCCTAATGGTTCTTCAAACTTCTTTGATGCAAATATACTTAAAGAAGCTTTGGGTAAAGTTCTTGTTCCTTTTTATCCCATAGGTGGCAGATTCAAGAGAGATGAAAATGGTCGTTTCGATATCGATTGTAATGGAGAAGGTGTTTTATTTGTCGAGGCTGAAACGAGTTCCACTACCGATGAATTAGAAGATTTTGCCCCTACTGCTGAACTCAATCAGCTTATTCCGGTTGTTGATTATTCTTGTGATATCTCCACGTATCCTCTCCTTGTATTGCAGGTAATATTTATATTTAAAAAAAAATGTGCACACTAGTTGGTGTTGTGGGGCCGAACGTAGGTCCAAGGCTCATGTGGTCGGCACTCATTGGGCAAAGCCATGGAGAGACAGATATGGCTTGCCCAAATGCCAATGGGTGTCAACCACATCAGTCTTCGGCTCTATTCCATTTTTTGAACCAAATACCACTTCTCATGAAGAAAAATGTTTGTGATATTGCTTACAATACCCCTAATATTAACACAATGTTTTTTGTTTGTTTGAACATAAAACAAAACCTAAATTACTCATTTCATGTGTGGAGGAGCCTCACTAGGAGTTGGAATGCATCATTACATAGCCGATGGAGTTTCTGGGCTTCACTTCATTAACACTTGGTACGACATGGCCCGTGGCTTCGGTACGATAGTCCCGCCCTACATCAATCGTAAACTCCTCTCTGCTCGTGTGGAGGAGCCTCACTAGGAGTTGGAATGCATCACTACGTAGCCGATGGAGTTTCTGGGCTTCACTTCATTAACACTTGGTCCGACATGGCCCGTGGCTTCGGTCCTACTTTCGAGCACATAGAGTATCAGTCTCCTCCGTCCATGAAAGTTCCAGCTGACTCGTCTCCTACATCAGTAGCCATCTTCAAGATCACTAGTGACCAACTCAACATACTTAAAACCAAAGCCAGAGAAGATGAAAACCCAACCAATTATAGCTCTTATGTGGTTCTGTCGGCACACGTGTGGAAAACAGTGTGTATGGCACGTGGGTTAAACGGCGATCAAAAGACTAGGTTAGGCATCCCGACAGATGGACGGCCAAGATTACAACCCACTCTTCCACCAAACTATTTCGGTAACGTTATGTTCTCTACTGCACCAGTTGCCCTTTCGGGCGATATTGTTTCGAAGCCATTATCTTATACCGCAGGTATAATTCATGATGCATTGAGGAGGATGGACAGTGAGTATTTACGATCGGCTATTGATATTCTTGAAATCCAGACTAATCTAACAGCTCCCAACCCTGGCTTATGAACTTTTCGGTGCTCGAATGTTGTTATTACTAGTTGGGCCAGGTTGCCCATATATGATGCAGATTTTGGGTGGGGCCGGCCCATATTTATGGGCCCAGGAGGGATTCCTCCTGAAGGGTTTGTATGCATATTACCTAGCACTGTTAATGATGGAAGCTTGTCTCTGGCAATTTCACTTCAGTGAGTTCAGTCTGATCACATGAGGACATTTGGGAAAATATTTTATGACTTCAAACAGAAGAAAATAGGAAATGGTTTAGTGCTTGTTGAGTAGGAACTGCCAGGGCCTAGGGTTATGTCCCATAAATTTTCCAGAACATTTTATCATAAATAAAGCAGTTTGATATCTCTATTAATTCACACTATTGTTTATATTTGCCTAGATTTTCATTATTATAAAATCCGTGCAAATCCAGGATTTATTGAATTCGGGTAGGAATGAAGTAAAGGTAGATTAGGTGACTTTTTAGGCCTTTAGGATGGCTCGAATAAGTCCAAGGGTCTTTAAGGCTCGAATCAGGGGGTGTGACTCCTGGCTGCAGTCAGGGATAGGATCATCCATATAAAGGGAAAACTAAACGTAACATAGGAGACATCCCTGGTGTTGTGTGCTTTGTCCATCACCCAGTCGATACAAGTTTGGTCCCCTTTCCCCAATTTTCGTCTTTTATTTCTATTCTTTAAATTAATTTTATATTGGTCCTAATATTATAGGGTTATTTCCCTAATGGCCCCCAACTTTGTGACCAGCTTCCTGCCTGGCCCCCTACTTTACGAGAAATGCCCATATGGCCCCCTTCCGTTATAACACCGTTACTCTCTCTCCTCTATCTCATTTTCTCTCTCTGCCACATCATCTCACCTCGCCCCGTCATCATCTCACCTCGCCCCGTCACAGCGAAAAACTCAGAAAAAATCTGTGAATCTTTGTCTTAAGACGTATGGAACCGAAACTCACGAGATTAAAAATATACTTAATTTTATTGATAAAACTGAATCAATTAAACAACTACTGGATCCTATTTATATATCATTAAAGTTTCTTAAACTTAATCCAATTCAAAGTGGACCGATTGTGGCGTAAGCGACAACGAATGTCCAGAATGTTATTTGGCACCAACACTCACAAATTTCGCCCAATTCTGACACTCGTAGCTTCGGTTTTTGTCATTTTAGTTCGTCGCCTTTATTTTTAGCCGCATCGACTTCTTCGTGTATTTTTCGGCGAATTACTCTACGTAACTTCACCTGAAGAAAGAACTCATTTTTTGTTATGTTTCTTCTTCTCCTCCCTACTTCTCCTTCCACCACCAATATCTTCTCTCCCATCTCTGTTTCTCTACTTCTTCCTCTCTCATCTTCATTTCTCTCTCCTTCCCTCTTTCTTGTTTCTTTCTAACTTAGACGCAACAAATCTCTCATCTTCATTTCTCTCTCCTTCCCTCTTTCTTGTTTCTTTCTAACTTAGACGCAACAAATCAAACGCTTGAAGATGAGGAAGTGGAAGCTTCCCCTTCTTCTTCAAGCGACACAAGGAAAATAACAAATCCGCTCGTTTAAGTCTTCGTTAGAGAGACAAATTGAGGATGTCCTCAAAACCTTCCGAAATACAACCATTTAAAGGTTAAAGCCTACGTCACACCTAACGAATAAATTGCCCCCATTTTCGTGTCAAACACTGTATTTTTTTTTTTCTCGATGGATTTACTCATTCTAAATCAGATATGTCAATTCCGACTCTAAATCAGATATGCCAATTCCAATTCAGGAACATGGTATGTTTTTTAATGTGGTTGTATCACTTTGGCTAGATTTTTAGCATATCCATAATTTGTCTTTTTACACGAATCATTTCATTTGTTTTAAGTAGATACACATTATAGATTGATTTTTGATCCATAATCTTCATCTCCTTTCTCTCCCTATCTCACGATCTGTCTTTGCAGCTGGCCAGAAGTTGTGGTGGTGGTGGTATTCAGAAGTTGTGGTGGTGGAGGAGGTGAAAGATGTGGATGAAGATTATGGGCTAAAAACAATCAATTGATTTTTTCAGACTAAACTTTCAAATGCCCAAAGCATTCATCCACCTATATTACACTAGTATTAAATTAGTTGAGTTCAATTTGGGCCAATTTAGAAGTTGAATTCTCCTTTTAATATGTACTTACTAGTTAATTATTATTATTATCACTAAATTAGATCTGAAGATTATAAATTTACTCAAACATTATTAACTCAAAAACATCATCACATTACAAACATCAAAGTTGAATAATAAAAACAACAGATCAAACCCTAATTAGAAGTGGAAATTCGAAAAAGCACAATTACACATATCCCTAAGATGAATTAAGCAACAGGGCGGTAGTAATCACCATCACGATCGTGATCTTTATTATGAACAACGATCACATAGATAGCATAGATAATACCTGGAATATAACCTAGAATCGTCAACAATAAGCAAATCAAGAACTCCACCTGTGAAACAATCAATCAAGAAAAAACAACTAAATTAAGATCAAAGTCATCGATCACAGATACAAATCTAGAGAGAGGAAGAGAGAGAGAATGAGATTACAGTGCAGCAGCCCTTCTTGAGGCAAACACCTAGTGGTGGAAGCAAAATTGCGATCAAGATTTCACAGATGGTTGCAGCTGTACCCATCTTAATAACCCCAAAACTAGAGAGAGAGAGAGTGAGTGGAGACTAGAGAGAGAGAGTTATTATGATGAGTCGGTGATGGAAATGAAAGAGGATATATATAGAGAGATGGGGCAAATTTTTTCTTTTTTTTTTTTTTTTTTTTTGTTGAAATTTTCTTTTTTTTCTTTTTTTCTTTGTGTTGAAAAATAGTTGGGATACTTGGTCTTGATTTTTTTGTTAAATTAAAAAAATTAAAACATGTGACCGACTAACAATATACTAGTAGAAATAACTCTTCCTTGGATATTTTATTAGTATTTAATTATCTAACGGTGAGTAAACACCTAACACAAAAACTGTTGACTTGGTATTTTAGATCTTGATGCAAGTGCTGTCCATCTATAACCGTACTTTCAGTTGACTTATTAGTAGAGGTGATCCTCACCTTAGGTTCTGTTTGGTAAGGAGGAATTTCTAACATATATGGGCTCCTCTAAACTAGTTACTTAGTCCTTTTTATATCATTCTTACCCAAAGCACTGGCCTTATACTCTTGACCCTTTGTTAATGTACAATCAATATAATAATAAATAAAAGAGTACCATTCGAAACACAGAAGTGGACGTGCCGGAGTGGTTATCGGGCATGACTAGAAATCATGTGGGCTTTGCCCGCGCAGGTTCGAATCCTGCCGTCCACGATTTTTCCACTATTTTGTAAGATTCTTGTTTATTTTCAAATGGCTACTTTCTACTTTTACCCCTTTTTGATGACCATTAGCTTTTTGACTTCTAATTGTCTGTAACACCCCCTTTTCTAACTGTTTCATTTGGTCGTTATTAGGTCATTTTAACTTTCTAAAAGTGTCATTGTATTTGGTTATTTTACTCTATCTTACTTGATATTTGCCTCCTCTCATCCTTTCTCTTCTCTTTTTAGAACCTCCCATAAAAACACAAAGGTCTCAATTCGTACGAAGAAAAAGTCTCATTCGTCGAACCCTTTTCTCCCTCAAATAGTTTTTTCACCTTCAACAGAGGTAATCTCCTTTTCCAAGGAAGGAAATCAGTATGAGAGGAGTACTCATATTCCACGAATATGGCGATCTTTCCGATTTATTGGTTTAGGACGACCTACAATAATAAATTCCTTGAAGCATGCGTTTAGAACAAAAATGAGGCAAAGAAAACTAGTGGTAGTCGATTGAGAATTTTCCCATTTTAAATGGATGCCTAGTTGTTTCGCCCCTTTGCCCATTTGGCCCCTAACTCCGAAAACAGTCTGCTCCATTGATATGCTGTTAGGTATGCATCCGACTTTCCTCTTTCTTTTTTGTATTTGTGGTTTATTTGTTCCAATTTCTTTTGTATTTTATCAAATATCGACTAAATGAAGATTTTTAGCATTGAGGGCGTCCATGAATAAAGTCTAAAACGAAGCAGTAGAGCAAGAGATGATGAGGACTTTCATGAATGGACTTCATTTTATCCACCTACAACAATCTATCTCCAAATATGTTAGCTCTCTAACTTTATTTTCTTCGGAAGTTAGAAAACTGGTTGGAGGCAAACATTTTCCAAAATATAATCGTGGGTGTAATACGATGTCAGAAATCAAAGTTTATAGTGGGAAGCGACCTTCAAACGAAACTGGATTACGAAATGGTGGTGGTACATATAGAACTTCCTCGACGATCCACATCCTGTTTCTCCATAGATTAAACCATTCTAAGAGAAATAAAATTGCATAAGTTACCGGCTCTCTAGGTCTGGACCGTTTGGTATAGAGGGGAAAAGAAAATCAGAAACCCACCTACGGACCAGTTAAATACTTCATTTTCGTACGCCAAACACCAAACAAGTGTGGACTTCAATTACAGTAGCATCGCCTGACAAACCTTTTCCCATCTGCCATCTTCTTCATCATGTCTTTCATGGAAGACGACGATGATGACTTTGGAGATCTCTACTCCGACGTCCTTCGTCCCTTCACTAATCCTTCTACTATCTCTTCCACTACTCCATCTCAATCCCTAATTTCTCTCTCTACACCACCATCAAATCCCCCACCTCAATCCAATCTCAACAACCCTCATATTGATGACAATGAAATCTTTCACGCTGCTTCCGATCCTAACGTATCTTCTCGTTCTGAAATCCTAGTCTCCAATCTTCAAGAACCGAGCCTTCTTGGTTTAAGCATCGATAGTGCGGCGGCGCCCAGTCCAACTGATGGAAATATGGTCGAGGAAGAATCTGGAATTAGGTTTTCGCCGGAATTGGAGATGGAAGAGGTAAGTTCTGGTATTGGCAGAGATGTTAAAATTGAGGAGCAGAACTTTCTTGATAAAGAGAAGATAGAAGATGTTGAATTGGATGAAAATTTGATAATTCCTGGGTTATCTACTTCTCTTCCTCCTCATATATCGGATTCTTTTAGGGTTTCTGAGAACAAGAAAGAAGAAAAACAAGAAGAGTCTAACAGAGGTTCTAAAAGAGAGGATAATTGGGAATATAGTGATAGTGATAGTGAAGATGATCTTCAGATAGTTCTGAACAGTGAGCCTCCTGGAATTATGGGGGGAAATGAGGACGGAGAAGATGAAGATTTGATTATTTCTACTGATGGGGTTCCTCATCAACCTATAGAGGAGCAAGATTTGGGTGAGGATTTGGCAAAACCAGCTGATGGTGAGAGGAAGGAAACTGGTGAAGCAGCTACAGCAAATGAATTGATCATTGGTAATTCAGTTGGACCTAGACCAATTTACAACAATCTAGGGTTTCATCCTCAACATTCTCAGTTTAAGGTCAGTTTCTCTGTATATACATCAAATGTAAAAGAAGAAAAAGTTATTTATAAGCTATATTGTTTTTTTTTTTTTCTCCCCTTTTTATGGGAGCTATGAATGTAATTGTTGTCAAATAAGTTTGAGTTTCATAATTTGTACAATGTAAATATGATTTGATTAATGAAGTTTTTTTTTTCCACATCCATGGTTTTTGATCTTTGTTTCTCTGGTTTATTTCATGGTAAACGAGTTTTAGTTGAAGAGTTAGAGATCAATGTGGTCAATCCAAGAATCAAATATGTAATACTTTTCTATTCAATATGTTAAGAGGTGGCTGGCTCAATTGGAAGTAGAGTTCAATTTGGCCATTGAACTAGGAATCTCAGTCTGCTCTAGGTTTTGTTGCTCGATACTTCTTCTACGATGCTTACATTAGTAGAAAACCGATAATTTTCTTGAACTACTTGAATATGAATTCTTCCATTTCATTGCTCTTACCGAGATTTGGTTACTGGGTTATTTCTTTGGGAGCTTGAAAAGCGTTCTTCGTGACTGGATTGGTGGTCTGGATGCTGCTATTTTTTGTGCACTCAAGCTCGTAAAGAGATGAGGGAGTCATCTGTCTTATTCCTAAAAGGATAATGTCATAAAATATTGTCGAGCATGTGGGGATGTCATAACCACATAGCTCTCCCTTGGGTTGTGGTGGTTTGATTGGTTCTGGTGGTTTGATTAATTAAATTGTCGTTGCATTCCTAGCATACTTGATGCTAACAGCGGATCAGTCTAAGTTTCACATGACGAAGTTCTTTTTTGTACTACCTCAGATGCATCTGGTTTGATATTAATGAAGCACTCTATCATCATAATCTACTGTAAAAATTTGGAGCATGAGTCTGCCATATAAACCAGTTTTATGAACAGAAAAAGAAATACTTAGATTACTAACGTTTAATCATTAGGGAATAACATTATAACACGTCAGTTTAAGATTATGATCGTTTTTTGTTAGGTTATTTTTGGCTTTCAGTAAGATACAGATGAATGTTTGGAACGGTGGAGCAATTATTTATTAATTAGTTAATCTTTGCAATTGTTGTCCACTTTCTTCTCTGTATGTCCCCAAACTTACACTTGAATTTCTTTGTGCATGTAGTATGTAAGACCTGGTGCAGCACCAGTGCCTGGTGGACCTGGTCCTGGAGGAGTCCAAAGCCAAGTTCGGCCTCCTAGCAATGGCCCTCTTGTTGGAGTTGGTAGAGGTGATTGGAGACCTGTTGGGATGAATACTGCTCCTGCCATGCATAAAAATTTTCAGCCAGGATTCAATGGTTTTGGAAGAGGATTAGATTTCACGCTTCCTTCTCACAAGTAATCTTTTGCATTCACATATAATTTCTTTGTCAGTACTACTTTTACTTCTTGGTACACATCTTTTGTGATTGACTAAGGTGTTTAATTTTTTTTTAAAACCTTTGAATTAATATTAGAAGAAGAAAAGGATGAACAAGAGTTTAAATGTAGAAAAAAGTAAAATGTTACGTCATCAAGTCCTCCCACTTAAGCATCAAAATGTCTTACACCTCTAGGACGCTGTTGATGTTAGAATCTCTGAAAGTTTTAGCATATCTGTCCTTTCATATTGCCCAGATAGTTGCTGATGGGATGAGATAGCAAAATTCTTTTTTCGCCTTTTTAACTTTTAAGTGTCGCCACTGCTCAACAGTTTGTCATAGTTTTCAAAACAGTTTGTGATAATGAGTTGGGGATACACCAATGATTACCTAATGTAACTGTGAAGAAATCCCACAAGACGCTAGCCTCGCCACTGTGAAGAAATAAGTGCTCCGCTGTTTCTTCCGCATTTCTGCATCTAATGCACCTATTCTGAATCCGTCGTCTCTTAAGAGTGTCCACAGTTGGAACCTTGTTCTTTCTTGCAGCCCATATCACAAAACTGACTCTTGGAGGGATCTTCGCCTTCCAAATGATCTGTGGATGTCCAAGTTTGAAGTTGACTCTG
Source organism: Eschscholzia californica (assembly GCF_041429995.1). Lineage (NCBI taxonomy): Eukaryota > Viridiplantae > Streptophyta > Magnoliopsida > Ranunculales > Papaveraceae > Eschscholzia > Eschscholzia californica. The sequence goes on from NW_028238472.1 coordinate 48,918,169, forward strand.
CTTGATTCAATCTCTTGTAACATTGCCTAAGTTGTTTAATTGGAATCAAGCTTGTCTTGTCTGTTTGGGCAGATGAACTTCCATTTCTTCTTTCACTTAAATTTGTATGCTCCTTTACTTGACAAGAAATACCAGTTTCATTGCTCAGATTACACGTATATCCTTCTGGGTTAAACCTATTAAATCTCTAAAAACTCACTCATTAGTTCGTTTGGAAGAGATACCTGGTTAAATCATCCTTACCGTGTGGATCATTTTACAGCAATAAATCCTACATATCTTATCTTACCAAAATTGAACCCAACGTACAAAAACAATCTGGGATTTATTTCTGTAGAGTTATTAAGTTCTAGAAGTGGTGTGTTATTTAGGAGTCTATCCATGTTTAGACAGCACTCCTGAAAAATAAAGCGACTATTTGATTGAAATGTGGGTCTGAGACGTATTCATTTATTGTCTAGTCAGACCCCAAAATTTTCATGAGTTAATAATTTTTTCCTCCTAGCAACACATGCTCTTGTGTTCGTATTTCCATGTAGAACATTTTGATTCTTGGGTTAGGTCGGGTCATACAATGGTTTTGCTGACAAGTTTGGTGTTCTTGCATCCTGCTTAGATCATTTCCCTCCTGCCACGCTTAAGAACTTTGTATTTATAATTCATCAACATCTAATATAGAAACTTGAAGTTATCTGTTTTTTCGATGTAGTGACGAAGTATTATTAACGAATTTTTTTACTTTGTTTCAACAATATGTATTAATTAACCGTGAATAGAAAATTGTAGTTGGTAATGTAGGTTGATTATTCTCTACTTTGTGTTCTTGTGCTTGGTGATATTTATAGCTACATTACTACTTGCAGCTTAAGATATCACCAATTATAGTGTCAGTATGTAGATATAGCAACAATGCTCTTAAAATAAATATTAAATTTTGAGGAATGTACTGATACAGTATAACTAAAACAAGAACTATTATGAGTTCTTTTTTTGGAACTTTGAACTAATATAAATGAGAATGAAAAGTTTTTACAATGGTATGGGCTCTGATAAATAACCATGAAAGCAAGACTAAATTTACATGACATGAACCATAGCCTCCCATTGAAAGCAAAACCTTGAAAAGTTATAAACTTTGCCCAAGCTTGAATCCTGCTCCGAAGGAAAAAAAGTCCTTTCACAACCAAAATGATATCCTCTTTTTTGCTTGACTTTTCCTTGAATATTTTGATGTTTTTCTCTTTCCAGATGGACCACAGGATTGCGACTTGATCCTCCCCCCCCCCCTTTCAGCAATCTTAGTCCCTCCCATTGGTCCAAACTCTCGAAGACGGTTTTCAGTTGACACCAACTGGATCCTCCCCCCTTTAAGCAATTTTAGTCCCTCCACTGGTCCAAACTCTCTCGTAGACGGTTTTTAGTTGACACCAAATGATATGGAATTAGTGAAATAATACAAAACCTCTTTGCTTGCAATGCAGGAATAGGTGGTCAGTGGACCCCCATTCCTTTGTACAACTCGCATCTGCTAATTCTATAGCACTCCCTCTTCCCGAGTTCACCGAAGGTGGCAGTTTTCCTAGTAGGCTGCCCGTATGTTGAATTGATTCTTGTAGGAATTGGTCTTCTCCATCAAGCTGCAAAAACTTGAGAGTGATTTTTTTTTTTTTTTGAAACTTTTAATGAATATATTGAAGAACCAAGCTATATTTTTTGAAACTTGAGAGTGGTTGTCCTTCTGCTTCATTTAGTAACTTATAACTAACTCTGACTGTTAGCCCCTCCTCCTTGTTTCTCTACTACTTTGTCTTCCTCTCCGCAAAAAGTCAAGTAATTGAGGGTTTTAAGTAGTTGTGTCACCAGTGGCATCTCCCAGTCGTTTAGATTTCTCTTTATGTGAAGGTTCTGTTCTATACCAGCTCTAGATCTGCTGTAGAATTTCACAATTAGGTCTCCTTCGCGCAGAGCTGAAACAAGGTTTGGAATTTATCTCTCGAAGTGTAATTGAAACACCATCTATATTCCAGAATTCACCTGGTCTCTATTGCTTAAACTCCATTTAGTGATGTTGTTCAGCTTATCTAACCTATTGGTTTCCCTCTCCAGTCTCCACACCCTACAGCCGTAAGGTTGTAGATATTTCTTGGGTTCCTCGCAACCTCGTGTTTCACCACTATTTTCTTATATAATCTTTTCCCACAGAACTCCCTGCTTCCCTCTCAGTACGGAATCGCCAAAGCCATTTCGACAGTAATGCGTCGTACATATTCCTTAGATTTTTTTAGGAGTTCAAAAACTTGTGTTAGTATTTGCAAGATAACTGTTCCTTTTCATTAATGTGAACTTCATGAAAGCTTAGATTATTTATTGGCAAGACTAAGTTTACTTGCTTCTTTTATCCGCTGCCTGCTTTAGCACTTCACAAGGTCAACTACCTTTTAGTTGGATTCTTGGTAACTTTGTGGATATCTTGTTTCCTACATGTATAGTTGTAGTTGGTTACTTCTGGTAACTCAACGGTTTTGATTGTATGCTGGTATTTTTGTTAAACTTCAAAATACGGCTCTTCTTTTCTTGACAGCATTAATGTAGAACTCTGTAATCATTTTTTTTTTGAAACTTAGAATGAATATATTAAAGGAGGAAAAAACTATATACAGAGAGATAGGAGGCTTAGAGCAAACGTCTCACGACATCCAAGCCTCCCACTGAACTACAACATCTAGGTAGGATACATTCTTAAACTTATCAATTCTCCCAATCCACGAGAAAATAGTCCCTTTAACGTCTTCAATGTCAACATCTAGGTAGGATACATTCTTAAACTCTGTAATCATTTTAATGTAGCAGTATAACGAAAATGAAATGTTACCAGCAAAATCTATATTAGAATTAATGTGTAACACTGTAACATGACTACGCATTTTTAGAAATTTTTATGCTATGTCTGTACCGTTGTGGACACTTTGATACTGATTTGCGATACTCGCAATCACGTCGATAGTTAAGATTTTGTATGTACATCTCATGTGTACTTGGACGCAATTGCACAAGGATTATGAACCATGCGCTTAACGACCTATTATATATCGTGTCTAATGTAACAATGGTTGATCCAAAAGTTAAAAAGAAGTAGACTATGAAGGGACAGAAAAGAAATACATGTGCAGGCTTCCATCTCCATTTTCTGGCTTATACTATTAGTCTATCCTAAAGAAAAGGAATTCTCTTATCTGCATGTACGCGAATAAAATTTTATTTACGCTTAAGATGGATTAGAAGGTTATTTAATCTTTGGATCTTGCAACAATGGAATCTGTTTGTTTGATATAGTGATAGAACTTCTCTATGTTCATTTGTTGGATTGGTCCACTGATAACCATTTTTCACTTCGTTATCTTTTTTCAGGACAGTTTTTGAAGTCGACATTGACAGCTTTGAGGAGAAACCATGGAGACATGCTGGTGTCGATGTATCAGATTTTTTCAATTTCGGATTTACTGAAGATCCGTGGAAAGAATATTGTAAACAGCTGGCAAGTTTTCTCTGCATAGTTACTTGTTAACTGAAATAACTGTTATGAACATCAACATATATCAACTACTCGGGTTGCTGATGCTCATTTTTGCAGGGGCAACTACGTCTAGAAGCTACTATGCAGTCTAAAATCCGTGTTTATGAAAGTGGGAGATCTATGCAGGTATGATTTGTGCCAATGGGAAGTGGTTTCCATCGTCTCTTGTTTGCTACTTCCCTGAAATGTGGACTTACTTGCGGACTAGTTTGTCGAATCGTTAATCATATATTGAAATGCTTTTCGTTTTAAAAGTTCGTATGGTAGATTAGGATTACAAATCCTAAGACAAAATTTTCCTTATATATATGTATGTATCATGTATGGATAGATATCTGGTATGTAAAGCTTGATAAGAGAGAGAGAGAGAGAGAGAGAAAGAGAGAGTAAATACAAGCTGAGAACATGCAATTGACTCCAATTAGTAGCTCTACCAATTGATAAATATGGAAATACGTTCTCTTATCTTTTTAAAAATTGCTAGATGCGTCCATAATACCGAGTCGCTGTATAACACAGCAGAGAAATTAAATTAAATATAAGAAATCATGAATGATCATGGTTGATCAAATGTTGTTGTAAAGGTGAGCAACGAGAGAAAATCCGAGTTACGTTTAATCCACAGAGGACAGTTCAAATGTAAATATCGATCTGATTTAGTTTTGGAGGGGGAAGGCAACAATATAAATGCCCGAAGATGGGAGAACCAATGATGACCTTGGTATGTCTCGAGGGTTTTAACATTGAACAGAAGTTTTCTTGTTTCCATCATTTTGCAGAACTATGATCCAGATCTTCCCCCTGAACTTGCTGCTGCAGCAGGTGTTCATGATTTTACTGCTGAAAATCCACATATGAAAAAGACAGACAGTGGGCAAGGTGACTTAACAGGCGAAGGCAGAGCAACTGTAAATGCACGGACAATTATAGTATGTCTTTTGCTCATCTCTCAGACTTTTAGCTTTACTATCTTTCAGAAAGCAGACCTAATTTTTATTATTGTATTTTTTATTTTCATTTTTTTTGGTATTTCAACTTCTCTCATCTTCTTACGAACTTTCCTCTTTCATATTTCTACCTTATTTGCCTTGACTTCTGATCTTTGTGATTCTACTAATTCTGTTCTTAAAAAAACAGCCAACTGGGCGAACCATACCAGTAGAAGTTGGTTATGGTGAGCGACTTCCATCCATTGATACGAGGCAAGCACGGATGCGAGATTCAGATGCGATCATAGAGGTGGCCAGACCCTTCCCTTTCCATTTTATACTGAAGAGTTCATTTGGTGCGATATAGATGTAGGTTTTTTATGCACTGCACATACTAATGGTTTTTGGGTGAGCAGATAGTATTGCAGGACTCCATGGATGATGATTCTTGCGCAGATAACGATACCCATGAGCAACTAGACAATGAGTTACGAGGAGAGGATGATGTCAAAGAAGAGAATGGTATGGAAGAGGTTATGGAACAGGCTGACCGTGAATCTTTGAACTGTTCTCCATATGATGATGGTTTGAAGAAGAAGATGATGGGTAGAGGACATCTCATGGCGGGGTGTGCTCCATATAATATTCGTGAAGGAGACGGAATTTTGCCCTTTCCTGCAGATGTACCTCTTCACTATCATCCTGGTTCTAAGGGGCGTAGCCCAAATCCTGGTGGAATACTGGGTGCTCCTCATGAAGGAAGGTAAAACTTCGTTGGAGAAGATTTAAAGTTTCACATTTTAAGAATGTACTAGGAATTCTCAAACTATCTTACTTAACATTTTATATGAACTTATGAATGTTCAGGCCGCGACAAGGAACAGTACATGATAGGTACCCCCGCTTAAATACTGAGGATGGAATCATTAATAATCGAGGTACATCAATAAACGGATCCGATGATAGTAACAAGGAGAAATCTGGTAGAACTCCTGGTGGAAGTCGGACCCCAGGATCAACTTCCTCAATCCAAATTAATGCTTCTAGGATTAGGATTGCAGAAAAGAAAGATGATATGCAAGGTGAACTTGCAAAGGAGGATAGCAGTGGTAGAGTTAATGTGGATGAAATGGGGAGGGATGTGATAACCACGAGTAATAATTCTGTAGATGGAGGCTCAAGTCGTTCTCTTAAGAATAATTTGATTTCACCTGTTGAGCAAGACATTGATGAGGGGTATGAATTAAGGGTAACACAGAGCAGCGACAACAGCAGAGCAAGATCAGAGAGCAGCAGAGATTATCATAAGAAACGTGACGGTGGCGAGGAAGTTATGCAAAAAGAGCATGTTAGGCCTTTGGGTGATGTCACCAGACGTCGTGATGAAGCTGAACATAGCTTTAGAAAGATAGGTAATAGTGATCGAGATGGAAGACAAGAGAGTGACAGAAACCAAATGGTTGTAAAAAGGAGGGAAGATTCTTACTACTCTCACAGAGATTCCGAACCTAGTCCGGCTCACCACCAACGCAGTAAGGCCACGGATTTTGAGATGCGAAGGGAGATTAATCCTATTGCAACTCGGCAAAGGAGAGATGGAGATACAAATGGGATGAGGGTAAATGATGAAGGCCCAAGGAGGAGGGAGCGTGTCGGAGACATTATTTCCAGGCATGGTGGTAAGGTTCGTGAAAGTGAGAGCATCGAAAGAGATGAGCATCATCATTCGAGAAAACGGTTGGAGAATAGTGAATGGACTCGTCGTCATGAAAAAGTTGTTCCATACAGCGAGAGGGAGAAGGATGATATTTCAAATAGTCATGAGATCTTGAACAATTTTCCCATGAAAAGACGAAAAGATGAGGAGCATCGACGGAGAGAAGTGGTTGACAAGGAAGAATATTTACACGGGGTCAGAACTAGAGAAGGTAACGGCAGGAAAAAGCAGGACACCGACAATTATATGGAGGAACAGAGGAGGGATGAGAGACCAAGAATGAGGGAGAAGCCTGATAACCAAAATCTAATTAGGCACCGAGAAGAGAGTTGGCGATCAAAGGAGAGGGATGACTGGCAGAGACTTAAACAACCTCAGGAAGATACTTTCTCAAACAGAGATAGAGAAGAAGGAAAGAGAGCAGCCAAAAATCCACGAAGACAAGAAGACGAGCCTTACATGGGGAATGGTAGGGTTAAGGACGAGTCTAGAGGTCTAAATTATGAGAAGGAATACCAATCTAAAGATAAAAAGCATCGAAATGAACAGCCTAAGAAGAAAGAGAAAGAAGAGGTTGGCACTCCTTCACATAATAGGGGACACAATAATGTATGTACAGTTGAAACTTATACCAATAACGAGGACAGGAACCCAAGGCATGAAAGGTTAAGCAAAAACAGTGACCACTATGTCAACAATAGGCAATTGTCGGAGAAGGAGAGAACAAAAGAGAAACCAAGGAGCAAAGAATCTGATGTTGGTGACCAAACTACAGTGACACGTAGCAAAAGAAAGCATGAAGAAAGTGCTCACCAAAGTGTGAAGGTATGATCCATATCTTTACCACAGAGCCATTAGAGATAATCCTTCCAGTTTGCAGTCAGAGCTAACAGATTTTCCAGATAGAATCATAGAACATTGGTCTTACTTACCATTTTTCTTTTCTTTTTTGAAAAAATAGAAATACAATGTACAATCAGGATAAACAAAAAATCACAGCAAAGGTATGTTACATGATATGTTACGATATCCATGTATCCCAATCGTACAGTCATAATACGGGATCGTACTATTGTTTCGTATCATCCTTGACCAGTGAAATAGAATCCCTTTGACATTTTCTAGTGTAGTATGGTATTTAAATTTCCTCCTTCAAGATTTTACCGTTTTTATCTTCCTAAATACTCCATATAATGGCTATAGGAACCATGTTCTAGATGTCTCTATACTTCTTCTTTTTCCGGAGTCCCTTCCCATTGCTTAAAGTTATAAGCTATCGATTTTGCCTTGCACCAGTTAACTTTGAGAGATCCTGTGAACTAGGTTTAAATTTAAATATCATCTGCCACTGGGGAGTGTACAAAAATATGGTCTATAGATTCCAATTCCTTTGTACATAACACGCATCTGTTGACTATATTGAAACCTCTCTTGTTTAGTTGATCTACAGTGGGTAATTTCTGGATGTATGCTTCCCATACGGTGAAACTCTATCCTCGAAGGGATTGGTTTTCTCCATAAAGATTTGTTATATAATTATATTCCATAATGGTTGCTTGGTCTCCCTGGGATCCTTTGTGTATAAGTTCTGCACCTAGCTTGTCCTCTTCTTTGTCTTTCCAAACTCTGGTGTACGAGGGTTCTGATAATGATATCCCTTGTAATCTCCCTAGCAAGTCACCTAGAATTGGGACTTCCCAATAGTTTAAGTTCCTTCCGATTTGCAACTCCCAGATCTCTAGTTGTTGGTTGTAAATCTGTGCTATAGGTTTTCCTTTCGAATCTGCCAAGTGATACATAGCCGGGAACATATCCTGCAAACTTATGGGGGATATCCACATGTCCTCCCAAAACTTTATTCTTTGTCCATTTCCCACCTTCCATTTCGTCAGTTCCATAAGTTTGGGAGGACATATGGATATGTGAACAAAGAATGAAGTTTGAGGGATAAACTTTCGTTTGTTAATTGTAATGGAAAACTTTTAAACTTCGCATTTGAAAATTGTTTTGCAATACAATTTCTCGGAAGTGATTGGGCGAGAACATGAAAGAACTTAAAACATAACTTCTATTGTAGACTCCATTTTGATTTTAGTGGATGATTTTGCCAGATGAGAGATAAACTTCTCTTCTTAAATCTTGTTATCTAACAGTAGTTTCTCAGTTATGAATGTTGGATTTTCTCCACTGCGACGGTAAAGAGTTCTTTGCCATGATTAGATTTGTGGACATGATTTTGTCGATCGTGTCTCATGACCAGTATACACAGTGGTAACTTGTTAAACTGTTCCTGTGAGTTTGATAAATCTCATGACATACCATATGTTTGACTTGCTAGTGGCATGAAGCTTTTTCAGTCGTTTCTACAACTGATGCAGCGAATACCTGATCCTATGTTGGAAAAGTCGGCAAGGGGGACTAGTCGGCCGACTTGGGACTAGGCATAGTCGCTACTAGTCGTATTTACACAGGACTAGTCGTAGAATATAAATATATAATTATATATAGGTATAAATATAAGTATTTGGTCTTGATGAAGTATAAACACTAAAAATTCAACCCTAAGAAGCACACATCTAATTATCAACAAGTTCTACAACATTAATGAAGTATAAAACACTAACAACTAACATTTATTTGAGTTTATAGAGAAAAAGAGTAGAATAAGGGTTCTAAAAAGAAATAATAAAAAAAGATTGAGAAGATAGAGAAACTTGGAATCTTGTTTGGAGAGGAAGAAAACTTCAAAATTACTTCAATCTGGTTATAATGATATTGGAGGTGAGAGGAAGGGTGAAAAGCCGAATGAGCAAATCCTAAACCACCTTTGTCGATTTTAGCAAAAGAAAAAAAAGGCTCAGCTAAATAATCCCGACTGGCCCGACTAGTCGACTCGGTCCTAGTCGGACCGAGTCGGGGATTTACTCGGAATTCCACGGGACTAGGGTTTTGGCTCCTAGTCGAGTCGGCAAGATGGGGACTGAGGAGTAGTCGGGGTGTACTCGGGGATTAATCCCGACTTTTTCTTCATAGACCTGATCCATTATTTACTATGACAGAATTATTTTGTTCTCTGTCATTAGTTAATAATGATAGTTGCAAACACCAAATTTGATAGTATTTACAATTTGAGAAGGTAAAATTGATATTTTACGTTATAGAACATGCAGATATAATTATACCATTTTCAATTTTCTTCATTTAGTTGGATTGGTTTTCTTCCAATCCTTCTATTCATCCGTCTCGATCATCTAGAGTTCGTACCTCAATTGAGGTTTGAACCAACCAATGCTGACTAGCTGTAGTTGCTCGTTAGGAGCATTTTCTTCTGCAAAACTTATTAATGTTTCTTATCATTGTTCCAGGTTAGCCCAAAAGGTGACAGAGAACAGGCAAGTGGCAATATATTGGCGTCAGGTCCTACTGATTACCGTCTTCCTGGACACTCGAGGACATTATCCGCCTCCTCTCCACCCTCGAAGAAAACTCGCCAGGAGCATGAGATTCCACTACAAGACCAGCACCTTAGAAACCACAGGGAGGATGCGTCTTCAGATGATGAACGAAGAAATTCTAGGAGACGTCAACCTAAACAAGAGATGGTTATGAACGACAAAGCGAAGAGTCGTACAAACACGAAAACCAAAGATGATTCCAAGAACAACAATCGACCTTCCTTGACCACTGCGCAACCAGATGATTCAGGAAAGAAAGTTGAGGCTGTTGATAATCAAATCCAACGTAACTCAGCAGATAAGAAAGCTAGTGGCGACACAGATGTCCCAAGATCTCTAGCGAGTAGAAAGGACTTGGATTCGGGAAAAACTCGAGAGGACCGTGACCATCTTGACACTGTAGCAAGGCTAAAAAAGCGAAGTGAAAGATTTAAGCTTCCAATGCCAAGTGAAAAAGAGACCGCTGCACCAGGAAACGAGAAGATTAATAATGAAGCAGTAATAGCTCAGAGTGAAACTCCAACTGATGCTGCAGAGATCAAGCCAGAGCGACCAGCTCGGAAACGTAGATGGATCAGTGGCTAGATAGCTAAGAGACCAAACTCTGGAAACAGATTCTGAATTTTGTTTCCGCTTTTGTCTGGGCTTCATTAGTGACCATCACAACTTAAATGTATGATCTATAACTCCGTCATGCCCATTCCCTGCTAGTCATGAATCATCGCTCGGTTGAGCAATAATCTGGTTCCAAACACACAAAAGAACTGCTAAAATTATATGTTTTTCTTAAAATGCAGATCTTGTGTGCTGAAAAATGTAAACGTTGAAACATTGAACGACTCAATAGTTGTAATAGTGGCATCTTGTATTGTGGTTGTGGAATCATTTTGTATTGTGCAGGAAAATGGTCTGGATAACCCTGCAAAAATAGTTATAATCCAGAACAAGGGCAAACCTAATGCTCTTGAATTGATCAGAAGAAAAAAGTGGCATGGGCGAAAGATTGTTGCGAGCCCAAAGATTGTTTTGAGCCCATTCTTTGCAAAAAAAACTCCTGCAGAGACAAGTTCTAGTTCGAGAGCCCGAATAGATGGAGGCTAGAAGACGGTTTCTTCGTTTTGAGGCTCGTCGAAGCTTGAAAGCCTTCCCATGGTGGTCTGGCTTTTGTTGTTTGTGTTACATATTTTTTGTATTCTTTACCTCTAGATTCCTAACAGAAGATGATACATTTTATGAATTCCCTTGTATGTTTTGATGAAAGTCGAAATAGGCTATTAGCAAACAAGAAAAAAAGAGGATTGAGATGGTTATACTTGTCTCTTAGAACCTTGGATTCTTTGAAGAAGATAATGGAAAATTTTGGTATTAGTCTGACAGGACAAAGGACTTGGTTGAATTTGTATTTCACTTGAAAATCCGATTGGCAGTACCCTAGAATTTTTTTTTGTCAGAGAAGCAAACAATTCAGTGTCTTCTTTGTCCCAAGTATCTCCAAACCTTTTAGATTCTTCTTGAATGTCGGATCTCCTCTCAGTCTAATATTGTTCACATATCTCATTCATGAATTGAAAGATGAAAGTAAATTGGGAGGGTTGCAGACTGGTTTGGAGTCGCCCGCAGCCATTAAGGTTTCGGTCGATTGAATTCAGTTTAGTTTGCTTTGTCGAGTTAGATTTGGTTGTTCAGTCTAATTGATTTTAAATTCATAAAATAATTATCGCGAAAATTCAATCTAGTTTGCTTTGTCGAGTTGGATTTGGTTGTTCAGTCTAACTGATTTTAAATTCATAAAATAATTATTGTGAATTCGACTTTCTTCGTATAGCCAGTTTCTATTGTTCCCGAAAGGCCACCGTTTTTGGGAAAGCAGAAAAGTTTTCGGGGTAGACGGTGGAAAACTAAAAACACTCAAACCAAACGCATTTTATAAGTCACCGACGACTTCATCATCTTCTATCTCTCCCCTTTCTCTCTCTCTCCCTTTCTCTCTCTCTTCTGCCTCTCTCTCTCTCTCTCTCTCTCTCTCTTCTGGCCCTCTCTCTCTCTTCTCTCCTTTTTTCTCTAAATTCCGGCGAAGGGAATGGTCCCTTCGCCGAAACCTTCGTCTGGATCTGGCCTCCAGATCCAGCCGAGAGAGAGAGAGGGAGAAAGGGATGAAGAGAGAAAGAAGAAGACAGTCTGCCGGAAATAGGGTTGAGGGTCGCTGGAGTTTATGGTCGCCGGAGTTTATGGTCGCCGGAGTTAACGGTTGTTTGAAGGGAAGTTGGAGGAAGAAGAAATTTTTTGTATTTCCACAAAACTCGTTTGGAAGAAACAAAAATTATTTGTTTCCACCCAAAACTTTGTACCCCGCAAAACTTTCTTATTTCCGCAAAACATTGGCCTTCTAAAAAACATGATATACACGTAAAATGTACAGACAGTTTAATTTCATTACAAAATTCGTAAAATGTACAGACAGTTTAATTTCATTACAAAATTTGAAATATTTCATTGTATAATCGGTCACTGGGCGCGTCTATAGGCGCCTCTTCAAAATGCTGTAGGGGCCTCCCTCTATAGGCGCACCCCATACGGACATGTTTGTTGTTTTAGGCGCCTCTAAGCGCCCCCCCTCTCCTTGACCATTATTAGGGCATCATAGGCAGCAGTTTTTTTTAGTAAAAACCAAATTCCAATACCAATTCGATCAACAACGCCAACAAATTCTATTGATTCTTCTTCATCAATTCTATCACGCTCTCAAAACCCTAATTCTCATCTTCCTTCTCCTTCACCTCCTCCACTTTCTTCTTCTAATAACATCTCTCCTTCTCCTTCTTCCATGGATCATCATCATCATCTTCTTCCTCAACAACAACAACAACAACAAATCTCTTCTCCTCAACTTCCTCCTCTCCCTCAAACTCCTTCTTCAATTTCTGCTTCTGCTTCAATTCAATCCCCTTTAATTCAATCTCAACAACAAATTGACCCTAACTCCACCTTAGTAGGATTACAACAAAATCAATCCCAATTTCAGCAATCTCAACTTCAACAACAACAACAACAACAACAACAATTGCAGCAGCAGCATCAACAACAACACCAGAATTTGATTTCCCAAAGGAATTTGCAAATCCCACAGACATTACAACGATCATCAATTTCAAGGATGAATCAAATGCAACAACAACAGACGTACGGTATGCCTACTGGTACTATGTTACAACAAGCAGGCATTTACTCACAAATGAACTTTGGAGCTAACAATCTTCAACAGCAGCAACAACAACAACAACAACAACAACAACAGCAGATGGGTAATGGGGGTTTATCTCGATCAGCTTTGATTGGGCAAACTGGGCAAGTTACTGGTCATCTTCCAATCTTGCCTGGGCAAGCAGCAGCTGCTGCTGCTCAATTCAATATGCAATCTCAATTGCTTGTTCAAGTAATCACTTCATTACTGTAATTTCGGAAGAAGGAGGCGCCTCTTTAAATTTCTGTAGGCGCCTCCAAATAGATGTCAAGAGAGGCGCCTATAGGTGTCGGGGTTGACCACGAAATTGACTATAGTCAATCCCTCCCGGGAGGCCCCTACAGCATTTTGAAGAGGCGCCTATAGACGCGCCCTCGGTCACTTCAATTTGAGCCGATTTAAAATGTACCAAATCGATTTTTGCTCCTCCTTAAAATGGCTTATATATGGAAAATGAAGGGGGTGGAAGTAAAATTTCCCTGGAAAACTTCTCAATCCTTCTACTAGCTTCTGGTATTCTGTGTATCAACTGCTAATAATACCTAACAAACTCATTTCCCCTTCCCCAAGCCCTCTTCTTCTTCATCTTGAATTCAAAAAACAAACCCTAGTTTCCTGAACTCCTTACTATATTCAGTTTGATTCATTTCATCTTTACCTTCATCCATGGCTACTAGAAGAGCTAATAAGCTTGCAAGATCAGCATTTTTAGTGTCAAATGCCAAAAGAAACCTCTCTTCTTCGTCTTTGTCATCATTCTCTCATTTTCTCTCTCCTCAACGTTCTCGCTCCTCTAACGTTACTGAAAATCCGAGTTCGAACTTATTTTGCCCTAGTGATATCTCTTCTGTTATTTCCTCATCGCAAATAAAAGGAATCGTAAATGGAGGATCAAGAGGATTGTTGTCTCTCAAGTTTTTTAGTATTGGAAATGATAAATGTTTTCAAAGACGCCATTTTCACTCTTCGAATCCTTCATATTCTCCTTCTACTTCATCTTCTCAGGTTTGATTTATATATTTGTCGTTTCAGTTCTTCAATCTCCTTTATGTTTCTATTTCTGTATGATATTTTTTGGCAGCTGAGTACTTTAATCTTGATTTAGGGTTAACTATGGACTATGTTCTAGATAAAAGGAAGTTATTTTCTTGATCAATCTCATGTAATCATCGTTTGCAAGTTAAAATCAGTTGAATTGAGTTTGAAATTGTTCACAAAGAAAGTTGGAGTTTGTGGGCTTCATTTGATCGCCATACTTGCACAGAAATAGTTCTTTCAATATGATTTTTGACTCAAACTAGCATAATAGATAGAGACATAATGTTTGTTTGCAAATTTTCGCTTACCCTCATGGGTGAGAATTGTTTATTGCTTATTGGCAATTTTAGGCCTACAAAGTTCGAATTGTTTGGACTCTGGAGGAATGATTAAAGATTGTGTTGATGGTTAATTTGAAATATTTTCGAGCTGAAAGAGCCCTCAGTGGAGATGAAGTTAAGCATGGTTTTAAACCAAAACAACCCTACCCGCTTAAACGACACTTTATGAAATGCAAGTTTTGAGCAATGAAGTTGTATCTTGAAGAATATAATCTATGTGTATTCAGAACATGGCCTCATTTAGAAGTTCTAGCTAGTTTTGTGATTTAATAGTTTGTTTTTACCAGGTAAATCCGTCAGACTACACTGAGATGGCATGGGAGGGAATTGTTGGAGCAGTGGATGCGGCACGGCTTAGCAGGCAACAAGTCGTGGAGTCTGAGCATTTAATGAAAGCTCTGGTAGAGCAAAAGGACGGATTGGCTCGCAGAATATTCACAAAGGCCGGACTGGATAATACATCAGTTTTGCAAGCTACAGATGAATTTATTTCCCGACAGCCGAAAGTATGAGTTACTTATCTGAGTGGAATGTTGACTGATTTCAGTAGAAAACAGTTGATGATAGATTAAATGTGGCAGGTGGAAGGTGACACTAGCAGGCCAATACTGGGTTCACATTTTCAGTCTCTTTTGGACAATGCCAGGAGACATAAGAAAGAGTTTGGGGATGATTTCTTATCAGTGGAGCACCTGGTGTTGGCGTTTACTTCTGATAAGAGGTTTGGTCAACAGCTATTCAAAAACCTGCAACTGGGTGAGAAAGAACTGAAAGAGGCCATTAAAGGAGTACGTGGAAACCAGAGAGTCACCGATCAAAGTATGTACCTACCCGCTCCGTTCAATGTGTTTAGTCACTGATAATTCTGGAAATACTATGTCATCTCCGTATGCAATCTGAATTGTGTGATGTGGATCTATAACATCACACACATTCTATTGTAGCTCATCTTCCTGATATGGCGTTAGTGATGTTTCCGTGAAACTGTTGTTATTTACTTATCTGTGCTTGGTCTAAAAGACATACCTAGTGATATGCTATGAGTGTTTTGATCAGTTGGTGATATTATATAGTTAGGTCATAGGAAGGTCTTCTATAAAGTTCCTGCCTCCAAGGGACGTACTTTGTAGCTTAATGTCTTGTCTGTTAATACAGGCTTTCTACACAATAGATACCTGATATTTATATATTACTATAAGCATGTGTCTGACATACTTAAGCACCAGTCAGTCGGAACCTTGGAAGGTTATTCTAATTTACTGCTTGAATTCCAAACAGCGATTTCAGTTAGTTTAGTAATTTGTATGTTGCCTGTGTTGAGTTATTTTGTTATGTTAATGAGTTTCATCCACTAACTCTGACTGGTTGCTACTTGTAGATCCTGAAGGAAAGTTTGAGGCACTGGACAAATATGGGAATGACTTGACAGAACTTGCTAGACGGGGTAAACTTGATCCTGTTATAGGAAGGGATGATGAAATTCGGCGTTGCATCCAAATATTGTCTAGGAGGACAAAAAATAATCCTGTTATCATTGGTGAACCTGGAGTTGGCAAAACGGCAATTGCTGAAGGGTACATCTAATGAGTTTTTAATGTTTCAGAAGTAGCAAAACCTTATGATTAGATTTATGTGGTCAGACAGCAGGATTTCTTTCTGCACTGGTGATTTCTCCTTCTATAGATAGAGCTTGGAAAATAGTCTCTAACTGAAATTTTATATTTGTCACAGGTTGGCTCAAAGAATTGTGCGGGGAGATGTTCCAGAACCTTTAATGAACAGGAAGGTTGTTAGCTTCTTTCTTTCATCTAAGTCAATTAGGTTTGTCTGGAAGAGAACCTGATATTTGGTCACCAGTTCTGCATGGAATGTAGCTAAAAATTTTGAATTAGTGTTGCTGGTTGATCTAGGGATTGTTATGTGTTGCTTAATTGATTATGTTATATTTGGTACCCGTTGTGGCACGAGTTTGATCCTTTTGATCCATTAATAATCATTTCCATGGCTTGCCTTATGCTCTTCTTAGAAAGGCCACTTTTTTTTTGTTCCTTCTCAGTTTTCATTGTTGACGCATTTTCAATTACTTTGCTTTGATGTGGTAAGACAAGCTTGTTGTTACTTGCGTATGTGAGTGTTTTCAGCCTTAGGTATTATGAATTCTGTGCATATTTAATTTGAGTTGTGATCTGGTTGTTTAGGTTTCAGATATCTGTAAGCAATCTAATGGCATGAGCCATATTTTAGACCCCATGATTTTAGCAAACAATAGTTAATGCTTCTGCTAACTGATGTGTTGATTTGCTAATATAACTGAAGTAGGCTGTTATTTATATCTTTTGAAATTTAGATGCATATCATTTCCATATTTGATATTACTCAATATTGAACTTACCATTGAACCTGTATACCTTATGTGCACTTTTGCAGTTAATATCATTGGATATGGGTTCATTAGTTGCTGGAGCAAAATTTCGTGGAGATTTTGAGGAAAGACTGAAAGCCGTCTTAAAGGAAGTGACGGCTTCCAATGGGCAGATAATCTTATTCATTGATGAGATCCACACTGTTGTTGGTGCAGGTCTGTACTCTGCTTGGAACATCTTTGATGGTCTATCTCCTTCCTATTATTTATAGTTGGAGAACATGGCATATTGAAAGTTAGTGTCATCTGAACTAGCATATTCTACATGGGTCGGGTCGTCGGGATCCTTGACAAATGACTTCGATGAAGCTACGCGACTTTTTTGGTCACTGATAGTTACATATATTTATAGTTACCCTCGAACTAAGAACTGATAATAAAGTTCATCTTATATTGATCTTAAGCCAAAGGATGTTTGGTATCAAGGTCCACTTCGCCTCATCAGAACATGTCATCTTTGAGAGGATTTCATGACTTATGGCTTTAGTTATCTTATCGCCTAGAAAACATTGATAATAGCCTTTTAGCTTGGTGTTTTCTACGGGTCATCCCTTCAATTGTTCTTAAACCTTCTGATAGCTGAAATCAGGGGACACCAAATTTATTGAACCACGATTTCCAAAGATTTTGAGACTCTTTGTAGATATCTTAAGCCATGATTCTAGATGAAGGTTTACCCAAGAAATTACCATTTGTATTTTCGTTAAATTGTCTGTGATTCCAACTGATGTATCATGAAAAGGATCCAAACTAAACCCAAGAGGAATAAATGCCGAAGACGCTTTTTGTTGCAGGACTTCCTTAAACTTGTACATAAAGCCATTTTGGTGATTTTTTTTTTGTTTGTTAATAATAAAATGCAGGGGCTACAAGTGGAGCAATGGATGCTGGCAATTTGTTGAAACCGATGCTTGGTCGAGGCGAGCTCCGTTGCATAGGAGCAACCACATTAAACGAGTACAGGAAATACATCGAAAAAGATCCTGCTCTTGAGCGCAGGTTCCAGCAAGTTTTCTGCGGTCAACCATCTGTTGGAGACACAATATCCATTCTTCGTGGACTGCGTGAACGTTATGAGCTGCATCATGGTGTAAAAATATCGGACAGTGCCCTTGTTTCAGCTGCAGTTCTTGCAGATCGTTACATCACCGAGCGGTTTTTGCCTGACAAAGGTAAAGAACTGTTCGAGCCAATGCTAGAAAATGTCAGATATCATTTAGCTACTGTAACCATTAGGTCAATGTTGGAACAATGTTGAGGATTAGTCATGCAGAAGCCTACACACATAGACTTAGAAGTGGTCCAATCCTATGATCCTTGTTAATTGTCTATCCTGTTGCTTTTTTATGTCTGTAATCCTTTTTATGCCTCGATTCTCGTGTGTTGTTCATGCAAGTTAAGAGTCATCTTCGGGTAAGAATCTTGGAATTGATGATTTCGTTGTTTGCAGCGATTGATCTTGTTGATGAGGCGGCAGCAAAACTGAAAATGGAGATCACTTCAAAGCCAACAGAGTTGGATGAGATGGATAGAGCAGTGTTGAAGTTAGAGATGGAGAAATTGTCTCTGAAGAATGACACTGATAAAGCATCCAAAGAGCGATTAAGCAAGCTAGAAACTGATCTTGCGCTGCTTAAAGAAAAGCAGAAAAAACTTGCAGAACATTGGGAGCTAGAAAAGAGTCTCATGACTCGAATTCGATCAATCAAGGAAGAGGTACAACTTCTTGTAGCTTGTCTCAATCTGTACATCTTACTAATGCTGCTTTACATCTAACAAAGGCCGTGGAAATCTCTCGCAGGTTGATAGAGTAAACCTAGAGATGGAGGCTGCTGAGCGTGAATACGACTTGAGTCGTGCCGCGGAGCTCAAGTACGGAACCTTAATATCTCTTCAAAAACAGCTTATTGAGGCTGAGAATAAACTGGCCGAGTTCCAAAGTTCTGGTAATTCTTTACTTCGAGAGGAGGTCACTGACCTAGATATTACAGAAATTGTTAGCAAGTGGACTGGTATTCCATTATCAAACTTACAACAATCTGAAAGAGACAAACTAGTTTTGCTTGAAGAAGTCCTCCACAAAAGAGTTGTTGGCCAGGATATTGCAGTCAAATCTGTAGCAGACGCCATCCGACGTTCTAGAGCAGGACTTTCCGACCCAAATCGACCAATAGCAAGTTTCATGTTTATGGGTCCCACTGGAGTTGGGAAAACTGAGCTTGCTAAAGCTCTTGCTGGTTACCTTTTCAACACTGAGAATGCATTAGTAAGAATCGACATGAGCGAGTACATGGAGAAGCATGCTGTTTCACGCTTGGTTGGTGCTCCGCCTGGTTATGTGGGTTATGAAGAAGGTGGACAGTTGACTGAAGTAGTTCGACGAAGACCTTATTCTGTTGTTTTATTTGATGAGATAGAGAAAGCACACCACGATGTATTCAACATTCTATTGCAGCTTCTAGATGATGGAAGGATAACAGATTCACAAGGCAGGACAGTTAGTTTTACAAATTGTGTTGTGATAATGACATCAAATCTTGGGTCTCATTATGTACTTGAAACTCTTCGAAACACACATGATAGCAAGGATGCCGTATACGAACTGATGAAGAGGCAGGTTGTGGAGTTGGCAAGACAAACTTTCCGCCCGGAGTTCATGAATCGTATTGATGAGTACATCGTTTTCCAACCACTCGACAACAAAGAAATCAATCGAATTGTGGAGATTCAGGTAATTATTTCTCCTGCCCTGAGTAAGTAAGATAAATTCTAAATTGAATTTATTAGAGGAAGTAGAGTTGAACTATAACTGCTAGGAACCAGAAACCTTGGACCTGTGACTGCTTTCTGTTTTGTTCCGAACTTGTAGTGAACTGATGGAAACTAGAATCAACATATTTTTATTTTCTATAACTTTTAAATTTCGTTGTGTATGGAAAATTGAATATCAGAGTTAAAATGGATTACCCCGATTACAACCCTCCAAATATCCAATCCTAGGACAGGAGAAGTGTTACATCATTTCGGCATCTAGCTAAGGCATTCTGATGAACAGGAAACCATGTAATTCTTTATGCAAGTTCTTTTCCAGTTCTGATAACATTTCACTTTGCTCATTGCAGTTGAACCGGTTGAAGGACAGGCTCAAGCAAAGGAAGATTGATCTTCACTACACGAAAGAAGCAGTTGATCTTCTAGGTGTACTAGGTTTTGATCCAAATTTTGGAGCACGGCCAGTAAAGAGGGTGATACAGCAGATGGTGGAAAACGAAATAGCGATGGGCGTTCTGAGGGGAGATTTTAAGGAAGATGACGGTGTTTTAGTTGATGCTGTTTCAACAGATCGTTCTCAGAACAGTTTGATTGTTAAAAAACTTGAGAGTTCCCCTGTAGATGCTATTGCTGCCCAACAATGACAGACTGGTATTACTTTACCCCGAAGGTACTAAAATGGTAAAATTAACTTCATCCTTGAAATGTTTAGAGACAATTTCTTGAGCTGCTTCATGTCCAGAAGCTGAGTACTTCATTACTGTTTGCCAAGCAAATTTCAAATAAAATATTTAATCCAAAACTAAGTCTTAGGTGGTGATTATTATCTTTAGTAGTTTTGATCTGATCGCTTGAGTCCGATTTGTCTAGATTTGAGTTGTTTGGGTTTGATTTGTTTTGATTAGATGTGCAAATTGTACGATAACCTTGTTAGGTTATTTTAGACAGTCTGCTCTCTAATTCAAACTTGCAGACTCAAATGAATCCAAAGCTAGCCGATAGGCGTAGTAAGACGTACATAATGGAAACAAACAATTGTGTAATCTGACTTGAGTTCACTGAATCTTTGGCAAATTTCATATCTAAAATGGAGATATTAACAAGATTTTACATCTTAATACATGTGAACAGGTTGTGCATCTAAGACACAGTTGTAAGGCAGCAGGGACAATGCAAGCTTTTCAATCACATACAAGATCTCCCACAGTTTCCTTTCCAAGGTAGATAAGATTCTAACTTCTTGTCTTTGTAGATTTGATGTTTAAACAAAAAAAAAAACAGATTTTGAGAGTGAGGATCCAAGACCAAGAGAAATGTGCATCTTCATAAAGTGAAATGATAAGAATCTATGTTATCATAATCTTGTGTTTGTGTTTGTGTTTGTGATTGTGTACAAAAGGTCTTATATTCAAACTTTTAGTTCTATACATACTTTTATAGGTTTACGACGGTTCAGTCTGAGCCACTAGCTTTTATGTCTAAGGAAGATAACCAAGATTGATAGATGAATTGTTCTATCAAAAGATCTCAGTGTTCCGAAATTGCCACTTGTGGTTGTATCACTGTATGCTTACAGACCTGACAATGAGCCACTTGTAGAAAGATCAATTGAGATTGATAGATGAATGCCTCAGAGATTGAAGTAGTCGAACCATCTAAGTATTCCTGTATTGCCGCCTAAATTGTCTATTTTCATTGAGCATACAATTTGGCCTTATACTGCCAAAACTTTAAAGTTAGGTTGGGGGTTATTCTTATTCTTATAATTTTATTTTTATTTTTATTCCAAGTACAGACAACATTATAAACATGTGCACCCACATTTTCATATCTTTGGACAAGGAGCCAGGTCCTTGTCAAATCATCTTTGGATCCAAAGTTGTGAAATATTTAATTTCAGCTTTACATTTTTCAACTTGCTTTTATATGATTTAGACAAGTAAAAGATATTATCTAGGGCAAGATATCTATGTGACACTACATACTTGGTTAGACCAGGACAGCTTTTGGACCTACTTTGTTTTAAAATGTGTAATTTGTTATTAGGATGTCTAAAATGGTTTGGAGATGTCATAATCTCTATGATTATGTTGGAAGGAACTCTCTAATAAAAAATTTAATTTGATATTATGTGAAGTCTTCGTCTTCGCTTTGAACATTGTGATTTACTTGATTTATGTCTTGTCTGCATTTACACGTAACTTCAAATGTTCTAAGATATGACATCTTTAGTCGGTTATGATTCCGCCGATTATGAAGCGGGGATGGTGTCAAGTTGGAAGATTTTATATATTTATTGGGTTACCATCATCTAAGGATAAACTTCCTTTTTTTTGTTGTTGAAAGAGGATAAACTAATGGTCATAATCCATGTGATGATGTTTATCTTAACAAAATTATACAATGTTAATCATAATGTACTATAGACATGTTTTAATGGTCTAGATTATTTCCTTATCTGTTGTTGTCGCAGATATGGCTTAACCATACCCACATAAAATATAACCACATAGTTTTTCTGCTATTTTTCCAAAGAGACAATGGGGCTTGCTTTATAATACCATGTGGTTCTAGCATATGTCTGCTCTAAGTATGTGTCAGCAACTTTCAACAAAAAAAAAAAAAAAAAAAAAGGATGTGTCACCATTTAGTCAATATATTGTTTTTTTTAAGAAATCGACTACATCACCAAGATGTCATGGGCACGATAATCGATTAATTTATACTGTAATAAAAGAGGTTTAAAGTCTGGCAAATTTATTATAAAATTTTCTTTATATATAGTCTAAATTACATGAAATAAGTTTTGATGTCAAATTGCTTTCACCGAAATTCGAAACCGTGGTGGACTTAATCAATATACTTATATGTAAGGGTTATTTCATGTAAAGAGTCCCAAACAAGTGGAAAAGGGAAGAAAATGCTGCCCTACGAAGGATAATTTCGACGCGTGGATTCTCAGTAACATATGTGAATCCAGGGGTTTGGTTAGATCAGCTGCAAGGCATTTACGAAGGATAATTTCCCCGGGTGGATTAATAATAACATACAACGCCATCCAAGGGTTTGGTTAAGTCAGCTACTCGCCTGAAGAGTTTTTTTTTTTTTTTAAACCTCGAAACCATATTTCATTCATAAGAGATGCAATCACAAATTTACAGGGATAAAATGTTATTCCTCTCGGCAAGATACTTGAGAGTTACATAAGTAAGTGCGCAGAACTTCGAATGTAAAGTGCCTCATGTATTGAGAGAAGCTGACTAGACATTGACGAAAATAAGAAAGAAGAAAGATGAAAATATCATAAAGATCAAAGATGAAAAGACCCTAAAGGTCAACAACATAACTGGAAAAAAACTAAAAGAACCACCACTGGCATCGGAAAACCGCAACCGTCACCAAAAAATCGCCCCCGTCACCGAAAAATCGCTGCCATCACCGGAGAACCAAAAGTAGCAATTTCTAAGTACTTACCTTTCATCAACAAGATCATGATTATCATTATTATACTCTGCTTTTTGTTTCGATTTCTTTGATTTACAACAACCACCACCAACGGGAACATTTCGAAGAACCACCGCCTATCGTCCAACAACGTCTGCAATCTTTACAAAAATGGCGAGGTTTGGAGAGATTGTAATTGTTGTAGTAACAGAATTTTGTGTTAAATGAATCACAACAAGGACATTTTAGTGATTGATTTTGAAATGATGGTCTTAATAATAATCTTCTTTCACTTCCTCCAAAGATTTTACCACCAATTCCTTCAACTCCTCCTCTGTTTTGTATCGATCTTAGATCTTACATTCTTGATATTATTATTACTCAAGAAGATTAAGAAACTTTTTCAAATTTCAGTTGAATTTGTCACTTTGAGAACTCCATATTCCGAGGGAGAGAACCCATCTCTAAACATTCTCTCTTTAAATGAAATTCGTTCTAGAGTAAGTTGTTGGGCCTATTATTGTTTGAAACTTAGAGATTGTTATTTCTTGATAGTGTACTTGAAAGATGGTTGTTCTTCATCGCTTGGATTTATATGGAGACAGAGAAAGAGGCAGATAACTATTGATATTTTGGGATGGAAGGAGAAGGAAGACTATGAATCTGACCCTAGAAACTATTAATGGAGGGAAAATTAACAACAAACGAAAGAAAAAGGGATCTGGGGAAGCGGAAGAACAAAAAGCAGATCTGAGAAGTTTGTAGAGAGAGACGGTTATGGAGAGAGAATCCACAAAAATTTTCTTGCCTGATTGTTATTCTCATTTTTCTTTTAGGCTTTTCCCATCAGGAAAACCGTCGTTAGAGATCACGAAAGTGATAAGTTTTCCTCTGTCCTTGTCTAGCTGGTTATCGAATGTTAGACTCGCTATTTTTCGCTTTAGAAGTGGCTTAAGACTTTTTTTTTTTTGTTGATACAAACGGCTGAAGACTTGATCTTCAGCTCTATCCATGAAGTGGGAACGTATCCATTTCTTGCTTCACAAATATAAGAGATGAATTAAACATTAAATTCCTATCTTGATTGCGGAACCGGAAACTTTTGTATCATCAAAATATTTGTTCCCTCTCATGTTTTGGGAAATAAGAAATTTGTTTGATACATATTTACTAAATAAAAAATTGTAATCTTTTGTTTTCTTCGAACCAAGCATTCACCATTAGTGTCCCTTTTTCTTTTCACTTTTTGTTCATCCTCCAACCTCTTGCCCACCTCCGCCTAGGGCTGGGAAAACGGTCCGGAACCCCGCGATCCGGCCCGCTCGGCCCGAACCGCGAGAGACCGAAGACCGAAGCCAACCCGAGTCGGGCTTACCCGGCCCGATGGCTCGGGTTTATAGGGCCGGGACTCGGACCTGCTCTCAAATCCGAGTCCCGGCCCAAAAAGCCCGCCCGCTACCCGCCCGATGGAGTCCGCCCGCTACCCGAGCCCGATTAAAGATAAGCCCGGCAACCCTACTCTCACGATCCATGAATTGTTTAGATCCAACGGCTATCTCTTAAAATTAGATATCAGTCGTTGGATCTAAACAGGTTGCCCATTCTTTTCCTATAAAACCCTCCCCAAAAGCAGAAACCCTAAAAAAGCTAACCTACATCTTTCTCTCTGTCCGCCTCTCTCTTTCTCTCTCTCTGTCCGCCTCTCTCTCTCTCTAACTAAAACATAAACCACAATGAACCCTAAATCCTTAACCATTGAACACTCATCTCATTATTTAATTTATCATCCTACAATTACTTCTTCATGTGGGTTAAGAGTGATGACGAATATGGTTGGTAAAGTTGTTTCTCTAATCTGTATCTGCTTCTACTGTTCTTCTTCCTCATGTGGGGTATGAGTAAAGACAATAAAAGATTGTGTAGTTTGTTTTTCTTTTTTCTTATATGAGATTCAAATGGGTGTATATAGTTAAATGATGATGATGATATGAATTTTTTTTATTTTTAAGGTTGTAATTTTGTTTATTATTTTGACAGTAATGTTAATCTAGGGTTTAATCTCTTTTTGAAGATGTGTTATTATGGAGATTTAGGGTTTGTTCTAGGGTTTTATAAATCAGATCTGTTAGTATAAAGATTTAGGGTTTAAGATCTTTTTGAATCTTTTTATAGTAGTTTTCCAAAATTTGTAGTTTAGGGTTTCACCCTATGATAATCTCTCTCCTTCTCTCCCATATAGTTGAGTTTCAGTAAAAAATTGATCCTGAGTTTTGATTTTTAGGGTTTCAATCACTCAATCTAAAGATTTTATTAGTAGTTTCTTGTTGTGGGTTTTGTTTATTTTTTTATTTAATGGCTTCTTCAACAATACTTCTTAATGGACCTGGAAATCTCACACTCATCACTCCAAATTGATTAGGTTTTCTTAGGTCAAATTTTAATGGAAAATCAATACCCAAACTGGGTTTTGTTTCTTATAATAGAAAAAGTTCAAAATCAAGAACTTTACTAGTACCAACCAAATTTCTTTTTATTAAAAAATTGTTTTTTTTTTTAAAATATTTTTTAAGTCTCAAAAACCCGAGCCCGTCCGGCCCGAGCCCGTTGGAACCCGCTCGGGCAGGCGGGTTCGGACGGGCTATGGGCACCAATATGGCGTGTTTTGTCCGGCCCGACTCCCTACTGCGGGCTCGGCTTATCCAAAGCCCGATCCGCCCGAGTCCGGCTCATTCTTGCCCGAGCCCGTCTGAGCCCGCCCGTTTCCCACCCCTACCTCCGCCCCACCTCCAGCCACTATTAGTTTGCTTATCTATCGTTTTCTTCTTTCTCTGTTTGATTTCTCTCTTAGAGTAATTACTCTTTCTATCTCTCTCGAATTTCTCTTTCTGAGGTCTTTCTCTTCCTTTCTTTGATCTCTTTCTCCTCTAGTTGTATCTCGATTGAAATCTTAGGGTTTCTACTTGTGTTGCTCTAATCTTTGTTTCTGAGATCTTTCTCTCCCTATCTCTAATGTCTTTCTCCTTTCCTTGTATCTCGACTGAAATGTTAGGTTGTATTTAATACCAGAGAAATAATTTCATGGAAATAAAAGTCTTCCATAGAATATATTTCGTGGAAATAAGAGTTTTTTCATTTGGTTGTCTTTTATTATTTTGTGGAATCACAAATTTTGTTATTTGTCTATCAATTAATTTTCATGGACATAATATTCAATAAAAAATTTATTTACCCCTTATGCAGTCAAAATAACATTTTTATCTTTATGTTGCCAAACTTACAATGTTCACCCTTATGTTATCAAAATGATATATTTATACTTATATCAGTTTGGTATTATGAAAGGGTGAAAGTATAATTTAGCAAAGGTTAAAATGTCATTTTGACAACATAAAAGTAAACATGTCATTTTAGTATTATAGAAGGACAAAAATGTCATTTAATAATATATAGGTAAGAGTGTATTTTGCTAATATTGAAGGATAAAAATATCATTTTAAACATATATAGAGGTAAATATTAAGTTTGAAGTATCCAAAATATTAAAATAATTCTTTTTTAAAGGGTCCATGGGTATATAGACCAAAATAATGTTCAAAAAAAGTTTATGATCCAATCTTCCCAAAATATGGATATTTAGTCCTTTTACATTATGGACATAAAAACCCTCACTTTCTAAACATAGAACCGTCAATGTCCCACGCTCAAATTTTGCGCGTTTTGGAAAGATAGATTTGGACGTGATTTGGGGGATTTATTAGCAAAAAATGGATTGAAACAAATCATAATTTCTCTCTCCTCTAAACAGATTTGGAAATTAAATTTTCTCTTTTCTATTATCCGAATCAATCAGAAACCAAAATCCTAACTAAAACAAAACGCCATCACCACGGATATTTCCAAATCAATTTTCTCTATTTTACTATGTAAATTTTTTTTCGATTCAAATCAATTTTCTCTACTTAACTTTCATATTTGGAAAGAGTATATTTTCTAAGATCAATTTAGCGTGATTTGGGGGTTAATATACAAAACATATATATCACTTTCTCTCACTTAACTTTAGATTTGAAAATAGTATATTTTTCTGGGAACATTAAAGCAGCATTTATTTTCGTTTTTACTCATACATAAATACACATCGAATACAAATTATGAACAAATACGTAAATTATGTGTTATTTATGACGAGGAAACCATCATTTGTCATGTATACAACGTAATTTATCAAATGTATGTGGGTCTTGTTCAATAAATTACACATAATTTCTTTTACATTACACATCGTTTACATTCTGTTACTAAAAAAACGTACAAAATCTTCTCTGGTTCAAAAATGGTGCTCATCTATGTACTCTCCATTTGTATTCTTGAGCAGGACAAACAACAGTTACACTATATTGTCGAAGAGCATATCCAAATGTTTTTGCACCACCAGGAAACAACTGACCAACTTCAGTAAATATTTTATCCGAGCCATCAGGTTTTAGTTTCGTTGACTTACTTTGATTTGATGATTCTGTTTGAAATTACATCTGTTATATCATATCTACACACATAAATGCACATACATTAAAAAAAAACAATCATATATTGTATTATAAACTACATGTACAGTTTCCGTAAATTATGTATAATGTTTGTCAAATTTTGACAATATTTGAAGGTTTTGAGTAGTTTGGTAAGCTTAACAAGGCTATTGTTTTGTGTGAAAAGTACGCGCAATGGTAAATAAATAATACATAATTTATGTGCACTTATACGATGTTTTAGAATTTATCATAAATTATATATAATGTATAACAAATTACGCGTATTTTACATAGTCTTACAAAAATATGGTTCGGAAGATGTTTGCGTAATGTACTAGAAAGTATGAAAATTAACTGTAAATTACCTATATTGTATATTCTGTTATGATAAACGTAGGGAATAACACCTGGTTCATAAAATTGTACGAAACCAAAGATCTGAGGTGAAAAAATATCAGAAAATCAAGAAGCTTAAACAAAAATCTAATGAAAAATGATATAATACTCGGATGAAAACAAATAATCGATTTGAAGGAATCAGTAAAGAAGGATTAAACATCAAGATTATAAACAGTTAGGAATATCTTAGAGAGAGAAAATAAACAGCAAATCGAGTATGTTAAAATGAAATAGTAATCAAAGTTAAACAGATTCAAACAAGATTTCTGTCAAAATCTGAGGTTTTTAGAGAGAGAGAGAGAATATGATTCTTTAACCTGAGAAGCAATATTAGATCTTATCAATGGTTTGAACAAAGAGTTTCACAGTTTAAAACCTGATAAACAATAGAGGTTTTTAGACTGCTGCTGTAATGAAGATGAAACAATGGAGGTTTGTACTGCTGCTGATGAGTTTAATGGAGGTTTATAGGAGCTTTCGTTTTTAGAGAGAGGAAAAGTTTCCAGATTTCAGTTACGGAAGATATTGAAGATAGTGGTTACTTTGAATTTAAATGTGATTGGAGAGAGAATGTGGAGATAAAAATGGAAAAAAAAAATATTTTGAATTTTAGAATGTAGATCAGATTTTATATATAAAGAAGGTTAGTATAAGTATTATAAATTAATATGTAATCTAGGGATTTGTGTTTTCTCTCTAGATGAGACCAAATGGACTAGATATCCATTTATATTATTTTTTGGTTTTGAAACCCTTTATAGGATTAGAGAGGACTATATCTGCTATTAGGATTCGTTTTTTGGGCTATAAGCCCGAAAATACTTTTTTAAATTCTAACTTTTCAGGGAAACTAATTCTTAAAAGGAAGGAAAGAATTAGAAATAGAGTATATCGTGGAAATAGATTCTCGAGGAAATTAAAGTCATGAAAATATGATTCGTATCAAATGGCAGAAACACCTATTTCCACGAAAAATCTTTTATTTTTATGGATATAAGTGATATCAAACGCACCCTTAGATTTCGGTTGATAGGTAAGAAAGAGAAAGGGGGGAGTGAGGGAGGGAGAGGGGGGATGGAGGGAGGGGGAGAGAAGCTGAAGACGAGAGGAAATAGCCGTTGTTGGCTGACAAGAAGGGTGTAATTGGAAGAAAATTTTAATTTTCTCACTGTATGAAACTTTTTACCTTGAGAGTTTTTCGTCCCCCCGAAGCATCAATCTTTCCAGTTTCAATCATACTGGAATCAACAACACTTTCCATCACCAAGTCAACAAGAGAATAATTCTAGTCTTATAGATAGGCCTATGATCCGCGTTTTTACTTTTAGTCTTGTATACATAGAAATCTCTAGATTTTGTCCATTTTTACCAAGTATGCAACATTTTCTTTTGAAAGTTCCCTTTGAAGATGCTTTTCCCCACTGCTTGAAAAAGTGAAAGCATAAACGATCTTAGATTCCGTGAAAATATTTTCCTCCATTTATGTGGTAGAAATTAACTTGGTGGTACTTTGTTTTTCATGTAGAAATGGCCATATTGGAAGTGAAAGCAATATGTATCTTTGGGATTTACCAATAATAGAATTTCATCTTATGATTTGTGGGGGACGGGTGTTTTCATCTACCTCATGCATTCATTCTATGATTGTGACCACACTTTGCAAATTGGCCTGAACCCTAAATACGAATATTTATATAATCTTCCTCGATTAGAACATTTTGAGTGTGACTCATTTGGTATTTAAGATAAGCATAAAATAATCTAATTAAAATAGAACTGGCATTGTCCTCTTCAGAAAGTCTATATCACCCTAAAGACTAGGGCCATAAGGGTACACGAATTATGGTTCGGATGGATATCAAAACAGCGATAAGTTACCTCGTGAAAGACTGACATTATAGTGAAAATGTTTCTTTTTCCACTCAAATTACCTTCTGTTAAGTTTTTGATTATCTAATTTAAAATCAAATGGCAGTCAGCAGTGGAGATAACTTATATAGTCATTATATCATCGGCTACTAAATCACCCTTCTTACATGTGAGACTATTCTCACATGTCTCTTTACGTATGGGATTCTTTGAGTCTAAACGCGTTTTTTTTCTTTTCTTTCGGGCGACGTAGAGGACGTGTAACTTTTAAACCACATGTAGACCTAGCTTTGATATCACATTAAGTTTGTGGTCATATAACTCAAAATCAATTGTTAATAAATGGAGAAAACCTATTTGTAGTTACTATTACATTCCTCTTGTGTGAGACTATTCTCACATATACTGGGTGTATTGTTCACTATAATTGTAAACGGTAGCTTACACATGTTGATATTTTAGAAGAAATAGAGAAAAAAAAGTGGGAAGAATTCCTCTTGTGGAAAGGAAGTGAATGGAGAATAAAAAGGAGAGGGAAGATCTTAAAGGACCAGCATAATTGATCTTCTCAGATGCTTGTTGTTTTGCTTACCTTTTTCTTTAGTTGCAGCTTTTACAATTCACACGCCTCGTAATGTTTGATTGTTACTCGGAATTTTTCAATCTCTAAAAAATCATAGCGGACAACTATCAGTCTAAAATTATAATCGATAATTGATCATACTTTGAGGGCTCTATATATGTTCATGCAACCTTTCTTTTACCCGAGTCCCGACTCAAACCCAAAGTACCCGTAACAACTTCTTTTTGTCCGACCGATCGTTCTAAACTTCTCAAAATGTTCATTATTTATACTAGTCAGTGATTTAAATCTAAGATTCACAACATATAACTTTACTGCTATTGAGGCCCACAATTTTTGGACACCAAAAATTTCTTTATATGACATGAGAGAAGAACAAAAATGAAGAAACATAGATAATCAATATCCCACAATTTCCCAACAAATAAAGGAACGGGTACCAGCCTTCTTGATCAATGCTACCAAAGAGATAAAATGCACAACTATGGGAGATTGGGAGCCACCCAACAAAATAAACATTACATTTTTTTCACCAATAAATCACTTTTCATCAAAGGAGTAGTCGACACTCGACATCCCCCGCATTAAAAGTACCATCCTCTGATCCTCCCCTTCTTCCTCTTGTCATATTCCCTTCATTAACGGATTTCATATGAGCTCCATTAATGAATTTAGAGTTCCACAATAACAAGGCTCTATGTACGCACAACCCTCTCCTATCAGATGATTATATGCAGGTTCTCCATGGATTCAACTGCCAACAATATGCAGTGAGAAGAATGTATTTATAGACATACATTATATTTTTTGTACACAAATTTTTACCCATGAATAAAAAACAATCAAAACTTGATTAACAATAAAAACACACTAGTGTATTTTATTCCTAAACTTTCCAGTAGTTTAATATTCGACTAGCCGACTACTTTTGGGAAGGCCATATGCTTAGTTTTTTCAATTTTTGCAAATCAACTATGTTAATGCAGATGGATGTGGGGGCTCTAGTTCTACTATGGAGTATGGACTATGGAGAGGGTAGAACAAAAAGAGAAGGCAAGGAGATTGAAATGTTTTTGGGGCCAAAGTTTTAGACCCTTCCTTCACATTTTCTCTCTCCAATTAAATTGTTGGGGAACTAGAACTGTAGTTGCAGTTTGGTTACTTAACAATCTCAAGCTCAATAATGTTCCCTTGTGGAATCAATTTCCTAGCATTATATGTATGTCCAAATATGTCACTAGAGATGAACTTTTTGTGGGTATCACTCCTTCGGCCCTTCAGCCTAATTTTGAGATGAAAATGACTTCACAATAAGCCTAAACTATTCCCTACCGACTTGCCTTATCCCACATTATTGGCTTGTTGGACCACACTTATTTTATGGTCCATCCTAGTGTGTTCTTTTGGCAAATTACATTCAATTTGGAGGAACATTACATCCACTCATAAAAGGGTATTTTAAGTTTATAATTGTGGTAATTGAGAACAAACTTTAGTGGTCTTGAAAAGATTTCAACTAGTGATTTGTAAAGAATAAATTAGCACATGCGCGTCAGGTAATATCTCTTGTCGTTTAATCGTAAAATGTAGTTTACTGTTATCAATATTGTATTTTTTATTTTAATGGTTAGAAAAAGAATGCGATGTGATCACTTGACTTTTTCTGGTATACTTTTCAATGTTTTCTTAGTAACTACTAACTTATCCACACCTCCATTAATTTAGGGGGGGGTAGTGGATCAAGACATTGGGGGACATTAGGGGACAATCAGAGACAAAATGTTCCGTGGACATTTCAAGACATTTCGGGACATTTGTCTGTAGACAAAATGTCTTTATAGACATTTCAAGACATTTGATTCGTAGACAAAATGTCTTTATAGACATTTCAAGACATTTGATTCATAGACAAAATGTCTTAAGAGACATTTCAAGACATTTGGTTCACGGACAAAATGTTCCGGGGACATTTCAACATACTGAATCCATGGACCAAATGTGTAGTGGACATTATTATTATTATTATCATTATCATTATTATTATTATTATTATTATTATTATTATTATTACTATTATTGTTATTATTATTATCTTTATTTTTATTATTATTATTATTATTATTATTATTATCTCATCATTGAAGGACAATTAGTAGACATTTATATTGTCTAACCATATGAAATAATATATTTGTACTCATATTTCAAAAATATATTTTTCGATATTTGTGGACATCTGTGGATATCCGAGGACATTGAAGGACAGTTGGTAGACAATTATTTTAATTTTATTATTATTGTTTAACCATATGAATTATGAAATAATATATTTTTACTCATATTTCAAAAATATATTTTTAGACTTTTGTAGACAACCGTGGATATCTGAGGACATTGATGGACAATTGGACATTTATTATTATTTTAATATTATCATTATTATATAATCATATGAAATGATATATTTGTACCACTAATCTGAAATATATTTTTTGACTTTCGTAGACTTTCGTAGACATCCGTAGATATCTGTGGACATTGATAGACATCTGTAGATATCTGTGGACATTAATATAATAATAATATAATAAAATAAAATAACATAATATAATAATAAAATAACTTAATATAATAATAATATAATAATATAATAATATAATAATACAATATAATATAATATAATATAATATAATATGATAATAAAATATAATATAATAAAATATTAATATAATAATAAAATATAATATAATAATATTATATTATTATAATAATAAAATATAGTAATATAATAATAAAGTAATATTATAATAATATAATAATAGCACAATATAGTAATATGATAATAATATCATTATTACTATAATAGAATAATAATATTATAATATAATACTATATAATAATACAATAATATAATAAGAGAATATAATAATAATATAATATAGTAATATAATAATAAGATAATAATATAATAATAGTATAATTTAATAATATGATAATATTTTATATATTATTTATTATATATTATTTAATCTAATTTGATAATAATAATTATTTTTATTTTCTTCCTCACTGAAATGTCCCCAAGTTTCCTCAAATGTCTTCCATATTTTGAGAGACATTTTCTCTCCAAAAGCTCTCCAAATTTACACTAAAATGTCTCCAAATGTCCCCAAAACTAATTTGTCTTGAAATGTCCCCAAATTCGTGTCCCAAACGAATAACACGGACATTTGGAGACATTTAAAATGTCCCCAACCAATAACACGGACATTTCGGGACATTTGAAATGTCTCCAACCAATAACACGGACATTTGGAGACATTTCGGGACATTTGAAATGTCCCGAACCAATAACGCAGACATTTCGGGACATTTAAAATGTCCCCAACCAATAACACGGACATTTGGGGACATTTCAAATGTCCCCAACGAATAACACGGACATTGGGGGACATGAAAATGTCCCCCAATGTCTTGATCCACTACCCCCCCCTTAATATCTAATATATTTAGACGATTAGGGCTTGATACTTTCACCCAAGAGCTTTTCGTCATTTGGTGTGTTTACCTATTCTATTATACAATTTTTTGGTTGTACTTATAAAGCTTACTTTTAAAGACACAAATCCATCCTATGTTTTTCTTTTTTCTTTTTGAAAATCCATCCTATGTTAAAATTAACTTTTATTATACTGCCAGAGTTTAAGTCCAACTAAAACAAAAATTCGTACACGAGTGAGCCTTCGTTTCCTGAAAAGTTTAATTTGCCATACTCGAGCCTCTGTCCCCTCGCTTTCACCGATCTGAACCAGAAAGGAGGGGAATGAGGGAATTTCTCCCTCAGTCCTCTCTCTCTTCCGCATCCTAGTTAAAGAGGGAACCTCTCTCCGGCGTTCATGAGAAAGTTACAATTGGAGGAACAAACATGAATCAATACTAATATAATCAACGTTAGGAAAAGACCATAGAAATTTTTAGTTAGGTACTAAAATGGGTATTAAACAATGTGGGGGAGAAAATGATGTATTTGTCGTATGAGTAGGAATTAACATAATAATTAGTGTGCCAATTGATTTCAAGAACCGGTTTAATGTGTAAAATTGTGGCATGGCAAATTGGTATCTAATAATGTCTGTATCACAAGTTTCAATCAACACTTTTTAAGAGAGAGAAAGAGATGATAAGAATAGGGGGAAAAAATGTGATATACTTGATATGTGTCATGTGTGTGGTGGTAGATGGTGGAAGGTTATTATTATTCTTCCCACCACTAAATTTCAATCTATCTATTGAGTTCTCTTCTCTCTCTGACTCTCTCTCTCTTAAATTCTTGTTTCTCTCTCCAAATGTCATTTTATTTCATCTTTTTTGCTTTCTATATCACTAGGAGTGGTATGTTGACCCATTGTTGGCCCATTTAAAACAAGTGGATACAACATCACCACCTATTTTCTAGAGGAAAGTTGAGATAGAGAGTTATAACTACAGATGACTTTGGCTCTTTCTCTCTCTTTGGAACTTTGATGGTGGACTGATGATGGTGGAGGGAGGGGTTTTACCAAGGAAAAATAAATTCAGGGATCGGGATGTAACCCTTAAAAATAATGAGGGTATGTCCACAAATTTTTTTTTCTTCTTTTGTCCCTTAAAGTGTAAATGTGACGCCTTAAGTCGTAGTAGTTGTGATATTATTATCGTTTTGTTATCGGGCAACTCTAAATTTGATTGGCGAAAGCATTAGTAGCCCGACTAATTTTTTTTAGTACTGATGAAGTTTGAGTTTGCACCTTTAGCCGGTTCGTAGACGAATTGAATTGAGTCCAAACCTCCCAACATTAGTTGGCTCGGAGGAAAGAAAATGGTCCGCTCACCCCTTTATAACTTAAAACTTTAGCTTGATCCCTTTTCTTCTTATTAGTATGTTATATTTTGTTGCAGCAATGTAAAACCGACTCAAAAGAATAGAGAGCTTCATCCTCTTAGACTTCAGAGAATGAAAGAAGAAATAGACTAAAGAAGAGCGCCAAAAAAGAGAATGAAGAGATGCTTGACAAAAATAATGTTTGTCTCGTGAAAGTATGTTTTTCGACGGGTTGTGGCGCCAAAAATACCCCCAACGACCCGTTTATTAACGGGTCGCTCTAACTGCGTGGCCTGAAAGGGTTGCAGAGAGCAACTCACAACGCCCCAATATTTACTCATGAGGTAGGAAAAGCACAGAGTTTGATCGTAATTGCCACAGTCGACCTACTTTGTCTTGGTCAACTATGTGACATAATATGAACGATCGTGCCTAACGTGTATCTGGTGTGCCAGACACGCCACAACCACTTAGCGCGAGTCATGTCATCTTACACGACACATTAGGGAACCCTATCAACCATGACAGTCCTTGGAGAATCAGAAAAGTTATCTTCACTCCCTAATAACCAAAGAAACAAACTAGCTAAAGAGATTGAAAAACACTAGCTCTTCATAGATAGACAAAGGTACAAAATTGAAGATATTTTCTTTTCATTGAGAATCTACGCTAAAAAGAAAGTGGACCCACAACTCAATTGCCTCAAATAAATAATAAAAGGCATCATCAACTCACTCTTCATCTCCATTGGGAAATAAAATTTCATAATTTTAAATTTATTTAATATATATTTTTCTCAATTTTTAAAAAAAAAGAAAATATAATTATTTTTGTATGATCACCGGCCGGCAAGGATGCCTACACCGGTAAGTGTAGTGAGAGAATGTTTAACGTTAGAAGCATCACGCGCCGTCGATGAAGCGGTGGTCGTAGCACGACGGCGTAACCACGCGCAGACAACTTCACTTCACGCGCTCTCAGCTTTTCTCTCTCTACCTTCTCTCTCTCTACTTCGTGAAGCAATTTCTCGTGTTCGAAGCTCTGTTTATTCATCTCGTATTCAATTCAAAGCCCTAGAACTTTGTTTTAGTGTTGCTTTAGATCGTCTTCCTTCTTCTAAATCTTCTTCTAATTTACCTGATGAACCACCAATTTCAAATTCATTCATGGCCGCCATTAAAAGATCTCAAGCTTGTCAAAGAAGACATCCAGATAATTATCATCTTAATCAGATTCAACAAATTAACCAGCAAAATCAACAACCCATAGTGAAAGTTGAATTACAACAATTGATTTTATCAATTCTTGATGATCCAATTGTTAGTAGGGTTTTTGGTGAAGCTGGTTTTAGAAGTTATGATATTAAGTTATCAATTGTTCGTCCACCTAGGGTTTTTAATTCTAGGTATCCAGCTCCTTTATTCCTCTGTAATTTAACTGGGGTTGGTACCGAATTAGGTCAAAAAGGTTTCAACTTTCCGTTTTCTTCAGGGATTTCTAGTAGTGGGTTGGGGAGTTCTGATGGTGGTGGTGATGATAATTGTAGAAGAATTGGGGGAATTCTTGTTAAGAAGAAAGAAAGGAATCCATTGCTTGTTGGGGTTTCTGCAAATGAAGCTCTTAGATGTTTTAAAGAGATTTTAGAGAGAGAAAGAGGAGATGTATTACCTGATGAGATCTCTGGTTTGAATTTTACTTCCATTGAAAATGAAGTGGTTGAGTTCATTAATGGAAATTTAAGTGAGGGTTTATTGAGGTCAAAGTTTGAGGAGTTATCAAAGTTGATAAATTGTTCTTCAGGTCCTGGAATTGTGGTTAATTATGGAGATTTGAAGGGTTTAATTGATGAAAACTCTATTGAAAATGGGAATTTCTTGATTACCCAAATTAAGAAATTGTTGGAAATCCACCATGAAAAACTCTGGTTAATTGGTACAGCTCCAAGTTATGAATTGTATTTGAAGTTCATAAGGAGATTTCCCTCTGTAGAGAAAGAGTGGGATTTGCAACTTTTGCCTATAACATCTCTTCTACCTTCTTCCATGGGAGCTTTAGGGTTTAATTCTCCTCCTCCTCAAAGGTATATTTTCATCCCTATCTCTCTTAATGTTATCAAATTTCTCCATTATCATATCTTGTTGTACTTTATTATAGTGAGAAATTGTGATTGGAGTACTAGAAAATTGAAAAATATAGTTGTTTGATTTTGAAGTTCATTCAATTGGTCTAAATTTTAATCTTAATGAAATCATCCTGCTTATTATCTTCTTATTGCATATTAAACTGTAAAAATCTGAACAAACAATAAACTATAATTAGGCTTGATTGATAATTTGATATAAAATAGATTTAATGTGTCTAAATGAAGATTCCTTGTTTTTGTGCTTACCTAAGCAATACTTGTGTCATTGGTGGTAGCTCTAAGTGGTTTAGCTATAACTCTATATGAAAGCTCTCCTTTAGTTGGTTGAATGGTACTACTTAACAGTCTTTTCTTTTCTTACTTGCTCGTCAAGGTTCCTAATAGAATTAGGATTTCGATATCTTTCTTATCATGATTTATGATTTATGCAAGGAAGGAACTCTAAATAGGATACCCTAAACTTCCATTGAACATGGGTTGTGTGTTTGCCTTTTGGTTTGAAAATTTAACTCCACTCACACTTGACAGCCAAAATTGTTGTTGGTATGGTTGTGTAGTTTTACCACTATGAAATCTAGTCGGCTCTCTCAGTAATGTGATGGGAGATGTGAATGATAAGGGACAGTACCATTTTGAGGCTTACACAGCATATCTTTGAGAAAACAGTTGCGAGGCATTAAAGCATTAGTCTGAAATGTAAATTTCGCAGTCTTTAGTTATTCGTGTTGATACGTTTGACTTGAGATCAAAACCTACCATATAATCTCGCAGTGTACGCCTCCAACCATTTTTAAAACGTTACGTCACACTAACAAAGTTTTACATTCTGTATGACCAAATGTGTAAATCCTTGTTAACATGATGCGACCTCCAAGAATGCTTCATGTTCCTCTCAGTTTGTTGGACAAAGTTGGGAAATAGTAGAAGAATTGTTATGATAATACATGTGAATATAAAATTAGATAGTTCCTTTTGGGCCATCTCCAATAGTAAAAGGATACGTTTTACAAGTATAAAATGGTAAATCGCTTGTGCTGTGAAACAAAACAAAATGATATAGTACCTATACTCTGCATTGTGTTGCGTCCAATTTCTATGTAACCTTTACTCCTTACTCTGTTTTAAGATTCTCTAATTTAACTATTTACTGACATCTAAATCTTACTTGAGCTTCTGGTTATTTATGTCCACTTGATCTCATAGTTTTCTGTTTATGCGGTGCTTCAGTTCAATGGAATCATTTGTCCCATTCGGCGGGCTTTTCTCCGTACCATCTGATATGAGGGTCCCTATATGCAGCAGCGACCAATCTATATCTTGTTGTAACCTATGCAATGAAAAGTACGAACAAGAAGTTAATTCTATTCTACAAGGTGGATCCTCTCTTTCAGTTGCAGATCAATACAACGCAAGCTTGCCATCTTGGCTGCAGACAGACGAGCTAACTCCAGACAAGGGATTTGATATGTCTAAGGTGCGTTTCATGGGAAACTCCGGAAATCTGATATTTAGTGAAGTTCAAATTTTCTGTCAATATACCAACTGCTTAGTGATATGCGCAATATTTGGGCGGGCAAAGGGATGTTATGGTTAAAAAATGATACCCATCTTCTTAGGTGGTCTCTGTTTTTCTTTTCTCTTTCTTTTTTTTTCAATTTCAGATTTGAAATCTGATTCTTGATCTGAATTGATTCGAGTCGGCTTCCAGAGCCTGGGAAATAGGTGCGTGCTCACGCTTAGCAAGTGTCAAGGCCCTTTGGGTGGGCTCGTAGAACCTTCACCAAGAACAAAACCCCGTGCCCACGGACTTGGGTCTGGGTGTCAAAAGCGGGTACACGATCAATAACGGCTAAGGTTTGGGGCGTTACAAGTTGTCAATGAAACAGTTGCAATATAGATTGCCAAACACTATGAAAACGTAGAAATGCATGAAAAGTTTATGTGACTATATTCATGTAAAAACCGTATCCATCTCTTCAGTGCAGGTCAAAGATGATGGAGCGGTATTGAATGCTAAAGTAATCGGGCTACAAAAGAAGTGGAATGATATCTGCCGACGTCTTAATCACACCATGTCGATTACGAAACCCGAGATTTCTCGGCTCAGACCAGATATTCTTCCAGCCATTGAGGGCTTTCCATTTGTTGTAGATGGACAGCGCAAAATCGATTGCAGTAGCAGCATAAAAACCTCTCCAAGCAAAAGCTTGGGCGAAAATGTTTTATCATCCACACCAATGGGATTACAGAAGTTTTCCGCGTCGAACCAGAATATGCCACTACGACTTGTTTCTGAAGGTAAAGATGATAATTTCGTAACCAAGATAAACGTAAATGCTGCAACTAGTGAATGCTTCGCGACATTAGGTCTAAGTTCTGCTGCTTGCACTCCGACCAGTTCAGGCCTTCCCAGTTGCCATACATCACCTGCAACTTCTGTGACAACCGATTTGGGATTGGGCTTGCTGTACGGATCTACCTTCAAAGACTCTAGGAATTCAAAATCTCAAGCTCATAAAGATCGTCTTCTGGATATCTCTGGTTGCTCCCCTTCGCATATCGGTTTGGTTTCTCCAACTATTTCAACGGTTCCAGTCAGGTCGTTATCTTACTCTACTCCTCGTTCAAGTGGTCAATTTGATTCAAGTGATTTCAAGACACTGTGTAGAAACCTGGTTGAAAAGGTTGGTCGACAAAATGAAGTAATATATGACATAAGTGAAGCGATTTCTCACTGCAGAATAGGTAATGGAAGACACCGAGATACTAGCTTGAGAAGATATACATGGTTAAGTTTCCTCGGTCCTGATAGAGACGCAAAGAGAAAAATCGCTTTGGCTCTTTCAGAGATAATCTTTGGAAGCAAGGAAAATTTTATCTTTGCTGATTTGAGTTCCGAACATGGGAGTACTAGTTCTAGCACTATCTTTGGTTGCCAAGAAATGAATGGGTACGATACAAAATTCAGAGGAAAAACAGTTATCGATTACATTGCCGAAGAAATTCGCAAGAAACCCTCGTCAGTTGTGTTCATTGAGAATGTAGATAAAGCCGATCTTCTGGTTCGGAATAGCTTGGTGCAAGCTATGAAGACGGGTAAATTTCCCGATTTGCATGGAAGAGAAATTGGCATCAACAATTCAATCTTCATCGTAACATCTGAAGTCTCAAATGATGGTAAAACGATTTCTTCTGCGAACAAACAAATGAAGTTTTCTGAAGAAAAAATTCTGAGAGCCGAATATCGG
The DNA here is from genome assembly GCF_041429995.1 of Eschscholzia californica. NCBI lineage: Eukaryota > Viridiplantae > Streptophyta > Magnoliopsida > Ranunculales > Papaveraceae > Eschscholzia > Eschscholzia californica. Next base: position 48,958,734 of record NW_028238472.1, read on the forward strand.
CAAATGAAGATTTTGATTGAACGAGTTGTTCCCGAGACCAACACCATATGCAAACATTCAAATATCTATGTCACTTCAAGAACATTTATGAACAAAAGAAAGCTGACACTCAACGAGAAAGACACCCACCACTCTGAAATCTTCGAAATGACTAAACGAGCATGCAAGATACTAAATAAGCCTCTGGATTTGAATCAACCAGCCGAATTGATTGAAGAAAATGATGAGAGTTTAGTAAATGTCGAGAGCAACCCTTCGTCTGAAAACTCAGAGTCTAAGTGGGAAGATTTCTTCGATCAAGTTGACAGAAGCGTAGTTTTCAAGCCTTTTGATTTTGATGCTCTTGCAGGTGAAATATTAAACGAGATAGACAAGAGTTTTCAGAGTAAATTTGAACCCAACGGAGCTTCACTGGAGATTGATTTGAAAGTCATGGAGCAGATATTAGCAGCAACATGGGTATCTGAGAACAAGAAAGCAATAGAAGATTGGGTAAAGCAAGTCCTTGGGAGGAGCTTTGCTGAGATTAAGCAGCGCCTTCAAGAAGTCCCATCCGGGTCTGTTTTGAAACTTGTCGTTTGTGAGAATCTGTCGACGGAGGAGAAAGTATCTGGTATTTGTCTTCCTGCAAGAATTGTTCTGAACTGATTATATGTGGATAGGAATTGCTTGGTCTTGTAAATTATATATATATATATTTAGATGTAACTGTAGTTTATAGTATGTATATGTAAATGTGTTGTTTTTGCCTACTGTTAAAGTCTCATACTTTTATTGGGTTTTAGCAATAAGGTTGTGTTTCTCTTATATTTCTGACTAGCTGTAATTCAAGTTTTTACTGATAAATAAAGTTGCCATGGACATAGTTCAGCCTCTCTCTATCTCATCCTCACTTTTTTTTATTTGAGGACCAAAAGCAGTCTTATACTCTTATGTCTTTTTTTTTTCTTTAATTCAGATCTGACTTGTACAAATGGTCTGGATGATCTTACTTGAGTTGCTTTCATAATGTTGTTTAATTCCTCTGCTTCGCCTGAATGACTAATTTAGTGTAATTTTGAGTCCATTTGAGTAAAGAATGGGATATTATTTCAGTTTACTTTCTATGTCACCTCATCGTTGTAGACGTAAATAAGTTTGAAGTAAGAGTAAATATTTTGAAAGGATGTCATCGAGTAAAACAAGTCGGATTCAGAAGAATCTAACCCAGGTCTGAGTTAAAGGAAAAACAGTCACCATCTTGTTTTGTTCTAGTAACCATGTAGAGAGAGAGAGAGAGAGAGAGAGAAGTACCATTATCCAACCCTCTTCCACACATCCAACATCCAAACAACTTGGACTTCTCACACCAAAATTCATACAACCAGATAAACCAAATTTTGAAAAGAGAAAGATAAAGAGAACTGCAAAAAAAACAGTAATAGAATTCCTCATTAATGGCTACAACTTATCTGACTAACAATCCCACCTCCCCTTTTCTCTCATCTTCATCATCTTCCTCCCCACATTCATTTCTCACAAAGCAATTTTTGAACACCCTTTCCTTCTCTGTGGTACATCCATTAGAGAGTAGTTGCAGAAGATCAACTTTCACAATAAATGCAAAGAAAAAGAATCCATGGCTTGACCCATTTGACTATGGAGATGATCCTGACATGGTAAATGGTTCATTATTCACAGAAGGAAAACAAGAAGAAGACTCAAGACCACCTGATAATCCAGACAACCCATATGGATTTCTCAAATTCCCACCTGGTTTCATGCCTGAAGTTGCTTCAATTGGATCAAAAGTTCGAGGCGATGTTCGAAGATGTTGTTGTGTTATCTCTGGTGGAGTTTATGAAAATCTACTGTTTTTTCCTGTAATTCAATTGATCAAAGACAGATACCCAGGTGTTCAAGTGGATATTGTTGCTTCTCCTAGAGGGAAACAAACTTATGAGCTAAACAAGAATGTGAGATGGGCAGATGCATATGATCCTGATGAAGATTTTCCCGACCCGGCTGAGTATACCGACATGATCGGAATTCTAAAGGTTTGTCTTAGTACTATAAGCTCTTGCTCCGCGCTTTAATTAGTACAAAATTGTAAACCAATCCCACATCGGTTGGGAACGAAGCACGGTTACCTTTATAAGGGATTAGGATCCTTTTGCTAGTGAGTGGAGCAGAGAAGCTCGGAATTGCCAAAGTGAACAATATCGTTAGCAGCTCGAGAGGCTAGTCTGGACAACCCTATAACACTTTATCAACACGAGTCTCTGTTGTGATGTAGTCTTCGAAGAGTCTGGTCTAAACCAATCCCACATTGCTGGGAAACAAACTGTGGTGCCCTTATAAAATACTACTAGGCACTCTTTCCTGGTAACGCATCTTAAACTCGTGTGGCCCTAAAGTGCGAAAGCAGACAGTGTCACTAACAATTTGAAAGGCTGATCCAGACAATCCTATAACACTATTGATGTTCTTTTTTTTTTTGTTAAATGACAGGGTCGTTACTATGACATGATCTTATCAACGAAACTAGCTGGATTTGGGCACGCGTCATTCTTGTTTATGACGTCTGCTCGAGATACAGTCAGTTATGTTTACCCAAATGTGAATGCAGTAGGAGCAGGACTAATTCTATCTGAAACATTTATGACGTCTGCTCGAGATACAGTCAGTTATGTTTACCCAAATGTGAATGCAGTAGGAGCAGGACTAATTCTATCTGAAACATTTACACCTGAGAGATTGAACTTGTCAGAGGGTGGTTTCAACATGTAAGTTCTTTTCTCCTATTTAGTCGTGTTTGTTTTTTTAAACATTCTCATAATCTGACTCTTCTGAATCAAATGAACTCAAAATCAACCCACATAACCTAACTAGACGAGTCGGACATCACAAGTCAGAAAGAACAATTAGTGCGACTGGAGACAATTCAGACCTTGAGTCAGATTTCACATCTGATTTAGCATAAAAAAGGACTAAGTTTTTCAGCTTTAAATTGACTGAATGTCATCATGTATATATATATGTATAGGTATGAACAGATGCTTGATTGGTTAGGGAGACCAAGGAACAAAGTACCCAGACAACCAGTTCCACCATTGAAATTATCTATTTCGAGGAAATTGAAGGAAGTAGTAGAAAAGAAATACAAAAATGCAGGTGCAGAGAAAGGGAAATTCATTGTAATTCATGGAATAGAATCAGATTCACAAGCTTCAATGCAATCTAGGGGAGATACTGATAGTTTGTTACCAATTCAAGTGTGGAAAGATATAGCAGAAGCAATAAGGTAGAAATATTCTTCTTTAATAACTACAAAATATTCGAATTTTCGAAATTTTAATAGACTAAATCAATTTAAAGATTATTTATTGCCTTATATGGTTTGCTTATGTCAATATCTTGAGATCAGGGGAGTGAAACCCGTCTTCGTCATTCCTCACGAGAAAGAAAGAGACGATGTGGAGGAAATAGTTGGAGATGATGCCTGTATTTTGTTCATTACCACTCCTGGACAGGTTAATCGATGATTCTGTCTCGCAAATTCATATATATATATATATATATATATATATATATATATATATACTCTTGCGACTTATTTGGAAAATATGTCTTATACTTCACTTTTCTATCAGTTGGCAGCATTGATCAATGATTCTGTTGGAGTTATAGCTACTAACACAGCTGCCATACAACTTGCGAATGCACGAGAGAAACCAAGGTATGTAAACATTCAAATTTCACTCCATTTGCTTCAACTCTTCAATTGATATGACCAAATTATAAGGAAGTTTGATCACTATTTAACAGAAATGTCTAGTCTCACATAACATGCTTGAAATTGTATGACAGACAAATGATAACGAAAAATTTGTTCTAGAATCATGTTTCCAATTGTTGTTAAAAGAAATATTATGTATCTGCAACCTGAGCAGTTGCGGGTGGGATGACTTAGGATCGGCCATTGGCTGATCCCTGACCCCCTCACCACGGCACCACCACGGATTCTAATTAACTCGGTCGGGTTTTCACCAACTCTTACATATATGTGTGTATATATGTAAATATGCATAAACAATACCCATTTGTGTACTACAGAGAAAGCAAATTATGTGTAAGCCATGGGATTGATCCAGGCTAACCCTAATCCCTATTTGATCTCAGAGTCACTAATATTAAGGTGAATCGGTCGATAGGAACTACAGTGTCTGTTTTTTTGCTCGTTGTCTGAATATGACTCATCTGACCCAAATGGACCCAAAATGAGTTCGAATGAGACAAAAACAAACATTATGAAATCTGGCTTCAGTCAATTCAGACCTTTAGTCAGAATCACTATCTGACGTGGAAACAAAAACAAACACTACCTTAGCTTCTTAACTCGAACACAATAATAATAAGTACTTTTTGAGTATTAAGAGTATATAATAAGATCTTGTGATATAATTTTGCAGTATTGCATTATTCGGGTCTGAAGACAAAGGGAAACTATTTGTTCCCAATGCAGCAGAGAAAAGATGTGTAGTAATTCCATCCAAGACAGGTAAATTGATTGATATCGACGTAGAATCTGTAAAAAGTTCACTTCAGATTTTTGAAGGGTTATTAGCCTATGCATAAATTGGAGGGTTTTTTTTTTCCGAATATTATCTATGTTCAAAATGTATATCCTATTACTTCTATGTTCTCTAAACAATGTCATAAGTGAAATCAAGGTCTTGGGATCGGTATGAATTCGGTCTATCTTTTTGTGTAAGAGTGATCAACTTAAGAAGATCATCCCCCCTAAACCATCATATTTGGATCAATGCGTATTGGCTTCACAAGCAAGGGTAAACTAAATGAAACCACGAAAACCTAATTTTATATGTCAAATGGATTCACCAAAGTTGATAATGAATGTGACATAGAATTTGAAAGGTGAGGATGGCATGCATATGTCTCTTTAGTTTGTTTTTGTTTGTCTAACTCATCTCAATAGTTGCCTCGGACTGATTTTGCGTCTAATTCAGTCAGACATAAAAATAAGTTTGAAATAAGACTCCATTACCTGAAATAACCTAAAATAACTATTGTTTGACTAACTAAAACAAACCAAACTTGGACTACTCAGATGAAAAGAAGTCGAACTCAGACAATTCAAATTCAAACACTCAAAAACAAAAACCACCTTAGATTTACCGAAGGAATGTCGTTTATTAATTATGTTAAACAACTTCGCAAAGGATGTATGGTGTTGGTGCTCTATTATGGAGTATTTGGTATGATACAGTTACTGAAAAATTAATAAGTAGAACATGATGAATTATAGAAACTATAAGGATTCAAATAGGGTATGATTCAACCCTACTACATTTATTCTAACGAAACCGAAAAATTAATACCCATGGAATTATGGAAACTCTAAACAGAGCATTTTCAATCGGTAAGTCCGTAATGTGTTCAGAAGTATGTGGTTCTCAAACTTTTTCCCAAAATACTTTTTCGTTCTCTCCAAATGTTTACGTCTATATTTTCTTTTTTATTCTTTCTCTTTCTTGGAATATCACTATTATCCCCTAATCACATTCCACACGATATTAAATAGTATTCACTATCTCCATCACTTCTGACTAGACTGCATTCTAAGTCCACAGAGGACCTGTAAAACAACATGACATAAAGTCACCACTATTCCAAGATATTTCCACACACACACACACGAAATCCTCGATGACCTCTAATCGAATAATAAGTGAGCACTTGAAAGTTATCTCAACCTCTAAAATCGAGTCAACAATTGGTTGTTCAATTGGTCCAATGTGTTGACATAAACTCCTAAATCCTAGAGGTCCCAGGTTCGATTCTTATAGGAGGTGGTTTCCATGGTTTATTGAACTTAGGTTATTAAGGTATAAATAATGTTGTTGGGCTTTAGGCCATGATTTGGTTGGGTTATAGGCATGTTCTTTGTTAGAGTTTGAGTTCGGCAGTTATCGTGTTTAACACATCTTTGATGTATCAATGTCATTGTAGTGAGTATCGTAGATCGAAGTCAATTTCTAAAAAGAAAAACTCTAAATCGAAGATTTTATTTCTTTTAAGTAGGTCAGGTAAGATTTATCACGGGACGTATTTTCGATAAAGAGATACATATGTTACCATCCAACTGAAATGGGTGCACATTCTTTTAAATCGAACTCCTTCCCAATATTAGTAGTAGCTTTTTTGTTGAACACGGATCCAGGAGGCTAGGAGCATTCATGTTGGTGGTCCTGAAAAGGAGCAAGAACAATCAAAACGATTTAGACAATTGAGATGACCAACCAATTTTAAAACCATGCAATCATAGCCTGAAAACTCTCCATCAACCCCAATATTTGACATATTTTCTACAATGCTTGCTCATTCTAATCATTACTATTTACATGAAATATGCACGCTACCTAAATATAGTACTAGTATATATGAAAACAATAACTTTAAAATCAAATGTTATGCAAATTCTTTAAAATCAAATATGTTGTGATTTTGATTCGGTTGGCAATTCCTCTTCAAGAATTAACCCATATGTTTCACAAGGATATATACATGTGTTTTGTGCAACTTGTTTTCTTGATCTTTCTACGACATCACATCTAAAAGGTATCAAAACAATAGCCATTTTGTAAACAAAATATAACCTAGATACTAGAATTCATATTATTAATTGTAAAATCACATAAACAATGTCGTTTGCGCTCCTATTTAATAACGAGATGAGACTTTATAAATTATTTGTGATTCTTCATAAGGAATTTCTAAGTTGTGGTTTGGTCCAAACAAAATCTCTTTGTGGGTCACACCTCAACTAATTGTGGGCAAGTTTTAATGGTCAAAACTAAACACTCTATTATGCGAAGAAACGTAAATATTTTTTCTCTACAAAAGGTCGTAGATAATTTTTTGCCCCAATATGGGACGTGTGTACTTTGTCCAGTCCTGTCCCAATATGGTAATATGTGATATCTATTCGATTTCAACTTTGGAAGATTTCTAGCATTGAACCATGATGTGGAAATTGGAATGTTGGTTGGCTATTTGATTGTGTTTTCTTCAATGGTGTTGACACCTTGACTAAGTTATAACCAAGTAGTTTGCAAATACTATACTGTGTAATAAAGTCGATCCACCCTCATATATGACTTTTCCTCTCATCCATGCTAATGAAAATATTAAATGAGGGATAAATATACTTTGGATCTTTTGTAAATTTGGGAAGAAAAACTTCCTTGTTTCAAAAGTTGATGTAATCCCTAGTCATTTGTAGGTCTAACATTGATTACCGATGTCAACGGTTGGCAGCCCAAGTGGTTCCAAGGTGTTGACATAAACTCCAGAAATCCCTGGAGGTCTCAGGTTCGAATCCCCAGAGAAGGTGGAATCTTTGGTATTTAATTTTGGGATTATTAGGGTGTAAATAATGTAGTTGGGCTTTAGGCCATTATCTTGTTGGGCTATAGGCCCGGTCTTGTTTCAGTTTGAGTGGGCAGTTATTGAGCGTATCACATCTTTGATGTATCAATGCCAGATGTAACGACATACGTTGATCGTAGTCGACTTCCAAAAAAAAAAAAAAAAAAACATTGATTACCGACAATGACTATAACATGGTGGGATTTGAGAGATTAATTTTTTGCATACTCTTGGCCTCAAGGTTAAGGATATCAATTTATTGTTAATTTTTAATATAGATATTTCGCTATACAGAACTGGAATCTTTTAAAAATTTAGTGTTACGTACACAACTAGTACGAGTAAAAAGCAGAAACTATATAGACCACATTACCTCAACCTAAACATGATATGATCTGTCTTATTGGTAGCCCTTTCTTTCTATTAAAAGATTAATTATTTCCTTTTCTTGTTAAAATAAAAGATGTACTCCACATTTTCTTATTATCTACTAATTGTAGTGTTCATTTTCTTGGTTAGAGTTGTTATTGCCTCTTAAATACCATTAGGTTGTAAGTGTAAAATCTATTTGATTTGTACATAGTTGGGTCGATTATACGTATTTTCGCATGGAGGTAAACAGGTACTTTTCTAACCAGGTGGATAGCTATGCACGAGTCCCCACCACTAACGCTAATTTGACGGGACAAGTAAGCAGAGTTCAGACTCAATGTGTCCACAGATTTTTCGGGGGTTCAGAAGATCTCGTTCAGGTAGCAGACTCGCAGTATAGTCGATCTCGTTCGGATGGCGGAGTCGCAATTCCCACAACCTCATTCAAATATGGCGGAGTCGCGATTCCCACAACCTCATTCAAAAATGGCGGAGTGGCGGGCCATTTTCCCGGCCTAATTAGAGAAATTATCAATTTCGGAAGAATCACAGTATCTCTCCGTGGCACCCCCAAGTGGTCATACTTTTCTATTTTCACCTTGTAAGAATTTCTTTAGTTATGTCAAAAACATTAATTTACACCATCACGTTTTCGTCACGATCGAAACCGTCCATCCTGTTATCGATTCGTGGGTCCAATTCTCAGATCTAAATATCAGGAGTACACTTGTGTTGTACAAATTAAACAAACGGCTCAGAGTGTCCTTACGAATTTAGAGAGAGAAAAATCATCGTAACCATCTCTCGTGGTAAACGAAAAGGCTGACAATATTAAACTAAAATGTATCCCACAACTTTACTAACCAGTCATCACTTTATCTCAATCTGACGGTTTAGCATACAAAATCTGTTTTGAGACGGAATCAGACCGTTAGATCAGAATTCTTAAGAAAGGGAGTAGATTTACGGGCCAAGAGTCTACTTTTGGATCACGATTTGTGATCAGACCCAATAATTATCCGGCATATAGAAATGGCCCTCAAAACCATATCTTCCTTGATCATTTTAACAATAATCCTTTTTTTTTTTAATCTTTTTAACTGTATTTTTCCAAAGTTAAATTCTTGGTCTCGTTCTTTTTGTTAAAAGAAATTGTCTATAAATGACAACTTGACCATCCCTTTTATCCACTCTCTCCATATTTGTTAGAAATAAACTATCGATTGATCACCAACCGATCATTTAGTAGCAACATTCATCAAAGTCAAAAAAGTCGATCTCTCTCTTCTACCCTTTTTTTCCACCACCAAGTCGATCACTACCATCATAATCTTAATCAAGAAAGAAAAAAAAGGTAACATTGTTGATAGAAATGGTAAAAGTAAAAAACACAAGAAAAAAAACATCTCTTACTGTTCACAAACAAAAAAAATTGATTTGTAATAATTACACATCGCTCACAAAAGTGTCTTAGAGTCAGAGTTACAGGTGAAAGTTCAAGCTTAGTAAGTGTCAGGCATCTTGGTGTAGAACAAAGTCTCACACCACAGAGGGTGATGGCTAAGGAAGGACAAAATAATACATGTGGGGGTCCATGGTGTTGCTGCGTACCGTAATGGGTTGGGCGGATCGTGTGTCTCGCCAATGTCAAGGCCTTTTGGTGGGCTCGTGGAGCCTTCACCAAAATCTCGTGCCTGCGAACTTGGGCTGAGTATTTAAAGAGGAGACAACATCGATAACTGCTAAGTCTTGGGACTTCACATGATCTCTTTTATCTTTGGGCCCATTTCACAATGCTGAAAAACATGAGGGGCCAAACCCAGTTGGTCACTAATTTTAGCCAAATTGAATTAACCCTAGATTTGTTGGACTATAATAACATCAGGACCAGGCTAGTTTTTACTCTCTTCCGGAGCTTCTTTCACAAGCTCTTCAGTCTCCCCAATACTCTTTTCTTTTTCTCTCTCTCTCTCTCTCTTATTTAGTTCTCTGTTTTCGTGATACGTGCTTCTTGTAAAACCCTAATGTACCAGCAATAAAATCTTTTGATCTTCTTCTCTTTGAGACTTTCTCTCTCTCTCTCTCTCTCTCTCTCTCTCTCTCTATCATCTCTCCTGTGTTTCTCTTCCAATGTAGTTTACGCCCAACGAAGAATGGCAAAATATCACCGAAACAACGTCGGATCTTTAGTAATTGACAGACATGCCGGCGGAAATTCACGGTTATGGTCGGCATTTTCAGGTGTTGCTTTTCGTCGGAAACTTTTAGATACTATGAGATGTGGTATTTCTCGCCATCGTTATGAAGAAGATTCAGAAATTGAGTCACCTGAACAAATACAAGAACAAAAAGTAGTATCAGAATCGAAAAGGAATACTAGTAATGGCGGATCGGAAACATTATCAGAGATTTTGAACTCATCTAGAGCATCGGAGGTAAGTTTAGTTGAAACAGATGAAGAAGCACAGAGAAAAATCAAAGTATTTGAAGAACTTCAAAATGTGGTAAAGAAATTACAAGTAGAAGAAGGATCAGAACAAATTGAAGCGGCATTAGGTGTTAGGAGATTAGCGAAAGATGATTCAGATGCTAGAATAACATTAGCAATGCTTGGAGCAATTCCTCCGCTTATTGTCATGCTTGATTCAAATGATGTTGATTTTCTGATCGCTTCTCTTTATGCTCTTCTCAATCTCGGAATTGGAAACGATATGTAAGGATCATCTTAACTTTTTGCCCTAATTTTTTTGTCATTAATTTCTTCTTTGTTTTATTTTGTTCATGATCATCTTGATCTTGATCTGTTTGTTCTTCTTGATCCTAAACTTATTTCAATGATCCTGTTTTTTTCATGCATTTTTGTTACCTGAAACAGTTCCGCCATTTTAGCTCCATTTCTGCAAAATGTCCTAATCTAATTGAAACGTTTTTTTTTTCCCACTTCCAATTTCCGTTTCTTTAAACTTTTGACCTTTCATTTTCTCTGTTTTTGAAATGTGATTTTAACAAGTTTTCATCAATTTGCAGGAACAAATCGGCCATTGTTAAAGCAGGAGCAGTTCATAAAATGTTAACAATAGGGGAATCACCAGAAATGTCTTCTAATCCGTCGATTTCAGAAGCAATTGTTGCTAATTTCCTTGGATTAAGTGCTCTTGATTCAAATAAACCAGTAATAGGTACATCTGGTGCTATTCCTTTCTTAATTAAAACCCTAAAAACTGAAACATCAAGTTCCCAATCAAAACAAGACTCACTCAGAGCAATTTATAACCTATCAATTTTACCTTCAAATGTGTTAGAAATCCTTGAAACTGATCTTATCTCTTTCCTCTTAAACACACTTGGTGATATGGAAGTTAGTGAGAGAATCCTTTCCATTCTAAGCAATGTAGTTTCAACCCCAGAAGGTCGAAAAGCGATTAGCAACTCACGGGATTCATTTCCGATATTAATCGATGTATTGAATTGGACTGATTCCCCTGGTTGTCAAGAAAAAGTTACTTACATTCTTATGGTAATGGCTCATAAAGCTTATGGAGATCGACAATCAATGATCGAATCAGGAATTGTTTCAGCTTTACTTGAATTAACACTACTTGGTAGTACATTAGCACAAAAAAGAGCATCAAGAATTTTGGAATGTTTAAGAGTTGATAAAAGAAAACAGATTTCATTATCATCAGAGGGGAATAATAATAATTACAATGGTGGAACAATTTCAGCACCAATTTGTGGGTCTTCTTCATCAGGACCAAACCCTGATCTAAATCAAGATTTTGAAGTTGAAGAAGAAGATATGATGAGTGAAGAGAAAAAAGCAGTGAAACAATTAGTTCAATTAAGTTTACAGAATAATATGAGAAGGATTGTTAAAAGAGCAAATTTGCCTCAAGGGTTTGTTCCTTCTGATCATTTCAAAACACTTACTGCAACTTCTACATCAAAAAGCTTACCATTCTGAGATCACAAGTAAGTTCTTTTACTTCTAAATTCAAATTTATGTTTCTTATATTGTTTTTAGTTATAATGAATCTCATATACTATTAGATCTTACTGAAATAGAAATATTGCCCAACAATTTACTGCATATAAACAACCAAAGTTAGTTTCCATGAATAATGACTGACCCATGATTTAGAACTTCAATGAGTTTGGGTGAATACTTTTATTTGTCCATCTTAGAAGACATAATTCCTTGAATTGTTGACCTATAACCCAAAAACTAGTTCTATTTCAGCCTTCAATTTCAGTCATTTTCAATAGAGTTAAAGTTGTCATCTTGATTTGGAGAAAAAGAATGAGAAAGCATCTCAAGGGTCTTTAGTTATTTAAAGTGTGGGGGTAAACCAAGCATAAATGTGGGTCACAACCCAAAAAATCTCACGTGGGTTACTTCAGAAAAGTAGTATTTCACTACCCAACTCCCCATATAGTTTATTAATGGACTACATCTATTTTTCCACCCAAATTATAATTATTACTACAACCGACTTTTAGATAGATAATGTTTCAATCAGTTAGAGTTTGACTCGGAGACATACGGCATTTGCGACACTATATCTATCTTCAATTTTAGATCACTTCGAGTTGATGAATTGCGTGTTAGGAAATATAACATTAGCCTCTATGGCGAAATGTGAACAAGACTATGAGACTAAGGGCATATTTGGAAAATGATCTGGCAAGCGAAATAATAAAAGCTGATTTGGGAGAAAATCGCAAATCAACAGTTTACAGTTAGGGTTGATTTGTCAACTTCCTCGTGATCTGTCTCCTAAGTGAAGAACAAATTTGACAGTTGATTTGAAATTATCTCCTAAATCTGCTGGAGATTTCCTTTTCTCTATGACTAATGAGCACACTTTTTCCTCTTGTATTCCATAATACCAGCCTACCTACAAGGTGAGTGTAAACTGTAAAGGGTGTAGGATAAGTTGTCTGTACCATGTGAAAATATGTGAACTTCCAAACACTTTTGGACAAAACTGTATGGATTCTTCTTCTTTGTGACAGCTACCAGAGAGTCCCAGATCTGATGAGAATAGACTCAGTAGCTACTGTTTATCAAAAGCTTTGCTAGTCCTTAGGGTTATGAAATAGTTGGTTGGTACCTGTATAATATATGTGATGACATCATTTTTTATATGGAATTTCATGGAGTTATAACTGAGGGGTCACTTTCTTAAGATTCGTACACACTTTGTCTTTCTCCCTTTAATAATTGATATTAAATCAAGGTCTAAGAGGTTTTCTTTCATTATCTTCTATATGAAAATGGAATATTTACTTTTCACTTTTAACCTCTTAAAAGAATCTTTTAGGGTTTTCCTCTACTTTCTTCTAACTTCATTTTTATACAATTAATAGGATTAAATGTTGCCCGTTCACCTAAGTCGGTCGTGATTTTGCACTACGGGCGTGTAGAATACCATTTTTGTTTTGCCATTTTGAGTTGAATCTGTTTAAAATAACACACAATATAGAATTTCTTAATATCGCGTACGGCGATCTCTTTCATTCGAACATGTGGTTTTTAATTTTTTGGATCTGAAGTCTATTTGAATACCTCGATAATCTTGATTTCATTAAGCACAAAATATTTCGTTTGATTAGTTAAATTTTATATTTAGGGAATGAGAAGGTACTTGACTTTGATTAATGAGACTTTGTTTTTTTAATCTTATAAGGTACAACTTCATGAGAAGGGAGAATGAAAATGAACGGTGGTTGATGAACAACATGTGCAAATTTCTCCTTTTGATTATATACATACAATCGACATAAAAATGCTGCTTGATTTTGAGTTCAATTCAATGGGCAGATCATATCTCTCTCTCTCTCTCTCTACATCTTGTAAAGCATAAATATTAGTAGTAATCGAATTTTGTTTAGCTTATAGTAGGAGGGATTGTTTGTTAAATTTTAGATTATGGTTTGAGATTTAGTTTTTGTAATGTTGATGAATAGATGTATAAACTAGTTGAACTAAAAATTGAGGTTTTCATTTGTTGGTTACTTGAGTAGTCTTTTTCCCTTCAAAAAAAAAAAGAGTAGTCTTTTTCCATCATGGGACTTTCTCTGTTGTTCAGACCAGTAGTTGGGCTTTGTGAGATATCTTGGCAGAATATACTTTTCTCTTGTTTACTGCAAAGAACCAGGCACATAGATAAAAAGAGAATTCATGTTAGACCACCAAAACACATGTTTTTTTTTTTTTGTAAAATTGGACTCAGAAGAGTAAACTATAAGTGGCATCATGAAGACATCCTGAGTCCTAAATGTGGTACTGCTCCCTCAACTATTGAAAAATTCAATTCCAATATTTCATGGGCATAAGAGAGAGTGCTCAACTACTATACCAAATGGTGATGGACTATTCTTGCTTTGGTACAAGGGCGTTTAACCTACCAAAACTTCGAGTTAAGATTGTTTAACGTAGGTTCGGTGGGTTGTATGATTTTGCCTCGTTACATTTATTTGTTTTCCAAAAGAACGTGATTGACCGACTTTAAATATAACTTTTTTTGTACCTCATTCCTTTGTTAATTTGCTAAGAAACTTGTAATGCATATTAACTCGGTTCTGAATATGTTTCTAAAAACCGAACCAAAGGATATCTTTCAAAATAGTTTAATACCTAAATGTAAGAAACTAGTTGTCATATCCAGCTTCATTTGATTGTACGGAAATATTAACTCATAATGGTAAAATTTATTTATTAAATAAATGAATGGACTTTTTCTTCATTGTTAAATACAAACTTCCTTAGACCTTAGTTGGAATCAATGAGTGAGCAACTATAAACAAGAGTTTGTAAATATGTCTTTTGTTTTAAATTTGTTTCACTAATGAAATTTATCTGACTCAAACCTAAAAAAGTTAATTGTCCTTCCTGATAACATTTGGTAGAAGCATTAGGGTAAATTTTCCCCTAATTTTAAGAATCTTGCTGGACCAGTGTAGTAGGTTTCAAATGGAGGTCACCCTGGCATTATTAGGGTTTATTAATGATGGGGTAGTAGTCCATTCAAAGCAAGATCGGTTGGGTAGATATGTTGAAACATAATTAATAAGTAATAAGGTATCTAAGTGCACGACCTATCTCACCCATAAACAAGGCCTCATGTTTACTGGGGAGAAGAAAACCAACAGATCTGCCATTAATCCACCACCATGCCACCATAACTCTTTCACTCTTCTCCTAGAAATCATACTCTCTCTCTCTTTTTAAATATTACAACTAGTCACGTGGTATTGTCGGATTTTGATCTCCAATGCCTTCATGGGACACAAAAGGGTTTATCGTGAACTCCCTTATACACTACTTGGTCTACTCTCTTTAGTAGGACATGGGTATTTTAGTCTTTTTATAGTTTGAAAAGACTGTGAAAAGACTAAAATAACCTTTGTTTCTTTAGCCAACTCAGCTATGAACTGTGCGAAGGAGTCCCCCGATAATTTTTCTTATTCGGGCCTTCTATGAAGTGTGAGTACATCAGAGAGTATCCCGTCGAATTTGTCGGCAAAGGAGATCTTAGAGAGAGAAGAGAGGAGATAAAAGGAAGAACAAATTTTTGATGGGTGGTAGAATTTAGATCATTCCAATGAGACCGGTCGTACCTAAAAATTCTGGTCATGGAAATTGGATAGAATAAGCTGCACATGTAAGTTTTGGGTTGGTTTGGGTTGTTGGTGTTAAGAATTCTGGCGCTGGAAAGTAATATAAGTTGGATTTGGGAAGAATTAGATTGGTTTGAGTTAAAAAAAAGGGGGCCACTAATCAATAAGAGAATTAATATTTGAAGGGAAATTTTATAAGGCCTCCCCAATTTTGTTAAAAGGCCTCCTCATGAACCATTTTACTTGCTAAATTATCACTGAGGGGAGACTTTTTAACAAAAATGAAGGGGCCCTACAAAATCTCCCATATTTTAATATTATAAGAGGTAACTGTTTGGCCATGGGGGCAAGGCCCCTCTTGGCCCTGGCATACATATATTCCTGACCACTATACTTCAACCGCCACCACACTGTAACCACCACAACACCTCAAACACCATCACCATATTTCCACCACCATATATTTATCACCACTACCCCTATGTTAACATCACCAGTGCGATATTTCTACCTCCACCACAGCTCAACCACCACCACACCTCAACCACCACCACAGTCACATCTCAATCATCTTCATCACCATTGCTCTGAAGGTCTAACACCACTACAACTTCAATCAGCAACCGCAACTATTTCTATTATCACCACTACCACTTTTGTCATAAACTTATCATGAATTATTTTTATGAGAAAAGAAAATTAAAGAAGAAAAGTGTAAATTACGTCGCCAAACTACTTTTTTATTTTATTTTAATTAAACCATAATTTCATAAATGATAATGATCACAAAATTACATGGTAGATTAAATCATAATTTCATTCATAAGTGATAACTTTTTTTACTTTTTTTTAAGTCAAGGGAAACAATTTTCATTCATAAGTGACTAAATCACAATGTTACATGGATGATAATTCATTCTTATTTCTCTCATCTGAAAACTTCATGAGAGTCACATACCTTTAAATGCAAAGTGCCTCATGAAGGAAAAGAAATTGGACTAGAACAGACACAATGAGCCTAAAGATCGAGAAGAAAAAACCTTAAAGGTCGACAAAAAGATCCTAAAGATTGAGAATTAAAGACTCTAAAGGTCGACAAAAAGAAAATTACAACAATGATATCAAGTAATAAAAGTGAAATCTGCTTCCTTTTTTTCCACACCACCACCACTAACTGAGTCACCGAACACACCAACTTTTGAAGACCGCGAATCATTATGTAGATAAGCCACAAAATCAACATATTGTAGATCCATTGTGTAGAAGTTGTTATAGGTGAAGTCAGGGGGAGAGAAAGATGGAATCTTGAAAATTAGGTAGAGATGAAAGATAAAAGAGACTAAATCTCATTAAATAACAAAAAAAGAGAAAAACTAGCCGGACAATTGAGAAAAATCCACCAATAACCGACTACTAACCATTAAATTTCACAAAATAACTGAAAAGTAGGAGGAAAAAGTGGTTATTAGTAACTATATATAACTTTTTTTTACTTATAAGTAACTATTTTGACAAATATATTTTTTATACTTTTTAAACTCTATTAAAGCAAAAATACTTTTAGTAGATTTGCCAAACGACACCTTAATCATGCACCAAAAATTAAGAAAGAAAATAAAAGAATGAAAAAAGGAAGATGAATGGCAGGGTGCCTCCGTCCAGTTTCTCTCTCATTTTCAGCTGTTTCCAACAACCACGGTGGTTGACCACCATCACAACCACCATATTTGTTCTCCTCTCTCTCTCTCTCATCTCTATACAGAGTAGAAGAGGTATTCTAGTGATGGTGGTGGTGACGGGAGGAGAAGATGGAGAAGAAGATGAGCATCCTACAATCTTTTTTCCTTCATGGGATTTATTAGTAATGTGGGTGGGCTTTTAAAAATCTAAATTTAGGTAACGTCACACTATCCATGTGTATGCCTAATAAAAATGATGGGTGCCTACAAGAGTTAACTAATTTTAAAGGAGACCGTCAAGTCCAGCGCTCGCTCCAGGTATGTATGAGGTTCCTATTGACATTTTATTTAAGGCAGTTTTGAAGGCATCCCCTGTATGTGTTAAAAGACTCATCCTTGGTGGCAAAGTTGGTAGAGGGAGTTCTAAAAGAAAAGAGACACCTTTTAACACTTACAATGTCAACCGTTGGTAGCCCAAGTGGTATCAAGGTGTTGACATAAAACTCTAGAAAGTCCTGGAGGTCCTAGGTTCGAATCCCAGAGAAGGTGGAATCTTTGGTTAAGGTCATTGTCTAGTTGAGCTATAGGCCCGGTCTTGTTTGAGTTTGAGTGGGCGGTTATCGAACTTATCACATCTATGATGTATCAATGCCAAATGTAACGACTAACGTAGATCGTAGTCGACTTCCAAAAAAAAAAAAAACACTTACAGTAGGCGCCTTTAACACTTCTGCGCAATTCTATTGACACCCTTCCCGTTTTGTGATGGACACAACTGGTTTTACCCGGCGGTCCTAAGTACCCTTGAGTACCTTTGATTTGGAATCGCCGGGCACTTGACTTACTTTTCTGGACGACACCAAGATTTTCGAAGTTGATAAAATATCAAAAGCTCTTCTCTTAGTGGTGGCAATCACCAAATCGAAAAGGGTGGAATAGTGGAATACTGGAATCCTCCATTCCTCGATGTTTTTGTTTTTTGAGAAATCGACTACCATCTACGTAAGTCGTTACAAGGCACTTCTATGGGATCGAACGCGAGACCTCTGCATTATAGAGTATATGCACTGACCAACTGGGCTACCAGTGGTTGGCATCCATTCCTTGATGTTGATCAATCACTCGATCAATTTGGTTCAACATTACGGTGCCTTTAACTTAAGTGGGGGCGCCTCTAAAACTTGGAAAAAGAAAAATAATATTTGACCCATTGACTAGTCGTTGAAAACATGATACAAAGGAGGAGGTCCCACTTCCTCTCTCCTCTTTCCATCGATTAGTCTTGGCCACGAAGCAAATTCCACTTCAAAAAACAGTCACGTAAAAGCAACCAACCAAAACCCCCCCCCCCCCCCACAACTCTCTCTCTCTCTCTCATCATCTTTGTCTGATTTTGAGTTTCTGTTTTTTCATGGCAACCTCTGCTTCTCCTGATATTTCGTCACCAGCAAGGTCCATATATATAAATAGATACAAAGTAGTTCACTTTTTGTTTGTTTGATTATTTTCTATCCTGGGTTTTGTGTTGATTTTGATTTTGTTTGCAGATTGATAGAAAATGGGTGTTCTCCTGATTCAACAAAAGACCCATTAGATCTTGAATCAATAAGAAATTCATTGATTAGACAAGAAGATACAATCATATTTAGTTTAATTGAAAGAGCTAAATTCCCTTTGAACCCTTCAGCTTATGTTTTGTCATCATCTTTACCAATTCATGATGATGGTTGTCAAGATAAATCACTGATTCAGTATGTAGTGAGAGAAACTGAAATTCTTCATGCCAAGGTAAGATTTTTAATTTTCCTTTTCTTTCTCTCTCTCTCTCTATACTTTGATTTGCTTTTTAATTTTGAAATTCAATGTGGGTTTGTCTTGTTATATGTTTTTTGTCATTTATCTTTTGTATGATTCTTAGTGTTGTTGAAATTCCATTTTCTCTCTCTAAAACTATGTGCAGAGGTGTTTGTTGGATCTTTCCAAAATTCTGATATTCTTCTTGGTTTTAAGCTTTGTTTATTTGTGAATGACTGAGTTGTGGTTACCCATATGAGGATTAATGCTCACCTAATCACACCTAATTTATTGTAATCAGGGTTAAATTCTCTAATTCCAATAAGAATGTGAAAATCAAATATATATATATATAAATAATCGTACAAGGACAATAGTTAGATATACCTGTCACTTTAATATTGTGTGGTATGAAAGTATGAGTGGGAGTATCAGCGTAGTATTTCTCGGTATACAAGGCCTAAGCCCTATTTCGAGCATATAGGAGATGCGGTCTTTACCCAAACATCATGGTAGTGTGTCTTTTTTTCTTGTAAGTTAAATCTAAAGTTTGATTTGAGACCTGATTTGATTTGAGTTAGTTTTCAGACTATTTATTTTTTGGCTAAGGAGTCTAAATGGATAATTTGAGTTGATTTTAGGTCCATTTCATATAGAAAATTCAAATTCAGACAGAAAAACAAACACCTCCTATAGCTTACATAATATTGCCAACACTTGTTTATTCTAGTCTTTTAAATTGTGTCACACTCCTCTATCCGGAGGTGTTGAGTTCTAGTCCTCGGGCGGTTTCATGAACTTCAGAGCTGTTCTCATATTTCCGAAGAAGAAGAAATCATCATCTTCCCAAAAATATGGAAATAAATCTATGTCCAAAGATAGTACTTAGTATCAAATCTTAAGGGTGTCCTTGTTTGTTATCTAGTTTTCACTACATTCAACAAGAATTGTTTTTGCTGTCTTTTATAATCAGCATAAGATTTTCATATAGAGCAAACTCTACATGTGTACTATTAAACTTATTATAGAATTTTACAGGTTGGGAGATATGAAAATCCGGAGGAGCATCCATTTTTCCCGGACAATTTACCTTCGCCATTGTTTCCGCCTCACAATTACCCAAAGGTTTGTCAACTCACTGATTTGCTCAAATATAATTTTAAGATGTTTGTTTTTCTACGTTTAAATATGAGTCCCTTAAGTCTGACGTATTGGACTAGACTCGCCTATATCTTTACTTGTTTTTTAGGGAACAATAGTATTTTGGACCCGATTTAGCTTTTGACAAATCAGATAAAAACAAACATCCAGAATTCTGACTCGAACCTACTCAGATCTCGAGTTAGAATTCATATCTGAATATGAAAATAAAGAATTAGCATAAGTTACTATTGTTGTTATTGGGGAAAGAGAGATATCGTAGATTAATATCTTGTGTTGGTGATAATAGGTATTGCATCCCGCAGCATCTTCTATTAACATAAACGAGAGCATTTGGAGCTTCTACCTTGAGAAACTTCTTCCCCTATTCACTACGGAAGGAGATGATGGTAACTATGGTTTAACAGTAATATCTGATCTTGAATGTTTGCAGGTAAAAATGGAACCCATAGATTAGTTTATGTGGTTTTTGTTTTTCTTTTGTCTGCATTTGACTTGGCTGAGTCGGACTTGTATTCTTCAGGGACACAATGGTCATAATACGTTAATTATGACGATATGCTCTTAATTCCAAGATATTTTAGGTTGGACTTAAATCGACCGAAATGACAACTTGACTACGTAAATTCTGAATGGTTTTCTTGAACAGGCTCTCTCAAGAAGGATTCATTACGGAAAATTTGTAGCAGAAGTAAAATTCAGAGGTGCCCCAGATGACTACAGTCCGGCCATTCGAGCTCAGGTATCAACTCATATATAGACCTTGAATTCTTAAGCAGTTCATCTGAACTTGGGATGGGTTTAAGCAGAACTTATAACACAATTCGAAACAGATGCTTTTTACGAAAGCAGATTGTTTGGGTTACTCAAATTTTATGTAATTCTTACAGGATAGAGATGCTTTGATGAAACTATTAACTTTTGAAGCTGTGGAAGAGATGGTAAAGAAGAGGGTTGAGAAAAAGGCGATGATATTCGGACAAGATGTGATCTTAAGTGACAAGGAGGAGGAGAATGTGAAATATAAGATTGATCCACCGATAGTTTCCCGGTTATATGAAGAATGGGTAATGCCTTTAACCAAGCTTGTTCAAGTCGAATACCTCCTTCGCCGCCTTGACTAAATCAAAGCCTTTGTGTCTCCATTATGATTATGGTGTTAAGAAGTGTTCCTAAACTCGAAGATGTTCATGCTTCATTGTCATCCCTCTATCTATCTCATCCCTGTACTTAGTCAACCTTTTTCAATTGCTGAAAAAAAAATTCGCAACTTCTGTTTGATCTAACTAGCATATTTATGTCAGTGTCAAGAAAGCTCATGTAGCATGAGACAAGAAGACGGGGATCCTCCCATATTAATCGGACCAAACAGGTCAAAACCTGCAATCCTGGCCTTATATAGGGTTGGAGTACATGGATGGGTCCGTAGGCACGCGAAAGTGCTACTTTCACGTCCGTCTAGTGGCTAGCCTTGCGAGGCTCCTTGTTCATAGACCATGAACTCAAGAGCACCCAATTTCATTTCAGAAATAAGAACACAAGAAAAAGAAAGAAGATTCAAACCTCATTTCTTCTCTTTGGAGAACTTTGAGGTCCCTAAATAAGTTCATGTTCTTGTCAAGTAGGAAATTGAAAACCATAGACAAAGAAGAAACATCTTCACATCATTGAACAATCTTTGTATTATGTTAAAACGTAACGCTTTTCTGCTACTGAAAATTCGGATAAACAAAAGAACATCACTGAGGTTTAATTCAAAAGATCAACACTATATTTTTTTTTTTTAAGGAGGAAGAACAGGTTCAATGTCTTTTAAGAGTCCAACTATCTGTTGCATACTAGGTCTTTTAGCAGGAAGATCAGCTGTACATAAATAACCAATTCTTAGTGCTTCCTCCATTTGATTTTCAGGTCCTGTCTCTCTTATCTTTGGATCGATAACTCGAGTCCCTTGATTCCTCCTCATGTGTCCTCTCACCCAACTCACCAAATTGGATTCCTTCTCCTCTGGGTAATCGTCGTTAACAGGTTTTTTACCCGTGATAAGCTCAAATAGAACAACCCCGAAACCATATACATCAGATTTTGGTGTTGCAATAACATTTTCCGGGCCGGATAATTCAGGAGGAACATAACCGGGTGACCCACGAGATATTTCATCTTCCATTGAATTTCCGAATATCTTGGCCAACCCAAAATCGGATAATCTTGGTTCCAAGTCTGAATCGAGGTAAACACTACTAGCTTTAACATCTCGGTGAATTATCGGAGGAGAACAACCATGGTGAAGAAACGAAAGTGCTCGTGCAGTTCCAAGTGCTATTTTGTGCCTAAATCTCCAACTTGAGAGTATCCCTTCTGGACCAACAGTTTGAATTCCGGAACCGTTTTCTTCTTCCCATGTATCAGTACTCCAATCCTCTGTTGTTTGAACTCCAAGAGGAAGATCATGAAGCAAATTCTGCAAATTCCCATTCTCCATGTAATCATAAATAGCAATCCTTTGATCACCAGCTAAGCAATACCCAGTTAACGGGACTAAGTTTGGGTGTTTAATTCGCCCGAGAGATTCAAGCTCTCTTGCTGCTTCGTCATCTGTCATTGTAGATCCATGGACTAAAACCTTAACAGCAACTTGGACTCCTCCGGGTAAAAATCCTCTATAAACAGGTCCGAATCTTCCTTCAGCCAAAAGAGTTCCACGATCGAAATGTGAAGTTGCAGATAAAAGATCGACAAATGTGAAATTCAATAATGGTTTCTCGAAAATTACTACAGGTACTGCTGTTGCTTGCTTAACATCTGCAACCCAAGTTGTAGAATCCGTCTGAAACGAAAACGGGCCTGAAATGTTCGCTTCTTCTTTATATGAAAGTTGCTTAACTGCCCACATTCTAGTTTTTCTTCTACACCCAAAAACTAGACATAGCAACCCGACAAGAAAACATACAGCAGATAGAACTATAGCCAGAATAAGCTTTAGTCCTTTGTGTTTCGTGGTTTTTCTTCTTAAACGAATCGGGTGTGCAGCAAAAGGGCAACTCTCTATTGATCCGATAAACGCAGTTTTGAGTGATTTGAGTGGTAATTGTGAAGAACAGAAGGTTAAGTTGTTGAATGAGAAGTTGAATTTCTCCATTTGGGGTAGTTTTTTTAGCAGATAAATCGGTATTGCTCCTGTCAAATTGTTAAACGAAAGATCTAGGACACGTAAATTTTTGGTCACTAGAAGAGGAATTCGACCTTTAAGATGGTTTTCCGAAAGGTCTAGTACTTTTAAGCTAGTCAATCTAGAAATCTCAGCGGGAATTCTTCCTATAAGGCTAGTTTTCGACAGGTTGAGGTATTCAAGATTGGAAAGTTTTCGGACATGGGGAAATTCCTGATCGGTAAATCTGTTCTGAGCTAGATTAAGGTATTTGAGATTCTTAGCTTCATTGTTCAAATAATGAAAAAATTCACCACTAACTTGATTCTCGGCAACGTCGAGAAATATCAAACTGGACCAATTGAAGCTTGAATTAAAATGTACCTGAGATATGTGACCTTGAAATTGATTTCTGCTAAGATCAATGACTTCCAATGGATCCTGGAAGACACCCATTAAAGAATCCTGAAACGAATTCCCGGATATGTTAAGATAAGTGACGGATTTGAGCCCAACAAAGTCTGAAGATCTGCCATGAATATCATTTTCAGAAAGGTCCAAGCTTTTCAGCTTAGGAAATGCAGTACCAAAACCATCTGGAATAGACCCATTAATTTGATTCATTGAAAGATCAACAAATACAAGATTTTCACACTTCAAAATCCCAGGTGGGATTTTCCCATAAAACCCGTTTTGATTGAGCTTCAAAACTTGTAAACTAGATAAAGAGCCGAAAGATTCAGGTATTTCACCAGACAAGTTATTGAAAGAAAGATCAAGCTTATGAAGAACACCAAAATTACCAATGTTAGATGAAAGAGATCCAGAAATTTGATTATAAGATAGATTAAGGGTTTTAAGATTACTACCCAAACTCCAAAAATCAGAAGACAAACTAGAGATATTGTTATTACTAAGATCCAATAATTGAAGCTTGCTTAACTTTCCAATGGTAGTTTCAGGAATAAAACCAGATAAACCCAAACCAGAAGCAACAAACCCTATAACATTTTCCTTTTTAACATCACAAAAAACACCTTTCCATGAACAAACAGGAGATGAAAAATTATAAACATCTAAAGAAATTTCAGTTACTCCCACCATTTTCTGCAAGAAATTTGATATGAAGAACCCATCTGTATTAGGTTCTTGAGAAACTAATGGCTTGAAGAACAATACTAGAACAAGAATAGAAACACAGAAACCAAAACCCATTTCAATGGCTCAAAACCCAAACTCATCTATCTCATAAATAAGTAGGTTTTTTCAACTCCATTCAATCCAAAACCAAAAACCCTGATTTTTCTTTTTAATATTAAACTTTGGGAACCTTCTGAATTTTTCTACAACTTGGTCTCTGAGGCATATCCATAAACACCTAATCCTCTTACCTTGAGAAATCAGGCATACTACCTGCAACACAAAGAAATAACAAATTCAGTGTAAAAAACAAAAGATTTTTTTTAACTCTTTAGAAGAATTTATGAGATTTTGTTTGGATTTTAACCTCTAAAGAGAAAACGTGAGCTTACCTTGTCTGTCTCTGAAAGTTCATCACAAAAGTTACAAACAAAACCCTAACTAATAATCCCTTTTGTCTATCTGGTTTTTTTTAGAGAGAGAAGAAGAGGAGTAAGTTGTCATAAATGGAGGGATTAAAATCTATGTTTTGGGACCTTGGGTTGGTGAATTTAACAGAGATGGGTAGTTGAAAGTTGAATTTAATGAACTTTGGGGATGTTAATTTAATAAAAATCTTTTCAGAAATGGTATTTGTTTCTAACAATATTGATAAATACTAAGAAAGGTTCTCCTTTTCCTACCATTAATAAACTTTGAATCTCCACTTTCTTTCTTTTCATTCATTGCTTTTTATTGTTTTCTTTCACTCCTTTCACTTCAAATTTCAGGACTTCAAGAATTGCAGACAGACTATAAATACTGAGGAGTTGAAAAAGAAATCTTTTTTTTGTGTGTAATTTCCTATTAGCCTTTCTACTTTTGAGCATTCAAACACTAGTTCTCAGTTTTGGCCAATTAACTGAATGATCCTTACTTATTTTGATGAAATTTCGACGAGTAGGCCATTTTATGTTGTATTCTTGATGATGCTCGAAGAAATGTTATTCGGTGATTATATTAGTATTATGTTTTTGATGGACAAGATACTTGTGATGGTGCCAGATTGGTAATAACTTAAGTTTACTATCTTTCGAGCATGTTCTCTACTATTCTTTGAACTTTTTATACACTGAGCAACCGTTACAAGAATTTTGAGAAAGAAAAAAAAAAATAGAAAGCTGAGAGGAACTTGATTGCGGTTTGGCTAACTGCTTCAAAGATTATATGCTATGACTAACTTTTCAAAAATTAAAAAACAAATAAAAATGACATCTTATTGCAGGTAGCGTGCATTGAACGAGTCATTTGACCTCCTTTTGTTATCTTCTTCACGAATTTATGAACCCATGGGTTAGTGTACACTTAGTTGCCATTGACTGTCCAACTAAGTACATTAGTCTATGTGTTTTCCTACTTTTTCAATATTATTGCCCGTCAGACCAGTAGAATAATTTGCCTGAGGTCGAGGCTTAACAACATCAATGCTCTCCAGTTTCAACAGATGGAGGGCAAATATGCGAGTTAATCACATCTGGGGGCCAAAAGGGAATAGACCCTATAACTTTTGGTAGCTTTATTTTGTTGACTTAAAATCCCTTGAGATGTTGACTTGACAATCAGGGGCGGACCCACGTAGGGACCCGTGGGGGCACGTGCCCCCACGGTCCAATGGTTTAGAGTTGAGGGCTGATTCCTAATAGAGTTTATAAATAGAAAACACTCCAATTTTGTGTCATTAGAGTGTAGTCAGCTCGTTGGTTGTATCCTAAGCTATCCGCCTGGTTCACCCAGGTTTGAATCCCTCAAGCCTCCCCTTTTTATTTTAATTTTCCAATTGATTAAATTCTGATATGCCCCCTAGTTTGTAATTAGTTGTACTTTTAGCCCTATATTTCTTTATTTTGACCCCCTATTTACAGATCAGTTCACTTTTTAGTCTTTTTTCATTGTAAATTCAATGACTCCCATTAACATTGTTAGAGAGATAGATATTTTTCTCTATATCATTCTTACACTTTCTAAATATTTAATTTTCTTATACATTTATATATATATATATATATATATATATATATATATATATATATATATATATATATATATATACATATATGTGTTATTTTCTCGTTCCTTAACTTCTTCATATACAATTCGAATGTGTATAAGTTTACTTGCTTATATTGATTTCAGTCAAAATAACTCACAAGACAATAGTGGTTGAATTGAAGTCGAATGTAACGACAATGTACAGAAATTACTCGCTTTCACATCACATTAAAAATTTGGACGATTTTTGTTCTAACTAAAAGTGCCCCCAGAAAGAAAATATCCTGGGTCCGCCACTGTTGACAATTATCACTCTTCAACATCAAACAGATGAAATGAACGGTCTTGATTAAAAGATTTTCAAGACTGTTCAGTACCCAATAGAATTCCAAGAAAGAAGTTAATAAGGTCAGACACACTAAAAATAGTAAAAAGAACATAACTTTGGAAGTTTTTCATTTCAAAATTCTCTTCTCAAAAGTTGTCTTGTGTGATTGGGTTAATTTCAATCTTACCCCCCAATTTTTTAAACATTAGAAAATTTGGCTCTCACGGTTGTCAAGCTTTCGGATTTAGACTCTCAAGACCATGATTCTGTGAGTCAAACATAACTGTTAATAATTCAATTTCTCTTTTACCTTTAATTTCTTAAAAACAATTTTATGATTCTCAATTCACTAATCAAAAGTCAGTCGTCCGCCACGATTGGCTGGCCGATGACAACTACCTAGTTGCACAATTTTTTTTCGTCCTCCTCTCTTTATTATCCTCTCCTTTCTCTCTCTCAATGGAAAGACTAGGGTTAAAATTCACATCCAATGAGTGGGTGTAGGAAACATAGGAGGGCGCTAGATTCTTTGGGGCAATTCACGGGACTAAAATTGAGAAAAACAAGATCTCTACATTGACAGAGAAGTCTTGATTTTGACCCACACCAAGGTGGGAGAGGAGATCACATGGACACCAAAAATCTATCACATTGGAATTTCATTCTCACCTAAAGTGATTTATAAATGAAGGATTCAATCAAATGAGATAGAAGTATGGTATTTATGTTTTGCTTTTTTAGTGTCCCTTTGTTTGACCTTCATTTGGTTCACCAATACGAAGGTAAATATAAATTAGCCGTGTAAACTACGTATCTCCACCTCAGACTTGAAACCCAATATTGTTGGAGTCGGTACAGAATAACATAAAGTAAGTCATCTTTCATGAATCAAATGAGCTACTCACAAATGAAAAATGAAAAATCAACAATATGAATATAGATAGATCTTAAAGTCTATATTGTTGAAAATACATAACCTTGTTGAATTCACTATTGCAACACATTTTCTGGCCTACACATAGACTATCCAAAGTGATGGTAATCACGGAATTTATCGTGTTCAATATTTAAACCGTCAGTTTATGAATGTCTACTTTAGGTCGTGCTCTTTTGTTCTGATTTGGGGTGACGCGTCAATGAGTAAGCTACGGAGATTATAGCTTTACTATTGGTTATACAAATTTATTTTAATTCACCCGAGCATCTTTATTTACTTACCAAATCCAAAGAAAAGAAGAAAAACAAAAAACCAAATTGATAATCTCCATTCATATAGAATGCCTCGTAAACTTATAGTACTATCATGATAAAAGTGTTCTAAAGTACTCCACGAATAAGTTGAAGTTTAAATCCTATTTAAACCTTAAAATCTTAAACCACAGGTTGTGCTGAAATATTATGATTAATGTGATTACATGAAGAGAAATGGCAAAGATTAGATGAGAAACATTTATGCACGCCGTGACAGAAAAACAAAAACCACAGGATTAGTTTCTTTACCATGATTTCCATTCATTTTGTGTGGGAGGGTGGAGTGGAAGATTATTGACTTTAATTTTCATGATTTGCTTTCACTGGGTGGTGGTGG
Source organism: Eschscholzia californica (assembly GCF_041429995.1). Classification (NCBI taxonomy): domain Eukaryota; kingdom Viridiplantae; phylum Streptophyta; class Magnoliopsida; order Ranunculales; family Papaveraceae; genus Eschscholzia; species Eschscholzia californica. Next base: position 48,987,026 of record NW_028238472.1, read on the forward strand.
AGGTGGAGTAACTAGGAATCAACAGACATCATTACCTATTCTTATTATAACTATTTCTCTATCTTTTTCAATATATAATAGGACAGATAAGTGTGTGACAGAGAGTGACTTAAAGATATCTGACTACTATCTACGTTAGTCGTTACAAGACATTGATATACGATGAAGATATGATAAACACGATAATCATTTATGTTAAATTAAAATAGTCATAAAACCTAAAAACATGAAAGATACCTAAAACCCGATAAACTTATTATGTTATGTTATTTATATCTTTATAACCCAAATTCAACAACCATAGATTCTACCTCTTATGGGAATCGAAACTAGAGCCCTAAGGATTTTAGGATTTATGTCAACACTATCGACAGAGTAATATATATAGTTTCGCAAGGCAATCGACAGAGTAATTTAGTATCTGGGATGTTCTTTAGTACATTTACAGGAGTCACCCTGACTCGAAGTTATAATATTTTGTTGCATGAGGAAAAAAGCCACAATCATAATACCAACAAAATGACTTGCGAAAAGATTAGCTATTGAAAATTCTATACAAGGCTATGTAAAAAAAATTAAGACTAAAGGAGGCGTTAAGCAATTAAGCATTTATTTATAGGTTAATTTTGTTTTGACTCCCAATTTCTAACCAACTCACACATTTTGAAAACATATAGCTAAAAAATCAATTTCTTAGAAGAGACAAATTATGGCACTAGAAATGAAACAACTTAAGGTTTTTTCAATTGTACTCTCTTCTTCTCCTAATCACTACTTAGAGCCCAAAAGCACAAATTTCTAAACCCAACAACAATGGATTCGTTATTCTTCTTTTCCATTTGCAACTACATCACCAGAAACTTCTTGATCTCCCAAGAAGATTCAATTTGATCTTGAAACTTATTGGACAACCTTAATCAAAGAAATCAACTGGGAATTACTCCCTATTAAATACTCAGAAAAATTTCATCCAAATTTATTACAAAACCAACTTTTTTATGTTGTAATTGAATTTCTTACCCATTAGAAAAAGTTGGGTAAGAAAAAGTTGGATTTTCTTACCCATTAGAAAAAGTGAGGATCTGTCCTACATGAGGACGCCCAACTAACCACACAATATTCGGGGTTGATATGGCGATTTTAGCCCAGGTTACACTCTTCTCTCTCGAATTTCAACACATACTTAAGGGTCCGGTTGATACGCAGGAATGTCTGAGTAAGAAAATCTAACTTTTTCTAATGGGTAAGAAAGTCAATTCTTTTACATGTGAAATTAAGCTTTCAAGTGTTGGGTAGAGCTGCGAAATTCAAGGGTGCCCTTAAAAGGAAATATACTAATGGACTTCTTTGAGATACTTATTGGACTTCTTTGAGGTGCCTGTAGAAAACTCATGTGTCTTCCCCAAATTGACTCCAAGAGAGAAACTTAAAGAGAGAAAATGTAACAATGAAACGTGGGTTCTTCTTTGAATAGCTCTTGAATCAACCACAAATTTGATTCATAAACCTAATCACAGACTTATATCATCAAATCAAACCAAATCAAATGTTCAACCATGAAGAATTAAACCACATCAGCAGGGAAATTTTCAACTATTTAAATATTATTGAGTTACAAAGAGATCAAAATTGGTTTAGAGTTTTTTTATTCGAACAATATGGATATTTATGGTGGTTTGAAAAAATTGAGGTATTGTGATTTACGGGGGATTTTGGGTGGTTCGAAGGGATTCGGGCATTTTTTGTGCTTTGAAGAAATTAGAGTTTTTTTGGTTTCAAAAATTGGGGATTTGTAGAGATGAAGTTCCAGTGTTCAATTACAGATTCGTTAGTTTCCTTCTTCTCCCATTTCTTCCGCCACAGAAAATCACCTTTCAGTTGAAACCCATTAAATCCATCACCATCATCATCAAGAACCCAATTCCAATCTTCATCTTCTCCTAAAGTAGTTCTCTTCTTCTCATCATCACCAACTTTTCGAGATAGAAAGAAGGGAAGAGAGATAGAGAGAAAGACGGAAGAGAGAGAGAGAGAGAGCATCCTTCTTTTACCGTGAGAAAGTCGTTTTCACATCTATTTTGTGAAAAAAAAATCAAATTTTCTCACTTTCTTTTACCATGAGAAGGACGTTTTCTTACTTACGAGGACCAACCAAACGACAGAAAAACAATTTATAAGACAAAAGGTAAAAGATGATCGTTGGAGGGCAAATTGAAAAATTTTGATTTTTTCAAAAAATGGGGGTGTAGTCCAAAAATTCATATAATAGTGGGGGTGTATGTCAAAATCGCTCAAAATATTTCAACAACTACAAAAGGGTAAAATCGTCATGGTTGGCGCGTGTGTTTCGCACACACCCAACTTAACTCTGAGTTGACGGTTTCCGTCCAAGTGGGGGTGTATATCAAAAGTTTTCAAAAAGTGGGGGTGTAGTCCTAATATTCATATAATAGTGGGGGTGTATGTCAAATTCTCCCATAATTTTTTGAATCTTAGATTGCTAAATACAACTATGTTATAATTTCTCAAAATTATTTATTATGCACAACTTTTTCTTTTATTAAATTATTAAACTATTAGTTGTATTAGTGTTATCTACCAAATATTATATTGAGAATCTAAAAAAACATTATCTACCAAATATTATATTGAGAATCTAAATAAACTATTGGTTATTTCTCTAATGGCCCCCAATTTTGTGACCATCTTCCCGCTTGACCCCCTACTTTACGAGAAATACTCATATGGCCCCCTTCCGTTATAACACCGTTACTCTCTCTTTCATTTCTTTTCTTTCTCCTCCAGCATGTTTTCTCTCTCTGCCACCTCATTAAAAACAGCCACATCATCGTCTTCACCGGCAGGGTCGCCGACCGGTCAAATTTTCGGCCGGCGACCTTCAAACCTTTTTTTTTCTCTCTCTCTAAAAAAAAAATTTTTAATTCTCTCTCCTCTCTCTCTCTAAAAAAAAAAAAATTCATGAACAGACCTAGCTCTGGCGAAGGTTTTCCTTCACCGGAGTTTAGAGAGAGGGAGGAGAGAGAATTTCAAAAACAAATTTTTTTTTAGAGAGAGAAAAAAAAAGTTTGAAGGTCGCCGGCCGGAAATTTGGTCGGCCGGCGATCCTGCCGGTGAAGACGATGATGTGGCTGGTTTTAATGAGGTGGCAGAGAGAGAAAACATCTTGGAGGAGAGAGAAAAGAAATGAAAGAGAGAGAGTAACGGTGTTATAACGGAAGGGGGTCATATGGATATTTCTCGTAAAGTAGGGGCCAAGCGGGAAGCTGGTCACAAAGTTGGGGGCCATTAGGGAAATAACCCATAAAATAATAACTAATTTAAGAGAAAATAAACAAAAAAATAATAACTAATAAAAATCTATCTCTCAATAAAATATAATAATAAATTTCGTAACATTTGATTGATACAAGTGTCCGTGCCATAGGACACGGGATATACTCTAGTAAAATAAATAGGAGAGAGAGTGGTTATCAATGTGATTGGAGGGACTGATGGGGGTTTGATGGGTTGGGTTGGAAATTTGGATTCAAAATTGGGTTATTTCCCTAATGGCCCCCTACTTTGTGACCAGCTTCCCGCCTGGCCCCCTACTTTACGAGAAATACCCATATGGCCCCCTATTTCCGTTAACTTTAACTTTCCGTCACTCTCTCTCCTCCATCTATTTTTCTCTCTCTGCCATGTCACGCCACATCATCTGTTACGCCACTTCATCACCTTCTCCGGCAAGGTCGCCGGCCGGCCAAATTTTTTTTTTTAGTTTGAAGGTCGCCGGCCGGAAATTTGGCCGGCCGGCGACCTTGCCGGAGAAGGTGATGAAGTGGCGTAACAGATGATGTGGCGTGACATGGCAGAGAGAGAAAAAGAGATGGAGGAGAGAGAGTGACGGAAAGTTAAAGTTAACGGAAATAGGGGGCCATATGGGTATTTCTCGTAAAGTAGGGGGCCAGGCGGGAAGCTGGTCACAAAGTAGGGGGCCATTAGGGAAATAACCCTTCAAAATTTCACAATTTTCAACACCAAATCCAAATTTCTTCGTTGGGTTGATTTGTGTTCTAGGTTTGTTCTAATGATGATTCCAGATGATGCATCTATTAAATCAAAAGGACAACTACTTCTACGATCAAGAGAACCACATAGTATAATAAGTTTTTGCAATTTTTAAGATCTTTTCATTTGGTGACCTTTTGGGTCTTTTCATTCTCGATCTTAATGATCTTTTCATTTCGTCTTTGTCTTCTTAATTCCTTTCCCTTCATGAGGCATTTTACGTTCGAAAGTTCTGTATAAAACTTCTACTTATGTAACTCTCATGTAGTTCTCAAATAAATAAATATACTCATACCATGTAATGTTATGGATGGAATTATACTTATTGATGTAATTTTTGTTTTAATAAAAAAAACTTTTTTCACATGTGAAATTTATTTTTTAAGTGTTTGGTAGGTTAATAAGAAAGTCCGGGGTGCCTTTCAAAAAATGGATATTGAACTTTCAGGGGTGCTTTTAGACTGGTCACTTCATCTCTTGCCAAAATCGGTTAAGAGGAAAAGAGATGAACCAGCAGTTTTTATCTTCTTCTCCCTAATTCTGGAGAAGGAAGTATTGTGTATGGTGAATCAAAATCACTAAAGTCATGCTCAAACGAATACACAAGGCCTTTCCTCTAAAATCCATATGATTTTGTCAATCATTCATTCACATCTATCTCCAAAACATTTCATTGTCACCCATGCGTTATTCTACCTGTATCTATCTCAATCCCCATTTTCTCCCTCGTGTAATCTCGGATCAAAACCACAGGTTTATCAAGTAAGTACTTAGATTAATTTGTAGATAAGTCAAGCCATTGTGGTTTAGGAGATACAATGACATATTCTCGGTATCTTGGATCAGATTGATAAAGATATTTGGAAGTAAAAAATAATAGGAAAAGAGAAACATTTTCTAGCACTTCATCTAATGGGTCCATTAACTCCCAGAAAAACGACTACTTTGGGAGGGGGGCGGGGGGGGGGGGGGGGGGGGGGGTGGGGGGGGGGGGGGGTAAAAAGCCCCTAACTAGTCGCTTGACTCTCGTAACAAAAAAACGTTTTTTTTCAGAATATGACCGTTGAGACAGACAGACCCGGATAACCCACCCATCTCATAAGCCTGCAAGGTCGGTCCTAACCAGGGTTTTCCCTGGGGGCCCCTGGTCCGGCGGAGCAGAACCACGGGCCCATCCGGGGGGGGGGGGGGGGGGGGCAGGTAGTAACCCGATCCTATTTGCCCCGTTGTTCGTACGGGCCAGGTCGGGTTAGCCTTTTGAGCACCACTACAAATACTACAATTTTTTGTAATCTTTTTCTGCATTTGTAGTGAAAACAACCGCATCATTATTCGCCGTAAAATAGATCTCATAAAAAAACCCCTAACCAGCCGTTTGACTCTTATAACAAAAAAAAGAATGTTTTTTTCAAAATCTGACCTTTGAGACGGACCGACCCCGATAACCCGACCCATCTCATAAGCCTGCCAGGTCGGGCCCAACCAGGGTTTCGCTGGGGCACCCCTGGCCCAGCTGACCAGAACCACAGGCCAGCCCGGGGCCCGGTAATAACCTGATCCTACTTGATCTGTTGTTCGTACGGGCCAGGTCGGACCACCCTTTTGAGCACCACTACAAATTTTTGTAATCTTTTTTTGCATTTATAGTGAAAACAACCGCGTCATTATTCGCCGTAAAATAAATCTCATCAAGTGAACACATGTAATTTTCTTGTGTGTTGCTTTAAATTTGGACTTGATTTCCAGACTCTTCTATCGTTCTCGAAATGTGAGTAAAACTTTAAAAGGAAGGAATGTTGTTCATCAGAGTTTCCAAAAATATCATAGTTGAACAGGTATTTGTTAGTTGATGAACAGGTATTTGTTCAAATTATTGTTAGTTGTTGGGCTCAATGAAAGACGAAATAATTCCAGTTTTTCCTTTTAAGGATGACCAACTCATGCAAACAATACTATAAAGAAGTTCAACTTCTAATCTGACCCTCTTCTGAGATTTTTCGTTGTTCAATTTCAATGAAATTTAACAAGTGATGCCAATAACTCTCGGTTGGAGTGGTAAGAAGTTTAATCTTCCACCTTAAAAGTCAAGGGTCCGAGGCAAGCTAACAATTTAAAAAAAATTTAACAGTTTACTAGTTCGTCGTTGGCAACCACTTGTTGGAACCTTGCTAGCGACCCAACGCCATTTTTTTTTTTAATTATTTTCCCTTCTTCCACCACTACTACCACCGAAAATTTTGATGGATTCTAAGGAATGGGGTACTACACAGTAGAGAGAGAGTGAACAAGAGAGAGAAGGAAGAAGACTTTTTTTAATTTCTGGCGCTGCGGCGGTGGTGTGTTATCCGATCACTACCAGCAACCCTTCTCAACGACGGAAAGATAAAAGATAAATAAGATATAATATTTGAAAGGAGGGGTAAATACAGAAAAATTAGTCAACTATTAAAGTTCACTGAAATTAATTAAGAAAAAAAGTTCAAAAGGGGACCATACTAGAAGCGAGTCTTCTTTAGAGGCCATTTTTTTAATGTTTTAAATTTAGAATTAAGAAGGGTAGTAATGACATTTACTTGAAAATAGGGAATCATATTTGAATTTACAAAAAAAAGGGGGTCATAAAGAAAGTTGGTCACAAAGTAAGGGGTCATATTGGAATTAACTCAAAATGGTAATCCCATGAAAGAATTATCACACATCATCTGTCAGACCAATAACAAAACAGAGAAAAAGATGGAAAAAAATAAGAGAGAAAGAAACCAAAAAAAAAAAACACTAAATAACACATAAAAAGAAAGGGGGTGTCTATAGGCGCCTCCCAAAATTGCTATAGGGCATCCCTCTTTAGGCGCCTCTCCTATTGGCTCAAGAGGCGCCCCCCGAGCAGCCCCCCCTTTTCTTATTCTTCTCTTCTTCGTTTGTTGTTCTTTCTCTCTCTACGAAGAACCCTAACCCTAGCAATGTAGATGAAAACTCAAGGGAGAATAAAGAGATCCAACCTCATCACCATCGTTCTTTGAGTTTTTTTTGTCCCTTACTCACCAACATCAAGATCTATTCTTATGAGCATTTTATTTCCCATCTCAAATGATTTTTTCTCCAAGAATTTCATGGCACTCTTTATTTTTTACATTCACATAACCATCTTCACGATTCCTACAACAACCTAGATTCAATACAATAAAAAACCTTAGGAATCAATCCAGATTCAATCGAATAAAACAACCTCCTATCTAATGTTCATCTCTTAAAAAAAAAAGTCTTTATTTTCTTTTCTGGGAGGGTTCGGACTTCTCAGTCCGAAACGTAAAGCAAGATGTCGGACTGGTCTAGTCCGAGCCCATTCGAACTGTTCAGTCCGACCCACTTGGGGACTGGCCCAGTCCGAAGCAATGTTTTGGGCCTCGGACTATTCAGTCCGAAGGGAGGCGCCTAAAGATGTCGGGAGTTGACCACAGTCAAACTTCATTAGGAGGCGCCTACAGTACTTTTGAGAGGCGCCTTTAGACGCGCCCAAAAAGAAAACATAAAAAACGGAAACAAAAAGAGAGAGAATTATCAAATTGAGAGAAAGTGATGATCCTCAACGAACTATCTCAACCACCTGAAACCCTAAGACCTGAAAACTGTTACTTCTTAAAAAATCCTCTAATTGAAAGCAAATTCATAACCATAAACAAATAGATAAGTAGTGAGAGAAAGAACAAGTGTTAAAGGAAGAGAGAAGAATTGGAAATGATAACGATTTCTTGAAGTTACAGTCAAAATCTACATCAAAGGTTCTTAAATCAACATTGCGTTGAAGACGGTTTATTCAAATTTGATTTCTTATTTGGTAAGTAATTTTGTCACAATTGACCTGAATTAATTTTTGCCCTAAAGTTCCCTGAATTGCTGATATTGTTCTAGGGTTTTTAGTCCTTGTTAGATCTCAAATATGACGTTGTTTCGGAAATTCTTCTATCGGAAACCACCAGATGGACTGCTTGAGATATCTGAGAGAGTTTACGGTATGTTTATGTTAATTTGGTTTGGTTTTAATGAAATTTAGTAGCTTAAATTAGAAAAAAGAGTTTCAATTCAGTAAATTTTTGTTTTCCATTCCGTTTACCTAAAATTTGATTGGTTTTGTTGGTTAATTTGGCATGAATTTAATTCTTAACATCTTGGTTCTGTACGGAATTTTCATAAATAGAAACTTATTCTGTTAATTCGAACACACTGATTTCAACTTTTCGTTAGGCGAAAACTCGACTTGATGGAGTATCAGAGTGTGTCTGATTGAACTGATTTTGAGCAAATGACGTGTCAAGTAAGATCGAATTGCAAGAGAACAAATTGTGCTGGACCAAGTTAGAATTTTAAAGAGATAATAAATGTGTCTGATTCGTTATTTTTGTAACGATATCATCAAAAGATCTCTTTTTGCAAAATGTATACTTTTTCCCGAATTAGTGAATTACCATCTATTGGTCATTGGGTCTAAGTAGTAACGACATTGCTTGAAACATTCGAGAGGAGATGAAGCAAAAACTATTGTTCTCACTTTAGCTCATACCATTTGTAGTTTAATAGACGGTTTATGGAAACTCTTAAACTAGATTAGTTGAGTTGATTAGGTTTTGTTTGAAAATGCGTGCAACGTTAGTTTCTCATATGAAGATTGCAGCTATAGTTATACAGTAAGAAAAAATAATTTGTTTGAAACCAGGGTTGGGGAAAAATAGCTCCATATTACACAACTTTGGCGATATTATTCGCCTTACCTTTGCGGGAGCCGACGAACTCCACCTAAAATAAATATAAAGCAAACCTAATCGCTTGATTCTAAAGTGTGTATTTGCATTCTTATCCAGCTTAGCCGAACCTTTGCAATTTTATAGTTCATGACTGGTTCTTAGAGTCTCATTGTTATTTAGCTGATTTAAGGTGCGGACTAATTAGGCAACCTAACCAGCAGGAAAGAAAACATACATTTATTGATTTTTGAACTTCATCAGCTTGTAATAGATATGCTCGTTTCTACTTTACTTTCATTATTTTTGACATTTTTGCTTGGTTCTTCGAATATATGACTCAAAACTACTTCTATTACTTGAGAAAATAGAAGTTAGTCACGAATTAGGTACAAAGAAAAGCACTTCTTGTCATTTAGTTTCATTTACAAGCATCTATTTGGTGATACTTTTATTACTTTGTATAGTGTTCGACTGCTGCTTTTCTACTGATGTCTTGGAAGAAGACAACTATAAAGTCTACATGGGAGGCATAGTTCATCAACTCCGCGAACGCCTACCAGAATCTTCATTTGTGGTCTTTAACTTCCGGGAAGGAGAAAGGCAAAGCCAGCTTGGAAGCTTTTTGTCCGAGTATGATATGACTGTGATGGACTATCCACGGCATTACGAAGGTTGCCCTTTACTCACAATGGAGGTGATCCATCATTTTTTGAAATCAAGTGAAAGCTGGCTTTCACTTGCGCCGCAAAATGTGCTATTGATGCATTGTGAACGAGGTGGGTGGCCCGTTTTGGCGTTCATGCTGGCCGCCCTCTTGATTTATAGGAAGCAATTCATAGGAGAGCAGAAAACCCTGAACATGATATACAAACAAGCCCCTCGTGAACTTATGCAGTTGCTATCACCTCTAGATCCATTGCCATCCCAGCTTAGGTACCTACATTACGTCTCAATGAGAAATGTTGGCTTCGAATGGCCACCTTTAGACAGGGCACTTACATTGGATTGCATCATTCTTAGAATTCTTCCCGACTTTAATGGGGAGGGAGGATGCCGGCCAATATTTAGGTTATATGGACAAGATCCATACCTTGCTGCAGATAGAACTCCCAAAGTTCTATTCTCGACACCAAAGAAGAGCAAAACTGTGCGCCTTTACAAGCAGGTGATACATCAAACTCTATTATTAGTCCATACATTTTTTTCTTTTCAAATATCGGGACCCTTTCCTAATTCTGGTGGACTGCAATAAAAGAAATCCTTTATTTTGGACTACATTTTTGCTACTCTAAAACATCATTTACGATCTTTAACCTTTCTCAGAGAAAAACTAGTTTACGCCCTCTAGTCCTTCCTCACGAGTCCCTTGATTTGCACAGTAAAATTCTTGTCACGAAAAGGTTTACTTGTAGAGAATAGGGTATGCTTTAAGGGAGTTAAGGACTTTTATGTTTTGAAATTTCCTTAGAAATACATACTGAAACTTCCAGTAGGAAAGTCTATTCTTCATTTTGCTTAAAAATAATTATATAATTTCTTGATTAGTTTCTTGTTCTGTTGTGAAATCCATTAATACTCGTGCAGGCAGATTGTGAGCTAGTTAAGGTTGACATTAATTGTCAAATTCAAGGTGATGTTGTGCTGGAGTGCATATGTTTGGATGAAGATCTGGAACGTGAAGAAATGATGTTCAGGGTCATGTTCAATACAGCCTTTATTAGATCAAATATTTTGATGCTTAACCGCGATGAGATTGACATCTTATGGAACACAAAGGATAGATTTCCCAAAAATTTTAGAGCTGAAGTACGTATCCATCTTTAACAATCTTAACTTGTAGTTTGTTTTTTAGAATATCAATATCATTGTTACCAAAAACTTAATTTTGTTTTATATATCTGTAAAGGTTCTACTTTCTGAGATGGATGCTGTTGATTCTCATATTTCTTTGGAATCGCCTGCCTGTGAAGGGAAGGATGGCCTTCCAATGGAAGCATTCTGTAAAGTTCAAGAGATATTTAGCTCTGTGGATTGGCTAGATCCAAAGGGGGATGTTGCTCTAAACCTGCTTCAGAAAATGACAGCGTCAAATATGCTCCACGAGAAATTGGACCCTCGTTCTCACCAAAATAAAAATACTGATCTTTCACAGGACACGAGACCTGCAAAATTTGATGACAGATTGAAGCCTGCATTTGAAAATCTCGTCGAGAGCTCCAAACCATCTTCAGAATCAATTTTGATGGAAAAGATGGTTATGCCCCAAGAAGAAAAGGTTGGACTGCAACGGCCCACTCACCGTAATAGTGTTCCGCAACAGATACCTCACTCTTCTCCGGCTTTGGGAAGTACTTCCCCTCAAAGTTCTCATGGGGCTATGTCAAGATATGATAGTGCACAGTCAGCTGCAAGCGTGAAATCTCTCTTGCATGATCATGCTCCAAATGGAGGTTCAGATAATATTGCCCCACTTTCCCCTTCATCTTCTCCTATTCCACTTCAGGAACCTAAGGATACAAATGCTGTTCAAGTTTCACCACTACCAGCAGCAGCAGCAACAGCACAGGAACCAGTTCACACTTCAGCCTCAGAACTCAGTACAGACCAGCTGAAACCATTCCCTCCACCCCCTCCTCTGCCTCCTCCGCCATTCTCAAGTGTGACTATAAACAGACCAGCTCCCCCTCCTCCGCCACCTCCTCGGACTACAAACACGTCTACTGGATCAGCTGGCCCTCCTCCTCCTATTCCTCCCCCTTTACCTCCTTCATCAAGTTCTGGACCTTCCCCTAGTTCTAAAGTTACAACTTCAGCTCCACCCCCACCCCCACCACCAAGTTTTGCATCAAAAAGTCCAAGTGGTTCTACATCTCATACTTCTCCTCTTGCTCCAACGCCTCCTCCAGCTCCTTTTGCTAAAGGGGTCCCGAATGCCGGTGGTTCATCTCCTACATCACTATCTGCAGCCAGTATTGGAGCAGGTACTCCTGTTAAATCTCCAACACCTGCACCTCCTCTTAGTGCACCATTCAAGGGACAAGGACTACGTACTAGTCCAAGGCAGCAGTCTACTCAATCCAAGAAATCTTTGCTCAAACCATTGCACTGGTTGAAGCTGACAAGAGCAATGCAAGGAAGCTTGTGGGCCGAGGGACAAAAGGCTGGTGGAGCTCCCAAGTACGACAGCCTCCTTGATGTTTCTGTTCTCCGTTTTCTTTTGATTGAAATTATGCTTCTCGGATTGAATGGTTTGTTTACCTCATGAATGAAAAATGGTCTTTAATCCGTCCAGGAAGATTCATGTTCTTTTTTCTTATATATGCCAGGGCTCCGGAGTTTGACATGTCAGAACTTGAGAGTCTTTTCTCAGTAGCAGGTCCAAATTCTGACCGTGGGAGCTCTAGTGGTAAATCAAGACGAGCTTCGCTTGGTTCAAAATCTGATAAAGTCCAACTGGTATTAATCTTTTCTTTCCAAGTTATGCAGCATTAGGATACGTTATGCATGCTCATTCCCTCTCCACTCAAGTTTTTTGTCTGATTTATGTCCTCCACCATTGTAGTACGTTTCTAACAAGTAGTTTAGATGTTGCTTTTACTTAATGCAGCAGTTAGTAGAGAAATTGACACTTTCAGAAATAAAATGAAACAAATAATACAGGAAAAGATCCAGATGCATGGCCGTCTTGTCTGTGTCACCATTAGAAGTTGAGCGCATGTTGAAATTGTAATGATGAACTATTAGTTTCAGTTCAAAATTTAGTGTGTAGCAGCTTGTTCGATATTGTACTGTTTACTATTACAATACTTTCATGAACGAATGAGAGTTGCCTCAGTGGATTGTAATGTAATTCTTAAAATGCTTATTATATACCAGAAAATACTTAAAAGCCAAGTTGTACTTCCTTGAATCTGATGGTGCATCGAAACCTCACTTTATGAATATCGGAATATGCACGTTTTTACTTAAATTTGGCAGCTTCAGTCTGGCCTGCTCTGGCAACTACACTCAGTACATTCAAACTTGATAGCCTACAATTTTCTTTCTTGGATATGTATCTCTGACTTTGTAGATCATTACACCTAGGGGTGTACACGAGCCGAGCTCTTAACGAGCTGCTCGAGCTCGGCTCGACTATTGCTCGTGCTCGACTCGAATATTAACGAGCACGAGCTTAACACGAGCCCAAAGTCATGCTCGTTTATGTAAACGAGCCGAGCTTGATCATTCTTTAGTGTATCACGAGCTACTCGTGAACAACTCGTTTAACATATTCTTATAATATTGTAGTACATAATTACGTATTATTATTGAAACTTGTACACGAAGATCAACCATTAAAAAATTATCGGAATATGAATCATTATTCATTATTATTGTATGTGATAAATGATCATTGAAGTATTTTGATAATTTAGGAAGTTTTAATTTGAAGTATTTTGATAAACGAGCTCAAAAGAATGCGAGCTCGAGCTCTTTCAAACTTATACTAACCGTGCTTGAACAAGTGGACAATTACTCGAACGAGCTCGAGCTCGAGTTCGAGCTCGACAGTCAAATACACGAACCGAGCTTGAACATCTTACTACTCGGCTCGGCTCGGCTCGACTCGGCTCGACTCGACTCGAGTACACCCCTAATTACACCTATAAGAGGAGTTTTCTCTCTGAGTATTTTTTTTTCTGAATAAGTATGCATTTTGTGACAATTTCTGCCATGTCTTGGTAATGAAATAGTTGTTGGGAGTGACCTTCATTTATTTTATCAATTTATGTGTCTAACTTGCAGATTGATCTAAGACGAGCTTATAATTGCGAAATAATGCTTACAAAGGTTAAGATTCCGTTGCCTGATTTGATGGTAAGTTCTTTAATTCTTTCTGAGTTTGCAAGTACATGCTCGTGTTTTTCTGAAATCTGAAAGTTAATAATACATCTAGAGAATGGAGGAATTACTATTACTCTGGTTACAAGGCAAAAGGGGCAAAACTATTATTGTGTAAAACTTTACAGGGAAAATAAGTGGCATCTACCTTTAACAATTTGCGGATGATCACTACCCCAGTAAATGTCTTCGGTGGCCGGGATGTATGTGTGCACTTCAAAAATTTTAGGTTTAATGATTACATTCGGTAAAAGGAAACAAATTTAAGTTTTCTTCCCATCCTTGTCATTTTATGGACTTCTTCACAGGGTTCTTTGCTTGCGTTGGACGACTCTGCATTAGATGTTGATCAGGTTGATAATCTTATCAAATTTTGTCCAACTACAGAAGAAATGGAACTATTAAAGGTTAATAGACATGTTATCACCTTCTTATTTTACTTTTCTTTTTGTACTGAAATCTTGGTTTTTTCTACATTATGTTGAGATCTTGGTTATGAGTTCCAGATATCCTTTTTGCTTTTGTTCTTACTCTTGCACTTCCATGCTTAGGGATACAGCGGAGACAAGGAAAAATTGGGAAAATGTGAGCAGGTTAGCAGACTTTTCTACTTGTTGTGTTGTCTAGGCACCTAGATCCTGACCTATGAATTTAAATGTCTACTGTTTCATTTTGTTTGAGATAACATCACTAGAAGTTTTTTTTTTCTGTAACAGTTCTTCTTAGAGCTGATGCAAGTACCACGGGTAGAATCTAAGCTTAGAGTTTTCTCATTTAAGATACAGTTCAGTTCCCAGGTTAGAAGATGCTAGCTTTTTTAAATTTAATTATCCTATTTCCTGTCTCCATTTTGGGTTTTCACTATTTCATTGGTTGCAATCATTTCTTCCTTCTTCAGGTTTCCGACCTTAGAAAGAACCTGAATGTTGTTAATTCTGCTGCAGAAGAGGCAAGTGTCTTCTGCTTTACATTCCGAACATATTTATGTCTTAAAAAAAGAATCTATTACAGCTGCCTGCTTCTTGATTTCTAGGTATCTAAGACATTTTTACTTCGATATTGAATTTTGGTTTTGCTGAGTCTGCTTAAAATTAACTTAGTTTCTATTTGTAGTTAGAAGTGGAAGTGATGAGTTGTTATAAAATTGTTTATTGTGAAACTAAAATTAAGAATATAAATTAATTTGTGGCGAAAGGCGTTCCTGCCCATTCCAACTACAGTGTTTTGCTTATACTGGTTCATGTGATTTTATGTACATGGATTTATACTGAAGATTGAGGGTGTTTATTTATCAGATTAGGAATTCAGCCAAGTTGAAAAGGATAATGCAGACAATTCTGTCTCTTGGAAATGCACTAAACCAGGGCACTGCAAGGGGTGAGTTGTTTTTTGGTTGGTTTACTAGTTTGAAATATAGATCATATTATCACAAGTACTTTTGTTTATTATTTCTCTTTCCTTTCAATCTCTTTCTAATTTCGTTTATATTTCTGTTCTTTCACGTCTTTCCTTCTCTTTTCGTTTTGCATGTCATCCGATGTTTGATCTGGATATTGCACTGTTCTTATTATCTAAAAATGTTTTCAAAGAGTTATTCTCCTCACGGCCACCTGTTTCCATCAGTTGAGAAGTTGAGTTTTTTCAACTAAGCATTTTAAGTACTCTAATGCCAAGACTAAGGCAAACTTGGTTAGATGAGAAGCCTGAGTTTTAAGAGAACATTTCAAAGTACTTATAAATTATGTAAATTGAGACACCCTGAGTCTCTAAGTTTGTCATGATCTTTTCTCTGTACATGGTTAGGGCTGCACTGACGCCCACACGGATCAGATATCATGTCATCTCAATAATTCTGTAGATTCCTAGTTAGTTCGGATTTCTGCTTTAATAGTTTCCATCTTAATTAATTCTATTGTTTTAGAAAATAACTTATAATTAGGTATAAGTTCTTACCAATTTTTCCACTAGAATTATATTATGAGCATTATTATTTTCGTTTTTTGTAAGTGATGAGAAACCTATGTAAAATGATTCTGCCTAGAGTGTTGCATCATAAATCCTTTTACCACAAAAACCCTAAAAAAACATTTGGAGTATACAGAAACATAAAAACCTGGTCCAACTTTCACAAATGTGATGATAAAGGTTCGATAGTTAGTTTGCAAGGACTACCTATTGGAACTAGTGAAGATTGGATAGGAACAGAATCACAATTTGTTTGTGGTTCAACGTATGAGAGAGGTACCATATGGACAAGACAAATCTCATGACCACACAAATAATATTTAGGGGCTTCCTAGCTCAATTTCAATTGGTTTTGAGTTGGATGCCACAAACTGTTAAACTCTGACGGTCATTTGTCTGGGCTGCTGCCCTGGTGTGTTTTCAGCTGACCATGTGGAGCCCAAGAATACTCTTGCATCAGTAGATACAACTATTTCTTTCGATCATTGACAAGAAGTGGATGTCTCTCTGTTTTGATAATGAGTATCTAGCCATTGTCTGTGCTTAACTTATTTGTTTGTTTTGCAACAGTTATCTTAGAAACTAATTGTTGTACGAAAATGTTCTTTTAATCACATTTCACCTCTCCGTTGGCACAATTTTGGTTTTAGTTTTGCCTTGTGAGTACTTAATGTTCTCATGCATGTAGGTTCTGCTATTGGATTTAAGTTGGATAGCCTCCTTAAACTGATAGATACCCGTGCTCGAAACAACAAGATGACTCTCATGCATTATCTTTGTAAGGTATAGTTTCCTCTTTATTTTGTTCATAAGTCGTTTTCTCCTATACTATCCTCCTGTATGCCCAGTATCAAGACTACCAACATAAACATAATTATCGATATATCCAAATTTGTAATTTAAATGTCTATGCAGGAATAGTACATAATTGGTGAATTACATAACAACATGGTTTGCTTTACATTATTATGTGAAGGCTTTGATTCACCTTGAATTGATCAAGTGTGTAAAGACAAATTGGACAAATTGACTTAATCTTTAATTGTTGGGGTCTTGTATCTCTTTTATTTCCTAAGAGGGTACTAACATCATTGGGAATAGTTTAATCCTC
The DNA here is from genome assembly GCF_041429995.1 of Eschscholzia californica. Lineage (NCBI taxonomy): Eukaryota > Viridiplantae > Streptophyta > Magnoliopsida > Ranunculales > Papaveraceae > Eschscholzia > Eschscholzia californica. The sequence goes on from NW_028238472.1 coordinate 49,003,796, forward strand.
CATTCGAACAAATGAAATATGTTTTAAGAATATTGCCATCAAAATAGCTTAAGTCACTTGAATTACATGTGTTACTGACCTATATGTATACTCTATTAAATTGAAGAAGACACAAGACTTGCAATAATCAAAGGTGATTTCATTGATTGAATTGAGTACATATATATAGAGTTTACAATAAGGTTTGTAGAGAATTAATAAATAAGGAAATAATTACAAATAAGAAACAAGAATTTACAATTGCTTTTTTTTAATATTTCATAGTATCTTCTAGAGATATCTTCTGGATATCTTCCATTTCTTCAATATACTTCAATACCCCCCCCCCCCCCCCCCCCCCCCCCCCTGTAAGTTGGAGCAGGGGAAGGAATCTGAATCAAGCCCAACTTGGAGAGTAACCTGTGAAATGGATAAGAACCAAGTGGTTTGGTAAAGATGTAAGCAACCTGATCGGTGGAGCGAAGGTGAGTCGTCTTAATAAGACCAGATTCAATTTTCTCACGAACGAAATGACAATCGATTTCGATGTGTTTGGTTCGCTCGTGGAAGACAGGATTGGTGGTGATATGCATTGCCGCCATATTGTCACAGAAGACCTGAAAGGGTTCTGGAATCAGGACACGGAGGTCTTGAAACAAATATTTCAGCCACTGCAGTTCTACAGTGAGTGTAGCGAGAGCCCGATATTCTGTCTCAGCTGAAGATCGGGAAACAGTCGGTTGTTTCTTGGACTTCCAAGACAACGTGATCGAACCAAGCATAGTGAAGTAGCCGGTGGTCGAGCTTAGAGAACTAAGGAGTGCACTCAAGAGAAGGAAGAAAAATAGCTAAATAAAGTGCTTGGAGGGGGATTTGAAGCATGGACCTCATGTGTGCAGGGTAAATGCCTTACCACTAAGCTATCTCTTACTAGTTTCTATACCCTGTGAGGTATTTTACATAATCTATCCCTGGCTACCACTAAGCTATCTCTTCCTAGTGTCTATACCCTGTGAGGTATTTAACAAAATCTATCCCGACTGCAGTCAGGGATAGTCCCCACATAGGTCCGCCCTTGGTGGCGGGTGATAGGGCAACTAGCCCAATCAGAATCGGTGAAGCCGGAAATGGTCAGAGTGCTGGATGAAGAAAGGAGTAGGCCATGATTCATGGTGCCTTTCAAATAACGAAGAACTCGAGTTGCCGCATCCATATGGTTGGAGTGGGGATTTTGCATGAATTGACTAAGGTAATTCACAGAAAAGGAAATGTCAGGGCGTGTCATCGTGACATAGAGAAGGCGGCCAATAAGTCGTCGAAACGAAGTCGGGTCGTCTACTGGTGTACCATCAGTAGGTAATAACTTTAAATGTTGTTCCATAGGGAAAAGACTTGGCTTAGATCCGAGGAGATCCGAGTCGCGAAGAATGTCCAACGTATATTTGCGTTGGCAAAGAAAAATGCCTTTTGGGGAACGAGATACTTCGATTCCAAGAAAGTATTGAGTCGACCAAGGTTCTTTAAGAGAAAAACATTTCTCAAGACGATGTTGAAGAGAAGAGATTTCCGAGGCATTATTGCCGGTGATGATGATATCATCCTCATAGACTAAGATGTAGATGGCAGTCGGGTCATCAGAAAAACAAAACAAGGAATGATCGGAAGATGACTGTTTAAAACCTTCGGCCCGTAACCCGGTGGAAAATTCAGCAAACCACTGTCGAGAAGCTTGTTTTAATCCGTAAAGAGATTTGTGCAAACGACATACTTTGTGGTCACCAGTCCTGGAAATAGTCATGTAGACTTCCTCATCCAAGTCACCTTGGAGCTTAATACTCAATTTTTTTGTTTATACATTCTCTCCATGATAATCTGCAGGTGCTTGCTGATAAACTACCAGAACTTTTGGATTTTCAGAATGATCTTGTAAGCTTGGAGGCTGCGTCAAAGGTATTTGTGCCATATACAAAATTTATCAGTTAAAATCACTTTACTGCTTTCTTGAATGTTTTTGCTGTGTCTGTCTGTTTGTCTGATACTTCATACTTGGACACTCTTGTTAAACATTTGCAGTCACCTGGTCGATATAATTGTGTATGTACAGTTTTGCAGCATTCCTGGTATCATATTAGCAGCATAAAATACCTCTACTCCTCTAGGTTATTTTTTCTTCCGATGTAAAGGATTGTGGTAAACTAGTAATTACTAACCGCAGAAAATATATATGTGCATTGCCGAGTCATTGGTATGGCCTTTTGTCATATGTCTTGGAACGGTACCGGATACAGAAACCAGCACCAGTGCCTATGCTACTCCTTTCGTTCTTATTGGACAATGCTGAGATGAAAATGAGAAATAATTGATAGATGGTAATGCAGATACAATTGAAATACTTGGCAGAGGAAATGCAAGCCATTAGCAAAGGATTAGAGAAAGTTGAACAGGAGCTGACTATCTGTGAAACTGATGGTCCTGTATCTCAAACATTTCGCAAGGTACTTTATCTACAATAACTAGTTATTTCTGTTTGTTCACCATGTTCGTTGACTTTTCCATATAGAGATATGCAAGGGAAAGTTATGTGCACTGATCATTCAAATTTGAAATTTGGCTTATGTATATATTCGTGTAGTAAAAGAGTTTCAGTATTGATTATAAATTTGTACTTCATACAAGTATTTGACATCTGAATTATTCTTTTCCTTTCTAATGAGATCTAGTTTATTCTTTTACAGACTCTCAATGAGTTTTTAGTTGTTGCTGAAGATGAAGTTAGATCTTTGACTTCAATATATTCTGGAGTGGTACGCCTCTTATTTTGTATTTTGTTGCTTCCTAAGTCAGAGCTAGTACATTTTACATATTAATGTCGCTACAAGTTGCTCTAACATTTTTCTGGTATCGGATCTTTTACAGGGTAGATCTGCAGATGCATTAGCTCATTATTTCGGAGAAGACCCTGCTCGTTGCCCCTTCGAGCAAGGTAGTACTCTTAGTGCTTATAGTTCTTGTTTCATTGTCACTCATCACTTAGAACCGTAAAGAGTAAAAAGTTCATCTTCAATGTGTAGAATAAACTATTGAAGTACTTTTGAGGCTAAACCTGCAATTTATTTCCCGGTCTTCTGTTTTGATGTTTGATGCAGTTGTTTCAACTCTTCTCAACTTTGTGAGAATGTTTGTGAAGGCTCATGGGGAGAACTGCAAGCAGATTGAGCTTGAAAAGAAGAAAGCACAGAAGGAAGCAGAGAATGAGAAGATGAAGGTTGGTACTCCCAGAAAAGAGACTGAAGACTTCGGACAGATTTTGATGAAGAAAACTCAGAAGGAAGCAGATAGTGATATCATGAAGGTTGGCACTCAGAAGAAGGAACCCGAAGAAATTGGGTCGAATTTGTTGAAACAAGCCCAGAAGGAAGTGGAGACTGATATTTCGAAAAAGAATTCTGAACAATTTGGGCAGGCTATGATTAGGAAGACACAGAAAGAAGCAGTGAGTGAGAGGATGAAGACTCGAATGTTTACCGCACAGAAGGAAGGAGAGAGTGAGAAGATGAAGACTGTTCATCAAAGAAAGTAGTATGAACAGTTTCGTTAGGCTTTAATCAAAGGCACTAATGACGTAGATAATTAGATGATAGAGATCGACCTTAAGAAGAATTCGGGCATCTCTGACAGCATGCTTAATATCCAACAGCAAATGATTTTGTTGTTTTTAATGAAAGATTCGTTTCATTAACATCTTTCATTGCAAGAAGAACCAGAGATAAAATCTAAATAGGAACGAAGATGATTCGGTAGATTGTTTTCTTGATGTATATAGTATAACTGACACTGACAGCGAAGAAAAGGATCGACTGAAGCACATTAAAATTCTGCATTCTAAAAGGTACGTCTTTCATTTCTTCCTATTTTTTTTGTTTGGGGTTCTGAGGGTTGTTTCTTGTACTTACTGGATCTCGAACTTCTTCACTCACTTTCCATATGCTTGGTTACTTCTCTTGAGCAGAGTTGGGATAGCTCATTCCTTTCTGCAACCTATTTGTATAACAACCCTAATAACCCGCCCACTGTCCTGGGCCGAATTCCGGCCACACACCCCGCCAGGATTCAACCCGGATCATGGCCGGACATAGGGTCATTTCCTTTGTACAATATTCACTTGCAAGAATTTATGCCGCAAAAATATATTTTTCTTTCGTCACCGGAGGTGAGTCTAGTTTCTTCTTTCTTTTTGGGGTTTCACTTACTATCTATGAAATTTATCTGTATATTACCTTTTGAATTATGGAGATGTAAGATTGATCTACTTACAAATCTAATCTAATTTGTTGAAGAGTGATATTTCCTGATGTTGGTTTTCATCATTCTTATCTGTTGAAAATGCTTTTGATCTTTATTGAGTGTTCAAGAATCAAATCATGGTAACTAATACTTAAGAAAGAACTCAATGGATATGAGCAGTTACCCCGGATTCGATCGATCCCCAGGGTGCTTGGATTTGGATGTTAGAATTTTGTGTTGTTATGATTTTTACGCTGATACTATGCCGACCACTATCCTGGGCCGAATTCCGGCCACATACTCCCATGGGGGAGTGCTTTTGACAATAACGTTTATAAATACATGTCTATGAGAAGAGATACCAATGTTAATTTATCATCGGTGCATTAGCTCTCAATGGAAGTTCAAATGAGCTAAAACTGTGTGCCCGGCGTATGTGTCTGGCCAGTACTAATTATTTATACAGTCATATATACATGTTGGATGAATGACCAACATGGTGCACATGTTGAGTGGTCAATACTGGGACCGTGAGAACAATTGTAAGTGTACTAGTATATATTTAAAAGTATAGCATGGAGTAGGGCAGGTAAATCACGTGCCGTCAACGGTAACAAAACTCTCCTCAACCCTAGAAATTTCCCTGTAATCTTGATTCAAGTTTTTTATTTTACGACCACCATTACTCTACCTAACCTCACTTTATATGTGTCTAAATTTTCTACCTAAACTGTGAAGTGAACAAATGTTTGCCCTAATTTACCAGTTCTTTATAGAGTAAGACTAGAACACTAGTTCAACAAAAAAAAAGAGTAAGACTAGAACACCAGACTTTTGAGTGGACACAGATTTGGCACTGCCCATGTCTATTTTGTCAACCTTGGAAAGAGCAAGCATAAGACCAACTCCAACCATGAGGGCGCAGTCCCCTAATTAGGATCTTGGGCCGGCACCCCTCACTCCAATCCGAGCCTCTTGGGGGCGTTAGTTTCTCCTAGCTCATAGGCAGTGGCGTGGCTGAGAAATTGGGGGTCCGGTGCCAAAATAATAGCGGGCCCTTTTACATGTGTCTACATGTTTTTTGACATAGGATAATAAACATAAAATTTCGTATTCTAAACTAAATGATTACAATTAATATTTTTATTTAAAAGAATTTATCCTCATTTTGAAGCAAAATCGTCAATTAAACCTTCATAGTCAATCTTGTCTAAGAATTAAATTTTAAAAACAATAAACTTCTGAAAATATGAAAAAAAAAACAATAAATACTTTACGTGTTAAAATTTGTTTAAACAATAAACAACCGAGACCCAATAATAAATTTAGAAATTGACTAATTCAAAATCTTTAAATAGTTTATGATGATCATGGCTGAATGAATAATTCAAAAGAGCATACAATAAATAATAAATTTTAATAGAAATTACATTTCGATGGTAAAAGATTTATGTGCAATCCGGTTACCGAGTAAGTTGTACTTGTCCAGTTTGATCTCCTAGATTGAAATACTCTCTACGTTTTTTTTGTATAATAAGAAACAAATCTTGTATGTTGTAAGTAATAGTAGAATAGTAGTTATTAGTATATTATCTAGTGAGAGAAGAATACCTTGAAGGTGGGTAGAAAGAGGAAGAAGGTAACAAGGATACGTGGGATTAATGGCTAGGGAGTGGAGGAGAGTTAAATGGGGAAGTGGGGAGTGGGGTAATGAGTCAGTTTCTTATAATCTCATGTGGGCTTTGAAACTTTAACCCTAGTCCTTTTACACAGAGTAAGTTTAGAAAGAAGTTTACTTGGGGCCCATGTGGTGGGGGGCCCTGTGCGGGAGCACACCCCGCACCCCCCACCACACGCTACTGCTCATAGGGGTGAACATCAGTTGGATAACTGACTTTTTGAGCCTATCCATAGTCCAATCCAAAGGGTTCGGTTATTCTAAATTTCAATCAGAACCAATCTGTTCGTGGTTTGGTTCGATAACCGAACCAAACTATGCAAGAACGGTTTGGTTCAGTTAAATAACCAAACCAAAGGTCAAAATTTTTTCAAGAACAAATTTTCGAATTTTCAACTTTTATACTAGCTACAATTATACTTAGAACGTGTTAAAAATAGTATTATCTCACAAATTCTTAAGTCTACATGTACGTGATTAATTCGACATAGTTTATCAACATTCGAGGAAGAGAAAAAAAAATGATAAACAATTAAATCATATATTGTCAACATAATATATAGAAAGTAATAATAAATGGTTTGGTTCGGTTTCTTCGGTTATCCGTCAAACAAATCCATAGACCCAACCAAAGCACTAGGTTTTTATATATTTTTTATCCAAACCAATCCGGATAACCATTGGATCGGTGTCCAAACCGCCCAAATCTGTTTGGATCGGATTGGTTTGGTCGGTTCGGATACTAAATATACACCCTTACTAGCTAAGGGGGGTGTTAGTCTCTCCTAGCTAAAGATTGCAGTTCCAGCAGGTTAATTTCAATTCGACCCCAATTTGTGACCAACTCACTGTTTTGGCCCTAACAAGTGTCCGACAGTTCGACTTAGTTCCCAAGGGTTAAAAGAAGGTTATTTGCCAAAAGGCTCCTTATTTTGTGACCAGCTTCCCGCGTAGCCCCTTACTTTATCAAAAATTCCCAGATGACTCCCTTTTTTCCTTCACAGTTAATGTCCGTTATCTCCCTCTCCTCCATCTCATCACCTTTCTGCCACGCCATCTATCACGCCACCTCATCTTATTCGATAAGGTCGCCGGTCGGCCAAAAATTTCCGCGACAACCGCTTCCTTCATACTTAAAAAAAGAATCTCTCTCTCCACGGGTTTTGGGGAAAACCCAAACCAGACTTGTTGAAGCTTTAATGTGAAGCTTCTTCAACCGTTGAAGCTTCACGGGATTGAAAGCTTCACGTTGAAGCTTCAACAAATCTTGGAACCTAAACCCTAGTGGACAACGAGAGAGAGAGAGCGATTTTTTTTAAGTATGAAGGTCGTCAGCCGGTCGCCGGAATTTTTGATCAGCCGACGACCTTATCGGAGAGGATGATGAGGTGGCGAGATATATGACGTGACAGAGAGGTGATGAGCAGGGGCGGAACCAGAAAATAGTGTGAGGGAGGGCAAAGATGATATCTAATAGAAGAGATCATACATTAAAAATTTGTGGGAGTCAAAATTACTATTAGAAGTCAAATTCCAGGGAGGGCCATTACCCTCCCCGACCACCCCCTAGTTCCGCTCCTGGTGATGAGATGGAGGAGAGAGAGTAACAAACATTTAACGGTAACTGTAGAAAGAGGGCTACCTGGGTATTTTTGACAAAGTAGGGGGCTTTTCGAGAAATAACTCTTAAAAAAATTCAACTTTCTCCCAAAAACAGAATTAATTCCAAAAAACATTAAAGCCACCTCATCTCCTTTAATTTCCTCCACTTCATCACTTCATTTTAGCTCACCTACATCTCATCTCTCTACCTCACAGTTTTCTCCGACAAAGGTCGTCGGCCGGCAAAAATTTCTTGCAACCCTCAAATTTGAAAAAAAATATTCTTCCTTTTTTTTCTTTTTTCTCTCTCTCTTTCTCTGTTCACCCTCGGTCTGGATTGTGAAAACCCAAATCAGGATTTGTTAAAGCATCAACAGTGAAGCTTCGAAGTAGAGTTTCAACAAAACTTCAATGAACTGTTGAAACTTCCTTGAAGCTTTAGATCTGGTTTTGGTTTTCCCAAACCCCAGAGAGACAGAGAGGGAGGGAGAGAGAGAGAGAAAGGAGCAAAAAGAAGGAGAGAGGTCGTCAGAAATTCTGACTGGCCGACGACCTTCATCGGAGAAGACAGTAAAGTGGAGAGATGAGATGGAAGTGAGATGAAATCAAGTGATGGAGTGGAGGAAATTAAAGGAGTAGAGGTAGCTTTGATGTTTTGAAAATTTTCATAATTAATTTCATTTTGGTCCCCAACGATACTTCCAGAAATCTTTTTGGCTCTTGTAGGCCTAATCGTACTGTCGGAGACTACTAGAAGCAAAACGGTGAGTTGGTCATAAATTGGAGGCCAAAACGAATTGACACTTTTTCGAACGGTTAGAGTGGAGTAGATTTGTTAAAAAAGGATGCTAATGAAACAAACAATTTTTTTTTAACTACCATGGTAACACCATTTGTAAAGAGAGAGGGAGAAAAATAAATAGGGGAATGAGAGAGGGGTGAGTTTTCCATTTAATTTGGGACTAGGGTATATCCCGTGGACAGTTGTATCAACCAAATGTGACGAAATTTTGTTATTATATTCTGGATACCCTCATTTTTTGTATTATTTTTTTGTTTCCTTTTCCTTAAATTAATTATTATTCTATTGAGAGAGAGATTTTAATTTCTTTTTTTAACTCTTGAAATTTATTTTGTTTCTTTTTTTTCTTGAATTAGTTATTTTATTTCTAAGAAAGATACGGTTATTACTGTATTTTTTAAATAGGTAACTTTATCTCTACGAATGACTATATTTTAAATTTTAAGAAGGACTTCTAGACAATATCTATATAACAAAACACAATGTTTTGTGCTGACTGGGACAAACCAAGAGACAAATCCGCCATTCGTTGCGTTTGATCTTAAATCTTGTCCATTTGATCGCTTACCTACCTCTAAAAAACAAAAATTCGTTTACCCACCCAAAATGCGTTTGATCTTACTCACATTTGCACACGTATCAAACGAACCCTAAATCACCACCGTCCAATTTCACATTACCACCCGTTATTATTAATTTATCATTAATACCCGTTATTAATTCTTCAGTTTTGTTCTCTAATTTCTCCAGCCCATAACTTTCTCCCTAAATGCTTCGTTAGGAAAATAATGAAATCGTCCCTTCCTCTCTAGAACGGATGATATCCAATTTGTAGCCGAAATTCCACTTGCTCTCTCATTAATTCGTCCAAAAGTGAAGAAATTACTCCTATTTGTTGATTAATTTTCCTTTACCCTCTAACTATTATTGTTTTTAGTTTTTTGGCTCTTCAAATGTTCTAGGTTTGTGGATTTGCATCAGGTATTCCTTCTTACTCTCTTTATCAGATTGGTTGCTTTATGATTTGATTTGCTTGCTCATTCATGGTATTAGGGGTTTTTTTTTAAGTTTTTGTTAATGGTTTTGAGCTTTGAGTTTTTGTCAATTTGTATCTTGACTATAGTGGTTTATTTGATGGATCCGTGATATAGGAAACCGCAACTACAGAATCTGGGTGATTAATTAAGGTAAGCCATCATCAAGCTCTTGATTTGTGAAAGTATGGGATCTTGAAGATTTTAGATTTTCAACACTTTACTTTCAAGCTTGCTACTATTCTTCTTCTTTTACATATCTGTTTAGTCTTCCCTTTATTGATTGCAGATATCTTTATTCGACTTATATCTCTTACCTCTTAGGTTTCCATCTCAAAGGTACAATTCTTTTTTTTTAGTCTACATTTCAATGTTTATTACTTAGAGTATTTCTTCTTGGTTTAAGAACTTTAATATTTGCTTAGAAAGTGTTTCTTCTTGGTTTTCTCTTGCTTCGAAAGTGTTTCTTCTTGGTTTTCTCTTGCTGAGGAAGTGTTTGATAAAATGTCAAGGTGAAATTGAAATGCTTCCGTCTTGTTTAGAAAGTGTAATGTGATTCAGTTTCGAATTTTCCTTCGTTTGGGTGTGAGTTACCGTTTTAGAGATCCGAAGTGCAGTCCTACTACTTTGTGTTTTACGAAGTGTTGAGATACTGCGATTTGTTTAATGGTAAAAAGCAACTAATGTACTTAGTACATGTGCCACGGGAGAGATATGTTTTTATATCTCCCATTAAAAATCCTTCTTTATTGTAATTGTAATACATATATGATAAGATGCATAAGTAGTTAAGGAACACTTGTGTTTTCTGCGGAATTCCTAATAACAATGGATATATGCAACGACTTCGTAGATAAGATTCCCCTTTCCTTAAAACTGTAAAAGACACTCCCTTCAGTCAAGTAGTACATCACTAGAAAAATTAGCTTATGGATCCAAATAGGATGAAATAAGAGTACAGCGGAGTAGTTCGACCGTGTGACATTGGGCTACTTATCATGAAGGAAAACAGTTCCTGAGTACCAAAATAATGTACAATATCTCTTAGTTCAGACCCCAAACAGAAAAAAGACATTGTGACATTGTTAGTATGGTTTTCAAATGGCAATTGAAATAATATCTTTGGTAGTGTATCTATTCAGATATTTGTGTTTAGTCATGATAGTTGGAAGTTAATTGGACCTAATAGTAGGCAGTGATGTAAATTTTCATATTTCTGAAACTGTAAATTTTTGTTGTTAAGATTATAATAGGGATTTTGGAAAATTACAACTTAAAGCAATATATGTTGCTTGAGGGAGAATCGGAGAATTACTCGGTTCAATCATCTGAACCTTCATGGAGACTTCGCATAAAGTGTGTCTTTTCTTTTTTGCTTCACCTTGTAAAATATACGAGTATTTCAATTTTTAAACCGATTTTTTTAGTCCAATTTTTGCTCTCTTTCTTTCTCCGCTCGTGATTATATTTATGATTTATGTTTATTTGTTTCTGAGAGCTATGAAGCAAAGAAAAGCAACTGCCAAATCTGTTCCGGATAACGAAAAATCTCGTGGAGAAATGGTTTGCTGCTAATACTATTCATATTTAATCAAATTTCTGTTCTAAGATACAGTTTGCTACTTGTTTATGTCCATTTTCATTTCTTCCGAGTTATGGTACCTAAATCCCTTTAGTTGATTTGTTTTTGGTTCTTAAACTTTTTATAAATCCTAATACTAGGAGAACATAAACTTTTTATAAAAAAGTTCTAAAGTAAAATATGTCTTTCCCCACTTAAAGATATTTAAGGGTCATTTCTTACCTAAACCAAATATTATAAAGGTCTGATTTCCTATACATCCATACAACCATTTTTTTCAAGTAAAATGTCACTGTTTTACTATATTTTACAATGTTGTTAGTGAGGTTCATCTTTATGCCCCTACATATTCTAACTCAGACCTATGTATATGCATTTGGTATTGTGTTGTGTAATTACAGATATATATCAGAAAAATTTGGGAGAGACATTTGGGCGAAATTTTAGTGCTATATTGCTTATCGTAGAGAAATTGTATGAATGTGTACTCATTAATACTTAGAAGAAAAAATTCCACACCTGCAAAAACTTTACCTTGACTAAATTTGAAATGCGGAGACTGTAATTAAAGAGAATGCACCATTTTTATTTATTTTTCTTATGTTAGTCTCATGCACTTGTGGTATTTGTTTGACACTATTATCTATCAATACTTCTTTTTGTTAAAAGATTATCTATCAATACTTGCGATTCTATAATTCTTAATGTTGGTGATCAATAAATTAAAAATGGACAGAAACAAAGAATTATATGAAATAATTTCAAATTTAGAATTTGAAAGTAGCGCACAGACTTCATAATGTACTTTCTCTCAGGCGAAGTCACGGACAATACCCAGCTAAAAGAAAATTGTGCTAAGCCAATTTTGTAACAGAAGAGTCACCACTTAGAACACTCAAGTTCAATAAGAATGCCCGTGCCATAGGCACGGGTTATACCTAGTCCTTTATTAAAAAAGATTGTTTGTCCCCGTCAGCGTTTTCCCTTCTGTTTTATTATATAACTAGGGTATGTCCCGTGCCCTAGGGCACGGACACTTGTATCAATCAAATGTTACGAAATTTATTGTTATATTTTATTGAGAGAGAGATTGTTATTAGTTATTATTTTTTGTATTATTTTTTTTGTTTCTTTTCTCTTAAATTAGTTATTCTTTTTTTGAGAGAGAGAGAGATTTTGATTTCTTTTTTTAACCCTTGAAATTTATTTTGTTTCTTTTCTTGTTAAATTAGAATTTTTATTTCTAAGAAGGAAACGATTGTTATTTTTTAAATGGGTAACTTTATTTCTACGAAGGACTATATTTTAAATTTTGAGAAGGGCTTCTAGACAATATTCATAATTAAATAAGGATGTTTGTCCCAGTCATCGTTTTTCCTTCTGTTTTATTATATAGATTATTTAATATTTTTTTAAACCTTGAACTATCAGATTCGAGTCAAAGTTTCAACTCGCCAACTCAACCTAGTGAGTGAACTGGTAAAACTCTAAGGTGGTGAGTACCTATAGCGTTTCCAGTTAGTTATTGACACGTTGGATTATTGAGAGGGGATTAAAACAAACAAAAAAAGAGATCAGATCAACTCAAAGTTAAAGCAAATAAACCAAACCTCGTATATAAATAAACAAAAGATGAAAAAAATATTAAAAGAATGATAGAAGTACTAGATATCTCATTAAAAATGTTACTAGCAAACGTGAAGGAGAGGGAGAAAGAGAAATATTTGTTTTCTTAATATTGTAATGTCAAGAGTAGTAGATGAGTGTCACGTACTCACACGTAATCAGACTATTCACTCTAAACATATATTAGTATTATCAAATCCTATGATCTCAGTTTTACATATTTTAATTTTAATAAGCTACCACTTCACTAAAAGTCTAGAGTTACAAGTTAAAGTCGCCCGATATTTCAACTTTAATATATTAGAGTAGGTATTGTTTGGTACAGTGAGATTAACAAGGTCTCATTTGATTCTCAACACCAAGGACATAATTATAATGAACTTTGAACATTTGGGACCATGTCATATCAATGTTTTCCTCTTTGGTGGATAGGTAAGTTTGTCAATAGCTAAAAATTATGAGACACTGTATTCAAATTTTCACCTATTATTGCAGTTGATGCTACTGAAATAATTTTTTTATTTTTTTGTATCAACTATTAGAGATTGTTTTTTTACTTCCTACCCATCTGATTATCTGATCTAACTCAAAACTCAGTTAGTAGACACTACATTAGTATTAGACGGGAATCAGTAAGTCTTGATAGGTAGAGAGACCCTCCGCAGAGGGTGAGTCGGGATCTAAGCTCAGGCCGATAGGCGTAGTCAATGGACAACAGGTGAATATTCCTGTACTACCTCTTGTTGGTCCCAAGGGCAGAGGAGGCCCCTAGGTATTCTCTACCTACTCACCTGTGTCGTTTCGTTTACAAGTACGTTTTGTTGAAGGTCGTCCGAGCTTTGCCTGAGAGTATGCCATGGGTTACTTCATCTTATACTCTTAATTGTGTTTCATGGATCGCCTCATATACTGTGAGAATAGTCCCACATGGGAGAATGAGTAACTAGCAACCAAGAATATAAAGTACAGGTCCTCTCCACTCATTGCCAATTGGTTTTGAGTTGGATGGCCACAAACTTAACATGGTATCAGAGCCAGGCCCACACGTGATAGGTAAAAAGCCACACGTGCTCCACGTCGCCCGAAGAAATACACGTGTTAGGGTCAAAGAACCCTACACGTGAGGGGGCGTGTGAGAATAGTCTCACATTGGACAATGGGATTCTAGTAACCAAGAATATAAGGCCAAGGTCCTCTCCACTCATTGCCAATTGGTTTTGAGTTGGATGACCACAAACTTAACATGGTATCAGAGCTAGGCCCACACGTGATAGGTTTAAAAACCACACGTGCTCCACGTCACCCGTAAAGAAAAAAAACACACGTGTTAGGCTCAAAGAACGCCACACGTGAGGGGGCGTGTGAGAATAGTCCCACATGAGAGAATGAGTAACTAGCAACCAAGAATATAAAGAATAGGTCCTCTCCACTCATTGCCAATTGGTTTTGAGTTGGATGGCCACAAACTTAACAGTAAGAAAAGAGAATTTGTATTGATTGTATTGATTTCCTAAGCTATTACATAGGTCTTTATAAGGAGTTACATAGGAGAGAAGTTTTATCTATTAGGCAATGTGGTACTAAATATTCTAACACTCATATATTCTAACATTCCCCCTCAAACTAATGACTTTTGTTAGTGAAAAATTCATGAGTTTGCTAAAATTTGTAGATGTTGACTTGGTATTGATATGGAGACATCATTGTGAGGTTGCTAAGTTGTTGTTCTTTGTTGTTGTTGTTGTTCTTTGTTGTTGTTATTTTTCTTTTCTCCATTGGAAGACCATTTGAAGAAAAGTTGGCGCCATTGCCAGGTATTTTCCCTTTTTAAAGAGAAAGCGGACAATTATAACCCATTGTCCGGTTGTGGGCGGAGATATACTCCTTGCTATCTTGTTTGTTGTTGAATATTGTTGAATGTCTTTTCTCCCTTCTCCATTTGAGGAAAAGTTGGCACCATTGCCTAGGTATGTTCTCTTTTTAAAGAGAAAGTTGACAATTATAAACCATTGTCAAGGTTTTGTTTGGAGTTCTTACTCCATTGATTTTAATAGCCCTCACACATGATTATTACTCCAACATCATCAATGTAATATAATGCAAACCCTTGATCTTATGATTTTATCATTTTTCAACCACTAGCAATTACCATTCTTGATTTTTCCCACTTCAATTCTTCTTTATAATCTTCTCTTATCTCCTCTTCATTTGATCTTATGAAAAAACTAAGGAACAATAGTTTGAGAGTTCTCAACTTTGATATAAGAAGTATGAGCAAATCAACTAAGAGAATAAACTCTTTGCCATAAAGGAACCCACAAACATGTTTTCAAACATCAAAAGAAAACCATCTTTGAGAATAAGCATGATTTCTTTGATACATTCTATCAAACACTTCATGTGCATCATATTGGAAATCAAGATTTTGGACAACTATAAGTATAGTTTCAAGATAAACATGGGGTATATAACTATTCTAACAAGAAATCCATGAATTCTTTTCCCCCTCTCTAATAGCTTTCCAATGTCTCTCAAAATATAACTTCATGGACCATGGATACACATAGATTTGATGTTGTGGAGGACTTGACATTTGAAATGTTTGAGATCATTGAAGAGTATATCATGTGATTTCTTCAACAAATCACTCTTGTTTGGATCTTTCATCTTCTTGTTAATCTTCATCATCTTCAAATACTATTGAGAAAAGTATTGAAGAATGATTAGATCTCAACAATAGAAAAGAACTACTCTTATTGGAAAGGAAAAAAAAAAAAAACACTAAACTTGAACTAAAAACCGATAAAAGCCCGGCGAACGGTAGCCATTAATGGGACTACCGCCGCCAGCAAGCGGAAGACTCTATTGACTAACCCAAGAAAGAAACCTAGAAGCTCTTATACCATGAAAGAAAAGAGAATTGTAATCGAACGATCCAATCCCTATATTTTCCACGGGCTTGAGTTTGGGCTTGGGCTTTTTTCCTTTTCTTTTTCTTTAAGATGAATTAACAGGTCAAGACTCAAGAGTTCACTTGGCTAAACACCACAACAACAGATAGCAAACATACGTTTCTTTAACTTCAAGCACTTGAAGAAAGTATCAAAAGCCATTTACTTTCTCTTCATCTCTCTCTCTCTCTCTCTAAATTTTAGTGTCTTCATCTGCATGTGGGTGGGACAAATCACATTCTATGTATTCCCTTGGAAATAGAACTTGGCAGCATAGATCCTTAGATGCAAAGTGAAGCAACAATAACATATTAAATACTAACTCATTAAACAAACACTAATATATTATTGTACTACTACATTTCTTGGATCAAAACCCCACCATCTCTATCTCACAATTCTCTCACTACAATCCTAGTTAGAGAAAAAAAAAAAGTAAATCTTTTTAGTGCCTTGTTTCACAATCCTTCTCTTCTTCAATTCTTACTTACCCATATGATAATTCTTTTACCAACCCTTTTTCTTCAACTCTAAACTTTCATAGTTTTAGTGAGAGAAAACAGAGGAATAGATGATGCAGGTTGGTAGAAGTAGAAGAACTAGTAGTACTAGTAATATTATTAATGGAGCTAAAAATGGTGTAATTACTGGTTCTATTAGGGATAATAGAATGAAATTTGATGAATTGAAAAGTGGGTTGAAGGTAATTAATGGAGAAGAGAATTCTGTCGGTGGCGCCGAATCAAAAAAGAAAGACAATTCAGTTGGTAATGTTAACAATGGTGGTGATAATTGTGGAAGTAGAGTTCAAGTTTATAGAAGATTAAGAAGAAATCAAAGTGGTGGGGAAGAAATTGAAAAGAATAGAAAGAAATGGAAATCTGAAATAGTACTTGAAGGAATTGAGAGAAATTCAATTCAATTAAGAAAGACTAGATCTGATGGAACTGAGAAAAACTCAATTCAAATCAATCCAATTAGGAAAACTAGATCAGAGGAATCTCAAATTTCCAAAGAAATTGGTGTAATTAAAAAGAAGACTATTTCGATTAGTTCTAGTAATGTGGGTAAGAACAAAAATCAAATAATTAGTCTGGATTATGATAATGATGATGATGATGAAGAAGAAGATGAAGGAGATCATGAAGATGACTTGGTTGAAGAGAAAGAAAGTGAGGGTTTTGATGATAAAGAAGTTAATATTGAAGAAGAACAGAAACCCAGAGGAGATTTAATTGAAGAAGATAAGATGAATCAAAATTTAGAATTAGTAATCTTACCAATGTCTTCAAATGTTAGTGAAAAATCAGTTCAAGTTATGGATTCTGTAATTGATTCAGATCTCAAAAACTCATCTTCAATAAATTTGAAGAGTTTGAGAGTTAAGGAAGTTAAAATTGAAGAACAGAGAACACCCAAAAGAGTTTTAATTGAAGATAAGAAATTCAATCAAATTCATAAACCACCATTACCCAAATCTTCAAAAGTTATTAAGAAGGCATTACCAATTCAAATTCAACCTCTAATTGATTCAAATCTCACAAAACTGCCTCCAAGTAACTCTCTCTCTCTCTAGATCTCTCTCTATTTATCTGTCTTTCTCTCTCTAGATCTCTAGATTGTGTGATCCTAACTTGTTTCTTTATTTCAGGTTCAATTGAATTTGAGAGATACCCAGAATCCCAAAACAATTTACAGAATTTGGGTACCTTTTAAATTATGAGTCAAATTGAATTCCACTTGTAAATTGAATAGATCAAATTTAACATTTGTTCTTATTCTTCTATTACTTGTTTTTTGTAGTGGATTTAATTATGTGGAAAGATGTATCAAAATCAACATTTGTGTTTGGATTAGGAACTTTTGTTCTTCTCTCATCTTCATTCACCAAAGACCTAAATTTCAGGTATTTATATCATATATAATCAACACTCTTCAAATCAAAATTCAATATTTTTATGATCTAATAGACCCCACTACTAAATTACCCTTTTCTTCTACAGCTTGATTTCTGCAATTTCTTATATGGGTCTTCTCTATCTTGCTTCAATCTTTCTTTATAAATCAATTCTTTGTAGGTAAGTAATTAGTATTCATCAAAACATACCACTTTCTCGGACTGAACAAGAAAAACTGAACAGACTCTAGACAGAAATTCTATGTAGATTCCCGTGATTCGTGTTTTCGATGATTCATCTACCAAACAACGAATCACAACGAGTCAGGGTTTCTACCCAGAGTCTGTCTAGTTTTTCTTGTTCTTTTGCCTTACTCTTAGATATTTTAGTCTCTAACTTAATCTTTTAAACATGCTAAAAGAGGGGCAATAGATATTGAAGAATCAAGAAATAATTTGATGGTAGGAGAAGAGGAAGCAATTTGGTTACTTAAATTGATTCTACCATACTTGAATGAGTTTCTAATGAAACTTAAGAATCTTTTCTCTGGTGATCCTGAAACTACAATGAAGGTAAAATAGAACTCTTTTCTTTTTTTACTTTTAAACTCTTTATAGATTCTTTTTACAGTTCTTGAGATGTTATTTTGATGGCAGTTGGCAGTTCTATTATTTGTTCTGGCTAGGTGTGGGAGCTCCATCACTATTTGGAAATTGGCCAAATTAGGTAAAAGAAACCCTTTTCTTTATCTGCCATTTTTAACCAATTGCCTTATTCATATAGAGATTCAAGAAATTTCAAATGTCACTCACTTTTATGACTCTGACAAAAACCAATGGTGTAGTTCTCTAGTTGAACTTATTATGAGATCATAAGTTTGAAGTAACAATGAGGTATGACTAGTAGTAGTAGTAGAGTATAACATTTTCGAGCTCTCGGATTATAGTAAATTGGTTTTGGGTCACATGTCTAAGAATTATATATAAAATTCTCGTTGTTTTCTTGGCTCAAATAATAGTACGTGTTTTTAGAAATGCCCGCGAACTTAGTGTTGTGTCAAGATTGAGATTATGCGTGTTACATAATTAGACTCCAAAAACACTGCACATGAATGATGAGAATGTAAGATGGTCTCATATAAGCAGAAGAAGTCTCTGACTGTGTCAGCCTAGAAACGCCCTGGCACAAATTATTTTCGGCCCCGTTGAGCCTACATGTCACAATTTGTCGGAAAACTCTAATTCTGATTTTGTTATTCACATACTTATAGGTACACAATGAATCAACAAAAAATAACAGCCTTTATTGGCATTGGATCCCCTGTCACATTTGAACAAAAAAGTTACATTTCATATCAATGGCATTGCATGGTGAAAGTCAAAATATGAAAGTAAATCACTTTAATCTAGCTTGAAGTTTCTAAAACATCCTCTCAGTCACTTTATCCCAATCATTTTGCAGGTTTTTTCGGAGTTTTCACGGTACCAAAAATTTGTTCTTCCTATTCCACCCAATTAACGGAATATGGTAAATCTAACGTTACTTAATATTATATATATATATATATAGTTAAACTGATCTTACGTTATACGAAGAATCATTCTAGTACAACTCTCTCCCACATTTTGAATGTAAACATTTGGTAATTTTGTGAAGGTAAGTTTTGGGTCAGACGATTTGGAGATGCATGGGATTCTTGCTCACACAAAAAAGCCGTCGCTTTTGCCATGTTTACCCTCATATGGAACATGTCTTCGATTGTAGCCCGCATTTGGGCAGGTAAATAAACATTTCATCATTCCAAATATAAATGGCCGAGCATAGTATCATGGTTGATATAAATTTTGGGTATTTTAGAAACATGTTTATGATTTCCTACACTAATGAAATTTGTTTATGCAGTATTCATGTTATTTGTAGCCGTTAGATACTATCAACAATCTCTAATTCATAAAGAATGGGAAGATGAAGAAGTGGATGGTGACAACTCAAACCAAAGATAAGATGGTGGGTCTATCAGACCAAATGTAGATAAGGGAAGAAAAGTTGGTGAAAAGGAAAAATGTGAAGTCACAACAAAATAATTAGTTACCAAGCAAGCTAGGGCACATTCAATGTTCATAATATTAGTGTGATTTTCTTTCCCTTGGTTCTTTCTTTTTCTTTTTCTCTTTTGTATGGTAGTGTTTCTCAACTAACAAGTTTTATAGCAAATTAGTTATTATCACTTACTTTCACTATATGGACGTGTTGTTTATCGAGTGAGTTTTTGTAAATATATGACAATATCTTTTTCCGCAGTTTAGTGTTGTTAGTTTTAATATGTCGGTAGTATCTCCAGGCATTTCAAATCAGATTACGCAGATCTCTAAAGTTGTTAAAGAACAATTTTCTACCAAAAATGAGTGATCAGTACTTGCAAAATGTAACTTGAATGCAATTTTTAGATGAATACTAGTTATCTTTTTTTATAAGGTTCTCACAGATATCGAAATCTAATTTTGATGATTTGATCATTTCTATCTAGACCTAGTTTGAATATCAAAAGTTAAAGGTTGAACTATAGAAATGGTGTTTGAATATCACAGAGCAATGAACAAAATGCTGGTCAATATCCTTCATCAAATGGTCTTCATATATTACAGAACAATGGACAATGTTGGTCAATCTGATTCATGTGGTTTTCATTGAATATCTCGTATTAATAAAGCTAATTGTTGTCCAGTTTCATCTCCATCGTAAAAAAAAATGTTTGCAATATCGGGTAAATCATTTTCTACCGGCCAATAAATATCATCTTTTTCCTTCAAAAAACG
Organism: Eschscholzia californica; assembly: GCF_041429995.1. Taxonomy (NCBI): domain Eukaryota; kingdom Viridiplantae; phylum Streptophyta; class Magnoliopsida; order Ranunculales; family Papaveraceae; genus Eschscholzia; species Eschscholzia californica. The sequence continues at coordinate 49,024,048 of NW_028238472.1, forward strand.
ATCATCTTCTTCCTCTAAGATCAATAAAGCATATTCCTCCGCTAAGAGCAATGAATGGTCTTCTACTGTCATTGTAGTAGCAGCAGAAGTGTAGCGGTTGTGGCAGTAGAAGCAGCAGGATTTAGGAATATCATAACTGGTTGCAGCAATGGCTGTAGAAGCAGCAGCAGCAGCAGCAGCTGAGTAAGAATAAGCAATTGAGTTCTTCCAAGTCAGCCGTGTAACTCGGTGATTCGATCGGGCACGGGTGAAGCTCATTAAGCATCCATATACCTTGCGTCGAATAAGATCAGACATTTTGGTCACAACTGTGTTGAACCCGCTTGAGCATCTCTTTACCATCCCAGGCCGTGTTCAATGATTTTGTTTTATCTGTGTTTCATAGTCAGGGTCTAAATGAAAGGCCAACTGAGATGTACTCCCTCGCGAGCAACAAGACTTATCATTATTAGGTATTTAGGAATGGGTGTGCATGATTGCATCAACTGCGCCATTACCGTCTTCTTCTTCTTGACGAGCTATTGGTCTATTTCTCGTATTGAAACACAAAAGGAAAAAAAAACCTAACCGTCGTCTTTCTTGAGAATGCATTACATTTCATAAATCTTACGAACGAGTATAAGAGAAGGTACTAAGTGACCTATGTTACACACTAAACTATAAAACACCAGCAATGGAGATCATAAGAAGCAAACGCCTCTAGGAGCGATATCAATCTAGGTTACGATATCTATTAGGTCTCTGAAACAGTTGAAAATGTAAAATTGTAGTAACAAAAATCTGTAATAAACCCAAAACAATGACAAACACATTATGGTGAATGAGTGTCACAATAGCAATGAACAATATCGATTAATAACCATTCGTGAAATGGTATCGAATATTACAGTCTCACAGAACAATGAACAATAATCTCGGTCAAACTCCTTCACGAAATAGTCTTTGAATAATACAGTTGTTGTCTCGTCCCATCTCCATCGCCACAAATATTTGCAATATCGGGTAAATCATCTTTATGTCGTGGGCCGACGAAAATCATCGTTTTCCTTCAAAATGGCAAATCATCTTTCTCTTCTAAGAACGGAAAATCATCTACTTCTTCTAAGAGGGGCAAATCATCTACTTCTTCTAAGAGGGGCAAATCATCTTCCTCTTCTAAGAATGGCAACTCATCATCCTCCTCTAAGAGAGGCAAATCATCTCCTTGTAAGAGGGTCAAATCATCTTCCTCTGCTAAGAATGGCGGCAAAACATCTTCTATTAAGAACGACAAACAATCTCTTTGTGCTAGCGAAAAATCTTCTTCCGCTAACAAGGGTGAATCATCTTCTTCCTTAATTGTACTAGCAGCAATAGCAGTAGCAGGAGTATCAGTAGAAGCAGCAGCAGCAATGGCAGTAAGATTATTATCCTGAATCTTTTCTATCTCTATCATCTTCTTCCCCATCTTTTCTTTTCTTCTTTGTGATTGATTTTTCACTCTACCAAAATATAAACAAATTTTTCAGATTCTTCGGTAAGATTTGAGATTTCTAATAATATGTCATCTAAAGATGGTTAATTTCTACACTTAAACCCTAAACCCTCAATGAAATAAACTAAACCCATCCAGATGAAATCCTAAATAAATCTAAAGAATGGGTAGCACAGATGGATAATAGAAAGGGTTTTTTCAGATTGATGATTCTGATTTTAATCCCCTGTTTTATAGAGAGAGCAAATAGCCAAAAATAGAAAGTGGGATTTCAGGGTTGAAATATCCGAATATATAGAGAAAACAGAAAGCGTGGGAAAAAATTCAGCTGTTAAATCAACTGAATACCCACAATTCATTCAAAATAGGGATCAGAATTTAAAAAGTGTCAGTTGGGAAAATGGCGGGAAAATCTTCTTCAAGAACTAGTAGAATGAAAACTTATAGTAAACATTCCAAATATAACTCTTTCCTTGGAATGTCTTTTCGACTCCAAAGTCGAAGGTTTCACCGTCGAAGTTAGCTCATTGGGCTTATAAAAGGATTTCCCAAAAAAAATTATACTAGTTATCCCTGCAAATTTTCGTAGTTCTCTTATTTATCCTTGTAATCTAACACCTGCCTCACTCAATTGTTTCCGCATGTATTACAACTAAGTATAAGTCGAAATCGTGGTTGAGAAGCCCTTCATTTACAAACCACCTTTCCTTTTTCGTACTTCATAACCTGATGTAATTCTTTATTTGTAAAATACTTTTAACACGGGCATAATTCATTTTTCAAACAAAAGAATGAATATATCCACTCGGTATGTCATCTCTCAAGTTACAAAACTTGTGTATAGAGAGACCTTTCAACAAAAAAGAGAGACCTTTCAACAACTGTTGTTCTGAAATCTGAAATGATTGTACACCTTGTATATATAGAGAGCAACAAGGCTACACAGCCCGCGTTTTGGGACTCCCACTTGGACCGCATGTGAGAGAAACAAAAGTTTCTCTCTCCACGTGACTGGACATGTGAGAAGAAAGAAAAACTCTTGTTTCTCTCACATGCGGTTCAAGTGGGAGTCCCACAAGGTGGGCTGAGTATACTTTTTGTATAGAGAGAGAGATGGGGTGGTGGGAACAACATGAACTATAGAACTGCCTCCCTAAATTAAAGCCCAATTCTTTTATTAGCATGAGAAGTTTTATAGGCACCCCTGAAACTTTACCTGTTAAGGTACCTTCCATACTTCCATTCAACTCGATAGGGAATCTCTGTTGCCTGAATGATCATATCTTTCTGTTAAAATGCTGATGGTTATGATACTTCAATATTTTCCTCAGAAATATCTAAAAGTTTGTCTAATAGTGAAGTAAGCTGAACTTATATGTTTACACTCATATCACGTATACTTGACTCTTTGGACTGTCTCTTACACACAAGATATTACATCGTTTTCTCTGATACTTTTTCATGCTCATGCTTCCTTTTCGTGAGATATCGACCATTTTGTATGTTTAGTCTTAGAACTGTTATTGTGGCGTAAGAATGTTTTCTACATTTCCGTCTAATACAAGCATCGATCAATTTTAAGTTTTTAACACCTTTGCTCTCAATTTTGTAGCTACAATGAACACTAAATTCCCACATTCTGGTGTGACACCGTTTGCGAAAAATGACATCTTTCATTTTCTAAAATGTCTATAAGTCGTGTTGATACACCTATTTTGTGGATTGAGACTTGACTTGAAATGGGTGCATAATGATTGTGTTTCTGTTGATTCTATGTTCACGGCGTTCTTCTGACACGAAACATTTATTCCAATCTTTCTTGTTTGTCTTGGACGAAGGGCCCCCCCAATTCCTTTTCATTATCTTTTGGACATTTTCCATGTTCCTACATAACCAATTATCGAAGTTTCTTGCTTGTGTTCGTCAATAACAGTGACATTCTACCTTGATAATGATAATTTTTCTAGGTTTTTTTTTGAAATTGTCACGGGCTTATGCATGTCTGGATATTGGGCTTATTACGTGAGAGGATAATTTAGCTACTATATAAGTTTGTGAATATATAACTGATTTAACATATTTAATGAAAATTACAAAGATAAGATTATGTTAGGATCCTAACAAACTTCTAGTTTATCAACATGTCTTAAACTTCACTAATAAAACTAAACAGCTAATTAACTTAACAAGGCATAAAGCTAATGATTTTATTCTTATTTGACAACATTAATTCTCATCTCATCAAAAAAAACATTAATTCTCATCTTAATATTGAACAAATTAAGGGTTGATGGGTGACAAGATGAAAATGATTGATGTTAATAGTCATCCACAGATTCTTGGAATGAAACAATATTGTGTATATGGTGGCTTTTTCTTATGGGCAAATAGTAAGATTCTACACCTCACATTTGTTGTGATGTTAACAAACAATTGTAAAGTAATAATCAGTTATAAGTGAAGGTTTTCCGTTTTTTCACGCTATTATTGTTACTTTTTTGAGTTTGGATGGTTAGAATAAGACGTACAATTTGGTAGTATCAGATTACACGTTAAAGTTCTCGAACCAAATAAAATTGTGAATTGCCTTTGTTAAAATCTTATCAGAAAGTACACAGATGTGTCTTGTCAAAAAAAAGATGAATGTATAAAAGAAAGAGTAATTGAATTTGAGTACTTTTTTTTTGTTGAACTGTTGAATTTGAGTACTAAGTTCAACAAAAAAATAGTTGAGTGCTTAAAATGGCACCATAATTAGGAGATTGAATGTATTAGAGAACTCACAATGACACCTAGTTAGGATATTGAATGAATCAAATGGCAACTCATAAAAGAAAGTGACAAAATCATTTAGGTGGGTCGTAGTACTAAAGCAAAACATGTGCCAAACCTCTCAAGTCTCAACCCCAAAGATTCTTACTATTATTGCAAGGAAATAAAGTGTTTGAGAATTATTGGTTTCATGGTTGGAAAGATTGGTTAAAATAGATTATCAATCCCAAAATCAAAATATTGTGTGGGATCCTTTTTGGTTATGTCTTAGAGACAAAGATAGCAATTATTTCATTATGGTTAAGTGGTAATTAAATGCAGTTTAACATACTAACTATTAATTCAATGAGGACCTATATAACATCTTCACTCGATCTCTCTGGCTGATATTTAAGTTTTTTTTTTTTTGTTGATTTAAGTTAGTGGTAGAAATTGCTAGGAGACTAGGAGAGTTCCTCCACGTCTATCAGTCAAATAAATATTATGGAAAATGTTATTTGGCCCGTTTCTTGTTCTAGCATAGCTGAAGGATGACATGGTATGTCTGCTACCACCATTGAAACATTATTTCATGCATTTCTATTTAACTTGATCAAGACATGCATGTACGTTTCTATATACGTGATATACTGATATATGACAGACATACTATATAACACATTATTCATTATTCGTGGGTGAAGGAGTCATTGTAAATCATAATACATAAGACTATCATTTGATAATGGGATGAATCTCCATTAATTTACTGGAGTGTGACTCCATGTCCATGTCTCTCATGTATTAATACATTGGAACTACTCCGCTATTATCTCGAATAGTGATATTAAGAAGAAAATCATATAAAACTACAATTAATACTACAATCATCTAGTTCTCAGAACATTATACACACGTAAACTATCAGTCGATGAAGAGAAAATTATGTATATGTTTATAAAGTCCTTTAATAAAATAATTATTATGTTAGGGTGTGTACAACAATTTATAGACTTCCCATGATTGTCTTGCACATGAACAAGGAAATTAACTAAAATATAACATAAAATTTAAACTAAATTCATTAGCATTTATATGTATTTTTTAGATTAATCTCTTGCATATATAAGCTTAGCAGCATATACCTATAAATAAAAATAAAAATATCAATAATTTAGGGGCATTTCATATAGAAATTCAAACATCAGGTTGACAATTGCAACCCCCCAATGAAACAAAAACATATTACAAAATAAATATATATATATATATATATATATATATATATATATATATATATATATATTTGAGTAATTGAAAAGCATATAAATAAAAATGAAACACTATATACGAACTTCACGAGAGCAACCTTTCCCTAGTTGGACAAACGATTAGATGTATAAATAATTGAAACGCAAACCTACCAAAATTATTTTCAGGCAAAAGAAAGAATACCATAATAAACAACTAACATATTTACAAGAAAATATATATATGTATGCATCTTTGTTAGATCACCAAGCACCTTCCAATACCACCATTATTAGAAATCATAATGATTTTTAAAGAAAAATACTAGTATTTATATAATCATATAAAATATGGAGATTTGATTCATCACTAATTTAACAACCTTTTTGTCTTTCTTTCCACTAACCAACCTCCATTAATGCATAAAAAAAACCTATTAGTACTGCAATACATAATACTTCTTTTTTATTGCTAAAAGGCATATAAAAATTGTATTAAATGATACCAAATGTGCAAATTTCAATAATTGTTAATTAAATTTTAAATAATCAAAACATTTTTTTAATTGTCTGCTAGGTGTTAGATATGAAGCGACAATACTTCATACTAATTACTAATATTTTCTGAAATTGGGTGAAGGAATGAATTTTTTAAAAAGAATGAAAAATTTAAAAATGATGAAGTTAAATTCGAGGGAAAATAAATATTTTGGAAAATGAAACATACTAAGCGTTGACAAGAAAAACACTGGTTGATGCAACAAAATCTGTAAATTTTACGCTCGAGGTATTCTATATCAAAATAATCAACACATTTTTTAAACGAACAAATAGGTATTTGATACAAGTAATTGTATGCACAAATTTAACTTCAACCCTTTATGTCATAAAAGTTCACAAGTAACAAATACTGTTATCAAATTATATTCTTTTTGTATTGAATTGATTTTTCTAGTGCACCTTAGGTATCTCTTTCACCAACTTTTGTTTAACTCATTTGAGTCTCATTCAATAATATTTTGTCAAAACACAACTTCGAGTACTTTTTTGAATTGTAAAGAGAAAAAATTAATTTGGGGGCAGTGGGTTTCGAACCCTCGCAACATGGATGGAAGCAACCAAAATTCTTTTTCTGCAGATGTTATTGAAGAAAGATTACTATATCATCATTCTCGATATCATTTCCATATATATTTACACCATGCTTTCATATGTTGGGGCTATGATGTTCAACTGGTCTATTCGATTTGACCAAAGTCTAGGGTTTATGTCAAAAGGACATGTGGACTAGGAGCTGGTGGGACTTTACTTTCAAATGAAGGTGGCTGTCTCAAAAACCTTGTTTTTATCTCTAAACAAAAACCAAAAATATTTGGGAGAAGGCCATATGAATAATACAATAGTTCATAGTTTTTAGTTACAAAACAAATTCATCATGTGCTAGTGTCCCACTACCCCAACCCTTTAGAACCTTAGCCGTGAAGTGTTTGGAATCTATAAGTTGGAATCTACAAGGTGGGGATCCTCCACCAATTGTCACATTATAAGACGTTATCAGTCTAATATGTTATAACGCAGTCTTCAGGATGAATAATGTTTAACCAATCACATGGTATTTTCCTTTAACAAAAAAAAAATCACATGGTATTTTAGTGATTTGAGGCCTTTATGAAGTTCGTTTGGATTTTAATAGTTGTGAAAACTCAATTAGATATTATGAGAACGTATCGCTTAAGAGAAACTTGTGGTTCTAATAAATGGATTAGAGGATCATTATTGCCATTTTAATACTAGCAAAGTAATATTTTCCTAGTTATTAGATCAAATGGCTTGATGGTTTAATTTTTTTTCTTAAGTAAACCTTAAATTTTCATTAGCTAAAAATCAGTTTCTAGGTATAAATGATTTGTTTGCCAAAGCCTATAGTCAACAAGCAGAATTCCAATTTGACTTGTTATTGGTATCCAAACCAAATTATAGCCTTATAGGTAGGAGTAATACTTATGGCATTATTTGCATGTAGATTGCCCAATTATTTGTGTACAATAAACCAAACTTGAATAAGCCTAACTTTCTAAAGGAAATAGTCAGAACTTATGACCATGTTATTAATGGAATATGAGAAGATTGTTGAAGTCTCTCGATTGTGTGTATAAGGTGTTCACATTTAACACGTGTCTTTCTTATTAATTTATGAGATAACATTTATTGTTTTGAGACTACAGACATTACGTATGGTGTCTAAATTAAAATGATTGTATATGTCTCGTGAATATTTACATGACGAGGATAATATGGTCGTCGATTTACATATCTAATCATCATGGTACCACAATAGCAATAATTGATGGACCAGTATGACGAACTATAGCTAGACCTCCTCTAGAGGTGGGAATCGGGTAAAGTCTGGTACTAATGGGTACATAAGGTCTTCAATCGGGCTTATGGGGCTAAATTATAAAAAAACAGTTGAAGTTTTGGAAGGATTTTTGCAAAAACGAAAATATTTTGCACCAAAACCACCATAGGCACTTCTGAATTATTGAAAAGTACCCAACCTGAACTAAAACTACTCCATTTACTTCAAAATCCCTTTTGGCTATTTGATGCATGGGGTTAGGATAACGTAAAAGACTATATTATAAGTAATTAACATGAAATGAGGAAAAAATTATCAATATTTTTTGTAGAATATTTTTAGTGATTCAGAATTGAATACTGAGGAATGGACCTCTTTAAAATATGTCACTTGAATGTCCATTGATTGGATGGATACCTCTGAGCCACTTTCCTTCTATATATTTTTTTTTCACAAACTTCCCCTCTATTCTAATGTCATTATCGTCCTACCTCTCTTTATTCATCCTTTGTGGCTATACTTCTTATGCATGCATATGTTTATCATTTCATAGAGTCAGTCAACTTTGGTGTCTGATGGTCTTTCTTTGATCTTTTTATTACTTGGCAACTACGTGTAAATTTTTTTTTCTATCTCAGTCGTAGAAAAGAGTTGGGTGATGTTTTCTCAAATTCACCAAATTCAAATTCAGACATTAAAAAGAAAAGAGTTAATTCTTATATGGCCCCCTACTTTGTGACCAGCTTCCTTTGTGGCACTTTTTTTTCGTAAATTCAAATATGACCCCCTATTTTCAAGTAAATGACATTACTACCCTTCTTAATTCTAAATTTAAAACATTTTAAAAAAGTTATTTCCACCTCACCCCTCTCTCTCTCTCCACCTCATCTCTCTTTACAACTCACCCCTCTCTCTCTTTCCAACTCACCTCTCTCTCTCTCTCTCCAACTCACCCCTCTATCTCTCCAACTCACCCCTCTATCTCTCCAACTCACCCCTCTATCTCTCCAACTCACCTCATCTTCTCCGATTGAAGTCGCCGGCCGGAGATTTTTCCGGCCGGCGACTTCCCAAAAAAAAAAAAAAAATCTCTCATCTCTCTCTCTAAAAATCCGGCGAAGGGGGTTTCCCTTCGCCGGAGCCGTGAACAGACCGATCTGGTCTGTTCACGGCAGACCTTCAAAGGTCTTCATCTTCAACAACAGCACCACCACCAGCGCCAACAATGGCAGACCTACGACTCTCATTTGCTGCAAGAATATCAGCAAGTAATGAAGCAACCCTAAGTTCAAACCCTAATCTAACTTCTTGATTAGCTGATGACAAAACAGAACTCGATGATTTCCATAACACAGTTGTTGCAATAGCTGTTTGTTTCATTTGATTGACAAATCTCATCATTGAATTTCTCGATTTCTCAATTGGGTGTTCAAGAGCAGCGTAAGAAAACCCATAATTCTTATTCTTATTATCATCGTTCTTTAAAGAACCTTCATTTGAAAAAATTAAAGTTGTGGAAGCAATAAGAGCAGAAATTAGGGTTAAAGAAAGAGCAATTAGGGATTTACGAGAGAAATAAGAAGCGGGTAGAGAAAGAGAAGAAGAAAGGGGAAGCATCGGTGGTGAAGAATTGGGGACATGTTGGGGATTCTGAACATTGTTTGTGGATGAATACTGGGTCGGAATTTGAGATTGACGAATTGAAGAAGAAGAGAATGATGAGGTTGTACGGAAGAGAGAATGAGGAGAAGAAGGATGAAGACCTTTGAAGGTCTGCCGTGAACAGACCAGATCGGTCTGTTCACGGCTCCGGCGAAGGGAACCCCCTTCGCCGGATTTTTAGAGAGAGAAAGAGATGAGAGAATTTTTTTTTTTTTTTTTTGAGAAGTCGCCGGCCGGAAAAATTTCCGGCCGGCGACTTCAATCAGAGAAGATGAAGGTGAGTTGGAGAGAGAGAGAAGGGTGAGTTGGAGAGAGAGAGGTGAGTTGGAAAGAAAGGTGATGTGGAGAGAGAGAGTTGACATGGAGAGAGATGTGTGGTGGAGAGGAAATGAGGTGGAATTATAATTTTATTTTTATTTTTAATTTTGAAAAAAGATTTAAAGAAAGGGTAGTTAGGACAATTACATCAAAAAAGGGGGCTATATTTGAATTTACAAAAAAAAGGGGGCCATAAAGGAAGCTGGTCACAAAGTAGGGGGCCATATAGGAATTAACTCAAAAGAAAATACCAAAGTTAGAATTACCTTTTATATGTTTTATTTATTGACTGAGCTTTTTTTATTAATTTATTTAATATAATAGATTTACGTCACTAGTCCTTTCAAATACACCAATTATCACTCGTCAGCAAATATGACATTCTCAAAACAGTACTTATTTCAAGTTATATTAGAGAGATAAATATTCTCGCACTACACGTATAAAATATGTATAAAATAGATCGAGATCCATATACATATAAACTAACAGCAATCTCCAAACGACATTTATATAAACAAATATTTTATCTTGGTACTAAAAAAATTCATCTGAAATTTGAATGGTGGTAATTTATTTTTTTTTTTGAAAGTTTGTTTGTTTTGTTTTTTTTTTTTTTTTTTTTTTTATTTTTATTTTTTTATTTTTAATTGTTTGTTTTGTTGTTAGAGATGAAGATTGAAGTAAGGCGTTTGATTGGAATAAATAGCGGTTGAGTAAAGTAAATAAGTGACAGTAGTCAGATATGAACAGTTTAATAGATGCTTCTGTTTCCATGAAACCACTCAATACCCTCTCTCTCTCCCTCTCTCTCTATTCAGTGTTTTTACAAAAACGACAACCTTTATTTCTCAAACAAACTATGACCTCTCCTTCAGTGGGCCGGCCCCACGACATATATAATTCACTCCCCAAAACTCTAGAAGATAAGAAGGTTTATATTTATACATCCAGTGGTGGTATTCGGAGAGTGATGCAGTCCCCATTGACACAAAAGTGAAGTCGGCCCAACTACCATAGAAGACCTAAGTTTAAACAAGATAACAAGAACCCCAAGACTTGAAGTTCTATCGGTTTGTCTGGTCGCTCTGTCCAGTCACTCTCTTCATCCACTAGCTCATTTTATCCTCTCCCCCCTCTCCTTTATCTATCCCTCTTTCATATTGACTCTCTCTCTCTCCTTTTGTTCTAAGTTTTGGACGAAAAGTATCCTACATTTATTTCTTAGGATATAAAAAGTACGTTCATCCAAATAAAAGTTTGATAATTTATTGTAGGTGATTCTCTTTTTGAACCACAATTCTCACTCCCTTTATTATTTAGGTGGCTTTATTTGGATGATTATGTTTGAAACACAAGATAGGCCGTAAAGGTCCATCCTTAATTCTAAATAGTTTAGAGAGTCCGAGCAAAAAGAATTGGTTGATATCAACCCAGGGCCGTGCCTGAGAATTTAGGGGCCCAGTGTCAAACTTTAGTTGGACCTCCCTGTATAAACAGACGTATTTTTTTATATATTATACAACAAATAAATTCAAAATAATAACAAGATAATAAATTACTTATTAATCGAATTTAAATGTATTTTTTTAAACATTTGAAGTGACAATTTTCACTTGAAATTTTTTTCCTTACATTTTTTTGAAGTGAAAAAATCAATTAAACCTTCGTAATGAATTGTGTCTGTAAACTAATGTCTAGGATAAAATCTTAACGCCTAGGGTTTTATTACGCTCCCGTCAAAAGAAAAATCGATGAATAAAGCAATTTATTGTCATTAAAAAATACAATATTCTTATGAACTTATTAAATGTTAGTATTTAGCAAGACATTCGGAAAAATTAAGCTGTTCACCTTTTTTTTAGTTGAATAAGCTATTCACCTTTACCATGAGATGTCTATAATTATGATTTTGATTATTAGTAAGAAAATATATAAAATTAGATGTATAAATATAAAATTAGTAGGAAAAAATATAAAATTAGATGTATAAATGAATGCAGCCCGATGAATTTGAACCCAAGACCTTGCTTACAAAATTCCCAGGGTTAACTGCCTAACCAAATGAGCTGTTATGTTTTTTGGTTTAAATGTTCAACTTTGTTTTTAATATACGTAATAGAGAACTTCCCAAAGTAGGCCCATGTGGTGGGGGGCCCTGTGCGGGCGCACGGCCCGCACCCCCCACCACACGGCCCTGTATCAACCTGCATATGCTTGATAGAAATACAAAGACCTGCCTGGGTAATGAAAAATTGTATCCACATGATTCCACCCCTAAGTAAGAGGATAAAAAGAACAAAAGGAATAAAGAAGGTCGGTGTTTCTGGGAAATAAAGAAATTTTTCGGGTTTGAAGTTTGGGTGGAAACAAAAGAAATTAGATTTTTTTTTTTACCCCAAACCACCAACTCCTTATACTTTTTCAGCTTCTTCTTCCTTTCACCTACCATCACCATCTCCGGCGAAGTCCACCATTTTCGGCGACAATTTTTTTTCTCCTCTCCATCTCCAGCGAAGGGGAGGAGCCCTTTCGCCGGGGCTCCTCTCCTTCGCTGGAGACATTGAGAAGAAAGAGAGAACAAGAGAAGAGAGAGAAGAAAGAGAAACAGAAGAGAGAAGATGATGAAGTCGCCGGCAACATCCGACCGATGACTTTTTGCCGGCGACATTTAAAAGGTGTGTTTGGTTTAATTTTTTTTTTTGTTTTCCACCGTCTTCCCCGAAATTTTTTCTGCTTTCCCCAAAACAGTGATCATAAAGAAAAGAAGACATGTTAAGTGTGTGATCATCTCACTCAAAATCAATATGTAATGAGTGGAGAAGACCTGAACATTATATTCCCTTCTCCTAGGTGAAACTATTCACAAATACCAAAAGGCATAAAAGAAAGGAAAACAGTGACTTGATCAATGACCATGGTAGCTTTTGGGCCATTTAGAAATAGGAGGGAGACTCAAAGCTTTCTTTTTAACCTTCCATATTTTATAATCTCACAGCAATTATGTTAGATGATCTTCAAATACTAATTTAGTATTTAAAGATGAAGCTCAAAAGATTAGTTTTTGAGCTCTATAAATACCTCGTCGAGGATATGTATATATCATTAGCCGAAAATAAGGGTAATATCGTAATACTACCAAAACAGAATAAAAAACCTAAGGTCATTTTCGTCATTTGACAATACAACACAACTTGTATATAAATTGATACAGGGAGAGAGAGTGAGTAAACCAGCAACCTGAAAAGAAAGAGTTAAAAAACTCATTTTCTTTCTCTACATTTCTCTCTGTGTTTGTATTTTTTTTTCTCTCTCTCTCTCTAGATCTCAGATTAGGGCTTGGGAATGCAGCAAGATGGGAAGACAACAGTCACATACGAAATCTGATGTTGGTGGTGGAAAATCAAAGAAGAATAACATTAATGGAGGTAGAACTTGTCATCGTAAACACATGACTGGTAGATCATTATTCCTTACTTTCTTCTCTCTCTAGAAACTTCATCTCCATCTCCATCTTCATATTCATCTTCTTGTAAAAAAAAAAACAAATGGATAATCACAGCAACAATTCAAACGTATTGAAAGGAAAATATGAATTAGGTCGTCTTCTTGGTCATGGAAGTTTCGCAAAAGTTTATCACGCTAGAAATTTACAGACAGGTAAAAGTGTAGCCATGAAAGTAGTTGGTAAAGAAAAAGTAATTAAAGTAGGAATGATGGATCAAATCAAAAGAGAGATTTCAGTTATGAAAATGGTTCAACATCCAAATATTGTTGAACTTGATGAAGTAATGGCAAGTAAAACAAAGATTTATTTTGCTATGGAATTTGTTAAAGGAGGTGAACTTTTCAACAAAATCTCAAGAGGTAAATTGAAAGAAGATATAGCTCGTACTTATTTTCAACAATTAATTTCAGCTATTGATTTTTGTCATAGTCGTGGTGTTTATCATCGTGATTTAAAACCTGAAAATCTTCTCCTTGATGAACAAGGTAATCTTAAAATTACTGATTTTGGATTAAGTGCTTTTACTGAACATTTAAAACAAGATGGGTTGTTGCATACAACTTGTGGAACTCCGGCGTATGTAGCACCGGAGATCATCGGAAAAAAAGGGTATGATGGATCTAAAGCTGATCTTTGGTCTTGTGGTGTTATTCTTTATGTTTTACTTGCTGGGTTTCTTCCATTTCAAGATGATAATATTGTTTCAATGTATAAGAAGATTTACAGGGGAGATTTCAAATGTCCTCCATGGTTTTCACCTGAAGCTCGGAAAATCATTACTAAATTATTAGACCCAAATCCAAATACTCGAATTACAATTTCAAAATTGATGGAAACTTCTTGGTTTAAGAAGTACTTACCAAGATCAATTAGAACAAAACAAGAACAAGAAGATGAAGAAGAAAGGGAATTGGGTCATGGGGTTGGTTTATTTAAAGGTAAGAAAGAATTGGAAACCCTAAATGCATTTCATATAATATCATTATCAGAAGGTTTTAATTTATCACCATTATTTGAAGAAAAGAAGAGAGAAGAAAGAGAAGAATTGAGATTTGCTACTACAAAATCAGCAAGTATAGTTATATCAAAATTAGAAGAAGTAGCAAAATCAATGAAATTTAATGTGAAAAAGAGTGAATCAACTGTGAGATTACAAAATCAAGAGAGAGGAAGAAAAGGGAAATTAGGGATTTCAGCTGATTTATTTGCAGTAACTTCATCTTTCTTAGTAGTTGAAGTGAAAAAAGAAGGTGGTGATACTTTGGAATATAATCAATTCTGTAGTAAAGAACTTAGACCTGCTCTTAAAGATATTTGTTGGATTTCAGCTGGAGTTGAAAGCACAGCAACAACTGTTTGATAAAATGTCTAATAGAGAGAGAAAGAAAGCCAGCCAAATCCATTACTCCTATGCATGCTTATGAGAAGGGCTAGAGCTTTTGTTATTAGGGCTAGAGCTTTTGGTGTAATTTGATCTTGTTTTATTGTGTTTGTTTTCTCTAAGATAATGAAAAGGAAAATTTTAATCAATTAGGGTTTTTGTTGAGATCTAAATGATCAACACTACTAATAACTTGTAATTGATGAATTTATGTTTCATTTGCAGTTTGATGATGAATATTGTTGTTTAGTCAGTCATATTTGTTGCCTTTCAGTTTTAGAATTCCCCTTCTAGGAAGAATCATATGCCCCTCTAAATGGGATAATTTACTCACTTCTCTTCACAAAACCTCATTTTTGAATGCAATTTCATACTAATTGAATTCTATTTCTGCTAGCTGAATATGTCTGTAAAATATGGAGTAACTTTTACGATTTTTGGTGAATATTGTAAACCTTGAAAAAGTAAAGTTTTATCGAGGTCACTTTTGTCGCTCGTGGTAACATTTTTTGTTTCTCTATTGGAAAGTTAAGTCTGAATCTCGTTGATCTAAGTCGTTTATTTCAGACCCGTCATCTAATGCGAAATAAAAAAAGAATATACCCTTTTACTATTAGGAATATACTCTTTTTTGCTTGTTCTTGTTTTGGATTTTTTTGGCTTGATATTTCTAAGATAAATGCCTAAAAGAACCTTACTCAAGTTCCTCCTTTTCACTTTGTTATTTTGTTGTTATTCATCTTAGAACCACTCAAGTCTTAGATCTATGAGATTTTACTTATATTACATTTGAATAGTTTAGAAAACATGAGCACCAACTTGTATGGTGGGTTCTCTTTTTTTTTTTTTGTTGAAATATTGTATGGTGGGTTCTCAACAAAAAAAAAAATTGTATGGTGGGTTTGAAGGCCTAATAACACAAATAAATCTAAAAGAAAAAAAAGGGACTAGATATAATGAATATATATTATACGATTAATCATTCTTTAATAATGTACGAGCAACAATAATAATAATTAAATACCATTAAAGTACGTTCAATGGTCGTATACCCTCTAAAATAAACTAAGATTCAGGTTCTGAGTCTTATATCATGAATCATACTTTATAGGTGTCAATTACAAAAAAATAAAACAGTTTAGAGGTCCGAGTAGAACATAATTTTTTTTCCATAATGAGCCCTACTGCCCAGCAGAGCCTTGGTCATAAGTAGAGGATCACTTGTTAGTTATGAGTTATGACTTACATTTTGATCATTTTGTCAAATAATGTGGAACGAATCTCTGATCGCCCATGTCATAGCGCAGATCAGTCCCCGAGCGAAACAAATGTAATTTTTTTACCATAATTGTCAGTATGTCTTTGACATAAGTAGAGAAAAGAAAAAAAATTCTTACGTCCTTGGTAGAGTGTATTATGATATTAAAGTGTTACGTAAATGCTTAGATAAAATCACACTCAAAGGACAACAACATACAATATATCAATAACAAGGACATAATATCAAGGAAAGTGATATACTAGTTTGGTCGAACCTGAAATGAAAATGATTTTCTCCCATTAAGTTGAATAGATCAAGACACTAATGTCTAGTTCCAAGATTTTAACCAAACTAATAGAGGAGATATGAAATCTTATCTTTTTTCTTATTTTTCATTATTTTGTTTTGCTCACTCTTTTTAGTTTTTTTTTTTTTTTTGATGAAGTCTCTTTTTAGTTGATTGGGTTGCCCATAACAACATAAAAACCTTGCAAGAAAAAAAACAACATCTAAAAAAATTGTTGCTGCCTTCAGTTTCTACCAACTATATATAATATATTATTACGAAAATGTGGGGTTTATAATAAATTAATTAGAAAGATAAATTAAATTAGAAATGAAATTATTAATCAAAAGAACAAGCTACAAACAATGCACCTAATTTACTACTCACAGTGAGAGAGAGAGACATAAAAAATCAATCTCTTGATTATGATTCTCTGCAATTTAATTGATTTTTTTAAACAAAGATGATTATACGGGAATCTGCCATACGTCATGAGTAGAAGTCATGTTCTAAAACATTTTTGGGCTTTTTTTATTACTAATATTCTCTCAAGATGTAGGAAAAATTGTAAAATATTAATGATGAGGTTGCCGGTTACATCACAACTTTATTAGTATAATTATGTATAAGATATAAGCATATGATCGGGCTTCTAATCCATCGCTCAAGCATGAAACCAAGCACTCGTATCTCACACAAGAGATTGAATTGATATTGGTATGCATGTTATTTCCGTACTATAGAAGTGCTCACAACCTAGTGGGAATTCTCTAGGTCTGCTCTTCGTCTCCACAAACACGTAGAAATTCCACAACCAGAGGAATGAATCAGTGCTTTCAGATACACCATGCCGTTGCCGTTAATAGGCTGAGTCGACATAACATACTAAGATATTTAATCGTCAATTCAGGTGGAGAGTACTAAATTTGTTTTGATTAAACTCAAAATTAAATAACAACAAGTCGAAAAGATCTAGACATTATATTCTTAGAGTGTCAATTGTGAACGTGAGACTATTCCGACATAGAGAGACAGAGGAATTCTTGGTTGGCATTTAATTGCTAACTGGTTGGACTAAATAGACTGCTTTTGTTGGGCTTGGAGCCTCGTTAAACAAAGACTTGGCCAATAGATCAAGTCAAGAGAATTTAGGGTCATAAAATGTATGGTCTCCCTACTTTGAAACCAAGCCCACGTGATTTCTTAATGCTAATTGGGCCAAAAAAAGTGGCTGATGGCTCGACCAGACCAAATTGGTGATGTGTTAAAGTCATCGGCAAATTTGGCTTTGTCCGGCCACCTCTCTTGGTGGATTACATAACCCTAAAAATATCTCCAAAACACTCATAAGTTTTAAGTGTCACAATTGCCCCCATGGATTTTAGAGTACACAAAACTCTATTCAAATCTATAAAATAAAGCGAGGATAGTTAAATAAGATATCTGAAGAAAAAACTTTAGAAGTAGAGAGTCATCTTGAGATATCTCTAACTGTCTAGCCATCGATATCTGAATTTAAACCAATATAAATCATTTTTCCATTAATCTACATAAGTAATTATTTATTTACAAAATAAATAAACAAACAAAACAACTTAAGATATTTGCGTTTGAGACATAAAATATTGAAAAATTTCTATTTTGCCACTTAAGAATAGAAAACTCGATTGAGACTTTGACATATAGGAGTAATAGAGATTATGTTGGCCAACATTTGCTACCTCAGTTGGTAGCATCTATACGATAGTTTGTATGGCCAATGATCATATTTTATCAAAAGATGTGGTATCAAAGTATTTTGAGTTTTGAATAGGAGATGCTCTGAGCGATTGAGCCGAAAACGCTTGGGGGCTGGATGGTGCCTTCGGCCTATTCTCCAAGGCCCTTGGAAATGGACATAACCAAAAGAGGTGCCTATAGAATTCCTTTCTCAATGAGAAGAGAAACGTGCCGAAGTAAATAGTGTGAGAGTCAGTTCGCATGAAAGTTTCGGGGCGCCTCTATGAATAGACCGCCTTTAGGGGAGTTTTCCCTTTTGTTTAGATTTCAGATCCACTCAAACCTCAACTTATCAAATCCTCCATTAACATCACCCTTCCACTATTCAATTCCATATTAGTATTTCAAAGTATCCCTCCCCAAATTTAGTAATCGAAACATTATTGGCTCGCACCTCTCCACAAAAGCTTTTATTTTACCAACATAAACATGGGTCCTCGGCTGTTTCTAATACGCCGGAAATAATTTACAAGGGAGAAGCCCTTGTGTATTGGTTTAAATTACGTGAGACAAATTTATGAAGGCAAGTCACGACACTAGAAACTTAAAACAATGACCTTTTGGTATTTTAAATGAATATAGAGTAAACATAAATTTCGATATAGAGATAAGGAATACATCAATCTCTTAGTGCGTACTTTCATAAGAGGATTGGTTTACAAGGCAGAATGAAATAAGGAAAAGGGGACCAAATGCAGCAATGCCACTATATACTTTAAACTAAGTAGTAGTTTAGATTAGGACTTAGGGTTTCAAAGTTTGGGATTTGAAGATCTAGGGTTGTGGATTTAATTAAAGTTTAGTGGAAGTGACATGCAATTAGCTCTCTCATAAACTCTCCTCAACATAGTCAAAATTTATTGGCTAGTCCGCCTTGAGTTGTGGCACCCAATGCACCAATAAGAGAAGAATCTTTGGAAAACCTATATACTAACAAATAGCTAGATTTCTTCATAACAAAAGCAAAAGCATATTTTAATACTAAAGATGAATTATTTGTTCCTAAGTTTGACTTTGTTCTTTCATCTCAAATTATTAGATTAGAGAAGTATATTTTATTTCTACCCAATATATATATATATATATATATATATATATATATATATATATATATATATATATAATAAGAATTCCTCATTTATGTTGATAAAATGGTAAAATTAATGCAGAAATTGTCCAAATAGAGATTCACACCCTAAGTGGTTTTTTTTCGACTTTCTTCTACTTGGTTTGAAATTTATTCGAAGTGTAAATAATTTTCAAAAAATATGTCGTGTTCATGTAAATCAAACTTAGAAAAGTTAGATTAGTCTAACATTACGAATATACCACTATTCCCCCTCTTACTTTCAATTCTAGCATTTTAACAAATCTGGAGAATGGTCATGTACCAAGCTGTCATCAAACATGAATATTTTCATATATATATATATATATATATATATATATATATATATATATAATTAAATATCAGATTTGAAATTTGATTCGACGCGGTATAAAATTAAACAAAAACATATCGTATTTAAATAAATTACTTGTAACAATTAGCTGCAATCTGGACCTTGCAAACAAATACATACCAATAAGTCCTATATCTATTTTTCTCTCTAAATTCCAATTATAATATTTTAATAAATACTTAGAATGGTCCCTTGGCTAGTGGCCAGTGAAACATGTTTCTTCATATTCAAATATATATACAGAGAGAGAGAGAGAGGGAGTGAGAGATAATGTTACATTCAATATGTCACCAAAAGGTAGTAGATTCATGCTTCCAAATAACAAGACTTATAAAATTCTATTCTTTATAAAACACTAGTGCTTTTGAATGTTTTAATTACTTTGTGAAATCCAATGCATTATGATGATCCCATTGGAATCTTTCTTTTCATTTTGTTAAAGCCCATTGGAATCTTTTGAGTGACTTGGTTTACATAATCTCCTTTGGTGATTGTTATAATATTGGGTTCAATATTTAAGGCCAGATATATTACAACTAAATCTATAGATTATTTCCGTTTTAGTCTCCAATTAATGATAAATTTACAGTTTTAATCTCTATACATGTCTGGAATTATGATTTGACCCCCAAAACAAAAAAGAACATCATATTTTTTCCAAAATACCCAGAAGGACCACAACTAGAATTAATTCCAAAAATATTTTAGCATGAATTCCACGTCACCTCTCCCTATCTCCACCTCATGTTTCTTCTCCGACAAAAAGTTATTGGTTGAGAACACTTAACTTCAAATTCTTCTTCTTCTTTTATCCATCTTTACTTTCTTCTGCTGAAGGAGAGAATCTCCTTTGCCGGAAGTTCAATTTTCGAATCGATCTGTTTAGCGTTATAGATCAGACCACAGTCTGGTTTCCAGAACGGCCTGGAAAGCGAATCTCTTGGGAAGAGGTTTTTTCCTTTCGCCAAAGAGAGTAGAGAGGATGAGAAGAGAAGTGGGGGTAAAAAAAAATAAGGAAATATGAAGTGAGAGGAAGAAGAAGAAGAAGAATAACAAAAGAAAAGTTGAAGGTCGTCGGCCGACAACTTTCTATCAGAGAAGAAAGGTGAGGTAGAGAGAGAGAGAGAGCAATGATGTGGAGGAGAGATGGGATGAAGTGGAAGAGAGAAGGAGAAATGATGTGAACAAATTTTTTGAATTAATTCAATTTTGGTCTCGAAGGGTATTTTTAGAAAAAATTGAATATTTTGTTTTGGAGGCCAAATGAAACTACCCGTTTTCGATATTAATGGCTTTTAGCTAGGTTTTCTTTAGAGATGAACGGAAAATCTATAGAAGGACCGTAGCCAGGGGCGAGCCCACATAGGGGCCCGTGCCCCCACGACCCTAATGTAACTCGTATGTGTTAAATTTCACTTGTCAATATATTATGTATCTATAGTTCCACATTTAAAACTGAATATTTATCTAGCTCAAGTGGTGTAATGCTTGAATTATATTGTGGAGGTTTTGGGATCGACCCACACGTAACACCTTTTTTTCTTGAATTTCCACTACTTACACTTTTTTCGTAGAATGTCTATTATTTATGTTAGTTGAAAGTATTGCTGTGTTTAAGATGACTACTTATTGATAATACTTTATAAAGGGCATGTTTGGTCTAAAATTGGTTCTTATTAATTGAACTAATTCAATTTTGGTCTCTTCAAAGTGACCAACTTAATAAAACGACTTTGTAGAGATGATGAATTTTCTAGATAACTCCCTTAATTTTGATTCTGTCTGATTTTTCAGTGACTTGTATTTTGGCCTTCAAGATTATTTTTTTACAAGTTTGTTATAGTAAACATGTTATTAGAAAGAAAAGTTTATCTTAATTTTTTTCGTTACGATTACTTGCTCTTATCATCTCCACCATCGTTTTCTTAATCTTCACCACTATCTCTTCATCCCTTCCTTTGTTTTTTATTTTAATATTTTTTGGGAATGTAGTTGGGAGAAGGATCCCAAAACCATATTGATGAGAAAATTATTACTCGTTGTACATCAAAATTACCATGGAATATCTAAACTATAAATTAAATTTTGTTAAAATTTTATTTTTTGATTCTATTTTTTGATTCTAGCCTGATCGTATACTATGAAATTCTTTCACTAACTAAAACAAAAAAGTGTCCCCACTCATAAAATCTTCTGGCCTCGTCACTGATCGTAGCCATCTGCGGAAAGATCAATTTTCTGGAACACAACAAATTGTCCTCCTTTTTATTACAAGACATTTTTTTTTCTTGAAGGAAGCACATAGCTCACCATTTTACACATTTCTTAAAATAGTGGTGGATACGTAGTTTAAAGATTATTCATCAAGTTTTTTTTTTTTTTTTTATTTATTTTTTTTGTTGTTGTTGTTGAAAGAGATTATTCATCAAGTTGGTAAAAAAATCAAAATCTTTGATACCTAAATCGAGTAATTCTTTCATCAATTTCTAGTGACATATAATACTGGACAACACAAAAAGTTGCACAAATTGCCTACTACTAACAAGAATGAAGGAGCCACAAATGGATTCTGGGATAGCAAACAATATGGTTCAAAGACTGATTCAAACCTCCCTTGTTTTGATTGATTAATATTTTACCAAGTATAAAGTACAAAAGATATGAACATGTTCTTGTATTTGAATCTGTAAATTATTGTGTTAGTGCAGTGAAGAGAGGGATAAACTTAAAACAAGGACGGTGTCAATCGTGGGGAGGGTGGGCCGGCTTCCTACAGCCTGCCCTCACTACTAAAACAATTGCTCCAGTATTTTCATAATAAAATATTATTTCAATTCATAATATTTTATTATGAATTGAAAATAGTAGCTAATGCAATGCACCTTCCCCACAGGCAGAACCCATGATCTCAGCAAGTTCTTAGTTTTTTACTTTTGCTTTTACCCTTGTCACTTCCCATCTATTATATTAAAACATTTCAATCAGTTATCCAGGGATAAATCTGGTAGTTCTTTTTATTTTAGAAATTTGGTTGGGAACATATGATTATATAAAAATTAAAATTGGTTAGAATATTCTTACAATAACTACTATCCACTTATTTCTCTCTACCCATATTTTTCTCCCTATTTATAAGTCGGTTGATATTTCTTCTTTGAGAAGATCGTTGGATTAAGAGATTACTGAGGAGAAAATCTTTTGTAAGCGCTTTCAAGTGAATATCACTTACTGCTATATATATATTTTTTTTTTATCCAAACAAAGTTTTGGTATCTTTTTCAAAAAGTTTCACATTTTCGATTATATCCTTCATCTGCTCTATATCTCTCGGTCAACTTCAATTTAGTGAACAAATGGTTACAAGAAATACAAAAGGATCAGTGAAGTAGAGAAAAAGAAAATCTACAAATATTTTCTTCAATCTTCATTATCTGCATTTTTGTTTTTTTTGTACTTATATTTTCAGTTATTTTTCAAATAGCCCTTAACTTTGTGACCAGTTTCCTGCCTAGCCCCTTACTTTTATCAAAAATACTCAAATGACCCACCTTTTTCAGATTCCGTTATAACACCGTTAACTAGTCATCACTTCTCTCTCATCCAAATCATCGCCTCTCTCTGCCACCTCATCATCTTCACCGGCGAAGGTCGTCGGCCGGAAAATTTTCCGGCCGACGACCTTCAAACATTAAAAATAAAATAAAATTTAACTCTCCTCTCTCTATAAAAAAAAGAAAAAGCCTATCTACTTTTATCAAAAATACCCAGATGGCCCCCTTTTTCCAGATCCGTTATAACACCGTTAACTAGTCATCACTTCTCTCTCATCCAAATCATCGCTTCTCTCTACCACCTCATCTTCTCGCCACCTCATCATCTTCACCGGAGAAGGTCGTCGCCCTGTCAATTTTTTGGCCGGCAACCTTCAAACATTAAAAAAAAATATTTAACTCTCCTCTCTCGCTCTCTAAATTTTTTTTTAAAACACTCTCTTTAGATCTGAAATTTTTTTTTTTAGAGAGAGGGAGAGAGAAGAGTTTAATTTTTTAAGGTTTGAAGGTCGCCGGCCGGTGATCTTCGGTGATGAAGATGATGAGGTGGCAGAGAGAGGCGATGAGTTGGATGAGAGAGAGGTGATGACTAGTTAACGGTGTTATAACGGAATCTGAAAAAGGGAGCCATCTGGGTATTTTTGATAAAGTAGGGGGCTAGGCATGAAGTCGGTCACAAAGTTGGGGGTTATCTGGAAAATAATCCTTGTATTTTTGTTTTAGTTTACATTAGTTGTCATCTATGTCTTTAAAGACATTTTTTTTGTTGTCATCTACTTCTGAGGAGAAATTTATTTCTGTAGTCTTTTGATTTAGTTTTTTGTAATATATTTTTTTCTTTCTTGATATGTGATTTACCACAACGACGTTAGCCAAAAGAGATCTACCCCGTCGAGGTGGGAACTTAGTCCTCATTAAAATACCAATCAATCTTACTTCTATAAGTTGTGGTGAGACCCCGTAGAGATGATTCTTACACTATTTTAAACTTGGGATACTATGACTACGGATTGAATTAAGATCCTAACTCATTTTCATTAACATCCTAAGATGTTTATTTTTTTCTTTAATAAAGCAACAATACAAGAGTTGAGATTTGTGACAATAATTTTCATAATTAAGAAAAGAGTTAAACTTGTTTTAGCCTCCAATTAGTAGCTAACTACTCGTTTTGACGTTCTTAAGTGTCTAATAGTTCGATTGACTGCCAAAAGCAAAAGCAATTTAGTCTTTTCTTCTTTTTCTGAAACTACCTTTACAGTACTTCTGAAAAAAAAATTCTCTTTCTTTATCCACATCATCTTTATCTCTCTCCTAGACTTCACTTTCACTCTCATCCACTTAATCTCTCCACCTCGTCTCTTTGACTTCTTTACCACCACCATCGCCACCCCACTACCAACAACTCTTTTCGTCCATTTTTTTCCCTCTCTGACCGACGAAGGGGTTTTCCCATCTGCCAGAAAGAGAGATAGGGAGTTGATGGTGGTGGTGACAATACCAATGGTTGTGGTGGAAGAAATAACAAAAAAAAATCAGCAACTCTCGTTTGGCGACCTTCACCCTCACAAAAAGATTTCTCCACATCTCTCTTTTCTCTTCTTTTCTCTCTCTTATAATTATTATTATTGTTCTTCCCCCTTCTTTATCTTCTTCTTCTTGTTCTTCTCCTCTTGTTCGCAAAGAAGAGAGAGAAAGTAGAAACAAAAAAATTCCTTGTTTGAGAAGGGTGAGGTGGCGAGGGGGAGAGGCGAAGTGGAAGTGACAAGTGATGAAATGTAGGAAAGAATGAAACATGAGGAGGAAATAGATGTTTTAAGATGTTTATATGTTTAATTTTATTTTGGTCCCTACAAAGTTTTTTGACAAAACGATTTTTTTTGTTTTAGGGGACTAAATTAAGCTGTCATACATTCATATAGGTCAAAACAGTGAGTGCGTTACAAATTGAGAACCAAAACATAATTAAAACAAAAAAATCATGAAGATAAGTACCAAGCACAAAAAGAAATTTCCAAGTTACTTTCTCACGTCTCTCTCTCTTCTCTCTCTAAAATAATTGTTTTTGCTTCTAAACCTTCAAGGAGTTTTTTTGCCTCTCCGGCGAAGGGTCTTCCCTTCGCCGGATTCCGTTTTTAGTTTATAATAAAGATCCAACACCTTCAACAATGTCAGGCCACTCAATCAATCTCACAATTCTTTCCATCGGCGACCAATTTGTCTGTCAAAGTTCATCCTGTTGTCATCTTCAACATTAGTGATGGTTATATGAGGCGTCCAGATCAAGTAGAGAGGGAGATTGGTGGCATTGGACATTGAATATCACCATCACATGTTGATATTTCTCGAGAAGGTGAACCCTAAAGAGGTCTTTCGTGGATGACACTCAATCGGCTTTGGGGTCTTAGAGATAATGATGAAGATGATCGACACACTCATAATCAATCAAAACATAAGATTCTTCGCTTCATGGAAATGGAGAAGGCTATAATCGGTGTTTCGTTCGACTTTATCTTCTTCACAATGATGGATATGGTGGAGTGATGGAGGCAGTTTTCCGGCGTCAATGGCGTTGTTTCGTTTGTTTAGTTTTTTCTTTTTTTGTCAGACCTTTAGGGTCTCCTTTCACGGATCTTCAGGATCCTTTTGTCAGACCTTTAAGGTCTCTCTTCACGGATCTTTAAGGATCCTTTGTGTCTGTGTCTAGTCCAATTTTTTTCCCTTTATGAGGTACTTTGCATTTAAAGGTATGTAACTCTCATGAAGTCTTCAGAGGAGAGAAATTACAAATTATCATCCATGTACCATCGTGATTTTATCACTTATTAATGGATATGTTTCCCTTGGATTCAAAAAAAAAAAAAACACAAGATAGTAAAGAAAGGAGTTTGTGCTTATCTTGTCTCCCAGTATGACGCAGTCCCATCCGCACAGTGTCCTATAAAACCCATTTCTACAATATTAAACCGTGTCCATTCAATTTCACAATCTAAACGGTTATAATCTCCATTAGTCTATTTCTTTGAGCCCCACGTATAGGGGTGAGATTTTGGCCCAGAAACTCAGAACCCGCCCACGACCGTCCGAGTCCGAAGGGTCCGTGACCGTTCGATGCCCGAATCGATCCGTACCTGCCCGACCGAAAGATCTTAAGCGGACGGACGCGGGCATAGGTACCCGGTGGTCCGACTGAGTCCACCCGTTTATATCGTCCGCCCGACCGAACCCGTCCACACCCGTCCGTTTATCCTACCCGTTATACCCGCCCGCCTATATGATTGATTTTAAGCCTTTAGATTTGTAGAGTTAGCTACAACCATTAGATTTCAAGAGTAAAAATAAATAACCCTAGAAATCACTTTTCTTAATTTTGTCTTCGTCGTTCTACTTCTCTAGTCTCTATCTCCTCCAAAATCTCAGTATCTCATCAATAACCCGAGAATCCACAATAAACCGGTCGTAATCCATGAGAAGAAGTATATAAACCGATCATAATCCATGAGAAATCTCAATGCTTATCTTGCGATTTTGAATTCATTTACTTTTTAGAATTGTAAAGTGGGAGTTTTAGAAAGTTGTATTTAGCGACTAAACATTTTAAATTTCGAATAAAAGTTTCTTTATTTGTTCATTAGTGACCGGTGTCCGCCCGACCGATACCCGGTTTGCCCGACTATCAAAACGGTCACGGACGGGCACTTTGTTGGAGAAAATTCTGAAATGTCCGCCCGTTTTGTCCGGATGTCCGAGTAGACACTTAGGACTCGTGTCCGTTCCGTCGAACCGGTTGAGTTAGTGTCCGTTTCCCGCCCGTCCGGACCGATTCCCACCCCTTCCCACGTAGAATCAAAAAATCAATCCTCACAAAACCACTTACTTCTTCCACTTCCGGTTGACCTCCTCATCCTCCCCACTGCTTTTGTTTTGGGGCATCTACCTTTGTTTGTGGGACATGTATAATTCAGTTAAATTACATTTAACTTTAATTGACGGACAACTTAACTTCTAACCCAAAATTAATATGTTTCCTCTTTGGGTTAATCATGTTTTGGCTCTTAACGTGCGACCAACTCATTATTTTGCCCCATAAGTTGTTCAGTAGTTCGATGTTGCCTTCAAAGGTCAAAAAAAAGTTTGAGTTAATTCCTATTTGACCTCCTACTTTGTGACCAACTTTCTTTGTGACTCCCTATTTTTCATAAATTCAAATATGACCCCATTTTTAGTGTAAATGTCATAAGTACCCTTCCTATATATATTCTTTCAAAATAAAATTAATTATAACATATGAAATTCCACCTCACTTTCGCCTCACATCTCTCTCCACCTCACATAGAAGGTCTGTTGCAGGTCTTCATAGATTTGCGAACAGACTCCGGCGAAGGAAAACCCCCTTCGTCGGGGTACTTAGAGAGAAAGGTGAGATAACTTTTTTTTTTAGAGAGAGAGAATTTAAATATATTTTTTTTTTATGTTTGAAGGTCGCCGGACGGAAAAGTTTCCGCCCGACGACCTTCGCCGGTGAAGATGATGAGCTGGCGAGAAGATGAGGTGGCAGAGAGAGGCGATGAGTTGGATGAGAGAGAGGTGATGACTAGTTAACGGTGTTATAACGGAATTTGAAAAAAGATCCATCTGGGTATTTTTGACAAAATCGGGGGTTAAGAAGGAAGCTGGTCACAAAGTTGGGGGCTATTTGGGAAATAACCCAAAATTAAGGGATTGTCTCTTCTAGATCAGTTAGGGTCAATCCTACTTGACTGCAGTAGTAACATGGCCTACATCCAAAAGTGGATGCCCTGAATGAAACACCTTCCCTTTCTGCTGTCTCTAGGGTTTACATTGAAGAAAGAAATGGTCACCAAATGAAAATCCCCCTTTCCTCTCTCTCTCTCTCTCTCTCTCTCTCTCTCTCTCTCTATCCACTTGCAAAAGGACCAAGACCGAGTCAGTACTTTCCTGGAAGAAGGTATGATGTACGTGCCGGTGAAACGTGTGTTTTCTTTTTGGTTGTTCAACTTTTGCATGTGAATATAGATCGATCGACAGTTGGAACATGAGTGATTACACCCTGATTAATGAGAAAATCTGGAAAGAGAGAAAGTACACACACAAAAGGGGGTGGGGGGGAGGGGTTTCTGTTTATTTTCATACTTAAAACCCTAGCTAGTTAGATTACCTATTTATAACTCATCTTCTTCTTCTTTACTTCTCCTCCACCAGTTCAACTTCTTTAATACAGTAGTGGAAAAAAGGGAGAGAGATGGAGAATTTATTGCTTCTGATTGGTTCCTTTAAGCGGCTGGGCTGATCTATAATCTAGTATAATCTATAGATCTGATTCTGATGAGGTGAATTTTTAGAGAGAGAGAGAAAGAGAGAGAGAGAGAGAGAAAGAGAAACTGACAGAAGAGAGTGAGCACACCCTAAGAATTGTATAAGGGTATACAGTTGTTGGTGCGTGCTCACTTCTCTTTCTGTCAGCTTCTTCCCCTTCCCTGAAAAATCTCAACTTCTCTCTCTCTCTCTCTCTCTCTCTCTCTCTCTCTCTCTCTCTCTCTCTCTCTCTCTCTCTCTCTCTCTCTATGGTCTTAAATGAAACCCTTATCTTCTTCTTCTGTCTCTCAAAGATTCATTCATTATTTCCAGGTTTGACTATGCATAAAGTTAGTATGTGTATTTTTCATTATTTTATAGGAAGAAGAATATCATTATAAGTAATTAATATCAATTGTTCTATCAAAAAAAAAAAAAATTAATATCAATTGTTTTGAATCTTTAATTCTTGAAAATAAGGTGAAATAATAATAGTGTTATTATTAAACAAGATGAAGGTGAGGGAAAGAAGGTTAGTATGAACATAGTAAGTAGTCTATAACCACTTTATCTTCAACATTTGTTTCATGATTTCTTTTTGTTCATGTGATATTAGATGTTAACTTTTATGAGTTTTGAGAAATCCGAATTGTTTTTACATAAAATGGGTTTTGAGAGATCTACAAGATTAATAAGAAAATGGGTATGTTTCTTAACTATAAACTTGTGCTTTTGCTTCTTTTTTCTTTTAGTTTTATGCAGATGATAATGAGCTCTTCATTGAAGATGTTCTTACTAGAGATCTCCCATGGGAAAGAAGGTGAGAGCTTTCCATCTCTCTCTCTCTCTCCCTCTCTCTTAAATGGCAGTGATGTTGTTGTAGTGTTTATTGATTTAGATTTCTATGGGTTGCTTCTTCCAATATCTTAGTGAGGAGTAAGTCAATGTTTGTAATATGATCAA
The DNA here is from genome assembly GCF_041429995.1 of Eschscholzia californica. Lineage (NCBI taxonomy): Eukaryota > Viridiplantae > Streptophyta > Magnoliopsida > Ranunculales > Papaveraceae > Eschscholzia > Eschscholzia californica. The sequence goes on from NW_028238472.1 coordinate 49,053,370, forward strand.
TAAAAATTTTATTAGGTTAAACATAAAACTAAAAAGTTCAAAGTCTTCTTCAGAATTTGACGGTTTTTGAGTGGATGAAGCTGAAAAAATGATGACAATCAAGTTAACGAAGAAGCAGCATTTAGGTGGAATTAGTAGTAGCTCCTTATGATCTATTGATAAGGTATGTGATAGTATTCCATTTGTTTTTTTTTTTAAGTTATTTGTTTGATGTGCTATTACCTTCAGTATTTGATGCATATTGATTTCATAGATTGATAGTATGCCTTTGGTATTTTATACTAAAAGTAGCACTAGAAAACATGAAATTTCGGGCAAATTCTAGGCGGAAATTCGAGGAGGCTTCCCATGATTAGAGTTTCCAATGTTTAGTATCTAAGGAAGCTCCAACCATGGGCATCCGCATGGGATTTTTGTCTGGAGTCTGAGCGAAATTATTTGTTCCCTAGCATTTTTCTTATACTAATCCGTTTTCTTTTTAATTGCGAATGAAATGAACAACTAGTTATGATTTGTTTAGGTAAACAATAACAACTTTTCCATCAAATCATATATGTTAAGGTGCTTATTGAGATCACACTACATAAAAAACATAAATTTGGAAATTCGATTTCTTTGAGAACCTAAAATATTGAGAACTTTGGGGTAATTATTGCGTATGAGGCTATGAGTTGAATACCTGAAAAAAACACAATAAGAAAATTAGTGTTCTAGTTTGTTTTCTAAATGAGCATTCATATTTATATTAAGATCTCATAGTTCTTTTGGTAGTATTGCTCACAAAGGTTTAGTGATTGACTGCTTGTAGGGTCTTTTTTAATGAAGTAGTTAGTTTTTGTTATGGTCAAGAGCTTAGTAGTCTTTCGACTTGAGTGAGGGAGAAAAATGTTCGAGAAATTTTTGTGGTGGTTCCCTATAGAAATAGCCTATGGTAGAAGAGTTACATGGAAATAGATCTTGAAATATCTTCCTTTGGTGAAGAGAAACTACAAGATAAGCTCTTTTGGGTAGGAAGATACGTTTTAGAGAACATTAGAGGATAGGCAATCATGCTTTGTGGGCGAAGTTCTCTAATGTCTTGCAAACCTGTAATTCTAGGAGTGGCTAAATTAGAGGGGTAAAGGTTGCTCCATTCACCTAAAAGAATTGTAACATCAACTGGTCAAGGAATGATAATGATATAGGAATACATGATGGAGCTTTGGGATCAAGTTGTTAAAACAAATAGGCAATGTTCTGGAAATATGTACCCGCAAACCAAATTGTAAAAGGTGGGAGGGTGAATAGTCTTTTGAATACTTCTCCCAAATGTAATCCTTAACTTAGGTCAATTAATCTAAGAATGCTACCATAGGTAAGATCACGTAAAGAGTTGATTGTATGTGTTGGAATTCATGTGAACATATCAAGGAGCATAATATCAATAGGTTTCCATGCATATATAATGATTCAATAATACAAGGTCTTTCCCCTCCCTTCGATCTTTGCAAACTTGGGACTTTATCAAATTCCACTGAACTTAGGGCTTTATTATGGTTTACCAAAAACAAACCTCACACCTTGTTCACCTTTAAATAATACCTACAAGAGGTGTTTCTTTAATTGATTAGAGTAGAGTAAATTAAGAAAAGAGACATGATCGACTTACTTACCGAGATATAGGTAAATAACTCACTAGTTGTATAGTTCCATGTAGACGCTTTTGGTCTTGTTCAAGATCCTTAGTAATGTAGACGGTGCTGCTACAAATCTTTGGATTTTGCTTCTCAAAAATGATCTTTCAATAAGGCGTTGGTCGGGACATGCTTGTAATGATGCTTTGGATGGTTACCGACATCACGGTTTTATATTCGTGTTATCTCAATATCTCTCTACACTTCCTCTAAACCACTTAGAGTTGCGTGTTAAAAAGAGCTTTAAATTCATGATGATCTTCATGTGATGTTTGAAAAGTCTTTAAAGATCTCTGATGATTTGAGGCTGCTTAAACTTCTGGCATCCTTTATCCCATGGAATTGCCTTTTCATAAAAAAGATGAATTGGGACTACATAAACTCTAGTATGAATGTCGAACTTCATGCTATAGAAATTTTATTTTACAAGCGTCAAGAACTATCAAGAAGTGTGCACTTTTTGGGGAAAAAGTGCAAATACTGAAGAGCTTAGTCGCTTCTTGTTGGCAATTTAGTCTTGGGTTCTTATGCAATAGCTACTTTTCCAATGGTTGCGAAAGGGGCAACACAAGCTAAAGGTGTTTACCCCCTAACCCACCCCACTTGTTGTTCAGCCTCGTGAAACTGTAGCCCGATGGACAATCGGTGGCCACTCGGTATTGTATTCAAGTGCACTTAGGCGGTTTGAGGGTGTGATGTTTTATGCATTTTTGTATTTATTTGGGTTTGAAAGTCTTAAGAGGTGCTTTTCAAAGTCTAACCACAAAAACTTACCTAAATATAAGTGGAAGAGCCACACATCTAAAAATACATGTCAAGCGAAAGAGTATGGACCGAACACTCTCGAGTTGGAAGTCCATTGCTACTAGCTTATGGAGTGATGAAGACTTCTTTGCTAGCTCCTAGTCTCCCCTTAGGCAACTTAAAGGTAATGAACATACACTAATGTGTGTATGACATTTTTACTTTGAGTCTCACCTTAAAAGATTTGGTGACAAGCATCCTCCTGACTTGCCTCTCCTTGTCCTTTTTCTCTCTTCTTCTCCACTCTTAATTTTAAGCCTTAGACGGCAGGTATATTTACTGTGCAAAGCATGTCACACGCATGTAATTACTTTATTGTGCTACCTCTGAGTACTTTTGATGTTGTTATTGGTTTAGTCAAATTGTATTTGAAAGTGCAACTGATTATATATATGACAACCTATGTCAATCTTGATACTAGCAAGAACTTGTCAAGTTGAAGCGAGATGCAAATGGTGTGGTATTTGTTAGCTATTGGGAATTGCCCCGACTCAACATGCGAGGAGGTGGGTGTGGGTGTACATACATAACTAGTTAACCCATTCCTGTGCTCTTGATTGACATTCCTAGCATCACATTAGGCGTTTAACATAAGTTCTAGCGTCAAATCTCCTTGATTTTTTTGGAAGAAACAATGGAAAACATGCTTTGTTTGTAAGATGAAGCAAACGACCGGTGACAATCCTTACATTTGCATAACCATAACTCATAAGTTCTTGGTTGTCCAAACCAATCATGAAATATGTTTGACGACCTTTTCATATGTTGGAGAAGAGTATTGCTGATATAATTACATTCATGAAATAGAAAAAAAACACGACGAAGTAATTATACTACAGGTGTTTACATTTGAGATCGACAAACATAGGAAACTTAAAGCAAGTATTTTGTATAATATGAGGGAATGGGAAGTTGTAATTGTGGTATGGCTACTACTTGCATCACTAACTGTAGTGGCAACACATGAGTGGGTGAATGTCCAAGTAATATGAACACTCGTTAGTGTTACTTTGGGAATAATTGTATCTTACTCCGGTTGATAGCTAATATGATTCTTGGAGTTAGACTGATTCTTATAACTGTTGGAAAAAGGGGCTTTAAACCAAATTTGAAGTTGGGCCTTGTATGGAATATTATGTGGGCTTGAAGTTTGAGTGTGGTTTGAGTACTATAAGGTTACAAAATAGAAATGTGTTAGATTAAAAAGTGATGTAATAGTGAAAAGAAGAGAAAAACGTGAGGCAACTTCTCAATTTTGAGATCTAGAAAAACCTAGTGAGAGAAAGTGAAAGAAAGGTGATTCCTTACTAGGTAACTAGGGTATATGGTATTTTGAAGACTTAATAGTTTAATGGTGTTTTGTGTTGCTTGCTTCTAAAGGTTAGTAGTTAATTACTTTGTTATTGAAAAGAGATTGAACTCATATTTGAATCTAAATTTGATGAGGTTTATTGATTGATAGTATTGGGTCTTATAGATATTGTTTGTGGGTTTTTTGTGATTAATCTTTGATCATCAAACAACATGGTATCAGAGCCATAATGCTTTAGCATTTTAACACTTTGAGAATCTAGGGTTTGTAAAAAAATTGGGGATCTTGTAAGAAAGATGGCAAATATGGTACAATCTCAAATACCTAGATTAACAAAAGAAAACTATGGACATTGGTCTATCCAAATGAGTGTATTGTTGGGTTCTCAAGATTTGTGGGATATTGTTCAAAATGGTTATGTAGAACCAAGTTTAGAAGAAGAGGATAGTATGAATGATTTACAGAAAAATGTTCTTAAAGATTCAAGGAAGAATGATAAAAAAGCTTTGTTTCTCATATATCAAGGGATAGATAGTCCTACTTTTGAAAAAGTATCCGAAGCAAAATCATCGAAAGAGGCTTGGAATATTCTCAAGAATTCTTTTAGAGGAGTTGATAAAGTAGTGAAGGCTCGTCTTCAAATTTTGCGCGGTGAATTTGAAAGGTTGAGTATGAATGAAGGAGAACTTGTTTCCGATTATGTTTCAAGAGTATTGTCTAATGTTAACGAAATGAAAAGGTGTGGTGAAAAATGTGATGACGTTCGGGTGATGGAGAAGATTTTACGGTCTTTAACACCTAAATTTGATAATGTTGTTATTGTTGTTGAAGAATCAAAAGACTTGGAATCTATCACGGTAGATGAATTGATGGGAACATTGCAAATCCATGAACAAAGGGTGAATAGAAATGTTGCGAACTCTTCAAATTATTCGGTTGATCAAGTGCTTCAAGCAAAACTAACTTTAGAAGAAAAACAATGTATATCAAAAAAGGAAAAAGACTATGAGAGTTATGGAAGAGGCTATGATAATCATAGAAGGGGCTTTGGAAACCAAAGAGGAAGAAATCCTTTTAATAGAGGAAGAACAAATGAATCAAGAGGAAGAGGTAGAGGAAACTTTACTAGACCTTATAATAGTCATGGTAGAGATAAAAGGGATATTGAATGTTACAATTGTCACAAACTTGGACACTATAGTAATGAATGTTGGTATAAAAATGAAGTGAAGGAAGAATCAAATCTTGTTGAGAACGATGTAGAAATTAATGTGGATCCTACATTGTTATTCTCTTGTGATGGGTTTGATGAATCTCAAACAAATACTTGGTATTTTGATACCGGTGCAAGTAATCATATTTGTGGGAAAAGAGAAATGTTTGTTGAAGTAAATGAAAATGTAAAAGGGAATGTAAAGTTTGGCGACTCTTCAAAGATTTCGGTGCTAGGAAAAGGTAATATCCTCATTCAACTAAATGGAGTGTCCGAGAGGAAAAACCGCACCATATTAAATATGGCAATAAGCATGTTAAAAGAGAAAATGTTGCATAGAAATTTTTGGGGGGAAGCCGTGGCATGTGCCGTATATTTGTTGAATAGATGTCCCACAAAAAGTGTGTATATGAAGACACCGGAAGAGGCATGAGGCTACTACAAGCCAAGTGTGGCTCATTTAAAAGTTTTTGGGTGCATTGCTTATGCAAGGATACCGGAAGCAAGAAGAACAAAACTTGATGACAAAGGTGAAAATGCATATTCCTTGGTTATGATAAACAAACAAAATGCTACAAGTTATTCAACCCTATTGCCAATAAAGTTCTCCTTAGTAGAGATGTTGTATTTGAAGAAGAAATGGCATGGGAGTGGAAAGGAAAAGAAGTTACTCAAGTTGAACTTGAGCTTGAAGGGGAAGAACATGAAAAAGAAGAAGCACAAAGAGAAGTTCAAAGAGAGCCACAAACACCACCGATGTATAGAGAAGCATCATCATCATCATCACCTTCATCCTCGTCTCCATCATCCTCATCATCGGGGGGAAGTTCTAGTGAAAGACCAATGAAGACAAGAAGTTTGAGAGAAATTTATGAAGTTGTAGATAATGAAGAAGAATTGAACTTGTGTTGTTTTCTCATGGATTGTGATCCTATTAGTTATGAAGAGGCCATCGAAGAAGAAAAATGGGAAAATGCAATGAATGAAGAAATTAATGCAATTGAAAAAAATGATACGTGGGAGTTGACAAATTTGCCAAAGGGATACAAACCTATTGGCGTGAAGTGGGTGTATAAGACAAAGAAGAATGCAAGTGGAGAAGTCCAAAGATACAAAGCAAGACTTGTAGCTAAAGGTTACAAGCAAAGGGCCGGCATTGATTATAGTGAGGTATTTGCTCCCGTTGCTCGTATGGAAACAATTAGATTGTTAATCTCTATAGCGGCTCAATATTCATGGAAGATTTATCAACTTGATGTCAAGTCGGCATTTTTAAATGGTATCCTAGAGAAAGAGATATATGTTGAACAACCTTTGGGATATGTTAAAAAGGGAAAAGAAGATAAAGTCTATAAGTTGAAGAAGGCCCTTTATGGGTTAAAGCAAGCTCCACGTGCATGGAATGCAAGAATTGATAAGTATTTTCAAGAAAATGGGTTTGAAAAGTGCCCTCATGAGCACACTTTATATGTGAAAGTGAAAGAAAATGGAGGTATGTTATTTGTTTGTCTCTATGTTGATGATGTGATATTTACCGGCAATGATTCAAGACTATTTGATGAGTTCAAGAAGAGCATGGTTAAGGAATTTGATATGACCGATATTGGGTTGATGGGTCATTTCCTTGGTATTGAAGTGAAGCAAATGGAAAATGGCATATTTATTTCTCAAAGAGGATATGCTAAGGAAGTCCTTAAAAGGTTTAAAATGGAGTCATGTAATCCGGTAAACACCCCTCTTGAAAGTGGAGTGGAATTGAGAAAATGCACAAGAAGAAGTGATGTCGATCCTACATATTTCAAAAGTTTGATTGGAAGTCTACGTTATCTTACATGTACAAGACCGGATATTCTCTATGGAGTTGGGCTAGTGAGTAGGTACATGGACACACCGGATGAATCTCATCTTAATGTTGCAAAGAGGCTCCTTCGATATGTTAAAGGTACGCTCAATGATAGTTTATTTTTCACTTGTGAACAAGATTTTAAGCTTATCGGTTATTCCGATAGTGATTGGGGTAGAGACTTAGATGAAAGAAAAAGTACATCGGGGTTCGTATTTTTTATGGGTTACACGGCATTTACTTGGTCTTCTAAGAAACAACCCATTGTGACTTTATCTACTTGTGAAGCGGAATATGTAGCCGCTAGCTCTATGGTTTGTCATGCAATTTGGTTAAGAAATATGTTGAAGCATCTTCAATGCCCCCAAGTTGGTCCAACCGAAGTGTTCCTTGATAACAAATCGGCTATTGCTTTAGCCAAGAATCCCGTTTGTCATGAAAGAAGCAAACACATTGATACACGATATCATTTTATTCGTGAGCATGTTAAAGAAGGAGATATTGAAGTGATGTATTGCAAGTCTCAAGATCAAATTGCGGATATATTTACGAAACCTTTGAAGCATGATGTCTTTGAACGATTGAAGTGGATGTTAGGTATGAGAAGCTACGGAAATTTGGTTTAAGGGAGGATGTTGGAAAAAGGGGCTTTAAACCAAATTTGAAGTTGGGCCTTGTATGGAATATTATGTGGGTTTGAAGTTTGAGTGTGGTTTGAGTACTATAAGGTTACAAAATAGAAATGTGTTAGATTAAAAAGTGATGTAATAGTGAAAAGAAGAGAAAAACGTGAGGCAGCTTCTCAATTTTGAGATCTAGAAAAACCTAGTGAGAGAAAGTGAAAGAAAGGTGATTCCTTACTAGGGTATATGGTATTTTGAAGACTTAATAGTTTAATGGTGTTTTGTGTTGCTTGCTTCTAAAGGTTAGTAGTTAATTACTTTGTTATTGAAAAGAGATTGAACTCATATTTGAATCTAAATTTGATGAGGTTTATTGATTGATAGTATTGGGTCTTATAGATATTGTTTGTGGGTTTTTTGTGATTAATCTTTGATCATCAAACAACAATAACGCTACTATCATTGATATGTTTTATTGCATCTTGTAACCAAATATTGACAAGAAGTTGGTTGTATCATCATATGGGAATTTTTCTAAAATGGGAACATTATACCGAAAATTTTCCTCAGCATGAATAGCTTCTTATAACGCTACAATCGTTGACCTCCTTAATACAACAAGTTATTTGACGATCACTAGATCATTCTTGCTGCTTGAGTGTATTGTTTGTATTTCATTATTATGAGTTTCAATGCATTGATAGGTATTTAAAAGAACTAATTTACCAACTTTCTGAGATAGTTTCTTTTTGTTGGGGGATATTTGTATGAAAATACTTGCTCGTCTCATGTTTAGTCGATTTTCATGTGAAAGGTTCTAGACTAGAGTAATTTTTGTTTCTCTAACGATATTGTGTTTGTAAAGACAAACAAACTCGGGTTTTAAATCACGAAATCTAGCTTTAGTGCCCTAAAACCCTATTCGTTTTCCAATCTGCTGTTTAGAAGTCATTTTCGGGCAAACGTGATGATTCAGGAAAAGTGCAGGACATAGCTTGCATGGGCAAGATAGATTTTCGCTACATTTTCAGTCTATTTTAATTTGTATACGTGGAAAATTAGGTTTCAATCAAGACGAGATGTCGAGCTCTTGCATTCAGCCCGGAGATTCTAGGAAAATGGTATCTACTTGAATACACAGGCCTTCAGGAGTATAATTTTAGCAATTGTATTTTTTTCTTCATTCATGTTGGTAATAATTAACAGGTAACAACTTGGGAGAGATTGGAATCACATGGTTAATCGAAAGAAAACTTTCAAAAGATGATGACTTTTACTTGAATGTATATTTGTTTATCAATTTCTTCCTAGTTGGTTGTTTTTGTTCTCGAATGTCTTGTATGATCATGAGACTCGTTTTCAGGCTGTCTGGAACATAATATCAAACTTAATTGAAGTGAAGTGGAACTACGTCGTGCTTATCCCGGCCTAAGGACGAGGTAATTGTTCACTTATATTATTGAGGCCATCGTCGTTGATATTTTTCCTTGAAGCTCTCCGTTTTTGCTGCTAACTAAGGGATCTGAAAATGTTATTGCGTTTCAAAATTCATACATCTTCTCAAATATTTGAGGGTTGGACTTGATGCATGTATATATTAGCTTTGGCATAGATTTTTCGTTCTTGGATGAGAGATGGTACCGAAACTTGTATGCATCTTTTTATCTGTTTATATCAAAATAAAAATACCGTTAGCTTTCATGTTAGATGCACTTTTTGTTTAATTCCTTTCTTGAGTTAAGTAGTCCTATGTTGCACGAAGAGGTGGATTATGAAGTCAATTTATCGGTGGGATAAGGAACATGAGTTGGTACTATTGTGTTGTCATTTCGTTATTTTCCTATATGAACGTCGAGACATAGAGAAGAATCGTCTTCATCTTGTTTTCGCCTTCTTAGTTTATCAATTCATTTCACTACCAAGTTATGTGCTGCACTTTTTTATGATCTTGGTTTTATTTGTAAGGGATCTTAGTTTCTCATTTTTATAAAACGATCTTCGTGTAATCAATTAAATTGTAGTCAGTCTTCCAACTACCAAGGTGTTTGCTTTTTGTTGAAACGTTGCGTTCTATTTATCGAACATAGAACTTTTTGAACGATAATTATAAAGACCGCGTCAACTTGTTGCCTCTATATTGGTTGAATTTAGTGACGGCACCTGTTACTCGGATCATATAGTAATTCTAGACCTAATACGTAACAAACCCAAAACCACGACTTGTGGAAGGAACTCATGAGATAAAAGTTGGTGCGGGTTTTGCTCTCTAACTGACAACTCGACGGATTGCACAACCATTGTGCTGGGGATGCTGGTTAGTAACTTTTCTCACTGCTCTCATATATTGCGGGAGTGTCATTATATTTTTGGTTATAATTTGTATCCACCCCTGTTTTGAGTCAAATAAACTTTTTTTTTTTTTTTTCCTTCTGTCACCCTAAGTTTGCCCGGAGGGAGATGCCAAAGCTACAATAAGTGAGTTTATCTTGTTCCTTTTGTGGCTACTCTGGATGAGAACTTGCAAAATAGGAACATTGTATCCCCGTACAGAGGATGCAGCGATATAACTATGGTAGGAACCTAAAGCGAAAAGGCAAAGTTTCCTAGATTACCTTCGAGACGTGTTAGAAATCGACATGAAATGAGAATTTTAGGCTATTATTGTACATTGATTCATTACTTGAAAATGTTATAGATATGAAACTCGTATGTCGTAATATATTGGCGAATATGATTTTGATTTATGTATATGCAGCGATATAACTATGGTAGGAACCTAAAGCGAAAAGGCAAAGTTTCCTAGATTACCTTCGAGATGAGGTTAACTGACATGTTAACTAGTCGATTAAGACAAATTCAGGTAGATACTGCAGTTTTTTCTTCTACAGTGTCTCGATGTGACATCAGCTTAAAACAGCTTCAAGAGTCCGTTTTTTTATATATCAAGAATCAGTTTTTTATAAGGGTTAAAAATTCACTTGTTTTGGCTTTTTAACCCCATATTGTAGGGTGGATCTCTAAAGATACCAAAGATCTCCTCTAAGTCATGGATGACTTTCCACGAAATTGTACATGTACCTATGATATCAAGTGTGAAATTTTGTCGATTTACTTTAAATTGAGTATCTATTTCCCCTCTTCTCCTGTTAGGATTGGAAATCCTACATTGCCACACGTCCAGAAAAAGCTTGAACGATTTTTAACAAAAGGGTATCTCCATACCCAAGATTAGGTACAGGATACCTAGGGGCGCATGAAAACTCTAACAAATTCAGCAAAATAGTCTAGTTCGGGAGAAGGGGTGCCTCCTTACAAACCGGTCGAGTGACTAGGGCCCTGCGACTTTTGACCAAAAACTATGTCTCTTTCTTCACTTCTCTGGTTTGATTCCCATGGAAAGCCCAAGCATCTTCTTCTCTTCTCAAGTGAGAATAGAGAAGTTAGATCAAATGAAGCTTTAATCAAGGAACAGTTTAGTTTGGGTGCTAATGACCAAAAACATCTAATAAGAATGAGGGAAATTGATTAGATTATTGTTAACTACAGTTACCTATTAATCATTCGAGAAGGCGTGGAGTCTGGAATTAAACAATTGAATTTTTTTTGTCCGAATATAGCCGAAAAAGATGAACTTTATGTCTTCCATTCACACATCCAAATTTTAGAAATTGTTAAACAAGACTATGAAGGCATCAAGACAACTTGACATAATTATTAGTTTTTTTTTGTTGAAATAACATAATTATTAGTTAGTAAGCTCCTAATATCTTTCATGAGATTTCAACTTGCAATATTTTTATGTTAAAAGGCTGTATAGGCGGCAACACGAATATTTAAAATGCTGAAACTTTTCCACGAAGGATTCTAATAATACGAAATTGCAGTCCAAAACCACATGTATAATCGAAATATTATAAGAGACCAAAGCTTAGAGGATTCGAAGAGGGTCTTCGGGTTGAGTAGGAAGAGGAAGATGACCTTTCTCCTGGAGGCTCTTCACAGTGTCGTATAGGCTCTGTTTAGCTGGTATGAATTCAAGTCCCAAGTCCTTCAGACGCTGATTCGATAACTTGTATGGTTTAGCCCTTGGCTTCACTTGATCCGAACACCTAAACAACATTCACCATCATGAGATCAAAAACAAATCTCAACTCTTAAAAATATTTGATTGGAAAAACAGAAAATGTCAACTTATCAATTGTAAATAGATGGGAGGGTACTTTCGTCCAACTTATTCTCACATTCCCCTTACTATTTTTTTTTTTTTGGATAAAGGTCATATCTATGTCTGGCAAGCATAAAAACTAGAGTGCAGAAATCAACTTGGTAATCACTCCAAAAAAGAAATGTTGACAATAGAAAGAGTGGCGATATCCTGTTTTGCCAACCTACAATTTAAAAAAAATGACATACGTACCGAGGACAACAATATCGTCAAACACGTTATACTTATGTGTTATATTCTGACAAGCTCACCAAAGATATGGTAGCAAATACTTAAACTAATTCGAACTAACATTTTTAGTTGAACTAACACCTTGACATTGTTGTCAATCACATAATGATAGAGTTCTAGTGAAGGGAAGACATATGTAGAATATAAGTTGACCATTTTATGTAATTGATGATTCAGACAAAAGGAATGGTCTTCAGATAATATGCAGGAGAAATCTAGAAGGCAAAAGACAACTAATGGATGTAAGTTGATTGAGAATTTTACCCATACTCTTAAGGTCCACCAACCACCAAGTGCTTGCAAATAATATATATTACATATTATATATGATGGGAGTTAGGTTTACCTACTACCCTGGCGATTATAGTCCCATATGATTGTTTTTTTTTTTTTTTTTTTTTTTGTTGAGGATAGTCCCATATGATTGTTAGCCTTGGAATCAAGTTAATTAGATGTTAAAAGCACTCCACTTAAAGATAATTGATGTTGAGCTATGTGTTTTTTTGTAAAAGTAATTAGTTTCATGCATAAATGATTGTGTTTTATGTCACCCAATTTAAAGAAAATGCCATTAAAAGAACACCATTGGTAAAGATGCTTGTCCTCTCCCTCTCTTGTTTCTTACTCTATAGGCCCACCAAGGCACCAACCACTAAGTGTTTGAAAATGTATATGAAGGATAATGAGTGTTGGGTTTACCTACTACCATGATATATACATGTTTGCCATTATATAAAGAAAAGTCTATATCATCATCTCTTGGGCTCCACCCCTTATGGTTGAACTCAAAAGATGCCTCTTCTTTTTAACTTTTTTTTTTTTTTTTTGATGAAGAACTTTATTTATTTTTACCCCTTCATGTTTTTTATGTTATAAATCTAAACTTGAAAATTACAACCAAGTAACTTTTCACCCTTTCAACAAAAAAAAAAAAAGAAGTTTTCACCCCAAGAATGAAAAGTCGACCTAATACCTCACCAGTTAAGCTATAACGCTTGGTTCATTTGGAATTATGATTTTATTAGATTTTTTGTTGTTGAACTTTAGTTTTACGAAAATACTAAAATCACAAAAGGATTTTGACAAAAGAGATTGCTTTCAAAATCCTTCGCCATTCTAGCATTCCCATTAGTTTTAAAGACATATAATGTAACTACACTTCAATTTCTTACGTATAGTGAGATGGTTTTGAGTTCACACGTTAGAAAAGTAGTATCCGAGAATATTGGGGATTAGTAGGACCCATTAAATATATTATTCCCGGTCAAAATACAATAATAAATGAAAGATTCCAATTTGAGTTGGAAAGAATAATATGTAATAGGGACCTACCTACTTAATACAACATTCTCCGTATAAAACTAAGGTTGGACCAATAAAACATGACATTTTTTTTTTATTAATTATCTTATGCTTTGTGCCTTTGTGGTTACTAGAAAATAAAATTTTAATTGAAACCGCTGCCCTATAGGAAGTATAAAATTGTCGTAATTATTTCAATGTCCTATATGTCTAAAACCATTCATTGCAATTTTGTGATGTTTAAATGACAATTTTAAGACATAAACTATTTATAAATTGTGGGTGAGCTAATAAAAGACTGGAGAGTTGATAATCACATCAGAACAATTTCAAGACCCATATTCAGGAAACTTAGAAAGTGTTACTTCACCCAACAAGCGCTAATTGTTGCAAAAAATCAAGAAAAAGAGTCATAACTATATTATTGTGTTTAAGGAAAAGCTTATTTATACAAGAAAAAGAGTTGGCTCGCTAAATTCTAATGTCATGAAACTTCTTTAGAAATTAGTCGGATAATAATTTGTTTTTTCTTAACACGCCAAGTCTAAGACTAAAATAGTCAAGATTGCCTAATTCTAGGCTTAAAAATACCCAAAATTCAACCTAGAACAGTTTAACATTTAAGTTCTAATTTATCGTTTTAATAGGCTTGGTTTTAGGATTAAGGTTACATTTTAATCCTAATTTATCAGTATTCCTTGTAAGCATAATTTTGGTCATTATTTGTAGGTGGCATTTCATTGTCAGAGTGATTATAGTATAAAATGGCATTTACGTGTATAAAAGCACAATAGTATTATAAAAGCACAATAGTATTATACTAATCTTATTCTCTACCTTTGTTATCGTCCCCCTAATCATTACCTATCGTTCGCAGAGACGATATAAAAGGTTAATTAGTGGGTCAAGTAGGCCGTCAATCTAGTTTTACTAAACGGGAAAAGAGAATACAGAAATCACAAGACTTTTCAATACTAGAAAACATAAGATAACCAAGGAAAGACGAAAGTAACTTACTTGGTGGGAATCGGGTATTCGGGGAAGAACTTGGCGAGAATTTCAACAACATCGCCACGGTGAAGTACACTCTCACCACATAAATATCGGCCGGAAGCGGAAGGAGTTTCATAAACAAGAATATGAGCTAAAGCAACATCTTTGACATGAACATAAGCTTGAACAGAATTTGCATAAGTTTTAGCAGAACCAGTTAAGTACTTGAGGATGTGAACAGTGCTAGCATTGATTGTGGGCTGAAGAAGAGGACCCAATACCAACACAGGATTAACAACTACTAGATCCACCCCTTTTTCTTTTGATACATCCCATGCTGCTTTCTCTGCCACTGCTTTTCCATAGCAATACCAATTCTGCATAATCAATGCAATATTTGAGCCTAAATCATCAAATCAATGCATCAATAAAAATCGAATAGTTCGAATCCCAATGGTCACATTGGTACTAATCGAATGTGGCTTTCGGTCAAGACACGACATTATTTACAAAAAATAAATAAATACTTGAAGTACTTTTGCTTTCGGTCACAAAAATTGATTACACATGAAGGGATCTAGTGATTTGCACAAAGAAAAGGCAATTGATGTTTTTAGGCAAAAGGCGCTAGTATCCACAATAAATCCTTATATGATTAAAAAAAAAGGTAATTTTTCTTTTCTTTATAATTTTTTTTTTTATATTTATAGTTATGATTGTGTAGTTGAAGTAAAAAAATGGCAATATAATTTCTATATATAGTTGTTATTTTCTTTTATGAAAGTCTATTGGCCCCAAACTACAAACCCAACCCTTATCTTTTACCTCAAATTCAAGGGTATAATTTTACATCTTTACTCGTAACTTTTTAGAGGGACCCCTTAACATATAAGGCCATACCATAAAGCCCAAGGAATTGTAGCGTAGTGATAGGGAATCTTTGCAAAATAACAAGAGATCGTGAGCTCTATTCCGGAGACCACTGTTTAACCTAATACTTTTATGTACTAAATAAAATGTATACATATTTCAGTTCAACCAAAAACTAGTAGCCTAGTTGGTAGTGCGTCTCATAGAAGTGCAAATTTCAGGATTATTGAGCTTGGGAATAAGTATTTAAATGGGTTTTAGGCGAACAGTCTCGTTGGGCTTTAGGCCGAGTTACCCAATGTTTCGATGTCCTTGAGTTGACATGGTTTTGGTTGGCTCACAAAGACTTTTTTTGACCCACAAATTTAAGCCCTCATTTTTAACTTAGAAATGATGACAAGGGGGTAGAAATGAAAAATTTAACAAACCTTAGTATTCTTGCAAAATTCAAGATCACTCCAGCAAGTTTCATCAACTACCACATCAGGACTTCTATTTGGATCCATATAAACAGCACCAAGTGATGAAGTAAAAACCACACGACGTACTTTCGCTTCCGCCGCTGCGTTTATCACATTCGTCGTCCCATTCACGGCTGGTTCCACCATTTGTTCCTACAGAGAGAGAGAGAGAGAGAGAAACTAATTAGAGAGAGAGAGAGTGAGAGAAAATGAAACCCTAGAAATCGGAACTTACAGGATCATCAGTTACTGGAGAAGCAGTATGAAAAACACCATCACATCCATTAATGGCATCAACAAGACTACCGTAATCAAGAAGATCCGCTTTACACAATATCAATCTATCTTTTGCCCCTTCTAATTCTCTCAAATGCATATTCTTTGGATCATCTGGATTTGTTAATTCCGATCAAATCTTAGTCTTAGAGAGATAAAATTGATAATTCAAGAGAGAGAGATAAAGAAGTTAGAGAGAGATAAAGAAGTTAGAGAGAGATAAAGAAGTTAGAGAGAGAGAGAGATTTTACCTGGATTTCTGACGGTTCCTCGAACAGTATAACCTTTCTCTAATAAGATTTTGACAAGCCAAGAAGCAACAAAACCTCCGGCGCCGGTAACACATACAGTACCGGGAACGGCACCGGGAACATTTTCAGTAGCAGATAGTGAAAAGTCGTCTATAAGCATTCTCGGTGGTTTCCGGCGAAGATTTACGAAAAATCTGAATCTTCACGGGGAGAAGGACGACGAGGAGAGGAAATGATTGGAACAAAACTACAAAAGCAAATGAGAAATAATAGTTTGAAGAGAAAGGTGGATTGATAATTGGTTTTTATAGGCAACAACTTGTCTTACGACATTTTACCTAACCATGGTTAAGTCTTCATCCTTCTTGGTTAAATAGAAAAAAAAAAAAAAAAAGGTCCTAGAATTTATTTAATTAAAGGGTTATTTCCCAACTTTGTGACTAGCTTCCTGACTGGCCTCCTACTTTAGCAATAATTTTCGTATGACCCATTTTTTCCGTTATCTTAAACATTTCGTTACTCTCTCTCCTCCATCTCAGGCAGGAAGCTGAAAAAAAAAATTAGAGAGAGAGAAAAGAAAATTTGAAGGTCGCCGGCGGGAAATTTGGCCGGTTGGCGACCCTGCTAGTGAAGACGATGATGTGGCTTGCTCAAATAATGTGGTTTGCTCAAATGATGTGGCAAAGAGAGAAAATGAGATGGAGGAGAGAGAGTAACGGAATGTTAAAGATAACGGAAAAAAGAGGCCATACGGGAATTATTGTTAAAGTAGGGGCCAGGCAGGAAGCTGGTCACAAAGTTGGGGGGCCATTTAGGAAATAACCCTTAATATAATGGGCAATTAATCCTATCTCGGCCAAAGTTTTACCATTTTTTGAACAAATCTCAGTTTATGCCAAGTATAGGAAGATAAAGTAAGGTCCATGGGTATATAGACCAAAATAATGTTCAAAAAAAAAAAAATTAATGATCCAATCTTCCCAAAATATGGATATTTACTCCTTTTGCATTATAGAAATAATAACCCATTCTTTATGAAATAACTACCGTCCATGTCCCTCCTATAAAAATCACGAGATTTTTAATTTTCCGGGGTGAATCTGGAAAGTTTCTAATGTGGGTGTGATTTGGGAGTTTTAAAGCAGCTAACGGTATAAACCCAAAATTGATTTTTCTCTAAACCATTTTGGAAAGCAAATCTATTCTCAAATCAATTCAAAACAAAAAACCTAACCAAATCAATGTTCTCTCTCTTTACAGATTTGGAAACTAGTCTCTCTTTACAGATTTGGAAACCAAATCAATTTTCTCTCTCTTACTATGTAATTTTTCTTTCGATTTAAATCAATTTTCTCTCACTTAACTTTCAGATTTGGAAAGAGAATATTTTCTGGGATCAATTAAGCGTGATTTGGGGGTTAATATACAAAACATATTTATCACTTTCTCTCACTTAACTTTCAGATTTGGAAAAATTATATTTTTCTGGGAACATTACAGCAGCATTCGTTTTCGTTTTTACTCATACATAACCACACATCGAATACAAAATTATGAAACATGTTCGTAAATTATGTGTTACTTACGACGAGGCAACCATCATTTGTCATGTATACAACGTAATTTATCAAATGTATATGCGTCATGTTCAATAAATTACACATGATTTCTATTAAACTACGCATCGTTTACATTCTGTTAAAAAAAACATACAAAATCTTATCTTGTTCAGATATGGTGCCCATCCAAAGTTAATGAAATAGTAAAAAAATCTTTGAGATCATAATAATAATCATATATTTTTAACTTTAGAGAGAGATATAATCTGATTCAATAACCTGAAAAGCAATATTAAATTTGATTCAGAATCTGTTTCAATGGTACGAACAAAGACTTCCGAAATGTGTAAAACCTGATAAACGATGAAGGTGTTTACAACTGCTCTAATGAAGATGAAACAAGCTTTCTGAGTTTAATGGAGGATTATCAGATGATTCAGATTTAGAGAGAGAGAGAGAAAATAAACAGGTTTCGATTACTGAAGATAATTAAGATAGAGGTTACTTTGATTAGAAACGTGATTGGAGAGAGAATGTGGGAGATAAAAATGGAAAAAAGATATTTAGGAATTTTGAAGGTAAATCTGTTTTTATATATAAGGAGGTTAGTTTAGGTATTAAGATTTATTATGTATTCTAGGAATCTGTGTTTTCTCTCTAGATGCATACAAATGGATTAGATATCCATTTAAATTAATATTTTGATTTTTAAACCCTTTATCACTTTATGGGATTAGAGAGGACTAAAACTGTTATTAGGACCCGTTTTTTGATCTATACGCTCAAAAATTCGATAAAGTATTATAAGTGGCTGGAGCTCAGATTTTTTTTTCCAACCAAAATACCCTTTCGTATATTATAAATATGTCGTGAAATCTCGTAAATTTTTATAATAAAGTATGATTGTTCATAAAGCATTATGAATTTTCTTCTTTTACGAACACTTGTAATGTATTGTGAATGTCCATAATACATTATAACGAATATTATATTTTGTTTTTCACAACAAATCATAATAGTTTCGTTTCTGAACCATTTTGGTTTCCCGAATAGTACGTTACGATTAAAAAATAATGTGGTATCATTTTTATCACAAATTTTATACTTCACTCAAAAAATTAAATATTTATTTGTAGAATCTAGTTAGTAAGAGATACATGAACGAATTATTAATATTTACAACAAATCTTATTATTACATATTTTAAGTTGTCGTAAAATTTGTTATAAGTATATTTTGATTATCAATTGAGAATGATATATTTAAGTGAAAAACTCAAATGACATGATTAGAATATAATTAACGTGGAATAAGTAATGGAAACCTTTAAATTTGTGAAAGAATCAATTAATTGCGTATTAAAGTCGTGTAGAGTACCCATCAAATATAACCAATTAGTATTAAAATCTTATCGGTTTTTATAGGATATGCAAATGAGAGTCCATAACCGACATATATTGTTGTGGTTTTATTCTGTGTAATTGATATACCCATTACAACCCCTGACTGTCATACTTTCCAAATATTTGTATCTTTTACTTTTGTGCGCCAATTTTTCGTGCTATCATGCAGAGAAAAGATGGACGAACAAATGTTGGTTCCCGTTGGTAGATCTTCTGCATAGAGAATATATTCGAGGCATTTATGAGTTTGAAATAAACTTTTCCCTAAAATTAGTATTTTGAATAGGACAAAATCAAATTTGAAAGCGACAGCCAAATCGTGATAAATCACATTCGTAACAACAAACAACAACTGCAGTGGCAGTCGAAGAAACACATCGAGGCAATCAACCATCTCAAAACGTCATTCAACGGAATCATATTTTCCTACACTTCTAAGCTCAACAACAACCAGCCAGACGTTTTAGCCAAATGGAGCAGAAGGCATAATAGCAATCGCATCTGGAAGGATGCTTCGGAGTTTCAGAGAATTGTTTAGCTCGTCTTTTCTTCAACAAAAAACAAAACCAAATTTGATATTAAATTATTTTTCTATTACAAATAAAAATAAAGTATAAACTGATATATCATTATTTTGGAAGCTACTACACCAACGATTTGTGGGTTCCACAAAATCATAAACTACAACATAAATGATAAATTAAAAAAAGAATTACCAAAAGTAGGTAAAGGATAATAGCTAGGATTAGAAGAAAATACTATCCATTAGAAAATGTCATAAAAAAAAAAAAAGTAGGATTCTGCTAGAACCCTTCAAAGTTGAACAGCTCTAACCGGTGCTAATAATTGTCATTTTCTAGTTTTGCATAAATTATTTCTTACAAGCAACTAAATCATTTTAGAAACTTCATAAGTTCTCCTTCCCAATAACAAGCTTGTTCCTAAAGACAATTAGTTTCTTTTTTTTTTATAAAGTGGTACTCCATTAAAAGTGATTACATTTTCGTAATACATTTCGGGAACTTCTTACCTTCTTCGAAAACCTCATTTAAAACTTTATCCTAAAAACCCCATTCTACTAGGAAGGAAGGTAGATCTCATGTTTGAAATACTAAGATCTAGCTTTTCCTTGCCCTTTACCCTTTTCCCCTTTATAACAATTTTTATAATTTTACTATCTTTTTCTCGATCTTCTTTAACCACTCTCAAAGAATTTATCCGGCTGCTATTGACATTGGTCAAGGTTCTAGAATGAAGAAGGGCTCCTATGGTGAGACATTTTCTAATTCTCAAGGACACAAAATTTAGAGTTGAATAGACACCCCTTATGGTGAAGTTTCTCCATCTTTTAAGTGAGTTTTGACATTTTGGCCGAATTATCACGCCCGGGGAAGAGACTTTGACTATTTATTTCCTTGAAAGTGAAAGAATTTATTTTAGTCGATGGATTTGTTTGATTTTTCCGTCCCACAGGGGTCCGGTAGAGAATAAAAGTCTCAGGTTATACTTGTGCCTTTAAACTACTCAGGTAACTTATACAACTTTGTAGACTCATTAGAAAAGAAATTTAACAGGCACGCTAATTTGGTACAGGCACATCCCAGCACCTTGGGCTTGCCACGTGGGGACAGACGTGAGGTGCGTGCGCACTTCACTAGGCACCGATCACAATTGTTGTAGGCGTCTAATTTCCGCACAAGGCCTCCTAAAATTTTGGCTGTAAAATGGCCTCTATATCAACTATGCTGGGTACTTATAGACCTTTCTTTATGGAATTTGAGCTCCTAAGACTCTACTAACGACAGACAGGGAGTGCCTATAGAATATCAATACTTGGGCCTGTGTTCCATTTCGTTTCTTCTTGTTTATCAACCTCTTGTAGAAGGAAGTGTTTCATATTTCCAATGGAGTTCTTTAGGCCCTACTCGGAAATTACTAAGCCGGATCCCTTGCTCTAGGTGGATCGGACTAGCCGAGTGATACCCACAAAACTAGCAAGGTAGAGACTGCCCTCCTTTTAAGTCTAGCGCGCAAAAGGCTCATGAACCAAACGATATGAGTAACGTGGTGGTTGTTGTTAGCATTATCAACCCTCTTTCTCATAGAATCCTTTGTACAAAAAGAATTGGAATCCTACAACCTTAACATTCATAGATACAAGACATTATTTTAGCCTTCTATGTCATTCTATTGTTAATTATTTTGGAAGTATAAATTGTAGGGGGTTATTTTATATGATAATTTGCTATGACTTCTACTTATAATTGTTGAATATCAAGTACTTTAGACAATAATGGAAGTACAATTTAAAGTTGAGTGATTTCATAGCAAGGAGTAGTCAATTAGATTATTATGACAACATTTACTAATTATAGATGGTTTCTTCTATGAATCTATATCATCAATTCTTTAGTACATAATTAACAAATAAACCTACTAAGATGTGAATGTGTGGTATCTTATAATTGTAACTTATTCCCCAATTGTACTTTAGTGTTTGTTTTATTTGAGTTCTCTAAATGTGACATATATAAGCCTGGCTTGTTTGTGTCTAATTTGTCTAAACCTGGAATGTCCAACTATACTTGTTCTAGCCATGGTAACTAGTAATTTGAGTTTATTTAAAATTATATATTTTCAATTTAGACTTATTTTAATAAAATAAGTCATTTCTTTGAGTCAGATATTACGAATAACACAACAATAATTTTTCTGAAACACTATTTCAGTCAAATCAGATTTCAAAGGGTGTTTTCTACATGACTTGGGAAACAAAACAAGCACCACCTAGAACGGAGTTTTAGTATCGGAAACATACAAATAACAGTAGATATGTTATGTTTTGAAAATACTATTTAGCCCGACAAAAAACTTCCCAAACAACCCAAAGAAGGCAAGAATCATGATGTCATGCCTACTTCATGTGTAATATTTGGACATTTAGTGCGGTTCGAGTGACTTTTTGTCGGGTAAAAATATACTCTCCTTATGTTCTTCCTCACTCTATATATGTGAAGTCTTAATTGTCTCCAATTATTAATGAAGTTTATTGTTCATCACATAGACACAAGAAGGGTCCTTTTGTGTCAATACCAACCATTCCAGTGTAAGAGCCCTCAGCCCTATTGTGCATAAGCTAGACGACATGCTAATGTCATACCTAAAACACTGATATGAATCTTGTAAAGAAGAAAACATTTGAACAATACTGTTTTGGAATAGATGTTATGGTTTGTTTGAAAAGTGATATACAACTTAGTCAGTACCCATGCTCCCAACTCATAATTTCCCATGGGAAAACTTTTACCTTTGGTTTCTTCTTTTCTTTTTCTGTTGTCTTTTCATAAGAACCCTTGTTAAAAAGTCTAAAATATTAATGTTAATAAAACGCAAGATAGTAAAAACTGTTATGGTGTGTTTGGTTGCAGGATTCCTAAGTAGGATTCCTATCAAAAGTGGGATTTGGTAGGAATCATGAATCCTTGGTCTGTTTGGCTACCAAGAATCCTAGGACTCTTGAATCCTAAGGATTCCTAATTCCAAAAATTGTATTGGACCAAAATCCCACCTTACCCCCTAGGATTTGCTAGGATTTTGGATTAATGAACCTAAATTTCAAACTTAAAATCAACAAAAAAATATTTCTTTCTACAAAATCATTATTTATTTTCAAAATCATTATTTTTTTCAAAAATCATATTTTTTCTAAAGTTTTTTAAAAATACTCAAATAATAATAAATCATAGGATTCTTAGTTGCCAAACAAGCCAAAAAATATTACTAGGATTCATGAATCCGTGGAATCATGAATCCCAAGGACTCATGAATCCGCGGATTCATGATTCCGCCATCCAAACACACCATTAGTTTATTTATGTTTTAGAGTCAGTTTTTCCTTTGTCAAAACCGAAGGCAATCTAACATCAACAAAACCAAAGTACAAAACATAATGTGTGGGTTTTAACCAAACAAAATATAACTTATCTTTTTAACTAAAAAAATTAAAAAATTAGACTTTCGCTCAACTTTTTGTATGTTGATTTATTTTTATTTTTTTGAAGAGGGTAAAATAGATTTCATTAATTGCAAAGGTTGCAACTACAAAGAGAAAACAAGAAAAAAAGAAAAAGATTACATGCTAATTAGAGCATTACTAATTTTGAAAAGGTGGTGGTGGACTTCCATTCTTGGTTTGTAGACCAGTAAAAAAGGAGAGCTTTGATCGAAATTATAAGATTTTCTACCGATTTACATTTTTCTTCGAAGATCCTTGTGTTTCTCTCTTCCCATAAGCTCCAAATTATAGCATAAGGGACTCCATATCTCAAGAATTTTTTCCTATCAAGCGACTTTGGGAGAGTATTTGAGTCGACTAAGTCCTTGAAACGATTTGACAAATTTGAGAGCTTGATAAAAGATGGGGTAAGCGAGTTCCAAATCTGATTTGAGAAGGAACACGAAAAGAACAAATGATCAAGAGTCTCTTCTTCATGGTTACAAAGAGCACACCTATTTGGGAAGATGAAACCTCTTCGCTTAAGAGTATCAAGAGTAGGAAGAGCTTGGAGATACAAAGCCCATAGAACAAAAGAGATCTTCGGAGGAATGATGTTATTCCATATATTCTTACTCGGAAAGTCTCTCTGGATGTTGGCTTTGTTCTTGGTTGAGAAGAAATTTAAATGATGGTGATAAAAAGAGGAGACGGAAAACTCACCATTTTTGCTTGGAGTCCACGATATGGTGGGAGAAGTTTGAGTATCCATAAGAGAGGCACTAGAGAGTTTAAGCAGCAGGTCTGTTGCCTTCATTGCTTCTGCTGCGGAACAGGTTCTTGAAAGATTTAAATCCCAATTATGAGAAGAGAAGTTACCGTTTATCACTTCTTCGACAGAGGCATCTTTAGTCTTAGAGAATTTCCAAATACTTTTGAAATCATCTTTTAGCGGAGTTGATCCTGCCCAAGCATCCTCCCAAAATGAAGTTTTTGATCCTCTGTTAATAGTAACACATGTACCTGCTTTAACTGACTTAGAGAAGGCTTGAATTTGTTTCCATGGACCACCCACTTTATGCACACTCATCTCTTTTGGAAACCACCACTTTTTGTTGCCCTTATATTTCTCCCTAATCATATTTGTCCAAAGAGCGTCCGGCTCATTCCCGTACCTCCAAGTCCATTTGGCCAAGAGAGATAAGTTAGCTTCTTTTAATCTTCTTATTCCGAGGCCTCCATGGCAAAGAGGCTTTGTAATCTTGTGCCAAGAAACCCAATGAAGCTTCCTTTTAGAATTAGAATCACCCCATAAAAAATCTCTGAAGATTTTTTCGATCTTTTTCGCTACCTTGCCGGGAATTAAGAAGATAAAAAGTAAGTAAAGCGGCATAGCTGAAAGAATAGAGTTTATGAGGACGATTCTACCGCTTTTGGAAAGAAATCTCCGCTTCCAAGGAGCAAGCTTCTTCGCAATTCGTTCAATAATAGGATTCCAGAATGGTAAAGTCTTCGGGGACTGACCCAAAGGCATGCCAAGGTAAGAAAGGGGCAAAGAACCAATCGAGAAGCCTAACTTATCCGCTGCCTGTAGAGTGATATGCTCTTCGATACCAATGCCAATCAGCTGACATTTGTGTTTATTGACTTTTAAACCAGTGTATTCTTCGAAAGAATTAAGAACACTGATAAGATGATCGAGTTGCTCCATGTTTGCCTCCATAAAAATAATGGTGTCATCTGCGAATTGTAGATGAGTATATTCTTTCCCTGTATTTGAAACTTTAAATCCTTGAATCTTCTTATCTAATGAAGCTGAGTGCATAAGCTTTGCAAAAACCTCTCCAACAATGAGAAATAGAAAAGGTGATAAAGGGTCACCTTGGCGCAACCCTCTAGAGTTTTTGAAGAAGCCTTCTGCCTTGCCATTTATCAAGATTGAAAAGTGAGGAGAAGAGGTCATCTTCTTGATCTACCGACACCAACGCCATCCAAAGTTCATACCTTTCATGATCTGCAAAAGAGAATCCCAATTCACACTGTCGAAAGCTTTCTCAATGTCTAATTTTCTGTATCGATTAGGATATTCATTTTAGATGGCAATACCCAAGCTCTTACTTATTGGAAGCAACTAGCTCGAGATAAAGTAAAAAAGCCCTTTAAGGTAAGGGCCAAGACCTTCGTTGCTTCTAGTCCAGTATCAATTGGATGTGGAACTGGCTCTGCTCTCCCAAGGAGGTTGGGGGTTCGCTTCCTGTAATACCGTCAAATGTCGGGGTATCACTCATATAAAACATATGCATATGGATCGGTCTTTCTAACACGAATTGTTTCGTTAAGTGAAGTTAAACATAACAACAAATAGAGATTGTCACGTGAGAACGGGATTTTGCAGTGATACAAAGATCACGAATATCTATCTCAAAACTAATTATCACTGAGTAGAGAGACCCAAATAGTTCATTTTTTTCATGAGACTTCATCTTGTTTATGTATGATTTTCTCATTCTCGGGTAGTATTTGCTAGAATATGGAACTCTTTTATCACTAGTGAGTTTGTTTTACTTGCATTTCCACTAATCGACATAGAACATTTGTGTGTTAAACATTTAATATTGTTTTGCAAGTTGTTGCAAACCTCACTGGTGGCAAGCTTTTATAAATTTCTTGCAAGCTGTTGCAGATTACAAAAATACTCAAGGCGTTGAAGGCTAGAAAAAAAATATTAAATGATACAATTTCGCCAAAACTAATAATTTATAAAGAGCTCCGACTAAATTTTTCATTTTTTTGAGTGTAAATTCCAGTGACTCTGAGAGATCTTAAAATGTGATACATTTTTTTTTTGATGAAGGAAATTACCATTAAAACCAAGCGTCTATTACATACCAACTAGAAATCCGAAAAAAAAGAGACAACATCACTCCAAAGTTTCTTACACCCGTGAGCACGCCCCCATTTGGCTAACGCATCTGCATAATTATTACCATTCCTAGACACACGAGAGAATATAATTCCTGAAAAATTTTCCTTGATGTCTTTGATCTGTCGGATGATACTTTGAGATTGCCATTGAATACATCCTTCCTCACCATTGAGAGCTTGGATTATTGCTTTATTATCACTTTCTAAATGCACAAAAGATAGTTGCATTTGCATCGCGCTAAGTAGTCCATATAATACCGCTAAACTTTCACATTCTTCAGCATTTTGCCCTCGTACACTATCTGCTACCGCCATTATAAAGTTGGCTTCTGCATCTCGCACAATGTAACCGATTCCTGCCTGCTCATGTAAATTAACAAAAGAGGCATCTACATTGATTTTAATATAAGGTGTCGATGGAGGTCTCCATGTTTGAATAACCGTTTGTTCTTGACCCTTCGTGGTAGTGCTATTCTCAGTTCTGAGAGGAGTAGTAGTGGTATTGTTTATCCTTTCTATCATTTGCATTGAATTTTGTTTATTCGTCGTAAAGCAGTTTTCACATATGGCTTTCCACAGAAACCAAAGAATTTTAGCATACAGATTAATAGTTTCTTCCTC
This sequence comes from Eschscholzia californica, assembly GCF_041429995.1. Classification (NCBI taxonomy): domain Eukaryota; kingdom Viridiplantae; phylum Streptophyta; class Magnoliopsida; order Ranunculales; family Papaveraceae; genus Eschscholzia; species Eschscholzia californica. The sequence continues at coordinate 49,079,949 of NW_028238472.1, forward strand.
AAGGGATTTCCATTGGTGTATTAAAATGTGATACATGAATTTTGTTGATTCATCGGTAATAATTACTCCTGTGTGAACTGTAATGATGAGGAGATCATAGATCATGTTATGTTGCATTAAAATGTGATACATGAAAAATAGTTGAAGTTCAGACCAAGTAAATTATTACTCTTTAAATACGCTTGTCGCGATGCGCTGGGGATTGAACCAAATAAAAGAATTAGTTTTTAATACTTTCATGCTCAATGACTCACACAACACACTACAAGAACTTCACCATACGCATCTCCTAAGGTTTTTAATTCATTGCCAAAATAAAACCCATTTAAACAACTCCAACTACCATCTTTTGTTTACTAAATGATCATTCAAATCTTCACTTTTAAAGGCCTTCACGTTGTTGTAATTACTATTGATATATATGACAAATCCTCATCCATTAAAAATAATGATTGTATAACTTAGGATCGTGTGGCGATATTAAAAATAGAGATATGTTATTGCAGATCTATAGTAATCAAGCAACACATATCAATAAAAATTATATTATTCATTAACACAAAAGTAAGCGTCAAATTTATACGACCGTAGTAGTTATTCTTTAGTTTATATCCTGTCATACTAATTAATAAAAACTATTTCTTTTCTACATTAATACTTTTGTACTTACTAGGCCAATCGATACAGTTTCATAGTTCATTATCAATAATTTATTTTCGTATGGAAAAGGATAGAAGATGTTGTGAAAACAGATTTAACCTAGATCTAAATAGGAAATCTTGCGTCTATCGAAAGTGAATCTCTCTCGAGAGAGATAGTTGAATCGAAATTGGAGGATATTAATTTCTTGTAAGTCTGAAGTGTATTTGGCTTTCACTTTGTAGTTTTTTCTAGCATTATCTTTCCGAATGCCCAAATCAATAAAAAAAAATAAACATGTCCTATATCAACTATTGTTTTTTTTTTTTAAATTGACTACGATCTACGATAGTCATTACATTAGCATTGATACATCAAAGATGTGATAAGCACGAAATTGTCGAATTCAAACTTTTACAAAAGAATGAACCTATAGCCCAACTAAACTATGACCTAAAGCCCAACAACATTATTTATACCTTAATAACCCAAGTTCAATAAATCATGGAAACCACCTCCTCCGAAAATCGAACTTGAGACCTCCAGAATTTTAGAGTTTATGTTAACCCATTAGACCACTTGAAAAACTAATTATTCATTATATCAAACTATTTTGTCATGTACAATTTGTCAAACTCCACAAATATGTGAGGATCGAAAGGATTGAAATATAGCATGAAATGAGAATTATGTCTTTTATATTTTGTTGCAAAGAAATGAGTTCTATCTTGATTTCATGAAACATCATGATTCCTATACTGGGACCCATATTATAGTTACATTAATTTAGATGGTTTTCAGCAGAGTCAGAGGAAACCCCATTTGTTGTTCTATCTTCACTTAGTCATAACACATACTTTTTTTTGTTAAGATATGACACATACTTAAATACTTACAAAAATGAAAGACATATACACGACACTACTAAGAAAAAAAAGTTAGATTGGATGCACATCTCATGTTATCTCCTCCTATCTTTTCTTCTTTATTATAATTTTAAGGAACAAATAATAAAATACACCCTATAAACATTTATTGATGTGTTGACTTAGAACATTCACCAACAACCACATTAAAACTGAACGGAGACGTAACTATAACTTTTTCGTTTTCAACAAAAAATATAATTTTTTTATGTTTGATAGACAATTACAAATGGTTTAACCAGTACACTAGTAGTTTGTGGTTATTATTATAATTGCAAATTTTTCACCTGTGACATTTTTCATTTAAAGACAAATGTTGTTTAAACAAAACATAGGATAACTATGATTTACAAATTTCATAAAAAAAAACTATAATTTACAACAAGATTTTGCCGAGACACATAAACTCTCCCAAAGCTCCTCAATTTTAGCAAAAATGAATGTTGAGACGGGTGAAAAAAATTAGTAATGAACTTTAATATTACCATGTTCTAAAGTTAATCTATATTATCTTGCATTATATCCATTTGAGATATATTTATATGCATCACTGTTATGACCGAATGGGGTTTAATGTGATAAATACGAGTAATCCAAGAGAAGCAACGAAAAATAAAGAACAATCAAGAACAAAACACAGAGATATACGTGGTTCGGTTGGTGAGACCTACTTCACGGCGACAACGGCGCGATGATTTCTACTATAATAAGCAAACAAGTTTACACAAGAGATTTCGTGAGATTGTGCTACTGATATGTCCTTAGGGTTTAGTTTATATAGTCAGAAAACTCTAATCCCACTGCCTCACCGACTCTCTCTCTACATCCGACATTATAAATGGATATGTTAACACTAGTAACCGACATAAGCCTAGCTTCGCATTCCAGCTCTGTCTCGGGATCCAACTCTGCCTCGGAGCCCCGCTTCGCATACCAACCCTGTCTCAGTACCCTCACAAAGGAAAGTATGGTAATTAGGAAAACGACAATGAGCTATTCAATCTTGGAGATTAATACAATGCCCGATCAGTCTTCCTGCTAAATCACAGCCTAGCTAGTGACATGGCCGGTTAATATCTAGAAAGAGAGTTACACTTTCTCTCACTAGATCTTGTACACCCACGCCGTGCTGGAATTCAAGTGGGAGGCTGACTCGAACATAACGTACCAGATGTTCAATCTTTGAGGGGAGATTGAGAACCAAACTAATGTTTACCAACCAAGCTTACAAATAGTGAGATTCAACTATCATTTGGTTCCTTTAAAAAAAAAACTATCATTTGGTTGTTGTTTTTAATTATTTGAACATACAACAAGAATGTTTTATAGAGGGAAAATGACTATTTAGGTTTACAAAATTATCATAATAACTAAAAACACTTAGATCTTTTCTTATTAAGTAAAAGTTACCAAAATATTATGGTTAATGATAGAATAAGTTTGAAATAATATGATATATTACTAATCAGGTCATTTCTAATTCTTTTTGTTTCGAGAATACCCTCCTATTAAAATTAATTTTCTCTCTCAGACAATCTCAAATTTTTTTAGGAATTTTCTCATTGTTCTTCTTCTTCATTGTTGCTGAATCACGGTGATTCTATGGCGAAATTTCTCTTCAACACCGGAGAGATGTGGGTGCCGAGGGGTTGTTGCCCCTTTCCGGCGATCTCCATGGTTTTCTTTATTTGAGAACCAGAGCCGACGATTTCTCTTCCATTTCTAAACGAAACAACCCCTCCCTCTCTCTCTCTCACTTTCAACAAAAAATACTCTCTCTCTTTCTTTCTCTATCTAAACTTGTCGCTGCTGTTGTTCTTGTTGTTGTTGATGATGATGATGATGATGATAATAATCCTTCTTTCTTTCTCTCTTGCTTTTGTTTTATAAATGAGGTTATGATGATCAAATCCAAAACCCTAATTAGGGTTTTCAGACTTGAAGTGAAAGATCTCTCTCTATTATAAATCATGGTGAGATATCTCTTTCTATTATAAATTTCATCTTTTATCATAATTTTTTTTATGATTATAGGGTATTTTGATATCTAGATTATAGCCTTGACTTAGAGATACAACTAGATGGAAATTTAACTAGACTAGAAATTGGTACTTGAAAATCACGATGGGAGATATCTAGATTTAATAACACTCTTAAATGATGTTGACGATGATCTGGTAACATATTTTTCGAAGTCCAACACCCTCTGGGGTATGCTTAAAATTTATGTACAATTATCGTATTATTAAATGTTCTCAATAGATATTCACTAGTATTTGTGTGCTCGTGTATCAGTAATGTGTTATGTGCAGGCAATGCCATTGTTTCCAATTTCAAGTTTGTGGGTACCTATCATTATCGAAGAAGACTTAGAACTTCGGCTAGGATCCAGAGGTGATTATATGCATCCGTTGTTTGATGTTTAGTCTTAATTCTGCTTGTTTAATGCTTAGCCACAACCTCTGAAGGTTCGCCATTATTATAACAAGGGATATTGTAAGAATGAAACTAGTTGTAGATACTTGCGTGAACAACCCTTATCAGATAGTTTGTTTCAGTATTTTGGGCCAAATGGATCTGAATTGGGAAATGAAGATCATATGTTCTTGCCTGGATCTCTTGAGAAGCTTGAATTGGAGTTGGCTTAACTCTTGAAATCAAGAAGATGGTATCCTGTCTCAATTGCTGCGTTGCCAATGTTGTATTATGAGAAGTATGGGAAGATACTCCAAGCCGATGGGTATCTAACTGAGAGCCAGAGACATGGGAAGGCTGGATATAGTCTCACCAAGCTTCTTGCTCGACTTCAGAACAGTATTCGCGTCATCAACAGGTGTGATCATAGCCAACTCTTCGATGTCTTTCGATAAGTTATATATATATATATATATATATATATATATATATATATATATATATATGTGTGTGTACATGTGATTGATTAACTGTGATATGAAAAATTAAGTTACAGGCCTCATGGGCAGCACGCGGTAATCTTGGCGGAAGATGCTTCAAGATATGTTGATTACCGAAGTGAGAGGAATGACTCTGTGTCTAGACAGATTTATTTGACTTTTCCGGCTAAGAGCACTTTTACTGAGGAAGATGTTGCCAACTACTTCATGTAAGAAATTGAAAAGTTTGTATTACATAAAAAAAATTAATTGGTTTTTAAGCATCTAACTTTAAGTCTGATTTTGTAGGAGCTTTGGACCTGTTCAGGATGTGAGGATTCCATGCCAACAGAAAAGAATGTTTGGGTTTGTGACTTTTCTCTATCCGGAGACTGTAAAGAAGATTTTAGATAAAGACAATCCACACTTTGTCAGCGGTGCTCGGGTTCTTGTGAAGCCTTACCGGGAAAAATCCAGGCTTTCTGACAGATAATGTTGTTGATTTACTTCAAACAATTTGTCTATGTGATGAGAACTTATGTTATTCAACATATAATGCAACATTGTTTAAACTTGTGTTTTCGTGTTTGACTCTTTTTTCTACATAGATTAATTTCTTTTTTGTTAGTTTTATTTTTACCTTTGCAGGAAAATGGATACATCAATGGACTACCGTTCTAGCTATCTCCCCGGAGCTACTTCCTAACAACTGCAGTCCCCCGCTAGTACTACTCGAATCATACCACCAATACATCTCTTAGCCTCTTCATGATGCCTAACACATCTCTTAGCCTCTTCACTATGTGAAATTGCAGCAAAAGGTCCAAGGAGGAGGGGAAAGGGTTTAAATTCTTAGAAAGAATAACTAGTTTGGTCAGGATTTGGTTTGCTTCCATCTTCCATTCAGGGAGGAAGAATGTATCGAGATTTGATTATCAGAACTAAAACAATTGGAAAATTTGTCCCTCTTATGCATCAAGATTTGATTATCAGAACTTAAAACAATTGAAAATTTTGTTCCTCTTATGTATTGAGATTCGATTATCAGGATTTGGTCTTTGCTTCTACAAATGTATGGAAAATGTAAGTTTATTCAAGGTGGACAGAAGGTGTTTGATGAATTTCCTATTAGAGATGTGATTTTGTCGACTTTAATTTTGGTTTGTTATATTAACTGTGGATATGCCATGTTTGCAAATCATGTTCGCAATCTATATTTTGCAAACACAGTTTGTAGTTTACGTTATGCAAACACATGTTTGCAGTTTACATTATGCAAACACATGTTTGCAGATCAGATTGTTGCAAACACGTTTGCATAACAGATTGTTGCAAACACGTTTGCATAACAGATTGTTGTCAGATTGTTGCAAACACGTTTGCATAATAGATCGTTGCAAACACGTCTGCAGAAAAACGTAAAGGAAAAAAACGCCGTTTTTTTCTGGGTTTTTTTTTTGAAAAAAAATATTGAGAGTGGATCTTGTTAGAAAGCTAATGAAAAATCATTTCTAAATATATAATTTTTATAGAAATCCGACATCTCAAACAAAAGTTATATCGATTTAAAATTTAAAGAAAAATAAAAGAATTTAGTTACACAAAATGACAAAAAAATGTATTTTAGTATTTGCACACTTTTTGACCTAAATAATAATTTTCAAATGTTTAGTGATTTTCTGCTCATTTTCAATATTATTTTGACATTTCTAGTAATTACCTATTTTATAAATGGAGGCGGCTTCACCATTATCTTTTTTTTTTTTTGAAGTAAAGTTGTATTTATTGTCTTGCAATAATTCATAAGAATATTGTTTATGAAATTTATTTAGCTATTAGCACAAGGATTTAATTAGATAGAGTAATAACAAGCATTAAGACAGCAAAGAGCTAGCACTTATAAAAACGACAAATTAATCTAAGAAAAAGTGAAAAAGGTTAACAAAGAAAGAGAAAAACCTAAAGACCTATAAAAAGATAAAATAAAAAATGAAAAGAAACATAGGAGAAAAGATAAACACAAAGAGAGAAATTAGGTTAAATAAACCACCTTGACCTTGGGGGTTGGACGGTTGATTATATAAAGAGCATTAAAACCCAATTCTAAATAAATACCCTAGTCAAACACTTTAGTTTAGAGATAGAAAATCATTACTAAAAACAAACAACCTTATTTACATTAACTTGACTAAGAGTTGACTGACGTTGACTATCATCAAACTTCATTTGTCTTCAAAGTTGGAAAATGAAGTTCAATCTTTAACTGAAGTCTCACCACCACCACCACCACCACTTCCTCCTCCAACTCCACTAGCCATAGCAGCCGATTGAGCTGTCAAAACAGACAAGTTCGGCGACGAAGAACCATCTAAGTTGGAACCCAAAAGTGGGTTAGTCATAATGTTATTGTTGGTTGGATTTCTAGAGTGAGAAGTTGCTGTTGAAATTGCAGTTGCTAATGAAATTGGCATTAAACAAAGTCCTTTTCCTTGAAGATATTGCATAGCTGAACCCATATCTTCTTCCATTAACTTAGCAACTTGATGTTCTGTCACTGTTAAACTGTCATTAGTTGTCTCATTTTGATTGCCATTACTGTTCCTTCCAATTCCACCTTGAACACCATCACCCCCTCCTCCCTAAACATGAACAAAAAAACAACAACCCACATTGTAAATCTCTATCTACCATGAATTCTAGAGAGAGAGAAAGAAGATAGAGAAAGAGAAAGGTAGAGGTCCCTAGTACCCATTTGTCCTTGTTTTGCTATTTGCTTTACAAGAAGGAAAGAGAAGAGTCATAGTTTTGGAATCAAATAAAGTTAGTTCACGCGTGCTTGGTTCATTTGTCGTATTGGATCCAAAAGAGAAAAAGTAGAGAGAGAGAGAGAGAGAGAGAAAGGGAATTGATGGTTTAGCTTTATCAAGAAGATTAAAATAGTTAATTGACTTCAATTTACCTGTTTTCTGTTTTTGGGAAAGAAAATAGGTTCTACTACTTGTAAATTAATCAAACTTTTGCAAACCCAGATACAGATTACCACTACTAGATTAGGGTTTGGGTAGTATTTCTTAATTCTGATTTGGGTATCAGAATAAATCCAAATTAACTTAATTCTGATCGGATTCTTGTATACTAATACAGTATACTAGTAATTCTTTTTAGGGTTTTGAGATTTGGGGAAATTGTACCTCAGAGGAAATGTCAGCCACGAGGGGAGCAAGAGCTGCTGCACCGCCCAACCTGCTCATACTCAGTACCTATGGCACAGAATGAGTAACAATAACAGTTCAGAGAGAGAGAGAGAGCTTTAGAGAGAGAAAGTTTTAGTGAGAGAAAGTTGAATTGCCTTGACTTGGAGCTGCAAAAACTTGACATAATCAATAATTTCATCAAGCATAGAAGCCTTGTCCGTCTGTTTATTCCAAAACAAAAAACCAAAATCAGAAACTAACAAACAGAAGAAGATTTGGATTTCAATTCCAACAACCTCTAATAAAATGTAAAAGACCAAAATACCCTTCACCTACAAAACATTTTATTCTTTATTCCCGATAAAGTCCAAATAAAATAGAGGGTAAAATAGGAATAAAATGTTCTCTCTCTCTATAAACTCTATACTATACCTTATTGGCATTGGGTACTAGTTCTTGAAGAGCTTTCATTCTTTCTGCGATTCTCTCTCTCCGTAACTGTCAATCCCCAAAAACAAACAAATAAAAAAAAAAGTTTCAATTTTAGAAGAATAATCTAGTGAATAATCCAATATATAACCAAACAAAACTAACCAGAAAAAAGAATTTAAATTAAAAATAGAACTTGAGATTATGGTTAATTGACAAATTAGGTTTGTTAATTGGGTTTCTTAATTTAGGGTTTAATTTAATTAGCTTACTCTTTCAGCAATACTATGTGGATCTGTTGCTTGTCCTCTTCTTGCCCTAACTTTCTGTCTAGTCGGAGCTGTTCCACCTCCTCCTCCGGTAGATGGACCCGCCGGAACTTGATTAAGTCCGGTTGATTGTGATCCGAAATTTGGTGCCGACATTGAACCAGCCTAATCATGAATCCGGATAAATTAAGAAATTCAAAGAAAAACGAGTTCGAATAATTACGGAATTATTAGAACCAGATTAGTACTTAGAACTTTGAATTTTGGTCACCTGAGGATGAAGAAAATGCTGTTGATTTCCTGATTGATTAGGTCTTGGAAGAGTTCCAGTGATTCCATTGAAAAGCCCTGGAACTGAACCTTCTCCATTCTAAAGGAATCAAAATAAGTTATGAGTTTTAGAGAGAGAAAGTGTTTATTAACTCTATAGAGAGAGAGAGAAACTTACAGGGTTGGAAGATTTGAAAGGGACGTCATCAGAGGATTCTCCGCTTCCAAGTGTTAATGGTAACGGAAAGAGAACAGAATCGCCGCCAATAACGGAAGTAGACGTCGGTGATCTAGCTAAACCACCACCGGCAGCACCAGAAATGAGTAATTGTTGCTGAAGAATCATAGATTTAGGTGAATTTCCACTAATCTGATGTTGGCGGAGACGAGAAGCAAGTACAGTCGATTCATCACAAGGATAATGATGAAGATGATTATCTTGTTGAGAACCCGATGGATCTTCAGATAAATCTATCGATTTATTTCCACCACCAATTGGGATGTTAAAAAGCTTGTGATGATGATTATCACTGTTGTTGTTGTTGTGGGTAGCAGATGAAGTGTTGACATTAGGGTTTTGAGGATGAAGATCCCAAGGAGATTTAAGTTCAGACCAAGAAGCAGGAAGATTAGAAAGCATTTGATCAAGAAAATCATCATGAGTTTGATGATCAAATGAAGAACCTTGTTGAATCTGATGATTTTGAATTTGTTGTTGATTATTTTGAATATCTTGAAGTGAAATATTTCTAACTTGCATTTCTCTAGTAGAAGGTTGCATAATTTAGAGAGAGAAAGTTGAGAGATATTCTGATTCCAAAGAAGAAGATGAAACGAGGATAATTAATTAATTATCTGATGGTGAGAGAGAAGTTAGAGAGAGAGAGAGTGTTTTTGTTATTGATGAGAAACTGAAACAAGTTTATTACTAGTATTACTCTTCTCATATTCATATACTATAATGAAAGCCAAGCTTCTTTCTTTATAGTAGCTTTTGCCTTCCTTGGTTAATCACTCTCTCTCTCTCTCTCTCTATCTCTCTCTTTACTTTCTTTTTATCTAATATTTTAGCTGAGGCAGCTCCGGTTAAGAATTTGACCTTTGTTAACTAGTTTTGGCCGTAGACCCTCCTGGTCGGCCAGTTCTGCTAGGGTTCTCTTTCGGTTCTATACCTAAAGACTAAACTATCCTTCTTCTGTACTTTCTTCACGATTCTAATTCGACGTTCGGTAACGAAAATGTGGCTAAAACTTTTTAAAAAATCTAGACTTTAGTTAAAAAAGATCGGTTAATTTTTTTAGTCTTTGAGCTCTTTGAATATTTTTTTAATTTGCAATACTTTGCGACAGTTTTGCAACGTCTTACGACAGCTTTGCAACGCCTTGCGATAACTTTACAACTGTTCTGCAATAGCTTTTGAGCGTCTTACAATAGCTTTGCAACACCTTACAAGTTACAATACATTTGCAATGTCTTGCAACACGTTGGGACACTTTCAAGGTATGTTCGTGAGCAGATCTAGGTCTGTTCATTGAACAGACCTAGCTCCGGCGAAGGGAACCCCTTCGCGGGAGTTTTTAGAGAGAGAGGTGAGGGAAAAAAATTCTAGAGAGAGAGGAGAGAGAAAATAACAAAAAAAAATTAATATTTGAAGGTTGCCAGCCGGAAATTTGACCGGCCGGCGACCCCTGCGGGAGAAGATGATGATGTGGCGTGATAGGTGACTTGGCAGAGAGAGAAAATGAGATGGAGGAGAGAGAGTAACGGACAGTTAAAAATAACGGAAAAAGAGGGTCATATGAAAATATTTGCTAAAGTAGGGGGCTAGGCAGGAAGCTGGTCACAAAGTTGGGGGCCATTTGAGAAATTTCAATTATCCAATGCCACATGACACATTCTTTTAGATGGATAATTAGTATGAGTGAAACCCATTTTATTTACGTATAATTTTGAAATTCAAATACTTTTAGTTAACAATACTTGTATTTTCGGTCAACCTTTTTATTAGGTAAAGAGAAATCTTGAGAGCCTAGGCTGACGTACTCATAGGTCGTGTGTTGTTGAAAGAAATATCAGTTGTTGATCTTCCAAACCTTCATAAAAAAATTGTCACGCTTTAAAGCCAAGTACAAACTTCGAGGATCTTCTTCCGTTTTTTTGTTGGTAGGATGCTCTTCCATATCACACCAATAATTTGTTGGTCCCGTTACGATTAGGAAAAGAAAGTCCAATAACCCGGTCTCTTGACATGTACAAGGGAGATTGTTAGAATCTATAGATACCCAGAACTCAAAGACGGGTCTAGTTTGAATGGTAGACACGGATACTGAATTAATTCTCAGACATTTCATCCGACCTATTAATATTTGTTCGGTATCACTCGTTTATTCATGACCACGAAGAAATAGAAGTCGTTTTTATCTCACTTCGTGAAGCGAAAACACATATTTAGATGTCCTTCTTTTATAATGTTGGAACTTCTCAAAATTTTACTAAGGTCAATCAAGTTAGCAAAGTTTTTGCCATTCGCCTGTTCAGTCGACGACATTGAAAAGTGCTCCTAGACTCTTCCTTTTGGATATCGAAATATCTGAACTCGGACTGCGTCCATACATGATAAACCCGAAATATTTGACGGGTTTGGTCTAGGTTTAGGCAATAGAATGTTAAAAATTATCCGTCCGAGTCTGCTCGATAATATTAACGAACATAAAATATTAGAACCCGACTGATCCGTCCCAATGAGAAATTAGCTCGTGGTTAGCCGACCCGATTCCCATGCACCCTTACTCCCGATTATATTGTGATTGTTGAAATCAAGGATGCCCCAATATAGGGCAGCTGGGTTGTATTTATAGAATATAAAAGAGGAGTACAATTACAGTATTGTCCCTAGTTACATAAGATAATGACAAACACACCATTTAGACATTATTTACATTAATACCCCCCCTCAAGTCGAACGGCCTTGAACAAGTGAGAGCTTGAAACGTAAAGCATCAAATCTTGTGGAGGGTAAACCTTTTGTGAAAATGTCAGCTATTTGTGAATCTCCCGGTAAATAATGAACCTTGAGTTTGCCGTACTTGACTTGTTCACGCACAAAGTGGTAATCAATTGCGGAATGTTTGGTGCGAGAGTGAAGAACCGGGTTTATAGTGAGATATGTAGCACTTAAGTTGTCACAATATATAACCGGTGGTGCCGATAAAGAAATACCCAGCTCTTGTAATAAATTTTGTAGCCACCGTATTTCAGAACTAGCATTTGAGACAGCCCAATATTCGGCCTCTGTGGATGACCGGGCCACAGTGGGCTGGGTCTTCGAGGCCCATTGAATTATATTTGGACCAAGGAAGATACAAAGACCCGTCGTTGACCGCCGGTCATCGGGCGATCCTGCCCAATCGGCGTCGGAATAACCAGTGATATTCAAAGAAGAAGCTCGTCGAAAGCAAATTCCATTAGAGACAGTGCCTTTTAAGTAACGTAGTATTCGTTTAGCAGCTATTAAATGAATATCAGTTTGTTGATGCATAAATTTCGATACCTGATTGACGGCATAGGATATATCCGGTCGAGTCATGGTCAAGTATTGAAGAGCTCCGACGAGGCTTCTGAACTTTTGAGGATCATCAATAGGGACACCATTTGATTTAGATAACTTGGTACCACAAAGGACAGGTGTATTAACTGGTTTTGAGTTGTTCAGACCAAATCGTTGAAGAAGATCCAATGTATACTTCGATTGAGTGAGGAGAAGAGTTGATGAATCCCGAACAGCTTCCATTCCAAGAAAATAACTTAATTCTCCCATATCAGTCATCTCAAAGTGCTTCTTGAGTTGAGTAATTATCGAGTGAAGTAGTATAGACGACGATCCTGTGACTATTATGTCGTCCACATATAACAACAGAATGATCAAATCAGTGTTATGATGAAAATAAAACATGGAAGGATCAGAGATGGATTGCTGAAATTGAAGTCGAAATAAGCAGTCACTAAAACGTTGATGCCAAGCCCGAGGGGCTTGTTTGAGACCATAGAGCGCCTTGTTGAGCTTGCAGACGTATGTGGGAAAACAGGGATCAATGAAGCCTTTGGGTTGATTCATATAAACCGATTCCTCTAAATTTCCATGGAGAAACGCATTCTTAACATCTAATTGGCGAATTCCCCAATTGTTAGTGACAGCCAATGATAGTATGGTACGAATTGTTTCTGGACGAACAACCGGGCTGAACGTCTCTTCGTAATCGATCCCTGGTTGTTGAGTGTAACCCCTGGCTACAAGACGAGCTTTATAACGAAGTAGCGAACCATCTGACCTTCGTTTAACTTTGTAAATCCACTTGCAATCAACTAAGTTCATATCGGGTTTATAAGGGACAAGAGTCCAGGTATTGTTTTTGTGTAAGGCATTGATTTCGTCTGCCATTGCTGAATTCCAATTGTCTGATTTGGAAGCTTGAGTGTATGTTGTTGGTTCAATTTCATGAGAGGTAAGCAAAATTTTTGGTCTTCTTGTGCCATCTCGACTACGTGTTACCATTGGATGAACAGAAGTGGTAGGAAGAAGTGGTAAATTGGTAGTGATTTGAGAAGTGGAATTGGGATTTGAAATTAGGGTTTTGGAGTGAGGGAATTGGGTGTTTTGGAGAAGAGGAGAGTTATCGTGCGAGTGGTTCGTGTCAAGTAACACGTTAGTTGAAGAAGGCACGTGAGAGGTAGGGGACACCAACTGTGGACTAGTGGGGCCAAGTGGCGTTGTATCAGGAGACAGCACAGAGGTAAGAGTAGTGGATGAGGGGTCAGTCGGTACCCTTACTGTTGACGCATTAAATAGAGGTAGCGTGGCTTGAGATGGAACAGTAATCTGTCGGCCCTCAAAACCAGGTGGAATAAGAGGAGCCGTACGATTAGGTAAACGACGAGAGGAAGATGGTAAAGAGAAAACGCGTGGTCCCAAAGAATTTGAAGAAAGAGGTGGGACAGGTGGCGAAGAAGGTAAAGGACGAGGACAAAACAGATCTGAGTCAGCTGGAATCGTCCATTTTAATACCAGAGGAGAAGATAGAGAGTTAGAACAGAGAGAGGGAGTGGAAGAGGAAGACGAAGACAGAGGGAATGTATTCTCATCGAAGATTACACTTCGAGAAATATAAACTCGAGAGGATGTTTCATCAAGGCAACGATAGCCCTTGTGATTTGAGCTGTAGCCCAGAAAAATACAAGGTTTTGATTTATAATCAAGCTTCGACGTTCTGTAAGCAGAGAGAAGGGGGAAACATCGACACCCGAAGATTTTGAAAATACTATAATCTGGTTTGAGGTTAAAAAGTTTTTCAAATGGTGATTTACCCGAAAGTATTGATGAGGGTAGTCGATTTATAGTGAAAACAGCAGTATGAAGTGCATCGGCCCAAAACTTGGAAGGCATTGAAGCTTGATGAAGAAGACAAAGTGATGTCTCAACCAAGTGTCTGATCTTTCTCTCAGCAACCCCATTTTGCTGAGGGGTGTGAGGACAAGATCTTCTATGTTGAATTCCATTTGAGACAAGAAAATTGGAAAAATCAGAACTCACATACTCCCCCCCTCCATCAGATTGGAATATCTTGATTGGGGTCGAAAATTGTTTTTCCACTAAATTTTTGAATTCTTTGAAATGGGTGAAAACTTCGGATTTGTTTTTCATGAAATAGACCCAAGTAAATCTTGTGTAATCATCAATAAATAAAACAATATAACGAAAACCAGAGACAGAAGAAACAGGGGATGGACCCCAAACATCACTGTGAATTAGTTCATTTGGAGAAGAAGAAACATGACTAACTTGATTAAAAGATAGTTGATGATGTTTACCAGATAAACAACTAATACATTTCGATTTGTTAAAATTTGTAGAAGATAAAGGCAAAACATCATCACTAATTAGGTGATTTAAACTTCTCAGATGAACATGAGCTAGACGCCGATGCCAAACATCAGGAGAAGCACGAGTTCCAGCTGACATTGATTGAACAAAGAAGGAAGAAGACGAAACAGGAGCAGAGGAGAGACGAAAGAGTCCATCCTCAATCGACCCTACGAGGAGTATCTTCCCTGTGGGAAGGTCCTGAACAAAGAAACCACTCCGATAAAAAACAACAACACAATTGAAATCACGAAGCAGATGTGAAATGGAAATTAAATTCTTCTTAAAGGAAGGAACAATAAGAACATTCTTAAGCACTAAGTTTGGGGTTAAGGGACAATTACCAACACCAGCAACAGGAGCAGAACCTCCATTACCAACAATCACTTGATCAGGAGCAGGGATATCATTTCGGGAAACAATGGAGGCAGTTTCAGATGCAATATGAGATGTAGCACCTGAATCAATGTACCAGTGAGGATCAGGACCGATGGAATCAAGGCCAAGAGCAGCAAATGATTGATGGAAGTCATTTGGACGAGTGAGATTGTAACATTGTCTAGCCGTATGACCAGTTCGACCACAGTATTGACACACAACAACCTGTCTTTCAGGAGGTTTTCCAAGAACAGAGGAGTATTGGTGACGACCACCCCTGTTAGAGTAAGAGTTCCGACCACGTCCACCTCCCCTGTTGGAGTAACGACCTCGACCACGAGAAACAGAGAAAGATTGAGAGGAAGGGGTCGAGTTTGTAAGCAAAGCAGTTTGTGGAGGAATGTTTGGGTGAAGGAGTTGAAGGCGAAACTCTTGGGTAAGCAACAGAGACTGTAGTTCAGAATAGGTAGGAGGTTGAAGACGAGTGGTCATTGAAGTGACAAAACTCTCATATTCTGAGCCAAGACCAGAGAGAACAATGAGGACAAGTTCCTCATCAACAACAGGGTGACCTATTGCTGCAAGAGAGTCAGCAATACTCTTTAGACGAAGAAGATAATCAGAGACAGAAAGGGAGCCCTTCTTTGTGGTTTGAAGCTGGAGTTTGAGATTCATTAGACGAGCCGAGTTGAAGGATGAAAAGCTTTGTTCCAAGGATTCCCACACTGCTCTAGAAGAAGTGAGGCCAAGAACCTGAGACAGAATAGGTTCTGTTAAAGTGGCATTTAGCCAAGACAATAGCATTTGATCGACCCTGTACCAGTAGACAAAATCAGGGTTTGGATTGGGGTTGGAGGTATTCTCAGGATTGAGAAATTCAGGAGGAGGTGGGAAGCTTCCATTGACAAACTTAAACAGGTCCTGGGAGTGAAGGATTGGTAGAAGTTGACTACGCCATAGGAGGTAATTTGTGTTATCCAATCTAATCGAAACCAAGCTTGCTATGTTGGTAAGAGAAGGTAAAGTTGAGACAGTGGTTTGAGAAGAAGAGGGAATAAAAACAGGAGTGGGAGAAAGAGGATTAGCTTCTGTGGTGGCCATTAATGGAACAGTAAAAACAGAGACGAAGGAGAAGAAGAAGACGAGTGAAAAGAGGGACACAAGGACCAAGAGATTTGCTTAAGGGAACGGCTCTGATACCATGTGATTGTTGAAATCAAGGATGCCCCAATATAGGGCAGCTGGGTTGTATTTATAGAATATAAAAGAGGAGTACAATTACAGTATTGTCCCTAGTTACATAAGATAATGACAAACACACCATTTAGACATTATTTACATTAATATATATGACCCTAAACTCGTTCGAATTATTTTTCTAAATAAACTCAAGAGTCATTCCATCATTACATGACATGAGTACATTATGAATATATTATACATCATGAGTTGAGAAAGTTTTAAGAATTACCATCATTTGAATTTCATGACCCATACTCCATATAATAACCTATAATAACGATTAAGGCCATCCAATGGAGTATGAAAATCTATTTATTCCTCTACTTTATTTATATCCCAGATCAATAAATTGTGAATCCTTTCTAGGAGAATTTAGAACCTTCGGAATGCGGTGTGATGTACAACCACTGCACCAAGAGGTGGGGTGGACAAATTCGTTCAACCTAGAGTTTAGGTTGGAAACTAATTGGGGAGGCCTTATAAAACTTCCCTTTTGATATATGGGCGTTAATCCGAGGACCATTTGGGAATTAGACTTGCCATCCGCTTACAAACGGTGAAATGATAAAAACCCAAATAAATACGGTTCAGAAAGGCAAACAAAAGAATGGCGCCAGATACTGGTAACCCAAATCTAGTAAATGGGAAGATTATTCACTCTTGGACTGAAATCATCAAAACCCAGATTTAACTCAAATATTACCACCCTTACTTCCAGATATTTTATTACAAGTTCAAATATTTCTATATTGAAGAATGATCAGCAACACAATGTGTTCGATGAAATGCCTCGACCAGAAGATTTTAAAACATGGAATATACTGATCATGAATTACTGTAATTATTACAAACATAATGAAGCTTTTTCTATGTTCTACTCTCTAAGAAGAAAAAACCCATCTTCAAGAAATGAAGAATTTAGACCTGATTGTCAAACCTTTGCTGCTCTTCTCAAATCTTGTTCTGCTATTTCAGCCATAGACTTGGGCAGAACTTTTCATGGGTATGGTGTTAAAATTGGTTATTGTAACGAGTTAAACCAGATTGTTTGCAAATCTTTGATGAATATGTATGCAAAATGTGGTGTTTTAAAAGATACCCACAAAGTTTTCGATTTTTTCGCTGATAAAGGTGATCCTGTTAATTGGAACATTCTCTTATCTGGGTATGCTGGTTTTCGGAATGGCGGTGAGTATACTAATGTGAAGAATATTTTCTATGAAATGCATATCTGTAAAGAGGAGCCACGACCCAATGAAATCACCGTCGCTATTGTTCTTCCAGTATGCGCTCGGGTGAGGAATTTGAGCTCTGGGAAGAGTATTCATGCTTATGTGATAAAATCAGGATTAGAATCACAGACCCTTGTTGGGAATTCTCTGGTATCCCTGTATGCAAAATGTGGGTTTGCGAAGAGTGATTCATATAGTGCATTTAGTTTGATTAGTTGTAAAGATGTTGTTTCATGGAACTCGATGATTTCTGGGTGTATTGAAAATGGGCTTTTATCTGATTCTTTTGATTTGTTCCAACAGATGCAGAGAGGTTCAACTTCGCCAAATTATGCTACAATTGCAACTATATTACCTGTATGTGCTTTTCTTGAGCATGATAAGTCTTATTGTTATGGAAAGGAAATCCATTGTTATGTATTGAGACGGTTCGAGTTATCAGAAGAAGTTTCTGTATCTAATTCTCTTGTCAGTTTTTACTCCAGGATTGGGCAGTTGGAAGATGCTGAAATGGTGTTTCGAAGAATGAAATCGAGGGATTTAGTTTCTTGGAATGCTATTATTGCTGGGCATGCCTCTAGTGGTCGTAACCCACGGAGAGCACTGCACTTGTTTAATGAATTAGTCTCGAGTGAGTCTGTAACACCAGATTCCGTCACTCTCGTTAGTGTTATTCCTGTTTGTAGCCAAGTACTGAGTTTGAGAGAAGGGAAAAAGATTCACAGGTATATCCTTCAATATCCTGAACTGTGCCAAGATACAGCAGTGGGTAATGCCCTTATATGTTTATATGCAAAATTCAATGACATTGAATCTGCATTTAAGACATTTTCGATGATTCCAGTAAAAGATTTGATATCTTGGAACTCAATGCTCGACGCTTATGCAGATCATCAATGTTGGGTTCGATTTTTTGATCTCTTACACCAAATGCTCCAGGAAGAAGGTATTAGACCTGACTCCATTACGATTTTAACTGTTCTTCGTGTTTGTCTTGCTGTTTCTGATTGTCAAAAGATCAAAGAAGTTCATGGGTTTTCATTTAGATTTGGTTTGTTTCTAAATGATCCCGAACCAACTGTTGGAAATGCACTGCTTGATACCTATTCAAAATGTGGAAACATGGAATACGCATTTAACACTTTCCAGAGTTTATCGGGGAAGAGAAATTTGGTCACTAACAATGCAATGATCTCTAGTTATGTTAGTCATGGATCTGGAAAAAATGCAGAGAAAATCTTTTATACAATGTCACAAAAAGATATTACGACATGGAATCTGATGATTCGATTTTATAGTGAAAACAACTATCCTGATGAAGCTATAAATGTTTTCCGTGAGTTGCAAATTCAGAAAATGAAACCTGATATGTTGACTATTATGAGTTTGCTTCCAATTTGTGTCTCTTTAGCTTCATTGCAGCTTGTTAAACAATGCCATGGATATGTGCTTCGCTCCTATTTCGAAGATGTTCGATTGAACGGATCTCTCTTGGACGTATACTCAAAGTGTGGAAGCATAAATAGTGCTTTTAACCTCTTCCAGTCGAGTTATCAGAAGGATCTTGTGACATATACTGCTATGGTTGGTGGGTATGCAATGCACGGCAAGGGAAATGAAGCACTTCAGGTCTTTTACGAGGTGTTAAATTCAGGTATAAAGCCCGATCATGTTATTATAACAGCAGCCTTATCTGCATGTAGTCATTCTGGTCTTGTGGATGAAGGTTTGAAGATTTTTGAGTCAACTAAGAGCGTTCACGGGATTGAACCAACAATGGAGAATTATGCTTGTTTGGTGGATCTTCTTGCTCGTGGAGGAAAATTGCGAGATGCTTATCGTTTCGTACTTGACATGCCCTTTGAAGCTAATGCAAATATATGGGGAACTCTCCTTGGCTCTTGTAAGACACAACATGATATGGAACTCGGGCAAGTAGTGGCTGATCATCTATTTGAGGTTGAAGCCAATAATATCGGGAACTATGTGGTGATGTCTAATATATACGCAGCAAATGCGAAATGGGATGGGGTGAAAGAGGTAAGGAAATTAATGAAGTCAAGAGATTTGAAGAAGCCGGCTGGATGTAGTTGGATCGAAGTGGAGAAAAGGCAGCATGTTTTTGTTGCTGGAGACTGTTCTCATCCAGAAAGAACCTTCATTTATACTACATTATGTATTTTGGATCAACAGACAAAGGAGCCATTTGACCTTCAGAGTTCGTCCTCATAAATTGTCATTTATCTGGGAACATATGACTACAACCTATGCCGGTGCATAGCCAATTGGGGAAGCCCTTGGAGCTGTCAAGGCATATGTAAGAAGTCTAACTCATTTGTGAACATAACAAACTCCAAGTAGGGTTATTAGCTATGGAGTTAATTACTTATATCGAGTCTCGGAGTTTCTTATGATATCACAGCCTAGGCTTGTATTTATACAGCATCTTGATAAAGTTTACGTGAGGACCCAAGCTCCATCAGTTATCGATAGTGACCTTGCTTTTGACACCCTGTTAAGCCCAACAGGTACGGGGTTTTTGTTTCTGGCATACCAAGCTTGAGCTCGCACATATAACTCAGGCTCCAAACGCTCTCCCAAGCTATGGGGGACTATCACAATTTATACTACCACAAATCATGGTTTAGGATTGATTCGTCAACCTTTTTCTTGCAAGTACCAACATGACTCCTATGGAGCAGACGCAAATGCAAAGAAGTCTTGGTTTAGAACTTTAGAATGGGTTCATCTCTTTGGCACTGCTCACAAATTTTCAGACATGCGTTTCGGTATAAAAGGGTGATGGCGTCTTTCTGTTTTCATTTATAGGTTGATAACATGCTTGTGCAGAGTAATCAACTAATGTGGATATGTAACTTAGGGTATTTGATCTCTGCTTGTTTTATGTATTTTTCACAGTTCATATATCTTTTCGTTTTGCTATGGAGAGTTTGTGATTTTAGTTTCTAATATAAAGAACAAGATGTGACGTTAACTCTGCTGATTTCTTCGACATTCTAGAAAATCGTATCTATTTTAGTTCTCTATTTGTTCGTAGTTTCTATTGTTCTCGGCTTATCTTAGTTAAGTTATTATATTCTTAACATTTTCTTTGTAACCGTACTGAGTTGAACAAGTACATTTTATGAAAAGTTCAATAAAAAGACGAGGGAATTTGAAGGCATTACCTTGGTGATTTGTCTAAGGTGTGAGTTGTTTTCTTTCTAAAAGTTGGATCCTAAATCTTACTCGAGGTCCACATTGACTTAAGTTAGACTTCGTACTTTTATTTTATTTTTCATATTCATGGTATGTGATTAGTTTAATTTCTAAATATTATATATGGAAACAGTACGTTTCAAGACACAATAGTGGACGTGCCGGAGTGGTTATCGGGCATGACTAGAAATCATGTGGGCTTTGCCCGCGCAGGTTCGAATCCTGCCGTCCACGCTTTTTCTCATTTTTAATTTTTTTTGTCAGGAACAACTCTCACTTTAGGGGTAGGTCATATAAGCTAAGTTTAGCGAGAACCATCGATTTGAGTTTGTCAGATAACAAGTAAAGGACTGAAGGTATAGGGTTCCACCTCTCACGTTGGAGGTATGGTATGGCCAGTCAACTAATCAACGAAACCGAGCTTGTCAGACAGTTAGGCAAGAGCGGAGGGGTGCCACATCTCACGACTCACGGTAGAGGTAGGACGTATGGACATGTGCTTAACAAGTAGATCATGGCCAAAACCGGTCAACAAACCTCACCAAATCGGTTGAGTTTGCGAGACAATCAGCAAAGGTGGAAGGGTTCCATATAATAAGTCCATAAACTTACGTACAAGTATATAACAGGATAAGGTGGAGGAGTTTGCCTTACCAAAACCAACCAAGTACCTCACCAAATCTAGTTGAGTTTGCTAGACAGTCATCCAAGGCGGAAAGGTTCCACCTCTCACATTAGGACTATAGTATCTAAAACCAACCAATTACGTAACTAACCAGATCGAGTTGCTTAGCAGATGGTTAGGCGACATTGGAGCGGAACCGCATCCCAAGGTAGAGGTAGGACATACATAACAATTGTATCGTGTAAAACCTTCAACTTAGAGGTAGGTTTGATGTCTAGACCAGAACCGAACAACTCGCCTCTCATGTTAGAGGTATGTCTTGCTTTTAAGCCACCACTAACCAACCAACTCGAGTTGAACCCCGGTCATGTTAGAGGCACGGCTCGCTTGTTTATGATAAGATAAGATAAGATAAGATAAAATTGAATGATCCAAGGAACTCGAAATATATATTATCACATTATTTGCTCCTCTTCAATCAACATACACACCACAAAAATAGACTGACAAAAATATCACCATAAATTTTACCCACTTTTTATTTTTCCTTGTTTGACTGTTTTTGAATAAAATTTTTCACTTCATCAAATAACAATGAAGCATCTGGCAATTCTGGAAATATATAAAAAGCATGAATACCATTTGCGTATTCAATCAAATAAACTTCTTTCCCATTTCTTTTCAGTCCTTCATAATATCTTCTTTGCCAATCTTGTAACGGATCAAACCCACCGATTACAACTAAAGTTGTCGGAAATTTCGTTATTCCCGATATATCGGCCGAATTTGGACCAAAAACGTTAACGACTTCATGATCTTTGTCACATCCTTCTGGTAAAAACGCTTTCCAAAGCCACTCTGTTCGATCAAGCGAGACTAGCGGAGCGTTTTTCAGTCGGATCTCAGAATCCGATTTCTCTTCTCCACCAAAAAACGGTTGAATAGAAATTAATCCAATAATGTTTAATTCATTAAAATCGGTTTTTGATGCTCGGACTGCCACGTGGTGAGCTATGTTACCGCCGGCAACTGTCTCCGACAAGAAAACATTTAGATAAATCGGCACTCGCTGGAAAACCCTCGAAGTTTTTTAGATCGAGGAATTTTAAAGTGTCGATTCCGTCATCATATTGTGAAGGGTATTTGAATTCGGGTGAGAGACGATAGTTAACGGAAACGACGATGGCGGAGAATTCCCGAGCAAAACGACGGCACACATCGTCGTAAATTTCTGAATCGGCGGAGAGAAATGCAAAACCACCACCGTGGAACAAGACCAAGACCGGAAGACTGGTGGTGGTGGTGGTTGGGGTGTAAAGACGAAACCAGAGATTACGAGTGGAGTCAACTGTAATATCAGAGATATTTAGATCAGGGAGTGGTTGAGAAGGGATTTTGCAGGTGGTGCTCAAGAAGGATAATAAACGGCGGTTAACAGTGCCGTTACGACGACAAACAAAGTCTGTTAGGGTTGTGAGAATGGAGATACTAACCTTTATCTTCCATGGAAGGACTGCTTCTCCCATATTGCTTTTAAATTCTCTCTCTCTCTCTCTCTCTCTCTCTCTGGGATATTTTTAGATTTCTCTCCACTCTTTGCTCTTCCTTTTTATTGGGACTGCTTCTCCCATATTGCTTTTTATGTGAAGATTAATTAGTGTGATCTTGTATCATACAACGAGGACAATATTGATAATTACAGAGTCTTGTAGCGTAATAATAACTTACTGGAGGACGACTTGAGCGTCAGTGTCGAGACCAATATCTTTAACTACTAAGAATGGAGACATTACATCTATGTTTATCGTTCATTAAGGAATGAATTTCGTTTGTCTTCTTTATTAGACAATCGTGTCTTAAATCAATATAGCCAAATATTACCGAAGTCTTTGTAAGTGGAAATTTTTTTGTTCTAATTTCCAAACTCCTATTACAATTTCTTCTCTACGGTAAAGGTGGCAGATACACTGTCATTGTCAACCATTACAATGCATAAAACATATACAAATTAAAATCTAGATTTCTTTTGGTAGATCAAAACAGACCACAAGTCTAAATTTTGTTCACGATATTATCCTTTCACATAAAAATCCCAACTTTTTTTTTAGTATGGTGTTACATATTTTGCTCCTCAACTAATTCGTAGCCCTAAAGTTTCAAACAGAAAAAAGCAACCGAAAGACTTTGAATCAATTCAAAGAAATTCATCACTTAATATGTGATAAAATTTAAGACATATGCCACAATGTTAGATTTTTTAATTTCTTCATTACCCTATTTATAATATTTAATAAATAATCTTTCTATTGTTGAAAACTCGTACTTCTACATTTGGTATTCAACGTTCTTTTGTATTTTATAGACTACTAGGTATGACCCGTGCCTCCGGCACGGACACTTTAATTGAGCAAATGTACGAAGGATTAGATCCATATAAGCATATGCTAGTAACGACCACACGATAAAGATCTCATTGTACTTACGACCAACCGACCGACGTAGGAGAAGAATACAAAAAAAAAAAACAAATAGTAGCAAAATTTTTTGAAGCTCATGTCACCCGAGTGAGTGAAATTTTCATTTCCTCATCATTCATTATAGAACAGAAGCAGCATAGATTAGTTCAAGAAACCACTGCAATGCTTTTCCTTCTATGAGCTCCATAAATAGTGTTGAAAAACTCGATAGAAGTCAATATCAAAAGACTGAACTGCCTGCGATGTTTTTAATGAGTAACGGACCTCTGAAATAAAACATGTTCATTAATTATATCGAATTAATAACTCAAAGAACTGGACATCTTGACCCTTTTTAAGACGGGACCTACGTCATTTTTGTTTTACTGATGTACTGAAACTTCTACGACATTTGGAGTTTCCAGGTTTTTGGACTTCACCATTTACAGGAGTCACAGTTGTTGTTTCGGTTGTCGCCCAACACAAACATATAACCCTTGGTTACCCACTGCATAAACAAAAGAAACCCATCAATGGTTAGTAAAGTAATCAAGATTTTATAGAGCTCTAAGATAATGAAACAGGAACCAAATGAAAAAGGGAAAAGCAATACATGTATATCAATTTCATAAAATTTGACCCTAAAATGTATTCTTTATCTTAGATGACTCCGTTGACAGACAGACACCTGTTGTGAATCTATTACAAGCAATCAAACACATATTATGAGGCATGCCAGACAAAGACACTTACGAAAATAAGAGAAAAGACACATGAATGAAGCGAAGCCGTTCTAAATTTGGGCGAGATAGCTTCCTCAACAGTTGCTCCTTCCAAAGCTACGATTCTTTTGATAAACACTTCAACTGAAGTGAACCCAATTTCATGCAGAAAATGGAACCGTTTGTTTAAGGTAAAGGTCATCCACATAAACCTAATTATATTGTGGATTAGTTCATAAAATACAGCATAAATTTATCTGTAGGATTGCAGGTGCCTTAAAGATCACTTTATCAATCATTTTAGGTTCTTGAGAGTATATGAAACAAAGTATATCCACGAGTGTTCAAAGCTACTTTAAGTTACTACTGAAAAACAATTCACTAATTTAGTAATTCAAAATATTTACGAAAAGAAATATAGATGGATAAAGAACACAAGGGTTTACACATGCTACACTGCTAAGAAATTCAACAACGGGTTACATGTACAACTGTTGCATTTCACTGCTAGGAAATTGAAGTAAACCGAAGTTCTGAAGTTATTATTTTCAAGTACTTATGAATTTTGAAAATTCCATTGGTTCAAAAAATGCTCAACTAAAGGTCATGGACACGTTTTAATGAAACTTTAATCACCACAAGAATCATATAACTTCTCAATTTCGACATAGTTGATTACTTCTACAGCTAGTATGGTAAATGCGGAAAAATTAGTTGTCCTAAAGGACATCTCTAAACATTGGAATAACATGACATATTAGACGTAGTAATTAAAATATCTCGGATCACTGGAAATCCGAGTAAAGTTTGTTACTTTCTTTGCTAGATTAATGCTAATATTTTATCGCCAACATGTCTTGGAAACATAGAAAGCGGAAACTTACTAAGTTTGATTCCACTGTGTAGATGAAATAAGTTGGTATAGTCCCCTGAAACCGAAGTCTAAAACACCCAATTTTTTCTGAACTTCAGCAAATCGAACTTCTGATTCAAATATATGGGTTAGAAGAAAGAAAGGTATTGAAAAAAGTATGGGCATCAATGAAAAAAATACGAAATTAATAATACAAGACTTTAAAGACCCTAAGTAAAAGCGTTAAAACTCTTAGTTACTTCCGGTGTCTCATAAGGTAAAAAAAGAAAGAAAAAAATGCATGAACTAAGAACAAAATTTAACATGTCAAATTTGTTTAGTACCAGTAATCAAGTAACATCATTTGACAACGAAATTTAGAAAGAACTATGACAATTGAAGCTTAATTACCGTAGAGAAGCTTCACATTTCGCTCATAGAATATGAAAATGGAAGAGAAAGGAATCATTCACCAAATCTTGATAATGTTGAGTCTATCAAACTTTTTCTCTTTATTTTGTGTGTTTCGTCTCAGCGATCTTGATATACAAGTAATATATATATGGATATTCCCTAATCCAACAGAGATCGTAATTCAAGCAAACGACCTAAACAAAAATATCAATAAAAAAAAGTGATAATCGAAGTCTAGATTCTATTGGAGTTCAAAGAATTCAAAATTTCCTTCTCACGTCCATGAGAATTGGACTCAAATAGACATTTGACTTCTAGAAAGTCATTGCCGGCAGAGAGAGAGATAGACAAAAGATAGAGTTTTACAATCCATTCACGAAACATTATGATAATTGAATCCTAAACATTTACATTTTATCATGTGCCCTGATGATATATGACACAAATTTGGGAAATCCTATTGATTATTTACTTTCTATGAGTGGATCATATCGACATAAAATAAAAAGTATGCCTAAATGAAGAATATACTATTTTAGTAAAAGAGAACCAAATTATAACAAATAAATTAAGATGAAAGGAATATTTACTTACCCTTACATAAATCATTTTGATGCCTAAATCACATAAGATACTTGAAACCTGCACAAATTTGTGAAAACTACGTAAGAAACCACGACGATAGATAGGTTTACTGGGAAGACAAACAAAAAAAGTATGTTGAAATCTATCTTCCGATATACATAACTGTAAATGACAAATGACTTCGAGCTTCAAACTTCGACATTAACTTAAAACTCTAAAGGAAATCTGAAAAATTACTAAGAAAATAATAGGTCAATAAATTTTAGGGAAGCTTCTGGAAAGCGACTAAAGAGGGAAAAAGACTTTGGTGGCCATGTTGCAATTCATCAAAGGAAAACGTCATCTATCAGATCAGTTATAATATCTTCTTCATTGATGTTGTTGTTGCTCATAGTACTTCTCTCCATTCAATCAAATTTTGTTGAACCAAATCAGGGAAGGAAACTTTGTTACCATGTTATCAGTTATATTGTCACGCACATTGAGGCTCTCACTTGCTCATATTCTCTAGCAAATCCTCGTAAAAATCCTATACAATAGACACAAAAGTGAATTCTTTAACAAAAAAAAACCTAATAAAGCTATCAACTTATTACTTGAATACAACCCTACAAGTTCAAATTTCTCTCATTGACTTCAGTAGATAAAAATAAAAAAATTGAAAGAAACAAAGAAAATAAAATAAAAGAGAAATCAAATTTTTTGATGATAATTTCACTGAAAAATATACAAAATCTAATCTAATTTGTGCTTAAGAAAATTTTATATCCCTACTTTAGCAAAACACATTGAAACCTATTTGGTAGTTAGATTAGGATAAAATAGAGAGTGACACCTCATGTTTGGTCCAACAAGATTATCCCAATTTGCAATTCATCAAATATAAAGAACCCATGAAGAATTAACTAATAACCCATCAAATATAAATAGCCCATGGAGAAAAAGCAAAATTTCTGAAGAAAGGTCAGGAAATTAGGGTTTTTCTAACTTACCCTACTATGAGCAGCCATAACACAAAGCATTTCCGAGATGATTCCGTGAACCTAAAAACAAACCAAAAAAGTATATCTCTCACCTTAAAATTCATGTAAATGGAGAATACAATTCATACATATAGAACAAACGTAGAAAAAAATAATAAAATCATGTAAATGGAGATTTAAATTACTTAATCAAGCGACTCTGAATCTAGCTTCACCAAACATCTCACCTATAATCAAATCAAACAATGAAGTCGGTGTATTAGAAGAAAATCTTCTTTCTAAAATTCCAGAAATCTTTAAACTAAGATCAAGAGTTTAAGAAAACATATCAAATTGAAAAGACATAAATAGAAATGATCAATATATGAAGAAAAAAATGGAAAACCCAGTATCTGTACCTGGGAAATTGGAAACTACAGCATCTGCACCCGGAAAATGCTTCTATAACAATCACATACATAAATAACATGGTGAATGATTCCCTCTATTCCATTAACAAATAATGTAAGCCAAACTCAAAAAATTGAAACTTGAAGGCCAATCTACCAGAAGATTAAACCAGATCAATTCACAAAATTGAACCTGATATATTAAAGATAAAAAAAACTAACTTTGAAGACAGAATGGGTTACTTGGTTGCGGATGTTCACCAAAAAATTGGAGCTCAAATTTGTAATTTACTTCATAAATTTATAACTTACTTCATAAATTTATAATTTACTTACTCGGGTTAAAGATCTTCTACAAACTCGTACTCATCTGCAAATCAAGAGAAAAAAAATATATCAAAATCTAAATTTACCATCAATCAAATTAACAAAACCTAAATTTACCATCAATAAACTCAATGATATCTTCAAATCAGCAAAATACTGAAGAACAACAATAAAACTTAAGTTCTTTTTGGCCAAAATGTTGAAGAAACTCAATGTTATCTTCAAATTACTAACAAAATCGTTCTACAAACTATTGAAGAACAACAATAAAACCTAAAAAAGTAACCATTACCGGAAATTTGGGGAAGAACGGAGATTTGGGGACGAAATTGAAACTCCTGAAATTCAAAAATAGAGAAAGCTTAAATTTAACCTAACAATCATAAAGAACATAATTTCCTATTTCCTAATTCATATTGTAAAACCTAGAGAGGGAAAGAGAGATAGCAGTAAGACCTGAATAAATTAGGGTTTCAATTACCAAACTTCCTCAGAGATCTGAAGAATAAATTAGGGTTTCAATTACCAGACTTCCTCAGAGATCTGAATAAATTAGGGTTTTTTCTATCAATCAATCTACCTGGCTAATAACCCGACATTATTGAAGATTGAAAATTGGGAAAAAATTGGGGAAAGATTGTTTACAGAAGAGAGGAAAGGTCCGGTCGCCATTACTATCGTTGCAGCTATCGATTTCAGTGAGAGAGAACTTGAATAGGAGATATTTTGAAGCAGGATTCATGATGGATTTGTAGTTTGTAACGTCCCAAGAAGGTACGATTTGTTATTGAAGGTTTTAAAGCCATAAATTTTGTAACCTCCCACCAGGCATGACGGAGATACTAACTCGTTTCTTTTACAGGGATAACGCGCGAAGGAACGAAGATAAGGCGCGTAAAAACCCAGATCGAAGGTTTTATTAACTTTCCCTCATTTGGTGGGTGATTAAATTAGGGTGGGTAACTGATCTAAGGGTGTAGATCTTATCAAAAAGCCAACAGACGACCGGATTTGTCTTTCGGCTTGTCCCAGTCAGCACAAAACATTGTGTTTTGTTATATAGACTAGGTATCGCCCGTGCCTCTGGCACGGCATAATTCGTTGAACACGACAAACTGCAACACCATCAAGTTCATGTTGCTGAATCCAATACCACCTGAAAAAAATATATTTTTGAATTTGATCCAATGTAGTTTCCTATTTAAGCCGTCGTTATGTTGACACTCTAACATCCAAATTGCCACATGGATTTTCGTATTTGCATCATTATTTCTGACAACGACGTATAATTAATAAAATAAGATTGGAACTTCAAAATCTAAATATATTTGTATATTGTGACAATTCAAAAACATTGAAGTAAAATACTCTACAAGCACCTATATATCTCTCTTTGTCTATCTTAAGTCTTATCTGTATACTCTTATTTCTCACTACGAAGTACGGGCTTCCTGTGTAGGAAGAATAAGTACCCGTTGTTGAATATTCTTTATCCATCTTCTCTTTTAAGGGTTGAGAAAAAATTGATATCGTTTGACCATCGGGTACAACTATTTTATTTAAGGTGAAAAATATAAACCTACGAATTGAAAATTTAATCAAATGAATGGAAACAAATAAAAAAGAAAAATGAATTCGAGGAATGGCCGTAAATATTCGAGAAGAAACAATACTTACTCATAGAGTACTTACTCATATTGTGACAATTCAAAAACATTGGATTAGTATATTTGTGTGTCTACCCAGTTTTTGAAGTGAAGACATCAGCTCATAAACTAAGATGGGACATACTCCCATCGGCATAACATTTGCTATACTTTTCAGTATTATCCCCCGCCAGAAGGTGTCTTCTTCCTAGCAAGGAAGCATGAAATTTGTGAAAACGAAAGAAACACATGAAGTATTTAAGATCGTGAGCGTTAAACTCATCAACATCAGAGAACATAGAGGAAACAAAGTCGACTTTGATGTAAAGAGACATAGATAATATAACTACCCTTGTTTCCATTTGCTTTTATCGGTTAAATCCTATACGAACGAAATACCTTCTAATTTAAATCCTCATTATAATATGCCATCACGAACGAGAAAAAGTATGATATATATGAAAGAGAAAACAAGAATAGTTGAGTACTTTTTCACAAATCAGAAACCCAATCATTTGCTAACGTGAAGATTGGAAGAGATTAAAATGTGTTACCGAACCGAGAATATTTTGGAGATTTTTGAAACTCACGATGCATCTTGAAATATAACGTTTTCTACACCAGTCTGGAATTCATGTAAACAGAAAATTGATCAGTTGACAAAAAACGTATAGTGAAAGAGGATAAAAGGAAGAGGATGGGCGAAAAAGTGGTACCATGAGTGGAACTGGTCCTTATGTTTGCATGAACAATTAAGTAAACTAATGTCAGTAACAGTAAATACTTGAAGAAAATATTATTGTTTCAAATTCTAAGGTTACGAGAGACAAACGGGAAAAAAGAGACCTTGTTATAACATAGGCACAAGACTCCTTTCTTTGAGCTTTGGAGGATATGAGCGAAAACTCTCGAATAGTTGGTTCGGTTCTTCCAAAGTTCATGAAGTTAAACGACAAAATACGTCTTTAAGAAATGAACTGAGAGTTGCTTCCACAAACAAAATTAGGTCCAAACAGTTACACATACATCTTTTAAAGTTTGAAAGCAACAAAAACTGAGGTCGATACCATTCCTTAAAACATTAAATCAAAGATTAATCGTACTTCTAAAATCATGGGGGGTTGCTTGTAACACAAAATTAAAAAGAGATAAATCAAAAGTAGAAACTCGCCTCCAAAAGTTATATCCAGATCATGGTAAGCAGTACCTATGTGCTTAATTGACACTGAAGCAGAAAAACGATGTCATTAGTTTCTTCATTTTCATTGAGACATTTCTTCAAACAGGAGTGGAGCATAAAAAAGACCTAATTCTATTCATTGATTTCTCTCTAGATGGATCATATTTATCCTTGAAAAGATCGGAAAAACCCATAGTGAAGTTGCTGCAACAACGCAAATAAGTGGATATATTGGATAGAACTCGTAAACAAATGGCAAAAATATCTCTCATTTCCCACTACTAACTCATGATGATATAATACATGAACACTATTTTATGAATGGTATGTCCAAAGACAAGTAAATTGTAAGGTGAAGAGGTATTAGAGAAATAGTTGTTGAAAAGAAAACATGTAAAAAATGAAGAAACAAAACACCAGAAAGCGAAAGAAACTGCAGTATCAATTAAACATGTTAAAGTTTTTTTTCTTCTTCCTACATCTTCAGAGTTTGCAATCAAAGAGGAATGTAAATCACACATAAGAAACCATTAAAAAAATGACCTGCTAAGTATTGGACATAACTGAAATTGAAAACAAACATAATTTTGAAAATCCTAATATGAAAATTATGTTGTTACCAATTGATTTTACATTGTGCTAAGCTTTTGCTTATGCCATTGCTAGCACAAATCCCCCAAAAAACTGAAGAGTGTTTATTTTGATTACAAACTACAACCTGACTTTTAAGAGCGCTAAGTTGTCTCATATCTATATCTCTAAGCACCAAAACGAAAACCCTACAACATTTTTAAGAAACTACTACAATCAAATGTAAATTAGAAACATTACCTTCCAATGGTTTTGGTTTGGACCTTCCACAAACTTGAAATGCAGGATTAACATCATCCAAGATTGAACTTGAAATCATAACTACAAAAATGAAGAAGATAACTACAAAACAAAACCCTATTGAAGGCTTCTCTTTGGTCGTAAACCAGATGTGGAAAACCAAAAAGATAACTACAAAACGGAACCTTTGATTATGTTGTTCTCCAGCCTCCAGACCCTAAACCTCTGAACCTTAAATCATTCTTCTGCCATGATACATGAAACCCTAAACCCCTAAACCTGAAATCATGAAATGGAATCGGACATCTCACACAATTGGGTACAATCGAAGACCTAATATAATTTTAGGATTCAAAATTTACTTGTATCTAACCATTTCAGGGAAAATTAAGACATCTCCATTAGAAAATTCAGTTCCATCTCGGCCTTCACATATACTGAATCGTGTCTCTAAACCAATAAAATTGAAACATCAAAACCTAATCAAATCGATTGAAAAATAAAAACATGAATTTCCAGTAACGAAGAAACTAACCTTTCCTGTAATCTTCTCACTCTGAGATTTAAGTGCATCAAAACGATTGAAAAATAAAAACATGAATTTCCAGTAACTAAGAAACTAACCTTTCCTGTAATCTTCTCACTCTGAGATTTAAGTGCAACAGCAAAGCTACAAGGAAGGACATAATTCAACTTTTTAGTTAGAAAACATAAACGTCAAAAGACCAGTTGATAGGACACCTGCCGCCATTAATTTTCACAGAATTTGGTATCTCTCTCTATCAATTTCATGAAACAAAACCCTAACCCTAAATCAATTTCAGGTTTACAAACAATCTTGATCCAGTAATCTACAGGTCGACAATGCCGAAAGTCGCTGTGAGTATTCCCATCTTTCTCAGAAAACATAACTGAGATGCAATTCCATAATCAATTGAAGATTGAAGAGGTGAAGAAATGAAACGCGGGAAGGAGAAGATAATGGGAAAGATATCATAATCAATTTCTTCATTAGTTTTGTAACATCAGGTCATCAATTTCTTCATCAATGTTGTAACCGGGGAGAATAAGGCGCTAGTAAAGATAACTTACCAGATTAAAGAGCTTAGTCACTTCCTTGTTTGAGTAGGTCAATAAATCAAGGTGGGTAACCGATCTAAAGGTGAGTATCTTATCAAAATAGTAACGGACGGCTAGATATGTCTTTCGGCTTGTCCCAGTCAGCAAAAAACTTTGTGTTTTATATAATAGACTAGGAATAACCCGTGCCTTTCGGCACGGATGTCTTTGGTACAAGATGAAATTTGAACTGGTAAAAAAGTAAGACTTTTTCGAAGTCTTCTTATTATTATAAACTAAACATGACGTAGTTGCCGAAACGAACGCCTTTATATTACTTATCTTACAACATGAATACAATGTCAGCATAATTTATGTAGAAACTTAAAGTTGCTTAAAACTAACATCTTTATCTTTAAACTCTTGAATTCAATGACGATTCTTTTCTATGTAAAACAGAAAATTTTCATAGTGCCGAAGCATCTGACCAAAACACCATACTCTTAATAAAAGTGAGAAAAGACAACCTGAAAGAATAAAAGTGATAGAAAATAATGAAAAAAGCGTGATTTTGGCTAACCATAGCTCACCAAGTCACCATTCTTTTCCAACCCTTCTTAATTGAGCAACATATTTTGAAATCAGTTAGTTTTATGGATGTTTTCTGACATATTTAAATAAATGCAGACGATCAAGATGAAGAGTAATATATAATTGAGAAAATTCCCCCTATTATTAGCGACAATTTATTGCGAACAAAATGAATCATACAACCAACTTTGCTAGTTCAATAAAATACTTCGTCTCCACATATTCCATTAACTACACATTTTTATTTTTGTTCATTATCTTAACCGATATCAAATGTTGACATTCTATTAGACTAATACGTATAAAAGGAGGTCACTTTAATGGGATTACAATCTTATTCATCAATTAAGTTACCTTAATCATCTCATCAAAAAAAAAAATTAAGTTACCTTAATCCATACCTATGTGTGTAAAGGAAAAAATGGAAACAAACAAAAGACTGGAAGCAACAATGTTAAGCTCAACCAAATAGAAAACATGTTTGTTTTGTCATCCGTGTTTACAGTATTGTTCACCCAAAATAAAAAAAATATCCAAAAAATAATCATTCATTGATATTTCACAAAGTTTGGGTAATGGGTTGCATAGATAAATTGTGTAGACTTGGTTTGTGTTTAAGTGTTATGAAATCTATTCCCAACTTACCCACATGAGTGATGAAAATAGGGTGTTACGTCAACGAATTGTTGAACAACATTAAGCTCTAGAATTGACATCTCGTACCCTTCCTTCTGGTTCTAATAAGAGTCCTTCATCTTTTCATCACACCGATTAACCATGAATTCCTTAAATCTATTGTAATTGGAACCCTCAAGATAGAGTGAATTTGTGTATGCAGAAAAGAAACCCTAAACAGATCGAGAACGGCTTCCTCATATATATGTGAAGTATCCAGAGTTGCAACAAAGATCTCCAAGAACAACTCCTCGAACGATTGTCTTAAATCAACCGTTTCAGCGTCCAACATTGTTGACTTACCTAAAGACTCAAGATAATATCATCTTTTGACAGGCATCTACTTGCAGTATCTTCCTTCTCTGCCATTTCACTGGGAAATTCTGAAAGTTTGACCTTCTTCTTGTTATCACGCATCTTGTTTAAAGGAGAAGCCGAAGCTCCACTCCTTAAATTATCTTTAATCAGCTACATAACTGTCAGTTTCATCTTCATTCTTCTTCCTTTTTCGTCTTCCTAGAAGCTAATACTCTGTTACCTGCATGTACACTTCTTCAACAACATAATTCTCACTCTTTTTAAGCTCAACATCAAAATCACGTACCTAAATTTGCACCATATTTCTCTGGTTTTTACTAAGATAACATTGAAATCGCTAGCCTTTTCCCCTTCGATTTTCCCCAAATCTCATTGTGTCATAGAGAGGAAATTTAACCTAATTCCCATGTTTCAACATTTGAAAAGCCTATATAACAAAACAAAAATCAAAATCTACGTTATTATGAAGATGTTTAGGACTTCCATGGATTTGTTTCTTTTATCATTTCCAAAAAAACATTTTGAATATCTTTATTAATATTTACCTTAGCATTTTCAAAACATCTTATTATTTTTTGAGGCATTTCATCGAACATTTTAGCATAAAAAAACAGAAGGAAATTGATATATGAGTTGTAAGTGAAAATCTATGTAAGACATAAAAAAACATTCATAAATAAATGTAACTAATATCTATCAATTGAAAAAGAAGAGAGAACATAATATAATGTGTTGTTGAAAAGAACATTTATTATATTAACCCTAAAACCAAAGAGCAAATCAAAATCCCTGATTTCAAATTTCTAATAGAATAACTTGAAAGATATTGAAAATCAAAACAATTAAATTGAGTATTAGGGTTGCTGAAGTTACCCAATTCGTGTTGGTAAGTTGTTTCTTTCAACCATGTCAGCAATCGTAGAACTGTGGGAAGGATAACAGATAACATTAGAAGAACAACTATAAACCATTACTAAATCTTTGTCAGAAATAAATCAAATTCACCTAAAAATAAAAGAGCATGAACATTGATCAAGGAAAAGGATTTTCTAATTGATTGGAAGAGGTGCAAGAATCTGATGAGTTGCTCTAGGATGAATATGATTGCTCTGGGACGGCCATATTTCTCAAGAATGAAATTAGATGAAAGCCTATCTCATCTTTTTGTTACATATATTTGAGGGAGTGAACAACTTCTTTTTTTTGTTGTTTTGGTTCAAAACTGAAACCTTAATGGTCAACAATTAAAACTGAAACCTTAATGGTCAACAATTAAAACTGAAACCTTAATTACCAACAATTAACCCCATCATTTCTGGTTTCAAAACTGAAACTTTAATGGCCAACAATTAACCCCATCATTTAAGATTTCAAACGGTTTTGTGGAGGGTGATGTTAGATGGGTGAACAAAATTCTTTTTTTCAAGGGAGGTAATAGATCAAAAGGTGAGGATGCTATCAAAATCGCAACAGACGGCTGGATTTGTCTCCGAGTTTGTCCCAGTCAGCAAAAAAGTTTGTGTTTTATATAATAGATGTGGGACACTATATTGAGCAAAAATTCTTGATAACTTTAGTAATTTCCAACAACCAAACCCATAACATTTTCCTCATCAAAAAAAAAAAAACCCATAACATTAATTTTAGCTTTTATGGGTCTTTGTGTTGGGTTATCTACCCAATTCTAGAGGGCCCAAGTCATCTACCATTTTTATGGTTATTGGTGGGGAAAGTAACTTCATGTGATCTATCCATGGAAATCTTAATTGGAGACATAAATAGTGGAAACAGAGGAGGGAGAGATGTCTCGAGTGGGATTATTTCTTATAAATAGTGGTCCCATAAATGGGTTACCAGGCTGGCCTATAAACAGGCTGTGTAACGAAATTGGGCCGAATAGGCCGTGTAACTAAAATCTAAATAAAAAACCAATGAGATTATCCAGTTTAGATTCGTCTAAAGATACAAAGGGAGGTTTTAGAATTTGTCTTAATTTCAAAAGCTTTAGAGTTTATCTCAACTTTAGAAACTTCAAATGTTTACAACGCATAGAATTAAACTTAGAAAGATAAATAAGGATTGTGTTTTTCGAGTTTGAACGATAAAGAACAGAAGAAGAAGAAGAAGAAGAAGTAGGAAAATTTGTCACATTTTCCGGCCTCTTTGAAATCAGTAGAGTTTGAACAAATTTTGTGACCTAAAATCAGTTCGAATCCACTGTGTTTTGGTAAGCACGATAGTAGGAGTTCATGTGTTTGGGAGAAGGTGTTCTTAGCCACGGCCCACGCTTCTAAACTACAAAAGAGCACCCCGCATTAGCCACCGTCTGCGCTTCTAAAGTCACGTGTTTTCTGATACTTATTTTGTTTTTTGAGAATTCGACTATGATCTATGTTAGTCGTTACAAGGTATTGATGCATAATGAAGATGTAATAAACATGATAACCGCCTAATTTAAATCAAGAATGAAAAAGACTCTAAAGCCCGACAAATTATTACATTATTTATAGACTAAATTATATAAGATAAATCTTGATGACAACTGCTTCCACCGAAATTCGATCTCACGACCTCGTGAACTTAAGAGAGGTGTGTACCACTACCAATTAGACCAAAGGATGACTCTGCTACTCATTTTGAACCCACAAAATTTATTTATTTTTTGTCCCCCTCAATAATGGAGTATGATAATCCCAAGAAAGACAACTACAAATCTGAACCCTAATATCTTCCTCCTCCATTCAAAAACCTCTACAAGCTTGGAGCTAGAGATCTAAGATTTAGAGAGAGAGAAAAGTCCGAGACAAATATGAGTTCACCTATTCTACCATGGAAAACTAAACTTGCAATCTCAATCATCTCCAATGTTACAAATTTCTCCCGTCGTTCTAACGGCACCGTCAACCGTCGTCTCTTAAATTTCTTCGACCTCACTTCCAAAATCCCTTCCAAACAACTCCCTAATCTCAATATCTCGGATATTACAGTTGACTCCACTCGTAATCTTTGGTTTCGTCTTTACACCCCAACCACCACCACCTCCACTCTACCCGTCTTGATCTTCTTCCACGGTGGCGGATTCGCTTTATTCTCTCCTGCTTCAAAAAGCTTTGACGACCTATGCCGTCGTTTCGCTCTTGAACTCTCCGTTATTGTCGTCTCCGTCAACTACCGTCTCTCACCGGAATTCAAATACCCATCTCAACATGAAGACTGTTACGACGTTTTGGATTTTCTCAATCAAAAGAAATTTGAAAATTTTCCGGCAAACGCCGATCTGACGAGATGTTTTATTGTCGGAGATAGTGCCGGAGGAAATATAGCTCATCACGTAGCAGTCCGTGTGTCTAAATCTGATTTCCAAGAATTAAAAGTAATTGGATTGGTAGCGATCCAACCGTTTTTTGGTGGAGAAGAGAGAACCGATTCTGAGAACCGATTGAAAAATGATCCATTAGTATCGGTTAAACGTACAGATTGGATGTGGAAATTGTTTTTACCAGAAGGATGTGACAGAGATCATGAAGTAGTTAACGTTTTTGGTCCAAAATCTGCCGATATATCGGGATTGAATAAATTTCCGACAACTTTAGTGGTAATTGGTGGGTTTGATCCGTTACAAGATTGGCAAAGAAGATATTATGAAGGGTTGAAGAGAAATGGGAAAGAAGTTTATTTGGTTGAATATCCCGATGGTATTCATGGGTTTTATTCATTTCCTGAGTTGGCTGATTCTTCCCTCCTTAGATCTGAACTTAAAGATTTCATTGAGAAATTATCCAACAAATGATGTGTTTTTCAGTTTTTTGAATGTAGTATGATTGAAGTTTATTTCATGAGGAAATGGGGATCATTCTTTCTCTCTCGTTTCTCTCTCTAAAACCTCCGACGAAGGAGTTTCCTTCTCTCTAATTTCTCTTTTATTCCGGCCAACGACCATTCGCCGAAGAAGAAAGGTGAGGTGGATAGGAAGCGGTGTGATGGAAGAGAGATAAGGTGAGGTGGAGGAGAAAGAAAGAGGTGATGTGGCTTTTATGTCTTTAATCTTTTTTGAGAAATAATTTCATTTGGCTCCCGAAGATAATTTCGTAAAAAATTTAGCCTTTAAGGTCAAATCAAACTGTCGGACCCTTATGAAGATCAAAACGATGAATTGGTCACAAATTGGGAGTCATAACGGAATTAACCCATTATGATATAATATAAAATTAAATGACCCCAAGGAACCCAATATAATAGTTATTTTCCGAAAGGCCCCTACTTTGTGACCGGCTTCCCACGAAACCCCTTACTTTATCAAAAATATCCAGATGACCGATTATTTCTCGTTATCGTTAAATGTATGTTACTCTCTCTCCTCCATCTCATCACCTCTCTCTGCCACGTCATTTTCTCTGATAGGATCGCTGGCAGATAAAAAATTTCAGCGACCGGCCGGCGTCCTTCATTTTTTTTTAAAAAAAAAAAAATTTCATTTTACAGACTATGTGAGATACTGCTATACTGAGCAAAAAGTCTTGATAACCTGTAGAAATTTCCAACAACCATAACATTAATTTTTGCTCTTATGGGTCTTTGAGTTTGATTATCTACCCAATTCTAGTGGGCCCGTGCCATCTACCATTTTAAGGTTATTGGTGGGGAAAATAACTTCGTGTGATTTATTGATGGAAATCTTAATGGGAGACATAATGGACCACCCCAAACTTCCATCTTGGCCTACGACCCCTACCAAAGGGGAGACAGAGGAGGGAGAGATGTCTCCAGTGGGATTATTTGGTGCCCATAAATGGGTTACCGGGCTGGCCTGTAAGGCCTATAAATAGACCTTGTAACGAAATTGGGCCGAATAGCTCATATCCAGGTTTAGACAGCCGAGAAGTTTTAGAAGGCATCCCCTAGTTTTTAAATACTAAAGGCAAGTATGTTTAAGAGGCAATGCCTCAACCAACGTTTGAATTAACGGCGCCAATTGTCGTGGGGTCGTCGACCGGCAGCCTTGACTAAATTTTCGCCCAGCGACCTAGAGTGAATTTTCGTCGGGCGACCTTGAGTGAATTTTCTAAATATAAGGGTTCATGCAACGGTTTCTTACAAAGCAAATCCATTCTAGACCGTCACTCCCAAATCATCTATTCTTGTCAATCATCTTCAGTTTCCTCCATAAATTTCAGCCATTGTCAAACTTCAAATGTTAAAAACACAGTTCATCTCAGAAAGCCTATATGGATTAAATCAAAACACTTGTAAAAAAAAACATTGATTTAGAACATACTAATCGGATAGGAGAAGAGGCAATAATTCCACGAACACCGAAGATTTGTTTAGCATTTGATGATTCAGTAAGAACAATCCTTGTCAACTGGGTTTGAACAATACTAATGCTTCTACAAACTGATTGCATCTCTGCCACAAAAACTACTGC
The DNA here is from genome assembly GCF_041429995.1 of Eschscholzia californica. Classification (NCBI taxonomy): domain Eukaryota; kingdom Viridiplantae; phylum Streptophyta; class Magnoliopsida; order Ranunculales; family Papaveraceae; genus Eschscholzia; species Eschscholzia californica. The sequence goes on from NW_028238472.1 coordinate 49,119,637, forward strand.
AAGCAAAATATAAAAATTTAACAAGCGCATAGGAAAAATTGGATCGGAAAAACCTTAATTAGTCAATGACTACCAAGAAACTAGTGAGATGTCGTATCTTGTATTGATAATAAAAAGAGGGAAGGATGAAGGTAAAGATAAAGAAGGAAGTGGGAAGATGAATGAAGAAAAACATAATTTGATTAAGGTGGCGGGCAGGAGCAGTACCGGCCCTAACTTTTGGGGGGTCATAGGCGAACTATCGACGGGACCCCTACACTTTAAGTTGAAAAAGTATAAAAACTAAAATTGCAAATTGTGGGTGTCGAACCTCTGACTTTAGGTTCACTAATAAACTAGTCTACCAACTTTACTACACAAACAGATGTGATACAAATGTGCATAAAATAACACATATAATAATATTATCTATATATATAATGTTACATAATCGGGGGCCCTCTAAATTTGGGGGCCCTAGGCGACCAGGCCCAGGGCCGGCCCTAGGCAGGAGATTGCATTGCCTTTAACCAAACTTGGTCATAATAAATTGACCGGGTCGAGTTTGCAAAATACATTGCCTTTACAATAAAAAGGTATTGCCTATAAAATCTCTCAAATGTAATTTGCACTACCGTTTGAGTTCGAATTCGCTTGGACCACTCCACTGTATTACCATCTGTGAACCCATGATTATCTTTTTTTACAAAACAAATTTGTAGAAATATTGTGACCTAAAATTGGGTCGAATCCACTGTTTTTTTGGTAAGGCACGATAGTGGGAGTTCCTGTTTTGAGAGAAGGTGTTCTTAACCACTTTCGAAATTTGGGGGTGCCAACCGTTGGAGGTCGCTAATAATAAATTGAAATAATTTCATTTTGGCCCCCTAAAGATGACCAGCTTCCATTTTGACCCCCCTTTTAATCTTTTCTGTTAGTAAACTTTAACTGCTGGGTTATCTTTTCCTTTTATACCCTTCTCTTCAAAACACTTTATCTCCATGTCCTTTGTCACTTTCTTCTTGTCAGATCGCCGGTTGCCGGAGGTTGACGGTCACTAGTCGACGACCACCATTATTAAAAAAAAAAAAAAAAATCTTCTCCTTTCTCCCCTCATCCCATCACCACCACTTCCTCCAGCAAATCACCTGTGTCTCTCTTTCTCCATTTTGTTTCTCTCTTCTGCCCTCTTTCAGTTACAATTAATTTCTAAAAGGAGTTAACCCATTAAGAACTATAATTAGGGCATCTTCTCACTACACATCATCCCTCTTGTCTTCTTCTTTTTCTCCATTTCAAATTGATTCAAAACAAAATAAAAAAAAAAGTAACAAAGTTACTAGTATCATCACAATGAGCATGGGAGCAGGTGTTGGAGTATTTGAACAAATAGGGATAAGGAAGTCACAAAACCAGGGATTGGATATTTGAACAAAATTGGGGCTATTCTTATGAGATATCTTCAGGAGTTTCATGGGTATGATGTTGTTCAAATTGGGATAAAGAAGTCACATAACCAGGGTTGGGTATTTATACAAAATTGGGGCTATTCCCATTCAGGATTTTTGTAGCAAAATTCTCTAGGGTTTCGAATCTTACCAGAGACTTGTTGTTGATGAAATCTTCAAGGAAGGTGATCTTGTTGTTGATGTCTCTGGGATTGGAAAGGGTTACCTAGGTATATTATTATTACTACTTCAACGGTTTCCTAAATCAATTGCTTTTTCTTCTTCCCATTGAAGTAGCAGCAACCAGAACAGATCAAAACACTATTACAACTTACATCACCACTTGTTTGCAAAAAAAACTCACGTCGCCACTTTTTCTCTCTCATCTTTCTCCTCTCTCTCTCATGGCCTTCTTCTCTTCCCACTCCAGCAATAACCGGCGTACAATGGTGGCCGACATACCAATTCAATTCTCACTACCTCATTTGCCAAATCAAATTTGACTTGTAATTCACGCCGACGAACTTCTCTCGCAGATTTCATCTTCTCAAATTTCTTATACTTCCTCCGTCCCAAATTAAGAGTCCTATATTGGGAATCCAACTTATTTTCATATTTTCTCTTCTTCCATGTTTGCGCTTATTTATTTGATAATTTTTCTTGAAGTAATTCAAAGATTACAATTTTCACTCTAGAAATACATGTAACCATATTAATTTCTCACTTGATTAATCCAAAAAGAATGAATTTGTTCATTGGAAAACAAGTTGTTGTATTGGAAATAATCAAATGTCTTAATTAGCTTAATTAATGCACCATATATTGGAAATATATAAGAAAGGGTATTTATGAAAAAGTATGAAATTTTATGTGATAAAAAAGGAATGAAACTCTTAATTTGGGACATCCAAAAAAGGAATAGTGGACTCTTAATTTGGGATAGAGGAAGTATATAGGATTATCGATCTCTTTCATTTCTTCTTAGATAGTACTAGGATATATCCCGTGCCCTAGGGCACGTACAATTGTACCAAATAAATTTGACGATTTCTCATATTTATTATTATTATACAGTGGATACCCTAATTTTTTAGTATTATACTTATTGTTTATTTTCTTTTGTTTCTTTTTTCTTAAATTAGTTATTTTATTGAGAGAGAAAGATATTTCAATTTCTTTTTTTAACTATTGCAATATCTTTTGTTTCTTCTTTTATTAAATTATATACTTTATTTCTAAAAGTGACACGGTTATTTTTTTTAAATAGGTAACTTTATTTCTACGAAGGACTATATTTTAAATTTCGAGAAGGACTTCTAGACAATATCCTTTATTAAAAAAGGGTGTTTGTCCCAGTCATCGTTTTCCCTTCTGTCTGATTATATAAATTTTTGGTTAGGGTATCCCAAACTCTTAATCTTCTCACTCTAACTCAGGAACAAATTTGTTCTCTCTCTAGATATTGAAATCCATTTATAGAAAACCATTGATTCCTAATTCTTTACCCTCTTCGGTGATGGTGGACCATGAAAACAAGGGTCGGGGGTTCATTATGAGGGGGATGAATAAGATTATGAGAAATTGAAGAACTTTGTGTTTCTCATTCACATAATGATCTGAGTAGGAAATTGACTGTTGAAAAGTATTGCTCAAGTTGATTGTTGAAGGAGAGGAGCAATGAGAAGAAAAAAAATAAAAAGTTTTTGTTTTTTTAAATGGTGGTCGCCGGTCGGTGATTGGTTAACTTTCGACAACCGGCGATCTGACAAGAAGAAATTGACAAAGGACATGGAGATAAAGAGTTTTGAAGAGAAGGGTAGAAAATGAAAAGATAACCCAGCAGTTAAAGTTTACTAACAGAAAAAATTAAAAAGGGACCAAAATAGAAGCTGATCATCTTTAGGAGGCCATTTTGGTGAATTAGTCGTCTTTAGGGGGCCAAAATAGAATTAACCCTAATAAATATTGGCGGGAGCTCTTAAAATTTTCTACAGTATTTCACAAAAGAGCACCCCGCATTAGCCACGGCCCACGCTTCTAAAACTCACGTGTTTTCTGCTACTCATTTTGAACACATAAATTTATCTTCTTCTTTTTTCTCTCAATAATGGAAGATGACTTTATATATACTAAGAAAGTCAACTAAAAATCTCAACCCTAAAAATCTTCTTCTACAAAAACATTATCTAGCTACTCCATTGAAAACCTCTACAAGGTTGGAGCTAGAGATTTCGGATTTAGAGAGAAATGTCTCATGAAACAAATATGAGTACTTCACCTATTCTACCATGGAAAACTAAACTTGCAATCTCAATCATCTCCAATGTTACTGATTTTTCCTGTCGTTCTAACGGCACCGTCAACCGCCGTCTCTGGAATTTCTTCGACGTCACTTCCAAAATTCCTTCCAAACAACTCCCTAATCTCAATATCTCTGATATTACAGTTGACTCCACTCGTAATCTTTGGTTTCGTCTTTACACCCCAACCACCACCACCACCACCACTCTCCCCGTCTTGATCTTCTTACACGGTGGCGGATTCGCTTTTCTCTCTCCTGCTTCAAAAGGCTTTGACGACCTCTGCCGTCGTTTCGCTCTTGAACTTTCCGTCATCGTCGTCTCCGTCAACTACCGTCTCTCACCGGAATTCAAATACCCATCTCAACATGACGATGCTTACGACGTTTTGGATTTTCTCAATCAAAAGAAGTTCGAAAACTTTCCGGTGAACGCCGATCTGACGAGATGTTTTATTGTCGGAGATAGTGCCGGAGGAAATATAGCTCATCATGTAGCAGTCCGTGTATCGAAATCTGATTTCCAAGAATTAAAAGTAATTGGATTGGTAGGAATCCAACCGTTTTTTGGTGGAGAAGAGAGAACCGATTCTGAGAACCGAATGAAAAACGCTCCTTTAGTATCGGTTGAACGTACAGATTGGATGTGGAAAGCGTTTTTACCAGAAGGATGTGACAGAGATCATGAAGTAGTTAACGTTTTTGGTCCAAAATCGGCCGATATATCGGGATTGGAGAAATTTCCGACAACTTTAGTGGTAATTGGTGGGTTTGATCCGTTACAAGATTGGCAGAGAAGGTATTATGAAGGGTTGAAGAGAAACGGGAAAGAAGCTTATTTGGTTGAATACCCACAAAGTATTCATGGGTTTTATTCATTTCCTGAGTTGGCTGATTCTTCTCTCTTTATATCTCAACTCAAAGATTTCATTGAGAAATTATCCAACAAATGATGTGTGTTTTTTCAGTATGACTACAAGGACAGCCTGTTGGGACACCCAAGTGAACCGTCCAATAGAGAAACTCTTGGGCGGTTCATTTGGTGTCTCAACAGGCGGTTCCAGAAGACTTTTTTCGTGTTTTTTTCAGTTTGATTGAAGTTTGTTATCATGTGGGAATTGGGATCTGATTCATTTGAATAAGCTGTTGAAAGACTGTTGTTTTTATATATTGAGTGAAAAATAAAGGGAGTTCAACAAAAAAAAAAAAAAAAAGTGAAAAATAAAGGGAAGATTTAAAGGCCATCCCCATCAGTTTTATTGGCATCATATCATAAGCTCTCTTTTACTTGGTAAATTTGAATTGACAGTATTTTATTTAAAGAAATGATCTCGGATCCAATTTTATAGTAAAATTTGACTTAAAGGCTACCGAAAATAGTATACTCGGACAAATTCAGCTCATGTTTTAGAGTTGAAATTCGAGTTTAATTCACAAGATTTGAACCACAATTGACTACAAAATCTAGCCCGATTTGATTTATATATTCGATAGTTCTCGGTGAACTGACTTGGTACAGGTTTTGTAACCAAATCAGCTCAAGAACACCAACTTTATATTGGAAAAAAATATGGGACTGTGTTTTGAAAGGAGACGCTTTTAACCATTTTCTTAAATATAGGGAGGGCCAATAATTATAAACCATAAGCCACCATTTTACAGTTTTTCTTTTTGAAAATTTGAATGGAACCACCATTTTACAGCTTCTCAAACATTTGCCTTAATCTTCAAAAAGAAAATCTCTCAAGTGTTGAGATTCACAAAATTATCCTAAACAGTCATTATAAACCGAAAACACCGTAAAGTTATACTTTCGAAATAAAATTTCATGTCTCTGTCATGCATACACTTATCGTATGACGTTCAGCAGAAGTTGATAAAAGCTATAGAATACTATCCTTCTTCACTCGATGCAAGTAAAACAAACAAAAAGGAAAGAAAAAAACTTACACGTTTTCATCTTTTAGTTTTGTCAAGCACTTCAATATATCTTTTCGGAACACTATAGTGCTCAAGAAGGTATTTTGCTAGGTCATCTATCACTCCCCCTTGAACAAGAACCTCGTACCCTTTCTTACCTGCAAGAAAATTTTAGGTTTTGGAAACTCAGTTGAGGTGTAATTGTGCGGCAAACTAGGATGCACTATATTCCATTATGGACAGACTTAGCAGAGTAGATGATACAACTAGATGCTTCTTAATTGAAGGATGTCAGAATAACGACAATTTCTGTAATGGTGTTATCCCTTTTTATCGTTATTTCAAAAGTCCGGTGTTGCCTTGTGGCCTTCATAACAGTCATTTTTTCATTTATAACTTGACCATTTTATGTTATTTACATACTCCTTTCTACAGTTAACCGATAACATAATAATGAAGAAAAGAACAGCATAAAGGAAAAACAGCATACCTGGAAGTTCAGCCGTTGTTGTACTGCAAGCACACTTCTTCTGCAGCTCCGAAGCCAAAACTTCTGCATCAATCAAGAACGATTCTAATCCAGAGACTCTTGTTACCTTTTTGTTTCCTTGTCGACGTTCAGTCATTATCTGAATAGTTTTTAGTGCACCTTTCCTCACAACTGCATCATTTCCCCTCGTCACTCTGTGGTGAGGTTGCATCCTGTTCAAAAATGCAGATCCTATATCTTTCTTATGAATCTCAGTAGGATAAGTAGTACCCTTTTTAAGGGTTCCCTTGTAGAGTGCATCACATAGTGTTGCATCCAAAATTACGAGAGCTCTGTTAGTTGGCTTGACCAAATTCTCCTTTTCGACATAATTAAATACAATATCAGTGGCCTCTGATGCACTATAATATTTTCCCGTATCTGCTCCAACTGATGCTAAGATAGGATTCACATGTACAGATGATTTGTAAACCTCTACCACCTCAAAAGGTGGACGACCTTCATTGGCGACGGATTCAATTCTGTGGTCAACCACCACTGTTTGTCGCTTCTCCGGTCTGAAGGCTTTGTAGTCTTGGTGGTTCCGGTTAACAGCTAATAGCATAACCTCCTTCTTATGCTTGTCTTCCTTCGATGATATCTGTTGAAATAAGGAAATATGAGCAGAGAAAATATTTGATCAAGTTGCGAAGAATACAAAGATCAGGTCAAAAGTCTAAACATCAGAGAATTGCCCTATATAGTCTCTAGCCAATGAAAAACAAAATGAAAATCGAAAATAAAAAAATAAAAGTAAAAAAAGAATGACAAACACAAGAAAATAAGACCCATAAGATTGTCCTACGCAGCATTAATTTGTTTTCCATATAAAATTTTTTCCTGAATTAAGGAAGAATTTTTTTCCATATAAGTTACTATATTATTCTGAAGCTTTAAAAGAAGTAGAAGCCGCACCAATCCACCCGAGGATTTAGATTGTAACCACTTCGAGAGTTTCTTGTGTGATGATTTCTTGATGTCCAATGTAATTCCTGCAGGTCTGCAAGGCAATACATGGTTTGACCTACACAAGCACGCCAGTAAGTAGTAGCATATGTTGGGAGTCACAACCAAGAAATGATGGCAAACTCAAGATAAACATGTATTGACTCAATTTAAATTGCTGTACTGGTTGTCATTTAGGAGATTATAAATTTATTCTTTGTTGGTCAGTTGCAGGACAATATGAAGCATAACGTTCAATATACATCATGGGTTATGGAACGTACCACCACCGAGGTTTGAGGAATAACACTTGATTGGTTTTTTTTTAAAGAACACCAACAATCTACAATTCTACAGAATCCCTCATTATTCAGGTATGCCTCAAGTGTGAGTGTTTTTTTTTTTTTTTGAAAATTCTCATGTGTGAGTGTTTGCATGAGCGGATGCCTTACTGACAAGTGATTTTACAGGAAAGGGAACAAAAAATAACACGTAACAAACGCGAACACCTTTATTACCAATAAACTGCCCACGCGCCATAGCAGAAAAAGAAGGAGAAGAAGTCAGATAAATATTAATATTAACATAATATCGTTTATTATTTTTCTTTTTAATATTTTAAAGCACTGCCATTGGTTCATAGAATTTATGTTTGTTTTCTCGTAAATAGGCATGTCCTTTACGCATTCTCTGGTTTGTAGTTTGCGCCTTGTTCACTAAGGGTTCGCTTTGCCAAGTGACTATTGTGTCCCTAACTACAATGTACACTTAACCTTGATGTCTAAGAACGCCATATAAAACTAAACTTCTACTTCATTTGAAAGGACTAATTTCTTATAGAGATGATGTTCTTGCTGGATACATGGTTTAGGTGGGGATTGAGTCCTTACTGTGAGCAACTACAGTACTAAGTATGCAAATAAATGTGCTCTTTTTGTGATTGCATTTAATACATGAAGAGAAAGCAAGAATATTACCAGAACGTGCTTCCAGGCATGGGCAGGTCCTTATCTTTGACAGTAGAATGTAACGCTTGCAAAAGGCATTTGTCCAACAAGTCATCAACCTCCTCAGTAGACAGAGATCGCTGCTCCTTCTCAACGTTTGATTCTTCAGCGGGAACGCTATCTGTTACTCTCAAACTACTCATATCTGAGGTTATCTGTTCTGGAGTTTCTGGGTCAATATTAACTTGCTTTGACGAACCAGGCTCTTGTTTTGAATGGACACTAGAGACAGCCGAGATATCTTGTTCCTCTCCAACAGCTTCACCATTTGTGTGATCACTAGGTGTGTTCTCGGAATCGCCATTTGAAGTATATGACTCAGGATCTTCAAACACAACATCTTCTAGAAACCCTGCATTTGGCACATAATGGCCCTCTACCGATTCCCTAAAACAAAGAAATACAGCTAATAACAGTCAAAAAAACTAGTTAACTACCCAAGCAAATAAGTTAATCAAATGCTTTGAAGTAATTGTACTTGCCAAAGTGAATCACGATAGTAGTGCATTATTTGTAAAGCCTTTCCACGCAAGCCAGCTTTTAGTGCTTCTGAGCTACTCATGGTGGTACTTCCAACCTGCATAAAGTTCAATATATCAAAAATAGAAAGGGTGAAAAGTGCTCGCTACTCGGTACCTAAATCTAATAAAACACTTGTCATCAAAGAAATATAGAGTACAGACTGTGCAGATTAGGATAAGCTTACTGCAATTGGAGCTAGATTTCCAGGAACTTTTACTGCCCATGGCTGCCCTGGTGAAAATGAAGGTAGTCCTTCTCCAGGTACACTAATACCTGGGAACATCAAATCTGCTCCTCCAATGATAAAGCGAGAAACTTCACCACCTTTTAGCATGAATGCTGGCAGGAGTTCAGGAGCCATCCACATAGCAAAAACTACAAGTACAAAAAGGAATAATTTTATTGTTTGGCTAATTTAACAAGCTAAATCCCAAAACTTTTTCTTCAAATAAAGCATCGAACTGTTCTCAGGGAAACACAGTAGATGCTGAGGATAATCTCAATTCTCTCTGCTCCTCTTCCTTGGCAAGGAACCGTCACTCAAGTTCTTGATATGCAAATCATATCTTTCTTGTATTCCTATGATTTAGCTTGACTTCATTAGCTCTCTGGGAGTCTGAGACTAGTAAAAACATCAAACTATTCTTCCTCTATTTAACCCTACATGTCAACCTTTAGAGGTCAGCTTCTACTCTTTTCTCGTTTTTCTTTGACGAAATTATTTTTAGGCATCTATTCAATTTCTCCAACTACGTGTAGGTTTTGAACTTTTTACTACAATTTTTTGGAATGTATATGTTCTACAGATCAATGTATTATATTTAACGCTCCCAAGTATCAAAGTTTTGGTATTGAGAATAGACCCACATGGACTAAGGACAGCCTAGAAATGCCGTGTACACAGAACTAGGGTATCTCCAATTCGTGCCCATTGGAGATTCGAAATTTGGAGAATTATCTTCAGCGGATAAGTTATATTGAGTAGGTCTTTTGCTATACAGCCAACCCAAGTTGGATCATCTTAAGGGTCTCTCTCTAATATTACGTTTTATTGTTTATTTGTCGTCACGAACTCTCTAGTCATTTGGTATTCGACATAATTCCAAATCTTAATTCTTACACATATCTCTTCATTTATTCTCTTAACCTAATATAAGAGAAATTCTCATTATTTGTAGAACCCCAATATTGATGAACAAGAAATAAAGTAAGTCCAAAATCAAGTTTAAAAATTAACACCATTTCTAATTAATTCTTCTAGCTTGGTGCAATCATTAGAAAGCTTGAATTAGGGATTCAAGAAAGAATTAATTAGGTTTTATTACTGAATTTCACATTCTAGCTCAAACAAAATGTTATTATAAAGAGAGAGAGAGAGAGGATACAATACCAGTAGGGTAAATTTCATTTCCTCTGCCATCAACATCAAAAAGCATAGGAAAACCACCTTCAATACCATAAACAAGGGTTCGATTTGGATACTTAGAAACAGTAATTTCAACTTTAGGAGGAAGAATGAGATCAATATCAGCATCTGTGGCTTGTGGAAACCTTTCTTTAGCTGTTCTTCTCAATTTCTTTCTATCAGCACCTGATAATCTTTGAAGAGCTTTCGCTTCAATCGATTTCTTGAACATTATTATTACTACTATTAATCCAATACAGTATGATATCTTTAAAAGTTCTTTGGGATTGTGATTACACGTTTACGAAGACGGAGAGAGTTGAGAGCTGGGAAGGAAAGTTCTGGGAGCTCTCGGTAGTGAAACGGCACACGCAACAAACCCTTGGCTCCAGCTTTGAGCTGAACCGACAAAACCCAACCTTGAGTCGGCCGAGGGGATATCATGATGGTTGAATCAAGATTCATAATTGCACAATTATTTTTGGCCTCCGCTTCGGGAATAAAGAATAATCTCCAGAGAATAATTTTTCTAAGAAATCCATGTTTTTTTGTATATTCTCACGGACATATTTTATCTTAATCCAAAAATTCGTTTGATCAAATATTGCCCCTAATCTTCATCTTCTTGCGACTAAGAATAATCTCTCTCTCTCTCTGGATTGTCAGTGATGAACGTCTGTTCTTGTTTGTTGACAATTTGACAGGTTAGATGTTGGGATGCAGGAGCTAATTTAGCCAGTATGCCCAAAAGCATCAATATCACATGGTCAGCCTGTAAAAGTTCGATTTGTTGTATTCATGTTAGGTTTTATGTTCAGCTTGGAAGAATGATGGAACCACTGTTCTTTCGGGAGGTTGCGATAAACAGGTTAAAATGTGGTCATTGATGTCTGGTGGACAACCCACTACTGTTGCTGTGCACGAAGCCCCGATTAAACAACTAGCTTGGATTCCAGAGATGAATCTCTTAGCTACAGGAAGTTGGGATAAGACTCTAAGGTATAATATCTAAAATTCTGTTTAGAGCCCTGTACGATATCATAATCTACATAGGAGAGAGATGGTGGGAGACAGTGGGAGAGAGAGCTAGATAGATAGATAGAGAGAGATAGAGGGAGAGAGAAGATGAAGATTAAGGGGCAATATTTGATCAAGTCAAATTCTGGAAAAAAAAATGTCTATTTATTGACTAAATTTTTATTCTCTAGAGAATTTTTTTTATTCGGCCTTATTTTTATCTAGTATTACGGGGGCAACTAAAACACGCATATTTTTCTGTCGTCCACTAGATTTTGAGTCACAAATTCAACTCCGTGTTGAGTTCAAGCGGCATTATTCATACTCTTAAAATCCCGCTCCTTACTTATGTGATCCATTAGTTTTTGAGTCACAAACTGAGCTGCATGTCGAGTTGGAGTGGCATTATTCTTACTCTTAAAGTTCCTCTTCTTATTTCGACCCAGTGCTATATGTTATATCTGCACATAGTTTGTGTTGATTTACATAGATTTGCAGGAATTTGCACAGTCATGCATATTTGATTGGTTTGTACTAACTAGAGAGACGAAGTTTTTAAAAAATTGACATGTCTGCTAACCAAGATTAACCAGACCATGGCAACAAAAAAGAAATAACCAGACCCAATTTCTCTGTTTTGCCATTGTCCAAATTTGTGTATATGCATCCCTACAAAAGCACAAAATTATAATGGCTTGTCCTTTTCCATACAATTTTCACAAAGTTTTCCTCTCAATTCTTTTTCTTAACAGGTGATTGAAACAACTGAAGAAGAAAAAACATACAGATATATGATGAGTTATACGGAGATATGAGAATTATGATTTCGGTTGGTCGGTCCACCAAAATTATGAAGATACGCCATTTATTTTTTTCGCCTACTATCCTCGTTGTTAGTCACTTTACTGATTCTGTTGCACTATATTAGTCATCGACATTCTTCTTATTATCCTTTTCCATCAGTGCTGAAATTGTGTCCTCGTCTCTGTCGAAATGGTGCGTGTACTCTTAAACTCATCTGTTGGAATAGCAAGTAATCCCATTTTAAACAAATCATTCCATGAATTAAGGAAGAAGATTTCTTCAGAGAGAAAAGACACATTAATATATCCCAGAGTATAGAAACAAGTATATTGGCAAATTACCAACCCCCAAAAATAAACCATTTCCAAAACAATTCAAGCTCCATGCTGTTTAAGTCTGGTTGGCTACCTGCCCAACCTCACATTCAAGGTCATTTTAGATGATGCTCTAGATTATCATTAGTTGTTTGTTAGCCATCCTATGAGCATATATCACGAGCTTTAATTCTCATGAGCTCCTTCATTAGGTTTTCAGATGGCAACTTGGGCCATACCATTATCCATGAAACCAATTTGGACCAGAACTTGAGGATACCGGAGCCTCATAAGCCCAACTAGATTCATTTTAAACAAACTCATGTTTGGAGACACTATTTCTCCTTGCCATGCCTTGCAATTTTGGATTCCAAGATGACTAAAAAAAACAAATGTTACGCTATGGCACATGGAACAATACCAGTATGCAGTAAGCTACCATGTTAAGTATGCAGAATGCTAGGGGTATAACTCTTTTGTACGTTATTCCGGGTCGTAGTGCATTTTGGACTATTTTCGACGACAATATAATTCCTATGATGCATATAACAACACTTACGTCCAAAAATTCCATCTCACAAATTTAACTAGTTAATCAAAGAATTGTAAAGTTAACTACACAAATAGCTAACCATTTACCTCCAAACAAAATATTGGGTTGATAAAGGCTAGGATTCCAGTGCCCAATTTTAGAATCTCAAATGCTGAAGTAATTTAAAACAGTATAGCGAATCTAGCAGTGGTATGCAAGAGGAGGTAGAGTATCTGATTGTGAAAAATTACCTTGTCTGTGTCACGGATCATTACTTGTTGTCTTTGCTTTCTATATAGCACAAGATCCACAGTGCTATTGTTTCCAACTTTTCTCCAACTACATCTGAAAATAGAAGATAAATCAGTGTAACAGATACAATAACAGATTTAGGCAATCAATGTCGATGATATCAGAGTAAAGTCTATTTACCCAATGTTGAAATCCAGAAATGATTATTGGAGCCATCATAGCTATCCAAAATCAATCTGGTGTTGTAAATGTCCTCTGAACTGAATGAGCAATGGATAAGGGCCATCCCCTTCATCTACTGGATTTCCCATGGAAGCTCTATAACAGCTCTAAGGGTGACCCTACTTTCTCTGTGGTGATTCATGCGTTTCATCTCTCTTCGACCGTACTCTTTCAGTAATAATTTTCTGAACTGGATCAAACTCACCCCTACCTTGGAAAGAGAACCGGTAGAACTATATGAATACAGCCTCAAACAGAAAGGGAAACCAGTGAGTTAAACCTGGCTAGATCAAGATACTACTTTAGGTTTTTGTGGTTCACCAATAGTCACTACACGAGCAAACTCCACCGCTGAAATGGTGAAAACGATTTGCATCTCTAACTATGATCTCCTTTTCAACGAGATCAGATGCTAACTTCATGAAGTTATGGCAGTCGATGCAAATCCTGATGTTTTTCATTATTCTAATCACATTGCTTCCAGAAAACGATCTATATGTATTCATCAAAGCAAATGCCAAAGCCAACTTCTCACTGTGATAATACAGTTGCTCTTCCTTTTGCTCCTCTTCCATATCTTGCAAAGCCAAACTTATCTCTGGTACATAACCTATCTGCTTTAACCGTCCTATGAGTCCTTCAAGTTCGTGATATATGGCTTCTTTCTGCGGGTGACGTGCCCCTCCAGCTGCAAATTCGTGAACATGATTGCCGATCTCAATCCAACTCAAGCCGGGTTCTTTCCTCACGTTACATCCTTTCATTTCCTCCCTGATAAAAGCTGCATCATTAAAACTACCCTTTGAACAATATATATTTGACATCAAAGTATATCCTAACGATTTCCTAGGCTCCAATTCCATTAGCTTTTTTGACGCCATTTCAGCCATCTCTGTTTCGCCATGTTTCCTGCAAGCACCGAGAAGTGCACTCCAAACCACAGAATCAGGTTTCATGGGCATTCTATTAATCAGAGCCTCAGCTTCAAGAATCCGCCCAGCTCTCCCAAGAATGTCCACCATACAAGCATAATGATCACATTGACAAGAGATACCGTACTTCTCAGACATAGTTTCAAAAATTTCAGTTCCTTGATCTACCAAACCAGCATGGCTGCAAGCCGAGAGTAGTGCAACAATGGTGGTCGAATCTGGTTTTACATCCATCCTTGCAAAGAGTTCTAATGCTTCCCTGCCTCTACCATGAATTGCGCAAGCCTTCAACATAGAGTTCCAAGATATAGAATTCCGAATCTCCATAGAATCAAAAACTTGTTCAGATAACATGATTGCACCACTTCGAGCATAGGCATGTATTAGAGCATTAGATAGCACCAGATCACCAGTAAATCCATATTTGATAACAAGTGCATGAATGGCTGAACAATGTCGTTCAGTTGCAAAACCTGCACATGCCTTTATAATAATCGAGAAGGTATAACAATCTAGTTCCAAGCATTCTCGCCTCAACTGACAAAAAATTAAAAGAGCTTCTTCTGGGTTTCTCTCTGCAAAAATTGTTATCATTCCAGTCCACAATACAATATCTTGATTACCTTTCATCTCTAAAAAGAGCTTATAACAATCATTAGTTCCCTTTCCAAGTTTGGAGTAAGCCTTAACCAACGACGTCACAATATCAACTTCACACAAAAACCCAGATTTCATTGCAAGACAATGCAATTGGCAGCAATCCTTAAGACCCAAAACAACACCATTTTCGCCAAAATCATCATAACAACACAAAGACGTGATTACACTTAAAAGCGTCACTCGATCAAACCCAACACCAGTTCTATGCATTTTAGAAAACAATTCGAGTGATTGAATACCTTGATTATGTAACTGCAACCCCGCAATAACCGAATTCCACGATATGAGATTACGAAAAGGCATTGTTAAAAAAACTAACCACCCATCACCACCATTATTGTAGTACATTGTAATGAGAGCATTTCCTACGTAAACATAAGCATCAAAACAAGTTTTCATTACAAATGCATGTACTTGTCGACAACGATCACCATCACAAGAGCTAAGAACACTTGCTAAAGTATTTTCGTTCGGCCTAATATAAGAAATCATACAAGAAAATAGTTTAAAACATTCATCAGGTTGTTTATGTTGACAATAACCAGATATCAAGGCAGTCCAAGAGACAACATTTCTTTGAGTCATTTCATCAAACAACTTGTGGGCATGCTCTAAATCCCCACATTTTGCATAAAAATTGATAAGATGATTAGTAATGAATGTGTCAGGTTGGTAGTTTAGTGAGAGAAAGTAACGATGAAGGGTTTGGCCTTCTGAGAAGAACTTGTTAAGAGCGCAATTGTGGAGGAGAGTGGTAAAGATTTGGGTATTTGAAGAGATGGAATGTGGGTGATTTTGATTATGGGTGTAGAATATTGAGAGAGCTTTGTGAAGTTGGCCTTGTGAACAGAGGTTGCGGATGACCTCTAAAAGAGGTCCTGGTTCTGTGACTGTAGATGGAGCTACCGTGATGGTGCTGAGGCCCCGAGTAAAGAGGAAAAGGAAGCATTTTGCTCTAGCCTGGAACATGAAAGAGGAGGATGTATTCCAATTACTCAGTGAAACTCATTTTGTTAATTGGATGCGAATTGGATGGAGCTGGGGTACGGATGGACATGTATGACTTCGGATCTGACATTTTAAACTCCAAAAATTCAGAACGTCGTACTTTTTGGGCATGTTTAGATAAGAAAACTGAAAAATATTTCGCACGTAGTCCATGATGGGCCCTTTTAGAAGACCGCGGCTTTGGAGAATAAAGAAAATTCTCCGGGGAATAAAGACTCGCTTAAAACTAGTCAAATAAGATTGACTTTTTATGTTTCTTTTTATTGCTAAGGGGCTTCTAATTTTAGAAGATGCTATGAAAAAAGGCTCCTCCATCTCATCACCTCTCTCTACCACTTCATCTTCTCGACACCTCATCATCTTCTCCGGCGAAAGTTGCCGGCCGGTCAATTTTCCGGCCAGCAACCTTCAAACGTAAAAAAAAAAAAAAAAAAAAGGAAAAAAACTTCAGAGAATACCAAACCTTCTGTTTCTTGATTACTTGATCTTGTTCGAAGAATACCAAAATAATCTAAAAAGGATAATAATGGCCACTGAATGAAATTGGCAGCAGAGAATTGCATCCGAAATCCTCTTGAATTGCTACTAGAAGATTCCATTTTCAATAATCTGACTAACCTAGTCTCGGAAGAACAAAACTAACACAATTTTCAAAAATTAAACAACCCAAGCGCCTCAATAAATTTTGTTCACGATAAGTAGCCCCAATGAAGAAAACCCTAATTCTATAGATGATCGTGTGTAGTACCTTGAATGATGAATTGGAAAACACACCTTCATAAATTTGAAGCTTCGTTGACGATCAACCAGTCAGATCAAAACTTTTGATTCCCCTGGAACTAATACCAAAAGGGATTTAACATGAACCCAAGATAAATTAAATCAGAGGGTATTACAGATTAAAGGAGATTGATCAGTTATTAGTTGCCCTAAGAACTTTCTAACATCCATAAAGAGATTGATTTGTTCTTAACATGAACAGATCTGTTCTCACGAACAGACCTTTGTGGTCTGTTCGTGAGACCTTCTCTCTCTCTCTAGATCTGTTCTAGAGAGAGAGAGAAAAGAATAAAAAAATAGACAAAGAGAGAGAAAATTTAAAAAAAAAAAAAAAAATTTATGTTTGAATTTGGCCGGAAAATTGGCCGGCGGCGACCTTCGCCGGAGAAGATGACGAGGTGTCGAGAAGATGAAGTGGAAGAGAGAACAGATGAGATGGAGGAGAACTTTCAAAAAAATGGATTATGTATTCCCCTCAAGAATTTATTCCCCGGAGAATTTTCAAAAAAATCTGGATTCCCTCGAAAATTTATTCCCCGGAGAATTTTCTTTATTCCCCAAGGCCGCGGCCTTTTAGAAACAGGCTCATCGGACAACGACTGATGAGCTTCGGAGTAATTTAGATTTGATATTTCAATAAAACAAGACATTATTTATTTATCATTTCTTATCCCATTTATCTATGACATGATTATTTGCAAAGAACCAACCCAGTACTCTCATTTATCTATAAACCTCTCTTGGTTTTAGTAGATGTTTAATGGAGGTAGGTAAATTTTATTATAAGTAACCAACCTAAAACTAACTAAACATATCTTTATCTTATTGGACGAACTATATGCTCGGGTAAGCCTCTTTCTAGGTTGCCCATTCGCATCCCATCTCATTTCATGGGCGGGTCTGGCTCAGCCAGTTTCGATTAACTCATTTTTCTTAATATTTCGGTTGTTTCCGAGTAGATATCGGACTTTTAGGTTAACTTCACTCCTCTAGAGTTACAAGGGTAATGCAAGTAGCATCGATTTCATATTGCTGAAATTTACTTTTCAAAAGGAAACTTTTGAACACAAACTAGCTTGGGTCCAACTCAAGATGATGACTTGCTAGACAATCTCAACAACTTAGTCTTTGTGCAGGAAGCAAATAAGCTAAATTTTCAACTAAGCTATCTCAAAAGTCAAACAACAATGACAGGACCGTTGAAAAAAATGACCCGAAATCTTATTCTGGAAATCAGAATCAACATGTTTAGAGTTAGAGAGTACAACAAGAAAGAAAGAGAAGCTTGTTCGTTGATTTCGATTTTCCGAATATTCCAGTCGCCTTTTTCGGTGGTTATATCTTTTCATCATTGAAATATCTGTTTCCTATTGTCATTTTCTCTCCAACTTAATTTTTCATGGGTTTGGTGTGTGAGCTTTAGCTTAACCAAAACGTAGTCAAAGTCTTTAGGCTAAGTCAAAGACACTATGTGCGTGCTAATTGTAATACCCGTTGCGCCCTTAACAAGTACCAATTTGATGGCATCTTCTTCCATGTCTCAACCCCGAGAACTTCCTTCCATTTTTTTTTCTCTTGCAGCTTTCTCCTCTTCCTCATCAAACAAAATGAGACGAACTTTGCTGAAATACTCATCTCTCTACCCTCGCCACTTTCTCTCTCATCATGTTCCTCCTCCTCCTCGTCAAACCCTAAACTCAAATCTATACTCCCCATCTTCTATTTTTTCTTCCTCATCAACTCTATCACGATTCAGATTCTTCTCATCAGGAAATGATTCATCATCAACTGATCCTCCTTCTACTCCAAACGAAACCAGCTTAATCCAACCAGAGAAAAAAGATGCTGTTACTAATAAGCCAGATGTTCCCACAAAAGGTAGAATAAAAAAGGTTCAATTTTGATTTGATTTAGGATTTCTGTTCAAACATATACACCTTTTAGGGTTTAGGGTTTTTTTGAAAAATTGATTTTTTTTTTTTTTTGGTGAATGCAGAGTTCAAGCAAATGATTGATACATACTTAAAAGGAAATGAAGAGATTTTACCAACGATAATGGAAGCAATTTTGGCTAGGAGATTATCTGGTAAACATGAAGAGACTGATAATGAGTTAATGGAGGAGCTTGAATTTCAACCTTTAGATGATGTTAATGATAAAGAGTTTGAGTCAGATAGGGAGGAATTACTTGAAACAGATGAAGAAATTGATGATTTGTATAATGCTAGGGATATAGTTCAGAAGAGAATGGTTAAAGATGAGTATTTTAATATGGATTCTACTAAATGGGATGAGATGATTAAGGAGGCAACTGAGAAAGGGTATCTTAAGGATACGGCCGAATGTGAGGCCATTCTTGAGGATATGCTCAGCTGGGATAAGCTTCTTCCTGGTAATTCTTAAGTGTTTTTTTTTTTTCTAAAATAAATCCTTTTGATGTTAGTATATTTGAATTTATGTATAAGGTCCTTGATTGTTGAATGTTCAAGAGAAAGAATGCGTCTTCTTTATGTTAAAGAGTAATGCTTAGGGAGAGTTGTTTGCAGGAGCTATTTTCGACGATTAATATATACTCTCGGAAACCAATATATAGTTATATACTACACATACATATATATAAACACATATGTATGTTGTTATATATATATAGAGAGAGAGAGAGAGAAGATAAGCCGCAACCTTTATTATTAGAATTCAAAATAAACTCCAATGGTCGTGAGTTTCAAATACTATAACTATCTTCAGAGGTTCGCCCTATGAGCTACCTAGGCTGCATTGAACCCAGTTGGATCTGCCCTAGTTACTCGGGTGGATAGGCATAGGCCTATTGCAACTGTTTAGCTTCTGTTTGTGGTAGGTACTTTATTGTTATTCGCTATATGAACCTATGAACCTTAAGCACCCATTTGAAACTCTGTTCTTTGTTGCCTTCGTGCGTAAGGTAATCAAAGCCGAGCGCCCGATCCCTTATTTGATAAGATTTTTTATTCTTGAATTTGGAAGAGAAAGAACACATTCTCTTTATATTGAAGAGTGATGTTAGGGAGAGGTACTGACGGGGGATTATTTTTGAAGATAGATACATAATCCTGTACTACTTTCATACATGCTACACTAAAAAGTTTCAAACGTAATACTATCTCCGGAGGTATGGAGTAGATAACTCAGGCTACACCAAACCCAGTCGGATATGATTCCTAATTACTCAGGTGGATAGGACTATGACTATCCCAGTCGCTTAGCTTCTGTAGGTAATAGGTGCATTCTTGTGATTCTTTATGTGGGAATATGATCCTTAAGCACCCATTTGGAACTCTTTTTGTTGTTGGCTTGGTGTGTTATGTGATCAAAGTCGAGCTCTCATTTGAACTCTGTATTTGCTTTGACTTCTATGTATGTGGTGAATCTGGTCCAACCTGTTACAAAGTCGCCATTCTTATACATATTGAGCCAATGAAAGCACCCAAATGACATGTTTCACTGATAGTGCTCGAAGATATTTCCTGGAATTCTCTGTATAATCTATGTAGAAACCTTCAAATTGAGTGGAAAATGAGGTCAGCATGTTCTTAATTTTATTCGGGCCTTAGCAGAGCTTTTGGTCATCTTGTTTCCTCATCTTTTTATGCAAATGCAGGTCTCTTTCAGCAATTGTAAGTTCTCTTATATTTACATAGTGTATATTTTTCTGGATTCATCCTCTGTGTCACCACATAGGATGTGAAGATAGACAGTTATTTATTGACATTGAACCAACTATGGCCTACTACGTACAATCTTGGGAATCTGTTGGTCCCAAGCTCCCAGCTATTGAGCACCTATTTGTTGGTTTGTTCTACTATTGTACTTCGTTGTCTCAGACCCTCAATGATGGCTCCGTATTATGGTTCAATTTGAGCATGTTTTCAGTGAATGGTTTCTCAGATACTACTGCTCACAGTATCAGGGTGACAGGGCCCAAGGCCCCTCAGCTGAGTTTGAGATGTTTGCCAGAAACCTAGTGTGAGGTCATGATGTCTCAGGCAGTAAAGGACTTAAGACAGTCAAATGACGCACATACAAATGTAGTTGGCTATTGCATGATTTCCTCCGGTATGCTAAATCATCAAATTGAGTGAAACTTTGTGTGGTATTTTTAGTATCAAAATACAATGTGACATCCCGGAAGGACCATCTCAGTTCTAGAAGAATGTTTATGTTCTCCATGTATACGCATGACTTGATTTTCGCATTGAAGTTTCCCATAGTTTGCTAAAACTTCAATTTCTTTCAGCGTGCCCAGTTGCCTTCTTGAATCATGATAATGGTGAATAGCTAGTAAGATTGCTTGTGTTTTCATTCCATAGGCTAGTGAGAAACTTCATATAATCTTGTAGGAGCTATATTTCGTAACTGGTACATTAATTAGATTTTATCTGTATTGATTAAATTTTGTCTTGTTTGTTCTTATACAGTTAATACTTTATGAGTTAATTTTATATACATTTGTTACCATGTTTCAGATGAGATAAAGGCAAAGGTGGAAGCGAAGTTTGAAGAGCTCGGGGATATGTGTGAAAGAAATGAGCTTACTCCAGAAGAAGCTTATGGATTGTTCAAGGAGTTTGAGGATAAGATGGTGCTGGAATGTGGAATACTGATGGAGAATGAGATGCCTCAACAAGATGAAATGACCACTGTGCCAGATAAAAGTACAGACCTCGATGACCCTCCCGGTGAGGGGCCAATCTTAAGGTGGCAAACAAGATGTGTTTTCGCCCCAGGTGGTGATGCATGGCATCCTAAAAACAGGAAGGTGAAACTCTCTGTCACTGTGAAGGAGCTGGAGCTCTCGAAGTATGCCTATCGCCGACTAAGAGAGATAGTTGGCAAACGTTACCATCCAGGAAAGGATGAGCTCACAATAACTAGTGAAAGGTGAGCAAATTAGCTTTTTAGAGCCTTACTCATAGCTTCTGGTTAGCTTCTCTTCTTATACCCCAGATGTCTAGATAAATCAGTTAAATCTGTTTAGGTTTTTATTCTACAGAATACCTTGAAAGCTCGAAAATTACGACTTTCTGACTTATTGCAGTATAAAGCGAAAAAACTATCAGTTCCTTACTGTATGTTAGTAATAATCTTTAGTAGAATCCTTTTCTCATTCAAGCAAAGCTAACTTGGGATAAAATTGGAGTCGAATGTCATGCCTGCAAGACCAAATAGTGGATTCCACTTTCTGAATTAGCCCAGTTAAGTTATGTCTACTTTCTAAACGTATAGAAAAGAAGAAACAGAGTCCTCGGTTTTAATGTGTCGGGTAGGTATGATTATGACTTACAGTAACACTCATGCATCCATCTTGATTTCCAGGTTCGAGCATAGGGAGGAAAACAGGAAAGATTGTTTAAGAACTCTATACTCCTTGATCGAGGAAGCCATGAAAGCAGATAAATATGTGGAGGAAACTCGTGTGTCTTATGTCAAGGACAAACTCAAGGCGAATCCTGAGTTCATGGAGAGGTTACGAGCAAAGAAGGGAAAAGCTCGTGTTCCACTAGCTGCGTGAAATTCGGTGTAATTGGTTCTTTTTCTGTGGGAGATAATATTTGATTCTTCACTTGACGACAGACAAACTATGATTTTGTGAGGAACCCTATTTCTGCTCCAAAAGGGACATGATAGAATAACCAAGTATACTGCAGATAAGGCAGAGACCCTTTATTTATAGGTCAGGTAAGTTAGAGGCTTAAACTGCTGTTTTTGTAGGATGAACTGTGAGCTATTTTTTTCTCTTTCAACCATTAGTGTGATAGTTTTGGATTTCAAATACTTCAACCGTAAATCATAATGTTGGAACATGTTTTGAAATTTTGACTGGTTTCTCATGTGTTTTCTATGGTAGACTGTTAACATAAATATGCAACATCGGTAAGTTTTTCGTTATGGACAGTGACCCTCTCCCCTTGTGCGAATAGATCGAGAGAGAGAGAAGATGCACACTGTCTCTAGAAAGTGAGAGAGGGTCAGAGCTCTATTTCGAAATTGATATACAGAGACGGCCACCCTCCCCCTTTCTCTCTTCCTTCTCAAGAAAAACTAGAACTACAATGACAGAGCGAGAACAAAGAAGTGCCAAACAGACAAATTGGTAAAGAAACATTGAGTTCTACCAAATAATCTCCCCAAGAAGTTCCATAGCCCTAACTTCTATGAGATTCAATAGAACTAACTACAGAGAATGGTTCACATTGAGACCTAGGAAAAAAGTTTTAGACCTCAAAACAATGAGCGAAGGAGCTTTTCTCCACATCTCTCCTCTTCCAATTATGTTTTTTCACAATTCTCAAGAACCCTAAAGTTTCAGAGAATGTTCTTTCCCCCACACTGTCTTATGTGAAGACTTATCTTACATGAATAGGAAAAAGAAAAAAATTTGAATCGGTATTACATAATGTTTGTTTTTGCCTCATTCGAAAATCAGATAAACATAAAACAATAAGCATTGTTGATAAACTTTTCATCAAATAAGATCTAAAACCCTAGAACAAGACATTCTCATAATATCTAACCAAATTTTGTTCATCAAATTCATAATACCAAACCATCTACTAATATAATATCATCATAACTAAAAAAAAAAAAAAAAAAAAAAAAACAAGAATTCTAAACACATATAGTAATCTTCATATTAATCAAGCTTTTATCACTACTAACATAAAACCCTAAAAAACCCCAATCAAGAACACCACCTAATCAAACCCTTCAAAAGCCCATGCGTTTTCGCTTCTAAGCTGTGCTTCTTCCTCAGGAGTATAATCATTCTCAATACCGAAAAGGGCTCGTACTTCTTCCACAGATTTGTCTTTGATATTATCAGCAACAGTTTGGCAAGTCAAATCCATTAGGGTTTTAATGGTAAGATAATTAGCAGCAAGAATAAGTTCAAATAGAGTACCATCATCAACCTTAACAAATTCAGCATCAAACTTCTTCCGTTCATCTTCTTCCATGTCTTTCTCTAAGCGATTCTTACAGAATTTAATTACCAGTGTTAAGATCTTGCTATTGACGTTAGGTAAAGGGATGAAATCACCTGTGCATTCATCATCGATCATATGCTGAAGGGTTTCAGATTGACCGGCGATTTCATCATCGATCTCAAAATCTTCTTCGTCTGAACTTCTCAAGATGATCATCTTCTTCTTCGACATTGTCGCTGCTTCTTGACCTTGCTTGAAAACCTAAAGTATTTTTTAGGGCTTTGAATAGTGAGTGAGTAAACACAGCGGAGGAAAAGCCCTATTTATAATCTCTTGGCCCTGGGTTAATAACAAAAAGAATGGTCTAGAATCTTTAGGGTTTACAATTGTGTACGGAATCGGTTTCCAAAATTTATAACACAATCTCTTAAATCTCTAGACAATCCTTCTATTTTATATTTTAACACTTTCCTTTCTCTCTTAATTAACCTATGGGCTTTGTCATAGAGATAAATTCAATTCTCCTCTTTTTAGGAATCTTTCCCCGAGAAAAAAAATTGTACAGCAAAATCTCTAGACGTTAGATCTTAGATCGTTAAAAGTATAAAGAATTTACAAATTTTCAGACGTTAGATCTCAGCTCGTTAAAAGTAAAATAATTTATAAATTAATAAGTTTTACAAAAAAGTTTAGGAGAAAAATAATATAATAGACTAATTTCTTTTTAAATTAAAATTTTGCGACTCAAAAAATTGAATATGAAAAATTATGAAGGTCAAACAAAAAACTAACCTTTAAAGCAAATCCTTGTGCTATCGGTTGCTTGATTGCATTTACTTTAAAAATCCAGAGTCCACCTATCTGAACAATGGAAGTGGAATCCATCATTTTTGTATTAAATGCACAAATAAAATTAAAGTAGGAATGAAATTTTGTGCCTTAGTACGAGTTTAAAGATCTTTATATTGCCTTTATATACCAATATGTCTTTGAATGACAAAAAAAAAAAAAAAAAAAAAAACAATGCTACATCCATATCATATTGAATGTAGTGACACCTTGAGTCCATGTGAATAAAACCAAGTCCCTCAGGATTTTTTGTATAACAATGAAATGTACCTATCACACAAGGACACGACTCTCGGCATGAAATAACACTATTTCACAAGCTTCATATACTCAGATAATACCCTATTAATAACGATCTAAACGCCACGACTCACGTTGGGAACAACTCATCACAAATGGGTTTGTGATGGGTATGAAGTAGTCATAGCTGATGCATGAGATGGACATTGAGTGGTTGATTTTACACCTCCAAAATCAAAATTCTTGTTTCAATAGGTGAATATGTGCTTGATAGACCACTAACTAGTAATTCTAATGTGACTTGATTTAGTCAAGGAAACGCAGAAATAGTACTTCGGAATCGAAGCCCACGACGGATGTGCACGAGCCGTGTTGTTGTAGCAATAATTTATGAATTAATAAATTTTAGAGACAAGTTATTAACATCAGTGTAATTTGTTAAAGTTAGATGTCAACGTGTTAAAAGTAAAACTAATTTACGAATTAATAAAGTTTAGAAAGAAGTCTAGGTATAATGGACCAACTTTTCTCTCGATTAAAACAGAATATGAAACATCACGAGGGTTAAACAAAAAAATTGACCTTTGAAGTAAATCCTTGTGCCACCGCCTGCTTGGGCAGTTAGTTTTGCATTTATTCAAAAAATTAAGAGTTCACAGATTTGATCCACAATAAATTTTTGAACAAATAATTCTGACTAAATCTTCTTCTGGTTTTTGTTTTGGAACTACCACATGAAAATACCTTGAAGAGTCGTTCTGGTGGCCAACCAGCCTAATCACCCTGAAAAATAGACTAGCATAACACATTTAAAAGGTAACACGAGACATCACGAAAATACTAGTGTTGTGTCGACCAATCAGAGGTCAAAAAAGTTGGGACGAGTATGAGATTTTAAGCTCTCAGACGGGTCAACCACGACACACTAGGAATGGCAACACGAGTCAACGTGGCGCTTGTCGTTTAGAACCCTCCACGATCACGCTAACCCATTAGAAACATGCCATTTTAATTTATAAAATACTATTACCCACTTTCTTGAATGTAATTATTAATTAATAAAACAAAATATCTTACTTGAAGTTGAAACTAATTTTACCTTAATAGAATTTAGTTAACCCATACTTCAAATTACGAGCAAATGCACATATGAAGTTTGTCTTTATACATGTTCTAGTGTTCCACATCGATTTCGCTTAAGAACAAAGTTGGGGAGGGGTTATTTAGGTAGCTCATCCCCTTCCTTTAAAACACAAATCCGATACCATAGTTAAAAAACACGCCACAATACGAATTGTATCGTGCTTATAGCGTTTGGACACGCCACGACAGGCTACAATGCCGTGTCTGGCGTGGCCGAAGCCTGGCTAGGGCGCTCTTGGCCACTACAAGAGAGTTGCATCAAAGATGTGAGACGATATTTGCACACTCTTGCATCTTATTAATTTAACAGTGAGGGGGAGAGAGAGAGAGGATTTAAAATCAAAAGAGAGGAGCGCGTCGCGTCCATCTTCGAGAGAGAGAGAGGAAAAAGGGTTTCAAAGTAAACATTTCGACGACATCTACCTTTATTTTCCTTCTTCCCCCATCGGAAGACAAAATCCCTCATTTTATCTAACGACCTAAAATTGCAAATCTCTGGTTCATCATCATCATACACCAACCTCAGATCTCGATCTCCTTTTGTTGCTTCACAATTTCAGGTAGAGAGAGAGAGAAAGTTAAGAGAGAAACTAAGAGCTGCTTGTTCGATCCGGCAACGTCATGGAGGCAATCGAAGAGCTAGTTCAACTTTCAGAATCTATGTTACAGGCTTCTGCTCTTCTTGCCGATGAAGACGTTGACGATAAATCTTCTTCAAGGAGATCAACAACTTTCCTCAACGTTGTTGCCCTTGGCAATGTTGTAAGTTCATTTTCATCTTCGTCCTTTATTTTTTGATTCCGTCGTGAATCGATTTGATTAGATTTAATGATTTGAGTCGTATAAATGTTTAGATCTTTAATCGATCTGTTATCAGTATTATTAGTTGCAATCTGGATTCACTTAAAGTTCTTAATGTCAATCAAACTTGATTAATTTATGAATATTTCTGTATGAACGGTTTAGAGTAATAATCAGAAACTCGAACAAATAGTTCTCACATAATTTTCCTCAAATTTTATGATAGCTTCAAAATATACAACAATTACTATGTTCTTATCATTCTCCTATTACAGATCTCTAGCTGGGTACATCAGTTCCGAGTAGACCTAATTTATGAAGCTTGTAGTCTCAGACTTCAAGCCTTCAAGCTCCCAACTTCTTAGTCTAGCACCACCTGACCAATAGGGATTTTCTTATTGAAGTTGAAGTGGTTAGCTCCCAAAGTAGGAATGGTGATCAAGGTAGTATTATAGACTGCGCCTGTTGGACTAGCAAATGCTTTCCGAAATTTTCGTCATTGCTCCCAATCAGAATTTCGGAAGACCCATATGCTGGATAAATGGATATTCTTTTTGGTTCAGTGCATAGATTTGCAGCTTCTAAGGGGTAATTAACAAGTAATTTCCGCTTAAAACAAACGTAAGCTATACACCACTTGAATTGGTATAGAGTTGGCGAAGAACATGTGTGGAGCTTTGTTACCATATCTAGATATCAAAGTTATGTGCTAACTGGCTTTCTGTCCCTCGGTTAAAGCAGCTCTCTTTCTAATACCAACCAAAATAACTAATACAGAATAATTTTTCAAAGTGAAACTATGCCAACATCTATGAGAACTTCTAGTAGAAGTATTGAGAAAGTATTGAGAACTTCTATGAGAACTAATACAGAATAATTTATCAAAATAACTAAATTTAGTCAACTATGTTTGCTACTCAAGCAAGTATTGAGAACTTCTAGTAGAAGTTCCTGTGTGGCCTAATCATGAGTACGTACCAACATCTTCATGTCTACAAAATGGGGGTTTATGCCGACTTGCTGAGCACTGTTCCATTGTTTTTGAATATTATATATCTGCTTCAAGTAGCATATCTAGACCTTAGTTACGATCTGGATTTTCAGTTGTTTGACACCTCTTAGATTAATGTAGTTAAAGGATCTTATGCTTCATATGCGGAGTATGAATAATGTGGTCCTAGTGATTTTTTTCCTTTCTGTCTGGAGTCTGGACTGTGGGGGTGCAGTCCTGCACCTTGGACTGAAATTGATGACCCATGAACGCAATTGGTGGGCAGAGCACATATAAGTGATATTCAGTCACTGGTATCATATCCATGCTTATGCAAAATGAACCCTTGCCTTTCCCTTCTTTTGTTTTCTTTTATTTATTTAATTACTTTTGATATCTTTTTTTTCTTGCATGCTTTGTTTAGGATATGCTGTTTTTCTTTTTGTGAAAATTTTATTTTAATTTTGTATCTGCATCAACTTTACAGGGTGCGGGTAAATCAGCCGTCCTAAATAGTTTAATTGGACATCCTGTTCTGGTAAGCTACATAGATATATTACATCCTTCCGTTTTTTTGCTTAAAATGTTACTAATGATCTTGTTTCTATGATGCCTATGGCTTTAATTATCCAGCCAACAGGGGAAAATGGTGCAACTCGGGCTCCCATAAGCATTGATTTACAAAGGGATACATCCCTAAGCACAAAGGCCATTGTCTTGCAAATTGACAATAAATCACAACAAGTTTCTGCAAGTGAGTTCACTCAACCTGTCGCTTGTTAATTCAGTTTGTGGGCGGTGGGCCTTTTGTTTCTTCTCTGTTGCTCTCAGCATCATGCCTTTTGTTTTGATAGTCTTGTGAAGTTAATAACCTAACATACTGTCGTAACTACTAAACTTGAGCAGCTTAGGCTGATCAAGGCATTATCTAAGCTTTGGTTGACTAGTTTTCTAGGTTGGATTGCTTGACGGGGTCAAATCTTTTACACAATGACTCCTCTGTTAGTTGGGAATGGGGTTGAGACGTATACAAGTTCAAGTGTGCAACTATTGGTTATAGACTTTATTTACCTGATCAATGATTATTTTATTGCTGAAGAGTATAACCTTGTTTGATTTAATCTTCTTAAACCACTCTTTAGGTGCTCTTCGGCATTCACTGCAAGACAGGCTAAGCAAAAGTGCCGTTGGGAAAGGTCGTGCAGATGAAATATATTTGAAGCTACGAACTAGTACAGGTTGATCCTTTATTTTCTCTAGACCCTGTAATGGATTATGTAAATAATAATTGTAACTTGAGTAATTCTTCTGATTGATTTAAGTTGTATTGATATCTGTGTTACTATGAGTATTGAACTTTTAAACACCATCTAGAGTTAAGCAAATGTTCCCTGCAGATAGGCTTCAATATAATATCTTAATAGTAAGAGGACCCCATCTGCCAGTATTTGTAGGATGTGCACATGGTTTGTCAAGTTATTTCCAGTTTGACAATACAAAGCATTTATATGTGTTCATTTTTTCCAACATAGCTGTTCATTGAGTCACTGTTTCATGGGATTAATACATCTTTGAGTCATGTGTCTACTGGAAGTTCTTTCTGTGTGTTTTTCCTATGGGAATCTATTATTTCAGAGAACTTTAGGCATTATTATTTGTTGCTTATTTTCAAGATTCATGGTACTCTATTGTTAGTATGGTTCAAAAATTGAAAATTTAATTTCCTACTATACATCTATAACAGGAGAATCTGAACAAAATTACATGACATTAAAATGTCAGGCTGCTTCTGGCAAAATGACTATTCTTGGTGATGAGTGTTACTTACAATTAGTTTTAGGTCCAATACTTGTTGCGTATGCATTTAATTTAGTACTTGAAAATGGCGACTGCCTTGAAGTTTTGTTGAAACCTTGCCTAGGATTGGGGTTAGCCAAGGACGGGGATGATAGACCTAATAATCAGGATACTCAAATTTTAACTACTTATTTGCTTAACCTGTTTTATTTGTGAATCTTGGTCAAATAATATATCCGAACATTGCAAAATAATAGTCATTTTTCCAGCTAACACAATTTTTCTCCAGCTCCACCGTTGAAACTCATTGATTTACCTGGACTTGATCAAAGGATTATGGATGATGCACTGGTGAGTTGCTTGTAATCCTCTAATTTTTCCCCATCCGGGCTTTGTTAGTATTATAATTCTCATAAATTGTAATAAAGACTATCAAAAAGAAAGTATGCATTGTTATGGTGGACCTGATGGATGCCCATGTGGAGTGTTGTTCCATAGAAGGCGAGTTTTATGGTTGGACAGTTCAGACACTATCCCAATTCCCCATTTTCTGATCTTCTGAGTGATGTTCCAGATTAGAGAATATGTTGAGCGCAACGATGCCGTGTTGTTAGTTGTCGTACCTGCAGTCCAGGCACCAGAAATATCATCGTCAAAGGCCCTCAAACTGATTAAGGAATTCGATTCAGATGGTGAGTCTCCTTTGACCTCAAAGGCTTAACCAGCAGCAGTTATGAGATGATCAAATCCCACCGGCATTTTTGATGGATACATCTGTTCCTCCTTGTTTAACAAGTAGTTTATTATTTACTGCTGCTTGTTGCAGGAACGAGAACTATTGGTGTTATCAGTAAGATTGATCAAGCAGCTTCAGATCCAAAAACTCTCGCAGCTGTTCAGGCTTTGCTATTAAATAAGGGACCGCGAAATGCTTCTGATATCCCTTGGATAGCTTTAATTGGTCAATCTGTAGCTATTGCTTCTGCACAGTCTGGATCTGTTGGTTCAGAGAACTCACTGGAAACTGCTTGGCGTGCTGAAAGTGAAAGTCTCAAATCTATACTGACTGGCGCTCCCCAGAACAAGCTTGGTAGAGTAGCTCTGGTGGAAACCCTTGCACAACAGATACGAAACCGTATGAAAATCCGGCTTCCAAACATCCTTTCAGGGTAAATATTTTGTTATGTCCATGAATTATGTATGAACTTTTTGAATTATTATGTTTTGTTATTTTGCAATTTGGAATTTTTTTTGCTAGATAGTTCAGTCTTTATTAGTCATCAAACAACTTCTCTATTGGAAGATGATGAATGCACCCTTCAGTGGCTTTATTGTCGGCCTATTGGGTAACTTAGGAGAGTTGACCTCAAAAGTAAAAAAGTACAGACCAATCCCAACTCTCAAGGAAACCATTTTTTTTTTTTACGTATAAACTTAAAAAACGCTTGAGGAAGAGTGGGATGGCATCAAACTATCATGAAATACGATACTTGTTAATGTTGAAATGGTTGAGAAGACTAATGCTGCCTGCTAATAGATGGTTTTTGAAATTTCATATTGGCACCGGGTGGATAAAGTTAGGCCTTAATACCTTTTCTCATTTTTATCCTACAGGTTGCAGAGTAAGTCCCAAACAGTTGAGGAGGAATTACTAAAGCTTGGTGAACAAATGGTCAGTACGTCTGAAGGTACAAGAGCCATAGCTTTGGAGCTCTGCCGTGAATTTGAAGATAGATTTCTCCAGCATATTGCTACTGGTGAGGTAAGTAATTTGTAAGAAACATGCACTATGAACGCCTGAGATTACACTATTCTGGCGGCAGAAAAGATAAACAAACGACTTGAGCAATTCAGTGGAGTCTGTTGGATTAGAGTTAGATGAATGCGTTAGTAGAGGATTCTGGTGTGATTCAGGTTTCCTTAGTGTTGAAATCAACTAAAATCTTGTGGTTGACTTGCAGAGCTTGTTCATTTTCTAATGATTAAAGCAAAATGTATAATTCTTTTTCGAGGATAAGATTCAAGTGAGATGTGGTTCTGATAGTCACCCTGCCCTAAATTCATATTTTTTCTGGCGTTGATAATTATTATGGTTCTGATTTTGCGCAATGAGTTTTGTTATTCATTTTATATCTGGCCATTTGCAAGTCAGATGCTGACTTTTTTGACCACTTAGCAGTGCTTGGCTCGTGTAGAACTTTTTTGACTTTTTTGGTACATTTTCTTTGATAGGGAGGTGGTTGGAAAATTGTTGCCACATTCGAGGGAAATTTTCCGAATAGAATTAAACAACTTCCATTGGACAGACATTTTGACCTCAACAATGTGAAAAGGGTACTCTTTCGCCATGATTATCACTTTTTGTTTCTTTCTGGTAATTTTTTCCAGCGTTTTGCGCTCCTAGAATTATTTGTGGAAATTGACGTTGTATTTATTTGTTGCACTAGATTGTTCTGGAAGCAGATGGTTACCAACCATATCTTATATCTCCAGAGAAAGGTCTGAGGTCTCTATTAAGAAGTGTTCTTGAACTGGCGAAAGAACCATCACGCCTTTGTGTTGATGAGGTAAAGATAGCAGGATAGGAAATATTTACTTTTTTCTAATCTATTGACTGTTATTTGGCATGAGCTCCATCAAGATTCTCTTTCGACATATGAAAACTGACATTCTAATCCTTATCGCATCTGCCAATCAAGAAATCTCCACAGAGATGCTTGCTGTAGTCTTTCAACAATTTTTGATGATTAGGAAGAACTGCATGCCACATTGATGCTCGGACCTTTAACAAAAATAAGTTTATTATGATAGAAATTTTGTAGAAGAATCAAAGAGAAAAGGGGATTAATAAATAATGATGGAGTGTTTCAGGAGATACAAGTGTATATGTTCCAGAATCCCCTTCTCTGGATTTTAAACTGCATTTTTAAAGACTGGGTTGTAACCCGTAAGAATGTTCCAAGTGGTTCTTAAATGCATATCACCCATTGTAGTCTATTTAGACACTGCTTACGGCTATTAGATCAAACTGGTTAGATTTTAAAGGTTCTCACATATTCATTTCGGGTTGCTTATTTCTGATTTGGTAAAATACTGTTAATTAGCACATCCTGCATTCTAGAAAAAATTGTTAGGGATCTTTGTCAGAGCCTTACAGTTGATATGTGTAGTCAATTCTCTGTTTACATCTCCATTTTTGGATAATGCTTACGGTTTGTGTAATAATATGACTAATGGTTGGTGATAGGTTCATCGTGTACTAGTTGATATAGTTTCTGCTGCTGCGAATGCCACTCCAGGTCTTGGAAGATATCCTCCTTTTAAGCGAGAGGTAATTTATGATTTACTCATTACGTGGTTGGAGTGTTTTTTTTTCTTTACAGTATTGTGGTCCCTGTTTGGTAGTTGTCGGTTTAGAATGACATAATGCTGCTGATATTCATCACTTGTTCCTAATACCAGGTCGTCTCAATCGCAACTAATGCATTAGATGGTTTTAAGAATGAGGCAAAGAAGATGGTGGTTGCATTAGTTGATATGGAACGTGCTTTTGTTCCTCCCCAACATTTCATCCGTTTAGTGCAGCGGAGGTTTGTTTAAGAAGATTCCTGTAATTTCTATTTATGCTGGATATATGCATGCTGCATTCATGTCATTAGCCGTTACTGCCACAAATCAAACCCTAAAGCAATAAAATAAAGCAGACCAGTAGAGTAAAGACATTAAGGGAGTCAAAGGAGATTATCCTCGCTGCAGCCAAAAGAGACCAGATTTCATAATCAGTACGTGTTGAAACTTTGTAGCTAAGTAGTTCTGATGAGGATTCGGCGCGGTTGGGCCATGCCTAGTTCCTAAGATAGTTGAGTCACTTGCAAGTCGCTTGGGCATGCATTTTTCCTACAAATTATAATTTACACATCCTTATTGTAAAACACAAGGGTGCAAATCCTGGGAGACAGTTGGAATTATCCTGGGGCATTGGTAGTCTGATCATCAATTCTTAATCTTACGGTTCTATGATTCCATAAATCTGTTCCACTTTCAAAAAAAAAATTGTTCAATTATTTTCCCCTCAACGTTTCTTTAACAACTATTATCCACATCTCTTATGATTATCGGTCAAATTTCTCCCAGCTCCCATAAATCCTCCTCCTAATACACGGAAGTTAGTGAACTTACCATAATCAAATTTTCTTTTAATGTGGTTAAAAGAAATCCCTTTGCTGATTTGACTATTTATTGGTCTGTCGAATTAGATTTTACTCTACTGCTTTTATGGATATTCAATGTGATTCTATATGAAGATACTGTCAGGAGTCGGGCCATGTTTTTCTGTTTTCTCCAGAGTGTTTGCGGAGTTTTTTGTTATGTGGATTGTTTATTGCCTGCGCTGGCACGGTTACACCTAGGACGTATATAAATAGTATAATATTTTTTAATGTGGAAAAAGACCGCCATGAAGCTATAATGCTATATCATTATTTTTAAACAGTGACAAACAAAGAAACAGATAATATGATAATTAAATAGTCAAGTTTGATTTTTATGAAAGTAGAATCTTAGAAGAATATGGTGTTGGAAAGAAAGAAGAAGAAAAAATGGAATTTTTTTAAAAAGAGGAACTTGGCTAATAGGAAAGATGTGGCTCGGCTGGGGTTCCAGCTGAGCCAGATCCAAAGCTCGGGAGTCCAACTAGAAAACGCTGTAGATATTATGCTCAAATGCTTCTGCATAAGAGGAATGCTTAAGCTCCAATTCACATTTTTTATTCAATTATGCAGAGCATTAAATTGCTCAGTAGCCCTAACTTGTCATGGAAGCTTAAAGAGCATCCATTTTGTACTTGTTCTTGCACAAGGTTCTCATTATTGGTCGACATTCAGTTATATCCACTTGATAATATATCATTGTATGTTCTTACTGTTAAATTTGTTTCCAAAGTTAAGCTAAGAATTTGCATTGAAGATCCAATTGTCCAAATATTGTAA
This sequence comes from Eschscholzia californica, assembly GCF_041429995.1. Lineage (NCBI taxonomy): Eukaryota > Viridiplantae > Streptophyta > Magnoliopsida > Ranunculales > Papaveraceae > Eschscholzia > Eschscholzia californica. Next base: position 49,153,983 of record NW_028238472.1, read on the forward strand.
ATAGTAATTGACATCAACTTCTTTTTTCTGGGTGTCACAAGAGGAATTTGTGTCTCGATCATACCATTTACTTTTTTCTCCTCATTTACTTCAAAGTTAAAACATAATCATGGAGGTTGCCGATGGTGCAAAAAATTGATAATGCCACTAAAGTTTAGATATTGGTGAAAATTTGAATATTCTTACTGAAAAAAAGTCCTGCACAAATAGTAATTCGATATATTTCTTAGGAAAGGTAAGTGAAAAAAATGCTATTTCTCCTGTAAAACTCCTTTGTGATAGAGTGGATGGGAGACAAACTTTTGCTGGTTCAAATTCCAGATAAAGATTAACTATCTAATATGTAGCACTGATTGGATTGGCCTCATTGCTTAGAGACTTTCCTTTGATGATTTTTAAAGCGTATGCTGTATCTAGTTTATGAAACCCCAAATTACTGATTATCCCATCAAAATCTCTATTTATAGTAGCCTGATATTAGGGATGCTTTATGCTGATACTTTTACTTTTAATGTTCTCTAGAATGGATAGGCAGCGGCGTGAGGATGAACTAAAGAATAAATCCTCAAAGAAGGGGAGTGAGGCAGAACAATCGATGCTGAACAGAGTATGTGTCTTTCTGTTTGTATAGGAGAAGTTTACATGTTTTTATGTTTTGCAATATGCTATTAAGTGGACAAAAAAGAAAAGAAAATAAACTGTGTGTAAGTGTGTTAGATTGGAAGATTATGACTAACACGAGTGCTACAACAAGATAATTTGGTAGTAGGGGACTTCTAATTATTGGTACTTAATGAGTGGAACCTGATATGCATGGATCAAGTGGTTGGTCTGGGGACTCAGTCTCTACTCGGATTGGGATGAGTCCTGAAGCGGCCAAAGCTTGTCAAAATGTAACGGGGAACTTGGCCATATTAATATTATATATTATTATTGAAAGAGAAAGACAGGGAAAAGAACAGGGGAAATCAAGAAGAACAAACCTTTTAATAATGGTGATTGATCTTCATGCCTTCTTTCGCCATCTCTTCTCCTTTCCACTTCTTAACCTTTTTAAACAAGAACGGAAAAAAGAACCCAGTTTAAAGTTTAATGTACAGAGGTACATGACGAATCAAATAGATCTTGCATGCTTTACTTGGCTCCGACCCTCTGAATGACTTGGCTAACTCCCAAACTTGGGAATTGTTCGGGGACTAACTTGGGTTATCTCCAAATCTGTGCGGGTCCCTGAGTAACTTTTAAGTTTGATTACACATGCATGGATTAAAAAGTATCATGTGTTTCTGGAACGGTTCAAATAGTGAAAGGATACGTTTGAACTAATACACTTTGGTTATAATACTATTCAAGTATTGTTTCAGATTGTACCGGTATGTGTAAGTAGAAAGGTCATGGATTTTCAACACAAAGTGACTTATTGAGGTTGTAAACGTTGCTGTTATGCCGTTTTCAATTCCATGTGAATATCATGGTAGCAGAAGAAATAGTAGTTAACATGTCATGTTAAGAGACGAGAATCCGGATAATCTGATATATTTTTCTGTTTGTTTGAACTTTTCTGTTCAGGCAACAAGTCCTCAAACTGGAGGTACACAAAGTGCAGGAAGCTTGAAATCATTGAAAGATAAATCAGGGCCGCCAGAAAAGGATGCGCAAGAGGGTTCCGGGTTAAAGACTGCTGGGCCTGGTGGGGAGATAACAGCAGGTTTGTTGCGATCCTTCTCCTACTTATTACTACTTCTAGTTGCTTGCTGCTTTTGTCTTCTATGTTCTTTCTTTTGTTCACCATTGACAGTATATGCGCCTCTCTCCCCTTCTGTTTGTTTTATGCCATGAATTTCATCTCAGAAACCCATCTAAATATTCTATTGATCTTCTCATTCTTCATTGATTACAAATGAGGGGTACAACTGTTTATTTATAATTCTTGGCCTGATTGTGGAACCAACAACATTTGTGATTTCCCCGCATATGGGAACTACTTCACTCCCCTCATACTCTAATCTGAGGTCCAATTCAGTTCCGAAAGCAAAACATAATTAAGAAATAAACTTAATAATGCTTAAACTTAACTATTATTTGTAATATCTCTAAAAATTCTAAGATTTACTTCGTGTTCGTGACTGACCAGCTTCTGCCCGCTGCGCTTATATGTCATCTATAATTCCACGTCAACTCATCACAATATTACTTGTCCTACACTATAACGTTTTTTTTTTGAAAAAATTGTCCTACACTCTAACGTAACCACTACTACGTGTCAGATATGCAACCTTGAAAATCCCATAACATGGATATGAACAATTGAACACGGAATCCCCTTGGAAAATCCATAACACACTAATAGCAATCGCGAAAACTAGGGGTATATCAACCTCGCGAGGCACTCATTTCATCGACCCACTCCCTTGGTTGACTAGTTGCCCCTTCAACAAATTTTGTGCACGTTCTAACAAGGTATACATGCAAATTTTCATATTATATCCATTGAAGTGACCGCAAGTATCCGAAAATTATCGAAGTATAGGATACCCGAATTTATATCGGACACTTCAAAATATTGAAAAGAAGTATACGTGTCACGTGGCTCATCAGTTATACTAAGTACTAACTCGCGGACTAGAAGAGGTGTTTCGTTTGACACTTTGTTTTCAGAACCTTCATTCTTATGATAATAGAACTGCGGGACTGAAGTATTATCAGTAGCATCATTACTGTATGCCAACTCTTTGAATTGGAATATGGGTGTATATGGCTATATGCTTCGAACCAATCTCTTTTTCTTTAACCAATCTCTATCAATCAGCACAAACTGAATTTAAATAGGTTTGCTCTCCGGAGTGATTTGATGTTTTACTAATGCATATAATTGCAGGATTTCTGTTAAAGAAAAGTGCTAAAACTAATGGCTGGAGTAGGAGATGGTTTGTTTTGAACGAAAAAACTGGCAAGGTTGGTGACAATATTTTCTAATTAAGAACTTACTTTTGTTCAAATTTGGTGTAAATGTGTTGACCCAGATATAACTTCTACGCTTAATTGGGCGCAAACCATGCTTTTTTCATGTTAAGTAAGAAATATTCAGTTACTTTCTTATTAGGAACCCACCTTATGTAGGATCTTGGCACATCTCGTGGGAATAAATGCACTAAGAGATTGCTTACCAATAATTATGTTGGGCCATAGGTATTAATGTTCAAATGACATATATTCCATCACAATACCGCATATAGGAAACATACTATTAGTATTACTGATAAATTTAAGAGATTGACATGCAAGCAACCCAAAATTTGCCCTAGTGAGCTCCCTTCATAGTTGTAAGTAGGGCTATTTGAAAGTTGAAGTTCTAGTCTTGTTTGTCAACCTGCATTTTCAGTTATCTTTGATACGATTAAAGTATCATCAGTGTCGGTTACACCATTGGCCTACTGAAAATTTTCTTTCTGAGATTGATGGATTTGTGTTGAACTCAAATTTGCAGCTTGGATACACCAAAAAGCAAGAAGAAAGACATTTCCGTGGTGTCATCACTTTGGAGGTGCGTAATTGGTATATTGATTGGATACACGTAACCTGTCAGTAAATTTATCACCGTTTCATTTACAACCTTCCTGACGAAAATGTTGAATGATATACATCTCTATATCAACCCAAAAGTGCTACTATTTTACTTTTCATGAATGTAATCTTCTCACTTAGAAGTTGGATGCATGATTCTTTGGATCTAAGTCGAAATACATGCTCAACCAAATGCATAATCATCGATGTAGTAGTAGTAGTAGTAGTGCACAACTAAGAAATATAGCTAAGCGCTTCTAATGAACTAATATACAAAATCTTCATTGTGTGTGAAATAACTACCAAGAAATCTGCTTGGCTACAAAATGGATTTTATGATCCATGTCAAAAAACTCAAAGGACATAGTAAGCAAATAACCGGCACTTGACATAAGTGGAAGCGAATCCAGCAGAGGTAAAGGAGAAGAGTTGAAATATGCAGGGTATCACTAAACATGTTATTCTCAATTAGCAGGCAAAGCGTGATCGTGGGTACTACAATTTCCTTAATACCTAGAGGTGTGAGATCGATACCCTCTAAGGTACCTAGTGTATGTGACAATTAATTCTTCGCCTCTTGGCATTCAAGCATGCTCTCAGATACGAAAATTAAAAGCATTCTATAAAAATTTAAAGTGCTCTTCGGTATGGAGAAATTTTTTTCCAGCTTATTGTTACTACTATTAGATGATACTATACCGCCTAGAGAAGAACATATACTGTAGTATATCTTTGTTTCTTGTCTTTCTGCTAGAGTGTGGTTACATGGTTCCTTCCCATCTTAGCTTTCCTTCTAGATTCTCAGATAATAAGCAATGTGAAGTTGCTTATGTATTCAACATGTGTAGGAATGTAATCTGGAAGAGGTTGATGAAGAGGAACCTCCATCTAAAAGTTCGAAAGACAAAAAAGCCAACGGACCTGATTCTGGAAAGGCAGCTGGTCTTGTTTTCAAGATAACCAGCAAGGTTCCATACAAAACTGTTCTAAAAGGTGATTCATTTGGTATTTTAATTGTGAACTTCTCCTGCGTGGGCCGCTTGTTCCGAAATCTGGTTATATAAGATGATGTCTTACCTCAAACCTATTCTGATGTTGCAGCTCACAGTGCGGTTCTGTTGAAGGCTGAGAGTATGGCAGATAAGGTCGAATGGATGAGCAAGATAAGGAATGTTACTGGAACTTCGAAGGGAGGTCCAGGTAAAGGCGGATCTTCTTCTGAGGGTGGCATGCGGCAAAGTCTTTCAGATGGTTCATTGGTCAGTAAGAAACAACCGTTTGATAGTTCTAGTGCTAAAAGGAATTTCTTAACAAATGTTATCGTGTTTCTAGGATACAATGGCTCGCAAGCCTGCTGACCCAGAAGAAGAGCTTAGATGGATGTCTCAGGAAATGCGTGGTTATGCTGAAGCTGTTCTAAACAGCCTTGGTGCAAATGTCCCTAAAGTATGCTTTCACACTTTCTTCTTTGTTTTATTTTTTCTTTCTTCTTTTCTAAACTTCGTGTATTTTTACCTTTCTGATGGGCATTCCGAACACTATTTTTCCTTCTCTCGTTCCCTTCCATTCTGACTAAAATTTTGGGCGACCAGGCTGTCGTTTTCTGCCAAGTTGAGAAAGCAAAGGAAGATATGCTTAATCAGCTATACATCGCGATTAGGTGAATACCAATTCTAATTACTACATCTGACAAATGTTACAACTGTGATTCTCTTTGTTGATTAATTGTTCCTTGACTGACAAATCCTCTTCATCTCTTATGGCTAGTTCCCAAAGCACGGCTAGGATTGAAGAGTTACTCTTAGAGGACCAGAACGTAAAGCGCCGAAGGGAGCGTTTCCAAAAGCAGTCATCTCTTCTATCAAAACTCACACGTCAGCTTAGCATTCACGATAATCGTGCAGCTGCTGCTTCTAGCTGGTCCGATGGTGGTGGTGGTGGTGCTGGTCCTGGTAATTCCCATCTCCCTCGGAAAACATAAAATACTACCTTTCTATGGTGAAAAAAATGAAACTAAGAAGCAAACGAAGTGCTGTCTTTAGTCTTGATTGTTTGTAAGACTCAAACATATCTTGTTTCTGTTTCTTTTTGTTAGCAGAAAACAGTCCTAGAACTCCGAGTGGCAAGGGAGACGATTGGAGATCTGCATTTGATGCAGCAGCCAATGGACGGGCTGATTTCAGCAGGACAAGCAGCAATGGTCATAGCCGAAGATACAGTGATCCAGCTCAGAATGGTGATGAAAACACAGGCTCTAACTCCAGCAGCCGACGTACCCCAAATCGGTTGCCTCCTGCACCACCTTCGTCATACAAATATTAGATTGAAAGGAAGAAGTTTTTGCCGACTAAATTTATCATTACCTCTACGCCGTCCGTATACTTCTTTATTTGTTATTTGGGTGGATTATGTTTGCCCTGTATGGGCGCTAGACTTGTCATGATTTTGTGCACTTGTTTCATTAGAGGAATATTTGTCTAAAAACAAAAGAGCATAATCAGAAGTAAGGTTGTATTATGTACATAATAACACTGCCACTTGATTCTTCTTTTTTCCCATTTCCTGACCACTTGATTCAAGTTTTGCTTGAATTTTATCATCTCTTTGTCTATCCTTGTCCTTTTGTTTAATTCACAAATTTGGCTTACCGAAAGCCATCCGATCCTACAAGTTATATCCATAAACTATCTTGTGCTTAGGCTAAAGTTTGGAATATCTGAGAATTATCTGATTGAGAAAATTGTTCCCTAAATGGATGTCAATAGATACTTAAAAGATTGTATGGTATGTGAATTTGTATGTGAAAAATATCTGATGTCCCGACAATTTTACTATCTGAATCCCCACCAAAATGTCTCATAGTATTCACGGTAGGAGGTTGTAAACCACAATTTGAGCCGCTAGTGGTTGTAAATCCCTCCCCCAACCCTTTATAAGAAACCTAAAGGAGAAAGTACTGAAGGACTAACAAAGTAAAAGATTTTGAATAGATATGAAATTGGTATAACAAAATTACAAGAGAACGATAATTACTACGCTAGAGCTCAACAACACTATGAGCCACGAGGAGCTCATCCAGTAATATTTCCCCGATTTCTGTAATCTAAGTATACTATTTATCAAGTCTATAAGCAGCTTCAAAATAGCCATGCACCCAAAAGTTAGACTAACAAGTAGAATAGCTATTCCCTTGTTCTCCATGTAAATCTGGTTCTTCAGTACCCTTTCGACCTCCCATCTGCAACAAAATACAAACACATTTTAAAAATCATGTTGTAAGCAACAACGATGCTGGCCCGAAATAAAGTGGTCTTAACAGCCAGATTAGTACATGAAGTCAATAATTTGGCCTTGTCGGCCGATCGAAAAGTTACTTGACTATACTTCGAACAGAAGGTTCTAAGAAATATAAAATTGGTTATCACTTACCTATAGAAAGCAAACAAAAATATACTTGAAGAGTTTTAAGAAGGGAATCTAACCTCAGTACTGAATTATCTTTTAGTAGTTTATCCATTTGCAAGGAAACAAGGGATTTCCAACCAATGAGATCATTAACATCTTTGGCCTGTTACAACAATACAATCAGTGAGAAGGATGAAATAATTAAGCAAATCAACCAATCAAAAGAATAACGAAATCACATACCATAACCTCCTTGCTGTCAGCAAGATTCTTTATTTCTATTCTGTATTTCTCCAGAAGCTCGTCTTTTGCGGCCATTTCATCATCAAGTTCTTTGAAGATGTTGCCATATCTCGAGTTCAGTTCGTCCAGATACCGTTCCAGAACAGATAAACTTAAGTCCATTGATCGCACTTTTTGCAATAATATCTTGAGAGCGGTATCTCCAGGCATCCTCCCAGCTTGCTGAGGCTGCACACTAGTTTTTGGAACTGGATTGCGCCCATTAGTTTTAAGTACTTCTCTTTTCACATTCTGGTTTTCTGGTCCAGACTCAAAATCAACTTCTAAACCAAAATTTCGCTCGTCAACACTCTCAAACGGCTGATCAGGCTGTGAGGCTACTAGTAACTGTTCGGGTATCAGTTCTTCAGGTCCAACTTGATTGTCATGAACTGAGATCAAATCCTGCACCATTCTTTCGACAGCATCTACTCCATACACTCCCACAGAACTCAAAGTGCAGTAAAACTCAGAACCATAATGGTTCAATAGATTCAGTTTTATATATCTTACCCATTTGGGTTCCTCAAGGGTGAATTTCTGGACATGCTTCACATTTTCCGCAGTGATACTTCCGAGATTTACCCACTTATCTGTTGGATATACCAAACTTCCTAGTAGCTCAAACTCCTTCAAGTTTGAGGAGTAATGCTCAAAGTTTGCTATTTCAATGGTGTCAACTAATGTTTCTTCTGAAAGTTCTATAACAACAAATTTCGACTCGGCAGAACATGGATTTCGAAGGTACTTATCTTTGTCCTTACCCAAGATATTAGAAGCTCCCTTTGCTTCCTTGTTGAAAGCCAAAACCTTGGCTCCTTTCGATGAAGAAGCATAATTGTACTCTGCTCCATCAGCCTCTACTCTGTGAGTGACACCACTCGACTGACCATTTACGGGTTTCTCTTTAGGAGTAATAGCTTTACTCTTGAATTCATCGAGACCCACGGGAGCTGCACGAGATAGTCTATCAGTCTTTACATTATCCTTCTCCGCCTTCGCCGCCAAATCAGAGATCCCCACTTTGTCTCCTTCTTTGACTAACAGATCATTTTCATTTTCTTTGCTGGTTGGTGATTCAGTGCTGTTAGATTTGGTCTTGGAGCTAGTATTAAATGCATTTAGATCAGAATCTTTGGAATCGTTTGAAACAAGTTCGTACGTACTTTCAGAATCCGATCCTTCATATACAACTTGCTTAGTTTCATGCCAAGTTGATTCGCCAAACGGAATTCCAGATCCATCTATATAACAATCAAACAACATTACTATTACTAATCAACAAAGATAAGAAATAACAAACAAACAAACAAACCAAACTAGTGAACATAATTCTACTGATATTGAGTTTGCGTTAGCCGAAACTAAGAACTCATTAGAAACCAATATTTCCATGAATACTTCTTCAAATAATCTAAAGATCAACAACTACTTGAATGGGTAGCGGGTGAATTACCTTCACCAATTCCCACCCAAGTTCATTGAAGAAACCCACATCTTAAAAATCTTTAATTCCATTCAATTCCTGGGTCCAAAACCTAAAAACTTCTCAAATATCTATAGTACCACCTATAACATGAGAACTTGATTCAAGAAATTAAAATTCTATAGAGAGAGAGAGAGAGAGAGATGAAATTGTTACCTCCATCAGTATCACCATGACCAATCAAAATAGGGAAGAAGAGCCACCACATAACCACAAACAGAGATAAAGAAACCTTATAATAGAGACGTTTAGTCTTTCCACCATTGATAACATTTTTCTCCTCTAAAGCTCTCCTCTTTTGAAGAAGAGCTTTACGTGATCTCTGCATCTCTCATTAATCTTCTGCAAAAATTATTCACTACCCATTAACAATCATAACTCCAATATAAACCCTCTTGTTTCAAAATCTTCAATTTAAAGCAGAATCTCCTCAATTAACAACAAATCAAAATTCAATTTTAAACCAAAAATGATTAAGATTTACTAATTGTTCAAAATTTTGATTCAAGAAACATCAATATAAATAATTTCTATAAAAACACCAAAAAGAGAAAAGAACCCAAATCTTCAAATTCTCTAAAATTCAAATCAGAACTCAATAATTAACCTAGTTATATATAGAATTTGAAAAAAAAATCTTAATTTTTTTGCCTATTTTGATTAAGGGTAGATCTCAATGAGTATTAGAAATCAAAATCTGATTAAGGGTTTCTCTTTAAAGGGTATTAAGAATGGAATTCTAAATTGAAAAAGACGTCAACTTACACACACTTTCTCTCTCTTCTTGAGATGTTCACCAACAACTGGTTTCTACTTTCTAGACTTGCTGAAGAAATCCTACTGGGAGAGAGAAACGTATATTAATATTCTAATGGATCAGGGACTACTGTACTTAAAATAAGCCCATGATGACAACATGCCACATGTATGATTTACCATTCATGGGACCCACTATATGATGATAGCTTAGAAATCTTGATTACCTCTTAAATTTTTTTATATATGATTTTTTGAATGCCTCATTAGTCATTTTAAGAATAACCAATTACATGATTTATTGTGGGTCTACTAATTTAGGTAAAAAAAATTAAAAATCCTAATAAATATTTTATTAGATTATAATTATTTTGATATCGAAATTTAATGATGACTAATGATGATAAATTGTGAGAATGATCATGAGAAGGTGATCTGATAAGCACAACTTACAACATGCGTTGATATTCTTTTTTTATCTGTAGTGTTAATTTTTTGTTTTAAATTACAGTAGATTTATAAATTATGTAAATTGTAAACTTACTTTGTCTATGTCATACAATTTCATGTTTGACATCGGTTAGATCTTGTCTCATTTAGTATTTTTTGACATCTTACCAAAGAGTATAAATGAACATAACACAGTAGATCTCTCTCGGAGTGATCTATTGTTTTTCTTACGTATGAGGTTTTTAGTGCATGACCCTCATTTATTTAGCTATATTAGGGGGACACCCCTAAAAACATTTTCGTTTAGGCGTTAACCCTCAAAGTCTATTTTCCCGTCAAATAGCCGTTATGTGAGGGGTGTGCGAGTCACATGCTCGATCTCTGACCAAAATACCCCTCCTAATTTTTAGTATATGACCCCCATTTATTTAGCTATATTAGGACTACACTCCCGACCAAAATACCTTGTCCATTCATCAACGTTAATCTGTTTTCAAATTCTCCTTCAACAACTAACCAAGATTCAGAGTAAAAAACAGAGTCCAAGTTGACAATAAAGAAGAACAAGAACAAGAAATTGAAGTAAACCCTAGATTGAAACCAGAACCCATTTGCTTAGATTCAACAGATCCACGAACTGAAGAAAAATCTGGATTTTATAGTGAACATTTAATAATGAAAGAATCACTTATTCCAAAAGGAGAAGAAGATACTACATGTTGTGAAGTTGATGGCTGAGAGGAAGAAGATACTTGAGAAATAGGTGGTTGTGAAGCTCCAAGTGGTATTTTGGTTCGGGTGTAGTCCTAATATAGCTAAATAAATGGGGGTCATATACTAAAAATTAGGACGGGGGTATTTTGGTCAGAGATCAAGCATGTGACTCGCACGCCCCTCACATAACGGTTATTTGACGGGAAAATGAGTTTTGGGAGTTAACGCCTAAACGAAAATATTTTTAGGGGTGTCCCCCTAATATAGCTAAATAATTGGGGGTCATGCACTAAAAACCATATAAAGTTTAAAGGGAGATTTTATAGGGCCCCCTCATTTTTGTTAAAAGGGCCCCCCTCAATGATAATTTACCAAGTGAAATGGTTCATGGGGAGGCCTTTTAACAAAATTGGGGAGGCCCTATAAAACTTCCCAAGTTTAAATCAAAATCTTCAAAAATTTAAATTCAACCTCGTTATACTTATTTTTGTGTCATTTGCCCCAATGACTGGTTCGAATTGATTTTGAGTGCATTTCACTCGTATCGTATGATTTAAGGTAAGATGAGTCACAGGGCCATAAGAGAAACACAAACATTATGTTTTATGTGGGAAAATGACAAAAGAAGAGGTAATGAGATAATTTTTTTTACTTAGAGTAGAAGTGGAAGCACGTTATTAAAGTCAATACGGAGTATAAATAAAAGAAAAAACTCTAGTAACGGAAAAGTCAAAACCGATTAGTGACAAGCCTAAATCAACGACCCATATTGATAGACCGACTTCAAAACGGATTTGTGAGAAATTTAAATCAACGACTTAGATTGATAGACCGACCTCTCTTGGACTTGTCTCTCAAATGGTGTAAAATTTTCAACTGTTGATTGGACTTCTTTTGTAAATCTACATGGATTTTGGGTGTCTCTCTATTATCATATGATTGATACAGAAAAGAAATGGGGAAAATAAATGTAAAAGATGTCATTCTGAGCTGTGTTTCCTTGCTGGAATTGCCGTTTAAGCAGTCCATGTGGGACACAGTTTTTCCTCCTTTTGTTTCTCTTTAACGGCTCTATTCTTCTCTTTTAAGGTTCACCTCATGGTTTTCCTTCTACACTTCATTTTGTTCTTTTACCTTTATTTTAAAATTTTGAGGGACGACACCATTTTTTAATTTCTTTTTCTTGCAAAGGTCAACTTGATTTTAAAGAAGACTATGGATTATATAACCTAGAGATAGATCTTGTTCTTTTACATTTATGAGTAGTCGGTTTTCTTGTCTAGTAGTTTGAATCTTTTTTATATATAGATTCAAGAGTCGTTATACCATTAACACAAATACATCGTGAGTATATTACATTTATGAAACTAGACGTTTAATCTTAGAAATTTGAAGTGTCACATAAGATTTTTAGAAAACTCTCTCCAATACAACACTCGATTTCGATCTCTAAGATGATATAGATGTAGTTAAACAGAAGTAACTCAAGATACTTTAGTTCTAGAGTGCCCCCCTCGAGACATTTTTAATTGTCTAACTCATCAATATCTGAGTGTAAACTAATAGAAATGAGTTTTTATATAATTTCAAAATAAGTAATTATTTTTTCACAAAAATAACTATGTCACATCTATTATACAAAACAGATCCTTGTGACTAGGACACAATAATTAAAAAAAATATGACTAGGACAAAAATAAGGTGACTGGACGTCCACGCAGATATCTATCTTACAATAAAACAAATCTAGCCCTCGGTTCTTCCAACTGGAGTGAAATCTATATTACATTGTACATGCATCAATTCCTTCGCTACCCGCCCTCTCCTCTTTCTCTCTCTTGTAACAGATGCATTGAACCGATTCATTTCCATCATCATCCCTCTTTTCTTTTTTTCTCTCCCAAACTTTTGCTCTCCATCTCTCGCGATCTCAAAAGGTTAGTTTTTCTCTCCCAAACTTTTCTATGTTCTCTTTCACTACACCTTTCTATCTCTCTCCCATTACACTGATTTATCTCTCTCCCATTACAATGATTTAGGGTATGCAAGAGAAGGTTTTGGTTTTAGTTTGGTTAAAATTTTAAAAACTTAGGGGTCCAAAGTTTCTAAACCAGTATTGGCTGAAATCACTCTCTCACAACTGCCGCATCAAGCTTTTTAATTTATCCTTTTTTGCTTCTAATGAAAGAGATTTAGGGATTATGTAATTATGGTTTTGATAAATAGGGTTTTATGGGTTGTTTGCATCTTTGATGTTGTAAATATGGTTTCTAAGCAATCCTTTAGTGGTTTAGAAATATCGTTTTCATAAAGTGGGTTCTATGGTTTTGTAATCAGTCCTTTATATAGGGTTCTTATGGGTTCCCTATACATAATTTAAATTATTGTTCTCTCACTTTGCTTATCTTTTTAACTACCATGTTTTTTAGGTTTGAATGTCCATTTTGATTTCGGCAAGAAGGCTAGAGGTAATCTTTTTAGCTACCATCTTTTTTTGGTTCGAATGTCCATTTTGATTTCGAAAAGCAGGCTGGAGGTGATTTTCTTGTTCTCTCACTTTCGGTAATTTTTTGGCTACCATCTTTTTTAGGTTCGAGTTAGATGGTTACAAACTACTTTCTGTATCAAAACTGATTTCTTTGGCAACATTTAGATGTTCATTTTTCGGTTGAATAGCTGGTATTTCTCATTCGCTACTGTAGATTGTTGTCAATTTTAATTTAGATTGGTGTAAGAATGTTTTGTAAATATAGTTCTGTTTTTAGGTTCAGATTTTCTATATTAAACTTTCGTACTAGCATTTGCTTTGGGCCACGTTGTTTGCTGATTTAAGGTAAACTCTAAATCTATTACCATTAGGATGTACGGGCAGCCAAATTGCTTTGAAGTGGATATACCCACAAACTTCATTCTTTTTATTTTTTGTAACCTACTTCATTCTTTTTCTTACTTCCAGTTGTATGCCACTGTTTTGGTTGGTTACTTGAAGATTTTGCATTGTGTTTATTGTTATACTCTGAGCACTTGATGAAGGTTGACAATGTTATTGGTTGGTTTTACTGTAACCTATTTCTACAATCTCCAAAGATATAACATGTATAAAAGAAGGATGAAGAAGGAACGGGAATTAAAAAACATGGCTTCACATATGGGGTGACAATTCTAATGTTGATATTATAGCTCACAAACATGTAGTGGTAGGAACAGCTAATTCTCGGTTACATGTTTTTACTGTCATATTTATGTGCTCTCTCTGTCTAATAAGATCTTAGTTGTTGAGACAAGTTTCTCACCAAATTGTAAAAACTGTTGTTCTTCAATTGCAAGCCGAATGAGGTGACCAAGAGGCATGTGTTTGAGCATGATAGAGTATTTCATATTAGAAACTTAGAAGAGATATCATCGGAGACCAGGACTCTTGCTGCCTAAAAATCAAAATGTTTAGTATAGGCTCTGTCAAATTGTCAAAAATAGTGACACTATCAAATCTTACACTTAAACAACATGTAGGTACCCATCATTTCTAGCTGTGTCAGAGCACAAAATTCTTACCCACTTCGTATAGATCTTGGTTTGCTAATCTATCCTCTTCTTCACGTTCTGATATTTACAACAAGGGTTTTGATTCTTATCGCAGTTCAGAGTGGAAATTGTGTTTGTCGGCTATAGAACAGTTGAAGTATATTGAAAGATGTTCACGACTTGTACTTTGTACAAGAGTTGAATTTGGAAATTCCAAGATAGCATATCAGGTAGCTCTGTTATTTTGGTTTTGGACCTAATCTAACTTTACAACTTTTACAGTATTGATACACAACCATAAAAAATCATCTCTATTCAATTTTGAGAAATGAAATCATTTTAAGTTAGCTCTGTTATTTTGGTTTTGGATTCCTAATAAATTATCATGTACAGGTTTTCGATAAGAAACAAGAAAGAATCATCTATATTCAATTTTTTCTTTCGCTTCTCTGGTTCATGGATTCTTCATCAAAGGGTAGTTAACTGTCTATTTTTTAATTCTTTTCTAACAAATCTTTCATTATCCGATGTAATGCCATAAGTTCTTGATATTGTTGATCTTTTGTCTGGATTTCAGGCAGAGTATTGAAATTTTGAAGACGAGGGAAAATTACTCTGGTTATTCTCTGTAAGATTGTATGTCATTTCATCTCCGCGACTTTTGTTTTAACGTAAGTGGTTTTTAATTTTAACTAAGAAATTGTGGTTTTGGTTTGTGAAGTTTTGGGTTTTCTCTTTTAATGGATTTATAGGTTGGTTTGGATTTTTGTTTGTGTTATATAACTAGACAAATGTTCGAAGGCCTATACAAAGTTTTGTTGTGTCGGAACTCCGGTTGTTCCACCTTTGTTATCGGTGACGTTTCCTCAGTGAATGAGTGAATTTTTTCCACTCATTTAATCCATTTTTTTTAGTCTTTTTGACTCATATTTCTCTGATAATGTGAAAACAATCTTGAGATCTTCTGCAAATCTTGAGATCTTCTGTATTAAGTATTTGATGTTTCGATATCTTTTCCGGTCTAAAACTAAGAAAGTAAAACAAATGTGATATTTATAATCAACCCTAAAACCTCTAGCAAGCTTACCTCTTAGAATCTAGAGTTTTTGAATCTTAGAGGCTGTCATTTTTTCTCTGCTACTTAATTGTCTCCTCGGATTGTGATAATGGTGAAACTTGTTGAAGTACTTGTGGTTGTAAATCAATCACATGATTTTAAACTTTTTAATCAATGGGTTGTTGAAGAAGCCAATATTCGAGTCGGCTCATATAAACTTTTTTTTTATGGTTTGCTGATCTAATTCATTTTGGTATTTAGCTAAGACTGTTTCAGATTTCTAAATTTTTGATCTGATTCATAATCACATTAACTATTTTATTCTAAATAGGTTAATTAAGCTTCTTCCTGTGAGAGGAATCCAGTTAAATATAGTTTGAATTCATTATTTTTTGTATTTTTTTAATCTATGTCTTTCGGATGGATTGGTGTGCTTAAATTCTGTTTTTACCTTCATTAATGAGTTTCTTCACTCTTATAGCTTAAATATGAAAATCACAATGGACTATTTTTCCATGGGAGTGATCTAGCTGGTATATTCCTTTAAGTTGTTGATTCATGTTTGATATTAGCTTGAGACGTTAAAGCTTACCTAATAACTTTTTGTGCGAGTTGGTACTTCTGATACAATGTTCATATTGAATGATCATTGAGCATTTTTTATTCAATGAACATACAAAATGTTTAGATAATGTCACTAAAATTACACAGGTATTGATTTGAATCGTGTTACAAATTTATATAATAAAGTTGTGTTTCTATCTTGAGTTTGGATTTGGTGTTATTTGAAAAGGAACTGTTGAATAATATCATTCTACTAGACTTTTAGATGAAGTACTCGATTCTTGGGAGTTTCGTGGGACTCACCATTATAATTTGGCATTCGTCTAATCGTCTTAATGTTTGTCGTTTAATTTCCGCGGTCGAGTAATCTTCTGGCAGTGATTAGTCAAACACATAAAGCTATGATGCACTAATGAGTCTGAGTCCATTTTTAATTTTATGTATCTATGTTTAGAAGTTAATGAATCATAGATTTTCAATAAGCTAACTATGTCAGTGTCTTATAGTCTAAAGATCCATACATCTTCTCCAGTAATACTATCATTTGATACCATTATATAAGATCTGGAAAGGATATGCTGGTCTTCGGGACAAAAAATGATTTACTTTTCGTTAATTCTTTTGACAATCTCATTTCTTTTTGAATTGCTTTAGTATGAAATCTTCTTCTACTGACACTCGAAGCTAAATTATTTATATCTATTGCTTTGTTCTTCGCGTTCTTATGATTCTATCGATGGGCGAAGGGAAAATGCTACAAGAACGGGTTAAACTGGTGCGTAAGACGTCCAGCTGTTGATAGGGTATCCTTTGAGAAGAGTGAACCAGTCAATGTACCTCCTCGCTACTGTACCCAGAGAAATCGCTCTTAGGAACATTAAATGAGTGCTTGCTAATTAGATTATTATAGTAGTGAAGGGTTATTTAAACATATTAATGTTTAGTGACCTCAAAGTGCGTGGTACTTGTCAATACAAAAGAAGCTAAGTGCTTTCTCTACTTTGTTGGTTTAACGTATAAGGACAGAGTTGTGGAAGTGTTCTTTTTTTTGTTGAAAGTCGTGGAAGTGTCTGTGAAATTAGTTTGTTATAGGAGTAATTGTTTTCTTTCCCTTTCTGCTTGAATATAAAAAGTTTGGATAAGATTGATTTTATATTGTCTTTGTCATTAGAAGTTTTTGTTGAAGACATATTTTTAAACCTCAATTACTACTTTTATCACTTTCAAGTACACATTTTTTTTTGCAAATCTAATTGTTGTCAAGGTAACGTTTTTGTTTTTATTTAGGTCACCAATCATTCTAACTTTCTTCCTTCCAACTCCCCACTCACTTTGTTTTCTCTCTTATTTTAACCATTTATCCTCGCTCTCCCAACAGAATCGCTCGCCCTAGGGTCCCACTACTTCTCAATCTCTTTACCTCATCTTCCCAATCCGATTAGAAAACCTTAATCTCTTGCGTATTGAATTAATATGATTGTTAGTGTTTCAGATTTGTAAATTAGGTAAATCTTTGGGTTTTTCTTTTCAGCTACCAGACTAATTATTTCATCTTCATCATTTTCATCCTTGGTAAGATGAGAACAACGAAATTTTGCTTCAGTTTCGTGGTAGAGTTATTCATTTCTTCAGGTTCCTGGTAGATTTTGCTTCTGATTAGCTTCAATTCTTTTGTATTTTTCATTTCATGTTTGGTTTTTCCCAGTTGCTACTAATGTTGACAGCTCTGAGAATCGTTTTCCTGAATGATGGGGAAATTATATCATGTTGTTATGTGTGAGTTGGATCTTCTCCTCCTCAAGCTATCCAGAAGAGATTTTTGGATGTTGAGGTAATCCTAATCTAAACTCCATATCATTCATAATACATTTTTCAGAATATGGGGGTTTAGTTCAAAAAATAGATTGAAATCTGGTGGATTAAATGTGATTTTCAAAGTAGATTTTCAGATATTTTGTTATTTAATATTCCAAGCTTGTGTATTAATTGATGCACTGGTTGAGTTCATTAATAGATTTTTCTTTTGAAATGGGTGGTATTTAAATATGATTATAATTTAATCTGTGGCCGATTAGATGGTATCCAATAGATTTTCAGAGTAAGTTTTCAATTATTTTCGATATTGAGCAACTAGGTTTTAGGCATCTTTTAATTTTCTATGTTTTGACTCTTAGATTTCTCCTACTTGCCGAAATTTGGTTTCACAGTTGTTTATGTTTTACTGGAATTAAAGTGTACAGTACCCAAGAGCTCTTCCTATTCCCCCTTGCAGAGGATTCACTAATGGAAACCGATTTATCAATAAGTAAAATAGAGTGGTAACCAACTAACCATGTTTTCCAAAGTTTGAATGTGCTAATTCCAAGCTTGAAGGGGCATACAACTCTCCCTGTTCATTAATGTAACCATCTTTGTTCACATTTTTCTTTGTGGGTCTTGGCATATTTGTTGTTAAAGTAAAAATGCTTATTTGGTAGTCGTTACCCAATGATCCGAAAATGCTTATTTGGTAGTAGTTAAAGTGACAATGAAAAAAGTAAATGTCACCATGTCTGGTGCATTTGCACGTTCGATTTGGTTTTCGTTTAACATGTTTGTTGTTTTGAAGTGTTTAAGTCAGAGTATCCTGGTTTCAAACCAACCCGAATATTTTGGGACTGGGGTTCAAAAGAGACTCTCGAGAATGGTTTTTGATTGGGTTGTTTTGATACTCACTTTTTACCCTGTTCAGACGTTCTCAAATTGACTACTAGACGAGTTACCCATTTTAGTGAAAGTAATGGACAATTCAAAATTCAAGAACATGAAGTGCATAGTAGCATGACTCGACTTATTTACTGGCACAAAAAAGATTTCTCTTCGGTTTGTATATATCTCCTTCATTAACTGTTTTTTCTCATGTTCTTTCCGTACAAGAAAAAGCAGCATGTTTTCTCTATAGCACTCAAAAAATTTCAGGACATGGATTTCCTTTCAAATCGATTGTAGACTACTGAAACAATGTTAGGTCTTTCGTCTCCACCCCATGCCATTACTCCTCAAACTTCTCAGAACCCAAGACAGCTAAAAGGAAGGTCGGTAAAGATAGTCAAAATTTAACTTCCTGAATTCTATAATGAGCTTACAAAGAAAAAGGTCTTTCGTTTTCGCGACATAATCTATTTTCAACTTGAATCCAGGTAGCGGAAAGTGAAGATCTTCCTTTGAGGAGCGTCTGGAAAGTCGGTTAGAATCTTTGCTTTTCTTTTTGGACCGGTTAGAAATTTGTGCAGAATACTTTCATTTCTGAACCTATGCTGAATTCATTTATGCAGATCTGATCAGTTTTATGACATTTTGAATTGCATCTTTATATATATTATCGTAGAACAAACTTCATGACAAGTACATCAACAAAGAACATTAAAACCCAAAAAGAAAAGGAATCATTAGATTGGATTCAGTATTTGGATCTTGTAATACTACTTTTGTTCTTTGTCAGAGTAATCACGACAGATAGAGAACCTCAAAGTGTCAGTTCGTTGTGTTGAAAGGGCTTCTTGAGTTTCAAAGTTGTTCGAGTCGCTTTGTGTAGGAGATGAAAAATCTAAGAACATCCCTCGAGCAACTTGGTAGCAAGATTCAGAGAAGTCTTCTTCTTGGGAGGTAAGTTAATGATGAGTTTGATATGGTTGTAATGATTCCAAAGTAGAACTCGTACAGTTACTTCATAATGAATTATAATGTAGTCGATATGGTTGACAATGTATCAAGTGTCATTTGGCTAAATTATTTTGAGGAATGTAAAACGGGTGATTGTAATGTACTCCATATGGTTGGCAATGTATTAGGTGCCATCTGTCTATCTTTTTGAGGAATATAAACCACCTTTTATAAGAGGAACATAACCCACCTTTTATAAATGAATAAAAAAAATTAATCAGATTAATATGACTAGGACAAAATTAATACCCTAGCCAGCTGACTAGGACGAAATTAATACCCAAGGACATGCTAATTAGGTACATCAATCTTTTAAATACAAAGACAACATTAATACCCTTACATGCTGATTAGGACAAATTGTTGTTCTTATATACTGACTAGATACATCAATCTTTTAAACAAAAAATGACCGTCCAAAACTCCATATTTACGCATAAGAGTGTTAATGACCCCCTCCTCTTCCTCTCATTAAAATTCCATCTCCTAATTTCTTCCTTGCTTTTTCTTCTTCTTTTTTCAATTAATTTACAAACTCATGTACTGAGAGAAGAAAAAAAATCTCAAATACTCAGATACTCAATGGTGGCTTCTTCAGCAGTTGCCTCTCATAATTTATCTTGAAGCAAATCTTCCTCATCTACTTCGGCCAAAATCCTAGCTTCTTCAATTTGACATCCTCAGTCTAATTTTTCTTTTTGGCAAACAACTTGGTGTATTGTCTTTCTTATTTTCATGACAATGACACTATTTTTACGGCAATGGGAGATGCCTTCCACACTACCGAAGGCATCGAGGTGCGTCAATTTGTAGAAAAAACCATAATTGTGCTAAAAGCTTAACGATGATTATACGATTATCATAGGTAAAGTTTCGATTTCTTATGTTTGTAACTTTTGTTTAAGCTGATAACAGATGGACCACTCTTCAAATTTCGTCTTCAATCTCAGGATGTGTCGTACGGTTCCGGAAGGTGTGTTTCATCTTTCACTGCTTTCTTAATGGAGTGTAAGAAGTAAGCTTCAACTTTGATATAGTGCAATTATTCTGATATAGGAAACATATATGTAGTAAGAGATTTACACATGTTCATTCGGTGTAGCATGTATCTTTATCTATTTTCAATTTGTCCATGTTCCATTGGTTAGACCAGTCTCATGAGATTAAAGTTTTAGTTAAACCCTTTTATAAAAATATAGAGAATATTTATGGTTGCCTTTATAATTTTTCGCTATTATTCTTCTTATTATTATTGTTATGTGATAACCTTTGCGACTAAGATGACCTTTTATAGTGACGAATGATGTTATTGTAACTTTTGAAATGACTAACCTAATCTTATGGACGTGCGTTTTAGTGATCCAAGGGGTGCAAACTGTTTTTTCACATTGTGGACGTAGGTGATTGCTTCTAACGATCCAACTTGGCTTAGTTTGTAACATGAAGTTTCTTTATATAGGTTGTGGATATTACATAATGTTGCTGCTCCTTAGTTTGTAACATAAATCTTATTTATGTATTCATTGATTGTTGTTGTAGTATTAATTTTTGGTTGTTCATTGTTGCCAAGTATTGATTTTGGTTTATATTTTAATATGATACTTTATATCTTTTAAAATTCATATACTTAGACTCTTAAACATCATTTCAAAACTTGCTACTTTTTGCTTAAAAATTTGTTCATTAATTGTTATACAACCCGCATAGCTTAAAATCGGTTCATGAATTGTTTGTGCAACTTGTATGTACTACTAATGTTAATACATTTTGCAGGTTTTCAACAACTAATCTGGAAACCCCTTTTCTTCGTATAAATATTATAACAAATGACCGAACATACACAATGGTTAACTTAGTTAAATAAAAAAAACTTGTTTGGTACACAAATGGGTGGAATATATTTTGATGTTGCAATCTATGTCCAGAAACGGAATAAAGTGAGGAGGCTGGCATAAAAAAGAGAAGGTACATGTTTTATTTGTTTGCTTATGTTAATCTCATACACTTGTAGATTGTTGTTTGGTTTTATAATCTAAAAGTACTTGTGCATCTCTAATTCACCAATGAAATATTGTTGATATGATGAAAGAAGGTGGAATGGACAAAACCATGAATTATATGTATATCTTGTGGGAACATTCCAATCTAGATGAATCCAACGGTTAATAACTCACTCGGACTAACACCCTTATAGCCTTCTCTTTAATGTTACATAAAGGGCATTCCCCCGTCCGTAGGACGGGGGTTATGCCTAGTCTAATATACAAAACAGATCCTTGTGACTAGGACATAATTAATACAAACAATATGGCTAGGACATAACAAAATCTGAGTAGGACATAATTTGATTGCCACATAGACATTTTAAAAAGGCAACCCTTCTCTTTTAATCTTAGGCGTTCAAATGGATGATATGATTATTTATCTTTTAATCAAGACCTTCAATTGAAGAGGACATTGAAAACCAAAACCCTTTGCCTCTTCGTCATCCTTCACGGTTTTTTCCTCTCCCATGAGTCATTCATCTTTACTCTCTGTATTCAATTCGATTGACTCCATACAGTTTCTCTCAGCTTCTTTCTCTCTCCCTCTCTCTCCAATTTCGCTTCAGTTCCTCCTTCACCGCGTATTGTCATCACGAAGGTAGGAACAATCTTTCTACGATCTACTATCTCTTCTTTCTTTGTTAGATTTTTCATAGGGTTTAGTTGTCATTGTTCACGTAGATCATATCTGACTGATGAATTATATGATTGTGGGATGTGAAGAAATGACATGAATTCTTATGTAGGTAAGTCTTTACTTTGTTTTAGGGTTTAAGTCTAGGGTTTCATTTTAGAATCATCTCTTCTTAGGGTTTTTGAATATTAATTGATCTCTAGAAAATGCAGGTTTCACTTAATTCACAACTTACATTATCAATTAGGAGTTGCACCAATTACCTTCTAAAGTTTCCAATATCTCATTAGCTTCTATTCCCACCCAAAGGTAAATCTTCTCTCTCAAGGTTATAACACCCAAAAGAGATACAAAAATTATCAGAGACAAAGAAAAAACATGGAGAGTCCAAGTAGTAATATCTGTACTTACGTTGCTAAAATCAGCATGTCTAACGGAAATGGTAGATATCATTCTTCGAATTGGCAATTGAAACTGTAAACTTGACGAGTATATTAGGTGATACCAAAAAATATTTTCATGCATTATATCAATGTGAAACATATAGTTTAATGTTTAAGCCTTAAAGATAATTTCGAGGAAGAATTCAATTGGGTACTATTCATATTGTTTTTTGTAGCAGTTCGTCTAAGTAACCAATTAGCAAATCCGAAATGTGCTCAACTGTAACTTGTGGTTGTATTTAACCTGGTGGTATTTTTTTTCTCAATACTTTTCAGTTTAAGGTCTCTGAAACTTTTTCTCAATATTTTTTTCTCAATTGGATTCCTAAAGATAGAACTACTGAGGTACTTCAACTATCGTCTGCCTGACTTTTTACTCGGTTCTAGGTACAAAAGCTTATAACTAACAATCGTGGTTCTATTTTTTCAACTTCTGAGCGAGGCTGTCAAAAAGTGGCTGGAAGAGAAGGAAGCCGAACAGAAAAGATAAGCGGTTCTTCTCATAAAATATGTTAATTGGGTTTCCTTTCATAGTTTCATGTAAATTTGGTGAACAATTCCTACCCACTTTCGAATTATTAAGTTTTATGAGAAAATATTTGATCACCGATTGGAGCTTGAAAATTTAATCATTTTATACCTGAATTTGCTAAAAATCAAGTGTCGATATCTTCTGACATGATTTCTCCATTTAGTACTCCAACATTCTCATCCGA
Organism: Eschscholzia californica; assembly: GCF_041429995.1. NCBI lineage: Eukaryota > Viridiplantae > Streptophyta > Magnoliopsida > Ranunculales > Papaveraceae > Eschscholzia > Eschscholzia californica. Next base: position 49,177,323 of record NW_028238472.1, read on the forward strand.
CGATTTTTACGGATGTTTAATTAAAAGAATAAGTCTTTCCCTCTAATCTCCCTTTCATGTAAAGACCAGAACTATGGAGTTTGGAATTGGTATTGTCTGGTTGTAAAATAAGTCCAGGAAGTAATGGTAAAGTTGCTTGGAGACAAACTCCATGGCACCATTCTCATGCTTCTCGTGGTCCACCGAGACCTCTTCGTCGAACCTTACAGGTTAGTTTTAGGGTTCATCTCTTCTCTCTCTCTATAGAAGATTACCTTAATTACTCAATTAATTACACTGATTTTGATGCTTCAAAGTTAAAGGTTTTAGCTAGATTCGTGTTGGTCGGTCTACCACCACAAGTGTTTTACAAAAGAAATTCCACTGTCATGTAGTATGAAGTGATCACAACCCAGAAACTGAAGTTGCTGACTCTCATTGGTTTGGATGTGTAGAGATGAAAATGCCCAGACCAATGAGAGTCGTCCACACCAGCTTTCGGGCTACGATGGCCACATTTTCGGGCAATATAGTATTCTTATGTTATTAAAGCTCTTTCCCTGTTAAAAGAAAGAAAAAGATAAAGATAAAGCTATCGATGATGATGGGTCCCAATTTGATATAAACATATGATCCATCTACCTGGCCCTACTGATTAAGGCATCGATGACAACACGTCTATATAGACATTTTCTTACGAGGGCCCGGTCAAGTCATATACAGAACTGATAAATTTAATCACACATATAACTGATAGATCTTTAAATGCAAAATAGACGATAAAAAAATGGATATATTGAAGATGTTTTAATTTAGGTTATGTTATGAAACAGGGTCTTGATCCAAAGTTGACAGCCAATCTATTTTCGAATTCGATCTGCATAGGAGAGAAAGCTATAAACAATGAAGACTGTTTTGTACTAAAACTTGAAGCTGAACAAACCACACTGAAAGATAGAAGCAGCAGTAATGTAGAGATCATCCATGGATTGTTTCTTGCCTCCTCCTGTTCTCAGGAAAGAACTACAAGATGGGTGTGAAGTTGTTTCGAGTAATACACGTGTGCCATTTAAACTTCAAACTGTCCATCCTGTTAAAGTTGGTTTATCGAAGAAAGTTGCTTTCGATGATTCAGACTCTACAAATTCATCAAACAACTCAACAAACGGTGACGACGAAGACTACAAATTTATCTAACCATGAGACCTTTTTGTGTTATACATATATTTTACATGTTATTAGATAAAGAGAAATGTAGATGACCTCCCTAAAGACCCTGGATAAAGTGGTTTGGAGGCATTCTCTTTTAAAAAGAGGCAGAGGAATAGGGACACTCTTCCTCGATGGAATAGGGACACTCTTCCTCGATTGACTGAGTAGACGGCTATCTCCTAGCTTTTAGGTTTTCTCCATAAACCGACCTGGATTCGATCTCACTGATGTGGTTGTGATCTTGAGTTCTTAATGTCCTAAAATATCTGTAGTTAGTAGTTTTATATTAATGTGAAGTTAAGAAGAGTTTAATACCTTATTTTTCTTCTCTTTGAGATTGTCTTTTCTTGTTTTCTTCTCGGCATTGTTCTTATTCGGGAGAGGATCTATGAGCAAAAGAAAAAATTAAGAAGTTCTTTGACGAGATTATTTACGATATTGAATTCTCAAAGCAAAAGTAGCAAAGGGACAAAATATGGAATTCAAGATTATTAACTTCATATATAAGCATTCTTGCTGCCGATTTTACAAACTAATACCATAAACAAAAAAAAACAAAGGGTTATTCTTACCAGACTGTCTCACTATGCACATTCCAATAGAGATTGAGCACTATTACTACGGATATGAAAGCAAATTTAGACTCAATTGCCAGACAAACTGTAAATAAGAAGTTCCTTATCTTGATTTGGAACTGGTTATTCACTAATTGTTACATTTGCAATTTTCTGCATTTAAGTTGATTTGAGTACATCTGTGGAATACCTGTTTAGGTCATTGAACACTTTGCTATTTAAATATATTTACTTACGACTAGATAGACGAAGTCTGATAGCACCTTCTGAGTAACTAAACCCTTGCAAAAGGAGAATGAGGTGGAAAAGAGGCAGAATTTGATATACTCGTCCAATCAATTGATGTTGCATCCTTCATGCTATTAGTTTTCATCGTTATGGGTTCCCGTGAAGTTGTCTCACCGAGAAGGTTACCCGTTTTCCGGTAGATCAGCAAGATTTCTACTATGTAGGAAAGCTATACAAATAGAGAAGGCTTGCAATGAAGAGATAGATGTATTGCAATCAACTGAATAGATACCCTTCTTATAAGTGGTCAAGCTGAAAAATGGCTTCTGCTCTTTAACTCCTTCCTGTGGAAATTTTTTAAGAAGAATTTTAATATAGTTCTTCTCTTTTATCATCCCGGATACCCTAACATCGAAATACTTAGCTAATTGATACTATGAAAAATTTCTTATGGAAATTAATCTTTTGAGACATAAAATTGAAGTTTAGAATGAAAGAAATTCTCAAATATAGAAAAGGGAGAACCGAAGATGCTTAAAACTCCTACAGATAAAACTATAGTCGAGATAAAATGGAAAGATGGAGGACAGTAAAGGTAAGAGTAGAGGTAGAAATACCTCAACGAAAAAATGAAATTGCTCTGGTGCTGTAAAAGCTTTGGATTTGCATGAGCTTTCACAGAGTTCTTCCTGGTTGGAAAGAACTCTTAGTTTGCAATCAACATCCCAACCACCACAGTCACATACTCCACCCGATCTCCAACGATGAATTAGTGGTGAAGGTCGTCCGCTGGCTGGCAACCCATGAAAACCACTTGGGAGTAAAACAACCGTACTTGGTGAGCTGGAGCAGGAGGTCTCTTCTGGCAGGAAATCCGACAACTTCATCTTATATGAATCTGAAGAATTATCATTCTCAGACCCACCACTTGGTGATGTGCCAGTGGTTTCTCTTGGGACCTTTACAATAACGGCTGCAAGGTCACTTTTGTGTTGGAAATGTCGTGTATCTTCACCTGTTTGTCCGGGTTGATTACCAAATAATATGAATTCTCTCACCATACATTGATCTTTATTTCTATGCTTAGTTGAGCACTGGGCACTGGTGACTTTCATTTCAACGACAACATTAGGAACGTATTCACGACTTTTAACTTTACTTCCTTGGCTTATCCACCCTACACTCTTTTCTGCAACTTGGTGAAAGGAGTAGAAAGTGTACATCCAACTGCAGTCGTACTTCCCGCAGACACTAATTCTCTTCCTTGTAGCTGCAAGAACATCTTTGTTCTTGTTTACTGCAAATGTGAACCAAGGTAAAACAGTAACTTGCAAAAGAGCTGGTACCATTGATGTATGGTGCTTCTCGTCTTGATGTAAACCCTCAGAGTTTGTGGGCGTGCAATTTGAAAAATCCAGACTTCTATTTACGGTCTGGGAGACGGAAAATTCATGAGATGGTTCTGATATACCCTGCCTTGGCAATGATTCATCTTGGAATGACACTGTAGCATTAACCCGATTTGCTGATTTGGGCTTGAGAAGTGAAAGCTTTTACAAGTGAAATTTATGACAAAATTACCTGTGGCGTTTGTAAGGTAATGTTTGTAAGTATTCTTCACGTATTCATCATTTTTACTGCATCTCTTTTGTAATATAAGATGTTAATTCAACATTTGTAGATGAATACTGCAACAACAATTTTTTTTTTTTGTGATATGAGTTTTGGTAAAAACTTTATATATCTTACATTGGTATGTTTCAATTTGGGATTTCTGGTATAAAAAAATTAGATTGTTTGTTGATGTTTTCTTCACGTTGTATAAGGGGCATTTCCCCGCCCGTAGGGCGGGGACTATGCCTAGTCTATTATATAAAATAGAAGGAAAAATGATGACTGGGACAAACATCCTTATTTAATAAGAGATATTGTTTAGAAGCCCTTCCCCAAAATTTAAGATATAGTCCTTCGTATAAATAAAATAACCTATTTAAAAAAATCTTTCTTAGAAATAAAATATCTAATTTGAGAAAAAAATGAAAGAAAAGATATTGCAAGGGTTAAAAAAAGAAAATGAAATATCTCTTATAAAATAAATAATTTAAGAAAATGAAATAAAAGAAAATAAATAATAAGTAGAATACCAAAAAATTATGGTATCCACTATATAGCAATAATAAATATCGAAAGTCGTCAAATTTAATTGATACGACTGTTCGTGCCCTAGGACACGGGGTATACCCTAGTATACCAATTAAAATAATAACAATTAAAATAATAACTAATAAATATCTCTCTCTCTCTCAACAAAATAATAACAATTAAAATCTCTCTCAAATGTCCGTGCCCTAGGGCACGGGATATACCCTAGTATATAATAAAACAGAAGGGAAAACGATGACTGGGACAAACATCCTTTTTTAATTATACACTAGGGTATATTCCGTGCCCTAGGGCATAGACACTTGTATCAATCAAATGTTACTAAATTTATTGTTATATTTTATTGAGAGAGAGAGTTTTATTAGTTATTATTTTTTTGTATTACTTTTTTGTTTCTTTTCTCTTAAATTATTTATTATTTTATTGGGAGAGATTTTAATTTCTATTTTTAACTCTTGAAATTTATTTTGTTTCTTTTTTTCTTAAATTAGTTATTTTATTTCTAAGAAGGAAACAATTATTGTTTTTTAAATAGGTAACTTTATTTCTACGAAGGACTATATTTTAAATATTGAGAGGTATATAATAAAACAGAAGGGAAAACGATGACTGTGACAAACATCCTTTTTTAATTATACACTAGGGTATATCCCGTGCCCTAGGGCACAGACACTTGTATCAATCAAATGTTACGAAATTTATTGTTATATTTTATTGAGAGAGAGAGTTTTATTAGTTATTATTTTTTTGTATTACTTTTTTGTTTCTTTTCTCTTAAATTATTTATTATTTTATTGAGAGAGATTTTAATTTCTATTTTTAACTCTTGAAATTTATTTTGTTTCTTTTTTTCTTAAATTAGTTATTTTATTTCTAAGAAGGAAACAATTATTGTTTTTTTAACTAGGTAACTTTATTTCTACGAAGGACTATATTTTAAATATTGAGAGGGGCTTCTAGACAATATCCCTTATTAAAAAAGGATGTTTGTCCCAGTCATCGTTTTCCCTTCTGTTTTATTATATACCTCTCAATATTTAAAATATTGTTTGATTGATACAATCTCTTTCTCCCACTGTCTCACGTTATCTCTCTCTCGTTTTTTCACTATCTCTTTCGTTCTCACAAATTATTTCTCTGTCATTCCCACTCTAGATCTCTTATCTTTTATTGTAGATCACTCTCATCTCTCTCGCTGTAGACATATTTCTCTGTATATTAATTTTTTTTTCTCTCTCTCTTGCCCGCAGTCTTTATCTCTCTTTATCGCAGTCTCTATCTCTCCCTCTCTCTCTTGCGATCTGTATATTTTTCTCTGTAAAGATCATATAATTCGTGGTCATGAAATTCCTAGTAAAATTTCGCCAGAAATCCTCCTCGAGGTCTGGTTCTGGGGAAGGGAATACATTTCCTCGCCGGAAGGGAATACATTTCCTCGTCGGAACAGTGTTAGAGAGAGAGAGAGAGAAAGAAGCAATGAGATATTGATCGAGAAATAATGAAAGATTGAGAGAGAAACAGTGAGAAATCGAGAGACATAGATAGTGAGAACAATATAGAGAGATAGTGAAAAAGAGAGAGAGATAGAGACCCAGAAAGAAGGTAACAATGATTGATAGAGAAGAGAGGAGATGTGACAATGCTGGCGGTGAAGTTGTGGTGGTGAGGTGATAAAGAAGGTGGAAATTAGGGGGCAATATTTGATCAAGTTAATTTTTAGGTTAAAAAATAATATGCCCTTGAGAATGTACAAAAAAACATAAATTCCCTAGAGAATTTATTCCGTGAAGATTATTCTTTATGCTTTAAAGCTGCGACTTAAATTAAATAAGCTCTATAATTAGTATCACAAAAGACATCTAATTGAGATACTTTTTTTTTCATACAGATTTAAGAATCACATTAAACGATTTAGATTTATCTATAGCCAACTTACCATTGAGGTACTTTCTCCTGAACTTATCTGTTGGGGTCCCTCCTTATATAAAAAGTATTCCTCGTTGGAATAGGATTTTCCTTATTCCTTTTTTGGGGTGAACTTTCAAGCGTAAAAAATGAATCATATTTCTATTGGAATACTTCCTTATTTATCATTATAAATAGGGATTAAAAGGGAAGAAATTATTCATACTTTCAAGTCAGAAAGTATCCTCCCAGTTGGAGAGTTACAATAGAATCCTTTCAGATCATATCCTCTCAGATTAGAGAGAGATAGAGATCAGAGAGACGAGAACAGAAAGAGGTCAGAGAAAGAGAGATTTCTGAAGTGGTTCGTTCAAGAGAGATTGAAAGAGAAGAATATTGATTTGAAGAAAATAAGATTATTCAACACAAACGAAATTTTTTCACAAGCTTAATAATCTTCTTTTCTTCAAACCAATATTCTTCTCGGCCAAATAACTATTGAAGTTAAAAGCCAATGTGTGAGGGGGAGGTTGTTAGGTTAATCCCACATTGGTTGTGGAAGGGTGGGGTGTGTTAATAAGTGTGGGATAAGTCTTACCCCTTGAGCTAACTTTTGGAGTGACAGAGGCCCAAAACCATCCAACACTGGTATCAGAGCCCAGATAATAACAAGTCTCGGCCCAATAACTATTGAAGTTAAGAGTCAATGTGTGAGAGGGAGATAGATTGTTAGGCTAATCCTACATTGGTTGTGGAAGGGACAAGGGGTAAGAGATGCCCAAAACCACCCAACATTATCTTCAATTGTGAACCGTCTAGACTAAAAGAACATAGAGAAATAGGGGTGAGCACGGGTCGATTAGGCTGTAGGCCGAACCCAGCCAAAACGAACCATCCAGTTTTTGGGCCAAACCTAACACTCTTTGAGCAGAGTCGGTCAGAAAATTCCATTCATAGGACACGGGAAATAATATTTTCTCCCGTGTCGTCCTTACTTTTTATAAGGGTAAAATTGTAATTTGACAAGCCACTATAAGCTCCAAGGCAACTTTCGACTGAATCAACATCCTCACTCCGCGCTGTTACAATTAACAGACAATTTCACACCTCTTTCTCTCTCTCTCTAAAATCTCCCCCAAAAGAACTTCTGCTAAGAAAGGGTATGTATGAAATTCAGTCTTACCCTTCTAGTTTATTAGATTCTGTGATGAGTTTTGAGTTATATAAGTTATAATGAATCATGGGTTGAATCTCTTTTCCTTAGATTGAGTTTGTTAAATTGGTAATTTTTATCAATTGAATTCTATATCTTCTAAATTATTTATATTTAATTTCCTTATTTGAAGAAATTTAGATTTTGGGTTTTGATCTTTATTTCATTGATTAGAAGCACAATTTAAGAAGTTAATGAAACAAGGGTCTCAATTTCGAAAGAGGGTTAAAGAGGGATTGAGATGAATTTTGTGATTTGGGTTAGGGCAGAAGAAGATTTGTCATATTAGGTTAAAAACTCTGTAGTTATGGATTCTTCGTTTAGGCTTGTGAAGGTTGTTTCATATTTTGTTATATTTGTAGCTGGATTGGTTCTAGGGTTAACAGCAAGTTCACATATTAATCGATATATTACGTCGCAAACGAATTTGTTTTTCCCTAAAACCCAAAATCCGATACGTGAGAGAGCGAATTGTTACAATTGTTCGAGGATTAGAAGTACTCCGGAAAAGGGTAATTTGAGTCATGGTATGACAGATGAAGAACTGTTTTGGAGAGCTTCAATGATGCCACAAAAGGGAAATTATCCTTATAAAAGGGTTCCTAAAGTAGCCTTCATGTTTTTAACTCGTGGACCTCTACCTCTTATGCCATTGTGGGATAGATTTTTTAAAGGTCACGAAAGGCTATTTTCGGTTTATATCCATACGGTTCCTGGGTACAAGCTCGAGGCATCAGAGGACTCTGCTTTCTATAGTCGTCAAATACCAAGTCAGGTACCCCGTCTTTCTCGCATTCTTTTTCTTTATGTATTTACAGATTCAATGACATTGTATCATTATCGTTTAAGGGTTTCTTTTAGGAAAACAATATCTTGAATGTTGATTGCTTTAAATTCTTGTGTTGTTGAATTAGGCTTGATATCGATCATCCACATAATACGTAAATCATTAGGATACAAATTCCTTGACTTTCGATATCATAATTTCGTAGTCCGCTAAATTTTCTTACTTCTCGTTTTTTAGTTCTAAATGTTGAATTAGATTTGTCTCCAGTAAGAACCTAAACCTTCAACAATTGTGGAAAACTGAAAACCTACTTTTGCGAACAGATGAATATGAAAGATATAGATAAAACTTTCTTTCATGTTAGGATATCTAACAATTGACGAGAAATATGCCGACATACTATCTGAGTAATTGAAATGGTTAGGATTTCGATACCCATTCTACATGAAAGCTGTCACATGAAACTCTGCAGGAGTAGTTCCTAATTCAAAATTTCACTCTTTAACTTTTGCAAGTACATAACTGAGAAGTCCAACTGAACCTATTTTCTTTCGGAAGCTAATGGGTCATGTAGGTGAACTGTTAAGGTCGTACTGTTTAGTGGTTATTTGGAAAGTAAGACAACTTCAGGGAAACACCAAACCTTGTAAAAAACTAATCTTCAATTTCAGCCATTAAGAAAATTTATGTGAAATAATATTTAGAGCCATAAGTTTTGAACCACCGTTTGTTGTACCCTCAGCATTCTTCTTTAACTTCTCACGCAAACGTTATTCTTTCGAACATTTTTTTCTTTATGTATGTCCTCTCATTGTCGATAACCTCATTTTTGTATCGTTTCAGGATGTTCAATGGGGAGGAATAACACTGGCAGACGCAGAGAGACGTCTTCTAGCCAATGCATTACTTGACTTTTCAAATGAGCGGTTTGTTCTTCTTTCTGAGTCCTGCATTCCTGTTTACGACTTCCCAACCGTATACAAATACCTCACGGACTCTATTCATAGCTTTGTTGATTCTTATGATGACCCGACCCGTTACGGACGTGGTCGTTATAGTCGTAACATGTATCCCGAAATCAAGCTCCATCAATGGCGAAAAGGGTCTCAGTGGTTCGAAATAAACCGTTTTCTTGGCGTGTATATAATCTCAGACACCAAATACTACTCGCTCTTCAGTAAATATTGTAAGCCTTCTTGTTATCCCGATGAACACTACATACCCACGTATCTGAACATGTTCTTCCAAACTGCAAACTCAAACCGAAGTGTGACTTGGGTAGATTGGTCGAGGGGTGGCCCACACCCGGCAACCTATGGTGGGCCCGATATTACAGAAGAGTTTATTGAATCAATACGGAATAATGGGACATTATGCTCATATAATTCAGAGCAAACATCGGTTTGTTATCTCTTCGCGAGGAAGTTCGCTCCAAGTGCGCTAGAGCCCTTATTGAACCTTACTTTGAAAGTAATGAAATTTTAGGTTATTTCTCTCATATGTTTTGTGATTTATTCCCTCATTTTGCTAAAGTAGAAGAGGGCTTGTTTTCCTGAATGAAGGGATTAGTGTTAGTCAGATTTGGTAGCTGCAGAGTGATTGTTTAATTCTTTTAGACTCTCCTTCTTGGTTAGGATTATTTTGTTCATAGTTGAGAAATTTCATTGTTTTCCAAATTGGATCAATAATAGATTAATTGATGTTTCTTGGGGTTATGTGGTTATTATGCTAATTTTCCTTGTAGAGGTCCTCCTCTTTATTTGTGTCTTTAATGCAAAATTCGAAAGTTATTTAATTGCTCAACTCTCATTTTTTTTTTTGAAAACTCTCAAATCTCATTTATATTCAAATAGAAAGAAATATTGAAAGTTTAGGAGAAAAAAGTTCTATTAGTTTTAAATTATGAAGTTGATTATTAAAAAATTATCAATGAGACGAAAACATCGATATAGTTACTAAAGTATAGCACTCAAGTTTTTCGCAATCCAAAATTGCTTTTGATATGCTCTTAATTCAAATTCTTCTGGATAAGACAATATTCTTGATACATCTATATTCGAAGCCAGCGTTAGACTGGCTGCCAAAAACAACTAAAATGGAAGGAGCTACCCGTGGCTACATCGACAAAAAATACATTCTTTTTTCTCTTTGTTGGCTGATCACCAAGATATAAACCCACAATATGAGAATAGCCGTATTTTTGCTCCCATGAGCATGGCATTGTTGAGTTATTTGAATCACATATGGCTACACAATGTTGTTATAACATATTACACCATTTAGGTTTTGGTTTATACCCTCATAATCAAGTCTCATATTTAAGTTGGTCCGGCCCTGTGTGAGGCAACAACTTGCTCTTGCCCTAACTCAAAAAAAAGGTCTCTATGGCTTGGGCTCCAAATTTTTAGATGGGTGCGGCAATTAAAACCCCAATTATGAACTTTCACTCATTTTTCCAATTTCATTCTTTCCCTCTCTCTCTCTCTCTCTCTCTCTTTCTCTCTCTACAAGCTAGACTAGTAAGTACTAATCCAAAATGAAGGATTAGTTAAACAGAATGTCTACTTTCTCTCTTTCTCCATTTCGATTAAACCTAACCCACTACCCATTTCAAATCTACATTTCAATAACAACACTTCTTTTCCCCTCCAAGTTTTTCAGGTTCTTGAACTCTGAAAATTTCAACAATAAAGATTCAAACTTTTTCTCTCTAGACTTCCCACAACTTCAAAGATTCATCCCATTAGCTTGGAAACAACAAAAACAAGACACATTTACACAATTGAATACTCAACAACAATTCAATCATTACCCAAGACAAAATCAATCTCTTTCTTCTCCTTCTCCTTCTCTTCCTCCTAATAATCATCAACATTCCCAACAAGAACAACAATCTTCTTCTGGTTCTCAAGAACCAAGTAGAATTGAAAAACAATTTCTTAATCTTACAGATTCTATAATTTCATCTATCCATTCATTTTCAAATCAAGGTGATTTATTTAAGGCTTTTAAAGCTTTCTCTCTCTTACAACTCCATCTTCATAATAATAATAATAAGCATAACTCCTCCTTGTCCATTTCTTCTTTGCTTATCCTTCAACCCATTTCATCACTTCTGTTATCTTGCACAACCCTTAAATCAGTTCAACAAGGTAAGCAACTTCATGCCCATGTTATCAATTTGGGGTTTGAGCAAACCCCTGTTTTAGTACCAAAGTTTGTAACTTTCTACTTGAATTGTGGGTTTCTCATTGATGCTCATATTATAGTTGAAAATTCAAATGTTTTACATTCATTGCCATGGAATTTGTTGATTTCTGCTTATGTTAGAGATGAGTCTTGTGGTGAAGCTATCTCTGCTTATAAACAGATGGTTAAAATGGGGATTAGACCTGATAATTATACCTACCCATCTGTTCTTAAAGCTTGTGGTAATGAATTTGATCTGATTGTTGGAAGAGAAGTGCATAGTTCAATTGAAGTTCGTGGGTTAGAATGGAGTCTGTTTGTTCAGAATGCATTAGTATCTATGTATGCGAAGTGTGGAGAAGTCGAAATTGCACGTTCCGTGTTTGAGAAAATGCCTCATAGAGATGTTGTTTCTTGGAATTCGATTATCTTGGGGTATACTTCAAAGGGTATGTGGGAAGAGGCATTTGATCTGTTCCGAAGAATGGAAATGGGGAATACACCTATGAATATAATTACTTGGAACTCAATTGCCGGCGGGTATTTACAGAGTGGTAACTGTAAGGGTGCACTTGGTTTGATCTCTAAGATGAGAAATCTTGGGGCTCATTTGGATTCTGTCACAATGGTGATTGGTTTGGGGGCTTGTTCACGAGTTGGGACTGTAATATTAGGAAAAGAAATTCATGGGTATGCTCTTCGTAATCTATGTGATGGAAATGAAACCGTTAAAAATGCACTAATCACCATGTATTCGAGGTGTAAGGACATTAGGCACGCCTATGTTTTATTTAGATTAATGGAAAAAAAGAGTCTAATTACTTGGAATTCTATGATTGCAGGTTATACCCATTTTGACCTATATGAAGAAGCTTCCTTTATCTTTAGAGAAATGGTCTTGACTGGGGTTGAACCGAATTATGTAACAATTGCGAGCCTGCTTCCGTCATGTGCTAGAGTTGCGTGCCTTCAACACGGTAAAGAGCTCCACTGTTACATTTTGAGGCACGAGGAGTTTAAAGATGATTTATTACCATGGAATTCTCTTGTTGATATGTATTCGAAATCAGGGAAATTTTTGGAAGCTCGAAAATTATTTGACTCACTTAACGTGAAGGATAAAGTTACGTATACTTCAATGATTACTGGATATGGAACACAAGGAGAAGGAATAACGGCATTAAGGCTATTTCATGAGATGATTAGTTGTAGAATCGAACCAGATCATATTACCATGGTTGCCGTTCTCTCTGCTTGTAGTCATTCAGGTCTTGTGTCTCAAGGACAAAATTTGTTTGACAAGATGATTAGTTTGTACAAAATAAACCGTCGAATGGAACACTATGTATGCATGGTAGATCTGTATGGAAGAGCTGGTTTACTAACAAAAGCAGTCGAGTTCATAAAAGATATGCCGTTTCAGCCAAGTGCTGATTTTTGGGCAACACTTGTCGGATGCTGTAAGATTCATGCAAACATAGATATAGGAGATTGGGCTGCCAAGAAATTGTTGGAGATGAGACCTCGAAACTCAGGTTATTATGTTTTGATTGCAAATATGTATGCTGCTGCTCGATGTTGGAGCAAGGTAGCCGAAGTTAGGACGTTCATGAGAGACTTGGGTGTGAGAAAGGCTCCTGGTTGTGCCTGGGTTGACATTGGCAATGGTTTTCAACTATTTTTGGTCGAAGATAGATCAAACGAACAGGCAGAAGAGATCTATGGGTTGTTGGAAGGATTAGCTGAACTCATGAAAGAGGCTGGTTTTGTTTCTATAGAGGATTTGGGTTTAGCCCTCGATGAGTTCGAAGAATGAAGGTAAGGCAGACTGGCAGAAACTCTCTGTGGGGTCTGTTTATAAGTTTGTTGTAAAATGTTAACTGAAAGATATCCGAAATAGTTATTCTCGACATCATCGAGAAAAACCTGGACAAACTGACAAGACTTTCACTCAAAAGGTGTTATCAATATAGGAGATCTCCATGTGCAGTTCAACAAGATCAGGATCTTCCTATTAGCTAAGACTGGCATCTCTAATTCAGGGAATGACGAGGTTCATTGAACTTGAGAAGTTATTTGATCCTGGATACATAGATCCAAATTTCACAAGAAAGATGACAATGTTGATCTTCCAAGAATCAGTAATGGCGTCAACGATACAACTGCAATTTCAGGTAGAAAAAGTATTTATGCTAGATACAATAATCTGTTACTTACTAATCAGTAGAAAAAGAATATCTGTTACACCCCAAACCATAGAAGTTATTGATATAAGCCCCGCTTTGAACACCCAGGCCCAAAGGGTGCAGGGTTTTGTTCTTGGTGAAGGTTCCACAAGCCATTCAAAAGACCTTGACACTTACTATGCTTGAGCGCGCACTTATAACCCAGACTCTAGACGCTTTCCCAAGCGATGTTTGTCTATCACAACATTTTTCTTTGGTAAATGACATGCAATTTTGGGATTCATGAACACGAAGGCTCTAACCAAGCAAACTATGTCTCTTAAAGAAGCAATTACCATTGAAATGCGGAAAACTAAACATGCTCTCTGCCTTTGATTCTTTGCAGCAAAGTTTTTGTATTGGTTGAGAGCTGTTTGCGGTGAAGATGAAAGGAATGGAAGGCTGAGTTATTGGCACTATAATCTCGAGAGGGTTTTGAATATTCCGTACAGGATAAGCCACTCACCTGGTAGCAGGAATGGCTTTCAAAGATGAATCAGGAGTTCAGCAGAAAACAAGATCATCCATGAAATCCCAGGCAGCATATTGCCTCGCATCTTCTGCCTTCTCTAAGCTGCAACATGAATTTGTAAGACCATGAAGAAATGGTGATAGGTATCAAAATGCTCAGGGTTCCAACATAACTTGCAGCTTTCCTCAATTTGAATATCGGGCGGTAATCCTTTGAAATTTGAAGCTAAGGGTTTCATTCTCCTAAGTCTACCAAAGGATAGAAGAGTCCTGTACTCAGATCTGAATTCGTATCTAAAAGTTCATATATTATTCTTTTATTAGGTATAGATACTAATGTTAGTCTATCGGTATTAGATAATATATGTTCCTAAATTGAAATTTTTACGATACATTTTGATATGTATTAGATGTCATATCATATAGTACAATAATTATATGTAAAACAATTGAATTAATGATCAAAATTTCATCATCTGTTGTTCTTTTTCTCTTTTCTTTCTCATCTCTTGGGTTTTTCACATTCTAAAGATACCCAACATTATTGTTGTTGAAAAGAAAATCAACCCTACTTATATAGTGTATTTGCTACACTTCTTATATATTAGTGAAACCCGTTACCCGAGCCCGAGATACCCGAGCCGGTTAGCGGGCTTGGACGAGTAATGGCGCGGGAAAAATTGAAAATTGCCCGTCCGATTAACCGGCTTACCCTAAAAGCCATTAAAATTTGGTGCCCTATCCGTCCGGTCCGATGCTTAAAGTGCCCGTGAACGCACTTACCCGCGGAATTCCCACCCCTACATGAAACACCCTATAAGTTTAGCCGTGAAAGGGCGTCAACAACCAAAGATGGGGCGCCTATAGAATCACCCTATTTTATTTGTTCTCTTCCTAGGTCTCTTTCTACTTCCTAATATGAAAAAATAAGGTCAGGTATCTTCTAACTCTAATCTCCACCTAAGTCATTCAATCTAACGGCTGTGATTGAGGATGTTACTCGATTAGCCAATTCTGATAAGGATTTAGTTTTGGTTTAGGAAATTGTTTTTTACAAGGAATTGGAAACCCATCCTAAAGATATTAGAAACTAATACAACCGCCTCCACCACCCAAACATTATAAATAGGGTTTTCCCTTCTATTGAGTTCCTCACTTTTCTTGCTCAAATCAATCTCTCTTAGTGATAATGTCGATTAAGATGATTAACTTGAGAAGTTCGGACGAAGAAATATTCGAGATAGACGAGACCATTGCTCGTCAATCTACAACCCTAGACCATCTAATCGAAGATGGTTGCACGGATGGTTTCATCCCTTTACCTAATGTTGATAGCAAGATCTTAGCAAAAGTGATCGAATACTTAAACAAACATTACACGAAAGATAGTAATAATGTGGTGGCTGAAGATGATATGAAGAAGTGGGATGCTGAATTTGTGAATGTTGATCAATCAACTATTTTCGAACTTATACTTGCTGCGAATTATCTTGATATAAAGAAATTATTAGATTTGACATGTCAGACTATAGCTGACATGATAAAAGATAAAACTCCGGAACAAGTACGTGCGATGTTTAACATCAAGAATGATTTTACTCCAGAGGAAGAGGCAGAGGTTCGGAAGGAAAACGCGTGGGCATTCGAATAATTTTTTAATAGTATTGTTCTTTCTTTATTTCTTGTGGGGTTTTTTTTCTTAGGGTTATGGGGTAGAAGTTATGGTATCTTAATATGTGTTTTGAGAAAAAAAAAATTTCTAGGTTTAGTTTTGATTAAGAATACCCTTTGATTAATATAATGAAAATTAATTCTACTTCTTTGGAAAGGTGATTTTGAAATTCAATTTGTTGATGATTAATAATTAGGGTTTTGCAGTGTTATTAGTAACCAATCTAACCTAAAGAACATCATAAAGAAAAACTCATGGCATTATCAGTAAACATTAAAAACTGAGTATGTATGTTATTAGTGAACATAATGATGATTGATGAAGGGTGATTAATTGATAATGGGCCAACTAATGATGAATTCCTGTAAGTAAATTGACAAGAAAAAAAATTAGAATCTGGAGATGGTTGAGGGTTTTGAACTGTGATGGAAAAAAAAAGGTTAATTAGGTTTAGTCCATGCAGTGAAAAAAGTAGAGGTTGGAGATGGGGGTGCAAAAATATACCAAAAAATTTTCAAACCAAACCATAGGTACGGTTGTAAATTTTTAAGAACCGATTGGTTTGGTTCGCTAAGTGGATGCAAGTTTTAGAAATAATTAAAAACCCCATCCTATATATATGTTTGTACATATATATGTTTATATAAATACAATATGATTAAATGATCAACATTAAAATTAAATTCCATCTACGATGTGATGTGTGTGATTTACGTTGAACTATTGATTCTTTTCACTTTGTCTCTTGCACATTTTTCCGGTGAGATGATATTGTAGTTTGCACATTTCTTCAATGTTTGGAATGTTTTTGTTACGTTATGTTAGTTTGATTGTTTCTTCAAGTTTTCATGGAGTGTTATATTGATTTATACTTCAATGTAAGGGGAAAGTAATTCGATTCGTCAATTTTATAGAAAACAAACTGTTTCCATGGATGATTTGGTATCCAGTAGTATCCAAACCGTTCATTGAGAATTTGGATGGTAACTGAACCAAACTATGAGTGGTTTGGTAAGGGATGGCTCCGAAATACTGGATACTGAACGAATGAACACCCCTAATCAAAGCTGAAAACAAGTGAATTTTTGCTTGATGCCTTTGTGAGTTGTTTTACATCACCGAGATAAAAAACACATAAGTACTTTATTTACGGGAAATTTGAGATTGAGAAGGTAAACTGAAGTCACTAAAAATGGAAGTCACAAATCTAAATATTAGATAAGTGGACGAAAAAGGCACGAACTCCTATTTTTCTTTTTGTTAACTGAACTATTGTTGTTTTAGATTGTCGCTTCAGTAAAATAAAAGAAACTTTTGGATACGAAAACTATGATGCAAAAGAACTTCCTTTTTTCCGAACTCTCACCACTACTTTTACTCGACAACCTTTTCTTTTCCACGTTTTCTTTCGCTTCTCCTTTCACTTCCAACCGCCATTTATCTCCTCTCTCCATCTCTACTCTTATCTCTCTTTCCCTCTTTCTCAAAAATTTCACTTGGGTTTCGTGAAGCGAGAGAGATTGATGGTGGTGGCAGAAAGTGACCAGGTGGTGATAGTTATGAAGGCTAGCTAGATGGCTAAAAAAGACTTGGGGAGTTTTAATGGCGGCCCTTGAAAGTGTAAAGGCGTCTCCTTTCGAAAAAGAGTTTGTGAGTATAGGAGGCGCCTTTAAAACTTCCCAAAAAACCAAAGAATTTGTATTTTGTAACCATTAAAATTGAGCTCTTACTACTCAAATAAAGTCTATTGTGGAGACAGTGCATGTACTCCAAAATCCTTGAAGTGTCAGGTTTGGTTCTCAGCGAAGGCAGAACTCATAGTTTATTGAGCTTGAGTTATTAAAGATACGGTATACAATGGTCTATAGGGTAGTTGTATGGCTTTTATGATTCTTATTAAAAATTGTGATGACAGTTACGAACGTATTTCACCATTAGATGTATCAAATTATTAAAAAAACAATTAGGTTCGTTCTAGCCAAACAAATCCAAATCGAATTTACAAGTTTCTTACACAAGTCTTGGTGATGTAGACGCAACAGAAATTAAAAGAATACTAAAATTTGAATAAAGAATGAATAACGTAAAGAAAAAATACGATAACTTGATTAATAATTATCTGAAAAGTGAATAACATGACAACCCTAATGTCCTTTTATAGGAACTTAGACTGTTCTAAATAGACTCAAACTAAGACTCCTAAACATAGAAGATACTCAAAATTAGAAACGTCTAAACCTAGACTTAATAGGAAATACTCAAACATAGAACTCTCAGATCTAACCCTAATGGACTCGGCCATGAGACCCTCTAGACAGCTTGACCGTGAGGCTCAGTACAATCTGCATCACTTGGTCTTTACGACAATTTCTTCCATCCCAAAATACATGTCTGGCCACTTCTGTTTGAAACCCTAAAAAATAAACAAAACAACTTTAATGTTTTTTTTGAATTGTTCAGCGTGTCTCGAACCCTTGACCTCTAGGGTGGAAGATTATACCTCTTACCACTCCAACCAAGGGTTGTTGACAAACAACAATTTTAATGTTAATTTGGGTTTAGGAAACCGTTTAGTACATGGATTTGGAAATACCCCCTCAATTTTAGAAACTCCAATCAGATTACCCAAACTTATAAATAGTACACCTATTGTTTTGGTTTTCTCACTCACAAATTCAAATTCTCTCAACTTAACTTTTCTCTCTCTCTCTCTCTCTCTCTCTCTCTCTCTCTTGTTTTAGTCATGGCGTTTAAGAGAAAACTAGAAGGTTTTCTAACTCCAGCCGAGACAGAGGTAAAACATCCTCGACTTACAAAGGTAAAGAACGAAACCCCTTTTTCAATTCAAATCACTTCCGAACATATCCTCAGAGAAGCTAAAGAACTTCAAGAATCAGAGATTCTTGAAAACCCAAAACAGCTAATCACAGATTCAATTGAACTTTACGATTATCGTTTACAAAAACGCAATGAATTCGAAAACCTAATTCGAAGAATAGGACAGTCTACAACTTGTGTCTGGGTCAGGTATGCCAAATGGGAAGAATATCAACAAGAATTCAATCGAGCAAGATCAATTTGGGAAAGGGCTTTAGAAATCAATTACAGAAATCATACAATTTGGCTAAATTATGCAGAATTCGAGATGAATAACAGGTTCATTAATAATGCTAGAAACGTTTTCGATCGAGCTATTACTTTACTTTTTAGTATTAATCAACTCTGGTATAAGTACATTCACCTAGAAGAAACCCTAGGGAACGTTGCCGGAGCTAGACAGATCTTCGAACGGTGGATGGGTTCAATGCCGGATCAACAATGTTGGATTTCTTACGTAAATTTCGAACTACGGTATGATGAGATCGAACGAGCAAGAAGTATTTTCGAGAGACTTGTTTCTTGTTACCCTAAGTTAGCTACTGCTTGGATTAGGTTTGTCAAGTTTGAGATGAAGAATGGGGAGATTATTAGGGCTAGAGACGTATACAGAAGAGCTCTAGAGAAATTATCCCAAGAC
This sequence comes from Eschscholzia californica, assembly GCF_041429995.1. NCBI lineage: Eukaryota > Viridiplantae > Streptophyta > Magnoliopsida > Ranunculales > Papaveraceae > Eschscholzia > Eschscholzia californica. The sequence goes on from NW_028238472.1 coordinate 49,196,459, forward strand.
AAAGATGAAGGTCAAGTGTTATTTGTTGCTTTCTCGAAGTTGGAAGGCGGAGCCAGAATTTCAAGTCAGGGTGCATTGGAGAAGCTCGATAATGGAGATAAAGACGGACAGGCTGAGGGCGACGATATTGTAGGGAAGAAGAGGTTGCAATATGAAGAAGCCGTTCGAAAGAACCCACTGAATTATAATGCATGGTTCGATTTCATTAGTTTCGAAAAGAGTATAGGGAAGAAGGAAAAAATTAGGGAAACTTTTGAGAGAGCTATAGCTTTTGTTCCTAATTCATTGGAGAAGCGATGTTGGAAGCGTTATATCTACTTGTGGATTGGTTATGCTCTATATGAAGAACTTGATGCTGAGGATAAAGAACGAACAAGACAAATATACAAGGACTGCCTTAAGCTTATGATGAGGCAAAAGAAATTCTCGTTCTCGAAAATATGGATCATGGCCGCGAAATTTGAGATACGGCAGAAAAATATTGAGGGTGCTCGAAAAATCTTAGGCAATGCCATTGGTGTAGCTCCGAAGGATAAGATTTTTAAGAATTATATTGACATAGAATTCTCCCTTGGAAATGTTGATCGTTGCCGAAATATTTACGAGAAATACTTGGAATGGGCTCCGGAAAATCGCTATGCTTGGAGGAAGTATGCTGAGTTTGAGAAGTCTTTGGGTGAGACAGAGAGAGCTAGAGCTATTCTTGAACTTGGAGTTGTTGTAGAAGGCATCTAATAACTTGAAGATATGAGAGGGTGAATACATGAAGAAGTGGGATGTTGAAGGTTGATTAGTCTTACCCTATAGGAACTTGTACTCGCTGCGAATTACACTTTACATAAAGAACCAGTGGGTAATCGAATAGTTTTCATATTGTTTTCTTGCTTTTGTTTTTGTTTGAATTTAGTAAATAATGTCTATGGTAATGTAGAAGAAGGTGATAAACCTTGAGAAGTTCAAATAAAGATATTTTCAAGATAGCGACGAGGTTGTTGTTCTTCAATCTCAAACCCTTAGTTTCTGAAATTCAAGAGGTAGTGGAATTGTAGTTTTCGCGCCCTGAACTGTCTCATGTAATGTATAGCTATAAACAACGTATTAGTTGTTTGATGCACGCCTAGAGCTGTTTCTAATGGAATGTCTAGGGCTGTTTCATATCTCGTTTTTGCAACTTGATTTTCTTCTCAAAAATTCACATTTGTGCGATGACTTTTTTATATGAGAGATGCTAGAATCACAAAAGATTTTGACAAAAAAAAGTTCCCAGCTGATGTGGCGGTTGTGATTTTCATCTCTCAACGGCCTAGATTTGGTCAAAGTTTGAAACCACACCCGCCACATCAGCTGGGAACCTTTTTTTTGTCAAAATCTTTTGTAACTTTATCATTTCCCTTTTTATATAAGCTCTAATATCTTGGTCGGTATTAAGAATTTTGTCTGCAAGGGTGTAAGGACTCCTTCAATACACTTAGGAAGCGACAAGATGTGTCTTTTTTGAGAGTATCGATATACTTAGTCCTAATAGGTATCAATCGGTACAAAGAAGTTTTCGAGTAAGTGACTAGGTTCTAGGTTGATCTTATTTCTCCAGGCTGAGAGGAGGTATTAGCATTCTATTATGTGCCTATAATAATAATGAAAAAAGAACTTGTGTGTTTATAAAATTTCCCTTTTTCAATGAGAGTTGGACACATTGGGCTCTAAACAAATATGTTGTCCCCAAAAATAGGTTTACTAAGAGGATTAAAGTCGGTTTACACATGTCCTCAACTTTAGAAACTACTTGGTTATAAATAGTTTAGGTTCTTCACTTTTCAATCTCTAATACAGAACAAGAGTTGGAGTTGTTTCATTGACTATCAATACACTTTGTCCTTTAATACTGTGGTAATGTCTAAGAAGATGATCACTTTGAGAAGTTCAGACCAAAAAACATTCGAGATCGACGAGGCCGTTGCTCTCCAATCTCAAACTCTTAAGCATCTAATAGACGATGGTTGCACACAAGGTTTCATCCCTTTGCCTAATGTTAATGGGAAGACATTGGCAAAGGTGATTGAATTCTTGAATAAACACTACGGCGAAGATGATAATAAGGCCAAAGATGATGATGAGCGGGGACCGTGGGATGAAGAATTTGTGAAGGTAGATAATGATACATTATTCGATCTTATACACGCTGCAGATTATCTTTCCATAAAAAAATTGATGGACTTGACATGTCAGACTGTGGCTGAGATGATGAAGAAAAAAACACCAGAAGAAATACGAAAGACGTTCCATATCAAGAACGATTATACTCCCGAAGAAGAGGCGGAGATACGAAGGGAGAATCAATGGGCATTCGATTACTAGATTCCTTATTGCTTCTTTTTGTTTTAACTTTTTTTGGGTAGAAATCAAGGTCCTAATAGGTGATAGGAGATTCTTGTTTCTAAGTTCACTTGTTGAGATTGGAAAGATAAAAGATTGGGTGAATTTTAGTTAATTGCAACTTTGGTTAATGAAAAAAAATAGATTGTATCTAATTCTTGTTGATAATTTTTTTTTGCAACTGCAGTGGTACATAATTTTTTCTACAGAATGATTTCGAGTTGAAAATAACAAAATTTTTAACCAACTAAATAGACCAAATCAAGTAATTTGGATGTTCTAGCATCTCAACACAACAAAATCTTGCAGTTGTGTAACCCTTGGTTGTCCAAGTGGTTGTTAGTGTTGACATCACTTCAAAACCATGAAGGCCTTTGATTCATAGTTGTTGGTTGCCCATAGGAAGTAGAATCCATGATTATTGAATTTGAGTTATAAAAGGTATAAATTATAGTACTCTGTAATAAGTTTGTTGGACTTTAAGATCTATATTGGCGGGTTGTAGGCTCTATGTTTGCGGGCTTTAGGCCTCTTTAATTATTGGTTTAACTTAGACAATTATCGTGCTTATCACATCTTGATGATGTATCAATGTCTTGTAATGACTAACATAAATCGTAGTCAGGTTTTAAAAAAACACAATCTGGCAGTTTTTTCGAGCCATACAGAAAATATATATTTTTTTTAATGAAAGAAGCTCATAAAAGATTAGTTCTAAAAGAAACAAAATTTGTACAACTAGTTTCCTCCTTGAGACTAAGAGCATCTCCAATGCAACATTCAAATTCTAAATTCCATCTCCAATGCAAAACTCAACGTGAATCTCTAAAGTGATGTGTCAAGATTTATTTTAGAGATCTTTAAGAGGACACTCTAAATTAGTTTTTAACCAAAATATAGGTTTTTAGAGTTTCTCTTGAGTGTTGCATTGGTGAAGGTTTTGCAATAGAGTTTCTCTAAATGACCAAATAGGAAAGACACCGTTTAGAGATCCATTTTTCACACTTGACACGTATGATTTTCAGAGTTTTTCTTGAGTCTTGCATTTGAGATGCTCTAAATAAATTCCATTCTCTTCCCATTGAAAATCTCTATTTTTGTTAATTCTTTTAATAATGTTGAACGAGATTAAGCAGTCGAGATTTAATTTTAAGTAAATTTTTTAAACGGTTAGATCTTTTTCTATAGCTAACTTGTGGTGGATTGAGAGCAATTAGTGGTAAACTTTACAGATGGTACAGATATAGAAAAAATAGAGGGACTTCAAACAAAATTTTATTTTCAAATGGTCTAGATATGAACATTTAACCAAAATGGCCCCCTAAAATGTCTACATTCCAATATGACCACCTAACTGAATAGTGAGCCAATTACTTCCATTTTGACCCCCTAAATGAATATTCTATAATTACCATAAGATAACTATATTCTAAAATTACCTTCTAAATGAATATTCTGTTTTAGTGTTTGATTCACTTGAAAAATAAATAACTTTCCTCGTTACAAATAACTCAGTCGGATTGGCTTGTCAGCTGGTTGTAACGAGGACTCCTCTCCGATGAAGAAGGAAGAGAAAACGTATGTAGAAAAAGGAAACAGTAATGAGAACTCCTCTCCGATGAAGAAGGAAGAAAAAACATATGTAGAAAAAGGAAACAAAGGTCTATTAGTTAAGTTGTGTGGTGAAAAAAAATTGAAATAGAGAGTAGTCATCATTAGGGGAACATTTTGATGAGGTGGTCCTCCCGAGTCCAAGCTAGTACATGGGAAACACTGCTAGACTTTGCCCGCCGGTTCAAGAAAGTGAATAGATACAACGGTCATACATGCAAGGGCGCAGCCAGGGGAGGCTTCCCCTGGCTGCAATTAGGGATACAACGTGATAAGTAGGAAAGAAAAGCTTAATAAAACGTTGTAGCCAGGTAGAGTAGCCTTGTGGTCGTTTGCTATATCTAACGCACATCCCATCAGGAGTTCGAAACTCATCACCCTCATTTCCTTCTTTTATTTCTAGTTGTTAAAGTACTTATGTATTGCCCCTTATGTTATATTTGTTATCACTTTTAGTCCCCACTTATGTCCCCTGTTTAGATCTAATTCTTTTTTTTGTTTTTTACCTTTTTTTTTCTTGTGCTAAGCCAAGTTTTACCTATTTCGTTAATTCATTCAAGTTATGGTTTAGTTATTTCGTTACCCAAATTACATATGATCTCATACATTATAAACTGTTAAAGTTATTTTTTCTCAAATTCTTTATGTTTGAACTATTAACGAAAATTTTCATATTCGGCAAAAAATGTTTTTCATATACTACTTGTTAGTGCACATACGTTAGAAATTAATTTTTTTTCTCAACAATTTTAGGCTAGTCCGGGGTAACTTTAAATCTTGGCTCTGCTCCTGCATACATGGGCATCGTGCTCCACCCGAGTATTCTCCCTGATAAGCCCAACCGGAGTTACTTGATCCTTCTATTCTAATCTAACACTTCCTAAATAGATGCAAATTATGTTGAAACACGAACAAAACTATTACTAGATTTTATACAGTTGTTTCATATATGCGATCTGTTTCAATATATGTAGTCGATGCTTCATACCCTGATACCCATTTCCCTTTCAACCTATTGGCCTGAATTATTTCACGGAAAATGGCGGGTTACGGGTACTAGGAAGCACGGTACTAAGCCTTGTATTCCCTCGATACGACCTAATAACCCTATTGTTTATGGTAGATACATGCTTGACCTATTCGAAGTTAACCGGACCCCAATCGGTCCAGCCCCTTTCCAACCCCTAGGTCGGTGGTACTCGGTAAGCCAAGTCCAGTGAGTACTGAGTAAGGAGTAGAACTACTCGATGTTAATTTTGATTTTGGAAACCCTTTCCCTAATCCCTACAATAACTCGGATATATTGCAACCCTAAATTCTAGAAACTTCTATTTCTTGTCTAAGTATAGAGTTTATAAATAGGGCTTTTCCATCGTCAGGGCTCCTCACTCTCAAATCCCTAAATTTCAATTTCTCCACTTATTCTTCAAATTCTGTGATAATGTCGAGTGAGAAGGTCATCTTGAAAAGTTCAGAGGACGAGAAATTCGAAATCGAAGAAGCTGTGGTAATGTCGAGTGAGAAGAAGAAGATGATCATCTTGAAAAGTTCAGACGACGAGACATTCGAAATCGAAGAAGCTGTTGCTCTCCAATCTGAAACCCTAGAACATCTAATCGAAGATGGTTGTGCAGATGATTTCATCCCTTTACCAAACGTCAATAGCAAGATATTAAGAATGGTGATTGATTACTGTAACAAACACCATGAGAATAGTAACCCTAATAATGAAAAACTGAAGAAGTGGGATGCTGAATTCGTGAAGGTTGATCAACCAACCCTATTTGAACTCATACTTGCTGCTAATTATCTAACTATTAAGGGTTTGTTGGATTTGACATGCCAGACTGTGGCTAATATGGTAAAGGGTAAAACAACAGAAGAGATGAGACAATTGTTTGGTATCAAGAATGATTTTACTCCTGAAGAAGAAGAAGAATTGAAGAGAGAGAATCAATGGGCATTCAACTAAATTTCTTATTGTTTTCTTAATTTTGATTTTAGTAGTTTTTTTTTTTTTAATCTTGTTTGGAAAGTTCATATGGAATATATAGAATGGATGGTTTGGTTTGATTTTTTTGTTTGTTGGATGGAAAATTTAGTTTTTGTTGATCAAGGGGAAACCCTAAAATTAAAAGATGAATGTGGGGGTTTATCAAATCCATCAAATTTGTGAAAATTGGTAAAGTTTATACTTGGTGTTGATTATCTTTCTATTAAGAATTCCATAAACCCCATTGACCTTGTATTTGACATCGGATCCACATCCGTATTCGAATTTTACAAAAATATCCGAAATTTCGAATGTCGAATACGGATTTGGATATTCTTTATCGGATATCGGATACGGATACACTAATAACAAAATTAGATTGTATCCAATTCTTGTTGATAATCAAGCTTGGATCAATTGGAGTGGTACATAATTTTTTTAATAAAATGTTTTATAATAACCAAAATTTGGACCAACAAAAATAGACCAAATCAAGTAATTTGGATGTTCTAGCATCTCAACACAATCTTGCAATCTTGCAGTTGTCTAACACTTAGTTGGCCAAGTGGTTGTTAGTATTGCCATAAACTTCAAAATCCTGGAGGTCTGAAATTCTATTCTCTGCGGGAGTGAAATTCATGGTTATTGAGTTTGGATTGTAAAATGTATAAATGATAATAATAAATTTGTCGGGCTTTAAACTTTATGTTGTTGGGTTTCTGGAATAAAAATTTTTCTTAAATGTTTTCTGGAAAAAATTAGGAAACATTCTACTCAGAATTTCCTTTCTGCTCCTACACCCCCAATATATGGGGGCCAAACAAAATTGGTGGAATATACAGGATGAAGAATTAATTAACCCAAAAGATTGTGGAGAAGGGGGCGAGAGGTTTTACCTGGGTAGAAAGGCTCGTAATAGATTCCTCCTTGAATTGTACATAAATTGTATATCCAGTTTCTTCCTTGAGACTAATAGATTCCCTTCTCTTTGAATTGAAGATCTCTATTTTTGTTAATTTCTTTAATAATGTTGAAAAAGATTAATAAGTTGAGATTTAATTTTTAAGTATATATTAAACGGTTAGATTTTTTTATAGCTAACTTGTGGTGGATCACCATGGATGGGAAGCAATTAGTGATAAACTTAAGAGATGGTACAGAATCTATAGAAAAAAAAAATAGAGGGGTTTCAAACAAAATTTTATTTTCAAATGGCCCTGTGGATACGAACGTTGCCAAAATGGCCCCCAAAAATGTCTAGATTCCAAAATGGCCACCTAATTGAATAGTGAGTCAATTGCTTCCATTTTGACCCCCTTAACATGATCTGCGCAAAATAGTTACCATAAGATAACTATATTCTAAAATTACCTTCTAAATGAATAGTCTGTCAGTTAGCGTTTGATTAACTAAAAAAAATAACTTTCCTCATTAACTTTCGTTCTTCAAAACTCATTTGGAAATGACTCACTAACAAAGAAAAGATATATTGACCATCCATAGCCAAGTCACACACTTTCTACCTCTCTCTCTCTCGCGACCACTGGTTGTTGTGGAAGGGGAAATAAAAAAAAGTATATTTAGTTTCGATTAAAGGTTGCTAGTGGTTGGCTTGTCAGCTTCACGAGGACTCCTCTTCGGTGAAGAAGGAAGAAATCTGATAGGAAGGAAAAAAAACGTACGTATAAAAGGGAACGGAGGAAGGTCTATCAGTTAAGTTATCTGACGGAAAAAAATCAAAATAAAAGGTAGTCATCTTTAGGGGGACATTTTGATGAGTTGGTCCTCTCGAATCCAAGCTAGTTCATGGGAAACCCTACTAGACTCGTGCCCACCCCATTCAAGAAAGCGAATAAATGCAACAACCACACATAGTCATCGAGCTCCACCCGAGTATTCGCCCTAATAAGCCTGACCGAAGTTACCCGATCCTTTTATCCTAATCTAACACTTCCTAAATAGGTGCTAATTATGTTGAAACACGAACAAAATTATTACTAGATCTTATACAATTGTTTAAATATGCAATTTAATACTATCTATCATGCTTAACATGATCATAATTTCAATTGATATAGAATCATCCATTATCTTAAAAATATTTCAAATAGATCTATAAATATCTTACTATTTGTACTATAATTTTTTTTGTAAATAATAATATATGTAACGGGACAATTATTCATTGCAATCTGTTTAAATATATCAAAAAGTATACTCTGCCGCCTCTAGGGACTCCCACTTGTACCGCATGTGAGAGAAACCCTTGTTTCTCTCTCCACGTGACTAAACATGTGAGATGAGAGAGAAACTCTTGTTCCTCTCACATGCGGTTCAAGTGGGAGTCTCTAGAGGCGGGTTGTGTAGCCTTGTTGTAAATATATACAGTGGATGCTCCATACTTAGTTCCCCTTCAACCGATTGGCCTGAATTATTTCACAGGCAATGGCGGGTTACAGGGACTAGGAAGCCTTGTATTATCCAGCTCGCTCGGTACGACCTAATAACCCTATTGTTCATTGTAGATGCATGCTTGACCCATTCGAAGTTAACCCGAGCCCAAACGGTCCAGCACCTTTCCGACCCTAGGTGCTAGGTCGGTGATACTCGGTAAGCCAAGTCCAGTGAGTACTGAGTAATGAATGACTAGTCTGTGTTAATTTTGATTTTGGAAACCCTTTCCTACAATAAATCGGATACTTCTATTGCAATCCTAAATTCTAGAAACTTCTATTTTTTTTTTTTTGTCTAAGTAGGGAGTTTATAAATAGGGCTTTTCCATCGTTGGGGTTCCTCGCTCTCAAATCCCTAAATTTCAATTTCTCTTGTTATTCTTCAAATTCTGTGATAATGTCGAGTGAGAAGGTCATCTTGAAAAGTTCAGAGGACGAGAAATTCGAAATCGAAGAAGCTGTGGTAATGTCGAGTGAGAAGAAGAAGATGATCATCTTGAAAAGTTCAGAGGACGAGAAATTCGAAATCGAAGAAGCTGTGGTAATGTCGAGTGAGAAGAAGAAGATGATCATCTTGAAAAGTTCAGACGACGAGACATTCGAAATCGAAGAAGCTGTTGCTCTTCAATCCGAAACCCTAGAACATCTAATCGAAGATGGTTGTGCAGATGATTTCATCCCTTTACCAAACGTCAATAGCAAGATATTAAGAATGGTGATTGATTACTGTAACAAACACCATGAGAATAGTAACCCTAATAATGAAAAACTGAAGAAGTGGGATGCTGAATTCGTGAAGGTTGATCAACCAACCCTATTTGAACTCATACTTGCTGCTAATTATCTAACTATTAAGGGTTTGTTGGATTTGACATGCCAGACTGTGGCTAATATGGTAAAGGGTAAAACAACAGAGGAGATGAGACAATTGTTTGGTATCAAGAATGATTTTACTCCTGAAGAAGAAGAAGAATTGAAGAGAGAGAATCAATGGGCATTCAACTAAATTTCTTATTGTTTTCTTAATTTTGATTTTAGTTTTTTTTTTTTTGAATTTTGTTTCTAAGTTCATGTGGAAAATATATTAGTATATAGAATAGATGGTTTGGTTTAATTTTTTTGTTTGTTTGTTTGATGGAAAATTAGTTTTTGTTGATTAAGGTGAAACCCTAAAATTAAAAGATGAATGGGTTTTTAACAATTCCCTAGATGAACTAATGAAATTAGCTGGATTTTCACAACAAAACCAAATTTATTTATTTTGATATTTGTCAATGGGGATTGAATACTGTAATAAACACTCTTAAGAATCCAAGGATGAAAGATTGAGAAGGTGGAATGTAGAATTTGTGAAAGTTCATTAGTCTACTAAAATTGAACTTATACTTGCTGCTAATTATCTTAATTGTTGCTAATTATTTCAAAATATCAAGAAAAACTAATGGTCAATATAAAGAAGAGAATGATATAAAATTGGAGGAGCATTGTATTGCATTCGATTAGGTTTTTTTTTTTTTTTTTTTTAACATATATCAGCAGACTGATAAGGGGAGTCTGAACCTAGGGGTGGGAATCGGTTCGGACGGGCGGGAAATGGACACTAAGTCAACCGGTCCGGGCGGAACGGGCATAAGTCTTAAGTGTCCATTCGGACATCCGAACAAAACGGGCGGGCATTTCGTATTTTTCTTTAACAAAGTGCCCGTCCGTGACCGTATTGATAGTCGGGCAAACCGGGTATCGGTCGGTCGGGCACCGGTTACTAATGATCAAATAAAAAAAAAATTATCCGAAATTAAAAATGTTTAGTAACTAAATACAACTTTCTAAACTCCCACTTTACAATTCCAAAAAGTATATGAATACAAAATTAAAAGATAATCATTGAGATTTCTCATGGATTACGATCGGTTCTATTTTTCTTCACATAGATTACGATCGGTGCATTGTGGGTTCTACGGTGTATTGTGGTTTAAAGGGTTACTGATGAGATATTAAGATTTTGGAGGAGAGAGAGACTAGAGAAGTAGAGAGGTGAAAGATAAGATTAAGAAAAGTGATTTCTAGGGTTATATATTTTTACTCTTGAAATCTAACGGTTGTAGCTAACCCTACAAATCTAAAGGCTTAAAATCAATCATATAGGCGGGCGGGTATATCGGGTAGGATAAACGAACGGGTATTGACGGATCCGGTCGGGCGGACAATATAAGTGGGCGAATTCGGTCGGACCACCGGGTAAGGACCTATGCCCGCGTCCGTCCGCTTAAGCTCTTTCGGTCGGGCGGGTACGGACCGATTCGGGCAACAGACGGTCACAGACGCTTCGGACTCGGGCGGTCGTGGGCGGATTCCGGATTTCCGGACCAAAATCCCACCCCTATCTGAACCCACTGCTTTGAACCTAATCTTGCAAGAAAAGTCCACATGGGAGATATAGATGGTTTCTTTTGATATTTTATAGTTAAAAGTTTTGGTGTAGAAATCCATGTTTCAATCCATCCAAGAATAGTTTATGGTTGTTTGGTCCTGTTCATCAGTTCACTGTTCACCTAAGAATTTGTTAAACCCCATTGATCTTGTGTTTGATATTTTACCTTTTAGGTTAACCCCATTGATCTTGTGTTTGAAATTTAAGTTTTAGGTTTCCCGAGTACCTAATGGATTTTATCATATAATAGTGCAACAAGATGTTTCATTGAAGAACAAAACCAAATCCCGACCCACTTACGTACAATTGGACCAACTACCTAAGAGTAAAGAATGCCACTACGAATAACAAGTCAAGTCATGCTTAGAGTGCTAGATCAAGAATAACTAGAGATGTCTTTGAGATCCCCATAGAAACAAAAAAAAAAAAGAATTTAGAGTGTTTCTATCTTAAACTCACACTCTTACTCTTGACAATTAGGATTTTAGAGTGTTTCATTAGAGATGCTCTTAGAGTGATGTGATTCTTATTGTTCCAGTCCCAGAGTTGAGGAATGTGACTAGTCAAAAGGTGATTACTAATTCATCCATTTGTATTCAACCCAATTTTTGAATGTTGTTCTTTGTGATGTCACTCCATCTTTAGGAACCAATTGTCCTTCCCGAGTACAAAATACATCCAACTATAGAGAAAATTGACTAAAAAAATACGAAGATTTAGTTTCGTTTATAGTTTGTAAAAATTGACTAAGAAAATACGAAGATTTAATTTCGTTTATAGTTTGTAAAAATTGACTAAAAAATACGAAGATTTAATTTCGTTTGTAGTTTGTAATAGACTTCACTTGTGGCCTCTTCTAGGAATAGCATTACTCTTTTGTGTACCTACTTCATTGTAAAATAGAAAGTTGGCACAACCAAACGTGTAGGGAACAAGGTAAACGACTCAAAATTAATCGATCAAACAACATGAATTAAGTTGATTCATTAAGTTAAACAAGATAATCTTGTTCATTAACCGGAATTAAACTTATGATCCTTTTTGTGTTCATAATCGAAATTTTCTCATCCATACCCATCAAAACAACTTAAGAAAATATAAACTTTGATTACTAAGCCAAATCCAAATTGTATTTAAAACAATAACCCTAAAAAGTAGATTATCAACATTTAAAAACAAGAACAAAGAAATAAATTGATCCATTATGAATCAGATACCAACTTGTTAATCCGATTACCACATTGAGGTCTATCTTCAAAATTGGAAGCTGGAAAAGATGCTGACATGGGTCCAACATAAAACCCTAATTCACCATCTCTACTACTCACCTCTGTAATCCCTAACCAAATAAACAAAATCTTCACACTAACTCCTTTTAGATCTTTCAAAGACCCAAATTCCACAGTTCCAGTAATTTTCTTCTGGTAATGTAAATAATATCCTCCTTCTTCAACTTGAAATTGACAATCTTTATCAAGATAAACTTCAAATCTATTATCTTCATGTAATTTATATCCTTTTACTCCTTCTGGAAGAATCCCTTTTGGAAAATTGAATTTCTCAAGCATCTCGTATGCTGATGGCGGTGATGAATCTGCAGAAACTAATGAAATCCATAAAATTAGACAAAATAATTTAAGGGTTATGGAGATCGACATGATTTGAAGATGGGTTTTCAATGAAAATCGAATTTGATATCGTTTTGATGATTTTTAAAGGGTTGATGATGGTGTTTCTAGAGAGAGAGAAAAGTTTAGAGATCTATTTGGGAGTAAACATTGAGATGGGAATATCCTGTTTGGTGTTAATTTGGTTTGGATGGTTGATTTGACGCGTAGGTACTTACCTGTCACGGAGAACTAATTTGGATTTGACCAAACTAAGTTTGCCCTAATATCTATTAGGGTTAATACCTTTTTAGCCCCAATTGGTGACTAGCTGACCGTTTTGGTCCCTATAAGTCCCTAGGGTGCTTCTAAAGGCACCGGGGTGAAAGGCTGTTAGCATCCATCTTTGTTAGCACCAGGTCCAACTGCTCCTTTCTCTATTAGTACCAACCAACTATGTAGGCACCGGTCCCTTTTTAACCCTTTTCAGCAAAGCGAACTCTACTCACCGGTCCCTTCTCTCTCTAAGCAAACTATTAGTAACAAAAAGTTTCCAATAAAGTACTAGCAGAGCACAGTATGTGTATTTACTGTTCAAAATATTCAAAATGAAACCACCATTAACAACCAGAAAACTACATATTAAGAACAAGAAGGAAGACCTTCCTGGTTTACTAAAATCTAGGTCAGTCAGTGAACTTCTCTGAACTATATGAATTATGTTGGAGTTCAGTACTTCCCTTTAAAGTTTTTTGCTTTCTCTTGGGGAATTTAATCTCTTCCAAAATCTCTTTATTTTCTAAACCATTTCCTGGGTTTTGATCAAAGAAATGGCAAGAACCCCTCAAGCAAGCAAAAAGTCACCTCCTTGAAGACATGGGTATTTTTTATTCCCCTACCAGATTAAACTCTGGTTGGTGAATATATAAGACTCTGTTTCAACTTGGGTAGCATCGAGCTAGCTCTGAATATCTTTCTGAAATTTGAAAAACCCTGTTTGTTCTTGCAGAATTTGACCATTAGGTGCCTTTCCAATCACTCGGACTGATGATCCAAATAAAAGAATGGTCGCCGGTAGGTGTCGGTGTCGTTCCGTCGCCGGAGAATGTTGCACTCTTTTCTAGGGTTATGTTTTGGAAGAAAAATTAATTGGGATTCCTTTTATTTTGGAAGAAGAAGATGGAAGAAGCAAACGAAGGTGAACGTCTCCCACATTAAAAACCGGTGCTTATAGAGACCTCGGGTCAATGGCCAATGACCCAAGTCAATAATTTTTTGGATGCTAACAGCCTTTTGACCCGGTGCCTTTAGTGAAGGAGTTGAAGGAGATGTCCTTCGACCAAGGTGACAATGCGAACAAATTGTCGGATAGGACAATTGATGTGGAAGATCATCAAGTCCGATTGATTTAGGGATCGTAGAGTTGTAGCTAGAGACCAACTACGATCGTCGAATTACGGAGTAATTCGCGGCTAACTTCGATCGGATCCTACAACGGGTTACACATAAGAGTGACAAATTGATCTAGGATATGACTAGTGGGAGTGAGATATAATCATGGGAGTGTCCCATAAACATATCTCATAGGCCTAAAAAGGAATTAGGCAAAGATAGTACAAAAAGGCCAAAAACAGGGTTTTTGGGCCTAGACCGGTTCGGGTACTTCTAGGACTCGGATCGGGCTGAATTTTGGAGGGTTAGTTGCTGATATAATAAACATTATATCTGACAATTTTCGTGGTGTTTGGGCACCTCCTCCTTAGGGAATTGAGAAAATACCAATAGTTGCTATTTTCGACTATTTCCCTAAATCTTATTCTAAAGGGTGTTTTAGGAAACCTAAAAGGAGGTGGATTCTTATTAGGGTTCTATATAAACACTCTTAGGGTAGAGAATAAGGTGTGGAATTTCTCTCTAAGCTTTCTTACTCTACCACATCAAGTAGAGAGGAGAAAGTGAGCTAATTCCCAAGCTATCTTCTAGTCAAGCAAGAAGAAGGTCTTCTTATTATCCAACCACCATTGGTGTGCTAGCTATACAACAAGGTGGGAGATCAAATTGATTGCTCGTGTCCCAAGTAGAGGAGCTACACTTGAAGCTCTTGGTCTTCTTCAATCAATTCAACTAGTTCGAGGGAAAAGCGATTAAGGTAATCTACTATCTCCATTAGATTAATTACTAGTTTTGCATGTGATCCTGGGAATACTAGTGTAGATATTAGATGTCATATTTCCGCTATAAACACTAGTAGAAGGGTGTAAATCCCTACATTTAGAAGCACCCAAGTCCCTAATATCTAGGAGTGGGATTTTGGCCCGGAAACTCGGAACCCGCCCACGACCGTCCGAGTCCGACGGGTCCGTGACCGTCCGATGCCCGAATCGGTCCGTACCCGCCCGACCGAAAGATCTTAAGCGGACGGACGCGGGCATAGGTCCTTACCCGGTGGTCCGACCGAGTCCGCCCGCTTATATTGTCTGTCCGACCGAACCCGTCCACATCCGTCCGTTTGTCCTACTCGTTATACCCGCCCGCCTATATGATTGATTTTAAGCCTTTAGATTTGTAGAGTTAGCTACAATCATTAGATTTCAAGAGTAAAAATAAATAACTCTAGAAATCACTTTTCTTAATCTTGTCTTCGTCGTTCTACTTCTCTAGTCTCTATCTCCTCTAAAATCTCAGTATCTCATCAATAACTCGAGAATCCACAATAAACCGATTGTAATCCATGAGAAGAAGCATAGAAACCGATCATAATCCATGAGAAATCTCAATGCTTATCTTGCGATTTTGAATTCATTTACTTTTTAGAATTGTAAAGTGGGAAGTTTAGATAGTTATATTTAGCGACTAAACATTTTTAATTTCGAATAAAAGTTTCTTTATTTGTTCATAAGTGACCATTGTCCGCCCGACCGATACCCGGTTTGCCCGACTATCAAAACGGTCACGGACGGGCACTTTGTTGGAGAAAAATCCGAAATGTCCGTCCGTTTTGTCCGGATGTTCAAGTGGACACTTAGGACTCGTGTCCGTTCCGCCTGGACCGGTTGAGTTAGTGTCCGTTTCCCGCCCGTCCGGACCGATTCCCACCCCTACTAATATCTATCAGAGTTATATACCTTCTTTAGCCCCAATATGTGACTAGGTCACCGTTTTAGTTCCCATAAGTGCTCGACAGTTTGTTTTAGGGTTATTGTTTTAAGTCACTGTTTTAGTTCCCATAAATGCTCGACAGTTTGTTTTCAGGACAAAAAAATTTTAACTTTTTCAGGAAAAAACTTAAGGGGCAAAATGGAATTAATTCTTGAAAACTTAAAAAGATAATCCACCTCATTTTTCTTTCTTTCCTCCATTTCATCACTCTCTTCCTCCACTTCATCTCTCCCTCTCTTCACCTCACCATCTACTTTGACGAAAGTCGTCGACCAACCATTTTTTCGGCGACATGCAAACTAAAAAAATCATTTTTATTTCTACTTCGTCTCTCTTTTCTTTCTCTTTAAGTTTCGTTTCGTCGGCAAGAACCTCGACAAAGGGGAACACCTATGGACGAAAAGGTTTTCTTCGGGGGGAGGGGGGGGGGGGGGGGGGGGTATTCCCCTTCGCCGGAGTTCTTGCAAGGGGAATCGAAAGAGAAGAAAAAGAAGAAAGAGAATGAGAGATATGAATCTAAACGTTTTTAAGTTAGAACTAATTCCATTTTGGCCCTTACCGGTATTTTGGAAAATATTAAAAAATATAGGCTCTTGAAGGCCAAAACAAACCGCTGGATGCTTACGAAGGTCAAAATGGTGAACTGGTCACAAATTAGGAGCTAAAACGAAATTAACCCTATCTATTATCAAGGTCATTTTCAACAAAAACCAAAAGTCTAGTTTTAAGTCATTTTCAGCACTTATGACAAATCTAGTTTTAATGGTCTATCCTCTTCTTTTGTTTTTTTGTTGAAATATGGTCCATCCTCTTGTGATACAACCGTTTTGGATGTGAATCTCATACCCACTAGTTTGTATTCAAAATTTATGTTACCGAAAGTAAACTAAGGTATGTCTACACTTGGTCTTGCCCCAACAGTAGTTTCTTTTTCGAAATGAAGTATATTTGCACTTGGAGTCTTGTCCCAAGATTTTTTACTCGTACAATCGATCCCCTTGTCCAAAGTAAACTAAGTTGCTCATTTTATATTACTCATCATAAGTTTAGGTTCCTTTTTAAGATTTTTGCTCGTATAATCTTATTTTTAAGTAGTCATATACTTGTACTTCGTGAATGGACCTTTTGTAACACTATACTTCGAAGATTTTCTCCGTCTTCCATCATCATCTTCGTCCAACGCAATCAATTCAAAACTGTTATGCCATACAGGACATTTGATTTCAGCACAATCATAACTTTGTGCCATAAAGAATATTTGATTTCGGCTTGAACTCCAACATCGATGCCTTCATCGAAATGGGAGACAAAATTCCACATTCGCCATTACCCCCAACATCCCAAGTCGGTTCTTATCTTCTGAAGCCGTTTTAGGTGGGTGGCAGCATGTGTGTCTATCTACTGAGCAGACCGAAGTTAGACTCTTACCCTTTCAAATAAAAATATACCAGTACGCTGTGGTTCATCTTGGTGCTCTAACAATGAATGGTAAGAGGTGAACAATAAATTTTTGAGACAAGATCTACTACAAGATCTACTACAACTAACACAAGATAGATAGATAGATAGATAAATACTTGCATTTTCAAGTACAAGTCTTAAATAACATTCCCCTTAGTCACCAACAAAAGTATTGACAGATAAAAGATAAGTTAAGAAAAGATTTATACAAAGTAACAAAGGGAGTAAACCAACACTGTAAGAATGAATGCTCTTGACTCACCTTGGCTCAAACATCGCTCTCTCTCTTTTTCTCTCTTCCTTGATTCATCATGTACATAGCAAATATAATAGTCGATCTCATCTCAAGTTCATAACAGGCCACTGAGCCATCCCACTGGCTGGCAAAGAAGGGCGAATCATCGGCACACGCTTCACTACCCAAAATGCTTCATTCAGACGAGCGACACGGGCCAGGGTCTGAGACACGTTCTGCAAAATTTCATGTCCACCATAAAATAGAACTCACAAAGTACACGATGAACTTTAAGCTAAGCGCAAAGATACTGAAGGCATTTTATAACTTGGAATCATTCGAGACATTTTATAAGGAAATCGAAACAGAGACTTCTGGATTTAATAAAATAGTCTCATTTGGGTGCGTAGGTATTGAACTAGTAGGATCTTGGAGAAAGAGTAACCGAGAGCAACTTCATAGATGAGAAGAAAATCAACAATCATATGCTTCTTGAAGAAACTTCAAGTTCAATTTCTTCTTTATCCTCTGACTTCTAATAAATACCTAAGCAGTTGGTGGCCAGATTGGCTTGGGATTGGCTCGGGTTCGAATATGGGCTGATCACTCATCGAAACAGAGTAAGAACTCGGTCGAGTTCTAACCCTTATAACTACATATACCCATAAATCCAAAAAACACTACTCAACAATTCAAATTAAACTGTCACAAGTTTTATACATCATAATCGACATGGAGGGTTAGAAATGGGAATGGCTCGGGCTACTCCCATCCCAATCTTATCTTATCCCCAAGTCCCGAGTTTCTCAACAGAGGCGCAGATCCCAACTACTGACTATTAGTCTATTACACAAAATGACTAATCTAAAAGAATAATGATTAAAAATAATAACTACATCGAAGAAGTATTACTTGGTATAACTACTCTACCTACAGTGTCCATACTTATTCCCTACTCTCTAGGTTCGCTTACTGATTATGTTCGACGAGGATATCCTCTTATTAGAGTCTTAGTCACTTACTCCACAAAAGTATATATTCCTTATTGGAGGGAAGTCAAGTCAGAGACACAATATAGCTTCCGTATGAATCTCGAATTCCATGAAATCAAAATTGTATACAAGCATTAGTCTCTTTCTCACAAAACTCATCCAATGTTTTGATATTCATGCCCTAAGAACAACACAACTACCATATACTAAATCCCAATTAATGTGCACTACTATGAAGCATTATAATCAGTTGGGTTTCGATAAAAAAAAAATGTATTCTTCTAATGATTTCTAGCAATATAATAAGTTAATAACTAAACTAGGCGAATTCGAATAATAACTAAAACAGGGGGTAGAAGTGACCTTATCCTCCACAGTGATGTTAAGAGGAAAGCTCTTGCTCTTGCGCTTCATCTTATGCAATCTCCTCCTTAAAATCACAAAACCCACAACAGCAGCAGCGACTGAAATAGACCAAACTGGACTAACCCTAAAAGCACAGAATTTCAAAAGCTCAAATGGTAATTTCCACCAAACAATTCCTCCCCTTTTCTCTCCTTCAATTGAATTCACTAATTCCCCAGACATATTTCCAATTTCCTCCTCTGGAATTTCATTTCCTTCTCCTCCCTTAACAAACTCAGTGGAATTCAGTTCACTTCCTCCTTCTAATCCACCTTCAGCAACTATACTAGATTCAGGGGAAAACCCTAAATCAGTTTCTATCTTGAAAACATTATCAGAATCAGAATCAACTTCAATTCCGTTTGTTTCTGAAATTCCTTCAAAACCCACTTCCCTTTTACCATCATCTTCAACAAACCCTAACTCGTGTTCCTGTTCTAACTCAGCAGTTTTCCTCGAAACAGAGCCATCATCACTAGCTGAATCCGACCAAAATTCATCAGAATTCTTAGGTTGAAACGTGAATCCTTGAAAACCCACTTTGTTCATGGCATCATCAGAACCAGGATCGACCCAACTGGGATGATTAGAACTTTTATCACTACAGTAATCATCATCAGAGTCTGAAACTCTTACTGCTGGGTATCGTTTTTCAGAATCTAGTGAGAAATAATCAGTCTTTATAACACCTTCTGTATCTCCTTCAAAATGAAGGGAATTGTTTGAGTTATCTAGTGTTTTAGGAGAATGATCAGGGTTCATTTCAGAATTAGATAACAATTCCCAGTCCTGAAACTCTCCAGTTCCTCCTTCCATGGCAACAAGGAAGGATATGTGGTTGGGGGTGTTCCTTTTTTTTGTGTTTCTCTTTCACTCTCTCTCTAACTTGTACTCTTTCCTTGCTGAAAGGTCAGAGAGATCTTTGGGTTGTAGTAGAAGAGATCAAAAGAAAGAGAGAGAAGGGGGGACAAGTGTGAGTTGTGTGTGAGTGAATCATACATATTCAAGGAGGATTGATAAGTCATAAGTGGATAGGAATAGTTGATAAAGTTGGCATGAGATATAAGTTCTCTTTTTACTACTAGCAATTTGCCTTTGGAAGAGGTCATATGGGCAATAGGCTCACTCTAAAACATAGAAATGCACTAGTGATCTGTTAATTATTTAGTAAAAGTGTAGATGCTTGGAAGAATAGATTTACTGGGAGATGCTAGAGTTACAAAAAATTTTGTCATTTTAACAAAAGAAAGTTCCCAGCTGATGTGGCGGTTGTGATATTCATCTCTCAACGGCCTAGATTTGATCAAAGTTTCAAACCACAACCGCCACATCAGCTGGGTACTATCTTTTGTCAAAATCTTTTGTAATTTTAGTATTTCCCTTATTTTTTTACGCAATACAAAGTGAGTTGCGTAAAATTGAACAATGAAAGTCGTAAAATTATTTATGGTTTGTTCAATATAGTGAGACATCATTGTAATGCAAAAATGATTTGTTTGGTAAATCCCAATATACACTGTCACGCGAAAAAGATTTGTTTAATGAGTTCCAAAATTTCTAAAATTTGGGGTTTCGGTGAACTTTGTGTTAATATAAGGCTCATTTTTTGGGACTAAGCGGAAGATCATGTTAAACCAGTATTTTTTTTTTCTTATTCTCGTAAGTTGACTCGCCAAATTTAAAGGCGATTGGTAAAAGGAGCTGGAAATTGTTGTTGGGGAGCTATTATAGTTGGGGAGCTATAAAGATTAGTAAAGGGAGATAAGACTTTTGAATTATTATTTTAAAGACCTTTAATGTTACGGATTTTAAATGTGAAACTCATAATTTGAAGGACTCAAGTGTAATATAGTCAAATATCTCAGAAATAACAAAAAGAAAAACGGTTTCTTCCTCTTTCACTCGTTCTCTCTTCTGAATTTGAATCTCCTAAATATCCCTCTTGCAATCTTTTTCCTTCATCAACTACAAATTTACGGCGACTTCTACTCAAGTATTTTCCCCAATGAAGAAGACATCAACCAAAATCGAGAAACTATTTTACTTTTTGTCTAAATAGAGAAATTTCACAAATAGAGAAACTATTTGATTTTTTCCCCTGACCTGGGGGGAAATTTTACAAAAATTTTCCTAGGGAAATTGTTGAACGAACAGAAATAGTTTGCCTCTTTTTGGGCAAGTTTTTAAAGTTCAAGGAAAAAAGAGAAATAAAATTTAACCGAAAATATTTGTTTTGCGAATCCCTTACATCTCTTGAAAGAGATCTTCAACTATACTAACACTGTTTGATTGAGTTAGTGGTTGTTGGTTCGATTGAAAAATATATTTTTCCTCCATTAAAGAAGCAACATCATAAATATCTTGCGATATTGGTAATGGTTGTTTTGTAACTTGATTGTGGAGAAGAAAAGAGAGGTATTGTTGTTGAAATATTTAGGGTTTAAGAAAAAATAGGAAATAAAAGAAAAATTATTATTACAATTTTTTTATTGTAACTATTTTTTTAATTCCTCTCTATTTCATTATTTAATTTCAAACCCGAAAAAATAGCTTCTAATACTAAATTGGTATGGGGAGCTGTAGTACAAAAAACTGGTTTTGTACTACAGCTCCCCAACAACAATTTCCAGCTCCCCTTACCAATCGCCAATTTAAATTGTGTGATTATAATAGACTCATAATAAATCTAAATGAGTCGATTCAGATGAATCAAACATCACAAGTTAGGCAAATTAACATTTCAAAATCTAACTCGGGTAATTCAGGCTTCGAATCAAATTTCAGATTGGATTCTAGAAAACAAACATCACCCAAATATCGAACTTTTTTTTTTTGGTGAAAGGAGGTTAATACCTCAATTTATTAACTATTAGAGCCTGAATTCATGTTGGATAAATCTGTTTCCAACTGACTTACAAGATAACTCGGAATCTGATAGATTTCCGTAGTCTGATTTAGATCGCTATTATAAGCACGTTTAGCAAGAGTGTGAGCTACATTATTAGCTTCACGATTACAAAAAAAGAAGTCATTATTTTGTAGCCTCGAAGCTTCCTCTGTAATTTCCATGATAAGTGGTCTGATTCTCCACGGGATGTTGTCCTTCTCCTTCGAACAAGCCTTTATAATAGTCATTGCATCCCCCTCTAATAGACAACCATATTCCGGTAACTTAAGCGCTAGGTGAACTGCCAATCGAGCTGCAATAGCTTCGGCCTCCATTGCCGACGATGCGTTTGTTCTACTCGATAACGCCATTACAAAATTCCCCTCTTCATTTCTACACACTGCAGCTGCTCCCGCTATATTATTGCAATACGCCCCATCGAAATTGATTTTTAATAAACCCCTTGGAGGCGGCTTCCAACAATCCACTTCTTTCACCACCAGACGATTCATATGATGTTCCATATTGGTATTTCTATTCGAGAATTCAGTTTGCATGTCTTGAGCTTCTTTAATAATTTTATACCCGTCGGGTAGTATACCTTCGAAAACACAATTATTTCTAGCTTTCCACAGAAACCACATAACATAAATCCGAAGTTCAATTACCCCTTCTTCCTCATTACTTCCTAGCCAACGACATAATAATTGTTTGAAATTCTCTTCACCTTCAACTCTTAGGTTTAAAGGGTAACACGACCAAGTTTCTCTTGCCTTCTTACACATTCGGAACAAATGGTCACTATCTTCTACTTCCTCCTTGCAGACACTACAAAGTTTTGAAACTTTTGTATTATATCTAAGTGCTCTTGCCTTAGTAGGGAGAGCTTCATTTAACACCCTCCATAAGAAAAGTTTAACTCTTGGAGCTAATCTGAATTTCTTCCATACCACATTCCAACTTAATCCATCTGAATTTCTTCCACCCAAATATCGAATCTAATCGTTAAGAACTCCATTTAGAAATACCACTCTATTATGTCAAAAGTTTTGCTTGTCTACGTTTTGGCCAAATAGAGTTCATTTTCTTTTGATTTCACGCTATGGTAAATTTCATGAGCTAAAAGCTTTGGAGATTAAGACAAAAAGATAAATGGATTGAAAAAAGGTTTAAGTCCGTAAACATAATTCTCTAAATATGAGTTCACACAAGTGATAGGTCTAAAATCTTTATGGGTCCTTTCGCATTTGGTTTTGTGGACAAGAGAGGTCAAGTATTGGTAATAAGAGAAAGAGATGTATGGTGGTTGGTGAATAATGTTATGAACCATTGCAAACTTCTCTTCATTCCTTTCCTCTGCTCACCCTATTTAAATGAACTTGAGTGGCCTAGTAGGATCGCACCGGATATGAAAATCTCTGTTTGGTTGGTCATCATAGATTCATAGTAAAAGCATCATTCTTTCTCGAAGGGGGTCCTCTAAATGTGTTTTTTAAAACATTTTATTTATTTAATTTACGTATTATTATGTGATATTTTAGAATATATCTAATGTTTGTTGATGTATAAGTTTTTGTTGTTGAAATAAATTGGGTATGAGATTTAGAATTTTGACTTTTTGGGGCATCACACTTTTGATTTTCAAAATTAAGGTTTACGTCTCCCCCAAAAAATAAACAAGTTGTATGTTTACAAGTCACCTTAGGTGTTTTATTCCTCTTATTGTCTGATTTGTGTGGTTCCCCGAAACGAAAGTAGTATGAATAAAACAGACTCAAAACTAATCTGAACCATTCATTAAGACAAGTCAAACATAACGAATGATACAAAAAAAAATATTCTGAAATTTTAGTCGAGCCCATTAGATTTTTTTCATGGAAACATCATTATTGGGAGGTACTTTGAATACCTAACATGTTGATTTATCACTCTCCTCTCAATAAGAGAAGGCTATTGTAGATGAACGAACACAACAACCACAAACAGGGTAAAATTGGAAACCGTCTACACAACCAGGACTGCTCACAAACATCTTCAATGTTGCACAATTACTTTTGCAGTTGACCTCCGATTGGGTGCCCCTATAACATTCAAGCTCTCCATACAAGGATATCAATCTACTTCCTGCCCCACATATTCCGTCTTCCATCCCCTTCACTGCTCAAAAATCCATTCCTCGTAAAGTGTTAGATTACGAACAATGTTAGAAAAGACTAGAAATCAAAGTCTACCATAGATACAAACGAAAACAACAGTCTTCTATGTCAACTCTCTCTCTTGATGGACGGTTGATTTCTATCTAGGTTAGGAGTATATATATGTCTACTTTTAAACTGATCACTCTTTTTTATCTAGTGGTTAAGTTTTTATTTGTAAATGCCTACCTTTTACCATTCCTATGTGTTTCAAGAGAAAAAAAAAAGAACAAAAAAACATACGTTAACCCCCCAAAACAAAATTAAATATAAATCTTGCTTAATTGTTATTGGCATCATCAAAAGAAGTACTTACCTGAGGTAGACAAGAGCATGGCTAGACCAAAAAAGAAGAACAAGAGAGATACCTTCATCTTGGGAGGTTTTTTTTGTTAAAGATTATACTCTGACTCTTGAAAACTTCTTACCTACTTATAGTGTTAGAAAGTATGGGTAAATAGAATGTCTTAATCTTGATAGTCTATAAAATATTCTTGAAATGGGATCGTCATTTAATCGTTTGCATATTTTAAAGCCGTGGAATGTGATAGGTAGATAGGTACAATGGAAGTTTTTTTTTGATGAAATATGATACAATGTAAGTTAGACATTAGTTGATTTGATTTGGGTCTGGGACTCTAACACTCTGAGTCTTTTCCATCTGGTTCATTTTTCTGTGTACCGTTAAAAAAACAAATATAGGACATATACTTCGCTAATATATGACTTGTGTCAGATAAAAATATATATAATTTTACACTTAAAGTTTACTTATACGAAAAGAAAAATACATTGGAATATACTGAGTTGTAGCTATGTATTATTTGAGACCTTGTTGTTTGCAGGTATAAAAAATTTAGGATCCTTTTAGCATCTAATGTTTTTCTAATCAAATTTAGATAGACCAACTACTAATAATTATAATAAAAAAAAACTAGTATAATGGTGCAAATTTAACCTTCAGTTTTTGTTCTATGTTTTATTTTTCTTAAATATTGAGGTTAACCGTTCGATGATGTTGATTTTTTAAAAGCTTGTGCGTTAGTGCGTATCTTATGGATCACTTATTTTTTTATATTTAAGATGAAAATCCACTTGCTCAAGTACTTTAGTCGAATATGTGAGTCATAGATTACTAGGAAACTGAAAAACATTATAGATAGATCATATGAAAATAGGTTTTGTGAGAGATAACATTGGTACGATATACATCATTTCAGCCACGTAATGAGGTTTGATCTAATCATGTTAGTGATAAATCTATGAAATAAAATTATTTCTACAAAAAATTTACCATCGGACGTATTACTTGGATTCTTGGAATTAATTGTTTAGTCGTTTGGTTCTTATTTATTATTCCCTTGAACTATATATTTTGTTGTTCATAATTTATTTGAAGAAGAAAAAAAGATTCAACATAGATGTAGTGCGTTTTCTCTCTGCTTTTTTAGTATTTTTACGACGAAGATTGAAATTTACAGAAAAGAAATTTGCAAACCATAGATTTAAGTTTTACAGAGAAGAAGAAACGTGAAAAAGATCTATAAGTCGTCGAATACAAGGGCCTGGGGGTGCTATGGTCACGCTCTATAGGATAAACATGACAAGTTAGGGTAAATTGAGCCTGAGTCAGTAGCATGTATTCATTCCGGCCTCCGAATAGTAGTGTCCTGTGGCTGGTTCAGAACCATTTTCTAAACCCTAGTCTCTTTTTTGGAATTTTCGAAGCCCTAGTTTAACGTGCCATTTCGAATCCATATTAAAATAAAGAACACGAACATGATTAATGTACTAAAGGTTCAATTTTTTAATTCCAACTTTTGTAATATATTTAATAAACAAACAATTAAGAAGTAACACTACCTTTTGAACAAAAATAAAATAAAATGACACCATCTGATTGCTTTGGCCTAACTTAGCATCGAGGGCTAATTTGGCCGAAAATTGGGCGGACAACCAGCGGAAGTCACCCATTAAAAACATGCTATTTCTCTCCCTACATGGGCTGTCCAACTAATGTTGACCGCGCGACGAGCGTTCTGCATGTAGTCGAACCCATTTTTCAGGCCCCATATCATCTTCTTCTTTGCATTCTGTGGACCACGGGGCTCGCTACAGTTTAACACATGATCTTAGTGTAGATAATGGATATCTGAATTAGAAGAACACGACTGCAGTTACAAATGACAAAGATGCCATGATAACTTAAATAATGAAGTTTTCTTTGAAAAGTCCAAAAATCCCATGCAAAGTTAGGGGAGGGCATAAATGTAAAATGGTCCTTTGCACATTATATCTGCAGATATTATGATTTGATACAAATTTCAAAATATATTGTACAATGTATACTGTAGTACTCTGTACATTTTACACAATATACTGTAACCTGATAACGAAACAACTATGGATTGTCATTTTCTTTGGTCTTCAAAATCCGACTTATTAATCTACATGCTATTTTAAGTCTCATGAAAAATATGTATATAATTGAGACACATATAAAATAATAAATTATAACGAATTAAAGTTTGTGATTTGACGGGTCAATTGATTTTTATGAAACTAGTGGATCTCAAAATACATGATAAGAAAGAGACAAGGGTACGATCGGGATTTAAAATAATTCTAAAATATCAATAGCATTATTGTTACAACATCTATAGGGGTAGCCTCCTAATGATATGTTTTTTTTTCATAGACCATCATTCTATGAAAATGTTTATAAATTCTTGTTCTCAAACATTGGCTTTTTTGAGAAAAAAAAAAGAGAAAAAAAAAAAAGAGATGGCTGGCTTTTGCAAGTCCTGAGAGACTCTTAAAACTCCTTACTTCTTTTGAAAATCATTACATTCTCTTAGCTACTTCATGTTCTCTAAAATGTTTCTTACTTGCATCATCTCTACCATTACCAATGTCATCTGTAGAGTAGATAAAAACTTAGAATCACCATCTTTAGAGTAAATGACAATGATGCAAGTTATGTCTTTCGTAGACCACTTTTTTACGTACTAAATAATGATGCCAAGACATCAATCAGATATTACGATCGATAAAGAATTTATTTTATATTTTCTCTCCGAGAATACAGTTCAACTGAAGAAGAATGAAATAAACATGAAAAGAAAAGGAGGGTGAACGAGTAATTTGGAAAAATGGAGAATTTGGGTGATTTGGTAAAGTAGAGAAAAGAATAAGTGAAAAAAGGGTTTAGAACATTACCCCTTGACACTAATTAGTAATTTAGGATATTCTAGTACGTGGTAATTGTTGTCAACCTCTTATACTCAATATTTTTGTAAGACACAAAGATTACATATTGCGAGAGAGAAAAATGCAATTACATAAAATAAATGTTGTAAAATAATTACAATACCTTACTTCATTATTTAATTTGGTCATAGATAATATAGGTATAATAATTTATTTGTCGTAAAATAAATGTGAGCAACGTCTGCCAAACATGACTTTCTTGGAATGTGAATCTTGATGCATTTACACGATAACTGTCGAATTCAAACTCTTACAAGCACGAGTCTATTACCCAACTAAACAATGACCTAAAGCTAAACTACATTATTTATACCCAAATTCGATAAACCATGAAATCCACCTCTTTTGTGAATTGAATTTGGGATTTATCTCACCATTATCCACCACTACCAAATGTTTTGACAAATTATTAACTTTATTGAGGGGGCAAAGGTAATTCGAGAAAGAAAACCTTGGTAGAGTGAAAGATCACGACAAAAGGTGAAGGAAAAAGGTTGAAACACTATCGGGATCAAAACTGAAACACGAAAGAAGTACAAGGGCAAAATGTTAAATATCCCTTGAAGGAATGGAAAGTCCCTTGGCTCCCACTGTCGTTTCTCTCTCTTCTTTCTCTCTCTAACTCTCACCTTTCTCTCTCTCTAACTCTCTCTATCTGAGTCTGAGCTGAGCTTTAATGGCGCTTTCATCTTCCTTCTTTCAATGTCGTGCCCCCACATCAACAAACTCACCAACTAAACACATACCTAATCAACAAACCTTCCTTTCTCCACACCACTTCTTCTTTCCAGCTCACTTCTCATCCTCCTCAATTTCCAGGTACCATTTTCACTTATTACCCTTTTTTACTTTCAATCTTTTTAGCTTTTCTCTTGTTAAGAATTAAATTTATGTTCCAATTCACATTTGGGTATTATTTTACTGCATTTTAGTTCTAATGATCATCTCTATTCACTAATTTTCTTAGATCAATTGATATTTTTAGATAGATTCATTCCTAATATATAATGCTTAGTAATTAGTTAAGTTGTGTCATTTACCTTGTTTTTGAGTTCTTTAGTTTGAGATTTTTGAATTCTTACTTGGTTTGTGTTGGGTTTAGTTGAAAATAATAAGTGGGTACCACTTATTTTGATTAGTGAGTGACTTCTAAAAATGTAGCTCAATTCATTTGTGTGCTCTTTCTCTCACACACACACAGAGACATAAAGGGAAACACTTTGTTTTAAGTTATCATGTGGCAACATCTTTGTCGGAAAATGCGAAACCAAGTATCAATTGCACAACTTGAAGAAGATGAGTTCAATTAGGTTCACCTATGGGTAGAACTAGGCTGTGGCCTGTGTTTTTAGGTGGAGTTTAAGTGATGGGTCCACAAAAGTTGAGGGCTTTTCTTTTCCTTCTGAATCATGCCAATAGCAAGGACTAGATTGTACACCCCGCGTGAAATCGGGGTTAACAGAATAGAATCACTTGAAGATGGTCTCGTCCCATTCGGCAGTTCATATCCGATACCTCTCTGGGGTTGAGTAGCATTCTGTATCATAACTTGGGACCTAAACGTTTGGGGCTGGAAGTAACTATTTGACTGCTGATGCCAAAGAGAAGCTTAGTAAAAAAGAAACCCCGTGTACTCTCAGTTACGTTTTACTCCGTTTTCTTACTGAAGTCTGAACTCTGAAGTACTCTAATTTTTTTTCAGAAGTCTTAGTGATTCTAACCATGAAAGAAGACAGTATCCCCGTGTTTTTGCTTCTGTTGCAGGTTCTTCTCCCCCTCCTTCCTATTACTCCCATTATATATATTTCAAATTCTAGCCACTATCTAGACTCGCTCTATCTAACCGTTAGACTCTCATTTACTTTGCAGATGTATCGCTTGAAAAATCTGTTGAAAAAAGTCACCTTCCCAAAGGTGATATGTGGTCTATTCATAAGTTTGGTGGGACATGTGTGGGCACCTCAGAGAGAATAAATAATGTCGCAAAAATAATTGTTAGCGATGATTCTGAGAGGAAACTGGTAGTTGTTTCTGCAATGTCGAAGGTGACAGATATGATGTATAACCTCATCAACAAGGCACAATCAAGGGATGAGTCTTATATATCTGCATTAGATGAGGTCTTAGCAAAGCATCGCCAGACAGCACTTGATCTACTTGATGGAAATGATCTTGCTAGTTTTCTATCCATGTTGAATCATGATGTCACTAACCTCAAAGCATTGCTCCGAGCAATTTACATAGGTACTTGCATTCAATTATACAGCATTCATCTGCAATTAGGTTACATTTCATTTATTCTTGGGTTGCCTGTTCATTATTTGACCCCTTTCCTAGTATATTGGCCCACCAGAGCACAACACACCAATAAGATGCTCTTATGGAGATAATGAAATAATAATGCCCAGCTCTCCCAAGATACTAAGAACTTTTTCCCTACCCATTCCATATGAGAAGTTCGGAACTGATGGTACATTAAAAGATCAAATAGATAACATGATAATTGCTACACTGAAGTTTGTATTGGTAGCAACTATAAATTTATCTCTACGGTCAAAATGTGACTTCTTCTACATAACATTAGCATGCACTGACGAAAATCGAATCAATGGAAACCCTGATAACTTGAAAAAAAAGAAACCGTAACTTCAAATGACTTCATTTTGTAACAGGTTCATCCTTATGTATAGAGCATAAGATAGGTGCAATTGCACATCAAATAGACATCCTCGAAGTCCCCATTTTATTCTTTGGCACACTCTTTATTTGATGACTTCTATTTAAAACTCGCAAGCTCATGCATATACTAGGAGTTTTTTGTCATCATGCAATGTGAATCTGTCTATTGCATGTATCGGGTTTATGCCCACCTATGCTATTAAATGAAATGCTACAACACACATCACTAAGAGTTGTATCCAGAAGGCTATGGTCGATAGAGTTCAGCCACTCCTTTTCCCTACCATGTTCGACAGAAAGACATAAGATTTTGATAAGGAGCTTTCCACCTCCACCTTTACCATGGTGAGCATATTAAAATAAGTTAATAAAGAAAAACACAAAGTCTATTATTTGGCGTGTCCATTTTGGAAGGTAAATATTCGGATTTTGTTTAAGATCATATCATGGATATTCTAGTCTTTGCGTGATATGTAAATATAATAAGTATGTTCTGGTACTTCTTCGATTTCAAATTTTTAGGTGCTCGTGTTTTCCTTCAGATATCTTAGACCTGATTATCTTGCAGCTGGTCATGCAACGGAATCATTTACAGATTTCGTTGTAGGTCATGGAGAGCTTTGGTCTGCTCGGATGTTATCATCAGTTGT
The DNA here is from genome assembly GCF_041429995.1 of Eschscholzia californica. NCBI lineage: Eukaryota > Viridiplantae > Streptophyta > Magnoliopsida > Ranunculales > Papaveraceae > Eschscholzia > Eschscholzia californica. Next base: position 49,226,860 of record NW_028238472.1, read on the forward strand.
TAGGAAGGTGCTGCTCGTAATTGCTAACTACTTTATCTTAAATATCGATGGTTTCTATGCTTTATATAACTCAAATAACTTTTTGGTGCAGCTTGGAACTGATTGCAATTGGATGGATACAAGAGATGTCATAATTGTAAATCCTTCTGGCTCAAATCAAGTTGATCCCGATCTTTTACAATCCGAAAAAAGACTTGAGAAGTGGTACTCTACGAATCCATCTAGGACAATAATTGCTACAGGTTTTATAGCTAGCACACCCCAAAATATTCCCACAACTTTGAAGCGAGACGGAAGTGACTTCTCCGCAGCTATCATGGGTGCTCTCTTCCGAGCTCGTCAAGTCACGATCTGGACAGACGTTGATGGTGTATATAGTGCAGACCCCAGAAAAGGTTCTAACTTGCCTTCTTTGCGTGACTAATATTGTAAAAAAGTAACATAATGAAGGTTTGGGTTTGATTGGCACTAAAGAGTATCATTTATCTGCAGTTAGTGAAGCTGTAGTGCTAAATAAATTGTCCTACCAAGAGGCCTGGGAAATGGTAAAGCTGACCTTTATTTCCCGTTTCTGTCAAATTTTATTAGTAGTCGACTCGATCTATAGTTTTCTGAACATCAACTTTACCTGTATTTGCAGTCTTACTTTGGGGCAAATGTCTTACATCCCCGCACCATCATCCCGGTGATGCAACACAACATCCCAATAATAATAAGAAATATATTTAATCTTTCCGCTCCTGGAACTATAATCTGTCGTCATCCTGCTAGTGAAAATGTAGACGGCCAGATGCTGGAATCCCTTGTTAAAGGATTTGCAACCATAGACAATTTGGCTCTTGTAAATGTTGAGGGGTGAGTAACTCACTCCATTCCTTCTTGATTCACTACATCTATCATTTGATCTTTCACATATTCCAATATTTATTTTTCAGAACTGGAATGGCTGGTGTTCCTGGAACAGCTAATGAAATTTTTGGTGCAGTGAAAGACGTGGGAGCTAATGTTATAATGATATCCCAGGTACCTATTCTGAAATTCTTTTAGTTTGTGGTACCGCAGTTTAGTTTGGAGTTTGGATGCTTATTGCTTGCAACTAATTCAGGCTAGTAGTGAGCATTCAGTATGCTTTGCTGTACCTGAGAATGAAGTGAATGCTGTAGCCGAGGCTTTACAATCTAGATTTCATGACGCATTGGGTGCTGGGCGAATTTCTCAGGTAATGCTACTATTGTGTCTCCTTTGAACAGGTTAGGTTCTCAAATTCACTCGAGAACTTCTGGAGATTAAATAGCTCTTACTGCCATACATCTCCATTTTCTGCCCTCTGATAAAAGCTTAACTTAATATTAGTTATTAAAGGTAATCCAATTACTTCCTCTCTTAGTGATTAATTCAATGAAGAACATAAAAGTTGAGGATACGAGAATTTTAAATTCTTCATTCATTGTGAAGGTCACTTTGTTTGAGTGGTAACTTGTATGTCTCTCCACTGTAGAGGCCAGTGGCAGAGTCTTAATCATTCATTGAATGGACAATAGCTCTTTTCTTTTCCTGTGTAGGTATGACGAGTAGTTGATATAAGTAAATGAAACTGAAATAGAAAAAGGTGAGGATATGATTAATTACATTCCAGTGAAAACTAGATCATCACTAGAAAGCAAACATAGAAATGGGTTGTGTGAAGTATATCACTTGATGTGATCTTAGCCGTTTCAATGTTAATACTTAAAGTGGACTTTCCTTGATTACTTTACTTCTTTGCTGGACAGAGTTGTTGAATTTTCGGCATCTATTAATTTCTCTGTTGGAGCTAAAAGATCCCGAGTTAGCTTTTGGTAGATCTTGAGCGGGACAGAGAGATATTGGTTACTTGATTACTATTGGATGTGTCGAGGATTCACAATTTTCAGGGGGGCAGAAAAAATTCTTGTTGGGTTTTAAGTTAAAGTTCCTGTTTGAAAGTTGTGAGCCTTAAAAATGACTAGAAGGTTGATAACAAATTACCGTCACTCGACCCTCTTGCCCACTTTCAGTTGGTCTATAAGCATGTTCTGAAGCTTCTAATGTTCGGAAAGTGGCTAAATTCATTAAACAGGAAACCATATTATTCCTTTTAAGCTTCATTTGTCTTAGGTTTGATGGACAGATGTTTGTGCTTCGCCCTCGTCTACAATGAGGGCTATTTTGGCCTTTCCTTATGATGCAGGGGCACCCGGCGTGGAGGCTTTTTCCATGGCCAAACCGGGCCATAGGCCGTCCGGCCATGAGGAGTAGTTTTTAGGAAGTCCCAATTTTAGTATGATTCTTAGAGATTCTAGGTTTAGGAAATTATGTTATTTTAGTATTTCCAATAATTGGAAAGGTCCAGATTTGAGTCTAGCTATTTAGGAAGTTGCAGTCTTTTAATTATTTAGGAAAGTCTAATTCAAGTCTATCTAGGAAAGTCCAAAATCCTATAAAAGGATATCTAGTTTGTCCATTATCCTCAGATTGAAGAGAAAACCCCTTTGAAGTTTAATAAAGTTTAGTATTTTCGAGTTATTTCATCTTTATTTTATCGTTCTTGTTAAGTTTATTCGTCTTCTTTAATTCCGCTGCGTTTCTACATCATGTGGTATTCAGAGCCACCAGAGTTTTGGGCGAATGATTCTGGAATTTTTTTTCCAAATCAGTTAATTCAGAATCGGTCATATTCTATTCCTCAAGAGAGTCATAATCAACTAGATTATACTCATCAAGTGATAACGAATCAATGCTTATGCACATCTTGTTTTTCTTCAAATAACTCGTACGATTATCATTGGAATCCTGGAGAAACCTTAAGAGAAAACCCATCACAACCTCCATCTTTTTATTATCCGACATCAACCGCACCACCACCACCACCACCTCCGTACTCTAATTATACACCACAACCTTCGCCTTATCAATACCAACCACCACCAGTGTTTTCTACACCATCACCTCCATCTTATTACTACTCTACATCAACCCCATCTCTTTCATGTCCTCCACCATATTCACCAACACCCCCATCTTTCTATTATACACCAACATCACCCTTACCACCACCTCCATACACTTATTATTCACTACAACCACCAACGCCGATAGAACCATCTTTTCTTGACTGTTCCGCGGCACCAACACTTTTGAAGCAATCCACATCGTTGTCCGAAGAAAAAGTCATTGATGATAAAAAGAAAAAGGATGATTCGATAAAAATACCCATTGAACGAGCTCTCAAATCGGTAAACACTACTGTTTCCACTACGCTCACTAAAGAGAAAACTCCAACTTTCGCTTCCGAATGGGACAACATTAGAAAAGGTTTATCTTTGGTTTCGATGTTAGAAGAAGCGTTTGTCGAATACAAGAGAGAGAACACCGAAAAATTTGACCGAATTGATCAGCGATTTGATCAAATCAATGATACAATCAGAGATTTCAACCTCAAACTCAAAGTTATTCGTTCTAACTCTTCCCCGTCTAAACAACAACCGCCTACTAGTTATACACCATCTTCGTCCCAACATTCTACAACCACCACTACTACATCAAATACTTTTCTTTCCTTGAAAAATCAAGGAACCGTTTTCCTCCACCCTAATAAAGTGCATGTTCACCCAACAATAACAGGAGCAAACAATTCTAGTTTATCCATAAACAATGTCCCTCCACATCACCTAAGTGTTGAACCACCATTCATCCCCCTTCACCATACCAGGATTGAATATCAAACCATGCCAAACCGAACAACACACCATCCGCCCGTTACCCATAACCAGGCAGAATTATTCATGCCCCTACACCACCATAACAAGTCAATTGAACCATCACCAACCAGTTCCATTCACCTAGTTACACCACTAATCTCATCGTTCACCTTTCCTATGGCTACCCAAACCCGGAATAACTATCAGACCTTCCCCGAAGCTTCTCAAAATCAATCAGTCAACCTACTCGTTACCCACACTCCGGGTTCTCCTCCTTACTCAACTTCATACCGTATAAGTGTGCGTTCTTTTTCTCCACATCTATACAATAACCCAACGACCATAAACCATTACTCATACTCTCAACTTTGTGAACACATCCTATCCCTTACCCCTTCCACTATTTTTGTTGATTCTAGAGGCACTTCGATAGAAAATTTAGACTCTAGGCGTGAGGATTTCGATGCACTTCCTTTTGTTTCTGTTGGCACCCCAAGATCCAAGCTAACAACCCCGTCTCATCTGTTAAAAGACGACGATAACTTCAAATCCGAAGAACCAACGTTAGTGATCATCGATGAAAGTGTTTCTGCTGGGTTTCTTCATGGAATTGATTGTACTTTTGTTAATGGTGAGGCCATGCAACATATAAAAGGAAATATGATCATTCATCTTCGAGAAATTTTACGATGGTTTGCAATTTTTATTGGATCTTCTCGTAAGGATTCCACTGATGACGCCCTCTTTGATATTATAGAAAGCCTTGTTGCGTACTTCACAATATTACAAGATGATACTCATAACAATACTCAGATTGTTGCAAGTTCTGCAAATTTTCATACTTTTATTTGGGAACCTGGTGATTCGTTTGTTTTTCTTTCTCTACACTTTCTCTCTTCGTATGATGGTCAAATCGTCGTTACGAGTATTCCAGATATTATTGAAAGAAGAGAGGCAGGAATCGTGATGGATTGGAAGAAGAATTTTAAGGTTAGAATTTTCATAGAGGAAAGTATGGTATTTGCAATCTTCTTCATCAAACTACAAGATGACGGGAGATGTCGAAATTTGTTGGAAGATTCTTTCTCACGGTCGATCTTTCGAAATTCCTTGCAATATGAGATTGAAGCTAGTGCTATAATCCATATTGGTGTCTTTTGGTTATCATGCCCCTTCCATGCAAAGTGGGAATTACGGATCGCCATGATAGAATTCATCGTATGTGGGTGCATCGCATTATTTTCTTCATCGAATCGGTCCGGGACGAACCTTCTGGGGAAAGGGGAGCTGATGCAGGGGCACCCGGCGTGGAGGCTTATCCATGGCCAAACCGGGCCATAGGCCGTCCGGCCATGAGGAGTAGTTTTTAGGAAGTCCCAATTTTAGTATGATTCTTAGAGATTCTAGGTTTAGGAAATTATGTTATTTTAGTATTTCCAATAATTGGAAAGGTCCAGATTTGAGTCTAGCTATTTAGGAAGTTGCAGTCTTTTAATTATTTAGGAAAGTCTAATTCAAGTCTATCTAGGAAAGTCCAAAATCCTATAAAAGGATATCTAGTTTGTCCATTATCCTCAGATTGAAGAGAAAACCCCTTCGAAGTTTAATAAAGTTTAGTATTTTCGAGTTATTTCATCTTTATTTTATCGTTCTTGTTAAGTTTATTCGTCTTCTTTAATTCCGCTGCGTTTCTACATCACCTTAGTAACTTATCTTTTGTCAGGTTGAGGTCATTCCAAATTGTAGCATTTTGGCTGCAGTTGGTCAGAAAATGGCGAGTACTCCTGGAGTTAGTGCTTCCCTTTTCAATGCATTGGCAAAGGTATGTAATTTCTATTTTAACCTTCTTAAGTTACTGTCATATAATTACTACTCATTCATTTTGGACAAACTTCAGAATGGCCCCATAGTTCATGATTAGTTGAAAGTGGAACCTCACAGTTTGCAACTAGTTTTCAACCAACTTGTGATGGCTTCATTTACTGATAAATTCATAGGTAATGAGTATTTATCTTGGTTGCTGTTTGCAGGCTAATATAAATATTCGGGCTATAGCTCAAGGTTGCTCAGAGTACAATGTTACTGTTGTGCTTAAGCGTGAAGATTGCATAAGGGCTTTACGAGCTGTCCATTCAAGGTTTTATCACTCAAAAACCACCATAGCAATGGGGATTATTGGTCCAGGACTCATTGGCGGTACACTACTTGACCAGCTAAGGGATCAGGTGCTGTACTAATGAAATCTCATATATCCTTTTATCTTTTCATAACTGGGGTTTTCTTTTAGTGATACTGGGTCTTGTGATGTATGAACGTAATCAAATCTTACTCGCACATTATTTAAATTATCTAATACATGACATATTGCTATTGTGGTTAGTGATATTTTTATCCAAGCGTGTTATGGATGCTATACCCAAAAGATCAAGAACTCTTGGATGTTTAGAGTGAAGTGTGTTTTAACATGTCTCTATTATTATAGGCACCAGTTATAGTAACAAATAAAGTGTGTTTTATTTAACATGACTCAGTGTGAATCTGATTTGATGCGAAGGTAAACGCGGTTAATTTCTTTCTATCTACCTGACGCCTAGTGATTCATAATGATTCCGTCCTGAATTATGGGTGTATATGTAGAACATAAAAGTCATACTTTCACTGCCTAATCATGCAGTCGTTTTCTTTCTTGCGATTCAGTATAAAAACTTACTTTGGTGGTAAACCAAGATTCTAGTTTAACCAAAGCATTGAACTTCCAAATCAATGCATGAATAGTTGCTAACTATCCTCCCGTTAGTCATAGAAATGTTTTCATCTTGTTCTCTCAGTTTGAATAAACAATTTGGTAATTACTCATATATTAGTTTCTCCAGTAAAGAATAAGAACTGTTAATGTTATTCGTCAGGCTGCAGTTTTAAAGGAGGAATTTAATATTGATTTGCGAGTTATGGGAATTGCTGGCTCAAAGACAATGGTTTTAAATGATCTGTAAGTAAGCTAGTTAGCTATAGAAAGTTCTTATTTCCTATCAATTGATCCAAAATCAGAGTCTAATTGCTTTCTGAATTAGAAATTCAGACATTAAATAACACTTTTTTATGATTTACTTTGTCGTTTGTTTTTTTGGTAGTGGACTTGACTTGTCTAAATGGAGAGAGCTTCTGAACGAGAAGGAAGAGGCAGCCGACTTGGAGAAGTTTGCTGAACATGTACGTGGAAACCATTTCATTCCTAATACAGTTTTGGTAGATTGTACTGCAGATACAAAAATAGCAAGCAACTACTACGATTGGCTACATAAAGGAATTCACGTGATTACCCCGAACAAAAAGGCCAATTCGGGACCTCTTGATCAGGTAAAATGATGTTTCAGTATAAATTTCTCTAAAGTTTTAACAATTACTATTGCATCATCAGGATTCAGGGTACCTAAAACACTTACAGAGAATCTTTCTATCAAGTAATATTTATATACATGCTTTGACATCACGCAATTCTCGTCCTATCAAGTAATATTTATATCATTGTTGTGGGTCGTTTCATTCTGTCCTGCACTCCTGGGGAGTAACCTATACCATTCAAGAAGTTTTGGTACCCGAGGTGAAGTCGGGAAGTTTCATACTTTCCAGTCTAGCATATTAAGTGTTGTATGAGTTATATAATGATGCAATTGGAGAAAGCTGAATGGCCATTACTTTTTTCTTTTCGTTAGTTCTACTGTTTCCGTTTTCTAATTGGTTCTGGCTTGATGGCTTCTATTATGTTATGTTGCTTCCTTTTAAGGATAGATGATATTATTTATTTCCTTTTTCTTTTTCGAGTTAATTTAGGAATTAAAACCCGGAAGGAAGGGGTTAGTGTTCGCCAATAAATGAAGGTTTCAAGCCTAACAATTACTTCGATATTATATGTGTATATATATACATACATGTATATTAGATAGACGAGAGAATTCTTAGGAAACAAGATTGGGACATGTCCTCTATAGACCCATATTTCTTTTACTGTCTGTCTGAGTGTTGACGAGATCATTTTTGCTTGCCAGTATTTGAAGTTAAGAGAAATGCAGCGGCAATCCTATACTCACTATTTCTATGAAGCTACTGTTGGAGCTGGTCTACCAATTATCAGTACTCTGCGTGGACTGTTAGAAACTGGGGACAAGATATTGCAAATCGAAGGCATTTTCAGGTTCATCTCCTTGTCACTACACTTCTCTATTTTTTCATTGTTAAACTACTATCATAAACAAATGACTTATTTAGAGCTTTAGACTACAGGCAAACTGGGTTTCAAACTATGAAACTGTCTACCTTTCTCATTGTTAGCACCTACATGTTTTATTGACCCTTTAACGGAAGTACTCTCTGTGATATTCTTATACAGTGGAACTTTGAGTTATATATTCAACAACTTCATAGGAGAAAGAGCTTTCAGTGAGGTGGTCGCAGAAGCAAAGCAAGCTGGTTATACTGAGCCGGATCCCAGAGATGATTTGTCTGGAACAGACGTTGGAAGAAAGGTAAGACTCATATCTTAGTTCACCGTGTTTAGCTTAGGTTGAGGTCATACTCCATAGGTAAGGGAAACATGATTTTTTTTTTTCCGTATACCAGTCACTTATACAGAAGCATAGTGAGCACTTTCACTCAGTATGTCTTATGGAGTTTTATCTGGGGAGGTTCTACCATGTGTATGTACTAATAGATAGCTTATCGATCTGTTTAATCTCTGCCTATTGTCTTTCTTAAATATATCTCGCTCTTCCTCACAAAATATTAATATCTAATGTAGCTAATCTTTTTGCAGATTATAATCCTTGCTCGAGAATCTGGTCTCAAGCTTGAACTTTCTGATATCCCAATTCAAAGTCTCGTACCAGAACCACTAAGAGTACTAAAAACCCACCTAAAATGCTTATGTAACGTCTTTCTTTGAAACAAAAAGCTTACTATCGATACATGTTAAAATTGCAGCAAAGTTCAACTGCGGAGGAATTCATGCAGCAGCTTCCAAATTTTGATCTGGACATGGCAAGAAAACTACAAGATGCAGACGCTGCCGGCGAAGTGAGTCTCTCTTTGTCTCTCTCTAAATTCTATTGTCAACCACTCTCTATAACAGTTTCTCATAGCCAAACTTACGGGCATTGTCGAAAATGTGAAGGTGCTGAGATATGTGGGGGTTGTTGATGCGGTTAACAAGAAAGGATCAGTGGAGTTGAAGACATACAAGAAAGACCATCCATTTGCACAACTTTCTGGGTCTGATAATATAATTGCTTTCACAACAACTAGATACAAGGAACAACCATTGATTGTTCGTGGTCCAGGGGCTGGAGCACAAGTTACTGCTGGTGGAATTTTCAATGATATTTTACGGCTCGCTTCTTATCTTGGTGCTCCATCATAGTAATGATCATCTCTCTCTCTCTCTCACTCAGATGGATTTTGAGTTGATGATTTCTGTTTTCTTCTCCTCTAGTTCTCTATTTAAAACTCTTTCTCTATTTGTTCTTTGTTTCAGATTGATGAACTGAGACGATCAGAAGGAAATGCCTGCTGGATTTGAAGTATACAAATAAGTTTCATCCTTCCAGCTTTTAATCCATCAGTTTCTGTAGGTTTCTCGAAATGCCATGAAACGTGATAATTCGAGTTGTGATTTTTATTTTCTGTTCAATTTTACGCTTCAATCTCCAAGTACCGAAGTACCAAATAACCAATTCTAGCTACTTTCTTTTCGATCGGGCATCTATTTCCTTGTTGTACACTTTTTGTTGTGTAAATGTAGCAGTCAGGAAATGAGGGTGCTAAAATGGATCATGGTAGTTCAAATATCTAAGTCTGTCCATTTTAGGGCTTTTAGGCTTCTATTGTTCTTGATGCTTAACAAAATAACACTTCAAATGGACTCAAAATTAACCCAAAATAACACAACGAGACAGACAACAACAAACAATGAACTTCAAGTCAGATTTTTTAACAGATTTCTAACAGATATTTTAGTCGAAATTTACTATTCATGTCAACATGTCAAGATGAAAAGTGATTTCGACCAAAACGACAAAAAGAGTATTACGTTGATCGAAACCGGAAAATATTAATAGAATTAAAGTTTCATAAGTTTTCAATCAAAAGATTCAAAAACAACAAAAGATATTCATAGAACATAACTTAAATCCAAAAAATTAATCTTACATCAAGTCAGAAGGGCAAATCGCAGCCATTGAAGTAGTTCCCATCTAATGTAATTTATTTCATTCAAAAGCTCAGATGAAGCATCACCATAATCGTCACGCTTTTAGGGCGCTCCTGCTTTAACAAGCTCCTCGAGTACTTTCGATATCTGCGTTTCCGTCAAGCCTTCCAAATAAACTCCTCTTTCAACACCCATGTCTGTAAACACATTGTTGTTGTATTTCAGACAAAAAAGTGTTAGTATTGGAATAAGAACTTTGTTGATATTGGAGTCGGTATCAATCTAACTCATGTTTAATATAGCTTTACCATGAAATCTAATCACGCGTTCTTTCTAACATACAAATAAAAATGGGGAGAGCACAAGAGTACCGAATCTAGCCCACAGTTGAGGCTTGACTTCATTGCATTCACGAATCAAAATTGGGAGCTTTGGGTTCAATGTCTTCAAATCTTTGTAATTCCTCTGAACAAACTCCCTGTGTTGACCAAATTTTACAAGTTAGATGAAGAAAAGAATGAAGATTGGATCCTCACCAAGTTAAATTAGACGAGAAAGAAAAAGAAAGGAGTGAGAGTAGGTGCGAAACCTACCTAGTTTGAGCACTTGCAGGTGATGATTGGCAAAACAATAGTCTGACTTCTTTCAGATTCCGGGACAGTTGTCCTCTCCAAGCCATCTCTCTAGATTACTACTCTGTGAATAAGAACCAAGTGATGAAGAGTAGGGGAAAATGATGAAATGTTCAATGATCGTAGATAAGATAATAATAGTAATCGGCGAAATAAGATGACAGAAGGTTTAACCTCTCGCATTAGTAAAACTGTAAAAGGAACAAATTCAAATCCATACTTTCCTTCACTGTGGCACTATTGGCCTATGCACTTCATGCATCTAAAACTATATCTCGAAATATTCCCAAGACTTGACACCACAAAAGTTTCGGTTATCTAACTACTGACAATAGAATATAAAGACCTACTAGCCCAACTCACCCAAGCTCGTGCCATGCAATTATAGAGGTTGACTTGTTATGTAAATATGTAATAGATATACCCATCAATACCAGTGATATTTGACCCACCGATCCCCACTAGCCTAGTTCCACATCCACATGCTACATCATACAAGGTTTTTCTTGGCATTGCCATATGCTTATAACTACCCTAGGCTTCCACACCTCACCAATCTAAGTGCCGAATGCACTCGGAAAGCCTTGGCAATGATATGTAACACAATGTATTCTGTTTCATATCATACGTTACGACTTGAGAAAGATAGACAGACCTCTTAGGCTTATACCATTTGATTACTCGTCTAAGAACCAACTATGTGCCAAACCCCATCCAACAAGCCTAGCAAATACGTGAGACCTGACATATCATGCCACACTATCATATTGATAGTTCCTCATAGCATCCTATAGAAGTCATATTAGTAACTAAGATAAACTTTTTGTGTGTTCACCGATAGGAGAGCGATAACCTTAACAAGGACTCTTTACCCACACCGCACGACACACCTAGTGATAAAGTTGGGTAACTTTTAACTGAGTTCAGTGGGAATGATCCTGGTCTAATAATAGATAACCTAATTTGCAATATAAACCAAAATTTCTAATCAATGAATCACAGGAAGAGTAGTACTACCAATAAAATTAACATAATAACAGGTTTAGCATAAAAAAAGTATTCAAATTTGCTTCAACTCTCAGATTCTTGTTGGAATAGATTTCAATCAACATGAAACCTAACCATATACCCAAAAACAAAAACGAATCAAAATAGTAATCAAAAAAGTGTTTTTGATGAATGATTTAAACTCAACAATGGAAATTAAGATGAAAGATTACAACTTTTTGAAATGAAGAAGATCTAATTCCATCTCCACAACTATGAATCTAAAAGCGATTATATTTCTTAAATTCTGAATGGGATTCTTATAGAAAATGGATACCCAGAACTGGGATTTAGTAATAATTCAGTTTGGAAAATGGTAATTAAAGAAAAATGTACTAACCTAAATTTGGATCAACTCGTTGCGGGGTTGGAACAGTGAAGAAGAAGAAGGGTATGTATGGATGAAACTTGTAAATTTCCCAAAACTATTTAAAAAGAAAGAATTAAACAGAGGAGGTAGGTAAAAATAAATTTAGGTTTGTCAAGAATGGGATTCGAACCCATGCCCTTTCGGACCAGTACCTGAAACTGGCGCCTTAGACCAACTCGGCCATCTTGACATTTTGATTACTTCATCAATAAAAGAATTTTCTCTGACATTTTACTTCCCCATTCTTTTTCTGGCCGCTCCTACTTTGCAGAGCTACTAAGAGATATTTACAGAACTTAGTTATTTGTAGATACACTTTTTGTTGTTTACAAATATTTGACTTTATCACAACTTATTAGATATATTGAGAATTAGACCCCTATTTTACAAATAGTTCCTTCCCTCTATCTAAAACCCTTGATCTCTTCTATCTAAAAATTATTAAAGTCGTTTATTCAACTTTTATTTTGATGTATTAGGGTTTCATGACTTCTTTAGGTAGTTTTCAAAGAAATCTTGTTATAGATTTATCTTGAATCATATGTACTCATTGAAGTTGATTTCTTTTAAGCTCTTTAGGTAGTTTTCAAAGAAAACTTGTTATAGAAGAAGATGAGATTTTGTTGTCATATTTTTTGTTGGTTTTTGCCGAAAAATTTCAGTTTAAATTTCGATGGTTCCTGTCGAAAATTCGTTTTTTTTTTGTTGTCATATTTTGCTTATAGTTTTTGTTGTTCACCGGAAATTGTTTGATAAAAAACGTCGCCGAAAATGTTCATCGTTTTAAGCATTATTTGACCGAAAATTTGAGTCGTTCATGAAAGTGAGGAAAAGATGTTGACTTCGAAATCTGAGTTCTTTGTTGGAATATATTTTTGAAACAAGGATTAAACTAGTGGACCTTTTAGCTCCTTATCGACGTGGGGAAAAAATAGACTATTCGGGGGGGGGTTGGAGTGGGTAAAACAGTACTTATCATGGAATTGATCAACAACATTGCCAAAGCTCATGGAGGGGTATCCGCATTTGGCGGAGTAGGCGAACGTACTCGTGAAGGGAATGATCTTTACATGGAAATGAAAGAGTCTGGAGTGATTAATGAACAAAATATAATCACCACAAATAAATTAATCTTACCTTTAAAGTTATGTTTTCACTTAGAATGTTGTTATATGAGTCCAATGAAGAGTTATAGTTTAGTTATTCAATATCAAACTCTTCTATTAATGAAGCTTCTTGACCACCAAGCTCCTCCATTAATGTACCTTCCTCGTTGTTAGTTTCTTCTATTACTACTAATGTTTCTGGTAGGTGATTGTGAGTTGATTGTTCATAGTTGTGGTGGTGATTGTTGGGGTGGTGGAAGGTGTTGGTGATGGGGTTTAGGAATGAAGGAGATAAAATATCTTTTATTGTATAATCAATATATAATCTTTTTTCAGTTTAATCCTTATAAAAATTTGATTTTAGTCCCTATGTGCTCTGCAAATAGAAATTTTTTATTTATAATGAAAGTGAAAAGATTCCAACTTTTGAACTCTATAAAGAGCCAAGGTAGCTTTGTAAATAGTTTTGGCCGTCAGAAAGTATAGAAGGGTGCGGCTAAAAGCACCCGACCAAATTGTTGTAAGCCCCCGACCAAAGCACAAATCATTAGATGTCCCATGCCTTGTGCAATCTGGGTGCCTAAAACACTTTGAGCAGGGGCCTTTAGCCCCCCCCCCAGGGGTGCAGCTTCAAGGTATCCAGAATATTATCGCAAACATAAATACTTTAATCAATCAGATTTGATTTATGAAACAATTTTGTTTTGAGTTAAAAAATCAACTTCTCACTTTTTACCCTCAATAATTTTCAACTTTACCTCCACCATCGCCTTCAGTTTTGACTACCACCCCGCCACCACCATCATTTTTTTCTCCTTCTCCATCTTTCTCTCTTTTTGACGAAAGAAAGGTAGAGAGAGATAGTGTGGGTAAATGAAGATTAGGGAGTAAAAATTAAATAGGTTGATTTTTGTACTCAAACAACGTTTCTTTTTAAGCCAAATCTAATTGACCAAATCTTGTATCCTATTGAATATTTTAGATGCTTCAGATCCACGACGATAAAGAAAATTGGTGAAGAAAGTTAATTTTTCTAAAACAAGAATATGGACTTTAGCGCAAAATTAACTGTTGCACACTCTGAGACAATCTTGTACCCCAACTGCTATTTTGAATGCCCCAAATCCGCGACCACAAAAGAAATTTCTTAACCAAGTCCTCCTTTCTAAACCACAAGAAGCAAATTAACTCTCGCACACTCTATCTCCTCCCTCTATCAATGTTCAGCGCAGAAGAGTGAGATTACGAAAGATTTCTTGATGGAAACCACAAGAAGTAGCATAACCTAAAATGAGACCGTCTTAAACCAAAAGAGAGAAAGAGAGGGAGAGATGGGTCTAGAGGCTGGAGTAATTAGAGTCATAATCAGAACCCTTACAGAGATCTGATTGAGCGAGAAGTAGTCGATGGATGATGAAATTGTCGTATCGGAATTCTTGTCCTTTGTCAATCCACACGATCATGAAAATCAAACAATAAAGATAAAAGGTTTTTTAAAGTTTAACCCCTCAGTACTAATTAGCATTTGAGTTTACCACCCCCAGTACTTGTTTACCCATTGGACTTACTATTTCTATTCAAAATACTAAAACAATGTTTGATGGGCGAAAAAAAAGAATATGACTATCAAGAAAAGTAATCTAGTATCGTTATTTCAACAATTGTAATACTGAACTTTAGTGTCGGATTTATCAACAATATAAAGAGGCTTTTATGTCCGTATATTATTTAGTGTATGATTTCAATTCCCTTATGTCAAACATGACTTTAGTTTGCAAAAATAATAAGTTCAAGTGGGTAAACTCAATTACTAACTACTGTATAGGGGGTAAAGTAAAAAAACAAACAATAAAAAGATTTGAAGTTTACATTTCTTAAAGTATTTGTATGGATTTTGATCCATTATTAGTACTTGTATGGACTTCTATACCCTAAATGATAGTTTTAAAGGTTCCAACTATTTACATTTATTTTCCTTTTACTTCTATTACATATGACCTAAATATTCACAAATTAGTCCCTCCTCTAATTCCTATCTAAATTCACACCCTTCGAACTCAAAAGACAGAATTTAGTAACCTAACGACTCTCTCACAAAGGAAAAGAGAGAAATTTACAGGCATCTAGTGACCCCTGACTCAAATACAGAGTTTGCTTCTACCCAAATTGCAGAGAAATTAAGAACATCTCTCTATAATTTTGTATCATCCCTGAAACATCTCTGTATAAGAACCACCAAAGTTGGTTACCGGTTCTTCATTACTTTCCTCACTTTCCTTGAGAACTCCTTGATAACTATACTTTCGGAAAACGTTAAAGGAATGTCTTCATCACTCAAGGTTTCCTTCTGATAAAATTTTCTTGTCGAGCGAGTGTTTTTCTCTGAGATACCTTCTTCGTCGGATGAGCTTGGCTCTTCGGGTATATTACGATACAAGTGTTGAAGAATAAAAAGAGCAGTATCATAATCCCGCCAGTAATTTCTGCATACCCGGATTTATCAATAGAAAAACATTATATTGTGTATCTTGAGAACACATCAGCGAGTTAAAAAGATTAGAAGAAGGAAAAGTTTCGACAAAATTAACGTCCTTGTATAGACCAATAATATTGCTGAAGTTTTATAGTAAGATTACTTACGTATGCGCTCCGAGGGCTGATATATATGGATGTTGAAATGTTCTATCCTGCAAGAGATATAATAAAGTTTTTTTTTTGTTGAGGGAAGAGATATAATAAAGTTGAGTTAGAAAATAAACTAGTGAAAAAGAACAAAACCACAAACTGTACAAGAAGTTGAAACTACCATTCGGAAAACTACGAACAGATAAAAGCGAAAGTTGAGGTCATGTTACTAACTTGAAGCACGTGATCAATTCGACCTTCTCTACTTCCGGTTAGCCTCTCCATCATAATCGATCCATATGATCTCTCTTCCTTTTCTTGAGTTTTCTCTGCTGCTTCGATAATAACATACATTGTTAAACATATTAAGACAGTAAGAAATTAATTAGACAAAGTCTTTGCATACCTTCCATGTTATCGTCATCTGCGGACTGACAGAATGTGAGCATTTTTCCCTATGCAAATCAATTCAAAATACTGAAACTTCTGCTTTGAAATTGAAGGCTCTTAAGTTTGACAGGAAGTTCAGAAAATGGTACTCGGAACTGTGGGTGGTTTACGTTGAAAGTGATCTTACCTTCAGAGAATGTACATGATCTCGAATTGCTTGAGAACGAGCAGCTAGATCTTCAGTAAATTCCTTCACAGAAAAAATATTTCTTTAACTTGAGATGAAAATAATTTCCTGCTAGAAGATATGCAAAAACAATCCACCTGATAGCCATTTAGTGGCTTACCCGAAAACCGATATGCAACCTCTTTCCGCCTCTGTGATAAGGAATTATTACGGGTCGTTTACTAATGTATTCTTTACAAACAAGTGGCTCTATTCTGCATGAGAAAATAACCACAGATTGATATACCATTTTGTATGTTCGAAATAGACCATCACATCCAAAGAAATTGTTTTCGAGGTTGAAAAGTACAACCATTAAACAGTATTATTATCATTGTCATATATTGTCTCTCTACTATTGGGTTCAGTTATTTTGCGATACGACTCTCCTGAGCCAGTCAGTGCACGCCTTCAAATATTTCCGGAGACTTTGCAGAATCAGTCTTCCTTAAATGTGAGAATTAGCATTCCCATACTGCGGTCTAGACTCTAGAGTCTAGACTGAGCTCATGCTACAAAGGCGGTTCCATTAGCACTCACTTAGGAAATGAACCGAGGAAGATAAGGGTAGCCACATATCTGAAATATATAATGTTGATTTAAGTAACATCTACAAACCTATATGCTACTGGATCAAAGGGATGAAAAATATTAAACATTTGCTGGCAACACGGCATTTCTTCACATATGCTTCCTTCTTGCCAATAGTCTTGCCCTCCGCCTGGATGATGAAACAGATGTGAGAACCAGAAAAGAGACATTTCAACACTAGTCATGATCAATGTAAAATAACCTGCTTGTTAGGCAGTCCAACAATAATTAGAATGAATAAATAACAACAACAAAAATGCGCTTAACTAAATTCGAGCTACTTTAAATGCGTGACCACCTTCATGGAGAAGCATTATACTGAACATGTTAATTAATCAGCTCCGTCCCTACAATAAATCAATTCCTCAAGATTATGTTATTGGCTAAAACTTTGATTGGTGAACATGGACCACTATAACTTTGATTGGACGGGTTCCAACTTCTAATCATAGAAAGATGAGGTATGTGTCTACTTACATTTAATTTAGTCTATAACAATCTATCTATCTCCATTTGAGATATTTTTTTTTTCTATAGAGAGCCGATGTGTGCCATTCTCCATGACTATTATAGCACTGCCAGTACACTTGATCATATTAATTATGTTGCTCATACCAATAGTAACACTGTAGATTCATAAAATACTTTTCATTTATTACTTCCCTGCTAACCAAAGTATCGTATTGCACATTTACACGTCTATCTTCTAAGACAGTATATGCTTTAGCAAAGAAGCGACACAGAAGTGTCAGAACAATGTGTTAGGAATTCGTTATGGGCTCAAAGGACGAGACTTACCAATCCCAATGCGGATATTGCGCAGGGCAAGAAAGACACCTAGCGGAGATCCAGCTGCAAAGAATGTGTCAACCTGATCGACAAACATTAAGCCAATGAATGAAGAGTCAATATGATTATATCTTGACTCAAAGTTGTGATATATATTCAAAATAGAAACCTATTTTGCTCGAAATAAGAGAAAGCGATGGTCCTTATGCTGTCTAGCAACCATGGTACCGGATGATATATATTTTCACTGCAATCTTCAAAACATTTATTTAAAACTCCACTGAACTAAATTTAACTAATAGCTCTCCTTTTCCATATATTTCCACCAGATTAACAACATAAAAAATATTTCTGTGGATGATTTGTTTGAACCATGACTTGGAGAAAATTTAGTAAAAACATGTCAGTACACCAGATAATGTTTCAGCTCCTACTTGAAACATAAAGCAAGAAAACATCAAAAGGAAAAGGAACTATCGGTGAATAGCTGAGCTTTCCGCTATTTCTTTATCTTCCAAATAGACATGCCTTGTAAAACTCTTGTATTTTTCATCTTTATCTTCCCAGTTCTATGTATCCATACTTAGGATTTCATCCTCTTCTTATTTCTTTAGGAACAAAATATTTCTAATGTACTTCCTACAACGAGGATATATGAACTTTTTTTTTGTGAGTAGTACATTAATAACTACGTAATTTCGTCTTCTACATGTAATTCCTTCATTTTTAGCATACTATTGAAACACTCAAATAAAGTCTTGATAGCATAATCAGTAGCATGAGTTTTTTGCTTATTGAAAATATCATCCATAATTACCCTCTAAACAAAAATAAACACTTGTTTCTTCGATAGTAGATGTACATATGCCACAACCTCAAATCTCAATTGCAATAATTCCAATTAAGCTCCAATATTCAAAGTTTGAAACATAACAACTAACTCGGAAGATTCACCCTGGGAGTGACGACTAAGACTGAGCAGATCCATGCATTACCCGGTGAATCGGATAATCCGAACCGATTAGCTTTGTCTAACACTTATTTTTACCTAGATGATTTTTCTTAAATTTTAGCAGATTATCCTAACAAAAATGAGATAATAATTCTATCGCTGCATGATAGTTCAACTCTTTCTTTAAATGAGCAACTATTTTTGCACTACCAAAATTTTTCGACTAAATACTCTGTTTCTAAAGGGACAAAAGCTTATACTGTTTAATCCTTTCTTAGCAACGAAACAAATATACTGAATAAAGAAGAAAAAAGGGAACATACTGATACCTTGAATTCAAGCTTTGTGTACTTGATATAAGGTCTATAACTCTTACGGTTAATATCTTCCTCATGTGGGGGCTTTTGAGAAACGGATCGCTTTAAATTCTCATCCTTTAACTCCTTCCCATCTGCAATCAATTAAAATTCCCTATAAAATCAAGCATTAATTTTGAAATACGTCAGTAAATGAAATACCTAGGTCTCTGCCCTCTTCCATCTTTACCTCGTGGATTGAAGCCACCCCTATCCCAAGTGAAAATCTAATTATTCATGCTCATCATGGTGTTATCCATCTTACATATAACAGAGAGGCTTCCAAGATATATATGACTTTACATTTTTATTTAAGTTTATCCAAAAATGCAAATTGGAAGATTTGAGTATGTATTATAATTACAAAGGGCAATCCATCATTTCGACTCTAGACTTTGCATAGGGATAAGCCCTAATAGCACAACCAGGATATACCATCAAGTAATGCTAAATAAGACAAAGCCAAACATAACATAATCTTTGCTATAATTCCGATGCAGTCAATTGCATGTGGGGACCGACATTTGATGAGTTGATCAAAGGACCTAAATAAAGCACCATATACATATAATTCTCCAGACCTCAAATTTCCACTGAAGTGAAACACATATGTCATTTGAATGGTCTAATATATTTAGAGTAGTCATGTGATCTTCCTTTTTGTCAAAAACCTTTAACATTCCAATAGGGCTTGAGTCGACGGTGAATGTAAACATCACATAATATACATTAAATCACCAACTTTACTACTCATATAGTAGTAATATGTGTGTTGGTATTAATACAAAAAAAATATGTGTATGCGTAATCAAGAAAAAAAGAATAGATATATGTGGGCGATTGGATATATATAAATGTATATTGGATATAGATGCCCATACTTGTGTTCAAGTTTGATTGCTTTGTACCCTCTTACTTAACAAATGTCTCTACTAAAAAAATTGAAAAGAAGAAGATGAAGGAAAAATATGCACTACTACCTTGATGACTTGTCTTATCCTCTCCACCACATTCTGTTTCAAGTTCTGCTATTCTTGCTCTAAGTGAATCCATCTGCAAGGGAACAGTTTCATAAATAATTTCATTCTTTCTTCCTAAAAGCATACAAACTAAAAGTAACCGGCTCTACGTAGATTGTTACTTCTTTGCGTTGATGTTCAATTATCATGTCCTTATCACTCGTATCCACAGATGTATTCTTCTTAGCCTTTACCAGGTCACTGCCAGGAGCTTCACATATAATGCTTGTAAAATCCGTGTGGTCTTCGTCACAAACCATGTCACTGGAAGCCTGGTCGAGCTGCTTGTCATCATTCTCCAATGATATTACAGTAGGTTGCTTCGATGTGGTTTGTTGGGCCACGAGAACATCTTTTTGATTGTGTGTCCATGAAAAACCTTCTTCCATATCTGATGGAGTGGCATTGTGTTTGTAGTCATCCTTGGGAACCATGGAATTAGACTGCGAACATAACCGGTCTCCCTCACTGAAACCCTCCAAGTCCTCTAAATCTTTGGAAATGGTTTCAGAGTTTGAATGCTTTATACTCATGGGAGGACTACATTGAGAAGATTGATGGATTTCATCGGGCTGAGGTTCTTTGTTGCCACTCTGGTGCTCCTTGTACATGAATTCCATTGGAAATGGAGAGGATAGATTATGCTGATGGCAAAGGATATCATAGGAAAGAACACTTCCCAGCGAATGACCGTAAATTGATACCTAAAACGAAGTAGAATGGATTGTAAAACTTTCAATTGGTCCATCGATTATAAAAGTATGTCGATGATAAAATTACAGCAAGAATCCTACTTACCTTTCCATCATAACCTGGATTCCTCTTGATAAATTTCAAATATAAACGATTCAATTGGTTTGATACCTGAAAGAGAAGAGGTTAGACTAAGATCGACTTAAGTATAGGTTGGAAAGGGAAAAATTAAAGAACAAATATGTAGCTCATCTAGCATATTTTGTAAGTAATCAAATTGTTGTTTCCAATTAAGAAATATTTCTCCGATACGAAGTACGGACACATTTTTCCAGAAGAAAATTAGTAATATGACTTGCGGGAATAGATTCTGGATCCAGAACTAATTTATGGAATCCCTGTTTGTGTATTTGCACTGGTGTAACTCATCGGTAAGTTGGGTAACTCCTTCTAATCTTGTGAATTGTTGGGTCAAATCCCAAAACTATATCTGACTTATCCAAGACTGATTCCTGGGTTAGGTTGTGAACTAAGAAATATCTAAAACATTGATTGACCAAGGAAACGTATTGAGCTAACAACGTGTAACATTGATTTGTGTTAGAAAATTATAACAAACTACCCGCAGTTAGATAAGTTAATGCACACGCTTGGCAAGACGAAGCATATTAGTATATCTATGCCGATTCAATCTCTCCCATCCCCCACTTCATAATACATAGAAGATTAAAATTATTGTTGATGTAGTACGAGGTTCATCTAATAAATAAGAGACAGAAAAATACTACACAAGCTTAAGATAAAATAAAATACCGAGTCGATAATATCCTGGCAGTAGATGGGGCTCATGTAGTATAATACATCATGAACAGTTGCACTCAACGTGACACGCAAACCCCGTACACCATCCAAAGTAATTTTTTCAACTGCGCTTTCTCCGCCAAGCTTCAACCCCCTTCTCCACTATCCAAGCGACATAATGATCATAAGTAAATAATCAAGTCATTTTAAGATAATATGTATTAGATATAATTAAAATAGTACACGTTAAAATCAACATTCCAAAATATTTATGTGACAAGTGACAACAAGAAAAAATTTATGGTTAATTTTTTACAACTTACCTGAATTAGGGACTGTTTCTTCGAACTACAAATGAATTTATAAAGCAGAAAATGAATATGCAGCTATACAGAAAAACGCACAACCCACTAGTATAGCCTCAAAGATTACAATCTATGTATTTATATTCCTAATTTGGAGTAGAAATTCTTACAGGAGAGGCAACTCCCTCCGCATCTCTGTGTTCTTAAAGAATATAGTGGCCCGCAATTATCGAAAGATTTTCTTAAAGTTTCCCTTTGCCACTTAAAAAATGGCATGGTTCCTTGCTTCCCAAGTCCTAACGATATCCCCTGTGTTTGAATTACTTCACACACTCTATGATACTCATCAAATGATTGAATGTTTGGGCTATATCACTCTAGAGATCCCAAGCTATCCAGTGGTGGAACAGGTGCTTAAATGTTTCCATTCTGTTAATCTGTTTTTTGCAACTGCATCAGGCTATAAGCATAACCCCATCTCCTGGGCAGATTATCTAGTGACAGAAGTATGTGGCTGCTAAGACAGTGAACATAACTTCAAAGGTGGAACCTATACCATTAATAACAAGATTTAACAAAAAGAACTTCTAGGATGTTTGGTTGCCTAGGTCTTCTATAATTTTCACGTTAGTTTGGTTTTATCTAGGATTTGCACTAACTTCTTGAAGGATTCTATCTTTCTATTGCTCAAGAGTCCATGGGTACGAAGATTCAAATTCATGAGAAGGTTATTCAGATTGCAGCATTTCTCCACCAATGCTTCCTTGGAATATGTGTGGTTAAACTTAAAAACCATGAAGTTGTAAGTTTCAAAACATATTTTCATCTGAATAGTACTAATTAACTGAACTAATTTTAGAACCATGTAATATTACATCGTATAAACGATAAAACTACCCAAATTACAATTTCACAATAATGGCAATACAATAAAACCCAAAAAAATGAAAAATATAAAAAATGAGACCTAAGATTAAGAAGATTCTTAGGTCATTGAATCAGTATCATGTATCAGTAATGTAAATATAATACAACACGTGCATACACCCCGCAGAAGATGTCTTTAAGAATAAGAACATGTTGTACTTAATTGAGATTCATGTTTGTAGAAAGCAGAAACAAAATAATTTGAGTAAAAGCAAGAGTTGTATTAAAAGGATTCTTTCAGGGTTTATAGAAATCAACCTGGCAGGGAATAAAAAGAACTCTCTGAGTGTCACGCTGGTATGGAGTTAGGTGTCTCTCTGCAAGACCAGCTGTGGTATGGCGAAAATCTCCAACATCGTCAACTAGATTTGCTTTCTCCAACCTCTGGCCAATACCATGTACCATAAATACTAAATGACGCACAGGAACCTACAACATTCACTAGTTAGAAGTAGAAACCTTACACAAAATTCAGTCAGATGCATCAGATAATATTACTGTTACACGAATATATATACATATATATATTACAAGTTTTAACGAACTTTTTTCCCACGAATTAAGGAACACGTGGAAATAACTACTAGTTAGTAGCATACATTAAGGAGAACAAAATTAACTAAAAGAATCAGCCCCGCAAAATCTGTATGTGTGAGAAAATAGACTCCCTCTATCAGAACAATAAGTTCATTTAAGTGATAGAACCAGGTAAACCAAACTCAAGGACTAGGAGTTTCACCACTAATCTTGAAGACATATATTGGTGTACTATTACTAGGTTATTTGGTATATCTCAGTTTCGAATAAAATTTAACGATAACAAGGAGTTACTTATTCGATAAAACTTAAAAGATGGGACATATAACAAAAGAACAATCCACGAGAGGCAGTCAGGAAATATATGCATCTACCCAGTCTGGTAACTGAGCAGAGAAAATATTGGCCTTGGGCTGAGCAGACCACTGAAATAGGTATCAGGGCCGGGGAACACTTTAAAAGAGTGATTGTATTATCCCACCGAAGTTCTATAGATATAGATTAGATGCAATACAAAAGATCATTTGTTTTTGCGGTGAATATGACAAGAATTGAATAGTATTATTGATAAATTTCGTAAGGTACTGAGGAAGCAAATCTCAAGTGCAGAAATGCATACTTGGGAACAGTAGTCATCTATTTCCTCCTCCTTCTGCTGGCGTATTTCATCCTGAAGAAAAGAAATAGCTGTTAAAAAGAATGGCTTGTTACCATCAGTAATCTGATAGCTTCCGTTTCCAAAGAAATAAAAATAAAAAGGATGACTTGTGACCCCCTCTATAAAACCTAAAAAACATTTTCAACATTCGATAAATTTCTTAAGAAATACGACAGAACAAGTATATGCACAAACTAAGTCGAAAACACTGTAGCAAAAAACTTATATGATAAGAAGAACTTTGTTACACAATTTTAATATCTCAAAACAAGAAAACTAGTACTGCAAAATCACCCAGACCGACTCAAAAGAATTTTAGAAGCTCTTTTCTGGGTTACTAAATGTAGTGATTGCGAATTTGCGATTTCATGTTTAGATATATAAATGATATATGGCTCTTAACATCTCAAACTATTTCCTTCATAATAATAGTTATAGATGATAATTGTCAGATTTGCCAAAAAAAAAAAGCATCAGTTTCCTGGCCATGCGCGTTATTGTACAAATATGTGCCAATACATGATAATTGTCAGATTTGCCAAAAGAGATGACCATATCCTTATAATTTGCTTATTAGGAGAAGTGGAGTTATACTTTAATCAAGAATATCTTAGCATCTAACATCTGAGTCCGAGAATATTGTTTTTTTCTTGTACAAGAAAACAAAAGGAATCTGTAAAAATTGATAACATTCAATTTAGACATCTGAATTTGGTCTGACATGCATGCTGATTCAAAAGAGAGATACTATAAGAAAAATGCAAACCTGGGTTGGTTTTGGAGACCCAGATGGAGAATATCCACGTCTTAACTTAATCCCACTTCCTCTAAAACTGACCGCATTAGAGAACCCAGAGGCATCAACATTTAGCCAAGCCTCCCAAGTATCATCTTCTCCTGTGAAGAGAGCATGCAAACCCTGAACCCACAGGTGCCACACCAAAACGAATATTATTAAATGAACTCCAATGGACATTCTTCACCTTGTTTTAGAGGTAAGTTTTTACCTGAGTGGAGCCTTGCAAATCAATTCTAGCAGCAAAAAGACCCGATGGTTGAAATCTCCTCCGTCGCCACACCTGAATGCATAACGAAAGACGCGGAAGAATTAACTCAAGTTCTCTCATCTACAACTCCAACTTCTGATGCAACCCATCAAATACCTATATCTGAAACCTGTTGTATATATAGGTAGATCCTCACTCAACAGTCAAATACACACACCCACACACACTTACACACATATTGTATATTAGGGTACTAAATGTTGACATATCTCCACCAAAGTGACCGAGATATTTCGATTTCCAACTCAACCAACGTGAAATTCACATAGAAGGTATAAAAAGCATCACATAAGAAACTAGCAAATAATAGAGTAGAGGTCAGCGATACCTGGCCACGATAAGCAAACTCCAACTGTTCTGAAACATCTTCTCGTATAGGAAGCCAATCGAGACCACTTTTTCGAGCAAACCAATGACCTCTTAACACTCGTCTATTTTCTCCACTCCAGTAAACAGGAAAACAATGACGCTTAACTAAATCCACCTACAATACCACATGACCTTAAAGTTAGCAAGTAGTTCATTTGTAGAGTCCAAAGAAAGACATGAAGGAACCTGAAAACAACAATTTTAGAGTCATGTCCTCGTAATGAAGATGTGCACCTGATACTATAATAGAGTGGATTAATCATATCAAAATTAGTATGAACAGAAAATATCATTATGTTTAACAAAATGAGCAGACATGAAATTTTCCTTTGACCATATTACTTTCATTACAAGGAAACCTAACACCCACTTGCCCCAGAAAGAAGATTTTGAGAGCCTGAAACTCAGAGGAACTCTGACCCTAACATAAAATGGTACGAAAGAAAGAGAGCTTTTGCAATTTTTAACAAGTTATCACTTTCAAATCCTAACTTCCCAAAGATGACATGAGAGCAAAGCCCATTTTACTGAAGACAATAGGTGCTACTTACAGGATTGGTGCACGGACCACAGGAGTTTCAAAACAAGAAATGGCGTAGACACGCATATTAAAATGCTGGTAAATTGCATCCATAGTAAAATGTTTTTCTTTAAATAAAATATATCTACTAGTTAATATCCTACTAGTAACATATTTTTGTTATTACTTTGAGCAAACACTAATTCAAGTAAAGTAACGGAGGACTTCTTCTCCCAGAAAAATATTGAAATATTTTGGTTCATCCAGGGGCTCAAGAAATTAATACAATCATTACTAAATATAAGCATGGAGGAGAAATACCTCGTAAAGACCTCCCTTGACTGGGACACCAACTCTCTCTTCATCAGCCGCATTGTGCTGAGATGATGAACTATCATCCTCCAGGGAGTACGGATTTTGTTGTATATCTAACTTAGTGTAACTACCAACACGATGGGATGGTCCTTCACTGCATTCAGCATACTCCTTCCACCAACTAGACAGAAATTCTTCTTCTCTCTGTGAGGTACAACTTAAAAAATAAGCTAGTTGTCATGAGTTGCATGTTTAATCGAGTTGTACACTCATGTTTCCATGTCAAATAGCCCTGATTTAGTCTACATAAGCTTCTTACTTTTGTAATGTATTACTCTAACAATAGCTTCTAGCACTATGGAGTATGGATCATAACTCCATCTAGAACTACTTCATGGAATCACATACACAGAGGAAGCAGATATGGACGAGAACTCATTTTATGAATTTTACTATTAGTCTATTACTATAGATCGTGGAAGAAAACATCAATCATCATCAATTCAACAAAGATGACCTGCAAGAAAGAGGCCTCCAATGCGAGAGCATCCCTCATACCGAATCGAAAATACTCACTCTTCCCCACTATATCTGTCCGTGGAACTGATGCTGCAACTTCTGTGAACGTAAAGAAAGCAATGTTATCAAGATGCAGATTACCATACGTCAGCATCGTGAAGGATTAAAAAAGTATTATTTTGGACATTCTCTTCAAAGTAGTATCTCGTAGTAAAACCTAGAGAAGTATTCCACTGTCTATTTGGCCAAATTTGGTGACAAGAAATTGTACAAATACCGAATCGTGTCCTTTTCTCTCCCTAACTCCCAAAGACACACTGGTATCGGGCATTATTGTTTTATAAAAAATGTAATGGTTATTCAATGGAAAATAAACGGTAGTAACTGGACTCAACGCATTATGCATATACGTGAGCAAAGAACTCACAATATATTGCAGATAAAGTTCTTTGGATGGATTGGAGGATTACGTAGAGAAAAGAAAGTGAAGAACTTACGAAAATAACTAGCCACCCAATATGTACATAAATTATAGAAAATTGGTATACTTGAATGTTGAATCTATAACAGAAATTGAGGAATAGAGGCTTGATATTGAGACATTGAAAATAACGACGACGTAAGACAATAGGATTGAAGCAGCACTTTAGAGAATATAGGTTTAGAGGAAAATCAACTTTATATTAATTGAAGAAGAGAAGTTCAATGGAATTTGAAAACTTGAAAACCGAACTGAAGCCATGCCTCCAGATTCCAGCCTATGAGGATCTCAAAACACATCCCTCAACTCATGGCAGAACTGAACCGGAGTCCAGATTTCTTGTTGGATATGTGCAAAAAAATCACATATGTAGGCTTTTTGCCCAACAATTTCACACATCTCTACAACAAAATGACTCCCTCTCTTTCTACTACAAACTACTTTTATCGTGGATTTAATTTAGGGCAATCTTAACGTATGTCATCATATTACTCAGTGACTTGATCGACTAGTATCCTCCGGTCTTATGAGAAGAAGAGGTATCCTTGTAATCAACGTCTCCAATGTAAAAGTTGCATAGACTATGAAGAGCAGTGGAGCTTCTTCTTTTACACTATGATCTTTCTTGGCGGCTATTGTGATTCTTTTTTTCTTCTTCGGGGATTTCTTGGTCCATGCCTAACGCTATTAATACTCTTCTTACTGCTTGGAAAGAGACAAGATTTCTAGGAAGGGGAGAAATGTATGAATAGAATTTGAGCTTTTCGTAGGATCTATAAGGGCGTGGGCGTGCGGTTATGGCTTTTGACTTATTAGTGATCCTTTTGTTGCGTCATGTTTCTTTTAGAAATTTTACTTTCAATTGGGTGGCACTAATCAAAATATTATGAGCAATGACTAACCATCCGGTTTTCCTTTTGGGGGCTTTTCAGGTCTATGCTTTTGTTAGGTTCCTTGCTTAAATTTTTTGCACATTCAGAAAATTCTTCTACTTGCTCAGAGAAAAGCGGAATACTCAACTCTGAGAACAGTCCCACATAGACAAATGGTATTCTCATAACTAAGAATATGATACCTAGGTCCTCTCCACTCATTGCCACTTGGTTTGAGATCGTCCGCAAACTAACCTCAACTAGGCCCAACATCATTAACACATTGTTAACCTAATCACCCAAGTAGCTAAGCTAAAGTCTTTATAACATGCTGGGAAAATGCATAATTCCCCTTTCTTTTTTCCTTCCTATCTCCAATCATTCATATTAAACTTCATATCTTCACACAAAATATAGTATCCACAATATATAAGAACATCAAAAGGTTTAAAGAAAACTACTAAACAAATTGAGAAAAATGCTAAGAATGAATTAAGAAGAGAACTAACCATTTACTGCAAGAGGAAGTTTGCAGAAATACCATCTAACATCTTCCCCATCAGAAGGGCTTTTAGTCCTTGCTAGATACTTTTGCCTTCCTTTACACTGTTCAATGACATCTTCTAACCTAGCTATATTAGAAGGAGTGTTCTTCAACAAATCTGGAGATGTTTCTTCTATCCCCCCATAATTACTACTCGTGGCTTCTGAATTTGATTCGGAATTCTCCATTTAGACGATTCCAAATCAATTTTTATTGATTTGGGTATTCTTTAGTTTGAATTAATTTTGAGATTCAACCCTCAATTTAAATCAACAACTGTTGAAAACCCAATTGAGAAAAGGATTGAGACAGAAAGGGGAAGTCGTAGAAATCGAATTAATGGGGAAAACTTATAATATAAGGAACAATTGAAGCTTGTCAGAAAAGAGAAACTTGTTATTGACTCTTGGGATCAGATGAAAGAGAAGTACAAAGAAGAAGAACCCTAATTGAAGAATTCTAGAGAGAGAGAGAGATGTTTGAATGTCTGCTGGAAGAAGCGACAGGTAAATGAATAAATGGCGGTTGTGTGTTTGGTGTGAATTTTGATTTTGACTGTTTTATTCGCGTTTACAGTAAAAGGCACGTGCAATTTACAACAGGAAAGACTGAAATCAATTTAACACAAGAGTGAGGCTACTTCGTTGGAAGGCAAATCAATTTACCACTATTGGGTTCACAAATGGAAGGATAAACTTTGAGAAATGGGATATTCTTTTGCAGAACTATTAAGGAGATGACCAAGATGGTCAATTGGTCATTCTATGCTAAAATGGTGATTTTAAGGGAGTTTTATTTGAACCAAGTTGAGTCGGTCGACTCTACTTCGTTGGAAGGCAACCTAATTTTCTAAGATCAAAGTTTTTAGAAAACCATAAAAATTTTCAGAGAAAAACAATTGATACGGTGGAAAAATCAAGTTTCTTTCAAAAACACTTTTGTTCTCGTGCAGTTGACAAAGAGTTCTCTGTCGTCGACCCTTGCTGCAAAATCTCTATCTCCCTCTTATGTCTTCTCTCTTCTTTGTCTCTCTCACTATCTTCTTTCTCTCGCTCTCTTCATCCTTGTCCCTGTCTTTTCACTCTCTCTGAGTGTGAGCAAAGGCGAGGGCACTTCGCTGGACTCGTTCGTCTAGAATATCGGACGAGAGTTCCGTAAAAGGGAGGAGAAGAAGAAAAAGGAAGGAGTGGTGTCAGAGAGTATTTTGACGTCCGAGTTGATAGTGGTGGTGGGAGGGGAGAAGAAGTTGAAAATATTAAGGGTTGGTGAGTGTTCAGAAGAAAAAAAAAATTCCACCCTCTTTCTCTGCCAATCACTCTTTCTCTCTCCTTTTCTCTTCATATCTCATATAGCTCACATCTCTCTACCCACAACAAAGGAAGCCTTGTATGGTGAATCAACAGAAGAAAATGAGTGGCAAGGTCAATAACCCTTGGACCGATTACCAAGTTGGTTTTCTACTCTCTTGATTTCGAAAACACTGATTCATATCGTTTAAACTACAATGAAGTTTCACTTAAAATAGATGAGTGGGTTGCGGATGGAGTAGAGAGAGGGGCTATTCTTTTCTCTTTTTTAATTAGTTTTCGTAATAGACACCCTCTAAAGAACAAAAGAAAAAAAAAAATGTCTCTCTGCCTAACTATTATCTCGATATAATCTTGACCCGGGGCATGTGTTCGAACCAGGATTAGGCGGGGACAGTGGCCCTGCAACATCACGGTTGTAAACAAAAATACAATTGGTTCATCCTCTCCAAAGTTATAGACTCCATCTCAGAGAGAAGTTTACACCCTCATGCATCAGAAAACAACTAGACCATTATCAATAATTGTCAATGGAGGATGATCAATGCTGCTATAAACTGACTAGACTGACATCAACAAAACAACAATTATCACCTCCCCTACCACACCAAGAACAACTCAACTACCAACACCTTCACTTAACAAGCAAACTCTTAACTCTCTTAAAGCAATCAACTTCACTCAAATCATTAAAACAAATCCATTCTCAATTGATCTTGAATTCCATTAATGATAAACATAATTACCTTCTCTCTAAACTTATTGATCTCAAAGACTTCTCTTATTCTTCTCTCCTATTTGATCATATTCCTCAACCCAATGATTTCTCTTATAACATCATGATTCGTGCTTTAACTAATACTTGGTATCGTTTCTCTCTTACCCTTAATCTTTACTTTCAAATGAAATTTTCTGGTATAAAACCAAATAATTTCACTTACCCATTTTTATTAATATCTTGTGCTAATCTTCCTTCTTTAATTCATGGTAGAATGGCTCATTCCTCTGTTATCAAGTTTGGGTTAGACTCTGATTCTCATGTTGCTCATTCATTGATTACAATGTACTCTAGGTGTAGTGAGTTGGGTTTTGCTAGGAAAGTATTTGATGAAATTCCTCAAAGAGATTTGGTTTCTTGGAATTCAATGATTTCGGGTTATTCGAAGATGGGTTTTGCTGGAGAAGCTGTGGGGTTGTTTAGGAGGATGAGGATAGCTGGTTTTGAACCAGATGAAATGACTTTGGTGAGTGTTCTTGGAGCTTGTGGTGATCTTGGGGATTCGACTATGGGGAGATTGGTTGAGGATTTGGTTGTTCAAAATAAACTTAAGTTGAATTCCTTTGTGGGTTCTGCCTTGATTAATGTTTATGGAAAATGTGGAGATTTGGAATCAGCCAGGAGAATCTTCGATCAAATGGGGCCCAAGAGAGATGTGGTGGCTTGGAATGCCATGATCACAGGGTAAGTGTTTCATACTTAGTTTCAATGTTAATGTTTATAATTTACTTAATGTTGAAAGTGCCTTGAATATGAGTCGATATCTAACCTGAATTTGACCCCGGAAACCATTTAGGGCTGTTATCAATTTCAAAGGGGTACCCCGTTTTTACGAGTTTGGGGAGAGAACTAAAGGAGACAGAGTGCTAGGGTGTTAGTGAGTTACATATACTAAAACCCTTGAGAAATCTCTGTTAATATTGTTCTTCATCTATAGTGAAAACAATCGTGCCATTGTTCTTCATGGAGTAGGTTTCACCAACTGAACCATGTAAATCTCTTGTGTTCAGTGTGATTGCTTACTTTCATTATTGTTTTTTCTTGGTTTGCTTGTTTGTCGCACCACTCAAACTTCTTTATGTTGTTCATCTATAGATATCAGGATTCTTTTTTTATCCAGATTCATATCTTCATTGGCATTTAGTTGAATTGGTCTTTTTGTTCATATAATTGTAAATTAAATCTTCTTGTGCCTGTTCTATACAGGTACGCTCAAAACGGGGCATCAGACGAGGCAATTAAGTTATTCCATGACATGACAGGAACTGGGACAAACCCAGATAAGATTACAATTGTAAGTGTGCTTTCGGCATGTGCTTCCATCGGGGCCATTGACTTAGGGAAGTCTTTGGATGCATATGCTTCAGAAAAGGGCTTAAAACCCGATGTTTACGTCTCTACAGCTTTGATCGATATGTATGCCAAGTGTGGGAGCATAAACCAAGCACTTCAAACCTTCAAAGACATGCCCAAGAAAAACGAGGTCTCTTGGAATGCAATGATCTCTGCATTAGCTGTTCATGGTAGAGCCGAAGATGCCATTTCACTATTTAGTTGCATGCTAGAAGACCGAACGGTTTCTCCCAATGATATCACTTTTGTTGGAG
This sequence comes from Eschscholzia californica, assembly GCF_041429995.1. Taxonomy (NCBI): domain Eukaryota; kingdom Viridiplantae; phylum Streptophyta; class Magnoliopsida; order Ranunculales; family Papaveraceae; genus Eschscholzia; species Eschscholzia californica. The sequence continues at coordinate 49,259,184 of NW_028238472.1, forward strand.
TTCTTTCTGCATGTGTTCATGTAGGATTAGTTGAAGAAGGACGCCGATGGTTGGATTTGATGGAACCCGTTTTTGGACTAGTCCCAAAAGTAGAGCATTATTCCTGCATGGTTGATCTTTTAGCACGTTCCGGACATCTAGAAGAAGCTTGGGGATTTATTGAAAAGATGCCTCAAAAGCCCGATGCAGTCATATTGGGGGCGTTGCTTGGTGCATGTAGAAGTAAAGGTAATGTGGAAATTGGCGAACGTGTTATGAAATTGCTTATTGAGTTGGAACCAACAAATTCCGCAAACTACGTTATATCGTCAAAGATATACGCAAACTCAAATAGGTGGGATGATTCTGCTAGGATGAGAGGGTTGATGAGAGAACGAGGAATCACTAAAACGCCTGGTTGTAGCTGGATCGATATTGATAGTCAACTTCATGAATTTCATGCCGGTGAAGGTTTTTACCTTGGATCAAGAGATATTTATGAAATATTCAACTTGTTAAACGACGAAATGAAGATTGAAGGCTACAGACCGAAGGTGGATTATATGTAGAGTGGCGGTGATGAAGATGTTGCATTTACTCGAACTTCCTTCAGAACGCACCTTAGCCACTGTACGTGGTCCGGTGTTTGCTCATCTTGGCAGGTGTGTGAACTAAAATACCATATATTACGGAAAAGTGAGATTACAATATGACCGACCGAAAAGAAAAGGAGATTCCTATTTTGTGTGTATGGCCATCAAATGAGATGTGATGGGGGAACTATTAGCAACTTTCTAAGAAATGCTCCGACCAGGAACTCTCTGACTTGTCTGAATTTTTATCTGCCTCTTTGACTGGAAGATGACGTCCATGAATGGGAAGGCTACTCTGGAAGCTATGATGATTTGAATTCCATACTTTCACATAGTAGACCATTCGATATAGTGCTCTCAGCAAAAAAAGGTAAACTGTCAAACCATAACTACTACTTGCAGAGATATCATGTTTTTCTTCTTGTGTGAATAGCTAGCACTTCACAGGCTTATATATATGGGACCAAGCTTGTTTAACTATGAATATACTGACTAGAATTCACAAGTCCATCTATTAAGAGATCGTGTGGTTTATAAGATTGCAACAAGAGATGGATTGAGATCTTGGGGTTCTTATTTCTCTAAAATCTGACCACTTCAGTGGTCGAAATGAAGGCTGAACTTGGCTCCGACTGATAAATCTTCAGTTTATGTTTCATGACAGATACAATGTTGTTGGGAATGACTACGGTGAAGTTTGTCAAAGACGAAACTTTTATCGAATTTCTGACCAGGCATGGGAGAGTTATTCAGAACTTGATATTTATTCAGAGATTATGGATATTTTAGGTGCTCGAAATTGGGAAGAACTTAAAAGAAGGCATAGGAAATGAAAAAGCTTGGCAGCTTGTGTTTATGAGGAAAGAGGTGATATTGGATATTTTTTTCGATATCTTTATCTTAATTTACAACTGTTGTATCGGCGCACGATGTCTAGGTTACTTTACCAGTCCAGGTAATTTCGAACAGTAAGTTGATTTTCTTTGAGGATAAAATAAGAATTAGTCCTCAAATAGGAATACAGTGACAGGTATTAGCTTTATTGTACATGATCACAGGTCTCAACTCAATACAAACGAAAACACCATCTATCAAAGCCAGAACAAGCGAAGCAAAAAACAATACTATCGGCCTCCGTTGGGCAGCAGAAAAGACATGCCAATTTATATTCATTGAGAGGGACAACATCAATATTATTCATCATCTCAACGACATAAGGAAAAGCATCCAATGGCAGACATCTCAAATCTCCAAGCCGACAAACTAGCTAAATGGACAAGAAGACAATATCGTGACAAGATTTGGAATGATATATCCCACCAGTCGATGCTTCCCTGTATTGTAATTTTACTCTTCAGTATTAATATATACGTATTAGTCCATATTTCTTTTTCATATTATTAGAATAGACTAAAGAGACATTGGTAGAGGTAGATGGTCTCAAAACATAGAAGTAAAACTTATTCATTTTATAGAGTAGTCATATATACCATAAGTACTCATTAAACATACATTTAGGTCTATTTGGTTGGATGATTGATAAACCCAATTCCATGGTTATTATGAATAATATAATAAACCCCTCATTAATAAGTTTTTGATCTTCACCCGATTACCTGCACAAACACAAAAACAGCAAAGTTAAAAGGTCACATCAAGGTATATCATTCTAGCGAAAAAAAAAAATCTAATTCTCAAAGATGAAGCAAAAAATTTTAAAAAACGAAAGTCAATATTCTTAGGCATTACATTTTAACCAAGACTAAGGCGAAATCGCAGCAATAAGAGCAAGGTAGGTTACCTTATCCAAGATGAAGAGCAGTGTGATCAGGATGGGAGTAAGAAGGTCCTCCTTCCTGCATCATATTCACATTATGGAAGTAATTTCGTGAATCATACGTCTGGATTTGATCGTACTCTGGAACGGGTATCAAGTTCTGTTGGTTTTGATCTTCATTCTCGATATCTGCTATCTAACAAAGTATCGAAACAAAACAATCTCATATATCAGATAAAAAAAATAAACATTTCACCGTTACTCTTTGACGGCCGCATTCTATTTGATTAACGAATTTTGCAGGAACCGGAACTAGTTAACAGGTTCCAGTTTCTGGCATACAAAAGAAAAACTCATTCTTTATCGTGGCTTTGTATACCTTTTGGAGAGAGATTGAGAATATATAAAATTATTACCTTGGTTCGGAGGAACGTATGCTCCCTCTGAAGCTCCATTTCCTAAGAAATAAGAGTATAAATTGCAGAAAATTAATCTATATGAGAATTTTCAAAATGCTTTTATATGTAGATCGTCTTCAGTAAAAATCATTCTAAAAATACAAGAACGTACCCTTTTTTGCATGTATTCAATTTCTGCCAATAGCATCTCATGCTATTATTCAAAAAGCAAATCAAGAATTAAAAGAAGAAAGAAACAAATGTATTAGAACCAAATTGATAGATCTGACCAATTTGGTTCATATATATACATTCATATATTTAGATATATTACGATATTTATGCCATACTATATGATATATACGAGTCATATCACTCTTATCATATATTGCAAACTCAAGTGAAAATAGTCTAATGTTCTATATATACATGAAGTGCTTAACTATAACTAGGATTAGTACTTGGGCCAAACCATAATTAATTAGTTTACCTTCTTGGAGCGAATCCTAGTGAGACCACGCTCGAGTCTATTTTCAAGTTGCTTCAATTCTTTTACACTTAATGACTCAATTGAATCTCCCATTAAATGCCTGTTCATTAATCACAAACCATATTTAACAACTAATTTAAGAATTTCACTAACTATCTTAGCTTAATTTGGTACTAAATTTACAATTCTAAATCTTTAAAAGAGAAAAACTACTAATAATTAAGACAAGTAAAAGGATGGAGTTTCACTCACCTGTTTGAGTTCTGCAAAATTTGTATTTGTTGACGAAGCTTTGTCGCTTCTTGTTGATAATACTAAAAGAAAAACATTAGTATTAACTTCAAGTTATTCACAAAACATTATTAAATTGTTTCTATTTTTTGTGTTTCTTGAAAATGCATCATATATATAAACTTATGTTTCGAAAAATGAAAGGAAATAATAGAGGTTGTATAGTTAACTTACATGAGCATTAGTTTCAATGATGGAGTTTGTGTTTGAATTACCAGCACATGTCTTTTTATACCTCTCAATTGTTGATTTTATGCTGCATTTGTAAATATGAGGATTAGTTTTTAATTCATAATACACTTGAGATTTTGCGACAAGCAGTACACTATTGCTATGGGTGGGAATAGGTCCAGTCGAGAGCAACTAGCGGTCCAGAATCTCTCTCTGGTCTCGGTCGGGTGCCAAGTTTTGGTGAACATTAGGGTACTCTGACCAGTCTGGTCCAACCTAATTTCAATGTCCCTTATTCCTTGTGCTCGACTATCGAGTGGGCTCATCGAGTATCGGACTGGTGAGGTGCCGGGTAGACTGTAATAAGAAAACTCGTAAATTTTAAAAAGTTAACACTAAACAAGAATTTTCAGTTTTACTAATACATAAGACCCAAAAATACAAAGTTAGTGATATATTTGAACATATAATTATGAGATTTGAATTTTAACTTCGTCCATATAAGGCAAGATCCAAAAAACTACAATGTTAGACAGATATTTCAACTATAAGATCTCAAGAAAAATACAAGTATGAGGTCAGGTGCCAGTGGGAGTGTGTCTTCTCGGGTAAGAACACTTGGGCTAAATGGGTTAGTCGCTCGGCCAAAGGTCTTTCCACATGTCTCCAACTTTAATTATTAGCTTGACAAGACACATATATCCGAGTCGAGCAGCATCTGTCGGTTAATTTGTGGTCCTTCACGCACTTAGGCCGATCCACTTAGGTACTATCTGGTATCTGGTTCATTAGCCAAGTTTACCCTCTTCAATAATTGACTACCAGGGCGGGCGCCTTTACAACTTTCCTTCCTTCATAGCTTACACAATTTTCTTTTTTGTGAAAATGGTAATTAATTTACTAGTGAGGTGATTAAGGTTACGTCAATAGTCATATGAAAACAGTCTGAGAAGTAAGATAAGGAGTGATGGGAGTTTTGAGGTTAACAACTTTGTTGTATTTTAAATGATGTGAGGTCGTTTGAGTTGATTGAGGTGACATGAATAACGTCTATTATGTCACTTCATAAACTTAGAAATAGAAACATATAGAGAGAGAGAGAGAGAAAGTAGAGAGGGTCTTAATCAATTTTTCTATTTCTAGTCATAGAAAAGAAACCATGAAAATGCAAAACCTAGATTTAGTTTCACGTTTAGTCGCTTTCTTACCACTAGGGAGAATTCAAAGAAGTGGAAGTTCGGGGAAATTCAATGTGGTGGAAAATTGACAATGTTCTTGTGAAAAGTGAATAACTATCTAAGAACCTCAAGAAACCCCAAATTCTAGAGTTTATTCCCCTCCCCCTATAAGTTCTCCTACAGTCAAGGATAAATAACTTATGTCACTCAAGTCTCAACAACACTAGCTACTTAAATGGGTTATGGATCAATGTACAATCTCTATACCGAAGTACAAAAGCTAGCAATGCTTTTTTGACTTCTTGGATTATGGTACATAAATTCATACAAAGAGCTAGATTGCTACTTCTTTCACTATATTATAGACATGAAGAATTGTTACTTGTGTAAGTTCCTTTCTCTCCTTATAAATCTTAAAGAAACAATTATTAGCATGAAATGTCTGTATAGTGTATAAGAACACATATCTAGATTATTTTTGTCTGATGGCACATGACTACATGAGCGAAAATAGAAAACTCTTAGTGGCGGTATGAGCAAAGGCATGTCGTATGTATTTTAAGATTAGTACATATAATCTCTGAATCTTCAATTTTTCATGTCTAAGAACAATCTCATAATATTATATAGACAAATCAACAAATATAAAGAAAATAAACTTGTGATACACAATGTATCAAGAATGCGAACTTGTAAGACATGACACTACTTAACTATCGATGGAAAATAATATTGAGGGGAACATAGAAATATGGTACTCTAACAACCAAGAATATAACATCTAAGTACTCTCTATTTATTGTCAATTAGTTTTCCATTAGATGACCACACTATATTAGCATAGTATAAGAGGTAAAGTCTTTATGTGATAGCCCTAATGGTTACACATGGTCCACATTCCTCCAAAAAGACACATGATATGCCCAAAAAGACTATGCTCCGGAACATGCACCATGTAGTTCATATACTTGCATATACTTGTAGTTTAAGATTGACCTAAAATGCATAGTTGTATATTAGGGTTTCAATTATCAACATGTAAAATATGAAGATCACCCTCACCAAAATCCCTATCTTCTAAAATCACCAACCCCATCAAATAACCATTAAATTGTATACCTTTAAATGGAGTAAGAAGATGAAGCAATGTATGTCTAGCCTTAACCAAAGATACATTGAAAGAAAATAAGGAACACTTATAGTTAGAGCAGTAAAATATCATTATATATGTACATGCAATTTTATATGATTCAAATAAGTAAGTAAGAAAAGTGATATAAAAATCATAGATTATTCTTCTTCCTCTCTTTTTTCCCTTTTCTTTCATATATGATTTTGTTATTCTTCTAAGTATATATTTAACCAAATGAGTATAAATATAAGTAGTGAGATCATGTTAGTACCTGCTGTTGGAGTACTCGTAAAGGCGTCCACGGCTAGAGAAGACAATAAGAGCGACTTCAGCGTCACAAAGAACGGATAATTCATAAGCTTTCTTCAAGAGTCCATTTCTCCTCTTGCAGAAGGTGACTTGACGGTTCGTAGTGTTCTCAATCCTCTTGATTTCGATCTTTCCTCTCCCCATTTCTCTCTCCTACTCTTCATCATAAAATTTTGAACATGTTATGATCAAGTTTGCCTATTTCAATAGAAAATAAAAGTACATACATAGTTTATCTTATAGTGGGCAAGCAAAAAAAAAAAATCTTTTTAGTTTCGATTTTCTAAGTGTTAGACGAAGATCTATTTCTTTTTCGGAGTTTTTCGCTGCATCAGAGATAAAGAGAGAGACTGAGAAGAAATATAAGAATGAAAATCAGATAGAAAAAACTAAATAAATATGCAAAAAATAGAAAAATTGCTAAGAATTATGGATCTATTAAAAAAATGATTCAAGGTAGAAATAGACAGTAATCTTCAGATTTAATAGAATAAAACATGTAAGCATATAAAACAAACAATTAAGAAAAATAAAGAAAGATTTACAGAATTGGAGAGAAAACCCTAAGAGGAAGAGTTGGTAGCTTAGTTGAGTTTCACAAACTAACTAGATTACCAATATTTATCAAAAAAATAAAGAAAGAAATGAAACCCAACTTCCTTACTACAAATAGAAAAAAAAGAAGACATTAAACCTAAGCTAAAGAGAGAAAAAGAGAGAGAGAGAGAGGGAGAGGGAGATCAAACTTATAAAACCCTAGATAGGAATGTGATAGTTGGTGTTTTTCTTAGTGATTCTTCATCTACTTTTTTTTACCTGTTTGAAAGTATCAAACTAATGTCTCAGAATTCACACCAAACTAACCAAACAAAGGTAAAGAGAAAGATCGGGTCGAGTTTCGTTGGAGAAATGTGTATCCTTTGGTTACCCTAGCAGCTGAATTTTGATAAGGAAGAACTCAAAAATATAGAAACTCCAAAGGTGGAGTAAAATGCAGGTCTCTTCTTCTGTATTCTTTCCCTGTCCATTTAATGGTTCTTTTGTTTCTCATGAAAAGAGTTTTAATGCGAAAACGATATTTGGAGAGAGAAACAGAAAGAGATGGAAACGAAAACAACCTCGGAATCACTTTCGCAAAATGAAGCACCTTAGAAAATTATCTATAAATTCATGCATCAAATTTTCTTTAAGCATGTTCCTCTCTAATTAAATTTTGTTTAAAACATTCATGGAGTGAGAGTTTTAGGGGGTTGGTCATCATAGACACTCTTTGGTAATGACCAAGGCTAAAACCCTATAGAACTTTCAAGGATCCTATATTTTGAAGTTATGTAAGTTTTTTTTTTCTGTAAGACAACGGTAAACTTTGTATTATTTATAGTTAAGATGTTTACGGAAGAGAAAACAAAGTTATTCTTTTTTTTTGGAGAAGATAAAATAGTATCATTAATGAAAAATCAATGCAATGGCAGAAGCCTAGATGGCTAACCATCCAATACACAGACAAAAGACAAGAAAATATAGGTACATTAGGCTTATAGCCTAGATAAAGCATCCCAGTTCCTAATGTATTGGCTAAAAGGGGTCGACTTGCTCCATAGTTGATTGGTTGCCCAATAGTGAATTAGGCTCTTAGCTTGAATGATGATATTATCCCGTGTAGCTTCTCTGTCACTTTCTATCTCCATCACTCTAGTTTTAATAGACTACTGTTTAATTGATTTTGTGTTACTAGTATACCTATAGTTTTTCTATTTAGTTTTCACTAGCTAGGTGTAACACTTCTTCTGAAGTTCTGTATATCTCGGGCAGTTATGCTAATAAATAATTCTTAATAAGTTGGATCTCCTAGCTCCGATACCATTATAAAAGCCACACATATTTTACAGCACTAGAAAAGAAAAAATATGTGTTAGGTTCAAAGAACGCCACACGTGAAGGAGGTGTATGAGAATAGTCTCACATGGAAGAATGATGACCATGTAACCAAGAATATAATGTCTAGGTACTCTCCACGCATTTGACAATTGATCTAAATTGGGTGACAACAAACTTAACATTGAAACCTTAACATTTTTCAGCCTATCCAGAGTAAATTCCTGGCTATGTCACAGTACCGAGGTCAAGCAAATTCTACGTTTGTCCGTGTAATCTACCTTGAGTACATTAGTTATAATTGGATTGAGCTAGTAGGTCGTGACGACACTGTTTTATTCCTACGTGAACTTCCTTGAGTCCGATGAGTACCCATTTCTCCTAAAAATTCCATGAGCCCATCTAAAAGACCTTGACGTTCAATATGTTAAAAATCTTACCTATCTTTTTTTTTAAAGACAATATATTGATAATAAGGGGGACAAGACTGTCACCCAAACAAGAAGAATAACAAAAATAGAGCAACACAAAGAGAAAAGGAACAGAGAGTTACAAGATACAAAATCTTGAGTAGGAGAGACATTTGTGTATTAAAGACCACAATAACACTGATAGTTTAGTAGCAATGATGGGCAATCCAAATTTATTTGCCTACTAAAAGTGAATTGGAAAGAGCTGCTTCCTTAAGGTGAGAGTAAAGGAAGGAAACTGTGACTCTTTTGTTGCCAATCTATGTTTCTTGTTAGATCTAGTTCTCTCTATTTGTAGATTCCAATTGTTCAGGCTGATGTTATTAATTGCCTCTCTTTCAAATTTCGAAAGATATACGGATACGCGGTATAAATAGAAATCCTTCTTTGTAGACAACGAAGATCAGCCCTGCTCCCCTGCTTTGGCAATTCTGATCTATTTGGCAAACATAAGCTACTTAAACGGTGAAGCAATGGGATTAGGCAGTGAATTATATAAATTGAAACTCAAGAGATATCTTTGTAAGTCGTTCTTTATTTACAGTAGAAATCATCGCGTCATTATTCGTCCTAGAGTAAATCTAATAAACTGAACCACATGAGTCTCTTACGTTTTATGTGATTGTTTACTTTCTTTACTCATTTTCTTGGTTGGTTATTCTTCGTCATAACATCTTCTATGTGAAAATATCTTTGTTCATCTTTTAATGGGTCACGTACAAGGCACGTATCTTCTAATTGTCAAATTAACATCTAATTAGTGGGGTTAAAGAGAATTTCTCATACGACAAGTTGGATTATGTATCTTTGATTTTTAATTATCCAAGTTCTAAGTTTAGCTTCCTAATCAAATTAGATTCTAGTTGTAAAATTAGCTTCAATTGTAGCTTCCTTGTTTTATATTTAATAGAAATGTGTTAACCTAATTGACTTCATATATATTAGTCACTATCATGTGTTCGTTTTGGCCTTCTTCATTTTTAGTTGATTGAAGTCTTCCTTTTGGCGTTTCTGTGATGGACTAAAATATACTTATGTTAGTTGGATATTAATTTTTCCTTCAACATTTGTTGGCCTTTTCTATTTGTATATTATTCTAAATGATATTTTATCTTCTTCATGTTCGCGTATGTGATTTTGTGTTCTAAGGTTAATGGATACAATATTAGAAAGTCTATGAGAACAAGAAGAAGATAAAAATCATTTGTTAGACAACAATAAAGCGATTGAATTTAGTGATGTTCATCATTTATCTTTTCTTCCTAAATGACTGCATTGTCATCTTGATTGAATGACACTTCCTTCAAGATCAGTGTGGTTAAGAAAGACAACATGGTTAGTTTTATATAACAATTTGCTAGAAGAGCTATCCGAAGAACTTATGATCGGGTTAAGAAGTTCTTCCTGGATTTGGCCCACAGGATGAAATCAAAATTAGTTTTTTTTTTTCTCTTCTTTTAATAAAAATTGGTAGATGAAGATGATGAAGGTCATGAAGATGAAGACTAGGAGAGAAAATAAGTTGTAATTACTTATAAGTTATTATTACAAAAGTTAATAGTCAATGGATGGTCAAAGTTGGATGAAAACTTTAAGGAGACTATCTAGTATTTTGTACAAATTAGGGGGCTAGGCAGGCGGTCATAAACTAGGGAACTAAAACGAACTTTGCTTCGCCATTTTTCAAATAGACTTATTAACTTAGAGCGTCTCCAATGCAAAACTAAAAACTAAGAAACTCAAAATATCCTATTTGTCAAGTCTCAGTTGAGATTTTCTTTCTGAAATGACATTATAAAGATCATCAGTTCAAAAAATATCTCCAATACAAAAGTACTCTAAAAACATAAAACTTAGGTGTCATTTCTTAAATGGATATTTTTGTTTTTAATATTGATCGTCCTCAAGATAAATCTCAAGTATTGAGTTTTTTTCTTGAGACATCTTAGAATTAAATGTCGTTACATAATCTTAACATTCAAATTGAATTTTGCAATGAAGAATTCTTTTGTAAAGAACTCTAAAGATTCTATGACACGAAGTGTTCAATATGAGTCTTGCACTGGAGATGCTCTTACTCACCGACTCAACCACTAGCGTGTAGTTGTGCCGTCATCGTCAATTTAAACCAATATCATGGGGTAAAAGAACAAAATTGTAAGTTCTAGTACTTGTAATTTTACTGAAATTGGTAGATACTCTATAATAGTCTAGTTTCACGAAAATAGAAACAAATTTATTGGGAAATTGAAGCTTGCTCTAAGTGTCCAAAATTAATTCCTAAAAATGAATTTCCAATTGGCATTCAAACAACCCTCAAGTTTCATGTTAGGTCATACTAAATTGTGAAAGAACCAAGTTTCTAGGGTTTCTCAATATAGTATTCTTCAAGAATTTAGGAGTTTGTTCCATGTCTTTAACTCTAATTGGCTCATTAGGACTTCTAACTAAACTCAAAATTTGGTACTGTTTGTTTAACTAATTTAGCTTGGTAGACTAGCCGGTGGAGTGCATATAAGCAAGGGTTCATCTGGCGGTAATGGGTTTAGTTGGTAAAGTAGTTGACTTAGGGTTTTGTTTTTCAGATGAGAAAATATAAATTGGAGGCTGAATCGAGTTCTAGGCGATTTCTTCTTTGTTCTCCTTTTTGCTGTTCACCAAATTTGACTCATGAGAACATGAGAACGTGTTACACTTCATCAGTTTGTATTTGAAATCAAACTTATTATACGTAAGAATCGAGTGATAGATGTGTTACTTTTCCTAAACTACTATATTGAAATGGGGCACATCTGACATACATAACTAAGATTCAGGTGAGTCAGAAGAGTTGATATCGACCATCTTTGTCAGATGCATAAAGCTCCTAGTATAGCTATCTAGATACTTGAGATGGCCCCTTAGATCTTAAATCGTGTTTGTTTTTCTAATGAATCTGGTTTTGAAATGTAAATTTAGTTACGTATAAATAACTTGTCAAAATAATGGGTATTCACATATTTATAGTAGGACATCCTTAAATAGTGTTGTCATGTCAACTTGTTTTTTTTAGTTGGAAAGAAAGACTCATTTCAAGATCTAATTTAATTAGAAGGACAAAAACATATAAAATAACTAAAAAGTATGCATAATCTTATTTTTTTTTGGATTTTAGGTTGTTTAGAAAAACAAACACATCATTTGGCTCAACCCTAACCATTTTACCCCCATTTACTAGGTTCTTCCAATGACAGTTGTAGTTCAAATCATTTATTCTAGATCCCATCAATGCTGCAAGTCTTTTTTTTTTTTTTTTGAGAATAATGCTGCAAGTCTTAATCCATTGTTAGGAGAGATAAGAAAAAGTAAAAGCATATAATTAGTGGAGTAAATTACTTTTGTTTATTGAATCACACTGTTGGGCTAAATGGCTAAATTAAACTATTGTTTGATTTCTTTTACATCACCTTATATCACACATAAGGAAAGAAAATTCACATCAATAACTAGAAATGTTGATGTGTTACTAAGTCACAACACATCTAGGTATTACTCATTCTATCAATTCATGTGTTTTTGTCTAAGGTAGTGTTTGGTTAGAAACAACTTTTGTCGGACTGAACCCTAAAAGCGGGTACGAACCGTGTCTGGGTCACATTGAATAGCCAAACAGGTGAGTTCGTCACATTTTCCCAACGTGGAGATCATCTAAAGGTTAGACGAGGAAGAAAATAATTGCCTCGAAAAATTTGATAAAATTTGCAATTTTTCTTCTCTGGAAAATTTTCTTGTTTCCCTAGAACAACGGTCAACTTATCTGGTTGGAGAAGTTGATTCGACTAGGAAATAACGAGTTTGGAATGAGTCAATCCAACTAGGAACTGAGTTAGGGACGATTCATATGTCTCTATATACAAAACCAAATCTAGGTAAAGCACTTTATAAATGGACCACACATTGGATGGGAAGTGTCACTCCAAAATGGGAAGTCTGAAACCTTTTGTTAAAGCCTCTCCAACAACTATGTGGGTGTCTCTATCTTTCTTACTAAAACTTGAAAAAAAGAAGAAAAATGATTTGTTCAAACAAGTATACTTGAAATATGAAATGAATAATGTGGTCCATCCTTTTGTTTCTGCTGCACCAATACAAAGTTCTCAGAGTTGAATATGACTTGTTCTGTGTCAAAACATTGGATGTGACTAATATCATGACAAAGAGAGTGGAGTTCTTTATAATGTCCATGTTAAAAACCCTAGTTAGGGTTTCATGTGAGACAATAGTTGCAAAACAATTTAGTTGCCAATTACCATTACTTCATTTTATTAAGTCCCTAATTTTAGAAGGGGGGGTTCACGAACGATAATCTACAAATTGTTTATCTAAATCGAAAAAACCTTTCAGACTGTATTTGGTGTACCAGAATGGAATGCCTTAAACTAAGATAGAGATTACACTATAGGGCTTAGTAAACGGGAAAATCATTGGGTATCACAACCCAATGGAACAGGATTCCCCTAAAGAAGAGGAGTTCCAAACCTAATTGTGGGTACGAGTGTGATTCATATTCTTTTGGAATCGTCAATCAAATAATCTACTCCCAAACAAACAAAACACTGAAGTATGGTGATTACTGAAACACCTCGCACGATTAGTATTCCTACAAAGGCACACAAGGGTTTCTAATTGTATTAACATTAGACAACTATCTCTCAATGTATGACCAAAAATTTGGTGGATCTTGATATGGCCCATAGCGCGAGGCTTCACTTTGCAATTTACACAGTGCCTGCAGAACTTTCCTTGAAATTAACATTTATATAAAGAAAACTTCAGATCATTTCAACAAACTCTATATTCAAAATCCACATTATTCATAGCTGATTAGAGACAAATTACAGATGGGGAGATCTATAGGCACTCCAGTTTACTGTTATTGATGTCCCCATAAAGCCAAATCTCCGAGGAATTTACGGGTGAGAGGGGGAACTACAGCAATAAAGTGGGGTGCCTATTGAACCATATACAAACACCTTATACAAACATCTAAAGAAGACTTCTCCTTGAGCTGAGGAGACATGGAGAAATACAAACTTTAAGCACAACCCTTTACAACCTTCCGTTCATTGGAGGATTCCCAATCATCTGTTACAAAGAAGAGAAATCGTAAAGTTCTAATTAGTTCATTGAAAGTCGGATACATATGGACTTGAACAAAAGGAAGTCGAAAAGCTACAAAGTCATGGGGACGGGATCAACTCGGGTGAGTCAGAATTAGTCATATATCTTTTCAAATGTCATATCAATGCTAAGAATATGCTTGGTATAAGGGGAACTATTACGAATTTCACACCCCATATATGCATTGGTGGTGTTTAAGAGTTACCAAATGGAAATAAATTTCACGGAGTCCAAATGAACTTGATGAAATAGAGCATGAAAATTTATAGCTTTTTACAAGCATCTAAGCCAAAACGAAATGCCCAGCGACTATAGGCCACATATATAATGTACTTGGTTACTAACTTCCATTTATCTACGTGGGACTCGCAATAATTTGGTCAAGTCACTTCAATTAAATAACGAGGGTTCAGTGATCATGAAAGAGCATGAGAATGGAACAGCTCCTTATCCTGCATCCACCACCTCACTCCAAGACCAAGTGATTGGGGACGGGATCAGCTCGGGTGAGTTGTCAGCTACCCCAATCCCCAGATGCCACTGGGCCGAGCAGAGCCGAGCCAAGTTACTCGGCCGACTACTCCCTGCATTTTTTTTGGTTGTATCATAACCTATGAACTAAAGATCTGATATACAGTAGGAAAAGCAGCTCTTTGAATCAGCCATAGCTGTACAAGAGCTGTTTTATTGCATCCTTAGAGAGCAAACTACCGAAAAGATCCACCAAAAAGAAGAGAAAAACAAAATGAGAAAGAGAAGTACCTCAGCTTACTCCCGCTTTTTTTTTCTCGTGTTTCTTCTCCTATTCGCTTTCTCATGTCTCTATATAAACCTTCAACTTTTTTTGCTAAGAATATTTGCACCAAGTTTTGTGCATTAGAGGAATGACGACAAATCAGCTCCAGCTACCTCCGAGCCAGAGACGAGGTCAAGTAACTAGGTGATCCAACTAGATCTCGATTGCTTATCTTCAAGTTGGAAAGGCGGTTCCAGACTCAAATCCTCCTTAAGGTGAACGATCTGGTTTAGACTCCGGAAGAAACATTCTTCAAAAAGTGGTTCCTAAGAGGAAGACACCAACAATTTGCGAAGAAGTCACATCATCAGGGAATCTTGATATTGGCCCAAGTGACAGAACTCTCAGAATAGGCAAATTAGTAAGAGAGTACCTAACCATCTACTTGCCTTAAGCTCTCATACTAGCTCTTCTATTAAACTGTTATAAATGATTCTTTTAACAGTAAAGAGATCCATGCTCAAGTCTGTTCTTTTCTACTAGTATGTTGCTGCCTGAAAATGAAAATCAACTGTTTAAGATGTATTAACAATTTAAAGATGAACACCAAACATATCGAAATATTACACCCCGTCAGTGTGACAACGCAAATTATAAATATTTTTACATACGTGTGTGTGTGTGTATATATATATATATAACTCAGTGTTTGTTTGCTTTGCTTTTTCCCCAATGATCAGTCAAAGATTAGAAGGGTTTACTTGCAGGCATTAATAGCTGGCCTGAGATCCAAATATTTTGTTGTATCACTGATTTAAACTTCATGAGAAATTTTCACGCCATGAAGCTCTGAACAGTGAATTTTTTTAATTTCCTATTCTCAATGGCATTCCATTAAAACTTTAAAAAGGAAAAAAGAAAAGAAAAAGAGCTAGATACACAGATATTATCCGAACATATTTGCTGCAGCACAAATTATGTCGTTTATACAGTTCAGGCATTTGAGCCTTAGTTGTCACTATGAAGACTGAAGGAGAATGTGGATATAACTAGGGTTACATAGTAGTTTTATCAGGTGTCACTCTGTAAACTATGACAGAATTGAATACCAAATAAAAGAATTTCTATTGATATCGCCTTGACCCCCACACAGAGTCAATTTCCTCAACACAGGACTAAAATGACCATTGTGGGATATTTAATATATTCCTGGTCATGGATAAACAATCAAGTTATAAAGAAGATAATATGTACGCAATGCAGAGGAGGGGTAAAGGTGCGAACTCTTCGGCTAAACCTTTGTAGGTTAGAGTTGCTTGGACTATCAGAGTTAGCTCATATTCCTTGGATATTTAGAAGAATCAAAGCTAAACGTGGTATTATGTACGAACTATTGTTTATGACCCAGTCATGCAACCTCAAGTAGGAAACATCAAAGACGCAATAGGCAACAAGCAGCAGAAAAACTACATACGCTTTAAAATGTTGGTATCGCTCTATATCTCGGCCTACTTAGAACACGAAGTAACTTAATAGTTCGTTCTTCTTCAGAAGGATCTCAAGACCTAGATAGGGGCACTGTGCTGTCTTACACTTCGGAATGGCCTTTTGGTGATCTAGGAAGGCTATGTTTGAAGGAAAAGGCTTTCTATCGTGTACTATTAGGCCAAGGTGAGTCTACCTGGTGTGCTGTGTGGCTGGTTACGATCACATTAGGTGTTACATAAATTAATGACCCTACCAGACAAATTATGCATTTCCACAATAGAAATTTAGCGATATAGCGGAGGCACTGTATTTGGAAAAACATGTCGTATGGAAGAATCCTTGCATGATTAAAACCAAATTAAATGTATAGTTGGGTTGGCATGAAGAGAGACAATGTTTTAAAAGCTTTTGAAGGTGTACCCTCAAGGCGCGCCTCTAATCGAGGCGGTCACCAGATGCCTCGAGGCTTACGTATTTGAACTCGAGAATAAAACGCGGGCATGTGAAGTAACCTGTTACTTTTGAGTTGGGCGACACAAAAATTATTGTATTTTTGTTTATTAAACACTTGTGGTTTTATATTATAGTAGTGAAGTATAAAAGTACGTTATGTTCTTACATAATTGATATCATTTTCCTTGCAAGAAAATAGTGTAGCCTCGCCTTGTGAGAGCAAACCGCCTTAAGGCGTAAAAACGTATTTTAAAACATTGAAGATAAATGCTTCAAAAACTGGAACTGATTAGACCACATGGAAATGATAGTTTGCGGGCCAAATGCCAACATATAGATGACTTATGTAGTTATGTGACATATGAATGAACTCATCAAGTCATCGGTAGAAGACAATACCTGATATAGCAGTAATCCGTGAAAATGCACACATGAAGCTAGATCTTGTTCAGAAGCTCGCTTGACAGCAATAGCATCGCCAATCATCTGGAAAGAAAAAACATGATATTAAGAATGGTAATATCTCTTCGTTAAAGACAAATATAGCCCCTCAATGTTTTCTTCCAAATACTGGAAGTTACCCCACCTATTAAGAATCCTACTATAAAAAATATATCTTTTTGGCTTCTTACTAGAAGCCCAGAACTTTACTAGTTAGCTTCTCAAAACATATCATAACAACTAGTAATGCATAATTTCAAATGAGCAGATTATCATAATATGTCAGCGAAAGATCTAGCTGATGTAACGATGTTTAGTACTATAGTATACAATATGGTCGAAATAAGATCTACGAAAATCAAAACATGTGGTCCAACAAGGATAGATGCAAAATAGATAAGCAGTTTGGTGGGAAAAACCTTTAGTCATAAGCTGCAGATAACGTAACTCTTCGGTGGTAGAACAAGTCCACTCTTTCACTGACAGAAATATAAAAAAGGAATCAGCAGGTTATAAATCATTAAAACTCTAAACAGTGACAGGTCATGGGAGGTGGAGAAGAAAAGTAGTAATCAACTGATACAGTATCGAGGTTTGACTAAGTTTACCTTGTCAGAGACGAGTATATACCACAAGACCAAGTATAGATGAAGCTCCACACTAACTGATTTAATCACTCAGGTTCATACACAGGAATATTTTTCTCAAGCAGAAAGGCTATCTCATATTCTCCTTGTTCTAAACATGCTTCCACCACTTGTCGTTTTATCGTGTCATCTGGAAACTTTCCTCTCTTAAGCATCATATCAATCAATTTATGTGATTCTAGTAGTTTTTCTTGTCCAGATAGAACACGAAGCACTCTATTGTAATTAGAATTACAAGGTATGTAACCATAATGAAGCATTTCCTCACATATCTTGAAGGCAGAACTACTTAAGCAAATATGGTATTGCAAACTGCCATTACAATGGCAAGGTCCGTGACCATTAGAAAGCATCTCCCGACACGCCCTAAACGAAATATCTCGACAAATATCACAAATAGATTTAAGTAATCTATCATAAGAACCCTTACTTGGGTATAAGCCCCTTTTTTTCATCGCCTGCATAAGAGATAAAGCATCGACTACTCTTCTGGATTGACATAAACCTTTTAATAGTGCATCGTATGTTACTCTGTCTGGAACACAACCACGTGACTGCATTTTGTTGAACACCTCTATTGCATTGTCAGTTTCACCGACTCTTATACATCCATCAAGAAGAATGGTGTACGACACCTGATTCGGAACCAAACCTTCTTCTGGCAACGACTCAAGATGCTCATATGCATCTCTTATCAACCCTAATCTACAATATCCATTCATTATAGCATTATGGAGATGCAAATCAGGGCTTAGTCCTTTTTCTTTTGCAACTTGCATCAATTTCACCGCATAGTCAAACATTTCTATGGAAGACCACCAAAGAGGTCCTTCATAATGGTTGATTGGTGAGGCCGGATTAATTGGCATCTTACTGAGTAAGGCGGCAAGTTTGCCTTTCGCTCTCCCTGGCCACTTTCTAACGAGATGGTCTCTTCTAGCGAAACAAATGCCATTCAAATTTCTACAAATACCACTAATCAATGATCCATAAGTCATCAAATCAGGGTCAATTTTGTTTCTATCCATTAGATCATATAAACTCAAGGCAAACTTGATATCTCCTTTCCTGCAAAACTGATGGATAAACATGGTGTAAAGAACATTATCTGAAAGAAACCCATCATCCAACATACTTTGAAGATAGTAGTAACCCTTCTCAGGCATGTTCCGTTTGATTAGCCCATTCACCAATGCAGCGTAAGTATGAGAACTCGGCTTGATCCCAGACTTTATCATCTTATGAAAAAGGCGAATTGCGTTAAAAGGCTTATCATTCTTGGAGTACCCATTGATCAATGTCGTGTAGACAACTTCATCTGCAGCTACACCAGCCTTGAGCATCCCATAAAACAAATATTCCGCCTCAATTAACCTTCCTTCGCTACACAAAGCATCTATAATGGAGTCATAAATTGCAACACTCGGTTTCAAACCCCTCTCATTCATTTCGTTATAGGCCTTAAGTGCTGAAAACAGGTCTCCTCGCTTGCAATGCTCATTTATTAGTATTAAATATGTGGCTAGGTTTGGAAGAATGCCTTCTTCTTCCATAAGGTCAATCAGTTTATTAGCTCTCTCGAGAGAACTTTCGTGGCAAAGACACTTTAGCAGAGAGTTGTATGTTGAAAGCAAAGGCTTCAATCCATGAGCTCTCATTTTGGCGAGGAAACAACAAGCACGATAAGTTTTGCCACCCGCACACAAAGCACTAATGAAGATGCTGAAAACCACATCTGGAAAACAGACTTTGCTTCCTAAAAGATCGCTAAACAAATGTTCATCATCTTCCTCCACAGCTTCACCCGAAAGACTTCTCTCGAAACTAGATATCATTGAGGTGTCAATGTTGGCTACTACTGACTGCAAAAGCTTTTTAGCTAAATCAAGCTCTTTCCCCTTTGCATGCCTCTTGATTAGAGACAAAAACATAACATGGTCGGGAGCCACACCCCCATCCAACATCTTATCCAACAAATTATCCACATCATCTTTGTCGGCCTCCTTAAAGAATGTGTCAATTAAGACGGTATAAATATGCACGGTTGGAACTATATTGGATCTATCCATATGATCTAGAAAAGTGTAAGCTTGATCCTTATTCCTATCTTTGCAGTACTTACTAAACATTACGGTATAAGTCACAACATTAGGTTCCAAACTGCTCTCCAACATCATCCGTTCATATATTTCTTGTCCCTGTTTAACACTACCCAACAGAAAAAAACCATGAATCAGTGTAGTATATGTATACGTATCGGCTCGACAACCCATTTTCAGCATTCTACCAAAAATACCCATAGCACTTCTCATGTCTCCTACTTTGCAATACCCATAAATAATCGAAGTATATATAACTTGATTAGGAAAGAGACATTGAAATTCCATTTCCCTACACAACATTTCGGCTTCTGCAATTCGAAGTCTCTTACACAACCCATCAATTAATAAAGAATAACAATAATAACTCGGAAAAACTTCATTATCAGCCATTATATTATAAAAATCTAATGCCTCTGTTAACTTTCCAACTATACAAAGCCCACGAAGCAATTCGATATAAGCAGTCCTACAAGGTAAAGAACGAATTCGATCTAGTCGATTCAAATGATCAATGGCTTCATTAAATTTCCCTAATTTACAGTAACAAATTATCATAGAATTTGTAATTGAAGAGTTGGGTAATATACCTCTACCCATAATAGTATCATTATAAAGCTTTTCTGAGAAATGGGGATGCCCACAATAAATGAGTTTCCTAAGGAAGAATCCATAGCTATCAGAGTTGATATCAATACCACGAGAAACGGCGAAATGGACGGTTGAGATGACATCTGAGATAGAAGGAGAGTGTTTAATGATTCTGTCAATAACACCTTGAGCAGAGGAGATAAGACCACGATTGAGAAGACCATCAGCTAAGGAGAAGCAGAAGGTTTTGTGGTTGTGAATGGTGGTGGTGGCGCTGGTGGTAGTGGTAGGGGAGAAGGGAGATTCATCAGGCGGCGGTGGTGGTGGTAGAAGTGATTCAAGAGAGAGAGGAGATGCTGTTAATGTTCTTCTAGAGAGAGAAAGTGAACAGCATCGATTAAATGGTCTCTTAGATAACATTGGGTATCATAATTCATAAGTAATCAGAATCATCACTGTTTGTTGCTAGTGATTCCAAGTTTCCAACATAACTGAAAGACTGAAGAAGATGAACTTCAGAATATGGAGAAAAGCAAAGATTTTTTGGAGGTAGAGAGATGAGAAAAGAGAAACAAGTACAACCCTAGTTCCTTTCTACTATTTATTAGGAAACCCAGAACTGAAATCACAAAATAAAGAAAGAAATTCGATTTGGAGATTGGGGGAAATGGGGTTCTTTGAAGCTGCCGGTAGAGAGAGAGAGAGAGTAAGAAAGGGGCGCGGCTGCGCGGAGAGAGTATGAGGGTTTATTTTGATTTTAGGTTTATTCCATTTTGGGTCCCTAAAGATAACCAACTGACCAAATTATACCCGTTCTGATTTCTCGTTAGTTAACTTTAACAACCGACTGTTTCTTTTCCTTTTTACCCTTTTATGACAAAGTCTTTCCTTCCTATCCTTTCTCTCATAGTCGTCGAAGACGGTCGTTGGCAAGTTTTCGTCAAGAAAAAAAGTTTCCTTTTCATCTTTTCTCACGAATACTACCGCTCAGTCGGCCACAACAACCATCACTTCACTTCATCTTCTTCTCCGTGTTCTTTTTCTTCCATTGTTCTCTCTTATTTTTCTCTTTATTGTTATGTCTCTCCACATTATAGGGAGACTTTAAAATTTTGGTCCTATATCATTATTGTTTTCTTTTACCTCGTTGTCTATTTATTTGTTCCCCTCTCCTAAGACGGAAAAAGATAAACACTAATGGAGGTTGTCAGGTGGTAGGAAACGAAACCTTTGATCGATTGATGGTTTCATATCTCCCTTGTTGGAAGATGTAAGACGACATGAAAAGAAACCCTTGTTTGGGGAGAGAGAAAACAAGGGAGGAGAGAGAGTAGTGATGGATTTTATGACTGGATTATTTTGTATTATGTTACAATTACGAGTTAGGACTGGGTTATTTTAGTATTATGTTACAAATACGATGTGAATGGCAACTCTTCAATAATGTTGTGTAGTTTGAGTCACAACAACTCACTGAAATCTCTACTTCACTTAGTTGTCTTTGGCGACGTTAAGAATTAATTTGAGATCGGTAAAGTTAACTTAACACCGTTAGAGTAACTTAATTCTGTTAAACCAATTTTAAAAATCATTAGAGAATCTCCAATGCAAAACTCAAGAAAAACTCTATTTTTCTTCTGTGTCAAATTCCAATTGAAAATCTCACTTTTAGAGCGTCTAAATGTTACACTCTAAGAAAAACTCTAAACTCCTTGTTGTCAATTGTGAATTCATAATCTCTTTCTTAAGTGTCGGAATAGAGAAATTATATAGCATCTCCATAGCACTGAAAACGTTGCACCATTTCACGCTCATCCCTGTTATTGTATAGGTGCATCATAAGTATAAACTTGCTCTTTCTTTTTTTGAGCAGAAACTTGCTCATGAACTCTTCTAAACCCTGGAATAGCCAAATGAGGTAGGTGAGTGTCTATATGGAAGTCTTGAAAATCTCTTAATAGTACACCATGACCACCCTTTCGGCTTTTGACATAGGGAAGTTATATAGGCACTCTTTGCCTTCTTGATCAAGATCAAGAGTTATCGGCTTATCGCCTTCCCTTGTTATATCTTGCCGAACCAAATAAGATGTGACTCTCCATTTTCAATCAATAAGTAACTTGTTGTAGATATTAATTAAATCTTTGGGAATTTCTCTCCATTTCCAACTGAATTTTGAACTTTATCGCCAAACCTTTAAAATTTTACTATATAAAGAGAGAAGGGAAATAATAGCATACTGGAGAAAACAATCATATTCATCTTTTGTATGGTGTAAACGTGCACATTTGTCATCCATGGGTCACAAAGATAAAAACAATTATTGTTTTATTGGAAATTAGAGCAAACAAATCTTGGCGTGAAAGAGATATTTCTTATTTCACCCATCAATGTCAAAGTTGATTGATGGATGTGTGGGTTTGGCTACTAGAGATTTTACAAGGTTGTTAACTTTTAAACCTAACCAGATAACATAAAAACTGCTTGATTCTCTTATGTCCTACCCTCACCAACTTCAAATTTTAACCAACTCTATGAATTTCTTCCACAAACTTTAGGGAACCACTGGACCCTAAATCCCTCTCCGTGCCCTTACGATCAGGGACAGTCTGAAAGTCTTTAGATTGGACGTAGTCCGCTCTAGATCTGAACAACACGGATTCAAACCAGTCTGAAGTCCACCGACAGTGCCAAGAGAAAGATAGACTATAAACAAAGTACATGAAGGATAAGAACTTCAAAGGTCTATATATAAGAGTTTAGGGTTCAACATGTACTCAAAGGATATATTGTATGTAACAGAACTCTAGAAAAATGTAATTGTTGCATCACAATTTTGTTGGAACTATAGGAGGGCATATGAAAATAATCCAAATCATTCAAGTTTCCACTGTTTTACTCTTTAATTCGTTAAGATTTCTCATTCTTATTATTATTGCTATAATTGGCATTATTATCTTGAAGAAGACATATAAACAACATAGCAATCATAATACCCTCATAATCCCTCGATAAAAATCAATCAAATAAATAGATCAATAAGAATAAAAAAGACAAAATTTGGAAAAAGAATTTAGTTTTTTAGTTGGTAACAAAAATCCAAGAGAGAGCAAAGAAAATAAACAAGTATTCTCCGATACTATTTGTGGATTAGTCAACACTTGTTTGTCAAAGTGGTTGATAGTATTAACATAAACTCTAAAATCCTAGAGATCCCAGGTTCGATTCCTAGAAGAGGTGAAATTCATGGTTATTGAATTTAGGTTATTAAAAGTATAAATAATAAGTTAGTCGGGCTTTAAGCTTTTTTGGTATGTTGTTGGACTTTAGGCTATTTTCATTCGTAGTTTAACTTAGGCTTTTATTGTGCTTGTCACATCTTGATGATGTATCAATGCCACGTAATGACTAACGTAAAGCGTAATTCATATTGACTATGGCATAATGGACCAAGTAGACATTTTTGGTGTAATAAATAAAACAAAGATCATTCTTTTCGGGAAAAGAATTGTTGCATGGTCAAAAACCCCATGACCTCCTTTAGAGAAACACAACCACGAGACATTCCCTTGCTCAGTAAACTTCTATTTGACCCCGTTCAACTATATTCTTTTTTTCTTTCATACTTAGTATTCAATTTGAACCGTTAAGGGAATAGACTCGGTAATGGAATCCCATTCATGAAAGAGTTTTGGTACTCCTGCAAATTGTATGGCTCAAACCAAAAAGCATTCTTTGCAATAAAAAAATAGAAAAATCAAGGAGCATTCTGTTGGAATTAAAAATACTTGCACAAATAAAGAAGAATAAAGAAGATATTTATCTGAATTGAATACTTGACTTGATTTGATTTGATTTGATGAAAATAAACAACAAAGACCGGTCTAGACCCAAATTCTACCCACTAACTAAGACCACTACTAATATGATTTCACTAACTCATCCATTAACTCACTAACTTAATCAACTAAAGAAAATAACTTCCCACTAACTTAACTCTCTAATAACTTAATTATTGAATCAATTTTGAGTTTAAATAAAATAACATTAAAATTAACACCCTCCCTTAAACTCAAACGGTATAACGCCCATCATGATCTTCAACTTGTAAAATGAATCAACCTTTAATGACTTAGTGAAAATATCAGCCATTTGTTCTTCTGATTTGCAAGACTTCACATCAATCTCATTGTCCTTCACAAGCTCACGAATGTAATGATATTTTATGTCGATGTGTTTACTTCTTCCATGAAATACTGGATTTTTTGTTAAGGCAATAGTTGATTTGTTGTCACAAAATATAGTTGTAGGTGATTCTTGCTTCTGACTAAATTCATCGAGTAGACGTCGTAACCAAACAGCTTGACTGACACATGAGGCTGCAGCTATATATTCAGCTTCTGCAGTTGAGAGTGCAACTACTTGTTGTTTCTTTGATGACCAAGAAAATACACCTGAACCAAGGTGAAATACAAAACCAGAAGTGTTTTTCCTGTCATTAATATCACCTGCCCAATCACTATCGGTAAAACCAACCAGATTAAAATTGTCAGTAGGTGCGTACAAAATTCCATGAGTTTGGGTACCTTTGAGGTACCTCAAAATTCTTTTTGCTGCCTGCAAATGTATCTGACTAGGTTTTTCAATGAATCTACTTATCAATCCCACTCCAAACACAATATCAGGTCTAGTAGAAGTCAAATAACGAAGATTACCAACTAAACTTCTATAATAAGTTGGATTCACAAATTCACCCTTACCGTTATAGTCTAAACACTGTCTTGATTAAATTGGAGTCTTAATTGCATTACAATTCTCCATTTTGAACTATTTCAAGATATCTGCAGCATATTTTTTCTGTGATACAAAAATTTCTTCCCCTGTTTGCAAGACTTCAAGACCGAGAAAGTATGACATAAGTCCCAAATCCGTCATCTCAAATTTGTTAGTCATCGTCTCCTTGAATTCTTCAAACATAGTTGTATCACTCCTTGTAAATATCAAATCATCTACATACAAACATACAATAAGAATATTTCCATGAGAATTAAATTTGATATAGACAGTTTGCTCATAAGGACATTTTTCGAAACCACTTTCTAGAAAATATGTATCAATACGAGTGTACCAAGCCCTCGGTGCCTGTTTCAATCCATAAAGAGACTTTTTCAACCTTAAAACTTTTTCTTCATGACCTTTTTTAACATAACCAGGAGGTTGATCAATGTAGACTTCCTCCTCAAGTACCCCATTTAAAAAAGCAGATTTTACATCCATTTGATGTAATTTCCACTTATTTTGGCAGCCAAAGCAATAACCATACGAATAGTATCAAGTCTTACTACAGGTGCAAAAACTTCATAATAATCAATACCTGGTTTTTGTTTGTACCCTTTCACCACCAATCTCGCTTTCAGTCTGTCTACTTGACCATCTGGTTTATACTTGGTTTTGAAAACCTATTTCTGTGACGTCCCGTGTCCCAAAATAGACACGACCACGCCCCGGCAATTCACAGACGAGACTAAAATCCGGCAGAGTCTCCTCTGTAAATCGAACCGGTCGCACCTGCAAAACCTGTCATGCAAACCATACATTCGCATACACAAAGAAATAAACTATCGAGCGGAAGCTAAACAAACTCAACTCAGTTTCGGGTCGAAACCCGAACCACAAAAAATACAAACGCCTCATAAAACACCAATACAACTTATAAACAACTCTAAGTTTTACGTATATACATGATATTAGAGTTTGGTTTCTGCAATAAATACATAACTTTAAAATAACAGAAAACCAATAAACAAAACCAAAGACAACGACATAACCCTGCTAGCCTCTTCAGACAAGATCACCGGCTGGAATACAAACTCTGCCTCGAGGCTACAATCAAGAACCTGCACACTGACAACTGGTAGGGGATCAGAATACTCACCGACACGAGTTATTCTGGTAGAAGACCAATCCAAAATCCATCACGTTTTCAAAAGTTCATTTAATAAGTTGTAAACATCGTGACAAAACGAGTTATCAAACCAGTTACCATATATACTATATACAAAACCGTTTTCCTTAATCTAGCAAGCAATAGCAGTGATTAGCTGCCCACCCATGGTGCGCTCCCAATAAGAGGAGATTCCTCAGGAGAACCTAGAGTGCGTTAGATAGTACCAGCCCATTTATGGCACTAGCTAATGCACTACGTCTCCTCGAGAAAGAGACTTACCCCTAGCTGGTAAGCCCCTCTCCCACTAAGGGACTCCGCAATCATTGAAGAGTTTACCTCATGATACATATATACCTTAAGTATCTAAATACGTTTTGTTGATCACCGAGTTCGAATAAGAGAGCCGTCCCCCAATTACCATGGAAGGACCTGAACCTCATTCTCTTCGGTACCCTGTCATGCATCTAATGGGATCTTTCAAAATCAGTTTCATTCGTATATCAAAACCACATTTTCATATTCGATTCAAATTAGTTCATTCATATATCAAAACCAATATTTTCATTCGATTCATTATCTTATAAAACATGGAAGTGGAACAACCAAGAGTCATATCGCCACAAAGCAGAGGGATTCCCAATCAATGTCACCTCCCAGGCGAGCGGTCAGGGTGTACGGCCCTGAGCCTCGAACTGGAGGCACGAGCACCAATGGCCAGCAAGTGAAGCACTCTACTCCCACAGGTCTCATGACTAGTGTCGCCCACCTCACCGGTCTCACACGGATCACAACCGTGTCCACATGTCATCCTACCCTCAATGGCTACGTGCCCGTAGGTTGACATAATCCGCAGTCGGGTACATACAAGAAAATCCCAGTAGTTCACAATCATCGTAAAATCAGTTCGAAAACATTTCTCATATCGCATCAAAACATTTCAAGCATATTTTAGTTCATCACATAAATCGAGTTTCATGCTACCTTAACTCTAGTTATAATGGCGCATATATAACTATAGAATCTAGCATATTCATTATCTATAAAATCATGCTGGATAAAGGATTTAGAACCCCTACCTCAGTCCTTGCATCACCAAAGACTTCCGCCTACCGGACGACCTTATTCCTCCTCATTCGCATACTTTGGGATAAGGAAGAATAACCAAAAACACCGAATAGAAACATTAGGTTCTTATACTAAGAACCTTCGTAAATAAAAAGAATCATTAAAACAAAACCATGAAAACATAAAGAAAATTCGTTAACTTCGGAAGATTTCAAGTATCTATCGAATTGATCTCTAACTTCGTAGCCATGTCTATCGGATACTGAAATGCATACAAACCGACCAACCGTTTTCCGATAAACTCTATTTTTCATTTTAGAGTCTTCATAAGCTGATAAATCATATATTGAATTCCATACTATAAATCTATAGCTGAAACTGTCCATTTATATGAAAAATGATAAAGTTCGGGTAACCATCTCTATTTCAATTTATTCTAAAACTGGTCCAAATATGAAATTCGAGCACTAAAATAATTCGGCAGCACCCCGTCTATATTTGGACACCCCGAAATAGCCTACAATCTCCTAAACATGTTTCTGAACACAAACCATTCGAAGAAATTGAATAATAATCGTCTAAATAGCTCCAAATTTCGACCTCAAATGAAATTAGTACAACTATACAGTTATCGAAATAATCATCATAAATCCACCAAATACGGACGAAATTGAAAATTCTAAATGGATAGATATGTAGAACAAGTCGAATGGGACTACCTGGAAGAAGTTTCATGAAATTCCGACAACCGAACGCGAAGTAATTGACGAAGGAACCTTCGGAACCCTAAACGACCAATATTCCTCTTTGGTTTTCTAAGGTTCTGTTGTTCATGGAATTAATTAAGAAAAGTGAAAAAAAAATGAGATTAAATGGTGGCCATTTAATGGGCACGTGTAGCAGAGATGGGGATTTGGTTGTTTGTAAAAGAAAGGGTTAAGGTGCCAAATGTCATCTTACAAAGGGCCCATGGATAATAATTAAATTTCAGCCCCTGACTTGTATATAGATCATGAGAAAGTCCCCCATAACTATACCTTAATAATTCAACCTTCATCAATTACCATTTAACTCCCAATTTGACCTTTTCTAAATGCCAAATAGCCCCTCTTCTAACCGTTGCCTTTTATTTGTTTAACCGAAAACATGGTATGTCACAATTTCACCCCAATGGATTTCTTTCCTGCAGGAAGAGAAATTAACTCCCAAGTATCATTTTTTTCAATTGAATGAATTTCATCATCCATAGCTGAAATCCACCCCACATTTTTTACCGCTTCTTCAAAAGTGATAGGATCACAATCTGCAAAAAATGCAAAACTTGCAAAATCTTCGTCAGAATCACCATTATCATTGGTTACAACAGAGTCATCAAACCTTGATGGCATGACTCGAGTACGAGATGAACAGGGATGCAACTCTAAATTTGAAGTATCATGAGTATCAAGAGAAATTGGTGTATTCTTAATTAATTGGGAATCTGAAGCTACTGTATCAGTATCAATATTGATGCCCATTTGTTGTTTTTCTTCAACTGACCAATCCCATACTCCATCTTCAATAAATTCCACATCTCTGCTTACAATAACTTTGTTTGTTTTGGGATTAAAGAATTTATATCCCTTACTAACAGTGGATATTCACCCCTACAGCAGAGGCCAAACAAGAAGCACGAGGGGTTATGAGTGGGGAGACGTATCATAACGGTACTACAGTGATTTAGTATATTCACAATTTGGGCTAAAATGTGATTGTGATTCATGTTTAACAATTTGTATATGGTGTGAAATGATTCAATAATGGCACGAAATGATTACCTTCCAAACATGCCTTCTTAAAGGAGTGGATGATTCACTGAGAGGTAAACCTATGAAAAAGAAATATGTCTCATTTAGTTCCAAAATTTCACCTAATATGCAAGATTTGTTGGAATCGGAGTCGATTTTGGATAAGTTAAAGCCGTCAAACTCAGAAACGAATCACTCCATTACGTTCGTCTCGTCGAGCTCTTAAGTTTAGACTCAAGAATCACTCAAATCCGATTCCGGATGAATGAGATATTCAAGTCTGAAGTTTGGACGAAAAATGGTTAAGTTAGGGACCAAAAGGCAATACGGAAAAGTTTGTCTGGGGGCCATTCTCGCAAAGGGAACACGTCCATATCTGACGGTTGGCGTTCTCTCCGCGCTAAAGGCCAGATCCTACGGATCACATTAAGCCCGTGTCTGGCACGAGGTGGGATCATCCCGAAACCCCATCCAACGGTGGATCTCCTTCAGATTTCGGTATAGTTTCGGTATAAGTCCATCAGATCTAACGGAGGGCGTTTTCTCCGCGCTTTTGAGCGAGATCTGATGGTCCAAATCTCAACCGACACGAACTGTAGGGAATGAAGTGATGCGTCACTTTTAGTTCTCAAGAGATGCGTCCCTTAACCAACAGAAGTGTCCCAAATGCATGTGTCTATTCGAAACCTATTTATAGGACCCAAATCAACTCCAAATTTCAATCCGTTTTTTCCAGAGTGTCAAGCATTATTAGAAGATCATATTAGAGTATCTAAGAGAAAGATTTAGCAGAGTTTTCAAGGATTTTCATAAGCAAGAAGTTTGGTCCATTTGCATAAGTCAGAGGTTAGTATACTTTCAAGTTCGACTGCTTTCTGATTCGAAGTACCATTGAATCGAAAGGTTAATCGTTGTATCCTGGGAGACAAACGCCGGTAACTGTTTGGTACTATACAGGGCGTCAATTGTCTTAAGGAAAGAGGAATACCTCGCCTCGATTAAAAAAAAAATTTATTCTTATTCTTCTTATCCTCCGATTTTTCTTTTTAGTCTATCTGATTTCTTAATCAAAGACATTCTGATTTTCCAAATCAGAAGTGTGTTGATTTTTTAAAGTAATAAATCAGTAAACACAGAAGGATACAATTCCTCTTTCCGATCTTAAATCGATAGTGAGATTCGACTACGAATCATCTGTTCTGGATAACAGACATTATCGGTTAGAAATACGAAAGATATTGAGTTGTTTTATTCCTTAGTTTTTCTCCATTAATTTGGAAAGAAAGTGTTTTTGATTGATTTACAAATAAAATCAAAGCAGTAACCAGTTTCACCAGTGATCCGGTTAGAGGCTCGTTGAGTCAACTCGTTGAATCGGTACACCGAAACCAACAAGATTTAATCAGACCCAAAGAGAATGTTTTAAACCCTAAAGTACCTGCATTATCCATTTGTGAGAATTCTTCCAAGATTTATCAAAACTAATGGTGATTGAGTAGTTCTTGAGACTGCCATTTCAATATAGATGAAGAATTTAGAGGGAGAAAGAGAATTGTATCTAAAATCCATGAGAATGGTTTCAAGATATATCAAAACTAATGTTGATTGAGTAGTTCTTGAGAAAGATAAATTAGGGCAACGAAATATCTAAGAAAACCATAATGGAATCAAAATCATAAACGAGTAAACAGAAAATCAAATGTAAAAAGAACTAACCTTGACGTAATCCTGCTCTGATTATTGCCTGAAGAGAGACAGTTTGATTCTGACCTAGTTTTTTAGAGAGAGAGAGAGAGTTCAAGAAACAGAAATTGGCAGAATGGAAGTGATAGAACTAGTAGATGTTAGTACTGACCAAATTATAGACTGACTCCCGCCCAAATTAACTATACGATGAGGGCAACTAAAAGCGCGCCCTAAAATTATCCTCGGCGCCCCGTAGATCCCCAACTCAAGACTTATTCACCTCACAATTTTTAATGATAAAAATACCCAATTAACGCCTTTAAATAAATGGATGAGGGGTATATGTTTTTGATTTGTTTGATGGGTGCAGGTGAATACGGAGAAGTGTTATAAAATAGTACCATTTTTTGACAAAGTCTTTCCTTCCTATCCTTTCTCTCTTAGTCGGCCAAGAATCATCAAGTGAAAAAAAAAGATTTCGTCTATTCCCACCACCACTACCGTTCGGTTGGCCACTACAACGATCACTCATCTTCTTCCTTTTCATGTTTTGCTTCATCAATTCTTTCTTCGGCCTCTTATTTTTCTCTGTACTCTTATGTCTCTCCACATTACAGGGAGACTTTAAAATTTTGGTCCTATATCATTATTGTTTTCTTTTACCTCTTTGTTATTGTTTGTTTCCCTCTCTTAAAAGGGAAAAAGAAAGATAAACACTAATGGAGGTTGTCGGGTTATAGGAAACGAAACCTTGGATCGATGGTTTTAGATCTCCCTTGTTGGGAGATGTAAGACGACATGGAAAGAATGCTTTCGGGGGAGAGAGAAAACAAGGGAGGAGAGAGTACTGATGGATTTTATGACAGGATTATTTTGTATTATGTTACAAATACATTTTAGGACTAGGTTATTTTAGTATTATGTTACAAATACGATGTGAATGACCGCTCTTCAATAATTTTTAGTAGTTTGAGTCACAATAACTCAATGAAATCTCTATTCACTCCTTTGTCTTTGGTGGCGTTAAGAATTAATTTGAGATCGGTAAGGCTAACTTAACACCATTAGAGTAACTTAATACTGTTAAACCAATTTTAAAGTCATTAAAGAATCTCCCATACAAAACTCAAGAAAGACTATTTATCTTATTTGTCAAGTTCCAAATGAGATTCTCACTTTTAGAGTGTCTCCAACACTTTAAGAAAAATTCTAAAAGTCCTAATTGTCAAGTGTGATTTAGTATTTTCTTTCTTAAGTGTCAAATAGAGAAATTATAGAGCATTTCCGTGGCATTGAAAATTTTTCCAACATTTCACGCCTCATCTATGTTATTATATAGGTGCATCATAAGTGTAAACTTGCTCATGTACTCTTCTAAACCCTGGAATAACCAAATGAACATAGTCTTGAAAATCTCTTAATAGTGCACCATGACCACTCTTTTGCCATAGAAAAATTATATAGGCACTCTTCGGCCTAACCTTCTTGATCAAGAGTTATTGTCTTCCCCACAGATTAAAATATAACTTGTTATATCTAGCTGAACGGAATAAGATGCGACTCTCCGTTTTCCATCAATAAGTAACTCATCGTAAATATTAATTTAAGTCTTCGGGAATTTCTTTCCATTTCCAGCTGAATTTTGAACTTTATTATCAAATGTTTTAAAGTTTTATATTAAGAGTGAATAATAGCATACTAGAGAAAACAAAATCATATTCCATCTTTTGTATGGTGTAAACGTGCACATTTGTCATCCATGGGTCACAAAAATAAAAACAATTATTGTTTTATTGGAAATTAGAGCATAAACAAATCTTGGCGTGAAAGAGATATTTCTTATTTCACCCATCAATGTCAAAGTTGATTGATGGATGTGTTTGTTTGGCTACTAGAGATTTTACAAGGTTGTTAACTTTTAAACCTAACCAGATAACATAAAAACTACTTGATTCTCTTATGTCCTACCTCACTCACCAACTTCAAATTTTAACCAACTCTATGAATTTCTTCCACAAATTTTAGGGAACCACTGGACGCCCTAAATCCCTCTCCGTGCCCTTACGATAGGGGACAGTCTGAAAGTCTTTAGATTGGGCGTAGTCTGTTCTAGATCTGAACAACACGGATTCAAACCAGTCCGAAGTCCACCGACAGTGCCAAGAGAAAGATAGACTATAAACAAAGTACATGAAGGAGAAGAACTTCAAAGGTCTATATATAAGAGTTTAGGGCTAAACATGTACTCAAAGGATATATTGTATGTAACAGAACTCTAGAAAAATGTAATTGTTACATCAGAATTTTGTTCAAACTATTTGAGGGCATGTAAAAAATAATCCTAATCATTCAAGTTTCCACTGTCTTACTCTTTAATTCGTTAAGATTTCTTATTCTTATTATTATTGCTATAACTGGCATTATTATCTTGAAGAAGACATATAAACAACATAGCAATCATAATACCCTCATAATCCCCAGATAAAAATCAATTAAATAAATAGACCGATAAGAATAAAAAAGACAAAATTTGGAAAAAGAATTTAGTTTTTTTAGTTGGTAACAAAAATCCAAGAGAGAGCAAAGAAAATAAACAAGTATTCTCCGATACTATTTGTGGATTAGTCAACACTTGTTTGTCAAAGTGGTTGATAGTATTGACATAAACTCTAAAATCCTAGAATTCCCAGGTTCGATTCCTAGAAGAGGTGGAATTCATGGTTATTGAATTTAGGTTATTAAAAGTATAAATAATAAGTTCGGGCTTTAAACTTTTTTGGTATGTGTTGGACTTTAGGCCCCTTTCATTCGTAGTTTAACTTAGGCTTTTATTGTGCTTATCACATCTTGATGATGTATCAGTGCCACGTAATGACTAATAATCCATATTGACTATGGCATAATGGACCAAGTAGACATTTTTGGAATAATAATAAAACAAAGATCATTCTTTTCGGGAAAAGAATTGTTGCATGGTCAAAAACCCCATGACCTCCTTTAGAGAAACACAACCACGACTCCACGAGACATTCCCTTGCTCGGTAAACTTCTATTTGACCCCGTTCAACTATATTCTTTTTTTCTTTCATACTTGTATTCAATTTGAGCCGTTAAGGGAATAGAGTCGGTAATGGAATCCCATTCATGAAAGAGTTTTGGTACTCCTGCAAATTGTATGGCTCAAACCAAATAGCATTCTTTGCAACAAAAAAATAGAAAAACCAAGGAGCATTCAACCAATTTATTTTTTTTGTCTGATCATTTTGCTGAAGTACTAATATTTAATCACACTAATCTAAATCTAATAAACCGTCACAGTGAGCGTTGATCTAGCTTTATAGCTTAAAGACATATTGGCTTCAACCTTCTTTTGTCTCAAATCTTGTTTAGGAAGTGTTGGATGCCAAACAAGAAGTTTTCTATGGGAATCAAAATAGCGGACACATACATATGTAGGGAATAATAGTCTCACCTGTACTATACATGATTAGTGTGGTGTTTTGGTGGAACCCAATTGAATTGGAGGAGCCCTAATGAATTTATATGAGCTCTTTCACGTTGGTCCCCATGTTATGACTGATTTCCTTTTTAGCTCCTTTTACCATCGGGTCTGTCTTTCAAAGTTCGGCTAAAAGACTTCCTAATGATCCAAATATCTGTTGGAAAAAATGGCGTTTAAGTTGAATGGAAGGTGAAAAATAATCGGTGAATAAAATCACGTTGATCACTAAACTTCAAAGCTCGAAAATCTCGATTCTTTTAGACAGTAATTCGCCCCTTATGGTATGAAACCACGAGTACACAACGGGTCAGGAATTATGCCTTCAGGATACGATGAAGTCCTTCAACAACTGCTTGGTTCAAAGTATGCACGCTTTGACCAAGAGCAAGAACACTCTGTATTAATAAACTGATAATGCCAAAGAAAACCGACTTCGAATTCACTAAAGAACTTGCATAAATAAAACACCTAATAAAATGCACCTTCACTGTTGTTTGTGAAAATTCAAGGAAAACAAAATAGAGATATAAAGAGAGTGAGAGTGGTTCGTTGGATGATTCTATCCAAATGGATTCAGCCAATTAATTTATAAGGCGTCAAAAGATACCATATAATGGATATACATCCACTCACAAGGGTTGTGTCCATTAGATGGAACTTTGCATTCCAGATGGGTATCATACCCATTCGTTGCCACTGTTGGAGGCTCCCAACGTTTCAATTGAAAATTTCCAACAATATAGCCATTCATCTAATTTATTTCTCCTGTTTCCGGACTTGATAATGTTATCATCTTTTTCTTTCTTCACTATCTCTATCCTTTCCCTTTTCTTCTATCAGGTTTCATCTTTTTTGTCTCTCACTTCGTTTTCAGTTCTTTCGTTATGGAGATTTTAGATGAGCTAAAATTAGAAAATAAGATGGAATGATGGAGATGATTCTTTCTCAGAACCCTTCGTGTAGAAGGAGACAAACTAGTGGTGGTCTCCATGGAGGAAAGAAGAGATCGAAGAGAGACGTAGAATGGAAAAGATGGAAAAGCGAGAGACAAAAATGAGAAAGAGAGAGAGAAGCGAGTAAAAAAATAAGACATAAGAAAATTAAATGAAGAGAGAGAAGTTAAACAAAAGGGATACTCTTGAAATGACCAATAATTGTGCTTTGGATTGAACCGGTAACGGAGGGGGAGACTTAAATTCACATAACTTAGATAGTAAATGGAGATTTAAATGTATAGTAGAGGGGCAAAAAGAAATTAGCCGATTTTATATTTGAAAATTGTTGTAGAAATGAAAATCAACCATCATGATAATGGCACGTGTAATCTTTAACGGGATTATGGTCCCCTGTTACCTCCAAACGTGGGGAGCTAAATAATGATGGGGTTAACATCCGTTATGATTTACTGTTGGGGGCCATCTCTGTTATTTAACACTCCTCTTTCTCCACGTACCA
This sequence comes from Eschscholzia californica, assembly GCF_041429995.1. Classification (NCBI taxonomy): domain Eukaryota; kingdom Viridiplantae; phylum Streptophyta; class Magnoliopsida; order Ranunculales; family Papaveraceae; genus Eschscholzia; species Eschscholzia californica. Next base: position 49,294,904 of record NW_028238472.1, read on the forward strand.
CTAGGGGTGGAAAACGGGTCAGACTCGAATACTCGTTAGTACCTTAGACACTTGGTTAAGATAACAAAAATGTGGAAACCACTAGACTTTGCGGCTGATTTTTATTTTTTATTTTTTGTCGAAAGTTGCAGCTGGATTTAGGGCAAGATTAGAATTATCTTGCCCCAAACCCGCCTCAAACACTTGGTTAAGATCATAAGATGGTCTTTGAGGGCTTTAGACGAGCCATGTAACGGGCTCTAGGGACGGATTCCCACCCCTACTCACTACACCAATAGAGAAACTTTTAGTTTTGAAAGCAATATAATTAAGCATATTCCCATAAACTAAAGAGCTTGGTTTCTTATATGTCTTTCACCTTTTGTTTGTACATTTTTTTGGTAAAAAAGAACAAGAGGTAGTAAATCGAAATAGAATCATGACAGTTGATGTAATGAATCTTTATAATATAAAAATCATGATATATATGATGTAATAAAATTTGAACAAAAAATTTCTTTGTTTCCACACGTGGGGAGCTAAATAATGAAGGGTTAGTTATCATGGATTTGATGATAACTAGTATATATAAATTGTTCATAAAAAAAAAACTAGTATATGTAAATTTGATTTTGTTTTCTACACAAGTTTACTAGTTTATCCCTAGTTTACATACGATATCTAATCGACAATTCATGTCTTGTTCTATCGCATATACAATGATCTTTTAGAAAATCTTGTGTTATGTTGATTTGGTATGAAAATAACACATTCATAAGATGTCGTATGAAAACACACCACATGAAAATATAGCGACGAAGATAAATACCCAAAAAGAACATCGTACCAAGGAAGAAAGTGTTTGTCTTAATCTATCATTATAGCGAGAAGAAGGATAAATACCTCATAAAACCTAAAAAATCATATGAAGAACATTACATGTATATGACAATTGGCTCACATTTGAGACTTTAGCTTCAATATATCACCTAGCTCCTTGTATCAAGGTTCTTGATTGTGATTGTATAAATAAACCTATCTGTGAACTTTTAAAGCATTGCCAACTCCGACAGACAGGGAGATGAGAAGGAGAAGTAGCCGAGTGGGTTAACTTTTCCTCACAAATACGCTCTCAAAATATGGGCACACGTCCCAGTCACTATATGCCTCAATAACCTAAAATTTTGGGAAAATTGGTCGGTCGCCTATGACAGACATACAATGAGGTATTTTGTGTGGTTATTCCATTTCAGCCTCTTAAAGATGACTAATCATCAAAATGACCTCTCAAGTCAATGATGATCATCTCGCATACGAGTAATGTTAGAGAACAAGATAAACTGGACAAACTCTAGGCAGAAATTTTATTTGGTTTGTCGTGGTTCGTTGTTTAGTAGATCAGAATCATCTAAAACACGAATCACGGGATGAGAATCATCCCAAACACGAATCACGATAATCTACAAAGATTTTTGCCTAGAGCCTTGTCTGATTTTTCTTGCTCCTTGGCATTTTTCCTTGCAAATAAGCTGATTAAACCATATTTTATATATCTCATGTTTTTTACTTGTATTTACCTTTCCTTTTCAAAAAAAACAAGTTATATCTTTGTGTTACATGCACGTGTGGACGTGAGCACAACTCTAATAACACACACCATTGAAAGGTGCTCGACTGTGACAGATCCGTTGTCACACTAAATATTATAACTCAAAGGCGTTAGCTAAAAAAGATCTACCGTACTCGTAAGGCGTAGTGAAAACCTAATATTTTATGTTATACATACATACATACATACATACATACAAACATACACATAATGCACATATGTCTAATCTAATAAATTGAAGACATTATTAAATGAGTTATGTCGAGCAAACATTAATGGGTCAAGTTCGAAATGGATGTCCAGTAGTACTTCAAAACCTGAATCCAATTTATTTATTCCACTGGGTTGGCCGGACTATAGTTGTCTTCAGCTTTCAGGTACCCGTAGGCTCCAATGGACTCGACTACGAAGGATGAGTTTTGGTTTTTCTTTTCTTTTTTTTGTTGAAAGAGGAAGGAGTTTTGGTTGTTAGATTATTTTTTTCCCGTTTCAACAAAAAAAAATTATTTTTTTCCCCAGCCCTCATAATAAGTCTATATAAAATCTCCCTCGAGAAGCCAAGTTAGGGTCATATTGTTGAGTTTGGGGACCCATTGGGGGGCACTATTTGGATGACAGTCAACGTCCGCAATCCTTATAGGTGGTCGGTTTGTGGGACCAACAATCGTGAAAGGTACGCCTGGAGAACTTGTTAATTAGAGAGAGAAAGTAGCTACAGACAGTGGAAACTGGAAAGTAGACAGAGAGAGAAAGTAGTATTTTTTTGTATATATGTAGGTTACTAGGTGTCTAGACCAACCAATTGCAGGTGAATTTTAATATATTCTAGCGATCGACAGACTCTGCTGGAAAAACTAGGCTGAAATTTGGCCAAATTTAACACATCGATCACATTTAACTAAAGAAATGAATTGACTCACAATCAAATTCTCTCAACAAAAAAAAAAAAAACTCACAATCAAATTTGATAGCATACATTTTTACTAGATTCGTGCACAAGAGTTTGGCGATCGGACACATACATTTAGTTTCGCACTCTTACTTAGTCGAATAGCCGAGTCGAATAGGTCATACTGAAAATATATGTACACATGTGTTTCATCGGGTGGATTGGGTCAGGCATATTCCAAGAATTAGTTGCCTGTTAGTTCAGGACAATCACAAGCCCAATCGAGCTGTTTGACTATCGGTCACACCTGTTCTTTGATCCCACCATCCTTTTTGGGATGAAATTAAACAAGTCCTAAAAACTTCATCCCTGAAAATCTAACCCTTGATTCAGATGCCAAGGAGGCTATGCAAACTCAAATCGAAACGAAGGTTAGAACATCAACTATCTATACTCGTCTTCTCTACCATATCCACCATGAAATTTTACCTGTACTCGGTCAACTACTTAGAGTTTTACTTAATCTTTGACATGCTGACTCTCTTTTCTTAAAAGTCAAAAAAATTTCAAAGTTTAACTACGATCGGGCAGTTCTTTTATCTGGACGAGTCGGCATGTCAAAGATTAAGTAAAGACTCTAAGTACTTATAGCATTTCCCAAACAATTCCAAGCATAAATGTACAAGTGTGAGTTTGTACTCAGATGGAGGAAGTCCTAGGTTAGAGAGAGTAAGGGCCTGTTATTGGTTCCGCTTTTACATGTCATATACACTTCCATAGAAGAAGTCTTAAAGTTTATTAATCCAGTGGTTGGATGTGAATAAGGAAGATATGTCAGCCGTTGGATTAATTTAATTTGACGAGTTATTCATGTTGGCTAATCAGGTCGACCCTTACAAACGTTTCACATACGGACTTATTAGGTCGGCACCGAATGTGAGACTCTACTCGATCTCCTTAGATGTGAATCCCAATCTCACGAGTCAGCCCTACCCAAACCAGATATTGGACACCGATAGCTAGAACCCTTTCGGGACAGGCGAGCCTGAGAGAGCTACTAGCTTGAATTTCGTTTCAATTCGCCCATATCAGTAACTCGTCGGCCATTAGCTTAAGCATACATGTGAATGATAGTTTCAGACTGATTTTGAGTCCATTTGAATCAGATATAAAACAAACCTAACCTATCTCAAATACCCTCAAATGACTATTATGCCATTAGACCAAAAGTCAAATTTAGACCACTTAGAATCAAAGTAGTCACAATTAGACAATGAAAAAGAACAAAAACCACCCTGATATATAAAATCTGAAATTAGATGGTAAATTACACTAATATAGACTCTAGCTAATTGAGTAGTAAAATGGGAACGGAATCAGAACGGGACTGAGTAATCGAAATCACACAAATAACAGTTGACTCGGGTTTCATCATCATTAAATTAATGGGTCATTTTTGTATTCTTAGTAGTTGATTATTATTATTAGCATCTAGAAAAGAGAAATTAAGGGTAGAGAGAAAAAGAGAGGATGAGGGTGCAACTTTTGGTGGAAGCTGTTGAGTTACGTCACCACCAAAAACCCTAATCAAATACTCCATTCTTATATTGTAATAGTATATATTATCATACTTATATTTTAGAGAGAGAGAGAAAAAAAGAGTGAGCTAGAAGAGTAGTGAAGAGACCTAGAGAGAGTGAGGAAGAAGAGTGAAGAAAGAGAGAAAAGCTTTAAGAATGCTTTAATGGGTAATATCCAAAAGATCTATTAAGTAAGTAAATATCTTGTGTTTTTCTCTCTCTTTAGATCTTCTTCTTCATCTTCCAATTGTACTACTAGTCTCTTTCAGTTGTGGGTGGCCTTCTTCCCGTTTACCTCCACCCATATTTTCTCTCTCTTACCCTCCACCAATTTTACTACTACTCTTTCTCTCTCTCTCTATATATATATATATATATATATATATATCATCTTCTTTCATTTTCCTGATTGGTTCTTGAATTGTACTAAGAAAAACATAAAAGACAGTGTAATTAGGGTTTTGTTTGAGCATGTTTTTCTCCTACCCAGTCTTTGTCTTTTTCAGATTTCTTATTTTGACCTAATTCTTTCATTCTCTCTTCAACAACCCTTTTGTTTCTACTCCCTCTCCTTCTCTCTCTAAAAAGACCTTTTCAAAACAATCCTTCTCTCTCTCCTCGGGATCTGATCCTCACAAAACAACTTTGTTTAAAGTTGGAGAAGGGTTTCAATTCCCGAGGATAATCTTCTTTGTTTAACTTTTGTTGTCTTGTTTTTTTCTTGTCTGGTTTGTCTACTAGTTTGTACCTTTTCTTTTTTTTCCCCTTTAAAGTTGGAACCACATAAAAATCCATACTCATAGGTGGTCTCTCTGAGGTTGTGTCTTTTCCTTGATTGGAGGAAGAAATCTAGAGAGAGAGAGAGATAGATTTGGGTGGCTAGAGCTAGACAAGATTTGGGTGTGAAGAAGAATTTGATTGAACATAGGAACAAGGACAAAGTTTCAAGTGGGTAAGGGTTCTTCTAGTTTTGTATTTGTGATCAAAAGATCTCAAGCTCATTTGGGAGCTTTCCTATCTTCTACTTCTTTGATTTAAATTTTTTATTTATTTATTATGATCATCTTGCATTCTATATATAATGTTCATCACTTATTGTTCTTGAAGTACGTAGGACAATTTTTCGCGAATATTACCCAAACCATCTCGATGTCGTAATCATTTATTGACAGATTTCTTGATCAATATGCAGATCAAACACAATCTTATAATAAATGAGGAGATCGATTGAGATCTATAGATCGGTCTCTCTTGCACTTTCGTTAGCCACAATTTTATGTCTCTTTTTATATTATTTTCCTAACATCAATATATACATATTCATATATAAATTTGGTTATATTTGATGAAGATGTTAATTGCTCACTCCTCCCATTTTTCTCTTTAAAACTAAATAAAGCAATATTCGGGTATGTCGTAGAAATAATCTTTGACATAATTCATCTGGTTTTATCACCATTATGAGTTATAATCGTGTTTGACAATGAAAGGATTCGTAACAAAAAAAGTCGAATGCTAAGAATGTGAGCTGGTTTATTCTAGTGGTAGATCCATATTTTTTTTTGTTTAATTATTGAAAACATTCATCATTGCTTCATACTTTTCTTGAATCACCATTTTACTAGGTGGAAATGTGTTCAATACTATTTATGGGTTTTTATAACATCCATTTTTCACATAAAATAACAACTTAGGAAACCTAATCCTTCATTTTAGAATGTTAGAAATTCTTATTTTCTATTTTCCTATATCCTTGCTTGGTTGGAAATATTATTCATCATTTGTTATGCATACAAGAAATTTCTACGGACAGAAAAATTCCTATATTTGCAAGTTGATGATCCTGAGACAAATAAGAATGAAATAGTTAAAGATGAGATTATGTACCCAAATTGAGTATATAAGTATATGCATATTAGACAAAATAGCTATAACGTAATTAGTATTAACTCATAAAACAAATATATTTCTTTTCGTCTGCCTGTCTATGTGTCTGTTTCTTTATCTTATTTTACCTTCTATGCTTCTTTTTTTTGGGGATGGGACTGGCTTAATTGTAAACTTACAACAGTAGTCAATAATTTTTAATGTTACCAATGGAGAGATCGGCTTTGACGATTTTCTAGTTTTTTTTTTTTTGTTGAAAGACGATTTTCTAGTTAGATGGAAGAAAATTGTTTGGATGAGTTACCCTTTGTTTAGAGTACAAAATATACTAGAATGATGGCTTTACACATTTATCCTTTTATTGGATGGAATGAAATATCCTCCATTTTATGCCCAAGTTAAAACATCGTAAGAAATAATGTAAGTAAATGAAATCAATACGCACGATTAGTATATGATACTTATTTTCATTTTTTAAATTTACCCACAATTCAAATCACCTCTTAGGTTATTTCTTTCTTTCTTTGCAGTAAACACTACTCATACGTATTCTTCATAGCCCGTTTCGATCCCTTAAAGAAATTCGTTCAAATGTTAAGTAGGATAAAAATTATGGAATATTATTTTGTTCTGCAACTATATACATATATGTTTGTATGATTATGTGTATTGCTTGCACTTATGAATTTATTTTTCTCCTATTGAGAATATCTTTAGTACTGATATCCATAATTGAACATATGATGATAATCTTGGCTTGTCTTACTTCCAATTATGTAGTTTAACAATATCACAAACAAAACTTTATCGAACTAATATTTTATGATTTGTTAATCGAGAAAACGCTAATGTTGTGTGCATTCCTTATAATTTGCAGAAACTTGATTCCTTGCTAAAAGTTCTTCCGAAGAAGAGGACTTATTGATCGGAGAATATGAATAACTTTTCACATGTCCCCCCAGGTTTTCGTTTCCACCCCACCGATGAAGAACTAGTTGACTACTATCTTAGGAAGAAAATTGAATCAAGAAGAATCGATTTAGATGTCATTAAGGATATTGATCTTTATAAAATTGAACCATGGGACCTGCAAGGTAAGTATGCCCACAAACAACTCCTTCCAACTTCTTATTCGATCGAATTTTATGTTAAATTTTATTGGAAAACACATTTTAACTAATAATATCTTTTTTGTTTGTTTCAATAGAAAAATGTAAGATAGGAACGGAAGATCAAAACGAGTGGTATTTTTTCAGCCACAAAGATAAAAAGTACCCAACTGGAACTCGAACTAATAGAGCTACAACAGCAGGATTTTGGAAAGCGACCGGAAGAGACAAAGCTATATACTCTAAGCATAACTTGGTTGGAATGAGAAAGACCTTAGTTTTTTATAAAGGTCGAGCGCCAAATGGACAAAAATCAGATTGGATAATGCACGAATATCGCCTAGAAACAAATGAAAATGGGACTCCTCAGGCAAGTTTTTAAACTTCTACTCTTGTTCAAATTTTCACATTTTTTTCCTCTACTTCCGTTTTTAAACGTTATGGTAGAAGTAAATTTTAAAATTAAAAGGTTAACTATAATTCGGATAACCCTAGAAATAGAAGATCTAAGTATGCAGATCGATCATTTTCAACGTACTTTTGCAATGAACTCGTTATAAGATGGATAGCTAAATCTAAATCATGTATCATGCATCCTAGATGGATGACATAGATTGAGTTGTATTAGACACACACGCACACGCGCGCGCACATGCGCACACACACAAACACAACAAACATATATATATATATATATATATATATATCTTCTTTTCTTAAAAGCAAAGCTACTAAAAAGAATTACTAACAAAGTAATGTTCATGTGGTTTCACCAGGAAGAAGGGTGGGTTGTGTGTAGGGTGTTCATAAAGCGAATAACAACAGTACGTAAACTAAACGAGCACGATTCGCCTTGTTGGTACGATGAACAAGTCTTGTTTATGCCCGAAATGGATTCTCCAAAGCGAATTGGTCATCATATTGATCCTACTGGTTACCATCATCATTATCCTTGCAAGCAAGAGATGGATTTGCAGTACCATATGCCTCGTGATCAATCGTTCCTCCAGCTCCCACAATTAGAGAGCCCAAAAGTTCCACAAGCAGCAACCTGCAGTATGGGCAGCAATCCTATGACAGTTTTCGGCTTAGATGTTAATTACAGAAGCACTCTACAATCCTCATATTTCACACAAGAACACATTCAACAAGTGCACCAGAACAATCTGAACTCAATGTACAACAGTGAAATCAATGATAACTCAGTCGACCAAGTTACTGATTGGCGAGTTCTCGATAAATTTGTTGCCTCCCAACTCAGTCAAGAAGATGCAACCAAGGAACAGAACTACTCCAACAGACAAAGTGTCTTTCAATTGTCTGAATCAGATGATCATATGAATATGATAAATGTCCAACCAAACAAGCAAGAAGAAGTCGCACCACAATACGCCTCTACATCTGCTTCAAGTTGCCCATTTGATTTGTGGAAGTGATCAACATTGGGTTGCCGACTTCGACAAATATATACTAATAATAAGAAGTACACTTAAAAGAAAGGGAGAAGTTATCATTCAGATTCTTGTACATAATAAAACTATTAACAGTTAAAACTCTTAGTTGTTGGGCTGGTACATGATTGCCCTTCGGACGATGCACTTTGGTCTAAAAGTCGTGCATGCACGAACAAAATAGCATTATATCTTATAAGGTGTCTTATGCAATTCTATGGTGCTCCCTCCGACTTACTCGGGGCGAGTGGAATGTATTTCCATTGCTGCAGCAGTGTATAATGGGGGTTTTATTATATTCGCGCCCATAGTCGAACAGCGATTTCCGCTGCTGACAGAATCAGCTTTTCGCTCTATTCTTTCATTATATGCTACAGCTCTAGCTACTTGATATATGAGAATATACTATGTTTTTAATTGATTTGCTTTATGTGTTTTCCTTTTACCTCCCCTTGACAGTTTAGTCTAGCTATCTACATTCTTTGTTAATCATGAAAACAAATTTGATAGTAGAATAGGGAAAATTACACATACTATAACTTTCATATAAAGTATGTTTTTGATTCATCAAGTTGACATCTCTTAGTACAACAAACACAATATATTGTCCACAATTAATGATACGATTCTAGTAATCAAACAAAAAGTGTATAGGGGTTTTTGGTTTACTAATGCAATAAAAGCCTCGTCTCCCAAAACAGCATACAATGCCATAACAAATAATATGGTTCAGTATGACATACAGATGTCGGTGTTTAATCGAAGGTCAAATCAAACATGTAATGGTTAATTAGCTCAATATGACATACAGATATAAGTAAGGTATAAAAAAGTACCACATTATCACTTAATGCTAAGACATAAATCATTCTTTGTTGGGGGAGGGTATTCTCTCCGAACAAGGTTACCTATCGATCAAACAACTCCGGAAGGAAGATGATCCTGAAAAAGAGGAAGAAGAGGATTACAATCAATTAAAGGTAAGATGACTATCTAGTAAACAATTCTGTAAGTTATTTAGTTTTCCTTGTTTCTGTTTTGGGTGGCTGTTGGGTGTAATCCTTCCTATGCTATCTCCACATCTCCTTACTCAATTATTTCTGCATTCTCCGAAAAACAAAACTATCTAGTTACGAAAGAGCGAACTTTTGTGGTGTTCGCTATAAAATAGATGGCTAGAAGTGGATTAGACGTACCGAGATTAGCCCTATATATGAACCAAGTATAAGATCTTATGATAAATCCAATCATAACTAATTGGTTTTCAATTGGAATAGCACAGTACCTTTTTGATGGCTATGAAGTGGAGGAAGCGATGGGCCAAGACTAGCCTTCCAGTTAGCTACTTTTAATGCCTCCTTGGCTTCTCTTGAAAATAAAAACTAACAATAGGCAGAATTATGCGGTACCAGCCTACATGATACGTCTGGTGGTTACATACTTACATGTGCTCCATGTCACCTAAGTAAAAGAAAGACAAGTATTATGCTCAAGAGCGGCAGATTTCAGAGGCAAATTGAGAATAGTCCCACATTGACAAAGTTTAACTTGTGAACCAAGTTCATAGGATACTAGTGTCTCTGCACAATATCCAAGCTAGGTATTTTCAAAAGCAAAAATTGGCCAGAGTACTCTAATCTTAATGAGTTCTTCTGAAACTTGCTCTTACTAAAAGATTAATTGCAAGCATACTTAAAAGAGCTAGCTATAGGTTTGCTAACACATACAAATAGTTGAATCCAAATAGAAGCAAATTTAATGAAATGAGCATTAACATAAGAGTTTATACTACATATATAATATACTCTCTAGTTGAATTTATAAGCAAATCAAGAATCAACAAAACTTACATTTTATGAGAGATGAAACAGTAAGAGAATGAAACCATATGAGAGAGAGAGAGAGAATGGCAACCCAAACACTGTAATTAAATGAATGACTTCCTTACTCTATATGTTATATAGTTGCTATTTGACTTCAAATGTATAGTCGAAAATTTATTGCAAATTCAAGTTGGGGAAAAAGTTGAATCATTCCAAACAAATTAGAAAAGATTTTTGAGTATGTAACTTTGCTATCCCAGCTATTAGTTAGCTGTGATTAAGCAATAGTAATTAACTGAGATAAAGAATGACATGCTTCATTAAGTATCCCTAATTAGTGGTCAAGGAAATGAGAATAAAAAACTAGCAACACTAATAACTATCTAAACAAATATTATTATTGGGTAATTTGAAAAGAGTAATGCTAGGTAACCAGAAAAATTAGATAGACTTTAGGCAGAAATTTTATGTGGTTTGTAATGCTTCGCGCTCCAGTAATCAGAATCATGAGAAACGCGAATCACTACAAACTATATGTGTAGAGTTTCTGCTTAGAGTTTGTCTAACTTTTCTTGTTCCGTAGCATTTTCGTTTGGAACTAAAACGCTATAACTTACTTGGTTCCGACTTTGAAGTCAAACTAGCATATAACTAACTATATATTCCATATTATTGGCAAGTTAGCTAGCTTGGGAGAAAGAGAAGTTTGACATGCAAGAAGAAGTCTAATTAGGGTTTCTTTTGTATATTTAGTTTGTAACTAGAGTGGTCAAATATGGGTGGCAGGCAACATATATTTATTTATAACGTTAGGGTTTGTAGGAAATGGACCAATGAGAGAAGGTCACTGCACTGTAAAGTCAAAGAAAAGAGGGTACAAAGCATGCATGGTGTGATGGTAATGGACCAACCAAAGAAATAGTAGTACTACGCATGGATGTATTTGTGGGGATTAAAAAGGGATGAGGGAGAGAGAATAGGGGAGTGAGTGAGGTGAATAATTAGGGTTTCTTAAGTGTTGTTTGTGGTGGAAGATAACATCATTTACCTCAGATGAAAACCATGAGATACTAATCATTGGTTTTATTATATCACTCCAGCCTCCTTGGATTCTGTGTCGTGCACTTTATTTTACCTTAAGTCAACTTCCAAATATTGGGATCTATATGACTATATATTGCTCGATTGATCCCAAAATAATTTGGTAAATCCGAGACCATGATTCAAGAAGACCATAAAATGTCCGGCTAGTTGTTTTAAAATGTACAAATTCATTATTGATGGTTTCAATTACATGAATTTGGGTGAAGTCGAAAAGATTCTTTTTTTTTTGAGAAAGCGACTACGATCTACGTCTATCGTTACAAGATATTGATACATCAGGAAGATCTGATAAGCAGGATAATTGCTTAAGTTCAACATTAATGAAAGAGGCCTTAAAGCCCGACAACAAGAAAGAGGCCTAAAACCCGACAACATGAAAGAGGTCTAAAGTCCGACAAATTTATTACATTATTTACACCTATAATAACCCAAGTTCAATAAATCATAGATTCCACCCTCTTTGAGAATCGAACTTGGGAGCTCCAAGGTTTTGGGGTTTATGTCAACACTTTTAACCACTTGGGCAAACAAGCATTGACTCGAAAAGATTCGTTGATAACATAAAAGGAAGAATTTCTTAGTTAAATGAACTAATGGTTTTACTTCAACTTAAAGAAACGATAAGATTATATGAAGTTTAAAGCATCCCAATTCCTAATAAACTCGGAGAATTCAACCCCTATTTTGACCACTGACACATATTTTATTTTTCAACTTTTTTGACCAGTGAGAATAACATATTGTACACTGGTGACATTCTGATTTATACTGGAGGCTCATTGGCTCAACCAGCTTTAGATCTCGTTTTTAACCTAGAAGGTGTGCCTATAGTGACTTTTAGAGCAGGGAGCATCACATTTTCAATTGTAACTTTAGTGTTTAGAGACATGATCAAATTTCTTATAATACATGACAATGAATTGCCACATATTATTGCATCTGCATGAGCGATCCCTCACATTTGACGACTTGTTGTTCAGTACCTGAAAGTTAACCCCGTTACAGTTAAACTCCAAATTCGGTTTCATTACTTTGTATATTTTGTTATTTGGACCAAATTGTAACTTTATTTTTAAATGAAAGATAGTTCTCAAAAAAAAACCAAGGTACCTAATCTATATGGGAAAAGGGTAGGAGAAAAACAGGAAAGATGGCTAGAGGGAGAAACAAAATTAGATAGGAATGGGGTAATGAAGATCATCAGGCTGGTAGACACCCTGACTTGCAAACTTAGGGAATGAGAATTGGTGATTATGGCAGCCACAAAGGAGACAATCAATTTCTTTGTTAGTCACTTATGTTCTTGAGTTTGTTTATTAATGTTTCCAAAAAGGCAACCCTTATTTTACAACACCATAAAAATGTTTACTTTTAGAAAAAAAAAAGGGACTAATTTCGTCCCCCTTTTATTTGTCTCTTCTAGAGTCTCTCTCATACAAATGGCACGCCTTTAAATTTGGATTTTAGTTTTTTTTTTGTTGAACTAAATTTCGATTTTAGTTAGTTTTTTTTTTCATTTTTGAGATGCTCAGCGACCTCCCGACCTCTTGCTCTTGGTCAGTCAGCTGGTCTTTACTTGGCTATTACCCAGGACAGGATGAGATATACGGAAGCTACGACAGACCAACCTAGATTAAAGTGGGGCTAACTTGTTAACATGTGCATCAAATTAGTGGCGAACTCAGAAATCTTTCTTTCTGCAGGCACAGTTAACACAATAGAAAACGAATAACGTTATTAATGAATGACGAATTGCGGAGCTTCATTACTAACTTCTACCAAAATTAGTTATAAGTCAAAATTGCTAAAAAAAAAATTGTGTTGTTCAAACTAATGACCTCTATATGTGATAGGAACACTATCAACTAATTAGGCTACACCTAATCTTGAATATTTTGACTAAAATCTAAATAATTCATATTCCCATTTGAATTAAATGATGTTAAGAAATATACAAAGAAATATGAATAAAAGAAAATTTGATAAATATGATAGGACATAAGGGTAATATGGGATGCAAGTAACTCTACCGGAGGGTGCATGAACTTGCAAAGAAACATGAACTAAAGGAAATTTGATAAAAAAAAAAGGAGGTAAGAAGCAATCTTGAGATACCAATTAGATAACTACAAAATAGTAGGGGCAAAACAAATGAAAAATTAAAAAGAAAAAAGCCCCTTATAAATGTAAATGACGGCCCCCTCAAAGACAACTTGAGTGAAAGTTTGTGAATGAAGGAGGCACCTTTAACACTAAAGTGAATCGCCTTTAACTCGTCTAAAAAAATTAACCAAAAACCTTAAAGAAAATAACATGATGGGACTCGAATCTCGTGACATACAGTGTGAACAACTAATTACCGCGTCACTGGGCCAACTATGGCCTTGTGACATAGCTTAGCATTCACATCTCTTTTACCAGACACGCCTCTGAAATTTTCGGACTGAACATTTTTAACCGGACCCGCAGGAGCACGTGTCTCCATAGCCCTACGTGGGTCCGTCCCTGCGTCAAATAACATTACTCTGTGCACTCTTGAAATACTCCACTAATATGAGTGTGGCTTGATCAATATACAGAGGATTAAACGCTTTATCTGTGATTTGCAAAGGCATTTCTTGTCTACTTTTGATACACGGGGCGCTATAAATATACAAGATGGAATAACCTGTTTAATAGAATTTGTATATTGATGCACAAAATCACAATTGTGAGAGATATATTACATTATCTCAGTACGAGTTCTCCGATTTATACCAAAATTTGGGACATAAAATGTAAAAAAGTGTAAGTAATTTTGATCATGGGTATTTATTTTTCTTATAAGTTCTTTAATAGGTGGATCCTAGTATAAAAGATACAATAATTGGATGAAAAAATGGACCAGAGGTCTAAAACACAAGGTCTTAATAATACTAATAGTTCACCCATCTCTCAAAATGAATCAAAAGGCCAAAAACAAATTATAAATCCATATCTAGTCTAAAACGGATCCCAACGCACCAAATCCCATACCTAGGAAAAAAATTGCTTCTTCCAACTTTATCTCTATATATATATATAATTCTACATACATTTTTCAGAATTACGGTACATTATTCAGGTAGTTTGTACGTGTTTCAGTATATATGTTCTAATTGTCTAATGATTTACAATGTGTACATATTGTCAGAATGTCTAATGAATGATAATACAATGTATTTTCTTCAAGCTTCTTTTATATTTTAACTATTATTGTCGCATTGTATTAGTTGTACCATACATTACATACAATGTATACTTCATTTGTATTTTGTTATTTAACATTGCATAAGTTGTATCTTACATTATTTCGAGCATTACTTATGATTCTCCATGCATTTTTCAGAATTATTGTACATTAATCACATAGTTTGTATATTTTGCAGAATGTATATTCTAATTGTCTAATGATATAAAGTTTGTACATTTTTCAGAATTTTTAAGGATCAATAGTGTAATGTGTGTTCCTCGAGCTTCTTTTATGTTTAACCACTATTGTTGCACTGTATCAGTTTGTACCCTACATTACATACAACGTATGTTCTTTAAGCTTCATATAATATACCAGATACAATTACGTACTTGAAAATACATTGTACAAACTACCAGATACAACATACCAACATTGAATTAGAGATGCATTACATCTAAGATTCATACAAGGTCATTTATGCGTAGTCCATACTTAATTTTTCAGATGCTAAGAACTAAAATCAATAGATTAAAATGAATTACACATTTAAAAATGCATTGTACAAACTGTCAGATGCAATATACAAACTGCTAGATGCATTATAAAAACTACCAGATGTATCAAATCTGTTGACTGAGGGTATTTTGGACATTTTAGACAAAGGACTAAAAACCTATAGATCTTTATGGGTGGATCTTGAACTGTATTTTTCCTAAATTAGTTCACAATGAAATAATAAACTAGAGAAAGAGAAGGAGATAGAGAGAGTAAGCAAAGCAAATGTGTAACGAGATCGATTTATCTTTGGTAGGAAGCATAAGCAGCAAAAAAAAACAGATCCACTTGAGTGGCAGTGGGGGTCTGATTAAAGAGATTATTTTAGACTTTTTTTTCTCCTCTGGCCGTTTTCTTCACTTATTATTATATCTTGTTGTAATGATTCTAAATATTTGCAGATTAAGGAACACTTGTTTCATTATTATCTTTCCATTACTAAAACCCTTATCTTGTTCGGCATGCCTAACCAACTATATGAGATAAGCAATCTCATACCTATTTTTTGGTATTATTATTTCCCAAGTATGTATGTCTCTAAATACGTGATTTCGTTCTTAAAGTTAAGCACAAATTTCGTCCAGTGAAGTGACCGCCTGTTGCTCCATAACTTGTTCATTTCGATGGTCTAAAGTGGCCGTCGACGGTGACCGGCCCTCACTTGCGTCCCATGGGGACGAGGGGTCCTACTCAAAGACATTCAGAGGTTTATCCACTCCCGAAGTTATAGGCGCTCAAGGACACGTTTAGCAAATTGGGGCTGCCTGTAAGAAATTATTTGCTCTAAAGGATGAATACATGACTGGGAAGCTTATAGGCAAGGAGTCTTATATGCACACGCCTCATTTATTTTTTACTACTCCAAAATAGAACTTCAAGAAAACTATAAGGCACCCCATGACAGTCTGACTGTGGTTTGGATTTCTAGTCATTTAAGAAATTGAAGAAAATAAACACAAGTGAATTAGTCCTCTGCATTATAAGGCTTGAATTTATCTTTTTGGACTTGTGGACCCATAAAATGTTTAAAAGTTCGAATTGGTGTGTCATATAGATCCCAAATTTTTATCGCTCCACATAGGTCGTGACCCGACACGAAGAAATCTCTTGGATGGATGGATGCAAATCTGGATCAATGGAACAATTCCATTCAAGTTGTAGTCTCCATCCCATATTCAATGAAAGTCGTAGTCGTGTTTGACCCCCTCCATCTTTTCTTTCCGGAGTGAATCAGGCGGCAGAGCGGCCTTTTTCTTTTAATCCTGATAAAAGAAAGAGTTCTCTTATTTCTTTCAAAAAAATTCATAATTTCATCAAATCTTTTACTTCTCTGCTTTCAACTTGTCTGTCTACATTGTATCATCTGATTTCAAGAAAAAAAAAACTCAAAATCATTTGATGATGATTGATGAATGAAGTATACCTCTGTATTACATTATTGGTTAGAAGGGTACTTTTCCTAGATATGAAACTATTTTCACATGGCTCCCTCACTTGTGGTGTTTTTTAGCTTAACACGTGTTCATTCATTTTTTTCAGATGACGTGAAGCACTGGAGCATTTGTGGCTTTTAAACCAATCATGATTCATGAGTGAGTTTATTTCTGATATCATGTTAAGTTTGTGGTCATCCAACACAAAACTAATTGGCAGATGGAGAAAACCTAGACAATATATTTTTCTTTGTTACAAGAATACTCTTCTATAGTATGAGACCATTCTTACAATAACTTCTCAATGTCTCAAACTTTGGGTTGCAAGAGACTTCATATGGAGATTTTTTGGAACTTCATGTTTTAGAGCAAATAAATTTTTACAATGTCGAATGTCTCGATGTGTTAGCTACAATTTATCGGAATGACCTTCCCAATCGTTTAATATGATTTGTTCTCCTTTCCTAGCTGAGGAACTTTGAGGAGGAGCAAATATTCCATGGTTGCATTCGACTTTAGTGTATTTGCTTATACATTCAAACCACTCTACTCGGTGAAGTTACGAGATACACAAACTTTTAGCTGCCACACTTGCATCTCTTTTGACTTGAACCAAATAATAGTTTAGATGTGAATGTACATAACAAAAATGGTGAGTATAAATAAAATTTTCCCATTAAACTAGTAATACCAAAGCCATTAATTGGTGTATAGTGGTACTGCATTATAATTAATTTGTTAAACTAGTAAGTTAGGGCTATTTGTGATTGTTGCTAACATGACAAGACTGGAAGTGAGTGATTTTTATAAGACTTAGAGGGTGTTTGATTTTTTAGCACTTATAAGTGCTACCACTTATTAAGTGATAATCACTTAGTAAGTGATATCACTTGTAAGTGATATGACGTTTGTTTTCTATCACTTCTAAGTGCTTGATTTTTGTTCTTATATTAATTCTAAATGTCATAAAAATGAGAAATTGTCTATTTTGACCTTAAAGTATTTACATATTAGCATTTCATACTAATTCATTATGCTCGCAAGTTTGGATATAAGAGAATTACGGTTTATGAATACTTTATGTTGAAAATATTAACCTTAAGTAATTAAAAATTATGAAGGAGAAAGAACTTACGTTGCATCACGGAGTTTGGGTGGTTCCGTGATTAATGAAGGAAGAGATGTGAAAAAAATTTAAGAGAAAAGCGTAGGTGAAGGAGGAGTGAAGAAGGAAAAAATGGTCATTGATAAAGTCATAAAAAGATCTTTTTACTTATCAATTGTTTAAAATTTTTTTTTTTAATTATAATTATATTGGTAATTATTATATCCGGTAGGGATAGAAATATCTTTTTTAGCACTTAGAAAGTAAGTGGAACAAAATAAGCTCCAAGTTGGAGCTTAGTTTTTTGCACTTACTTTAACCCCACTTACAAGTGATATTCACTTATTAAGTGACAAAACAAACAACCTAAAATTGCCGGCCCGCACTTATTAAGTGAAAATCACTTATAAGTGCAAAAATCAAACACCCTCTTAGAATTATGAGAAGTGTGAAATATCTGGTCCCATAACAAAACAAATAACCCTAAGATATAAACCAACCTTTCACATGGAACAAATTAAATCTCTAGCTAGGGTTATGAATCAATTTCTTACAGGGTTAACAAGAAAAAAGAAGCCCTAGTTATAGTAGGAGAGAAAGGCTAAGAAAAACGAAGTAAGAAAGAGAATCGAGAAAAGCAGAGATTGAAATAAAAAGGATCTCTGACTTACATATAAGAGAGAGAGAGAGAGAGAGAGAGATTGAGTAGTCAAATCGATAAAAGTAAAAGCTTGCTTTAAAGTAATATTACTCAGTTGATTAATAAAGTAGTAGTACCACCGGTAAGGAGGCGGGGAGGCGGAAGGTGTGGCTGGTAAGTTAGTATTCAGAGAGTTTAGGGTTATTGTCCAGAGGTTACAGAGAGAGTAGTAGTAGCTAGGGTTTTCAGAGAGAGAAAGAGGAACCGGGTCTACAGTTACACAAACAGAGAGATAGAGAGTAGAGAGTAGAGACACATCCAAACAACAAGAAGAAAAGTGTAATTAATGAGTATGAAAGCAACATGTGAATGATGAAAGCTAATCACCCCCCATGCAATTGTCCCTTTCTCACTCCTCTGACTCCCCCCACCTCTGCCGCCTCTGCTCTCTGTCCTCTCTCTCTCTTCCTCTCTCTTTCTATCTCATTCATACAAGGGAATGCCACGTCGTCAACCACATATTTTCTCTTCCTCTAGGATTTGTTTAATTTTGACTCCCTACTTGTGATCAATTAGTGAATTTAGCCCCTATATATATATGGTTGGTCATTTTGGAAGATAGTGGTGGAATGAAATGGTGATGGTTGTGGTGGAATGAGATGGTGATGGTGGTGGTGGTGGAATGAGGCGGTGGTGATGGTGGTGGAGAGAAAGCAAGGAAGGAGAGGAAGAAGTAGTTGGCGAAAAAAGGACCAACAGATTCGTTGTCATCGACCGTTTGAAGTCCCAAATAAGAAGGCCAAATAAAGAAATATAAGAGACAAATATCCGTAAAACTAGAAAGTGAAAAATAAATAGAAAATAAACACTAATTTCTTGCAACTTGGAAGTTGAATTTGACTCTAGAGGGCTAAATTTGCTAGTTGGCCACAAATCGGGCACAATTAGCCATTTTATTTTATAAGTTAGGGCACTCTTTACTGGCTAAGGTGATTGATTATCTTCTTCACTTATTGACCATTGGATGTGGGGCATTCTTGATTTTGTTAGGCATGTCTAGGACAAGCCCTTGGTATGCCAACAATCTTTGGTTGGAGTGGTAAGAGGTATAATCTTGTACTCAAAATCAGATATCGGGAATGATATTGAAGAAAAGCAACACTTACATATGTACATGGTATCTTATTGCTATTAAAAAGATTGAACTTTCTATACATTGGATAGATCACTACGATCAAGAGTCTGGGCAGATCATCTCAATGTGCCACACCCATATTAGGCGTGAATTTGGAGTTACTCGGTAATTGGGGTTGCATACCTTCATCTGGCGATGATATTTTTTTTTTTTTCCTAAAAGACTAATTTCATTAATAATGGAAAAGAAAGTGCACGTAGGGAGATTAGGCAACCAAGGTGGTTGCACCACCGGAGAAATAAAAAACAGAGATACTACGAGTAGCAAGCTTTTCTTACACGGTAATGATGGCATCTCAATAGTTCGAAAATGAGAATATGGTGTTGTTGCTACATGGTTGGTTGCTACTCCAATGAAGTAATGTAAGGATAAGTCGTAAGACGTGGGCTGGTCACATTTACTCAGTTAAACATATGCATGAAATAACGACTTAAAATGCATTATTAGAAGGTTTGATGGATGCATTTTGTTGCAGTTTTTGTTTTATCTTATCATGTATATGTGTTAAGTCACAATATTTGATATAATACAAACCGAAATGAAATCATACATTAAGAAATATCATGTACGGAATTGAAATCGAATATGAACCTTTTTACTATTAATATATTCGCCTATTGATTTTTTGTTTGTGGTCGTAAACCTTCAAACAAAATCGAAGGGATGAGATATAGGAGAACGAGTCGGAGACAGACAATGGACCACATACACTTACATCCATATCTTGTTTTCTTATCCAGTGCCCTTAGATGTTTAATAGCTTATATCTCACACATTCAACCTTTGTTTACTCACAATTAGGTCTCCTAAGAGTTGGACAAGTAAAAGCAAAAAAGCCTACAATCACATATGATTGACAACTTCACAAACATGTAGCAAATTAACAACTAGAGTTCAAACCCTAAGCCTAAGGCTACTAATATTCAATCTTAATCCTAAACTTGTACCTATACAAAAGAAAATCTTGTGTACCCAAGGATCAAGTTAAGGTTAGACAAGTTTCTGTTTTTTTAGGTCTTAATCAAACAAACATTCCAATAACATAGAACCCTTAACATGAGTACATCAATCATTTTAACATCACAATTATTTTGGCAAGTATAGGGATATGCCTCACCTCTAATGTCTGATTAACAATACCTTTTTCAAAGCTATGCCCCTAGTGTTTTTGTTAATTAATTTCTACATGAGTTGTTTTTTTGGAAAGGCCATATATGTATAACCAAAAAGGAGACGACACCCACATACAAAAAACAGAGCTATAACAACGTTATTACATACTGATGACGACGCCCCAATTGAAAATAAAATCTACAATTATGTAGTTCGTTTTCAAGGTTGATTGAGCTTCAATTGTAGATCATAGTTTGATATGAAAACTTAGATTAGACACACTCAGATTCTTAATCTATTCATCCCCGATGACTCGTTAGTTCTTCTGTAGCCAAATAAATTTGATGATTGTTGATGGAATAACACAATTGTAAAGAAGGCAAGCTTTGTTTTTGGAGTTTGCTATTTCCAATCTAGAGGAAGGTTGATGGAAAAGAGGGCATCTATTCGTAAGAGAGATGCCCCTTGCAAATTATTAGGCAAATTTTAGTAGATAATGGACCATAGCATGACTTGAAACCTTAGTAGCCAGTAAGAACCTAAATAAGAAAGTGTATTAGATCTAAGACAACCCTTGCAATGGCAGAAAACATGGTAGCCTGACTGATCGACATTTCAACCCAGATGACCGCTCTCACAGCCCAAGTAGAAAAGAATACCCAACAGTTACCTTTAATCTTAGTGCAATTTTATTTCTACATGAGTTTAAATGCATGAAAAATGATAAGAATTTCATTCTTCATCGTCTTTGATTTATGTATCTCTGATTCATCTTCTTCACTATTACCAGCGTCACCAACCACCACCAGTCCACTCACCATCTTCTTCCACCGTCACCCACCATCTCGTCTTAATGTATCTCTTTTTCTAGGAGATTATCTCAAAATGACCAAATAGGAAAGACAAGTTTAAATCTACTTTTCAATCTTGACACTTGGGATTTGTAGTACTTGTTGCATTGGAGATGCTTTTAGTGTCTTAAGTGAAAACTCTAAAGTAGTCTATCTGCTTACATGATATGATTATCTTGGTAGAAAATATAAGTTCCATTTTGAAGATTATGGAAAGTGTTTTTATTGGTTTGACGAGATGAACAGTTAAAGACATCTCAAGAAGACACCCTATGGTTAGATTATCTTATTTAGATTTATATATTAACATCGGCCACATCATATTAAATATCCAAATAGAATTTGAATGGGAGAGAGTTCAAGAATCCTATGTGTCACCTATAATTCCTTGAGATTAAGTGTTCCATGGGAGATGATCTAAGTTGACTTAAATATCTAAGAATAAGCTTTAAATCCAGTGGGTAAAATGAATCATCATCATCAAACTGGTAATAGGGGATTTAAGTGGTCTGAAAAGGTAGATGATATAATCAGAGTAGTACTACTACTACTACCAAAAGAGTGTGCCAGATGTTAATAGAGAAGACCTAGAGTTAGATAGCTAAGAAACTGCTGGTAGCACAAGATATAGACTCCAAGAAGCAAAGAAAAGCAAGAGGACAAGACTCTTTTTTGGGTTCTTAATATCAACTAGACAACAACACTAAGATAGTAGGAAGTATATACTAGATAGAGTGGTAGATCTCTTTCTCTCTCTCTCTAAACTCTATAAGATATCTTTTCTTTCTCTTTGCTCATCTTTCACAACTACCCCATCATCATCATCATTCAGGCATAAAAAGAGAGAGAGAGAGAGAGAGCAAGCAGATCCAAGGTGGTTAATCTATCTGTCATTCTATCAATCAATCAATCAATCATATCAAAATAGAAGGTTTGTGGGGGAAGAAAGAAAGAAAAGAAAAGAATCAATCAAACATGTCATCATCATCCTCTAATTCTTCTGCCTTTTCACTGGACCACCTCTCTCCTTCCGAGCAACTCTGTTACGTCCATTGCAACCTTTGTGACACCGTCCTCGCGGTAACCCTAACTAAACTCCCCCCCCCATATTCCTCCATCCACATCTTCTCTCTCTCTCTCTCTCTCTCTATATATATATATATATATATATATATATATATCTCACACTCTTCTTCTTCTTCTTCTTCTTCTTCACCTTGTGTAGAAGAAGAAGAAGAGTTTAAAAAGCAAGCTAGCAAGCTAGGGTTTTTTTTAAAAAAAAATAAATATTATGAAGAGATTGAAGTATATGACATGTGAATTTAGGGTTTGTGATTTTATGGGGAGTGCAGGTAAGTGTTCCTTGCAGCAGTTTGTTCAAGACGGTAACGGTTAGATGTGGACATTGCACAAACCTTCTGTCTGTGAACATGCGTGGGTTGCTTCTACCTGCAACTAATCAGCTTCATTTTGGTCATTCAATATTCTCTCCTCCTCCTCCTCCAACTTCTACTCACAATCTTATGGTATGTATGTGTCTCTTTTTAACAAATTAATTAAAATCTCCTCTATTTATCTACTGTGTTTTTCGGCCGAAACCCGGGTTTGATTCTTACTGTGATTTGCTGTTTAGTGGATTAGAATTATCAAACGACAATCTACATAAGACTTCTGGCTAGAGTTTGTCTGGTTTTTCTTGTTCTCTACCATTTTTCGAACAAAAAACCCTTTTGTTAGATGTTGATTTCTATCTTGGTATAATGATGATGAAACCCCTCTCTAGCTAGCTCATTAACAAACAATGATAAGAAAGGAATTGGGACTACTTTTGATTATCTAACCTTTAATGGTTAATTTTATGTGTTCTTTTAGGAGGGTCAGATCCCATGCCAACCACCCAACTTGTTGATTGATCAGCCTAATCTGAATGACTCTTTGATGTCGGTTCGAGGAGCCCATGAAATCCCTAGGCCTCCAGTTGTTAACAGACGTGAGAATATCTTCTTCCTTCTTTTCTCATCTTCTCTTTAGGCCTTCATTTCATAGATTTTGATTCATTTTTTCTTAAATTATTTTTATTGATGTTTCATTTAGAACAAATTCAAGAAATTCATAGTACATTAATTTGCACTCTAACTAGCCTTCTTAGTTAAAAAAATATAATTGCATTTAGTCCAGCAAGAAATATAAGGAAAAAAATAGTACTTGAAAGGTTAGCTTGGAAAGAGGAAGAGAAACCCTAATTACACTAACAAGATAACATAGTAGGTAATAGGAAACCCTAATATATTCTGTTATAATGACAAACAACTTCTTTTGTACAAAATGTTTGATTTAGAAATTTCAATCTTTTCCAAAACCATGACTATTTTAATTGATTGATAGAATAAAAATATTTGTTTTCTAACTACCATTTAATTGTTTTGTCCTAGCTAGTAGTACTAGTACATATCAAAATGAATCATATCTAGTGACTTTACTGACCCACAATCTGCAACTTGTTCCATTGATTAAACATCTTCTCATAAGTCATTTCTATAGAGATCTAGAAAAGATCTAAAATGGGTTTTTGTCTTCAATGAAGTAGGTCATATTTTTCTCTACCCTTTGTGGGAGGGTCTTTTCTTCTCCAATCCAATGAACAAAATTAGGGTTTCTTCTCAAGTACATTGAACAAAATAAGTTTTTAATGGTTTTTTTGTTTAGCTCCGGAAAAGAGACAGAGAGTTCCCTCTGCTTACAATCGTTTCATCAAGTAAGTAATAATGATACCACTATCTCTCTTGTTTTTATTATGTTGGAGGAAGAAAGATTGATCATTGATTGATGGATGATGATATTGACATATATAATTCTATTTTTGCAGGGACGAAATCCAACGCATCAAAGCTGGAAATCCAGATATTACCCATAGAGAAGCTTTCAGTGCTGCTGCAAAAAATGTAAGATCCAACAACATTCCTTCCTTATACTATCCTTTAGGGTTTCTTTTTTTATTTTCTTCTTTCCACAAAAATTAGGGTTTCTTTCTTTTAGCTTTTTTTTTCTATCTTATTTTATGGGTCTCTTTTGTTTTTCTTCTTCTTCAGTGGGCTCACTTCCCACACATTCACTTTGGTCTTATGCCTGACCAAACTGCAGCCAAGAAATCTAACATACGCCAACAGGTAATCTCTCTCTCTCTCTCTCTCTCTCTCTCTTTCTGAGTAATGCTACAGAACAAGAAAAGCTAGACAGACTCTGGACATAAATTCAATGTGATTTACTGTTTAGTGGATCAGAATAATCGAAAGCACAACTCTCGACAATCTAAATAAGATTTCCGCCTAAAGTTTGCCGGGTTTTTCCTGTTCCCTAGCATTGTTACTCCACGTTTCACTCATTTTGTGGGTGTTCTCGATTAGTAATTAAACCACTTGTAATTTTTGTGTCAGGAAGGAGAAGATATGCTCATGAAAGATGGTGGTTACTTCACTCCAGCTAATGTGGGTGTGTCCCCATACTAATGAAGATATGATATTATGACTACCTAGCTAGGGTTTCTATTGTCTCGTTTCCTTCTGTTATCAGTGTTTGTTTATCTTCACTTTAGGGAGAAAACTTAACAAACTTTGGCTTCTGAGTTTCTAGTTTTTAAGAGGTGGGTGGGGTAAGATGTTTCTCATGTCAGGAATGTATGTCAAGAAACTTAAACATCTTTTATAAACCCATCAGTGAATGGAGTACTACTTGTTGTATTCTGGACCAACTCACATTTAACTCTTGCTTGGCAGATCTTGTGCTTTCATTTACTGTCTCTGGTAATCTCCCTCTCTTAGCTGAATCTATCAGCTGGTTTCTTCTTACTTCGCGTTTTCTTTGGCTCGGGTTACTGTTATTTGAGATTGGGACGTCGTTAAAAGACATTTCAATATTTTTTAACCTTTAACTATCTGTGCAAACCTTACATTGAAGCTTAAAAAATTGATGTATCGTTTTTGACAAAAACAAAAACAAAATTGGCCGACCTTTTAGCTCGGGCAAGCTTAAGGAGTGATTTATGCCTAGAGGGGCAAGTTGAAGAGCAGTGGAGCAAGCATACGTCCAAGGATCGAAACATGTTGGGACGTGCAGAGCAAGAGCCCGAATGACATGCATGCAACTTTTGGAGGTGTACAAATGATGGGAATGAAGCTAAGATGACATGATTTATAAAAGCACGCCTCAGTGCCCAATGTCCGGATGATAGCCATATTCGCAAGAGGTGTGAAACTTAAAACCGAAAGACAAAATCTAACAAGTTTCGTTGGCGTGCTTGAACTTACTGGTTGATACCTAGTGTGACGGGTGAGAGTCAATGACTCAAGGAAGCTCGGTGTAGGACAACATGGGCCTAGCTCGTACGTTCAGACTTAGTTGAGTCAGGTTAGGTGTATGAGGAGACCAAAATGCATGACTTGAATGTCCCAAGTTGAAACGGTGTTGGAGAAGTTTACCTTGGAACAACTAAGGGAGTTCATAATGCAGCATTGTCTTTACGATTTCCATTTTTGTAACTTTATCCCCACGCAGATTGGGAGAATTTCTTGTTGGACCTACTAGTCCATGACAATAGAAAGTTTTGGCCATCTTTGTTCTCATCCTCCTTTCCAAGTTCTTTCACTTTGAAGCCCTGTGCCAAAAATAGATGCATAGGAGACATCCGGGCAATTCACGTACGAGATTGAAATCCAGGCCGCGTTGGTCAAACCTAGCCCAATGAGAAAAGAGTATGTCTTTGTGATGAATCACAAACGCCTTCGAGGACAATGTGTGCCGCTATAAGAGAAAGAAAACAATACCTATAACAAAGCACCGCGTCTTCATCCTAAGATACATAATATTTATATGTACATCTTTTAATTTTTCTATCTTTTAATCCCGAAGATTTTAGACTCTCTTTAGTTTTATTAACCATATTATCTTTTCCTCTAGTCTAAAGTAACTGATGCTCTACACTAAGTGACTTTTTTATCCGTAGAACGTAATGCTCTGATGCTACTGTAATGTCGTGTGCCCAAAATAAGTGCAAGGGACTTCCCGCAATTCACAGACGAGACTGAAATCCGACTTAATCTGCTTTGCAATCCAGTTTGTTGAAATCATCAAATAAACATTCACATTCAAAAGTCAAAACAAAAGATGAAGCTAAACCAACAAGCTCCAAACCGAAAGCCGAACCACAACAATTGTTAAGAGACCAACATAAGTCCATAATGGTTATATACAAGCGCACATGATGTGTGTGTATATATATATATCATGAGGCTAGGATGTGTAAATATGTATCATGAAGCTAGTGCTTCCTAGTAGGAGGGTGACTTACTTCCTTAAGGATTACATATTCTTTCGAGAGATACAGGTTATAATTAGTACTGGTATGAGACAATACTAGCCCAAATACAATTGAGTTTTCTGGGTAAATCTCTTTTAGTTTAGAGTCAACCGCGAGTGGATTTTTGAGTTTAAGGTCCAAAAATAGGGGGGGTAATTAGTCATATATCCACTCCTAAATCAATAAATAAAATAAAACCAAAATAAATTGAAAATGTAAAATAAGTCCAAAAATTCACTATTTGGTGGGCCCCATGCATCAATCCTTTAATTTTCTCTCAATTTTGCCCTTCCATAAATATTTTTTAACCATTGGTAAACCAAAGGTTTATAATGGTTGAGTTAATACAATTATTCTTTCCATAAATTTTATGAAAGAATACTTATTGTGGATATTTAATGTTAATCTTTATTACCAAAACTTATATTTTTCTAAAGTAACCTACCAAATCAATGTATTTTACCTAAAACTAGTTTCTCTCCCCCAAACACGAGTTTCTCTTTCTGTAACTATATGTTCTTTGAATTCAAGAAAATATATTATTTCCAAAACTGATATTTGTCTAAATTAACCTACCAATTCAATGAATATTTACCTAAAACGAGATGCTCTCTCCCAAAAACGATTTTATCTTTCTGTAACTTTATGTTCTTTGAACTTCAAGAAAGTATGAATTTGTGATTTGTTTTTTATCTCTACCTCGATCCAATTAAACATCTACAAATTCTTTTGTGAGGTTAAAAAGCAAACTATTTTGCTAGCATCTTACTGATTCTACTAGCATATTTTACATTCTACTAGCATCTGATGAATGCATTGGACAAAGTAGTTTAAAAAGCAAATACTATTTAGCTAGCATCTTATTGATTCTAATAGCAATTTTTACATTCTATTAGCATGGGTTGAATAAATTTGAATACAGTAGTTTAAAAAGCAAGAATATTTTGTTAGCTCTTATGAATTTGTTACAATAGGTTAACAAATACTTTTAGTAATTTTATGAAAAAATATTTATGGTGGATATTTAATGTTAATCTTTATTTCCAAAACTTATATTTTTCTAAAGTAACCTACCAAATCAATGGATATTTACCTAAAACTAGTTCTCTCTCTCCCAAACACGAGTTTCTCTTTCTGTAACTATATGTTCTTTGAATTCAAGAAAATATATTATTTCCAAAACTGATATTTGTCTAAATTAACCTACCAATTCAACCAATATTTACCTAAAACGAGATGCTCTCTCCCAAAAATGATTTTCTCTCTTTGTAACTCTATGTTCTTTGAACTTCAAGAAAGTATGAATTTGTGATTTGCTTTTTATCTCTACCTCGATCCAATTAAACATCTACAAATTCTTTTGTGAGGTTAAAAAGCAAACTATTTTGCTAGCATCTGATGAATGAATTTGATGAAGTAGTATAAAAAGCAAATACTATTTAGCTAGCATCTTATTGATTCTAATAGCAACTTTTACATTCTATTAGCATCGGTTCAATAAATTTGAATACAGTAGTTTAAAAAGCAAGAATATTTTGCTAGCATCTTATGAATTTGTTACAATAGGTCAACAAATACTTTTTAGTAATTAAAATATATTATGTGAAATTGTTTTTGTTACATTTTCAGTATTTTACTAGCATTTTCTTGATTCTGTTACCATCTGATATGAATTTGTTACAATAGGTTAATTCTAATAAAATTTTATGCTGGTAGAATCTTATCGAGTCTAACAACATTTTTAACATTTTATTTTAACGTTTGTTTTTTCTTACTCTTCACTACTGTAGATGATGAATGAAACCATCAATCGATTCTCTCTCTCTCTCCCACTCGATGCTTTCACCTTTTTCACTCGGTTTAATTTGGGCGTCGATGATGAATGAAATCAAAACCTAGTTCATATATTAGAAAGTGACGATGCTCTCTCTCTCTCTTCGGTTTGCTTTTGCCCAATTCTAATAGAAATATAAAAGAAAGTATTCTGCTAAACGGTAAAGGCAACTATTTTTTTGGAAGGAAAGTTTATTTTTGAGGAAATCATTTAATGAATCCCTAAATATTATGTTATATATTATTTTAGGTTATTTTTTTTAACTTAGGATAGGTTAGGCAGTAAAAGAGAATGAGAGGATAGACATGTAATTTACTTTGAGTGGATTTATTTTCTATTTCAGATTATCTTTGGTCTCTAGACTCATTGATCATGCGATTTTGGACTTAAAACACATCCCCCGTGAGTCACCCGTTCCATTGATATGGACACATCTGAGATCACCAAATGCTCGGGAGTTTCTCTATTCAATCCTTTTCCTTCTTCTTGTTGCTGGATATCTCGTTCGTACACATCTTCTCTTTGTTTCCCATATATATCTAGGAGTTTGACTGCAAATGCGGGATCAACCGAGCATCTTGGCTCGCCAAAGGTTGATTGTGGTGCTATGTCGCTCTTGTATTCCTTATTTAACTTCAGAAGTTATGCTCTCATTTACAGAAAATCCATTTAACATACACACATGTGCATATCTTGGACTTACAAAAGAGACCATCATATTTCAGTCTCGGACGTAAATGGTCCGGACGTCTCCTGACTCGTGTGCAACTTTTTGGAGCCAAGGAATTTGAGAGGTACCAACATTTCCACTGTGCCAGTAACAAGGTGACAACAATTCCAAAATTTGCCCTAGATGGGAACCTTATTAGTGGGGTTTAATATGGTGCACATTTTATACAAAATTGGTATACTATCTAATGAAATTTTGTAACTTTTCTGCCTTATGGTTTAAAACTCTTGCCTTTTCATTGCTCAAATAAACATTTTCATTCATGAGAACCGCGCGTAAATTTGTTTAAGAACCTAGGAAAGAAGCATAATAAGTGCTTTTGAAACCGAAGCGAAGCATGCTTTAGGTACTTAGGCGGGGCTTTCAAGCTCAAGAGATAGATAAGAGTAAAACCTAGATGGGTCTTTCGGGGAATGTATTATCTTTCCATTGTTTTAGAACTTCTGAAACTAAACAAGCATTAAATAGTCCAAAGCTAGCCAAGGCTTCCAAGTCAAATGCGTAGTGCTTATATACCAACAAAGGGGTGGTTATATCTAAATGGGGGCCCTAAAAGTCCCAAGTATTTTTCTGTGAACTTTTTTTGTTGAAAGTATTTTCCTGTGAACCTTAATGGTGTGTTTGAATTTCATTGGGTTGAGAATATTGTGAATAGATATTATATAAACTATGAATTAGTGATCAAACACCTTAATGTACATAATTCTAATTTCAAATTCCACTTTACCAAACAACCCCCTAGTCTGTCGCCTGCCTTTTTGATGATGTTCTTGTAGAGAATTCTATGTCAGTGTCTCTGTCTCCTCCTTGAGCACCACATTTCGACTAACTCTGGTTCTGTAGTTAGTTGCCGTCTCCACGTTCCGCTTCGTCGCTCTAATAGGTCCCCTCCCTGCTACAATGAAGTTCTTGTGAATGTTACAAGATCATGGAAGAATCAAGAACACAAGTATTATTAGTAAAGCGTTCTATGTCAGAGGTTTGAGGAGAAGACAGAAATCAGTTCAGACTCCTCTGCTATGGTGATTTTAGCTACTTAGCCTAATAACTTCTTGAGACTTCCATGAATTAGATGATGCATATCTTACGCATCACCACGCTCCTTCTGTGGAAGCTCTAGGCTCTGGTATAGCCATTGAATAGTTTCAGATAGTCAGACCAATTACAAACGTCTACCAAAGGAATCAACAAATACGGTGTTTCTTCTGCAAACAAAAAGAAAGAAGATTTCAAAAAAATGCGGAGCCGTGTGGTCTCGCTGCTATCAAAATGATAGCACTAATTCTATGCTCTCAAGGCTGCAGCACAAGCATGTCTATCCAACTCAATATTACGTGATAGTCCTAATTGGAGTTTATGGACACCAATATATTCTAAATAAAAGACAGAAACATTAGATAGAAATGGTAAATTCAAGCTAGAGCATACGATCTCAACAAAAAAAAAAAGCTAGAGCGTACGTATACATATATCTTTAGGGTTAATTCCATTTGAAGATGACAAACTCACCAATATGGCCCCCTAAATGATCAGCTTCCACTATGACCCTTTTTCTTTTTCCATTTTTACGTTCTCTATTCTGTCAGACATTACTGACATGTCATTTCTTCCCAAAATTGTCTCGCACCAAATTTTCTTCGCCAACCAAATTTTTTTAGAGTTCCAAGACTCATTATTACTTGTCAAAATCAAATCAAGATGAAATTTGATTCATTTAAGGTTTATAGTGAGTTACCAACACATTATTTTCTATCATGTTATGCGTTTAGCTAAAATCAATTTGTTTGCTCGATCATTCATCTTATTGATTTCAAATAGAAAGGTAAGAAATAGATGGCAAAAATTCTTGGTTGATTTGATTTGACAAATGATAATGAGCCTTGAGACTCCAAAGAAATTTGGCTGACAAGGAAGATTTATTGAGGGCAATTCTGGTAAGAAAATGACATGTCACTAACGCCTGACGGAATAGAAGGCGGAAAAAAGAAAAAGGCGGCCAAACTGAAAACTGGTCATCTTTAGGGGGCCATTTTGGTGAGTAGTCATCTTTGGGGGGCCAAAGTGGAGGTAAACAGAAAAAATGTCCCTTCATAACTTTCGGTCTAATTCCTACTTGTCCCCCTAGTTGATGACGAATAACCCTTTGGGACCCTATTTCTATAAAAACAAGTTCAACCCCCTTTCCTAATCGTTCCAGCCATGAACCTTTAGGTATCTTTTCAACTTCCCAAAATTGCCCTTGTATTTAATTACTTTCATCTCTTTTCTCCTGATGCTTCTCTCTTCTCATCCACTTTTTTCTCATTCTCTCCTCTCTTTCATCTTCTACGTGTGAGAGTATTTAGGACCTCCATTCAACAACAAATATAAAAAAGGAACAAAAGCGGTGAAGGAGCAAATGGAACACCACTCTGCTAGATCAAGTGATAGGGGTCTTCCCCTTCTCCGGATCTAGCTGAGTGCACTTCCCCTTTACCTCTCCAGGTCCTTTTCCTTTTTTGGGTATTTTGGTTGATGTCCTCGAAGCTCTCACTGAAAGAAGATTTCTAAAAAAATAGAGAAAGAAGAAGAGGATACGAGAGGTGAGGAGAGACTAACAAAAAGAGGAGTGTGAGATAGGAAAGAAAAATATAAGATACCATTGCGATTTCGGAAAGTTATAAATGTATAACGGTACATGGATGGAACTATTAGGAGGGCGGGGACTTGTTTTTGACAAAATAGAGAGACAAAAAGGTTGTTGGTCACAAACTTGGCGGCCAAACATGACTTTGCTCTAAGATTTTTATCCATTTATAAGTTTTAGTAAATCTTGGTCCTACATCATCTAGAAATTTAAATCCTATGGTTAGATTTATTCTCTTCAACTAAGTTTTCTTCCCACAAACCATTCCTCGGATTTCTTTCCTATGACCTTTTGCGTTCCCTAAAAAGGACTCCACCTTCCAACAACCACTAAAACCATGTAGGATTTCCATATATCACACTAATTTAGGAGATCTTCTAGTGAACAAGAAATATCATAAGTAACCATAGTTATCTATATATATATGTATATATATATATCCTTATCGATGGTTCATATGTGCTTCCTACTCAGTTTAGACAAGAGATAACAATTATAAACTAATAAACAGAGATAAGTCAACAAATAAAATTCAATGATCAGTTTGATTATAAAAGTACCTGTTATTGATTGGGTCTTCAAGCCGGTGATAGGATGATTAACCTGATCAATATTCCTAGAAAGGAAAAATGAAATAGTATCAGTCCATTGAGGTATGTTCCATTCTCAGAGTAGCTAGAGTCACACATGGAAGCAGGCAAGGACTTATATAAACTATGGACAATGTTAACTATATAAATCAAGATTTCTCGTGATTGGAAAACTGGTATATTATTCGCTACACAGTATGACAACCGTTGCCTCGCAGGGCGACATTCCAATTCTTTTTTACTTCATCATGCAAATACTTCAATGTTATAGACTAGTTACGGCCTGCGGGCATACTAATCGAAACATTAAGTAATAAATCCAAAATAAGTCACATTTAGCTCATTTGCATGAAAAGTAACTATTGTAGTTAGAAAAATTGCAATTGTATTCAGTATCAGACAACCCATTACAAAAACCAAAACCAAAATAAAAGAAATATATGGAAGTGGAAAGCAAATATAATAACTATAAGTAAGGATTAATGAGCACAATATAGCCGTAAACAACTTCGGAAAACTTTTAAGATGTATATCTTACAGTCTTTGTAGCACCAAATTGAAGCCATTGAACAGCAAACCTGCCCTGAACTCCACCAGATTCAAACACCAATCTGATTTATCAACCAACGAACTCGGAATACTCTCAGCTTAAACAAGGAATTAATTCTTTTGCCAGCCCTAAATATAATCTTGGACCACCAATATCAGATAATGTCAAATTTGTCATTTAAGTTAATTCTTCTTCTATATAAGCATAGATTTACATCGTCAATTGAAAAGTTATTGTCAATATGCACCAGTTAGGTACACTTTACATTGAATTACTGTATGCCTAAACTTAAAACCGGGAATCACAGTGAAGCCAACCTTCGCCTTGTTTTTACTACATGAAACACTCTTTTTGGTTATATTTTCCATGTAAACCATCGAGAAATCCACCCCTCGCTCGACCTGAAAAATTTCAACAATTGGGTCGAAAGAGAATGCCAATTTATGAAGCATCCAAATAGAACTAGCCATGTCAATAAACGACTCGTAGAAAGTAGCCGAAGATCGCCATGACTTTAGAACAAGCTCATTATGGTCCATGTTTTTGAAAAGAGATGACTCCATTTTAGGATGTATAAGCTGTTGGTACTTCTTTTCACAAAATTTAGCAAAATCGCTGGCTGGGTTTTTCGATAACATCTCAAGTGCATCCCCTGTTCCATGTTCGATGAATTGCTTCATTAAAAGTTTCTTCCTTTGAGCATTAGAATCAGTACCATTAGGTTGAATTTCAATCCCTTCAATACCAAAATCTTCCAAATCGAAATTCCTAAACATTTCTAAACAAACATAAGACAGAAATGCATATCGATTATGCCCAATTTTCGCAAATTCAAAATCAGGGTAAACAGAATTAGCAGCCAAATCTAAATCCCACCCAACTTTCTCCATCAAATCAATTAAAAGTTTACTAAATCTATGAGCTAATCTACAAACATCATGTAAAATAGAATCAAAAAGTCCAAAAGTTAACAAAACCTCTTTTGAAGATGATGAAGAAGTTTTCGATAATGCTTTAGAAACTCTCAAATTTGATTTCTCAATCTTATCCAACTTTTGTTTCATCAATAAAACTTCAGCATCTTTGAGATCGATTTCCATCTGTAATCTATTGACTAACATCCCTAAAGTCCTAAGAATACTCTGATTCTCCTGTACCTGAGCTTCAAATTGAGACCCAAAAGGTAAATTAGGGCTTAATTTAGGGTTAGGGTTTTTACGAAAATCTCTGTAAGAATTTTTCATTTCTGAGAGCTTTTGAAGATGAGAAACAGCGGCTTTATCAGCAACTTTGATATTATCAGCATCAAATGGAGAATGGGCAGTTTGTAATTGAAGGTAAGATGCTTCAAAAGAAGAAACTGTAGCAAATAGAGAAGAAATTAGGGTTTGTTGAAGATGTTTGGGTATGGGTTGAGTTCTTTTCAGCTGAGAAGAAGAATCGGGTTTAATAACAACAACCCTTTGACCAGTTATAACTTCTTCAGCTGAATCAAGAAGTAAAAGTGTATCAGATTCCTCGGCTGCAACTAAATCATCTTCTTCTTCTTCAGCAAAGAATTCTATTGTTTTGGTTTTGAAAGCAAGAGCAAATTTTGAAAACATTTCAGAGATTTGAGGTTGTTTTGTTGACCCATCCATTTCTGAAATCATCCTTTTGTCAAGAAGAAGGGTTTTGGTCTGTTAGTTGTCTACAATTGTTTGTGATTTCTAGAGAGAGGATTTACAGAGAGAGAAAGAAGGAAGGGTTTTTGATTTTTCAGAGAGAGAGAGAGAGAGAGAGTATTTCTATAGAGAGAGAGAGAGAGAAAGAGAGTTGAGGAAGGGTTTGAAATAGTTGGGGTTGTTGTATTGAAAGTAGGGGTGTTCATTTAGTATCCAAACCGACCGATCCAATCCGATCCAAACAGATTTCAACGGTTTGGATACCGATCCAATAGTATTCCGGATTGGTTCGGATGTTAAAATGGCAAAACCGAGTGGTTTGGATCGGTTTATGGATTTTGTTGACGGATAACCGAACAAACCGAACCAAACCATTTATTGTTACTTTTTATATATTATATATATAAATATAAATGATAGGAATGATGAACGGTTGAGATTTAATAGTTAAGTTAGTTCCATGTTTGTTAATATCATAGCTTAATGCATGTGTAACAGAAGTAAATGGCGTGGAGAGTTGTAGTTTAATTCAATAGTTACGTTAGTTCCACGTTTTTAAGTCGAAAGTGCGAAATTTTATATATGGTAAAATATCACAGGTGGTTCGGTTATCCAACCGATCCAAACCGTTCATGCATGGTTCGGATCGGTAACCGAACCAAACCATGAGCGGATTGGTTCGGATTTAGATTTGAAAAAACCGAACCCTTCGGTTTGGACTTTGGATTGGCCGAAAAAGTCGGTTATCCAACCGATGTTCACCCCTAATTGAAAGAGAAGTCATAAGAGGAGTGCAAGAGTTGGAAAGGAATCAAATAAGTTTGATGATTGAAGAGGTTTTCTTCTTTCTTTTGAATCTTCTTTTTGTTTAAGAGGATATAATAAATGTTTAATGATTATATTTTATTGGAAATTTGTTAATTACTTTTAAACATTAACAAAATGTTTTTTAAAATAATTTTATTTTGATTTTGGGGTTTTACTTTTGGGTTTAAAGTTGATGAACTCTTTATGTAGTAGGTCTGATAAACTCTAAATAAAAGATTCCTTTGTTTTCTCCATATTCAAGACTTCACGAAATTCTTCACTACTTTTACATGTTCTACAATTTCCACAGGCTCAAGCATCAAGATTGGGACAATCAATATCTTTAGATTTTGATGATAGTTAATCATTCGATGTAAGGATAAAAATTCTAATCACTTACTATTTATTAGTAAGTGTTGCATTTTTTGTTGTCATTTTTTACTGTGTCACATTTTACCTTCTAAATTGTGATTGTATCACTGAACACCCGTAATTGTCTACGTCTTTTAGTAACATGGTGTGGTTGTCTAAATCATAGTAGTATTCCAAAAGAATGAAAAGAGAAAGAATCAAAGAGATTTGACAAACTACAAGGAAATAACAGGTAGAACTAGTAAGTTGATCATCCTAGTAAGTCACAATAGTGTAACCACCTTCTAGGTTATAACTATTGTTTGCTGGTTCCATCAATATTATTTTTTTGTTCAGGTTCCATCTCAATCCGGCGATTTGTCTCTTTAGCATGTGTTTAGACCGACTTGTGAAGTGGAATTAAACTTTGAGACACATTTTTATTTTCATTGATGTCTCAAAAAAACGTGTCCAATAATTTCTTTGGCAAGAAGCTCTATCCCAAAGAAAGGATCAAAGCACTAGCTCTCACTTGATCAAGTTTTGTGCCCCACATTAGCTTATAATACACCTCAATTTCCCCAATTGATAGAACAAATAAATAAATTTCCAAGACATGCCAAAATTTTAGTTGTGGGTTTACTCGGCTGTTTGATGTGGACTCTCTAAGTACCCGACAAGAAATCAATGATACAAAGAACACTAGAAAGGTGAGACAGTACTTACTCCCAATAAAGAAAGAGAACTAGTTTTGCATTTGTAAATTATATTTGGTTATTTCACAAAGTGGTCATAGAAATGTATGAAGTGTTGGTTTCTTACAATCCCACACCTATCTTTGTGATAAGTTGAAAAAAAAAATTGAAGTACCAATAAGAAATTAAGAAGTGAACTTAAATGCAACAATAGAACAATTGTTTATCACTCAAACCAAAAAAACAAACAAAACTTTATTTTGTTTTGATTAGTAGTATTTTGTTGCAACCAACAAAAATCTATATTGGTTGCAACTAAGAAAAATCTATATAGCTTGGTTGGAGTGGTAAGAGGTATAATCTTCCACCTAGAGGTCAAGGGTTCGAGGCACACGCTTAACAATTCAAAAAAAACAAAAATCTATATAACAAATGACATAGGTTTTGGTGTCATGTCACCAAAATATTTGATAATTTTGTATAACATAAATATAGAAATTTTCGTGCCCTACGGGCACGGGCTATACCCTAGTGATTATAAAAGATCAATTGTTTGAATAGATATGCACGTACGAAGGAGATACAACAATATTGGAACTGCCTCATTTTTTCTTTATTTTCTAGTCTCTTCGCCTCTTCGGGCTAACTTCAACTTGGCACCCAGTTTGTGACTAAATATAGATTTTGACGTCATATTTTTTTAGTGTTATAATTTAATGTACAATTCTACAATTCTGCTAGTCAAACTTAAGAGTCAATAATTATTTTATTTTGTTTTATCTATTAGTTTCCTTCTCTTTCATTTGTCACATAGTCGTCGAAAAAAACTTACTGAGATTGGTGTCGGCCAATACTCAGCAACCTCAACAGAACAAAAAAAAACCAAGTAACCAACAACTCCCTTTTCTTTAGTTTATCTTTGCCTCCTATTTCAACAAGTTTGTTGAAAATCACGAGTAATAGTTTATAGTTGGACTCTCTTTCTTTTACATCATCTCTGCCACCAATTTCAGCAAGTTTGCCAAAAATTATAAAAATCACGAGTAATAGTTGGTTGACTATTGTTGGCAATCAATTTCAACAAATTTGCCGAAAATTATAAAAGTGAAGGAACAAAAGGGGAAAACTTTTTCAAAACAAAGATAAAACAGATTGTTTATTTGATTAACGGCATTATAGTTTTGAGACCAAACTAGAAAGTTAACCAAATATTTTATTTTGTTTTTATTTTTCTTAATTTATTTTTTTTCGGATAAAGATTTTTTTTAATGTTAAATTAATAACTGGACCAAAATTTTCAGTTAGTCACATACCTCAGCCAAATTAGAATTGACCATTTCTTTTTATTTCACAAAAACAAAATATGCTCTTTCCACCACCTAGTACCAGATGTTTCGTGAAAATAAGAAATGGAAGTAGGTAGAGAGTACATGAAAATAGAAGATAAAAGTATGTACCAAATTTCATTTTCTACTCTATTATGTGTCATTATAATTATAAACTAAAAGACCACTAGCAATTTATCTTCATATTTTATTAAAGGATTTTGGTGTTTGGAAAGTTCTTTTAATTTTTTAATACTACAATCTATTATCATTGCTGATTTATAATATCCAGCTTTTAGTTTTAAGGATTTCTGTACAGGTCGAACCAGAGAGGCATCTTCAAGTTGTTAGGGTTTCGAAAATTTATTTGATTTAATTTAATAACTCCTTCGCTTTAATTTTTATCTCATATATAAAAGACAGTTATTTTGAAGGAAAAAGAATTACGGAAGTAAACAGATAAGTATTTTAGAAGAAATATTTGACTTTTTTCTCTAAATATCACAACTTCTTCTCTTCGCGCCGACAATAGTCATCAGCAGATTATTATCGCCGACGATCCTTAAAACAAATCTAGACCACCGCTTCTTCTTCTTCCTCCTCTCCTCTGACTTTGACCACCATCGTCGATCACAACAATCATTCTCTCTAAAACTTTCACCCTCTCTCTTCTCACTATTTTGGCGAAGGAAGTTGAAATTCTCTTGAATCCTAAAATCATTGAAGAGGATTCTCAGCAAAATAGTAAGAGGATAGAGACCGAGAGAGTGAAAGTTTAAGATAGGGATCACTGTTCGACTCTGTTTGGCCAGAAAACCGAGCAAACTAAACCGATTTGGTTTAGTTTGGCTTCCGCTTGGGTTTATAGATACCACCCAAACCAAACTGATTGAATCCTAAGGGTTTTATCATTATAAAATGTTATCTATAGTGGGTAGAGAGTAAGAAATACTAAATTTTAGTACTAAAATCTGAATTATCCTTGTTATATCATGTTAATAATAATTTAATAAAGTTAAAAAGTGTTAAACTAAAAAAAATATTTAAAAAAATAAAAAAAAGTCTAATCTAGAATAAAGAATTTAATCTTTATGCAACGAAATGAATAACATTATTGTAACATTTTCTTAAAATTGTGTTCTGTTAAACTGATCAACCGAACTCAATTGAGACGAAACAAATCGGTCAACCGAATAGTTGGTTCGGCTTCGGTTTGAACTAAAACCGATTGCTGCTCACCTCTAATTTTAGAGATAGGAAAAGATTTAGGAGAGAGAGGGTCGTGGGCATGAAGAAAATAAACCGTGGTGGCAGCTTGAGAAACAGAAAGTTCCATTCAACATTTTGTGTTTCACAAAATTTTTTGTTTTTCAAAACTGGGGCATAGAGAAAAGTAGGACAAAGATAAGATTTCTTTATGCTCTCCCCTTATTGAGAGCCACTCTTCACTTGTTAGTAATCATAAAATATTGGGGTAATCTATCCGACCCCTGGTTGGACCCACTAGAGCCTAGCTCATAGTCATGTGGGTCGAACTGTCCAAGTGGAACAACCGAGTGGGCGCCGACAGAAATCGAAACCATCAAACCGTGTCGTTCCCACTCAAGCCTAATTTCAAATAATAATAATATAGTAGTACTAGATTCCCCCCAACGGTCGACTACTTTGACTTGCATTTACCTTTTGACCCCAACATTTTACTCTCTATTCTTCGTTACGATTTACCCCCTAATAGTTAGACTAATTTGTGCTTTAGCCCTTTGTGTTCACCATTTTTCTTTTTGTCTTTTAATATTTCCTCCGTTAGAGACTTTACTGCAAGGACTATATTTCAACACATATGAATGAAGCTAACAACTGGTAGTTCAGTTGGTAAGTGCATCTACTCTGTAATACGGAGGTCTCAAATTCGATCCCACATAAGTGCAAATCCAGGAATATTGAACTTGGGTATAAATGCAATCAATGACAGATTCTAAAATTGACTTTTGAATTCGAAAAAGATTAGGACTTCATAAATTTAAGGCACATTTTAGATAGAGCCGTTATTTGAAACAAAATGTCCTTACAAAAACGGTAAGAAAGGTAATAAGCAAGCTTCCGAGCCAAATAGCATTTCTCTTTAAAAAGTCTAACCGTTATTAAAAGGTCTTGGAAATTATTTTCACTCGGAAAAATCTTGCAAATTGATATTCTTTATATTACTACCTTCTTTTTAATTATTGTAACTCTTTTTTTTATAAATTCATTACATCAGCACGCTATGAAACACGTCAGATCATGAACAAATTCCTAATGTTGTAAAACAAATAAGCCACCCAAAGACTTGGGTAAAAAATTCTGAACAAGTAATGAAAGAAAACTTGACAACCATCACCAACTACCTATATTTCATTCAACACACCTATAAATTAATGAAATAAATCTAGAGTATTTGACCATGGCCTATACATTTTTTTTATGTATTTTAGAGAAATGCACAATAAATTAGTTACAAGTCTAACAGTTTACTTTCCGATAGATTAATGTGATCTTAAGACTAAACTAATACCCTAAGTTCTCTGATTCAATCATCAAAAGTGACTTTACCCTAATATCAAAATTCTTACCGGAGAACACAGTGAGAATGTGAAAGAGTAAAGGGACATATGAATGGCCGACAGGAAAATATGATAATATATGGGATTGGTGATGCTTTTACAAGGTGATGTTAACACTAACCACAAACCCTTGGGCACACTCCTCAAGGGCATGACAGAAAAACATTATCATCATTCATTTCTTAACATGCTTACTAGTGTTTACTAGCCCTAGCTAATCCGATAATGATGATCAATTGTAGTTCCCATGAGTTTGAATGAATGATGATATTGTTTACTAGGCACCCTCTTCTCTAAGACTTCAACTATAGGCACCCAAATTCATATAGTCATATAAGTCAACAACTGCTTTGCCAGTTGATTGTGTATCAATTCTGAAACTTTAGAGGTTACAAATTTGATTCATGATGGAGGTGGAAACCATTATTTATTGAGTATTGTTAAAATATATAACAAAATTATAATTAGGAATAGACTTTTAAGTTTTTAGGATGGCCTTAAAGGTCTATATTTGACCTTTAATGTGAAAGATGTCTTTGATGATGGCAACTTATTAAATTTATGTGTTTATTCATGATGAATACAAACCACGTACGCAATGACTCTCAGGAGCTATGTCAAAAAAAATGAGAAGCATTCAAAACGTGGTTATAAGTGATAAAGGCGACTCATTCCATTACAATCTCTCGTTGCGTTGGAGGAGGCCCTTTAACACTTACAGGGGCGCCTTTAAAACTTCCTATGTGTTTTTTCGGTAATTGTAAATTTTATATGGCTGCAGTTTATTATTCATACCCCAGCTTATAAACACAACACCAAAAGTAAGTGCTTATTATATACTTCGATTCGATGTTATACAGACAGCTCCTTCTCCAAGTTTGGTGAGAATGACCTTCTATCTCTAAAGCAGAGAGAGAATGTCAATTGCAAAAGAGGCAAAAGAGTTCTCGACCAGAGTGAGAGAGTCTTCGATTTTAGAGGGAGAAGTTTTGTGTATAAAGATTTGTTATATGTTTAACACTTGACTTGAAGCATCTCCAATGCAAGACTCAATAGTGAAATCTTAAGTGCCACCTAAGACTTTAAAGTTTTTCTTTAAGAAAAAAAAACTCTTCAATGAAAAACTCAATTGAGATCTTAAGATGATGTGTTAATTTTAAGATCGATTCAATTACAAATTCTATTTTTAAGATCTCTTTTGAATATCTTAAGTATTTTTAGTCATCATATTTTATTTTAAGACCAGTAAAAAGTCTTTCTCTCTTAGTTGGTTCCTTATTAGATGTATGTATGACATGTGTAACTATTAAAGTTTTTTTGAGTGTCGCATTGGAGAAGGAATTGAATTAGAGAATCTCAACTGAAACTTGACATATAATTCAATTGGAATTCTTTTTCGAGTTTTGCATTGGAGATGCTCTTAGTCTAAGTGGAGATACACAAGTTGCCACTAGGCTAAAATGGGCTTTACAAAAACTTTTTCTTTTTGCTCATTTGACATTTTCAAGAAAAAATTTATGTTTGATTACGAAGAAAGTAACCAAGTTCATTAAAAAATAGTGAAGCTTGAACTTCAAAGATCTAGTCAACCACAAAGATTAGACAGATTGTTATACCAAAATTTAGAACAAATGACAAAGACTTGACACAGAACCAGCTCAGAAGGAAGTTCCTTTATACCAAAACAGTCTGTAATTTTTTGTCTCTCTCTCTCTCTCTGTAAGAAAAACCAAAGAACTTCACATGAAAACCCTAGTAGGACCACAAACAGCTCATAACATCACAGTTTTCATTCACTCACGTACTCACATGGAAACCAACTTGCAGGAAATCTATAATACAAATAATCTTCATGTTCATCTCATGGGTCTCTCTGTTGTCTTCCAGGTTGTATATATACTTTTCACACAAAGAAAGTAAGAAATGGGTACCCAAGAATAGAATAATATCTATGATATTTATTACTTACAACTTCGAAAAAAAAATCTCGTAAGAACTATATAGAATTTGAAGGACATGCTAAGATCGAACAATATCATA
This sequence comes from Eschscholzia californica, assembly GCF_041429995.1. Lineage (NCBI taxonomy): Eukaryota > Viridiplantae > Streptophyta > Magnoliopsida > Ranunculales > Papaveraceae > Eschscholzia > Eschscholzia californica. The sequence continues at coordinate 49,337,606 of NW_028238472.1, forward strand.
TGAATTGCAAATAATGTAGTAAATATAAGGCAAAGATTTCAGTATAAGGAGTCAAATGGTATTGAAAAATGGTGATCGAAAATTAATAATCAGAGTACACAAGTTATAAATAGAAAAAGAATGATAGATAAACCCCCTCAAAGACCTAGAATTACAGGAAGTGGAAGGGAAGAGAAGCTAAGAAAAACACATATAAAGAATCACTTAGAAAATTCACTATAATGAAAAGTATACTTGCACAAACTAAAAACACATCGAATGAAGAAATCCATTAACTCGTGAAAACCGACCACCGTGACTTGCATATCTTCTTAGCAGAAAACAGGAATTGCAGCAAAGAAAAGCATCAACAATGTGAAGACTAGCTCTGATTTGATTGATGGAGCTGCATTTTTGGACTTAGCTGGCTCATGCGGTGGTCTGAAATGTAAACACATTAGAAATGCGAATTAGAAGTTGTCGAATTAGTATAAACGGAAAAATAGGCATAATTGGGTGGTATAAGGGGATTTCGATACGTACTGTTTCTTATCTTTCAGGGCACCACAAAAGAGGGCATTGTCTGGAATAGCTTCCTCGGTTTTATTGGTTTGCTCAGGATTGACAACTCTAAGATATACTTCTTGGCCAAGATACCAACTATCAAGATTTTGTGTTCGTAAGTTCCAAAAGCCAACATTGTCGAGGGAGATTAAGATTGCTGTCCATGCTCCGGGGAAAACCTAGAAAAGTGGGAGAGCTTATGAGTAATGAATCGAAAACAAGCATTTTGCTATAACACTTTAGAAGGAAAAATGTTGAAAAGAACATGAAATGCTCATCTCAGATAAGTACCTGTATTGTGCTTCGAGCAACCCCATCCCACTTATTGTAAGTTCCTCTGCTATTCTCCGTCCAATCTCCAAAATCCATACTGCATATTAACATTATGAAAATGAGTATATATATGAAGGTACTAGGTGTGTAATAACATTTTTAGACGTAAATGGAAGAAATAATTACCCAACGACGAAAAATGCATAACCATCCAAGTGATAGCTCTGGACCTTAGTGTCGTTGTTTTGAAGAATGACTTCCATGAAACCCCTAAATGTAGCATTTATGACCGATGAACTCATCCGTGACGCACCAGTAAGTGGTTTGTTAGGAAAATCGAGAGTATATACTCCCTTGAGTTTGAATTGGTCAGCAAGCCTTAACGGTGTATCTGGGTTTACGTAAGAAATACCATTGAGTGTGGTTCGTCGTTTTCCATTAATCATCACCGGTGGTTTGTTCTTCAAAACATAGAGATCGGTAACGTTAATTGACCCATATTTAAAAGATCCTTGTGGGTTAGGTCGAGCACCACTAGCAGACACATTCCACCTAATCAAATAGAAACCCGAGACAATCAAAATCAAGAAACCGAAAGAAAAATAAAATCGGAAGAAGCCAACTGAACTTAACAGAAACAAAAGAAAGGTAGAGAAAAAGCAATCTTTTCGTTCACCTGATAGATCTTGCTTGGTTCATCGAAAATGTCTTGTCGAATTGATCCATTGGTGGATCTGGGAGAGGACCGGATGCCTTGCCTTTGGAATTGGAATAGTGCAAAATACCAACACCCGTAACTTTGTTCCAAATTGTCTCATTTACAAACCTAGAACTAGCTACAATGTAGTAATCCGAACTTGCATTCTGATCCATGGTCACCAAGAAAGAATAAGATTGTCCGACATGAATATCAAGGTTAGTATAATTTTGCTGTACTGTGTATCCTCCCTCTGTTTCTACAAGAAGAAGGTTATGGTTTTGTATACGGAAGTTCAAACTAGTAGAGATTCCAACATTGTGCACACGAAGACGATAAGTCTTGCCTGTCCAAAACCATAATAACAATATTGTCATTGAACGTAACACAACCCAAAGACCAAATAATGGTTAGAACTTAGAAGCAAATCATACAAGACATTGTAGTTTTTTCCTGCAAAACATTACTTGAGACATCGTCTTTAGATCTTCAACCCCACGTTTATCTATTTTAGCAAATAGTAATTACTTGTTCAATCAAATACGGGATGAAATTATACGTATTTTTTCTCAAGAGATTACCTGGCTTGACATCAAAAGTTGCATGGTCGATGCCATCAGGGACAAGACTATCGTTGTATCGGTAGGGTCCCTTTCCATTAATTAAAACACCGTCCGGCATGCCAAGGTCTTTTCCACCATTAAGGGTCTTCCTTAAATCCTACAATATAAAGTACAAAACTTTAGATTCTCTATCCTAAACCAAGCAATTTAAGAGAAAAAGAGAGCAACTAAAATTAAGCAAGAACACGAACCGTATGGTTTCTATTGTACCAGTCACCAATCACAATGGTGATATCACCATCCGGGTTAGCAAACGGAAGAGAAATAACATCACGATTATTTACAATTATTCCACCATATCCACCAGCTGCGCTCTGAAAATTGATCGAAGGAAAGTAAAAAAAGCTTCCAATCTGATCTTTAACCTGGAACTGGTAAGTAAAATTCCAATTTGGAGGAATGGGGCAAGTAGTGCCACGAACACCATCTTCCCAAGAATTACGACGTTGTTGGATACCATTCCTGATCAGACAAACAGCATAAGATCTTCAACATCAACCCACATTAGGAAATAAAAAACTACAAAATGTTGGACTTTAAATTGAATCTTACCAGGTCATGAGAAGATGTTCATCCAATCGGTTCGTAACGTTAATAACCACATTGTTATTCGTAGTAAGATTAAGAACAGGGCCTGGAAATAAATTGTTAATTCCTATAACCTGAAATCCCAAATAATGTATAGGTTAAAATTAAATTCCAAAGTAACTTGAAACTCATTTTTTTTTTCTTAGGGATTAACTTGGAATCACTCTTGAGTTCACTTAAACAAGTAGTAACGAAATACGGGTCGAGTTTGAAGCAAATGAATCAATGGAGAAGCTTATACAAATTACAACTCAACCCTAGTTGGATCCTGGATATCAGAAGTACCCAACACTAAAACTCTTATCAACTACCAAATTAGTATAGATTACTCATTCAAGTAGAACAAGAACACTTAAGCTAAGATCAGAATATAATCAGATTTTCAAAAACAGAACATTTGATTAAAGTAGTAGAAAAACATTAAAAACCCAGATCATAAAACCTAATTCAATGAGAAATACTAGTACATTTCAATTCAATTAGATCAAGACCCACTAAAATCCAGATCTTAAAACCATAAATAAAAAATAAGTACATTTAGTGAATCAAGAAAAGAAAAAAAACAAGAACCCAAAATTAATTAACATGAATAAGCCAATAGATCTAGGGATTAACAAAATCAAACCTGTTGTTTAACACCCAAAGGAGCAATAGTCATATAAGTAACTTCCCAATCTTCATAAACAAAAGGATCTCCAGCAAAACAAACACTCATAAGAAACGAAATGTTGATCAATAAAAGTAGAAATTTTTGAAATGAAGCCATGAATCTGACTGAAAAACAAGTATTAGATTGATTTTAAGACGATTTAATGATGATTTCTGACTTTACATTCTCTGTTTGAAGGTAGAGAGAGAAGATTTTAGAGTGAGAGAGAGAGAGAGAGAGAGAGCTCTGAAAGAGAGAAGTTAATAGACTGGTTTCCCAACAAGTCCACACTATAAACTTATACTTCTCCAATTTAATACCACATTATCCTTAGATTCTTAACCGTTAGATGAGACTAAGAAATCAATCCAACGGTTTATACAAGATAGACTGTGTATAATCCTAAGGAGAACATTTAAGTATTTCATAATCATATTAATAAACCTTAACTCTTAGGGTTATTTCTCGTTTGCCCCCTAGTTTGTGGTCAGTTTCCTGCTTGGCCGCTTGGGGCCTCCTGATTTATACGAAATATTCAGATGACCATTTTTTTGTATCCATTTTCAATCTAATAACTGTTATGTATTTCAAAGTACTCTAAATTATCACGCTTAAGTTTTCTTTTTAATTCGTATATACCAACTTTTATTTCTTTCATCATCTTCATGTTAAATATTTTTCTAAAATTATTTTCCAACTAATGCTTTGGAAATTTGTTCCCATTAAATTGTTCCCTTTCTTCTCAATCTGTCATATTTTCTTCTTTGTTTCTCCCTATTTTCCTCACAAATATCTCATTGTTCTCAAATGGAATCCTCACACGAATATTGGCGAAGGTTCCACCAAAGAATCCTCGAGTACATCAGGATGAGAGTTTTATTACATAGATTTGTGAGAGTTGCATTTCTAATCGTCGCCTGCAAATTCAAGAAGAGTAACCCAAACAATAATACCATAAATAGTTGAATCAACAACACTAAGCTTAAATAAAAAATAAATATTAACGAAAGTTTTCTTATACAAAGATCTATATACGAAATAAGGGGAGAAATGTGAAAGAATTTGGTGGAGCGTGCAAGAATGAGTTGATTGATGTAAAAGGGATTTTAAATTTTTTTTTTTCAATATATCTCAATATCTATATCTGTATAGTTTGTTAAGAAAGATAGATCACAAAATTGAGCAGAAATTGATGGTCAAGACTCAAGATGCAAGATTATGACTTATTGCTAGCCCCGAAACTCGGTTTTAAATTATAGTCTCAACTAATACTAATATATTATTACGAGATATAAGAGAGGAAGAAGATATAATACAGACGACCGGAGGTCCAGAGGAAGAGAAAATATAATGAAGAGGCAGTTTCTGAAAGTTGGAGTATAAAATTTGGCCGGCCGACGACCCTTGCCGGAGAAGATGATGATGTGGCGTGATAGGTGACTTGGCAGAGAGAGGAAATGAGATGGAGGACAGAGAGTAACAGAAAGTTAAAGATAACGGAAAAAGAGGGTTATACGGGAATTATTGTTAAAGTAGGGGGCCAGTCAGGAAGCTGGTCACAAAGTTGGGGGCCATTTGGGAAATAACCCATAAAAAATTACCTGGATTTAGCAGATAAGGTGCTGGATTTATCACAATCTATTTCCAGTAATGATAAAAGAGACAGCCAATAGCCAGACTTTCCTCAACGTTCTAATGACCCTTTCATGAGGAATGTTATCGTGTTTCTCAACTAACGGCGCACCTGACTTTCATACCGTTGAGATTAATTTTTAACCGTTGATTCAAATTTAGAATGACGTGTTAATTTTTGATAGACGTGGGAATTAATTTGTTCTATAATTTGTAAGGGCCATGTGCCGGATGCGGAAGTTTGGTCACTTTGTCGGGCCCTCTTAATAAATTTGTTTTAGGTAGGGGCCCCTAGTAATTTAGTCTTTACAACTTGATAGGAGAGGAGGGCAGTTGATTGTTTTGTTTGCCTACCTGTAAAACATTATCATAAACTCATGCATAGTGGCCCAATGCTTCTCTTTTTAATTGTTCCATTTCGTGAACATATATAGTTGTGGTTGTACATAACGTGTAGAACTAAAAAAGTTATTTCAGTTCGATATACAAGAATATTATATGTTGCATTTTGTTTTTCGTGTATTACATATAATTACAATCTTTAAAGAGAGAATATGGATAGGGATAAGCAAGGACATCCCAAACTCTATAGGCGAAGCCGCGAAGGTCGTCTCTAAGGTCATGCTAGCGAAGTTTCGCGTCATACTCTCTCGAGCCTAAGGGACAGGGAGAGGAATTAATTTTAGCACCGATATGAGCTTGAATAATTTGATAAGAAAAGTTAGAGTGTAATATCTAAACCGCTATTTTCCCAAGTTGAAATCAATTGTTAACCAAGAAAATGAAAAAGTCTATCAAGAAAAAGAAAAGAATTGACGGAGAACTGATGATCGTTAATTTCGTTTAAGTGTAGAGTAAGTTCTGACTTGCAGCATTTTCTAGCATTGTTTATACTTAATTCGCGATTAGAAAAAAAAAAAGATAGCAAATTGACCCACTTCATGGGGTTTGGGATTCCTCTCGAGGAGGTTAGCATTTGTTTTGTAATGCTATTATTAATGTATCCCCATACAGCTAACACCATTATAGAATGTCATCTAGATCTCAATACCTCTACTCTCTATCTCTAAACAGTATAAAACCTAGTTGCACAACAGAATAGAAATTGGACAATGGGAGAGAAAGAAAATGTGATATTAGGGGGACTAAATGAGAGAGGAAATGCAAGAAAATGTGATCTTTTTTTTTCTGTTGCAAAGAAAATGTGATCTTAGGGGACTATAACAATGAGGCAAACCTAAAATAATTCTAATTCCCCTTTAGGGATCCCCCCAAGTCCCAACTTCTACGTACTCTCAACAAAAAAAAAAAAAAAAAAAGTCCCGACATCTCCTTACAATAGTCAAACCAAGAATATCAAGTTAAAATGCTTAGCCATTATGAAAATTGAAAATGCTAGTTGGGGGGGGGGGGGGGGGGGGGGGGGGGGGGAGGGGAGTACAGTCAACCATAGGCGGAAGGCTGATGTGATTGGCACTCACTCCGCATACCATTTTTCTCTCTATATATGATCCGTCTAATGGGTGTTGTGCGCACACCACATCAGCCTTTGGCATGTCATCGACACCTTTCTGAGGCCAAGTAACACTTCTCTTATAAGTTTTGGGCTCTTTGTGCTAGGACATCCTATACTGGCACATATCTTGCACCCTCCACTGCACCATTCTAGTGTTTGATCCTCAATTTAACACCGTTTCTTTTTTAATTCCATGCCACCTTCTTTCTTTACTAGTCCAATCTACTTACTCATGTAAGAGGTCCGACGTTCAAAAGTTTGGATGTTAAAATGTGCTTTCAAGTAGAAACCTTCCGCACTCACATATTGTTCTCCATAAAAATTCAGTCCTAATTCAATTTCAAGTTTCCGGACTTCTATTTTTTTATTTATTGATGATTTTTATAAAAAAAATCGAGATAACTCAGTTGAACATGAAATCTACATTTTTCAATTTAATTTTAAGAAAATGTATTTTTAAAACATTCTAACACATCTAATACCATAGTAAATTCAAGGTAGTTGCACGAAAATATAAACAATAAAATGTAGCATAACATGAGTCAACATGCATACAATAACTTATGCATGTAAAATGGACAGACACCCTATTCATTAGGATGGTATAACAATTATTTTTTGTTAGGGGAGTACTCACTTTTACAAGTATGAAAGCCAACACAAACTGCAGTCTTCCCAAATTATGTAGTTTTGTTAAGCTTTACTTCCATGATATTGACCATTTTGTTGTTTTAAGTGAAAAAACAGATCTTGTTTAAGAAAATATTTTGGAGAATAAGAAAGTTAAGATATAAATGAAAGAAACTTTACAAAGAGAGAAAAGACAGATAAGATAAAGTGTGCGGAAGTTGGTTCTTAGATAAGAAGTTAGCTATACCAACCAGAATATATTTGGCGTGAAAATGGAGAAGTTTTGGAATTGTCTGGTTAAAAATAATAATTTGATCAACTTTCACACTTCATACACAAATGGTATTCCCATTAACTTTTATAACATAAGGAACTACTTTCCGTCTTTTTAATTCATTTTTCGTCCAAAGAAACTACTACCTTATTATTGTTCCCTTCATTTAAATATTATTCCTACTTTATTCACTATTTTCCCATTCTTAGGATAAGTTTGTTTCAATTTCTATTCTACAATCTTTTTTTTTTGTTGAACTTTCTATTCTACAATCCTAACAATAAAAATTCTAGTATATTATACTTAAATTATGCTTTGCTTGAATTATTTTCTTAAAGAAAACTAATTGCTCTTCCATTTTTAACTTCTATGGGCCCGTTTGTAGTAGGGGATTGGTGGAGCCCTACCAAATATAAGTAATTCGACGTGCTTATTCAGAATGGAATCTTAATCTTGAGCAACAATTTCGCACATGGAGAGGTGAGTTATATAATCGGAAATAAAATGTTAATAATAATCCGATAATCTATATTTGAATACATTTTTTTATTGCAACTATATTTGAATACCTTTTTTTTTTAGCTATTATGAAACTTTGAAAGAGAAGACTTCATTAAACGTTTTGGGTAGGATAAACAGCCATTGATTATGGAGAGATTAAAGAGCTAGATTAGGACAGAAATCAAGGAGTAATTCCCTCCAATTTGTCTCACTCTTAATGGGAATTTGTTTCTTCTAAAGTCAAAGTCAACGTCATTTTTCAATTATTTCAAAGATTATGTACACCAACTTTGTGAAGAATATTAAAGATATGAGCCTCAACTTCATTAGTTTGGGATTAAGTATTATATATTGAGTTCGAATTAATTTTTTGTAGATTTCCACAAATATGTTGAATGCTCTCGTATACGAACCTGGGTGGAGGGGCACTTCCGATGCACCCACATTATTGTGTTTGGGTAGCCTTGGCCACTCCTTCAATACCGACCAATTTCGAATCTTTTTCCTACTAATTTTAAGGGTTAATATATAGTGTTTCTCTATCTTTAAATCCTAACTCTTTTCGTCCTGTTTTTCTTCATTTTTAAGCACAAGTATCCTAACTCTTTTGAAAACTTTCAACAAAGAAAAAAAAAAGTTGAGTTTGAGAAAGAACTCCAGATGTGGAAAGTTGTTCACCGAATATATTCTTATAAGTATTTATAGGAGTATAGTTTAGATAAGCATTGAGGTAAACACTAATGCTAGGGAACAAAAAACACAAGACAGATTTTGAGCAAGAATTCTACGTGGCTTGTGGTGATTCCTTCTGTGAAATGTGGAAAACACGAATCACCACGAATCAAATTAGACTTCTTCCCTAAAAAAACATATTTTCAACCAGAAAAGAAAAAAAAAAGTTAGAGCCCACGTTACCAAATAGGTTATTGTTCAAACAAAGATTCAACAAAATCTCCTTTACTAGGTATCCTAGCTTTCAGTTCCGCAAAAAAAAAGGTACCCTAGCTTTTGAAATAGCTTGAATAATGTCTCGTTTAATCTCTCTATACAAATCTCTCTGATGATAAAATAATGAAGTTTCGTGACGAGGTAATGAAATCCGAAGGACTTCTGTGTTTGAATTCTAAAGATGGATTTTCACTTTTCAAATTAGCTTGTGCCGAAAGAAGCGAAGATCTTGATCGTATTGTTATTGCTGTTTCTAAGTTAGGATATAATTGTGTAACTGAGTGAGTTGGGTAAGACCCGTTTGTGTTACCCCCTATTACTAATATTAAGAACCTAAATGTCATTTATTTGGTCATAGGGGGCAGTAGTTTATCATGCTGAATGGTATAAAAAGTATTACCTATTTAGCCTAAAACCTAGGGTCCATTATGTAGTAGTAACATGGTCTTTAAGGATTGAGGTTTGTAAAATTGGGGGTGAACATAAAATCTATTGAAGTAATATTATACTAGTTAAAATAAAATAAGGGAATTCTAAAGGCGCTCCAAGAATCTAGAAAAAAATGAAACAACTCAAAGGAGCACATAAAGCATTGTTTTCTCTCTTATTCACTGATAGAAAAATAATACATTCAAGATCAAGATCTTACATATAGATAGTAGATCAAAATCATGACATGAGATCAATAGGGAACACTGATATTTCACTGAAAAAGAATTTATTTGGAAGTACAATTTTGAATTATGGATATTATTGATCATAGAATGGGCGAATAAATGCAGAATTCATTTCCCATACGTTGAGTGAAGTAAGAGTAACACTGCCTCCTGTTGCATTGTTGAAGAGGAAGAGGCGCGCAGCACCATCAATAGCTTTTGTCGGATAAACCCTAGAGGTTATACATGTTCTTCCGCGTTGAGCAAAGGATTCAACAATAGAGTGATCAACCTGCAAGAAAAGGATAAACTCGCACAATTATGCTTATTACACTTAAAAGTAAAGCACATGAAATAATCTCAAATAATCTCCTCTCTCACATATCAATGTTAAGTTCGATATATTATTGGGTAGAGGCTTGTTATTTTTTTTTTGACTACGTCACTGTCTTCGGGTGTTTTTAGGCCTTCTTCACGCAGAAACAATGTCACGAAAGGGTGCTTTTATCTAGACTTATAGACATATCACATGTCCATCACTCAACCAATGTGGGACTATCCAGAGAGAAATGGAGACTGATCGCTCCAAAATGTCGTTTTGGTAAAATATTACTGAGTTGACTTTGACTAAAAAATTTTGTCGATAAGACAACTTTAGGTGTGCTATTAGATGAAACCATCAACTTACCAATATTCTCAAAGATAACTTTTCGCCGCTAAGTACAGGAACTATGCTTCCGTAAACTGGTTTAACAAGGTCATTGGCTTTAGAAGACCTGCATGAACAAAAAACAACATAAAAAAAATCCTGTAAGATCTAGTAAATTAACTTCGAGGTTCTGATGTGACAACAACAAAACATCAGTAAATGAGGTCATTAGACATAAGGATTCTTCACCTATACTAGAATTTTTTCCGGTACTTTGTTGTCATATCAGAATCTCGTGTTGACGATTATTTATTTATTTTTTGTAAAAAAAATAAAATAAAATCATACCTTGATTCATCAGCACAAAAGAAGGTTTTGAGATTTCCATCTATTCCTTTGGCAATGTAAAAATAAACAGCTGTTTGTTCAGAAAGACTTTCATCAGCAAGAACCAACAACCCAAATGGACCCAATTTGCCTCTTGCAGCCGCACCACCACTTGTACTGCAGTTATACACTACATCAGCTTCAATCAACCCATTCAAAGCTTCCTCATTGATCTCAAATTCTGCAGTTATATCTAACTGCATTTCAAACAATATCAAAGTTAAGATGGTTCATTCAATGGTCTAGATTGGTTTAATCTAGAAACGTGCATCACGAGGACAGAGATCAAGAGGCAACCTGAGCAGCAGAACCGATTTTAATGGGTAGAACCGATCCAGCTTCGATATCTATATTTTCTAAAGTTTGTTTGGATGTTCTTAAACTCTCAACTTCTTCAACTGGCCATTGGAGCAAATTTGTCTTGGTTTTACTATCAAACACCACCACCCTTGGAATGCCCTGTGGGGTGTGAAAATCACCAACAATTAATTCATTCACATATTCAATATTTACTTACACATTGACATTGTGGAATTTGTGACAGTCCTAATGATTTCGAGTATAGATAATCTAGTAGTTCGTTTGTCACATCAATTTTGATTCATATTTATGTCTTTGGCATAGTGCTCATAATGGGTTGCTCCGACCATGCCTAAATATCATGATTCGCCCTTCAAAAGAAAAAGAGCACATTTGTGTTGTCACATATTCAAATTTACAGGCAAACAACAAATCTGACTTCTCATGTGAGCGGTCTGTATATACAGAATTTTCCGAAAAATTATTAAAAAGTAGAAGAATCAATCGCAATAAAAGTAAGTAATAGTACCTGAACGGATGCCCATCCCTTCTTTATATCAGCATTAACACTGTCAGTTTCACCAATCCAACTCCACAATATTCTCCTCTTTGTGCTTTGATCATAAAATGATTTTGAAGCATAATACTTCCCATAGTCGTACCTCAATCCTATTCCAACATCTAATTCTGGATCATCTGGTGTCCAAGTATTAGCCACTAGATCATAAGTTCCCAAGGCATAATAGTCCTTCCTTGTATCATCCATACTAGCTTTCAGAACATGCTTGACCCCAGGCCCATTAACCGACGTGTCAAGCCCGTTATCCACTGTCGTCGATACTGGGTAAAAGTCAATGCATTCCCACATTCCGGTACCTGGAACTTCATGTAGAAAGTTATCTAATAATGTGTAGTTAAGAAAGTTTGTAGTTTCATATACAAGAGTTGTTCCGGTTGTGCCGACTTTGGTGCCGATTGTAAGCCGCCACTTGGAATCTGGCCCGTACCATGCTGTTGTCGGATCACGAAAGTCTTTGAGCCCAATACCGGGCGGTGGGTATAGGACCGGGTTACCGGAGTATTTGACCCAATCAATGAGAAGTGGGTCGGAGAGATTTGCAGGAAATGCAACATTTTGGACTTGGACTTGGTCTTTTGTTGAGCCAGTATAGATCATGACTATTGAACCATCAGGTAAAAGAGTGGCTGAGCCGGTCCAAGCACCATTGATGTCGTACCACTGATCGCGAACCATGGCGATAGGGAGGTATAACCAGTGGATTAGGTCCTTTGATACAGCATGACCCCAGACAATGTTGCCCCAAATTGCCCCGTCTGGATTGTACTGGTAGAAGAGATGGTACCACCCTTTATAGAACAATGGACCTGCAACAATTTATTTGTTATTTCAAAGAAATCCAAGCCCGAACCCAAACCTAAACTCAATCCCAAGCCCAATCCCACACCTAAGTCGAAGAGAAAACTATGAAAAGGAAGAAAGGAAATCTCATATCCACACACCATTTTTGCTATATGCTGGCACATCTAGGATCTTTGTCCGAGTCAAATGAGATGTATGTGCATATGAAATTTCCTAAGGAAGAATTAGTTACGGAAAAGAAAAATATATACACACATACCATTTTTGTTATATGTACACACATCTAGGGTTTATTTTGGTCCAAGTAAAGGGAGATGTATGTGCATATAATTATATCGGTATGTTCGTATGTATAAGCTTTCCCTCATAGAAATAATCGGATGTGAAATTAAATAATTGTTGTTTGTATATAGGCACCCCCTTCACGCGTTTGCTTAGAAGTTCATGCACCCTAACTTGTCAAGTTAGATTAGCCTCGGGCCAGCTGAGTGAAATTGGATAAACCTCACCCAAGTCGAAGGCACTCAGGGTGCCTTTGGCCCCAAGTGAAAAATCGTTTGTCGGGATGCCTATGGGATTAAGTTTTCGGAAAAGTGCCTAAGCCGAGCACAACCCAGTACTACTCTATGGTGCATAGAGCAAAATTGTCCAGTCCGGCCCACCCGATCCCCTCCCTTATTGGGTCCCATTGATTTGATTGGACATTTTGGAACATTTACTACCATAGTAGGGCCCAGTGGCTCATCCAACTGAATAATATGGTTGAGTCTTAAAATCTATTTTACCTCACAAATGACGTCAATAACAAAAAGTAGTTGCCGTAGAACGACCTAACTGTCTTTGAGGAGACTTTGGAATTTCAACTTTTGATTTAATTACCAACAATGCCACTGGACAATTTTAGAACCTATTGAATTCTCACATCTTTAATAAGGTTGGTTAGGTTTGACTATCACAAATTCACAATGCTCACGTCTCTACATCTATTAGACCCCAATGCTCAAAATGACAAGATCCAACCGGTTATCTATCAATAGGTTGTTACGTTATACTAGATTTAAAACGGAGTCATTGAGTGGCTGAGTTTGGATCTCAAACAAATTTATACAGGACCACATAATTAAATTCAATCATTCGAATTGATTCTGAGTAAGACTCTTAATTAAAAGTTGATATAACATTTTTCTAAATATACATTCTTATCAACTATTTTTTATATTTTCGATGGTTTTAAATTGGAAAATACTAAATGAATTATCAATGCAGTAAGTAAAGTAGTTGTATCACTTGTGCCACCAGAAAATTACTAAATATGTTTCATACCATGTGTTATTCGAAGTTTTTTTTTAAGAAGTTGATGCAGGGTAAATTCTTACTAAAACTCTAGGTGTTTTTTTTTTACAGTAAATCTGAAGTATCTCATCTTAAATAAATGTATTCATAATCAATCGAAATGAACTATTAAGACGAATCAGCTATTTGATTTTGACAAAAACAAACATTTTAAAATTTAACTCAGAGTCAACTCAAACCTCCCAATCCCCCAATGAAGAAAGCAGAAACTAGAAATTGTAAATTACTCACCATCAGGATCTGAAGCAGTAATGAACCACATCCATGAGCAACCCCAATATAAAAGAACCAAATCGAAGGGTAAGAGATTGTCGAATCAGTATAAGAAACATAAACTCATAAACACAAAATCAATGAAAAAAATACTGACCGTTCATATAATTTTTTTGAGGTTGGAAATGATAACCAGTTCTTTGCCAAGATAACATAACATTTGTCCATGGATATGTTGATTCACCACCGGAATTCAATCCGGATGACTTTGCCGATACTCCTAATTCTTCCGGAGTCAAACTCTTCAAAGATGATGATGGAATAAGAAGTGAATTTGAAGCTTCTTCAATTTTGATGGGGGATTGATTATCATTATTATCTGGTTTTTGTTGACCGATTAAGACAATCAATAAAGATAGGAATAAGATTGATGAGAAGATAACAAGAAAACCCTTAATGGGTCTTCTTTGATTGGTTTGAATTTGATGAATATGACCAGTTTGATCTTGTGGAAGAGGAGAATAAGAAGATGGGTATGTATCATCAACCTCTGTAAAAGACCTTAATGCGTCAATGTCAATATCCATAGTTATCTGATCTCTCTCTCTTCCCTGCTAGTATGTTCTCTGTTCTGTGTCAGAGAGAGAGATGAGATGATTGGCTTGCTATCCTATTGTTTTGGGGAACTCTAGAGAGAGAAAGAAAGTGAGTTGGTGTGAAATTAATGAGATATACATTCAATAATTTTATGGCAGAGATGATAAGGCTTAATTTTTTTTCCTTTTTAATAATGAAAATAATTAACTTTGTCAATTAATTAGAAAAATCTACGTGATGTTTTTGTCATTAATAGCAAGTATAAGAGGATAAATTCAATTATCCATTATTGAGGGGGTAAAATCAATTATGAGTTAGTGACGAGGGTAAGTTCAAAAAATCCAATTGTTTTTTGGGATTAAATTGTTGATTTGTAGAGTACTAGGGCATATCCCGTTCCCTAAGACACGGACACTTATATCAATCAAATGTTGTGAAATTTATTGTTATATTTTATTAAGAGAGAGATATTTTTATTAGTTATTATTTTTTTGTTTCTTTTCTCTTAAATTAGTTATTATTTTATTGAGAGAGAGAGAGATTTTAATTTCTTTTTTTAAACCCTTGAAATTTATTTTGTTTCTTTTTTTCTTAAATTAGTTATTTTATTTCTAAGAAGGAAAAGATTATTGTTTTTTAAATAGGTAACTTTATTTCTACGAATGACTATATTTTAAATTTTGAGAAGGATTATTGTTTTTTAAATAGGTAACTTTATTTTCTACGAGATATACCAACAAATCTAAATGGTCTTTCAACAAAAAAAAAATCTAAATGGTAGATTTTATCTGAAATCAAGATGGACCACCACATGATCTATCATGATGTTTATGATAGTCCCCAAAGCACATGGGCACGGACACTTGTATGATTGTATCAATCAAATGTTACGAAATTTATTGTTATATTTTATCGAGAGAGAGAGATTTTTATTAGTTATTATTTTTTTTGTAATATTTTTTTGTTTCTTTTCTCTTAAATTAGTTAGTATTATTTATTGATAGAGAGAGAGAGATTTTAATTTCTTTTTTTAACCCTTAAAATTTATTTTGTTTCTTTTTTTCTTAAATTAGTTATTTTATTTCTAAGAAGGAAACGATTATTGTTTTTAAATAGGTAACTTTATTTCTACGAAGGACTATATTTTAAATACGAATGACTATATTTTAAATTTTGAGAAGGACTTCTAAACAATATCCTTTATTAAAAAATGATGATTGTCCTAGTCATCGTTTTCCCTTCTGTTTTATTATATAGGCTAGGGTATATCCCGTGCCCTAGGGCACGGACACTTGTATCGATCAAATGTTACAAAATTTATTGTTATATTTTTTTGAGGGAGAGATTTTTATTAGTTATTATTTTTTTGTTTCTTTTCTCTTAAATCAATTATTATTTTATTCAGAGAGAGAGAGAGAGAGATTTTAATTTCTTTTTTTAACCCTTGAAATTTATTTTGTTCCTTTTTTTCTTAAATTATTTAATTTGTTCCTTTTTTTTCTTAAATTATTTATTTTATTTCTAAGAAGGAAAAGATTATTGTTTTTTAAAAAGGTAACTTTATTTCTACGAACGACTATATTTTAAATTTTGAGAAGGGCTTCTAGACAATATCCTTTATTAAAAAAGGATGTTTGTTCCAGTTATTGTTTTCCCTTCTGTTTTATTATATAGATAATTTATTTTCTTTCTTTTTTTCTTAAATTATTTATTTTATTTCTAAGAGGAAAAGATTATTGTTTTTTTAAATAGGGAACTTTATTTCTACGAAGGACTATATTTTAAATTTTGAGAAGGGCCTCTAGACAATATCCTTTATTAAAAAAGGATGTTTGTCCCAGTCATCGTTTTCCCTTCTGTTTTATATAATAGATAGATTATGCATTGTGGTGTTTTATCCGACTATTTGTTTTAGTGACATTCATTGTAGTAAGTTCTCCATCGGAGTCGTCAAGAAGCCATTGATTCCTTACAACAAAAAAAAAAGAAACCAATGATTAGGAAGGCTATATTGTCAGTAATACTATTAAGAGGGGTTGGGCAAAAGGCCCAAAATCAGCCCAACAATATGTATCAGGCCCACTGCAGATAAAGAATGAGGGGCAGGTCCAAAAAAGTCAGGCTAGGGGTGGAATTTCCGAAACACCCTTCTTCTTTTTGAAATTTACGAAACGACCATCAAAAAATTCCCGGGAAACTCGAAAATTTCTGACAAATAATCTGACACGCCTCCCATCAGACTGTGTACTTTCCATAAATTCACAAAATTGCCACCGAAAAATTCCCGGGAAATGCGAATTTTTTTGAAAAATAGTCTGACGCACCTGACATTAAACCTTGTACTTTCCACGAATTTACAGAATTGCCATTACAAAATTTACCAACTTGCCATTTTCGTTCTTTTTTCCAGATTTATTTCTTATTTCTTTTTTATTTTCTCCCACACATATTTCTCTCTCCAATCTCAACAAATTTCGTTCTTTTTTTCCAGATTTATTTCTGATCTCTTTCCAATCTCAACAAATTTCTTCATTTTTGGTAGTATTTCATTGATTTGTATAAAGAAATTTTCTTGTGTACCGGGAACTATTTAGGGTACTGGTCATTTTTTAGATATGTACTACACATTTTTGTACTGGGAATTTTCTTGTGTACTGGGAATTGTACAAGCCATTTGGTTATGTACTAGAAATTTTTGTAGTGGGAATTTTCTTGTGTACCGGGAATTGTTCTGTGTACTCGCCATTTGGTTATGTACTAGACATTTTTGTACTGGGGAATTTTCTTGTGCACCGGGAATTGTTCTATGTACTGGCCATTTGGTTTAGTACTGGACACTTTTGAACTGAGAATTTTCTCCTGTACCGGAAATGGTTCTGTGCACTGGACATTTGGTTATGTACTTTGATGTTTTTAGAGATGAAGAAGATAAAATATGAAACAAATAAGAGTGATGAAGAAGAAAAATAAGAACATAAAACTTTTAGAGAGAGAAAGACAAAAAACTTTAATGTTTTTAGAGATTGAAAGAGATGAAGAAGATAAAATGTGAAACAAAATAAGAATGATGAATACCCAAAAATGAGAACATAAAACTTTTAGAGAGAGTAAGAACAGAAAATTGATGTTTTTAGAGATTGAAAGAGATGAAGAAAATAAAATGTGAAACAAAAAAGAATGATGAACATCCAAAAATAAGAAAATAAAACTTTTAGAGAGAGAGAAAGAAAAGAAAATTTATGTTTTTAGAGATTGAAAGAGATGAAGAAGATAAAATGTGAAAAACAAAATAAGAAGGAGTTAAAACAAAATATAATGGGAGGGATCCAAAAAAATTGGCTGAAATTTCGTTAAAAAATGGCGCCATTTTTGAATTTTCAGAAAATCTGAATGTTTCTCTGACATGACGTCATGTACGGGGAATTAATTGCTTCGCTGTCGTCCGTCAGATTGTCAGAAAACACAGAACTTTCCCGTGGAGGGGTAAAAGAGGGATAAATAAAATAAAAACCAGAAAACTGTGAGCTGTCCTGACAATTTGGACTGGGTTCTAATTTTCTTTTTAGGCTGGGGGTAATGCTTATTTACCCTCCATTTTTTGGACCTCTCACTCAAAAATCCTACTATTAATAGTGAAAGATACCAAAATTATCTAAGGTTGGCATTAGAGCCCATGATACTTCTAGCCGAATAAGTACAGGAGTTAGTCAATATATGAGAGGGAGGCCGTGAGGCACCATATGAGTTTATAAGTGCAGGAAAAGTCGTACTTTTAATCTAGTTTTTGGATTTAAAGAGGTCTAAAACCTCCCAACTATAGATCCTTATGGTACCCTTTGAGTCTAACTAAATTCCATTCTTTCATACTTTTAGGGTCACCCAACTATAGATCCTTATATAAGATTCTTTTTTCTTTTACTAAATAATAAAATTTAACTACATGACCTTGAGGTTTATGAGGAAAATGTCACACCACTACAACAATTGATGGTGGACAACTTTTTATTATGTTTCTTGATAACTTGACTAACATAAATTTTAATCAAAATCATTATTTCTTTTTTGTGTATGTACACTTCTCCTTTCTAGTTTTTGTACTTCGCCCCCTTATATATTTATAACAATTTTATTTTTTTTTTGAAATAAGCTTTCAATAATATAGAATAAGGTTTCTTACAAAGGATGTACCCGACTAGGACCAAACAGGAAAAGAAACCAAATGCTAGAGTTATCTGAAAGGACAGAAGAAACTAACTTCCGTCAAAAAGGCTAAATTGCCAACTGAGCCAGTTTATGTGCCTCAACGTTAAAATTACGGGGGCAAAACTGAATTTTCACACGAGCTTGAGAAACCCTAGTATTTAGGGTCCTTATCTCACCCAACATTTTCCACGGGATTTCGAGCGAGTTGTCTGAAAGGAGATCAACCATGATCTTCGAATCACCTTCAATGATATATGATCCCTCACCCAGCTCTTCCATTAAATCCAACCCCAGACTGAAGCTCATCATCTCACTGTGGAGAGCTGAAGTCGCCGGAAATCTAAGTGATTTTGTTCCTAAGACCCGACCGTCACTATCCCTCGCAATAGCTCCTGCCGCCGCCGATGGAAGTTTGTAGGCTCCGTCTACATTGATTTTAACTACCGATCGAGGAGGAGGCATCCAAAGATCGTCCTGCATGTGAACTAAATCCATTGATGAAGGGAGATTGGAAGGGTTAGTATTTACCTCTTGTTTGATCGTCCACCAGCATCGCATTAGATCAGGAGATTTCGAGCTGAAGGTCAATTCATTGCGAACTTTCCACCATCCCCAAAGCAGATGAGTATATAGCAACCAATCTATAGATCTACTTCCTTCATTACTTAAAATCTTATTCAAGTTAAAGATCGGATCTTCCGAAAGAGCTAGTAGTTTATTATTGTTAGTAATCATGATCAGTTCTTTGAATTTGGGGCAAGATCCGAAAAGGTGCCTGATAGTTTCCATTTCATTCAAGTTACAAAGCTTACAAATAGGAATAACAGTAGGATTATACTTACCAATGTTATCTAAAGTTGCAATCCCATTATGTATAAGCTTCCATATAAACTGTTGGATCCTAGGGTTCATGGTCGAGTTTTTCCAGAGTTTAGACCAAGGAAAATCGTGAATACCATTCGAAAGATTTGGTCTAGGCCTAAGCTGTTGATAGCATGATTTACTAGTGAATCGACCATGGTCTGTGGGGGTCCAAATTAGTTTATCTTGATTAGATAAATGATCAATATAGACAGATGCTATAGCTTCAATTGAGTTTTGCTCAAAATATGTATGCAGAATATTATAGTCCCAATCAGTATTGTCTGTGTTTCTAAGATGTCTAACCTTATATATATTGCTTGGGAGGTTCTGAATAGTACTAGGGATTTTATTAGGCATATTTAATAGCCATGGGTCCGAAACAATATTAACTGTGTTACCATCACCTATAGACCAAATAATATGGTCCCACATAAAATCTCTAGTATGAAGAATTGCTTTCCAAAAGGAAGTAGAATGGTTAGGAATATCCACAGTCCAAAAGTTACCTGACTTTATGTATTTAGACTGAAGTAGTTGTACCCACTTTTGAGTTGGGTCCGAGAGGATTCTCCATGTCATCTTTGCTAACAGGGAATCATTTACTTCTTCAAGAGAACGAATCCCTAAACCACCATTCTTCTTAGGAGAACAAATAGTCTGCCAGTTGATAAAATGTAGCTTCTTTTCTGAAGTTGAGTGGCCCCACCAGAAGCATCTCTCTACTTGTTCAAGTCTCTGAATTATAGTTTTTGGTACTTTTTGGTAGCTGAATGAGTATGTACCATATGCTCCCAGAATTGATTTTATTAAAACTGTCTTGCCTGCTTGAGATATTAGTTTTGACTTCCAATTTGATAGAGTATTCTTGAACTTATCCGTTAACCAGGAGTAACTATCTATTCTGTTCCCAGGTTTCAGGAGAAAGGAACCCAAATACTTTGCCTGATTAGTCATGATAGGAGCTTGAAGGGAGCTAATAAACTGAGATCGAACTATTTGAGGAACCCTTTTGCCAAAGTAAATGGAAGATTTGTTAAAATTAACTCGCTGACCAGAAAAGTTGGAGTAGGTGTCAAGGATCTCCATAATGATGTGAAGCTGTGTGGTATTAGCCCTCCCAAAAAGGATGAGATCATCCGCAAATAGTAGGTGAGATATAGAGGGGCTATTCTTATTAATCTTGTAACCACTGTATAAACTGTTAGCTTCATAATAAGAAATGAGAAGGGAGAGTGACTGAGATACTAGGAGGAACAAGTAGGGTGACAAAGGACAACCCTGCCTGATTCCCCTAGAAGCAACTATACTCCCATGAAGTGAGCCATTAATCTGAATGGAAAACTGAGGAGTTGAAATGCACGACAAAATGAGACGAAGAAAGTTACCTGAAAGACCAACAGCCCGAAGGACTTGGTGCAAGAAGTCCCAATTGACCCTGTCATAGGCCTTGGCCATATCAATCTTGAGTGAGAACCCACCATTTCGAGCCTTAGAATTATGCATTGAGTGAATGATTTCCTGGGACATTACAATATTGTCCATAATTTGTCTAGATGGGACAAAGGCATTCTGTGTCCACATGATGCATTGGTCCAAAAAGGGGCTGATCCTGTTCGCCACTATTTTCGTGATGAATTTATATATTGAGTTGCATAGTGAGATCGGCCTGAAATCCGTGGCCATACTCGGTTGTCTGATTTTGGGAATGAGTGCAATAGTGGTAGTGTTTATAGCCGGATCTATCTGTCCCGAAGAAAATACATCCTGAATATACGAAACAAGGTCCGGTCCTATAACGTCCCAACAATGTTGATAAAAGTGAACCGGTAAACCATCTGGACCAGGACTCTTGATAGATCCCATTTTCATTACTACTTCCTTAATTTCCTCATAATCAGGCACCCTTGAGATGTAGCCCATTTCAGTGTCCGGGATCACATGATATGCATTTAAAATCTCAATTGGAGCTTGGGTCACTGACTCTGCTTGAAACAAATTCTGAAAAAAAGAAATCAATTCATTAGTTATTTCTTGCTCATTAATTGAAACATTACCATTAGATAATTTTAGCTGGATGATTCTATTTTTTACTCGACGGTTTGACATCGATCTATGAAACGCCTTTGTATTCCTATCACCATTGTGGGTCCAATGTTGTTTAGACCTTTGTTCTAGTTTTGTCCGATGGACATCCTCCAAAAAAAGTAGTTGTTCTTGAAGCTCACTTTCTATAGCCAGGGAGTCGTCTGTAGGAGGAAAGGACTGTATGTCAAGTAAACGCTTCCGAATTATGTTCAGTCTATTAGAGAGGACTCCAAAAGCCTTTTTACTCCAATTAGTAAGACCACTCTTAACTAGGCAGACTCTTTCATGAAAAGGGCCAGTAGTTTCCTCCCAATTATGCTTCAAAGTATCCAAAAACTGATCATGCTTAGTCCAAAAGGTTTCATATCTAGAAATAGTATTCAGAATTTTACCTTCGACATGAAATTTAAGTAATATGGGGGCATGGTCGCTATTGTATCTAGGGAGGTGAAAGAGGCCTGAGAACGGATGGTCTAAAAGCCAGGAATGGGAACAAAGGGTCCTGTCTAAACGCTCTCGCGTTAAATGAAAAGAAGATCTACCATTGGTCCAGGTGAACGCCGGGCCATTAAACCCAATATCTATAAGGCCCGATTGAGTCACAAAGTCCTTGAAAGTCTGAGTAAAAGGAGTATTCGAACTCCCACCCCATTTTTCCGAGGGATAAATGATATTATTAAGGTCTCCAATACAGCATACAGGATTATGATTATTAATAATTAGGGGCAATAGATCGTCCCAAAAGGTACGACGATCAGTCACTCTAGGAGGACCGTAGATACATAGTAGATCCCATGTAGGGGAGTTTTGAAAATTAGAGATAGTAATATGAATAAGATTATTAGAGGTAAAATTAACATTTACAGACATATCATCACTCCAATATAAGAGAAGACCTCCACTACGTCCACTAGAAAAAACAGGAAGAAAATTAGTAAGACCAAAGTTAGCAAGAAGAGGGATATTACTAGAAGAGGAAATGCGAGTCTCAGATAAAAAAACCAAAGAGGGACGGATAGACCTAAGGAACTGGTATAATGTATTCTTTGTCGGGGTGTTCCCTAATCCCCGACAATTCCAAGCAAAACAACTCATGATGTTTTCGGCATTACGGGTGCCGTGGCCCTTTCAGTGGATAAGTCAGGAATACTTAATCTTGATGTTCTTTTTAAATTTCGCTTGATACGATCCGGCATCATCGGGTTATGGTGTTCAACATTATCCTTAGGAGAATCGTCAATATTAGCTTCAATCTCGGCGGAATAGGAGGTCCCTGTATTGATCCCTTTTACCATTCCTTCGTTTGTGATAACCTTTGACCTCTTAGTTTGATTAAGATGGTCAAGGAGGTCTCCAAACGAGTCTGTAATAGGGGTTACATTAGGTGTGTCTTCACGTATAGGGAGGACTCCTTTTCCTTTATGATCTACTCCAACGGTGGAGGAAATTGTATTGAACGATTCCAATGCTTTACCTGGACCCCTGGAAGAAAATGGAACTCGAAACAAGTCAGAATACTTTGGCTGAATAGCCTTTTGAACCAAGGAACGCTGCTCGTCACTTAGATTCCATTTTAACAAATCATTAAAACGAAGTACAATAGGACAGAACTTCATCGAGTGTCCCACTTTCCCACAGGAAACACAAAAACGGGGTAGGCGTTCAAAACGAAGTACAACATTATAACAATTTTATTGCTTTCACTATTAAAATCCAAATTCATACTAAAGTAAGTAAATTATGGTCTGCATTCTGCAATGAGAAATTAGTGATCATTGGTACCATTTATGATAATTTGGTTTAGATTCGAAATTAAACCTTTTAGAGTCAAACCTTTTTTAAAGTTTAGTTGTAGCTTATGTTGTTTCATGTTCTCCCTAAGATTATTCTTTCATTTAATTGCTCTAAAATTCTATATTTCATGTTTTTACCTTTTGTCTTTTTTTTTTTTTTGTTGAAAGTTCTTTACCTTTTGTTTTAGTATAGAGCTATTTATTCTAAAAAATGTTTAAATTACTCTGAAATATTTTATTGTTTGACTAAACTAGGTCAGGCGATCTTAAACAGGATAAGGGATCCCACGCCGGTGGATTTTATTTTTAATAAATTAGAATATATGTGCCACTAGTCTACTCTTTTTATTTTTATATCTCTATACAATATACATTCAAGATAGTATTTCTATTTTCTCATTATGTATCTTGTTTTTCTTTTATACTTTTGACTTTTTCCCTACATTTTTGCTCGTGTTATCCGCATTTTCACTCGCGAGTCTCATTTAAGTATGCCAACCCAAAAGGTCCCAAACTTGTGTAATTTTGAACTTGAGTTTGCTTAATTTTGTTCTTATAAATATTTCTTAGGGCAATAAGATGGACTTAGTCACTTGTCCTAATTTTAAATCGCATAATTATATATTTCAGACGTAACTGAGAAGTGATTTTGTTTTTTGTAAATGTGGGGATATAAATAAAATATAATAAAAGAATTGGAATAACCCTCTCTGAATTAAAATAAAAAAGAATCACTATTTAGATTTTATTCATTCATTTTTTTAGCCAATAAATAACACTACAGAAAGAGAACAAGTTAAAGGATGCGATTCTAATAGATTGAGAGTATGGGGTTAGTCATTTAATATGTTGAAAATTAAAAGATGTGACAAACATGAAAAATGATGCCCTTCTAGGTTCTAATAAGATATTTCAACAAAAAAAAAAAAGGTTCTAATAAGTCAATAACTATGGGGAAAATAAAGTATATAACATGATTCATGTGGTCACCTACTCACCTTGTATGTTATTACTTTCTCAATGACCCTCTTTTAATAATTCTTGGTGATATTTCTACATCTTCTAGGATTTATATAGAATCATTATCCCGGGAAATACTTTTTGTGGTTGTGTTCTTCCCATTTTGATATACCCAGGAGTCTAGGACGCATGGGATGGTACCCGCTTATGGCAGTTTAACCTCGCCTATCATTTACAACCTTTAAGAAAGTTCTTGTATTGTTGACCTGTACTTTAAAATCTTGGAGGTCTAAAGTTCGATTCTCAAAGGAAGTAGAATCTATTGTTATTGAATTTGAATTATTAAAGGTATTAAAAATAATAAGTTTGTCGGGTTTTAGGGCCTCTTTAATATGTTGTTGGGTTTTAGGCCTCTTTCATTCGTAGTTTAACTTAGGCGGTTATCGTACTTATCACATCTTGATGATATATCAAATCCCTTATAATGACTAACGTACATCGTAGTCGATTTCTCAAAGAAAAATGATATAGTATGTATTATATCTTCAATTTATTTATGTTTTTTTTAAGGATTCAATTTATTTATGTCGTATGACATAAATGGAGAAAGAAACTTATAACTTTGTGATGAGTATCTTTTTACTTTTACCTCTATTGGGTTAGAGTAGACCCAAGCCATAATCCCTGGTTGGAGACTCTTAAAATATATTTGGTCCACAAAGAGGTAGACCAGTCAATTTTTAAGGTCGATAATGATATTGTCCGCTTTGCCACTTCTGTGTTCATAGTTTTAAAAGATTTCACTAGAAATTGATGCCTATCCTCTTAAGAAAAGCACCAAACTCTGTTTCACTCTCATTATGGGTTGTACTTTACAACACTGTCTCCTAAAATCGCATCATAGTAAAGCGGATTGTGCTGATAACATGTTATAATATAAAGGGACCGGCCTTCACGGCTCATAGTGATATTCACCGCTTAGTAGTTTTAGGCCTCGTGTCACTAGATAAGAGTGTTTAATCTTTTAGGAGGAACACTACATTCTATCTCCCTTCCATGTCGGATTGTATTTCTAATTGACTATTAGTTACTAAAAGGAAATCATTTTCAAACTATAGCTTTATTTTCCACCCAATAAATATTTTTTTTGATGAAATATTCCACCCAATAATTGAATGGGAATAAGATGAGCTTATATATGGATCACATTATTATCTCCTATCTTTTGGATAGGATTGTGTGGTATGTGGGTAGATTTTGGTGGTTGTGAATTGACTCTAGAAAATACTAAAATGTTTTTGACACTTCAAAACCTAGCGAGCTTGCACGATCATTGAGATGATGTGTTTGTGACTGGACTTGATATATATGTGATTTGGCCAAAAGAAGCACAATTTGCTTAATGTTTCAACTATTCTGTCTATTGAACTTATTACCTTTCGGAATTTTAGATTGATTGACTATTTTGCATCTTCACGATAAAACTATGTAAAGAATGACTTAAGGTATGTTCCTTCTTGAAGTTTTGACTTTATTCAACAATTTCTAGGTCAAAAAAACATCTCCGAACAAAAGGTTCATTATGGGTAAAAGATATAAAAAGAAGGACGAAAGATCTATATAATAAAATAGGTGGATGAGTGCTGACTAGGACAAACCTCTGGATAGATCCATCCGTCCGTCCCACCTCAGCCTTGGTACAGACCTTTGGATCAGTATTACCTATATAATTAGGTGGGTCCTCGTAGTCGGGCGCCTATAACAGCCTTCCTTTTGCTCAACGGACACATCTCGATTGAGTGGACATATCTGCTCAACTGACACATCTCCTTTCGCTCCATAAAACAACGACTTCTCATGTTTAGAAAACTTTTGCTTCATTGGTTCAGTAATACCAAGCACGCTGGTTTTGTATGTACTTTGTGGAGGACTCATTTCTTCTTTCTCCATATATGCTTCCTGTGGAAGTGTGGAGGACTCATTTCTTCAAGTATCATTTTGTTCTTTCTTTCGGAAAGGTTAGCATTTTTCTTCTTCTCAAGTAATTCTTCTCCAATATGGTTGTGTTTCTATTTTTTGGAGAACTCATTTCTTCTTTCTTTAAGTAATTTACTGAAATGATCATTTGGTATATACTGAAATACGTATGTGCTTCCTGTTAAATGAAATGTTTAGGGTTCTTTGTTTTTTCTTCAAGTATCATTTGGGTTCTTTCTTTGGTTGATTACCCATGCTCGAAAATTTATCGTTACCATTAATAGGGGTTCCAAAATACACAGAATAGAAAAGAAACAAATACCCAATTTGAGGTTTGGTTGATTTAGTGGTTTTGCTCAAAGTAGAGTTCATATGCTGATAAGTGTTTGATGAAATGTCTCTGTCTGAAAATTAAGTATTTAAATGATGGAGATTCACAGAAAGTGTTTGATGAAATGTCTCTGTCTCAAATTTAAGTATTAATATTATAACTGGTATGTCCAAATGAAGAAAATTTTGGCTAAACAAGTGGCTTGTATTTTCTTTAGGACTTCTTCCAATATTTTAACTCTCATTACGCTTAGGATGAAACATATAAACCATACAAATCTGACCATCGATTTGGGTCACATTAAATCTTGGTCTTCAAATCATACCAATTATGCTATCATCCATATTTTCCTCTCTCCATCAGAAAAGGATTCTTCAATTCCTTCTGTAACTTTCTTCAATTCCCCAATTCCTTGAACGCTTAAATTTCACTCCTTCCGTTACAATCTTCATAAAAAAGATAGCGTTACATTTCCCGCTCTCTCTATTTGGGACAAATTTCTTCAATGGAAGATTTCAATCAAGGCGATGAGCAAACATTTGCTATTAATTTCATGGAGATTAATTATTTTGAGGTATTTGTCACTCTTCTTTTCCTAATTTGTTTGATTTTGTTTAACACTACTGTTGTGGTTCCATGAGTAAGGGTTGTCTGGTTCGACGTTATTGCAGACAAAGATATAATGGTCGAGACGACTCATCAAGCAGATGATGTTGCTATAAACCATCAAGTATTTGATGGTGGTTTATGGTCATCCACGGGTTTTCTACAATCAGATAAAGTGATAATATGATGATGAATGGTGTGCATGTTTAATAATCTAATGGGGGGCTTCTAATGGATGATCTACTAAAAAGTGATTTCATAGAGTTAGATGATTTGATTTTGCCTCTTTGGGGCATCGATTCTTCAGGTTATGAAGAAAAATTTACTTACAATTACCCAATGACAAAACTATGCAGAAGAAGGTAAATATTTACTCTACATCAATTTTTAGGAGTACTGTAACATTTCTTTAAAAGTATGCTGGAGCTGTGAAAATTTATATCGGTTTGGCTATTTAACGGGAACTAATGTAGCTGCAGTAGGTCAGTGATCAGATTCAATGGTAGATAAGATTGAAACTCGGTTTTGTTAAGACATTCCTGCTGTAACTACATCATTTCAGACCTTAGTTGTATCGAAACTTCTTTGGCCCATTTTCTGTGATGAGCAAACAATTGGTTTCTCTAATTTGTTTGTTTTGACTCGAGAAGAAGAAACACTCTGTGAGAAAAGAACTTGGGTTCCATTAATGTATATTTATTAGAACATATGGCTCCCAAAATCCTGTAGGCCACTTATGCAAATAGACATCATTAATGCTCAAACAGCGCCAAGAGTACTTTCGGCAATGCTTTTGAAGCACCTCTCTTTGTCTATCTGAATATCAAAATGTCTGTCTTAAATATTTCAGTCATGAATTTCTGTTTTTAGCTATAGAAATTAAATAAATTTCATAACTGTTGATAAGTCTGTGAGGTTTCAATTGATATCTTTGCCAGGAATAAAGTAAGTATTGCTTCAAGTAATCGAAAATTGGTGAGACAATTTGATTGAACGTCACAGATGAAAGTTCAATTCTTGGACTAGAATACCAATTTTCTCGTGGGGAAGGGGTTGTGTAACCTTGCTTGAGCATTTTATTCATGTTATGCAGCAAATCTGGGTCAAGATGAATCTTGGATATTGAGGTATTCTTTACCGCAGGGGCGCAGAATCAAGTACTGCTTGCTCCGCGTATTAGAATATTAGTGTAGGGGAGTTATCAAGTTGTCCTCGAGCTTGAGAAAACTTCATCTGAAAGTATAGAAAGAAGATTTTGTGTTGCCATTAGATATGTACTAGCAAGAAAGGCGAGTGCTTATAAGCGGTATATTGGTTTTGGACTTCAGCCACTTTCGGATGAAAACAGTTCTGTGTATCCTAAGTCGGGGTTGTGTTTAAAATGTATATTCAGTCATCTGTGTGATGTGCTAGAGGTTAGTTGCACTCTCATCGTTTTAATTTGATGAAATATAACTTCTTAATTATCTCCAGATTTCTTCAAATTTGATGAAGTCCTAATTTTTTGCTTATGCTTTACTTGTTTTGTGATGATTGGATACTGAAGTTTGTTTTTCCTAAACTTATTGACATTGTTCAGGTATCTTTGCTGATTATTGGACATATAATGGGTGCAACCAATTTTAAAGCATAGTACGGAGATCTACATGCTACGCAAGTTCACAATGTATGCAGACTTTGTTTTTTAAATCTTTAATGTGTATCTTGAAGCCCAAACATTTTAAAAATTTCCGAACTTTCATATACGAGTACCATGGGTCAATGGAGGTCGGATCTAAACTTTATATTTGTTTTTTTTTTGTGAGGGAATGATACGTTTTATGTATTTAGGTTCTTATGTACATTATTCAACTCTTTAAATGGGTTAGTCCCCGTGAGTAACTCATTTGCTAAATAGTGGTCCTTCATGGTTAATGAGATATTACTTTATTTGTGATACTTGGAGTTTCATTTTTCTTGACCAGAATTGTTAATTAAAATAAAATATCACAATTTTAGTTTTTTTCCCTAACAAGAACATCTAGGAATTTCAACAAAAAAAAACAAAAGCATCTAGGACTCTATGTAACCAGTCATTTCATGATATGAGAACAAAAATAGGACAAAACAGTACAAGATGTAAAATGTGTTGATTCTAAAAATTGTGATCTCCTTAAGTGCTTTAGGAATTCAACCGTGCCGGAGGCACGGGTCATAATCTAGTGTACAAATATATAGTCATGATAAGGGGGCATGTTCTAATTTAATTTGGGTTATTTGTGAGTAAGTACAAGGAAGAGGAATTATTTTTGTTGTAACAAACGACATTGTATTAGTTAGATACAGAGTCTTTGTCTTTCACTCGTCCAAGAGTGGATATCAAAAATTTATATTGTTCTAAATACATGGATCTTTAAAGATGTTAATAATAGTATAAATATATAGTCAGAATCCAACTTAAAAAACTGGGGATTGACAAACAAGTAAATCAAGAAAATAACCGTCCCCCCCCCTCTCTCTCTGTCTCAACAACTGAGTTCAAGATTTGAGTTTTTTTTTCCTCATGACCCTTTGCCGGAACACGTTTTTCTTTCGTATGTAGTTTGTTTTCCCTCCATTAATGGTATCTAGGGACCATAAAAAACCCTAATCTAACGATTACATCCACTCTCGATGAATTCCCTCAGAGAAAGAGTCCCAAAATTCTGGTAGTTTCCATTAACAGGAATCATTCCATTAAGACGCAAGAGATGATGATGAAGATGACCATCTTAATCATCACCAAATAATGGAGACGGTTGATGTTCTGGTGAAGCATGCATCTCATTGTTCTAACAAAAGATTTTGGTCAGAATGGTGATTACTATAAGCGAGTATTTATCACATTCTTGGCAAATGATTGAACACAACTTAAATCTTCATTTATATGCTATAATCGGTGTTTTGTTTGATACTTCTTCACATTGACGGTCTAAACGATGGAATTGGCCTTTCCCGCGTTGGTTTTACGGCGACAATGGCGGTTTTCTGACGACAATGGAGGTTTTTAGGCGAGGATGTAAATTAGTATTTTTTTTATTATTTGTTTTATCATTTTTTGTCTACTACTTAGTATAATTATTTCGTTTTTGTCAGACCTTTAGGGTCTCCTTTCACGGATCTTTAGGACCCTTCTGTCAGATCTTTAGGGTCTCTTTTCTCGGATCTTTAGGATCCCTTGCGTCTGTGTCTAGTCCAATTTCTTTCCCTTCAAGAGGCATTTGCAGTTACAGGTAAGTAACTCGCATGAGGTATCCAGAGGAGAGAAATAAGAATTATCATCCTTGTATCATTGTGATTTTATCACTTATTAATGGATATGTTTCCCTTGGATTCCAGAAAAAAAAAAAAAAAAAAAAAAAAAACTTAAAAAACTGGGCATGACTATATATACTACTTGACTACTTATGGATCTTAATAAATTATTCAAACTTAGCCTAGTGCCCTAGTATTAATACGAGAAGTAAAGTCCTACTTGATTTTAGAAGAAAGCAGCTTCGTAAAGCTCTTATTAAGTTATGTGATCACGGGGTTGTTTTGGCTTCCATAAATGGGTTGCAGTTTGTTTTACATCAAGACTCGACCCAAAAAATTGTATCTTTTTCGAATCTACACTCATAACGTTTTTGTAAATAACTTTTTCTTTATTTTTCGTCCATATCATCTCCATGTCTCTCCTATGCTTCACTCCCTTTATTTTGGCGACCTTCGAAAAAAGATTCTTCTACTAGTACCATTTTCACCGCCACCATCAACTCCGCACCCCCCCTCCCCCTCCTGTCTCTCTCCTCCCTTCTTTTTGTCTCACGAAAGGGAGGAGAATCCCTTCATTGGAAATTTGTCTAGTAAAACTAGACCAAGAACGTATGGTAAAACTAGACAATAATCTGGTGAAGGGTTCTCATCCTCTTCGTCGTACAGAGAAGTTAAAGACAGGAGAGAAAGAGAGTTGCTGGCAGCGGCAGCAAGAAGAATTTTCTTTTTAGAGTCGTCAGAGAAAGTTGCTAGCCGACGACATTAGTGAAGAAGAAGAGGTAAAGTGGAGAGATGAAATGAAAGAGTGAAGTGTGGAAAAGAGATAGACACGACGTGGATAAAGGAAATATTTACCGAAGTTACGCAAGGGTATTTGTAGAAAAAGAAGAAAGTCTTTTGGCCTTTGAGAACCAGAACTATGCTTGTGGGACCAAAACAACCATTTAATCTCAATTGGGAGGTCAAAACTGAATTAACCATAAAAGTATCGTGCACAAAAATACAAAGAATACACACTCACAAGTCACAAGATATACCAAGAGTAAATGAAGAGGCTAATACCAAACATTCAACACTAATTCATCACAAAGGGAAAACATTCAAACAATAATGTGTCCTTCATTGCTATTTTTACATACCTATCATTCCTAAATAGTCGACCGTTAGATGTTGTTATCTTCCTATTTGATGTGGTAATTGATTCACATGACATTTTTTTGTTGTTGCAAGATTCACTTGACAATTACTCAAGGCTGTTGGTGCAATCTTTCAACAAAAAAAATGGCTGTTGGTGCAACAAGCTATATGGGCAATCTACTTTTTTCCATGTTCTTTTGTTTAGGTCATTTGACTTTAAGCAACTCTAAAATTGTGAAGGATAACTTACATTCTCAGTATATGCATTGCCGACTCAACCATTGCATAGTAAGATTTTCTAAAAACAACTAATAAAAACATGTGGCTAGGAAAATGATACATCAGTTCCATAGTCAATTGAGTAAAACTCGTGCGATAGTAGGAAGCGCTATATCAATTACAATCTGATCAAAGTCTTTCTCAATACTTTATTTGCCACAATCTATACATCCAATTTTAGTTCATCAAAACTTTCCAAAAGTAGTTGACGAAAATGTGGTAAAAAAGATGTCAAATCAACTTCTATGAAAAAAAAAAAATGTTGTGTATCTTCTTGAAGTTAACATCCTGCATGTCATTGTCTATAGAAAGTGCCACTGAACAAGAATTAGGTATAAGAGAAATTCTAAGTGGTTTACGGTAATTCGTGTTTAATGAATCTAACCCATTGAAATGCGAATAACGACAAGCTACATAGAATTTTTGTCAAAAATCTCCCTAATTTTTTTTGTTCCCCGTCATTACTCTTGTATGTAACAAACAAAAACAGTTACAAGATACACAGTCGGAGATTAGGAAAATTTGGAACATGAACGCAAAAGAAAATAAAAAATAAGAAAAGTACCAGTCTCAAATTCATTTGTTTGAACCATCTTTTCTTTGTTAAACAACTATACATAACCCATCAAAACATGAACGAAGGTTAATGAATTTCCATATACTCTATCGGAGACCAAATCATGTCCAAAAATTAGTTTGAAAATGCTACCACATTATATATATATATATATATATATATATATATATATATATATCCCATTTTTTGTAATATACCCTGTTATTTTCATGGTTATCTCTTGTTTAGATATGAAATAAAACAATACAATGGAGATGTCAAAATCCAGGATGATCAAACCGTGGAGTTGAGGCACCGCTGACCAATGACTGCGCTGGTGAATGTTAGGTGATACCGCGGTAGCTAGTGTAGGTGCCGTGAAGTGCTCAGGTAAAAAGATGTTGTTTGAAAAAACACTCGCAGAGATTATATATCTCCGTTAAGAGTCGGGTGGCAACACATTCTTACAGCCAACATTGGTCAACCAAACTACCCAACTCAATGCCTTCAGTCGGACGCCTTTAGAAGCACCCCGAGTTTGTGCTAATTGTTTCTCATTTTCCTTTTCATCTAATAGAATAACCTTCATCAATTGATCTTTTCCAACTTTAATGATAATACTGAGTACAACTCTGTCCTTAGAGCAAGTCCAATGTGGTGGGGGCTGGGGCTCCCAATTTGAATTTGGGAGCCCCAGCCCTTGGCCTCCAACCCGGGAGCCCCGGGGCTGGGCTCCCGGTGGGTCCCATGCTCCCGGCTCCCAGCCCCCAAAATAGGGCCGTTGGGAGCTCCAACGGCCATATTTGGGGGTGGATCCCCTTGGCCGTTGGGAGCTCCAACGGCCATATTTGGGGGTGGATCCCCTAAAAAGGGATCCACCCCACTTTATTTATTTATTTTTTAATGTTCTTTTTAAATTAATTTTTTTTTTAAATCTTTTTATTATTTTAAATACTTCTTTTTCAAGTATTTTTTTTTTTAATTTTAATTTTTTTTGTTTTTTTTTTGTGTTTATCTTTTTGAAATTATCTCCCTCGAATAATATCACATTTTAATTCATAATCGAAATCTAATAATTCATAGTCGAAATCTAATAATTCATAGTCGAAATTTAAAATCAAAATTTCGCACACTTACTTCGCATACATATATTATTTTGATTTGGGAGCCCGACGTTGGAATTGAGAAAAGCCCCGAGCCCCAGCCCCACACTGGACTTGCCCTTATGCTGTATGCATGTATCTAGGTAATTGATGTATGATATATAATTGTATCATACTCATCTCATCTATTAACAAAAAATTCATTTCCTAAAACATTTTATCACGTCAAGGTAAAAAAATAAAGTACTTCAATTGAAAAAGATCAGAACATCAAACCAGATGGCTCTGTCAAATCCACAATTGGAAATGAACAGTTCGGCACAAGTTCTTTGGATCAACAACCACAAACACCTTATTTTTTTCAGGAAGACCTACTAACCTCTATTTGTTAAGCTAATAGCAAAGAAAAGAAAGGGATAGTAGTTCAAACGTTAGGGGGTGGCCAGATCTTTCCGAACAACTCCTCAACCCGCTTTGTTTGGTTAACATACCCATCCAGACCAGAAGCCAAGAGTTCTTCGGCTGCTGGTCCCATAGCTGCTGCAAACTTCAACTGGTCCCACTTCACAAGCTGTAAAACAGAGGAGCAAAAATTGCCCAAGAGTAAAAAAATATCAAACACAATTACCGTGTTTTTTTCTTTGTTTGTTTGAAGCTAAATTGCTTGAGACGGACTTGTTGCAGTCAGGGTCACAATAATCATTTTAGTTTATTATAAACTTATTTTAGGTTTGAACCGGGTAGAGCTAAAATCAGATTGACGAGCCAGATACCCATATTCTGAAATATGATTTGAGCAGAGATGTTTGAAGATTGAATTCAACAAAAGACTAACACCACTAAGACTTAGTTCGCAAATTTCATAGAATTCAACTAAAGACAATGAAGTATGCCGCGTTTGAAACCAACCTAATGATGTTACGAAGAGAATCGCAAACAATATAGATTTATCTTACTGAAAAAGGTAAGAAGATCAAGAAAAGTATACCTCTTCGTCTTTGAAATAGTAGTCCTTTGCTGAATTTGGGGATAGCCTCCTTAGGAAACCGTATTTTTCATCAGGATGGGCAGGAGATTCTTTGAGTGAGTGCAGTACTTTCAAAGGTGCAATAATGTAATCAACCCTGTAAACATAATAAAAAGGATCTCAGCCATGTTAAATCAAGTAACCAACTGGTCCCAAGGAGATATTGAAGGTCTCATCTTACCCCAGAAGACTGAACAAGTCCTGCTTGTTTCGAACAGCTGCTGCCATTAACTTCGACTTATGTCCATATTTGTGAATGTAATTGTACGCCTTCGTGACCTGCAAAAATTATGTAATTTAGCTCCATGACGGAAAGAGCTAAAGAAATGCTCAAGGGTTTATGGCCGCTCAGTAGGAAGTGCATACACAGAGGAGGAAAACAATCTGTAGTCCTCAATTACGTCTCATCTAAGATTCTTATAAGTTATAGTTCAGCGACTGTATATAAGACTTCCTCTCATCAATTGAATAGAGAACTTCAATTCTACAATTTTTTTCCCCAAGTATAATTAAGTTCTATCTGAGCAATGATACTGTGAAAGTCAAGCATAAGAAATGCGGAGCTAACCAAAGCCAACCCAGGATCTTCTCCTCTTTCACGAGCAGCTTCTATCTCAGCATCACCAGTGTGATTGCGAGCCCAGTCCTGAAAAACATTGTTACTAATAAATTATTTCTTCAACCAAAACTGCATACATGTGAAATATGACGTGGCATGTTTTTAGATCGAAGGTCTTGTGCTAAATTTTAGTTGGAGCCTTTCAGACATTAATCATAAAAGAAAAAAAAAAAGTATTTTGCCAAAAGTAGTAAAAGATTATGAGATAAACTATAAATGATGTTAAGTAATAAATGAACTCAAACACGACATGTTATGCGCGGAACACTAATAGCAACAAAATTAATGGAATAAATAAATTTATACAAATTTTATATCTTATAAGAAAAAGTTGTGCAATGTGCAAAACTTTGATATTTGATGCGTAAAATAGCATAGATAATGAAAACAACAAAAGGGAAAAGAAGAAAGATTATAAAGAAGAATAGAAGAAAAGGAGAGGGCTTAAAGCTTCCGCAGATTGTGAAGTCTGCTGGCTTGTAGATTTGTTAATTATAATAATAAATTGTAAAATCCAAAAAGTAGGGATGTGTGCAAAGAGTGTGAACAATGCCAAGGCACGGGTTGTACCCGTCAAGCCGTGCTCTAGAAATATGTTATGGAGAGAATATTACCCTCACACGACCAACAAAAATCTGGATAACTGATGCACCAGCTTGAGCTGCAGCCGCTGCTTGTGAGAAGCTGATGAAACATTAATAGATTATTAACATTGATAATCAAACTATCAAAGCGAAACTAATAGAACGAGTATTCCCTTCTCCACTTAAAGATAAGAGCATTAAGAAAAAACTGTCTACCACGACAGTGATGCCTAACTCCATCAATATGTCTCACAAGTAATCAAGGATTATAATGGATTCTTATCTTAATCGTGCACAGAGATATTGAACAGGGAATAAATTTAACATTCGTGTAATTTGCTTTCAGATTTCAATTTTTGAAGCACATGCAGAGATCATCCCAAATGGCTTTTACTGTAACCTGCAAGTTACAGCAGGCAGCTTCAACTTCAGTTACCAAGACTGATTCTGAGCTCAAGTGTTTACTTGTTCTTCCATTTATGGAGCTGGTTCAAGTGGTGAACTTTTTGAGCCCATTGAGTAACTAAAGTTTCCTCCTGCGTTTGTTCTTAATTAAAAAGTAAAATATTCTGACTTATTGGTCTTGAATGCAGATTCTCCATCATGTTATCAACACTACATCATTTTTCGCTAACCAACATACACCGAAAAGAACTATGACTTGGGTTTATGAAACAAAGATGTAATGAAGCTCCACTGTTCTAACTAATCCTTATTGAATCTCGCCCTAGTTCCCTTTCCAAGCTCAAATTTAATAATGTTACAAGGCTGGATCATATTTCTGTCTCCTACCTTGTTAATATCTTATAAGACACTCTATATCGATAAATAAGTATAAAAAGCAGAACATGAATGTTTTTGTACCTTCCCTTGCTAATACCTCTACTTCTACTGATTAAAGAGGAAGAGATATTAAGCAAGATAACGCAGAGGAACTGAACTAATAATTCTTTTCTATGTTTACTACCAACTATTATCTAGATAAATGACTCAAGTAATCAGAAAACAGCTTCAATACCGAGGGAGAATTGAACTCAAATTATTAAATTTAAAAAGAGAAGAAAAAAAGACACAACATTAAAGGAAATAGATTTCCCTCGCCAGGTGCAATACCATCGAAAAACAGACTAGAAGATCGACAAATTATTTGCCAGTTAAGACATTCTTGAGTGAAAGGCCAAGAAGAATTAGACAAATGGAAAACAACATATGGGTTCAACAATAACCGTTAATCTTGCTTACCTGTATACAAATGTCAAGTGTGTCTGTATTCCTTCCGATTCAAGCAGTCTAGAGGCTTCAATTCCCTAAATTAGACACCAGAGTAGGAGACAAAATAGATTAGGAACATTAAAACTCATTATGTTTTGGATGGTAACAAAGTTTTGAATGCTATCATTAGTTAGATTCGTACTTGCCAAGTTGAAGGAATTTTGAACAGAAGGCGCTCTGCTGGGACATCTGCTTCATTGTACAACTTCAACAGTTCATGAACCTACAAGTTAATGATATAGATCATTTGAGAACCCCAAGAAGTTTATCTGCCTTACTACAATCGTACACCATATCTAACTAAATGCATGCTGATAAATTTCCTTGATGGATTCATATTGGCAATAAAACAGATCTTCTAAACTGGAAACTTAGTTAAATTAAACTAAAATATTAATATTAATGAGCTGATGAGCAAAGATCTCTTTATTCCTTTTTCTAAACAAGGTCAAAAGCTTTGAGCAAACATCTCCTAATACGATTTTAGGAAGCATTTGAACGCCATGACACATCTGTCACATAGCCTAAACTTTATCTCGTACATAAGAGAGAGACAGACCGAGAGAGTGAAAGAAATTTATTTTGCAAAAAAAAAGTGAAAGAAATTTTGATTCAATGGGACAATTAAAAGGTCCCTATAAAAGGAAACGAACTACGAAGTCGTACCCCACATGCAACTCTCTAGAGTATTTGGAACTTGAGAAACAAAGTAACATTCAATAACGAGAATTAGTAAAGATGCACTCGCTAATGGAGCCATCTCTACACCATATGGTGGCATTATCTTTATCTGTCAACTTTAACTAGGCTTGAACCTCATATATTCTACAAGAAGTAGCAGGGTGTTGGCTCATACTAAAACACCCTTTGCTAAAAATAATCTGAAAGACCATTCCTTCGTTAAAAGATTGAGAAAACTAGCATAGAGTGCTATTAAGATATGAACTCGTAACATCGAAATCATGAAGAAGTAAACATTGTCTAACTCGAATACCTTCCTAATAATGCCATGAGTGTCATAAGCCAAACGAGCATCCACTTCAGTTGAAACTCTACCAGGAACTAACTTCACCAAATCGGACCCGACATTCACTAATGCCTACAAAACCAATCAAATCAATTCTCAGTTCACATTCTACCACAAACCAATCAAAATAGAAAATTGAGCAGCCAAATGAAAAGGTAACAAAATAAAAATCCAACCTTGTTGAGGAAACATGAAAGGCGAGTATCGGAATTCTCTTGTGTATAACACTCTGAATCTGCAAGAGCAGTCTCAATGGCACTCTACACACAAAACCCCAAATTGTTGTCTTTCTAAGTAAATATACACTGATAATTATGAATCCAAATCCACTAACTATTATAAGTAAGGAAGGAAAGTAACTTACCCTAAATATTGTATCAGGAAGACTTGAAATACCTAGAAGCAAAGAGGAACTAACAGTAGCAGCAGTTGGAGGAAACCTAAAATCCAAATAATTAATTGCATTAAAGATTTTTCCCTAATTAATCACAATAACTAAGATCAATAAATAAGCATGATTAGTGAAATCACCTCTCGAAATCGTCAAAGATTACTGTATCAGGAACGATCTCACTGAAGCTTGATACAGCCTCTAGCTCAGAACTCAAACCTGTGAAATTAAGATTCAAATTCAAATGAGATTAACACCACATGATCAGATCCATAAATCAAACTTTATAGAGAGAGAGAGAGAGAGTAGAGAAACCTGTATCAAGAGATGAAGATGAATTTCCGGTGGAAGAAGCTCGGATTTGAGGGAATGATCTGTGAACTTTGAAGAGAAGATTGGATGAAATAGGACGGATTGAAACCCTAGGGTTTCCTGATTTGAGAAGAACAGAGGAAGAAGATTGTAAGGATATCGACATTTTGAGATCTTTAGAGAGAGGATTGATTGTGAGAGGAAGAAGAAGTATAACCAGGAGTAGAGTGACATGCAGAGAGAAAGAAAACGTTCAAGTTTTGCTGTTTCTTTTGTTTATGTGCTCGATATACTGATCCACTTAAAATACGACAAATGGAATTATCTGCGATTTGGTTATGGTGAAAGGTCAACGTGTTATAGAATGATTGGTTGAAGTTAACTGGTCTACCTAATTTAGATCTGATAGAAGGTCAGTATCACTCTATTAGGATAGAGCTGACTAGAAATGGAGTAGTTTCGACAATATCGAGGAATCCAATTTTGTACAAGAGAAGCTTTCAAAGCGTCCCCAAATAGTGCTAAAGGCTTACCAAATTCGTATTAAAGGCGCCCTTCATTATCAAATCAAAGGAAATGTACATTTATTAACATGATGGGTTTGTTTATGAAAATCACTAAATGGGATATGAGTTCTTATAGTGGTGTTTAATAGCGAATGAGGGAAGAACAAAGAGACACAACTTATAAGTGCACAAATCATTAGACTCTTTATGAATGCTTATTCCGCGTAGAAAGTTCAGACATGCCAATCCATCAGGCTTTGCCCCAACCTAGACCCACTGTGGGGGGCATGAGTCGGCCCTAGATTTAAAATTAGGCCCAGTTCGGGACCTGGATATAGTTCCGCTGACTTGGCCCATGTGTTGTAGGTTAGTCCTGGAATAGATTGGTTGAATAGGCATTACTCGTTCTCAATGCATAAGTATACATCAAGGCTATTGAAAAGACTCTTATGTCCCATTCTCATACGGGAGATTTTATAGGGAATGTCTGAAGTTGTTAAAAGCAATCTCACTAAATATAATTCCACAAATGGTCAGAGGCAATGTGGTCTTGAGCGCAATGTCCATCTTCCTTCATGTGCTGCAAAAAGTTGTCGGTCGACGACCTTAACAAAAAAAAAAATTATACCCTTCTCCTCTGTGTCTCTCTACTCTTGCCGAACCTGTCAGGCCTTAACAAAAAAAATAAGTTCATGCTATCCATTGTCTGCTCAAGTCCGCGAAACATGTCAAGCCAATTAATTGCCTACCGAGCGGTTAAGTCGTGAGTGAAAATAAATCTATAATTGTAGTGCTAGAATGAAAAGAGGTTCTATTAATGGATCTTCCTTTTGTCTGAAAAGAAAAACAATAAGTTCTAGATAAGGTTGTTGAGAGTTAAAAGAGGGAAGGAGAAAGAGAAACAACTACAATAAGGATCTTTAAACAGTGATATTTCCATAAAAGGGTTCAAAATATAAAATCACAACAAAATTTAAATAAAATTAAGATAATAAATAAAATTTGGAAAAAAAAAACCCACAGTTTTTCTCTCTTTTCTTCTAGCTAGAGATTAGGTCAGTATCAACACCAATTACTCATCTTTCATACAATGGAGAAAATGAGACTTCTTCATATCCAAAATTCACTCTTGACTCCTACTCCTTTGCATCTTCTACCCTCTTGTTTCTTCTTCTTCTAGATTGTATTTATATGATTTTTTATGCTCAACCTTTTCCACTTCACCAGAGACTTCAGAAATTTCATGACCTCGGACGGGTCACGTAAAGAATAGAAAGCATCACTTTCTTTTGGTACCGATGAAACCAAAATGCCGTAGCCACGATTTCCTTCGCGCAAAACCTATAACATGAAGAAGATAGTATCTTAAATCGGACATCTTCAACATTCCAAGGACATTCATGTAATAGATGACGTATAAAGAGATTTCGTTACCTTAAATGCATCTTCATCTGTTCGGTCATCTCCCACATATATGGGAAGCACATCTTCACAATCATTTAGACCTAAACCATCAATAGGTTTCATCACAATGTGGGATATAAATGCATGATTTTAGTATTTATTACATATAGTAAGATTTCTATGTTCGACTTGTATTAATTTATGTATACATTTTCACGATATTGGAAATATTAAGCAATAAATAGAAGTCGTGAATACACATTGTTTTTTCAAGAAACTGTTTCGACAAAGACTAGAAGTTCATGTATGGGTTGATCCAAGGGGCCGAGATACTAACCAAGTGATTCGAGTAGAAACTCTACTGCTTTTCCTTTGTTCCAATCAATCACAGGCCGGACTTCTAAAACCTATTATAAGAAAAGAAAGATCTAATCAACCCCATAAACCATCAAAATCCGACAATAATGTCCATTTCTAAAATCAATAAGGAAACCTCACCTTCCGCCCATGGGTTAAACGAAGACGAGGGTAGTCTTTCATGATATCATGAACACGTTGTGCAATTGTAGCCCAATCCTGTAAAATCGTGCCAAAAGTAAAAACCTTTCCTCAATTTCATTATCTCCAAGGCGAGGATATAGTTTGTACAACAAAAAAAAATAGATCTCGAAAGCAACCAATACCTTTTCATCTACGTTACGATAATGTACGGAGGCACAAAACTTATGATTCTCCACCTTTGTTCCTTGGATTTCTTTAGTACTCTCGAGAAAGGTTCTATAAACCTACCGATACATAAAGATATAATCAATCTGAGATCACATTATAGACTATTATTAGTAGACTGAAAATGTGTTACTTCGTAGTGTTAGACTAACCTCATCAATCATAGGTAGAAATTCACTGGCAGGTTGGAATAGATTTACTTCCTTGCCCTATACATAAATGTAAAGGAAGATTACAGTAAGGAAGCTAAATCGGAACAATTAGTGATCTCAAATTTAGCAAATAATCCCATCCATTCTGACCTGTTCGTCAATAGACCTGAGACAATTAGGATGGTCGGCAGTAGTCGTAGATTGCCCGAAGGGACCCATTATGTCCATCCCATGACTACCGGCATAATAGAGTTCCGGCAGTGCTACCAACTTGTATACCTGATCACGTCTTCTTCCACTAATAATTGAAGTTGGAAAATACTTGGCAACATTTTTCACAGCAGAACGCATCTGCCAAATTAATGTT
This sequence comes from Eschscholzia californica, assembly GCF_041429995.1. Classification (NCBI taxonomy): domain Eukaryota; kingdom Viridiplantae; phylum Streptophyta; class Magnoliopsida; order Ranunculales; family Papaveraceae; genus Eschscholzia; species Eschscholzia californica. Next base: position 49,379,570 of record NW_028238472.1, read on the forward strand.
CATTGACATCAATGAGAGAGTAGAAAGATGGCAAATAACTAACTAATTACTTTATTTAGTTTGTATCGGGTTTGGGAAGAGTAGAATGCTTACAGAACTAGACATCAGAGCTCGATCAGGGTCATCCACGATTGGTGAAAGTGTCCCGTCATAATCCAAAAACAATGCAATCCTCTTGCCTTCTGCATACTTCGTAATTTGCTCGAAAGCCATTAATGCAGATGGATACTTAAGCTGCAAAGACAAAAGATCATCAAAGATTATATGAAGACATTTCTCACACAAAAGTAAACCCAAAAAAATTTAACCCACCGTCCATGAAAGGTAAAGAATACTGCTATCATCTTCTGATACTTCAGCGTTGAAATCCTTGTTAACCTTTTTACGAGTCGGGGATGAAGATTTCATGGCATCTAGCCAAGCACTCGAGTGTACATCCTCCACTATATTAGGTGCAAGCTTCTTTCGCCCAGGAATCGCTACGTATAGAGCAGAAGGGAATGCTGCTCCTGGTGGACTATAAGGCAAAATACTAGAATGGATTCCTAACCTTGACTTGCTTATAGGTACAGGATCTGTTAGAACTGGGGCAGCATGGTTTGTTTTCAAATCCATCGGATCCAGGTTTAATTTGCTTATGCTTCGATGAAACTAAATAGCAAAGCCTATTAACGGTCACTAAACGATTATCGAAAGATATATGAGATAACTAAAGTTGTAATCTATCCGACCCTTTTGTCTATGAAAAACCACTTCTTCAAAGTTTTCTTGTCACTAGTCTTGTGCAAGCAGTCCATCAAATGCAAGCTTCCCGAAAACTGAAATTTACAACAAATTTGTCAAACTATGAAAAGCCCAAAAGTTTCCTTTTATCTATCTCAAACAAAACCAACCGTTATCCGGCTATTTACCTTTTCATCTCCAAAGCTATAGTGCATTTACTTCAGATAACAATACATTTTTTTTTTCTTCAAGGAAGCTCCAAGAATAAAATGATGAAAGCTCTAAATCCGAACAAATTTCTCCGGCCGGTCCCTACATCATGAAAAATGGAGGTTTACTATGTGATGCACAACAAACATACATATCTTTCTCAAAACTAGAGTAACTACATCTTTCATGAAATCGAATGACAAAATCAAGAAATATAAACTTAGAGATAGATCTCTTTTCATGTCAAAATTTATAGGTGAGAAAAAAATGTATAATGACAAATAGAACCACAATAGAAGACCAAACTTATTAAGATTCAAACATTACTTGTATTTTATGTGTTTTAAATCATAAAGAAACTAGAGATAGTACTTGATGTATTAAGTGTACCTTCATGTTTATATGATTGTTTTATGACAATAATCAAACATTGTTACTTAGAGGATTCTCATTTCCTTGATCAGATCTTGGACTTCCTCTTGCTTACTACCAAGGTCTATTGCTATAACTACTTGAGGATTGAAATGACTAGAAACTTGTAATTATGTTGCTACAGATGAAGAGAAACCCTATAGTGTGGGTAGTTCAAAGAATACTATTGTCATTAAAACTTGCCATTACTGGTATGGGCTTGACCTCCACCACTTGTTAATGGAAGAGAGAGAGAGAGAGAGAGAGAGAGAGAGAGAGAGAGAGAGAGAGAGAGAGAGAGAGAGAGAGAGAGAGAGAGAGAGAGAGAGAGAGAGAGAGAGAGAGCATTTCATACTATATTTTAATAGCAACATATAAGTTAAACAATTTCCAAAAAATATGGAAAAGCTAACAAAAACACTAATAGTTGGACCTACTAAATTTTTGTACAAGATGTGGAAAATGAAATTTTCTAAAAACTCCAACATTGTGGAAGAAACTTTTGAAGTCATACACACACATGTAATGGCATATTTAGGGTAACAAAACACAAGAAGATGCGCATTAACCGTAAGTTTGTTGTATCAATAAAATTACGCAAGAAGACCTCACATGGGTCTCATCGGTGCTATTCTATATGCACAATTGAATGACAAATTTATCATCAAACCCATCGACTGTATTTATTGCACCGTCAATTACATCTACATCTTTAGACAGAACAACATTCTATGGTTGAATGATACGATATATTATTATAAAACTCTATGTAACAACATTGACAAAAAAACATAAAATACTAGTAAACAATTCAGTGGTCCATGGTTGAGGAGAACCAATAATTTAGGTACTAAGTGGTCCAGAATGATAAACCACCAAATCTCTCATAAAATATAGCTTCTTAATCTTTATATGGTTAACAAGGCATTATTTTACCCAAGTACCACGTCGAAAACCTTAATCGAAGAAACTTAACAATTTCTTTGACCTAGTTTAATGTATTTTCACTAGAACCCACCATGTGATTAGCAAAGACTTGCCCGTCAACCGTGCTTGTTTAAGACAACTTGAGTATTCCTAATAAAAGATACTCATGATGCACAAGGGTCAACAACATGGAAAACTCAACCATATATTAACCTAATGAAATAATAGTAAAAGATTTATGATTTTGATCTTTTCAAAAGGGAAAAAAGAGGATCTTCCCTTTTCCAAAGAAAAAGAAATCTCTAATTTGTAAGTTTTTTTTTTGGTTGGATTCCAATAGACGAGAGGAATGAACAATTGACCTTATTATTTTATGATTGGATGTTGAAGAAACCAAACGACCATTATAAATATGGTAGATGTTAAGGTAAAAACCAAGAAAACGTTTTATAGAATTAGGGTTCGAATCTTACTGTTTCCAAAAAGAATAGTCCTATACAATCAAGGTTCGGTCCTAGTCCTATATAATCGGGGTTCGAATCTTACTGTTTCCAACAAAACATTTCAACAAAGATAACACTAATCAAACAACACCCACCAACAAAAGAAGCTAAAAAATTACATAAAAGAAATCACAATCATAGATGGACAAAAAAACTCAAAAACCCTAACGAGTTTTCACCAAACTCAAAAAAAATACAATCAAATAGTAATGCTTTAAATTCGTACAAAAAAATATTCTAAATTTTTTCATAAAACAAAGAAAGCTTCTTCTTCATACAGCTATTTGTGTTTCTCCTTAAATGTTATAAAAACAAAATTAAATATAAAAAAAAACAAAGAATTGAAGCTCAATATAACAAAAATATCAATAAAATTTAATAGACAATTATACGATTAATAGAGATTAGATTTCAAGATCAAGATTATAGTAAACGAACCTGATTGAATTTCAAATCGATAATCCCCTTTTCTTTAAATTCTTCAATTACGAGTTGAATCTTCTTAATGCAGAAATAGAAAAGAAACCCTAATTCACAAAATATACGATTAAATCAGCCAATAGAAAACCTAATTGAATTGAAAGCTATCAATGAAATGGAATCTTAAACCAAATAAGTGAAAAAATGTTTCACCTTGGAAAGAACAATGACAATAGTCGGAGGAAACCTTAACAATGAAGAAAGTATTTTTAGAGAGAGAAAGAGAGAGAGAGAATTTTAGAGAGAGAAACGGAAAGCTTAACCGTTGAAGATGAGAGAGAGAAAGAAGAGAGAAAAGAGCGGAGGTTTTTCGGTATTTATAAAAGTTTTGAGTCACCGTTCCGAACAAGGTAACTCGGTCGCTGGATCGGGAAACATCCCAGAAATTTACATCTTTTTTTACTAAAATAACAACTGTAACGCCGAAAAAACGGGATTACCTCATATTCCCTTGTTCAGGACTCTATTGATAAGCACAGGCGCTTTTCAATGTTCAACTACTTTTCAAGGATTCCTCATAGAGGCATGGTTATATAAAGAAGAAATTGAAATCATTTTTCCCCATTTGTATTGACCTAAAAAAAAAACAATGTAGGTTTATGAATTCCTTTAAAAAAATAAACAGGAAATATCAATTTCGACAAATACAGAAAATGTTTAAAGAACATGAAAAAACACAAAATATATGATGAAATTTTATAACTAAGGCAATGGATCTTTTTCCTTAAAGACATTAATCATCACGTTTTATGTACCAAGAATGTAGGTGAAGTGTTTCTCAAGATACAACAATTTTGTTCTAACCTCCGTCCCCGTCAACCTCTATTTCATCAATCGAAAAAGGAAAGTCAAATACAAATGAAGGAGAAGCGGCTTGGCCGACGAGGTCGTTCCGATCGAATGTACTTCTCAGAAATCATTTGAGCGTTACTTAAATAGTACTAGGTTACCGCCTCGTCCTACGGACGCGACATGTTCCTCTTGGCTACCGCTGTAACATACTCAAATTCTTCCTACACATTAAAAACTTTGATAATTTTGGAGAAGAGATCATTGCAGAGAATAGAGAGAGAAATATAATTGCATAGAATAGAAAGAAATATAATCGTATGGGCGTTGTAACTTATTTACTAGAAAGATCCCAATAACTTCCCACTAATTTAGGGGGAAGATTTGTTGGAGAAATCGTGAGAGAGAAAAGTAGAATGAGAAGAAAGTGGGGCAGTATTTATTTTAGGGATATCTTAACCGTATTTACCTTAAAAATCAATTAATGACGTTATTACCCTTCCCTTTTGAGTTTATTTACATAAAGAGAGATTTATACCAGTCGCCGGATGTGATCTCTATCAAACTCCCACAAAAAAATGGACGACTAGACTTAACCCTCTCCTAACCGACTGAGCTATTTTATTATAATAGATAGACTCTTGAGTGTTTTCTTCTCTACAAAAACTAATATTTTCTATGTGATTTTTCATTCTATTTTTATTTTTTTGAATTTTTATACACTGGGAATAGCCACAGTTGAACTCGTGACTATTGAGAGAAAATCATAGTACTATTAATTAATGGAAATAGTCACAGTGATTGTTGGTCTTAGATCACCCTTCACCCATGCACATGTTTACTTTTTTCCTCGTGACGTGAAGCACATACGGCTTTCAAGGTTATCACGTGTGGGCCTAGCTCTGTTATCATGTTAAGTTTGTGATCATCCAACTCAAAATCAATTGGCAATCAATGGAGATGACCTAGACATTTTATTCTTGGTTGTTAGGTCGTCTTTCTCTCATGTTGGACTATTCTCACGTAAGATACCAATGACCAAAATTGATGTACTCTCGTCTGTTGGACGATAATCCATCAAAAAAAATAAAATAAAGGCTACAACGTGTTGATGCGTACGTGCGAAGTGCAAATTGTGAGTGGACGCCTCTAATTAGGGGTGTAGTTGAGCCTAGCTGCTCGAGCTTGGGTCAACTATTGCTCGTGTTCGCTCAAAGATTAACGACAACGAGCTTAACACGAACCCAAAATCATGTTCGTTTATGTAAACGACCCGAGCTTGATCATTCTTTAGTGTATCCCGAGCTACTCGTGAACAACTCGTTTAACATACTATCATAATAGTGTAGTACATAATTTATTTATATTTCTTATGTTTGAAGCTTGTCGGTCGGAAAATTGGTCGGTTGACGACCTTTGCTGGTGAAGATAATGAGGTAGCGAGAGGATGAGGTGGCAGAGAGAGGTGATGACTACTTAACGGACATATAACGGTAAGTGAAAAAGGGGGTCATCTGGGTATTTTTGATAAAGTAGAGGGCTAGGCATGAAGCTGGTCATAAAGCTGGGGGTTATTTGAAAAATAACCCTAGATTATATTTCCCTTTTCTTGTAAGCAAATATGAAAGAACTGCTAACCAATGGTAGCCAGTTGGTCAACGCATATACTCTGCAATGCAGAGGTCCCAGATTCGATCCCATAAAAGTGCAAATCCAGGAATATTGATCTTGGGTATAAATAAAGTAGTTTACGCAGGCTTTAGGCTATTTCATTCGTCATGCTATAGACTATATAATTCGTCGGACTTTAGGTTCAGTAGTATTTCGACAGTTATTGTGCTTATCACATCGTCTCGATGTATCAATACTTTGTAACGACTAACGTAGATCGATTTGTAAAAAAAAAAAATGAAAGAACTTTTTTTTTGGTGCTTGTGTCTGTCTACCCACGTTGATAGGGTGAACCAAAGGCAAGGACATGAAAACATGTGTAATGAGGTTGAGATGGATCCACGTGGTAACGTGGTGGGCTCAAAGTCACATGAATAAATCCTTCTGTCCGAAACTTCTTCCGTCTCAATGCTTGCTTGATGAAACCCGTGCGTGCGTGTGTGTCAAGACCAACTTTTTTATACAAACGGGACCCCCACCGAAGTTGGAGACACGGCGATGTGGGACCATATAAAAGGTTCAAGAACAAATTACACACAAATAGATACAAATACTTTTGTCTTATCCAAAATAGGTGACTCTTTTTTTTTTGAAATTAAAATAACAAATAAAAATAAAAATAAAAAATTAAGAATAGGTGACTCTGTTTGAAGAAGAAAAATTGAAATCCAAAATCAAATTTTGGTTGAATTTCGGTTAGAGAGCATTTGTCTCGATAGAATTTAAGAGAAAATAATGACTATCTTTTCTTTTAAGAAACCGACTACAAGTTAAGTTGGTTATAAGGTATTGATACATCCTCAAGATGTGGTAACCACGATGACCGTCTAACAAAATCAAGAACTAAAGGGTCTAAAGTGCAACAATATAGAGCCTAAAGCCAAACAAACTTATTATAATTTTTATCTTTAGTAACTTAAATTCAGTAATTATGGATTCCACCTCCTCTAGTAATCGAAACTGAGACTTCTAAAATTTTGGAGTTTATGTCAATACTATCAACCACTTTGACAACCGAATGTTGATCAAGATAGCAATTTTATTATTAAGTCGATGCGTAAACATGAATCCTATTTGTTCGATACTGAAGAGGGTATGTTTGAACACCCAATCACAAACGAGTAATGGCTAAAGAAATTTGTAATTTGACATGTCTGATCAAAAAATTGTAATCTTGATCAGTTGGACCGGACTGAATAGTTGAATGAGCACAAAATTTCGTTCTCGATTTCGGCCCATGAAGTTTGGTTATGGGGACAATCCGACTAGACCGATTCTAACATTATCTTTAATTACTAATGTGAGCAATTTTTCTCTGTGAATTCTTTTGACAAGCATCATTTATCTTAAATCAAATTTCTATAATATATAGTTATCATTCAAAGTTAGCGAAGTTGAATTTTCATATAAATGGAGACACTTCTTGAGGGCTACTATTCTAACATAATTAATAGACTATGGTGGTGTTTTTTTTTTATATATTTTTGTCTGAATCTGAATTGGCTAAATTAATTAACGAGTTAGATGTTTGTTTTCTAAGATCTGAATTACTAGGTCTGAATCAATATTTGACATTTTTTAACCTTCATTGATATTTTTAAGGAGAAAAAACCCTAGTTTACTTTATCCCCCTCTCTTTTCCCCAACTGTTGTTTTTCTCTCTCCTTCTCTTACTTTCTCCTTCTCTCTCTATAATTGAAGATTAAGGCATAGCTACCAAACTCGTTCACATTCTTCCTCTCTTTCTCTCTCTCTCACCTGCTCTCTCTCTCTCTTTCAATCTCTGCACCGAAGATTAGGGCAAAGTTAAACCCTCACAAGATCCGCTGAGGATTTCAAACAAGATGAATGATTCACAGATCTTGAACCACACAAGAATCTTTACTGCAGTGGTGGTTGGTTGTGTGGGTTGTAATTTGAAAAGGAATAGTTACACAGAGAACTTCCATGAGACTCGATGAGTTTCTTTCATCTGAAGAAAAAAATGAAATCCCTAATATGATTCTTGTGTTTTTGTGGTGTTGATGTTGTGATTTGTGGAGGTGGTGGCGGTGCTGTAATTTGTGTTGGTGGTGGCGGTGGTGTAATTTGTGTTAGTGGTGGTGTAATTTGTGTTGGTGGTGTAATGTGTGGCGGTGGCGGTGGTGTAATTGGTGGTGGTGGTGCTATAATTTCTGGTTGGTGGTGGGTCTGGTGGTCGATGGGTCTCGTCGCTGGTTGTGGTTGTTTCTGGTGGTGTAAAAAAATGAAAGAAACAAAAAATTCAATTTGTCCAGGGGTATACTCATCATTTGCATTATTTCAGAGGTTGGAATCTCATTTCAGACTTGTTTTAAAGTCTGAAATGAGCGGCCTTTCATTTAGCTAATTCAGATACTAAATTAACTCAGATAAAATTTTAGATTTTCTTAAATAAAAAAACAAACGTCTGAAATCTGAATTGGAGCCAATTCAGATTTCAGATATGAAAAAAAGTAAAAAAAAAAAAACAAACAACGCCTATGACTTCCTTGTTTAGTTAGAGATTCAACAAAATCAATTAGAGAGTGAAAAATGTCTGATGTTAAGTCAAGAAAAACATATCCAATCTCTAATTATTATTTTTTTTTGATAAAATCGTATTTTATCACGGATTGTCTCAATAACTAATATAATTGTATTTTTCTTCCACCGACGAAAATTAGTTGAAGATTGAAATATAGTTGCATATTGTAAATTTTAATTAATATTTAACATTGTGAACGCTTCCTATACCTAAGAATATAAGAGATAACATGTTGAACTGAAATCATGCTTCACTTTAAAATGTTATTTATAAATAAATATTCTTTGAAAATCTAAAAATAGATATTTTTCAACATTTTCAAGTAATTCAATATCACAAATATTCGAAGTTGTGAGCTCACGTTATAAGTTCTTTATGTTCCAACTTTCAACTAGATTTTTGTCCATTTCTTGGCGGTGGCTTATTATAATGTAACTAGTTTATACACATTATATGTTAGTCGAGCATGTTTTCACAGAACAATATACTAAAATAAAATAAGTTCGTTAGGTACAGTGACATGGAAGTTTGAATTTCTTTCCAATTATATGTCAATGTCATACTAACCTATTTTAATTGAGACCATTGGTTTATAATATTACCAATATTATGACATTGTCAATAGAGGGGAATGCACAACCAGCCGACCCACATGTTCCCAAGACGACGAGGAAACTTCTGATTATTGGTTTAATAATTTAATTAGAATTCTTTTTTAGATTAGTTGTTCATGTTTACTTTGATTTAGATGTCTGTGATGAGGGCATGTTTGAGGGTGTGAGCGATGAAATGACACGATCCTCTCAAACTACACGATCTCATAATGGCATAACAGTTTAGTCTCATACAGATTGTAGATAGATTGTAGTACCATTACGTATACAAGTGAGTTCAGCTCAGTTGGTATTGTAGTTGACTTTCGCAATGGATATCCAGTGCTCGAATCAACTTGTTTTTCGTATTTCAGTAGAAAAAATTGTATATACAATAAAAACTATCTGATGTTAAAAATTAACTGCTCTGGTTTGGTTGGTATTCAATCTTCTTGAACATGTAAAATGTTTCATAAATCAAAACCTATCTTAACCAATTCTAAACACTTTTATGTTCGACCTTTAGCATGATTTGATTATGTTGGTTTTGATTATGACTCTTAATTTTTTAAATTGTCTTCTGACATATGCTTTAATCTATCTTTCTTACAAAAATTATTTGTAGAATAAAACAGGTCTAAAGTGCTAAAACCATAAGTTGATGGTAGTACGGTCGATTCATGAGGGGAGCTTGTAAAGCATTACCACCCCTGTCACCAAAAGAGAGTGAATCTCAAGCTTCCTGCTGGGGATGGAAATAACAATATCAATGGGACTTCGAGACATCATTGTAAAGGGAGGCTTGCAGAGTTGCAGGAACTAGTGAAATATCTCCGCAATCCAGTCGGAAGGCGAAGTACGAACCATGACTAATCCCTAATATCATATCGGACACAATCTCACTCATGGGGAATGTCAACTCGGTTTGCTTTTCGTTTTGTACTCGTAATTATAATCAGCTGATCACCAGTTAGCTGCTTTTGCTCAGAAATGAGTCACCTTCTTATATCGTGAACATAGTCTTGAAATTTTAAATTAATATATAGAAGCTATTTTACAAAAAAAAAAAAAAAATTTACCATTCACTTTATATATATTTGACGAATACTGAAACAGAGTCTTCGAAGTTAACAAAAAAAAGTATATATTCTAAAACAGATTATGTTGTAAAACTTGTTAAGGAAAATGCCCTACCACAGAAATAAATCAATATCACTATCTTGACAACCCTAGACCACGATAAATAATTCTATACATGAATTGATAACAAATTGCCCTCAACCAAAAAACGACTCATTTTGGACTCAAAGGTCAAAGGTCAGTTTCTTTCTTCATTTTGGGCCAAGTAGATGGTGATTGATGCCGTACTTGTGCCCTACTAGATAAGCCATCCTACAATATTCATTAAATGACAAGTTGAATAATCTTCAGGTGCATCTTGAATAACTTCAAGTATCAAAACCCTTGAATTTATAACAGTATTATATCAAACAATTTCATTAAAATATTAGGTAACATTTCTAACTTCTAGGGTAAACCCCAATTTTCAAAGATTCTTCAACTTCTAATTTTGAAGAAGAAATATTGTTCTTAGAAAACTAGTTCAATTTGAGAGTACGCAATTCATGACCTCATTTGTTGGATTTGTGACAAAAACAATAACTCATTCACTTAGCTTACTAACCTATAGAGATGGAAATACAATTTCAAAACTCGTTATCTATTTCAGAATGTTTGAAACCAAAAAGAATTGTCGGCTTCCAAAGCCCTTACAGACAAAGCCTGTAAGGGTCAGAAAATCTTAAGAACTCAAATTTGAAAACTCCATATTTAAAATATTTTCGAAATTAACTTGAAATTTGTCCTCTTTGATCTCTAGCTAATTATGATTCTTCTGAAATAGTAAACCCTTATTAAAGAAAAGATTTGAAAAATGGCTTGATTAATAATAAAAAATAAAACCAAGTGGAGCTTAAGGAAACTTTGTTTATCTGATCAAGTTCCTGGTTTATCTTTTTCCAAGTATCCTACTTGTACTTAATTAAGGAAGTGATTCCCAAGGGATAAGATATGACATTTATCCTCCTTGTCTTTTGGGCTACCTGTACTTAACATGATAAGATTTTAACACATAAGCCCATTATTTACTAACATATATCATAATCAACCAACAACTTTCCCAATTGGTCAATTGGTCAGTGTATCTATTTCGCAATGCGGAGGTCTTAGATTTGATCTCATAAAAATACAAATTTAGAAATATTGAACTTGGGTATAAACGAAAAAAAATTATGTGAGCTTTAGGTCGTTTAATTCGTCGGAGGGCCGTACTAGAGGCACTCCACTTTGAGCTATTGGGGACCGCTTCTATTTGGGCCCCTTGATTTGGGCCGATTGTTATCGGAACCCAAATACTCATAACGCATAGCCCCTTGACTTATGAAGTTGTTAGAGTAGTTATTGGAATTTGTTCTCGGACTGGTTGATCGGATGAGAAGAAGAACCTTTAGATCGGTTGGTCCAGTTGAAGTGAAGAACATTCACAATGGTTGATTCGATTGAGAACTTTTGGAGATCCAACTCAAATTCTACGAGAAGTTTTTGATCAACTCCATGAACATTCACAATGGTTGATTCGATTGAGAACTTTTGGAGATCCAACTCAAATTCTACGAGAAGTTTTTGATCAACTCCATTGTTAGACTGTTTATGGAGTCCGACCGGGATCGCTTAGGTTTCCTGGACTAATACCAGTTATATGAACCAACTTTTTTTGTTTTTGAAAACAATCATAGGTGACTCATTCGAACATGAAAAAAGGTTAGAGAATATGTTTATTTCTAAGTTTTTTTTTTCCTGAATCTATAATTGCATTGAGACTCATTGATTATGATTAGTTAATTTCTTTTTTGTTGCAAGAGATTGGTTAGTTAATAACTTGGTTTAACAGTTACACAGATGTAATTTATTTTAAACAGATAACTATTGATTAAATGTTGTAGATTTGGGGAAAATTGTATTGGAACTTGCTTAAGTATCAGTAATCAGTGTATACAATTAAGCATTAAAACTAATTTATAAGATTTATTTTATTTTAAAATTTTCAACGTGGCAGAAATCTATATTATATTAAAACAGATCAGTCGGTTATCGAGGGGATAAGTCTGGCCGTCCATTTTATTTTAGAGATTTACCTTTGATTAGATCGAACGACTGATATAAAATCCCTTTTAATGTAATTTGACTTAAAAAATAAGGATATTAGTGTAAACAATTAATTATTTTGAATATTCGGTTACAATCTCCCTAAAATAACTATATCTCAGGCATCTTCTCATTCACGATTGCACATCCACTTTCCCCTTAATTTTAGTGATTCGGTTAGACTTCTAAGACAATTCAAAATTGTATAAATACGGTTCTCCCTCTCTATTCTTCAAACACATGGTTATCACTTCAAAATCTTATCTTATTTATGTTGTGATTTAAATTTTATCTTATTTATGTTGTGATTTAAATTTATTTTCTTCTTCTCGAAGGCGTTAGCCAAGAGGGATCTTCCCCGTCCGTAGGACGGGGAGGGAACCTAGTAACTATAACATCAAATCGCGACGATTATTTTATGGGAAGTTTTATAAGGCCTCCCCAATTTTGTTAAAAGGCCTCCTCATGAACCATTTTACTTGGTAAATTATCATTGAGGAGGGGGGGCCTTTTAACAAAAATGAGGGGGCCCTATAAAATCTTCCTTATTTTATTTACCTAATTAGTTTTTATTTTACTTGTGGAAGTTGGTCTAGAACTAAATTATTAACGCAACTAACGTATTTCCTATTACTTATTAAAAAATTATAAACGTAATTTAGGTCACTGTTTTGGGGAAAGCATTAAAGTTTCCGGAGAAGACGGTGGAAAACAAAAAAAGTTAAACCAAACGCCCCTTTAATGTCGCCGGAAAAAAATCGTCGGCGACTTCATCATCTTCTCTCTCTCTCTCATCTCTCTTTTCTTTCTCTCTCTTCTCCCTCTCTTCTCTCTTACTTCTCTCTTTTCTCTCTCTCTTCTCTTGTTCTCTCTTTCTTCTCAATGTCTCCGGCGAAGGGGAGGAGCCCCTTCGCCAGAGTTTGTCTGGTTTGAACAACCAGGGAGATCTGGTTTTCAGACGAAACCAGACCTCCGGCGAAGGGGCTCCTCCCCTTCGCCGGAGATGGAGATGGAGAGGAGAATAAAAAGAAATTGTCGCCGGAGATGGTGGAGTCGCCGGAGAAAGGAAGAAGAAGCTGAAAAGGATTTGGTTGTTGGGAGAAATAAAAAAATCTAATTTTTTTTTGTTTCCACCCAAAACTTCACACCCCGGAAACTATTTAGCTTCCCCCAAAGCGTTGGCCGTAATTTATTGGTCAAACACTCTAACACAATGTGATTAAAGGGTAGGAATGAACTTTCATGCCTCCTCAATTGTTTTATGGGTCTTTATATGATTTCTAAGGCTCGCGATATATTTGATAATGGTAGTTATTGGGTTTATTCGATTCATATATGTATTCATGATGTATCTGTACCATACTGAATAGGTCGGTGTTACGGAGAAATAAAGAAATTTTTCAGGGTTTGAAGTTTTGGGTGGAAACAAAATAAAATTAAACTTTTTTATTTCCTCCAAACAACCAAATCTTTTTCAGCTTTTCCTTTCACCTACCACCACCATCTCAGTCGACTTCAATCTTCTCCAGCGACTTCCACCATCTCCGGCGAAGGGGCTTCTCCCCTTCGCCGGAGATGGAGAGAAGAAAGAGAAACATAAGAGAGAAGAGAGAGAGAGAGAGAGAGAAAAGGAGAGAGAAGATGATAATGTCGTCGGCCGTCACCGGCAATACCCGGTCAGTAGCCCCTTCGCCGGAGATGGAGAGAAGAAAGAGAATCAGAAGAGAGAGAGAGAGAGAGAAAGGGGAGAGAAGATGATGATGTCGCCGACCGTCGTCGGCCGTCACCTCACCTGCAATACCCAGCCAGCGACTTTCTACCGGCGACGTTAAGGTGCGTTTGGTTTCTTTTTTTTCCACTGTGTTCCCCGGAAACATTTTTGTTTACCCCAAAACAGTGGCCTACTGAATATAATGACCTCTCGAGTTTGTGTTAGAAAACAAAAAAGCCAGCGCTTTGGGGAAAGCAAAATAGTTTCCGGGGTGTGAAGACTTGGTCAAAAATTGGTCAATTTTGTTTGACAATTTTATTTAGGGGAAAAGCAAAATAGCTTCTCCACCTCAGCTCTCTCTCCATCTCAGCTCTCTCTCTCTCTCCACCTCACTTCTCTCTCTCCACCTCATCTTCTCTCTCCCCACCACTCTCTCTTCTCCGACAGGTCGCTGGCCAGAAAAAATTTCGGCCGGCGACCATTAAAAAAAAAATATTCACTATCTCTCCCTCCTCTCTTTCTCTAAAAAACTTTTTTTTTTTTTTTTGCTTCTTCTCTCTCTCTCTAGATTTGTTCTAGAGAGAGAGAAGAAGAAAAAAAAAAGAAGTTTTTTAGAGAGAGAGAGAGGAGGGAGAGAGAGTGAAAATACTTTTTTTTTTTTAATGGTCGTTGGTCGGAAATTTTCCGGCTGGCGACCTTGTCGGAGAAGAGAGAGAGGTGAGGTGGAGAGAGAGTGAGGTGAGGTGGAGTGTTTTTTTTTATTTCCCCTTAAAATTTATTTTCCCGGAAAATTTCTAAAATTCTACATATTCCCTTTAAAATTTCACACCCCGGAAACTATTTAGCTTTCCCCAAAGCGCTGGCCAAAAAAAACCACAATGTGATTTAATTTATTTAAATTTCACATTTAACATTTCAAGGAGGCGCCTTCAACCTCTGCATTGAGAGTTTTAACCCATGGAAGTTATATAGCCACTCCCGTACTACTAAACCTTAGACTACCCATCAGACCTAGTTACAATGGGCTCACTGGATGGCCGATGCAGCAACTAACACATTACACATAGACATGGCAATAGCACTACCTCAATTCTTTAAAGTTAGTATCGAAATCCTAAACGAAGGATTAATGTCTTATGTCGTAACATGTAACACATTGATCAATGGTCATTGCAAGAACAGGATGTTGTCTGAGGTTTACAAACTGTGAAAAGAAAATGGAGTGTATAGCTTTTTTTTTCCTCGAAAGCGAAAACGTAAAAATAAGAAGCTAGTAGCAACAAGACTTGATGATGCAATGTGAAAATATGGGCAGATGCACACTGGTAGTCGAAAACTTGTGGGTGGTATGAATTTGACATCCTTATATGATATTCTAAAGGGAATTTCAATGGGAAATGTTATATACACTTACTATTTCTACTTGTCAATTCACGCATCTTCTTTGACTTGAATAAAAGAGTACCTTAGATGTGAGTGTATATAACAAAAATGGTGATCCCATTTGAAAATTTGCCAATTTCAATAGGTGCCTCCGTTTCTGATATAAGCGCCCGTATTCTGAAAGGCCATTAAGAAACAGCTAACCCCACCCACCCCCCTAACAAGCTAGCCCCTTGACTATTCCACTCAAAAAATGGGAAATTTTAAATGCACTCACGAACTTTGTTATACACACATCTAAGGTAATTTTTGTTGCAAAAGACATGTGAGCGAGGCAGATAGAAATGGCAAGGTAACACTCCTTCTTTTAAATCCACCCCACTCAATAAGAGAAGAAGACGGAGAAAATGTAGAATGAAAAGGTGAAGAAAATGAATATGAAGCGGAAGATGAAAAAGATGAAAGAGACAAATACATAGATCTAGAAATTACGATATAAAATGTAACGCTTGTTTAATGAGACGAGCTCAAAGGGGAGTAGGACATGATTGAATGAGACGAGCTCACCTTTCTCTTTTTGGGTCTCTCAGACTGATTTTCGAGAACATTTTCTAACTGGTTTGTTCAAAATGTGTTTAAAGATTAGGTTTGTTGTTCGATTCTTTTCGAAGCTTTTTCTTCAAAAACATGTAGATATGATTTTTTGAAATTTCTTCACCCTCCAGTCACATAACATTATTTTTCACAATTCTCGTCATGTGTGTCACGAATATTGACTCAATGTGAAGATAAAATAGAGAATTACTTATTTTCTCTAGCACATAGATTTAAGTATAACAAATACTATTAGGCTTACAAGTTATATCACCCTAAATCCAAGTCCAAGGTAAAGGATTTTGTTTTTGGTGAAGGTTAGAGTCTATCCAAATGACAAATGCTAAACGAAGCTGAATAATTGCTTCATAAAGCTATTTGCTAGACACAACCATTTATTTTTTATTAAATTGCTAAACAACACCAAAGATCGATTTATTAGTTTTATCTAGCAAATACTTTTTTGAATCTTAGATTGCTAAATACAACTATGTTTTAACTTCCCCAAATTATTTACTAGACACAATTTTTTCTTTTATTAACTTATTAAATAAAAATAAAATTGGTTGTATTAGTGTTATCTAGTATTTAAAAAAAAAATATTTAAACGTGTTATAGGTTTTAAAAAAAATATACATTATTTTTATGTAGTATGATTTTATGTAATATGATTTTATGAAATATACATTATTAAGGTTTAAACTAAGCTTAAAAATATACATAGTGATTTTATGTAGTATGATTTTTACAGCATGGAATGCTCTGATTGAAATATAATATTTTTTAGTTATTTGTTTATATTTGGTTAACTTTTTAGTTTAATTTTCGAATAAATTTTATTATGAATAATTAATTATGGTAATAGAAATTTGAACCCAAGATTTTTTGAGAAAAAATTCGGTTATCTTTGATTTTTTTTTTCTTTGGATTTTACCTCAAATTACAGCATGGAATGTTCTGATTAAAATCTAATTTTTTTTATTAGGTAATATTTGGTTAACTTTTTAGTTTAATATTCGAATAAATTTTATTTGTGAATAATTAATTATGGTAATAGAAATTTGAATTTTGGGAAAAAATTCGTTTATATTTGATTTTTTTTTCTTTTAGTGTTGGATTTAGCAATTTAAGATAAAATTTAATTAATTTTATTTAGTTATTTTGTGTAATAATTTTTTTAGAGTTGTGTATAGAAAGGAAGAGAGATTCGGTTATACTTTTGGTGTTGGTTAGCAATTTAGGACACAATTTTAGTTAGTTTTATTTAGTTATTTTTGTCTAATAGTTGTGCTTAGCAAAATTGAAGTTGCATATAGTAGCATCCATCCAAATTATTTCTTCACTTATTAAATTTCAGACACTCTTACGAGAGATAGACGTGGGACTATCACAATAATCTCATATCGGTCATGTACTACTAAATTCTTATTAATTTTAAATCACACATCCAATAATGGTGGTACAAACCTGTTTGATCATGTTGTAGTTCTAGGTGGAGGCATTTAATACCCACCTCGGCCAAAATGTGTTACTATTTAGTTTGGCGGGGAAAGGAAAGGCGTTAACAAGAAAGAGGAATAGACGGCGGGTTAGAAGGAAAGAAAAGAACGGTAGTAGCGGAGGACGGCCCCACCACCACCTTCCTCATCCCTCCTCATTTTACTGCAACCACAACAACTAGCACCGACACTCCCGGGTCAATTCTCAAACTCCTTTTTTAATCACTTCATTTAATTCTCAAACCCTAGTTTTTATAGCTTTGTCCCTTCCTTAATATACACATGAAATCTACCCAATAGATTTATTTACCCCTCTTACCTTTCCTACTCCAGGTGTTGGGTTATTTATATTTTATCTAAACTACAAATAAAGTCTAGTATATTTCTTTTACATGAGTTTCCATGGTCTCGAGAACACTTACTAAGTTCGTATAGTTCTCAATCTTCTATGATCTAGACCAATTTACGATAGCCAGTATTATCTGTCACTTAACGTGTTATAAAAAGATTGGGTTTTTTTGCCAATGCATACTCATGGATGACGAGTCGGTTGCCTTTATTTTTCGACTAACTTCAAGATAAAATTTAACCGGTAAAACCACATGACAGGATTTTCCATATATTAAATCAATAAAAATTAAGTAAAGATAACAAAGCTATTCTAAAAACATACTTTAAATAAAGGAGCAACTTTAAATGTCTATTTGTCATTTCTTTTCATGATGCTATGTACATGTTCACACCATAAGAGAAAAACTTGGCTGTTGGATGAATGATCCATTGAGAGACTACAAGCAAACTACTATTATCTAGTTTAAAGATGTAGATAGTTCAACAAAAAAAAAAAAAAAAATAGTTTAAAGATGTAGATGGCATTGAAACTAGTAAAATTTTATAATATTTCTACCTTCCATTAACATCACTATTTATGTGGTAATTTCTTGTGACCATTACTCGTATATTTGACAAAAAAAAAAACAACTTCTCAATGGCCATTTTAGATTACGTTGGTATAAATTTCTGGTTCCTCTTTCGACCATTCCTTCAACTATATTACATAACTTAAACGCCTAAAGTATACATTTATAGGATTCTAGTTCGTTAATATATTGAAATTAAATAGCTGCTATAATCTAGTTGTCAGTGCATATAAGCTGCAATTCAGAGGTCTCAAGTTCGATTACATGGAAGTGCAAATCCATGAAATATTGAACTTGGATGTAAAAGAAAGTAGTTTATATAGGCTTTAGGCCATTCAATTCGACAGATTATAAGTAATTTAATTTGTCGGACTTTAGGCTCAATAATATTTTGACAGTTATTGTGCTTATCACATCGTCTCGTTGTATCAATGTCTTGTAATTTTGTAATTTTAAGGGTTTGTTGAAACTGTGACGGCCTAGAGGCTGGGGAAAAGAGAAAAATAACCCAACATCATGGAGGAGCACGGATCTGACTCCAATCTTAAAAGTTTTGACTTTATACGATTCTCTTCACCTCTATCAAAAACAACAACAAATCCTACAAACGCGTTCCAATCACTACCCCACAAAACTAATCTCCCCCCTCTCTCTCTCTATCTTTCTCTTTCTCTCTCTAAAAAAATTAAATAAATCTTAACAAATAACAGAACTACTGAAATATAGAGAAACAACAATGAAATCAAGAGAGAGAAGAAGAAAGGGAAAAAAACAGAGTGAGTAATATGTCATGGTGGTGAAACAAAAACAGAGTAATGTCGTTTTTCACTTCTAATCTTATCTTCTTCATCCTCTGTTTATTGTTCTTGTTTATTAATCTTCTTGTTCAATCTCAACAAATTTTACCCACAGATCCTGATTCAGATGAATGTAAAGGTAAATGGGTTCATGTTAGAAAACTTCCATCAAGTTTCAATCTAGATCTTCTTGTAAATTGTTCAAATTACCCTGTTTATGATGATTTCTGCCCTTATTTAGCAAATCATGGATTAGGTCATAAAACCCATAACCGTTCTCATAGTTGGTTTAGAACTGATCCATTTATGCTTGAACTTATCTTCCATCGTCGTATTCTTGAATACCCATGTCTTATTTCTGATCCAAATCTTGCTGATGCTATTTATCTTCCTTATTATTCTGGTATTGATGCTCTTCGTTTTCTTTATGGTTCTGATGTTAATTCAAGTTCTGAACATGGACTTAATCTTTATCAATTTCTTCAACAAGATTCTCCTAATTTGTGGAGAAGAAATCATGGGTTTGATCATTTTTTAGTTATGGCTCGTCCTGCTTGGGATTTCTCTCAACCATTAACAAATGATCCACCAATTTGGGGTACTTCTTTTTTAGAATTACCTCAATTTTTCAATCTTACTGCTTTAACACTTGAATCAAGAACTTGGCCTTGGCAAGAACAAGCTATTCCTTATCCAACTTCTTTTCATCCACCTAGTTTGGAATTAATGGAGTCTTGGATTGGAAGAGTAAGAAAAACCCATAGAACTAGTTTGATGTTATTTGCAGGTGGTGGTGGTGTTTCTTCTTCCCCCAATATTCGACATAGTATTAGGGTTGAATGCGAAAATAGTAGTACTACTACTAGTACTAATGGTGCTAGTTTTTCGAAGTTGTGTGATATTGTTGATTGTTCTAATGGTGGTTGTGAACATGACCCAGTTAAATATATGAGACCAATGTTACAATCAAGTTTTTGTCTTCAACCTCCTGGTGATACACCAACACGAAGATCGACTTTCGATGGAATTCTTGCTGGTTGTATTCCTGTTTTCTTCGAAGAAGTATCGGCGAAAACTCAGTATGGTTGGCATTTACCTGAGAAACAATATAATGAATTTTCAGTGTTTATACCTAAAGAGGATGTGGTTTTAAAAGGGTTGAAGATCGTCGATGTTTTAATGTCGATTCCTAAATCGGAAGTTCGAAGAATGAGAGAGAAAGTAATTGAATTGATACCAAGGATTATATATAGAAGACATGGTGATTCAATGGGATGGAGAACAAAGAAAGATGCTTTTGATATTGCTATTGATGGAGTTTTACAGAGGATTAAATCAAGAATTCCTCCTCCTGTCAAGAATGTTAGTTAAATCTTCTATTAGCATTTTATTTATTGTTTTCAGTTCATCAATCTATCTATAATTCTATATATATAGAAAGAGAATTTAGCATATAGTTTTCATTCTTTAAAAATATGATAATAAATCAGTTTAAATTAGCATATAGTTTTCATTCTATTTTGAGTTTTTACAGTAATTTGACTGTTCTTGGGGTTTGATTTGTGGTGTTTGATCATTTCCGACAATGGGTTTGATCTAAATATTCGATTAGAAATGGCAGAAACTGAATCAGATTATAGAAATTGAGAGATATTGGAAACTGCAAAAGAAAGAATTGATCAATTATTGGATTTCAGAATCTGAGTAACTTGTACAAAATCCAGATAACAACTAAAGATAGTGTAAAATCAATGCATAATCTTGCAACTTTCTTGACTATCTTCTTCTTATAAATATTTGAATGGAAATTGAGTTAATGAAAGTTCGGGTATCGTTTATCCCCATCTCACAAACATCGAACCCCATGTAAGACCAACACCGAAACCTGCAGCATCGATGATATTCCTTGTTGTACGTTCCCACTTCCAACAGCATTGTCCAACTGACAAAGCCTAGATGGGTAATTTCTTTTCAGTTACCAGCATGCGACCAGCTGACGAAATGAGTCGGAGATTAGTAATAACCGAATTGCAGTTAAACCCCCATAATTAGTTCTGCAGATAGATAAAGCTTCTATCTTTTTCGTTCTTCACTGACTACTCTTATACCCTCCGGAAACATTTGTTTAACTCACTTGAGGATTTCCAAAAGTTGTTTCAGCATGATTAATAATATCTGATGAGTGATGACGATCTAGAACCATGATACAAGACCTCTTCTCCCTTATTATAATGTAATGTATGTATGAAAAATACGAATACTAACTTCCCAATTTGCCGAGAGACGTCACAAATCTTGATTAATCGTCGTTCAAAATGATAAATTAGCCAGCTTTGGTCTGAATAATTTGGTAGGAACCAAGAAACAGCAGAAGGCTTGCCTCTTTGAGTTGTTGGCGGTTGAACAAAGGGGTCTCTTCTTTTTCATTTCGCTAGTATAACTAGCTCACTACCAGTAATCCTTGCAAGAACACGACCCATTTAAGAATCTATGAAATCTGACTCGATCTCTGACAATTATCTCTCTGTCAAAAATTTTGCTAATAAGCTTCGTAACTTCATGGCAATCTCCACATACCCTCAAGTTTTTAACCACCCGAATCACAGTAGGAGCTTTCGTCTTCAACAACCCATAAGCAATGGCTAATCTCTCACTATGCTCACAAAGAGAACTCGCTTTCTCTTCTTCATCCACATCATGTAAAACAGCTAATGTCCATGGATCATGCCCGACTTGACGAATTCTATCACTCATGTCTTTCAATACTTCTCTTATCTCAATTCCTTCTGGATGTGATCTATCAGCAACCACAAATTCATGAACAAATCCATCTACTTCAATTGAGCTACACCCAGGAATAGCTTTTATCCCATTCGCCTTCATTTTCTTCCTCACATAACTCACTTTATCCCATTGAGAAGTTGCTGCATATAAATTCGAGAGAAGCACATAATTTTCAGGATTTAATGGCTCTAATTCGAGAAGTCGTTCAGCTACAACTTCGCCTCTATCTAAGATTCCTTTCTTCTTACAGCCCATTAATAGTGTTCTCCAGACTATTGGATTTGGTGAAATAGGCATATCTTCGACGAATTTATATGCATCTTCAATATATCCTGCACGACAAAGTAAATCAACCATGCACCCATAATGCTCCATTAATGGTTCAATTCCAAATTCAAGCATACTCGACCAAAACCTCCGGCCTTCCGATACTAATCCACTATGTGCACAAGCCGATAAAACACCAATAAATGTTACTTGATTAGGCCTTACATTAGCTTCTAACATCTTCGAAAACACTTCCAAAGCTTCCTCTGCTAGTCCATGAATAGCTAAACCTACAATCATTGAACTCCAAGCTTTGGTATCTTTTTGAGGCATTTCAGCGAACACGGTTTTAGCTCTTTCAATAGACCCACATTTCGCGTACATATGAACAAGTGCAGTACTTAACTCAAGATCAACATTTATCACATGTTTATTGATAAATTTATGTACCCATTTACCTAAATCTAAAGCACCCGAAGTTGCGCAAACAGTAACGACACTAACCATCGTAACTTCATCTGGACTAACCCCTGCTAACTGCATTTCTCTAAACAAACTCAAAGCTTCATTAACTAACCCAATTCTAGCATACCCACTAATCATAGTACTCCAAGTTACTAAATTTCTTTCAGGAATTTCATCAAACATTTTTCTCGCAAGACTAATATCTTCACATTTTGCATAAAAATTCACCAATGCTGTTTGAACAAAAGGACTAGAGACGTACCCAGATTTCAAAACATTAGAATGAATCTGTTTACCTTCTTGGAAGGCTGAAATTATGGCACAAGCTTTGAGAACAAATGCAAGAGTGAAACTATTTGGAGTTGGGGTACCATTTTTTACCAAGTTTTTAAAGAGAAAGATAGGTTCTTTAGATGGGTTTTGAATTTGGGAACAACCCCTGATCATAGAATTCCATGAAAATATGTTTGGAGATTGCATTTGGGAGAAAATTGATCGAGCATAATGAATGTCGCCAAGAGGAGAAAGTGCAGTAAAACAGAGGATTTTGTTTAAAGTGTAGAATTTAGAAGAGATGGGGAGAGTGCATTTTAGGACACGAGAATGGATTTGGCGGAGGACTCTAATGTTAGGGCATTTTTGAATCAATGAAGCTAAGAATTCTTCTTCTTCAATTGCTACCTGTGATTGGTGACTGGCTAGTTGGGATTTCATTGGATGGGACTCGGGAGGGAAATCATGGCATTATACTACTTACTGCATGCTTATTATAGGCCTGCCTACCATTAGCCACAAAAGATTGGACATACCAAGAAGAAGTTGTTTCTCTTGTTGAATCTAGATTACGATATGTCTCTGTTTTTTCTTAATTAAAACAAAGTCTTGATTTATTCTAAAATAAGAGTACTACCATTCTGCGATTTAGAGCGTATCTAAGAGCATTTCGTGTAACACTCAAATTGAAAAATTCAAAGTGGCATCTAGAACTTTTTGAGTCCTCTCCAATGCAACGCTCAGTTTGGATCTCAAAATGATGTGACATCATTTAATTTTGAGATATCTCTAGAAGAAACTCAATATTTGAGAGCATCTTCAATGCAAAATTCAAAAAAATCAGTATTCATCCTATGTGTCAAGTTCCAATCGAGATTCTCATTCTTGGGTGGCGAAAATAGAGATCCTCAATTTTTTTGTGTCTCCCCAATGCAAAACTCAAAAAAATCAGTATTCGTCTTACGTGTCAAGTTCCAATTGAGATTCTCATTCTTGGGGAGGCGAAAATAGAGATCCTCAATTTTTTTGTGTCTCCGATGCAAAACTCTAAACTTATCTTATTTACTTATGTGACATAATTATTTTTGTAAATAAATAATTAGTTATTTAGAGAATATAAAAAACTCGATTTCTATTGGTTGAAAATCAAATACTGATTAGTTGGAAAATTAGATATATCTCAAGAGAACACTCTAAAAATAGAGTGTCCTCTTGAGATATCTCTATTCCACTCTCGACAAATCACCTTAGAGATCCAGATAAAGTGTTGCACTGGAGAGAGTTTTTAAGAAAGAACTCTAAAAATCATATGTGACACTCAGAGTTTCTAAGATGATGTGTTGCATTGGAGATGCTCTGAGATTTCTTTTGAGGATCTCAATTGGCCACTCAATATTAAAAGCAAATCTAACCATCTAGGAAATGATACCAAAGTTATTTTTAAGTTTTTAGAGGGTTGCATTGGAGATGTCTTTTGCATTGAGTATCTCAATATTGACATTTAAGAGCATCTCCAATGCAACACTCAATCTTAGAAACTCTGAGTGCCACATAGAATTTTTAGAGTTTTTGCTTGAAAACTCTCTCCAGTGCAACACTCTATTTAGATCTCTAAGATGACGTGTCGAGGGTGGAATAAAGATATCTCAAGAGGACACTCTAGAAATAAAGTGTCCTCTTGAGATATCTGTAATTGTCCAACTCATCAATATTTGAACTATAGCCAATAGAAATCGAGTTTTCCATATAACTAATTATTTCTTTACAAAAATAATTACGACACATAACTAAATAAGAGAAGTTTAGAGTTTTGCATTGGAGACAAAAACAGTTGAAGATCTCTATTTCCACTACACAGGAGTGAGAATCTCAATTGGAACTTGACACATATGATAAGTAGAGATTTTTTTGAGTTTTGCATTGGAGATGCTCTAAGAGCATCTCCAATGCAAAACTAAAAAAATACTCTAATTGGCTTATGTGTTGAGTCTCAATTGAGATTCTCTCTCCTATGTGGCTAACTTGAGTGTCTCTAATTCAAGTCCTTCTCCAATGCAACACTCTAAAAGACTCTAATAGATACACATGTCACACATACATTTAATAAGAAAAAGTGGTTGAGACTATTGGTCCAAAAATTAAATTTGATGACTAGGACATTTAAGACTCTCAAAAGAGATCTCAAAAATAGAGCTTCTAGTTGAGACATCTGAAAACTTAATGCTTCCACATCATCTTAAGATCTCAATTGAGTTTTGCATTGGAGAGGTTTTTTCTCAAAAAAATCTCTAAAGTCCTAGGTGGCACTTAAGATTTTAAGATTGAGTCTTGCATTGGAGATGCTCTAAGAAATAGAAACTCAGTTGAGCCTTGACACATAAGACAGTTTGAGTTTTTTTGAGTTTTGCATTGGAGACAAAAAAGAATTGAAGATCTCTATTTCCATCACCTAAGAACGAAAAATTAAATTCGAACTTGACATATAAGACTAATCAAGTTCTTTTTTGAATTTTGCATTAGAGATGCTCTTACACATGGACAATAAGTAAGTATTGTCTATCAGTACTCTTACTTTTGGTTTAACCAAGTTAGACGGAAAAAAGTTTAGTCGAGGCGTAAATAAACTATCTTTCTTACATAACAGTACCAACAGTCATGGTGTATGTCATTGGGATATACCGACAATTCCTTTCGAGTTTGTGATGATACGTCACAGCTCTGAGAGGGGGCGAATCTTTGAAAGTCATACGAGCTCCTTGATTGCTCTAACTTGATTGTCTATACACTAATAAAATGCTTCTCACTTCGAGTTTTAGACACACTAGAGCTCCTTTCTTCAAAGTTTAGGCAAATTAAAATGTTTTCGAAATTAGAATTTCGTTTGGAGTACACTTGAAATTATTAAATTCAGTAGAGAAAAAAGAAGAATGAATTTGAAAAGAATAAAGAAAATACAAAAATGAGGTCAAAAAACAAAGTCTTGGCACAATTAGAGCCAAAACGGCTAATTGGTCACAAATTGGGGTTAAAAAAAAATTAACCCATTTCTTTTTCTCCTACTGACTGTGAAGCCCTATCACTTTCTTAGCTGAAGCCGACGCCATCAATGGCGATGAGGGAGAGAGATTATAAACTTATTACAGTAATGACGAAAACCTAAAGAGGGAGAGCTCCCAAGCTAGTCTCTAACCTACCCATTGCTTCTTCCTCTTCAAAGTATGATCTTTTGTGCTAGAGCTTCAAAAGCCCTAGCATCTACCAATCGATCCTTTCAATCATTTCATATCAAGGTGCGATTTTTCCCCTCTTTCTGTACTTCTTGCTTGAAAAACTCCACCAATAAAACTTTTCCAGTCACTGATTTTGGTGAATTAATTTTCAATACCCTTAAACACAATAAATGGGCATTTACCCATAATTTTTGGGTTTCTGATAGATTTCAACCTATAATTTCCGACCCAGATTTGTTCCTTTGTGCTCTCAATTCCATTAGGAAGAAACCCAGGATTGCTGTGAGGTTCTTCCGATGGGCTGAAATTCAACCTAGTTTTAAGCGCTCTGAATTTGTTTTTATTGCCATTTTGGATATTCTTGCTGAGAAAAACCTAATGAGATCAGCTTACTCTGTCATGGAAAGGGCTGTGAATGCTAATCTACATGGTATAGTGGACCTTTTGATTAATGGAGGATATAGGAATTTGGAGGCTTCAAGTAAGCTCCTTGATTTATTGCTATGGATTTATACAAGAGCTTCCATGGCGGAATTTTGTTTATCCACTTTTCATAAGATGATAAGAAAAGGGTTTTCACCCAATGTCAAGAATTGTAATAGAATTCTTAGGGTTCTTAGAGACAGGGATCTTGTAAACAAAGCTAGAGAAGTTTATACGACTATGAATGAGTTTGGGATTCGACCGACAATTGTTACTTATAATACGTTGCTTGATTCTTTCTGTAAGGAAGGAGAGGTAGAAGAAGCTCTTGATCTCTTGTCGCAAATGCAGCGGAGAGGTTGTACCCCAAATGCCGTTACCTATAATGTGTTGATCAGTGGGTTGTCAAGAAAAGGGCAGCTGGATCAAGCCAAGGGTTTGATTAAGGATATGCTGATTTCTGGGTTGGAAGTATCGACATTCACTTATAACCCTCTAATTTGTGGGTATTGTAGAAAAGGAAGACTTGCCGAAGCTTTAGAACTCGGGAATGAGATGGAAGATAAAGGTGCTTTTCCGACAGTAGTTACGTATAACACACTCATGCACGGACTTTGCAAGTTGGGGAAGATGGTTGAGGCTAGAGAACAGTTTTATTATATGTCGAAGAAGAATTTGGTCCCTAATGTACTTTCTTACAACACTTTAATTTATGGGTATATTAATGTAGGTAACTTAAGTGAGGCTTTCCTGTTGTTTGATGAGCTAAGATATAAGCTATTATCTCCTACTGTTGTTACCTTCAATACTCTTATTGATGGTCTCTGTCGTTTGGGAGATTTGAAGGGGGCTTGGGAGCTCAAAGAAGATATGATTAATTATGGGATTTTTCCTGACGTGTGCACCTATACTGTTCTTCTAAATGGAGCTTACAAAATGGGAAATGTGACACTTGCTAAGGGGTTCTTGAGTGAGATGCTGCGGAAAGGGTTGCAGCCAGACTCTTATGTGTATACAACCAGGATAATGCGTGAAATGAAGCTCGGGGATGCATCCCAGGCGTTTACTCTGCAAGAAGAAATGACGGCTAAGGGTTTCCCAAGTAACTTAATTACCTACAATGTTTTGGTAGATGGCCTTTGCAAACTAGGAGATATGGATGAAGTCAATCGGCTATTGCAGAAGATGGTTCGAGATGGTCTTGTTCTTGATCATGTGACATATACTTCGGTTATTCATGCACACTCAGTGAATGGGAACCTAAGGAAAGCGAGGAAGGTGTTCTATGAAATGCTTAGAACAGGATTATCTCCTACAGTTGTCACCTATACGATCTTGATTCATGCACACGCAGGTGAAGGGATTAGGAAACTAGCGTTTGGTTTTTTCTCGGAGATGCAAAGGAAGGGAATCTCGCCAAATGTAATATCTTATAATGCTCTCATTAATGGTCTATGTAGAGATGGGTTCATAGAGGAGGCATTCTGGCTTTTTGATGAAATGGAGGAAAGAGGGTTATTTCCCAACAAATATACCTATACGATCCTCATAAGTGAGATCTGCAATTTGGGTTCGTGGGATGATGCTATAATATTGTATAACCGGATGCTAGAGACTGGGGTTCAGCCTGATTCATTTACTCACACTGCGTTATTCAAGCAACTTCCCGTTCAATGTAAAGCTCATGCTGTTTGGTTCCTTGAGAATGTTATTTTAGGGAATGATGACGTTGCAGAGAGGAATTGTGGAGTAGAATCGGCTTAGATTATGTACTCTTACCTCTTGCTGGACTTTGATGCTGAAAACTTCATCTGCAAATTGATCGGTAATATTTCTCTGATGTACTTGTTCTTATTTGTTATATTTATGTACATATATCAATTGATTAATTTGTTTATTTATTAGACAATTGATACACATACTAACTTGTTCCTGTTAAAAAAAATTAAAACTCCATTTTTCTTCTATTAAATATTGTGAGAAATAATGCATTCATAGTGAGCTACGAGACAATCATATTATCTATTGAAGGTGGCACATGTGGAAGCTTTAAGAACTATGTGCTGAAAGAACTAAATTATACTAGAATTAAGCATAAATAACGAGTAAGGAAGATGTGATCAGAAACTTGGCTTTCTTGTTGGATAGAAGATAACTAAGACAACCCAAACTACCCCTGGGCCACTCGGCCAAGAAGGCTGCCAAGTAGCATACCTGCTAAATCAGCCTCCCCACTTCGGAGTTGTGATAGGTTCGTTCCTGACCCTCGGTTGCGCTGAAAATCAAAACCTTCTTGAGCTTTTCTCGCTTGACTGCAACTTGCGTTCCTTTAGTACGAGCTTCCTTTACTTTATGCATGGCCTTCTTGACTTCAGAGATTGACTTCATTGTACTTCCATTATCCACTAAAAAGTAGAGTTAGACCTTGAGTATTGAGTAAATAAATTGGGCATGTCATATTTGGGTCCTGTTGTTCCATTTATTTGTGGGATGTGCCATGTCAAGTACCTAGGCACGAGACATCCAAGTCCACATGCAGCACGACAGAATCGTCTATTCGTTATCCCTTTATGTAACATGTGAATGGATCCTCCCTGCATGACTTGAATTAGCTGACTCAATAACTAGAAACCTGGCTTTCTGCTTTCATCTCTAATACTTGGCTTTCCTTTCCTCTTTACAGAGAACCGTTATTTTGGCATCTGGGTGGCTTTTTTCTGAAGTTGGTCTTTGTAGTTTGAGGAAGAGGCAAATCAACTTCAAATAGAAATGCCACAAATTCGGATGCTTGTGATGAACCCATGACTTCGTCTTTTCACTTTGAAGCTCATGTATGTGTATTGGATGAAGCAAGGAAGCGTGAAATTGGTCCTTGTGAGGTATTGCTTAATTTTTTAGGATATAAAACTTGTTATATCCAATTGCAATAATAGGGATAGCGATTTTTTGGTTAAACTTCTATATAGGAGTAGACCAATGCTAATGTAACTTTTAGCTTTTTGAGGTATGACCTCTAATACATGTTACTAAATTTTTTCGAGAAATCAATTTAATTTTCTGTAAATGAGCTATTTATGCATAATCAGTTCATACACACTTATTCAACTCCCCATGATTTAGAAATAATGGTTTAGGATTTCAATATGTCCATAACACTACCCCTTTGAGTGTCAACAAGCTTGGTTACTTATTTTTCTTTTGGGTGTATGTTGTCTGATTATGAAACAGAAACACCTATTGAGATTGATCGACTCATCAACTTGGTTTCCAACATATGCGTACTTCTGAGCTTCTCTGTTTCATCCATCTTAAAGCTAATTTAGGATTAGTTACAAACTCACATGTACCATTAACTCAAGTTTAATCGTCTGGAACTTGTTCTGAAATTAGCTGTCTTTACCTATCTCTTTTTTTTGGTTTGTCATTTTTTTCTTTCAAAGATTTTGTTTTGAGAAACAAAATATTAATTACAAAATGGACAAATTGAAAAGAATGTGGAAAGAAAAAATGAAATGAAGGAAAAGGGTAACAAATAAAACAGAACACAAGTCATGATCTCAGCCCTTATTGGTAAACTTCAACGAGAGGCTCCCGAGGCAGTTGTTTGATGTAAACTAGTACAAGCTTTGGAAAGTAGACCAGCTTCCTTGATTGCTATCTTCCGGTGCAGATGCTTCGTAGCAAGGTGGTCCAAGATTACCTCGTATTTGGATTGCACCCAAAGGGTAAGCATAGGTACGCAGAATTCGAATGCTCTCTGTATCTCCAAGTTCTGTTTACATCCAACTAAGGTATGTTTTATTTCAAATAGAAATTCCACAAATTCGGATGTTTGTGATGAGCCCATGCCTTCGTCTTTTCACTTTCATCTTTTTCACTTAAAGCACCTAGATTCAACTACATGTAACTGGTCACAGTTTATTATTCACCTACTGAAATCATGATAAAAATATCTTATTTGACAGCAAACTATGTCTTTTGGGAACACCGTATTTTGTACTTTGTAGAATTACATTCTTAAATGCTTTATTTACTCAATTTGAAGGTTAAAAGAATCTTATTCATTTAATCTCAAGTTCATAGGGCGCCAACTCAAATATACTGTTGTGTTGCTTAAGATTAGTATCAGTTGCCAAGAAGCCATATTACTTAATTTACGCGTCTCATGTTTTTCTTAAAAGAATTTCTTAAGTCAATGCGTATTGGAAATGTTTTAATGTTGTCATTACTGGTAATTTATATACAGATCTTCTGCATTCAATTTGGATTCTGAAAAAGCCATTTCGGCTCATAAGACGAGCGTTGCACTAGAATTTGGGTTGGTGTCATGTTTGAAAAAATGAATGTCTCAATAAGATGGATTTCATGACAAAATTTCTCTATATTATATATTAAATGAGAATTGAGTCCTTGTTTGATAGGGTTATTTGCTGCAGAACTTCACTCAACAACATGTAAAGGAATGGGGCACTTGAGAAGTTTTGCAGGCTTGCACTTTTCGAACCAATCAACTGTATGGCAGATTCTTCCAGAGACATACTTATCCAGTGTCACAAAATGTAGGTGAAATTTGTGTGTAGACCTTCAGTTTTATGAATTGTTTTCTTTGCATCTCCCACTGGTTTGGATCGTGGATCACATAGATAGTCCCTTGACCGTTTTGTTTTGTGCATAAGTGAGCTGAAAGAGATACCCTTGACCGTTTCTGATACCCAACTCAGTGAAATTTGACCAAAGCACTCAATTGTGCAAGTATCCTTGGTCTCGACTTATCCGACTTGTCCACCAGCCTTTGGTGCAGCGGTTGGACACCCCTCTTAAGCCCATGAGGTTGAGGGATCGAGTCTCGGTGGAAGTAGTTTGCCATCAAGATTTATCCCATATAATTTAGGCTATAAATAAAGTAAATGATGTAATAAATTTGTCGGGCTTTAGGCCTCTTTCATGTTGTTGGGCTTTAGGCCTCTTTCATTCTTGGTTTAAATCAAGGAATGAAACTTTCCGCGAAACGTTTCCTAAAGTGAGATTAGGTGCACGAAATAACACTTACAACTATTTCCTGCATAGTTTCCACCGACATGATCGAAATTTCCACCGAAGTTGTTGGAAATATCGAAATTTCCATAGAAATGATGGAAATTTCGACCGACAGTAGAAATCTAGCAAAAAAACCAGAGAGACTAATACTAGAAACATATCCCTTCCTTCGTCTTTTTTATCTTCATTTCTCTTAGATCTCTCTTGATTTTTATGTTATGTTTTTCATGGTTTTTAAATCTATTTGAATGATTTACGCCTTGACTTAACTGCCTAAATTGATTTTGTCTTAGTAACACCCTGATATAACTGTGTAATTGACGATACATTCTCAAACTAACATAGTTTGTTAACTATTAACTATTATCAGTAAGAATGTTATTGTTTGGGTGTTATAGCCAAGAAGTTATTCAATTTACTCCCGGAAGTAATTGTGTAATTGTTAATACTCCTTTAAACTAATAGATAATGTTAAACATCGTTTTTATGCTTCATTATGGTTTAATAATCTTGTTATACATAATTGCATCATATTTCTATCGTTTCTGTAGATTTGTAAGATTTCCACACTGACCGAAACATTTCTACGAAACGTTTCCACTTTTGGACGGACCGAAATTTCATTCCTTGGTTTAAATTAGGCAGTTATCGTGTTTATCACATCTTCATGATGTATCAATGCCTTGTAACGAACGACTCACGTAGATCGTAGTCGAATTCTCAAAAAAGGAAAAAAAAAAAAAAAAACTTATCCGACTTGATTCTCTGATTTGATTTGGACATTTGGTGAAAGTTGCCATCAGCCACTTTATTGATTACCCGAAACATGTCGTATACTAGCGTTTCCAGTCTGCATTATGGGAAAGGTAGGGTTAGGACTGTGAGATGAAAACTAATTTCATAAAAAAGTTAGTAGAAAGTGTTTTAGTTCCAGCAGCTAGAGTAGCTCCCTTAGAATGACGTATTGATTATATATCTTCTCGACTCACCATTATATATTTTCTTGAACAGGGACATGTTTGTACTGTTATGTGCCCGGCCAAGGAAAAGAACTGGAACATCAGTTATGGTAAGTATTAAGTAATAGCCAATGCTTCAAAAGCAAATTTAGTTGTTCGGGTTTTAAGATTTAAGCGCTTCCAAGCGGGATTTTCAACATCCGAAGTCTGGAATCTCAAAAACATCTCCTTGAAACCCTAGTTTAGGACCTTCCAACTAAAAATCACAAGCTTCGCCTCCGTAAGTATGTCTGTAAGAATAATATGTCCTGACATAATAGCTAGGTCAGAAATATCAGTAGATTTCCACAAGCCTTCGACCACGATAGGCAAACCCAATCCACAAGAGAAAAGCAAAAGAATATACAACTTAACTTATTGACATCCACGAAGACGAAAGACCATAAAGCAAAAAAGAAGGCACGATCTAGTAAAGACATGCAATAGCTATAGTAGTTTGTGATGTCGCAATGAGGTTGCAAACAAACATATGACGCCAAGTTTCATATTATACATATGAGGTTTGTATGATACAAATGGATTCCATTTTTATTTTCCTGACAGGATTTACGTGGTTTTCATCTTCTGCTTAATGTTGGAGCACCACCACCATGCTTTGGTCTCAACAGGTTTGTTAGAACAAAAAAACTGCATCTGTTAAGATAGGAGGTACTTGGGAATTGGTTATCGAAATTAACCCGGAATCAAATGTAGATGAAGTTTTCTAGGTGAGCAAAATGGATTCCCTATGTTGTATGTTTATCCGTTGGACCTTGGAGTGTCTCAAGTAGACACTCTCATTTTAGAGATTCTCTCTCTAGACACTCTATAATAAATGTGTCCAACTCATAATAGAGTGTGTAACAAAGTGTTCCATTGGAGATGATTTTTTAACAAAAACTCCAAAGAGTCATATGTGGCACTCTAAGTGTTAGAGATTGAGTGTCCCATTGGAGATGCTCTTAGGGATTTGAGAGAGCAGTTTGCCCTTGTATTGTTTAACAACCATTTAACAAGTACTTATATTAGTTGAAATAAGATTATATGATGATCTGGTTTTTGGATAAAAAAAATTTTCTAAACTTGGCTGCAATTCAGGAAAACACTGTTTGGCTATGGGGGTGTTTCCTTACATTTTTCAGCTTTCCCCCCTTAATGGGTCAATGTCTGAGTGGGTGAACTACTATAAGTGATTAATAATAGTTAACAAATTGGCCAAGAGGGATCAACTGCTGTAAGCATCCCTTGGTTGGAGTGCTTGTTAAGTTGGTTTTTATCTTCTAGGTCTCGGGTTCGAGAGACAGATTCATCTAGGTGTGGAGTTCGAGAGACGGATTCATATCCCTTATAATATGCTGGTTTTTCAGGAAAAAAAAAAAGAAAAAGAAATTGTCTATCAATCTTTTTTCGCTCTCTCATTTTGGTTAGCTGGCTGTGGAAGCATTTACTCGAGGGGTGCTCATGGCCCAACTTATTTGAAATTCTAACATGTGAGTGTTCGTCGAGCAAAATGGTTATTTTAACTTGTATACTTCCATCTACTTTTACCTTCATATTTAAATCGATATACTTCCATCTACTTTTACGTTCATATTTAAATCGAAAGTGGATTGTGTTTTGTTCCCGTTGGTCGCACATTAGTTAGGAGGGGCGGTGGTCCCACGTTAGTTAGGAGGGATGGTGGTCATTTTTTAAGTGAGGGGAACTCTCACCTTCTGAGCTAGCTTTTGGTGTGAATCTAAAACCACTTGGGGCAAGTAAAAGGGGAGTTTTAACACGCAGAAGTGTTAAAGGTGCCTCTTTTCGTCACACGCTCCCTTAGAATCTGTTTTACCGACCGTCTTTTAACACTTCCCATCCTAAAACCCAAGACCACACAAAAAGAAATTGTATCAGAGCTTAGGTTTATTAAAGTCTTTCAGATCTTATTGTAATAAGGAAAATGGTCTTCAAAGTCCAACGTGTGAAGGGAAAGATTGTTGTCCCCGTTTTTGTTAAAGACGCATTTTTCTATTCATAGTCTTCTCCTGTCTGTTTTAAGGGAGGTTTCTTTAACACTTTGGAGGTGCTTTTAATACTTCAAGATGCTGCTGCGCCTTTAACACTTCATGTGAGCAAGTCTTTGTTCAGTTCTATTTAGTCCTATCACTCCTCAACTAAATTTAGAGTTACCCCACTAAGAATTTGATATAAATTCTTAACAAAAATTCTACATGTAAGATTTTGGATCTCATCAACAATGATACTGAAAATTTTATGGCCCAAATTTTGACATATATATATGTTTAACATTTTCATTTCGCCGTCGATTATCTCACACTCTCTCCCCCTCTTATCTTTCTTTTCGATATCTCTTGTGGGCTCTCCCTTAAGCACAAAATTACAGTTAGTAATTGTCTTTCTCCTAATAGAGCTACTAGTTTTGGTTCTAGTGATTTACAAAAATGTAAGATACATTATAACATGAGTCTTATTGTGGTTGGGTTTGATCCCAACAAGAGGATGGAGTGGTCGAAGGTCAATATCAAGGTCTAGCAAGAGGAGGGGGGTCTACTAGGTCCAGCTAATTTTTCATCAATTAATGACAGCATTAGAAGAGAAGGTAGGGAAATTATTTAGGGTTTAATTTAATGGGGGAGGGGGGGGGGGGGGGGGGGGGGTGGGGGGGGAGGGAGGGGATATAATATAGTAGTATAGAGGATGATCATAAATATAAGATAGAATATCTTCTTTCGTCCTGGTCAGAAATCAGAAGCATCAGATGGTAATTGTACGGAGACAACTAGGTTAAATCTTTATCACTAAACTACCTACCCCCTCCCTCCTCCTCCATTCAGTAAGTAATACTCTTCTTATCCCGAATCCAGATGTTCTTCCTTCTGGTCGTCAGACCACCGATTTGATTAGTCAGCATCACTCTCCGTCACCTCTTGGTCACTCTTGTTTATCTCAATGAAAACGCAAACACATTCGACTCTCAACCAACACAATCTCTTTCTACTTCCATTCCTCTAATAAAACCCTAGCTAAGGGGTTCACCAACAATATCATTCGACCAACAATATCATTCGACCAACAATATTGTTGATTTGCCACTTCCTATAATATTTTTATAAGTGACATTAGGAAAGAGTTCAACAAAAAAAAAGTGACATTAGGAAAGAGTGCTTCAATTTTTATAAAAGTCACTCCTACTTGGTGTTCTATTGACATAATTACAGAGGATTGCTTTATAATACATCTTTGTAAGGGCACGTTATATCTAAGGTGTTGATAAAGGCTACAAGAAAATGAAGGTTGTCCTTTTAGATGCTAACACAATAGTTTGTTTTAGTATTTTTGGGCATTACGGTTTTAAAATGTGTTAATAGAAAAAAAGTGTCCAAATCCATGTGAGAATAGTCTCACATGAAAAAATTGGTATCTAGCAACCAAGAATATAAGGCTTAGGTTAACTTCACTCATTGCCAATTGATTTTGAGTTCGATTGCCACAAACTTAACATGGTATCTTAACTAGGCCCACACGTGATGGGCTTAAAAGTCACACATGCCCCACGTCGTTCAAAGAAATACACGTGTTAGGCTCAAAGAACTCCAGTCTCCAGACGTGAAGGGACGTGTGAGAATAGTCCCACATGGGAAAATGTGTATATAGCAACCAAGAATATAAGGTCTAGGTCATCTCCACTCATTGCCAAGTAGTTTTGAGTTGGATGGTTACAAACTTAACAACCCATATATGAAGCACCACACTTTGTCTTCCGTCACTCTGTGATTGCATAACACAACATAATCTCTTATCACTATAACATTATCATTTATACACAAAAAAGTTCAAGTATTCTCGTACAACGAATGAGAAAAGTAGTTTTATTTTAAGTTGTGAACATTGTGTTATTTATAGATCAAAGTTTTAGAAAATGAGAAGTAAAGTTACAATAACAGAGCAAAAAATTGAAAAATATAACTCTGACCGCACCCTCCAACTTGTAACTTCCACGGTTATAGTTGAAGTCGCCACGTAAATCTTCTCAAAACTAGCGGTCTCCCAGCCAAACCCGAGACCATACCCACGATCGCTCAAAAGAAACACATATGTCTAGTGGTAAGTAGCCGCCAAAACACCACCTCAATCGAGTCCACCAATTATAAACCTAAAATTGTTCAAACCACAATAGAAGAAGCTTATGGAAAAAGAAATACATAACTTCATGGAAACCAAGTGATTTCTCAAAAGCGAAACCCAAAGATTCCAGATAGCCCCACCAAAATTCTCTCGAAAGAGAAATTATGCCCCACCACAATCCAAAGAGATCGTAATCGGGCGCCTGGTAACATGGGTTGCTAACGAAACCCAAGCCAAAACGCTTGCCAAATCCAGTAAGAAAACGCAGATAGCCTGCGAAAGATGAGAGGTGAGACGGGGAATCAAGATCGGTTAAGCGTACAAGCAAGATCGGGGCTGAAAGAATTGTGCTAACTAGCATCAAAGCTTATAGCGTTTCCAAAGGAGTCGAAATTGTCTTATCAGGATCAAAAGGCCGACCAAGTAGAAATAAGGTGGGGGCCAATTGTAGCTCCTGGGCCAAAAGAAGTGCCCAAAAGGTAAGAGGACTGGGCCCGACCATATAAAATGTAACTGGTCCCGAATAAATAAACTGGGTCCAATGATGAAGGGACCTATTAAAAGTTAGGCCCATTCAGAAGGCCAACTTATGAGAGAGAATGAATCTAGATTCAACTCTTCCGTAGAGAGGAAATACAACTATCTCTCTCTCCTGTTAATTGACTTGACAAAAAACAATACTAGTAAAAGGTTGACGACAGGATATGGAGGTTTTCCGACGGAAAATAATGGCGAAGGGATGTGTAAAAGGGGACTAGTGTGAATCTTGTTAAATCCAGAATACCCTCCTGGATCAAAAGGACTAGCAATAGGTCGGAAATACCATAGCCAAGCTAACAGAGGAATTACCTCATGGCTAAAAGTGAAGAAGAAAGAATTAGTGCACAATATATCCATGGTCAGGGAGTTCTAAGTAGATTTAGAAATAACAAAACAAAAGAGATTGAAACACAAAGCTACTGATATTTGATGAAACTTGATTGGGAGTTCGTGATTAACCTTAAACCACCAAACAAGATAGAAAAATGATATTAAAATATATCTCTATCATGAATGATCAAGTAGTTCTAAATTGGCTAAAAACAGAGAATTAGTTTATCTTTTTGGACTAATCTTACTTGGAGACAAAATTATTCAAAAACAAACATTATCAATTGAAAGGTTCACAACGGATTTTCTTTTTACCAAAATACCCCTCTGCCCGGGAAATCGATGAATTCCCACGCATTTCTATACTGTATTATGAAAAGAATATTACGTTATTAGCATGAAATAAATTTGGACTAGTTTATCAAACAAAATTTGTCTTCTTCTGTTTATCAATTAGGAGGTAAAAAAAAATTCATTAGTTCATCATTAATGCAATTTCTAACATGGAGTAGATTGAATAGAGAAAGAAATCGAGTATATCATCATCTGATTAAGCTTAGTTTATCTCTCTAAAATAATAAGTAACTGTTATACATAAAACAACCTTTTAAAAGACTCGTTCAATATATAGCTTCACAAAAAAAAGTTCCCTCCTAATAGGAATGATAATATTCTTATTTAGAGTGTTATCTGTTCTAAAAACTTCGTATTTTTTGTAACACATTACGAACTATCATGCTATCTAATACTTCATTTTTGGACTTCAAATCTATCAATTATCAAGTCAGGATCTCCCTCCTGCTTTTTTTGCCACTGGGGGAATTTATAGGGAAACCCCTATTTTCAAAATAATAAATAAACAATAAAATACATGTTAGTGAAGATTTTTTCGGTTTGGGAAATGTTTAGGTCACTTGAGAAGTTGGTGCCTTTCTAAAACATGAAATAAAACATGAAATGGGACCCTTTTTAAGTTAAAATCACACGTTATAGTTTTCTTTTAGTTAAAAATTCAAAATTTGTATTTTGTTTAGTTAAAAATCTAATATTTTTTTTGGATTTTTGAGTCAACAGTCTAAAATCTGGGGGGTAAACCAAAAAAAAATCCACTCTTGCCTAAAAATTAGTTGCAGGTCTAAATGTCAGTTTTTTTTTTATTCCCCTCTTGCCCTTGGACGGGACATGCTGACGTTTTCTTGGAAAAAAATGTCTGGTAAATAAAATAATTTACCAGTACACGAAAAATTCAAAGTTTCAAAATTTTTTGAAAATTTGAAACGAAATTTCAAATTCCCGCCCAGCAAACCATCTCTTCCCGGTAAATAAAATAATTTCCCGTACACAAAAAATTCCAATTTTCAAATTTTTTTTGAAATTTTCAAACGAAATCTTTTTTTTGAAATTTTTGAAATTTTCAAACGAAATTTCAAATTCCCGGGCAAATTTTCAAATTTTTTTGAAAATTTTAAATTCCCGCCCAGCAAAAGTGTCTAGAACAGAAAAAAAATTCCAGTAAATAAAATAATTTCCCGGTCACAAAATTTTTTTTTCGAAGTTTTGAAATTTTCAAACGAAATTTCAAATTCCCGCCCAGCAAAAATGCCTAGTACACAAAAAAATTTCCAGTAAATAAAATAATTTCCCGAAAAAAATTTCGTTTCCCGAGAATTTTTCGGTGGCTGTTCCGTAATTTTCTGAACAGTACAGATTCTGATGGACGGGTTGTCATATTATTTTTCAGAAAAAAATCGTTTCCCGAGAATTTTCGATGGCAATTTTGTAATTTTTGATGGCATGAACGGTAAATACTTTATTTTCTAAGGGACCTTTACGTAATTTTGACCCCCCAAACTGACACATTGGACCTCCCTTTCATTTTTAGGCAACTTTGGGTGGGATTTTCATTTTGGCCCCCTTTTTGGACCAATGGCCCAACCCCTCATATATTCAAAAGCTATGTGGAGTTTGGGTTTTATTTATGATATGATCTCGACTAGCATGTCTGAACTTAACTTTTTTTTTTTTTTTTTGTTGAAACGACTTGTTCAAAATTGAGTTGTCTTAATATGAATCGTTTCGGCACGAAATTACCTTGTCGTTTCAAGTTATTTTAATTAATAGTCTAAGGCGATTAACTTGACAAGTATTCATGATTATAAATCACAAGAAGTCGCTTGCAATTTCAACTTATAACATACTACTTTTTATTTATTTTTGTTAGCTTTCTAACTTCAACAAGTAAAAATTTTTACTAATGATGATAAAATGATTAGTAATATCATTTAACCTTAAACTTTTTGTTACTTTTAATTTTTCCTTATATTTTTTGGTTTGTTTTTAATCTTTTTAGTTAATATAAATTTTTTTATCCAAAACTTTTTAAATAATTAAAAATTAAGTTAAATTATTTTGTTATTAATTAATATTTCTTTAACCATTTTAGTAAATTTATTTTAAAGATATATCTATCCCAAACATTACTTGTTATATCCAAACATAGATAAATAAAATCTCCAAAAATACTTTCTTTTTTGTTGAAAAATCTCCAGAAATACTTGTTAAAATAAGTTGATAGAAAACAAACACTAGTTTAGTAAACTTAAAAATCAGTGGCATGTGACATTATTTAGGAGTCCAATCTGCACTTTGGAAATATATGAATAGCTCAAAGTCAAATACTGACCTCAAGGTTTATTTTCTTAAGAATTTGGGGAACATCGTTTGGTTTGCTCGAGAGAAGAAATATTGTCATATAAAATTACCAATTCTTCCAAGAAACAATAATAACAAGTTGTTAGTAGTTGTTTTAGATTTTAAACTTTTTGGTGTGTTTTTAATAATTTTGTTGTTTGTAGGGTTTTGTGCTTCTTGAAAATGGAAGTAACAAAATAACATATGACCATATTATTATTGCTTGTATCATTTTTTGAAGATCGAGTATATCAAACAACTTAACCATAATAGGATATAGCCTAGGTTTAAGAAATAAGCCATAAACTGCTTCTTAAAAAAAGCATCTGATTTCAAGTGTAATGCAAAATATGTCATTACTTATCTTGAGTCCAGAATTTTAACCACAATTATCTATAATTTTCTATTGGTAAACTACAACGTTTGATTTAGTTTTCTTTTTTGTGTTATAGCGTGACATCATTACGTTTCAAATTATTTGATTTAAGTGGTCATCAAATCAAATTTAACGAGGAACTACATGGCCGAAAATTTCTGTTAAATATAGAAAATAATTTTTAAATTCTCAAATAGATTAAAAAGATTTTGTCAAAGATATTATCGATTGACTGTCTATCTTTTTTGACATGGAACTCTTAACGATCATCGTCAAATACATTTTAGATCCTCAAAACAATATAAAGATCTTTAAAATAATTATAGAGAAGAAGATGATTTATTTTCTTTTAAAATTTTACATTCCGAAAAATTGGTTAAAATTTAGTTATGTATTTAAAGTTTTTGGGATAATTTTTTTGTTTCACAAATCACCCGCCCTAAATAAATTATACTAGATGCCAGCAGCTCCAAGTCAATTGCCTTGAAAAAAAAAGGAATTTAGGAGGAGGGAGGGAGGGAGGGAGGGATAATGAATGGTACAAGACAGACGATAGGGCATATAGATAGAGAACATGGCAGCTTGAAAAGAGGAACAGTCGCCGAGAAGAGATTGGGCGTTTCAATCGGTGCTCCACTCTATCACGCCTCTTTCTCTCTCTTTACCCTGGCTAATTCATTCATTTAATTGTCTCCTTTCTCTCTCTCTCCTTTCCTATGCTAATACCTAGACTCTGCCCCTTTCACACTTCACAACCAGCCTACGTATATTTCTATCGGATTGGGGACTCCTAACCATATTCCCAAGTGTACTCCCCTTCATATGGGAGGGTATTTTGATCTTTTACATTGAGTTCGACATTAAAATTTTGTCCTCTCGAAAAAAAGAAATCAAATTTTCTAGAAACAACATTTTTGATAAAAAAAATTTGAAATCTCCTCTTCACTTTTTTTCCCAATCACTAACTTCGACAAGTACCACGATTATTCTGTCTCTCACCGACAAAAATAACGTGAATTTTAGCCGGAGAGAGATGAAGAGGAGATTTCTTGTCAAAGATGGTTGTCAAAGTTGGGAGAGGATGAGGAAGAAAAGAATTTATTGTCGCAAAAAATTTTTTTTTTTTTTTTCGCTTTTCAAATTGCTTTCTGTTTGTTCAACAAAAAGAAAAATTGCTTTCTATTTTTCAGTCATTATTGCTATATTTTCTTTTGTTCTTTAGCATCACCCAAAACGTGATTATAAAAAAGTAGTTAGTGTCTTTTACCAAAATAAATTGACTATATTCTTTAATTTATCTCAAATAAAGTTTGACGGATTGTTGCATACTCGATAACGTAAGATTCAGAATCGCTCTATCATGTGAGAAGTATATATGTACCGTTGTAATGTGGTGTTTATACATAAATTTGTCTTTTAATTGGTTGGGCCATGGAAGGACAACCTTGTTTTGGATGAATTTTCTATTGACAGTACGTGTTTTACAAGAAATTCCCACAAAACTCAATCACAAACGACCCTCTAAATTTAAAACTCACATAATCAGTTAGGGCAGAGTGTGGATTGGTTATTGATTTGGGGCACAATTGTCAAGTAGTTCCTATGGGCTAGTCACTAGAGGACTATTAACCAATCAAGAACCACCTAATTGATCAGTATGGCAGAGTGACGAGTTATAGATAACACATCGTGTCCTCTCCATTTTCTCTCATATTTCCCTTGTTTGTTAATTTTTTTTTCTTTTTTTTTGTTTTTGAATTTTCTTTTTCTTGAACTGTCCTCGACGTTTGATTTCTAAAGTGAGAGACTAAATTCCTTACCACTTCAACCAAGGTTGTTTGCCATGTTTATTTTTCTTTCTTTCTCTTCAACTTCTTTCTATTTCTTCTAGTTAGTATCGAATGAACAAAATTTAAACCCTAGACTATCAACCAACTAGTCTGTGTTAAGTACAACTCTTTTAAAAAGGGGCATAATTAGAGTTGGAGACAATAAATTGATAAAAATAAATGAGAAATCAATTGGTTGGTCCAAATATTTTGATGTAAAGTAGGCAAACATAAAGTATCTCGTACAAAAATTGTACAGAAGTTTTATTTTAAAACTCGTGCATGTGTCACGAATTAATCATGTACGAGATAATAAGAAGATATGCATGTAAATGGGTTAACAAATTTAAAAGAACATTATTTTGAAGGGTTAAAATCATGAAGGAACCGTGAAAATTCTATTTGATGGCAAAAAATTAAACTTATTATCATCCATTTCTGGTTTAGATATTAACAATTTATTTTTATTTCTTATATGTATGTTTAAAATATTCTTGCACAATAACTCATCCATGCAAGCAGTGGCGAGGCCAGGATATTTTTAATATGGTGCACATTTATTTAGGAAAACAAGAAATAATTCAAATATTATAAAAGGAATAATCATATGCGTTGTTTTGTATTATTTGACTCAAATGTATATATATAGTTATCCTACGAATTTTTATCTCTTGAGTTCATTGAACAACATTATAACGAGTATCACATACAATTTTTTCAGTATAAGCAATCCAATTATCACTTATCCACTCGTCTTCTATTTGATTGTCAAAAATTTCATTAGAAAACACGCTCAGTGTTATGAAAATTGTAATAAATAGAGTTTAATCTAAAGGTCAATAGTAAGTATAAAAGAGATCAATTCGATGTTTCCTTCCAAAAATTCTAATAACTTTTGATTTGATATTGCATTAATTGCATTTCTTTTGTATTGTCTTCAAATTGATCCATAAGTGCCTCTAGGCTCTAGCTATGCATAAATAATAACACTCACTAACAGTTGCTTCATTTACATAATCGAATCAAATAATTAGTAAGAACATGACATAAATTACACGAACTCTAACTTATAACACTAGTGGTTGGCATGATTTTGTGGATGTGAGATCATCCTGTAATGTAATGTTGAAAATCCGAAGTATTTTAAATCTAAACTCAAATTTTGCTGACACATCAGTAAATAAAAACACAAAATATCGAGTAAACCGTAAACAAATAAACAATGAAGAATAATGAATAGACATATAAAGAAAGTTCATGCTAGATTTAGCAATTTTAGTTGTCCCATAGCACTGCTTCTCCTTCATAAGTCTTTCAGCTGATTAATTTGGAAAGAAGAAATGGTTTACCACCTTGGGGTTGCGGGGGCACGTGCCCCCATAGGCCCCAAGGTGGCTCGCCCCTGCATGCAAGATCATCTAATTTATTTAAAGCATAATTTGTTTATGCAATTATGGTTGAGTAATGTATTGCTAGTTTGGGAAACCTAAGTCGAAGATGGGAAAGCACTAAAAAAAAAAAGTTTCGTTTTTTTTCGATGAGATAAAAAAAAAATTGTTAAAAACTCTTAAAGTTATCTTAAAGGGGTGTGATGCCCATGTTTTATTTTATTTTATTCAACGATTTAATTAGGAGTATAAGAGATAAAATGGGAAAGAAAAACAACTGTCCATAAAGACCAGACTCCGAAATGCTAGAGCATCTCCAATAGGACACTCAAATTATAAAAGTGTCAATTATGATTTTTAGAGTTTTTATTAAAAAAACCTTTTCCAACTAGACACTTTGTGACGATGTAGAAAACTTATCAATAGAGACTCTCAAAAGAGACACTCTGAAATGAGATTGTCTCCTCGAGACTCTCTAAGTGCCACTCTAAAATTTTAACCAATAAAAATCTTTGTGTTTTTAACTACTTTTTATCGTTGAATTTAAGAGTGACATGTATATTAAGTAGAGGTATTTTAGAGTTTTTCATTGGAAGCTAAAACAATTTAGACTGTCTATATATTGATACTTGACAACTAAGGCATTTAAATTTTTTGTTAGAGTGTCCCACTAGATATGCTCTAAAACTACATTGGATAAGTGATACAAGTGGGAGGATAGACCCTTTGGTTCAGGTCAATCAACCTTGACTGTATGACTCTATTAACGTAAGCATGCTCTCATAAAGTCACATCAAAAGCGTATGTTTGAA
Organism: Eschscholzia californica; assembly: GCF_041429995.1. Lineage (NCBI taxonomy): Eukaryota > Viridiplantae > Streptophyta > Magnoliopsida > Ranunculales > Papaveraceae > Eschscholzia > Eschscholzia californica. The sequence goes on from NW_028238472.1 coordinate 49,424,101, forward strand.
AGTTTGCTTACGCTATCAGATTGTGGAGTCTGAAATTTTGTTCATTCTTTCGGCCTAGACTATTCCAAATGTATATATGTTAGGGCGTTTAAAACTTAACTTTAACGAAAAAAGATGAAGGTTTTTCAAATCTTTATCCTTTCTCTTTCTTTAAAGAATGAACTATAGGTTTTGTCACACATAAAAAATCTTAGAATTTGGTGAAAATTTTGAAAGAAAATCGAGCTAATAATGAAGGGAGAAACAAAAAGTGATAATTTAACAAGTAAAATGGTTAATGGGGAGGCCTTTTAACAAAATTGGAGAGGCCTTATAAAACTTCCCAAAGAAAATTAGGAGCCAAGAGTGCCAGTAATCATAAATTAGTGGACGAAACTAGGCCCGAAAATTGCCCTAAATGGAGATATCAAGAACCACAGGCATGCTCCAGGTCCATCATAAAACTAGAACCGTTGACAAAGTAATGGTTGACTGAGCTATGTGTTTCAAAATTCTAACCCTAGTCCTGTCAACTGTCAAAAAAGTAAAATTTAAATTTTGAAGATACGCAATATCCTCTTACTATATGATTTGGACTCTTTGTCATATCTAGTAAAGACTATGTCCGTTATTGTCATTTCACATGCAATAAATAATATTCAAATTTTTAATAAAATATATTTTTATTTCAGAAAATTTAAATGGAAAAGGAAATCATTGGTAATACCACCACTAATCACAGACAAGAAGAAGAAAAAGGAAGAGTAGAACATTGGAAGAAGAATTAACAGATGAGAGAGAAAAAATGAAACAATTCGTTAGGGTATGAAGGGACTCATGAATATAATTTTAATCAACCCACTTATTGGAAATAGGTATCTTTTGACCAAACTTGTGTGGGAAGTTCTGAAAGGGAAATTTCTCAAGGCTCTCCAACTTATTGTTTTTTGATGCCTCATTTGCCATTTGGTGTGCCTCTGGCCACCCGTGTTAAAATTCGGGACCGAGTGCAATCTGCGTCCGTTCGTACTCATAATCGCATCCGGTTCAGGGTGAACAACTTCTGATCGATGAAATAATGTATAGAAAAATCTTCTCGTTGTTTTTTTTATTATGGCGGCCACGTATAACAGTATTGCGGGGTGACTTCAGAGGTGTCCACCTTCTTTTGGGAAAGATGTTCAGTTTTGTGTGCTCTCCCTGCCTTACTCTCGATAAAATCTAGACGTGAGTACGCAGACACTCTAAAATTTGACTGTCATCATACTTCTCCTGCTTGTAATTCATCTACTATCTGAATCCAAGCGGGAGGCAGTATATTGGTACTGTATAAATTTTGTATGTCTACGTATTTATAATGCGTCTCACATGTGTTCTATATCTTGTATGTTCGCATACTCCTTCCAAAATTTAACTGGGATTAGAATGCCAAGGCTGATTTCCTCAAATGACATCACGTTTTATCTTTCATCGATATCGGATTACCACACACACCCAAGACCTTATGTAGATTAATGTTAGCTTCGACTCTTCAAGAATTAACAACTTTAAAATGGATGATCAACGAAGGTGAGTTTAAAAGAAAATTTGAAACTTGTTTGATTTCATTTCAGTCAAATACAAGAGAAGAAAAACAAATAGACATATTCTAAATAAAATTCTTACAAGACTTATTATGATTCGTAATATAGACTATTCTTATTAACTACACCGTGAATCACAACAAGTCACACGTACAATTTGTATTCTAAATTTGTCCCATTTTTCTTCTTCTTTAACATCATTTTGTTTCTTTTGTGCTTAGGTATTAATTATATAATAATTATAATTGTTGGGTGAGTTCTTGGGTCTTGTTTTCAAAATAATAACCAAGAAAAACCTTATTTTTTTTAAATGAAGCTACTACTCTCTCTCTCTCTCTCTCTCTCTCTCTCTCTCTCTCTCTCTAACCTCTATTTGTGTTCTTTCACTGCTAACACAGTACAGTAACAGTGTAGCAGTTGCAGGCGCCGTTTCCCTTTCTTACACTCCTCTCTCCCTTTTCATATTTCCTTATTTGCTCCATCTCATCTTTCTTCTCTCTCTCTCTCTCTCCTCTTCCCCCCCTGGTCTGTACAAGTCATGGAGTATTTCTATCTCTCTCTATAAACCACAACCAGTGAAGTAGTGAACAACTCCCCTCCCCACCTCTCTCTCCCTACCATAATCAGCTTTTTTTCTTTCTCCAACTAAGGGTGGAAAACAAAATGGTGGGGTTTCTTCTTTCTTCATTTTAATTCATACCCATGAAGCTTTTAGTCAAATTTTCATGGAAATTAATTGAATTCTCTCAATTTTTTTTGATTTTTATCAGGTGGGTTTTTGTTCTCATCTTCCTCACTGGCTTGAATCTCTTCTTGGAGAAAAGTTCTTTAATCCATGTTTGATTCATGAAACTGCTAAGAAAAATGAAAAGAACATACTTTGTTTAGATTGTTGTACTGGTATTTGCCCTAATTGCTTAAACCCTCATCGTTCTCACCGACTCTTACAAGTTAGTACTATCAATTACAAACTCTTCTTAATTAATTAAAATCTCCCATTAATTTCTCTCTAACAATATTTTTCTTGTTAAATTTCTTTTCAGATACGAAGATATGTTTATCACGACGTTGTTAGAATTGAAGATGTTGAGAAGTTGATTGATTGCTCCTTTGTTCAAGTAAATTACAAACCCACTTCTTCTCTCACTAAATTTTTGTGGGTTTTAGCTTATAATCTCTCTTTCTCTTTCTAAACTTCAATTTCTTCTCTAGTAGTAATTGTTTCTTTCTTTCTTCCTCAATTACTAAACTAATCTCTTTCTCTCTCTCTCTAAAAAGACTAATCACTTAATTAATGTGTGCTAATTGGTTTATTAATTTGAATTTTGCAGGCTTACACGACCAACAGTGCAAAAGTTATATTTTTAAACCAAAGACCACAATCTAGACCATTTAGAGGATCTGGAAATACCTGCAGCACCTGTGACAGAAGTTTGCAAGACCCATATCTTTACTGTTCTCTTTCTTGCAAGGTTCTTTCTTCCACCTTGACAAAACCCTAATTTATAAAATTTAACTTAAACCCTAATTTTAATTACTTTTTTACTTACCCTTTTGCTTTCTAAAATCTGGGTTTCTATTATTTTTTTTTGTAGGTTCATCATCTACTTAGATATGAAGGTGGGGTATCAAAATATCTTTATGAATGTGATTTCTTGCCATTATCAGATGGACCAATTAAAGGTGAAAGCTTTTATGATTTTGATGATGGAACAATGACACCTGACTCAGTTCTTGAATCACCGATTTCATTTCATACTTCTTCTGGGTCAAGTGCTAGTTATGGTGGTGGTGGTGGTAATGGAATCGGTTCTTGTAGGATGACTCTTGCATGTACTGCTACAACCGATTTTGTGAGGAAAAAACGGACTAGTGTAACAGTCTCAAGAAACCCTAGTAGGCCAAACTGTTCTCCTTCATCTGAAATAGGTATTAGTATGAATAGAAGAAAGGGTATCCCACAAAGGTCTCCTCTTTACTGAAATTCCTTTCTAACTCTGACTTGGAAGCAGCTTTGTTAATGGAGTTTTTTTAGGGACATGTTTGGTATTTCTATATTTGTTCTAAGTAAGGTACTTACTTTAATTTATGGTTTCTTCTCTTTGGTTGAGGAAGCAAAATAGAGTCAATTTGCAACCTCCCAATTTTGTAGAAAGAGAGAGAGAGAAACTATTATTAGGGTTTGGTTTAATTGGTTTTTCTTTTTACAGAGTCCCTCTTTAATTCATATTTACCATTAGAGTCTATTTCTCTGTTTCAATTTTGTGGATACAGTTTTCAGAGATACATTAGTGGATATGTATGAGGGTTCTTCTGTTAATGCTTTTGTCTTACTCTGTTTTGTTCTGATTTCATGAATTTCTAGTACCATTTTATGATCAAGTCTTCAAATTAAGTTGGTGTTTGTTTAATTTAGGTAAAATCTTGAGATGGGTTTGTCAATTTTATTAGGTTAAGTGCTTAATTTCATCCAATTTTGATAATTTTGGATGAACATGTTACATGCACTTGTAATTTAAGAATGGGTTTGTGAATTTAAAATCTTGTGAAGAAGTGGGTTGGGAATTGGTGGGAAAAGGGGGGTTTGATTGATATTTTCTAGGGTCTAGTAGTGGATGATGGGGAGTTGAAGGGATTTGTGTACAATAATACAGCTGTAGTGAAGTGAGAGGAGGGAAAGAGGGGCACTTATCTAATAAATATAGGGCAGACTGAGGTTGAAAATTGGGACTCTAAAATCTATAGAAAGCTGTGTAAAAGTATAATGACCCTACACCCACAAGCTCAAGACAAACCCTAAAATTGCAAACCTAACAGCTGTTTCTCTTTCTTCTTTCTCTTTTGTTTCTTCCCAACCATTACTTTTCCTTTATTTTCCTACTTCCCAAGAATAGAACAGTGACAGGAGCCTAACCAATTTGGTTAAAGTTCTTGTGTTTTATTTTTCTCCTTCCACTAGAAAACTACCTCTCTTATGATTTTGTCTAATGTTGAAAGACCAAGTTAAGTGTGGTGTCTTTTAAAAAAGATTGTACCACTCTTTCTATTTGACGAGATAAAAAATATGATGTCTTGAAATGTATCGGCAAATGCGAAACAGATAGTATCACTTGCAGCTCGAAGATTATTCTCACATTTCCATTGTTTTGGAATGAACAATTTAGTTGAAAACAAGTAAGTGTTGTTTAGTGAGAGATTAACGTACAAATGGTTGTATGTTGAATTTCGATTATTTTTTGTTTACCAAATTTCAATAATATGAAAGAGTAAAGCCCCTTTGAAAAAAGAAAGTGTATAGTTAAGTTAGGTTATGTTTGATAAGAATGAAATAGGTTCTTAGTTTGACTTCTTAAGTGTGGAATCTAAAGTGTTGCCAAACAAAGCTTTTAAAAATCTTAGAATAGTACTCTGTTGTTAGAGAGGACTATTGATACATACCTTGGATCATGAAATCTCTGCAATAGAAATGGGTGCCACTTGAAGATGCCATCCATCTTCTTGATTGATTCTCTCTTTTTTGTTTGTATTTTTACTGTCAAGCTGACACCATTTTTTTTCTCTTTTTTTTTTCATCAATATGGTGGTTGTGACATTAGTTGCAATTATGGGGTTTTCCCTTTTTTCCCCAATTCATGGAGGATAATAGGCATCTCTTTAATTATGGATCTCTCCTTATTAACAAATATAATTAGCATAACTTAGCTCATTAGATGGAATTATGTCATGAATGTTAACATCCTTGTAATAGTCACCTAATAATTTTTATAGTTAGGTTTAGAGTATGCAAATTAGGAGAGTCAACTTATGAATATAATAGTTAAACATAATCAAATTATGGATACAAGAGATCGTTAGGCATTGATCATCTTTCCTAGAGTTTGTAAACTCGTTTAATTCTAATGTTCTGTTCAGTTTGTAATCATCAAATTCAAAACCAATTAGCAATTAGGGGAGTGAACCTACACATTATATTCTTGGTTGTTAGATCACCCTTCTCCAATGTAAGATATTCTCGTAACTCCCTCAAATGTGGTATTCTATAAACTTTTTTTTTTCTTTTGTGAGTGACATAGAGCAAGTGTTGTTCCTTTTAACTTTATCATGCATTGGTCTAGCTCTCTTAACATGTTCAAAGCGAGGAAAGAAATATCTTTATTTTGAGATTTGTGAAGTATAGAGATATCTTATATCCACAAATAACCTAATTTGGGACCATTAGAATTTTTAGATAAAGTGATTTGTTCAATTGGGGTGGGGTTGGGGGGATTAAGGTCACGAGAAGAGAAACATAGGAGTGAAGTTTTGTGATATGTCCAACCAACATGTCTCCTAATGGGGGTATAAAAATCACAATTGACTCCAAGTATTTTCTCTTTCTCTTTTCTAAGTCCACATTTAATGAGGTAAAGTTCAGGCAGGACCCCATGCCTGTTCATCTTTTAAAGATCTGACCCTTATAAATTTAAGTGACTTGGGTCAGTTGAACCAATAAATCTACTGTAAATGAATCTGACTGAATATGATTTTTAGCATGTTTTTCCGAGACACTTGAAATCTTGGACCATCGAATTGAATTCATTTCATTTTGGGGAGATTCATTAGATCCTGATATGTGTAGTTTGTACTACATTATTCGGTACTATTAGGCAAATGAAGAAGATAAAATAAATTCATATGAAGTAAAATATTTTAAATGTCGAAGTGGTTTGAGAAATGAACCTTATAAACGATGGTAAGAGTCCTAAAGATTATTAAGACCCGCCTCTCTCTTTGACGCATATGCACTTATTGTGGTAGTTCCATGTCCTCTCGCAAGGGTATAAGTGGCGTAGTAGTTGTTGAGGCCTCCATTGGAGGAACAAAGCCAAACAAGACAGAGTAGCAACAAAGTTCAATATAAGAAGGGTCCATGGTATCACTATTTATTGTGATGGGTAGGGCGATATGTGTGTCTTTGACGATACCGAGTTCTTTTGAGGTGAAACCAAGAATATAAGAAACCACCTCTTTTTTTATGCATATACACCAAGCCTCGTAGTTCCACATCATCCCCGCAACACTAATAGGTGTTAGCTGAAACTTAGCAAATTTTGGACGCCTTCAAAGGTGAAACAAAGCAATACACCAAGTGCCGATGACGAGTGACTCAAGACAATGTTCAATAGAACAGGAGTCTATGGTATCTGGGGTGTATGGTAATTTCAGTTGTTTCAGAGATATTGAATTATTTCAAAGTATGTGTGCGAATTTTTTTCTAGAAAATAAAATCTTGAGCACGCTAAATTTGATTTTGGGTCAGTAAAATATAACTAACATTTTTTTTATGTCGATCGGTTGTAAATCCGATTGAAAAATAACAAATCCAACCTCTATCTCTCTAGTGAATGAGAGAGTAAAACCTAATCTGCCTAACCTCTAAATTAATTGGGTCAAACGTGTGTCACGTGGAGCGGGACTTTCACAGACTTTCATAGACAAAATGTCCCGTAGACATTTCAAGACATTTCGGATGAGTTATTATAGACAACATGTGTTCATAGACATTTTCAAGACATTGAGAGTTTGTAGACAAAATGTCTTTATAGACATTTCAAGACATTTGATCCATAGACAAAATGTCCTGGGGACATTTTAAGATCTTGAGTCCATTGACAAAATGTGTAATGCATATTATATTTGTGCTAATAAAAAATATATTTTTCGACTTTTGTAGACATCTGTGAATATTTGTGGACATTGATGGACATTTGGTAGACATTTATTATTTTAATAATATTATTATTATTTAATCACATGAAATAATATATTAATACTAACATTTCAAAAATATATTTTTCGACTTTCGTAAACATCTGTGAATAGTTGTGGACATTGATGGACATTTGGTAGATATTTATTATTTTAATATTATTATTATTTTTTAATTACATGAAATAATATATTTATACTAACATTTCAAAAATATATTTTTCGACTTTCGTAGACATCTGTAAATATTGTGGACATTGATGGACATTTGGTAGACATTTACTATTTTAATATTATTATTATTGTTTAATCACATGAAATAATATGTTTATACTAACATTTCAAAAATATATTTTTCGACTTTCGTAGACATCTGTGAATATTTGTGGACATTGATGGACATTTGGTAGACATTTATTATTTTAATATTATTATTATTGTTTAATCTCATGAAATAATATATTTATACTAACATTTCAAAAATATATTTTTCGACTTTCGTAAACATCTGTGAATATTTGTGGACATTGATGGACATTTGGTAGACATTTATTATTTTAATATTATTATTGTTTTTTTTTATCACAGTGATGGACTTCAAATGTCTCTTGTTTTTTGAAAGACATTTTGGCTTCCAAATTTGTCCCAAATCCTTCACAAATTCATCAAACTATGAAGTCCACCAAAGTCTGGGACATATTTTGTCTACAATCGAATGCCTCGGACTTTCATAGACTCTCAAATGTCTGGATTTGAATGCCTCAGACTTTCGTGGACTCTCAAATGTCTGGATTTGAATGCCTCAGACTTTCGTGGACTCTCAAATGTCTGGATTTGAATGTCTCAGACTTTCGCGGACTCTCAAGAGTCCGCGAAAGTCTTGCTCCACTACCCCCCCTAACTTTCCTCAAAGAAAATAAAATCTCTGGTTATTGTGTCCCCCAGGTTGTGGGTTGTGACTTGTGAGTGATGAGATGAGTTTTATGTGTCTTTGTTTGTTAAATGGTCCACGTTTCTAATTGCATGTACAATTTTTGACATTTGGTACCATTTTTTTTTTGTTCTATCTAGTGGGACATATTTTCTGAAAATCTAGATGTTCATTTTTTATTACCTTATGTCACGTGTCTAAGGTATGGGTTTTGTAGTGAAAGACTCCATTATTAAAGAAAGTTGGAGGACCTACCTACCATCGAACATAACAAATGGATGATGGGGCCGAGCCTCTTACAGCTCCATAGGCGGTTCAACTATCGCTTAATTTCTTTCAACAAAAAAAAAAGAATTAGAGATTAATTTATTAGAATATGATTGTCTATTAGAGGAGGATGAAAGGACTATTATAAAAGATTGCTGGAAGGAGAAAGACAACATCTCTTAGAGAATACAGAAGAAATTTCGAGGCTACAAAATAATGACTTCTTTTTTTGTAATCGCGAAGCTAATAATGTAGCTCATACTCTTGCTAAAAATGCTTATAATAACGATCTAAATCATACTACGAAAATCTATCAGATTCCGAGTTATCTTGTAAATAAGTTGGAGACAGATTTGTCCAACATGAATTTAAGCTCTAATAGCTAAGAATATTGAGGTATTAACCTTCTTTCACCGAAAAAAAACACGAATAAAAAAAATATACAGAGATGGACAAAGCACTATAACAGTCTGATTTTAAGACATTGTGAACTCTTAACTCATGTTTCAATTCTTAAAGGATATTATGGAGGTCGTGCATCCGATTCCAAGATTATTGGATTGCATACAAATAAAGTAATTAGATGAAATTTAGGCCATTGTTTTTGTTAGACTTTAGACTAGTAGTTTTAGAAGATTTAAATTCGACAGTTATCGTGCTTATCACATTATATTGATGTATCAATGTTTTTGTAATGACCATCGTAGTCAATATCCATTTTTTTTCTTATAAAATATCGTAGAAGAAAGTAATTCCATTTAAGAAGCGGGTGTATAACCACTACACTAAAAAAATGGAATTACTTTCTCTAATCTCCTATGATAGTTTTTTTTTCTACAGGCACCTATAGTTTTACTGCCAATTTGGCCGTCTCTTCCTCTATGAATTATCTCAATACTCTCTCATGCGCCCAACTGTTAGGGTCACCTACAGTACGGTATGTGCACATATTCATCGGTAAAATACTACCAATGGAGTTACCGGTAACATCTTAGAACACATATTTACTCAGAGTCCCCATAGTTTGTTACCGAAACCTTAATAGATTTGCCAAAAACTCCGACTAATTGGGGAAGAAGGTTGTGTCTAAAGAATACTAGGTTTTGTCATAGTAAATTGACTAAATCAAGTGAAAAGTGTCCGTATACGCGTGCGTATAAAAAACGTTTAAAATTTCGGTTCTTGTATTCCAACCCAAACAAACATTTTTGTCAAACCTGACCAAGACAAATCAATTTAGTTTGACTTCGAGTTGAGCATTTAAGAACTGCTCAAACCAAACCCATTGATCAGACATCATATATTGGTATAAAATGACATTTTTAGTCCTATGTTATAATATTTTATGTAATGAATGATCTAAAAATTCATCACAAATTATAGCCTTTGTGGGTTTTACGGTATTGTTATTTATTTTACTGATGTAAATCTCTCAGAGATAAAGAATATACAATAAAAGAGTTGGTGAAACTTTCATTATACATTGTACAATAGTTAAAAAAGTTTAAACACTTAAAATTTTGAATAGATTTGGGCATGCCGATTGAACAAAGCCAAACCAAACGAGACCGAACAAAATTGACCCAAGCCTAGGCTTGTTTGGATAGGTTTAGCCAAAAAGAACATTTGACAAACATGAAACACTCGTAATATCAAGCCACCTTTCAATACGCACCCATTCTTTTACAATGCATCTAAAAGACCACTTTCTCGAGGGAGAACTTATATGCAGTCCGAGGCCCACGGACAGGGCAATTCGAAGGCATTATAGGCCTAATCTGAGTGCTCTCGGACTGCCACCTATACGAAGGGTGCGTATAGAGAGGGCACGATTATGGTAAAATTGAGGGCACATATAGATCAAAGCCCTCCTATACGAAGGGTGCGTATAGAGAGGGCACGATTATGGTAAAATTGAGGGCACATATAGATCAAAGCCCTCCTTGCACATCCTTGTGCACCGCCTACCTTCAAAAGGGTGCGAAAAGACAACTGTGCCTTTCCTATCAAGGAGATGCAAAAGAGTGTATATACACGAAGGTGTACTTGTACCATTGTTGCTGAATAAAGGACGGACTTCCGAGGGAAAAGAAAAAAATAGGGATCAAGGGAGGGGGAGATAAAGAATGAAACACAGCTTACAAAAAGATAAAAGAAACTTAGACAAATAGATGAAACGATAGGTGCATTTCAACCGTACAAACACAATAGTCTAGTCATATAAATACCCAAAGTTGGATCCATGATAATTAGAATAAAACACTCGAAGATTCTAAACTTAACAGATCACGACTACTGAGGAATTTGTTCTTGTTACCTTAACCTCTAAATAGGAGAACTAAAAAACAGTCGATGGTACCGTGGATAAAACATGAAAAGGAAGCTACGACAGTGGAAATTGACACGGTTAATAGTTATCGTCGATTTTAACTTACAAGCATACCTCGAAAGTACCTCGTCCGTTCTTTTCATCTTGGTTGAGCATATGGACAACCTCAGCCACGCCTTCTGCTATTTCCTTCTGGAAGCCGTTTTGTGGCATATCGAACATTCTCCTCTTCATCGATCCCAACTTTCCAGGCGGCTGGGGGTCCACCACGTCAAGCATTGCTTCCAACTCATCCACCATTGACTTTCTTGCTCCTCGAACCATAAGGTCAGCTCCCTATCAATACAACACGCCAAAAGCAGATTAGAAGTGCGAATTATATACTAATTGATGAACTAAAACCAAGTTCGTTGACGTGGAGTCGTGGACTGTGGACCACTCCGTCCACACAGTTATCAAGTCCAACCTCTAATGTGTAGTAAAACCTCATAAATATGCAATATCGTATAGACTGTTTGTCTTAGGTAACTAGTACTACATGTTTTCTCCTTAGTTGATCAGCAACTACGAAACAGAATCGAGTGGATCAATAAATGAAAATGAAGACAAGCAACACTGAAGAAAGGAATATGCTTTTTGTACTAATAAATCAAATACATCAACTTGACGGAATACTTAAAATACAAGTTATGTCTTCCCTGACCATAAAGGATGGGATAATTAAGTCTTAAAACATCAGTCTCGAGCATTACAGGAAGATGATATAAGTGGGTGTCAATATTATTCCTTATATTGTTGAATCACATTAAGAGTTTATATCTCATACTTTCGAGGGGTTGCTAGATCAAAACCTTCTTAGACCTTAGTTGTTACGCATATAAGACACTGTCGGCTGATAATAGAGTACTCAAATAATTTCATTGTAGAAGTAAAGAATGTCACCTGAATAGATTTCTAGGGCTAGGGCACTATCATATGGAAAATCCTAAGCAACTATTTCACCACAATCAAAGGACAGATGTAAGTTTCGATGAAGTTTTACCACTCAATATTACTTAAAACCTAACACCACAAGGGAATGATGGAATGTTTATTTTTTAGATTTAAGGATCGTACTATGTAACGACTTAATTCATCCATACACAAAGCTAAACGCATATCATCAAATCAATTCAACATCCATAGTTAAACAGAGATAGTACCTCAATGGCATCAACAGTGAGGAGTAAAACAATGATCTTCTCGGAGAACTTCTGACGCTCCTCACCATCACGAGTCAGTCGATGCCTGTAAGAAAAGTTGTTGAACAATGCCCTAAGCTCCTTCAACTTAGCCTTAGCCACTGCCAACTCTCGAAGTGCACGAAGAGCCTGAGATCGACGGATCAAATAAGCCCTAAATGTCAACTGGATCATCATTGCAGCATCTTGTGGTGACAGTTCTTTCTTCTTCCCTTTGGCATTGTTATTAACTGCATTCCTCCTAGCAAAAGCCTGTAAAAATCAATCAAATATCACCATCACTGAACTTGAACTGTTAAATCGTAAATCAAACCCTAAACAGATCACATTGTTTATTAAGTACATCTATATCATTCAAGTATGAACATTTCAGTTAAAAAATGATAAAAAGCCAGTGTGAAAGATTATCAAGGAGATAAATGAACCTGTCTAAGAGCAATTACTCCATGATCAGCTGGTTCTTCAATCTCCACAGCACGAGAAGAAGAACAATCCTTCTTCTTTTTCAGCTTCTTCTTCTCCTCATCAGAAGATGAAGAATCCTTCTTATCAACTTTTTTAGATGATTTCGAGCTTTCTTTAGCAGATTTAGTTGATGCTCTGAAAGTATAAGTTCGAGTTGGAGGAGCATCTTCACCTTTCCCTTTAATCTCAGCAATAAACCTAAAGTTCTTTTCAACATCTTCATCTTTCTCATTCTTCTTTCCTCCTTTGATCTCAGCAATCCACTTATACTTCCGATCAGTTCCATTCTTCTCTTGACTTTGAATCTGAGTAGTCCATGAGTACTTCCTATCTTGATTATTACTGATCTTCTTCTTGTTATTATTATTAGGTTTAGAGATCTGATGAACACCAGTTTCAAGAGCAGAAACACGATCAGAAAGAGTTTGTAAGTAAGAATCAGTTCCAGATCGATGTTGAATCCTCTTGAATGAAGATTTGGAAGGAGATTTCTCGATCTGAATCAGATCGGTAACTGTGTCGAAGAAATCGAAAGGAGCTGGAGCTGGAAGTGGAGAGAAGAAACATTGTGGTGGTGGAATATCAAAGAAGGAGTTAGGGTTTATGAAATCAAAAGGAAGAAATTCTAAGTCTTGTTCAAGTAGTGAAAATGAGGAGGAGAAGTTAGGTTTGAGAATGGAAGTCCTTTTGATGAAGAGAGATGGCGAAGGTTCTTCGTAAATCTCGATTCTTCTGTATCCACTCATTGTGAGTTTTGGTAAATCGTCAAAATCTTAGAGAGAGAAAGATAAATTTTACAGTGAAGTTGAAGGAGAAGTGGAGAGAAAGGGGGAGAATAACTAGAAAGGGAAAGGAAAACGTGAAGAAAAGGTCTTGAGTCAAAAGTAACGGTAAAAAAAAGAAAGGTAAAGTTGAAGAATGATTAGACTAATTAATCTTGATTATTATCAAATGTGAAAGGCTGGACCCTCAGAGTGAGTGAGTCTGTGAGTGGGAAGAAAGTCACTTTTTAGTAGATTCGGTTCGACGATGCGATCTGCACCAAGTGATGGAGTTGGACTCCCGGCCGGAGAAAATCCGAAAAATCCAATAATTCGATAAGCGATATGTTCAGTCAGAGTCTGAAGAGATCAATGGCTGCCCGATGAAGTATAGCCGTATATAGATAGTATCTGTCTAATCTAATAGATTTAAAAAAATGATAGAAGAAACTACAAAAGTATTCGCACTTTAGACTTAGATATAGATCATCTTTCGAGTGTAAAAAAACCCATCAAGAACGAGAAAGAAAATTGACTAAAAAATTGAGACCGTTGCTTTGGTGTAAGTCTGAAGTAAGTTTTGACTTATAGTCTCTTCTTGCACTACTCTAAATTTTAATAGACCGATATAGATATTAAAGATGACCTGAAGTCCCTTCCGTCTGAAACAAAGGCGAAATAACCCAAACATAAACCCAACTTGTAAATCTCTCTTAATAGTATCATAAATTATATTGAATGTTGGATAATCTGTGCAATGATATTTATATATGGGTTATTTCCAAATAGCCCACAACTTTGTGACCAGTTTCCTGCCTAGCCCCACACTTTGTCAAAAATACCCAGATGACCCTCTTTTTCACTCACCGTTATAACAACGTTAACCAGTCAAAATTTATCTCTCTTCCATCTCATCACCTCTCTCTGCCACCTCATCTTCTCGCCACCTCATCGTCTTCTCCGATAAAGGTCGTCGACTGACCAATTTTCCGGCCAACGACCTTCATACATTTAAAAAAAAATTAATTTTTTTCCTCTCTTTATCTCTCTAAAAATAATTAAAATAATTATTTTTTTTCCTCTCCCCCACTCTCTCTCTCGAGAGGAGATCTGTTCAAGAACAGACCTTCAATGGTAAAGCTTATATTTGTTGTTTCATGTAACTTTGTTTACATAAAAGCTAATTAGCCGTATTTTTTTATTTGGAATAAAGCTTTCATTAAATACATCCAGTATTCGGTTACATTGACTCAAGTACTAAAGTTCAAAGTAAACAAAAAAGCGGATGATAAAGTTAATTGAAAGGACTTGAATGCGGTCTTGCTCAAGTCAGGTACTTATGGCTGATTTTACGAATTGATGTGCCTCCATATTAGAAATACGGTGGCAGAATTGTAATTCAATATCTTCGGTTGATAGACGTCCAAGTAGCCTTTCTATGTCTCACGATAGGGGGGGGGGGGGGGGGTGCAAGATGTATCAGACAACATCTCGACCACCGATTTAGAAGCCCCTTCCAATATAAAACCATATTCCCACCTCATGCCCTAAATGTAAACCTAATTCGAATGGCCTCATCTCACTATGGAGAGGCGAACTCGGCTGAAAGTTTATCTTAGTCGTTCCTAAAGTTTCTCCCAGATGGTTTGTTGCTGTAGCCCCAGCTGCCGCATGTGGAGGTTTAAAGGCTCCGTCAACGTTAATCTTTACCTTAGAAGAGGAAGGCGGCAACCATCTTGAGTCTTGTTCATCATAAAATTCAGACGATGTGTTAGATGAAAGGGTTAAGACATTTACCTCTTGTTTGATGAACCCCCAGTAGTGATGCAAATTCGTTTTTTTGGAGTTGAAAATCCATTCATTCCTTATTTCCACCAACCCCAAATGAGATAAATATAAATGGCCAGCGCTTTGGGGGAAAGCTAAATAGTTTCCGGGGTGTGAAGACTTGGTCAAAAATTGGTCAATTTTGTTTGACAATTTTATTTAGGGGGAAAGCAAAATACTTCTCCACCTCATCTCTCTCTCTCTCCACCTCACCTCACTCTCTCTCCACCTCACCTCTATCTTCTCCGATTAGGCGCCTGCCGGCGACCATAAAAAAAAAAAAAAAATTTCACTCACTCACTCTCTCTATAGAAACTCCGGCGAAGGGGTTTCCTTTCGCCGGAGTTCCGGTCTGTTGAAGAACAAGCCATTTCCGGTCTATAGGAACCCCCTTCGCCGGAATTTTTAGAGAGAGAGAGAGATGAGAGTAAAATTTTTTTTTTTTTTTTTTTAGGTTGAAGGTCGTCGGCTGGAAAATTTTCCGGCCGGCGACCTTCATCGGAGAAGATAGAGTGAGGTGGAGAGAGAGAGGTGATGTGGAGAGAGAAAAAGGTGAGTTGGAGAGAGAGAGAAAGATGATTTGGGAAGAGAAGTGAGGTGGAGAGAGATAAGTGGTGGAGAGGGAAGTGAGGTGGAATTATGTTTGTTTTTTTTTTATTTTATTTTGAAAAAAGATTTAAAGGAAGGGTAGTTAGGACATTTTCATGAAAATAGAGGGTCATATTTGAATTTACGAAAAAAAGGGGCCATAAAGGAAGCTGGTCACAAAATAGGGGGTCATATAGGAATTAACTCCAAGGAAAATGAATGGGGGACTCCCTCAAACATACTCTCAAGTGTACTCCCCCTCACAAGACAAGACTATTTTGGTCTTTTCAATCTAACAAAATTGAGAAAAGACCAAAATGACCTTGTCATTGTGAGGGAGGGTACACCTGGAAGTATGCCGAGTGAGTCCTCCTAAGTCCTATCATCATTGTATTTGAAAAAGTTGGAAATTGAGATAAATAACACAATTATGTGGAGAATTGAGCGCGGATCACGTGGACTGATGTGGCACCTATGTGATACGGCCAAAACTCCACTTACAAATTGTCTGCCTTTACCTTATCACTAGATTTGCAAATTCTTGATTTCCAATGAAAGAATCTTTTCCACTACTTATCCACCCTCCATATTATATATAGTTACCTACATAGATAATATTGAGAGAAAAGATAAAGTGGTGATGGGAGGAGAGAGAGAGAAATAGTGGGGGTAGAAAATGGGTGGTCGAAGATGGGGAAGAAAAAAAAGTTTTGTTGCTTCAAAAATTTTGACAAAATCTATAATTTCTCTTTAAAACTTGTACCTAAAAAAAATTTGACAAACACACAATTTCCCTTTAAAATTGTGGCATTTTACACCTTAATATGTTTCTTATTTTCCCAGACCACCGGTCTAAAAGCAACATTATGTCGTGGTCTTTATTATTTGTTTTCTGGAAGACTATGTTTTTCTTGTCTAATATGAAATGATTTCTTTATTAAGTGAATGAATATTCTTATTATTTTGTCACATTTTCAGATTACTTGATCTCGCTTAACATGTTCTGACTTAACAACTAATCAAGCAATTATTACATTTTGGACTACCTTATGAAGACCTAATCTTCTAGTCTGCAATCTTAGTTGCACTTTTCTCAATGATCCGAACATGAAATGCTTCTCCCATCGATAGAAAACCTGTTGGAGCTGCTTCTTCTTTGTTGAATATTCTTTTGAAACTGTCGTCAAGAAAAAAAAGGAAAAAGTAAGACACGTGACTTGGTGATTTCTAAATTTGGTTTGATTTGAGAATTTTAGTTATGTATTTCTTATTAACAAGAAATGATTTCTACGGAGTTGTTTTCATTTCCACGAGTTACGTAGAATTATTTCTGCGGGTGTTGCAGAGAAGTGTATCCCTCGGAACCTATTGAAGAACTATAGTTTTAAGTTCATGGGTCAATAGTTCTTCCGAAATAGTTTTAAGTTGCGGGGATGGCCCAAGCCAATTTGTGCTCAATTTAGCCTATTTTATTACCACATCTAAGACTAATGTTCTCTATATTGTTTTCCTAAATTTTAATCAAATTTATGTCAAAAAGAAAATGTTTAGAAGGTGGATAGAATTCACATTACCTGAATTTAGTGAGGAAGACATGAAGAAATACAGACATGAATGACTTGCTGAAATCAGCTCCTATACAGGTCGTCATCCCTCCACCGAATGGTATGAAATCTTTGGAACTAATTGATCCAGGATCCTACGGAATCGGTTCATTCATCGGACATAAAAACATTCGTCAATATACAATTACAAACTATGTAGATTTATGTGAATGTCTATGGTCAATGTCAACCGTTTTAGAGCCATCATACATCTTGAGACTTCTTCTGTTTATGAGATATTGTATAGGACAAAAGTCTATTGGGCGGGCTCTATTGGTCGGGCTTGGACAAGAGGCCAGTCAGAGACTACTGCCGTACCTGTCCGACTAAAATTGGCGAGCTGGACGAGTAGTGTCCACCCTGGACGCCGGGATCCCATAAACTCATCGGCGTAGGTCGGTTCTTGGGCAGATCCGCGCTCGCGGGCCTTTTCCCACCCCTACCTCAAACAATAGTTATTTTAGGATTTGGGTTGTCTCCAAGTGTACCGTTTCATAACAAAAGAAAAACCACTTACATTCCATCTCCATGGATTGAAGATAGTAGGACTCTCAAACTTATCCGGATTCATATGGAGTGCTTCGACAAGAAGCATAAGTGTCCACCCTTTTGGAATTACATATCCTGCAATATTTCAGACCACCACAAATTTTCATTATCGGTCCATAAAATTAATATGGCTCAGTTTTCTTCCAAACTATACTCAGAAAAATTAATGTTGGCATACCATCTACATGAATATCTTTGATGACCTTTCGTAATAACCCTGGTACTATACTCGCCATCCTAAGTGATTCATTGATAACCTGCATTTTGTATATAAAAGTAATTTGTTAAAAAAGATCGTAGGTTGTTCAATTTGATTATCTTTAAAATTTGTCTTAGTGTTAACGAATTTACCTGAGACGTAAAAGTCATTGACTTGTATTCCTTCCATGTAAGTGGAGAATCCACATTTTCTTTGTTCCTAATAATCGCATCGTGCTCCTCCTACAAACAAACATGGCAAAAAATAAAGACGAAAAGAAAATCATCATAGTGGTCCCTCTTGTGAGTTTATAGTTAAAAAAAACCCTAATTTAACAACAATTGTTGTAAGAGTTATCTGACAACTAGCTAGAATCACTCTAGCAAATGCCTAACCTTGTGGAGAACACTTGTAAGGACATTTTGTCAACAAAATTGCTATTTGGTCCGAATTTGGGAGCCGATTACAGGCCGAATGGTGATGTGGTCAGTTTCAATTGATCAACCCATTTCTCTCTTCATAGGAGCTGACTAATTGGAGCCGGCCACTTCACCATTCAGACTATGGTCGACTTCAAAATTCGTGCCAAATACTAACATTTTTCTCCCTTCAAAGCTTTAACTAACATAAAGTCCCTAAATAAAACTATATTTTTTTTTTAGAAAAATGTACAACAAAGAAATAAATTAAGTTAATGATATGAAATATACAACTGACCAATAATTCCTTGGCCACCAAGGGGTTGTGCACTGTTTGCCTTATTGCCATTGTGAGAGATTTAGCAATGGATATAAAGGTGGTAAGAAGAAACCCAAACATTATATAGATAGCAAACTCTTCAGTCATGAATTCCTCAGTTTTCAAGTCATCTATCAACTGATCCACAAAATCTCCACGGCGAGGATGCTCGGGCGGCAAATTAAGTCGTTCGTGAAGGATATTTGTCATCAGATCCACCGCTTTCTTCTTGTTCTGATTATATCAATGAATTTCATTATTAAAAGTTTTGACTAGATCAATTTGAAATAATAATTTTGTAATCGATAACAAGCACATGATTAGTACAAGATAATATTTTTAAAATATATTGCAGTCTCATACAACATTTGCAGAGCAAGTGTTGTATAATAGGCACGGGCATTAACTTATTTTTAAAAAACTACAATGGAAAGCTCTCAGTTTGTGGTTCACTTGTAGCTTGTTTCTCCAAAATCGCAAGAACCCTTAGAATGAGATTCGAACTCAGGACCTTTTAAGATCTTAATAATTAAGAGGCGCTCTTTCAAAAACATAGTAGGGTAACATAAGATGTGGTGGGGGCCGGTGGGGTGGTGGGTCAGATAATCAACTCCATTACTGGATGAGGGGAGGCCCCAGGCCTTCTAAACCACTTATAAAAGAACTTATGTCAGTGGGGCCCATTAAAGTCCAAAACTTTAGATTGCAATGTGATGGTCTTAGTGTTGGTGTAGGTGGTGGTAGTGAAGTGGTGGTCGTTGGTGGTGGTGGTGGTGATGGTGTTGGTGGCGTTAGTATTGGGAGTTTCGGTGCAGGTGGTGGCAGTGATATTATGGTGTTCTCCTATTTGAGGTGGAAAGTATTGTATAACTAAATTCTGGTACCTTCATGCACCGGTAGAATGCAGTACCCGGGACGTACAATGGGAAGGTCATAAGACCTTGAAAGAAGGCAGCAAACATTTTACTTAGATCCCCGGAAGACTTGCTACAATCATAATCATACAACTCCTTCGCTACCAGTTCCAACACCATCTGCATGGGCCAGAGAAACTCTCAACCGTCAATATGTTAGACATAAACTCTAAAAGTATAAATAATGTAATAAATATGACGGGCTTTAGGCCTCTTTCATGTTGTTGGGCTTTAACTCTCTTTCATTATAAGTTTAATTTGGGCAGTTATCGTATTTATCACATCTTCATGATGTATCAATGTCTTGTAACGACTAATGTAGATTGTAGTTGATTTCTCAAAAAAAGAAAAAACTTAAATAACATTTTTCGTGAGAAAGGGGGTTTTATAGGTGCCTCTTAAAATTGTTGGTTACCCTTCTATTATTTTTTGGGTTATTTTCCTAATGGCCCCCAATTTTGTGACCAACTTCCCGCCTGACCCCCTACTTTACGAGAAATACCCATATGGCCCCCTTCCGTTATAACACCGTCACTCTCTCTCCTTCATCATGTTTTCTCTCTCTGTCAACTCACGCCACATCATCTGTTACGCCACCTCATCACTTTCTTCTGCAGAGGTCGCCGACCGGCCAAATTTCCGGCCGGCGACCTTCAAATATTTAATTTTTTTTATTTTTTTTATTTTCTCTCTCCTCTCTCTCTCTCTAGGAATTTTTTTTCCCTCTCCCTCTCTCTCTAAAACTCCGGCGAAGGGAAATCCCTTCGCCGGAGTTTGAGAGAGGGTGAGGGAAAAAAAATTCCTAGAGAGAGAGAGGAAGAGAGAAAAAAAATTGTTTTTTTTAGTTTGAAGGTCGCCGGCCGGAAATTTGCCCGGCCGGCGACCTCTGTCAGAGAAGGTGATGAGGTGGCGTAACAGATGATGTGGCGTGAGTTGGCAGAGAGAGAAAACATGATGGAGGAGAGAGAGTGACGTCGTTATAACAGAAGGGGGCCATATGGGTATTTCTCGTAAAGTAGGGGGTCAGGCGGGAAGCTGGTCACAAAGTTGGGGGCCATTAGAGAAATAACCCATATTTTTTTAAAATGTATGGGTGTGGTAAATGAGGTGCCTTTAGCAGGCAAGAAGAAATGAGAGAGATGAGTGAGAGAGAAAGTAAAAGGTAAAATTTGAAACAAAACATCAAAATAAAATTCTTAAGAGAGAGAGAGAGACTATACGCACACTTGCAATGGAATCTCTGAGTTCAACAGAAGGTTGAGTAGACCAAGAGGATAAACTTTTGTTTGCCATTTCTTCAATTCTATTTAGAAGTTTGGCTTTCAGGGTTTCCGTCCCTACGTTGCTCAAAAACAAGTTCCTCAAATACTTATGAATGTGAGGATTAGATATTGCTTTATTTATAGATTCACCAAATATAGTCGAAAACGAGTCCATGTACCATAACTCTACCGATTTACCCTCTTGTTGAAATATGTATTTATTGAAATCCGGATCCGATGAAATAACCATCGATTCACCCACCAAGCTCGTCCGAAACAATTTCCCATATCTAATCAAATCAAAACAATACAAAAATTAATTTATGTTTTCCTTATAACATTTTCTTATATTTCTAGTAAAAGGATTATAGTAGTATATATACCTGGAGAGTCTTTTGTCAACAAAGGTTGACAAATCAAAAGTTCTGCTTGGGATAAAGAGATGTAATGTCTCACCAATGAGAGGTAGGCCCATGGACCCTGGAGGGAGTTTTCCACTGCATTTAGGATTGCTCCAGGTGTGCCAATACTTTGTAAACCTTAAAACAACCATGGCTATCAAACATACACCAATAGACCAATACTCTGTAAACCTTACCACAGCCATGGCTATCACACATACACCAATATACCACATCATGTTGCTCATCATCACCCAATGCTATTTTTTTTTGTTGTTGAAAAGAATCACCAAATGGTACTTGAAAAGTAATGCCTAGAGTTAACATATTTATAAGAAAAATCTACCAAGAGGAATTAACCTAACTCGGAGTGCTACATGTACAAAAAGATATTTGAGAATCTAAGAGATTGTTTTGTATATTTAAGATACATGTTAACATAATTGTTTTCTACTTTTAACAAGTGTAATAAGTTAGGTATGGCCGTATGGATAGTGAAATGGATCTAACAATCTATATAATAAAACAGAAGAGGAAACGATGACTGGGACAAACATCCTTTTTTAATAAAGGATATTGTCTAGAAGCCCTTCTCAAAATTTAAGATATAGTCCTTCGTATAAACAAAGTTACCTATTTAAAAACCAATAATCGTTTCCTTCTTAGAAATAAAATAACTAATTTAAGAAAAAAAAGAAAAAAAAGAAATTTCAAGGGTTAAAAAAAGAAATTAAAATCTCTCTCTCTCTCAATAAAATAATAAAAATAATAATTAATAAAAATAATAATAAACAATAAATTTCGTAACATTTGATTGATACAAGTGTCGTGCCCTAAGACGGGATATACCCTACTCATGTTAAAAGTAGAAAACAATTAGAGCTGTTAACATGTACGTGCGTAGTAAGGTATGGATAGTGAAATGGATCTGACAATCAAGAAGATATTTGAAGATCTAAGAGATACTGTTTTGTATATATTTAAGATATCCTGTAATATTTCTATTAATGTTATAGATAGATATTATTTAGTTTCTTAAATTTGTTAGGAATCAAAGAATATAGGAGTTGAGATTTAGGGATTTATCATTTCAGGTTCCTCTAACCAATGCAAGAAATCAAATTCACAATTGTGGTGATTAATGCAACAATTGTTCATGGTTTTTCTCTATAGATGTAGATTGTAATTATCCGGCTGAACTAAGTTAATTTATCGTGTTATTATTTTATTTATCTCTGATTATCACATAACTATGATTTTTGTATGGTATCTGCCCGGTTTCAATTTCAAGCTTGTTTCCATTGTTTCAATATTGTTTTGGTTTGTGGTTAATAATCAATCAATCACTTGGTCGATATTTTTAAATATCCAAGATTAGGTTGTGTTTTCCCTTTATCTTCATCTAAGCTAGATTTGCACATTATTCTGCAGAAAAAGAAGTCTCTCTGAAAACAGGGCAAACTGTGACTGATGGGCCTAAAAGGTTACTCTAAAAGGTCTTCACCCGCAAGTATACGGGCGTCAAGTAATAGTTCCGGTAAGACCGGTTCGTTCCTCAGAGACTAAGTTAAACTAAAATCTAACCTTAAAACTATTGAGATTTAAAAATGGTTTGATTGAGGTAAAATAAAAATAAAATATAAAACTCAAAAGTAAATAAAGAAATAAGTCGGTATTCAGAAAAAGGGAACCTAGGGTTTTCGAATCCGTCTTCCTAATAATTCTAACGACAATTTAATTTTAATCTAATTAGAGAGTTCTTTATATAACTCAGGTTTTAGTCCATGAACGGTCTAAAAACCCGGAAGATTTTATCGTTAAAATGGTAAAAACTTTAATAAATTTATCGAGAAAATAATTATTATGACTTCATCTAAAATCCTAGATATAAAAGATTTAGCTACTCATGCTAGAAACGATAAATATTTGAATTAATATAAGAAAAAGAAGAAAGAAACTTAACTTTTCTGCGCTTTTCCCACCAAACAGAGCCTAAGGAAGTGATTTCCTTCTGATTTTTCGAGAAATCTGCCAAACGCACCCTCTGGGAAAACGATTTTCTCGTCTTCCTGGAAATATTTTCCTCTCTGAGAAATTTATTTTCTCATCTTCTTCAACTTTCTTTCTCTCTCTAACCTCCTGTTTCCCTCTTTATCTCTTACTTTAATCTTTCTCTCTATGTTATCTCTTGCTCTCTCACTAAACAAGAAACAAAAAGAAAGAAAACAAGAATAAAACCGAGAGATAATTGATTTTCAAAACTCTAAACAAAATTCTCTGTTATTGATCCCTCTACAATCTCTCTCTCTCTGTAATCTCTCTATCTCTCACAAACAAAGAGATTACAATCCAAAAAGAAAAATATAATGATTAGAGTTTATAAAAAATCTCTCTCTCTCTCTACTGTTCTATCAAAGCCGAGACTCAACTCTCCTTCTCTCTCTTTCTACTGTTCCTCTCTCTAAAATCCGTCCCTCAGCTCTCTGTTTCTCTTCTCTTTTATAGACTTTTGTTGCCCCAACCAATCTCTCTTGTTTCCGTTTTGATTCGAATTCAATCCAAGCTCTCAATCGGTTTCTCTCTCTATCTCTTTCTGTTTTGATTCTCAAATCTTATCTATCAAAGAATCATCCTTATCATCTTTGTTTTTATTGCCCTCGAGAGAAAGAAGAGGAGAGAATCTACATCTCCAACCGAGATCCATCTCTCTCGGTTTTCTCTCTCTCTACTATAACAGTTCTTGAAGAAATCGGGAGAGAGCCAAATTCAAATTTGGCTGGTCGTTAGGTGAGCCCGATCCCGTGCGACGCAGCCTGTTGGAGCACGTACGACAGTGGTCTTTTGATCGCGAGATCAAATCTGACGAACACCTGCCGTTGGATGAAAAATCTCGTGTACAGGAGCACCCAAGTAACAAAGATCGCAATGCACCGAATCATAGCCTATAACTCATCCCGAAAACACCCGAGAGACCCACCAAGCTTCCCGACAGTATACCACGAACTCCTGGTACCGTCAGATCGCGTCATGTCCTCCTGATAGATCTGCGCCACGTGGCTCTAGGTGTTTTGGTCAAATGATTTTGACCCCAATCTTTGACCTTGAATATTTTATTGATCCGGACTCCGATTTGACTTCCATTTTCTCCTACGGGCTCGTCTTGGACTCTACTTTCCATCCGAACACTAATCTTGACCAAGAAGTCAGAATCAACAAATGACCAAAATGCCCCTAGTCTGTATTCTTTCCGACTTTATCCGTTTTGCACGCGTAACTCTGTAAAAAGGTACCTGAACATAAAAGAGAGTAATTCGTGAGAGTAACTGCTCTAGAGAGACTAACTCGTCTATATTAAGAGACTCAGATGGGACATTTCCATGTCTCATCAGTGACCCACTTGCAAGGGCGAGGCCACATAGCCCATGCCCCCACAAATCAAATGTAAGCCCCCTAGTATATACACGTTCAGATGGAGTGCCTATAACATATTGGTTATTAAGGCCACCCATAGTCCACCCCGCAATTTCACTTCAAATTCCTCCTTTTATTGTAATCCCGCTGTTCTTCTAACCCTAAATTGCACAGAACCTAACAATTAGTATTTTTTTTTGGAAACTGATAACTTCATTGATAAGGCAAAGCCGATATGAAATACATCGAAGAAGTTAAAAGAAAACAGCAAACAAAAGCAAAAACGCTAAGGCTGCCTATAGATGTGGGCCTGAACTCATAACTTCCTGGGCCAGGTTATGGGTTTCTTTGTTAGCTTCTCTGGGACAGAACTGGAGTGCCCCAAGAGCCCCATTTCTCAGCAAGTGCTTGGCTTCTAGAATATAGGGTTCAATCCTCCATGTGTAATTATCGTAGCCATTAGATATGGCCTCAATCACTATCTTGCAATCTCCTTCATATAAAGACCCCTCCAACCCTAATTCATTTCCCACTTTTAACGCCAACAAACATGCTCCACCTCCGCCTCTATTGCTGAAAGAGCTGTGATCTTCTCTGCTCTTTTATACACCATTGTTCCTTCACTGTTCTTTACCACTACTGCCATGGCTGCACCATTAGGTGTGAATGCTCCATCAAAGTTGAGTTTTAGAGTGTCACCTAGAGGTGGAATCCAATCCTTTTGTACATCGACTGTGTTAGTGAGACTTTCTCGATTCAGACAATCTTTAGATTTAATCGCTGCCTGTCTAATGATGAAGGGTTTGTTTATTGCTTGTCGGTTGAAATGCAAGTTGTTTCGTCCCTTCCAAAAGTTCCACAGCAAGTAAGCCCCAAACACAAAGTCTTTTTCATGTTGTTGATTTTCCAGTAGCTTCTTTATAAATAATGTTGGATCTGGTTCTATTGAGTTTTGCATGTGGGATGACGCCGAGATTGTGATGTCTATAAAGACTGGACAAGTACCGAAGAGATGTTGAATGGTTTCTGAGTCCTGTCTACATAGGAGACATGTCGGATCTATACTTGGTTGGCCTCTGCTAATGTTTTGAAGAACAGGTAAACCTCCATTAACTAGCTTCCATAAGAATAGAGTAACTTTCGGTTCTATGATCGTTACCTTCCATAACTTTTTCCATGGAAATGGTACTGTTGTTCTACCATTTGTAAATTGGGGTGTGATATCCCTAAAGTAAGATTTTGCTGAGAATAAACCTTTTTTATGAGGTATCCAGAGCAACTTGTCTTTAGTCATCAATCTTGTTAATGGAATCTTTTTAATTTCTTGGACCGTTTCTGCTTCAAAAATATTTGTGATTGATTGTTCATTCCAAGTATGATTTTCTATGAGATCTGATACTGTAAAGTAAGATGTCTGCCTCCTTTGTTTGATTTGTGGTTTGAAACCCTGTATTGTAGGAATCCAAGGGTCTTGATGTATGTTGATGCTGGACCCATCACCAACTTGGTAGCACACATTTGATCTGAGAGTTTCCCGGACGTGAAGCAACGACGACCAAATCGGCGACACATTATTTCTTTTTGTTTTTGTCCAGTAATAACCTGTAATTGTGTATTTTGCTTTCAGTATTTTGACCCATGTAGCTTCTGGATGGTTGATGAATCTCCAGGCCAGCTTGGCCACCAAGGATTCATTAATCTTGGCCAACGACCGAACTCCTAGCCCCCCTAGCTCTTTAGGCTTTTGGATCAACTCCCACGGTAAAAAGTGCATCTTTCTTTGCTCCTCATTCTGGTCCCACCAGAAATTACGTTCTATTCTCTCCAATTGATTTAAGGTCCTTTGAGGAATAATGGAGAGACCTAGAAAGTAAATGCTGATGGGACTAAGTGCTGACTTTATTAATGTTGTTCGACCTGCCTGCGACATAAGTCTTTTTTTCCACCCGGCTAGCTTCGATTTGAACTTTTGGATTAGGAAGTCGTGAGCATGAATCCTGTTCCTTGGCTTTAGAATCAGTAACCCCAAATATTTTTCGGAATCCGTCATCAGGGGTGAGTTCAGTCTAGATTGGAACATGAGTTTGACATTAGCCTGCACTCCTGCACTAAAAAACAGTGAGGATTTGTTATAATTTACCGCTTACCCCGAAAATTTTGAATAGGAGTCCATTATATGAAGAACTGCTTCTAAATTCTGTTCAGTTGACTCCCCGAATATGAGTAGATCATCAGCAAACAATAAATGTGAGACCCTCGGCGCGAATCTGTTAACTCTGTAGCCTGTGAATAGGCCTCTTGACTCATAACTGTCAATGAGTAGTGATAAAGCTTGGGATGTCAATATGAATAGATACGGAGATAGGGGCACCCCTGTCTCAGTCCCCTGGAAGAGCTGAAATTCCCACATTGGTTGCCATTAACGACCACACTATAAGTCGGTGTCGAAACACAGAACATAATAAGAGCACACAGGCTATCTGGTATTCCAAAATTTTTCAGAATGGTATTTAAGAAATTCCAGTCCACTCTATCGTAGGCTTTGGCCATGTCCATTTTTAATGCAAACGACCCTTTCCTTGCCTTCGAGCTTTTCATTGAGTGGAGACACTCCTGAGCAATAACAATATTATCAATGATTTGTCGTTGTGGGACAAAGGCATTTTGGTTCCAATTGATGCAGTCCTCCAGTAACGGCCTAAGTTTGTTTGCGATCAACTTTGTGATGAACTTATACAAAGTATTACACAAAGCAATAGGTCGATAATCAGTTGCCATCGATCAGTTTTGGGTATCAATACAAGGTTTGTCTTGTTAAGTTCAGGATCAAATGACCCGCGTTCAAAACAAGTCTGGATGAATGTTACTAGATCTTTCTTGATGGTTTCCCAACTGTTTTGGTAAAATGCACAAGGGTAACCATCTGGTCCAGGACTTTTTAAGGGTCCCATCTGAAAGACTACCTCTTTGATATCCTCTTCTGTTGGTATCGTCGATAGGGAGTGTTGGTTTTCACCTGTCAGTTCCTTATAGTTTTGTAATACCTCTGGTGGGACTTGGTCCACTGCAATAGCTTTAAAATAGATCTGAAAGTGATCAACCAGGGTCTCAGCTATAATCTGCTCATTAGTTGTGGCTTAGAAATATCAATCTTATTTTCATTGGAGGACTTAATTTATTTTTTTTTGTTGAAAGGACTTAATTAATTATTGTACTTCCACTTACTTTCATCTCTCTCATGCCTTACCTAGTAGCAGACTTTATAACTTCTTTCTATTATGTAATATTTGAGAGAACTAAAATGTGACATTCTTTGCATAAGATAGGTGGAACACTCAAATTTTTAGGAATCTCTTCATATAGTCAACGAGAGCTTTTTATGACGTTCATATCTTGTAGATCTCTCATGGTTGGTTATTCAGTGTATACTCTTCAATCATATACCCATGTAATTGACCTGAACATCTCTATTCATATAGTCAATGAAACAACTATCAGTCAATCTCACATGGTAGCCATACTAATTGTCTATTTTAATGACCTACGTATGAGAATGGATAATGTACAATTCTAAGTTCATGGAATAGGATTTTATTCATCAAATCATGTATTTGAGACACCTATTGGAATCTATCCTTTATCTTGGTCTGTCCTGCTTATTGAACCAAGATTAAATGGCGAAATAAACAATTTTATTTCTGATAACAAATGTAAGTAACTAAAATGCATAGGAATATGGCGGTGAAGATGGCGTTTGAGGTGGTGAATACAATGGTGGAGTATAATAGGAATATGGGGGTGGTGAAATTTCTCTTACGGGTTCTGTAGATTTCCAATGATATACGAATCCCTAATCGCATAAAAACATGATACGCATAAGCACTGATTCATTATCCCTTGATGAGTATAATCTGATTGATTATAATTCTCTTGAAGAATAAAATATGGTTGATATTGATATAACTAGTCTGAAAAAAAATTCCAGAATAATTCACCAAAACTTTGGTGGCTTTGAATACCACATAATGTAGACGCAACGGAATTGAAACAAGTAATTAAACTAACGATAAACTAAGCTAAAACAACTAAATAATTGATAAAGAGATGCAAGCAAGATAAATTTTATTGATAATATTGGAGGTGTAAAATAAAACAGACTGTACTCCTTTTTATAGGGATTTAGACACCTTAAGATAGACTGAAACTAGACTTTCAGATAAACATAAACTTGAAAAGAAATATTATCTAATTACTTAATTTCTTGTTTGCTATTAATCCTAATCTCTTAAAAATAGAAACGAATAATAATAACCATAAATTTGACCTAACTAGACTTGGTCATGTGGGCCTTTCTTCTCATAGCCGTGAGGCCCATTAGGCTTGGTCGAGAGGCCCAATATGATCTGCATTAGTAAGGTCTTACTTAACTAAAATGCAAGCTTCTACCAACATAAATCCAATTTTTTTTGTTATATTTTTTCCGCATATCTCACGAAGACTCGATCTTCTAGTTATTGATTTTGATTGCACATTTTTCTGTGATTTCAACGTGAAATTCTCCTCCAGATGATATAAAAGCTGTTTCAATTCCTTCGTCGTCCTTGATTGTTTTCAAACTGAGAAAAAACAAAAGGAGCATGTGATTCCCTAAAATCCGATTATACCTAATTTGATTTCAGATTTTTTTTTTCAATTGTCTAATAACAAACAGTGGCGGATTCAGGATTGAACCCCGCGAGAGCGAAGTTATGTAAATTAAATCAAGGATATACCTAGAATTTTTCGTTTGTGTGAAAACAGTTGTTTGACTACGTATTTTAATCTTGCAAATATTTAGTTTAAATTTTAAAGGTTCAAGAATAGTTTATAGAACTAAAATCATAATATTTTAAATATTTTTATGTAGTGGTTTTGTACTATTCATTATGTGCCCATGTAATAAAATGTAATGACTCTTGGAATCAATGTCAAGAAATAAAAAGTATATCTTAATTCAAAGTTGAATATATGCCAAGAGGGAATATTGCAAATTCAAAAAAAAAAAATATTGCAAATTTAATTCCGAAAGGACATAAAATCTTGCAGTCCACTTGTTTTTGCAAATTCCAATCAAATTTATGTCAAAGATGAAAAATTGTCTAGAAAATGTAATGAAGGAACATTACCTGAATTTGGTGTGCAAGACATGGAGAAATACAGACAACAATGACTTGCTAAAATCAGCTCCTACACAACTTCTCAACCCTCCGCCGAATGGCATGAAATCTTTACACGAACTTATTGATCCAGGCTCCTAAACATTCGGAATTGATACAGGGTTCATGGTTATGGTTTACCGATACATAAACGACTAAACGAGATACTAGAGTGCAAAAACAGAAAAGAAACACACATATATGTATACATACATTCCACCTCCATGGATTGAAGGAAGTAGGATCTTCAAACTTATCAGGATTCATATGGAGTGCTTTAGTAACAAGCAAAATTGTCCAGCCCTCTGGAATTACATATCCTGCCATCACACCAGACCATAAGTTTTAATTCAATTATCAAGTCTATAACAGTTTTGACTCATCATGTGAAAGTGAAACAAACAATAGCACTGATAGAGTGATAATGTGGATCAAGAGAACCATTGGCCATAGGGGCACCCCAACTTGATATTTTATGAATTCCTTTCTTGAGGCTATAGTGTTAGGTGTTGTTTTTCTAGTTGGGTCTGAATTTGAATTAGCTGAACTGAATTGACTGAATCTGAAATATTTGAATAAAGATGTTTGTTTTTTAAATCTGAATAATTAAGAGGGTGTTTGATTTTTGAACTTATTAAGTGATTTTCACTTAATAAGTGTGGGCCGACAATTTTAGACCGTTTGTTTTTCTCACTTAATAAGTGAATATCACTTGTAAGTGGGGTCAAAGTAAGTGCAAAAAAGTAAGCTCCAACTTGGAGCTTAATGTTTTGCACTTACTTTCTAAGTGCTAAAAAAGACATTTTTATATATCCTTCTCCAAATATAATAATTACCAATATGATTATAACCCAAAAAAATCTTAAACAATTGATAAGTAAAAAATCTTTTTATGACTTTAGCGATGACTCCTTTCTTTCTTCACTCATCCTTCACCTAAGCTTTTCTCCTAATTTTTTTTCACATCTATTCCTTCATTAGTCATTAGTCACGGAACCACCCAAACTCCATGATGCAACGTAAGTTCTTTCTCCTTCATACTTTTTAATTATTTGAGGTTAATATTTTCAACACAAAGTATTCATAAACCGTAATTCTCTTGTATCCAAACTCGCGAGCACAATGAATTAGTATGAAATACTGATATGTAAATACTTTAAGGTCAAAATAGACAATTTCTCATTTTTATGCCATTTAGAATTAATATAAAAACAAAAATCAAGCACTTAGAAGTGATGGAGAACAAACGCCACAACACTTACAAGTGATATCACTTACTAAGTGATTATCACTTAGTAAGTGGTAGCACTTACAAGTGCTAAAAAATCAAACACCCTCTAAGTCTGAAATAAACTTTTGACATTCATACCCCTATTTTGATAATTTAGACAAAAGGATACCTAATTTAAGAAAACCCTAAATTACTTCTCTCTCTTGAATAAATAGATCCCTGAACTATTTTTCTCTCTTCTGAATAAAAAGGAACCCTAAATGAAGATATGGCGAGATCTCCCTCATTCTCTATAATCGAAGATTGGGCGAGGTTACTCTCTCTTAGTCCCTCTCTCTCTAACCAGAGATCGGGACGTTACGTTATTATATCCTTCACGGGCGACATCTCTCTCTGTCTCTCTTTCTCTAATTGAAGATCTGTGATTTCCTGGTTTTGTAGTGGCGATTTCCTAATTTTGTGGTGGTGTTGTCTGATGGTGATTGTGGTGGTGGTGGGAAAACTTAAAAAAAAGAGATAAATTTTTTCTAATTAATGGAGGTATAAGTGTCATTTAACGCAATTCAGATATTGTGTCATTGTTTCAGACTTGTTTTGAAGTATGAAAATTATGGACTAGTTTTCAACCAATCCAAATATAGATGTAATTCAGCCACTGTTTCAGATATTTGTAAATTAAAAAAAACAAATATCTGTAAATTGTATTTCAGATCTGAAATATTTAAAAAACAA
The DNA here is from genome assembly GCF_041429995.1 of Eschscholzia californica. Taxonomy (NCBI): domain Eukaryota; kingdom Viridiplantae; phylum Streptophyta; class Magnoliopsida; order Ranunculales; family Papaveraceae; genus Eschscholzia; species Eschscholzia californica. Next base: position 49,456,056 of record NW_028238472.1, read on the forward strand.
ACAACACCTTAAATTCATAGGAGACAATAATATCTAACCTATAATCGTGTTCCATTTTGTTCAAACTACTCTGATTCTAGAGAGGTAGATTTGATAGAGTGAGACAAAGATTGGATAGAGTGAGACAAAGATTGGATAGAGGGATTCGCAACAGAGGAGAGAGTCCTGGGCGAAAAAAGAGGTTGAAGAAAGGGAGAAAGAAATTTTAAGCGTTTACTATTATTTGGAATATATATTGTTTCATTGCATGTGGGTAATGGATCACCATGCACAGTATATGAATCTTCATTGTGTTTTATATTTATGATAGGTTTCTCCATAAAATTGTGGCTATTGCATTTTAAAGAAAATGAGTTATCTTGCTTAATAAGTGCAGCTTTTTTGAACCAAACGTGTAAGTTCTCAATAAGCACTTGAAATAAGTTAAAAGGTAACTTTTAACTTATTTTAAACCGAACTAAATAGGGCCTAAGCAGAACAAGGAAATGCTTTGATCATTCTAAATTATTTAAAATTGATTTACCATCTATCTGAATATCTTTGATGACCTTTCTTATTACGCCTGGTGCAATATCCCACACCCTAAGTGATTCATTGATAACCTGCATGTTTATATATGAAAATAAGTTAGTGAGGAAAATGGAAAGTATAAAAGTGTTTATGATATTACATACCTGAGATGTGAAAGTCATAGACTTGTATTCTTCCCATGTAAGTGAGGAACCCACATTTTCTCTCTTGTTCAGAATCCCCTCATGCTCTTGCTATTAAACATAGTACATTATTTTAAAAAAGAAAACACCAAATGAAGTTCAATAGAGTGGCCGCGTTTTTCAGAAGTAAAATATTTAATTAGTTAATTGTCCAGTTTCTTGATAAATAGTTGGAAGTAGAAATATAAATGTATATAATTTCTACTGACCGCTAATTCTTTGGCCACCAAAGGGTGATGTACTAGTTGTCTTATCGCCATTGTGAGAGATTTAGCAATGGATATGGCGCTGGCAAGAAGAAGTCCAAACATTACATAAACTGCGAAATCTTCTGTCATGAATTCTTCTTTTTTCATGTCATCAATAAGCTGATCTAGGAAATCTCCCCGACCAGGCTTCTCGGGAGACAAATTAAGTCTTTTGTGAAGGATATCCCTCATCATATTTATCGCCTCCTTTTGGTTCTGATCATAATAATTAACTTTGTTTCTTAAAGATCAATTTAATGTAAACACTAGTAGATAGTTAGTACTTTCTTAGAAGTGCTATATATCATTGATAGTGTTAATGTGAGTTACCTTCATGCACCTATAGAAAGTAGTACCAGGAATGTACAATGGGAAGGCCATAAGACTTTGAAACAAGGTAACAAACATTTGGCTAAGATCCCTTGAGGATTTGCTGCAATCATGATCAAACATCTCTTTGGCGGACAATTCGAACACCATCTGTACATGTCAAAGACAATCCGAACCTTTAACTATAAAACTCAATCTTTAAGTAGAATACATTTGTCCCACATGGAACATATGAAAGAAAGGTTGGTAAGAAAGAATGCATGAAAAATCCAAAATCTGAGTCCTAATAGGAAAAAAAAAACCACTCAAAAAAGATAATGCAAAAAAAAAAAAATCATTTTTTGAACACTTTTCAAAATGTTGACAATACTACCCTTATATGTTGACAATACTACATTCAATTTTAGAAATCGACAAGTCTACACAACCCGCCTCTTGGGACTCCCACTCGATCCGCATGTGAGAGGAAACAAGGGTTTCGCTCTCCACGTGACTGTACATGTGAGAGGAGAGAGAAACAAGGGGTTCTCTCTCCACATGCGGCTCAAGTGGGAGTCCCACGAAGTGGGTTGAGTATATTTTTTGTTTAGAAATCTTATTGATTAGATTTTAGAAGAGATAGATGGACTAGAAGAGAGTTAAGAGCATCCAATACTACACTCAATTTTAGAAATTTTGTGATTTATAGGATTTTAAAAAAAAAATTAATGTTTTCTCTGATGTAAAATTGAATTTGAATTTTTAAGATAATGTGACGGTAGTTAAATAGAAATATTTCAAAAAGACAATCTAAATGTCTGACTTATCATTTTTCATATTTAAACTAGTAATAAAATCAAGTCTTTATCTTCAAAATAACCATAAACTTAAATTTAATAGCCTTTAAACGACAGCCAAGTAGTCTGAGTGATGTGAAAGAGAAAGATTTGTAGGGAGAGAGATCTAGACAAGTTTTACTTACACTTGCAATGGATGATCGAAGTTCGATAGAAGGTTGAGTGGACCAAGAGAGTAAACTTTTGTTTGCCATTTCTTCAATTTTAGTGAGAAGTTTGACTTTCAAAGTTTCTGTCCCAAGGTGGCTCAAAATCAAGTTCCTAATATACTTGTGAATGTGAGGATTAGCTGATGCTTTATTTATAGTTTCCCCAAATATAGCAGAAAAAGAGTCCATGTACCATAATTCTACCAACTTTCTCTCTTGTTGAAATATGTATTTGTTGAATTCTGGATCTAATGATATTACCATGGGTCGACCAGCCAAACTTGTCTTAAATAATTTTCCGTATCTGTTTAAATTGAAATGATGCAACAGTTAATTCTTGTTCTACTCAAAACATTTTCCTCTGCCGTTCAATCCTGGTTTATTTCAAAGTTATTTTAAGGAAAATTATTTTCTAGAGACTAAGGTAGAAAAATAAATTGTTGTAACTAATGTAGAAGACCTTAAAATTAGACACATAAATATATGACTTACTGCAGTTGTGTTATTAAAGATATAGAAAAACACATTCAATGTAATTTGTATAATCATTAGGGTGTATGAATCTCTATAAAACAAATTCTATGACAGTTATGAACAAAAGTCATCCTTACGAGACAACTGTCTGTTATAATCGTGTTGTTTTAATTTGAAATTAGTGGTCGACCACGTTATAATAGACATAAAAAATTCAAACAAAATTTTTGAGAGATTAATGTTATTTTAATGGTAATGATTCTAAATATAGTATGATCAGATGAGATAATACATAAGGTCGTGTCATCATACAATATTACATAAAATCATGAAATATCAAATAACATATTGATCTACTTATAGTTATGGGAACCCCATCCAGACTTCAAGGGAAAAGTGATTAGGCTGAAAATGAGAAAAAGATAATCAAATAGTAGTACCTGGAGAATCTCTTGTCAATGAAACCTAGCAAATCAAAAGATCTGCTTGGGATAAAAAGGTGAAAGCTCTCTCCAATGAGAGGTAAGCCCATGGACCCTGGAGGGAGATTTCCATTGGATTTAGGATTGCTCCATTTGTACCAATACTTTGTAAATCTTACCACAACCAAACCTAAAAGACATACACCAACAGTCCACAATATGTTGCTCATCATCAAGTAGATGATGGGGATAAGTGCCAAGAGAGAGATAGGGGATTTGATTATTAGCTCCTCGCTAGACAAGTGATGTAATCTAAATTGTGACAAGTGCATACAGAGACATTTACATATTTATAGGGCAAAAATCTATCAGAAGTCAACCAACTTTAATATAACAATATATCAATTACATTTGTTAATTGATTACTAATTAAAAAGATATTAGATAATGTAGTCCAGTGGAGTGGACGGTGGACCCCATGGGCGACATCTAATTAACTCAATCGAGTGGACTTAATGGGCCACATCCGATTGACTCAGTCGAGTTTGAATTAGGTGGTTATCGTGCTTATGACATCTTTGATGTATCAATGCATTGTAATAACTATCGTAAATCGTAGTCAAATTAAAAAAAAAAATTGACTCAATCGAGTGGAGTCAATGGGCTATATTAAATTCACTCGGTGGACCATTTCATTTGGCATAAGGGGCCCTTTTGGCCTCTTCTACTCGATCAAGAATTTCTTTATTTCAGTTACATTTTCCATGTTTACATTCCTTAATTTCACGCTTCGACTTAGAGCATCTCCAATGGGAGACTTAAACTCTAGAACTTAGAATGCAACTTACGATTTTTAGAGATTTTGTTAAAAAATCTTCTCTAATGGGACACTCTTCTACTTTTTTTTTTTTTTTTTTTTTTTTTTTTTTTTTTTTTTTTTTTTTTTTTTTTGGAATTTGGACACTCTTCTACTAGACGCTCTATGATGAGTGAAACATTTATTAATAGAGACTCTCAAGAGAAACACTCTAAAATTAGAGGAAGAATCTCTAAGTATCACTTTAAAGCCTAACCAATAGAAAAGTTGCCTTTTAACTACTTTTTATCTATTGAATTGAAGAGTGACAAGTGAATTAACAAGTCTTAACAAGTCTTAAGCATCTCCACTGGGACACTCCAATAGAAACAATTGATTTTTAACTACTTTTTATCTATTGAATTGAAGAGTGACAAGTGAATTAACAAGTCTTAGAGCATCTCCAATGGGACACTCAATCTCTAACACTTAGAGTGCCACATATGACTTTTTGAGAGTTTTTGTTAAAAAACCATCTCCAATAGGACACTTTGTTAAACACTCTATTATGAGGTGGACACATTTATTATAGAGTGTCTAGAGAGAGAAAATCTAAAACTAGAGTGTCTCTTTGAGACTCTCTAAGTATCACTTTAAAATTTAAACTAATAGAAACCTTTTCTTTTCAACTACTTTTTCCATATTCAATTTAAGAGTGACATATGTATTAAGTAGAAAGATTTTAGAGATCTCCATTGGAGACAAAAAAAATTAGAGTGTCTATATTGACACTTAGGAAAGAGAATCTACATTGACACTTCACAACTAGATTTTAGTGTGTTTGTTAGAGTGTTTCATTGGAGATGCTCTTAGGCTACTTATACAGACGTACAACAATTCGGTTACCGACTTTTTAGTCCTATCTACAAATTAATCTGAAGGATTTGGTTGATGGATAATTCAATCCGAGGCTCCTTCGTGGTTTGGTTCACCGAATGGTTTTGTTGGGTTGGATAATCGAACCACAAGTTATACTTCGGAAGAAATCTTAACTTTAAAAGTTTGGGTTTTTTTAATTATATGATATATTTTGTTTTTTGATTGTATGATATATTTTTTTTTTACGGGAAAACTTTGACGTGTTTAACGTACCGACAAAACATTGAATCACCACCGTCCATCATAACCATCATATATAATAATAGATCAAAACAGTGGTTTTGTTCGATTATCGATCATACAAATCAATAAAACGAACCAAACCTTCAGTTATGGTCTTTTAATATTCGAGTCAATCAGGATGACCCTTGGTTTGGTCACAAACCGCAAAACCTTTTGGGTTGGATTGGTCAGTTTGGTCGGTTCGAAATAGATATGAACTCCATCAATCTCTGTTACTAATTTTTATCTCTTCACTTCAATCAAATTCATGTTTTATTATAGTTTTGTTCTTGATAATTTCGAGTTCATCATACGGTATTCAGAGTTGGGATTTTTGGTTTATTCCCTTTCATTCTCACGAAAGTTTTGGGACTCTCCGTTATCGTTCCCCTTTAAATAGGGTTCATTTTGTTATGTGCACAAAAGCCGTTGGACTCTTCCTTTATTGTTTTATATTATCACATGGTTTGTCTTCACATACAAGGAATTTAACCTCTTTTACAATTTTCTGTCGACTTTATGTTTCTTGACGATATCGTTTGATTTCTTCTTATTATAGAAGAGTCCTTCCCTTGAGCCTGCTTTCTTTACATCTACTTTTTGGAACGTTCTTATTATAGAAGAGTCCTTCCCTTGAGCCTGCTTTCTTTACATCTACTTTTTGGAACATTTATTGTGGTACAAGCTTCCTTTTGTCATTCTTTTGTTATACGGCGTAGTTGACAAACTACACAACCAAAAGAGGTAAGCTCTTAGCCTCTTATAAACCCGAAAACTTGGTATTTACTCGCATCCTTTTGCGGCCTATGGAAGTTGAGTTTCGATTGCATATATGAACATACTTCAACTATGGAGCACTTCAAGTTCAAGTTCCTACCTGCATATATCAATAGGGACAAATCTAGACATACGTTATGTTCAAGAGGATTTTCATGTATCAATTGCCCCTAATCAGAAACACCTCCAAATTTGATCTCTTTCATATTAAATTTAAATCATGACTCATATTTATAATACCCCACTTGCTAATTTCCATTGATTATTCAATGATTTATTAGAGATGATTATAACATTCAACAGGAAGAAATGGCTGGAAATTATTTGACTATTAAGCAACAGGAAATTGGGCCGAAGGCCCAATTTCCTGATTTTTTTTTGTTAAAAAGACATCATAAGGTTTTATAAAGTTAGGGCCCAAATAACTTTCTAAAATGTTCCTCAAGGACAATTTTGAAGACACCCACATTTTCAAGGTCAAACTTGCCCTTTGTCTACTAAACAATACCCAAACAACCAATTTGAAATCAAAACCAGGAACTTGTTGCTTCTTTCTCAAAAACGGAGAACCAGAAAAAATGGGGGATTTGGGCGATTTTCATCCAACATGGTTGAACTTGATTTCGTGGTTTTGTGATCAACAATCTATTTAGGATTTTGTGATTGAATCTCTTTAGTTGTTTAGAGTTTTGAGTTAGTTTTTTCTTAAGAATTTTAGTGAGAGAAAGTTGTAATTCCCTTTCATAATTGGTTAGGGATTCAAAAGGTTTATGTACTTTCAATGGAAGGAGAATCTCAAAGTATTTCAAAGTATAATCTAATAGAAAGAGTTGTAGATTAAGTTTAAAAGCAAGTCTTTGATTTAGTTAAATCTCTATTAACCTCATTTTGGGTGAATTGTTTAGATAATTTAAATTTTTGTGTTTATTTTGTTTATGTTGGATACATGTGATTAACTTTCATTGTTAACTGATTAATATTTATGCACGCTAACTGTTTGATAAAAATACTGAATGAAGATTGAATTGTTTCCAAATCATATTGCAAATCAGTTTGCAAACCACATTGCAAATCAGTTTGCAAATCAGTTCATATTGCAAATCAGTTTGCAAACCATATTGCAAATCATATTGCAAATCAATTTGCAAATCATATTGCAAATCAGTTTGCAAACCATATTGCAGATCAGTTTGGAAATCATATTGCCGATCAGTATGCAAATCTGTTTGCACATCATACTGCAAATCAGTTTGCAAACCACATTGCAAATCAGTTTGCAAACCATATTGCAAACCACTGCATTTATTGAAAAATATTTAATGAATTACAACCTATTTGTATTACATATTCTTTTACGGGGGTTCGGGGGCGTAGCCCCCGTTCTTTTCTGGAGAAATTTAGAAACAATTAATAGAATAAAAAATGAAGAATTAATCTTTCGAAAAGAATTTAATCTTTCGTTCATCTTGCATCTATTGAAAAATATTTAAAAAAACATGTGAGTATGTTGTGAACATTTTGAAAAAAATAAATTGAAACTGACTTGTTTGCAAACTAGAATGCAAACTACTGCAAATCAATTTGCAAACCACTACAAATCAGTTTGCAAACCACTGCAAACCAGAATGCAAACTAGATTGCAAACCACTGCTTACCAGATTGCAAAGTCACCAAATAAATTTAGAATCCTTTTGCAATTTTAGATGTTAATACTCGTACATCCTTCAATTTCAAACGAACTCAATTTATGTACACCATATATGTTACATTTTGATCAATTACAAACTATTTGTATTACGTGTTATTTAACGAGGGTTCGGGGGCGTAACCCCCGTTCATTTTTGTAGAAATTTTAAAAACAACTAACTGAATAAAAAATGTGAATAATTAATCTTTCAAAAAAGAATTAAACCTTTTAACTTTAATCTTACGTTCATCTATTGAAAAAGACTTAACGAAACATGTTCTGAATATTTAAAAAAGAAAGAGTGAAACTGATTTGCTGGAAACTAATGCAAATCAATTTGCAAACCATAATGCAAACCAATGCAACTTAAATTCATAAGACCACTGCAAATCAGTTTGCAAACTAATGCAAATCAATTTGCAAACCAATGCAAATCAGTTTGCAAACCAATGCAAATCAGTTTGCAAACCAATGCAAATCAGTTTGCTAACCAATGCAAATCAGTTTGCAAACCAATGCAAATCAGTTTGCAAATCAGTTTACAAACCAATGCAACTTAAATTCATACGACAACAGCAAATCAGTTTGCAAACTAATGCAAATCAATTTGCAAACCAATGCAAATCAATTTGCAAACCAATGCAAATTAGTTTGCAAATCAGTTTGCAAACCAAATCAGTTCGCAAACGAATGCAAATCAATTTGCAAACCATTGCAAATCAGTTTGCAAACCATTTCAAATCAGTTTGCAAACCAATGCAACTTAAATTCATAAGACCAAATAAGTAAGCAAATATATACTCAACATAATAAGATTAAAAAACTATTAAAGATTCATCAAAATATTTATAAACACATTCATCAAAATATTCGGAACAAATACTCTATTCAAACGCCTTTTTTTATTGAATCCAACATTATTTTTCATCTGAAACAATTTCAGTGACTATCTTCCTTCTAAGTTTCGTAATCTCATTAGGTTCAACCTCCATTTCTTCAAAATCTTGACCTTTTGTAGCATTCGAAATGAAATTGACATACGTATAAACCACAATCAACTCTGTAAAGAAAAAGACAAGTCGTTTAGCTGATCAATTAAAAAAAATATAATTGTTGAAAGAGAAACAAACCAAAGAAAGATGGTTTCCCAAAATTTCTATGCTAAGTATTGCTTAATCGTTAAGGTCATTATGGAAGAAAATCTTCTTTGGTATAGAAACATACACTACCGTTTTCATGAGTAATCGAAGAAAAAAACAAGATAAAACAATAAGAGAGGTATAAATGGTAGTTAAAATCAAAACTTAGATCAAATCAAGTATTCAAATACAATTTTGAAGCAACATTGACTATAAGAAGAACCTTTCCTTCGTAATTGTTCAATCTTACATCATTGTTATGAATATCCTGCATTTTAATGTGAAACAAAGTTTAGCAAATCACACAAACTCATTAATCAAATTTATCTATAACAACTGAAAGAGAAAAAACTAAGTACAAATCTGTATCTTAAAAACCCTATTTTCTACTTAAACCACTGTTTTATAATTGGCTAACCTAGTACTGTACACAACAGCAAATGAGCAATTTGATCAAATACAAATGAGGCCAGGTCCCTATATTTGTTAATCTAATAATATTGCTCATCAAATTCCTCTTAACTGAAATTCCCCAATCCAAATGATAACAAGTGTTTAAATCACAATCTTCAATATATTCAATTGAATATAGATTGTTTTCAGTCAAAGAATTCAAGACAATTAAACAAACAGGTGATGAGCAAATTACTCACAACTCAATTTACTGCAAAAATAAAAGATACCCACAAAAAAAACCAACTTGAGAATATGAACAATTAAGGGGTACCCATAATTCTAAGGTTCATTTAAGGTTCTGACCATGGAAAAAATTTGTCTCACAAACCTAAAACTAGCTACAATCTTCAAACAACAATATTTCAACAATCAATAATCTTCAAACAACAATAGATAAGAGAGAGAGAGGAAAAAAGTAAAACTACCTTGGAGCTCTTCAGACCAGCAATACCTCAACACTGAATAGAGATGTAACCAGTTGAGGAGAGAAACGATGAAAAACCTAGACGTTAAACGATGAAAACCCTAGATATTAAACGATGAATAGAGATGTAATCAATTGAGGAGAGAAACTATGAAAACCCTAGATGTTAAACGATGAAAACCATAGATTATGTAAGAGGGGAATAGGTTTATTTCGTTAGAGAGAGAAAGAATATAGAGAAAGAGGGAAAAATGAGATTTTAATATAAGGGTGATTTAGTCTTTTTCCTGTATTATATAATTTACAAAAATGTCCCAGGGAGCTGAAGCCTACAAAAAGTTGATAGATCCTTTTTAACCAAAGCCCCAATTTTTTAGGGAGTTTTGGCCAAATTTCCCATTGCAATGGTCAGAAGGCTAGATTATATCACTAGTCCTTCAAAAAGGTTGTCCACGTTCAATATATGAAGGCCGCGGCTTTGGGGAATAAAGAAAATTCTCCGGGGAATAAAGACTTTTCTTAAAACTAGTCAAATAAGTTTGACTTTTATGTTTTTTTTTTATTGCTAAGGGACTTCTAATTTTTGGGAGTTCTCCTCCATCTCATCACCTCTCTCTACCACCTCATCTCCACGCCATCTCATCATCTTCTCCAGTGAAGGTCGCCGGCCGGCGACCTTCGTCGGAGAAGATGTTGAGGTGGCGAGAAGATGAAGTGGCAGAGAGAATAGATGAGATGGAAGAGAACTTTTATAAAAATGTATTTTGTATTCCCCATAAAAATTTATTCCCCGGAGAACTTTCAAAAAAATCTGGATTCTCTCGAGAATTTATTCCCCGGAGAATTTTCTTTATTCCCCAAAGCCGCGACCTATATGAAGTAGGGCATCAAATATAGTTTGTATAATTTTCTAGTTGACTTTAAATAATTAATTTAAATCGTGTATACTTGGCATATCTGGTTCTACTTTAATATTATTTCTGAAAATATTACTTCGACTCGCGAATGGATTTTCTCTTGGGAGTTAAAAAACCAGAATGCGTACACGACTAACAAAATTCACTACGCTACCATTATGTGGAACATATGGAAATTTAGATGTGACCATTGCTTCCAACACGAAATAAACTGTATTGACAAGATGATCACCATTATATCGTCATTCCCACAAATCCCACCTGAGAATGAATCAAAGCTCAGAATGGAAAACGGAAAATGGATTCCACCTGAAATGCATTTTGTAAAAATAAATGTGGATGCATCTTTCATAAATACCCAAAGTATCACTGGAATTAGCATTCTAGTACATGATAATGAATCTAAGATGATCGAAGCAATAGCTTCCACCACCAGGAGTAGGAACGCAGAGGAAGGGGAAGCTTTTGCCATCTTAAAAGGAATACAATGGGCAGAATCTCGTGATTACAAAAAAATCATTATTGAAAGTGACAACATCAATATCATCAATTACCTTAAGAAAGGAAAAAATAACATTCAATGGCAGTCCCTCACACATATCAAAAGAATCCAGGAAATAAAGAAGAGAATAGAAACAGTGAAATTCTCACATACAAGCAGAAAGTTCAATCAGGCAGCGGACAAAGTGGCAAAATGGGCAAGAAAGAAAAACAGATCGAAGGTTTGGAAACAGGTTCCTTATTTTCTTTGTAAATTGTATTGTAATAGAACTCTGATTTCGACTTAATATATTACAACTTTCAACAAAAAAAAAAAAAAAGTAGGATGCCTTCGACATTCTACAGTAATTCTATAGACCAAATATAGTTTTTGGAATAAATCATAGTACTTATAGGAAACTAAAGGCCAGGGAACCATTGATTTTGACCAAGATGGAGAAAAAGTTGACCAATTGAACAAAGAGTTAACAAATTTTTTTTCTTTTTGAGATTGGACTTCCATAGCATACATTATTTTTCTTTGAATATTGACTACAATTGTAATTACAAAGGCATTGATCGATACGATATGATAAGCATGATAACTGCCCAATTACTACTGCTTTAAAGCCCGACGAAATTAAATGACCTAAAGCCCAATGAATAAAATGACCTAAAGTCCACAGAAACTACTTTTATTTATACCCAAGTTCAATATTCCTGGATTTGCACTTTCATGAGATCGAACCTGAGACCTCCGCATTGCGAAGTAGATGCACGAGTCAATACATTTTTAAGATAGACTTAATCTGAAAGATATATTTTTTTTTAAAATTTACTAATGATTTTTGTTATTTGACGGTTCTTACATGGTTGATGCTTATACGATGAATAAGAAGAAAAAATTTCTCTTACCAGATCCAAGTGAGGACCTTCCACCTGAAATCAAAGACAACGCCTCACAGTGGAGCATGGATACAATGTCTTTCTATTCTGATATTGATAAATATTTTGACCAATCGTTAAGTTTTCGTAACCTAAACAAAAATCTTATATTAAAAATGTATGATGAATGGTGTTAGTATTGTCTTGGGTGCAAAGGTTAAGCAACATGTCATTTAAAAAATTAAAGGATGTTCCAAGTGATGGTCATTATGGATACATGTGCTATGCATAACTTCTAGGTTTGGACAAAGAAGATGGATGTGTAATTGTTCGTAAGAAAATGCTTTAGACAATAGAATAAGATGAAGTTTTATTCTCTAAAAACTTGGGTGGTGATCGATACATATAAATTAGAAAAGTGATTGACTATTATGAAGAATATTGGGGTGATGGACATTTGTTTACAGTTTACTTTACCAGATATGGGTTGCTTATTTGCTTACTTTCAATTGTGTTTTGTGGGTGCTACCAGATACTCAAAATGTAACATATCCACCGTTTAGAGGGGGGGTGTTCCAGAAGAGTCAAAGACTATTACATTGTAATATCCAAGAAGAAAAATAATTTGTCAAGGCAATCTATAAGAAAATGCTCTAATTCCACAAATATATATAGGTTGACATCGATATTGTCTACCTAGTGAATAATCAATTTTCTCAAGAGTTTTGTGAACCTTATATGTTTAATCTTCGAATAATTTTTGGTATGATATCTGACGTTATTGAGTTTTTTCATCACCAATTTGCAGGGGCGGACACCCAGGCTATAGCCTGGATTGGGTCTTATAATGCCTCACCAAGGTAGAACAAATATGAGAGCTAGCCCGACTGGTTGAATATTCACTTAGTGCACCTGAGGTCTTATAATTACCTATTTTTTTTTAGGTAAGTTCTTTTGACAAGGAGTAATCCTTTTTTGGCCCCACTTTGTAACAAAATCCTAATTGTCCCCTTAACTCGTACCCCGCTACTTTGGCACTCAATTGTGTGTAGATTTTATTTTTGTCCTCATTTTTTAGCATTTATCTTTTTTATACTTAGATTTTCTTGGTATTCGCAATTTTTTTTATTTTTTTGATCTTTCTTCACTTCATCGTTCCTTTTCTAGATTTCATCGTTTTCTTGGTATTTCTCTGCTTGTGTCTTTTCTCTTAATTGTTGTAGTGAAGGGAATAAGTCTCCTTTGTTAGAAACTTTCCTCTTCGTACACGACAACTTATTATTTGCTATATTTTGTCTAATTTACTTGGTAAGACAAAAAAAATTTATGTCCTATTTTTATGTTTTATCGTGAATCTAACTTCAATAAAATTTCATGGGTTCTTAAATTTTAGTCATGTTTATTAGTAGAAAAAACAATTATCATAAAAATTATACGTATAAAATGATTAAACGAAGGAAGCAATTATAATTGAATAAAAAATGTCCTTTTCTTTTCAAGCACTGATGATTTCTGATTACAAATTTAATACGCAAGATTTATGCAAAACTATCTTTATCTTTTTTCTGAATTTTCTTCACTCTCAACTTTTCCTCTCTTCATTTTTTCCTTTTCCGTCTTTCCTCTTTTTTCATCTTTTTTTTCTATTACCACTTCAACCATTACCATAGGCTTCCCCCTACCTCTTCTTAGCGAAGTTATCGTGATATATTTACCATATTTCGTTTCAACTACTTGGTAAGATAAAAGAATTGATGTCCTCAATTATTGTATTTTTGTCATAAATCTAACTTCAAAATTTTTCTTAGCTTCTCAAATTTTTGGTATGTCTGAGGCAGAAAATAAAAAATTTTGTTGTAAAGCAAGAAAAGAATGAAGCAATTGTAATCAAACAAAAAAAGTCATCGTTCTTTGAAAGTAGTAATGCCTTGAAATTTCATACAAAAACTTCACTTGAGTCAGTCCTGCCTAAAACGAAATCCTGGCACCGTCCCTGCCAATTTATCCCATCTAGTAAGTTACTTGTTCTTATCTAGTAAGTTGACCAGGTATGAAAAAGAAGTATAAATGATTTTGCATGAAGTCATCCAAAGGGGACCAGAAAAATTGGCACTTTAGACGGGGGAGGAGAAATTGGTTTTAATGGTGGAGCACGTATTAGCTAAGTTGGAGGCCATTAGAGCAATCCAACCTCAGCCTTCTTAGGCCCTAAAAATTACTTTTTCATCCAAAGTTTTCAGTCTCACTTCAGTCCAAAAAATTCAGCTCCAACCTCAACTTCTCTTGGGGCCTTAAATTTGTGCATGTGGGAAACGCGTACTTGGATTTTTTGTGGGTGTGCGAAAAATGTTTGAACTATTTTCGAAATAATTTTTAAAAACAAAAACAAAAACTAATTAGATTTGAAAAAAAAACTAATTATATTTTAGAAAATAAATTTTTTTTATTAGATTTAAAAGAAAAAACAAAAACTAAATAGATTAAATGATAATATTTAAAAAAAATTTGGACCATTGGATGTGATCCAACAGGCAGATCTGGCCGTTGGATCACATCCAACGGTCTGTTGGGGCGTTCAGCCGACCCTTAAGAAATGGTCGGCTGGGGTTGGACCTCCGCTCCAGGTTGAACTTGCTCTTATGTAGATAATTTGATTTTAATGGTTCCGCGTACATTTAGTTTTATTGGTCCATAATCTCTAATTAATAAGAGAGGAGGGTATCCTTTTAAAATTATTTTATTCAATTACTAAGATTACACCTCCCAAATTTATCTCCAAGGGTTGAGATTACATCTCCCAAATTTACCTTCAAAAGTGAGATTATCTCTTAAAATTTTATGAAGCATATATTTTTTTTTTTGAAATATAGCTTCCTCTTTAATAGCTAAGATTATACTTTCCAAACTTAGCGCCAAGGCTGAGAAACATGGGCAGACCTGGGAGAGGTCATTGACAGGCTGTGAAATGGATATTCCAGTATCTTGGAGGAACTGCAGAGCTTGGGCTGGTTTAAGACATAAGAGCTGACACTTCTGGTTCGGTAGTTGGATTTGTAGATTCGGATTTGTAGATCTACTAATAATCTTTAAAATGATGTGTCAAAATTTATTTTAGAGATCCTTAAGAGGACAATCTAAATATAGAGTGTCCTATTGAGGATCTCTAAGTGCCACATAAGCGAGTCAATTAATTTAATACCAAAATATAGGTTTTTCGAGTTTCTCTTGAGTGTTGCACTGGAGAATGTTTTCCAATAAAGTATCTCTAAATGACCAAATAAGAAAGAGACCATTTAGAGATCCACTTTTCACACTTGACACATACGATTTGGGAAGTTTTATAGGACCCTCCCATTTTTGTTAAAAGGCCTCCCCATGAATTCATTGACTTTGTAAATAGTCATTAACTAGTTTGATTAAAGGGCTCCTCATACAATAGTTAAAAAAAACCCACTTTAAGGGTGTATATCACCCACATTAGCAATCTACATATCTGAACCCTTCATCTTCTTCCACTTTGGTGATAACCAAGCTTTTAAAAAAATAAACCTAGGATTTGAGGAACACGAAAGAGGAAGGGATGAAGATGAAAAGAGGGAGAGAGAACGAGAGAGAAACCAAGGGAGAAGGAGGGAGAGATGAAGATGAAAATGGCGATAGTGATAGAGGTGATAGATTTTACAGAGAGAGAGAGAGAAGATAAGCTGAAGAAGAAGAAGATGAAGAAGAAGAAGAAGAAGATGAAACATAGTTATGAGGAAGATGAAAGAGGGTGAGGCTTTTGATCGGTCAAGAGACTTTTACTTGGTTTGAATAATTTTGACCTAACGACGTTAGCTTTACCATTAGGTCAAACTAGAGAAGGGAGAGTGCCTTTTTGGAGGTGCCCTTCTAACCAAAATGAGAGATTTGGGGGTGCTTTTAAAGGAGGGGACCCTTTTAACAAAAATGAGGGGCCCTATAAAATCTCCCTTAAAATGTTTAGAGTTTTTCTTGAGTCTTGGATTGGAGATGCTCTTAGAACATCTCAAATGTAAGACTCGATCATAGAAACTCTTAGTGACACGTAAGATTTCAATTTTTTTTCTTAAAAACCTCCTCAAGGCAAAATTCGATTTGAATCTCTCTAAGATATGTAGTTGTAGGTGAATAGAAATATTTTAAGAGAGCACTAAATATTTGTATCTCATTAATTTGAGTCTAGCAAATTGTCTAACTCATAATTTTTAAACTTTAGACCAATAAAAATCAAGTCTTCTTTAGATAACTGAATATTTCTTTACAAAATATCATGTCACGCAAGTAAACAAAATAATTTTAGAGTTTATATAGGAGACACACAAAAATTAGAAGATCGTTTTTTTGTCACATAAGACTGAAAATCTCAATTAAGATTTGACACATAAGACTAATATAATATTTCTTTTTTGACAAATATATTAATTTTTATTTCTTCGCTGATTAATTTACCTTACTAATAAAAGACAACTTTTATTTCAACCGGAACCACCCTTCATCATCAAATGAAGCTCTACCATGTCTTACTTATACAAAACAAGAACATAAGCATAACAATATACACTGATAAACACAATAATGTTCTTTTCTAGTTCCCTAATTTACAAACAGAGATACCCCTAGTTAACTAGATGGGTTGTTCATAAGATCTTAACCTAAATCCAAGCTTCTACCAACACCAAAGCAAGCTCTCTTATTATACTTTTTTCAGAGTACCTCAAGAAGACTTGATCTCTAGTTATTATTCTTGGTTGCACTTTGTTGTCTGATTTCAACATGAAATTCTCCTCCCATTGATAAAAAAGATGTTTCAGGTGCTTCTGCTTCCTTGATTCTTTTCAAACTGACAACCAATACCAAAAAGATCATAGGATTTAGTGATTCTCTAAAAACCTAAACTTATCTGATTTAATTTGAGATTTTTTTTCACTTGTCTAATCAAAGTGGATTTTAAGCTATTTCCAACTAGCCTAAAATTACTTTACAGAGTAAATTTTCATATCTTTGCAAAAAAAAAAGTTCTCATCTCTAGAGCTTATGCACTCACAAGTAGTAATTTGAAAGCAATTTTTGCCAAATAGGATATTTTCTATCACTGTTCTCAATCTCTAAAAGTTAGATTGTCATTTAGGATATTAAGAGTTTTTGCTAAAACAACCTTCTCCAATTGGACACTCTACTAGACACTCTATGGAGCATTTATTACGGAGAAGTTAGAGTGTCTTCATGAGACTCTCCACAGACCACTCTGAAATAGAAAATCTTGTTTTTTAACTACTTTTCAACTATTAGATTTAAGAGTGACATGTGTACTAAGTAGAAGTATTTTAGATATCTCCATTGGAGATAAAAAATATTTAGAGTGTCTATATATTGCTGCTTATGAAAGAGTATCTTCATGGAAAATAGGAATTTAAGAATTTTCTTAGAGTGTCCCACTAAAAATGCTCTAAAAGATCCGACTTAAGCAAAAAAATAAAAGAGCTATTTCCTTTTTGGCTCCTACTTTGTGACCAGCTTCTTTCTTGGCCTCTTATTTTTCATAAATTCAAATTTGATCCCTTACTTTTCTTAAATTCAAATTTGACACTCTATTTTCAAGTAAATGTCATAATTACCCTTTGTAATTTCAAAATAAAACATTAAAAAAGAGATATTTCCACCTCACCTCTCTCTTCTCCGGCGAAGGTCGCCGTTTGAAAAAAAAAATTCGCCCGACGACTTTCAGACATTAAAAAAAACTATTATCTCTCTCTCTAAATACTCCAGCGAAGGAGTTTCCCTTCGCCGGAGGTCTGTTCTGAGTAGACCTTCGAAGGTCTGC
Source organism: Eschscholzia californica (assembly GCF_041429995.1). NCBI lineage: Eukaryota > Viridiplantae > Streptophyta > Magnoliopsida > Ranunculales > Papaveraceae > Eschscholzia > Eschscholzia californica. The sequence goes on from NW_028238472.1 coordinate 49,473,792, forward strand.
TCGAAACAGACCCTTGAAGGTCTGCTCGGAACATACCTTCAAGGATCTGTTCCGAATAGATCTGAAGGTCTGTTCGGAACAAACCTTCAAGGATCTGTTCTGAATAGATCTGAAGGTCTGTTCGGAACAAACCTTTAAATCTGTTGAACCAGACCTTCAGCGAAGGGAAACCCTTCGACAGAGTATTTAGAGAGATAAGAGAGTTTTTTTCTTTTTTTATGTTTGAAGGTCGCCGACAGAAAATTTTTCCGACCGGCGACCTTCGTCGGAGAAGAGAGAGGTGAGGTGGAGAGAGAGAGAGAGGTGAGGTGGAAATATCTCTTTTTTTAATATTTTATTTTGAAATTAGGAAGGGTAGTTATGACATTTACTTGAAAAATAAGGGGTCAAATTTGAATTTATAAAAAATAAGAGTCTAAGAAAGAAGCTGGTCACAAAATAGGGGGCCGAAAAAGAAATAATTCAAAATAAAAAGTCGGAAAATATCTTGTTCAAACATTGTTTCATTTGTTGGGATAAAACACGCGCAATACAAATTTATTTTCTAGTCATTTGTTGGGATCATAGTGCACTAGTGGAATTCACGGAAATTCACGAGATTTAACAGCGGATGGATCCACCACCCTTTGGTGTAACCGTTGGACACTCCTTTGAAATCCATGAGGTCGTGGGATCAAGTCTCGGTGGAAGCAGTTGCCATCAAATTAAGATTAGTTCAAAAAACTTGGAGTAATTCGTCTATTTTTTTGTTGAGTCAAGACTAATTATCTATTTCGCGACATGGAATGAATTTTGTGACCATTTTTCATTTTCTATTTTGATGAACTTTTATATGTTTTATATTTAAGTATCTTTTTTATTTACAAGTTGTTTGGGTTTGGGAAACCTCTTATACTATATAAAGAGGTTACTCTACAACTTTTGAGAAATCAATTAATTCAATGCAGTTCATTTATTCAACCGTGTTTCTAACTTTTTGTCGATGTTGAAAGGATTTATTAATGCAGAACTTTAGCCGACGTTCTTAGTTTTTTATCGTATTTTCTGCTGCATCAAAACTTAAAGACAAGCTAAACTGTAGTTCATACTTACAGATTTTGTCGGACGTTCTTCTTCCTTGTACAAAGCTCTAGACAGTAGACACTCTAGTTAGTGATTTTGGGGACTAAGCACTAACAGTAGACCTTCCATTCTCATGGAAAAAATTTCATACCGGATGCTGTAAGTGACAACCTACTTATAGCATATTATTGGATATTGTCATATAAGTTGATGTTGTTTGAGGGACAAGAGGCTTAGATAAAAAAAATGTTGCACAAACCCAAAAATGACTATATGCCAACAGGGAATAGTACTGCAACCTTAGTTCAGAAAGACATACAAACTTGCAGTCCATTTGTTTTCCCAATTTTGAATCAAATTTATGTGAAAGATAAAAATTGTCTAGAGGATGGATAGAATGAAAATTACCTGAATTTAGTGAACAAGACATGGAGAAATGTAGACAACAATGACTTGCTGAACTCAGCTCCTACACAACTCCTCAACCCTCCGCCGAATGGCATGAAATCTTTACACGAACTAATTGATCCGGGCTCCTATATATTCGAAATTGTTCGATTCATCAAATATTAAAAGAAAAAAAAAATCACCATGTATATATATATACACATATATGTACTTACATTCCATCTCCATGGATTGAAGGAAGTAGGATCTTCAAACTTATCAGGATTCATATGGAGTGCTTTAGTAAGAAGCAAAATTGTCCACCCCTCTGGAATTACATATCCTGCCATCACACCAGACCATGGTGATTCATATGGATCCCCATGGACTATATATAAATCCCTCATTGTGTTTTATAATTTATACAGATTTGGTTAATGAGTTCAAGCATAGTAACTTACCCTAAGTTCACTGAAAACATATAAAATTGAAGTGCGAAATCTTATATTGGAGAATAGTCCCACATGGGAGAAGGATGATCTAGCAACAAAGAATATAATGTCTAGATCTTCTCTATTCATTGACAATTGATTTGAGTTGGATGACCTCAAACATAACATGGAATGTAAGCTAGGTTAGCATGTGGTAGGTTTAAAAGTCACACGAAACAAAAAAATCACGTGTTAGAGTCCTATCCGCTCATTGTCAAAAGATTTTGAGTTAGATGACCAAACTTAATGTTATGTTGTGTCTTGGTAAAACATATCTAGAGAACCTTGAGCACTTTCGGGGGATGTAATATCTTAAGGACATAGTCGCACTCTAGCCTCTATCACCAATCTCATGAGTTTATTATCTAAACTTATGTTTTATGATTTTAAAGAAACCAAAATGATATATTTTTTTCAAAATTCTGTGCAGTATTCTATACCTCTCACCACCTTTCATTGACTACACTTAAGTATGTTTCTCCACAAAGTATAGGGTAGGATTTACCGGCCCATTTGTGTTTTCGAATATGTTTCGATAAAAAAATTTAGCTAATTTTCTCAACCTATAACCAATATGCACATAGAGAAGGATACTTTGAAGTTCAAACCATTCTAAATTATTTTTACTTGACATACCATTTATATGAATATCTTTGATGACCATTCTTAATACCCCCGGTGCGATATTGGACATCCTAAGTGTTTCGTTGATAACCTGCATTTTGTAAATGACAATTCCTTGTGAGTAAAATACAGAGTATTTTCAAGAACTCTAAAAGTGTTTATGATATTACCTGAGATGTAAAAGTCATAGACTTGTATTCTACCCATGTAATTGGAGAACCCACATTTTCTCTACTGTTAAGAATCGCCTCGTGCTCTTGCTAATAACACAAAGAGTTATTCGAAGAAAAACTTTTATGCAGTTGAAATATGAAAAGTACGAAATTTATTTCCAATGACTCTAAAATACACCATTTGGGAGTTCGGTAAGTAACGTAAAATCAATTTTTGGAGTTTATGTAAACAAAATAAAAAAGTCTTCAGTAATATTTCTTTGATAGGAGGAAACGTGAAACAAATGCTAAGAAAATGAAAAATTGATGGCATAGTCCATGCACAAAACAATTATAACAAAAAATATATCGTCAAGAAATAAAAAAGAAAGTTCAACAAAAAAAAACTTTTTGTAATGATACACTTTTACACCTATATATTACATGACACAAAAATTCTATTCATCCCTCCATTTTAGTCTCTCCCCCAGCCTTCCACCGGCTGTGACAACATATCACTGGATGATATACTCTTACATTCTCTCTCCATTTGTTTCACGCTAAAGTGATATGTTTCCACATCAGGTGGAGGGTTGGGGGGAGGGACAAAATGGAGGGATGAATAGAATTTCTCATTACATGAAATTGTTCAAAAGTGTAAACTGCAACTCCAATTATGAACGCAACCACCTTTTGGATTTAGAAGAGGTGCACAACCCTAAGAAGACTCATGTGCAACAATTAGAACATACATTATTTCAAAAAGGAAACACGAAATGAAGATCATTAGAGTTCTTTTGAACTTACCGATAATTCCTTGGCCACCAAAGGGTGATGAACTAATTGTCTTATGGCTGTTGTGAGAGATTTAGCAATGGATACAAAGCTAGCAAGAAGAAGCCCAAACATTATATAAACTGCGAAATTTTCTGTCATGAATTCTTCATTTTTCATGTCATCAATCAGCTGATCCAGGAAATCACCCCGGCGAGGCTCCTCGGGAGACAAATTAAGTCTTTTGTGAAGGATATCCCTCATCATATTTACCGCTTTCTTTTGATTCTGATAATATTAATTTATTTCGTTACTTAAAGAAAATAGGTCATATCAATTTAAACAATATTTGTAACAATATGGGAGATAAACAGTAGATAGTTACTTTCTTAGAAGTGCTATTATTCAATTCTTTTGGTTCTGTATATTAATTTATCCCCTCACCCATGAATACAAGTAGGAGAAAAGACTTTAACTAATATAATAGGCGGGGCCAATTCACTTTCACGGTACGATAGGGCCGATCTTATAGCATCTCCAATGCAAAGTTCCAAAAAAATTCTAGTTGGCTTATGTGTCGAGTCTCAATTGAGATTTTCTTTCCTATGTTGCTAACTTGAGTGTCTCTAATTGAAGTCTTTCTCCAATGCCAACACTCTAAGAAACTCTAATATATACACAAGTCACACATACATTTAATAGGAAAAAGTAATTGAGAAATAAAGGCTTCCTATTGGTTCTAAAATTAAATTTGGTGACTAGGATACTTAAGATACTCAAAAGAAATCTCAAAAATAGAGTTTCTAGTTGAGACATCTAAAACTAAATACTTCCACATCATCTTAAGATCTCAATAGAGTTTTGCATTGGAGATGTTTTTTCTCAAAAGAAACTCTAAAGTCCTAAGTGGCACTTAAGATTTTAAGATTGAGTCTTGCATTGGAGATGCTCTTAATAACTCCCTAATACTATCTATAATTCTCGTTACCTTCATGCACCGATAGAAAGTAGTACCCGGAATGTACAATGGGAAGGCCATAAGACCTTGAAAGAAGGTAGCAAACATTTCGCTGAGGTCTCTTGAGGAGTTGCTGCAATCGTAATCAAACAACTCTTTGGCTGACAATTCGAACACCATCTGTACATGTTAAAAGATAATCCCAACTTTTAAATATAAAAACTCAAACTAAAGCATATGTTATATGTATGTGAGAATGGTTCATATTGTCTAAAGTGAGTCATTGTCTGAGTTTTAGTTTTCTGAATTAAATGAACGGAACTAGGGGTGGCAGGGGAGGGCAATGGCCCTCTCTAGAATTAGGTTAGTAAAGACTCTTATTTTGACTTTATAACAATAATTTTGACTCCCACAAAATTTTTATGTATGGTCTGATCTATTAGATTTCATCTTTGCCCTCCCTAACACTATTTTCTGGTTCCGCCCCGAATGAACCCAATAATCACCCCAATCAGGCATACATTTATTCCATTAAGACAATAAAAAAACATTTTGGATTTGACAAATCCGAGTCAACTTAAATATCCATTCAAATTTAAAATCCAACTTAGTGAAAAAGAAAATACTACCCGACTAGAAGTACCTTTAAACTCGTGGCCTATAACAGATGGGAGTCATGGGAGAGGGGTATTATATCCAAAGTGAGAGCCTAAAAAGGAAAGAAAATGAGAGAGAAGGGGGAGAGATGCTACATATGGGCGAACTAGATCTGGTTCGTACAACCCAGGATGGACCCATTGACGTAACGCCCGATATGACTCCTCTCCCCCTCCTTGTGAAAATGAAAGAAAAGGTTGAAATGGAAAAAATATGGAAAGTTTTAAAGCCATCACCCGTAAGTGTGGGCCTTCTAATTCTAAGTTCAATAGTCCTAAGTGTCGTTAAAGACAGATGTATAGAGAGATAGGTCTAGATAAGTTTTACTTACACTTGCAATGGATGATTGAAGATCAATAGAAGGTTGAGTGGACCAAGAGAGTAAAGTTTTGTTTGCCATTTCTTCAATTTTAGTGAGAAGTTTGACTTTCAAAGTTTCTGTCCCAAGGTTGTGTTGGAATCAGAGCATTTTGGCTCGACCCGACTCGTCAAACTCAGAAACGGAATGCGCCATTGCGTTCGTCTCGTCGAGCTCTTCAATTTAGAGCCAAGAATCACTCAAATCCGATTCCGGATGAATGAGAAATTCAAGGTTAAAGTTTGAACGAAGATCGGTTAAAATAGGTACTAAAGCGTCAAAGAGGACAAGTCAAGTTGAGGGGCATTTGCGCGAAGAGGACGCGCGCCAATCTGGACGGTCAGCGTTCATCGCGCGGGATTTCACGCGATCTGACGTCAGGCGTTCCTTCCGCGTTCGGGCACGCTCCGGGCTACGATCTAACGGTCGTTTGATCAACTGTGGGACAGTTTCGGGACAGATCACGATCATCTAAAGGCTGCTGTTTCACCCGAGTTGTGAAGGCAGATCCAACGGTCTAAAACCCACCCGAAATTCCCAGTTATATAACTAACTCTCCTCAAAGAGTTGTGTCCCTAAAAACCAAGAGTTTTGTCCCCAAAACTCTAGAGATGTGTCCCAAAAGCTTATACCTATTCAATTCCTATAAATACCACCCAAACTCACTTCATTTTTAATCAATTCATTCTCTTCTCTTCTTCTCTTCCCTTCTAACAATTAGAGGTTCTGGTTAGCCTAGAATATCTAATTAAAGAAGTATTTTCTAGAGGTTCTGGATAGACTAGAATATCTAGAAAAGGAAGAAAGAAGTTCTTCATAGGTCGTCTAGAACATCAATTCAATTCATTCTCTTCTTCTCTTCCCTTCTAACAATTAGAGGTTCTGGTTAGCCTAGAATATCTAATTAAAGAAGTATTTTCTAGAGGTTCTGGATAGACTAGAATATCTGGAAAAGGAAGAAAGAAGTCTCGAGTGAAATCTGAATTTCCAAAGCATCTAGAAGATCATCCGCATCAGTCAAAGAGCTCATAATACTGACAAAGGTTCGCCCGCTTTCAGAATATAGAAGTACCATCTTAAAATTCTGAAAGGTTAGTCGTTGTATCCCGAAGGCATTCACCCTAACGTTTGGTACTGTTACGGGGGTGTAAAATGTCTTAAGGAAAGAGAATTTATTCTTGCCTCGACTACATTAAACACCTATCTCGGTTAGCCCGAAAGAAGGAATATTGACTTATCTTTATTCTTTAATAGTTTATCTCTCTATAAAGTTAGAGAAAGGAAACTCTGTCCGAATCAAGCCAAGACAGAGAGAAATCGACTTATCGATTAATAACCAGAGAACAACAATCTTAAGACATTTTACATAGCGATTATTTCTCTGGTTATAAGATATTAATTTGGCTTACTTTCTGTGTATTTCAGAAAAGGAAATGGCACGAACAAGAACCACCCTACGGGTTCTTCAGCCTAACACCACATACGTGGAAAACCCAGAGATGTTCAAGGGAACTGACTTCGCTCTGAAGCAGAAGCGAGGCAAGTCGAGGAAAAGGCAAAGGCCTGTCGAATGCTACAAATGTAGAAAGCGAGGCCACCTAGCCAAAGATTGTCACTCCACATATGACAGTCAAAGGGCAAAAGCCGATAACCAAGCTTTATTAGCAAAAGACACCGAAAATCGGAATCACCGTCTAATGATTACTGAGTTCGAAAAGGCGTTTGATCTACTTCATAAAATGAACCTCTGTGCAGAGGCACATGAAGATAACCTGGTTAACAACCAGAGATGGTGGGTCGATTCTAAGACAAATCATCACGTTTGTAGTGACAAAAGCCTATTCTCTTCCTATACAGAGGTAGCCGAAGGAGAGATCTTATTCAAGGAAAACGGCTCGATCACCCAAGTCAAAGGAAGGGGAAAGATCGTCTTAAAATTCACTTCCGAAATAGAGGTGACTTTGGCCGACGTACTCCATGCTCCAGACAATCAAAAGAACTTGATTTCTGGTTCCCTTTTAAGTGAGAACGGGTTCAGACTAATCTTTCTGTCAGATATCGTTATCATATTTAAGAAAACGATGTATATTGGAAAGGGCCACTTATGTGGGGGGTTATTTCAATTAAATGTTACCCATGTAATGCCGAAGGCACCTATTATTAATAAAATTAATAATTATGCGTATATTGTTGAGTCTTCCAATATTTGTCACGAAAGATTAGGACATGTGAATAATAAGTCATTAAAGAAATTAATGAGCTTGGAGTTAAATTCCGAAACTCGAAATTTACTCAAAGACGTACATGTCAAACATGTATATAGTCAAAAATGACTAAAACGTTGTTCAAGTCTTTAGACTGAATTCACAATGAACTCTGTAACCTAAAAACGGTTCAAACATGAGGTGGAAAAAGGTAATTCATTACCTTTATCGATGACTCCACTTGTTTCTGTTATATTACTTACTAAAGTGTAAGAAATCGAAAAGTTCGAGCTTTATAAAATCAAAGTAGAAACTCAACTTTATAAAAAGATTGAGGATTTGAGAAACGACTGAGATGGAGAGTATGAATCTCCGTTCGCCAAGATATACGCCAAGAATGGCATAGTTCATCAAACGGCGACTCTTTTGGTATAATGAAAGCACAGAACATTAGAAGGGATAAAACTCGATCAGTGGAGATTAAAAATCGATGATCAATCTAATCTCGATGAATTTTGTGAAGTATTTCACTAAAATTCTACTACTAGCCAAGAACAGAAATAAGGTTCAACCCATGGTGACCACAAATGTTGACTTAGTTGATGACTCTTAAAATATCTTCTCGATAACAGAGACATCGAAAAACTAAGCGACATCTTGACCACCAAGTATCGACATAAATACTGGGTGTGAAACCGTATATCAAGAATACAGAGAGCGATCAATGATGAATACATGATCCTAAAGATTCAATTCGATGACAAATCGAAGATGACAACCGCATAAGTTAGCGGAAAAGTATGTCAAGACAAATGTCAAAACCTAAACGGTTAGACAAGGTCGATGACAGAATGTTCTCGTTATACAAATAGCTACGAGACGATAAACTGTTCGAAAGAAATCATCGGTCTGAGATAATGAAAAATTCCGTGAAACACTCTCGAATACAAAGTTGACGAAGAATGCAAAATTCTGAAATTAAACTTGTTTTCGAGAAAGTAAGTTATTTCGTATAACATATTCAGGCGGTAAATATTTCTCTAGAAGGTCCTTAGGTCTGTCTAAGAATTACAAGGAATCCTCAGATATGTTAAAGGGAAGGACCTTGGCTGAAAGATCTCAAGATCAGGAGTTATTATAAATAAATCCTTAAAGTCTTTGTAAGGAGGTCCCTAGTTTTGTATCATTACAGAATAGTCCTTATAAATCCTCATGGCAACCTAATCTTCTTGGATAGACAAGAGAATTAAGGTTGATAAGACGTAAAGTTGAATATTACATCATTCGGTCTAGACGTGACTCAAATAGTAAATTCAAGGGTCTTGGTAAGATTTTCAATTCAAGAGTATGAACGAAATCTAGAGACGATAAAGGACAATAATGAATGATAACTTTGATGATCATAGTCTATCAAACGAGTATATATGATTAAGACATATAACTTAAGAAAGAGTTAAACGAGAAACTCGCCTTGTATTATATCTCAAGGTTTTAATGATCATAAATCATCATGTTATAGAACAAAACTAAAGACACTACACTAAAGAAATTGTGTACGAAAATAGTTTTGTTAAAGAGGAGAATCCAATGGTTACCCTAGAACTGTGGGGGCAGATATTGTTACATATCTGAACAGTACCCTATATGGAATACTATAAAATTCCACCCAAATTGACGAATAAGAGAAAATACTCTTGAAATGTGGGGGGAACCAAAAGGAACCAAAATGCCAATTATAAATGGCATAAAAGTCTCTATATTCTCCTGACGATACAACATCATACGGACGTGAAAAGAGGGAAATTATAGAGTACCTCGGAAACCAGATTTAACCAATAAGAATGTTGGTCAATAAGGTTTAATTGAGTTAAGAACTATAGTTATATTCACTAAGTTGTGACAAGAGTCGGAAATCAAGTGTGTGAATATAAGTGATGACGTGAATGTCCAAATTCACTCAACAAATCTGGGAAAAACACAAATGGAAAGAACTTCTCTTCCTAATCCTAAACTAAGTAACGAGATTCAACCGTGAATCATCTGTTCAAAAGAACAGACAATACTAGTTAGGAATAAGAAAGTGTTTAAGAAGATATGATTCGATGTTTTTCCAGATTGAATCATTACTCATGATTGATAATCTAAAGTGCAAGGTTAGACAGAGAATGGTAGAATAACCACTCAAAAACCACGATAAGCATAAATACTTGAATTTGAACAAATTCAAGAAAGAGTTATCATAGTAACAAATAGTTCTTAGGTATCTGAGCAGACTCGTATTAATTGGTTGTACATATCATAAAAGAAAACGAAGATATGTGGACAACACTCGAATCTCAGATACAAAACAGTGGATATGACAAACCACTAAGGGCTACGATATCACAAAATCCTCAGAGGCAGACGTGCATAGCTGGATCAATAATGTAATCCTAAAGGCCTTGATGGATACATTGTTTTGGAGAAAGCAAAGGAAGTAGGTGAACTTCCTGGAGGATATTTGTTTGTGATTGAAGCCAGTGCACACAATAAACCTAAGTAGTTGTTGCGTAGGCACTAATACGGTAAGTCTAGAGAATTCAAAATAAATAGACTAGCACCGTAAAGCAATTGCTCTCAAGGAATGCATAAATTAATTATGCTCAATCCTACGTTACCTGGCGGATCCGTAAAGAACAAGGGTGAACAAGAGAGTTGAAATTGCATCATCAAGGGGAATGTGGCAAAAACGCCTAAAGTAAATGAGTAAAGGCATGGTGAAACCCTACCTAGATGACTGGAGATCCCACGATCTAGGTTCAAAGGGCAACTGAAGCTATATCCTGACTCGACAGTAACACTGTAAGAGATTTCTATCTCTTACCCATTCCTAGGATGATAACAGTGTTGCCTGCATTGAGAGGCTAAGCATTAAGCTTTTAATGAATCCGAAAACTTAGAACTTGATTCTAACGTGAGGTATAGCAGGATACCTTATTACGGATAACCTATATGTGTGTGAATTGATGCCGGTTCTATGGGAAGGTCGTCTAGGCCGACTTCTCTAAAGCACACACGAAATCGGGAATGTTCAGGGCCGAAATGAACACAACCGAGAACCTAAGTCGGTAAGGGATTAGCTGTGTGATAGCTATTCAGGTTTACAATTTCCAGGACTCAGTTCAAGACGTAAAGTTCACTGCCGTCCTTGTAGACCTTGTAGTTATTCACTAGGAAAGGTTCAAAGTCGAAAGACTACCTTCTTCCGATGCAGCGAAGTTCCGCTTATGAGCTCTGTCAGTGTCAGTCTGTCAGTATAGTATGTCTGCATATATCATAGCATAAAACCTCAAATTTTCATTCATGTGGGGGATTGTTGGAATCAGAGCATTTTGGCTCGACCCGACTCGTCAAACTCAGAAACGGAATGCGCCATTGCGTTCGTCTCGTCGAGCTCTTCAATTTAGAGCCAAGAATCACTCAAATCCGATTCCGGATGAATGAGAAATTCAAGGTTAAAGTTTGAACGAAGATCGGTTAAAATAGGTACTAAAGCGTCAAAGAGGACAAGTCAAGTTGAGGGGCATTTGCGCGAAGAGGACGCGCGCCAATCTGGACGGTCAGCGTTCATCGCGCGGGATTTCACGCGATCTGACGTCAGGCGTTCCTTCCGCGTTCGGGCACGCTCCGGGCTACGATCTAACGGTCGTTTGATCAACTGTGGGACAGTTTCGGGACAGATCACGATCATCTAAAGGCTGCTGTTTCACCCGAGTTGTGAAGGCAGATCCAACGGTCTAAAACCCACCCGAAATTCCCAGTTATATAACTAACTCTCCTCAAAGAGTTGTGTCCCTAAAAACCAAGAGTTTTGTCCCCAAAACTCTAGAGATGTGTCCCAAAAGCTTATACCTATTCAATTCCTATAAATACCACCCAAACTCACTTCATTTTTAATCAATTCATTCTCTTCTCTTCTTCTCTTCCCTTCTAACAATTAGAGGTTCTGGTTAGCCTAGAATATCTAATTAAAGAAGTATTTTCTAGAGGTTCTGGATAGACTAGAATATCTAGAAAAGGAAGAAAGAAGTTCTTCATAGGTCGTCTAGAACATCAATTCAATTCATTCTCTTCTTCTCTTCCCTTCTAACAATTAGAGGTTCTGGTTAGCCTAGAATATCTAATTAAAGAAGTATTTTCTAGAGGTTCTGGATAGACTAGAATATCTGGAAAAGGAAGAAAGAAGTCTCGAGTGAAATCTGAATTTCCAAAGCATCTAGAAGATCATCCGCATCAGTCAAAGAGCTCATAATACTGACAAAGGTTCGCCCGCTTTCAGAATATAGAAGTACCATCTTAAAATTCTGAAAGGTTAGTCGTTGTATCCCGAAGGCATTCACCCTAACGTTTGGTACTGTTACGGGGGTGTAAAATGTCTTAAGGAAAGAGAATTTATTCTTGCCTCGACTACATTAAACACCTATCTCGGTTAGCCCGAAAGAAGGAATATTGACTTATCTTTATTCTTTAATAGTTTATCTCTCTATAAAGTTAGAGAAAGGAAACTCTGTCCGAATCAAGCCAAGACAGAGAGAAATCGACTTATCGATTAATAACCAGAGAACAACAGGTTGCTCAAAATCAAGTTCCTAATATACTTGTGAATGTAAGGATTAGTTGATGCTTTATTTAGAGTTCCCCCAAACATTGCAGAAAAAGAGTCCATGTACCATAACTCCACCAACTTCCTCTCTTGTTGAAATATATATTTGTTGAAATCTGGATCTGATGATATAACCATAGGTCGACCCGCTAAACTTGTCTTAAATAGTTTTCCATATCTGTTTAAATTAAAATGATATAAAAATTAATTTTTTCCTCTCCTCGAAACATTTTTCTATTGCTTGTTAAATGTTGGTTTATTTCAGAGTTGATTTTGGAAAAAAATAATTATACTTTTAGATTCCCACATGGAAAACAAAAAGTGTTAAAATTAAAATTAACATCGACCACTTTTGGTGCATTCGTTAGATACTCACTTTGAAAATCCGTAACTAACCGATTCGATCTTTATGAGAAAATGATTCTAATTATTTTGCCATTATATGAGATCTTAAAGAAAATGAATCAAATTGTAGTACCTGCAGAGTCTCTTATCAATGAAGCCTCTCAAGTCAAAAGATCTGCTTGGGATAAAAAGGTGAAAGCTCTCTCCAATGAGAGGTAAGCCCATGGACCCTGGAGGGAGCTTTCCATTGGATTTAGGATTCCTCCATTTGTACCAATACTTTGTAAATCCTACCACAACCAAACCTAAAAAACATACACCAATAGTCCACAATATGTTTGTCATCATCAAGTACTGGATGATAGTGATAAGAGAGGGGAATTTGATTATTTGCTCCTAGCTAGCTAGGTGATGTGTTCTAATTGTGGCAAGTGCAAATATATACATATACTTATAGGGAAAAAATTTATCATGCGGGCGACCACCCCTAATATAAAACTATATCAATTTCATTTGTTAATTGATTATGAAATCGAAATTAGAGATGTAGCCCAGTCGAGGAGATCCAGTGGGCCACCTCCAATTGACTCGGTTAATTAAGTGGATTCGCTAGGCGACTCTTTGTTTAAATAATCTCTTTTACTAGCTTTTATCTCTTCATACTCAAGCTCAACTTTCGGGCTTTATCTATAGCTCTTCCTCTTCATCATATGGTGTTTAGAGTTGGGACGCTCTGATTATTCTCTTACGTTCTCACGAAAGCCTTGAGACTCTTTGTTACCTACCCTTTAAATTAGGGTTCATTTTGTTATGTGCACAAAAGGGTTAGACTCTTCATTTATTTTTTAAATTCGCACATGGTTTGTCTTCACATACGAGAAATTTCACCCCCTTTCTGAGTTGCGTGGTTTTACTTGCCTGGTTTTAGTTACTTATTAGGATTTTTGGACTTTACGTTAGTTAGTTGATTATATTGTTTGGTTTCTTCTTGTTTTAGCAGAGTCCCCTCAAGAGCCTTGCTTTCTTTACATTCATCTTTTGGATCTTTTATTGGGTTACAAGTTTTCTTTTGTCATTTTTTTAATGTATCGCCGTATTACACAACCAAAAGGTATAAGCTCTCCTATAAACACGAGAACTCGATATTTGCTAGCATCGATCCTTTTGCGGCCTAGGGAAGTTGACTTTTTAGTTGCACGAGCGCACTTCAATTCAACGATGGAGCACTTCAAGTTCCTACACATATCAAAAGGGACAAATCTATACTTTGTAAGCTATTCACTGGCAAAATTCAATAACTGGGGCGCCAAAAACGATTACACGTGCGTGATAATTTTAGAATCGCCCAAAAATAATATAGAAAGATTTAGTACCACAAGGCACACCTAGAGAGGCAGATTATATTGTACTGTAAGTCTGCCCTTCTGAAAATTGTGTGGTGAAGTGAAAGATACATTTTTTCGTGAGGATATGCATATTATTTCATTTTTTCTTTGTCGACGTGATATTCACTACAAGAGTTTGAATATGTGTTTATGCTCACCATGAAGCAAATTCAACACCTCAACAGATTTTAAGTACAAGGTAACCTTGAATTTAAGTTTAAGATATCTTCAACATGATCACAAAACCACATGTCTTAATGACTTAATCAATTGCCCCTAATAAAAAACACCTCCAAATATCATTTCCAAATCTCTCTCTTTTCCAGCCTGACCTCTTTCATATTAGATTTGAACTATTCATGACTCATTTGTTTAACTCACTTGTTGATTTCCATTGATTATTGATCAATAATTTATTAGTGATGTTTATAACACTCAACCACATAAATGACTAGAAATAAATTTGAGTTTTCTATTCTTCTTTATCTTCTTTTAATTAGACAATGGCTGTTGGAAGGCTCGGTCATATTACTACTCTTTCAAAAACGTTATTCACGTTCATTTCTATTCGCGATGTGTACTTCTTTGGTGATTAATTTCGCAACTAAACTAAGCAACTAGTGTGGGACACTTTTCAACAAGAATCAAATGGGAGAGTTGGAAGTTTTATTAGCATCATTTTAGATAGCTTATGCATTTTAATTTGTAAAATAGATACATGGTAGCCAAATTTTCCTTGCAAACCCCATCCTTTTCTCCTTGCAATCTTAAGGAGATTTGATAGAGGCCCCAATATTCAATGTTATTATTGAATGATATTGATTTTGCTCATTTTAGAGTGAGATTGTTGGTGGGTGTAATTCGTCATCCACAATATTCAATGTGATTATTTTGATAGTCTTCTCTTTCCGAAAAGACAATTTCATTGATAAGACGACATGTTGTAGTGGTTAAACACCAACTTCGCATCTCAGAGGTTTCAAGTTCGATCTTGTGGAAATAGAAATCTCAAATCTATTGAACTCGGATATTAATGGGGTAGAGGTAGGAAAGCGCTAAAGCATGGCCTCAAAGGTCTTTATATGGCCCTCGGGGTCTAAGATGTCTTTGTAATGTTAGTTATTTACTTTGAGTAATGACTCTTGAGTCCATACCAAATATAAAAACAAAGCACCACCAATTATTACTGAAACCAAATTACATGATGATAATCCCTCGTCAACTGAAAACCAGATCATGGAATAGAGTAGTCTGCCTATATATACTCCAAATTTGAACTCCAAAAGAAACTATGACTTTCGGGCTTCGGAAAAAATATCAACGAGTTGATCCTTTGATCTGGGTGTCTCACTGAAAATTCTATCGCTCCTTTTAACTCAAAGCCCATAAGCTAGCGAATGGAGTAGTGGTAGTAACGAAAGAATTTCTTGATACACTTAGTTTTGGAAAAAGCCTCAACCGTTATTGCACTGTCAACAATAGATGTCAGAGTATATGTTAAACAGATGGAATTAAGAACACTATTTGATGAACTTCTACCCTCCGTCAAAAGCAATTATAGGAGTATAGCGACAGTCGAATGAAGTACAACAAGTATTCAGCAAAGAACCAAGTTCATCATGCTTGTACGAAACATACAAAATCCGATATAACTATGCACATGAAATCATGAAAGAAGACTATCATTTTGCCTACTGTGAAAATCAAACAAACATCATAACTGAAGGCGGGAGAAGAGAAAAAATCAGGCATTACCTAGATTGGCCCATATTTAATGTGTCATCCGCACTATTCACTAGACTGGCCCATATTCAATTATTGAATAACTCAAATTCAGACGAGTCAAAATTTCTTGTGGAAAAGAAAAAAAGAAGTATCATAATACAGATAAACCACGAATTTTTCATATTCTTTTTTTTTTTTTTTTGAATTTTTCATATTCTTTTTTTTTTCATATTCATCCTCTTGTATTCAACATCTATTGACCTAATCAACAAACAAACAAAAAAATGTCATCAGCCACTGCACGATGCATTAAAAAAGCCTAGACTTTATCTTAATAGGTAGAAATTACTAAAATATTACGTGTAATAATAGGTAAAGTTTCAAATAATATTGATAATTACTATTCAGGTCATTTTCATTTTTTTCCATTTTCAAATGGGGAGTGGTACAATGACACCTCCTAAACTATCTTCAATGATAATTACACATCCTAAACATATTTGGAAGAGTTGAGATTATAGAATTGTTTGTGTTTTCCAGACACGGGTTATTCATAAGGAGAAACAGTAGGAAGGCGGATGAGAATTTTTTAGACGTGTGAGGAGCTCGAGCTCATTTGTAGCTGTTAGACAAGTAATGTGAACTTCTTTAGTTATGAGTATCTAAACTAAACTAATGGTGTGTTTGGATGACGGAAACATGAATCCGCGGATTCATGAGTCCTTGGGATTCATGATTCCACGGATTCATGAATCCAAGTAATATTTTTTGGTTCGTTTGACAACTAATAAGAACCTTATGATTTATTATTATTTAAGTATTTTTCACGAAATTTTTTTTTCGAAAACCTTTTTTTTCGAGCATCGTTTTTTCTTTTGGGAAAAACACGGTCTGTATCAAGCAAAAAAGTTCTTATAAAGTTTCAGTTTTCGGAAAAATATTTTTCAAGAAAAAAAAACAATTTCTCGGTAAAAAACGGATTGAGAGGAAAAAATAGTTTTTAAGGATATAATATTTGAAAATAAAATTATTTTTGAAAAATAAAATTATTTTCGAAAAATAAAATTATTTTTGAAAAATAAATGTATTTTTGAAATTTAAAATAATTATTTTGTAGAAGAAAATATTTTTCCGTTGATTTTAAGTTTAAAATTTAGAGTTATTAATCCAAAATCCTAGCAAATCCTAGGGAGTAGGGTGAGATTTTGGTCCAATACAAATTTTGGAATTAGGAATCCTTAGGATTCAAGAGTCCTAGGATTCTTGGTAGACAAACAAACCAAGGATTCATGATTCCTAACAAATCTCACTTTTGATAGAAATCCTATTTAAGAATCCTGCAACCACACGCACCATAAGCAACTTTTGTTGGGATTGGAATAAAATGGGAGTCGGGCAGGGTTAGCATCATCTAAGAACATCTCAAGTGTAAGACTGGATCATTGAAACTCTTAGTGCCGCGTAAGATTTCAAATTTTGTTCTTTAAAAATTTTTTAACCCAAAATTCAATTTGAATATCTAAAATATGTAGTAGTTAAATAGAGATATTTTAAGAAGACAATCTCTGCCTAAAGTGCCATTTTGAGATATTGCTAATTGTCTAATTCATCATATTTAAACTATAGGCCAGTAACAATCAAATCTTCTTCAGATAACTAAATATTTCTTTACAAAATTATCATGCCACGTAAGTAAATAAAATAAGGTTGCTTCTAAAGGCACCGGGCCAAAAGGCTGTTAGCATCCGGAAATTTTATTGACTCGGGTCAATAGCCATTGACCCGAATTCTCTATAAGCACCGGTTTTTAATGTGGGTGACATTCACCTTCATTTGCTTCTTCCATCTTCTTCTTCCAAAATAAAAAGAATACCAATTCATGTTCTTTCCAAAACAAAAATCATGTGTGCTCATCTAGATAGTGTAAGTAAAAAAAATTCATTTTTTCTTATTTACTTTATATTTGAAGGATTTATCCGTTCGGTCTGAAGGAGATGTCCTTCCGAAGGAGTGTCCTTCGACCAAGGTGGCAATGCGATCAATTTGTCAGTTAGGATAACGATGACCACACGTAAAGATCATCCAGTCCGGTCCAATTAGGGGTCGTAATGCTTTGCTAGAAGCCAACTACGATCATCGGATCAAGGAGTTGATTCGAGGCTAACATAGACCGGATCCTACAACGGGTTACACATAAGAGTGGTAACTTGATCGGAGAGATTTGACTAGACGGGAACTGGCCAAAGTTGGATGGGATTCAACTGGAAAGGCCGAAAGGGTCCGAATGGAGATTCGGGACAAGATAGAGGAAGGCTCTTTGGGCCGGCCATGAGATGGCCGACCAGAGTAAGTGGGCCGGCCATATAAGGCCCATAGTGGGCTGCCCTGGCCGGCCACACTTAAGGGGATTATCAAAATACCCCAAAAAGGGTATTTTGGTAATTATCTTTTCTGTGACCCAGAAAATAGAAAACCTAATCTGAATGAGATTCTAATTAGGGTTTGTCTATATATTGGGTCAGTTGAGAACAGAAAAGGTGTGGATTTTTCTCTAAGGAAAATTATACAGCTCTCTCTCTCTCTGAATATACAGCTATTGGAGAGAGAGGAATATAGAGAAAAAGTTCCCATTCTATCAATCTAGTCAAGAAGAAGAGTTCTTCTCAACCTTCTACTAAGTCCTAGCAGTCTGAAAGGAAGGGAGATCAAGTCTATTCACTCGGTGTCTCAAGTAGAGGAGCTACAGTTGGAGCTCTTGATCTTTGCATGCGATTGGAATGGTTCGAGGGAAAAACGCGTTAAGGTATTTATCCCTCTCTAGTTCATTGATTAGTTTATGCATATAGATCCTGGGCAATCTAGTGTTAAACATGAGATGTTTGAGATTCCGCTTACAACACTAGGTAGTGTATGAGATACACCAAAACCCTACAGTGGTATCAGAGCCGGTTGCATGAAACTATCTCTGACTAGTCGAATTAGATTCGAGCTTGATTGATTAGATTATTTTATGTTTAAATAGGGATTTAGACATAGAATTGATTAGTTTAAATTAGATTTAGACTTAATCTGATAGAAAATTGAAAGAGTTTCAATGGGAAGACTTTAAAATTTGGTGTTTTTGAAAAGAGTTTTCAAAATAAAATTTTAAAGCAGATGGTTTTTTGAAAAAGAGTTTTCAAATTGCTGATTTTTGGATGAAGAGTTCATCAAAAACAGCAAAAAGTTGGAATTTTTGAGAAATTTGGAAGAAAATTGGGTGCTGTCCAGGAGACCGGACTGACCAGGACACGTCCCAGGACGCGTCTGGCCAGTCGCGGACGCTCTGGACGCGTCCCAGTCCTTCCCGGACTGGGAATCCGAGAGCGTCTCGGATTAGGACGCGTCCGAGCATCTCGGACAGAAGGACGCGTCCGAGAGCGTCTCGGACTGGGAGTCCGAGAGCGTCTCGGACAGGGATCCCGAAGGATCCGCGTCCAGCACCTGAGGTCGCGTCTTCCAGACGCGACCACGGAGACAAGTCCGGACGCGTCTCGGATTGGGAATCCGGACGCGACCGGGACAGAACCTTCCAGAGCGCGTCTGGGACGCGTCTGGTGAGACCAGAAGCTGTCTCGGACTGGGAGTCCGAGAAGCTCGGACTTGGGCAGAGCGTCTAGGACGCGTCTGCATGGTCAGGAAGCGTCTGGCCTAGGGCCAGGACGCGACCACCCGAGGGGCTTGGCACGGTCTGGAACGTGCCAATCCGGGTCCGACCTTGGTTCGGACCTTGACCGAGACTTGACTAGGTCTAGTCAAAGGGTCCCTTGACCAAGTTTGACTTAAGTCTTTGGAGTTAGACTCGGGTCTTTTGGGCCTTGACTTAAGTGGGAGGGTTCGGTTTTCTTCTTCCGACTTTGACCATATTTTTTCCGAAAGTGACCCGGGCCCACCAAAGCCCGAATCGGAGTTTTTCCAAAACGATTTCAAAATCTTTTGAGATAAAACCAAACGAGCCATTAATTAGACTTAAGGCACGTTAGACATAGAGATGTCGGTAGTATCTCCCGAATAGCTATCTAGAACATAGCAAACCTAGATTCGACCTAAGTAAGCGAATCTCATACATACTTGGGTGTTTTATGAGTGTCATATTATTATGTATGTATGGATGTGAATGCGGGTTCTAGTATGGCCATAGAATCGTTCTATCTTGTTTTTAAGCACGGATGGGTGCCCGATGTAATTAATTTAATTTCAAGTTTTATACGATCTGCGAATCGTTGAGTCTTGTAATTAGAGTTTAGGGTACAATTGAGTCCATTGAAGAGCCAAAGGATGAGATCATGGTTCGAGTGGGAGAATTCAATGGATGTTCGAGGATGGAGATCCAGGCGAACGGAGGCTAAACAAGCAAAGAACCTAAGAAGATTAGATCTTTTAGGTTAGGGGCCATACTAGGATCATATCTGCTTGATTTATTTTCTCGCGCGCATTTACTTATTTACGTTTTGTGTGGTGTATGATTATGTTAGAGTTCACAGTAATGCATGCAAACAAAAACGTAAGAGTCCCCAAAAAGAATTTTTGAGTAATGCCTACCCAGATTAAGACACCTGTTGCGCCCTTGTTCATCGATGGTGGGTCATGCCAAAGCAGGGTGCCATCTTTTACCTCGGGACAATACGGGTAGACCTATGAAGAGGTCTACATGTCTAAATGGTTATTCTCAAACAAGTCAGCAAAAGAGTTTTGGATTTCGAGGCAAAAGGATGAATTTAACACATAAGTGTTATTCATCAACCAAGAGTCATATGAGATATGATCAGTAAGGAGTTACTCACCCAGGAGGGTGAAGTTAAGGGCAGTGCCAAAGTACGCTTAACTTCACAGGAATGGGATCTTGGAATCATATTATTCAAAGGGGGACGGTTTTCACTGAATAATATGGCAAAAAGTGTTTTTGCAATGATAATAAGTTTTAGGATTTTGTTTTATTTTCTTTTAAAAGTAGAGGACATATGACTATTAGAAAAGAGTTTTCCAACCTTCGTTCATTCCTTTAGAAGGAATTAAACGAAAATTATTTTCATGATTGGAAAGGAATCCGAGAAGCGTTCTCGAATTCGAAATAAAGAAAACGTCCGAGAATATATCATTCCTAATGTTCATTGGTTCTTCAGACGACTGAGGATATGATTATCCAAAGTCTTTTGTGAACATCCATAAAATTCTTCTCTCACGTAGAGATTAATGATATGGATGCATACACAACCATTCGACAACTAAAGGAAGAGTTCCACTAGAAGTCGTGAATGGAGAGGATGGTGCCTCTAAGAAAGTCGTCTTGAAAAGAACATTGAGGAAAAGTGAATCTAAGAAACGTTCTTAAGATTCAGTTACCGAAAGAATATAAGAAGAGTTCTTATGATTCAAAAGGTTAAAGGGTCGACGTAAAAGTTTGGCTAGGCCATTCAAGGAAACTACCCTGAGTACCTGGAAGACGAAAGAAAAGGAATTAGGAATTCTGATTCTTGTATCTTTGTTGACTAAGTTAATCTAGCAAGTTTTGTAGATTCCCTTTGTGGGAATCACATGCTTGACTAAAAGAAGAAAGGATCCAAGAGGGAGCAGAAGCAAGAGTTGCTAAGGATGCTGAAAGGGATCAAAGTCTTCTTTTAGACACTAATCTAGGTAGAACTTAATAAGAGTTATTATGTTCTTCTAGAAACATCAGATGTTTTAAAATAGTGCTAAATTAACGAAAGGTTCTTAGAGAACCAAGAGCGTTAACAATGATACGATAGGCTATAATCAAAGGATTCGGAGAGGTCAACTCATGTTTTGTCATTGGTCAAATTGACATAAAACACATGAAGAAGATCCAATAGTATGGATTTCTAAGTCTAATGATTTTGAATCATACGACACATGTGAATTGTGTTCAACGTGGCCATTTGACAAAGTCACCTTTTGGAAAGGGAGAAATGGCTAGTAAGTTAATAGTTTTTGTACATACAGATGTACGTGAGACTATTAACATACTAACTAGAGTTAACCTGAATCCACTTGACGAAAATATAAGTCATTCGATTGGATCGAGATGATGAATGTTTGAATCAGAAATTTGATGACCATCAAAAGAAGTTGAGAAATAGTTTCTCACCTTGCTCCACAAACACATCATATGGATGATGAGTTTAGTGGGAGTAATCGAACATGTGAGACATGGGTCGATATGTGATGGGTTAAGGCCAATCTTCCGAACACTTTCTAGGATATATTCTCAAACACGGTCGTTCTTCCTAGCTAACCATATTCCGTCAAAAGCTGAAAAGACACCATAAGAGTATGGGTTTGGAAGGGTTCCAAAAGTGGTCTTTTCTGAAGGTCTATAGATATGAAACGTAAATGGTTTCCGAGAATCAAGTTTGCATATCAAGAAAGAATATTTATTTATGGGATAAATAAATATTGGGGTTTCTTCCACAAGCAATCAGAGAACAAGGAGGTTGTTGCTCGTGATGGTGTCTTCCTTGAAATAAGAGTTATTTCAAGAAGACAAGTGGGAGAAATATTAGAAATCGAAGAAATTCGATCTGAGCAACAAACTGGCACCGTTGCACCGATGTCAGAAGTCGCGATTCCTAACTATTATGAGCCGATAGAAGAGGAAAGAGGGGATGAGATGGTAGATCTCGGAGATCCTCCCGCGCAGGGCGAATGTGATTCGCAAGAGAACCCTCAAGGAGTTGAGAGTGTCTCGAAGTTGTTCAAACCCCTTATAGACCTTGAAAGCTCATAAATCTGTCTCAGAGGATGGGGATCCGGCTGAAGAAGAAAATGAGCTAGCTGTGACGGAATCGCTCCGAAACATGGCTTGGAGCCATATGATCAGAATGGTATCCATGTCTGAAATCAAGTTTGGAACTTGGTCTATTTTGCTTAAAGGAAGGGTTCCTGTTAAGTCCAAATAGGTTTTTCAAAGTGAAAAATAGACAAGGAGGGAAACATTGGTGTTTCCCAGAGCATGACCATAATGATCTATTACTAGCAAAGGAATGTGTACATGACACATTCAGGAGGAAGTTTACTCTTCTAAAGCTAGTAAGAATGCAAGCTTCAAAATCCATCAAGGGATTAAAGCGAGCAAGTAGGAGTTGGAATCTTCGATTCAGCAAAGTAATCAAGAGTTGGTTTCTTTGGGAATGAAGAGAAATCTTGAATTTAAGAAGTTCAAGAAGGTTAGTGGGAGTGACCCAGTTTTCTTTGGTCCGGTATGTAGACGACATACTAGAGATTGAGAACAACATTCTGATGTTGAAAACAGTTTAGAACTGACTCAATAAAAGGACCACATAAAGGTGAAATGCTTTTGGGCACCAAAAGATCTATGGAGATAGATCGAGAAGGTGATAAGACTTGTTCAAGAAAAGGTCTTGAAAAGTCCAATGTGAAACACTCAAAAACGGAGTATTTCTACCCAAGTCTCATGGCACTAAGCTTAGCAAGATTTAGAATCTGAAGGATTCTAATGAGCAAGCACGCATGAGAAAGATGGTTATGCAAAAGGCATAAGATCGGTCATGTGGGACATGATTAGCATTCGCCTCGACGTCGCAAAATACTTGGAGTATTTATGGTCGTCACCAATCAAATCCAGATGAGCTGATCTGGATCACACAATGTACTTGAGAAGAACTTGTGAGATCTCGGTATGAAAATAAAAGGTTGAAAAGTCATATGTTGCAAACTTCCAGAATAAGATGACAATCTTGACTTGGAAGAACAGTAAGCTGGAAGGGTTCCAGGCAGAGTCTGTTGCAAACTTTACAAATAAAAGAAAGTAGTTAAAACTTGGGAAGTTTTAATTCGGTATGGCGATACAGAAGATTATCATCGGATGATAACAAGCAAAATCCATATAGATTTGATCTATTAACTAAACTGTCACCTTGACTAAGTATGGTGGTAATACTAAGGTCGTAGGCATTAAGCTTTCCTGAAAAGCTTAGACTAGTAAACTTGGGGGTGTAAGGAGTTACACGGGAAGGCTCAAGATTTACAAACTCTTATTATCAGAAATAAGTTAATTATTTCGTCGTTAAATCATGGTTTAGTGTTTAATGACAGTCCAAAAATAATGAGAAATTCCAGGTAGGTTTATCAGATACGTGATCTGGTAAATGGAACCCTACTAAGTGAACGTGGAATAGATTCATTATAGAGTCCCTAGTCCAGGTCATTGCGTGGACAACAATGACTTAAGAAGACTAGCATGGGAATTGACTGATAGCGCAGTTCCATGGGCTATAGGAATATGGTATTTAAGTCAATTACATGGATGTAGATTGGGGAATCTACATTGGATTAACCCAAAGATGAGAGTTTTTTCAAGAAGTTGAAAAAGGCGTCACAAACTCTCATAGGCAAGATTGGAGAGATTCCGTAAACATGAGTGCTCCACTCATCTTATGTAAGGAATGTCGAGCTTTGGTACTGTCAAACGCCGCGCCGTAAAAGGAGGTTATAAAGGCAGCATACTGGGGGAGACAGGATAGACATGAAGTTAAGTGGGAGTACAAGACTGGATGATGTCCTCCTATTAAGTTAGGAATAAGTATCTCCGGGCCACTTGAGGAGAAGCAACTGTGAAATGTGTGGCCGCACTCAAATGGATTAAGAGTTAATCATTTGAATTGACAGTTGTTCTCTGGATCAAGAAAGTCTGAAACGTGTGACGTATCAGATGGGATACTAAGCGACATGGGAATCGAGCATTGCACTTGTTCTAAGTACAAGTGGGAGACTGAAGGATTTATCCGTTCGGTCTGAAGGAGATGTCCTTCCGAAGGAGTGTCCTTCGACCAAGGTGGCAATGCGATCAATTTGTCAGTTAGGATAACGATGACCACACGTAAAGATCATCCAGTCCGGTCCAATTAGGGGTCGTAATGCTTTGCTAGAAGCCAACTACGATCATCGGATCAAGGAGTTGATTCGAGGCTAACATAGACCGGATCCTACAACGGGTTACACATAAGAGTGGTAACTTGATCGGAGAGATTTGACTAGACGGGAACTGGCCAAAGTTGGATGGGATTCAACTGGAAAGGCCGAAAGGGTCCGAATGGAGATTCGGGACAAGATAGAGGAAGGCTCTTTGGGCCGGCCATGAGATGGCCGACCAGAGTAAGTGGGCCGGCCATATAAGGCCCATAGTGGGCTGCCCTGGCCGGCCACACTTAAGGGGATTATCAAAATACCCCAAAAAGGGTATTTTGGTAATTATCTTTTCTGTGACCCAGAAAATAGAAAACCTAATCTGAATGAGATTCTAATTAGGGTTTGTCTATATATTGGGTCAGTTGAGAACAGAAAAGGTGTGGATTTTTCTCTAAGGAAAATTATACAGCTCTCTCTCTCTCTGAATATACAGCTATTGGAGAGAGAGGAATATAGAGAAAAAGTTCCCATTCTATCAATCTAGTCAAGAAGAAGAGTTCTTCTCAACCTTCTACTAAGTCCTAGCAGTCTGAAAGGAAGGGAGATCAAGTCTATTCACTCGGTGTCTCAAGTAGAGGAGCTACAGTTGGAGCTCTTGATCTTTGCATGCGATTGGAATGGTTCGAGGGAAAAACGCGTTAAGGTATTTATCCCTCTCTAGTTCATTGATTAGTTTATGCATATAGATCCTGGGCAATCTAGTGTTAAACATGAGATGTTTGAGATTCCGCTTACAACACTAGGTAGTGTATGAGATACACCAAAACCCTACAATATTCTCTTTAGTAAATACACAAAATTGAAAAGAATGGGTCCACTCTCTTCTTCCTTCTTCACCAAATTTCATCCACAAAATAAACTCATTTTCTCTCCTCTTCCTTCTCATGTTCATCTTCATTCCTTCTATATCCCCTTTGTAAATGTAGAAGAAAGATTGCAAGATTCAGAAAAGTAGAGAGAGATGAGAATAAGGGTTTTTAGAGAGAGAAAGATGAAGAAAACCTTGCGAGAAGTAGCAGAGGAGCTGGTCATGGTCGAGTTCACGGGAAAGAGAGTGAGGATTGGGATGTTTTTTAAGCCCCGGATCAGCTGATCCGTTTGGCCCTCTTAGGTCCCGGATCAGCTGATCCGTTTGGTCCTCCTAAGTCCCGGATCAGCTGATCCGTTTGGTCCTCCTAGGTCCCGGATCAGCTGATCCGTTTGGTCCTCTTAAGTCCCGGATCACCTGATCCGTTTGGTCCTCTTAAGTCCCGGATCAACGGATCTGTTTGGTCCTCTTAAGGCTCGGACTGGTTCAGTCCGTCCGATAGATTTTGTTTGATTTTGTGATAAACGGATGGAGGTGTTAGGGTTAAGTTGGCTTTGACTGGTGCCTACATAGTTGAACGGTGCTAACAAAGAAATGAGCAGTTGGGTCTGGTGCTAATAGAGATGGATGCTAACAGCCTTTTGGCTTGGTGCCTTTAGAAGCACCCATAAAATAACTTTAGAATTTATATCGGAGACATACACAATTAGAAGATCGTGTATGTCTCCGATATTTCTTTTATTTCAACAAGAACCACACTTCAACATTAAATGAAACTTTACTTTTCCATCATGTCTTACTTGTACAAACCAAGTACATAAGCATAAAAAAAAAAAAAAAAAACAAAACAAAAAAAAAAAGTACATAAGCATAACAATATAAATATATTACTTGTACATAATATATAGTGATAGACACAATAACGATGTACCTAGCCATGCAATAACATTTCGGTTTGTATCATAAGATCTTACTTAACCTAAATCCAAGCTTCCACGAACACCAAAGCAAGCTCTCACTATTTTTAGTGTACCTCATGAAGACTTGATCTTCTAGTTATTATTATTAGTTGCACTTTTTTGTGTGATTTCAACATGAAATTCTCCTCCCATGGATAAAAAAGCTGTTTCAGGTGTTTCTTCTTCCTTGATTCTTTTCAAACTGACAACAAATACCAAAAGGATCATACGATTTAATGATTCCCCGTAAACTAAATTTATCTGATTTAATTTGAGAAATTTTTCAGTTGTCTAATCAAAGGTGGGCATCAAGTTATTTCAAACTAGCCTAAAATTACTTAGAAAGTAAATTCTCATTAGTAGTGCTTATGCACTCACAAGCAGTAATTTAAAATCAATTTTTTTGCTGAATACGATATCCATTATTATTCTCACATATATCTTAATTTCTCAATCTAAAATAAATGATTCCAATATCTCACATTAGAGCATCTCCAATGGGACACTCAATCTCTAACACTTAGAGTGCCACATAGATTTTTTGGAATTTTTGTTAAAAAATCATCTCCAATGGAACACTTTATTAGACACTCTAATATGAGGTGGACACATTTATTATAGAGTGTCTAGAGAGAGAAACTCTAAAATGAGAGTGTCTACTTGAGAAACTCTAAAATGAGAGTGTCTACTTGAGACACTCTAAGTGTTACTTTTAAATTTCAACCAATAAAAAATCTTGTTTTTCAACTACTTTTTATCTATTAAATTGAAGAAGGACATGTGTATTAAGTATAGACACTTTAGAGATCTCCATTGGAGACCAACAAAAATTAGAGTATCTCTATATTGACATTTTGGAAAGAGAATCTCTATTGGCCCTTGACAACTAGGACTTTTAGAGTGTTTGTTAGAGTGTCCCATTGGAGATGCTCTTAGTATATATAAGATCTGTGTAAAGTTCAGAAAGACATTCAAACTTGTAGTCCATTTGTTTTCCGAAATTTGAATGAAATTTATGTGAAAGATTAAAATTGTCTAGAAGATGGATAGAATGAAAATTACCTGAATTTAGTGAGCAAGACATGGAGAAATACAGAAAACAATAACTTGCTGAACTCAGCTCCTACACAACTCCTCAACCCTCCGCCGAATCCCATGAAATCTTTACACGAACTAATTGATCCGGGCTCCTATATATTCGAAATTGTCCCATTCATCATACATTAAAAAAAGTAAAAAAAAATATCACCATATACATATATATACTTACATTCCATCTCCATGGATTGAAGGAAGTAGGATCTTCAAACTTATCAGGATTCATATGGAGTGCTTTAGTAACAAGCAAAATTGTCCACCCCTCTGGAATTACATATCCTGCCACCACACCAGACCATAAATTTTTAATTCAATTATCAAGTCTATAACAGTTTTGACTCATCATGTGAAAGTGAAACAAACAATAGCACTGATAGAGACATAATGTGGAGGATCAAGGCAACCATTGGCCACAGGGGCATCACAACTATATGAAGTTCGAACCATTCTAAATTATTCAAAGTTGACATACCATCTATATGAATATCTTTGATGGCCATTCTTAATACCCCCGGTGCGATATTGGACATCCTAAGGGTTTCGTTGATAACCTGCATTTTGTATATGACAATAATTTGTGAGTTAACACAGGGGCGTGGGAGAGGGGGTGCGACCGGTGCGGTCGCACTGGGCCCCTCTCCATCTAAGGGCCCCATTTTAGTTATTTCAAAGATTTTTTGATATAAAACGTAGAGCGTTGGAAAGAGGCAAGGAAACGTCAGTAGCTCAGATGGTCTGTAACATAATCACGTGCCCGCGAGGTCTCGTGTTCGAGTCCCCTCGTACACAAGCTAAAATCATTTTTTTCATATGTTTTTATAGGATATGATACTTAAGGGCACCCAACCCAATATACATGGCCCATGTTATTATATTTTAACTATTCTAAAGGCATCTCCAATCTCTTTCTCTATTTGGGCTTTAATATTTTATCTAACTTTATCTCTATGAGCCTATGTTTCTCATTTCTTTTCACTCTCTACTATTGTGTTTATTTTTCTTTGTTTGTTTCTCTCTCTCTCTTTAAAATACAATAAGATTGTATGTCTTTTTCTATAATATTTTAGGCAAAAGGTATTGGCTTTACGTGTTGAATTGGGTTCTCCAAGTCATACTTATTTGCTACATTCTTCTTTAATTCATATAATTGCATCTTTCAAATATTCATATTGTGTTCTTGAACTTATTTACGTACATTAAATATAATTTAAATATTCTTACTAGTGTTATGCAATACATTAATACTTTTACATAATGTATTTTAGTCATGATAATTTTTTCTTCAGTTAATTTTAGCTATTTACTAATATATCGCATGTAAATATTTTTCGGTTCTTACTTATATGAAGGGCCCCGGTTTAAAGTTCGCACCGGGCCCCCAAAATCTCAGCCACGCCACTGAGTAAACAAACTAGAGAGTATAAATCTTCAAAAACTCTAAAAGTGTTTATGATATTACCTGAGATGTAAAAGTCATAGACTTATATTCTTGCCATGTAAGTGGGGAACCCACATTTTCTCTCTTGTTAAGAATTGCCTCATGCTCTTGCTAATAACAAAAGAGTTATTGGAAGAAAAAAATTTATGCAGTTAAAATATGAAAAATACAAATTTTATTTCCAATTACTCTAAAATACACCATTTGGGAGTTCTCTAAGTAACGTAGAATCAACTTTTGGAGTTTATGTAAACAAAATCAAAAGTCACTTGTTATATTTCTTTGACGGGAGGAAATGTGAGACAAATGCTCATAAAATGTGAAATTGATGCCATAGTCCATGCGTAAAACAATTACTATAACAAAAAATATATCGTCAAGAAATAAAGACATTCAACAAAAAAAGCTATTTTTGTAATGATGAAATAGTTAAAAAGTGTAAACTGCAATTTCCATAATGAATGCAACCATCTTCTGGATTTAGAAGAGGTACACAACCCTAAGAATGTAGTTTCATGTGTAACTATTAGTGTTGTTTCCCTGGTTCTCTTTTAAGATAACAACTCTTAATCTTTCTATCTAAACAAGTACAGAGTAATATCTGAAAAATCAGAAAAAGGGTTATCTTCTCTAAACTAATTAAAAAAAAAGGGTTAATTCCGTTTTAGCCCCCGATTTGTGACAACCTGGCCGTTTTGGCCCCGAATTGTGTCCGGCAGTTCGTTTTGGCCCCAAAAAATTCCTAAATGGCCCCAAATTTTTTCAACCTCCCAATTTTACCCCCATGACAATTCTGTAATTATCTTTTTTTCTTTTTCTTTGTCCACCTCATCTAACAATCACCACATCACTCTGTCCATCTCACCCTTCTTCTCCGGCGAAAGGTTGTCGTCCGGAATAAAAAATTCCGGCCGGCCACCTTTACCAAAAAAAAAAAAAAATTTCTTCATCTTCTTCATTTCTCTCTCTACTTCATCTCCTTCTTTCTCTCTCTTCTTCTTCTTTATCTCTCTTCTTCTTCTTTATCTCTCTTCTTCTTCTTTATCTCTCTTCTTCTTCTTTCTCTCTTCTTCCTCTTTCTCTCTAACCCCTCTCTCTTCTCTCTCTCTATAACTCCGGCGAAGGGGCGGAGCCCCTTTGCCGGAGAACCAGACTCGGTCTGGTTTCCAACCAGACCGAGTCTGGTTCTCCGGCAAAGGGGCTCCGCCCCTTCGCCGGAGTTATAGAGAGAGAGGGGTTAGAGAGAAAGAGGAAGAAGAGAGATAAAGAAGAAGAAGAGAGAGAAAGAAGGAGATGAAGAAGATGAAGAAAATTTTTTTTTTTTTGGTAAAGGTGGCCGGCCGGAATTTTTTATTCCGGCCGGCAACCTTTCGCCGGAGAAGAAGGGTGAGGTGGACAGAGTGATGTGGTGATTGTTAGATGAGGTGGACAAAGAAAAAAAAATAATTACAGAAATGCCATGGGGGTAAAATTGGGAGGTTGAAAAAATTTGAGGCCATTTAGGAATTTTTTGGGGCCAAAACGAACTGCCGGACACAATCCGGGGCCAAAACGGCCAGTTGGTCACAAATCGGGGGCTAAAACGGAATTAACCCTAAAAAAAATGACAACAATGATTTGAAAAATGAAAATTAAATGTAACAAATATCCGAGTCGAGGATAACTCTGTCCTTAAGACAATTTTACAACTTGTATATTAGTACCAACGGTAATGGTGTATGTCTCCCAAGATAAACTCTAATGCTTGAAAATGAATGCTCAGAAAATGCTAAAATATTGATGTTTTTAGTTTGATGAATACTCATGGTATCATAAGGGTATTGGCAACACTTTGTATGGGTGCCTATAGACGAAGGAATGTTACTGTTGGGTTTCAGGTTTAATTTCGACCATCAGATCTCAAAGGATCTATCATATAGCATCCCGGTCGTCGGGAAGCACCCACGCCACGCGCACGCTCTAAAGCGCCCAATGCACCCACGCCACGCTCGTGCTCCTTGCGTGGTTTGCACCACGCAAAAAACCCTATCGTTTCAAGGAATCTGCTACTAGTATGTGGAAAAAGTCTATATAAACTTGTAGAACTTTCTTTATTTGTCCAATAGGTACTAATAGTAAAACTACACGTTGTAGTTATCCTTATATATTTCCCAAACAAATCAATGATAACTCATTTATATGAAATCGAATTCTGACAACTTTATATCTAATTTCAAGAGTTCGAGGAGACGAATCCAATGGTCCGTCTTGATCCTTATTTGGACAACATTTGGTTGCCCAAATTGACCAAAAACAGATCCGATTGCTACAACATACATTATTTCGAAAAGGAAACACAAAATGAAGATCATTAGAGTTATTTTCATAAGTAAAATATTTAATTAATGGTCTAATTTACGTAATAAATAATTAGAAGTAGCAATGTAAATGCAATTTCTACTTACCGATAATTCCTTGGTCACCAAAGGGTGATGAACTAGTTGTTTTATGGCCATTGTGAGAAATTTAGCAATGGATCCAAAGCTAGCAAGAAGAAGCCCAAACATCATATAAACTGCGAAATTTTCTGTCATGAATTCTTCATTTTTCATGTCATCAATCAGCTGATCTAAGAAATCTCCCTGGCGAGGCTCTTCCGGAGACAAATTAAGTCTTTTGTGAAGAATATCCCTCATCATACTTACCGCCTCCTTTTGCTTCTGATAATATAAATTTATTTCGTTACTTAGAGAAAATAGATTATATCAATTTAAACAATATTTGTACCAATACGGGAGATAAACAGTAGATATATAGTTTACTTTCTTAGAAGTGTTATTATTCAATTCTTTAACTAGTTATATAACTTTTACATGGTAAATTGAAAGACTTATACCGTGAATAACTAACTGAGTTGTTTTATTATAATAGATATACTACATATAATTCTCGTTACCTTCATGCACCGATAGAAAGTAGTGCCCGGAATGTACAATGGGAAGGCCATAAAACCTTGAAAGAAGGTAGCAAACTTTTCGCTCAGATCCCTTGAGGACAATCCAACCTTTGATTGACAATTCCAACACCATCTGTACGTGTTAAAGGACAATCCAACCTTTAAACATAAAACTCAAACTAAAGCATAGGTTATATACTTAATATATGTGTGTGAGAAGGGTTCATATATATTGTCTAAAGTTTTAGTTTTCTGAATTAAATGAACCCAATAATCACCCCAACCTGGCATACATTTCATTCAATTAAGACAACAAAAAAACAGTTTGAGTTCGACAACTCCTAGTCAACTTAAATAACGAGTCAATTTTGAAATCCAACTTAAGAAAAAGAAAATACTACCCGAGTAGATTATACCTGTAAACTCATGGCCTATAACAGATGGGAGAGGGATACTATATCCAAAGTGAGAGAGTAAAAAGGAAAGAAAATGAGAGAGATACCACAGACCGACGAGCTAGATCTGGTTCGTACCAATCAGGTTGGACCCGTTGACCTAAAGCCGGATATGACTCCTCCACCCCTCCTTGTGTAAATGAAAGGAAAAGGTTGAAATTGAAAAAAAAATGGAAAGTTTTAAAGGCACCTCCCGTAAGCGTGGGCCTTCATATTTTATAAAATGCTTAAGAAAGCTCCCTATCAAAACAAGCATTTCTACATTTTTTTCACTTAATATTGGTGAACTTGAGTCGATTTGGTTACAAAATCACCTCAATTTCACTGATCCCAAAAGATAAGAGAACTATTGGAAACAACTCAAATTGGTGGACTCTGTCCGAATTTCTTTACAAATTTCAGCTCAGATCCACCAAATTCAACTCCAATTTGATCAACTCTAAAATACTGGTTTTATTTTGGTTGATCTTGTGCGCCGAATTTCGTAACAAAATTCAGTCCTAGTCCGCTAATTTCGACTTCAAACATTAGAGTTGAATTGGTGGATGAGTCAAATTTTTAACAAAATTCAGTCAGAGACTAATGATTTGGAGGCGCCTACAAGGCTACAACTAGATATAGTCAAACTAGATTTACCAAGTCAGGAGGTCGTTGAGAGGCTTTACTAACACGTATTATAGACGTCTTTAAAACTTCCACTCAATGGAAAAATGAACCTCCACTTAGTGGGAGTCGAAAGAGATGAGCGGGAATTTTTTTCTTAAGAACTCTCTCCAGTTTACAAATTAATTTAGATTAGGGGTATTTAGCGATACCCCTCATCCCTAATGTCCAATTAGGGATGCCCCTTTTTTAATTGGATATTAGGGATGCTCCCTTTTTTGCACTTAAAAGTACAAAATTATCCTTACCCTTATTGTTTCTCTTTTTTTCAATTTCTTTTACTTCTTTGATGTTATGTTTACCAACGTATTTTCGCTTCTCATAGTTTTTTTTCTAATTTACCAACAACATTTATCAGAAATTTAAAATTGATAAATCACAACAATTCGAAATAAAAATTGTAAATTTTAAGAAAAAAATTTTAACTTCCCATTTGTTTTTTCATTTTACGTTAAAATTGATGTATGTAACCAATTTGAAGAAGACCTCTTGATATTTATTGTTCTTTCTATTAATTATAACCCGTATACATTAAAAAAATAATCAGTAAGTTAGATTTTTTTCCTTACAATTTAAGAATATTATTTCGAATTTTTTGGATTTATCAATTTTAAATTTTCGATAAATGTTGTTGGTAAATTAGAAAAAGATGGATAAGAGAAGAAAAAACTATGATAAGCGAAAATACGTAGGTAAACATAACATCAAAGAGGAATAAGAAATTGAACAAAAAAGATAAACAATAAAGATAAGGATAATTTTGTACTTTTAAGTGTTAAAAATTGTGCATCACTAATATCCAATTATAAAAGGGGGCATCCCTAATTAGACATTAGGGATGAGGGGGTATCGCTAAATACCCCTTTAGATTATAAGATGATATGGTGGCAGTTCAATAAAGAAATGTCAAGAAAACATTTTAGAGTGTCTTCTAAAGATATCTAATTGTCCAACTTATCATTTTTAATATTTAAACAAAAGAAATCAAGTCATCGTTTTTTTTATATAGGCCCAAGAATCATTATATCATTACATGGTATTAATACATCATAAATATATTACATAATGAATTGAATAAGTTTAATAACTATCATTTCAAAGACATCTAGAAGCCTGAGGGTCGTATAAACTCCTTTAAGGTCATGAGGCATGAAAATCCATTTGTTCGTACTTCTATCTAATCTATACTCATATTGAATACATACTTTCTACTTCCATGGGAATTCAATTGGGGACCTCCTATATGCAAGTAGGTGTTCAACCACTACACCGAGTGTTGGTGGATAAATCAAGTCCTCATATATCTTCAAAATAATTAATTATTTATTTGAAAATATAATCATGTCACATAAATATATAAAATAACTTTAAAAATGTGTATTTGAGATCAGAGAAAATAGAAAATCTCCACTTCACCACTAAAGAATAAGAATTTTAGTTGAGACTTAACCCATTTTAAGTAATATTATCTTGTTTTTGCATTAGAGCTCAATAGACGTGTTTCAAAAGAAAAAAATATCTTAAACAATAAAAGTGGGGAGTTGTACTTAACCTATACAATACTTGGCCCAAGTCAAGATGACTGAGTTGGGATTTGTAAAGGTGAACTCTATTTTTGCTAAGTAGATTTGAATTAGACGCTTATAATTAACATATTACCAAAGAGTTAAAGCCCAGGAGGTCCCGGGTTCGATTCTCAGAAAAAGTGAAATTTATTGTTATTAAATTTAAGTTATCAGAGGTATAAATAAAATAAGAAGTTTTTTCGATTTTAGGATTCTTTAATGTTGTTGGTTTTAGACTTCTTTCATTATAAGTTCAACTTAGGCGGTTATCGTGCTTATCATATCTTCATGATGTATCAATTAATGCATTTTAACGACTAACGTATATCGTAGTCGATTTCCAAAAAAAAACGTATTACCAGAGGGTGAGCGTCCCATTGTCTTTTTGATAATTGCATTCTCAAATCTCAAGGGGTGTGTCTGAAGACTACGAGTTCAATAGAAAGAGCCAGAGACTAAATATTTACGAGTTCAACAAAAAGAAAAAAGACTAAATATTTACTTTTCATACACTCGCCGCCAGCTAATTCTAAGTGCAATATCTATATACTTAAATAATTAAATTTCATTGCGTGTAAACGTCAACCAAATAGCCTATGTTTTGTTAAAGAGAGATATATAGAGAGAGGTCTAGACAAGTATTACTTGCACTTTTTTTTGATGAGAAAGTATTACTTACACTTGCAATGGATGATTGAAGATCAATAGAAGGTTGAGTGGACCAAGAGAGTAAAGTTTTGTTTGACATTTCTTCAATTCTAGTGAGAAGCTTGACTTTCAAAGTTTCTGTCCCAAGGTGACTCAAAATCAAGTTCCTAATATACTTGTGAATGTAAGGATCAGTTGATATTTTATTTAGAGTTTCTCCAAATATTGCAGAAAAAGAATCCATGTACCATAACTCCACCAACTTCCTCTCTTGCTGAAATATGTACTTGTTGAAATCTGGATCTGATGATATAACAATAGATCGACCCACCAAACTTGTCTTGAATAATTTCCCGTATCTATTCAAATTGAAATTATACAATAATCAATTTTTTTCTTCTCTCATCAAAAAAAAAAAAAAAAATCAATTTTTTTCTTTTCAAAACATTTTTTTTTTGCCCGATCATTTTGAGTTTATTTCAAAGTTGATTATGATTAAAAAAAACAAATATTAAATTATTCTTCTACTGCCGCCATGGAAAGCAAAAAATAGTTGAAATTGAGATTAATGTCCACCACATTTGGTGCAGTCTTTGGATACTTCGAAAATCCAAAAATTGCGGCACTCGCTTTATTAGGGGGCAGAAATCCATGACTTAGTGCAATTGTGTTCTTATAGGTATGAAAGATCACATGTAATATAACTTGTATGACTTTTAAGGGTTACGAGTGCCCGTAAAACAGGTTTATGACAGTTACGCGCATATTACGTCCTTGTAAGATGATTGTCTATTGTAATTATGTTGTTTATAAAAATTTAGAGTTAATGGTCGACCCTAGTTATAATAGTTTTGCAAAATGTGAACATAAGGATTTAGAGAAAATGAATGTTATGTTTTTAGTATGTTATCCGCTAAAATGATTCTAAATGTTTTATGATCGGATGAGATCTCATGTGATGTAACACATAAGATAGTGTCATAATACAATATGACATAAAATCATGTTAACATTTTGATCTACTCATAGTTATGAGATCTCCATCCAAACTTCAAGGAAAAAGTGTGTAGGCTAAAAAAAAATCAAATTGTAGTACCTAAATAGCCTCTTATCAATGAAGCCACTCAAATCAAAAGATCTGCTTGGGATAAAAAGGTGAAAGCTCTCTCCAATGAGAGGTAAGCCCATGGACCCTGGAGGGAGCTTTCCATTGGATTTAGGATTGCTCCATTTGTACCAATACTTTGTAAATCTTACCACAACCAAACCTAAAAGACATACACCAACAGTCCACAATATGTTGCTCATCATCAAGTACTGGATAATGGTGATAAGTGCCAGGGAGGCAGAGAGGGAGAGAGGGGATTTGAGTATTAGCTCCTAGCTAGACAGGTGGTGTAATCTAATTCTGAGAAGTGCATATAGACACATACATATTTATAGGGTAAAAATCTATCACAGAGCAAGTAGCCTTAATATAAAAATGTATAAACCTCGTCATTTCTTCATTGATTATTAAGATGAAATTAGATGATGTTGAAATATTTCAAGTAAGGTTTTAGAGAGAGAGAGAGAGAAAATTTTCGTTAACTATCAAAAAAATATCAACTCATTAGCCAGAGAGGGAGAAGAACGAGTTGTTAGAGAGAGAGAAAGTTAGTTAGAGAAAACTAACTAACTATCCTAGCTAGACTAATTAACAACTTAACAACCTTCTGTCCGCAACCCTTGGTTGGAGTCGTAAGAGGTTTAGTCTTCCACCTTAAAAGTCAAGAGTTCGAGGTACGCTGACAATTCAAAAAAAAACTTAACAACCTTCTAACAAACATTTGAAACCTCTATTTATTCTTACATCATCCTTACACGCTTTATCATTAACATTTAGTCCCTTACTCTCCCCCTCAAGTTGAAGTACAGAGATGTCTTCAGATTAGAGAAGAGATAAGATGCATTCAGGATTGAAGTACGGAAGAAAGCAAAGGATTGGAGAGACCCTTTGTGAAGATATCAGCAAGCTTAGCACAAGACGAAATGAACTCAAGTTGAAGAACATTTGAACCCACCAATTCTCTGACAAAATGATAGTCAATCTCCACATGCTTGGTACGAGCATGAAACACTGGATTCTGAGCAAAATGTCTAGCCCCTCGATTATCACAGAACAACGGATAAGGAGTAGAGATAGTAACACCCAATTCTCCAAAAACATAAGAAACCCACAACAATTCAGAGGAAGCAACAGCCAAAGCTTTGTATTCTGCTTCAGTACTTGATCGTGTAACTGTGGGTTGCTTTTTAGAAGACCAAGCAATGAGGGGTGGAACCAATAAACACACAAAACCCATAGGTGGATCTTCTCGAATCAGGACATCCAGCCTAATCTGAATACTACAAGCTTGAAGAGATGACAAATCTCCTGAAGAGATGGAAATCCGAGAGCCAAGTGTGCCTTTCAAGTATCTGAGAATTCTCTTGACCAGTTGTAAGTAGGAGTCAGTAGGAGAATGCATAAATTGGGCCACATAATTCACTCCAAAAGCAATATCAGGCTCCCCACCCCCCACCCCACTAAACTTCTATATAAAGTAGGATCAACCTGAGGTTCACCTTCCTGGATAGAGAGCCTCTTCCCAAATGGAATTTGTGTTGAAATTCTTTTACAATCCAAAAGATCAAACTTTTGAAGCAGCTCCAAAGTATACTTCTTCTGAGTTAAAATCAAACCAGAAGAGGGAAGAGAATTTACCTCGATTCCCAGCTATGCGAATTACAGGTCCCTGTATAATGTTGGATTGGTGTGAGATGAATTTTGCGACGCATAAACCTCTCTATATACGTGCACCATTAAGACGTAGTTGATCGTCACGTTCTATCTCGAATGTGTTAGCTAAAAGGGATCTACCGCGCTCGTAAAATGAAGAAAACCCAGATTTTTCATTGCAAATTCAAAACTCAACTATGTGATGAGAGCTTGAACCAGAAAGTCTGAAGAGCCAGTTAATATGATGTCATCCACATATAATAAGAGAACCATAGTATCACTTCCTCTTATGAAAACAAACATTGAATGGTCTGTAGAACTCTTTTGAAAACCATAATGAAGTAGAAACTCAAAGAACCTGGTAAACCAAGCTCTCGGGACTTGTTTCAACCCATAGAGTGATTTGCGGAGATGACAGACAAGTGAAGATTTGACTGAATGTATGAATCAGAAGGTTGCATCATGTAAACATCTTCATCATGTAAACATCTTCATCATGTAAACCGGGAGCTGGGGTAGGGGCTTCTAAATTTGAGTTTGGGAGCCCCAAGCCCTTAACATTGGAGTTGCCCTTACAATATAAAATACGTATGCATGTCTTGTGGTTGGCGGA
This sequence comes from Eschscholzia californica, assembly GCF_041429995.1. NCBI lineage: Eukaryota > Viridiplantae > Streptophyta > Magnoliopsida > Ranunculales > Papaveraceae > Eschscholzia > Eschscholzia californica. Next base: position 49,512,484 of record NW_028238472.1, read on the forward strand.
AGACTCACATTATTGTTTTTTGAAAACATATCGAAAATAGGAGTCAATCCTCCAGACATATTTTCATTTTGGGGGTGTAGTCCTAAAATTGCTAAATAACTAAAGGTCAATATCTAATAAACCTAAATATTTCGTTAAGGGTATTTTTTTCATAATTCACACATGTGGTTGGCACGTAAACAACTTAACTGATATTTAACGGAAAAATCGAGAACGGAGGTCAATGTCATACATATTTTCATTTTGAAAGTGAAGTTATAATATTGCTATATTTGACAGAAAAATCGAGAACGGAAGTCAACGTCATACGTATTTTCATTTTGAAAGTGAAGTTGTAATATCGCTTAACAACTGAGAGTCAATTTCTAAATGTATAATAAGGGAGGAGGTACCGCTGATCCGGAGGATATGCATATTATTTAGTCTTTCTTTGTCGGACTGATCTTGAATGCAAGAGTTTGAATATGTGTTATGCAAAGCAAAGGGAAAAGCAAATTCAACACCTCAATCAGATTTCGAGTACAAGGTTATCTTGAATTTAAGTTTAACTCATATATCTTCAGCATGATCATAAAACGTTTCGTTGAATCACAAAATAAAACGACATGTCTTAATTAATCAATTGCCCCTAATAACAAACACCTCCAAATATCATTTTCAAATCTCTCTCTTTTCCAGCCTGACCTCTTTGATAGTACTAGATTTCCATTGATTATTCAATAATTTATTAGAGATGTTTACAACACTCAACCGAAAAAAAATAATGGCAAAAGACAACGGGGTTGTTGGAAGGCTTGATTATATTACTCCTTCGAAAACGTTATTCACGCTAATTCTTCAAAGAAGACTCGATTATATTACTCCTTCGATACTGTAATCCACACTAATTCTTCAAAAACGTAATTCACGCTAATGTCTAGTAGTAATGTGTACTTCCCCGACTAAATACGCAACTACTGTGAGACACTTTTCAATGTGATTAGTTGGTAGTCTTTGTTCATCGTTAAATGATATTGATTTTGCTCATTTAGAGTTGAGATTTTTGGCGGGTGTAATTACTCATCCACAATAGACAATGCGATCATTTTGATAGTCTTTCTTTCCGAAAAGACAATTTCATTTATAGGACCACAAGGACTTATCAAACAGAGCCCCATCGTCTCGTCCACCACCACATGTTGTTGCAGTGGTTATACACAGACGACACACCTCGGAGGTTTCAAGTACAATCCTATGGTAGTAGAAATCTAAGACTATCTCCGATGCAACCTCAATCTTAAAATCGTAAGTGTCACGTAGGACTTTATAGTTTTTTATAAAAAAAAAAAATCTCTCCAATACAAAACTCAATTGAGATCTTAAGCGGAAGTGGAAGCATTTATTTTGAAATGTCTCAATTACAAACTTTATTTTTAAGATCTTTTGAGTCTTAAGTGTCTTAGTCATCAAATTTAGCCATATAAGAAAGATCGGAGTTTTTTTAAGTTTTGCATTGGAGATGCTTTAAGATCTACTGAACTCGGATATTAATGAGGTAGAAGTAGGAAGAAAGTGGCTCATAGACTATAGCATATAACCTGGAGGGTCTTTATATGACCCTCTGCGATGGTAGTTACCGTTATCACTAAAAACAAAATTACATAAAGGTCGCTTGTCACTTCGAATTTGAATTCCAAAAGAAACTAAAACCTTCAGCAAAGATAACTAGTCTATCCCTACATCATGTCTCACTGAAAATTCTATCATTTCTTTCAACACACAAAGCCCATAAGTTAGCCAATATTTTCTATCATTTCTTTGAACACACAAAGCCCATAAGTTAGCCAATGGAGCAGTGGTAGTAAGGAAAGAATTTCTATCACCCTTCTTGATACACTTAGCTTTGGAAAAAGCCTCAACCGGTCCAGACATACAAAATCCGATATAACTATGCACATGAAATCACGGAAGAAGGTAATATCGTTTTGCTCATTGTTGATAATCAAACAAACATGCTAATCGAAGTGGGAGAAGAGAAAATTTTGGGCATTACCTAGATTGGCCGATATTCAATGTGTCATCCACACTATTCACTAGACTGGCCTATATCCAATTATTGAATAACTCAAATTCAGACGAGTCGGGATTAGATATGGAAAAGCAAAAAAAAAGTATTCATAATACAGATAAACTATGAATATTTCATGTCCATCCTCTTCTTTTCAACATCTATTGACCTAATTAATAAACAACAAAAAATAACATCTCATCAGCTACTGTATGATGTATCGAAAGGAGCCTTTGTAAGTCTCAAGATACGTCTATATCTATCGCCTTTTGGCACAATGTCACGGGGAAAATAGAGAAGCCAAAATTTGAATTGCTTGGGCACTAATAAGATAACATTCAGCCGTATGTTAAACATATTTTTACCTCACCAAATTAATCGATGTCCATGGCTTTCTCCTTTCCATTGCTCTGACTTGACCATAGTTTGATACTACGATCGTGTGAAACAGTTGCAATATATTGTCCATCTATAGAATGAGAAACGAGGAAAGTAAAGAAAAATTGAAGTATTAGAAGAAAAGTCTCATTCGAAATACTATAACTGAAAAAGAAAAAACAAATAATATCTGCAAATAACGCTACGAAGTAACACTGCAAACACAGTATGGACTCATTGGATCTCTGTGAAACGCGGAAAAGAAAAAACTGCAAGATGATAACTGAATGGACGGGTGTAGTTGTCAAGTAACATGAATCAGTTTATCTAACACTAATTTAGGTGGGTTTTTTATTAGACCAAATAACATTGTCCTGTCAACCAACTTTTTGTTCAATCGTACATGATGTTTACACGACACGCTGTGGTACGTGGTTTTTAAATTCAACAGAGGGCACACACCTTGAGGCAATTCCTTTTGTTGTCTACCACGAAGAAGAAAAATGTATAAACATTGAAAAATTATGCATCATTACATAGAAGTAAGAAGATTGATATCTTTCGTTTGTAAAACGCTGAAGACTTCATATTTTTATAGCGAAGTAAAAAAACAAGGTTATGTTATCTTTCAACATAAATGTGGTATCACTGTTTTCTTTCCAGAAAGTCAATGTACGCCATTTACACATTGATGTGCATGTCTCAAGGTGAGGCCTCGCTTTTTGTAGCGAACGGCTCATACATCCTACGTATTTGAGAACCCTAGTTTGTCTTAGTTTATATTTTATTTATTTCCTTTCTATATTACTATTCCATTTTATAGTGTATGTAGGAAATGTTGATTAATTTCTTCCTTCATAAATTAGGATTACTATTTCTATTAGGATTTCTATTTGAATGAGAGGGTTGCTCTCCCATTGATGGGATGCTGCTCTATGCTATTAGCCAATTATTTGTCATGTATGAATAAAACACTTACTCTTTCTAATCGATCTATGGATTGGCAAGTAAATTTTAATTCAATATTAAGTGAGGTTGCATTAGTGCACCTTGTGTTTCACTTGCAGATAAACAAAACTTCGAGTTTCTAACAGAAGGAACTCACCTCTTGTAACATCTAAAGATGTAACTTTGGATTCATGAGACAAAGTCTTGATCGGCTTGAAATCTCGGGCCGACCACACCTGACACAAACCAAACATACCAGTTCCATTAAAAAAATTGTTTCGTATAATCTAGGGAGATTAATGTGGTATCGGGAAAAATGGTTCACCTTCACAGTCATATCATATGAAGCAGTTGCCAGAAAATATCCTTCTTCAGGATCAAACTTGACTTGCGAAATAAGATTGGAATGAGCAGGAATTGTATACAGCGATTTCTTTTTTCTTAGATCCCAGATGCGACAAGTATTATCTTCGCCACCAGTGGCTATATGATAACCGTTGGGAGAGAAGCTAATACCTAAAACCTGAAACAGAAAAAGTGATACACAAGTGTTACCCACAAAAACTTGCAGTTAGTAATTTAAAAAAAGTTTGGAATCTTTATGGAAGAAACGAAACACTGAAAGAAATAATGTAAGATTTTAGTTGGAATTTACCGGTTTAACATGGCCTTCCAAGGCAAGAATGCTTCTTCCAGTACGAAGATCCCATACCCGAGCTAATGCGTCAAGACCACATGAAGCAGCTAAAGATCCATCAGGGTGAAAGCATATCCCGTAAACACTTCTGCTATGCCCTTCTTGGAGAAGCAACTCGACTCCAGTTTCTGCATCCCACAATCTCCACGTCTTGTCAAAGCTAGCTGTTCCCAAGTACTTACCAGAGGGGTGGAAGGCAACACGAGCAAGACGATCAAGATGACCCTCAAATTTCCTCAGAAAACGCCCTTCAGTGTTCCATAGAATTGCAGTTCGATCAGCAGAGGCAGTTGCTAAATAGTTGTCCACAGGAGAAAATACAACATCGGTTGTGCGCTCCAGGTGCCCCTTCAGAGGAGCAATTTTGTTTACTCTAGGCATGCTCCATAGTTTGGCAGCTCCACTCATAGCACTAATACGAAGTTTGAGAAGAATCAATAACTATAATCCCGATCCAATTGCAAGACATGTATACAAATTTTATTGTCCTAAGCAAATATATTTATTTCATGTTTGAACGACCAACAAGAAAACGTCATAAATTTTAGACCTTAAAGTTCAAGATACAAAAGGAGCATTACAGAAGTTTATTTATCAATATCAAATGAAAGTGTGTTGAACTATCTTCATTTTCTTAACTTACTACGGAAAGAGCAAAGCAAATATTTGATTATTTGGAGTCAATTACATGAGAGTAAGACACTAGTAGAAAAGCTAAGAGAAAGTAAAGTAGGAGAATACCATGTGGCAAGTAGCTTCCCATCATGCGAAAAGGAACATCCAGTGAGAGGCCGCTCATCACCCATTTCACTACAGTCAAGGACTAAACTACCCACTTGCTGCAAAGCCCAATCAATCTCGGCATCCAAATCTTCATCCGGGTCATCACTTCTCCTCCTCGCACGCTCAAGCCTCGAAGCTGCTTTCACAATTGAATACTTGGCAATGTCAATTCGAGCCTTTAAAAGATCGTTTGAGCCTTCTGTGTAAAAAGGGTATTGTTGAGGCCCATCCCCATCACTTTCCTCCGCAGCAGCATTAGCAGACTCCTCATCTTCATGAGCTTTCAAAAGCTTCTCTAATTGTCCTTCAGCATCTAACTTCACCATTATCATCCTCAATCTATCACGCCTTTCCATCTCTCTCTCGCCAAAAAGTGTGATTGGCTCACCAAGCCGACGGAGACGGGCACGAACTGCCGAGTCATTTGTAGGTACAGCTAAAGCAAATGCCCGGCGTTTTAAAAGATGATCCTGCATCGCTTTTTCTTGCCGCTCTCGAACCTGTTTGCTTTCTTCTGATATCTCATACTCCATGGAACGGTTAGGACCAGAATCTTCATGGTCAGAATCCGAATCAGAGGCACTTGTTTCAGTAGTTTGAGGAGGAGGTTGACGGATGACTGGTGGACGGTTAGGCAGAGGTGCAAGCGGCGGGAGAACTGGAGGATGTGACGGAATGGGAGCAATTGGGGGAACTATTGGAGCAAGAATCGGAGGAACAATTGGAGCAATAATTGGAGGAACAAATGGAGGAATAATTGGAGGAACTAATGGGGCAATAGGTGGGGGTGGCAGGACTGGTGTTTGCTGAACGAGAGATGTAGGTTGTCCTATGACCGTCGGAAGCACTACGGGAAGAGATTGAAGCAGAGGAAGATTAGTAGTTGTAGAGGTTTGGACACCAGAAGGAAGTGATGTTGTGGGAGAAGGTTCTGGTGCAGGGGTTGAGTTTCCGGGTGTTTCTTCTTTATCTATCTCCATTACTATGATACCTCAATCAAATTTGTGCCCCCTTTTGCCAAAAGAACTTGCTTCCTTTTTCTTAATTATGGTTATAACGAAGTGTTCAGTTTTCAAAGGTTATCTCGGCTTCTACCTGAAAGCACCAACAAAAGGAAAAAACCAATTCATCTTCAATCACAAGATAATGTTAACAACAAGATTTACAGTCTAGGGCAATGCGTAACGGTAAATTACTTTAGCTAGCAACATAACTGACGTAAACTCGTTGGCGGAAGCTTCGACGAATTTTTACGATCTTTAAAATTAATATACTCCAACATAAACTTAAGCAAAATAAATCATCACTGAATCAACTTTAAAATTCCTAGTACAAGCTCTTTATATAGATAACTTCATGAATAACATCAATCATATTTCGTTGATTTCATCACAACAATATATCATCTTATTCCTCTTGACTAGGGTTTCAACAACAACCTAAAAAACCTCACTAAATTCTTCTTTTTTAGGGTTTCACAATCTGTAAGGAAAAAAAAACTATAAGAAATTTCCTATTTTCTATTAAAAAAATCATTCTCAACTAACAGTTTCTAGTTCAACAAAGAATAAGAAATTAAAATTTGTAACAACTGAAACCAACAAAAGAAAACCCTAATCAAGATAAATAAAAATCTTGAAAGAAAAAAGTACCTGGTGATGATAAAAATCTTGAGAAACCCTAAATCGTTAGAGAGAGACAGAGATAGTTGCATCCACCATGGATTTGGGGAGTTTGAAGCTGCTTAACGACTGGAGCTTGAAGCCTTCATTTTTGCTCCCTGGTGGTCTGTTGGTGGAATGGGGAAGGGAGTTTGGGTCGTGGTTAGAAGCGCCCCACCGTTTTTGCTCCAAGGCGCCCCAACTATTTGGTCACGGAAAGGTGGGTGGGTGTTGTTTAACTAATGGGCTATTTAGTCAATTCCTTTTCACTAACCGCGTAGAGAAGTTGAATCGGACGGAAATTCCAAAAAAGTGGGGGTTTCAGTATTTATAAAGGTTAAAAGGTGGGAGTTTCAGTAATGTGTATTATGAAAAGGTGGGGGTTTCAGCCTTTCATGGGGTAAACACAACCCTGAACAGTTTGTGTTTCAATCTATTTAACATGGATATTAGATTTCTCAATTCTTTTTGAACGATTAGGGGAAATGGGAAGAGAAGGAAACTAAATTCTATATTATGTAATCTCATTTCTCATAAGAACAATAAAAATTAGGATTTGAAGGTTCACGTTGGATTTAAGAGTGTTATAAAAACCCTAATATGTGTCTACAAAGAAATTAATAGGTAAAGAGATAAAGAAAATAACCTGTTGTTGTATCATCTATTGCGGTAGAAAGGTCTTCTTCTCAGGTGAAGGTCGAGGTTGTGCCTTGAGTGCTTCAGTGAAGCAACTAGAATAGTGTTGATTCAGTTTTCTCACCTAAAAGTTGTGTTTTTATACCACCTGTGTACATTTCCCACCTAAGTAATTTTTCCACTTACGATGGTATTTGGATTTTCCCAGTCCAGTAATTTAGATTTCTTTTTATCCCTCCCTTCTCATCTCATCGCCATCACTTGGATCTTTCAGAATGACCGACTGAATCGTTCAAGTCGAACCCAGCCGAATTGAACTAAGTCGGAAAAAAGATATTGACTATTTGATCGGCTCTTGTTTGGGCTTCGTCCTGACTCAATACGGTCGGCAACCGACCGCTACTTACCCTACCAACCACTAATCGCCCTACCAACCACTACTCACCCCTACTGCTCGTCATTGCCACCGCCACTTAGGAAACGATTTCCCCACCTTTTCCACTCAACCAAATATTGAAAAATCAATTTCTTTCAAGAAAAAATAGTATGTGCGAGAAAAACAATTTTTCCACTTTAATTTTAACAAACCAAACAAACCCTAATTTTTTGTGGGGAAGTTTTATGGGCACTTAAGGTTGTTACAAAATCCATTACAGCATAACGGCACAACCCAAATTCAGAATGTCTTGTTTCTCTCCCTTTGGACGAGTGTCTATCAAACCCTCGATCGAGAAGACTAGAGAAAGAGAATGATAGAGAGAGACCGTGGCTACAATGGTGGTTGGTGACACTTGTGGTTGGTAGCGGTGGATCGGTTATAAAGGTGAAGAAGCTGAAGATAAAGAACGAACGGGTTCTGAAAAGAAAAGAAATAATTAAGGGGTGTACGTTCGAGACATATGCCCATGTATAAATTCCTTTTATACTTCCACCAGCCTGTGAAGCACACTCGCCTTAAGCAAGATGGGCTCATGGATTGGGTTTTTCACTTTCCCTTCAGACACATTGATTTTATATCGACTTTCACTTTGACTTCCTATTTGACCGTATTCAACAGTCTCACCTTTCCCTTCAACAAAAAAGAAAACCAGTCTCACCTTTCCCTTCAACAAAAAAGAAAAACAGTCTCACCTTTCATTCCTCATCATCTTAAAATGATACGTGTTTCATTCTAAAATTTCCATTAAATTTCAAAATTAATAAATGGCGAACCAATTCGGGGGTCAAAGTGGAAATAATCTAAAATGGAAAGGATAAAATTTTATGAACTTTGTTGAACTAAAATATGGCATAGTAATAGCCACTATATAACTCATTATCTTGGCTTCTATTACTTATTTGGCTACGGGCTACCTATCATTTTACCTATATGATAGTAGTTTCTTGGCTCACTCTTTTTCATAATTGTGATGTTTTCGTTTGTTGTTTTTTAAGTAATGGGTTCCTTCTTCTTTACTTTTAGAAATGGGACAATCTAAAAACAAAATTAGATCGTCTAATTTGGGACGGAGAGAGCAACCGTAAAGCGTTCCAAAAAAAGATTCTTTCTTTATCAACTTAAGATAGGCTTTGCAACAAAATAAAATACTTAAAATAGGCAAAATTATGGTTGACTCAATAAATGGTGAAGATTTGTTTTAAGGTCACAAGCAATGTGGAACTTTGGATGAAACATCTTAATCACATAACAAACATGGGTTATTAAGTTGATTAAAGTACACTCTTAACAATAACCAATTTGAACTTGAAAACCCACATTTTATCACCTCCAACTTCCATTATTTTGACTACTTAACAGATCATGAAGTTGACCTACAAAATTTCCTCATTTGTGGTTATTTGGTGGCAAAGTTAAGATTACATTAAATTATATCCTCTGTTCCCTTTCATATATTTCATGCAAGTATTAAAGTAGTTTTCAAATTATGTAAAGAACATGGATATCTTTTTAATTTTTATTTAATACAGAGTACTCTAATCAAGTACGTATTTTCACTTTGTTTCAATTTTTTTTTTAGTAATTGTCAGCGTGCCTCGAACTCTTGGTTGGAGGACTAAACTTCTTACCACTCCAACCAAAAGTTTTTGGCGATCATATAGTCATATTCATCATACACATTTGTTTTTTGATAGCATCACATAAAAGAAAAAAAAAAGAAATATGGAGTTATGTATCGAAACTAATATACTGATATGATTAGGAAATTTTCATTATTGACTTGCATTTTAACTCACACAAATTAAGCATGGATATCTTGCATATCAAGTTAGATACTTCGAACATTAATATTTCATCCACTCAACAATAAATATGATCAAACTTCAACATAAAGAGCTCCGTATGAGGAATGTAACAATACGAAGATATAAACGACTAGATGAGTTGAGATCACCCAAAATCTTAGACGAAAATGTTACAACTTCATAAATTTTTTACACCAACTACATGTATAAAAGTTGAGGCCTTATGTAACAAGGTAAGTGCTTGCATGCACCATCACACGCTATTCGTTGTTTCCATAAGTATCAAATATTATGTCAGGAAATTTAGGTAAAACCCTGCATAGCTTTTTTGTATTGATGAAAAATGATCATTCAATCTTTGCTAGTCTTCAGTTCCGTACGTAATTTCGCAACTTGCAACTAGTTGCATGTGGTTGGCAAAACATTACGAAAAAAATGTTGATTTATTACAAATGTTGGATTTTTTTTTTTTGCCAAGCTAAATATAACTTGTTTTTAATTTGAGTTAATTCCTATATGGCCCCCTACTTTGTGACCAGCTTCCTTTATGGCCCCCTTTTTTTCGTAAATTCAAATATGGCCCCCTATTTTCAAGTAAATGTCCTAATTGTCCTTCCTATTTATAATTTTTCAAAATAAAATTAAATACATTCCACCTCATTTCCACCTCACCTCTATCTCCACCTCACATGTCTCTCCACCTCACCTCTCTCTCTCCACTTTTCTTTCTCTCTCTCTCTCCACTTTTCTTTCTCTCTCTCCACCTTTCTTTCTCTGTTTCTCTCTTTCAACCTCTCCCTCTTTGTCTTCCCCGGCAAGGTCGCCGGCCGGAAAATTTTCCGGCCGGCGACCTTAAAAAAAAAAAAAAACTCTCATCTCTCTCTCTCTCAAAAGATTCCGGCGAAGGGGTTACCCTTCGCCCGAATTTGTTGAACCAGACCTTTAGGTCTGGTTCAACAGATCTGAAGGTCTGTTCCGAACAGACCTTTAGGTCTGGTTCAACAGATCTGAAGGTTTGTTCCGAACAGACCTTCAGATCTGTTCGGAACAGACCTTCGAAGATCTGTTCTGAGCAGACCCTTTGAAGGTCTGCTCGGAACAGACCTTCAAGGGTCTGTTCGAGCAGACCTTCAGATCTGAAGGTCTGGTTCAACAGATTCCGGCGAAGGGTAACCCCTTCGCCGGAATCTTTTGAGAGAGAGAGATATGAGAGTTTTTTTTTTTTTTTTTAAGGTCGCCGGCCGGAAAATTTTCCGGCCGGCGACATTGCCGGAGATGACAGAGAGAAGAGAGTTTTTTTTTTTTTTAAGGTCGCCGGCCGGAAAATTTTCCGGCCGGCGAACTTAATCGGAGAAGACAAAGTGAGGTGGAGAGAGAGAGAGGGAGGTTAGGTGGAGAGAGATAGAGAGAGAGGTGAGGTGGAGAGAGAGAGAGATGACGTGGAGAGAGAGAGAGAGGTGAGGTGGAAATAAATATGTTTTTAATATTTTAGTTAGAAATTAGGAAGGGTATTTACGCCATTTACATAAAAATAGGGGGTCATATTTGAATTTATGAAAAAAAGGGAGTCATAAAGGAAGCTGATCACAAAGTAGGGGGCCATATAGGAATTAACTCTTTTAATTTAGATAAATTGGTCCTTCAACCTAATTTTCTGTATAATTGCTATAAGAAATCATATTCCCTTTTATCATTAAGTTCTTTCTTTTAGAGATTTGGATATACACTCTCATTCTCTAAAAAAAGAAATACTAGAAAACAAGAAAAATCGAAGAGTCTTTAGATATAAATCTTATTTATTTTATTTTTTTGATGAAGAAGATATAAATCTTATTTGAATTATCGTGATTCGTGTTTTCGATGATTCAGATTTATTGAACTACGAATATCATAATAGACCGTGTTTGATTTCTATCTTAAATCTGCTCAATTTTCCACGTCACATAGGGTTGCTCTAAATCAAATAATGAATTGAGCCATCTCTACTATTACAACAAGTCCACTTGTGTCTGTCAACACTCATGACACAATGAGGAAAAATTGATTGTTAGTTTCTTGAGAATTATTTTTGGGCAAAAAATTGGGATGGTCAGACCCATTTTTCGGGATATTGTGGCAGATAAGAAATTACACAAGTACCCCACATTGAGTAAAAATTAACTGCAATAAGTAGCTTTTATGGGGTGGTGGTGTAAGATTTTGAATAGCTTCTCTACTCAAGTGCCGCTTTATTAATCTTGAAAACCTTCCTAGAAGATGAGAAAAGTATTCAATTGCCATTATGAATAGCACCAATCAAGGGCTTTTATGACTCTCTCTTCCTTTATCATACAACTACCTTATACTTGAATTAGGGTTTTCCACATGCCACATACTCAGATTCTAGGAATCTAGGGTTTCAATCAAAGTTTCTAATTCTCTTCTAGGGCTATGAGCTTAATGGATATTTTCAGTGACCATCAATCAACTTGTATCTCATTAGTAAAGCACCAAATGTGGATTAAAATTGTAAGAATATAGTCTGGCATTTATAGATAAAAGACTGGCGTCAAAAGGGTGATAAATGAATCATGAGATGGTTAAATTAGGTCAAAGTGCAAGTTAGATGTACATTTGCAAACTAAATTTCGTAATAAGAATGACCAAACATCCCGATGAAATCATCTAACAACACGCACTACCGTTTGCTACTCTGCAACCAGACAACATTGAATTAGAATATCTATTTTAAGTAGTAGTCTCATTAACGTGTGTGGGTGTGTGTTTTTAACGTTTTATTCTTTGCAAAGATTGGCTAAGATGCACACAACATTTGTTCTAGTAAAAGTAAAGATTTCTATCTTAAAATGAAATTCTTATCTTTTTCTTATTTTAGCTCCTAAAACAACCTTAAACATAGAACTAAAAGTACTTGATTTTGAGTTAATTTTCAACCTAACCCTTTTTTATAAACAAAAGCAATTTCCAAACAAGGTGAGAATATTTTAGGTGATCCAAACAAACTATACATTCTAACTTCAAAATAAAAAACCATCACTTTAGTTTCACCAAGAAGATCATATTTACTTTCAACAAAAAAAGATCATATTTACCTAACCCTAGACATATGGGGACCCATAAAACACAAGGACCATATGTCTTTCCTTTGATCCTTGATTCCTTACTCTATAGTTTTGATAATCTTCAACCTCAAGTCATCAACTAAAATCATTCTAAAAGTTGGAACTGTCATTCAACTGTTTTAACTGTTTTATTGCCTCCCCAAAACAAAACAATACAAAACTTCATTAACTTCATTCAAATTTCCAAACACATCCAAACAAATAAAACATTAAGTACATCTTCACATAAAAACAAGAATCCTTTAAACACCAAGTATGGGATTACACTCTTTGTAGTTTGTTCATACCTTCATGAAGAGAGAGAAAAAGATACAAAAAGAAAAATTCAAATTAGTTAATAAAATGTTGAAGCATTTACCAACTCTAGTAGTCTTCTAGGGTTTCAACTAAATCCCACCCATTGAAAACAAAAAAAAAAACACAAAAAATGAAAAAAGAGATTTTTTTCCATAGAGTTGATAGATGCAATAACATTTTTATATACTTATACTATAGTTTATAGATGATAAGAAAACAAGGTAAAACAGCTCTCGAGTCAAATACTAGTAATTTCCCACCATTAATGTCATCATCTCCACTACTAAACGAGTCAAACCCGATTCGCTTTTCCAAGAACGATTCAACCCCGATTCTTTTATAAACTCGTCCAGCAATAACTCGGCAAACTAACATGCCTCTCCTTCCTTTACCACAACCAGCATTCTCATGGGCCCCGCCACTACCGGAATAAGTGCAAATCACAGATTCTTTACCGGAAAAAGTGCACATTCCGCCGGCGTCATAGATCCCACCGGCGGTAGGACCCAAACAATGAAATCTCATAACTTCATTACCGTCAGCCATGCACCGGACATCATCTTCTTTACTGGTATTACTGCCCGGAGTACCAGAAACTGCCCGAGACTTCACAATCTCTCTGTATTCTTCAAAACGGGCAACAGTTTTGGGCAGATTTTGAACCTTGAAAATCATCTCGATCCGGCCGGAAAATGCTTTAGGAGACCAACTTGTATGGAAGATTATTTCGACGACGTTACGAGATGGGTGACCTTCTGGTAATTCGGTAAGGGTAGGAAAGAACGAGTCAGATGATGAACGAGTCGATGACCGAGCTGAACGAGTTCCTGTACCGGTTCGATGAAGAACTCGATTTGTTGTTGTTGTTGGTGTTGAATGATTTGAAATGGGTGGTTCAGATTTTGTTGATTTTGAGTGAAATCTTGAAATGGGTTTTGATTTATTAGATGATGATGATGATGGTGAAGGTGGGTTTGATTTTCTAGGTTTTTTCTTGTTGGTTTCAACTACATCTTTAAGATTTTGAACAGTTTTTCTGCAACTTGAAGAATCAAGAAGATTGTTTAAATGTTTAGGACTAGGAACATAAACATCTTCAAAAGCTCTTGATTTACACTGTAGTGATTTAACCCAACCAGTCGCCATTAATGGCAAGAAGAAGAAGAAGAGAGTAATGAGATTTGATATTGGGATTTTAGTGATGAAGTTTGAGTTTCTTTGATCTTTTTCCTTTGAAATGTCATATAGAAACAAGTTTGTGGGGGAAAATGAGAAGGTTGAAGATGAAAGAGAAAAAACTTAGAAAGAGAAAGTATGTAGTAGTAATTGAGAAGAAAGAGAGAGAGAGAGAGAGAGAGAGAGAGAGATAGAAAGTGGAATGGAGTATGTATTGGAGTATCTTTCTTTATTCTCTCATTTTTGCACATACTTCTTTTTTATTTTACTATCTTACCCTTATTCAATTTAAGGTATTTATCTCATAGTTATTTACTTATGGGGTAATTCATATTTGACCCATATTTTATGACTATCTCATTTTTTGGCCCCCTATTTTTTCTAAAATTTGATGTTGGCCTTTTTAACAAACCACATCTTTGGTTAACTACTTTCCACGTTTTCAAAATGACTTCTTCCGACCTTGGGGAAGGACATAAAATCTCTATCCTTATTTTACTTCTTACGAAATAACTAATTTCAAAAATATAATTTTTAATACTGTCTCTTTTCAATAAAAAAAAATAGGACTCAATTGATGAACATATGAAGGTCCACTTGAGTAGAAGATGACGAGAGACGGAGAAAGATTTAAGTTTGAGAAACCTATGAAAAGCGAAAGAAGTAATTTAGGAACGGTTTTGGGAGTCAAGAAAATACTTTGAAGGTGGATGGATAGAGGGTTAAAAAGGTAGGCTAAATTTGAGTTCATGAAAAATAGAGGATTAAGAAAAAAAAATTACTCTCAAAATAGAGGCCCAAAAAGATGAGCTCTTTGTTGTAAGTCAATCACATATTGGTGGTGAGATGGAGCACGATGGTCCTCTTAAGAGGTTAGGCACTCTTCCCTTGTGAGGCCTTTTGAAACCGTAAGGTCCAAGTGTGGCAAAGCGGGTAGTATCATTAGCAGCCCGGAAGGCTGGTCCGCACCATCCCATAACACGTTATCAGCATGATTCGCTCTACTATGATGTGGTCTTGAGACGGTGTATTGTATGTCAATCCCACATTGGTGGTGAGATGGAGTGTGGTGTTCTTATCAAGAGGTTATAAACATCCTTCCCTAGTGAGACATTTTAAAACCGTAAGGCCCAGGTGACAGGTGTGCCAAAGCGGACAGCATCACTAGCAGTCCGGAAAACTGGTCTGGACCATCCTATAACTCTCTTCACTTATTTGATAGAGTTATTTTTACTCTATTTATGTGGAAAATTTAGTATTGCTCCCTAATATTTTCTTCAAGTTGGAAATACACCCTCAAATTCTCACAAGCTTATAGTATTTCTTTTCGGCTTCATGTTATTAATAAGAATTAGTAGAAAATAAACTATGACGGTTTAATTAAAAACTTTCATGCTCAATACATCTTAAAAATAAATAAGATACTAAATCAAACTGTATGAAAAAATAATGTAAAACTCTTTGTCACCATAATGATAATTTAGAAAAAAAACTATAACAAATCCCGTAAGTTAAAATGAATCTAAATCATGTCGTATCGATTACTAATAACATTTATTTTAAACTAATTCCAGATCCTATTACGTTGAGAAAAAATAAACAATATATTACTGGACATTCATAACTCCATTTTCCTAAATTAGGAAAATGCTTGGTACATTTTGTTTCACCTAAAAGGTGTTAAGCAATAGAGAATTTTGTGTTTGTGTGTTTAAGACATTGAATATGAAGGAGAAGGATGGGACTTGGGAGATAGATTTGGTTGGTGAAAGGTGAAATTTGTCATTAAGACATGTTTTCAACCAACCCCATGAATCATTCATGTTACATTCATTTGCCTATCTGTATCTTTGGAAACAAGTAATAACTACTTTTACTACATGTTTGTTAAAGAATAATTAATACCCTTAATGTGCTTATACTTATTTTTTTGATGCACTCTTTTGTGTTTTCAGAATTACATACTAACCCTTTGATTTTGTTCAGATTATATTTGACCTAACTAAATAAAAGTAATGGAAGAGTTCAACAACACAACATCAGAAAATTGGCCAAAGATTATTCTTGGTTAGATAGCATATCAACATACTTTTGGGCTTCAATTCTCTTCGCAAACATGTACGAACTGCATGCAAACCAGTGTTCTAATTTCACATGTTATGTATGCATTTGTGCAAATTTTACTATCGGTAAGCCACTGCATAATTTAAGTAGGCAGATGAGCACCCCCAAATAATAGATGGGTCTTTTTTATAAAAAGACATTGATCTAGTGATTTTTCGCAAATTTTTATCATAACTATTTCTTTTAGTTGGTTAATAATATTTAGATGAGAGCTAAAGCATTACATCACATCAACAAAGCAAATTGCTTCATTCAGTCAGACTACATGAATATCGCTCTGATAAATTCCACAAACTAAGAAGGCTTAGTCCAATAAAGCGAGTAGTTGGGTCATCTAATTTTTTTTTCTCATCCTTCTCCATTTGGCCATGGTAAATGTGCTTTTTTTACTTTCGCTTTTGAAGTTTTGAAATAGAACTAATACATGTATGTGTATAAATAGAGAATTCTTGGATGCCCCTTTTTAGTTTCCTCTTAGTCAAGGTATATTAATGTGGGCTTTTCCGGGAATACTTGGGAAAGTGGGGTCTTTAAACGTAAAGGTTGGGGGTTATGTTCAAAGATAAAAGGTGATATAAGAGAGGCACAATAATGAAAAAGAGAAAAGATGGTAACAGATCTAAAACTAGAAAAGAAAATCTATAACTAACAATCAACTTCTAGAGGGAAAATCACATAGTAACTAGATAGGATTTCGATTTCTATTTAGCAAAATCATTAGAATTCTTCTTAGATGATATTTCTTTGTTTTCGATTTTTTACTTTTACACATATTTTCTAAGAGAAAATAGAAGTATAAAGAGGGAGAGGGTGGGAACCTTCTGCAACCAGAGAGGATTGACATCTCTATTCGACTAGAGACATAGACATACAGAGGTGATATATGTCTCTCTCCCGCTCTCTCATTAAAAAGACTACTATTGAGTACCTCGCATTCATGTTGTTCCTTCCAAATCAATCAGTCGGAGCCACTAGACGATCAGATCAATCCGCTTTCAAATTACTGATTTACAAACTGCAATCAAACTAGAGCGTATAGATCTTGGGGGGATATCATTAAATTCGTAAAATTTTGTTTTGGATCAAAGTCACTAGTAAGTGGTTGCAGTGTATGTGATGTCTCAATGCCTACCGAGGATAATAACTAACTTAACACTGCCGTATACGACACATTTTAACAAGTGCAAGTGATCAAATTTACAGAGTAAAATTCTGGTTGGTTTCTTTGTAAGTTTTTTTTTTTTTGAAACCAAGCGAAACCATATTTCATTAATAAGTGATAAAATCACAAATTTACATGGATATGATGTTTATTCCTCTCGGCCAGATACATGAGAGTTGCATAAGTAAATTCTCAGAACTTCGAATGTAAAGTTGTTAGGACGTCCCTATGTGCTTATATCGTAGTAGGTCGTCAATGTGTGATTTAAGTTTGCGTGAATAATATTATTAAACTTAGGGACTTATTAATACTACCCATAGAAATAAAGGGTGTAATTGAAAATTACATCCAAACCATTCAATTCAACTAATTTAGTACTAATAAACTAGTAGTAAGTTCACCTCTAATTTTATTCTCCTATTTTGTAAAATAAAAGAAAAAGAAAAGAAAGAAAATGAGGATGAGGAAAGAGACAAACAGAAAAACCTAGGTTTACACTTTAGTGGAGTGGGATATTTTGAAGTTCCAAACAAGAGTAGTTGAAACTAGGAGTGGGAGAAGGGGAATAGAAGGAGAACGGAAACTGGCAAAAGCTCTGAAATTTAAACCCCAAAACGACAGTTTTTCTTTATCTTTCTTTTTTTCTACTCACTTACTAGTAGTTGTTGTACTAGTTAATTATGAATGTGAGTGTGTGGGTATATCCCCCTAGTCATCTCTTTCTCTCTCTTTCTCTAGATTAATTACATTTAGCTCTCTAAACTAGCTAGCTCTGAAAGTCTAAATCTATCTGTTAACATTAATTAATTTATGGGAATTGTGATTAAGGAGACAAAACCATATGAAGAAGACAAATATTAAGATATGCTTTTAAAGTGTGTAATCAATATGACTAATTAATGTAGTAGTTTTGTCGTAGTGAGAGCTTTAAAAAGAGGGTAACCAACTAAGTTATAGTACTAGCTTGTACTAATTTGTTATCCTAAGGGCCTTCCTCGTATGTTAAAATTATACTCCCAAATTTTAATGGCTACCTTTCATAATAAAATCTCATTTTTTTTTAAATCTTATGGTACTTTTTTTTTTTGTTGAACTAATCTTATGCTAGTTAAATGTGAATATCTACGTATGTCGTTACATTTGGCACTCGAACCCTAACAAGACACGACCTAAAGCCCAACAACATTATTTACACCCTAATAAACTCAATTCAAATAACCAGATTCCACCTTATTTGGGATTCGAACCTGGGACCTCCAGGACTTTCTGGAGTTTATGTCAACACCTTGAAACGACTTGGGCCACCAACTGTTGACAACCTATAGTTTGTTAACGAAGGTTAATGGGTAAGTTTAGAATTTGAATAATGAAACCGTTTTTATGGGCACAATTATCTAGGTATTGGGTGGGTGGGTAATATGGGTATTCGGGTTGGCCAGCCTTTGGAGCTCACGCGCTTAAGAATCTTCTCGACTCCTGAACCCCGGGAACTGCGTACCAAATCTTGCGTGCTAAATAAAAACCCTAACTTTCATTTTCCCCTTTCTATTTCTGGTTTATTATCATCATCTTTGGAGTCGGGAGGTTATCAGGTTTCACCCAATACCCAATTAAGGGCTTCAATCGACAAAACCTATCTGCCTATTTCCATCAACTTTAAGTAGTATGGTCGATTTCATTTTGACCCCCAATTTATGACTAACCGATTTTTTGGCCATTACTGTGTCTACATTTCTGATCTCCTCATTAGTCGGACATGAATGGTTTACAGACCAAGGGCATCCCTCTTAGTCCATGAGGTCCTGGCATCGATTCTCGGTGAAGCCAATTTATCTCATGTAATTTAAACACTAAATAAAATATATGTTGCCGGACTTTAGGATTTTTGTTGTCGAGCTTTAAACCTCTTTAATTATCGTGCCTATCACATCTTAATGATGAATCAGTGCATTGTAACGACTAACGTAGATCGTAGTCGGGTTCTCAAAAAGAAAAAGACCAAGGAAGGCCACGATTGATCATCACTGAGTTTGAGGAACAACTAAAGAAAAAAATTAAATATAAATTAGGGTGTACTTAAAAATATTTTGATATATTAGTAACGGTTTAGAGCCGTTCAAAACCTCACTCCTAATTTTGTTTTGTTTTTTTTTCAATTATTTTCTATATGTTTTTTTGTTGTGTGCTGTGATTTCCTTCGTACAATTCGAAATATATTACTGTCATTAACTTGCACCAATCTTATTTATATTTTAGATGTAATGTATCATTAAATTTTGAGTTTTTTTTTTGCTGAGCTAGAAGTTTTTTTTCTTTTAAATAAGTTAAATAAAATAATAATAAATTTTGACGATAAAAATAATATAATATTAAGTATTAAAATTCGATTCTCTGGATGTTTAAGAAGGTGAACATGAAGTCAGAGTATTTTATAGGTCTTTGTGTATGATGTTTAAAGTGAAATGGAGAGAGAGAGAGAGAGGGGGAAGTCGTGGGCATTTATATATATGGGGAGAGTTATGGAGAAAATTGTAAATTAAATATGAACCAGGTCAAGTTTGCAAAAGCATCACCTTTATATGTTCTTTTTGTATATACATTCTCATGCCAACCAACACCCTACTGTTAAATTCTATCACTCCATTTAATAATATTAGCTAGAACAAATTTTCAATTATACAAACTAGTAAGAAGAGCATTAAACCAAAGGGAAGGCTTTAAAGAAAAAAACAAAATTGTACAACAGAATAAGGTCTTCCTTTGTAATGCATTGTCGAATTTCATGCCAAAGAAACCCTAATTGATCACAATAAGAAGTTTTGTGAAAGTTTAATGACATTTGTGTAAATGTCAATCCTTATTCATTTAAATATTAAAGAGGTTTTTCAAATTGAGTATGGGTTCTAATTCTAAAAGGAAGCGGTAGAATCGTCCTCATAAACTCTATTCTTTCAGCTATGCCGCTTTACTTGCTTTCTATCTTCTTAATTTCCGGCAAGGTAGCCAAAAAGATCGAAAAAATCTTCAGAGATTTTTTATGGGGTGATTCTAATTCTAAAAGGAAGCTTCATTGGGTTTCTTGGCACAAGATTACAAAGCCTCTTTGCCATGGAGGCCTCGGAATAAGAAGATTAAAAGAAGCTAACTTATCTCTTTTGGCCAAATGGACTTGGAGGTACGGGAATGAGCCGGACGCTCTTTGGACAAATATGATTAGGGAGAAATATAAGGGCAACAAAAAGTGGTGGTTTCCAAAAGAGATGACTGTGCATAAAGTGGGTGGTCCATGGAAACAAATTCAAGCCTTCTCTAAGTCAGTTAAAGCAGGTTCATGTGTTACTATTAACAGAGGATCAAAAACTTCATTTTGGGAGGATGCTTGGGCAGGATCAACTCCGCTAAAAGATGATTTCAAAAGTATTTGGAAATTCTCTAAGACTAAAGATGCCTCTGTCGAAGAAGTGATTAACGATAACTTCTCTTCTCATAATTGGGATTTAAATCTTTCAAGAACCTGTTCCGCAGCAGAAGCAATGAAGGCAACAGACCTGCTGCTTAAACTCTCTAGTGCCTCTCTTATGGATACTTCAACTTCTCCCACCAGATCGTGGACTCCAAGCAAAAATGGTGAGTTTTTCGTCTCCTTTTTTTATCACGATCATTTAAATTTCTTCTCAACCAAGAACAAAGCCAACATCCAGAGAGACTTTCTGAGTAAGAATATATGGAATAACATCATTCCTCCGAAGATCTCTTTTGTTTTATGGGCTTTGTATCTCCAAGCTCTTCCTACTCTTGATACTCTTAAGCGAAGAGGTTTCATCTTCCCAAATAGGTGTGCTCTTTGTAACCATGAAGAAGAGACTCTTGATCATTTGTTCTTTTCTTGTTCCTTCTCAAATCAGATTTGGAACTCCCTTACCCCATCTTTTATCAAGCTCTCAAATTCGTCAAATCTTTTCAAGGACTTAGTCGACTCAAATACTCTCCCAAAGTCGCTTGATAGGAAAAATTCTTGAGATATGGAGTTCCTTATGCTATAATTTGGAGCTTATGGGAAGAGAGAAACACAAGGATCTTCGAAGAAAAATGTAAATCGGTAGAAAATCTTATAATTTCGATCAAAGCTCTCCTTTTTTACTGGTCTACAACCCAAGAATGGAAGTCCTCCACCACCTTTTCAGAATTAATTTTTAGCCGGGATGCTCTAATTAGCATGTAATCTTTTTCTTTTTTTCTTGTTTTCTCTTTGTAGTTGCAACCTTTGCAATTAATGAAATCTATTTTACCTTCTTCAAAAAAAAAAAATTGAGTATGGGTCAAATACAAAATTAATTACTTTTTGTAAAAAAGTTGGATTCTTTTTTTCTCTTAAAATCTACTTCATAGAGCATCTCCAATGCAATACTAAAAAAAACTCTAAAAATCTTATGTGTCAAGTGTGAAAAATAGATCTTTAAGAGTAAAACCAGTGTGGTGGAGGCTGGGGCCCCATGCTCCTGGGCTCACTCCATCTCCCAACCCGGGAGCCCCGGAGCTGGGCTCTCGGTGGGCCTGGGGGCCCCATGCTCCTGGGCTCCCAAATGGGAGCACGGGCTGGGGGCTCCCAGCCCCCGAATGTGACCGGTGGGGTGTTCCCAACGGTCACATTTGGGGTGGATCTCCTAAAAAGTGACCCACCTAACTTTATTTTAATTTTCAATTTTTTTTTAAACTGATTTTTTAAATCTTTTTGTTATTTTAAATACTTTTTTTAAAAAATATTTTTCTCTAATTTTTTTTTTGTGTTTATCTTTTTGAAATTATCTCTTTCGAACAGTATCACATTGTAATTCATAGTCGAATTTAAAATCAAAATTTTGCACACGTACTTTGCACACGTACATTATTTTGATTTGGGAGCCCAACGTTGGAATTAAGAAAAGCCCCGGAGCTCCCAAAATTCAGGGGCTCCCAAATTTGGGAGCCCGAGCTCCACACTGGTTTTGCTCTAAATGGTTTCTTTCCTATTTTCTATTGAGAGACACTCTATTGAAAAACCTTCTCCAATACAACACTCAATAAAAGTTCTAAAAATATGTATTCTGTATGAAACTAATTGATTTGTTTCCTCTTAAGAATCTCTAAAATAAATCTTGACACATCACTTTAGAGATTTATGTTGAGTTTAGCATTGGAGATAGATTTTAAAGAAAAACTTTAAAAAATTTAATGTGGAACTTTAAGATTTAGAGTTTGAGTGTTGCATTGGAGATGCTCTTAGTAAAGAGAAAAGCAAAATGGTTCTAGAGTTTCAAAAATCTATTTCAGTTTGGTGCAAAGGTGGTGGTTATGCAAAGTTCAAACGGTATACGTTTAGTTTCAGTGGTTAGGAAGAATAGTTCACCGCTCTTTGATGAAGAGGGTGGACACCTCCTCTTCAACCCATGAAGTCTCAGGATCGAATCTCGATCGAACTAGTTTATTATCAACATTTATCTCGTGTAGTTAGTTACGGTCTTTATATGACTCTGAGGACTCGAGATGCCTTAATAATGTCAGTTATGGTGCCTCATTCAACTCATCATGATGTATTCCATCTTGTATTTATGATGTATGCTCCTTGTGGTTAGAAATGTATGTTTTCCAAGTACATGTTATGCTATTTCATAAAAAAAAAGTACATGTTATGCTATCTCTTCTATTTGATTAGTGCTTTGACGAGTACGTGAGTACATGTGAATATGTGATATACATGAGAGATACATCTTATCTTATTACATTAGCTCGTGATGGAAGCTAAGTGGTTGCTTATAATCATGGCACAGAGGGTCACGTAATGAATCTCTAATCTCTGGGGCATGACTCCAAATCCATGTGTCTGAAAAATTGAGGGTGGCTGTGACATGGTGACAATATTTAAATCATACACACAGGTTCTTCATGAAAGCAAATTGCATATTGCTGAAAGCAACACATCTTTCGTAAAAAGTAAAATATATATTGCTCTAGTCGAGAAATAATTGGGTTGTAAAAAACGATTGTAGCTGAAAGAACAAATATTGTGGAGAGAGAAAATGAGAAAATAGATCAAACCTATACTTCTTTATTTTCTACACAACCTTAAACCTCAAGCCAACAAACTAATGTTTATTAATAATCGAGTAAAAACTATAAAGAAGCTACATCTAACTATGAAAGTGAAGGTGCCAAAAACGAATTTAGAAACTAAAAATATGAGATCTAAAGTTTCAACGATCATATATATTCGAAGATTAACCAACCAAAAAAGAAAATCAAAGTTGCTAAAAACAACTATGTTGGTCGTTGCTTCAATGCTGGAGAAAAATAAATCAAAGAAACCAATACGAAAACATGAAACCAAATGGAGAACATGAATAAGTTTAAGAGGGAAAAACCGAAACTAAACTTGATGTTGGAGAAAAAAAAAGAGGGGAGATTTTTTTTTTTTGAAAATGAACAAACTCTAATTGGGACTTGGAAGAAAGGTAAAGGTTCCTAAAGAGTGACATGATACCATAGAAAGTTATAATATGGTATATGAAAAATTAATAGAGTTATGATGGACTAATAGACAAAATGATTTAATTTGAATTTTTATTTAAGTTTGGGCCTTAACTTTTTTTGGGGTTTTATTTTCTTGACCTAAAGCCCCAATTTATTATTTTTTGAATATTAACTATATGGTCATTACAAATGCATTGATACATCAATACAACGTGATAAACACGATAACTGCTAAAATACTATTGGCTTAAAGTTTAACGAAATAATTAGCATGTAGCAGTCTAGCAGATTCCTCTTGTCTTATTTGGTTCCTTTCCCCTTCTTTCGCCATTGTCAAAAAATCTTTCTTTAGCACTCAAATTCCACCACATTCCAAGCTTCTCTACTCATCATTCTGGATAAATGTTTCTAGTTGAGATTATGTTGAATATCCCTTCCTCATCATTCGGTTAAAAAATGATAAAGAGAACGTGAAAAGTTCTATTAGGCTGTTTTAGATGGGCAACATTGTACTATAGACATTGTTCACATCCAAGATTTTGGTTTTATTAGTGCTCTTAAAAAGAGTAAATTAAAATCCCATCATTTTTTTCGAAGATGAAAGTTGAAAAAACGTAAGCCATCTAACTTTCCGTAATCATCAAAACCCCAAACCTATTTATCTGGATGGATTCATTATGAATTGGACCACTAAATTAGTAGAAATGCAGCTGCACTTAAACCACAAAATGGTGAATGACACTCTTAACTTCATTGTCACAGACTTTCCATCTTGTGAGAAAGTCTGTTAGTTTCATGCCATTTTGCAACTTAATTTGTTTGTCTCATTAGAACTTATTGGGTCCTCATTGAATTAACAAAGAAAATAAATCCAAATCTCAAAGTGCTCATGCAGTTTTGGTTTATATAAAGAACAGATAAATCCAACAAGTCACATTCAATATTTCATGTAAATCAATCGATGCATAAACAAATAAATATAAAAGAAGATTTGCGATTTACATTAAATTTAGCAATCACATCGACCAAAGTTCAAATTTGAATAGAAATAACACTCACGGGTTTGGTTATTTCACGTCGTTATCACAAACTTGTCTCCTTGTTAGTTTTCTTTGCCGATTGAATCATCTAGGGTTTATAAGCTCATTTGAGACCCAAATTGAGTAAAAGTTGAACAAATTTATAGGTGCTTCATCTTAGCCTTCTATTTGTGATTGACCTCAATCGCTAGGGGAGCATAAACCTAATTATACATATAAAGTTGTTTGTGTGCTGCAGATGACGACTTTTTACCAAATGAATATGATTTGGTGAAAAAAAATACACACGGCCTAAACGGGTATATGACTTTATATGCATCGACTAGGTGAACCAATCGGGTATGCTTAATATACATTATAAAAACCTAACTAATCCAACTTATTAATAGAAAGAAACATGATGAAAGTAAGAGGAAAAATTAAGTACAAACTTTTCAAAGACACAATGAGTTTAGCAACCATTTTTCATGATTCAATTGGGTCAATGGAAATCATAGAAATGTGAACTTTTTGAAGAAAATAGATCTTAATAAGTACTTAACCAGAAAATCAGCCATATTCTGAGATAAGACCACCTGATGATATAATTTAAATGTGGGTCCAAGTGTTTTGTGGAAAGGGAGCAGGGAAGAATTTTACCATCTAACCAGCTCATCACATTAAATTGGGTTGTAATTTGATCTATTTCTTCACCAAAGTTTGGTTGAAAACTGAACCACAAATTGAATTGAAAGAGGAAAGGGGAAAGATTTCAGATATGCCCTAATTTCTCATCCTGCCTCCTTTCATACTTTCCTCTCAGATATGAATGCTGTGATTTAGGTGTGTACTACTCCAATTTGAGGTTGGTCTTATTTGGAGCAAGACAATACAATGATACATAGATTTCTGCACTTTATCTACCATTAATGATTGTACTAAATCAATAAATTCTAGTCAATGTGGGTTTTTTATTTGAGATATTATGGAGGTAGATAAGGTCATTTGTTATTCGTCAGGTATTTACAGTTTGCGGAGCTTTGCTTAGAGAGTTCAAGACTAAAAACTTAATAGCGAATGAGACTAAAGATGAAATTTTGGACGGGCAATGGATAAAAAAAATGTGTAAATATTTTTAGCTTGTCTTTCAGGTTCAATATTTTTTAAGTGCAGACACCATGTACAAACCTGTGCAAACATCGACAATTTGAACTTGTTCAAAAATAAATTGGCGCAAACCAAGTATAAAATATGTTCAAATTTGTGCAAGCTTTACTGGCTCACACCACTACTAATTGGTGCAAATCTTTAGAGAGGCCGGAGCCTAAAAAATAATCATTTGGTCATATTTTTATTATAAAGGAAATTTTGACCTGATTTTCGTAAAAATAATGATATAAAAACACCAACAAATGGAAATGATGTTTAGGCCTAATTCCTCTTGGTTTAGAAGAGTAGAAGACAAATAAAAAAGGTATATATATCCAATTCTCTAAAAATTTGTAGGGGCAATGAAGTGGTGAAAGCAATGATGAAGAGTTTGAAATGTTGTTGTCACCATGATGATGTTAAATTTATAGAATATTTATGGTTTTAAGAGATTAGATTTTCCCTTTTCCAAGTTGAAATAATGGGTAATGTCCCTCTAAGATCCTCTAAATGAGGAAAAGAAAATAGCATTTTGTCTTTCTTATTTGTTAATTATGAGATTTTCGTGTCCACCATTTGCTTTAGAATAATGCTTAAAACATCTCCAAAACAACCCTCAACAAAATTTCTAAAAGTCTAAAACCTAAGTGTGAAAAGTGGATTTCGAAATTATTTGTTTTTTGCTTGGCGTTACAGAGATACTCTACCCCGGAAGACTTCACCAATGCAACACTCATGGAAAACAAAAGATTATAATAAATACTCCCACGACATTTTAGAATTTCAAATTAAGTTTTGCATTAGAGAAAACAAAGACCGGCCCGCCAAAATGAAAACCAAGCCAAGGACAAGACTGCCTTCGCCCATCTTGGGTTCAGTTTGCGCCGGGCCAAAGCCGATAAGCACCACTATGTCAAATATACCAATGCTTGAAACTGAAGAGATATTTGATCCATACTCTCCAAAACAAATGGAAGTGTGAAAAATAGCAACAACCATGTACTTTTGTTTTGTTATCAGACAATAAACATTTGTTATCGCATAGCTATTTAGGTTCTTCTTACAAATCAATATATTTTTCAACAAAACAAAAAACAATCCGAAAGAAGTTACTAGCTGATAAACATGGTCATAACCTAGCAATCCTATCAGGAATAGTGTAACTATTTTTCGGTACACAGACAAGATGAGAAGAGTACACAAATAAAACACAAAAAAATGCAGAATAAAATTGAATATTGAATATGAAATCATGTGTATTAACACAGAAGAAATACAAATGACCATATTTGACAAAATGCAAGTTTCTACAATACAATCTCACCATTCCTCGTATTCAGCCGTAATAAAATACAACATCATGTTCTGATTATTTACTCAAACCGTAACAAATGGAACTCCAATACGACAACCGAAACACGAAATTAGTAGAAGAGAAATAGAATAGGTTATGGTGGAACTAGAAAGTAATCTCGCAAGGTGCATGAAACGTTCTTCCCCGACATATAGCTTCTAAATTTTCTCCAGCGTATGAACAAAGAGGCGAGATTTCAACTCCTGCCCACAAACCAATGGACAGAAACAGTTCAAAAAAATTGAAAAATGAAACCTAGTATCGATAAAACTAGGGTTTCTATCTTGACCTAATTTCGTCAAATTCCTCAAGATAAATATATTTATATGTTCATGAATATATGTCATTTTCACTTCTTATTTGCCGACATTGCGAAGTACTAATCACATTATACCATTGGCTCCCGTCAAGGAGACTTAGTTTTAATGGGGTTAGAAGGGAAGTTTACCGGTTGCATATAGGGGTACAGAGTGAGTTAAGAAGCCACCAGCTGCAACCACCCAACGTGTATGAAGACGGAGTACAAGCAATCGAGCGCTGTCAGGAGTGTCAACACTTGATCCATTCGCATTTTTTACTGGAGCAAATTCTTCTTCACGTATCACCTAAACAAACGGTACCATAGTTATTGAGACTATATAAGGCGTTTCTGAATGAGAAATTCACGCATGCATCTAAAGTTAAACGTTAGAAATTAGGGTCAGAAAGGAAATATTACCTCAAACAAAGCTGTTGAAGGAGCATATGCAAACGCATCAAATATAAATTGTTCCAACTTTAAGCCCATCGTGTACCCATGAATCGATGGAATTTTCTTCTCAGCAACATGGTAACTGTATAAACGTTTGTTATAAAAACAACAATTTAATTTTTTATCCTCCATTTTTCTAACATTACCCAATTTTTAAGTGCAAAAATGGAATCTTCCTTATTCAGCATTACCCTGATTCGTCTAAGACAATTTCTCCCTGTTTATGCAATCTTTACAGAACATTAATTACTAACTCCCCCACTAGCTTTGCTAAAATACTTCAGCAGTAGAAAAAGCGAAGTAGTTCATATTACTAACACAAAGTTGAATTCTGACATTGACAAAACTGGAAACATGGAAAGGATTTGCAACATTCGGAACACAGTGCTCAAGTGATAATCAAAATGGTTCTGCTTTTCATGAAAACAAGGCAACATAATTCATTGACATCCATCAAGTGAATCCAACAATTTTGGTGCACATCCTGATATCTAGACCCTATGTTTAACTTCCACTTCCATTAAAATAAATAAGTGCAGATATATTCTGGTGTGTAATTGGGAGTATATGCATTCAGCAAGAAATAGAAGTCATTGCAATTATCCCACATCAATCTTAGAAAGGTGGTGATCAGTTAAATCGTAGGAGGGTGGTCATCAGTTTATAAGAGTGGGACCAAGCCTCACGTCATGAGCTAGCTATTGGGGTGAGAGATCAAAACCAATAGATGTGAGAAAGAGTCAGACCTGCCCAACAAATGGTATCAGATTCCAGGTTTAACAAAGTCTTTCAGGTTTAATTGTGTAAGGGAGAGATGATCTACCACGTTCTAATGCATGAAAGAGAATAATTATTGGAGTTGACCCACATTAGTAGTGGGACGGGCGGTGGCCAGTTTATAGGTGTGAGGCAAGCGTCACCTCTTGAAGCTCACAACCACTTCAGGTAACGAAGGCCCAAAACCATCCATAAGATCCATAAAAAGGGGAGAAATACTGACATGCTATCTTTCTCGAGGCCATTTGCTACTTGATTCAGAAAATCCAAAGTGAACATGTGCAAGCAAACCTGAAAGTAATAAAAGTAAAATATTGAGAGGAAATATATGACATGCAATACAAACAGGAGTAAAGGATATATGTAACAAACATACACCACTATCCAACTTATATTGCACTTGTTGAAGTGTTGATAAATCAACGGTCTGGTTCCATTATTCCTTTTAAATAGGAGTGATGTTAAATAATGAGGCTATGAATGACTGCCTCATCTTGTGGCGCAAGACGTATGCCGTAAGCGCCTTTCCAAACACTGCTAGCAATAAAACGCTAAAGTTGTGCTGGGAACCTAGAAATGCCTAAGGAAAAACAGTAACATATCGCCCGGGTACTAATAATATAAAGGAAAGGGATAAAGCTAATACATTACTCCAACAGTAGCGAAGGCGCCCCGTCCCCTGATTGATTTCAGTAGCCATTGATGCATCAAGCTCGCTGTATTCAACGACAGAAAGAGGGCCACCTTTACCCCGGCGAACGAATACCCCAACCTTTTCTTGTGGATAAGCCTAATTCAAGTTCATAGAGAAAAGCAAATGAGGATATTTGATTTCTCTTTACTGAATAACACAGTGTTCCAGAAATAGGCCTAAGCCCTAAAGTATTCTCTGTTAGTGTGCAATGTACATAAAAAGAGTGAAAAATAATATAAGTTACCTTGCGAACTACTTTTGCTGCAGAAGCTACACCTTTATCAATAAAGTAACCCAAGAAAGTTGGATCAGCAACACGGACCTGCATTTGACCACTAGTATAAATTCCAGTCACTGGGTGCTTCCCAGTTAATAAAAAAGGATTGAGATATTTGTTTTCAATAGCTTTAAAGGGGATTCACCAATGCGTTATCAACACCATAACAATCTATGTACTTCACGCCTCTCATGGCCATATCTTCCAACAGTCTTGATGTTTTAAGAGCTGGAACATTAATTCAAAGTCACACGAGAGAAATTATTAATTGTTTACAGGATGCTTGATAATCAAGAAAATGCCGTTAACATTTAGAGTTTTCTTTAAATTATTTGTAGTTGATTGGTATAAATTATACCCGAATAAACTCCTCCATTGCCATCTGGAGCTTTTGCCACCTGGAATCACTCAAACCAGATCAACCCATCAGGTAGTTACAATTTAAGCAGCGTAGCAACTAGAAATAAACATTACAGACAACAATCACCATAAATCTTGTTCTTTCCCTAGTCCTCTAATCCTTTGTTTCTTCCTTCATTAGGGGTTCAGAGTCAAGTTCAACTGAACAGTGAGCACCTCACCCTCACAATGAGATGGCATGTATAATGTGCTACATGTTGTATGCAGGTCCTGGAGTTCAAGAAATAGAGTAGTAGCTCTTTTCTTGAGGTGCTCGTCTAGGCGAGCTGAGGCAAGGTGGCTGCCTTGTCGCCTCGTCTCACGCCTAATACAACATAGCATGCACCATTTTATGTTCTCAATAAATCATTCATGCTGCCTTGCGAAATAGTATACGTAAAACAAATAAATAGCCAAGTGACTTACTCTGTATGGAGTCTCCATTATAAATCTACCATCATTTGAGACACATGGTATGGTACCTTGCTGAAAGAATGTGACCTGCATTGTAGGAAACGTCTCATGAAATGTTCTGTTGACCGGTAGAGGGATCTGATGGTGCTACTAGTAATTGAGAAAGGTTAAGAGCAAACAGAAAATATGCACTATCTTACTTGATCAGCCTCAAGCCCAAAATATTTATGCCTTTCAAAAAACATTCTTGTGACATCGTCAGTAAATGGGCTAGTCATGATGTACCAATGAATTGGAACAAAACCAGCTGAACCTGGAGTTAACCAGGTTATTAGTATTGAAAAGTTTAAGGGTACACAAAACCTAGGAAATAAACCTTACCCTCATTCGCAAATTGAGCTGCAAGTTTTTGTACACACAAAATACGTTCTGCCTGAAGTTGAAACAATGACTTTCCAGATGGGAGACCAATATCTAAAAGTAAAGTAAATTGAATATGTCAGATAACTATGATGATTCTTAAACCCAATTTAGGGAAGCTAGTACTGTTTGAACCACTAGGGTGAAAGGGTTAGTTGAATTCCAAGAAGAAACTAGAATTACAAAAGAACTATGAGACTGGAAGGATTTGTAGCCGAACACATGAATTGCTTGCATGTCACTGGTTTCCAGAAGATAAGAAGTTAATAGCTAATTGCTCCTATCGAAAAGATCTAGATGACTCTAGTGCTGATTCAATTTACTGAGGTTGAGGATATCTCTTAAGGGAAAATAGGTACGACAATATTCATTAAAGATTCACATACTAATACAACATATCATGCCAAACCGTATGGTTCTTAAAATCAGAAATACCAAACCATTTCAACAATCACATACTATACATGAATAAATAGTAGTAAAAGTATGAACATAGATATCAGCTGAATCTGCTTCTTTCCAGTCACCACCCACACTGAAGTTGAAAAGTTAAGGAACATTTACAGTGTTGAACCCAGCTAAGGAGTCTACGGCTAAAGAATTTACAGTTTGAACTTCTAAATTTTTTTATCATTCACATGGAAATTGCGAGTAATGAAGCCTTTTTTGAGCTCCAAAACTCTTCTTTGCTTCAAAATGAAGTTCTCTTGTTGTACAAAGACAATGCTAAAATTGTAATACTAATTGCTTTGTCAGCTGCGAGATGGTACTCCGCTTCTCCTTCATTTTCATTGTTATTTTTATCTAAGTACCTCAAATTTCTGTCACAACGCATTTGCTACAGGTCTGATCAATCATGTCCGAGAGAAAAAAAATGAGTTACACGTGATTACTTACTAAAACATCCCTTGGGGTCTGAACTTCCAAGCCGTGTTCCCTGCATCAACACTCAAACAATGAGAAAAACTAGCAACTATCTATTCTACCTTCTAGATAAAGCACAGATCAAATCGATGATATAACTTATAAGAGTATGTAAGTGAAGACGAAACAAAGAAACAAAAGCAAAAAAACAAGAGGACGTAGCCCCGGAATTATTTTTGGAAAAGTAACTACCAGTGGACAATATCATTTACCATTGTCACTGTCTATTATATGCATTGTTAGAGAGAGATCATCAGTACTTTTTCCCCAATTTTAACCAAAATTTGGTATAATTGATGTCTTATATAACAATCTATGTAATGGAAAGATCATCACATCCTCGGATCATTTTAACATGTGAGCCCCACAATAATTTTCCCCACAATAATTTTTGCTCATAAGTCGTGGCTTTTTTTCATATGAGTAAAGTACATTTTATGCATATAATCAAATACAAGTACCGAAATTGAATTTAGCTTGGATATCAACAATAATAACTAATACCTGGCCACCAGACAAAAGTAACACAGCCAATTTCCCTTCTGAGATAGCTTTCAAACCCATCTTCCACCATCTTTCTCTATCTTCAAGTTTTCTTTCTTCCACACTTGAAACACTTGTTTCAGGCACCGGCTCAATTGCCGGTAAAGGTAGATCTAGAAAACTCCCAAATGATTATAACATACAAATCAAACAAACACACACTAAATCCAAGATCCAAAATTTAAATTTTAAAAATGAATAACACTCACCTTGAGATCCAAGAGATCTTCGAATAATTCGATCCATCCTTGGAAGATCTATGCTCTAAATTAAACAAATTAAGTTCACAAATCACACTCTATCCACTAAATTCAATTTGTTTCATACTTTCATTCATCAAAAATCAAAATTTAACTTGTCAATTTACCAAATTACACTCATAATAACAACGATTAAAGAAAGAAAATTAAAATAAACAAAATTCTGAGTACAGATCTTATTCATGCAAAATCAATTGAAATAAGAATTGAAAAAATGAAATCGAAGATGAAATTGAATTAGGAGGATTAATTACCTCAATATCTTTGACGAGAAGTTCTTTCTCTTGAGGTGAAAGTTCTTCCCAAAGTGAAAAGGCATCTTCTTGTCCGTAATCCTTTAATCTCTCAAGAAGAGCTTGAGGAGGTGAAGATCCAACAGAGACATAAGAGGAACCGCCTGATATAATTTCCCCCATCTCCTTCTCTCTCTATCTAGAAACACTTTCTCTCTCTAGAAACTAGATACGCTTTCTCTCTCTAAAGAAGAAAGAGGTTGCTTGTGTCGTTGGGAGAGATATAGAGAGAGAGAGAGAAGTGAAGAAGAAGAAGAAGAAGGATAGAAGTGAAGAAGTAGAAGAACCTGTTACTGTTCATTTGAAACAAAGATGTTTTCCGTCGGTTACATAAATAAATGATGAATCTTAGTGCACGTGCAACTCACGTGATATTATGGGAGAGGTAGTAATAGTATGGGAGCGGCTAAAGGCGCCCGACGTAGACCTACCCTCGGACTCAGACCAGCGCGAGAGGTTTCTGACAGGACAGTCCAAGAGGTTTCTGACAGGACAATCCGAGGCTTGCTTAAGGTTTCAGACTGGTCAATCGAAAATCTGGACCAATCTGAAACCTTGTTTTGAGTTTCGGACGGGTCGATCTGTGTCCGGATGTCAATAGATAATTGGGGTCAAAAGAAATTGACATTACTCAAACCTCATCCCCGGGTGCCATTCTTTGCGGGTGCTAACAGCAGTATTAGTAGATCTATGGCTGGACTGTACAATTTTATAAAGTATAATATATGAGTATATAAAACAAAAATTACATACACTTCTTAAAAGAAAAAGTTGAGATATGGAAGAGAAGATAACATTAAAAATGTTGCCAAGAGTAGGAAAAACACAAAATAGATTGAAAGTCATGATTGAATCTAAGGGAAGAAGCTATCTTGGAACCTGTGGATGCATATTTAGACAGTATCATCTAAATTCATTACTATTACCAAAAACTACTCAGCCTAGTAAGAGTCAATGTTACTGGATATTCTATTCTCTCTTGCCTATACTGTATTTGATTTTTCGTCTATTTTTTTTTCAGTAGATTCATAATCCGATTTCTCAAATATGGAGTACTGTACCGGAAGCTTATGTCGTAATCAGGCAAATTTTTTGTGAAGATCTGAAGGCTGGAGAAATTGAGTTCTCAAGTGCAAAAAGTTATTATTAAAAAATTAACATTTTATGGAGATAGAATGTCTAAAAATAGATGTACCTAAAAGTATATTCCTAGTGCACCTGATACTCGTATGATAGCGTGCCGCATACTACTATCTGTATCAGAGTGATCTTCGTACCAGGTAATATTGTTCGGAACAAACCTAATCTTGCTCTTCCTCTAGGACCTCTATGCCCGCTTGTCCTAAGTCCTAACCCGAAGAAATCACAGCTCATTTTTTCCTCCAAGTCCAATATGGTGATCTAGCTAGTAATCAAGGATAATTTTGATTTAGGTGTATTTCAATTTTCAACAAATCCCTCTTCAAACTAAAAAGGGATATTGACAAACTTAGTGGGCGGTGCATCTCATCCAAGATTACCAAACTGCTGGTGGTTGGATCTAGTTTTTTCCCTGTCTTTCCCTCGGCAATAAATCCACAAGAACAAATAATTTGGGGCTTTCTTCTTTTTTCTCTCTTTCCACTCTAAATATTTGGCAATTATGGTATGTCAAATTTTTTTTTCAAAACTAAAATGTGTCTTGCTCCCTCTCTAGTTCATCTACGATCGAGAAATCATGATAAGTATTTGGCGCGCAGAACTTGTTTTGGGAAGTTATGGAGAGATGATCAAAGATGAAAATTTCGTAGAACTTTAAGAATGAGATGTACAGAGAAGAAAACTTCTTTTAGATCAATTTTCGCAAACTATTGCATGAGGGGTAAGCTCATATCTATAGACGAAGGTCGTCTCTTACAAGAGAGAAACGGAGAAAGTGAGTAAAAGTTTTGTAACAAGTCATTTTAGAGAGAAAGAACCTTAACTAACTTTGTAGCATAAAGTTCTATCGGCACCACACTTGTGTAAAGGCACCGCTAGTTATTTTTTTAAGCATGCCCACGCCACCTTACAGTGACTTCTTTGAT
Source organism: Eschscholzia californica (assembly GCF_041429995.1). Classification (NCBI taxonomy): domain Eukaryota; kingdom Viridiplantae; phylum Streptophyta; class Magnoliopsida; order Ranunculales; family Papaveraceae; genus Eschscholzia; species Eschscholzia californica. The sequence goes on from NW_028238472.1 coordinate 49,547,606, forward strand.
TCAAATACCAAACTCTAATGTGCTTCCTCAAGGAGAGGAATCGGTAGTAACCATCAGCTTGTTTCGGATGTACAAAAAAGATTTATTAGGAAGTCCTTTGGTGAATATATCTGGCCAACCTGAAGAAGATATCCTTCGACCAAAGATGCAATGCGAGCAATTTGTCGGATGAGACAATTAATGAAGAAGATCATCAAGTCCAGACGATTTAGGGATAGTAGTGTTTAGTTAGAAACCAACTACGATCGTTGAATCACAAGGTAATTCGCGGCTAACTTCGTTCGGATCTTACATCGGGTCACACCAAAGAGTGTCTATTTGATCAGAAGATATATATAACTAGAGGGATGAGACATAGAAACATAGGTTAGACTCATAAATATATCCAAAAGGCCTAAAGGAAGCTAAGACAAAGATAGTACGAAGGTCAGAACAAAAGAGTTTGGGTCGGGGGCACTTAAGGCCCATTAGTGGGCCGACCATGCCTTTGTCAGCCACACTATAAGGGGTCAGTCAGATCTGTGCCTTAGGACTTAATGTCGCCGACCATAGTAGAGAAAGGGAGAAAATAGAAAGAAAAACCTTATTCTACTTCTATTTTGGGTTTAGGAAACCTAATTACGGTTGGACTCTAATTTTGGGATTCCATATAAGGCCATCCTTAGTTCGGAATAAGGTGTGGAAAATTCTCAAAGAGATTTCTAACTCTACCAAGTAGAGAAAGAAAGAGAGAATAGTTCCCAACTATCTATCTAGCCTAAAGAAGACGGTGTTCTTTGTCTAACTACCATTAAAGTTCTAGCTAAACTTGAGGTGGGAGATCAAGTTGATTACTCGGTGTTTCAAGTAGAGGAACTACAATTGGAGCTTTTGGTCTTCTTATATTCAACCGTTTAAGTCCGTGGAAAATAGCGATTAAGGTAAACAATCTCTATCTAACTTAGTTTATATTAAGCTTTGTGCATGAGATCCGTGAGATACTAGTGTTAATATATTACATGTCTGAGATTCCGCTTAGAATATTAAGAGACACCATAACCCAACACACCCAACCCGATCTAAGTCAGAATAGTCATTGAGTTTTTGAACATCACCGAAGTGATGGATGTGCCAACATCAAAAGTTCTCTTTACACAAGTGATATGATTCTTTAGAAGCCGGAGATGAATGGTTAAGAAAATTGCATAAACTAAGCAATATAATTCACTGAATATGCAATGTTTGGCCGAGCCAAAGTTAAGGTATTGCAAACCCTCTTACGAAACTCTTATAATTAGATAAAAAAAATCTCCGTCCAACATTCTCAGACCAAAACTTTGTTTTATATGATAAAAGGGCTATCAAGGCATTAAGGGAGGTTTTCATGGGGTGAAAACACAATAAGAAGTCTAAAACTAGAGGCGCTGCAATAACATTATATAGACATGTCAATTAGATACTTGAACATTATATAGACATGTCAATTAGATACACAAGATTGATGACTGCACTATATATATGTTATTCTTTAACAGATTAAGAGAATACAAGAAGCATCTCTTGGGATTTAGATATATTAGTTTGATTCAACTACTTATGATATATGGAAACTTAATTTCTTTTCGTTTAGAACTCTTTGGGTTGCAATTTGCAAACATACACTATCATGTTTAGGGGCGCTACCCTATTAGGTGTTGCCTTGTGCCAGGCCCATGGGTGTGTTCATGGACACCAAAAAAGGGCCTCCATAAGTATGTTAAGATAGGGAAAGGAAGTCTAATGCACTCACCATTTTTGTTATAGACACTCACATCTACAGTATTTCTGTTTAAGTCAAAGGAGATGTGAGTGGGGCAAATGATAATCGTAAGTGTATATAAAATTTCTTAAGTCTTATAAGGTTTTCCTTTTTTTTGTTGTTGAAGCAAAAGACCATAAATATTCGAACCCTTGTTTACGACTTATGGTGTTTATTGCAAGTGTTGTCTTATTGTTGAAAATTGGATATTAGAATTCCCCATAAATCGAGATGAGTTAGAGAAGAATGACATACAATTTCCATTAAGCTTTTTCTGTATTAGAATTCCCCAATAGCCTGATCTTTTACTTGGGTTGTCTTATCATTACCGAGACGTTGCTTGAATTCTTACACAAAGAGGTAGAACCGCGAATAGTCTTAAAAAGCATGACAATGTAGTTTTAAAACATGACTTTAGATATTAGCCGAACTTAAGAAATTAACTACAAATCGATTCTACTTTTCGCACTTGCAAGAAGATATCAACACTTAATCTTGGAATGTGAATTGTCGCAAACAAAAAATAGCTAATACGAGTCAAAGCCTATACAAAATTGGTGTATACAGGACTCCTGTATTTTCTAGGTATCAGTAGTAATCTGTCCATAAGGTCTTGAATCAGATGTGGGGTTAGTGATATGACAGGCACAGCTTCTTCCTTGAGTACAATGGAGATGCTTCTTACTCAGAAACATGCAGGAAATTAATGGAAACTTACTTTGTCCTAGAAACCTTTTTTCTTTTTCTTTTAAGGCGAAAAACGAGTGGTGTCATATCATCTTCACGTGTGTTTTTGTAATTTTTCTTCCTTATATTCATGACTACAATGATGATACGGTAAAAAAAAATATGGTTTTAGACTTTTAGTAAAAACGCAAACTCATGTTTCTTTCTGTATGATATGATTGTTTTAACCTATATTTTTTTTCGCTATATTATTCGGTGTTTTCCTCTGGTTTTGCTGATTTAATAGTGCAATTTTGAGTAAATTGTGGTTTCTTGCTTTCTCTTTCCTTATGAAGAGTGCCTTCATTAAACAGTGTTTTTGTTGCTCATAAGATTAGATTTTGGGTTTCTAATCTGGATATCGGGATCTCTTGCGACACCCAAACCCGACCCCAGCCCTTTAAATCAAATGTGCCTGCCGCCTGGAGGGTAGTATCTATCTTTGGGCATCAAGCGTCCACGGACTTGTTCCGAGTCAGACGTATCTGACATGTATGACCTCAACTAACTCGATCATACTCAGGCTTTTACGTCAGTGTTGAGTGATTTTGGGCTTTGTATCACCCACAAAAGCTAGTTCAAGAGGTAAGATTTTTCTCACGCTTAAAAATTCACCATTTGTCCGTTCCACGACCAATGTTGAATTATCCCAACTTAACCTTACCACCCCTAGTAACCATGATAAACTTTTAACCATAAATGACAAAATTCATGACTTCCTATACTGAATAACAGGAGCTTTCAAGTGTAAAAAGTGTCTATCATGTTCATTAGCTTTTGTTATACAGACTGGATCCTCTCTGTATTACTGTATATTCTGAGTAACAATAGTAACATGTCGATAACATTTTTGAATCAGAATCGGGCCTTTAGTGATATGACTTGGGAAGGTTTTCTCTTGTGATTTCAAAATGATGCAGAGATGCTTCTTACAGATTCCTATTGTTGTTCCACATTTAGATAACATGAAAGAGATGAACTTGTACCCTAGGAACAAATTTTTCGACTTTTTCGGGCAAATTGTAAGTGATGTCTTATCATCTTCACGTGTGATTTCATAATTCTTCTATGTTACTTTCATGAATATAATTATGATATGGTAGAATGTGTATTAATTCTGAAGAACTCCAAGTCATCTTCTTGCTTTTAAGTATTGCACTTATCTCTACCTACACTTTTTAGTTCAAAATTGTCAATTGTCGGTTCATGATTTTGTTGATCGTTTGTTTCTAATTGTTGTTTCAGGGCTGATACTATGTCTGGCCATAATCTCAGCTGAATCCCGACCAGAGTATTTTTTCACTAAATCTAGCCAAGCCACGTGTTCGAAGAGGATAATGGTCGGGCATAGAGTCATATGTCTTTCTTATCTGATTGACATTATTGGGTGGTTCTATATCTAACTATACTGTTTCAATCCTAACTTTGTGAGAGTTCACTGTGTTCAAAAGGACACTTAAAGGTATAAAACACATATCGGCTAAGTAGGAGTATATATGTAGAGAGAGAAGAGAGACCCAATGAATGATTTCATAGTGCAGTCCTTAGTTGTCTTCCAAAGGGCTTTTGTTGGGTTCCTTATGATCACCAATGTGACAACAAGGAGGCACCAAAATTTATGAAAATTAATGGTGGAAGGTGTCCTTTCAACTGTTCTGTTGATGCATGCACAAACATGCATACTCATATTGAGGCCCATTGGGAAGGACATAGTGCTTGTCCCTAATAGATGGGCAGCCCCATAATTAGCATTTCTTTCTGGTTAAAAATACCAATTCCAGAGAGAGTAACTATTGAATTTATTGGGGTAAGCCTGTTCAATGACATTTATGTTTTTTTTTTTTACTTCATGTTTTGTGAAAATAAATTTGTGAAAGCCACTTTTTTGAAGTTTGAATCTTTAAAATAATCATTTCTGTGTTTACCGTCTCTATTAACTATTAAGTATTATACAATACTATATATATATATATATAGTTCGGTTTGGGCGGTTTTCAAAACCCAAGTCGAAACCAAACAAAGGCGCGACCGGTTGATCGGTTTTTCAGCCGAGCCGAACCGAATGATGTTCGGATCGGCCTAAAAACCATTTAGTTCGGTTCAGCTGAATTCGGTCTAGTCAGTCCGGCCAACTGCTGCTCACCCCTACTTGGTACCTCAGGTGCACGAGACCAATGATGCGTCAAATGAGCTGCTTCTCATTTGAACTCAATAACCTCTCTTATTTAATAGCGTAATACATGGCCAAATCTTGAGAAAAGAGGCCCTTTATGGTGGGGAGCCCTACGCGGGCGCACAACCCGCACCCACACCACACGGCGCTGGTTCCTGGAGAGAGGCAGCGAGAGAGAAAGAGATATCTATCCTGAGAGAAAAAAACATCCGTAGTCAGAGAGTGAGAGATCTACATTGAGAGAGAAACATATCTAGAATACATAGCCAAATCTTGAGAAAAGAGGCCCTTTATGGTGGGGAGCCCTACGCGGGCGCACAACCCGCACCCACACCACACGACGCTGGTTCCTGGAGAGAGGCAGCGAGAGAGAAAGAGATATCTATCCTAAGAGAAAAAAACATCCGTAGTCAGAGAGTGAGAGATCTACATTGAGAGAGAAACATATCTAGAGAGAGGGAGCGAGAAAGAGAGACAGTTGAAATGGTCGGCGGTAGGAAATTACGGTAGTGGTGGTCGGAAGTTGTGGAGAGAGAAGATGAGGTTAGGGGGCAATTTTCAATCAAGTAACTTTTTGGAGTGAAAGATAAATATTCTCCCTAAGTCAATATTGATTGGCTACGTCTTTATGCCCCAAAAGTTTTCCTCTATGCCCTAAAGTCGCGGCTTCGTTTTATCCTAATAGACGATTCGTGGAAAAAGATATTGGGGCCTATATAACCTATCGTAAGAAAAAAAAAATTAATAGATTCCAAATAGTGTTTGGTGAAGGAGTTGAACACTTAACCTCTTGTTCATGATTTACATTCTTAACTAATAAACTACAACTAAAATCACGTAATTTGTTTTGAGTATAATTATTATTTCAAAATTGACAAACAAAATTCAAACACGAAGCCTTTGATTGCGTACGTAGGGGTCCAAAGCGACCATTGTGGCTGTTTTAGACCCGGATTGTTGCCCCTGTTTAACACTATCGCGGGACGAACGACATGTTAAAGAGAGAGTAGTCAATACTAGACTCAGTCACAAGCACTTCACCCACCTTGTCATAAGATGAGCGTTACAGTATGTCTTCTAGATTTGATTAATCTCCCTCTTTCTCTTTCCTTCGAACCCTTTCTCTTCCTGCCTCTTTCTCTCTCTCTCTTATTTTCAAAGTGGTACTACTGTGGGCTTTTAATTCTTTTGACCAAGTCCTTTCTCACCAATTAGGTCTAGTATAATATGACATAGATCATGCATGAGATCAGACATCCATCCACCTCCAGAACGAAAGTGGGCGGGTCTATTGCTGCACATATATTATATACCAGCAGGTACTGCGGTCAAATCTGTCCTTTGTTGGGTTCACTACTTATCTCTTATCCACCCCCATTCACACTTGATCATCTGGCCTCTGCTCTCTCTCTCGTTTCATCATACCAGGTTTTTTTATCAATGACAATAAATACTTGAAGAAAATCAATTCTTCATCACTAACAATCAACAAACTCCCCACTACTGAATTTTGTCCACAAAAGTGTCTCCGCCTTGTTAACCAACAGTTTGTACATTTACGTTTCCCTAACTCTTCGACTCGTGTAAAAGGTGTACATGAACCGATAAATATCGTCTTTGTTGGGTAAATGCTTAAAAAAGCCTATGTCAATATACCTAGGTAGAGTATTACTTGACCATGTCAATAAACAACAATGACTCTCCTTTAGACTTTACAAGTAACACGTGTTCTAAAAGAGTATTACTTGACTAATATACCTAGGTAGAGTGTTTTTTTCTCCAGAGTAAAATATGGAATTTGTTCAAGATCTGAACCTACTCAATTCAGATTTTGTATATCTCTTATTTTGAATATCTTAGGTTGATTTTAAATCCATTTGAATCTGACAAAATAAAAGTGTAGTGGGTTAAGAGTTCGATATCTGAATAACTTGAATTGACTAAGATATCAACCCGTATATACATACATGCATACAACTTCTTACATGACTGGATTGTCTATGGAGCCAACGAACCTTGGTCGGAGTGGTAAGAGGTTTAGTCTTTCACCTTATAGGCAGGGACGGAACTAGGAGTAGTAGTCAAGGGGGGCCGAACCAAAAAAAAAAAAGTGAAAAATCTAAGTCTATGTGCTCGAACCCAGGTCACTCACGTCCAAAACTCGGACCGGTACCATCTCACCCACGCTAAATATATGTTAAATGTATGACTCGAACTTTATTTATGCGATAAATCAGAAAGCAATCAGCATTTCTAAAACAATTTACGGCAAGTCAAGGGGGGCCATGGCCCCCTTTGGCCTGCATGTAGATCCGTCTCTGCTTATAGGTCAAGCGTTCGAGGCAAGCTGACAATTCCAAAAAAAAAAAAATTGTCCATGAATTCCCGTAGACTAACTTGTAGACAACCTATCTACATCTATCTCCCGCGAGAGGATTGAATATGAATAGTGTTAAGGAACAAGAGATGTTACACAAATTTTAACAGAATCATCATACGCGACTTGTCGTAATTCGTAGTATAATGATCAGAATCATCTAACATACGAATCACGACGAGTCATATAGGGCGTCTAGATTTTGTTTGGTTATTCTTGTTTCTCTACTATTTTTCATTGGATTGGTTTAGAACTTTTGACATAGAATTGCTCTTTAAATAGACATGCACTTTGGCTTGGAACAATGCCATGGGATTTACCTACACGCATAGGTTGGTTGGAGTTGGACCAATCACAATCACATATTTATACACGAGCACGCCAACACTACTTTTTCAGTGACATTTCAGTCTTTCTACTAGCTTGGATGAAAAAAGAAGGTCCCACACTGACATAGAACAACTGTCAGTTGTTCAAGCGTGCCCTCCCTAACAATCACTCACTTTCACTCCCTCCCCCCCTGTTTTCTTAAACAGAAAACGATTTCCACTGTCCCTTTCTCTCTCTACCATTTCTTTCTTTGACTCAAAGGAGCTTTAAACTCTTTTGTGTTTAATACCATTACCAACCAATGTTTGATCCTTTTCAAAGTTTTGCTGCGGTTTAGAAGGAACCATGATTTTATGAGCATTCAAGATGTATGACTTGAAGTAGATTATGTCCCATAAATGTATAAACCATAGAAGAATGAATTTCTTTTTTCTCTTGGCCGGCCCCATTGTTATCAACAAAAATGTCACGTTCACAAAAATTTTTGACGAATTTTATTCCGGAATGATGTGGATAGTTCCATTTGAAAGTCTGGATCTCTAAAATATGAACGGCTCGTAAAAATAACGGTTCAGATTCGATCAAATTTTTTAAAGAAACTTGTCGCTGGAGTGAAATTCGTCAAACAATTTTTGTTACTTCTTACATGTCTACTCGTTTAGATAGCCAACCATTTGAAAGTCCAATAGGCATTAAATTAAGACCTCAAAAGGTTTCGTGATATTTAACATATTTTATTTATACCTCCTAACTAAATCATTAATTATATTTTGGGAAATTATTAAGATTTTATTTTTGTACCCCAAGTGATGTGACAAATTTGAGTGTTGCCTCAAATGTTGAAGACATAGACACAAGGGTTTTGGCCCCCATTCCTCTGTAAGGAGAGTGCCCCCTACCACCTCAAACATGATAATCAACCTTATCTTTTTCCCACTTCTTAAACATCACTCACTCATTTTCTGTATTCTCCCCCACTTTGATTTGATCGCCATTAATAATTAAACCACCAATTATTTCAATTTTGTAGACTTATTCTCTTCATACTCAAATCTTTTCACTCTACATATTTATTTACGAATAATTTTGTGTATTTGTTTATTATTGTTTCTTAGCCCGAATAATATTTGCACAATTGACTTCGGTTCAAAACTTGTCACATATGAGGAGATGTGTTTGAATAGTCTAACATAATGAAATATTGTTCTAATAACTAAGAAACATTTTCCCGACAATAGTGGGGGTTGAACAAATTGTTTATGTTTGAAATGTTGAAAACGTCTATGGTGCCTTTAGGATAAGTTAGTTGTGTAAAATCCACGGTGCCTCCTATGTGAACAATTATTTGTTAGTTCTGTAAAACAACCCACATAGGGGATGTTTTTGCAAACTTTGTTAGTTAATCGTATACCGACTTTTTTTATCTTTTTCTTTCTGAAAATAGGTCGCTTATAACTTTGATACATATAAGTTATTAACCCACATACTATAAAACTTACTTTCATTCCATATTTGTATATAAAATGCAAACACTATGACCTAGGAATTGATGCTATATTGCACATTTGTTAAGCATACAAAAGAAAAAAAGGGAAAAAAGTATACCAAAAGTAAATCTATAGTTTTCCGAGACTCATAAAGAAGTTGTCACTCCCTAGTTCCTCTAGTACCTTTGAATAGTCATTAAGAATTTTCTTCTTTCTTTATACAACCAAATAGACCAATTCAAGTTTCTCTCTCTTATTTCTCTCTATAAACTAATGAATAACACTTGGTTTATGTGTTTTATGACATCACTATCCTAATGTCTAGGCATTCTTCTCTCCTTCAACACATGGGCCTGTGATCTCATTCCCCCACCACCATCTTCTTCAAACCCCACTACTATATCTTTCTTGAAGCTAGCCTTTCAAAACCCATACTCAAATAAATGCAAGTAAGGTTATATCAATGAAAAATGAGTAATGCTACACATATACATTATTTTTGTATTAGTTTTTATACTGTTGAGACTCTGCTTACATAGTTACATATGTATTAGATCAATTAGAGTAGGATGAAGCTAGAATTTTATTTCTAAAAGTATTAAAATCGACAACTAGAACAATTTAAAGAAATTATTCTCAAACTTTTATCTACCGTACAAGTTTAGGAGTTTAGCGTAATAAAGAATTAATTTAAATAACCTAAATTGTTAATTGGAAAATGAAATGTTCTATGTTATGTGTTATAGAATGATTTTCTACATAGTGGAACCTCCTTTAGGTGGGTAGTATGTTTCTTTTGTGGAGATATTAGGGTTGTAATATCACCATATCAAAAAATGTAAGAGTTCATTTTGGAAAAATATAAACGGGGATCATCTATCTTGGGAAATATATACCTTTTCATCTCCACCTAGCGTGTAAAATTGATCATCAAAACCTAAATGTTATTACTTGGAGTTTTGTAGAAGATCTTATTTGTATTCTAACAAAATGTAGAAATAACGAGAAATGATTTCATCCCCAAAATCTTATTCAGAATTTCACTCCAATTCCTTTTTACATATTTCTAATTACTCACTTTTATCAACTAGCTATTTTGTGTGTAATCATTATGATTTATGACTTAAAATAAAAAATGCATATTGTATCAATAGTGCATTTCATAAGACTTTGATTCAAACTTTGAGTGATTTTAGCACTCCGAAAAATAAATAGATTTTCAATGGCAAAAGAGACAATACGAGAAACAAATGTGTGTGTATCTATATATATATATATATATATATATATATATATATATATATATATATATATTAGTTTTGTAATATGAAAGAAGTGAGTGAGCTATGAAGACTTCCAAGAAGAAGTTTTGCCTTTTTATGATTACAAGAAGAGAACATGTGATAGGGACTATGTTGTTAAGCTTAATTATAAGATGGGGTCCATAATATATGAGGGGGTATTAACAAGTAGATAAAGTTGTTGTAGAGAGATCCTAATATAAAGTTTTGTCTCCAAATTGCCTGACATAATTTGTTTTAAGAAGTTAGGGTTTGTGATTGTCTTGCTTAAATTTGACAATTCAGATGATATTATTAGCAATTTTAGATGTCACTTAGAAATGATTCCATACTTGCAATTGCATTATTTAGTACTAATAAACTCAACTTAGTAAAGTTGAACAAAGTTAGATTTGATTAGTATCTTTAAAATAATTGACATTGAAATTGATTTAGTTGTACAAATTATATTTTCTTTAATGTTTTTAAAATAAATTATTCTATATTGCGGCGAGTTGGTCATAAAAAGCATAATTGTTCTTCGTGACTATGTTAGAATATCCTTCAAAATGATAACATTAAATATGACATTTGACTATATTTCATCCTTTTATGGATTACTCTCGTGTTGTTATCTACTTGTATCTCATAGCTTATAGCAATCAATTGTTCGAGAGATTTTAAACTACAAATTTAAATTAGTGAAATCATGTTGTGATAAATATTATTATACATAGAAAATAAAACTAGTGCAACTCTAATTTTTTTTTTTTGTTAAGATATAGTGAAACTCTAAATTGGAATAGCGTTCGATATAGTTGTGATCCAGTAAAAAGGTGTGGGAAAAGAAAATGCAATGTTGACAATGACACGAAGTGGATGAGGAGAGTTCCATAGAACTTTCAAATGAATATTCAAATTAAATATCTTAGAAAATATTACTTTTACCCCTCTATTATATGAAATGTTTTCACTAAAGGATTTTTCTTTTTCACTTTGAAGTCAGCTTGCTATTGATTATCAGTCTTCCAAGTACCTTCCAATTAGTAATAAGTTCCCCTAGGTTTTGTACGTGATTTTCAATGGGTGCACCTACGTGTTTCAATATACAAATCTTTCATTTTTGCTTTTCACATCGAATAGTTCTCTTCATCTAAGCTAATCATGCTATTAGTGTTCACTTTCTTATTTCTGAATGATAGATTCAACTGGGCTTTGGTACCACTTGTTAGAAAAAATAACTTAAGTAACTTGTTCACGAATAACGATGTGTAAGTAAAAGCAGAGACACCAAGATATTTTATATGACAAAAAAACCCCCGCTCCCCAACCCCACCCCAAGTAGAAGGTAAAAACAATTCTTCACCAATACTATGGTGGATAAAACTGAACACGAAAGGTGAAATATCAATCTCATACTCCTTAGGATTTGAACAAATCCTAGATTACCACAAATTTATAATGCATGAAGAAGTATATCAACAAACCAAATTGTTGCACAAGATTAATAATTTTCTTTTCTTCAACCCAATATTCTTCTCTTTCAATCTCTCTCGAAAGGACCACTTCAGAAATCTCTCTTTCTCTTATTTGTCTCATCTTTCTGATCTCTCTCTAATCTGAGAGAATTCTCTCTTTATCTCTCTCATCCGAGAGGACATTATAAAACTTATATATTGTTTCAATAATTTTTATGTGATATTTCAAACATCTCTTGTAGTTAATTGATCAGACGATGTTCTCATTGACTTGTAGTTAATGGTTTATGATGAATATTTGACTAGATCTCCAGATAATTGTAGTTGTTTTAATCTCTACTTTAGTATGAACAAAAGTTTTGATAATCAATGCATTTGTGAACCATACGTAGTCGTAGAACTTTTCATAATGGATTCTCAGACCCCACGACACCTCTCTCGACTGATTTACTTTTTTTCATTTCAATTTACTTTGTTTGGTTTCTTTCTTTTATCCTATAATCGTCAACCTAACTTCATTTAAAGAAAAATAACACAATTATCTTATCACAACCAAAGTGTACGTCTTTCTAAGCATTAGGGCAAAACCAATGTGGGGCTCGGGCTCTCAATTTTGGGAGCCCCAGAATTTTGAGAGTCCCGGAACTTTTTTCAATTTCAACTTCGGGCTCCCAAATCTAAATATTCAATTATTATAATTAAAATTCATTAAAATTTAATAAATAATTAAAATTCATACATAATTAAAAGGATCTAATTAAAACAACTAAAATGTATTCCCTTTCGCCTTTATCTAATTTGAGATCAACATCCTATGCATAACAAGTTGTTTGGGAGTCATGTTCGAAGTATCTTTGTCCACCAAGTCTATCCCCATTTGCATCCGTTGAACGTCTAATTCTTTTTCTTTCACGACTAATTCTTTTTCTTTCACTTCTAACTTTTTGTGTTTGACGTCTATTTGTTTGTCTTGAAGGAGTAGACTTTCTTTTTGGGCATTCATGGTGTCATTGAGAAGTTTATCTCTAGCCTCTTGATTCACATTTCTCTCTTTCCAAAACTCAATTGTTGCAGAACTTTCACTATTTCTGGATTTATCTCTAGCCTCTTTGCTTGCTTTTCTTCGAAGTGGTCTTTGTTGGATTGTAGAGGGAGATCCTTCGTCTTGGTCCAAAGAAGTTTTTCTTTTGCTTGACGTAGATTGAGATAAGTTTGATGACCATTTAGGATGGTCTTTCAAATTTTTTTAACAATGTTCGAACTTAAAATCTTTGTTGCCATTGTCTTGTTTAAAGAATACTTTTGCGGACTTCAACTGCAAAAAATAAAATAAAATTTTAATTTCAAGTATGTTGTCAAAAATAATCATAATGTTGTCAAAATGTAATCTATTATATTAAAACAGGTCAGTCGGTTATCCAGGGGATAAGTCTGGTCGTCTATTTTATTTTAGAGATTTAGTTGGGAACACATCCGACGGATTATATAAAATCTTTTTATGTAAATACACGAAAAAAGAAGGGTATATATGTAAATCAGTCAAAGTTGGTTAGAATAACTACCCACATATTTCTCTCTCTATTTTTTTCTCCCATATTACATCTTAAAAACTACCAACTTGACAGTAGAAAAATGGTGGGAGAGATCGAAATAACTAACCCACTCTCCCATATCTTCCTAATTAACCCACTCTCTCATATCTTTCCTAATTTCTTTCTCAACCGCCTAACTATTTGATTTAAAATTGAAATTCTCTCACTTCCTTCACTACACGATCCTTTCTCTCTCTCAAAAACAAAGAAATTTTATGTTCTTCCTTCACATGAAATGTGATTTACCAGCGAAGCCAAGAGGGATTTGTCGCGTCCGTAAGATGCGGCGAAAACCTAGTAATAGTAATTACCCGATCATCATCATTTTCTCCGCTTTTTGGGTTCCTTTGCAACAATGAAAAATGCCCACAAAACTTCGTGCATTGCATGTTATTTCGCTCCAACAACGTTTAAGACCCTTTGGTGCTCGATTTTGATTTGTACGCTCGTTGAAGTGTTCGACAATCTTGTTCAAAAAGTACCCTCTCTTTGATCATTGCCAATAATCGCATCTGTTGTAATATGTACGTAAATAAGCATTAACGAGCACATTATCATCCACATTAGTATAACGCTTAGCGAAAACTGGCGACGTTGGCGTTTCATTACAATCAAAATTTTCATCGACCACATCATTTGATAAATTAACTTCATCATAATTGAAATCGGAGTTTAACATACCTACATAGCTTCTAATGTTATTGAAATTGGAGTTTAGACTATCCATTGAAGAAAGGAAAATGAATTGAGGAAGAGAAATTGATATAGAGATTGCACGAAATTGAGAGAAAAAGATAGAGATTGCAAGGAATTGAAGAAAGAAGAAGAGGTGAAGTGAGAGTATTGGGGTGGATCCCCTATTAAAGGAGATCCACCCCAATACTACCGTTGGGAGTTCCCTACGGTAAGATTTTGAGGCTGAGAGCCCAGGAGCATGGGGCTCCCGGATTGGAAGCGTGGGTCGAGGGCTCCCAAATTTGAATTGAGAGTCCAGCCCCACCCTACGTTGGTTTTTCCCTTTGGAAAGGAAGTAAGGAATTTTTTTTATAAAACCTAACTAAAGTTTTTTCAAAACGATTATTCGAGCAAAAGCAGATGTATATGGAACAACCAGAAAACGAATATGATGAGATACTATTCTCCCCGGAATAAAATGATCAAAATCCTCTATGCCCCACGTGGATTTATATACTGTACTTTTCTAGTTAGTCCATAAGGATAGGAGAACCATATTTCATGACCGTACAAACCTGTTACATGAAATACGTTAAACGCAAAGCAAGCTACGCTGAAAAAAATAATGAATTCCAAAGATCTTGGGTAGATTCAAAGATGGTGGTCGTCTACGTTCATCAGAGGATATTTCTATCCCAATACACCTAATGCCAGTTAGCGGCCAAGAAACACAAGCCAGAAAACCCAATATGTGCTCCAGCCACATCTTTGTTGCTCTAAATACTTGAATTTATTATAGTCCCTCATGTGCTACTCCAACCGCCCCACGAATTGGTTATTCCTAAATGAGTGATGAAGGGTATAACTATCATATTTGTCTCCACAGTGGATCAAGAACATGGTCAGAAGGTTAAAACTGTTAATTCATATAGGGTCATAGAACATCAAGCAATTCCAGAAACTAAAGTAGTATGCATTAGACGCACAACAAACAACCTGCTGGGATCATTCAATACAACGGTATGAACACGATGTATAGGAAAACCCATGGAAATACCCCTTATTAAAGAAAATTAAGATATAATAAACACTATGTTATTCATACTCAAATCTAAAGAAGAGGCTGGTATTCGGTTGGTAGAGAAAAAAAAAAGAAACCTATTGCTGCTACAAATTTTTTTGTTGATGTTGAAGTAAGATTTCAGGAAAAAAAAAATGAAGAACAAGGAAAGAACCCTAGTATATCTCTTACAATTTGAATTTTTTTTACTAAAGGTATTATTAGAATAAAAAGACGGAAAATACCTGATTGATCATTAGAGATATCATTTCTTACATAAAATAATTATACATAGTAATATGATACTTTTAGTTATTAAAAAACATTAGTTTTTGCGTATTGTGTATAATATTTTGACTCAAATAACAATTTTCTACCCCATTTTTTAAAGGCTTTTGGTATAGGAAGAGCACTATTTAGTAAAGGCAGTGCGTTAGAATGGTCAATTTATGTATTTGCTCTTCCTTTACCAAATTAGTTTAAGGAGGACGTTATAAGGATCATTTAATAAATAGTGTCAAAATAGAAGGACTTAGATAAAAATAATAATAAATCTAATATTTTATTCACTTGTAATTTCTCTCACATAAACAACCAAAACTCTAACATCGTCATTACTATCAACATCACCATTAGTATTAAAAAACTTGCAAAGTTTACCATCACTATAGTCTTAGTTTCAAGCTTTTAATGATGCCTCAAGATCTCATGGATGAGGAACCACCGTTAATGAAGGAGGCAACCTACATCAAGAAAGAAGATTCCTTTGACTTAAACGTAGACATCGACTTAAACGAAACCATCGACTTAAACAAAGACATCGACTTAAACGAAGTTATCGACTTAAACAAAGACATTTATAATGAAGATAATATGTCTCGGGTAAAGAAATATCATTTTCTTGTCTTCCTCTATGGTTGAACAAACGTTTTAGGGTTTTAAGCGTTTTTTTTCGTAAAGAATTTTCGGTTGGATTAACTGATAAAGACAACAAATTTCGGTAGGGTCAGCTGAAAAAGACAACAAATTTCGGTCGTAACGGCTGAAAAAGATGACAAATTTCGGTTGGATTGATTGAAAAAGATAACAAATATCGGGCGGTCCCGCTGAAAATAGCAATAACTTTCGGCTGAGATGGCTGAAATTAGTCTGTTTTTCCAACCGCTCTGGCCGAATTTTTCTTAAAATTTTTAGTTGGTATTCATGAATTTTTATTTATGCTAAGCGAAATTTCTTTTTATGTAAATGTCACTTATGGAGTATATTTTTCGAGTTACATCTTTGCTTGTGTTCTTCATTGCAACATTGATACTTGAAAACTTCAAAAGTATCTTTAAGTGTTAAAACCCTAAACATCTATAGAGAAATCAAGCAATAACAATAATTACAAACTCTCTATGGAGATGAGTGTTGTGTTAGTCATCTAGGGTTTAGGTTTCTATCTCTATATCTCTTTTTTTGATAGAATTAAACAGATTTAGGGCTTTCACGATGTTTATCTCTATTCTCTCTCTTTGATTTGATCGAAGGTTTTAGGTCGAACATGATTCTCTCTTCTCTCTCAAAGATTTTTAGTGGAATAGGAGGATACTCTCTTGTCTCTCTTTTGGTCCAAAATAGTTTGATGGGAGGGACCAAAGTATAAATTTGAGATATTTTAAAAAAATGTTTGTCCCTCCCTATTCTAAAAAGAGTGTTCTCCCTATCTAATGCACTGCCTTTGCTAAAAATGCTCTTCCTATACCAAAACCCAAAAATGATCTTCCTATCTATGCAAAACTCAAAAAAATCTCCATTCATCCTATGTGTCAAGTTCCAATTGAGATTCTCACTTCTAGATGGAGTCAATAGAGATCCTCAAAATTTTTGTGTCTCCAATGCAAAACTCTAAACTTATCTTATTTACTTATGTGTCATGGTTATTTTTGTAAATAAATAATTAGTTATTTTAGAAAATATAGAAGACTCGATTTATATTGATTGAAAATCAAATATTGATGAGGTGGACAATTAGAGATATCTCAAGAGGACACTCTATTTCTAGAGTGTCCTCTTGAGATATCTCTATTCCACCCTCGACACGTCATCTTAGAGATCCAAATAGAGTGTTGCATTGGAGATGGTTTTTAAGAAAAAACTCTAAAAATCCTAAGTGGCACTCGGAGTTTCTAAGATTGAGTGTTGCATTGGAGATGCTCTAATATTTGATTTTCAACCAATAGAAATCAAGTCTTCTATATTTTCTAAATAACTAATTATTTATTTACAAAAATAACCAAGCCACATAAGTGAATAAGATAAATTTAGAGTTTTGCATTGGAGACACAAAAAATTGGGGATCTCTATTTCCGCCATTTAGGAGTGAGAATCCAAATTGAAACTTGACATGAATACAAATTTTATTGAACATAGGATGAATTGAGATTTTATTGAGTTTTGCATTGGAAATACTCTAAATATTACAACAAGAGATCAATTAAGTTTCACCTTTGAAAATTGCAAATAGTGTGTATATTTCAATTTTAACATTGTTGTCTAACCTATTTCTCTCTTTAACCTCGTTCTCACCCTCTATTTTTAGCGTACTTAGAGCATCTCCAATGCAACATTCAATTTGACACATATGATTATTTGAGTTTTTAACAAAAAACACTCTCCAATGCAACACTCTATTAGAATCTCAATATGATATCTCAACATTTATTGTTATATCTCAATTGGTCCACATAGCCATTTTGTATATTAAAATAATAAACAAGACTAAATCTAAGATAAATGTTGAGATTTTTTTATTGTTGGATTGGAGAAGTATTTTGAATTGTTGAGTTTTCTTTTGAGTATCTCAACATTTATTGTTATATCTCAATTGGTCCACATAGCCATTTTATATATTAAAAATAAGAAACAATACTAAATCTAAGGTAAATGTTGAGATTTTTAAACTGTTGCATTGGAGAAGTATTTTGAAGAATTGAGTATCTCAGTAGTGCCACTTAAGTAAGAGAAACTCAATTCATACTTAATACATTGGATTAATTGAGTTTTTGTTGAGTGTTGCATTGGAGATGCTATTAGAGATCATTGTTGCTAACAAATATTAAAAGAAAAATAATCTGTTTTGGAATTTATGAAAATTAAAAAAAAAAGAAATTATTCCGAGGACCAAAAAAGAAATAACCCAAAAATGATATCGAATTATGGGTGGCGTGAGAAGAGGTGATCAGATCATTAATATGATGTTTGCCTATTGAAAGCAAATCCCTTCATGATTACGTAGTAAATGCCTATTTAAAACACCTCTCCAATTAACTCTCATTAATTTATCGCAGTCAACTTGGGAAAGATATGAGAAGTGATTTTTTAAATTCCCCCCTTGAATTTACTCACAGGATTAAATGACACCCCCAATTATAATTTATTTGCACCAGCTCCTTTGACTGAGGTAAATGTGTGACAACTGAGCCCCTTGACAAAAAAAAAAAAAATCAATTTTAGAAGTTTATCATGTGAACCATGAATATCATTTAACTCTTTTTCTTAGGTTGCTAATCAAAGTACAATCTAACCTTAGTTTGGAGCAATGGACGCCATGCACTATTATAGTACAGTAGAAAGACAATAACACGGTAAGTAACTATTGGAAGATAGATTGTAACTTTTTTGTTGTAGTTTGGTCGGAAATTATATGTTTGATGCATTTCTAAAGCGTTGGCAAGTTTGCCAATGATTTTTTAAGTTGCTCACTTTGCACAAATTTGAGTAGAGTAGAATCATACTATCCGTTATCACAATACAGTATTCATTTCAGTTATTGTGAATTATTGTCTTTAATTCAATTACATATTGAATTAACAAATACAACACTAGTAAAGTATTGCATTACATATATCACTTAATGAGTTTTTACAACTTCCATGACACAACCATTCCAATAAAACCCTACATGAAATGAGCTTATGGTAGTAAAGAATCATCCTCAACACCATTAAAATTTCTTTGCAATAACAAACAAATCAAAGTAAAGTTTTGATTTTTTGTACGCCTAATACACTTGGTATGTAGATAGTAGCTTAACTGAAACGTTGAGTCTATCTAATTTTCATCGATTTTAGTGGATCCTCCGTAGTGCCCATACTTGTTATTGTCCGTAAGAGAAGAAATAGGTAGGGATAACATGATTTGAACCTATGACATTTTGCACCCAAAACGACCAAGCTGCGCTCCACCCCTTTGAATTTGGTACACATGATCAGATACCCTAATAGTCCTAGTTGTAATGATGGATACTAGGTTTTCTGCGTATCGACCCGTGGTGTATTATAGCTAAAGCATTAAGTATCTCGATTGGAGATTACATTCGCAAGTTTAGCTTTCTATATTTCGTACAGAAAAATATTGATCAACATTCGTGAATTGAAAATCAACAGGTTGATTTAAGACCATATATCAACCTTTAAAAGACATCCTATGGGGACTAAAGTCCATCTAATCTACTTTTACTTGATTTATACTTACATTTAATAAATCTTGAATTTTCACTTCTATAGGGATCAAATTTGGAACCTCCAGATTGTAGAATGAGTGTCCAACCGCTGGTCCGCTGCACTATAAAATGAGAGACAAATACATGTGATTCTTCACTAGGGAGAGTGGAATTTAAATCTTAATGGGTTAAAAGTCCATCTAATCTTGTACTTTGTTTAAACCAAAATTCAATAAATCTTGGATTTTCACTTTGTTAGAGATCGAACTTGAAATTTAGATTGTCGAATGAGTGTTTTACCATTGCACCACGATGAGCAAATACATGTGATTCTTCACTAGGAAGTGTGGAATTCAAATGTTAATGGCCCAAAAAATACTAATATAGGTTAGAACCTGCCACATAACCTAATAGATACACTAAAGAAAGCCAAATAAGTGATGGCCAAATTATGCATTATTATTATAATTTAATTGTTACATTATTTTCTTTATCCTGTGATAGTATTGTGGCAACAAAAAGTACACTTGTACTTTCAACAAATTAGAAAATAATTAACAACTAATTTATAATTAATCACAATTATTCATTTACATATCAATAAGTCAAGAAATACAATCTAATGACCTAAAGACAATAATCATAATTAGTACGGCACTTAAAAAGAATATATAATCCTAAATAGATATAGGACTCTCTTCCTAATTTAGTAAATAACAAGGAGCTTGAAACAATTTCTATAAAACCTAAATATAATCCAAAATCTCGTGAGATATTCGTTAGACAACCAACAACATTTTCTCCTGCCTCTCTTTCTCTCTCTAAAAGAAAACAATCTCCAACCGCGAAGAAGGGTTTGCTGGATGAATTTGTTACTAGTATTTAAAGTTTCTCTCTCTAAAAACTTGTTTGATGACAGTTGAGGGTTCTAATCCACACTTTTTATGGTAATTTAATTCTCTCAGCTACTGCCGTATTCATATATATATATATATATAAATCAAAAAAAAAAAAAATGAAAACTTGTTATTAATTTCATCACAACTCATCCAAATCTCTCTCTCTCTCTCTTTCTTTAAATTTTCTCTCTCTAATTCAGTTTCTCTCTCTAAGAAGTTTGAAAGTCTTCTTCTTCATTCGTTTAGAGAGAGAAAGAGAGAGAATCTGAAAAATCTCTCTTCTTGTTTTTTTTTTCTTTTTTTTGATTTTGATTTTTCAGTTTTGATCATGAATATGATTATGTGATGAGTTTTGTGTATGATTATATTATATATATGTATTGAATGAAGATTTGAGAGATTAACGATCTCTCGAATTGAATCGAGTAGATCGGAGGGGGAAAATGCGAGTGAAAGAAATGCATCCGTTATGTTGCATAACGTTAGAATGTACAGGGATCGGAGATGAATCGCCGGATATTTTAACGACGAGAGGAAGTTTATTAGCATCAGCTTCATGTGGATCTGACGGCAATGTAAGTAGAGAACCTGGATCTGATATCAATGTCGCCGGAGTTTTGTATAAATGGACGAATTTTGGTAAAGGATGGAGATCTCGATGGTTTTTATTGAGAAATGGCGTTTTATCTTACTCTAAGATTCGAAGATCAGAGATTAATCTTGATAATTTGTTAACATCAAATACTGATGATGTTCGTTTGATCGGAGATCTTTCATCTGCTAAACTTTCCCGTCTTGATAGTGGAGGTGGAGGAGGAAGAAGAAAGCAACAGAAAACAGTAGGTTTTGTTCATCTCAAGGTACGATCAGTAAAATCAAAAGCTTTTTTTTAGAGAGAGAAAGTTAGAGAGAGAGAGAGAGGATAAAAACCCTAAAATTGATTCAAATCATCATAAGAATACAAACGGATCTGATGATATGATCGATCAAAATCGAAAGAGGAGAAAAACTCCGTTCCATCAAATCTTCAATTTTTTTTTCTATTATTTCGACTCTAATAAGAAGAAATTTTTTCTATTATAAGCAACATTTGAATTGAAAACGTATACTAAAACATTACTAATTTCGTCTAACTCTTTATGATTTTTTCTATCTCTTCTGTGGTTTCTTCTGCCAAAAATGAAAACACACAAACAAAAACAAAAAATTCTTAGATAACTGCGCTCAAGGCAAGCTTTATATAAACCGTAGGTTATCTAGCTATTCATATATTCTTCTGTATAATCATCTGTTGGTAAAAGAAACAAAAGCTATATCTGTATGTATTTCACTTCGTGTACGAACCCCCAAATCGTCTTTCCTGAAAAATCTTCTCTCTCTCTCTAGATTTTATGAATTATTCATCTCTAATGGTGATTGGTCCCGATGATTTTTTTTACTTTGACTATGAATTTGTACAGTTTTTTACTGTTCACTGTTTGTTGATCTGTAAGTGGGTCACATCAGCAGGTGGGTTTTAACCCTAGAAATATAGCTCTAGGTTTACAGTAAACATATAGCTAGGTTAAAGTTTGGGAACAAGGGTTTTTTTTTTTTTTTGAGCTTTAGGTCACGTCAAGCTTCCATTTTTTTTCTTCTGGTTTTCTTCATGCTTCTCCTTCACTTTCTTCTTCTTTTCGTCACTTTCAAATATCACTGCCCGAGCTGGGTAGTAGTAATAAAGTGGGTTTCTGTTAAATTTTTCTTTTTTTTACTCTTCTGTTTGGACTGTAATGGATTTATCATGATTCTTTCTGTTTTAAATGAACAGTAGATCTATTCTCCGTCATATCAAAGTGAGTTTTCATTTTCGTCAGCTATTGATTTTTGTCTATTTCAAAACCATTCGTCTTTACTTTGTGAATTTCTTCCAAGTAATATCGTTTTTTTATACTAACATGTGATTTGCTGGTATCTTGGAACTTGCAATAGGGTTAAGGTAGCTTTTGTATTTGGATCTATTGAGGGGTTGGGTTTTAGGTTAGAAACTTTGAGAAGAAGCTAAAAAAACTTTGTTCTTTCTCTTCAGCTGTTTCTTTACAAAGTTCAGAAATTTTCTTAGCCTTTTATTCTTGTGGTTTAGTTCTTCCATCTCTCCTTCTTTCAAGTCCCCATCCTTCTTTCAAGTACCCATCCTTCTCTTAATCCTCTCTCTTAGTTTTATCCTTCATCTAGGGTTTCCATTGTTCTTGCCTCATTTGTACTGACATTGTTAACCCTACACGCCTATGTCTCGAAAACTTGGGTTTTTTTTACTTTTATTTTGTAGTAAAAATTGGGCTACACAAGTTGCTTGCTCTATTCTTCTTAGTTTCTAGTTTAGTTGTTATTTTATTATTTATTTTTATACTTGTGGTACCCAAGTAGATCATATGTATTTTATATATTTTGCGATACGAATTGTACTTAATTGATAGCATGCTTTGGTGTATTTTTTGTTCTTAGTTTAGGGTAAATCATTAGTTTGAGGAGATCAAGTAGAGGGATCTGCTACATAAAGTTATTCAAACTAACAAAAAACAAAGCCATCAAGGTCTGATGAATTTATCGGCCTACTCTAGTATTTTTTTTTAAATTAGACCAATAGTCTATCTTCGGACTAGTGAGTCTTTTTGCATTCACTATTGTATTTTTTTATCAGCAAGTCTTCTGTGGTCTTTGAATCCAACTCATTTTCGATTTGGGACTGATAATGTGTAACTTGGAATAGGTTGTTCGACTAATTATAAGATAACTTGTAGTTTTGGTTTATCATTTTCTCAAGTGGCTGGATAAGATTGTAAAAGACTGAACATGTAATGCCCAATGTGTTGTTGGAAAGTAATAAACTTGAAAATAATAACTTTATTTTAGGGATAACTTTGTTTAATGTACCTTCAAAATGAAGAAATTTGAAGATGTAGTTTAACTTGTTTGAACACACTAAGCGTTTTTCAGTTTGATATGTAGTCTGAAATCGTTGAAACCCAAAATGCATAGCCTATCTTCAATTTTTTTGGGATTAACTTTGCAATATCCACCGAAAATTGGTTTTGCTGCTGATTTTCTTTATTTATTGGGTTTGTTTCTATTTTCTGTTTCATATGTGATTTTGTATCTTTTTTTGTTGTATTTATGTGGTCATATACGTATTAATTTGCAGCACTTTTTTAAGTCTCGTGAGAATAAAAAATTCGATGGTAAAACTATGGGCATTTTGTCAAACAATTTTCATGATGTCTTTGTAACATTTCATGTCACATTTACTTAATTATCACCACTCGCAGGTCTCATCATTTCGTGAGAGCAAGTCTGATGATCGGAAATTCTACATATTTACTGCAACAAAGACACTCCATTTGAGAACAGATTCGAAGAAAGATCGGTTGGCTTGGTTACATGCTTTGGCATGTACACAAAACTTATTTTCACCTAGACCGTTGAGCGGTGCTAAACTCTCCCTTATCCAAAAGGATATATCAATATCTACTGAGAAACTCAGGGATCGCTTACTTGACGAAGGAGTCAATGAGGCACTAGTGAAGGACTGTGAACAGATTATGCTATCAGAGTTTTCTGAGGTACAAGGACAATTAAAAGTTCTTTGTGAAGAAAGATCCAATCTGCTTGACACATTAAGACAATTGGAGGTACATCTAGTTTATTTTCTTAATTGGATGAAAATTCGAATAGCTCAATTGTGTTGCATGAAAACCGTAGCTAATAGATTTATTTTATGGAGAGTATGACATTTCATGAGCATTTTGCTTCTTTTGTTAGTTTTGTTGAAGATAGTGTTTTGTAAGCATCAAACCTTAATTAGATGAATGTGTTTCCCCATGTAAGTAAGAGAAGCACTCACTTAATCTCTAAGTTTCTTTGAGAGGGTAGAGTTTGACTTCGCTAAATAAAAAAAACTATGTAGCTTAACGTCAAGAGCAGGGCCGGAGTCTTAGTGCTCTCCGTTAGCCGACAAAGAAGAAATAAGGTGATGAGCTATCCTGGCGAGGCTTAAAAGAGAAAAAAGCATTGGCTCTTCTACTGGTTAGGTTTAGACTTTTAGTAAAACATGATTGTAGGACTCAACGTGAACCCAACGACTCTGTGTTACCATGGTTCCCAATATCTTATGTAATTTTTATGTCATTTGATGTAACTCAGCCACACTTCAACAATAAAGTAAATTCTGAAGGTTAAAGGCAATTTCCTTGTGTTTTTAGTTTATTAGCATGTTATGAATCTCTTATTAGTAAATTATATTTTTAAATAATTTTGAAGCTAGTTTACGCCAAGCAACTAACTAGACCCTGTGCAGGCAGCAAATATTGAAGTTGAGACCAGTGGAATACATGACGGCCAATTCCCATTGACACAACATGGATTTGCTGGCTCGGGGCACGGAAAATTTAGTGGTATTTTCTTTTTATTTATTTATGTTTCCATTTTAATATGCTTAATTAGGTAGGACCGGAAACACCATGTGAAGTTGTACAAAGTACTATCCTGCACTGTTGTTTTCTTCTAATCTTCTTAGCTTGATGCAAATTAAGCCTCCTTCAAGGGAAAACGTCCAGAAGATAATCTATTTATTTTTACTTGTTTCATTTACCTTCTGCTTTTATTTATTTAATTGATGCGTTATTGGATTATGGTTAGTTATCCTTCAATTATATATCCACCGTTGTTGTTATGTGGTATTTTAAAGGCTAATAACTTCATAGTTCAAGTCAATTTATCCTTTTCTAATATCTTCTTTTGGTTTTTAGAGAGCAGCACAACCGAGTCATCCGATGATATCATTGAAAAGCAGGAGCCTGAGGAAGTTTCAGATGAAGATGAATCGTCATTCTTTGACACAAAAGATTCTTTTAGTGATCATAGTGTTGGTCGTGGATCAACAGCAGCAGACATAGAACATGTTGACAAACAAATGAAACCTGACAATCAACTTGATGCCGTGAACAAGATGCACAGTGACACAGAACCCAATAACAATCAATATCCACATACTGAGAGAAGAGTTAAGCTTCCTGATCCAGTTGAGAAAGAGAAGGGTGTGAGCCTATGGTCAATAATTAAAGACAATGTAGGGAAGGATCTTACAAGAGTGTGTCTCCCTGTTTACTTCAATGAACCAATATCATCCCTTCAGAAATGCTTTGAGGATTTGGAGTATTCGTATCTTCTAGATCGAGCCTATGAACACGGGAAAAATGTAAGTTTTATGGACGATATCATCCTCTTTGCTGCGCACTAAAATGCATGAATTATGATTATTATTTTTAAGACTAACAAACATTATATAGTAGAACTGAAACCTTATTTTATTACCTAAAGTATGCCATGGATACTGCTGGATTTTTTTTACTGCTAGTTATATGAAGATACATTGAATCTGGATAGGTTCACTCGAACTTTACATCTTCCAGACGTCCACACTGTGGTGTCAAGGAACATGGCATGTTGCCAATGTTAATCCATTTATCAGCTTAGTTTGAAGACTTATATAGAACTTATTCTGACAGTAGATGCGATATTTTATTTTGGAAATAGACAAATCTATACGAGTAGTGGAAATGAAGGGTGTTTGTCTATCACATGATTTTCTCAAATATAATTTTCGGGAAAGCTATGTGTACAAAGGATTTTGACTTAATTTGGGACTTGATGACTCACCTATCCTAAAAGACAAAAGCATTCATAGTCTGACTACGATCTGGAACGTTCTTTTACCTGAGTGAGTCAGCATGTCAGAAATTAAGTTAAAGATCTTTTGTACATTTAACATTTTTCTGTTTCGTGTTGACATTTCAGGAGTATTATGCTCACCTTGCATTTATTTTTCTTTCTAGGGAAACAGCCTTATGAGAATCCTTAATGTGGCTGCTTTTGCGGTCTCAGGGTATGCTTCATCTGAAGGTCGACATTGTAAACCTTTCAATCCTTTGCTCGGCGAAACTTATGAAGCTGATTTCCCTGATAAAGGAGTACGCTTCTTTTCTGAGAAGGTCAGTGTTTTTAGTATTTCTTTTGTCGTGTATTGGGATATTTGTCTTGTACATTCTGACACTATTGTCCAGTAATAAATTCAGTCATTTAGCTGGGTACAATGGGAGATTTATACTTATACGTGACTTAGGACCATAAAATGACACTACGTATTATAAGCCCTAAGCTATTTAGAAGTAGAAAGATAAACGACTCTTTAGGGGTTGCTTTTCAGTTTCCGAGTCCAACAAGTTGTTCTTTTGAAAAGAAAATTGATAGCTTATAGTGTATCCATGTTACAGAGCTCTAGACTAGTTGAAGTCATGGCAGTGGAAGTATCAGATGTGCTTCTCGAATAAGCTACCTTGATCAAATAATAGGCTGATGGGGTCTTAATTTTTTTCTTTTGGAAATGGAAAGATTGGAGGCCTGGTCTCTCCGTCTCTCTAGAGGAGAGACAAAGTCCTAAATTTAATATTATCAGGATGTCTGTTTATTGGACCTCGAAGTTCACCTAAAAAACGGTATCTTTATGTTGATTGTGTGTTCGCCCCGCTTTTAAAATCTTTCTTGGAACTCGAAATTCACCCAAAAACGATACTTTTAATACCTGCTTTTTGACAAATTTCTGGTCTCTTAAGTTTTCTTATTTCATAAATAGGTGAGCCACCATCCGACACTCATTGCCTGCCATTGTGAAGGTAGAGGATGGAAATTCTGGGGTGACAGCAACTTGAGAACTAAATTTTGGGGGCGGTCCATTCAACTTGACCCTGTTGGGGTACTAACCCTAGAGTTTGATGATGGTGAGATCTTTCAATGGAGCAAGGTATATTTCTAGCACGAAACTAAACTTTTTCGCTTTTATTTCTTGTACTTTTGGCGTTGAAATATTCTGACAATTTAATGTGGGTTTTAGGTCACAACTTCTATTTACAACCTTATCCTTGGTAAAGTATATTGCGACCACCATGGGATAATGGACATTCGAGGGAATCGGCAACATTCTTGCAAACTTAAGTTCAAAGAACAATCATTACTCGACCGGAATCCTCACCAGGTGAAACTAGTTACTTTTATGTAACATCTGTCCCATTTCTCATCGAGTGAAGGGTACGAAGCAAATCAAATTTGTTTTTTGATCAAAAGTACCATGTCAAATCTTAGTACTTCCTCTCTTGGCCAGTATACCATAGATATGCAAGGTGGCAGTAACAGTTCTCGTTTGAACTACTTACTGCGACTATTCTCACCGAACATTAGGGCATTACTCCGGTTAAGAAAACCCCTTCTAATATTTAGATAGTACTATACAGGTACAAGGTTCTGTTGAAGATATAAATGGTAATAAACTTGCGACTTTGTCTGGAAAGTGGGACGAAAGCATGTATTACCTTAATGCAGATGAGGCTGCGAAATCCAAGGGTTTTAATCCATCAAATGCCAATTTATTGTGGAAAAGCAATAAGCCTCCCCCTAATCACACTCGCTACAACCTAACTTCTTTTGCAATTACACTGAATGAGTTAACACCAGGACTTCAGGTAGAGGCAATTACTCGATATTTCTTCTTATCTTTTGTTTCATTTTCTAGTTGTCTGAACCAATTTTCTTCTGTTTTTTCTCACGGATTAAGGAGAAACTCCCACCCACAGATTCAAGGCTTAGACCAGACCAACGTCATTTAGAGAACGGGGAATATGAGAAAGCAAACGCTGAGAAGCTGCGGCTAGAAACAAGGCAAAGGATGGTAAGTATAGCAATCACATAGTGACATTTTCTATATCTGAAATAGAGCGAGATCTTTTCTTTAAAGAAAACCAACTTCATAAAACTCTCTTTATTATAATAATAACATAAGATAATATGATGGTTAGAGGAAACCCCTACTCTAATCTTCACTGAAGCTAAAAGCCAGACGACGACAGTCCATGAAATTAGGAAACTAACAAATGAATAAATCCACTACAAAATTTACTTCAACACAGAAACACCCAAGTAAACTTGGTATGTTGTAATATCGGTTTATGTCAGAGTTTGCTGTTTCTAAATGAGATCTCTCATGAATCGTAGTTTTTGTAAATCGATTAAATTCTGCTGATAAATGTGAAATCGTTAACTACAAAGCCCATATGCAAAGAGAATGAGTTGTCATCAAGTTTTCTAAACCTGAATTCAAAAAATAGTTTTAGTTTCATAAAGCAGTGAAT
The DNA here is from genome assembly GCF_041429995.1 of Eschscholzia californica. Taxonomy (NCBI): domain Eukaryota; kingdom Viridiplantae; phylum Streptophyta; class Magnoliopsida; order Ranunculales; family Papaveraceae; genus Eschscholzia; species Eschscholzia californica. The sequence continues at coordinate 49,576,159 of NW_028238472.1, forward strand.
TATAGTAGCATTAATAAATCATGGGTTACTTCGATCATTAGAATTGAAAATCAGTTAGTCGATGATATAGTTGGTATAATGGCTTAATGTAAGTAGTGAAGTGCTTCATTCTATACACATATATACCTTTTTAAACTCTTGCTCTTTTAGTCTTTCTGCCTATACACACATGTATACCCTTTCTTTCTGAACAGTCAAAATTTTATGCCCGACTTATTAGCATGTGGATTTTGCTTTTCCGTGCAGTCGAGAAAATTACAAGAAAATGGATGGAAGCCAAGATGGTTTGAAAAGGACGGAGAGACTGGACCTTTTCGCTATGTAGGCGGGTACTGGGAAGCTAGAGAACTAAAGAAATGGGACGGTTGTCCCGATATATTTACCGAATTCACAGAATTGTCCGAAGAGTCATCCTTGTAGCTAGCAAAGGTGCACATTTCTTATTTGATGATCATCACTTGCCTTATTGATTTCAACCATCAACTTTATTCTTTCTTGTCCATTTCTTCTACGCTTCCCACATTACGATATAGGTGCCAGCCGAAATGCCATGCCATAATTGTAGTTCTTGACAGTAGTATTCTTCGATAATAATGGGTGGGTGGGGGTCTAAGACTAATCATATCTTGTAATATTGAATGCAGAATGTGTAATGGAAGGAATTTAGAGCTTTTCTGGATCATGAGAGAGAGAGAGAGAGAGAGTAAATGTAACGATTTTTTCGCCTTATGGAATGTTATAAACGGTTAATTAGAGAGCGGAAAAAAAAAGTTTTTGAAGTCCCAAAAAATGACTCGATTACTGAAGCATTCTTTCGTTGTTGTCTGTAATGATCAGGTCTTGTTTTCTTTGTTTTTCTTTAAAGAAATTGTAAAAACTGTGAAGTAGATTATATATAATCTCTCATAAAGTTCAAAAAATTTATAAATTCTGCAACTTTTCTTCTTTGTCACAAGAGCTATATATTAGTAGGGAGATGTTTCTCTTTTTTTGTAATTTCTGTGCAATAAAAAAGTATTCAGTTATTGGTGTTCTATAGAAGAATTTCTAGTATCTCTCTAAGAACTGTTTCAGGAAGTTGGGATCATTGGAATTGAGTTCTTGTTTTTTAATAACAAAGGTGTAATTTTTGTTTTAAGCTTCAAATTTGAAATCTAATTCGAGATGTTATATGAAAGGAATCGAATTCGATTGAAGAAATGAAGAATACCAAGTCTGAATTGGTGCACGTAGTTTTTATCATGTCAAAGTTGTCATACTTGACTTGGTCTATTGACTTCAACCTACACCAAAAATTAAAGGGGAGATGAAGTACCTTTTCCGACCACCACCATTATCTCTCCCTCACGACGAGGCTACCATCTAGACGGAGAGTACACGGAGATGAGATGGTGGTGGTGGTACAAGATGGGATAGAGGAGAGGGAGTTTTTTCTTCTTTTGATATGTAATAATAGTAATGTGTGTGTTGTAGAAGTCTGAATTGGGTGTATGCTGTTATACATTTATATGTATAGGCCTAGTCACGTGTGCCCGTAACACTTCTCGGCATGGTGGTAATTGCGCTAGGGCCTGTGGGTTCTAGGACCTCTTGCTATGCTGGGCTAGGAGCTAGGGCAAACGTCGAAGCCTCGAAGGGAGTTGTATAATTCTCTTTTGCTCGTAGCACACTAGTGTCCTCTACTGGTGATGAACGTTTTCTTCTCTTCATCACGATGCATCGGTATCTGGTTATATCTGGAGTTGCCATCTATAAAGGACATTATAAGAATGAAAGTGAAGCTATAGAGATCAACAAGTTGAAACCAAATATTTTGGAAAACAAAAAGCACTAAATGATCAATGAATGGACGGTTAGAAATTGACCATATTGTAATTTACGAAAAACACTGAGACTAAAATGAAGTTTGGCAAAGGATCGCGTTAAGTTGGGACTATATAAAATGGTTGTGGCTCATTCTTTCTGTTTCCGGCCACAACAACCCCTCATAGACCATCCAATAGTAAACTAATATGAAGTATGCCAGAAAAATGGGCGAAACCCAACGACAATCCGTGGTGGATGGCTGAATTTCTTCCTGTTTGTCTCTCTCTAGATAGGTTGAATGAAATCTAGCATTCCATATCGGATTTCAACGAACTTGTTCGAGCACTCGATCATTATGGGTGTTGTTTTGGAGCATGAAAAAAGTGTTGCAGGTGACATGTAATATCTTGGGGGCACTCCTTTTAAAGCTCTCCAGTTCTTCTTTTTATGAAAGCACCCTTTTCACCTTCATCTTCACCCGTCACCACCATGATGGCCATTGATTGCTACCACTATCTCCAACCACAACCAGTTTCCCTCTCTTCGCCATCTGCTTTCTCTCATTGTCCTATTATCTATCTCCTACGACTCCTTTATCTCCTTCTATTATTCGCCAACAACACAAGAGTTCCTTCTGTTGTTGGCAGCCCCTCCGTCTAGAACGAAAAGCATCCTCAATGAGAATTTTGACTAAACCTCTCGCTGAGGATCTCTTTCGTCTCACGCAGAGGGGGTTGTTGACAGTTGAAAGAAGAAAAGGAAGAATGATATGAAGAAATGACAGTGATTGAGCGCAATAAGTAGAGGTGGTGTTTTTAACTTTCAGTCTCAGGGGATCAAACCTAGGTCACTCAAGTCATCAGCAAACAGTTCTACCAAGAAGCCAACGAGTCTTTGTTGTCATGTTTAATGTATTCCTTAAAATAATATTGTAATCCTTGTGCATTAGGGTTACAATCATAGTCAATACGGCTAGGCCGAGGGGGCCATGACCCACTTCGGCCTAGCTGTAGTTTCGTCCCTGATAGAGGTGGTGGTTGGAATAACAGTGATCATATGATGATAGAGAAGGACACGGTTGAGAAAGAGACTATATTTATAACTATTGAAGAATTAGTTACATGACTTGGTCAAGATTCAGATAAAATACATTTAAAATTCAAATAGAATTGGTTCCACCAAATCTGGATAGGTGGTTGACGTAATCTCTATTACTCTTCTCCTTCAATTCTATCAAAATTCTCAAAATGTTGTTCTTGATCGGATCATGAGTTAAAAATGAGCAGTGGGAATCTTCTCAACGTTCAACCAGCTAGGCTTAAATTTCTATGTAACCTTCTTCTATCATTTGGTTTTATCCCTAATTTTATATCTCTCTCTCTATATATATATATATATTTGGATCTGTCTATCAAATTTCCCTCTTTTGATCAGTTATTTGTTCCTCTTAGATGGGTTTTCTTCATGTTCTATGTTGACATTACATTTGTTTGCCCTAATTTTTTATGTATACTTATTCATCAATTTTTGTAGTTGAATTGAAGAAGCAAAGTTCGTGTTCTTTGCAATTAACGAACAAGACAGAAGAATATGTAGCTTTTAAGGTCTCTCTTTATCATCCACATTAATTTGATTAAGTTTTGTCTGTTTGCGTTTTGTTTTAGTAGTTCTTTTTTTTTAGAGATAGACTACGATCTACTACGCTAGTCGTTAGAAAGCGTTGATACAACATGAAATAGGTCTGAAATCGACAAATTTATTACATTATTTATACCTTCAATAACCTAAATTTAATGAACCATGAATTCCACCTCCCTCGAAAATCGAACCTCCAGATTTTTAGGAGTTTATATAACACTTTCAACCACTTGGGCAGTTGGGCAAATAAGTGTTGATTTGTTTTAGTAGTTACTTGACTCTTTTGGTTAAATTTGAAGGTTAAAACAACACATCCAAAGAAATATGGTGCTCGTCCTAATGAAGGAATTGTTTTGCCCGGTACAACATGTAACGTTACAGGTAATAAAAATACGTTCTTTATCAATTTGACTTCTTAAAGTTATTCGATTGTATTGATCATTTTTCTTTTTATTTGGGATTTTCTTTTTGGCACTTGATTAGTTACTATGCAAGCCCAAAAGGAGGCTCCTCCTGATCTAAGATGCAAAGATAAATTCCTTCTTCAGAGTGTTGTTGCACCTAATGGGGCGACCTCGAAAGACGTTACTCGCGAAATGGTAGGATTGGGTTATTAGTTTTACTGTTTTATTTAGATCATAATTGTATTTTTTATATGAGCCGAATTAGTGAAGTTATGGTTGAAACGTGATTTTGTAGTTTAATAAAGATGGCGGAAATGTTGTCCAAGAATTCAAATTCAGGGTGAAATATATTCCTGCTAGTCCACCTTCACCTGTCTCTGAAGGATATGAGGATGGAACTTCTGCAAGAGCATCTCGTTCTCGATTGGATAATGGGAACCAAACGACCTCGTTATTTGATGTGTGGGTGGGTCTAAGACTAAAGATATCTTGTACAACAACAATGTTGTTTGGAGCAAAACCCTACAAGCGAGTGAAAAGCGACTAAACGAGAAGATGCCACCTGGCAGAAGTTCAAACCATGTGATTCTCTCTGTTTTTGTACTAGCACACTTCCGTCCCACATTTCAGCATATTTAGCTTTCAGTCCAGTCCTTCTGCCAAAAAATGATTTTGATCCTTTCAACCGTTCAGATCATATCCAAACAAAATAAACCAACGGGAGGATGATTTCGCCCTCTCATCTCTCTTTCGACAGAACCCAGCAAATTTGATGGCCCAATGGTTAAAAGTGTTGACATAAACTCCAAAATCCTGGAGGTCCCAGGTTCGATTCTCATAGGAGTTGGAATCCATGATTTATTGAATTTGAGTTATTAAAGTTATACATACTGTAATAAATTTGTCGGGTTTTAAGTCTCTTTCATGTTGTTGGGCTTTAGGCCTCTTTCATTAATAGTGAATTTAGGCGGTTATCGTGCTTATCACATCTTCATGATGTATTACTGCTTTGTAACGACTAACGTGGATCGAGGTACGGATCTACATGCAGGCCAAGGGGCCATGCCCCCCCTTGAATTGCTCCAAATTGATTTATAAGCTGATTGCTCTCTGGTTTATTACATAAATAACGTTCAAGTCAAACACATCACACATATGTAGCGTGGGTAAGATGGTAGAGGTGGGAGTTGTGGACGTGAGAGACTCGAGTTTGAGTACAAATAGACTTACATTTTTTCAATCTTTATAAGATTTTTGGTTGGGCCCCCTTGATTTTTAGTCCTAGTTACGTCTCTGCGTAGATCGTGGTTGATTGCTCAAAAGAAAACATTAATTTGCTATTATAATTAAGTTTTTTTGTTGAAAGTTACTATTATAATCAAGTTAAAGAATCGGGAACATGAGGTGCTTATATAGTAATAGCTTAGTACTTGTATCAATACCACTATTAAAGAAAGTTAGATCTAGTATTAGGGGTGAAATCGGTCCAAGTGGAACGATTTTTTGATATATTTGAACGGGTAAGTCTTGTTTTATATGGAAAAAAACCTGACCAAAAACCCGTACAGAATAAAATAGACCGCTCAGTTAGAGACCGGTCTTTCGGTCCGGTTTTTCGGTTTAAACTTAATTTAAACTCTATTTAACCAAATATTAACAATTAAGATTAATTTGAGACTAATATATTGTACGCAAGAGATCAAATAAATATAATCTAACAATTACAACAAATTTTGCTTATATTGCCTCCACTCACTAGTGCATGGAAACAAGAATGATAACAGGAGCAATGGATTTCAACAACAATAGTGTCTAACTTTTGATTATTCAAAAATAAAAAAATAAAACTTCAATTGGAATGACGACTCAAAAACAAAGATAATTAGAAATAGTATATTGATTATATATTCATTAGTTCGTGAACAATGGATAATTCTATTATAAGATATTATCTTTAATTATCCATTAATGTTTTACTATTAATTGTATGGATAACATATATAACATTTAAACCGGTTCGGTTCGGGGCCACGCGCTTGTCAGGAAAAAGACCAAATCAGACCTAAAGACCAATTCAACCAAAAAAAGACAAACCATTCTAAACCAAATTTTTCTGGTCCGATTTTTTGGGGTTGAGACATCGTACGGTTTTCACCGGTCTTCGCGGTCTTTAGTTTCACCCCTTGTATAGCATATTAATATTAATTCAAAAACAATACTACTGGAAATAATTTGGTAACTAGAACATATCAAAATTTTCAAGAAGCTCTTCTATAACTTGTGTCTACTGTAACTTGTGTCGGTTGGTTTGTCTTCTCGTCCACCAAAACATACAAACCAGCACAATTTAGTACAAAAACAATTCAATAAAACCATTGATTCACAGATTTAAATATAATTCAGAATAAATAAAAAAAATATTGTATACCTTTAGTATTCATTTGTTTGTGTACTACTATAATAGGCAAATTCTCCACTATATGTTCTTAGAGGGTTGTACATTTGGGGGCGATGTACACCCAAATGTACTATACTTTCTAAAAGAAGCAAACACGTATAAGGAGTTATGAATTATCTTATCTTATCGAAGTGTCAGGAATATGTTTTCTTGTAACAATACCATTCAGTCGGCTCTCTTGTGTAGTTGATAAATTATTAACCAGATCACGAATTAGACTAGGTGTAGTTATTTTAGAAGTAGTGCACTAACAAAGAAAACAACGAATTATTTTTTATTTTTTTGTTGAAACGAAAACAACGAATTAGTTAAAATATAAACAAATAAAAAAGGTATGAAAACAACGAAACAGTGGACTTACACGTTTCTTCGGCTTGTAGTTTTTCCTCTTTAATCTATTCTCTCGATGATGCCCCTTTGCCTTGCATAATAATGGATCAAGAATATTTTGTCGTGCATTTTCTACACAATCAACGGTATAACCAGATCTTTGATCCAAGACCAGAACATTCGGAGGACTCTTCCGACCAGACAAAAATATGTAATTATCGGCAAAGTTGTTTCTTTTTTTACCACTCCGCACTTTATCTTGGAAATCTGTTGTTGGCTTGAATATTAGGATATAATCTTTCAACTGCTCTGTAATTCTTTCATTTTCAGATGCAACAGAAGCTACTTCGGTGAAGGATAAACAAAAATTTTCGTATCTTTTTTCTTCCAGTTTTGTATCCCATCGACTGTAGTTCATATTAATCTTTAAGTATGATCTCGTAACATCTTTCCTCCATCTCCTAAGAATGTACTTATAAAGGATGACAATAATTTTGTTCTTACGAAATACTCTTATTGCATGTCGACAACAAAATTCTCTTAAGTTCAAACAACAAACAATTGCAACGAACTTCACATTCCTAAACATCTAACGCAACTTTATACGAATAAGTTTTCGAGTCTTTACCAAATTTTTTTTTTTTTGAAATAATATATTCGTACATGTTGCCATACTCTTTACAATCTACCGTACCACAAACCATTTTTCCTTTCATTTCTTCTTGAAAATCTCCAAAAAAAATTTGTGTATTTCTCCCTCATTTGCTATTTTAGCTGAAATTGACTCACACATGACATTTCTAAATTGTAGCACTTAAAATCTTCCTTTGCTTCTTTTTCAACTTTATTCCATAAAGCTATATTGTATTTATTCGACAAAAAGTTTCAAGGTAGTTTCGGACCTACGTATCCATCGAAAAAAGTATTTACACCTTCACTACATTGAGTAGTAGACATTCCCGCACAAAAATAATTTTTGACAAAAATTGATACTCATCGCCTTCTCTCTTGGTACATATTGGTCAACTATGTATTTTCTCCCAATCTATATTTTTGTATAGTAAGCATCCATTCATACTCAAACTCTTTTGTGTTAAGCGTTTCATGGACCAGATGAGTAAGAGTATAACTTATTTCGTTGAACTTTTTGTAACTTTTTAGTTTGTCAGGTATTTTCTTCATTACATGCCACAGACACCATCAATTTCTTGTATTAGGAAATATGTCTTTAATAGCAATCTGCATGGCTGCATCTTGGTCCGCTATAGTTCTACCGACGGCTCTTTCACCCATACAAGAAAGCCATATCCTAACCAAGCACGAAAATGATTTTGCATCTTCATTAGACAACAATCCACAACCCAATAGAATGGACTGTTTATGATGGTTCACTCCAACAAACGGGGCAAAAGGAAGATTGTACTTAATCGTTAGATAAGTCGTATCAAATGTCACGACATCTCCAAATTCTTTATATGCCTCTCTACTCCTCCTGTCTGCCCAAAAAACATTACGTAAACGAGACTTCTGATCTATTTCCATCGAAAAATGAATCTGTTGTTCTTTTGTTGCATAGTCAAAAAATATTGTTGAATAACAACAACGTATGCCAAGACCTATCCTTCTCTTTTACTTGGTGTAATTTGTTGCATCTCTTTTAGTAAATCAAGTTTTCTCATATCCACCAGTTGCCATCACTTGTTGTTTAAAGCTACGACTCGTCTTAGTCCCTGCCAAGTCACATATTTTGAGTTGTCTAGCTACATGTAGGTTAATCTTCCTATTGCATCTATAATGACGAACTTTTCCTGAACGAGATTCACATAGTTATTCATTATCTAGTAACTTAGCATTATTCTTGTTTTGCAACCACTTTTGCTACTTGGTTGAGGATTATTTGATGTCAGTGTAAGTTCCCCCCTTAGCACATACTATTGTAACCTATTTTAAAATTCTTTGTGCTCTTCTGTGTGATGTCTTTTTCACTGGATGCTCCACTTGTTTGGCGTAACGAAGACAATAGTTGTAAAAACTCCATTCCAGACCTAGGTGTATGTATTATCGTCAGACTCGTCATAAAGCTCACATTCACCACTTTCTGAACTTTCTGGAGTAAAGTTTCTACAAAAAAGAGTATTATAAAAAGGCAAATTCAAGTAATAACTGGTAAAAAAATTCAAGAAATGAATAACAATTATATGACATAATAAAGATTGGTTTAATGAAACTAAAATTAGATATTATCAAACTAAAACTAGATATCGACCAAATTTCTTGAACAAAAAATGAGCAATCTATCTATAAGTTAGGTTATATGAGTAATAATAAAAAAAAATCCTGAGATTTTATCTCATAATATCTTCAACAAATTAGAGTTGATTTTGACTTGAAAGTGAATGAATCTTCAAAGAGGAAGAATCTAATGTCAAACTAAAACTAGATGTTGACCTAAGTACTTGAACAAAAAATGAGCAATCTATCTATAAGCTAGGTTATATGAGTAGTAATAAAAAAAAAACCTAAGTTTATACCTCATAATATCTCCACCAAATTAGTGTTGATTTTGACTTGAAAGTAGATAAATTTTTAAAGAGAAAGAATCCAACGTCAAACCTTTCGAAACTGATAGAATAATTGGTGAAAAGAAATCTTCTTATCTACCCTTTAGAATCCTATTTTGTTTTTTTACTGAGAGAGAGACAAGGACAACACAACCATCACCAGCCCATAAAAACCGAGAGGGAGAAGAGAGGGCGAGCTGCAGCTGGGTTTGTTTTGTTTGGATATGATCCGGACAATTGAAAGGATCGATGATCCAGATCATTCTTTGGCGAAGGAATTTGAAAGCTAAACGCGCTAAAATGTTGGACCAAAGTGTGATAATTCAAAAACATAGAGAATCACATGGTTTCAACTTTTCTCGGTTAGGTAGCATTTTCTCGTTTAGTTGTGTTTCATTGCTTTATATCTATCAATGATCCTAAAACAAAAGAACTCCTAAATATGAAAGATACGAGATAATTCCAAAGGGAAACCCTAAATCCCCTAACTACGAAATAGTAGTTTGAATCCAACACGATGGATCTCAACCGCCTCATCATCACCGTTTGTCAAAAGTCGGTCAAAAGCAGCCTATAAAAAGGCATCAAACTACCTCGAATAAGGTACGTACATAACGAACCTATTTGTTTTTTTGGGTTAATTCCGTTTTGGCTCCCAATTTTGGCCAACTCACCGTTTTAGCTCCCATAAGTGTCTTACCTTTCGATTTGGCCCCTAGGGGCCAAAAATATTAAACTTTTTCCGAAACTACCATTGGGAGCCAAAATGCAATTATTTCCACGAAAACTTAAAACCATAGAAGCCACTTCATCTCTATCTCTCCTCAATCACCTCTTTCCTCGACTTCATCTTTCTCGTCACCTCATCATCTTCTCTGGCGATGGTCGTCGACCGACAATTTTTCTGACCGCCTTCAAACTTTAAAAACTTTTTTCTCTCTTCTTCTTCTTCCCCTCCTTTCTTTGTCTTCTTTCTCTACTTTTTCTTTTCTTTTCTCTCAATCTTTCTCTAAGATCCTCTACGCCAGCAGAAATCCCGACGAAGGGGGACAACGTCTGCCGAAGGGTTTCTAGATAAGAAACCTTTCGTCCATGAGGGTTTCCAGTCTAGAAACCCTTTGTGAAGACGAGGGTTTCTAGATGGGAAACCCTCTTCAGATCGAAAACTCTTCACTTACAAAGATAATGTCTGATCTGGAACTCCTCCTCTTCTCGAAGGGTTTCCAGATTGGAATAGTGAATGAAGGGGTTGCAGGCTGGAAACCCCCATAGATGAAGGGTTTTTTATCTGGAAACCTTTCGGCCGACGTTGCTCCCCTTCGCCGAGATTTTCAGCGACGAAGGGGAACTTAAAGAGAGAGATTGAGAAAAACGATAAGTGGGAGAAAAAAGAAGAGGACGAGAAGAGAGAAAGAAGAGGAAAAGGAGAGAATTTTTTCTAAAGTTTGAATGTGGCCGAAAAAATGGCTGACCGGCGACCTTCACCGGAGAAGATGATAAGGTGGCGAGAGAGATGAAGTCGAGGAAAGAGGTGATGAAACGCATGAGAGATGGAGAAGTGAAATGATTATTTGTTTTTATTTTTCTTAGAAATGGGGTCCAAGCCGGTGAGTTGGTCACAAATTAAGGGTCAAAGTGGAATTAACCCTTGTTTTTTCTTACTTTTTTTAGTTTGTTTGTTAGGAATCTGAACCTGATATGATCTTAAAACTCCAAAAGGTCAAAGGTATAAATAATAAGTTTGTCGGACTTTAGGCCTCTTTAATATGTAGTTGGGTTTAGACCTCTTTCGTTCATAGTTTAGGCAGTTATCGTGCTTATCACATCTTGATTATATATATTAGTGTCATGTAATGACTAGTAGATAATAGTCCATGTTACTGAAAAAAAAAGTCAAATTAATTTTTTCCCTCACATAAGTCTTCTTAGCGACCATAGGGCCACCAATATTTTGTTACTTTTATTTTTTTGAGAATTCAACTACGATCTACGTTAATCTGCCTAATTTAAACCAAGAATGAAAGAGTCCTAAAGTCCAACAACAAAGAGGCCTAAAACTCGACAAATCATTACATTATTTATAACCTAAATTACATGTGATAAATCTTGATGGCAAACTGCTTCTACCGAGACTCGATCTCACGGCCTCATGAATTAAAGAGGGGTGTCTAACCAGTGCACCAAAGGATGAGCCACCAATATTGATATTGACGGTGCATTTAAGTTTTTCACCCACATTTTCTTACCGTACTTATTTACCCTCCAAAATTTAACCCTCATTATCGCCTCGTAAACCAAAAAATCAAGGTTATATTCGTCATTGACAAATCAGCGAAATAACAAAGATCTTCTTCGTCCGTGTTATTCTTGAAGAGAAAGAGAGGGCAAAGGTTCTGATATAATACTAAATCCCTAATTATCTTCTCTTCTCCTTCAATTCCTATCAAAATTCTCACAAAAATTGTTCTTGATCGGATCATGATTTAAAAATGAGTAGCGGAAATCTTCTCAACGTTCAACCAACTGAGCTCAAATTTCTGTGTAACCTTCTTTTCTCTCTCTCTCTCTCTCTCTCTCTCTCTCTCTCTCTCTCTCTCTCTCTCTCTCTCTCTCTCTCTATTTCGATCTGTCTCTTGAATTTCCCCCTTTTGATCGGTTATTTGTTCATCTTAGAGGGTTTTTCTTCATGTTCTGTGTTGAGATTTGTTTGCCCTAATTTTGTATGTATATTTATTCATCAATTTTTGTAGTTGAATTGAAGAAACAAAGTTCATGTTCTTTGCAATTAACGAACAAGACAGAAGAATATGTAGCTTTTAAGGTCTCTCTCTCTCTCTCTCTCTCTTTCTCTATATATATCATTCAATATTAATTTGATTAATTTTTGTCTGTTTGCCTTTTGTTTTAGTAATTGATTTGATTCGTTTTGGTTAAATTTGAAGGTTAAAACAACAAATCCAAAGAAGTACTGTGTTCGTCCTAATACAGGAATTGTTTTGCCTGGTACAACATGTGACGTTACAGGTTAACAAAAATCCATTCTTTATCAATTTCTCTTCTTCAAGATCATTTGATTGTATAGATCAAAAATTGAATTTGGGATTTTCTTTTTTTGACATTTGATTAGTTACTATGCAAGCCCAAAAGGAAGCTCCTCCTGATCTTCAATGCAAAGATAAATTCCTTCTTCAGAGTGTTGTTGCACCTAATGGGGTGACCTCGAAAGACATTACTCCCGAAATGGTAGAATTGGGTTATTAATTTTACTGTTTTGTTTGATTCATTATTGTTTATTGTTTTAAATTACTGAAGTTATGGTTGAAATGGACTTTTGTAGTTTAATAAAGATGGTGGGAAGGTTGTCGAAGAATTCAAATTCAGGGTGGTTTATATTCCTGCTAATCCGCCTTCACCTGTACCGGAAGGGTCTGAAGAAGGAACTTCTCCAAGGGCATCTGGTTCTGGATTGGATAATGGGAACCAAGCGACCTCATTGTTTGATGCTGTAAGTAACTTCTCTTTAATTCGCTCATTGAAGATGATTTATAGTTTGCTTTAAAGAATTATTGCTAGATTATGTTGTTATGCATGTAAGCTGCAGTTCGAACTACATTTCACTGTCCATTTCTTTTCCAACTATAATTACTTAACGTATTTATACATAATATAGATGTACACGTATGTATACATATTAAATGGACCCCTCTCACGCCCACCTGCGTCTTCATATCAAATAGATTCAAATGCTTTTAGTGTCAATCTTTTATAGCTTGAGTCATAAAATTGTGACGTGGGGTGAAAACAAAAATAGAAAAGAAGGTTACCCTTAACATTTAAAGAGCATAGCATTTAGTAAATAAATATATGTTATATATATATATATATATATATATATATGCATATAACCTACCGCCCGCAAATCACTCTTGCCATCTTCTTCTTCCTCAATATTCTCTTGTGTCGAGGAAAGTTTCTATATCTTTTCTTCAACTCAAAATACATCAATGATGAAATATTAGTGAGGGTAAGAACGATGAAAATGCACAAGAAACCTCCACGTTTTCTGAAACATGCATACTTGTCAGGAGAGGTGTTATGATACAACACCAATATATCAAAACTGTTATTGTTATCAGACATTTCACTCTTTTGTATCCTATAATTATAAGAAAACTCACCATTCTCTTTTGTATTTGCACGTTTAATATGTTAACACATATGGGTATTTAGGTTAGATATCTCAATGAACATCTCGATCAACATCTTGTTTAAAATTATTAAAACTTTTTATATATGTCACGTGTTTAGCATGGGCTGCAAAGAGAATCAAAATGTGTCCTGTGAAGCTGGATACTGTTGGAAATAACATATGAAAACTTAGAAGGAAAACTTACCAAACTAAAGTACTCAGAGAAGGAATAGGAAAAAACGTCCAAAGGAGAATATTATTCATTAGATGAATTTCAATTGTACCTTATTATATAGATACGTTATGTATGGTCAAGATCAAGTAGCACTGCTCACACGGAAGTTGGCTACTCATATTGCCATTGGCATGCAAACTTTTTAACCAATTTTTTAGAGACCGGTAGAAGCTGTTTCAAGTGGGATTTGACTTAATTTCTTTTCGACTTGGCTATGTTTGTAATTTCAGGTGTCAAGGTCTCTAGAGGAACCAAGAGAGAAGTCTTCAGAGGTAAATATAAAAAAATGATACCAGTTCTCTTTTTAACATGGGCTCATTTATAAAATTGAATATGGTATTTTTTGGTAGAAGAGTTCACTTGTAAATCAACCCAATCTTTGTCATCGGTGATTTGGTATCAGCCACCGCTGCGGTATTGGGTGCGCAACAGTCTTAGGAGTTAGGAGCAGAAAAAGTTTCATTTCATTGACAATTTTATTGAAACATTTGACTGACTTGAGTGCTAATTTGTAGTAGGTTAGAATCAAGTCAATGGTCCACATTGTACAGTTTAGATAAGTATTGAATCGGGTAATCTTCGTCAGGAGCTCTTTGAGTAGCCTCTCCTTAGAGCGACTCCAACGTTGGGGGGGCTGGGGCTCCCAATTCAAATTTTGGGAGCCCCAGCCCCAGCCCCAGCCCTCCAACCCGGGAGCCCCGGGGCTGGGCTCCCGGTGGGGCTGGGAGCCCCAAGCTCCCGGGCTCCCAAATGGGAGCCCCAAGCTCCCGGGCTCCCAAATGGGAGCCCGGGCTGGGGGGCTCCCAGCCCCAAATATAGCCGTTGGGGGTCTCCCAACGGCTATTTTGGGGTGGATCTCCTAAAAAGGGGATCCACCCCACCTTATTTTATTTTTTTTTAATTTTTTTAATTTTTTTTTTAAACTAATTTTTTTTTTAATATTCTTATTATTTTAAATACTACTTTTTTAAGTATTTTTCTCTAATTTTTATTTTTGTGTTTTTTTTTGTGTTTATCTTTTTGAAATTATCTCTCTCGAATAATATCACATTTTAATTCATAGTCGAAATCTAATAATTTATAGTCGAAATTTAAAATCAAAATTTCGCACACATACTTCGCACACGTATAATATATTGATTTGGGAGCCCCGGTTAGGAGCCCAACGTTGGAGTTGCTCTAAGCCCCGGGGCTCTCAAAATTCAGGGGCTCCCAAAATTGGGAGCCCGAGCCCCACGTTGGAGTTGCTCTTAAGTGCATGTCTTCTAGCAAGGCTGGAGTTGTAATTGCTTTCATAATACGGGAGTCTCTCGAAATGACCTTTTTATAAATCTTAAGGTTTCCAGGGCTTATGGTTGTCATGAGTTCTAGAAATGTAGGTCCCGTCAGATCCACTGACAAAAAACTTGGTTGCATAAACAGTCGTGCGTTATACGTACATAACAATATACATTTGTATCACATCTGTGTTTGTTTGTTAAGTGTCAGTATAAATTATACAGGATTCTGACGAGAACTCAAAGAGTCAGGACGTTTATCAAATTCTTCGCTCTTTTTATTTGATAACTACTAGAAACATATGAAAATAACCTACTTTAATATGCCTGTGGATCACAATGCGCAATTTCTGAAACCACAAAACACTAATTGGAATGGGTAGAAAGTCTAGAAACATCAAAAAATATCTAGGCTATACGAACAGTTGGAGATAAGCTGCCTTCTATTAGAAAAAAACGACTTGTTTGACATGTAACAAACTCATGGTATATGTGATGTTTCAGATAATTTGTATCTTAGGTTTAGATTTGTGGTTGTACGTTTTATGATTAAATTTGATTCTGCAGGCATGGTCTATGGTCTCTAAATTGACCGAGGAGAAAAATTCTGCCATTCAACAAAATCAGAAACTTCGTCAAGAATTGGTATGTTCGGACATCCTTTTAGTGAGCATATTCGTTCAAGTCTTTGTCTTTTATGTGAGTTTGATGGATTTCAATACCCAAGGTGGCATATTTCATATTTATTGGAATTTCTGTACCCGGGATCTCTCAAGTGATTATTTTTCACCTCCCTAATTCAGCCCTTGATCTGCTTCCAGCAGTACTAAGCTAAAATGTAATATGCACCTCAAGTCATGTATAGGTGGAATTTTTCTAGTGAGTTTATGTGATCTTTTACGGGTGATAGTTTTTATGTTGGCCTTCTTTAGTCTTGATTTAGGTTTTCAAATACAAAATAGAGAGAAGGTAAAACAAACAAAAAAACTAGAAAATTATGTACATCTTGTACCAGAGATCAAACCATTTTAAGTCAAATTGTTGTAAATTACTCTTACAGATGGGAATAGCTCTTGTTACATAGATCTGTCCCTTAACAATCTTCATCTTTAGTATACTCTCATGGGATACATCAATCCCGACCTAAATTAGTTTCTACTTAGATTAGTTCTTTCAAGAAAGCTACTCTGAAAGGAAGACATTGTATGGTCATTTAAGATAAGGTTAATATTTTCTCTCTGAGGGAACTTCTTATGTTGCGAACAACATCAATGATCAGGCTTTGTTCCTGAAAATATGCCTGCAGCTTGAAATCGAACAGACAGACCTACTCGAGTCTTAAAGCATGAGACTAATCAAATTTTCATTTCTGTCCATGTTCATTACTACTCTTGCTTTTGCTTTTGCTGAATTGCGATTCGATTTTAGTATTTACAAGAAAGTGATATTCTAATTGAGTTTTATGTTCAAACAGGAACTATTGAGAAAAGAGACGAGCAAAAACCGACCTGGTGGAGTTTCGTTCCTGTTTGTTGTGGTGGTTGGTTTGCTAGGACTGTTGCTTGGGTTCCTTGTGAAGAAAACATAATAATAAGAAAAGCCAATATGACAGCGTTCAAAGGTTATCGACATTTGCTTTTAGATTTCATTTTGATATTATCAAAATGACAACAACTTGATCAGTTTGTGGAAGCTATTTGTTTCTTTTTTGTTTTAAATGGAAGTCTTGGTTATGTACTATTGTTGCTTTTAGGGTTTTAATCCATGAGAGTGGACGGCAGTGGATGGGTATTTTTTTTCGTTTGTGGTTAAGCATTAGGTTATGGGATAATTCTTTATTAGTTCATCTCAGATTCATTTTCCTTCATCATTTAATTTCTATTTCTTGTTTGAATTAGTTATTTTAACAATTTTATAGGTCTTACTTCTATGCTTTCCCATCGGATACTTTCACAAATGAAAATTAAAGTAGAAAAACAACGATAGCAATCACACACGAACACAAGAGATTTAAATAATTCAGTTTATTTGACGATGAACAATAAAGGCGTGATTTCCACAATTTAAGAGAAATTATTGAGATATGATTTCCACAATTTAAGAGAGAGAGGGGTCAGGGGACATAAGAACTAGCATCCATATCAGATGGACCCCTTGAACTTGAATAAAAGAAGCTGCTACCAATCAAACAATGATTTATTGATAAATGACAAACTCCAACTTGATTATGAATGAACACTATATTCATATAGATGTATTTGAATTGAACGCCAAAGGCCCCGACCATTGGAAAATTCATCGTACGGAATTGTCAACAACAACAAATTGGACCTCAACATTTTTAATCCACTTTTCCTAATATGAAGTCTTAAATGCCAAATTAATCGTCAATCGGTATGTTTTCTACCTAAACTAGATGAAAATGGTTGACGATTTGATTTATATTGATTTGAGTGTCTATATCGTCAATCAAATCAATATAGTAGTAGTTACCTGCTGAAAATTTCATATTAGGTTAACTTGTAACTATTGCCTACGATTTCTGAAAGAAAGAAAAAACGTCAAGCAATGATTATCGGTAAGAGAGGACCGCTTTGCTCTATTTGTAGCTTAATAGTGGTCTATTCCTATAAAATTCAAGACATCTTGTGTTCGAGTTATCGAGTTAGGTACGGAGTGGAAAAACAAACTCAATCATAATGAATCGACACCCAAAGACACTGACCTTCCATCTGTAACTCATGATAAGGCACTCGCGACATGGAACTAAGTCTGTCTGGTTTCCTACATGTATCACTTGCATTTATGCTTTCCGTACACGAGCATCCTCACTTAGTCTAATACCATTTATTGTCACCAAGTTCTAGGCGACATGTTTGTCGATATCGTTCACGATTAGCCACCACTTCATTCATGGCCCGAGAATATGGAGTGTATAAGCAAAAAATTTTGTAATGGCCAGAGAAAGACGATGGTGGTGGGGAGGAGATGAGGAAGAAATAGTAGTGGGGGACAGGTTTTGGGGAACCAAAAAGAACGTTGAAGGTCGCTGGTAATGCCAGTTCGCCGACACCTTTACCGGAGTGAAGTAAATACGGTAGTGGAGGGTTTGGAAAACCATGGCTAAAACTTTTCATGAAACATTTTGTATATAGAAAATTTTATTTTATTGTTTCTCTAAAGAGAACGAAAAAAGAAACTAATACCCAGCCGGAATAATGGATAGTGAACTAATGATATTATTGAGAGAACTCGTGTCCAGTGATGTTGTTTGTTCCATCAACATCTAGGAGGCCATGAAAACCATAATTGTGGACCTGTGGTGTGTTATTATAGTCATTTACCATTCGCTGTAATTTATAAGTATAACTGAAGTACAAGTAATTTCTATGAGAGTATGCCAACTCAGATATGGAGTATACCAACTCAGCTATGGAGTACGGCAGAGAGTCCCCCGATCATTTTTGTTCGTAGTTAGTTTCTAGGGATTTCAAAGTTAGTTTCCTAGTGTTGGTGATTATTCTATCCTTTGATCGATGTATTTGTGTAATATACTATTATAAAATCATGATTTATGATGCAGTCTTGTAGAGAACAATTATTGAGAATAACTCATAAAACAAATTACCCATGTAAGAGGAGTCCCTTAATAATGTTACTCCAAGAGTCAAAGTTATTGAATACTATATATTTTAACATTTAGTTGCCATAGTGGTTAATAGTATTGACATAAATTTCAAAATCTTGGAGGTCCCATATTCGATTTTCAGAAGATGTGGAGTCCATGGTTCATTGAACAATACTGGGCTTTAGGTTGTAGTTTAGTTGGGTTTTAGACCCGGTTTTGTAATATCAACGTCTTGTAATGACTTTCGTAGTCAATTTTCAAAAAAAAATAATATCACACCAGATTTCAATTAGCTTAGCTTTGCATTATTCTTCATCCAATTTGTACACATATAAAACTTACAAATATTGATCGATTGATCAAGCAAACATACAAAAAAAAAAAAACAGAATCAAGTAAAACCAAAAAACAAAAATTCACTTGCTTCTTCTTTTTTATTAATGACCACATGATTCATCTACTTCTTCTAGTTCAATCCCTTCATCAGCCAACCTTTTCTCCTTGTAAACATACCATTTTGATGCAAATATAAAAGCTCCAAAGTTAAACACACTTAGAACTGCCAATAACCAATAGAAGTCATAAAGCTTTCCTTGATTTAGGTTATCCGATAGCCATGGATTTCTATCTCCTGTCATTTGATGTACTATAGAAACCAACAATGAACTCATGAAGAAACCGAGTGCAAGCGTACTCAAGAACATACCCGTGCTCATCGTTTTCATCCCTTTAGGGCATTCCTTTAGGAAGAAATCGAGTTGGCCGCTGTAAGTAAGAGCCTCGCCCGCTCCAACTAAGAGGAATTGAGGTACTAACCAAAAGACAGTTGATGGGATAACAGCATTCGGGTCGTTAAGTAACCCATTTGACCTTGCGAGTTTAAGGCGTCTTATTTCGGTTAGGGCAGCTGCAACCATAGCTATAATGGCAAGGACTAGCCCTACACCGATACGTTGTAATGGGGTGAGACCATGTGGTTTGTTAAAAAACTTTCGGCAAATAGGAACCACTAAACGATCATATATGGGAACGGTCACGAGAATACTGAATACAAAAAAGACGGTTAACGATGCTGCTGGAATTTCAAACGAGCCTATGTGTTTGTTTAGTGTTGTTGCTTGTGAGACAGAAAATGTTGTCATTTGTGCGTAAACAGTCCAAAACAAGATCGTCGTTGCCCAAATTGGTAACATTCGGATTACCATTTTAACTTCTTCAACATCGGTTAGAGTTGATAACCACCATTTGTTGTCGATATTTTTGTTTCCTTCTATGTCATTGTTATCTTTGATTGCCGCTCTATCTAGGAACCTATAAACAAGAAAACAAACACGTCTATTAGCACCGTATTGAAAAAAGTCTAAATATAGTAACCTTTGCCGTTCGGGTAGAATTTGTATTTTTCAAACAAATTAGACCAAAAACAACCGTCAAAAGATTTTCACATATAATATACAACTGAAAGTGATAATTATTTTACGTATTCCTTTGAAATATCTAAGACAAACTCAAAGTATATTGTTTGAACTCGAGCTCATTAAATCTAAACTTGACCCAGTATTATATATATATATATATACTGAGCTGTTTTATTATAATAGATATATCAATTAAGTCAACCTTTAACGTGTAATAGGGTCAAGGGAGCGTCTATACGTGTCTCGTTTTTTTTACCCAGACCCGACTTTGCACTTAGTGCTGCCATGGACTAAACGAGTCTGAGGACACTCAGACTGGACCTATGAATACTTTTCTAGGATGGGAAGGAAGTTAAGAAGTAGGTGAAATTGAAAGAATGAGACAAGAAGGAGGAGCTCATCAAGTAATCAGCAGATGCTCAGGCTGAGCAACTCTGTGATATCTCTCTTTCCCCTACCCAATACAATTATTAAAAAATTGTCTTCTTCTTTGAATTTGTAGTTTTATTTAATGATGCCAAACTTCTCTCTATGAAGATGCAATGAATTCAACAAAAAACTGAAATAAATTATTCATTTATTGCAGTTTGCCATAGTTTGTCCTTTGACTATATTTCTTCCCCAAAAAAATTAATTTTATTTGTTTTTTTCATCTTTTATTTGTACTAATTTTTAGACATGGTTAAATGTTCCCCAAACCTAGACATGTACTCAGATCTCCATGTCAGAGTTCCTATTGCTATGCTCTCAAAATTTGGAAATGTAAAAAAAAAAATACTATCTTTTTCTTATTTGTTAATTTAATAATTTCAAATATAATAAAAAGTTAGAAACTGACCGGAATTGTTTGCTGCGGGGTAGTTTTTGTTTTGTTCTTTTCTTTTCTGCATTTCCAGTTTCAGTATCATCGATATCATAAAGTAGTGAAGAATCATAAGGTAAATCCATGTGACGTTTTCTCCAAGAAGCAACGAAAACGGTTGCAATTTGTGTTAACGGGCTACCGACGAGATTTTTGAACCGATATTTTCTTGTTCCCGATAAGAAAACAATTAAACCAAAAACTATAGCTGTGGCACAAATTCCATATCCCCATTGCCTACCAACATTGTCTTGAATATAAACAAGTACTGTCACAGCCCCTAGTGCTCCCAAACTTATGAAGAAGAAGAACCAATTAAAGAAATTTCTCATATGAGATTTCTCTTTTTTGTCCGATTCATCGAATTGGTCAGAACCAAAACCAGAAACGCTCGATTTAAGACCGCCAGTACCAAGAGCAGTTAAATATAATCCCATATACAGAACCGTCATTTGTAAACTACTCGCCGGGACACATGATGTGTTATTGGTGCATTTTGGTGGTCTCAAGCTTGGAACAATAGTAGATATTGTTAAGATTGTAACACCCTGGATTTGCAAAGAAAAGAAAAAGTGTATTTAGAAAATTAAAGTCCAAAAGCCGGCTCATTTTAGCACAAGACTATTGTTTACTCTAACTTGCACAAGTCTAATATAATTGTAAGCTATAATCTTCTTAAGGATTAGATTAATAAATTATTACATATATATATACGACATTGATGACTACATCAAATAAGAAGATATGTTGTCAGGATTCAAAATTTTATTCTACCTAAATAATATTTGTTTGTTATATTGACCTTAATTTTATACACGTCTAACCTACACCAGTTGATGGATTTTCTAGAGTCATGTCGTATAGATGGTAAAAACTCTTTTTAAGCAAAACCTTTTCGAAACAATTTATAACTTTCGAATGAAATACTTACGAAAAGAAAAGACGGCCTTTAAGTAATTTAGTTGAGATGTCACAAAAATGATGCAACACGGTCACAACAAACCATGATTCAATTTCATATATATGTATTGTTTCTTTAGGTACGTGATAAACATCGAATGGTTCTCCTGATAAATGAACCGCCTAAGTAGATGCATTTTTATTCATATATTTATTCTTCAGTATAGATTCGACCGAGTTTCAAGACCATCTAGTAGTGGGGTGAACTTTTTCTTATTACTTCCTTTTTATGAATTATCTCAGACACAACGAAATAAAAGTATGATTTTCAAAATTTTATATTATTACATATTATTAGTCAGGACGAAGCTGGAGGTGGTCCTATATTACACCGCTTCGTATTTAAGGGTTCACATGGTATGTCTAGTAGAAAATCGGGTTCATTTTGGCTTACCATCGCTTGGACAGTGGCAAAAATGGCAATGGTGAGATATCTGTAAAAAGGAGAAAAATATTGAACTTTTTATTAAAATTCTTGATCTATCAAATATGAGGAAAAAAAGGATCGATAAAATCGAAAGAAATTTAATGAAGTATAATTAATTATTACCTGCCAAGATAAGTATCAGCGACCAAACCACCAAATAAACAAAGCATGAAGGATGTCCCTAAAAAGTTTGTAACGGTGTTAGCTGAGCTTGCATTTCCTAAATGCATAACTCCCGTTAAATATGTGACTAAATTCACAGCAATCCCTAACGTCGTTAGTCTCTCGTTTAATTCCACACCTGCATCAAATTTATATTGTTAGTCCATGTTTATATCCATTATATCAATTCACCCCCTACTCAGTTTAAAACTTAATTCCATCTATTCTTTTTTTTTTAATCAATTAGTACTATTTCGGTCGTTTGGGTATGTAAATAATCATGCGAAAACTAGTAAGATGATACGTCATCAAATGAAATAATTATATATTATATACTACTATATGCGAAAAAACAAAAACTCGATCAAGTTAATTTCTTTCTATTTTTGATAAAAAAAATGTACATTTTGAGAAAACGATAATTTAATTAACCTCTACCCCCACATGAAAGAGTTTTAGCATTGGATAGATAACTAGAGACGGTAGGACGAAACATATAGGTTACAAGACCAAAACCTTCGTAAAAACTAGATTTTGAATCTTACTGTATAAAAAGATACCAACAAAACAATATTCAAATTTTATTGTATCAGAAAATGAAAATGGTCGAGATTCAAATTTTACTAAATCAGAAAATAAAAAAGGTCGAGATTCAAATCTTACAGTATCTAAAACGAACACCGAAACCACATATTTTTTTTTTCAAGAATGGACTTGATACTTGAGAGAAACAAATAAAAAAAATTGTAGTAGTAGCTAGGTAGTATTAATGACAGACCTAAAATCATGGCGGCAGGTATCCATCCACCAGTGGTGGCTCTCTCAGCTGGACGACCTTTGTAGTCCCAAGCATCTGAGAGAGTTTTTGATGATTCTGTTTCAGAAACAGCCATTCTTTTACTTTTTTTTAAAAGAGAAGTTGTGAAGAAATTGAGGAAGTGTTATTAGTACAAGAAGTTAGAGAGAGAAAGAAACTAGAGAGAGAAAGAGAGATAGATGGAAGAGACTTGAAGTTCAGTGTCTTGAAACAAAGCCATAAGTTTGTTCCATTTATAGCTCTAGGATTGGGAGGTTTTAAGAGTAACAGGTGTCCATTGAAAATTATATTAGTATTAAAATTGCTAACCCTAATTTATTTCTAAAAAAGGGTTAGTTAACTAGCTAGATGATTCATTTCTCTATAACCTTCTTGATTAAACTAGATTAATCAAGTAAAACTGGATTATACACCTCGCGGTAATAGCCGTTAGATCAGTATTCACATATTTAATTAACCCTAGATTGGAAGTTCATGTGCACGTACGCCTCACACGTATAATGGTGGGATTAAGGGAATTAAATCTGGATCTCGAAAATACATTTCTTAATTGCATATATCCAGATCAATTTCAGCTCATACTAACATTAGATGTCACAGTTGTGACTTGTGAGAAATAATTGATTCATTTTTAAACATATAAATCTTATCATGAGTTTGATTGGTCTTTCTTTGATGCAAGAAAAGTTTTATCCAAAGTTTTTGTTTCGTATGTGTATGATAAACATCCAGAGTCCGGAAAAAGCATTACGAATGCACCGAGTGGAGTTAAATTGTGAAAATACATGAACAATTTGATTGTATCTACAAACTGCTTTTTTAATCATTAAACTGTGACGTAAAACTTATTTATGTTCTCTTCTAAAATACCAAAAGTATAGTTCAGTCAAATCTGTAAGGCTCTTATTATTGGGGCCCAAATAACATTAGGACAAACAAATATCTGTTTTGGATTTAGACCGATCATATATACGTTGTGTACTTGTGTGTGTATATATATATATATATGAGTAGTTGAACATTCAAACCCTTCTCTACATTCAAATAATGTTAGAACAAGAAAGATTAGACAGACTCTGGACAAAAATGTTATGGAGCTTCTCGCAGTTCCCTTCTTATTAGATCATAATTATCGGAATCACGAATCACTGCAGTTCACATGAGATTTCTGCTTAAAGGTTCGTCTGTTTTTCTTTTTCCCTAACTAATAATTCTCAAAGAAAGAGGGAAAAATAATACTACTTGGCTAAGGTGCTACTAGTGTGAGGAAAAAGGAAAATTAACAACCCTATTTTAATGTATTATTGAGGAGAGAGAGAGAGAGAAAAAACAATCAAAAGTCCAAAATCCCAAGGCCCCAATGAGTAATATTAGGTAGTAGTTATTTCATTGGTGGCAGATAATGCTAGAGGGGATCTCTGAGATTCATCCTCCTTCACAAGATACTATAGTAGCTTTCTTGGCTTTTACATTTTTTTTGTCTTTTGAGGTATGCATTTAATAATCTTCCCAACTACACAACCCTGTAAACTTATATACCTTTCAGGGTACAAATTAAATGCAATTACTTGGAAGACTAGATTAACCTTGAACATGTAAACAAGAAATAGTTCTTTATCACAAAGAAATAAAAGAAGAAATCTAAATAGACAAAAGGTATCAATCTTTTTTTTTTTAATATAATCATGGATCATAGCAAATTTCCTTACTACTCCTATAATCAATCACTATCTCTCTATGCATTTTATCTTTTTGGAAAGACAAATTCATTTCAGTCTTATTAGATATTTTGTTAACCAAAATTTCGACTTATCTTCTCAGCCAACCAATTTTTATGGGATTTTGCCAATGCTAGGTTTCTTCTACTTAATATCCACATATACCTTGGTTTAATGATCAACTATGGAATTTTTCTTTGTTAAGGACGTATGACAACCTCCCAAAAAAATTCTTTGTAAGAAAACAAGTACTAATGTTGTGATACGTGAGACGAAAGATCATCTTAAAATGTTTTCTACACGTTTTCCATTCAACTACAATACCTTTTTTGGACGTTCTTTATGAAACAAATTTAGTAAATTTAGCATTGCGAATATTCTTAAGTGGTATCTTTGACAGTGATTATACTCAACCCTCTACCTCCAAATAATGAAAAAAAAATTGATTGAGTATGTCGTGACCAACTCAACTCCTTATTGTTGTAACTAAAATCAGCATAAACCTCTATGTTAAGGGTTTTCTGAATTTGATTCAAGAGTTGATTACGTTTCCGTAACATAAAACTACCCTCTTTGAGGGACTGGTTTATAAGTTGGGGGGTAAATTGTAAAATATCAAAATTCCTAAATAAAGCCAAATTATATATTCCCTCATTCCCCGGAACTATAGCTTTCTCCACTTTTCGATATTTGAAGGAACTCATCGTAAAAGTGCAACTAAAATAAAATAATAAAATCAAAAAGATAAAACCAAAATTAGACAAATAAATAAAGTAAGTGGGGACCAAAGAGTAAATCTCCTTTTTTTAATGTCCTTATTTTGTATGGTCCTGGTTTGTGTGCCGTGAATCTGAAAATTTGAATCAACTTGTCAAATTGGACAGGTAACTCCAAATCCCAACCACAACTCATGTCACGAGGATCTCAATTTCATAAAGTGATAGATGGAGAAGATTCTATTGTCATATAAGAATCTCTTTTATGTACACCACATAAAAGATCATCTCTTTGTATTTATCTTCTTTTAAAGTAAATTGGTTGTGATTTAAAGACTTACCAAAATCTTTATACTTATATGTATATTCATGTTTGGATAAAAGTATTCGCTATTACGAAATGTAATACTATTCTGAACTTCAATCGAGCTATTCATGAATGTGTAGGTTAAGCTAGAAGGAGTCCGCTCTTATTGAATTCTAGATTTAGTCTCGAAATTTTTTTTCACCTCATTAGATAAACTACTCTTCGATAAAAAAAATATTCAACCATTGGAAGACTAACTTACTAATCTATTGGGATAGAATAATAGTAGGTTTCGCATACATACGTTTTAGTGTTGCAAGTTCAAATAGAAAGACATGTCTTACCAACATCACTTATACTCAGAGAACCGTAGCTTCTTTGGTTCAACATTTTGACCACTTTTAGGTGAAAATTATATTTGAAATAATATATGGCATGAAAGTCGTGTTTTTTCTATTTCATCTAGTGGAGGTAAATCCTACCTAATACCTTCAATAACCATGATTTTTCCAATTTCTTAAGACGGGCTCCACAATCGATAACCAAAATGGACTTGACCTTTTAGTTATTAAAGTAAGCTTCTATCGTGTTTTCTTTTCATAGATAACATATGTTATTGAATTATGATTCACATACTCTTTATTAGTACTATTTTTTGAAGAACTTTATGGATATGTCAAATCTATCATGAAAATCATGGGCAGATTGACCCGATTCTTTTGTAGATAATAAAACTCGTGGTGTAAGAAATTCTCAAACCCTATTTTATTCCAATCAATTCTAAATTGTGATTACAACTTGTATTTTATACTAGTAATGAAGAAGAAGAAGAAGAAGAAGAAGAAGAAGAAGAAGAAGAGAGAGAGAAGATCTGTTATTATAACAGAATTAGTTATAATAACAGATTTAGTTTTAACAAACTAAAACAGTTTAGTAACTAATCTTATTGTTTACTATTTCAGCTGACTCGTGAGTGCTTTCAGACAAATGTGATTTGCTGACTTGTGGCTGCCTTCAGACATGGACTGACTTTGACCAAGAGGACCACGACCAGGGTTTGACTAATAGTCAAGATGTATTGACTGGTCCACATATAAAAGGATGAGTTAGAAAACCCTAACTCATTTCTCTCTTTGCGAAACCCTAGCCTCTCTTCTGTTCGAAATCCTAGCACCTTCTTCATGTAATAGCTACTGTTAACAGCCCCCCTCAAACTCATGGTGAAGATGAAAGATGATCCATGAGTTTGCTTCGTAGTCGAGCAAAAACTTCAAGTGATAACCCTTTTGTAAAGATATCCGCGAGCTGTTCTGTTGTGGAAACATGAAGAACCTGAACCGATCCATCAGCTACTAGATCTCGAACATAATGAAAGTCGACCTCAATATGTTTGGTGCGAGCATGGAAAATGGGATTCGAAGCGAGGTATTTTGCACTTATGTTGTCACAGAACAACTGAAAGGGCTTTTGTAATGAACACTTGAGTTCATTCATCAGGTATGAAATCCAAACCAATTCTGTGGTTGTGGTAGATAAAGATTTATACTCTGCTTCTGTAGATGATTTCGCAACAGTTGTTTGTTTCTTAGAACTCCATGATATTAGGTTAGAACCAAGAAAAACACAGAAACCACCTGTAGACTTTCGAGAGTCTGGACATCCAGCCCAGTCTGAGTAAGCAGTGAGTTGAGTAATATTGCTAGGAGATAATCGAATACCAGATCCCACAAACCCTTTTAAGTATCTCAAAATCTTTTTGACTAGAACCAGATGAGAAGAAGTGGGTTTATGCATAAACTGAGCTGTATAGTTTACTGCATATGAAATATCTGGTCTTGTTAAGGTTAGGTACTGAAGAGCACCAACTAAGCTCCTATACTCAGTAGGGCTAGATAGCTCATCACCATCTGAAATTGAGAGTCTTTGACCACTAGAAACAGGTAGCTTAGATGGTTTTGAATCTAGTAAAGATGCCTTTTGAAGAAGTTGTAAAGTATATTTTTGTTGGGTTAATAGTATACCTGGTTTAGCAGACCCTTGAGAGACCTCAATTCCCAAAAAATAAGCCAGAGGTCCTAAGTCCTTCATCTTGAATGTACCACTAAGATCACTGATTAACTTGTTGATGAGAGGCAGTGAGCTGCCTGTGAGAATAATGTCATCAACATACAATAACAGTACTATCATCTCTGAATCTTTATGAAGTATGAACATGGAATGGTCTGTTCTACTCTTATGAAAACCATAATGATAGAGAAAGGTGGCAAATCTATTGAACCATGCCCTAGGAGCTTGTTTAAGGCCATATAAGGCTTTATGAAGGTGACAAACATAAGATTCTTTATCTGGTTGTACAAAACCAGGAGGCTGAACCATAAACACTGCCTCATCCAAAATTCCATGAAGGAATGCATTTGACACATCTAACTGTCTTTTATGCCATGATTTTGTTACTGCCAAAGAGAGAATCAATCTTATAGTAGTAGCCTTGACAACAGGACTAAATGTCTCTGAGAAATCCACACCTTCTTGTTGATGGAATCCTTTTGCAACTAATCTTGCTTTATATCTTTCAATAGTACCATCACTTTTCTGTTTGAGCTTGTATACCCATTTGCAGCCTAATACATTCATTGAACTTTGATAGGGAACTAATGAACAAGTTTTATTTTCCTGCAATGCCAAGTATTCTTCTTGCATAGCCTGACACCATTCTTTCTGTTTGGCTGCCTCTTTATATGTGGTTGGTTTTAGTAGGTAGTTTTAGAATGGAAAGATAGGCTACATTGAGGGTGTGAGATGATGAGTAGTGAGCCACAAAGTCAGTGGGTAGGTTTTTTTGCTTGATAATACCATTTCTACCTCTAGTTATTATGTGCTCAGTTTGTGGTTGAACTTGAGAGATAGCTGGTGTACTAACAGTATTGTTAGGTGTCCCTATCTCATGAGCAGACAAATCCCTTGAGTTTGAATTAGCTGGTGAGCTAGTACTAGGACTAGATGTACCTAATTCAGGCTGTAAGGACTGAGTAGTGATAAGAGAGGGCAGAGGTAATGAAATGAAAGGCTCTGAACTCTGATCACAACTAGACTTGTTCTTATGGATGTTGGTGTATGGAAAACTACCTTCATCAAAAGTAACATGTCTAGAAATGTATAATCTTTTGGTGGTAGGATCAAAGCACCTATAACCCTTGTGCTCATTGCTATACCCCAAAAAGACACATTTAACACTCTTAGGACTGAGCTTATCTTTTCTAAGCTCACCTAAATGAGGATAACAA
Organism: Eschscholzia californica; assembly: GCF_041429995.1. Classification (NCBI taxonomy): domain Eukaryota; kingdom Viridiplantae; phylum Streptophyta; class Magnoliopsida; order Ranunculales; family Papaveraceae; genus Eschscholzia; species Eschscholzia californica. The sequence continues at coordinate 49,605,356 of NW_028238472.1, forward strand.
GCACACCCAAAGATTCTCAAGTTGGAATAATCAGGAACAACATGAAACAATACTTCAAATGGTGACATACCTTGAAGAGTTGGTGTAGGTAGTCTGTTTATGATGTAGACAGCAGTGTTGAATGCATCAAACCAAAGAGATTTAGGTAATGAGCAATGAAAAGACAGAGTATTTCCTAACTCTGTTATGTGTCTATGTTTTCTTTCTGCCTTCCCATTCTGTTGGGGAGTGTATGGGCAAGAGCTCCTAAAGATAATACCATTAGAGTCCAAGAAAGATCTGAAATCCCCTTTCTGTAATTCAGGGGCTCCATCAGATTGAAAATAAACAATCTTTACCTTGAGTAGATTCTCATTTGTGGATTTGAAGTGTTGAAAACACTTGATACTGTCAGACCTTAACTTCATAGCATAAATCCAACTATACTTGCTGAAATCATCCAAGAATAAGATATAATATCTAGCACCATTTGGAGTAGTAATAGGAGAAGGCCCCCATATATCACAGTGAACTAAATGAAGAGGTGTATTAGTGGTGGTATGAGATGTGTCAAAAGGTAAACATTTACTCTTTCCTAGTTCACATGAGTTACAAAATGACTTGTCACTGTTTATAGATAGCTGAATTTTGTTTTCTTTATGAAGTTGTTTCACAATACCATGATGAGAATGGCCTAATCTAGCATGCCAGGTATCAAAAGTTGTAGCAGTTTGAGTCATATGTGCTTCTATTGATTTATGTGAAATCACATTCTGTTTTACCTCTATAGGATATAGACTGTTTTTAACTGGCCCTTCAGCTAGGATCTTTTTGGACCAAATATCCTTAATACTATATCCCCAAGGCAAAAACTCTACTGAAACAGAATTATCCTTAGTGAATTTTGAGATGGATAATAGATTTCTTTTGAGATTAGGTACACATAGAACTTTATTGAGATCAAAAACACAATTAGAAGTTGATAATTTTGATGTACCTGTACTTGCAATTGGTAAAAATTTACCACTTCCCACCATAACTGCTTCAGTTCCTTGATAAAGTTGAGGAGATAATATATTTTCAGAAGTATGAGTCATATGACTACTGGCTCCTGTGTCAGCTAGCCAAGACTGTTCTTTGATAGCAGTAGTATTGGACAGATTACTAGTTGTATAGCATGTTTCAGTTGATATTTCCATGTCTATATCAAAATTTTCACAATCATGAAACTCATCTGCATTCTCATCAGAAACTATAGCTGTATGACATTCTTGGAACTCATCATCTTCATCACTGAAAATATGATTTTGAACTGCTGCATTGTTACATTCTAGCAATGATTCTTCCTCATATGGATAGGACTTAGAATCATGTTGTATATTTTCAGCATCTTGAGTTATTTGTTGAATATCTTCAGTATGATATCCATTTTGAGATTTATGTTGCCTATACCTAAAATAGCATACTCCAGCAGCATGACCCCATCTTTTACAGATTCCACATGGTACTGTAGAGAAATCAAAGTCTTCTGCTTTTTGATTTCTATATTGATTATTTGAAGTATTTAGAACAGTACCTTCTTTCTTAATAAGAGCTTGATTTTTATAGAAAGTAGGAGAAGGTTTTGATTTATGCCCTTGTTTATATCCTGATCTATTAACATAATAGACTTCATGAGCGGAATCTTTAGTAGATAACCATTGCTCATGCTGACCAAGCCTTGATTTAAGTTGAGCTAAAGAGAGAGATTCATTATTAGCCCTTAAGGCTATAACAAATTGGTCATATTCTGAGGATAGACCATGGATAGCAATTCTAACTAGCTCAGACTCAGTTACTCTATCATGAACAGATAAAAGTGAATCAGAAATAAGCTTGATTTCTCTAAGATATTCAGCTATAGAGGCATCACCTTTTTTAATGTTTTGAAGTTTTCTTCTAAGTTGATCTTTCCTTGATTCTAAACCTTCATTGTTGGTGAGATCAAGGTAATTCCATATCTCTTGAGCAGATTGAAGACCATAAATGTCAAAATAGATTGACTTTGACAGTGTACTTTTGAGATAAGACTTGACAAAACTTTCTTTTGTCCTCCATTGCTGATAATCTGGATTTATCTGTTCAACTCCATGAATAACTTTCAATTGAGGTGGTTCTTCAATGGAACCATTAACAAAACCTATGAGTTCATAGGTATTAAGCATTGTCTCGACTTGGTCTCTCCACATAAGATAGTTGGAATCATCCAACTTTTCAGTAATAAAGCTGGTTACTGCTGAAATTGGAGGAAGATTGCTTTGAGTTGCGGAAGCCATGAAAAGGCCTGAAAAAACAATAAGTTTTCTTTGATAATCACTGAGATTTTGATGATTTTTGTGTTGTAGTAACGAATTTTAACTTGAAATGTTTGATTTTGCGAGATGTTTGATCTTAATGTTGAGATTGTTGTTGAGTTTGGGAGAAAACTTGATGAAGATCTAGCCTGGAAGCTGATACCATGTAAGAAATTCTCAAACCCTATTTTATTCCAATCAATTCTAAATTGTGATTACAACTTGTATTTATACTAGTAATGAAGAAGAAGAAGAAGAAGAAGAAGAAGAAGAAGAAGAAGAAGAAGAAGAAGAAGAAGAAAAAGAGAAGATCTGTTATTATAACAGAATTAGTTATAATAACAGATTTAGTTTTAACAAACTAAAACAGTTTAGTAACTAATCTTATTGTTTACTATTTCAGCTGACTCGTGAGTGCTTTCAGACAAATGTGATTTGTTGACTTGTGGCTGCCTTCAGACATGGACTGACTTTGACCAAGAGGATCACGACCAGGGTTTGACTAATAGTCAAGATGTATTGACTGGTCCACATATAAAAGGATGAGTTAGAAAACCCTAACTCATTTCTCTCTTTGCGAAACCCTAGCCTCTCTTCTGTTCGAAACTTTCCTTTTCTTCTGTTCGAAACCCTAGCACCTTCTTCATGTAATAGCTACTGTTAACACGTGGCATTGTAAATTTACATGTGAAGAAGATGAAGAGGATGTTGATGTTGTGGCAAAATTAACCCCCATTCATTTGCCATTGGTACACATAAAAGTAGAGCTAGGGAAATTCAAAAGTTTCCATAGCACTTCTCTTAAAATAATGAGAGTAGATAAAAAAAAAAAGGTGTTGGTTTTGTACTTTCTAGATCTAAGTTGTACATATTTCTTTTTTTTTGTTAAGGGGAGTTGTACATATTCAAATGGGTAAAAACTTTTAGTATAACAATCGTTCTGTATTAAGTTATGTGATTCTCGTTGCTTCTCAACAGTACAACGCATAAAACTCGTGACTACAAAATAAAACTCGTGACTACAAAAATTTGAATAGTTGCATACAACTCTTGTAATTTTGTTATATCCAAAGTTCTTCATGATCATTTTTTTACGACGTCAAGATTTGAAATCGGGTCTTTCCAATATAGAGAGATATATACAAGGACAAATACTCATGACTTATATATATATATATATATATATATATATATATATATCTTTTTAATCTCTGTCAATATTAATATTTGTATTTGGGTTACACATGAATTATCTTTTTTTTTTTTTTGAAGGCCCAAACAATCACTGTAATGTATGTTTCATTAGATATTTGTGAAAAAAAAAATTAGGGGAAAGTTAAGTGTTGTGATGAAGACAGCACCTTCAATTAGTTAGGTTTTGTTAGAGAGTCTACTCCACTCGGCTAAACCGAGTGGATTAGTCCATTGTTAGGGCAAGGATTTCCTACTATAATTAGGAATCCTAATCCTAGTGCTATTAGGAATGTTGTATTAATTAGTTTTTCTATTTCTATTTTCTATTTCTAAAACTTCTTCAATGTAAACCTATATAAAGAGATCGATACATAATGTAATAAACATGTTATTGTGAATAAACAAAAAGGTTTTACCTTAATCTCTCTCTCACACAATTAACATATCATCTTCTTCTTCTCGGTTCTCTCCGAAACTATCTCACTTCATCTCTCGGTCTCACCGGAGCTGCTGCTGCCTCCTCTCGGATTCAACCGAGTTTAGTTATTCTTCCACTCTCGGTTTCACCCGAGAATCACTCTCATACCTCTCGGGTTCAACCGAGAGCTGCTGTCCTTCCTCACGGTTCACACCGAGAGCATCTTCTTCCATTACTCGGATTCAACCGAGTTATTACTTCGTCATCCTCGGCTTCATCCGAGTCGATTATCAAAAGGTACGCACCTCTTCACATGGTATAAGAGCCTAAAGAATTCAATTTTTTTTTTTGAAAGATGACTACCCCCGAATCTTCGGAGATCTCTCAAATTAATCCTAGCACCAATAGTGGGCCGTTTGATGTTCACCACTCGGATTCTCCTACTACTATTCTCATCACACCGCTTCTAACCGGTGACAATTACTCCTCATGGTCACGAGGAATGACTAAGGCCTTAAGGGCTAAAGCTAAACTTGGTTTCGTTGATGGAAGCATTGAAAAACCCACCGATCCAAAAGAATTAGAATTATGGGGACGATGTAATGATCTCGTCTCTAGTTGGCTCATCAATTCCGTTGATCCACCTCTTCGTGATTCAATCTTATATGATGAATCGGCCTTTGATATATGGCACAATCTATATGATCGTTTTCACCAAAGCAATGCTCCCAAAATATTCCAATTGAAGAGAGCTATTTCTTGTCTAAAACAAGATAATTCCGATGTTTCCACATACTTTACCAAACTCAAGGCTCTTCAAGATGAACTTAACTCTTTGCTAATTACCGAGCCTTGTACATGTGGTCATGGTAGATCCTTGATTGATCGGACAAATCAAGATAGAGCTATGGAGTTTCTCCAAGGTCTTAATGACCGATTCTCCTCAATTCGGAGTCAAATTTTGTTGATTGAACCATTCCCTTCTATTCTTCGAATTCATTCTCTTGTTAAACAAGAAGAGGTTCAACAAAACATTGTTTCTCCTATGAATATAGATAACAACGCTGCTGCCCTAGCCGTTGGTTTCAATGAATATAATCAAAATCGGTCCTATGGTTCCGATAAACAAAGACCAAAACGCCAACGACCGTTTTGTGATCATTGTAAACTTCATGGCCATGATAGTTCAACATGCTACAAACTCCATGGTTATCCACCAAACTATGGTCAACGTGGAAGACCACGTTCTCGGCAAGATGCGGCCACCAATTCGGTCACACATCAAACCGATGTGGGGGTGCCTACAGCAACATCCCTAACTCCGGAGCAATATCAATCGGTTTTGGCTTTGTTGGATCAACACAAACAGCCCACATCCTCTCACCGTCTCAACAAGGATCCACTTGTCAACCTCACCGGTAAGTATACTTCTTCTTCTCACCCTCCTTGGGTTATTGATTCCGGTGCCGCTAAGCATATATGTTCGGTTTTATCCCGTTTTTCTTCCTATTCCCTTGCTCCTCCGGATCTATTTGTTAGATTACCCGATGGTTCAAGAGTTAAAGTCCACCATATTGGTTCGGTTTATTTTTCCAATAATTTTTATTTACAAGATGTGCTTCATATTCCATCTTTTCAATTTAATCTCATATCTATATCTCAAATTTCTAAATCTCTTCGTTGTACCGTCTTATTTGACAATGACTTATGTCTTTTCCAGGACCGATCAACGAAGATGGAGATTGGGCATGGTAGTCTTCATGACGACCTTTACTTCCTTCGCACGGAGCGTCAAATTTTTTCCGTTTCAAATTTAGTCCAAGATAAATCTAGTCATGAGTCTTTTTCTTTATGGCATTGCCGTTTAGGCCATCCTTCCTTTTCTCGTTTTCAATTTTTTAATTCAAGACTTCCATGTATGAATTTTAAATTTTTATCTAATAAAGTGCCGTGCGATGTTTGTCCACTTTCTAAGCAATGTCGATTGCCTTTTCCTACTAGCACCACTTCTTCCACTCATATATTTGAGTTGGTTCATGCCGATATATGGGGTCCTTTTCCGGTTCCCTCCACCTCCGGGTGTCGTTATTTCTTGACCCTTGTTGACGATTTTTCTCGTTGTACTTGGATATTTCTCCTAAATTCTAAATCGGATTCTACCGTCCAAATTAGGAATTTCTCTAATTATGTTCAAACACAATTTGAGTGTGTAATAAAAACAATTCGATCGGACAATGGTTCCGAATTCATAAATCATTCTCTTCAAAGTTGGTTTCTTGAGAAGGGGATTATCCATCAACGAAGTTGTACTTATACCCCCCAACAAAACGGTGTTGTAGAGCGAAAACATCGACATATTCTTGAGGTCGCTAGATCTTTACGACTTCAAGCTCATCTCCCTCTTTCTTTTTGGGGAGAATGCGTTCTAACCGCCGTCTATCTCATTAATAAACTACCCACACCAATCCTTGATGGGAAATCCCCTCATGAAATTCTCATGGGTACTCCTCCGAATCTTTCACACTTACGCGTCTTCGGATGCCTTTGTTATGCCCGTATACCTTTGGTCAAAACCAAGATGGATGCCCGGTCATCCGCCGGCATCTTTCTTGGCTACCCAAGTGGACAAAAGGGTTATCGTATCTACGACTTATCTACTAAACGTATTTTCATCTCAAGAGACGTCACATTCTTCGAAAACCGTTTTCCGATGGCTTCTCCATCTCCGGCACAAGCTCCTCACGCCGACCCGTCTCCATCTCTCTCTTTAGATGATGACGGAACCTTTGAGTTTCCGGTGACAGCCGAGTCTTCCACCAATTCACCGGCCGACAGCAGCAGGTTCACCGAAGAACCTACTGTCCCTGTCGTCCCGGTTGTGGATTCAGCCTCAGGGGTGCCTGCAGACACCCCTGCTGCTATCCCTTCGGGGGTGCCGACAGAGGTTCCGGCTTCTCCTACGGAGGTGCCCACAGATCTCTCTGACGGGCTCCCCGGTTCAGGGGTGCCGTCAGAACATTCTGACGGCCAACCCACTTCAGGGGTACCGAGAGCAACCCCCATTCACAATCCCGGCCCGGTCGTCTCTCTTCCACCGACCGGCGATCTCCCTTCCGGCGCTCCCGCCGTTGACACCGGCAGACCGGTTCGGTCTCGTCAACCCCCTAGTCACCTCAAAGACTACGTTTGCTCCAACACCACTACTGTCAAGTACCCACTTGAAAACTATTTCTCTATCAATTCCTTTTCGACATCTCATCAACAATTTCTTTCCTCGGTCTTATCTTCCACCGAACCAACTTCTTTCTCACAAGCAATGAAATCTTCTCATTGGAAAGAAGCCATGGCTAAGGAAATTTCGGCCTTGGAAGAAAACAAAACATGGACACTCACCAACTTACCACCCGGCAAGAAACCTATTGGTTGTAAGTGGGTGTATAAAATAAAGTTCAAGCCCGATGGCTCCATAGAACGTTATAAAGCTCGCTTAGTGGCTAAAGGCTATACTCAAATAGAGGGCTTGGACTACAATGATACTTTTGCTCCGGTTGCTAAACTAGTAACCGTTCGTGTCCTTCTCTCTCTCGCCGCCATTAAAGGCTGGTCTCTCCATCAATTGGACGTTAATAATGCCTTTCTCCAAGGCGACCTTCATGAGGAGGTTTACATGAAACTTCCCCCCGGATTTTCATCTCAGGGGGAGTCTAAAGTATGCCGCCTTCACAAATCTATTTATGGTCTCAAACAGGCTTCCCGTCAGTGGTTTTCCAAATTTTCCTCCGTTCTACTTGAACGTGGCTTCTCTCAATCTAAGAGTGATTATTCACTTTTTACTTTTCGTTCCCCCTCCACTCAGATTTATGTTCTAGTCTATGTGGATGATATCATTATCACAGGAAATAATGATCATGCTATTTCCAAGTTAAAATCATTCTTAAATAATGCTTTCTCCCTAAAAGATTTAGGACGTCTCCAGTACTTCCTTGGTATTGAAGTTTCTCGTTCGTCACAAGGCATCTTTCTATGTCAAAGAAAATATGCACTTGATATTTTAAAAGATTCTGGACTAACCGCTGCACGTCCCTCTGAGTTCCCTATGGAACAGAAACTTCGCCTTAGTCCCACTGACGGTACACCATTGACGGATCCGTCAGTTTACCGTCGCCTAATTGGCCGGCTTCTCTACTTAACAGTTACACGGCCAGATATCGCTTTTGCTGTGAATAACCTTAGTCAATTCATGCAAACACCTAGTCAGGTACACCTAGACGCCGCCCATCGCGTACTACGATACTTGAAAGGTACCCTTGATAAAGGAGTATTTTTATCCGCAAACAGCTCTCTCCATATCACAGGTTACTGTGATTCAGATTGGGCTGGTTGTCCTTCGACCCGTAGATCGACTACAGGATATTTTACAATGTTGGGATCTAGCCCACTTTCATGGAAATCAAAGAAGCAACCCACCGTTGCCAAGTCTTCGGCAGAAGCAGAATATCGAGCTTTAGCCATCCTCACATGCGAATTACAATGGCTCAAGTATTTATTACTTGATTTTGGAATTGATCACTCGGATCCGATGACAGTTTATTGCGACAATAAAGCCGCTCTCCACATTGCTGATAATCCAGTCTTTCACGAACGTACCAAACACATTGAGATAGATTGCCACATCGTTCGTGAGAAGATCAAAGATAACGTCATTGCCACGCGCTTTACAAGTTCAGATTCTCAGCTTGCAGATATCTTCACCAAACCACTCGGGGCAGAACCGTTCAAGAACATTATTGGCAAGTTAGGCGTTACTTCCATTCCCGCTCTAACTTGAGGGGGAGTGTTAGAGAGTCTACTCCACTCGGCTAAACCGAGTGGATTAGTCCATTGTTAGGGCAAGGATTTCCTACTATAATTAGGAATCCTAATCCTAGTGCTATTAGGAATGTTGTATTAATTAGTTTTTCTATTTCTATTTTCTATTTCTAAAACTTCTTCAATGTAAACCTATATAAAGAGATCGATACATAATGTAATAAACATGTTATTGTGAATAAACAAAAAGGTTTTACCTTAATCTCTCTCTCACACAATTAACATATCATCTTCTTCTTCTCGGTTCTCTCCGAAACTATCTCACTTCATCTCTCGGTCTCACCGGAGCTGCTGCTGCCTCCTCTCGGATTCAACCGAGTTTAGTTATTCTTCCACTCTCGGTTTCACCCGAGAATCACTCTCATACCTCTCGGGTTCAACCGAGAGCTGCTGTCCTTCCTCACGGTTCACACCGAGAGCATCTTCTTCCATTACTCGGATTCAACCGAGTTATTACTTCGTCATCCTCGGCTTCATCCGAGTCGATTATCAAAAGGTACGCACCTCTTCACAGGTTTCCCCATAGAGGCCGTAGGTGAATTGTAATGGGCCACTGAAATTATTCTTGGGACCAGCCTACATATTCTAAACAGATGATAGACAAATCGAAAAGAAAAAACTCGAGTAAGTGAGACAAAGAGGCTGATGAATGACGTGCCTATTATGGGTCGGTCGGGAATCAAGTTGTCTTTTTCTTTACGCTTAGCATGCAGCTACATATCCCAAAATATACCCACAAGATTTTTTTGAATCCGTGTTTAACCACCGAACTAAGAAGTGGAAGACAAAAACCCCAAAATTATAAACGGAGAACTAACAGATTAGTTGGTCCCATATTAAGAGCTAAATAAAAGTTAGCCGTAAATATTAACGTAAAATAATAAAAAGAATATCTGACAGCCTTGTTCTGTGACACGTTCTGTGACACCCAACTATAAACTAAGGAAAAATTAATGTAATCATGATTCAAGAGATAATTTGTCCTTTTTATTTGCATTCATGCTCCAAGAATCAGGGTTCAAGCACGTGAGATTGTAATTGTTAAGTGGGAATAACTCAAAGAACTACTAAAACCTTGCCCAAATGTGTAACCCTAATACATATTGTTAATTACGCCACTATTTAAGAGTAAGTTGTATGCCAGATGTAGAGTGGCTATTAGTCAATGGCTAATAAATATCAACAAATCACACAATTTAAACCTACCAACTTGACAACATTATTCCATCAAATCTCTAATCTAATCAAATGGTTTCCGAATTTCACATCATATCATCTCAAACACACAAATTGACATGATTCAAGCAATGAATGAGTAATATTTATTTGTCTGGTCTCTAAAATGGTTGCCTTAAAAATTAAGAAAGTATATTATTGACAATGGCCAACTTTACAATTTTATTCTAAGCTCTCTGATTGTTTTTTTTTTTTATTCTTTTTAATATTAGTTCAAAATATAGAATGAAATAAAGTTATCCAAACTTTTTTGCTTTAAGTAAGTTGATTCCTTTTGTATTTTGCATTTCCAATGGACGTATAAATGTTGATACCTCATTGTCTTTACCAGACTAGATTAAAAAAAAATCAAATTTCATCAAGTCCTTGAAGAGAGAAATGGTGTTTAAGATGGTTTGGAGTTAACCCAAGGTCATCCCGAAAATTTTTAGAACTGCCATCATTAATAATAATAGAACAATTATTTATGAGAAAACAATACTAGTGACAATACTTTTCTAATTAAACTAGTTTAAGAAACCACATTCGGTCATCAAACCACCGTATTTGTCGATAATAATAGCAAGGTCGATATAATGTAGTATAAGTATTACCAAGGACCTTGGTACATAATTCAACAAAAAAAGAAAACCTTGGTACATAATAATGACATCTCATATGAGATATGGCTGCCCATTTCTCACACTACCTAGGATACACTTCTTTAATAAGACACAAATAGCTTGAGACAATAACAATGATAATTCTACCACACTTTAACAGTAAATGTCACTAGTCCACACGATTTGATTTCTTTTCCATTGATTTCAAAGAGGGTCTCCATAAGACTACGATTTGTGATATTGATAGAACTATAGTATCTTTCACTTCACTAGAGCATCATTCTCTAAAAAAAATCATAATTTTACCACACTTTTACTACTATTTAGTCATTGATATGATTGATTTTTTGTTTTGCAGATCTCAAGCACCTTCATAAGGGGACATAAGACATACTGTAAAGTTGTGATATCGATAGAATTCATGTACCACTAGGGCATCGTCCTTTTCTCAATAATGAAGTAAAATAGTTAATATTTTGTAATTATCTTGTGATTTCAAAGCACAACAATTGAATTAGTTCAATCTTACTTGGCACATTATTTTCAACATAAATGATTTTGGATTTGAGCACAACTTGGCTTTATGAAAAGAACCCTTTGTGGGGTCAGGGGTCCCAAAAGTCTCTAATCAAACTGATTCCTTTTTGTTTTGAGTGTTATCCCAAAAGTAGGGGGCCATTTTTATTGGCATTGAATTTGAGAGAGTATGTCCCACATGCGATTCCACAAAGAATGAGTCCTAAATAGTTCAAGTTTCCCACCCATAGTTTTCATTTGACATGTATTTATTTTTTAAAAAAAAATAAAGAGGAAAATAAAGATATTATCATCAAAATTTCATTGTCTTTTTGAAGAAATTCCAAGCATAATTTCATGAAATTCAATGGCGGTAGTCTTGGTATCGATTGACAACACGCTAGTTAGTTGGTTGGACACGTGAAATCATCTTAAGTATAAGGTTAATATGATCTTACAAAATGATATTGTATATACTTTATATTTTCGAAGTGATAATTCCATGCTCGTGACAACTTGGTCTATATGGTCATTGTATTCTCGTGTTAGATATGTATATGGGTATCATAACTACTTAACTAGCATACTTATTATAAAATTTGGCGCTAACTTTGTCTTTTCTTATCACAATTACTCAACTTTATAGGTATCTGAAAGGCCACTTCTCTCACAATAAAATAAAATTTTAGTCATTTTCTCCTATGTTCCTGCGTAAACGTTCATATCTCTTTTTATATTTTTTTTTAGCATTATTTCGATGATCAGTCCATGTCCTAGTGTATATGTATTTTATTAATATTGATTACGAGATCCAATAAGTATTTATATCTTTTTTTATATATTTTTTTCCTATATATAAAAAAGCAAAGTATACAAGAGAAAATAATATATTTAGAATCAGAAACCAGACGATTGTCAGGTCTTCCATCGAAGACAAACCACTCAATTATTAAGAATTAATACAAAAACAAACAATAGAAATACGGACTCCTAATACAATGGCGAAGGATTATTGGATGATTCATCTAGATGAAAGACGAGATAGTCAAATTCAACTTTATATAATAATAATGTCTTAATCGAAGATTTTTCGTGTGGTAAAAGTAAATTCCATGTGATTTGAAGTATCCAATAAATAAACTCAAAATTGACCAATCATCTATTCACTATAATCTCATGACAACTTAAACTAAAGAAAAATTAGAAGACACACTCCATTACTTTTTATAAGAAATTTGATGGGTATCACATATTATAATGCAAGTGTCGGCTTAATGGATAAGGGCGCCTAGATGGTAACCTAAAAGCCCCACATTCTAGTATGTAAGATTCATATTTTTTTTCTAGGGTTTGTTGCTAAAGTTGGTCTATTGATGAAATTATTGGGTGCCATGATCAAGGGAGTCAACTTGGTGAACAATCAAACCTCAAGTTGACTTAACTAAAGGGGTGTTTGTCTTCATCCTGTTTGCAATAATGGCCGATCTTAGTTATTTCTTAGGGTTTAGGTAATCAGAGAAATTTTATACCAGTTTCATTGGCTATTTTAATGGATAGATTCGTTTGAGATGATTCATACCTATTAAAATATACAATAATTGATACTGTTAAGATCAATTTAAGCCCTAGGTAGCCTAGCTACTAGTACTCCGTCATTTCTAGGGTTAGACTTTCGGTTAAGAACAAGAGTCTAAAAAGTTTGCCATTGAAGCTTTTTTTTTTTTTTGTGAAAGAGTTTTCCATTGAATCTTATAAACTAATAAAAGTAACTAGGAAGGTGTCCCAAATGCCGGATCTAAAGGGTGAAAACTAACTTGTAAGTACCAGTGGCGTGGTTAAAAAGAACGGAGCCGGTACAAAATTTTATACATAGTTGTTCAGTGATATAAAACAAAAAATAATAATTTACTTATTCTATCGTAGTAAACAAATATTTTCACTTTGGTTCCATCATTCTTTTTCCATTATGGAGTATTCAAGTCCATTTCAGGCTTTTACTTGTTAGTATAATCTATGTTTATCAATTTTATTTTCGATCATTCGATGGATCTCGACCAATCAGTTCAACATTTCTCTATTTGTTTTATTTTTAGGTTGTATGTTGTTTTTAGTTTCCAGTGTTGAGTACGAGTAGTACTTTTTGGGCGTTTCAAATATATTAACGGCGGATATGTTCCGAGCACTTAAGAATATAAAGGAGCAACTTGGAGCTTTGGAGGAGGTTTATGTGTAAAAGATGAAGAAAACAACTCGAAAACGATGGAGAAAAAGAATAAAATGATCATGAGTTTACAAGTTCAAAGAAGAAATATTCAGAGAAAAACAAATAAAAAAGGAAACCATGTAGACTACAAACTATTTTTAGTTCTTTGTAGAGACTCTTACTTCTCTTACACTACGTAATTTACACGAACAAGTATTAAAAATAACTAGCTAGTCAGATGCGAACAATGCAAAATTTTAAGACAAAAATTAATATTCTCACTTGTTTCTGTTGGATACTTTCAATCGACTAAGAAAATATTTTGATTTCAGATAATGAGTGTGTTTATAGTTTTGTACATACTCTGAATCAAACACAGTTGGAGTGATTCAACATTTTTTTTTCTAAATTTTGTCGAACTACATACCTTAGTAACTGTTTTACATATCTACCCACAACCATTAATGAAACTGGTTTTTAATTGAAGAATGTTTAAGGTAAAAGAGTCAAATAAACAACACTATTTGACTTTCTCCAATGGAAAATACTACTAAACTATTAATAGTTAATTAATAAAATATTTGCATCATCAAGAATAAAATAGTAAGCTAGGGCACAAGATTGTCATCCTAAAACAAAATCATGACCTCACGATCAAGGTTCCCTAAAAATGGATAAACACTAATAAATACATTTATAACTTAATGATGAATGGACAACTCATATAAACTAAGTTGAAAATACATACCAAAATGTGGTCGGTTTTAAGAGTCTCATTTGACCTAAATTCAGATTTGATAATAGCTTACAATAAGAAATGAATTTTGAGACAATAAAAGAATGGAATTGGGAGTATATGTGTGGATAGAATATACGAAGATCATGCACAATAGAATTAAAAATCTTGTATTGTATATTCTGATATATTCCTTCGCGAACTTCAAGAGCCAGTTGATTCTATCCTTGTCAGCAATTCCCTATGCAATAATTCATATATATAATGTACATAATGTGTATAAACATATACACAATCTCGAGACTTCATCTAATCTTTAATTAATTTTTACTATAAGACTAATTATTTGGCGAATACTAAGCGGCTTTTGGATTCTTTTTAGGGTCGGTCTTTGCGTTAAAAGTGTTTTAAATCAGAGGTAAATTTAATAGCGTCCTTTTGAGAATAGTAAAAAGGTAAAAGTTAAAATCGATTACGGGATTCGTATAGTTTGGTGTGAATGTTAAGGTGCAAGCCTAAAGGAAATCCTGAATCTGTCCTTGGTTGAAACATGAAGTTTCGAAGACAAAAAAGCAGGAGGATTTACCCCATATCAGTATTTTCAAGAGTTTTATTTCCTTTTACCCCTTGTAATTGTGGTAAAGGTTTTGAAATAGGACAATATTGAGTTATAGAGTTTTCACAAGAAAAGTTTTTTCTTTTTTTTTGAATTGTTCAGCGTGTGCCTCGAACCCTTGACCTCTAAGGTGAAAGATTATACTTTTTACCATTCCAACCAAGGGTTTGACAATTTTCACAAGAAAAGTTAGCCAACCTAGGTAGTATATATCTTTCCTATCTAGTCCAATTTTCAATACTTTTGATTTAATTTATTGTTTTTAATTGCAAGGGGAGAGAACAATAGAGAAACAATAGAGATATCTTCACGTATACTTTTACCTCTAAACACTAACACAAGCCACACTCTCAACAATTGAACTACATGCAACTTGACTATTATATCTATCTATTGAGATGTGGTAGTAGAGTTTTCCTTAAAAACTCTCTCAAATGCATTACTCTACATTGATGAAGACTACAAGATACAGAATCAAGTTTTGTTTCGTTTAAGCAAATCCATACGGGCCTGTGTTCGAATCACAGCCGCCCTCCTCAATTTCTCATGTAGGACCGACTCCTACATGAGATGTGAAAGTATGGGTTGTGTGCTTTTATCTGATGTTGTTGTAAGCAACCATGTGCCCCTAACATTTCATTGGTGCCTACAGAATTTCTTTCACTTAGGAGTCCCCGTACGAAATTGTCCATTAGTACTTCTTCTTTACATACAAATTAGTAAATGATCATATTATATTTTTAGACCTCTTGATAAACCATGAAAGAGGCCTGAAGCCCAACAAGATGAAAGAGTCCTAAAGCCCGACAAATTTATTTCATTATTTATACTAATAATAACCTAAGGTCAATATCCGGATTTGCACTTTCAGTGGATCGAACTTGGGACCTCTGCACTGCGGAGTAATGGACTAACCAACTAGACTACCAGTTGTTGCCTGAATTTGAGTTATTAAGAGTATAATAATGACCTATTATATAGTTTGTGTGGCTTTTTGGAGTATGAACAAATTAGTTTTTTTTTTTTGTGTGTGTTAAAAGTGTGATGAAGTTAGTTAATGAAGATAATGAGCATTTTATGAATCAAAACTACCGAATGTAATCATGTTATTTGAAAACGAAAGGTTTTCATAGATCTTCCTATACGAACGGATGTACCAACTGCTCTTGACCCGTACGTTAACGATGTAATTGACAAATGAAGCATGTAATTAACAAGTTAATTACTATGTTTTTAACAAAATTTAAAAGACATTTGTGGAGACAAAAGAACAACTTCTCCCTTTTCCACATGAATTAACTTGCCTCTCCTGAATTTTGATTATAACTCTGCCTCTTCTTCCCCCAATTCCTCAACTTTACAAGCATATGAAAGGTCACTCCTTCCAATGATAAATTTCTATATATTCACTATCTCCCTATGCTCCTTGAGTAAACGTTTTTCAAATTCAATAATTGCTTTTAAATCAAACTAAGAAAAAACCAACTTCAAATTGACTTAAATTGGTAGTGTAGCTTTCACTTTTTATTTGAAGAAGAAAGGGAGTTTGACTTGAGGTAGAAGAATTTCGGAGTTAATCAATACAGGTTTGCATTTTCAACAAAAAAATAAATAAAATAAAGTTAGTGAAGGTTTGCATCATCAAAAATAAAAATAGTAAGTTAGGGTTCCACAAACATAGGTGAACCCCAACTATTTGTCCCTTCATAATAGATTGACAAGTCACAATTTTTCATTGATGAAAAAGTGACTTTTAAACCTCTTATTTATTAGAAGTCAAAGAAGTAATGTGAAGACTATCCGCGAAAATAGAATCATCGGTACATGTAGGTGCTACTTGACCTACTCATGTGTTTACAATTATGTTACTAACTAGTACATGTTTAACAAGATCACGTGCCACAAAATTGGCTTCTCAATCTGTATATTTGAAACTAAAATCTTCGAAAGTGTTTATTTGCTCGAAGATTTTTGCGACAATGCTTCTAATTCTCCACGGTGATTGACAAATCACACTAGTAATAATATGTTCAAGATACATATTATGATGTGGCCGGTTAAAAAAAAATAGTTTGGAAAAATTAAAGAAGAATTGAATAGCTAAAGAGATCATGCACATTTTCATTGGAAATATGGCATTTTATAGTCTTATATATTCCTTCATGAATCTCAAGAGCCATTTGATTTTATCCTTGTCAGAAATTTTGTATTCGTCCGAGTATATGGTTTTTTATACCTAGAATTTATAATGCTTTATTGTTTATATTTAGGTTGAAAACAAAGAAGACAATAAGCCAAACTAACATCTTTGTCAAACGAGTTCATATGTTTGTCACACTAAGTGATTGCCAAATTAATATCAAGATAAGTCAATTACTCAATTAACATGTGATTGCCAAAAAGTTATATATTTGTCAAATATATAATTTATATATTGTTTTATTATTTATAAATAAGTCAATCCCATAAGTGATTGCCAAAAGTGGATGAAGATAAGTTCATTTTATATATATACATATACATATATATACACACACGTCCAGATAAGTTCACAAACATGTCATGATTGACGTCATTGTTTGATTTATATAAGAATCGTTATGTTAAGACGTCTATAAGCCCCGATAGCCACGTAAACTTTTATCAGAATTAGTGGTTGAACTAAAGGAAATTATTATAAAGAATGCATTAGATAACTAGTTATCTTTTAAGCTTCTTGGCATAAAAGGTCTATTAAATAACACTTATATTATAGAGGAGTAAGTACCATAAACATTTATAACTAAGAGTTGAACTTTGTTCTCCAAATTGGAGAGACATATATACTACTACTCGCACCAAAGGGGGGGATTCACTAGAAGAGCAAAAAGAGAGAAAAGGCGAAAGTAATAAGAAAGACTTCAAATCCAACTAAATAAAATTAATTTGGTTTACAAGCGTTCGAGATTACTTAATTGAGCAAATGCACTTCCTGTATATGGACAAATTAAGCCTTTTTTCCTTTGTTCTATGTGAGACTATTCTCACACATAAAGATCCTTTGAATGGAGCCTTGTTTGACTCTTCTTTTGGCAGAGGGAGACCCTTTTCTGGTGACTACACTTTTTCTATTGTTTCAAAGTGGTGGTGCCCATAAACAGGCTTGCCAGGACAGCCTGTAACAAGGCCCATTGAGCCGAGCCTGGAATAAGCCACATAGCCTAATGCTTAGTGGGGAGGGAATTACATGGGAGAAAATAGCCACACTCACATTTCTTTCAACTTCAACAAAAATTACCTCAGATGTGAGTGTGTATAACAAAAACTGGGAGTACATTTAAAATTTCTCAAAATTTAGATGCAGTCACCATTTTTTTTATATACATACACATCTAACATATTTTTGGTTCAAGTCAAAGTTTTCCATATTTCAACAAAAAAAAAAAGTCAAAGTTTTCCTTGCCAAGATCAGATCAGTATCCTTTCATCGAAAAAAAGAAAGATCAAATCAGTATATAATATAAATACAATAGATCAAAATAACCGATCACTACATGATACAGTAGGTGAATCAGATTTCCTGAAAAAGGCGAAAAACAAATGCTCCCAGCAGAATAAAACTTGATAAGAACAAGCAACCAAACACTAAGGGTCCGTTTGATACGTGTGAGAATGTGTGTAAGAAAGTCGTTTTCTCAGGAAAATCAGTTTTCCACTGTTTGGTTGGCCACTTTGGTTAAGAAAACCGATTTACTAAGGGAAAAAAAAGTGTGCAAATGGTCTAATTTTTTTCCCACCTTTTAGATGGGAAAGTTGATTTCTCACTCTATCCCTCCTCCCAAAACTTTCTCTCTCTATTTCTCTATTACCGTAACTCTTTCTACTCATCTATGTCCAATTAATAAATAAATTGAAATTCTAAAGGCACCCCCTAAATGCTTAACATTTATATATTAGTTAACTGCCCAATGAATAAATAACACCTAATTAATAAACATTTGTCTAAAGGCACCCCCTTAAATTCTAAAGGCACTCCTTAAATGCCTAACATTTATATATTGGTTAAAGACCCAATTAATAAATAAAACATAATTAATAAACATTTGTCTAAAGACACTCTCTTTCTCACCTTATTTTCTCACCTTCTTATCAAATGCCTAAAATTTGACTTTGAGTAAGAAATCTCTTTTCTTTCTAATGGGAAAGTGATGGGCCTAGAAGGTTACCCTAAATAGGTCTACACCCGCAAGTGCACGGGTGTCAAGTTGTAATAATTTCCGGTAAGACCGGTTCGTTCCTCAGAGACTAAGTGAAATTTATTCTAAAACTAGGAAGTAATAAGATTTTTGAAATTGATTTTGGTTTTGGTTTTGAAAATAAATAAATAAATAAAATATTAAAACGATTAAAAAGGTGAAACTCAAATGGGGAGAAATCAAATGGGAGAGAGTCTAGGTTTTCTGAATTCATCCATATAATCAGTTCTAACGACAATTTAATTTGGTCTGATTCGATTGTTCTTTGTATAACTCAGATTTTCAGTCCATGGATGGTCTAAAAACCCGGAAGATATTATCGTTAAAATAATAAAAACTGTAATAAATTTATCATTAGAACAATTATTAAAACTTCATCTAAAACCCTAGATAGGAAAGTTAGTTACTCATGGATAAAATAAATTAGAAAATTAAATAAAGAGAGGAAGAAGAAAACTCAACTTTTTCGCTTTTTCCAAACCAAACAGAGCCTTAGGGAAAGATTTTCCTTCTGTTTTCCCAAAATTCCAAACCAAACAGACCCTTAGAGAAAATTATTTTCTCATCTTCTCGGAAACGATTTCCAGGTGAGAAAATAATTTTCCTTCCCTGGTTTTTCTTCTCCTTCTCTGTTTTCTCCTTCTTTCTCACTCTAAAGCTTCTCTTTCTCTATCTATAAACAGGAAATATACTCTCTTTCTCTCTCTAATAGTAATGATAAATAAAGAAGAAGAAAAAGATGAGATTAATGGAGTTTATAAATAATTCAATCTCTTACTCTCTCTACAAACAATAGCTTTCTCTCTCTCTTATTTCAATATAAACTTCTCTCTGTCACTAAGAGAAGAATAAAGAAGAAGAACAAAAAGAAAACAGAAAAGAAAACTCTTTCTCTCACTTTCTCTCTCTAGCTCTCGATTTCTCACTTTAATGGCTGAGTTCTTTGATCTCTCTCTCTCTCTCTCTCTCTCTCTCTCTGTAATGTCTTGTTTAGTTGAGCTCGAGAGACCCCCAATCCGAGATGTCTCCCAACTCCCTTCTCTCCCTGTTTTAAACCAAAACCGAGCAGTCCCCCTCAATCGTCTGCTATTCTTTCCTTTTATTCTTCTTCAGCCGAGAGTGATAATCAATCCTCTCTAATCTCTCTTTCCATTTTCTAAATATCTCCATCTCCATTACAGCTCATTCTCTCTCTCTAAATTTCCAGCCGTTCTTATCAAGAATATCACCTCAAATCTTCTTTCTCTGTTAGTTTCATCTCGTTCCTTCTCTCTCTCTTTATTTCTGTTTTTGAAATTAGAAGATAAGAGAGGAAGAAGGAAATACGTACACAGCTGGGTTACTCGTGAATGGTAAGGGTCAGACGACTTTGTGCTTCGCGGCAAATGAAAAATGGATTGCTTCAACCGCTCCCGACCGTTGATTTCGAGGACACGGATCAAGAAGTGAGGTGGCAGGCGGGATTACATAGATTATCTTGAGATGGGTTACACCGGTTTATCCTCTCGAAATTTTGGTTTCCGTGTTGCGCTGGTACACAAAACTGAGATGTTCCACAATTCTTGTCGCGCCACGTCATCGAACTCTATACCGATTGCCAGAATCACACCCAAACTTATCCCACTGGTCAACCTCAATTGACTCCAATTTCGACTTTTACTATCTTTCTCATTCGAATTCCGATTTGACTTCCGTCTTCGCCGTTGGACTCGTCTTGGACTCTACTTTCATCCGAGCATCAAAATTGGCCTAACCACCAGACTACAATAATCTCCCAAATTACCAAAATGCCCCTAGACGTGTTTTTCTTCCGTTTTTATCTGTTTTTCACACTGAACTCCGTAAAAGACACCTGAGAAAGAAAAAGAGGTAATTCATGAGAGTAACTTGCCCTAGATAGACTAACTCATCCAATTCAAGAGACTCAAATGGGACATTTTCATGTCTCATCAGAAAGAAAGTCATTTTCTTACCCATACATTTTCTCGCGTATCAAACAGACCCTAAGCTTTCTAAGCTTTCTCACACATTTTCTTAACAATCAAATATCTAACATAAGAGGCAAAAGTATTATACCCTCAACGGTGAACTCCTAATTGTAAAATTTACCTAAGATCTAATTCTCAAAAAACAAAACCAAGACCCTAAATCAGTTTCCATCAAATGAAGCTAGTCAATTTTAAACTACTCGGATACTTCAACTTCTATTTCTCAACCTTCATTCTTTGTTTCTAGGTGCAGTGAAGAGGTAGCTCCTTGGCTACCAGTTTCCTAATTTCCTCAGGTAAATCTTCCAAATTTCCTCAGGTAAATTCCACCCAAAATTTTGTACCCCGGAATATTTCTTTATTTCCCCAAAACATCGGCCTATAAATATTTCTTCTCTAAACATATCCAAATTTATTTTTTAGAAAAGACCTTCTAAAGCTTAAAAAAAAATTATTTTCTAACTTAAGATTTTTTATATTTTTTTACATAAGATATACCCTTAATAGGAACACAAATATATAAAGAAAAAAAAATTGACCAACCAAGCCTAGCCCGTCGGGCCCAAAATAGAGGTCCAGCCCAAGCCCGTGATAGAACTCGGGTTGAACGGACCCGTTTTCCGTACGGGCCGACCCGGCCTTTTGAACACAATAGCCATTAAAGGGTTTCCTTATAGAAATTTTGCGACTTAGGTTGTGTTTGTTTTTCAAGTTATGCCTAAATCTGAATTTGCTTAATCTAAATTGACTAAATTATTATTTTAGAAGTTAGATATTTGTTAGCTAAATCTAAATCGTTATGTTAGAATAAATTTTTTGACATTTATACTGCTAATTGACATTATTGACAAAAACAAAACCTAATTTCTAGTTTCTCTTCTCTTATCTAAATAAATAAAACCTTAGTCTCATTTCTCTCTCTTTTTCTTTCCCCTTCTCTCTCAAACCAAAGGTCCACAAAGTTCCGGCAGACGACCTTAACCAAAAAAAAAAAAAAAATTTCTTTACTTTTCTTTGTCATCTTCATCCTTCTTCTTTCTTCATTAGAGTGCATTTTCGTGATGAGCAATAATTCCACAAGCTATACCCATAATTAGGGCTGGGAAAACGGTCCGAAATCCCGCGATCCGGCCCGTTCGGCCCGAACCGTGAGTGACCGCTGACCGAAAGCACCCCGAGCCGGGTTAGCCCGGCCCGATAAATCGGGCTAATAGGGCCGGGCTCGGTCAGGTTCTCAATTCCGAGTCCCGGCCCGTATAACCCGTCCGAAGCCCGGCCCGATAGATGAGCCCGATAGGTAGCCCGAAAGAGAGCCCGAACCCGACACCAAGCTATAAATACTCTCTTTTTTTCAGAGTAAACCAAACCCTAAACCTAAACACTACCTCTCTTTCTCTTTCTCTTTCCGCCTCTCTCTCTCTTTCCGCCTCTCTCTCTCTCTTCCAAAAATACTACCCTAAACCTAAATACTCCATTATCTTCTTATGTTGTAATTTTTTTCTTTTTATGTGGTTAATCTAAATGTTGTTTCAAAAACAACACTATGCTGTAATTTTTTCTTTTAGATGAAGTTGATGGATATGGAGTTGAAGGTTTTCGAGAATGAGCAGCACAAAGGGTAGCAAGAATGGCCATTGTAGCAATAATTCCTGCAGCAACTAACGATAACGAAACTGTTGGATTTATCGAAGAAATAGTAGTTGATGGTAATCTTCTTCCCATACTAGAGAAAGAGGTTATATAAGTCTTGGTCTAAGATCAACTCTCTCTCTCTTCCCTGATTTGAGATCTGTGAATATTTTTCTAACATGCTTTTGATAGGTATAAAAGGGAAATGAGGTTTGATTTCAAAATGGGTTTTGTATATTTTGTTTGTGTAACATCAACTCTCTCCCTCTCTATCTCTGTGTGAAGATCAATGAAAGGTTTTGAAAAGGGGAAATGAGGATTCAATTCAAAATGTTTTTTTGTTTGTTTGTGTTGAATCTTAATAAGAAACACATTGCTTGTTTTGGGGAGAAGAAGGCAGGATTGTATGAAGAATTAGAAATGGTTGGTATTTAATTAATTTTTGTTTTTTTATTAAATAATTATTTTTTAAAATTTTTTTAATTCTCAAAAACCCGAGCCCGTCCGGCCCGAGCCCGTTGGAACCCGCTCGGGCAGCCGGGCTCGGACGGGCTACGGGCACTTAGATGGCGTGTTTCGTCCGGCCCGATCCGCCCGACTCCCTACCTCGGGCTCGGCTTATCCGAGCCCGATCCGCCCGAGCCCGACACTTTGTAGCCCGAGCCCGTCCGCGCCCGCCCGATTCCCACCCCTACCCATAATGAACTAAAATCCAATCCTAAATATTCCATCCTGAAACTCCTCTGACTCAACAATATAGAGAAACGGAATATCAGTATTGGTACTTGATCGAGGGTTACGTTGGGAAGGATAGAGTGAGGTGGGAGATTTAATGAGAGTTTTCCTTTGAGTAATTAGTTCACCCTATTCCCTATGTTATTGCTAGTTTACCCATTCCCAAGCCTCTTTGATTTGGAATCTTCTGGTTACTAGACTGCCGCGAAGGGGATTTAGAGAGAGATTTAGGGTTTCATTTTCGAGTTATCTCGTATCTTATATATCTATGAATTCCTTTGTTTTAGGATCTTTGATAGATATCTTTTTGAGTTGAAAGATCTTTTGGGAGATGTTTCCTCCTTTTAGACTCTTGAAGCCCAAGTTAGGCAAATACTTAAGATCTTCAATGATTGATATCTTTAATTAGATTTGATGTTAATTCGGTAAGCGTTTAGCACGTTTCTACCTTCCTGTGTTTTGAGTTTAAGGTATCAGACTTGCTTACATGGACTTTCCTAGCCTTCTCGTAAATTTCAGGGCAAACATTGTTGTACTTGAGTTAGGACAGGGCTTAAGGTGCCTATGACAATCGTGTTGACCCTCTAATTCTGGGCTTTAGTTTGGCTGACTTCCTTTGAATTCGATCTCCCTTGTTGACTTGACGTGGGTTGACTCACGGGCTTTTGGTCTATTCTTGGCTCGTTGACCTCAGTCAATTGATGACCATTGTCTTTTATCATCACGAGTCCCTTCACTCCTTAGTCGAAAGTAGAGAAACTAAGGATTAGAAGAACTTGGAAGATTTTCCTTTGGCTTTCTCTTATGCGTACAATCATCACGTGGATTATGATGCTGCAATAAATAACCTAAACAAGTAAAACTTTAAAGTTTTGAATATAGCTAAACCAGGGTTGTACATGAAGCCCAAGTGTTTTTCTGTGTGACTTGAATGTTTTGGCAGCGCTGGTTGTCAGGGTTGCATCTCCGAGTTTATTTTTTGTTGATCTCGCAATTGCCCACCTCACTTCTGCCGAGCTTGTCGACGTGTTTCTCCGCATGCGATGTTCTAACGTCAGACGCTTGATCTTCTAACGTCAGACGCTTGATCTTCTGATCACACGCTTTCGGAGTATATCTTTTGGATAACTGACCAAGGTACTTTCTCTATTAGTCGTGGGACGCGTGTCTTCTTTCTGTTGGTGCATGGCCTAAGTCGTTTCTTCTCATATTAATGCTATGTATGACTTGGTCAGAGATCCGCCATTGATTTCTTCAGATGTATTATGAATTAGTCAATTTTCAAAACACCTTTATTCCTCAACGCTTCTGTCGATGTTTTTGCTCATCGTCTTTCCTATATAAATAGCATGTTTAATATTCGTATTTGTTTATGGACAAATTTTCCTAAGTTGTTTTTTATCTTTAAAATTTCTCCTAAGTTGTTTTACAAATAGCGATGCCAAGATGTCTTAAGAATATGACTTACTAAAATAGTGTTTCGGTTTCAACAAAAAAGAAAAACTTAATAAACAAGCTATATGTGTTGTGCAAACTAGACCAAACACAAAGACCTTATATCACCATTAGATGCCCTGATTTATTCTGATACAGTTTGAAGAATACGTTTTTTTATATTATACACTGAGAGGCCCTAACAATGTTTTTCTTGATAAATCTTGCGGTTGTATATATGGCTATACAAAACTGACCTAGACTGAGTCTCCTTATCCACAATCGAAGCAATGAAACTTGACTTTATGCTTAATTTCATGTTAAATCCATCATTTTTTTTGTGAAAAAACTAAAATGAATACAAACCCACTGATAATCTTTCATTAAAAAAAGAAGATAAATTGATATTTCAGAAAAAAGATTAAAAACAATTTGGTTTGCTGGAAATTTTACTCCACAAAAAAAAACCAAATGAGGCCAATGTTTAAATGATACGGAATCTAACTCGCGGTCTGTATCGATATGAGTTAGATTTCAAATGTTTGTTTTTAACGGTCTGAGTGATGTCTCTAATTGATTTGAGCTGATTTTGTGAATACGGTATTTGAATTAAATGATTCAGATTCAGACGGGACAGATGGTGAGACGAGTCATATTCTAAGAGGGAGATTTTTTTTTTTTGGAAGTCGACTACGATATACGTATGTCAACACCTTCGAACCACTTGGGCTACCAATTGTTGACAAGAGGGAGATTGAACAAACACATTTTGATTAATTCGACCCGCCAATAGGAAGGACATGGGGGCGACCCAACCCTAATCCGTTGGCAGTTTTGCCAGTGAAGCACTTCGTTCTCTCCCGAAAACCTCAAATAAACCCTTAAACGAGGGAGGGAGCCGTCTTCCCCGCCAACAGCCGATTCTCTCTGCACATCTCAGTCTCCCTCCTCAACCATCAGTAAGTCCTTCACTTAACTCCGACTTCCATTTCTAGGGTTTTTTTCTTTTCTTACAGAAGCTCCTTCTTCCTCCTCCTCTTCAGCGCCGCCGACTGCCTCTTTCTCCTCCTCCATCAGTCCGTCACTCCGTCATTAAGTTATTATCCTCCTCCTTCTTCTTCATTCTTTTTCTTCGTATCAAAACAAATCGTCAGTGACTATTTGTTCTCTTAGTTGTAATCGTTCAAGTTGGCTCTTATGTTTAAATTCAAAATGATTTCTACTTATTTGTAAGAGATTGAAACCATTTATGTTTGCATTTTGTGTAAATCAGTTATGTTTTTGAAGTTCAAAATCAGTTCTTGACTTCTGATTTTTGAAAAACTCAAGTTTTTTCCCCCTTTTTTTTGTGACAGACAATGATAACAGGTGGGAAAAGCTATGTTTCGGCACCACCAGCATTTTCTAGTGATGGGAAGAAGCTTCTTGTTTGTACAGGCAACACTGTCTCAGTTTTTAGTACCTCTACCGGAATGCTTGTAGGTGTTGTTTTAGTTATTATACTTTCTTTGAAGAAATTGCAGTTACTAATTTAGACTATTGAAATTTGTAGATAACAGAGTTGGAAGGTCACAAAGCACGGGTCACTTCTGTTATTGTTGTACCAGCTCCTACCCCTGCCAGTAATATTCTGTGTTATTGTTGGACGTCGTCGCTTGATGGAACAATTTGCTATTGGGACTATTCCATACCTGAATTGATCAGAACGGTCAATATTCAGCTTCCAATTTTCTCAATGGTATGATACTACGATTGGTTTACAGAGTTGTTTTGGTTGAGTTCGTAGCTAGTAAACTATTTTATATTCACATCTTCCTGCTGTATAATGTTACTTGTAATTGGTGGAATATATGTAATCCTATCTCTTTCGTATGGCTGACAATGGCAAGAAGTTACACAATCAAGTTGAGATTGAGACCCTTGATTTTGTCAGAGCTTTGTAGGTAGTGCTCGTGGGGGGTGGTGTAGAAAAGAAAACGTATGGAGGAATTTAAAGACCTTTTCTTTCTGGGGTTTGTTTCAAAACGAGATATGGTGTTATGTTTATGGATCCATTCATTTGTTGCTCTACCATTTTTCTTATTCTATTGGATGGCATGTTTTGGTCTGCAAATTTGTATTGTGTTTTTGTTTTTATTGGCATTGACATGATATACTGATGACTTTTAGAAGTTTTTGTTTTCTCATTTTTTATTCTCTTATAAAACCAATACTGGAAAAATAATGTTTGATCTTTGAATGCCCAGAGATGGTATACTAAATTACTAATAACTAATAAGTAATAAATAAGAGGTGTATGATAATGTATTAGTAAGTTTGTGATTCAAAACATTCAGTTGATACTTCGATAACTATTGTACAAAAATACTTCAGGGTTTAAGCCAAAAGTAGGGTTTTGGGGATTGGGGAGTCTTCTGGGATAAATTAATATTTGGGATTCATTGGTAGGAAATCGATTTAAGGTTTAGGGCTCCTGCTACAGTAGGTATTGTGGTATTCTGAATTTAGCCAGCGTGTTGTTTTTTGAAAATTTTGATTTAATCATTGAAAAGAAAACTGTTCACTCCTGTTGAAGCAACAAAAATAAGCAGGAAAACCTGTATGAAAAACAAAATACAAAGTATATTGTTTCTATCATAACTTCCTATTAATCGCCGAGTCCAAATAAGATTTGTACTTGCTCATTTATCCCCCCTCAACCAACTACAGAGCAAAAGATTGGACAGCTAGGGTGTTAACTTCTACGATAGTCTTACTTGCTATTAAGGTTTGACTTTTATGTTTATGTAACTATTTTTCAGGTGATTCCCACATTTCCTGGATTACCTACCGAGAATAATGGAAAGTTGCCAGACCATTTTGCATTTATTTCGGTTGAAGATATAGTGGATGACCAGAGTAAAGCACTAAGGGGAAAGATAAAGAAGTGTAACTTGAGAAAGTCATCTGTAGTTGGCGGAGTTTTGGCAGAGGTACAGTTTGATAACTCTTGTATATGTTGATATACTTCTACAGTATGTAAGTATATTTATTTGTTGTTATAAGGTTAACATATCTAATGTCAGTTGTTGGGCGCAAATGCGTGTTGTGATAGTAGTGTAATAATGCACTATATGTCATTTCTACTTTCCTTATCTGCTATTTGTCTGTGAACATCTCTGAATTCTGGATAACTTCTACTTTATGATGTCTATAAAATTTAAATGATATTGTAGCGGAATTGGCCTCCTCTGACTCATGTTTAATGTAACAAATGGAGCAGCATTTTGTATAACTTTTATATGATTTTTCAAATGAATATATCTGGTTCGAAGAAAAGTGTTATAAATGGAATGCACTCAGGAGGTAGGATATTGTCTTTTAGGAGGAACTTGAGCTCTAAAACATTGTGCTAGGCTATTGGAGAAGCATTCCAGAGAGAAAGCCTTTGATATTTGTATTTGTAGATTTTCTGTATAACTGCATTTATTTCTCATTTTCTTTCCCATGCACTAACTAAAAGTTTACCATTTTCCCCATCTCCTCTAGTATTTTCTTATTTTTATGTTTTCCTCAATTATACATGCAACTATATTTATTATTATTAGTATCGCAGTTTATTTGTAAGCAGAAATCTTAATACTTTATTTGTTATGTTTGTTTGTAGTCAATCAGATGCATATAAAATATTGTACATTCCAGGTGTTTTGGTACTTGCATTTATGTCAAAAGCTGATGACTAAAATTACTGACAAGAGGAAAATATTTCTGAAATATGATAGCCTAAAACTAAATGATTTAACGGTCCGGGAACTAAAGAATTAGAAAGACTAGGAACAGATAATGTACATTTTGTTTATCAACTTTTTGTGTGAGGTCACATGCAACTGCCGAGTACCATTCTGAGTACAATACATGTACTTCTGTTTTTTTAATATTAAGATTTGAGGGGTTCACCCTCATATCTTGTACTTTCTTACACTTGTTTTGTCTGACTTGCGTCTTTCTCTATTCCAGACTAAATATCCGGAGTTCATAACTGCTGGCACCTCTGGAGATTTTTTTGGCATTATAAATAAGCGCAAGGTTCATATATGGAAGATCTTTGCTAAGGAATCTAATTATGATGTCAAGAAGATAAAACTACATCATACGAAGAACTTGACAGTTCTTGCTTTCCATCCAACTGAGGCAATTGTAGCTGCAGGTGATGTTACAGGTAGAATTTTGATTTGGAGAGGTTGCGGAAAGAAAACTTTTTCCAGGAAACACCAGAGCAAGACACTCATAAAGAATGAAGAAGAAAGGCCTGGAGTGAGGGGTGATGATGATGCCGAGTCCTGCTCAACCTGGCATTGGCACCCATCTGAAGTAAAGGTTCTACATTTTTCTTCAGACGGAGCTTATCTATACTCGGGTAAATCATAGTTGCACCATCATGCCACTGCAAGGTTCATGTCAATTTGTTGTCCTTGGTTATGCATTGATCATGAAACTAAGTTTCTGTTGTTACGATTTCTTTTCCTGTTTGTTGAGTCGAATGCCATGTTTGGGTTTCATGGAAAACATTAATTTTCATTGAGAGTGTTTTGGCAGTAGGCTGACTTCCATTTGAAACTTCATTTATCTAATTCCATATGGTCTTTACTATCGATACTTATCGATTTGATCTTCTGTTGACGTTAGTTGTTATATCTTTCCCCTGAATTCCTGTTTAGGTGGAAAGGAAGGAGTTCTTGTGGTTTGGCAGCTAGACACGGGGAAAAAGAAATTCTTGCCACGTATTGGATCCCCACTATTGTACTTTACAGAATCTCTTGATCCATCTCTTTCTTCTGTAAGAACAACTCTGTATTTAAGTTTCTGTTCTAAATTTCCACCTGTTTATGCTTAAACATGCCGAGCCTTAGTGTTGGAACATTTTTTAACTTAATAATGTGACTGAATTTGACTTCACTAGATATCATGTGCGGACAATAAACTACATCTTCTGAAAATGCCTTCCATGGAAGTTTTGAAGTCCATTGCTGGAATCAAGGTCAGTACTCTGGTTTTCCATATTGTCTTATAGTAGGTTAAGTCTAAGACAACATAGTTATGGTGCCATGCATGGTAGACACAGACTGGAAACTAGGGATCATACATTTGAAATTGTAGAGAATGTATATCGCTTTGAGGTATAGAGAATCATCTTTCATATTTTAGTTTCATGTTTTTCCCAACAATTGTCAATAAAATTTGAAGAGATTTATTGTCATGCGCTTTCTTGGGTTGATAAGCACTTGTGACAAGATGGCCTAGTTTGGCATGATCAGTTGATAGCGGTGTCTCCTAATCCATATTGCCCAAAGAGCGCTATACCATTGCAATTCAACCATCTTCATCATTTTGATAGCGGTG
The DNA here is from genome assembly GCF_041429995.1 of Eschscholzia californica. NCBI lineage: Eukaryota > Viridiplantae > Streptophyta > Magnoliopsida > Ranunculales > Papaveraceae > Eschscholzia > Eschscholzia californica. The sequence continues at coordinate 49,635,458 of NW_028238472.1, forward strand.
TCTCCTAATCCATATTGCCCAAAGAGCGCTATACCATTGCAATTCAACCATCTTCATCATTTTGGTGAATACTTCTAGAGGATTTTTCTTCTTTTTCTTTGTCATATATACAAGTTCTTTTTCGCCTTAGGCTATGACTACGTTCAACTTCGAACCATTTAGACGGGATTTCTCTTCCATGTTGAAACGATATTATTTTTTTCGATTACTATGTGCTCATCTGAATATGGTGTATAAACAGCTCCCCACATTGCCAGAGGTTGATGAAGGATTGTGCAGGGGTGTTGCCTTTGATCATAATGCTGGTTTAGTAGCCATAAGAACAGAAGACTACTGCCTACAATTCTACAGCTTGTTCGATGATCGTGAGATTTCACAGGTATGTGTTTCTGTTTCTACACAAATTTCTTTATGTCCATTAGTAGGTTGTATTGGATTAAAACGACAAAGAGTTGAACTGCAATATCCACCTTTTTGTTTCCAAATCTTTCTGCACTGTCTATCATTACCCTCTTGGGGCTCATGTTAATGGTGCAATTTCTGAGATATATTTGTCTTGGGATAATCCAGTGTTGATATACTTCATAAAGATCCACCATTTAATAGGTCTCTTTGATAGAAATATATAAGAACAGTGAAGAGATTTCATTCGATAGGGAACTCTGCAATATATATTTGCCAGGTTAATGTTATAATTCCCTAATGTTCCTTTTCTCATCATCATAGACTTGCTTGTCGATTTCTCTTCACAGTCAAATAAGCTTTTCATATACGTGGGTTATGTAGTTGATGTATGTTTTCTTACTATATCAGCTAATGGGCAGTAAGTGTTGTTGTTTGACATGTCCGAGATACTATTTGAAAGGTATTAGTAAACTCATAGAATAAGAACAAAAAAGGCATGCAACCTACTTATGGCTAATAACGGCAACGTGATGTTCCAAGTTGACATTTTATGAGGAAAGCTGTTGAAGTCGAAGTCACGTGAAAGATAAACTTTAACCTGCGTGATCTGTAACATATATAACTAACACGCTTGTGACTCTCGAAGGATGGATTCCTTATCAACTTGAGATTAATTTATACTATGCTAGACATCTCAGTCAAAAACCTGATGTGGAATACAAAATACTTTCCCGTTTCTAATTAGTTGCATGAAATTGTAAGATCGAACACTAAAGCTAAGTAGTTAATATCACAATTTATTCGTGATAGGTTGGATATTGGCATGTACTGAGTACGTTATGCGACAACAATACATGTATTATTTGACCGATGGCATCTACCATATTGGCTGATTTTCTCATGTCAGCCAACTTAACAGCCACATATCACTATATTAGTTAATGTAACAACTAGATATGAAGTAGTTACAGCTTATTCTTTTATCTAGGATTCCTAATGTTATCCTCTATATATTGGTCATACGTATAGCCTCTTTGCCAGTATGGTCTGCTATCCTATAAAACTAGTCGTTCAGACAAAACTTATCCTTTATCAATTACCCAGCTTATAAGTGTCTCTTACTCCAGGCTTATTATAATGATGATCTTCCCCAATTATATAAAGTCTAGTTAGAAAAATAACCCCACCTTGTTAATCAACTTACTAAAATGGTTTTCTCTAACAAGTAGTGATACATTTTGCAGGTTCAAGTTTGCGAAAGAAACCATCAGCCCGGCGATGATATTACGGTATGTTAGGCCAAACTCTGTTGCTCGACTGTTCCGTAGTCGTTATTGATTTTTCGAGCTTTATTGAGCTCACCTGTTAGAGGAATGTTGGGTTTTTGTTGTTTGTGTTAATTCAAGCTTTAGCTCCTAAATATAAAAATTAGGTTGCTCTCATGTATTATGTACTCTAGAGTTGGAATACTTTGGACCATTCTCAAAGAATTGAAATGGTGTAAAATGTTTGAAAGAAGTTCACATTATCAGATTTGATGTTCTCATAATTTCGAAAACAGATAAGCAACTATAGTAACTCCTAGATTATTTCTACTGCTAATTGGACGGTGAATGGATTCATATATGGCGCAATGTCATTGGAGACTGATAATTTGAGCAGTAACTGAAATAATTCTATTTCTTTTTTTGCGCAAGGCCAAAATCAAACTTGCTTATGAAGGTTCTGATATATTCTTTGTTGGTTGCAGTTAGTTGTGACTTTAATATCTCTCTCCGTCGACGGTACAAAGATGAGTACAGCTGAAATTAAGCATTCAGAAGATGGAATCGGCGGTCTCGTTTGCCTCAGATTCTGGGAAGCTGGGTCTCATAGGGGAGCCTTCACATTGTCTACGATCATATATGAGCCTCACAGGTTTGGATTGATCTCTCTCCTCCAAAAAGATGAATAAAGTTCCTCTGGTGTTAGTTTTCTTACTCTGACATGAACTAGTTGTGAGAAAGTCTATCCCAATAATATCAATCTTAAGCTTCTGTGTGTCTACCGTCTGACATGGCCTTTAAATATAGTTTGTGTGCTTCAAAGTAATGCATAAATAATTAATTATACAATTCAGATATAATATATTGATAAGATAATAAAGGGGCACATGAAGACCCTCTAGACCTCGCTAGGTAGTCTTTCATGTCCATGAATATTTGAATGTCAGTAATTGTTCTCTATACTATTTCGACCAGGTAGTATTGTATGTTAGTTATGTATACATGTATTTTGAAGAGGATATCCTGTCTGTAATAAAGTTACACTCGATTTTAGTGTGTATGAATTTCGGCTTAAGCTGTCAACAACAGAAACCACTAGCTAAACTAGATAGCTCCATAGATTCAGTTAGATATTTGTTTTTATGAGGGATGGCGTGGTTCACTAGTTTGTTGCATGTTACATTTTTATGACATGTGGTTGGAAAGAGTATTAAATCAGCTTGTCGTAGTGGGTTCAGTCATTCAGTCCAAATTGAACATTGGGGTCACACGTGTATTGTTATTATTTGAACTTAGTAGAAAATATCTGGTTGCTTAAGGATTTTCTTTTTCAATGAATCGAATTAGTGATGCTGGAATTTCTGCTCTAGCTTTCCATCCTACCCGTGATATGGCTGTTAGTGCTTCTTATGGTGGTGATTTCAAGGTAATTTTATCTCGTGATGGCATAAAAATCATGTGATCTATTATTCTATTTGTTGTTTCTGCAATTAATTTTTCTAATTTCTCATTCTCAGATTTGGGTTAGAAGCTCTGATGCACAACAAAAAGATCAGGAATCTGGTTGGAGATGCCATTCTGTTGGTTCATACAAGTATGATCTTGCTTTACGTAACTTCATTCTTTTATTATTTCAATAAGATTTTCTGGTAACCATTGGAATAGACTGTGATATGCGGATGCAGTACACAAGTGGGAGAGTATCTGGTAACATTGGTTTACATCAATATAATATCTCTCCATGGTGGAGCTTGTTTTAAAAAATTTGTTGTGACAGATATTTATGTCATATGACTCGTCTGATCGTGTTAGATGGACTCCTCTTTATCTGATACTCATTATTCACTTCAGTGGGTAAAACATGATTTTCTATGTACATATAGTATGCAGATACAAGGAGGAAACATGTAATCTAAATTCTTAAAGTTATTGTCACTTGAATGTCAACCAATCTATATGCAAACATGAATTACAATGATATTAACGGTGGAAAATTTGTGTTTGTTGAAACAATTTGAAAAATTGATGTAGCTTTTAACATATTATGTTGTGTTCTTGCTATAAATTATACATGGATTTCTGTGCAGGGAAAAACCCATAACAGCTGCTGCATTTTCTGCTGATGGCTCTGTTCTGGCTGTTGCTGCTGAAAATGTAGTTACACTGTGGAACCCAGAAAAGAACGTTTTAGTAGCTGTAATCGGAGAGATGCTTACGGTAATCCACTTGAATCTCTTTAACGCAAAATATAAATTTGTTGCCCCTTATGACTAGATGAACACACTGATTTAGATGCATGGCATATAGTAGTGCCAGACACTTGACCCCAGATCTGCAGTAAAAGGTTTTCATTCTTGGGCATGAAGTAAATCTACCGACTCTTTATTTTTACACATCTTGGGCGGACTAATTAAACAAATTAAGCTATCAGAGGCAGGAGAAAAGAAATTTGAAAATAACTTAGTGTAAGGCGTTAGTCCATGCTAGAAGGAGAGTTTCAACTAATGACATGTTTATGTACAAGCTGACATTGGCACCACCATAAGTTTTCTTATGTGGGTATACAGACACTAATCAAAATCTATATTTTCTTCCAGCGAATCGTTTCTCTTTCTTTTGTCGGGAAGTCAGAATATCTTGTATCAGTATCCCGAGGTTCAAATCCACAGCTATCAGTTTGGAGTGCAGCAAAGCTGTCCATGTCTTGGTCATATAATCTTCTCATAGAAGGTATGTTAATACTCCTGTTTTTTGCTTATGGAAGCGACATTGACTTGTGGGTGATGTCATTAATCACTGGATCCATCCTCTCATGTTGATGTAGTAACTACCAAAATCCTTAATATTAATGTCCATTCTATATTCTATATTGCTGCCCACATAAAAATTGTGTAGTGTAGTAAATTAAGAATGGAGTGGCTGTGGGAGAGGTCGTTTTCTGGGCAAGTATCAGGTGGAAGATTCCAAGAGACGGAAAAGAGTCGCAAGAACGCGGTTCTTAAATTAAAGTCACGAGAGGAACTGGAAATACATTACTTGCCTTCAGATTATTGTTGGAATTTTTATCAGGATGAAAAGTGTAGTTCTTAGATAATAGTGTTGGAAATACCTTCTCACAAAATTTATAACCTTGACACATACTAAGAGAAAGGTTGTTTGTGCAGCTGTTACCTGCAGCAGGGATGGTTCTTGTTTTGCTGTTTTAGCCCTTACTGAAAAGTCATCTAAGAAGGCAGTATCTGATACTGCAATTCGTGGCAGAGATGGTGTTATTATATTATTCAGTGTCGAAGAGCCGATTCCTTTGGCCACTTGGACAGTGAAGGAGGTATTTTTTGTGTTTATGCTATTTCCAACGTTGTCAATCTATTACTCACCCATCAGACCATTTCTCCTAGTTGGAGCTAGTTGCATACATCATCCAAGCGTGTTTACAGTTCTCCATATTGATTATAGCAAAACTAAGAGATCATTTTCCACTTGTAAATGACGGCAACTGATCTGGTGTTTAAGATTATCGTTAACGAGAAAACTAACCAAGTATTCTAATTCTTGATTTTCTTTTCATGTTTCAGGCCAAGGGAGGAAGTCTTTCATTCATTCAAGCAAATCCTTCTCCAATTAATAAGAAATCCTTAGTTGGAGAACAACCTGCTGAGGTTCTAGCTTATATGAGTGGTGCTCACGAGTATATCATCTTCGATCCACATGGCAAAGAAGACAGCATTATTAGTGGGCACCAGCGGGAGAGTTTTCCCATTGAAGAAACAGGTAAGCTCTTTCTTACAACTTTTTATTATTTATTAATCTTGGATTAGAATTATATTGGAAATCGCGAAACTTCCTTTTGAGCGAGAGTGAACATATGATGTTCTCTGGTTTCTGCTCCTCAATAGTATTCGACTATTCACTTTTTACAAACCATGCTACTAAGATTGCTACAGTTCCTGTGAAGTCATGTTGAATCTCAACAAAAACTTGTCTGAACTTACTGGATGTAAACATCAAGTTTGTCCAAAATTCCAAATCATGCAAAGCATGGCAGAACCTAGCAAGGACCTTCATATCCCATCCCAATTTCTAGTTGAGTCAGTATTTAACCGATTGAGAATGTCGTACTTGACCAAACTAGTTGTAAGTGAGTTACATTTGGTAATCCGGATTGTTTGAGCTAGGCCCAAGTTAAACCTGATACTGGATAAGCCAGATTACAGTAATGGTCATGTAGCAGTGGAATACTTGGGGATGATTCACATATGAGAGATAATTCTGAAAATCGGTGGAACCAACATTTGTAGTGTCCGGATCAAATGGCTTTGGTCTGAGGAAATTTGATAACTTCAAACCTGAAAGAATGCTGAAGTTTTCTAAATTGAAAAATACCATATGTGCTGTCTATGCAGTTAATGACTTGTTATGTTCGGCTCAGTAAGTATTTTTTTCCTCTATCAGGGAAATCTGGGTATTCATCTATTTATGGTGAGCTTCCCCAAATTAGCAGAACGGAAGATCATAGTATACAGGCCCCATTCGTACCATCAGAAAGGCCATGGGAGACTATATTCAGTGGATCATCACATGTTCTTCCACCTCTTTCAAAGTTATGCTCGGTATTCTTGGAATCCTTCCTTGAAAGAAGGCAACTGGTTGAAGAATGATTCCAGCAGTTTTAGTGATCTCGAAAAATGCAGTTTGATGAGACCCTTGATGATCTATTCCAGTATACAATTCATCGTGCGTGTATAATCAACTACAAACAGGGAAGGTTTTTGCAACTCGACCAACAAGTCAATTGTGGCTGGTGATTTCTGTTTATGGGTAAAAAGAAATCGAAAGAAACATGATATGTTTATTTCCATAGTTTTGACTACAAATAGATATATTTATGTTATCAAATGAATTGAAGAGAGACAAAACATGGCTAAAAATTTTGTAATCTTAGTATGAAATCGTTTTTTTTATTGAAGTTGATTTGTTAATTAGGTCTGTTGTATATTCTCTTTTCCTTCAAATGATGCTATTGTATTTGAAGTGCAACATTTACGACCATACGACCACAATATGGCGACCAACACATTCCCACCATGGTCGAAGAGTAATAATGAAGTTGGAGAAAAGTAGCAACAGTCTGGGAGGAGGTACGCAAATTCTCAGGGTGTTTTGGGGCGACCAGGTAACAGCCAAGTTTGCCCTTAGGTCAACCGGAGAAATATTGGCATACTAGGTGTAGCCTAACCACTGCGAGAAATAGGTGCCAAAATAAGAGAAATTTAACATGCACAATAGGGGTTTACATTTTATACAAGTGGGGGCTGGTTGGAGAAAACTATTACGTTGATTAGAGTGTGTTATAGGATGATGCCGAGGAGCCTCCTAGGCTGCTGGTGATACTGTCCGCTATGACATTTCTGAGTCTCGCGGTTTCATAAGGCTCTACTAGAAAATGATGCTTAACCTCTTAAGCAGCGCATAACACTCGGTATTTCACTTATGTGCAATTGTGTTTATACAACATACTTTCCAAAGATTGTGTCAGAATAAAATGAATCATGCTGATAATGTTATAGGATGATGTAGACCTGCAGCTTTCTAGGCTGGTAGTAATAGTGTGTTTTGGCACTCATCGGCTTCACGGGTTTAAAAGGTTTCACTAGGAAATGATGCTTAACCTCTTAAGGGGAGCCCCATGCCTCGTCACCCATTTATACCTATATGTGATTGTATTTCTACAACAGAAAGTGGATGTTGTGAGCAGAGGCGAGAGAAAACTATTTTCTACAATCGCATCATTTACTACGACCACAATGTTGTGACCACAATAGTAATGAAGTTGAAGAAAAGTAGCAATAATCTGGATCGACGAGCTACACAAATTTTCAGGTTGTTTTGGGGCGACCAGGTAGCAGACTAGTTTCCCCTGGGGAGGAATGGCTTCAGCTTAAGAAATTTTGAAATACTAGTGAAATCAGGGTTCCAAAATAACAAAAAATTCATGTTGATAATAGGGGCTTGCATTTTATACAAGTGGGGGCTGGTTAGAGAAGGCGATTAAGTTGATTAAATAGAGCGTGATAGGATGATGCAGAGCGGCCTCCTGGACTGCTAGTGATAGAGTCCGTTGTGGCATTTCTAGGCGTCATGGTCTCAAAAAGTTACACTAGATAAGGATCTTTAACCTTCTAAGAGGAGCACCACTCTTGACTCTCTCCTGCCGATGAATGATTGCATTTATACAACATACCTTGTCAAGACCATATCATAGTAGAGCTAATCAGGCTGATAACGTGTTATAGAATGATGTGGACCGACTTTCTAGGCTGCTAGTGATATTGTCTGTTTTGACACTTCTGCACCTTACTAGGGAAGGATGCTTAACTTCTTAAGAGGAGCACCACACCTCGTCTTCCCCCGATGTAGGATTGTATTTCTGCAACAGAAAGTTGATGTTGTGAGCAGGGGCGAGAAAAATTTATTTTCTATTATAATCGCAGCGGTATGATATTCATGAACCTACCACCGAAGCAAAAGATGGACGACTCGGTTTTTGTTTTAAAGTCACCATTGGGCCGGTCGCAACCTAGCTGCAACAGAACTACAACCTAGCTCCCGGAGTCGGCTCTTTTCTCCCGAAATAGCGTTCGTTGTTTGCTTCATTGTTAACATTTTCAACAATAATTGCACCCCAACTAAATAAGTTATTTTATCAAACAATAATGTAACCGAACATGTGTAACACATAGTTCAACAAAAAAAAACATGTGTAACACAATCACCCTAATTTTATATCTTGTTTTGATCAATTTAATCCACAAGTGGTACTAGCCAGTGTACAAGAGATGTAAGAGTAAGTAGATAAAAGGAGATGAAAACAAAACAATGCTGCAGTAAATCTAAAATTGTACTTTGAGTAGTTCCAAAGATGACATATTGAACAAATTTTAAATAATGGAAGGGACAAAAAACACTGAAGTCCCACTGCAAGTTGTAAGGATCAAGAACTACTCAAACAAGAAGGAATAGTTTTCCATGTGATTTAGAGTGTGATGGGATCAAATTGGAGAAGATAGGCAGGCAAGTCTATAATGGATCAGGACATGTCCTTTTAGCTTCTTAGCTTTGTTCTTTCGATCTGTAATACATTATTCTGTCGATACTCATAAGAAAGACATACGTACACGTATCTATTGGCTGAACTAATCTACCACGCCTCGTCCGTAATCTGCTTTTCTTCCCCATGATCATGTTTTCATACAAAAGGTAGACGATAAAAAATCAACACCGAAATTGTTCAACACATTGGTATTGTTTTAAGTACCTAGAAATATAGTACTTGTATATACTAATATGGGTATCATGAAATGTCGCCCACATTTGCGATAATTTTCGATCTTTCTCCATATTTTCTATAAAAAAAATATTTGTCACAGATGACCAGATTATATCAAGGGCCAAGAAAATAGATCATTTAGGTATTTTTCTAATACCAGCTATAATTTTTAATTTTTGGGGTTCTAGTCCAAAATCTACACCTAAACACACATTTAATCTACCCTAATATTAATATAGGATTTTAAGCCAAAATAATAATGGATAGTAATACGTAATGTTAGACATATCAAACCTTCAAAACTTTTAATAACCCCCCCGCTCCCCTTCGCTTTTTGGTTGAGCCTTTGCTTCCCATGCATGCGTATGAGCCCTTCTATTGTTGTTGGACAGGTTTTGTGGATTGATTTGATCTTTGTAAACTCCTTCATGTTTTTCTATACATGTACATCCATCAGACGGGTAGTTGTCTGTATATATCGTTTGCCATCACGTAGTGTCCCTGTATTGACAGTGGTATAATCCAGCCTTACCTTGTTGTCACAAGAATACATACAACAGGATATTATGCATCCACTTATGACTTACCCAATTCCCATCACCATCAAAATGTGTTAACCACATGAAGGAAGAAGATTGAAAAGATTGACACACCAAATAATCACAGAGAAAAATGACTGCATACATTTTAACCCTAGCTAGGATATGCCATTTGAAACTTGGGTAGGTTAGGTTTGTGGTTTATAATATAGAATTGGTCACATGACTCACATATAGGCACAAAAAACCAAGACAATCACCAAATTCAATGGTGAGAAATGGGATAATGAGATACTCCTCCTATACAGATAGATACTAATCTCAGCAGAAAAGGTTGAGAGAGTTTTGTAAGTGGTTCAAGTTCAACCATACTTCTACATAGTAATCCATACTTCATTCATCCAATGGCTAGCTTCCCTCACCTTTATCTATACTTATCCCAATTACCACATGGATGGTGCTTTCAGATATAAACATGTTAGCTGTGTAGAAAAGATATTTTGTCTGCGTTCTATGTTTGTATTCGATACGAATGATGAGTTAACGACTCTATGATATAGTTAATCGAACATGTAAGAAACTATGTACATAAAAGTGGGTTTTTTTTTTTTCGGAAGAAGGTAGAATTGTATTCATGGAATTGCTAAGTTTACAATGGTGAAAGAAAATCATACATGAGTTACTGCATCCAAATTGAAAATCAAAACTTCTCAGGGTTCAATACAATAAACCTTTTATTTTTCTTAGGTCTTTCGGTTAGGCATCGTTTTGCTTTTGTTCAAACTATATAAGAAAATTAGTTTGGTAATGTAAATTAAACTTGTTATAAAAAATACTGTTCGACCCAATTTTATTACCTATCAACACCACCAACCACCACCACCACTGCTTCCGTCACCACCACCATATCTTTACAAGCGCGGTACAATCCATGCCCCGATCTCCTTCCAATTAAAACCAGCACCCTCAGTTTTCTTGTCCTCTCGCTCTCTCTCCTCATGATAAAACATTTTTTTTTTGAGAAATCCACTACGTTCGACGTTAGTCGTTACAGGACATTGATACATCAAGAAAATGTGATAAACATGATAACTGCCTAAAAACATTCTTTTCGTTGGAGAGAGGTTGTCACTCAAGATAAAGAGCTCTTCATTATTGTAAAAATCTTGGGAACTTTTTATTTCTCTAAACTATATCAAGATCAATTGGAATACCTTCAATTGATTTCTTAGGTCAACATCCTATAAGAACTGTACCCGTATTGAAGCTAGGACTAGTTCAATATTCCCTAGTCCCTACCCTATAAGAGTAGTCAGTAATCACCACAATAGTCCACTATATTCTGTGGAATTTGAAGTACTTTCTTACAAGTCCTCTAAAACCTAAAAGTTGTGGTGTCTTTGTGTTTTTTTTTATCTGAATCTAATCACGTTCATTTGTATTTTACCTTTTTTAATAAACCAGATCTTAAGACAAGAAGATTCATTTTGTTTTACAACTGAAACAAAAACTAATTTACAGTGAATGAAGAAGACAAGATATAATACTTGCCTACTAGAGCACCTTTATCTTCGTCAATTCATGTTGGACTATTTTAACATGTCCCCTCATGCATGTCATTCTTTGCGACTAATAAATGTCTTTTTGTCGCGTGACACGTATGCTTGTTGGGTTACATGTTGGACTTGTCACAGTTCTGCACACAGAGCGCTAGCCCACACCTAAAAAAAAAATAATACTAAAACGTGTTCTAACCAAGGTCAACTTTAAATTGGAGTAAGAGAAAATAAGTGTACACAAACGATAGACCCAACCGAAAAGACAAGACGAAACTGACGAGTGACGAGAAAAAAGAGTCGATGGCCACCATTTGTCCATTTCAATAGAGAAAATCCTTCAAGAGAGAGAGAAAATCAAGGAGGTTGATTTTACTTTTCCCCAATACCTAATTTTTTCTTTTCGGTGGCTCTAAAATTTTGGATAAATGTATGTCCAAAATGAAAAATAATATAGACCACCACTCCAACTATGGTATTTAGCTCATATTACCAAAATACCCTTTCACCTTAATCTTTCTCTATAAATACTGAACACCAAAGCAAGGAGAAATTACAATCCCAATAGTGAGAGAATAGAACTAGCAATTAAGTTTGAATTAGTGGCTAAAATGGGTTCTAAAGTAGCAGTCCTATTGATATTGTTCAACCTTATCTTCTTCACTAGTGTTTCAAGTGTTAAGGTTCCATGTGCCCCTGAGACACCTAAAAAACCTAAGAGTCCACCAGCAGTAAAGCCTGCAAAGTGCCCTAAGGATACCCTAAAGTTGGGTGTATGTGCAGATTTGCTAGGTGGGTTGACTAGCTTGGTAGTGGGTACACCACCAAACAGCCCATGCTGTGCTCTACTGACAGGTCTTACTGGACTTGAAGCTGCATTGTGTTTGTGTACTGCTGTTAGGGCTAATGTTTTGGGTCTTGTCAAACTTGAAGTCCCAATTGCTATCAGCTTGTTAGTTAATACTTGTGGTAAGCAAGTACCTGAGGGTTTCACTTGTTAGATGCCCTACTCATCACCTCCCTCTGTCTCTCTTTAGTGTGCATTTGAAATATTGGAACCTGTTTATTTGTCTTTGTGTGTGTGAATTATGTGTTCACCAATTTCATATTGTCAATGTGATTGTAATAAGATGGACCCTAAGTAAGAAATGTGATTGTTTAGTTGTGGTTCTTATCGAATAAATTAAATTATATTAATCTTGTTTTCTTCCTTTCTCCAATATGTTCCTATTAGTGTCTATGTGTGTGTTCATTTCTAATAATTTCGAATCTGAAAATATTATCTATGCTTCTTGAATGTTCTCGTTTGTAATTGCAATTCTTATATACAATTCTACCTTCTTCCAAAAAAAAAAAAATGTTATCTTTTCTTTCGTGAGGACATTTGAATACTATAAAATAATAAACCGTAAATATTATTTTTGAGGAAGATATATGAGGAAGAGAGATTAGAAATACAATAAAATAATAAACCGTACTTAACTTGGAGATTTACAGACTAGAAGCTCGTATAGAGCTCTAAAACACTTAAAAACTCACTTGTTAGAAACTTCTTTACTTCTTTCTCCTTAATTCCCATTCTCTCTTGATTCTCTATATTGATATCTTTAATACATTAATGACCCTACTCTTAATGTTATATGCATATTCAACTAAAAGCTTTGGCTCCTAAACTTCTCATACAATATAATTTGACAAATTTGAGTTATTAACAAATAATTCTGAACTCATATTGCACTATGAAGTATGAACCTATACTTTGAACAATCTAACGTAGTCACGCATTACATCATATTTAACTTTTAGACAACCATAAAATTAATCTAAATTTTCTTTTTCGTCGTGGTTAGGATAGTTAACTTCCTATTCATAATTTCGAACAAAACAAGTTAATTTCCTTTTTTACTGCATCCGTTTTTACATCAATCTTTCTTGAATAATTATTTTCTTTGATTTCAATTGGACCAAAGTGATGCAGCCAAAAACTGGATAAAACTTTGGACGTCTAATATTGAAATATTATAAAACTTCCAAGAATTATTTCCTTTTTGGTCCCCTATTTTGTGACCAACTTCCTTCTTGACCTCCTATTTATTATAAATTCAAATTTGACCCCTTTTTAAAGTGTTCCTTAACTATCCTTCTTATAAATATATGTTTAAAATAAAAATAATAACAAAAACATCCGTCTACCTCACCTCTCTCTCTGTCTTTTCTGACAAGGTCGTCGGCCGGAAAATTTTCCGACCGGCGACCTTGTCGGAGAAGACAGTGAGAGGTGAGGTGGAGAGAGGTGGAGTGGAGAGATGTTTTTTTTATTATTTTTATTTTAAACATAATTTATAGGAAGGATAGTTAAGGAATTTACTTCAAAAAAGTGGGCCGAATTTGAATTTATAAAAAATAGGGGGCCAAGAAGGAAGCTGGTCACAAAGTAGGAGAAGAAATAACTCAACTTAGAATAATGAATTGGGTACATATTGGACTTCAAAACTAATCGGACCTCTTTCACGAAAGAAGAAACTAATGGAACCTAAGTTCATTTAATTCGAATTCTGAAATCGATACACATTGGACTTCAAACCTATTAGATGTCTCTAAAATTTCAATTGGAGCTAAGTTAAAATGTTGAGTGTTGATGCGAAACGCTTTTGCAGATTAGTTGAGCTACCACCACATTCGATATACTTTGGAGTCGAATTCTGTCGTTTAGGCCTTCAAAACAAAATTTCATTAGTATTTTTTATACAAATTTTAGTAAGTTTTTCTTAGGCTGTTTTTATATTTTCTTGAGATTCTGCAATTTATATATTTAAAAGTTGTTGATTCGAAATTTGATTATGATTAGGAAACTAATAATTGTTTAATTCATTCAGTTTTCTAAAATTTCAATTTTTCTTTATTTTTTGCGTGTTTTTGAATTTTCGAAGTCTTGGACATAGATCTAAAGTTTCTTTGAGTCTTCGTTAATCATTCTTGGTCATCGTGTTGATTTTCCAGCATTACACAATTTATCACTGTTTCTTTACACTGCATATTTTCCTTTCTTCTTCGTTCTTTATTGACAAGGAGTCAAGGAGATGCACCAAATTTTTTTCTTCAATTATCACCTCCGACAATTGCTTTTGCGAAATATGACGCAGGATTAGCTCCTAGTTCTTCAGCTCCACTCCCATGAGCTAGAAACACCGACTAGAGATTAAAATATCGAAATGCCTTGGCGGCCGAAATTTTGAAATCCAACCGTCCCAATGGATTCCACGCATAAATGTTCGGCGTGGTCACTATTGTTAAAATATACAGTCCATTGATAAATTGATCAAGTGGTGGTGCTTCCTCCATCCCAAAATAAGAAAACGTCACATTATAGTCCCTATAGTGTTACATAGAACTAGTTGCTTAATTATTAGAAACAGAGAAATATCAATTTGCAATAAAATATAGACATACAATTTCTTGATAACTTTTAGATAGTTTTATTTCATATCTTGTGCTCATCAATTTGTAAATAAATTATATTCCTCACAAGCCTCCAAGATCTACTATTTATAGCAAACTTTGCCAGCTAAAACCCTAACCAGTTTTGCTTAATTCACATGCAGTTTGTTTTCTCATTTCATTTCTTATATTATCAACTCAATCAATCATACTTCTCTTTCGATCTATAAATACAACCTCAATTCTCTTCTTCCAACACACAACAAAACTTCTTCTTCATACTACTACTTGTACTCATAGAAGCAATTAGGGTTTAAGAGAGGGAAAGAAAGATGGATTTCAAGAGTTCATCATCATCAGTTGCTCTCTTTCTCACTGTAAACCTAATGTTCTTTACTTTTGCATCAGCTTGTGGCACTTGTACCATGCCTAATACTCCAACTCCTAAACCCAAGTACCCAACTCCTAAAGTGCCAAAACCAAACCCTAGCTCACCCACTAGTACTCCTGCTCATTCAAAGGTTAGCTGCCCAAGGGACACCCTTAAGTTGGGTGTTTGTGCTTCATTGTTAGGTGGACCTCTTAGCATCGTTATCGGTAACCCTCCTAATTACCCTTGTTGTACTCTTCTTAATGGCCTAGCCGACCTCGAAGCCGCTGTTTGTCTCTGTACAGCCATTAGAGCTAATGTTCTTGGTCTTCACCTCAATGTTGATCTCTCACTCAGCTTGCTTCTAAACACTTGTGGGAAGAAACTCCCAGCTGATTTTATATGTGCCTAAGCAACTAAACTTATTTCTTCTACTACATTGGTTGTCTTTAATTTCATTTTGTTATTATCATTAATGTTGTATTGTTTTTGTGTGTTTATGTTTATTATCAAATAACTCGTACACTGAGATTATTACATAAGTTTAAGTCTCATGATTGTAATTTGTAAGTTCTATATTCGTTGTAATTTGATTTTGAATAAATCTAGGTATACAAGTTTCCGATTTTTTTTTTTTAGTATATTTCTATATGATTCACATCTCTATAGAGACCTACTTAATATTCTCAAAATGATCTACAATACGGGTGGACAAAGGAAACTCTCACCACCAAGTATATATGTTGTTGATTTTGAATTAACATTCACAAACTTAATGCAATATCAAATTTGTTCTCATATGATAGTCCATTACGGTTACAACGTGCTTCATGTCAACCAACAAAAGACGTATGTTAGGCGCATTTGGCTATAATCTTATAAAGCCCGAGGAAGCATTTCCCCTCATTGCTAAGTAGTTATGGATCGGAATTTAAATAGCATCACATATGTTTCTTTATTCCGTATTACTCTGAAGTGAATGTATTACGTCGAAAAATTGAGTTTTATTCTATGTCGAACACCGAAAGATCATCGAATGAATTATTAATAATAAAAAAATCTTCTGCATGATAACTCTATATGGAGGCAACTTATAAGCTAGTGTGTAAGCTAGCCCTCAAGTTGTGGTTGTCTAGGTTATTTTTTTGTTGAAGAGTTGTCTAGGTTGTTACCTTTTTTTTTGTTGAAAGGTCTAGGTTGTTACTTAAAATTACTACTTTTCTTTCAAACCCTACCATACAAACCTCCAAAATATTTAGTGTACTAATTTCTTGCTTCATACCAACTCAATAATGGATTGGTACTCATGATTCACAGTTTGATTTCAGATCTCATAAATATTAATTGTCATTAACCCTTTTTTATGCAGCTTATAACAAAGTCCCTTCAAATGTTAGTTCACTAAAAGAAACCCTTCTTTGGTTATTACTGCAACATTTTAGTTTACTACTTAGAATATTATTAGGGCATAGGGAGAAATGGTTTGCAAAATATCAGCTGCTTCATTTCTTTTACTCAACCTTATTTTCTTTGCCCTAGTAGAGTAGCAGTAGATTATGAAACTGGAATGAGTTGTTAGAGCAAGTCCAACGGGGAGGGGTCCCGGACCCTTAATTCAACGGGGAGGGGTCACGGGCCATTAATTCAAATTAAGGGCTTGGGACACCCGGTCCCTCCCCTTGGATCGCATGTGGGCGGGGGCGGAGCCCCCTCCCAAATAAGAAGCCAGCCCTTATTAGGGGCCGGCCCCTTGCTCCCCAACAGACCGTTGGGGCTCCCCAACGGTCATATTGGGGAGCAAAATCTGGCCGTTGGAGCAAATCCAACGGTCAGATTTTGGGTTCAACCCCTATAAATAGGGGTTGAACCCAAATCATCCTTCATCTCTCTCTCATTCACTCTATTTCAACTCTTTCTCTTTCATTTTATCTCTTCAACTCTCTTACTAATTTCTTCAATCATTTTCAATGGATTCCTTCAATGATAATGAGTTATTTATGAATCTCTTTCAAAATCCCAGTTATCAATCTAGCCAATTTGAAAGTGATGAAACTTTTAAGGATTCTTCACGAGTTCCCTCAGTAGTAGATGAAACTTTAGATGATTCTTGCGAGTTTGAAGGAACGACTTCAACCAAGAAATCTAATAAACGGGTTGCGTATAATACCAATGAAGATATAGTACTTACTAATTCTTATTTGAAATTCACATTTGATGCGGTTGTCGGAAATTGCCAAAAATCTACTATATTTTGGCAAAAAGTAACCGATGAATTTAATGAAATTACAAACTCTCAACGCACGAAAAAGGGTTGTAAATCTCGTTTCAGTGACATAAATACCGAGTGTCAAAGTTTCATCTCTACTTTGAGGATAGTAAATAAAGTTCCAAAAAGCGGGGAGAACGACTATGACCGGGTAATTTTTCTTACTTGTAATCTATATATTTTTATCTTTTGATTTCATAATATCCTTTTAAATCAATTTTTATCTTTTTCAGATTCAAAGAACACTTGATATTTATAAAAACAATCACAAAGGAAAAATGTTTAAATTACAACATGTTTACAAAGTTTTGATGTCGCATAACAAGTGGATGACAGACATGCCAGGAGAGTCAACATCCGGAAAAAGAGATTTCAATACCAATCCATCGGAGGAAAGACCAATGGGTCGTAAACAAGCCAAAGCAAATGCAAGAGTCGGAGAAAATTCGACAAATTCTACCGCTAAAGACAAAGTAGTAGCCGGTGATGCTCCGCTGGAATATTGGCAAAATAGAATGGATGAAGGGAAAGAAAGATCGATTTCAACGAAAGAAGCTTTAGAAATTCAAAAAGGGTTCCTTGAAACCGATAAAAAAAGCAAAGGACCGACAATATGGAATAGACTTAATGAGGATTGATGTTAATTCTCTTGACGAATATGGTGCACGGTTGCTTATGGAGGCGCGTGAAGCTTGGTTTGGTAGTAATCCACACGAACGAAGAAACCCCTTCTAGCTATTTTAACTTTTTTATTGGTGTTTAGTCGTATTGTCATAGATTTAAATTTCTAATCAAATGTTAAGTTTGTAATCGATATTGTTTAATCGAATTATTTAAGTAAACTGAGAAATTAAAACTTCAAATTTAAAGGTCCGGGACCGCTCACCCTTGGAGTTGATTTTGAGGGTCTGAGCTTGGGCCCTTAAATTTGAATGAAAAAGTGAATTTAAGGGCCCGGGACCGGTCACCGTTGGACTTGCTCTTAGACTCCTCTTCACCATTATTCATAATATTGAGGAGGTTACATAAAATAGAAACATGTCAAGGAGATTAAGATAAAAATAATGAATAAATATAAAATAGCAATATCTAGATATATGATGATTTGGTTTCCAACTTTCTCTGGATTTCTTTTTTCTCTTTGTTATTTTTTCCCTATTACCTAATTACTATTATAGGAGAGTGTCCTCAGATTTACCTTGTCGAACCGAATCAATTGGACAAACGAAACCAAGTCGAACCGCACCGATCGATTTTTGGGTCGAACCGATTACCGATCGACTCGGTTTGACCGAAAAATCGAACAACCCAAAATCGGTCTGGTTTGGCCTCGACTTGAGTTTCAAGAAATCACCCTAAGGAAAAATGAAATAATAATTTTGTAAAGTTAGAAAGTGTTAAACTAAAGAGGAGTAAAAATTAAAAAAAACCCTAATCTAAGTCTTCCATACTAATAGCCATCCTCCTTCCTAGTTGTTGTTGTCGCCTTCATCAACAACCTATTCAACTTGATTGAAAGGTTTTAAAGGTAAGTCTTCACTGATTTTCTATTTACCACAACCCATTCTTAGTTAGTAACTTAAAATTATAAATTTTGTATTCACATTTCTATTTTTTTGTAATGGTGGAAAAGTACGATGAATTTTTAATTTTCATTCTCGGCATATGTAATGACGGAAAATTATGATGGGTTCTTAATTTTTATTTTTGACTTATGCAATGAAATGAATAACATTAGTTTACAATTTTCTTTAAATTGTGTTAGGCTAAACCGATCAATCGAACTCAACCGAGCCTAACCAAACCGAATCGAACCACGTCGGCCGGCCGAATGATCAGCTCGCCTTCGGCCGACGATTTAACCAAACCGTCACTTATTGGTTCGACTTCGGCTCGAGCCAAAACCGAAAAAAACCGACCGTTGCTCACCCCTAGGCGCAGCCAGGATTTCATTCTATGGAGGGTTAACTTAATTAGAATTTGCATATTCAATTTATATTTAGAAGGCTTGCAACAAAAAAAAATTATATTTAGAAGGCATCAATGCTTGCAAAAGATGAAATTTGAATATTCATTTCATGAGATAATTTTTGGTAACAGACATGCCTAAGATTTGAAGAGCGAAGAGAACTTTTGAAGTTAGGTTAGAGATAAGACACAAATATAAGAGCATCTCCAATGCAACACTCAATCTTAAAAATTCAGAGTGCCACATGACTTTTAGAGTTTTTTCTTAAAAAATCTCTGCAATGTAACACTCTATTTGGATCTCTAAGATGACGTGTCGAGGGTGGAATAGAGATATCTCAAGAGGACACTCTATTTTTAGAGTGTTCTCTTGAGATATCTCTAATTGTTCAACTCATCAATATTTGATTTTCAACTAATAGGATTCGAGTCTTCTATATTTTCTAAGATAACTAATTATTTATTTACAAAAATAACTGTCACTTAAGTAAATAAGATAAGTTTAGAGTTTTGCATTGGATGCACAAAAAATTGAGGATCTCTATTTTCGCGACCTAGAGGTGAGAATCTCAATTGGAACTTGACACATAGGATGAATATAGATTTTTTTGAATTTTGCATTGGAGATGCTCTGAGAAATAACTCTTTCACCTAAACCTAGTAATGAAACAAAATAAGGTAAATATACGAAGTTGAACATCCACGAAGAGGTAAGATTCCGAGGAGGGGCCCCTTCGCCACAATTAGGAGAAGCGAGGAAGTGGAGAAAGGTCAAGAGGAAGAGGGAAAGATGAAGTTAAAAGAGAGTGAAAATAAAACAAAAAAATGTAAGAACAACAAAAAGTTCAAGTACAGCAAAATAAGCGCAAAAAACCCAGAAATGCTAGGGTCTTCTGTGAGAGCCAAGATTGACTGCCTAGTGCTGAACTCTTTCATCTACCACATATGGCAAGAGAGAAATGCTAGGGTCTTTCAACAGGTTGCTCGTACTACTGCTGGCCTTTTAAAGATCATTACTGAGGAAGTGAAGTTTAAGGCAGCAACTTGGAAAGGCAGGTTTGAGCACTCTATTCAGAACCTAGAGTATGTTGATAGATGGAACTTGTCAGTCACTCTCTCTAGGCCTGCTGTTAAGGGATATAAGTGGGAGCCTCCCCCCTTTGGCTACTTCCTCATCCACTCTGATGGATCCATGGATAACAATTCAGCAGGGTATGGTGCTATTATTAGGGATGCTAATGGTGATGTGCTTGTGTCAGGTACAGGCACAGCTGAGAAGCAGTCCATCCTTCTTCATGAGCTTCAGGGAGTAGAGCTTGGGCTCCAGCTTGCTAGGAAATATGATTGTCCTAAGGTTATTATTGCCACAGACTCTATGTTGGTCCTTTCTATCTTGGCTGATCCTAGCAAGCTGCCTCCATGGAGCGTTTGGCATACTTGGCTCAAGATTAGGACCTTGTGGACTGAGTTCCAGCATTGCACCATCAAGCATGTAGTCAGAGAGCTCAATCAGGCAGCAAATTTTCTTGCTAAGTGGAAGCCTAATGGTGTTATTGAGTTGGATGTCTCTAGTACTCCTAGGGAATTGCTTGATATTGTTAAAGATGATAGGAATGGCAAGATTAGACTAAGGAAATATTGGCACTGAGTGCTTGTAATCTTTTTATTTTGTTACTTTTCAGCTTGTCTTTCCTTTGGGTCTGGGCCCTTTAATCCCAGCTGTCCAATGCAAAAAAAAAAAAATAAGCGCAAAAAAATGAAGTCTGGACACAATTAAGAACCAAAAACTATAGTTGGTTACACAATAGAGATTAAATTAGGACTTAGTTATAAATTGGGGTTAGAAAAGAATTAAGCCTTCTCAAAACCTCACCGGAAAAAAGAATTAAACCCTTGACCTAACAAACACGGGTAAAGCTTCTACCAACGGGACTAGTTTCTAGTATTTGGTCCAAAACTCTGTAAATTTATCCCCGATTATAGCCTTGGTTAGTCTTCACATAATTCTGCTTTTGTTCTAATCCAAATCCCAACCCGAATAATCCATCTTTCAACACAAAAAAAAAAACCCCGAATAATCCAACTCCAACTCCAACTCTTTCATCAGTGAGTCCCAAGGGATGCCCTAAAAATTAGGTGTTTGTGTGCTAATTTGCTTGGTGGGTTGGTGGGTTGGTGGGTTTTGCAATAGGAAACTCTGTAAATAACCCTTGTTGTACTTCACTCTAAGGGCTTATGGATCTTGAGGCAACCATCTGCCTTTCCTCTGGTATAAGACTATAAGAGCCAATATATATACTTGGACTCAATTTTAATGTCCCCTTTTAACAAAAAATAATCTTTCATCAAAAAATAAAAAATAAAATTTAATGTCGCACTTTCTATCAGCTTGATTCCAAGCAAATGTGGAAGGAGTCCCTCTATTGATTTACAGTGCTAAACATTTATCCAATTGTTTTCAAACTCGACCCCAGGATCCAAAGACATGACGAAAATTCGATGTGGCTTTTATCTCAGGATAAAATACGATGATTAAAACAGTGACAGGACCATACGGTTATGTTGCAAAATTAATAAGACCTAAATGAAGTACTTGTAATAAAGAGAATAGTTGACCCGTGAACTATGATCTATGTGAATTGATTGACAAAAGTTTTCATGTGAGTGAAATAGTATCTATCAATCAATTATTAATGAATATCATAATTGTGATTATGAATGGTTCTCAAATATTTTCGACAAACCATGTCCCATGATAATGACTTCATATTATCTGCACATTTTCACTATCTAATCATTTTTGTGCGGCTATACTGAATCCACCCCTCTCCGTCGAAGGAACACGAAGAGTAATACCTTAGACAATATTACTTAACCATATAGATTTTAAGATACAAATACTAACTTGTAACATTAGTTTCAAAGAAATAGAGTCTGATAATGAAGAAGGCGGTCATAAGTTTCATAAAATAAACTAAATAAACCGATTCCTTCAACTACACATTAATCAAGACTTAATAAAATTGAACCGTCTTCCAGTATCATGATTATGCAAATATTAATTCGCTTATCAAACTTTTTCAGGGTTAGAAATTTTGCTTTTGAAAGAAAACATTAACATCAATTTACAAGGTCTTACAGAGAACAAACCTACTAGGTAAATCATTGAGGCTTTGAAAGGATAATCACACGATGATGACCGATTCTTGTTTCATTAATCCGACCGAGATGACGAAGAACCTGTCAAGCATATATTAAATGTTGCTAAACAACCATTGGAAAAACACAAGCACCTAAGCAAAGTTTGTAAGAAAAGTTTATGTCTTGTGATATAATCTCACATGAACTCCAATGTCAAACACTTCTGAATCTTGGATATTAGTGAAAATGAAATGACAAGATTATTAGAATTACTCTACATCATCATTAGAATCTGTAAAGTATACAAGTATTGGGCATCCTTTACTTGCAAGCCGTTTTTAAGGGGAGTAATGCCCAATGGGATCTATCGTTGGGTCAGAGCTAGTGTTGCAGCGAGGGACGGGACTTCTTAACCTTAGCTCTGGATGGAGGTGGAGTGTCCCGTGACTCCAGCCCTTATGTTGATGGGCGTTATTATTCCACATCGCTTAGTCATTGGAATTTGTTAAGTTGATAAGTCTTGGAGAATCTTTCCTTGCAATCGCTTTTCCAAGGAGAGTCAGGCCCAATGGGCTCTAACAAAGATAAGGAGTTGGATACTAAAATTTAAGCAAGTCTAAGAGTTTCTGTATCGTATAAAATATAAACTATGTTATTTGTATCGTAACTTCTTGCTGTAATTTCAGAAATAGTTTGGTAATATAGCAAGTACAAAATCACTCACAGTCAAAATTGATTTTCCGGTATTGTCAAGCTTCAATGCTGGTCCTTTTATATCACTTTCGACAAAGAAGTGTTTTCCTTTTACTTCTTCTTTCATTGCAATATCTCTTAGTTCCTGCATGATGTTCATAGAAACATTGTTTAAACAATTATCACCACTTGTATTCAACACTTGTATTCGTTTCATTTGAAATAATGGTTCAACTGTTTTGGAAAGTAAGAGACACATATCAACTGAAAACAGAAGAATTTTTACGATGTTTGAACTTTTAATAGATTTTAATCAAAAGGAAACAAAAGAGAGTGTAAGCTTAAAAGAGTTTACTTACAAGTGCCCTTTCCCAAGTATTTTCTGCCAACTTTACGAGCAAAAATTATTCTAATCAGTAAGCCATGAAAAATAATGAACTAGAAAGTAAACAAAAAGTGAATGGAAATTAGAATAAAACCTTCTTTTTTGGAGCTGATATAAGTTGAGAATTAGTGTCCGCGTAAGCAGCCATGTCATTAATAGCTGCATTCACTTTGTCAAGTGTGAGCCTTCCCCTCATATAACTGCAAGGTGAAAGTATGGTGATACAGATTGAAAGAGAAAGCTGAAATAGGCAAGAAACTAAATATAACAAGTTATAAAGATATAACTGATGATGTGTTTAATTACGATTTGAGGACAGATAATTGCTTGAAACCTGTGTATACGTGTTCTTCCGAAGGAATTTCAATCTGAAAAGGAACAATGTACTTACGAGGATAACGAAAGAAGCTCATCAGCAGTGACATACCAGATTGGTGCAGAGCCACGACCCTTTTTCTCCTGCAACTAACACGAATCATCAGTCAACCTCCGATATTAACCAAGAATCCAACAAGTCCTTAATCTAGTACTTGAAAGCAAATGAATCTTAAAATTGTTATTTTCTCCATTTCTTGGTCAAAGCAGCCCAACAACTTGGTAGTAGCCTAGTAGGTACTAATATTTTCGCTTTTGTATCTAGTTTTTCTAACGCATTTCAAATAATAGAACTGAACAAAGAAAGAATTTGACTAACGAGAGAAGAATGTCAATTTTATGAGGATAATTGGGAAGTTGAAATATTCATACCCACTAACCACAGAAGGACATGATGAAATGTTCACAATTACAGAGTCAGAACAACCTATGCTCAAAGTCAATCCAGGTAAATCACGTATACGAATATCCAAAATGTATTTGAAACTGGAAATCGACAACTCACAACAGCACCTTTTGGTGGTTTGCTTGGGCAATGTTCATCTCCATTACTTGATTCCTCTGTGGAAGTCTTAACCATAAAAATATTGCCATCAACAACAAGTGAACCTTAACCATCCGCAAGTTGGCCAAGCATGGAATTGCCCTAAATCTTACTCACCAAGCCTTTCGAAGATAAGATATTTTTATTGCTATTCTAATATACATCTTGTGATGAATGTGTCCTACACGTGTTGTTATTTTTGCCTTCGTATTAAATACGTTGTTATTTCATGGATATTCACAAAATGAACGATGATTTTAATGTCAGTTTAACCAGGACTTATTGTTTTGTTAACGATTTTCCTTGTATACATGGCAGGAGACAAGGCATTCTCTGTCAACCTCAAAGATAACCAATCAACTAGTCGCAATTATGTTTATGTGGACTTTGAGAGAAATCTGGATACTTTACTCATGGGAAGGAGTACAAATTTGCTCCGTGCGAGCATGTCCTAATCCTTTGGACAACAACTGTCTTCCATAGGTTCAGACAAAATATGAACGACTATAAGAATTGAGAATCCAAAATGTCTAATTTACACTTGAATAATATTTTAAAGTAACAGTTTTGATCGGAACTCTCTATCATGATTAGCCCTGTAATACAAAGTTCTCTCTGAGCATATACATGGTTTGTTATACAAAACCTATCAAATTAAAAGGTCTTAACTTTATAACAATTCCATCAAGTAAAAGTTCTAGTACTATTAAGTAGTATTAACTAACAACAAAACCAAGAATTTCTAACCTTGGGTTGTGCCACTGGCTCCTCATCAAGCTTTAAACTACTAGTAACAATGTTATAACTAGAAGAAGTTTCCTGCGGTAAACTGCAAAACAATATCTCTATAGTCAACTTCAATGAATGAATTGGAAGCCCAATTTCAATATAATTTTAACTCATACAAAAGATACAATTCTTCTTATAGATCAATTGGACAAACTTCTATAAATTCATACCTATTAGGGTTCTTACTTGGAACCATCAAATCAGGCATTCGTGGAGGCAAATTGGCCAACATATGTTGCAATTTCTTTTGTTGACGCGTCGACATATCAATTAGTTTCTGATTACCAACATTATAATTAAGCACAACTAATGTAAGAGTTGTTTATACGTAACAAAAGAAACCCTAATTTTTTTTTCTTTCGAGAACATTAAAACATTCAAAGAGAGAGAGAGTTGATACTTTAGCTTTAGGAATGGCTTCAGTTTCTTCTCGTAATCTATCTTTGATGGATTGCATTTGAAACTCCATAGATTTAACTGCTGTATCAATTGCTGATAAATCCGCGATACTGGTTGCTGCATACACTGAGAAATCAAAGAGTTAAGTGTTAATAGTATTCAATATCTGTTTATTTGATTCAAAATAGAGAAAGTAAAACAAAATTAGGTTTTTTTTTTTGGTGTAGAACTTACTGTTACGACCAATCACCAGTTCTTGGAGTTCTAGAATTCGAGTATTGAAGGAAGATATAAGTGAATCGAGTGAAGAACCTGCCTGTTTCAGATCCATCTCTCTCTCTCTATCTCAAGAAATTGTTTCGTTTTCTTCTTCTTAACTAGTAGTATGAATTTTGATCTTTATAATTTTTTTCATGAGTTTGTTTATATCTCGAAATTTCAAAATCTATCTGGCGGGACTACCAGGCAGAGGCATAGATATCGACCAACGTCCTACCAAGTGGTCCAAGAAAAGGCGTTCCTTGAACTGTGCCTGTGGGATGTAAGAGTGAGCAGCGGTCCGTTACCCGAAGCTCAGCTGATCAACTTTTTTTTTCGGCCTAGTTCGGTTTGACTCGATTGAATTTGGTTGGTCGATCTGACCGAATTAAATTAATAATATCAAGCGTGAGAAATAAAGTGAAAGTAAGCAAGAAGAATAGAGACTCGGATTTAAAGTCAATCTTTAAACTATTATAAGTCTGAGTTCCTAAAAACTTTTATAGGATGGTGCGGACCAGCCTTCCGGACTGCTAGTGATATTGTCCGATTTGACACCCCTGAGCCTCACTGTATTAAAAGGCCTCAATATTGAAGGGTGCTTAACCTCTTAAGAGGAACACCACACTCCGTCTCACCACCAATGTGAGATTGCTGCCACAACAAAAACTCAATTTTCTTAGTTGGGAGATTTTGTAGGCATTGTCTTTTATTTGTGAAAGGCAATGTATTTTGCAAGTTTGACTTGCTCAACTCATCATGACCATGGTTAAAGGCAATGCTACTTTTGAGGATTATTTTCGCTCACCCGATAAAAAGTTGTCGGCCTACCATCTCCGGTCGGCGACTTTGATAAGAAAAACAAAATCCCTCTCCATCTTCTTAACAGACTGGGAAGAAGAAGGAGGAGGACGAGGAAGGTAGAGAGAGAAACAAAATTCAGTCAAGGCTCTTGCCCGGAACCAGCCGGCGACCGTCGCCATTTGGTCAAACCTTGGTTGAGGCATTCCCTCTTAAACGCACATTTCCTTCAACCAAATTAGGAATTGCCTTTAGTGAGACAACCTATAAAAAATTTGGCATTGTCTATAAAATCTCTCCTTTTAATTTACCATTTTTATTTAATATTAGGGTTAATTCTGTTTTGGCCCCCAATTTGTGACCAACTCACCGTTTTAGTCCCATAAGTGTCTGGCAGTTAGATTGGGTTCCGAAAGACCAAAAACATTTCAACTTTTTCCCGAACTACCCTTAGGGACCAAAATAGAATTAATCCAAACAAATTTAAAACATAAACTCCACTTCATCCCTCCCTCCATCCTCCATTTTATCACCACTCACCTCCACTTCACCCCTCTCACCACCTCATCATCTTATCTGGCAAAGTCACCGACCGACCGAAATTTCCGACGACCGGTTGGCGACCTTCAAACTAAAAAAAGATTTGTTCGTTTCTTCTTCTTCTTTTTTCTCTTTCCGCTAGGGTTTTGGTTTCCCCAAACTCTAAATCTAGTTTGGGGAAAACCCAAACCAGGGTTGTTGAAGCTTCAATAGTGTTCGTTCAACAGTGTTCGTTCAACGTGTTGTCGAAGCTTCAACAAAACTTCATCGAACAGTTGAATCTCCGCCAATTTTTATAAAAAGGGGAAACAAAGTATGATACATAAACACCTATGTGCATAACTCTATCTTAAAAATAGTGGTAGCTTAGTGGTTATTAGTTTAGTTATGGCATAAGAGGTCCTAACTTCAAACTTATCACTTGGACTTGAAGAAAGAAACAAATATATTTGTTTGACAATCAACATGTTTAACGTAAAATTTTAGCTCCGCCCTACAACACTCTGTGCTATATAATGTATTTGTGTAGACAATTTTTCTACCGTTATTTGTGTTTGTAATTTTTCCGTTTGGTATACAATTCGCACTCCCTGGACCAAAATCGTGACAGTCATTGCCCCTCCGAGCTCACTTATTCATGTGAGACTTCATAAGATCCTAAACTTTCTCAAATCCCAAACCACATACCGTATGACACTAATGCTATAACTTTAGTTCCACATTGGAAGTTATTGAGGCGCTAAGCATGTTAAGCTAGTGGTATCAAATAGGCTGGTCGACTCAAGCCTAGCCTGTGTCCAACCCATTTTTTCTCACGCCTGGCCGATCTGTGGGTTTGCCTGGGACCGGGTTGGCCGATCTAGTGGTAACAAAATCACACCTTTGTGGGAATATATATATATATGAGAGACATGTATTCTTGTTAAAGGTTCTTGGCCCTATTTAGAGAAAAAGGTTAGTAAGAAATAAATATTTTCAAGTGCACAACTCTGTTCAGCTAACTTGGGACTTGGAGAAAACCACTTCGGCTCGAAATCTCAAGATAACGCGAACCTACTTTGCCGTTGGACAATGACGTGATTTGAATTTCACCCAAGTGCCCAACCCTCCTTGCCTCACGCTCGCCTGATAAACCTAATGCGGAATTGGATTTTCTACTCGACCCAGACTACTCGATGGAGTCATTTCCACATGTAGCGGCGCTGTTGTTTTCCCATCCCTACGGTCTCATCGTGCACCCACCGTGTAGTAAAAATATAAGACATAAACATTTTTAATTATGTTTTGAAGAGTGAAGGTCAAACAGCAAATATGAATCACTCAAAAACATTTGAATCATTTTGTTTAGCTAAATCATAGAAACAAAGAACACGGGTCAAATAGCAAAATTAATTTTATACATCTTGACAATGTGCATTTGAGTCAATGACTTAAGGTTGAACATTTAGTAGTTCATAGTATTTATCCTATTTGAATCAAAACCCTTAGAGATTATTAAAAGGAAAAAAGAAAAACACTTTTAAACAGTCAACTCAATTTTCCAAAAATATCAGAGCTTAATCCCAAGTTGAGAAGTTGGGGATTTGTTTCAGTTTTTAAGTAGTTCTTGATAACTCCAAAATGTTAGTGATAAAATTTAGGACCGTCAAGTGGGAAACAGACCAAGATGAAATCTCGTCCGTTCGTTTGCTTCGATGTCTGCAATTTTTTTGTTTTGAAATGTTTGTCCATTTTGTTTTGGGATGTGGGTATTCATTCTTTTAGAGTAAGAATTTAGTCTTTCATTCTTTGTAGTTTTAGTTTGTTGGGATTTTGATGAAATTAGGGTTAAAAAGTTGAAACATTTGTGTCTTCAACTTGTTTATTTAGGAGACATTCTTGATTTGGTTTCAAGATGTGTCTCTGGTTAGGTGCTAAATTAACCTTATGTGTATCTCTCATTAAAAAAAAAGGGTTAAATATAATATGTTGTTGGAGTAAACGAATAAAATATAAGATCCGAATAAGGATAGTTTAGGTTTCTTTCTTATATTTTAATCTTGTTAGGGTCAATAACTTATATTCTTTTGTATTGGTTGGTAGTTCGAATCAGAAAATCACAAACTAAGATAACATTAGTGTACTACTCGAGTACTTGACTATATTTTAGTCAAGTTAAATATGGAATAGAAGTTTCTAAAAATGTTGTGAACGCATAAAAGAATAATGAGTAAAAAGTCTTTTATATTTTATATTATAGGATGTCCTTGTCCATGTTGTGCTATAGGTGTTTTACATTTTCAAATGAAGTAGAGTGATGAAGTACATCGCGTGTAATCTTTTCGAGGGAGTGAAAGAATTGTAAAGTTTTAGGACGTCTGCTTAACTTCATAAAAAGAACAATTCAAATAAGATAAACTATTGAATTATTACGATTAGCTCAAACTGATTGAATACAATTTGTAGAAGAACCGTCTTTATGTGATATGAATTTTGATCAAAAAGCTTTTCCATCAACAATTCGAATTTCACGCAACATTATCATACGACTTCAATTTCTTGACTTTTCTATGACGAAGAACAAGTAAACAAAGAAAAACAAAATAGAAGAGAACAATCACAAACACAAGATATCTACATGGTTCAATTGGTGAGACCTACTCTACCGCGAACTATGACCTAATGATTTTCACTAGGAATGAAGAACAAGATTACAGAGAGAGCTAGCTCAAAAGTTTAGTATTTGTAGCTAACTAAACCCTAGCACTTAGCTGCCTCTTAACTCTCTCCCCAAAAATTGAATTCATGATACATCCTTAACATTGATATCAATCCTTTACAAGATTAAGACAAACATAAATAAACGAGTCTGAGTCAAAATTTTAGAACGATTTTTCAGTTTGCGAATAGGCATCCTGCACTTATATTTAAGGCATTTCGTACATATTTCTTATCCACAAACCTTACTCCCTAGAGTTCCCCTCTAACATACCTTTGTGGTTTGTACCAATATAGATAGAGGGCATGATCATTTACCAGAAGAAATTAAATTTCCAAACAACAAACTAAGTTGCTTCTCCAAACTCATCTAGGCCAATTCGGTTTAATTTGTTTGATTTTTCATCGCCGCTTCACCATGTTATATTTTTTAGTTTTTTCTAGCGGGCGAAAAGAAAGAAACAAAAAATATTGTGTATGATTAATACATGGTATCCATTTAGGAGCAAACCATCTGCACTTGTAACCCCTTCCAAGGGACAAATTGTTAACATCATGGGGCCATGAGTACTAGTCCCTCACACATCTACAAGTTCACTTCCTAAATTCCACTCTCTATAGTATCATTTGCTACGATTTCTCACTTATAACTTATTATTACGAATTTAAGCCGTAAAAGAGACAGTTTATTGAGTAGTGAATCCATAATAGCACTATAGTAAATAATCTCTATAAATTACTATCCATCATCATGAACATGAGATTAAGAAAGAAGAAACTAAAACCAAGAAGACGAAGAATACACTGTAATCGGATTGATTACTGAAATGGGTAATATATATTTCAGTAAAAATAGATATATAATATGATGTACAATAAAGAAGAGACTTGAATTGAACCATAAAACTTAAAGAAACATATGTTTTAATATAAAGATTATATATGAAGATTTGTTGTACTTATGTTTGTAGTACTACTCATCCAAGCAACTAGCTACCAATCTATCTCCTAAGACTTTCTTGAGTTAAAAAAAAGAGATCTAGTGTTAATTAGGGTTACATGTAATTAAGACCTAGAAGACTAAATAAAATCAAGGAGGGAGAATAGCTAGCTGTTAGAGAGAAAATCAGCACCTGAGATATGAAGATAAAAGACAAAAAGACCTATATATTGGGTAGGATTGATAATGATGATTAGTTGTGAGAAGGAGGATGAGTCTTTGGAGGAGCATAATCTAGGCTAAACCCTGGTTGTTCTTTGGGTTTCTTCTTTGGTACTCTCCAAGAAAAGGAAACAAAGGATTTGGTATTATCATCACCTTGAGTAATTTCTTTCTTTTCTTGATCTTCTTTCAATAAGGCATCTTGATTCTGATTTTGATGAGCTATAGTACCATCTCCATCACTCTTGCCATTCAACACAACACTTCCAACAGAAGGACTACTACTAGTAATAGTAGCTTTTCGATGTCTTGGCTTTCGTTTAAGTTTCTTCTTTGAGTAGGTTTTCACCTTTGGGATTTCTTCGCCGATTATTGCCTTCTCTATACCCTGCAACATATATATATTGATATACCGATGAGTACTAATCGAACTTATATCTTGATCATACTTTTTTAATATAGTAAGATTCAAACCCTAGTCTCCAAAATAGAGACACCCATCTTACCACCCAACTAATTAAAGTGGGTTTCACATCAAACAAACTATGAATTGGAAAAGAAATTATAAAAAAGAAACTAACCTTGCTTGAATGATGATGGACATGTTTACTGATTTCCTTAACCACACCGATTCGACGACCTTCACAAGCATGCATAAAATGACACAAAAGGAAGAGTAGAAAAATAAGACTAGAAATCATGATTGATGACATTTTATATATAGTGTACTATTTAGGACTCTTTTTGGATATGATCAAAATGTATTTCTTGATCAGTAGAGAAGATTAGTAGTTTGTAGGAGTATATGCAGAAAAGGGGAGGGATGAAAGAAGCAATAAATGCAGTTTATGAAGAAATGGAAAGAGGTTGAGAAAGAGAACATGAAGGAGATGGTGTGGGGTTAATGAATGAAAAGTGATGAGGAGAATTGAAGGATATGAAAATGAAGATATGGCTGGGTAACCTTTCTTGTCTCCTAAATCTCTCACTCTTCAATCAAAACTGGGACCCTAGATATTGAGATATTGACCCTAGTACTCTCAGATAAGCCAGATGAGAAGAATAATAAGAAAGAAGAATATATATGTATATATACATCTAGAGCTTATAATAGTATTACAAATTCTATTCATCCCAATAGAAAATCCAATAATCTCCCACTAGCTCATGTGGCACAACCACGTCATCAGCTGATCGTGTCAGGTGTAGAATGACGTCGAATCAGAAGTTAATATGAAATTTCCAGCTAATTAACTAGTGCCACTCTACATCAGACTAAGATAAAACTGAAGTAGTCACGCCACATAAACACTATCCGAAAGTAACTAAGATGAGCTAATCCGAAGAAAAATGATAGTAGAAGAGACTGCAACATGAACATACCTCAGACGTAATTAGAAATCTACCGTCCATCCAGAGGAAAAAAGTAGTTCTGGAGTAAAGCTTTGATAATTTTCTCTTCTAGCATTGCTCTAACCTGCAGACGTGGCACGTCCATGTCGGCTGGTGGGAGATAGGTGGGATTTGGGTGGGGTAAATAGACTTTTTGGTAAGAGAGTATTTTATGTAGTTAGAAGTTAAATTAGTTGTTTTTTTATAGTTAAATTTAAGAAATGGGAACAGAGGAACAAAAAGGTTGAGGGGGTATTTTAGCAAACTTGTTCGAATCGAGGAGGAACTCGATTCCTTGTCTTTGTGTAAGATATTTTAACTACTATCTGCATGGATTCTGGCTCAGTGTTTGTAGCTCTTGCCTCCCTCATGATATTAAAATACTTATAAAATTATCATTATTTCATGGGAATCTGAATAAATTTGAATTGTCAAACCCCAAACTAGTTTAAAAAAGTGTAGCTATATATCTTAAATAACTGTTATACAATAACTGTCATTTTTGTATTTCAATACACTTTTCCTTTTACGTGGTCGTTGTGATTGCTACACGGAGTATTTTCTCCAGACGTTCTTCTGATATATAACCAAATTTTCTTAGAAAAAATGTTACTAATTAGTGGCAATTTTTCTAATCTATGTAGTACAGTTTTATTTTTTAAAAAATTTCGTGTTGTAGAAATGTGATCCGATGAAAGACAACAATTGTGTGCAAACGCTCCAAATATTTGGGAGCCCCCAAGCAGAACTAAAATTGGGGTTACGTATAACATATGTTAAAAAATAGTAAATAAAATTTTTAATAGTGCTTACGGGAAGGTTTAAACCCTTGGCCTATTGCCCATTAACTAAGAGCATCTCCAATGCAAAACTCAATCTTACAAACTCGGAGTGCCACATAAGATTTTCTGAGTTTTTCTTAAACAATCATCTCCAATGCAAAACTCAACTAAGATCTCAAAGATGATGTGTCGAGAGTGGAATAGAGATATCTCAAGAGGACACTCTATTTTCAGAGAATCCTCTTGAGATATCTCTAATTGTCCAACTCATCAATATT
Organism: Eschscholzia californica; assembly: GCF_041429995.1. Taxonomy (NCBI): domain Eukaryota; kingdom Viridiplantae; phylum Streptophyta; class Magnoliopsida; order Ranunculales; family Papaveraceae; genus Eschscholzia; species Eschscholzia californica. Next base: position 49,668,828 of record NW_028238472.1, read on the forward strand.
TAAATTTCAACCAATAAAAATCAAGTCTTCGTATATTTTCAAAATAACTCATTATTTTTTTACAAAAATAACCATGACACGTAAGTAAAATAAAAGAGTTTAGAGTGTTGCATTGGAGACATACAAGAATTAAGGATCTCTATTTTCGACACCTAGGAGTGAGAATCTCAATTGGAACTTGACAAATAGGACGATTAGAGATTTTTTTTGAGTTTTGCATTGGAGATGCTCTAAAGGATTTTTCAATGAAAAGCTCGAAAAACGGGTCCAAATAGGAAAATACCAACAAGAATTTTTTTTTTTTAAAACCCACTTTTTAAACGGTGGACAACATATATAATTATGTTGTTAACAAAAGAGTCATATTTTCCCATAATCTTTTTTTTATCCGTTTTATTTTATTTGACTTGTTATAAACTGTTGACGACATATATTACTACGAGGGTGTAACCCGTGCCCGTGGGGCACGGACAGTTCTTTCGAACGCGTTACAGATCGAACAAATTATGTGTAACATCATCTATTTTACAATCGGATGACTGTTTTCGTATTTATTCATCATATCGGTTCACTGTTTACCTACTTTAACAACTAAGTTCAATAAGAAACACTTGCAATGAAATAAAGTCATGGGACTTCATTAGAAAATATAGTCATGTTCTTATGAATGCATTTGAGAACTAAACTTACAATCTCAGACATTTATAAATACAACCATGAACTAAACATTCAAAACTAATTAAAGTAAACAATCGACAAAAAAAAATCGAAATGAATTCATTCAGCTTCCTACTGGCACATTGGACCATATTAGCACCAACATGCATATCTTCATCCTCTTCGTATGCCTATTGAGCTGGAGCTACTTGGTACAGAAGGATCATCTATTTCTTGAAATGTATGTATAGTTTATCCATCATTAATGGCCTCTAGTATATCGACATTTCCCGTCATTTATTGCCTTGAATGAATCTGTACACTCGTATTGTTATTAATTTTGACAATACCATCAAAAAATATCATGATCGCAGTACATATGACGTCCTTTTTATCAATGATAAATTGTATCTTACCTATCTTCATAAAGTCCCCAAGGTTGGTTTTGATGAGCAATTTCTACCGCCCAAATAGGGAACACAAACTGAAACCTGCAGAAAGGATTTAATCCGAGTAAGTGAGTGCTCGACAAATAGGTCCTCAATCAAAGTTAATGATGTGCTCGACAAATGAGAAGAGAAATGTTTTCTATTCGATAACTCTAACTTAAAACCCTAAATCGATTTGATGTGAAATAAATTCAGAGAGGGAAGAGCCAGAGAGAGAAGCAGAATGTATGTTTAATTTGAAGCTCTAAATCAATTGTTCAACGTGTGTGAGAGAGAGAAACCGGGAGACAATGAGATACCTGGGGGCTGGCGGAGAGATGAAATGTTGAGAACGATAGAGGGGCGGAGTTTGGGGCACAGACAGTTCTTTAGAAATTATTCATAGACGGCCATGTGCACCACAACCCATCTTGATTAGTAACATAGAACACTTAAACATGTCAAATTTGAACTTCGAAAAGTGTTGAATTGCTCTGAAATTTGTAGGTCTCTGAGATTACCATCCATGAACCATCCACCATTAGAATTCCTTTGTTATAATCAGGTTCATATTTGTGAGAAGTTGAACTACTTCCAATAGAATTCCTATAAAATTAAACCCTTTTATTCTTTTAGTATATCTTAAACTTTCAACTATCTCATCATCAGTTCTAATATAATTCATGTAAAGAAATGTTGAAATAGTAACACTATAAGCCTACTGAGAATTCAAAAATGATTCAGGCATTTCATCATTTACCTGAAAGATAGTAGCATGCTCGGAGCTTTGAATAGTTCAAGTATCAGCAATTGGTAGAAGTTACTAAACAACGGGTAGAAGTTATGAAACAGATCACCATTAATCAAACTAAATAATCAACCTAAACAACGGAAGGTCCTTATAAGATGCGAACTAAATAACCCCTAAAATTCCCCTAAATGCATTTCACTCTCTCTCTAACCACTTCAGCTGAACCGAAGGTATGCTGTGGTTAACACCAACACTAAAGAAGATTCACCTTGAATCGTAACATCTAAAGGTCACCAACCTGCCCAAATCAAATCCCTACTCGATCCCTTGTAGTTCGCGCGAGAGAGGGGAGGGGGCAGAGAGAAAAAGAGCGACAGAGGGAGATGCTAACAGGATGTGTGAGAGAGACATAAGAACATAGAGATAGAGTTACCTGGTGGAAAAAGGAGGTATTTCTTACAAAAAGAGAATATTCCTTCCTCCACTCGAACTCGTTAGAACAGTCATAAAGGAAGAGATTCAAGGAAAAAAAAGTACACATAACTTTTTTCCTAAAAGAACTTTAAAGAAAAGAAAGAAGGTGCAATATTCTAAATGGTTAAATCAATTATAATGGGGGTACCTGTTTTCGAGTATATCTTTACTGCGATTGGTTAATGCTGGACTATAGGAAAATGGAGTAGAAACTGTTTAAGTGAAAGAAAAATAATTGTCAACATAGGCTTCGGATTATGCAAGGAAAATTAACGAAAAAATTGTCAAGATAGGATACGGATTAACCACACAAAATAGATTTGGATAGAATCCAAAACAAACAACAAACTTGAAGGTATGACACTTCACCTAAACAATTAAACTCATACACATAGGTTAAGCACTTCAATTTTCCTCATAATTATGTTCTACCCGTTGAACGGAAAACAATGCTAAGAGGTAATGTATAGTTATGACAAAAAGAAAGCTAAGTTATTATAACATCGTAAAAAACCTGAAAAGATGAATTGTAGTCAAAATGAAACAAAACCGAAACTGAAGTTCCTTAGTACCTTTCTGATAGATTTAAAGTGCTATTTAGAATGATTTCGGCCAAATCGACTGGTAGATCTTACGGACATTCAAATCGACTGGTAGATCTTACGGACATCAAATCGACTGGTAGATCTTACGGACATCAAATCGACTTCGGGAGAGGAAGACAAAACCTGCATGAGAGAGAGGAACCTGTATCAAAACAAATCGAATTGATTTTCACACCAAGCCACTTGCCGGAAAGCTTATATTCTGAAGGCCTTAACAACCAAAACTTCAAACCGAATTTCATACGGAGATCACATACAAAAATTAGAACTCTTAAAAAAATTGACCTTAAACACTTCACCTGATAAAAAGAAAGCTAAGTTATTTTAACACACAATCACTATTAAACTTAAAAAAAATGGTGTTGACGTATCAGTGAAAATGTTTGAGTCTGTAGACTTAACAAATCAAAAAAGTACAAAAAACCAATTACACTCCATTAAAAAAGCAAAACAAAAAAAACAAAAAGGATGCTTACAAAGTCTAAGGTAATAGTTCGGCATGTTGTCACAGACACATTCTTCAAACTCTGTCAACAAAAAAAAGAGAATAGAATAAATACCTTAACAGAAAAAAAAATGGCATTTTAACTATTGCATGATTGCATCAGATTTCAAACCTAACAATCATATGAAACAACAGTGAAGAGATTCATATTTAAGGAAATTTTTGAAATGTAGATAGTCAATCAAATGAGATTATGTAAACAGATTTATGAAGGCAAAACCCTTATAGGGTAGTAGTACCCAAGCATAGTCCCTGCCAGAATCAAGTTTAAATGTAATACCATGTCGGAAATTCATGAATTCTCAGACAACCCACAAAAAATAAATGGAAGTTTTAAGGTTGCAAGAGATACCCTCATTAGTTAAACTCCATATAAGCAGAATGGAGAATAGAGTTTGGATCACCACAAATGCAACATCTACAACCTTCAGCCAGAAACAAAATTTGTTCCAACTTTACTGTCAAATTACCCAATGAAAATTACTGTCAAATTACCCAATGAAACACGTATAACCTGCCCACAGATGGTGAAAAGGGCAGCAAACTGTTCTTCAATACCTTGGTTCCAACTTTCAAGCAATAAGAAAGTCAGCTAGCTGCGCAAGACGCAAGTTGACAATGGAACAAAACAAAATTAGATCAGATGTCGAGTTCGGGGGAACCATATGTATCTTGCTTTGCCTGGTGATCAAGCTCAGATACATAAACGGTCCCTCTAATTATCTCTTCTAGTTGGGCCATACTCGTTCGGCATTGAATCTCCGCCTCTCTTGGCTAGTAATAACTTCTGAAAAAGAAAATAAACGTAAAGCACAGGAATAACACCACACACCCAGATTTTCAACAAAAAAATGTTCAAGAAGTCATTATTTCAGCATACCCTTGCATCAGAAAATTGTTAAGGTAAAAAGTAGCACCAACTGATCCCTGGTTAGATAGTGAAGCAGAAAAAACCTCAAATCCTAGTTGTTGGTAAGATGTTCATAAAACCCTAATAATTACTGAATTAATAAAACCCTAATTAATTACTGAATTGATAAAACCCTAATAGACTTTGTATAGATTTAGGTCAGTTTTTTTCTTGATAAAACCCTAATAATTACTGAATTGATAAGAGCAGCAGAAACCCTCTACAAATCCTAAGAGACTTTTTCTTGATAAAAACCCTAAATTACTAACATGATAAAAGTAGCAAAAACCCTCACAATTTGATAAAAAAGAAGAAGATTATAAGACAGAAAATAGTTAGAAAGAGAGAGAGAGAGAGAGAGAGAGAGAGCAAGAGAAAGCGACAGAGAGAATACTTACGGGTTTGTGTGGTGCGATGAGATGAAATTTTGAGGAACATGAGAGAGAGAGGAGGTGAGCGGGAAAAAAAATTTGAGACATGAAGAAGAGAGAGAGGGTGCGTGCGTGAGAAGACTCAAAGAATGGGAGGGAATGAGGGAAGGACCTGTTTGGGGGTATGTTTTTTTTTTTTTTTCAAAAAGGGCATCTATCTAAAGATGCTCTTTGTTACGATCTGAACACTTTGATGAATAGTAATTAAATCCTCACCCTCCAAATTTAATCAGTTGTATTTCCACCACTTGATATAACTTGTGAGGATAAATCCTAACCTTTGGGAGGAGGGGGAAAGATACCCTCCTCCCTTATTATATAGATATGTTGTTAACAAAACCGACTATGCTAACTGTTTTTACTGGATTTATCGAACTATTAATCTTTCTTGTTACAAACTCAGAGCCGTGCATGACCCAGTGCGGGCAGGGCGCCCGCACGGCCTCCCAACCAGTGGGGCCCACAACACATTGTTATTAATTAAAAAATTTGTGCCAGTCAAAGTAGTTTTCCGTGGGGCGATACTGGAGAAGAGGAGATTAAAAGTTCCTAATAACTGCCCACTAATGTTGGCCGGGCCCACATGTGCATTGATATAAAAAAAAAAAATTTCTCTCTCTTTTTTTTTTTGTTGAACTAAAGTTTTTTCTCTCTCACTTCAAAAGTTGTATTTTCAATCTCTATCTTTTATTAATTAATCGGTTTGGACTAAAAAAATAAACATTAAAATCGTCATTCGTTTTAATTTCTCTTCTTTTTTCTTTTTTTGTTGAAAGTCGTTTTAATTTCTCTCCAACAACATATTTAAATCTCTTTATTTATTTACATCCCTATTCCATTTTTTTTTTATTAGGAAAAGAAGTTTAAATATATAATATAGTTTTCTTAATCTTGAAATTCAATAGTGATGGCTAAAACTGATAGTTCAGTTGTAAGTGCATATATTCCAAAACTCTGAAATTCACAGATTCGATTCCCAAGAGAGGTGAAGTTCATGTTTTACCGAACTTGGGTAATTAAAGTTATAAATAAAGTAGTTTAGGATGGACTTTAGGCCGGTTCTGTAGGAGTTTAAAGTTTAGTAGTTATCGTGTTTATCACATTATAATTGATGTATCAATGTCATTCTAATGACAATCGTAAGCAATTTGTAACAAATAAAAGAGATTTAATAGTTTTCTCTAATTTACAAACTCCTACATAGCCACTGTTAAATTATTTTGAATTTGTTTGTTATTTTGCTTTTGAAGTACATTTTTTATCTTTGATTAGATAAGGGCCCCAATTCCAATTTAGCACCGGGCCCCCGAATTCTCAGGCACGGCCCTGTATAAACTGTTGACAACATATATAAATATTTTGTTAACAAAACCGACTATGCTTACTGTTTTTACTGGATTTCGAACTATTAATCTTTACTTGTTATAAACTGTTGACAACATATATTATAAACTGTTGACAACATATATAATTATGCCCAGACTTGTTATAAAATGTTGATAACATATATACTTATGTTGTAAACAACATATATAATGCATTAGCCACAATATTATTTGTCTATGGGTTTGTCAAATACAAAGGATAATATGCATAACAAGTTAATTTTTGTAAAAGACAAGTAACAACATGCATTAGTCTAAATGTTTATGTTGTAAGCAAAACAAAAAAAATACGGAAATCATTTCTTTCAAGACAAATCGAAAAATACTTTAGGCAAAATGTTAATGTCAGTCAATGTGTTTGTCAAATACAAAAAACAAAATGCAAAACCTAATTGTTTTCAATAGTATCAGTTTTAGGGTAGTCATTGTTTCAAGTAGTTGTTCTCATAAACATGAAGACTCATTTATGTTGTTCTCTGGTTATTAATCGATAAGTCGATTTCTCTCTGTCTTGGCTTGATTCGGACAGAGTTTCCTTTCTCTAACTTTATAGAGAGATAAACTATTAAAGAATAAAGATAAGTCAATATTCCTTCTTTCGGGCTAACCGAGATAGGTGTTTAATGTAGTCGAGGCAAGAATAAATTCTCTTTCCTTAAGACATTTTACACCCCCGTAACAGTACCAAACGTTAGGGTGAATGCCTTCGGGATACAACGACTAACCTTTCAGAATTTTAAGATGGTACTTCTATATTCTGAAAGCGGGCGAACCTTTGTCAGTATTATGAGCTCTTTGACTGATGCGGATGATCTTCTAGATTCTTTGGAAATTCAGATTTCACTCGAGACTTCTTTCTTCCTTTTCCAGATATTCTAGTCTATCCAGAACCTCTAGAAAATACTTCTTTAATTAGATATTCTAGGCTAACCAGAACCTCTAATTGTTAGAAGGGAAGAGAAGAAGAGAATGAATTGAATTGATGTTCTAGACGACCTATGAAGAACTTCTTTCTTCCTTTTCTAGATATTCTAGTCTATCCAGAACCTCTAGAAAATACTTCTTTAATTAGATATTCTAGGCTAACCAGAACCTCTAATTGTTAGAAGGGAAGAGAAGAAGAGAAGAGAATGAAATTGATTGAAAATGAAGTGAGTTTGGGTGGTATTTATAGGAATTGAATGGTTATTAGTGACTTTTGGGGTTAAAAGGCACAACTGTTCGGAACCAGGGACTCTAACTGAATACGTTAGATTTGCTTGAAATCTCGGTCAAAACGCCCACCGTTGGATGGGATTTGATCTGTCCCGAAATGTGCCCACAGATTTGGATGCGCGTGGTATTCGCTCAAACGACCCCTGATCTAACTTGTCCCGTTTGACGTTTCAGACCCTGACTTAACCGTTTTTTCACCCAAACTTCAAACTCGAATTTCTCATTCATCCGGAATCGGATTTGAGTGATTCTTGGCTCTAAATTGTAGAGCTCGACGAGACGAACGCAATGGCGCGTTCCGTTTCTGAGTTTGACGAGTCGGCTCGAGCCAAAATAGGCTCCGATTCCAACAATCCCCCACATGAATGAAAATTTGAGGTTTTATGCTATGATATATGCAGACATACTATACTGACAGACTGACACTGACAGAGCTCATAAGCGGAACTTCGCTGCATCGGAAGAAGGTAGTCTTTCGACTTTGAACCTTTCCTAGTGAATAACTACAAGGTCTACAAGGACGGCAGTGAACTTATCGTCTTGAACTGAGTCCTGGAAATTGTAAACCTGAATAGCTATCACACAGCTAATCCCTTACCGACTTAGGTTCTCGGTTGTGTTCATTTCGGCCCTGAACAATCCCGAATTCATGTGTGCTTTAGAGAAGTCGGCCTAGACGACCTTCCCACGGAACCGGCATCAATTCACACACATATAGGTTATCCGTAATAAGGTATCCTGCTATACCTCACGTTAGAATCAAGTTCTAAGTTTTCGGATTCATTAAAAGCTTAATGCTTAGCCTCTCAATGCAGGCAACACTGTTATCATCCTAGGAATGGGTAAGAGATAGAAATCTCTTACAGTGTTACTGTCGAGTCAGGATATAGCTTCAGTTGCCCTTTGAACCTAGATCGTGGGATCTCCAGTCATCTAGGTAGGGTTTCACCATGCCTTTACTCATTTACTTTAGGCGTTTTTGCCACATTCCCCTTGATGATGCAATTTCAACTCTCTTGTTCACCCTTGTTCTTTACGGATCCGCCAGGTAACGTAGGATTGAGCATAATTTTAATTTATGCATTCCTTGAGAGCAATTGCTTTACGGTGCTAGTCTATTTTATTTTGAATTCTCTAGACTTACCGTATTAGTGCCTACGCAACAACTACTTATGTTTATTGCGTGCACTGGCTTCAATCACAAACAAATATCCTCCAGGAAGTTCACCTACTTCCTTTGCTTTCTCCAAAACAATGTATCCATCAAGGCCTTTAGGATTACATTGTTGATCCAGCTATGCACGTCTGCCTCTGAGGATTTTGTGATATCGTAGCCCTTAGTGGTTTGTCATATCCACTGTTTTGTATCTGGGATTCGAGTGTTGTCCACATATCTTCGTTTTCTTTATGATATGTACAACCAATTAATACGAGTCTGCTCAGATACTTAAGAACTATTTGTTACTATGATAACTCTTTCTTGAATTTGTTCAAATTCAAGTATTTATGCTTATCGTGGTTTTTGAGCGGTTATTCTACCATTCTCTGTCTAACCATGCACTTCAGATTATCAATCATGAGTAACGATTCAATCTGGAAAAGCATCGAATCATATCTTCTTTAAACACTTTCTTATTCCTAACTAGTATTGTCTGTTCTTTTGAACAGATGATTCACGGTTGAATCTCGTTACTTAGTTTAGGATTAGGAGGAGAAGTTCTTTCCATTTGTGTTTTTCCAGATTTGTTGAGTGAATTGGAAATTCACGTCATTACTTATATTCACACACTTGATTTCCAACTCTTGTCACAACTTAGTGAATATAACCATAGTTCTTAACTCAATGAAACCTTATTGACCAAACACTCTTATTGGTTAAATCTGGTTTCCGAGGTACTCTATAATTTCCCTCTTTTTACGTCATTATGACGTTATATCTTCAGGAGAATTTGGAGTTCTATATGCCATTTTATTTCTTTATACTTGGCTTTTCGGTTCCTTCTCGGGTCCCCCCACATTTCAAGAGTATTTTCTCTTATTCGTCAACTTGGGTGGAATCTAATACTATTCCATATAGGGTACCGTTCAGATATGTAATAACATCTGCCCCCACAGTTCTAGGGTAACCATTGGATTCTCCTTTTTGACAAAACTATTTTCGTACACAATTTCTTTAGTGTAGTGTGTTTAGTTTTGTTCTATAACATGATGATTTATGATCATTAGAACCTTGAGATATAATACAAGGTGAGTTTCTCTTTTAACTCTTTCTTAAGTTATATGTCTTAATCATATATATTCCCTTGATAGATTTAAACTATCACATGATCAACAAAGTTATCATTACCTATTTTGTCCTTTATCGTCTCTAGATTTCGTTCATACTCTTGAATCGAAAATCTTACCAAGACCCTTGAATTTATTATTCGAGTCACGTCTGGACCGAATGATGTAATATTCAACTTTACGTCTTATCAACCTTAATTCTCTTGTCTATCCAAGAAGATTAGGTTGCCATGAGGATTTATAAGGACTATTCTGTAATGATACAGAACTAGGGACCTCCTTACAAAGACTTAAGGATTTATTTGTAATAACTCCTGATTTCGAGATTTTTCAGCCAAGGTCCTTCCGTTTAACACATCTGAGGATTCCTTGTAATTCTTAGACAGGCCTCAGGACCTTCTAGAGAAGTATTTACCGCCTGAATATGTTATTCGAAATAACTTACTTTCTCGAAGACAAGTTTGATTTCAGAATTTTGCATTCTTCGTCAACTTTGTATTCGAGAATGTTTCACGGAATTTTCATTATCTCAGACCGATGATTTCTGTCGAACAGTTCATCGTTTCGTAACTATTTGTAATATTCTGTCGTTGACCTTGTCTAACCGTTTAGGTTTTGATCTTTGTCTTGACATACTTCTCCGCTAACTTATGCGGTTGTCATCTTCGATTCGTTATCGAGTTGAACTTTTAGGATCATGTATTCATCATTGATCGTTCTCTGTATTCTCGATATACGGTTTCACACCCAGTATTTATGTCGATAATTGGTGGTCAAGGTGTCGTTTAGTTTTTCGATGTCTCTGTTATCGAGAAGATATTTTAAGAGTCATCAACTAAATCAACATTCCTGGTCACCATGGGTTGAACCTTATTTCTGTTCTTGGCTAATAGTAGAATTTTAGTGAAATACTTCACAAAGTTCATCGAGATTAGATTGATCATCGATTTTAATCTCCACTGATCGAGTTTTATCCCTTCTAATGTTCTGTGCTTTCATTATACCAAAAGAGTCGCCGTTTGATGAACTATGCCATTCTTGGCATATATCTTGGCGAACGGAGATTCATACTCTCCATCTCAGTCGTTTCTCAAATCCTCAATCTTTTTATAAAGTTGAGTTTCTACTTTGATTTTATAAAGCTCGAACTTTTCGATTTCTTACACTTTAGTAAGTAATATAACAGAAACAAGTGGAGTCATCGATAAAGGTAATGAATTACCTTTTTCCACCTCATGTTTGAACCGTTTTTAGGTTACAGAGTTCATTGTGAATTCAGTCTAAAGACTTGAACAACGTTTTAGTCATTTTTGACTATATACATGTTTGACATGTACGTCTTTGAGTAAATTTCGAGTTTCGGAATTTAACTCCAAGCTCATTAATTTCTTTAATGACTTATTATTCACATGTCCTAATCTTTCGTGACAAATATTGGAGGACTCAATAATATACGCATAATTATTAATTTTATTAATAATAGGTGCCTTCGGCATTACATGGGTAACATTTAATTGAAATAACCCCCCACATAAGTGGCCCTTTCCAATATACATCATTTTCTTAAATATGATAACGATATCTGACAGAAAGATTAGTCTGAACCCGTTCTCACTTAAAAGAGAACCAGAAATCAAGTTCTTTTGATTGTCTGGAGCATGGAGTACATCGGTCAAAGTCACCTCTATTTCGGAAGTGAATTTTAACACGATCTTTCCCCTTCCTTTTACTTGGGTGATCGAGCCGTTTTCCTTGAATAAGGTCTCTCCTTCGGCTACCTCTATATAGGAAGAGAATAGGCTTTTGTCACTACAAACGTGATGATTTGTCTTAGAATCGACCCACCATCTCTGGTTGTTAACCAGGTTATCTTCATGTGCCTCTGCACAGAGGTTCATTTTATGAAGTAGATCAAACGCCTTTTCGAACTCAGTAATCATTAGACGGTGATTCCGATTTTCGGTGTCTTTTGCTAATAAAGCTTGGTTATCGGCTTTTTCCCTTTGACTGTCATATGTGGAGTGACAATCTTTGGCTAGGTGGCCTCGCTTTCTACATTTGTAGCATTCGACAGGCCTTTGCCTTTTCCTCGACTTGCCTCGCTTCTGCTTCAGAGCGAAGTCAGTTCCCTTGAACATCTCTGGGTTTTCCACGTATGTGGTGTTAGGCTGAAGAACCCGTAGGGTGGTTCTTGTTCGTGCCATTTCCTTTTCTGAAACACACAGAAAGTAAGCCAAATTAATATCTTATAACCAGAGAAATAATCGTTATATAAAATGTCTTAAGATTGTTGTTCTCTGGTTATTAATCGATAAGTCGATTTCTCTCTGTCTTGGCTTGATTCGGACAGAGTTTCCTTTCTCTAACTTTATAGAGAGATAAACTATTAAAGAATAAAGATAAGTCAATATTCCTTCTTTCGGGCTAACCGAGATAGGTGTTTAATGTAGTCGAGGCAAGAATAAATTCTCTTTCCTTAAGACATTTTACACCCCCGTAACAGTACCAAACGTTAGGGTGAATGCCTTCGGGATACAACGACTAACCTTTCAGAATTTTAAGATGGTACTTCTATATTCTGAAAGCGGGCGAACCTTTGTCAGTATTATGAGCTCTTTGACTGATGCGGATGATCTTCTAGATTCTTTGGAAATTCAGATTTCACTCGAGACTTCTTTCTTCCTTTTCCAGATATTCTAGTCTATCCAGAACCTCTAGAAAATACTTCTTTAATTAGATATTCTAGGCTAACCAGAACCTCTAATTGTTAGAAGGGAAGAGAAGAAGAGAATGAATTGAATTGATGTTCTAGACGACCTATGAAGAACTTCTTTCTTCCTTTTCTAGATATTCTAGTCTATCCAGAACCTCTAGAAAATACTTCTTTAATTAGATATTCTAGGCTAACCAGAACCTCTAATTGTTAGAAGGGAAGAGAAGAAGAGAAGAGAATGAAATTGATTGAAAATGAAGTGAGTTTGGGTGGTATTTATAGGAATTGAATGGTTATTAGTGACTTTTGGGGTTAAAAGGCACAACTGTTCGGAACCAGGGACTCTAACTGAATACGTTAGATTTGCTTGAAATCTCGGTCAAAACGCCCACCGTTGGATGGGATTTGATCTGTCCCGAAATGTGCCCACAGATTTGGATGCGCGTGGTATTCGCTCAAACGACCCCTGATCTAACTTGTCCCGTTTGACGTTTCAGACCCTGACTTAACCGTTTTTTCACCCAAACTTCAAACTCGAATTTCTCATTCATCCGGAATCGGATTTGAGTGATTCTTGGCTCTAAATTGTAGAGCTCGACGAGACGAACGCAATGGCGCGTTCCGTTTCTGAGTTTGACGAGTCGGCTCGAGCCAAAATAGGCTCCGATTCCAACACCATTATTTTGTCCAGGCATTCATTTTGTCCAAATCAAAGTTTGCCCCAATCAACATAAAACTAGCCCTTTTTGTTATATAAATTTGTAAATACCAACTTTCAAACCTCTCTTTCATTCTATTGAGAAACACTAAACATTTTTCATACCATCTCATTCAAAAATGAGTTGGTCTTAAGGCCTTAATCTACCCCACCAAAAAAGAACTAGTCATGACATTGATCCCTGGGCTAGATTAAGTAGAGAGTCTTGCCAAGACTCCGACCAACGGAGCAGTAGTAACGGTAGCAGCCTGAGCTTGTAGGAAATTAGATCTGGAGTCAGTGTAGGAATCGTCGAGGTCAGGGCCTCCGACGATGGCCCCATCTATTACATTAGGGTTTGGTGAGTCCTTGTTAAACCAATCGAACCCTCCTTTGCATGTAACGGTTGTAGGGTCGTTCTTGATGGACACAATTGAAGCTCCTCTATGATGAACTTTCTTTGGATAATTTGGTCCAAATCCCACCATGTAGCTCAGTGACTTCGGATTTGATCCTAAAATATAACCAGCCTGCACCATATATGTAAAGAAGTGTACAAATACGAAGATTTTTATATTTCGAACAGGTGATATTAGAAATATGAATTGTAGAATGTATGATTAAAAATTACCTGCGAATGGACAAAAACAATTAGGTCCTCATGCTCGACATTACCATTTGGGCATGAAAGATTTTTCTGAGAGGTCGTTAAATAAGCAGAATAAGCAGTCAAGATGAGCATGGCGGAAGTGGTGTATTGGAGATTGTTAAATGGTTGCCACCATTTTAAACCACCCGGCGTCTTTTTTCCTTGAGAAGCACCTATCAAAATGATTAATATAGTAAAGATCAAACTTAAAACATATACTCTGTATCATATATGAGATACATTTTACAAAAAATAATAATTGGTTCCTCTCTATGAAGAAACATTACATATAACATGTAGGAGGTACATTCTCTAACCAACAAGTCTACATGACCCGCTTCTTTCGACTCCCACTTGAACCGTCTGTGAAAGAAATGAGGATTTCTCTCTCCATGTGACTGAACATGTGAGAGGAGAGAGAAACTCTTATTTCTCTCACGGACGATTTAAATGGGAGTCCCAAGAGGTGGGTTGAGTATACTTTTTGTTTATTTAAACAAAAATGATATGATAGTTGAAAGTGAAAGGCGAAGCTAGTCTGAAATGGTCATGGACGACCAGGATGAGAAAGTCAACTTTCGTTCTCTAACATGGACTTTCTGTATCAGTGTGCAAAATCCTAACTGTCAATGACCATTTTTTTTTGTTGAATGTCCATGACCATTTTCAATCCATGTTCAACCAACATTTTCAGCTTTTGTATCATTTTTTGTTTTATGCAACCAGTAGATACATTTTGATGAAAAATTCTATATCTTCATATAGACATATTTCAGAGATAATATATAACTACTCAAAGAATAGTAGTAACACTAGAAATAAAATTTTATTGAAAATCGTAATTTGAAAACTTATTACTTATTTGAAAAACTATTTTCAACTTTATGAAAGTAATATGTTCGAATTAAGTTGGTGTACCTTTGTCGATGATTGTACATATAAAGGCTTCTGCCTGGCTCTTGTAGTCATTCCAAATACCAGAGCTTTCGACCTGTTGCTCCAGTACAAGCTGCATTTTCATTTATAAAATATTTCTTAATCATATATGTAAACTTAAAAGTTTAATCTTTCAAGCTGCATTATTCAAATACTTCCCCAAAGATTTAGTAGGAATCCCATATGAAAAGAAAGAAAAAAGATTCTGAGACTCAAATTTCTTCCCAAGATAATTTTAATGTTTGTCTTGTATGAAAGATCTTGACATTTTTGTATATGTATCACCTAATCAAATTCTATTTTGATCTATAAGTTTTGTTCATGTTTACATCTAAATTTTGGAACTTAACTTTTCCAAAACAATACTGAGAACGGCGTAAATTTATATAATAAAATACATATTTCTACTGTACAAAATTCTAAGAAATAACAGCATGTAATAATAAGATGTAAATATTTGTACAGATAGTGAGTCATGTCTATAAGTATACATACCCTTGCAACCAATGTCTGAGCACCAACAAACTTGTCGTCCCATGAAAACATGGTTCTTATGCCACCGGTATCAGGAGTCGATGCGAGGTAGTCCAAATAAATTTTATCGTTGGTGGCTAGATGAAGCCATGCGGCTGCCCACAATAATTCATCCTAAAAACAAGTAGTTAGTTGTATTGGTAGGTAGTAGAAGTCTTGCATTTCAACAAAAAAAAAAAAAGGTAATAGAAGTTTTTGCCTTAAATGAATTTATATTGGGGATATTGTATATTAAATTATTACCTGAAATCCGCTGCTACTATAATATTTTGCAACAACTGGTATGCTGGTTTGATAGAGACCTTGATAATTTTTTGCAAACTCAAATAACTGCAGTTGTAGTTATGAGAAAAATGTAAGCTACAGACTCTAACAGACCATAGTAATGCCCCACTGATAATACTTTTTTATTTTATGCCAAACAATGTCTATAATTATCCAAGTCTTAACAGTTATTGATATTGTAATCGCTTCAGACCCTATAATTAATACCTGTTTCGCATGAATTAGAAGTTGCTTGGAGTAGTTAGGATCAGTGTCGCCGAAAGCAATGGCAGCAGCAGCAAGAGCAGCAGCGGATTCACCGGCGAGGTCAGAACCAGGATGAGCTTCGTCGATTTTAAAGGAAGGCCTTGGTGTGGTCATATCTTCCGGCCTCTGCCAGCAATCGTGATCAGAATCGGCGTCTCCTACTTCGCCGTAAAAGACATTAGGCTGTGGATGAGCTTTCATTAAGTAGTCGGTTCCCCATTTAATGGCTTCTAAGGTATGAGAAAGCTCATTTTTCATCTCGAGGTTCTTATAGAAATCGGTAGCACTCCATGCAAGCATTGTTATTGTAAATGCCATTGGAAACCCATGTTTTACGTTGTCTCCAGCATCGTAATATCCTCCAACTAGGTCAACCTGTTTCATTTATGCATATACACTAATATTTTAGACAGACAATCAAGGATGAACAACTGCAATTTAGATACTGACTCAATATATCACCATAGTCAAGCTGACATCAAATATCATAGTTGTTTAAAAAGTTATATACGTATGTTCGATATTTTGATTGATGGATTTTAAGGAATCAAAGAAATGTAAAAGAAAATAAATAAGGTGACTAAGAGGATGACCCAGGTTACGAGTGTCAACAGGTTGGTTCCAGTTTGAGTATTTCACCACTCAAAATCGAAACCCATTAAAAATTATAGTCTCGACTTCGAGTCTGATCACCTATTAAAGTCGGGTATCTGTCTATCTGATATACCCAATAAGTTGTGAAGTCTTATCAGATATAATCGGGTGATAACCGTCGGTTATTTAATCCTTATCAGATATGAAAATAATAACCCAGAACCTACATAATTTTAGTTTGCCTCTAGATAAACGGGTATTCGTTGTCATCTCTACTCTCTCTCTCTCTCTAGGTTTGGCACAATAGTTATATCTTGTTCGATTGGACCATACTTTTCTTCTCTTTCTCCCTCCGTAAATGATGAAATTTGAAAAATGAACCCCCATTAATGAAGGAAACTGAAGAAATATAGAAAGACTGGGAAAACGATATGACCGAGAGAGATGTAAGTACTTTATTTATTTTTCGTGGGTTCTCTAATATAATTGTGAATCTTTTTCTTGTTATTATTTAAACGTCTATATCGTGTAGATCATTTGGGGCCCATATCCTCCCTTATTCTCTGACGTTGCACTACCACTTCCGGAATACTCGTTTTATTCCAGATGCGTCGTGGTGAACGATATTGCGGAGCCCAATCACCCTGATATGGTGTTAAGGCAGCTTTGGTTGGTTCAAGTCATCCCTAAAGAATCCATTCAATCAAAGAAGGTGTTTAAGGGCGGAGATTTCAAAAACTCCGGTGATGCGGCTTCTTATTAGCGGTGTTGTGAAGGTCACCTACTCCACGTCAATGATAGACCGAAGGAGGTATCTTAGGCTCAGTAGGAGGCTGGCGCTATTACAACGATTGGTTCAAGAGAGTATATCTCCCACTAGTAAAAAATCCAGCTCTGTACAAATCTAACAGACCGAACCAGTACTTAGTTTCAGTGTCGTACTACGTGAGTATTTGACTTTTCATTCTTTTGTTTTCTTTTGAATTTGTAGCTATAAGTTGGCTTTATTCATTGTTGTTATTTTCAAAGAGATGGAATTGATCGTGTCATTAATTACTTCAATTCACGCGTCAGACGTTGCGTTAGGGGTTTGAAATCCTTCATAAGACGAGGGTTGAAATGTCGCTTCCAAAATGTCCTCATGAATCTCAATCAGAGCCCGACTCAATAAGATCGTCTAGAAAAGCTACAGTGAAGAAAACTAGGACATCGCAAAGGCAATGAAGTTTAAGCATTGATCATAATTTTTGAATTTCTTTTGTACAGATGGTTAGTGTACATTTTTTTAATTCATTGTTGGATCGATGTTTGAATATTGTTACTCTTGATTGAACAAGTTTTAATATATTAATTAAGAGTTTTTTAATTTGAGCGCCAAAGAGTACATTTTTTTAATTAATATTTAAAAAAGAAATTTGAAAAAAAAAAAAAATTTGGGACCCGACGGACCGAACGGATCAGGTGATCCGTCGTTCGATCCTCTATGGGTCGTGGATCCCTGAATGTTATCAGACCTACACAGATTCAGAGATCTGTGGCTTCTAACAGATGTTCTGTTAGAAAGCCAGAAATCTCTGGATCCGTGTATGGAGGCCCAGACGGATCATGAGACCCGTCCAGGCAGGCCCACATGCATTTATATTTTCCAACAAATTTTGAAACATGGCAACTTAATAGATTGAATTTTTCTGGGCAAGCGTGGAAAGTTTTATAAGACATACAATCGAAACATATTAAGATTGCTTGTTTTTCTTTTATTATCTGGACTTAATTCAAATTAATCGAAAATTAGTTCCAACCAGATATTCGGTCGAATAAGACAAAAACAAACGTTCTGAAATTTGTTTCGAATTAATTCAGAGATCTCTTTTTACATATGAGAGAGACAAAACATAACTTTGTCTATGTTTCTTATTGATGATGTTTTCAGAAGAAAGAAAAAACTATAAACTCAATTACAAAATTTGTACAAGATTCTTCTTTTATGGACACAATTTCTTTTCACCTCCTATATATTTATTGTTTTGTAATTTCCAAATTTGTAAATCTGAAGCACACAAAATGAAACACTTTATGTGGTTCTGATTGCTTTCAAAAAGTTTTGGAATTACAAAATATATCTATAAAAAAAAAAGGAATTGTTATACAACTGATGTTATTTAATTGTATGGATATTTTATTTTATTTTTATGCAGAGTGGTTCTATTGATACAACCAAGCAAATGATTAATGAGATTAATTACCTCAGCGTCGCCTCCGTCTTTTAGACCAGAGTCACCTCGCCATTGTACTCTCTGATTAGCCGGTAATTTCCCAGACCTTTGAGCTTCGAAATAGAGTAAAGACTTGGTGAGAGCATCTCCATAGTTTATTGATGAAGAAACCCCATTAAGCAAAAGTAAGAGAGAAACCCCTAGAAATAACAGAAGATGATTTCCACAAGACATGGATAAAAATGACAGAGAAAGTATTGAGCTAAGAATTGAACTAAAAATGTGAATAATATTGTAAACAATAGCAGACTTTTATAGAGTGAAAATGAGACTTAATAAGGAAATCATTACTTCTTTCTTTTCTTACAAATGGGTGGTTCAACTCTCTCAAGTGAAAATGAGACTTTATAAGTAAATCATTAATATTTCATCAAAAAAGAAAGTAAATCATTAATTCTTTCTTTTCTTCAAAAAAACAAAACGCTCCCAAGTGATTGTATTGATTTGAATTAATAAATTATGTCTTTATATGCTTAAGCCACCTGTTAGGAAATCTCACATTAATTCATTAACTTTTTATTTTCTTAGCAATTAATGGCTCAATTAATTGAATGGTTATTTAAAGTAAAAAAAAAAAAATCTTTACATGCTTCATTAGATCACATATTTGGAAAATCTCAAGTTCCACCATTCAAGAAATCAAGTCTAAAGTTAAAGACAAAATACTTTTTCCAATTATTAACAACGTTTTTGCAAGTAATTGCAATCTTTTTCCAAACCAAGTGTAACCGTTTTAGTCTCTTAGAAGCAGTTGTCAAACTCTTGCAATCAGTTACAAATTAAAAAAATATCTAGGGTGCTAAGGATCGGAAAAAATTGAGTGATTCTTTCTCACTAAAACAAAATAATATAAGAAATTTTGACCAAATGCCCACTCCAAATAAGGATTTCCCTAATATGTGTATACTAACATACTCTATATAAGGATTTTTCAAACTTTTCATATTATTTCCTAACTTTTTAATAAAGATTTCTCAAAAATTTATTTTAATCTTGCATATCTAAACATAAATGTTTTGTTTTATCCGGTTTTTCTATCATGTTTAAGGAACATATTAAGAAATATATTTCGTCTACAGTATAAATAATTATTTTAATTTGTTAGAAATAAAAAGTATTAATGACTTACTGTCTTACCATACGTCTTAGGGTAAAAAAAAATCTTCTTTTTTGACATAAAAATGTTGAGATCGGTGCATTACCCACTCTACCCCATTGAGTAACCAAAATTAAAATTCCATATTTTAATTGTGAGATTGCATCTCTAATTTTAGTGCTTAAAAAATGATAGAGGTCGCGGCGTTAGGGAATAAAGAATAATCTTCCGGAAATAAATTCTCTAGAGAATCTTTATTTCTTTGTACATTCTAGGGGACATACTTTATTTTAAGCTAAAAACTGACTTGATCAAACATTGCCCCATAGTCTTCATCTTCTTTATCACCTTCACCACCACGACTTCACACCACCACCATTGCCACCTCTTCTCTTTCCTATCTTCTCCTCTCTAACTCACGGTTACCCTTCCCTCTCTCTTGTTGCTTTCGCTTTCACTTTTTCTTCCGTTCTCATTGACTAAGTCAATTTTTAGATAAAAAAAAAACATATAATTCCTTTTGTTTCTCTTTGTCCACCTCACATCAACAATTTCCACACCACCTGCTTTCACATCAGAGTTTGCTGGAAAATGTCGCCGTAGAAGGTCATTGTCCGGCGACTTTTTTCCCCAACCTTTAAAAATAAATCATCTTCTTCCCCAACCTCCTTTCTCTCTCTATCATCTTTTTCTTCCCTTCCATCTCTTTCATCTCTCTCTCACTCTCTTCTCTTCTCTCTCACTTTTCCTCTTTCAGTGAGATTATGAGATTGAGAAATCAATTTAAGATCTTTTTCTAAATCTTCTTTGCAAAGGGGAGACACTTCTCATTCTCACACTAAAAGGGTAGATAATTATCTTATACAAAAAAAAAAAAAAAAAAAACTCTACTAATTTCAAACTCGATCGTTGTTGTTATTCCTTTCCAAGAAACCCTCTATTATTACTTTCTTCTGCCTCTCTTTTGACTGTATTTTTCTTCTTTAGGAAAATTCATCACTGTCTTCAATTCTTCTTCTTTTTCTTGAACACTACCTCGATCAGAAGTAGAAACAAAGTAAAACCAAGTAGATGTACAAACAATTGAACATAATTTCCCCCAAATATAATTATAATTTGATGATTTTGATTCGGTGTTGTTGCACTGTTTTTTATCATGATCTAATGAATTTTGATTCGGTGTTGTTGCACTGTTTTTTATCATGATGAACACGATGACGAAGATGAAGTTAAAGATGAATAGGAAGATGAAGAAGATGATGATAAAGTCAAAGTTTTTTTTTTGGATGAGATTGATAAAGTCAAAGTTGAAGATTAAAAGAGATGTGAACTTAAAATTGTTGGTTTTATCATCTTCAATTTATTTTCTTCATCTTCTTAGTTCTTTCATATTTCATTTCACCTCCATTAAATTGGAAGTCTTCTCAGTTTCTGCTGAAATATTACTATCCGAGGATCTTGACCCACTTTTCCGTTTCGTCCCTTCTTCCTAAATGAATCGATAAATAAGATGGATGTCGTCATATTTTTCAGAACACGACAAGCAGATTTCGTTCCACCAGTTTCTGTTGAAGAACAGACCAGATCACAGACCGGAACTGGTCTGTTCTTCAACAGACCAGTTCCGATCTGCTCTTCAACAGACCAGTTCCGATCTGTTCTTCAACAGACCAGTTTCGGTCTGTTGAAGAACAGACCGGAACTCCGGCGAAGGGAAACCCCTTCGCCGGAGTTTCTAGAGAGAGAGAGTGAAAAATAAAAATTCATGGTCGTCGGCAGGAAAATTTTCCGGCCGGCGACCTAATCGGAGAAGACAAAGAGGTGAGGTGGAGAGAAAGTGAGGTGAGGTGGAGAGAAAGTGAGGTGAGGTGGAGAGAGAGTGAGGTGAGGTGGAGTGTTTTTTTTATTTCCCCTTAAAATTTATTTCTCCGGAAAATTTCTAAAAGGCCAGCGCTTTGGGGAAAGCTAAATAGTTTCCGGGGTGTGAAGACTTGGTCAAAAAGTGGTCAATTTTGTTTGACAATTTTATTTAGGAGGAAAGCAAAATAGCTTCTCCACCTCAGCTCTCTCTCTCTCCACCTCACTTCTCTCCCTCCACCTCATCTTCTCTCTCTCTTCTCCGATTAGGTCGCCGGCCGGAAAATTTTCCGGCCGGCGACCATGAGCAAAAAAAAAAAATTTTTTGCTCACTCTCTCTCTCTCTCTAGAAACTCCGGCGAAGGGGTTTCCCTTCGCCGGAGTTCCGGTCTGTTGAAGAACAGACCGGATAGTGAGTAAAAAAAAAATTTTTTTTGTTCATGGTCGCCGGCCGGGAAATTTTCCGGCCGGCGACCAAATCGGAGGAGAGAGAGAGAAGATGAGGTGGAGGGAGGTGAGGGAGAGAGTTTTTTATTTTGAACCATATTCCCCATAAAATATGTTTCCCCGGAAACTTTTCAAAATTTTGCATATTCCCTTTAAAATTTCACACCCCGGAAACTATTTAGCTTTCCTCAAAGCGCTGGCCTTCAATTTCGAAAACCGATCACAGGAAGAAACTTTCTTCAATTTTGTAAAACAGTTTTCTTGTATTTCTACCGGGAAATGATAGAGTGACTCAGAAATTGGTACTTAGAGGGTGACATGTTTCCTCATTTGAAAACCAAAGTGGTTCCCACCGTAGTCAAACTTTGAAAAAATCTTATCTTTTAGTGAATTATACGTCATTATGTCACCCTTTTGGTCACCCTGTAAGTCACTTTAGCATCTCCCATTTCTACCACAACAAAATTATCATCAGTAAAATTGCCTTTCAAACCTTTCAAGAACACAAAACTATCATGAGAAATTACAGATTTCACATCATTTTGTGTCTCTGTGATGTTTAAGGAGAAAATTTCTTGCTTTTCTTGTACATTTGAGTCATGGATTCTAGTGATATCTGAATTCGTCTTGGCCCCATTTTTTGAATCACAAGAGAAAGAAATCTTACCTTTTTTAGCGATTTTTGGCTTCAAAGCATCTTATTTGTCTGGAAATCCCACACGAAGAGGACTTTGTATCTAGGATTTTCCAAACCCCAGATCTAGACGAGTTTCTGGCGAAGGAAACCCCTTCGTCGGAACTCAAAAGAAAGAAGGAGGAGAGGGGAGGGAGAGAGAAAAGGGGAGTGAGTGTGAGAGAGATGAAAGAGGTGGAAGAGAAGAGAGATGGAAGGGAAGATAGATGGAAGGGAAGAGAGAGAAGAAAGAGGTGACCTTATCCGACAACATTTTCTGGCGAAATCTGATGGAAGAAGGTGATGTGGAAATTGTTGAGGTGAAGTGGATAAAGAGAAAAAAAAGGAAGTAATTTACAAAATGACCATGAGGGTAGAATTGGGAAGTTTAGAAAATGTTTGGGGGCCAAACAGGAAGTTGGAGGCCAAATCGAACTGCCGAAAACTTATTGAGGCCAAAACGGTGAGTCGGTCACAAATTGAGGGCCAAAACGGAATTAACCTAAAAAAGTTGTCCATGAATCAATGTTTATTGACCGAACTTTTATCCCCGGAAGAATTTTCTTTATTCTTCAAAGTCGGAACCATAATAAAAGGTGGCAGCTTCAGAGAAATAAAAAGAAGAATATTTCCTTTTTGACCCCCTATTTTGTGATCAGTTTCCTTCTTGGCCCTTTTTTTAAAAAATATTGAAATATGATCCCCTTTTTTATGTAAATGCTATAACTGTCCTTCCTATAAATATTTTTTCAAAAGGAAATTAATTAAAAGAAATCTCTTTCCACCTCGCCTCTTCTCCACCTCGCCTCTTCTCCACCTCACATCTCTCTCCACCTCACCTCTCTCTTCTACGACGAAGGTCGCCGACCGAAAAATTTTCCGGCCGACGACCTTCAAACTTAAAAATATAATAATAAAAGGGTTATTTCCCTAATGGCCCCCTACTTTGTGACCAGCTTCCCGCCTGGCCCCCTACTTTACAAGAAATACCCATATGGCCCCCTTCCGTTATAACACCGTCACTTTCTCTCCTCCGTCATGTTTTCTCTCTCTGCCAACTCACGCCACATCATCTGTTACGCCACCTCATCACCTTCTCCGGCAGAGGTCGCCGGCCGGCGACTTTCAATTTTTTTTTTCTCTCTCTAAAAAAATTTTTTTTTTTTTTTTCTTCTCACATCTCTCTCTCTCTAAACTCCGGCGAAGGGGGTTTCCCTTCGTCGGAGCTGTTCGTGATGAAGAGAGAGTTTAGAGAGAGAGAGAGATGTGAGAAGAAATTAAAAAAAATAAAATAAAATTTTTTTTTTTAGAGAGAGAAAAAAAAATTGAAGGTCGCCGGCCGGAAATTTGGCCGGCCGGCGACCTCTGCCGGAGAAGGTGATGAGGTGGCGTAACAGATGATGTGGCGTGAGTTGGCAGAGAGAGAAAACATGACGGAGGAGAGAGAGTGACGGTGTTATAACGGAAGGGGGCCATATGGGTATTTCTTGTAAAGTAGGGGGCCAGGCGGGAAGCTGGTCACAAAGTAGGGGGCCATTAGGGAAATAACCCAATAATAAATGTATCTCTCTCTAAACACTCCGACGAAGGGAAACTCCGTCGTCGGAGTGTTTAGAGAGAGAGATGTGAGGTGGAGAGAGAGGTGAGGTGGAGAGAGATTTCTTTTAATTAATTTCATTTTGAAAAAATATTTGTAGGAAGGGTACTCATGCCATTTACGTTAAAAAAAAGATGTCATTGAAAAATAGAGAGCGGAGAAGAAAGTTGGTCACAAAGTAGGGGTCAAAAACAAAATAACTCGTGAAAGAATTATGGGCGGAAAAAGAACTTATTTCTCTTTTGTTTTCCTCACGCCCCATCTTCACTCAAATTTCACATCATGGGAATCTGAATAAATTTTAAATTGTAAACCCCAAACTAGTTCTGCAAGTATATATCTTAAATAACTGTTATACAATGACTGTTATACAGTAACTGTCATCTATTTGTGTGTTAATACATTTTTTTTTCGTTTACCTTGTCGTTGTGATTGTCACATGGAGTATTATCTTCAACATCTATCCATGTTTCTATGGTACATAACCAAATTTTATTTGAAAATTGGAGAAGTTACTAATGTAGTTTCAGTAACCATTGATCTTTTCTGCCCCGTATCACCGTTACATTTCTGTTATTTTTCAACATTTGATTAAGTTGTGGAGACGTGCTTTGATAAAAGTGAATAATTGCCTCTCAAAATAAATGCTCTTTCGATAATCACTAAATATCTAGAGCAAAATTTCAATCCTTAAACAATATATTTGATCTATAAAGATTTTAGAAGTGTATGGAAATTTTTATTGAATATAATTTCAAGTAATATTTTCTTTACATAGACTACAAGAAGCATTACAATGCATAGGTAGATCATGAACATACAGTACAAAGATTCATCAAGATTCATAAATATAATAAACACTATAACTGTGAAAGTCTGAAGGATTGGAAATTGCTCGAAATTGGATTTCCAATTTTGGACTCAAAATTGGCAACTATTCAAAATTGGAAGTTTCTCAAAATTGGATTGGAATCTCAAATTGAAGCCGTTGGATTGGAGTCGGTGGTGACTTTTCAATTAGAGTCGGTGAAAATACTATATATATATATATATATATATATATATATATATATATATATATATATAGGAGCTTTGGGTATTGGTAACAACACAACAACACAAACACAACAACTATTCAACATAGAGTGTGAGCAAGTGAGAGAGAAATTTTATTCATTGTTTTGGGCGGTGTTTAATTTTTCGGTCGTCGAAGATCTAGTATAGAAGGTTATTTTTTATACGGTACCAGCTTGGGACGAACTTGTGGGTTGTGTGAGTCGTCTTCATCTATCCTTCAATAAAGTTTTCTTGTTCGCCCGAGGACGTAGGCTTTAAGCCGAACCTCGTTAAATTCTGTTTACATATTTAGTTTCTTGGCTTAGCTTTTCGATTAATTTTCATAGTCGGATCAATTTCGAGGTTAGGTTCGATAGCTTCCGCGAACTTTTAATACTAACAATAACAACTTAACTTTAAGACATCATGGTCCTTTAAAAGCCATATATCAGTCCTTAAAGGTCATCCTAAGGAGTTTAAAGGCCATATAATCACCTTTATTTTGTTTGTACCCACGTTCAATAAATTGTGGATTTCCATTTTTACGGGGTTGAATCTGGGACCTCCGATTGCAGAATGGGTGTCTCCTACCACTACACTAAGAGGTGGTTGACATTTTTCAAGTAGTTGTTCTAGTAAGCTTAAAGAGTCATTTATTTTTGTCCTATAAGCATAGAGGATGACTTATTTTAGTTTGTCCCTATCAGTATGGAAGTATGGAAGTATGGAACTAACCCTTCTTAACATTTTATGTAAATATAAATTTGAGGAATACCAACTTTGAAATCTCTCTTTCATTAAATTGAGAAACACTTAACATTTTTCATACCCTCTATTTCAATAGTTAGTTGTCTTAAGGCCTTAATCTACCCCCACAAAAAGGAACTAGTAAATGACATTGATCACTAGGCTAGGTTAAGTAGAGATTCTTGCCAAGACTCCGACCAACGGAGCGGTAGTAACAGTAGCAGCCTGAGCTTGTAGGAAATTAGATCTGGAGTCAGTGTAGGAATCGTCGAGGGCTGGTCCTCCAACAACGGCCCCTTCGATTACATTAGGGTTTGGTGTGTCCTTGTTAAACCAGTCGAACCCTCCTTTGCATGTAACGGGTGTAGAGTCTTTCTTGATGGACACAATTGAAGCTCCTCTATGATGAACTTTCTTTGGATAGTTTGGTCCAAATCCCACCATGTAGCTCAGTGACTTTGGATTTGACCCTAAAATATAATCAACCTGCACCCAAATGAAAAAGATTCCCTTAAAAATTTCTAGAATTAAACTTAAACTCCAAAGTTGGTGGCTAATGTTACATGTGAAGAAGTGTACAAAATACAAAGATTTTTACATTTGAAGGAGCGATGTTGGAAATATGAAGCGTAGAAGAGATGATTAAAAATTACCTGTGAATGGACAAAAACAATTAGGTCCTCATGCTCGACATTACCATTTGGGCATGCAATATTTTTCTCAGCCTTCGCTAAAGAAGCAGAATAAGCAGTTAAGATGAACATGGCGGAGGTGGTGTATTGGAGATTGTTAAATGGTTCCCACCATTTTAAACCACCGGGCGTCTTTTTTACTTGAGAAACACCTATCAAAATGATTAAAATATAGAAAAGATCAGAAACTTAAAACATAGGGGAATTTGGCCAAAACTCCCTAAGAAATTATGTTTTTGGTTAAAAAGGATTCATCAAAGTTTTTTAGGCTTCACCTCCCTGATGGCAATTGTGTAATTTTCAATTTCAGTAAAAAGACCAACCTGACCCTAGTCTAAGAAAATACCTTGCAAACACCTTGCACTGCCTTGCAAACACTTTGCACTGCCTTGCAAAGCCTTGCAAACACCTTGCAGAGCCTTGCAAACACCTTGCAGAGCCTTGCAAACACCTTGCAGAGCCTTGCAAACACCTTGCATGGTTTTTGCAAACACCTTGGATAGCCTTGCAAACAAATTGCAGAGCCTTGCGAACACCTTGCAGAACCTTGCAAAACCTTTGCAGAGCCTTGCGAACACCTTGCATGACTTTTGCAAATACCTTGCACAACATTGCGAACACCTTGCAGAGCCTTGCAAAGCTTTGCAAATACCTTGCAGAGCCTTGCAAACACCTTGCAGAGCCTTGCAAAGCCTTGCAAACACCTTGCGGAGCCTTGCAAACACCTTGTAATGCCATGCAAATGGTTTGCAAATTAGTTTTGAATTGATTTAACATGAAATTTGTTACAAATTATTATATTTTTTCTAATATAATGTTGTATCGAAAAACTATCTAAAAACCCTACAAATTCATAATAGTAATTTTATAAGCTCTAGCACCATCATTTTACTTTTCTTCGAAAAACTTCCAAAGCTTTCATGAAATTCTCAATTTGAACATAAGTACCAATCATGATTGTCCAAGAAAAAAATATTTCTCACAAGCATTTCATCTAACAACTTTATAGCTATTTCAACCAACCTATGTCTTGTATAACCAACTAACGTTGCATTCCAAGCAACAACATCTCTTTCAAGCATTTTATCAAACACATTGCTTGCATCAACTATACTTTCACAACTTTCATATAAATCCAACAAATAAGTTTGAACATAAACATCAAAACTAACAAATTGTTATCCATCATTCACAACTCAATGAAAATAACGCAATGAAGAAGTTGGATTATACCTTGAAACACTATCAAATTCTCCTTCCATTGAAAGTATATAAAACTTTCTCTCTCTAGAATTTAGAACCAAAAACTAAATCAAACCCCTTAAAAGCCTCTTCAAACAACAAACAAATAGATTAAATCACCAAAACCTAAAAAGATCGACCTATCTTACTGCCAAAATTGAATCAAACCCTAGAAAATCTGCTCGGCTTGGACTACCCAACATTCTCGGTTCGTTGGTGAAGAAAATTGAAGTTTCAGGTATATTAGATAGGTTAATAGGTATTTCTAATTTAAGAAAGGGTATTTTTGACTTGTAAAAAGTGGGTGCCTTCAAAAATGTCCTTCAAGACTATTTTTAAAAGTTACTTGGAGCCTAGCTAGTTAAAAAGATGGGTTGTCTTTTTAACAAAAAAAAATCAAGAAATTGGGCCTTCGGCCCAATTTCCTGTAAAACATATATCATACATGAGATGCATTTTATATGAAGATTACATATAACGTGTAAAAGATACATTTTTTGTTTGTTGGAAGGTCAAAGGCGAACATAGACTGAAATGGTCATGGACGACCAGGATGAGAGTCAACTTTCTTTCTCTAACATGGACTTTCTATGCCAAAGTGTGTAAAATCCGGGGTTTATTGAAACGGCTCGGAAACGTATCTTAAAGGCTTAAAGCCGTTATAAATACTATGTATTTCTGTAGTGGACGTTGACATTTTTAATTTTTTCAGAGATAATATATAGCAAATGCTAAGATTACAACAAAAATTTTGCCGAAATGTGGCCAAGTCTCTTTCAAAGTTTGACTCAATCCTGACTATTAAAACAAAATTCGCTCATAAAGAGAACGGTTCAGATTCAGTCAAAGTTTGAAAAGAATCTTGCCACGTCATTTCAACAAAAAATTTGTCAAATTTTTTTTTTAAATCTAGCATCTCCCTAATATATAATTACTCAAAAAATAATAGTAAAACTAGAAATAAAATTTTAATGAAAATAATAATTTGAAAACATATAATTATTTTAAAACTATTTTCAATTTTGAAAATAACATGTTCAAAATAAGTTGGTGTACCTTTGTCGATGACGTTACATATAAACTCTTCCGCTAGGCTCTTGTAGTTGTTCCAAACATCCGAGCTATCGACCTTTTGCTCCAGTACAAACTGCATTTCATTTATAAAATATTTCTTAATTATATATGTAAACTACAAGTTTAATCTTTCAAGCTGCATATTACTCAATACATTCCCAAATATTTCTTAATTATCTATGTAAAACTACAAGTTCAATCTTTCAAGTTTAATCTTTCAAGCTGCATATGAAAAGGAAAAAAAAAATTGAGAATTAAATTTCTTCCCAAGATATTTTTTTGTCTTTCTTATATGAAAGATCTTGACATTTTCTTAATGTATCACCTAATCAAATTCTATTTTGTAACGTAAATTTGTAAATGGAGACATCTTAATTTTGGAACTTAACTTTTGCAAAGACAATACTGAGAATGCAGACATCTAGAGAAATGACTGCATGTAATAAATAAGATGTAAATATTTGTGCAGATATACTTTAGTGTATATGTCAAGTCGATAGTATACATACCCTTGCCACCAATGTCTGCACACCAACAAACTTGTTGTCCCATGAAAACATTGTGTTTATGCCTTCACCGGTCTCAAGAGCTGTTTCGAGGTACTCTAAATAAGTTAGATCATCGGTGGCTCGATAAAGCCATGCGGCTGCCCACGACAATTCATCCTTAAAACAAGTAATTAGTATTATTATTTTGTAGTAGAAGTTTTGCATTTCAACAAAAAAAAAAGTAATAGAAGTCTTCGAATTGAATGAAATTATATTGTATATTAAATTATTACCTCGTATCCGCTGCTACTATAATATTTTGCAACAACTGGGATGCTTGTTTGATATAGACCTTCATTATTCTTTGCAAACTCAAATAACTGCAGTTGTAGTTATGAGAAAAATGTAAGTTGTAGACTCTAACAGACCATAGTATGCCCTACTGGTAATATTTAATTTATTTTATTTTAACAATGTCTATAATCATCCAAGTCTTAGCAGTTATTGATATTGTAATTGCTTCAGACCCTCATACCAGTAATTCATACCTCTTCAGCATGAGCTAGAAGTTGCTTGGAGTAGTTAGGATCACTGTAGGCAAAAGCAATGGAAGCAGCAGCAAGAGCAGCAGCGGCTTCCCCGGCGAGGTCAGAACCAGGATGAGCTTCGTCGATTTTAAAGGAAGTCCTCGGTGTGGTCATATCTTCCGGCCTCTGCCAGCAATCATGATCGGAATCGCCATCTCCTACTTCGGCGTAAAAGACATTAGGCTCAGGATGAGCTTTCATTAAGTAGTCGGTTCCCCATTTAATGGCTTCTAAGGTATGAGAAATCTCATTTTTCATCTCGAGGTTCCTATAGAAATCGGCAGCACTCCATGCAAGCATTGTTATTGTAAATGCCATTGGAAACCCATGTTTTACGTTGTCTCCAGCATCGTAATATCCTCCAACTAGGTTAACCTGTTTCATTTATGCATATATACTAATATTTTAGATAGACGGTCAAGGATGAACAACCGCAATTTAGATACAGACTCAATATATCAGCATAAAGTCAAGCTGGCAGTCGGACAGAATATCATAGTTGTTTAAAATTTTATCTACGTTTTTTCGTTGTTTTAATTGATGGATTTTAAGGAATCGGAGTAATGTAAGAGAAAACAAATAAGGTGACTAAGAGGATAACCCAGGTTACCAGTATTGGGTAAGTGTTAATTATAATATGGTTCCCTTGCTTTTAGAGTGCCAACGGGTTGGTTCCAGTTCGAGTATTTCACTACTCACAATGGGAACCTATTAAAAATTATAGTCTCGATTTCCAGTCTAGTCACCTATTAAAGTCGGGTATCTGGTATACCCAATATCTTGTGAAGTCGTATCAGATATAATCGGGTAATAACCATCGGGTATCGGATATGAAGATGATAACCCAGAACCTACATAATTTTAGTTTGGCTCCGGATAAACGGGTATCCATTGTCATCTCTACCCACACTCTCTCTCTCTCTTTAGGTTTGGCAAAATAGTTAGATCTTGTTCGACTGGACCATATTTTTCTTCTCTCTCCCTCTGTGAATGATGAAATTTGAAAAATGAACCCCCATTAATGAAGGAAATTGAAGGAATATAGAAAGACTGTGGAAACGATATTGCCGAGAGAGAGATATTTGAGTACTTTATTTATTTTTCGTGTGTTCTCTCATATAATTTTGAATAATTTCTTGTTATTTGTTAAACGTCTATATCATGTAGATCCTTTGGGACTCACGTTGCAATATCACTTCCGGAATACTAGTTCTACATTGGATGTGTCGTGGTGAACGATATATTGTCGAGCCCAATCACCTTGATATGGTGTTAAGGCATCTTTAGTTGGTTCAAGTCATCCGTAAAGAATACATTCAACCAAAGAAGGTGTCGAAGGACGAAGATTCCAAAAACTTCGGTGATGCGGCTTCTTATTGACGGTGTTGGGAAGATCACCTACTCCACGGCAATGATAGACCGAATGAGGTATCTTTAGCTCAATGGGAGGCTAGTGTTTATTACAACGATTGGTTCAAGAGAGAATCTCACCAACTAGTAGACAACCCACTCTGTACAAATCCAACAAACCGGATCAGTACTTGGGTTCAATGTCGTACTATGTGAGTATTTGATTTATCATTCTTTTTTGCCTTTTGAATTTGTAGTTATAAGTTGGTTTTAATTCATTGTTGTTCTTTTTAGAGAGATGGAAATGATTGTGACATTGCTTCAATTCAAGTATCGAACGTTCCGTTAGGGTTTGAAAGCCTTCATAAAACGAGGGTTGAAATGCCGCTTCCAGAATGTCCTCATGAATCTCAACCAGAGTCCGACTTAAGAAGATCGTCTAGAAAAGCTACGGTGAAGAAAACTAGGACATCGCAAAGGCAATGAAGTTGAAACTCATAGGTTCTGAATTTCTTTTGTATAGATGGTTAAAGTACATTTGGATCGATGTTTGAACATTGTTACTCTTGTTTGAACAAGTTTTAATATATTAATTGGAAGTTTTTTGATTTGAACGCCAAATCTTACTTTTTTTTAATTAATATATTTAAAAAGAAATTTGAAAAAAAAAGTAAGAAATTTTGAGACCCGAATGACCGAATGGATCAGGTCATCCGTTCGACCCTCTATAGGGTTGTGGATCCCTGAATCCGTGTTATCAGACCTACACGGATCTGGTGTTCTGTTAGAAAACCACAAATCTTTGGATCCGTGTATGGAGGCCCAGACGAATCAAGAGACCCATTCAGGCAGACCCACACGGATCCAGATATTTGTGGCTTTCTAACAGAACACCTGTTAGAAGCCACGGATCTGTGAATCCTTGTAAGCCTGATAACACGGATCCGAAGTTTTCAACAAATTTTGAAACATTGGCAACTTAAAAGATTGAATTTTTCGGGGCAAGCATGGAAAGTTTTATAAGACATACAATCGAAATAGATTAAGATTGTTTGTTTTTCTTCTATTGTCTGAATTTAATTCAAATTGATCGAAAATTAATTTCAATCTTATATTCAGACGAATCAGACAAAAACAAACATTCTGAAATCTCATTCGAATTAATTTAGAAATCTGGTTTTACATTTGAGTTAGAGAAAACATACAATCGAAATAGATTAAGATTGTTTGTTTTTCTTCTATTGTCTGAATTTAATTCAAATTGATCGAAAATTAATTTCAATCTGATATTCAGACGAATCAGACAAAAACAAACATTCTGAAATCTCATTCGAATTAATTTAGAAAACTGGTTTTACATTTGAGTTAGAGAAAACATAATTTTGTCTATGTTTTTTTATTGATCATGTTTCCATAAGAAAGAAAAAACTATTCCAACTCGATTACAAAATTTGTATAACAAAATTCTTCTTTTATGGACACAATTTCTTTTCACATCCTATATATTAATTGTTTTGTAATTCCCAAATTTGTTAATCTCAACCACACAAAATGAAACACTTTATGTGGTCCAGATTGTTTTCAAAAAGTTTTGGAATCACAAAACATATCTATAAAAAAAGGAATTGTTATACATATTTTATTTTAATTTTTATTCAAAAGAGTAGTTCTATTGATGCAACCCAACAAATGATTAATGAGACTAATTACCTCAGCATCGCCTCCGTCTTTTAGACCAGAGTCACCTCGCCATTGTACTCTCTGATTAGCGGGTAATTTCCCCGACCTTTGAGCTTCGAAATAGAGTAAAGACTTGGTGAGAGCATCTCCATAGTTTATTGATGAAGAAACCCCATTAAGAAAAAGTAAGAGAGAAACCCCTAAAAATAACAGAAGATGATTTCCAGAAGACATGGATAAAAATGACAGAGAAAGTATTGAGCTAAGAATTGAACTAAAAATGTGAATAATATTGTAAACAATAGCAGACTTTTATAGAGTGAAAATGAGACTTAATAAGGAAATCATTAATTCTTTCTTTTCTTACAAAAAAAACTCTGTCAAGGGACAGTATTGATTTGAAATAATAAATTGCTCCTTGTCTTTTTAAAGCTTTAGGAAAACTCACATTAATTCATTAAGTTTTTATTTTATTTTCCTTCATCAAAAAAAAAGTTTTTATTTTATTTTCTTTGCTATTAATGGCTCAATTCATTGAATGGCTATTTTGAAGTAAAAAAAATGTGTACATGTTTCATTAGATCACATGTTGAAAAATCTCAAGTTCTACTGATTCAAGAAATCAAGTCTTTTTGGGTGCTTCTAAAGGCACCGGGCCAAAAGGCTGTTAGCATCCATCTCTGTTAGCACCATGCCCAACCGCTCTTTTCTCTAATAGCACCAACCAACTATGTAAGCACCGGTCTTTTCTCTGTTAACCCTAACCCTATCTATTACCTTCTTCAGAACAAACCCAATGTTATCACCATTTTCTTCAAATCTCTCGCCAAAATTATCCTTTACTACCTTTTTCCTAGGGTAAGGAGATTCAACTTGATGATCCACCACAATACTCAACCGTTTTTTACCCCCAATAAAACTTTTCTTAGAACCAGCTTCCTTCTCTTCCTCTATAAAACTCCCATCGGTCTTATCTCCTTCTTTCTCTCATCAACTGCTTTTGCCCTCTCCCTCCCTCTCCCTCCCTCCCTCCCTCCCTCACACAAAGAGAAAAATCAATCTTGGAAAAAGAAGAATGGCATCAAGTTAGAGTAATGGGATGTTTCAGTTGGATGGTGGGGTTGCTGTATTAGACCTTTTTTTTCATCAACTTCATCAGATGATACCTAAACAGAGAAACAACTCTAGAATGTCTGACTACTGTGAAGAAGTTGCCATTTTTTATGATGTCTCTACTAATTTTCAAGATCATCAACCCCAAATTCATCATAGGCCTAGACAGAGAAACTTGAAGTCTTACCCAAGAAGGTACTTTTATACTGAAGATGTTGCTATTATTGAAGGATTTAGGAATTTCCAACATCATCAATCCCAAATCCATCATCAGCAAAATCTTCAGAGAATCAATGGAAGAAGATAGGTAAAAACCATCAACATTAAGAAAATTATATGGCAGGGAATGTGTTTCAAGTTTTAGGTCATATGACTTCAATTATATTGGTTGGTGATGATATCAATGTATAGTGAAAGAATTAGTTCCTATTGGTCGGTGATGATATCGATTTCAGTAGTAAAAACGATTTTGGAAGGAACGAGTAGGATATGAATCACTGAAGGAGAAGGATGTCTAGTTGTAGAAGTCAAATCTCAAGAATAGATGAGATGCGTTTTGATTTGGTACAATATCCAAATCAATATGTCCGATTTTGAAGTTGGACGAACTGGTAATGTCGGTGTTATATCCTTTGGTTTCTCATCTCTCTGTCTTAATGAATCTAACACCTCTTCCAGTGAACTAGGAGAAACAGTACTGGTAGTTATCGACGGAGCCATCGTCATAATCCAAAATCAAACTCTTCTTTCTTTACAATCTTTCATTTTCCTCACTTTAAAACCTCAAAATCGTGAACTCGAACTTATTTTAGAGTTCTTCCTTGAATTCAGTTACTTGAACCTAAAAATCTAAATTTTATGAAATCTTCAAACTAGGCGAAGGAAGAAACTAGAGAGAGAAAGAGAGATGGAAGAAGGAAACGAAGGTGAACGTCACCCACATTAAAATCAGGTGCTTATAGAGACCTCGGGTCAATGGTCATTGACCCAAGTCAATAAAATTTCCGGATGCTAACAGCCTTTTGGCCCGGTGCCTTTAGAAGTACCCTAAAGTTAAATATTAGAAAAAAAATCAAATTGAAAAGACAAATTATAATTTATTTAATTAAAAATTTATTATTTTAATTTTGTATCGTTAAAAAAACCAATACCTTTTGCAATTATTAGGAACCGTTTTGCCGGTAATTGCAATTTTTTTATAAACCTATTGAAACTGTTTTAGAAGCAGTTACAAAACTCTTGCAATCAATCGCAAATTACAAAAATAATGGAAAAAATTGAATGATTTTGTTTGACTAAAACAAAATAGTATAGGAAATTTTGACCAAATGTCCCTTCCAAATAAGGATTTTCCTAATGTATGCCTATATTATCATACTCTACCTAAGATTTTTCAAACTTTCTAAATTTCCTAACTTCAACAAAAAAAGAAAAGCTTTTAATAAAGATTTCTTAAAAAATTTATTTTAATAGTGCATATCTAAACATAAATTTTTGTTTTGTTGCCTTTTTCATGTTTAAGGCAATATATTAAGAAATATATTTCTTCTATAAAATATTATTTTAATTTTTTAAAAATGAAAAGTATTTATGACTTGCAAATATATCTTAAGGTGAGATTATTTTTTTCTTTTTTTGACATAAAGATGTTGAGATTATTATTACCCACCCTACCCCATTGAGTAACCAAAACTAAAAACTCCTAGTTTTAATTATGAAGTTGCATCTCTAATCTTATATTTTTAGTGCTTAAAAAAATAATAAAAAGGTTGGAGCTTTAGAGAAATAAAAGGAATTATGAGTGGAAAAAGATTTTGCTTCTCTTTTGTTTTTCTCACACCCCATCTTCACTCAAATTTCAGGTCATCTATTTTCTCGCCCTTTTTGTTTCGGGAAATATTTTCATTTCCCCACATTCCCTACCTATGAAATGGAAACATATACGAAGGGATTTTCACTTGGGGTTGTTCTTTTGGTGAAAAGTCAAAGACTCATTTGGTAATTAGTAATTAAAAAGAGATTTTTTGAATGGGAAGTTTCTGCACATGGGCCTATAGCTCAAGTAGTTCTACATTCATCTTAGATACCGCGATAGCCAAGATTCGAGTCTCACGAGCCGTAGCTTACCTCCTTAGTCTTCCGATGTAATTTATAGAGTTCTCCGTTGCCTTGAAGCTTATATATAACAAAGTGTCGTCGCCACCACTACAACCGAGGAACACTACCCGAACCCGAATGAAGCTCTATTTGAACAACTTTTGTAAGCCGAAGCTCGATTTATGGAACTCCAAAATTGTTTTTCAACTAATTAAATATATATGGATCCACAATCTTCATAAAAAACAACTCATACGACTTGAACGATAACAACTATAACAAGTCCACCACCCATCAGTGTAGTGGTAAGACATCCCTCTTAAGTCCATGAGGTCTTAGGATCGAGTTTCAGTGGAAGCGGGCTTTAACCTCTTTGTTGTCAAACTTTAAGCCTCTTTCATTATTGGTTTAAGTTAGGCGGTTATCATGCTCATCATATCTTGATATGTATCAATGCCTTGTAACAACTAACATAGATCGTAGTCGATTTCTCAAAAAAAAAAGAACTACTAATAAAACATCAAGTCATTCGGTTTTATAATTCTTTGTATAAGAATGAAATTAAATCGAACTTTCAGACTCTGATGCTGAATGCAAATGGAAGAACAGGAAGGTCAAAATCAACTCTTTTTACGACAGTGAATATAAGAGAGTAATTTACACAAGTTTTTCTTTATTTTCAAACATTCTCTTCATAAATATGCTTCTTTATATACAAATTTAAGAGTGTCACTAATGTTTAGTACTGTGAATTTCAACGAAACAAGGTAACGATGATATAAAGGAGATGAGACATTATTTTGTGGCGTAACTCAAAAGCCTCCTTGACATATCCCTGTAGAGAATATACAGGGCTTCTCGTCTCGTCTTGTCTCCTTAGGTTTCTTAGACAAAAAAGGGAATAAGTGAAAAAGATGTATAATTATAGTACTCACATCTGTAGAAGATTATTCACAGTAGCAGCTACTGAGTTTGTACGCTGCAAATCCTGCAACATTTGGAATAAGTGTCAAATGAATTTACGTAATCTTTAATTCTTAGAATCTGAGTTTCAACTTTCACGAAACAATCCAAATAAAGATCGGAAAAAACAGATATTTGTAGCAGACTGATTTTCGACAAAAGACGGAAAGAGTATCTGGTAACATTCGTTCAGGATGTCGTCAACTGGTGACTTGGGCTCAATATAACTGTTTATAATCAGAGCAGGAGAACAATATGTAACTGAGCACCTTGCGTAATGCACAGTTTTAGTCCACACCCCAAAATTGAGCTTGATGTAAAACTCATAGTGGTTCCCGACTTCCAGTTTATTCCTAATCCAATTCAGTACTAAAATATGCGGAACCAAAACCGGCAAGATTTGTTTCAGTCCAGTTAATCATAGGGAAACCTTTCTGGCTTAGAAACTTAAGTTGTCAAACACGGTGTCTGGACCATTTACTAAAATAAAAGATGCTGATTAATACCAATTCCGGAAACTCGTCCGTGCATGAACACAACTCTGAAACTAAAACAGAATAATACCTGAAAAATTAGTTCATCCGGAATGTGTGGAAGAACTTCCCGTACAGTCTCTGCCATAGCAAGTAAACTTGCTATATTATCATTCCCAGAATGCAAAGGATTTCGGAAACGTAAGCCTCCTGTATTTCCATTGGATCTCGTAGAGGTAGATCCAGCAGCAGCTGGAGGAGGAACATTAGAACCAGAGGCAGCATGCTGATGTGTCATAGGCCAAAGTCCCCAAGCGTCATCTTCAAGGGCATTTTGGGCATAAGTTTCGCCCACAGATGTAAGATGTCTCATCATCATCTGGACCCGTCCCAATCCAATTGACCTCATTGTAGTAGCAGATGGACCAGCACCGTCAAAACCCTGACTTGGCCAAGGTTGTCCCCAATTTGAATCGAAACCACCCACTCTAAAGGAAAAAAAAATATAAAACAAAGGGGTTAATAAGAGGACTCCGTAAATAGAGAAGCTCACGACAACAAGGATAAGGTAGTAGAACCTCCACGGAATGCCATCTCTAGGAGCCTGTGTCTGGTTAGGAAGTGTGCCTATAGGCAGGCCATGGACAGGTGCATTTTGCTGATTCAGTCCGGCACTTATTTGGCGGGCAAGTTGTTCATCATTCAAGAGTTCTGCAGTTTGGGATTGAGTATTGCTTTCGCGCTGGCTCGCAAATAGTGGTCTTCGACAAGTGGGGCATGAATACATGTCACTTAGACCTTGATCTAACCTGATGCAATTAGGCTATTTTCATCATAACGTAGTAGATATCTTACATAAAATAAAATAACTCGAAGAGCAGTAACAATGCCTGCACAAATAACAAAGAGACATAATTCGTACAAAACAAAGAAACCTTGCAAGTGGGTCTCGAAACAGGTTTTGGCAAACTGTAAAACCAGATACGTGTAGCAGAAAAGGAAAGGAAGTAGCAAATATGTACAAATTAAGGTGTCTGAGCATAATACCAGGTCTGTTGCAACATTTGGTTGATCTGATGTTTAGCATCAACCCCTCAAATACACTATGGCTACTCTTGGTATTCCGTGAATTTTTTTAAATATTCAGTCTAAATCCTGCTCTAGTGTTCTCTTTTCAAGTTTGAAGACCAAATACTTAGTTCACATGAGTTTGGAAAAAAAATTGGTGCAAGGATGTGTAGCCATGTTAAAACTACAAGGAATCGCAACTTATATGCCAAATTTATCTGGCAAACTAACAATTGGTTCAGATGTTAACACTTGAATAAACACTTCGGGTAACCATGAATTGGTTCAAATGATAACAGTTACAGAAACACCAGGAAAGCACAATTCAGGATGTGAATATTTGCAAAAAATTACAGGATACAAGTCGGGAACTATGTATCAAATAATCGGCAGAACCCTTCATCCTGATGCAAGCTCTTCTGTTGGGGACTTGAAGAACACCAAAATAGCAAACTTTACATTGCAGCAAAAACATCACTAATAGAACTGAAAAAACATACCATGACCTCAGGCAGGCGAGATGGAAAAGATGATTACAGGATAGCTTTTTCGCCTTGGCCATTGGCTCCTGTTATTTTGAAATCTGTAACCTCTAGAGAACCCTTCAAAATTATACATAACAAAAGTAAATGGGAAAATCAAGCTTACCCTACAAATGGCACATTCGTCATTATAGGCTTGCAATTCTTCAGATGTCGCATCAGGAAGTGCCCCATGTAAACTACTAAGAGCTAATCTCAACTTCATGAATCCTTTGGTCCTTTTTATAACCGCACTTATTAAAGCCTATCGACGTGTACAATAAAAAAAGTTAGTAGAAATGGAACGAATGAAGATGTCATCAGTGTGCAATTTAAAGTAGACAAAAGCTGCCTGATTCAAAGATTTACGCGTATGTTAAGAAAAATGATTGCATCCACAAGATGGAACGCCATGCCATGAAGCCACCAGATATGCAAGTAATGACCAAGTGCCATCAATAAGGTCATAATGTCTAGAAAAAACCCACAATTTCGAACAAGAATGCCCTTCCACTCCAATAAAGAACCTGGAATGAGGATAATTAAAAGAAAAACAAAGTAAGCGTAGAACATAAAAGTATTTGGTAACGATCACCTCAAAAATACATCGAACCCAATACTAGAAAGATGTACAGTCAATTCCACTTTAAGCTAAAATATGAGAATTACGATGATAAAACAACACCACCGATGTCCATGCGTGACTACGGAGAGAATGAACATTCATTAGAACTCAGCAGTCTTCACTACGATGATTCCAAGATGAAAGCGATCGATTTGATTTTCTAAGCAAAACAGCTTTCATGGTTCAAATGGGATTACCCGGCCACTAGTCTAAGCCATCAAGCTCTGACCTCGATCATATGGATGGCTATCGGACCAGGCCTGGCAGTCATGAGTGCTTTGAACCTCGGTACAGCATGCAAAAATAGTATGCGCACTGAACATATCAGGTCGGTCGTGCTGGATAGTTTAAAAAGTGCTTATGGGGCTGTCCAAGCCCTTAAATTATGTCAGCCGAAATGGTCTGAGGTAGGCAGGTAGCAGGTTAGAAATACATGTTAACAATAAACATATTAAACATCTAGCAAACCGAGCATGAAAAGATTACAGATGATATCTTCAGATCAATTGCACAAGAAGATCAAATAAATTGAACTTCAAATAGATAACCTTCTAGTGGATAAAAAATCCTTACAGTGAGGATCTACAGGTCTGTTACATTGAGATTGCTTTCTTCTAAAAGGAAATCAAAATGCGACTGCCTTCTATAGATCGATATTGCAATTATCATGTGATGTAAACGCATTGGTGAAGGCTACAGAGAAGGTTTACGATCTCTAAAGTAAAGATAATTTACATTTTCTAAACTCATATTCAAACGCATAACTCTTCAAGCAAACTTACACAAAATATATATTCAAAGACACTACATTTTAGGAGGCTCCTTATAATAGATTAGGTAACTTCATCCAAAAGACTCCAAATATACTAAGACTAAAAAAACTTGTTATCTAGGATACTGGGATACCTAATACCTTAGAGCGCTTCTCAGAGTTAAATGTACCCAAAATAACAAGTTTATAAGTTATAACCCTTTACGAAACCTCATAACAGCAACTACAGAAAAACAAAAAAAAATCCAAATCTAATATGGGAACAAGTAAATACATATAAGAAAAAGCCCTCGTTCAAAAGAAATACATAAAGAAAAAGTAAATCAAGATAAAATAGGAAAATAGTCATTATTGTGGTTGAGTCCCATATACATCATCTGGTCCGTTGCATGAAGCAATTACAAAAACAAGATATTATCTACTTTTTTCTTGATCATTGAGATGGAGATGGGTTGCAACTTCATCAGCAGAAAAGCATTCTGGTTTCTGGTCTTGATAATAACAACTTCATTTTATGTTTTTAATGTTTTATTGATGTGATCAAAGACATGAATAGCCAAAGCAAGCCGCGCGAGCATATGTAAATGACATGAAAACCTTTTCGATTTCGCAATAAAACCAATCCACATCCAAACCATCTAAGTTACTAGTTAACAATATTATATAATGAAAACCACTGAGGCATGCAATGCCCCGAAAAGTAGCAACCCAACAGATGAGATACATGCACAGTGCATTCTGCAACCAATCAAAACAACGGAATTTGAAGAATACCTGCAGCTGATCTATCAAATATTTGAGATCTTTCGCAATTTGAGTTGCTCTGTTCTGTATGACGGTACCACAGCTCAAGTAGCTGAAACCCATGGACCATGATAGCCTGAAGAAAAAATACATAAGCGAAAAAGTAGCCATTAGATAAGTTTTATGCTATCAAATGTCGCAAGGAACTTTATTGTATTGATATAATTACCTGCAGAGTCTCGAAAGCAATACTGAGAGGCTCAAAGAATAGCAGCAGAAACATATTTGAGCCCAGGGATCTGTAAATGATCACACATAGCCTTATCCTGTGCGCCACCAAGCACCAGCACAAAAGAAACAGTTCAAAGTCTATATAAATTCAGTTATATGTGGATGTAACTCATATTTTGAAGATCTTTTGAGTTTTGAGTATGCAAGGCTAAAGAATACATAAATGGAGAAAAACAAATAATGGAAACCGTACTGCACCCGAGTGTAATTTTCTGTCAAAATTAAACAAGCATGCAATGATGCAAATGAATAATATAATTGGTTCTTAGGCATTTCAATGCATCCACATCATAATAATGAGTCATTATTCGAACCCACAATGGGAAATTGTAGAATTATGCTATTATTAACACTGACTCACAAGAACTTACCAACTAAATGGAAAGATTTCACTCTCTGGCCATGACATAAATGAGTCAAATGTGTCGCGAAACTGTTAACTATCGATTGACATTCTTCAAAAAATAGCCACAAATTCAACTAATGGTGTAGTCTATCTAAACCCAGAATAGTGAAACCATTCGTGCCAGATCTATCCATCATAGTTTGAGAAAGAAACAGAAATGGCATCAATAGGAATAATATATGATCTTTATAGGTACCCAGTTTTTTTATTTTTAAACAAGGACACATAGTTAAACTGATTTTTAACAGCCTCTTACATATGACATTAGACGTTTGTGGCCTATCCATGTGGGGTATATGTCGCGACCTCCTTTCTTTTTCCATTGATGACAATCTACATATGAACCTACATTACAAGGACATGACTATGATTGCTGGTTTCCAACACAGGTATGAGCCCTGAGGAGCCCGGCACAATGACTGAAACATACTCAAAACAGAGATACAACCATCTAGTTTTTAATTTGGAATTACCTACCAAGAAATTGTAGTTTGAATAAGAAAAAGTATTTGTCACATAGGGCAAACAAGACAATAAATTCCTAAAAACAACTATAAATTAAAGTTAGGCCAAGAATAAATTAAAAGATACCAGAAGATGTCGACTGATAGCACTAGAAGTAACACAGAAAAGACACGAAAATACGTCCACGGAGTTGCAGAAGGTGATGCATTCAGACGTTCAAGACGATCTCTACTCAGTGCTTGAAACATCTGTGAATCAAGTGCAGCATGTATAGGAAACAGTCACATCTTCCTAAACGGAAGTATAAACAAAGATTTGGCACATAATTATATAGTAGATACCTTTAAGGTACAAAGAACTGCTAACCAAGTTAACCACAGAGTAGCTTGAATCAATGTAGGTGGAACGATTAACGGAAGAAATGCCCCCTGTTCACATGCAGTTACATACATATATTAACAACTATTGGTGGCAGCTGAAGCAACCAAAAAATTGAAATTATATTTAGCTAGTGAAATGATTCAACTAAGCAAAATCTAGAAACATAAACTATGTGACTTGCACCCAGTCCGGATAGCGGGGAACGTACATATAACTGCACAAACAAGTAATCTCCTAATGATCCATGAAATTTGTTAGAATTAGAATATCTAAAACTACCACACTTCAGCCTCAAGCTTCTCACTTTAAGAACATTACAAGCTATGTATCAATCTACCATTACATCCATCCCACCATTGTCCCTGGTTTAGGCACCACAAAGGCAGTCTGCCTAGTTCCATATGGTACAGGTTTTATGCTTAACATGGGCCTTCTCACGTCTAGAAAAATATTGGATTGTCTGCAAAGGAATATACACGACAAAAACATTACCTTGTAAACAACATAATTAACAAGACGTTCCACCACTTTCCTTGTCTCAGATGCATGTAGCTGCACAAAAAAAATAGCCTGCATATTTGAAAGAAATATTCATTACAGCACGTTCAAGGTGTTCAGACAATTTTTTGTCACAAGACCGTGGCAGTGTTTCTGACTTCCTTCAACCATGACTACTCGGACTAATTACAATAGCTACTGCCTACTCAACCCCACTGGCTTAGCGCTAACCACGTAGAGCCTTCAGTTGCAATTAAGGAGGACCATAAATTTCTGTCACGTCAGGTTTTTATGAGAGTAATTGTACTTTTGGTAAAGAAGAAGCAATAACGCTAAATATGCTTCATTAAATAAGAGTACGCAGACAAAAGAGCAATCAAAAAGTGCGGCAGAGACATCTAAGAAATGGAACCATCAGATGAGCACATACTACCCTAGAAGGAAGACAAACCAAAATCTATTCCAAGATAGAAAATAGTTGATCCCCTCCCAAGCATGAGAAATATAAACGAAAAAAAATAGAGATCTCCTCTATGCATCTCTAGTCCAAATCTACGTATTTACGGACGTGATCCTTTTTGTGACAACTAATAAACAATAATAAGAATTCACTGAAATTCTCTAATCAGGCTGCAGATTAACTAAACTCTTTACCTTAAGACATAAAATGACTAGCACAAATACGTTGAATGCAAAATTTGCCAGCAGTGCAATTGTAACATTAGAACCCAAAATCGTTTCTAGTGCATGACCAGCATTCTCCAAATGGACAACATTCTCGTCAATTCCATCGGACTTTAGTTTCTGGAGTGAGAATTCAGTCCACCATTGTAGCCCAATTAGGCTTCCAACTGTACAGAGTGCCGAAACAGCTACGAGACTGACACCCATTCTCGATCAACAGAACCTCTTCAAGCTGCAATAGTATCCCCAAAGTCTCATAGCCAATAAGTTTGCCTATTATGCAAAGAAACTACCCATGAATTTAGAAAC
This sequence comes from Eschscholzia californica, assembly GCF_041429995.1. Classification (NCBI taxonomy): domain Eukaryota; kingdom Viridiplantae; phylum Streptophyta; class Magnoliopsida; order Ranunculales; family Papaveraceae; genus Eschscholzia; species Eschscholzia californica. The sequence continues at coordinate 49,713,398 of NW_028238472.1, forward strand.
AATGCAAGTTGGAAATTTGGGTAGGTGTGACCATCAAAAATAAACCTGAAACTGAAAAAAGTTTCATAAATCAATCAGAGCTACCAGAAACTAGAAATTGAAAGAAGTTCTAAAATCAAGTTCATGATATCAAAGAAAACAACTTAAGGTGCCACCTAATAAAAAAAACACAGAATTATACAACTCTTACCCTAAATTAAGTTCAAACAATGAGAAATTCACTTTCTTTATGAACTTAAGATCATATACTTGTTAAAAGCGTGATCAACAATTACTAATTTCTCATTAATCACAAAATCCAATAGCAACATGATATTATCAGATTAAGAACTCAAAATTTCAGAAACTACTAAATGGATCCTCCGTTAGTTTTGATTGAATTGACTGATTTCTTCGTCAAATAACTCGAAAAAATGGAGGAACCAAAACAAAACAAAACAAAATCAAATTTGTATACCTCTTTTTGACCTCAAAAGAAGAAGCTTTAATGGATGTCGGTGAGTGTGTGTGTGTGTTTATCTGTGCTTCATCGTCTTGCAGAAGAGAGAGAGAGAGAGAGAGAGAATTAGGTCAGATTTGCGGGAACGAAGAATAATAAGAGAAGGAAAAAAAACAAGGGATGGTTATAAAGGCGCCAGATATAACTGATTTTGGCGCCCCAGTTACAGAAAAAGGATCTTCAGTTTTTTGCTTTTGAAAGAGCGCGAAATGCAATAACGAGAGGCGTATATAGAACTACCCTGGAGATGGGTACGAGAGAAAATAAATGCAGGAGAGTAACATTTCAGCTGTCTATTTTTTATCTCATTATTTGTCTCTCTCTCTCTCTTGGCAGCTTTACTCATAATATATCAGCCCATACAGATGTAGCGGTGTGGATCGAGTCGGGCTATCTCTACTCAGTACGTTAATCTGGTTTAGATAGGGCGTTATCTCTACTCAGTACGTTAATCTTGTTTAGATAGGGTGTTATCTCTACTCAGTACGTTAACCTGGTTTAGATAGGGCGTCTGGAGTTACTAATAACAATTTCATTAAATAAATGTTTACGATTATCAGTATTAGGGTTTTCTTTTGTGAGTCGCTAAAATAAAAGAGTATGTAAGAGAAACATACATCGACAAATGATAGAATTCAGGTTAAATTTTAATCATGGAATCTCTCTACTATACCTCTTTAGTGAGTTGCCAAGAAATTACATAGTTGAGATTAGACAGAAAGGAGATATCGTTATTTTCGATTTGTCGATTTGATTGTTTCGTTTGAGTCTTGCACACCCTAGTAAAACCTTATGCATCACCCACAACCTCTAGTATTCATCTCTTTTTGCCTTCGAGTCTTTTACCAATCCGAAAGAACCTATTGAGCACAACTCTAATATGTAAGATAAATTGCAATGTCTCGAAATAGCTAATTTAGATTGCTGGTGTAGAGTGCTCGTACATTCAAAAGTTGAAGGATGTGGAATGGTTGAAGGATGAGGGACGGCATTTGTAAACAACTGTGCTCACTTTTACGGTCAAATGTGGCACTTTTATGGTCAAGTGTGGCGAGGACAGTCCCAAGGCCCGACTCAGTTGACACCACAACCAACACCTCTTCTCTCATAAATGATAATTAAAACAAACACATGTGTCAATATCATATGTCCCAAACACATGGTATGTGCATTAATTTTTGTTTCCAAAGCAAACTAAATAAATGTCCTTTTATTCATTAAAGATTGTGTATGTATGTACATCAGGCCTTACCAAAGAATGCCCATGGAATGAAAAGGGGCATTTTGAATTTGCTGTTAGTTTCTTACAAAAATTTTGCTATTAGGGGAAATAGGTAACTGAAATTACCTTTTTGCTATAATTAGACATGGTCCACTAACCGTCACAAATAAATTGTAAATTTTCACTTAACTACAAATTTTTATGTCTAATTGAACTTGCTTCATTCATAATCATATTGTCATGTGCCCTTTCCTCTTTTCATACGTCATCTTTTTCGCTCTTTCCTCTTTCCATACGTCATCTTCTTCGCTCTCTCATTTAATTTATTTTATTTTTTCATTTATAGTGATGACTTACACTAATGGAGGTTATAAAGAAATTCATTCGTGTTTAGGTTCCAAAGGAAAAAAGATCCCTTCATCTGGAAACCTTAGACAAGGGGGATTCCTTCGTCTTGGGTTTCTAGATGAAGGAAACTGTTAATCTGGTCGGTGAGAGAGAGGATTGGCGGTGGTGATGATCGGTCAATCGTGGTGGTGGGAGGAGAGGACGTGGGTCGGAGTATCCAACTATTCCCCCCAAGTCTTAGGTGCCTCGGGACCATTTGTGGTTTCCCTAAGACCACCGAGTTAAATTACTAATTGCAAATGAGGGTTACTGTTACACGAAACAAGATTTTTATCCAAATCAATGGACCAAGTCAAGTGCTTAGGTTGCAACAAAAAAAATGTCAGTGTTTTGGAGTTGATTCTAAAAAGGGGGTTGCCCATATCATTTCTCTTTGGAAAAAGTTATATACACCTAAGCTAAGTCCATGACTCCATTCTCATGTTATGAAGCCCAAGTCCAAACCCACTTAGATTGTGTAGTATTTTGACATTTTCTAATTTCTATGACTGTGATGTCCATATTTATGCTAGAATTTGTACAGACTCCATTATCAACATGACCCTTTCTTCTAGGGTTAGTCATGCTCAAGCCAGATCCATAATCATGCATCTAGCATGTGAATCCATTCTAATTGATAACTCAAACATCGGATTCAATTTTTCAATTCAAAACTCATATCTTCTGCACCGGCGGAGGTTTAAATCTCTCTTTAGTACATAAAAAAACATTGAAGTTGCAAGTCTTATCCACAATTAAAAGAATGAAAACCAAAATGTATTCAATGTATATGACATTCTATACTACTACTACAACAAAATCCCATATAAGCAAAATGTAATATCGTTGTTGTTTCTGTATATGGTTTCTCAAAACATTTTTCTTATGTTATAATCAAACCAAAATCTCAAGTTTGTTATCATTGTGTCGTTGGGTAAGCTAGGCGGTAATTAATTAAACTTTAATATACATGTTCCATGTGATATCATATGAAGTATATGTATTTATTGTAATTATTTAAACATGGGTTGTCTCAATTAAACTACACAAGTACATTAATAAATTGTCAAGTAGAAGTCTCTTGTCTTAAAAATTCTTTCCTTATTTAGAGAAGTTAGAGAGAGAAAGTAATTGAAGTTTTTAGTATTGTATATGTTGCTTGAGGTGTAGGAAGTCTTGAGATAAGAGGAAAGAACATGCTAAAATCATCTTTAAGCAACAAGAGTGAATGAAAAAACAACAAAAACAAATAAAGAAAGTGAGAAGAAGAAACAAGAGGAACATAAAATAGTGTTTTTGAAAACAAAACTTAGAGAGAGAAAGTAGAAAAAATAATAAAGGAGGTTGAGTTGGACAACTTTACACTTCATATATACAATGGATGAATGGAAGGAAGTTTTGCTAGATTTAAGCCCTTTGATCACATGGGTTATGTTATAAACTAAGCTTACTTCTCTGACATGTCTAAATCATTGTTTTCATAAATTAACAAATAGTAACAAATTAAACAAGGAGGTTTAAAATTGTCTCCTTCCTCACTTACCCTTTCTCACACACTTGTCATGGCCCTACAAACTTAGTCATTTAGGGTCCAGTTGAACATTTTTCAACCCTAATTTGATTGTTTCATTCACCTTTTTTGTAGATATACTCATTAAAAGTCAAAATCAGTTCCATTAATGCATTCTAAAAGTTAGGCTTCATGCATTTTTATACTATGTGTCAAGTACAAAGCTGATACGACCCATTTTCTGTATACATGAGAGCTACTAGCACTTCTTTGTCGCAATCGTGTTCATATTATAAATCTGAAGCGAAAGTTTGACTATTGGTACTTCCACTTCTATTTCAAAATTGAAAACAAAAGTTCTAACATATCAAGCATGCGTATGCCCTCAGATGAAAATGAAAATTGTAATTTGGCTAGCTATTTGAAAGACCGACCATAAAAAAATAATTTATTTAGATAAATCACTACTATCCTGGTTTCCTAATTTGGTCGATAATGTATTGTGATTTTTTTTATCAAACGAAACGTAACTGGAGATAAGTTACCCCTTTGAAACTCTAACATCAACAATCTCTTTATTTGGAAGGATTTACAACCATGAATGAGCTACAAGCTTCTCTAGTGATGGATTAAGGAAGTAAAAGTGTAAAACTATAGTGGGATAGTTGGGTTTAGATGTGCTAGGGTTGGGTAGTAGGTAATTGTATTAAATGTACAAAGGTCATGACACCTTTGTCCTTTCATTTATATCTAAGAAAAAGACACAACAGACATCCCTTTGAAAATACAATAGTGTATGTGTTTTTCTTCAACTATGATGTGTATAAATTTATTATTATAAATGGCTATAATAACATAGAGAGAAGAACAGAGAGATATAGGTTTGATAGTGCCCACTGTCCTACCTATAATTGAAGGACTACTTGTTTGATCTTGAGGTCCACCTAAGATCTCATCCAATGGGCAGCTAGAAATACTAGTGATAATGCCCTAGTTTACTATTAGTGGAACCCTTACAAACTAACCTTTGTTAATTTAGGTTCATTTTAACATCACTACCATGTCCAATGTTGGAACCATGTTAAAATTTAAGAGAGCCTTTCATGTAGTGAGACAAGGAGATACCACTAATAGGTACAAAATACCTTGAAGACTAAAAGAGACCTAGAGTGTGTCTCACCCAAACTAAAGTGTAGATGTTAAAATTTCACCCCATTTATTGAATTGATTGATAGAAACATAAAGCCCAAAGATTTACAACTCACTTCCATTGTGTTCTTGTTATTAATTATTTGATTTCTTGTTGATTTTGTATTTTCTTGTTCTTCATTTATTCACAAAATCTAATTTTGATATTTAATTCTTGTCTCCATTTGATTTAAGGACAATAAAAATGTGAAACAGTCATTCACCACTCTTTAAGTGCATCGTGAAAAATTGTATAAGAAGGTCGTTCAGGTAATAGCGAAAAAAGTGCAAGGAGTCACCCACAAAGTAGAAGAAAGAAATCAATTTGAAGACCTTGAAATCAAATCTGACTTCGCGTATGAAATGAGAATAAGAGAAAAGCAATCACTACGTACCTTAAATTGTGGGGAAGAAGAACAACAAACATGAGATAAATATTACGCACATTTCAACTCCAATCTCTCTAATTATGTATGAAAAAGTTACAATTACGAAGCTTTAAAACCTTCATCGTTATATTTTAATACATTTGTCATCTGGGATATTGAAATAATAAGCTCTCAAAATGTTTCACTAGAAGGCCAAATATTTGTAAATCTTAAAATATCTCAATTCAATAATTCAAATATAACAATCACTCATGTTTTGTCCGATCGAGTTCCGTCCGGAGTACATGGCAGGGCCAAATCAATATCTAGTCATAAAAGTCCAACAATCCACTAACCCTCTTCAAGACCAGCTTTAATTCTTTCTCTTTGACTGAGTATTTCTAGTTTAATAGGGTTGCTAACTTTACAATACTTTTTCGGTACCTTCTCAATTATGTCTTTGAAGTTATATTGCACACGGAGAGGTGAACTAACATTTATTTCACGCTCCCAATCAAATAAATAGTCATTTTCTCCGGGCAGATAACAAATGATAAATTTTTTTTGTAAGTAACACTTCAAAATAGAGTTGGGAGGATGATTTCATGGCTCTTCGATACCCTTTATGTCCGAGTCTGTTGCAGCTCATGGACACCTAAGATTCGAATTGTACTTATTTGAGTGGCTCAACCGCTCAAGCAAAATTAATGAGCGGATCTAAGGTTTCATCATTTATACGGAGTCGACTCGAGTATACCTAGCTCATTTATACGGAGTCAACCCGAGTATACCTAGCTCTCCCACTAATATCGAGCTCTCTCAAGATATGATAACTAATGACCAAAATAGATAATTTATAACCGTTAGATCTACTGATCATTAAATTAGTGCTTTGGAAGATCCCCATCATCGAGACTCATATCGGACGGTCCTGCTTCATTTCGTACATCCTTCTGCATGCATGCCACCTGACCTATTGTACTGTACGCTTGGGAACATACAGTATCGCAGATTTTTTGTTTTCCATATTTATCCCAAAACAATTTTCAAAATGTCGAACAAGTCCTAACATATTGAAATGACAATACTAACCCTTTGATATCTTTAACTCCTTACTGTCTTTTGCTGCTTTATTGTTTAACTTTTCAGGTCAGAAACGTCAGTCAAGAAAACTTAGCCGTCATTGGTTGAGAAGACTCAAAAATCAGGAAATGGTCCCCACTTAAACATTTAACTTTCAATCTCAACCGTTGATTTTAGATCTCTTCCTTTTCTACTTTTTTTCAACTTTCCCTCTTTCACACACTTCCCAATATAATTTTCATCTCTTTTTAGATTTAGTCTCGAAATTCAGGAAAATAAAAGGTTAAAATCTGTATATTCCATTTATATCCCTCAGTAATATATAACTTGAGTAAGAGTTATGAAGTAATTATGAAGATACATTAAGGGTATTTTTGGAATTTTAAGATATAAAGGTCGGTCCACCTTTTTTAATTTATGACGTTATTTATTTATTAAATATTTAATTTTAAATTAAATATAAAAAATAATAGCTGACAGAAACTGAGCAATTAAGTCTAAAAACGACCACAAAAAATAAAAAATAAAATTTTTTAAAAATAAAAAAATAATGGGGAGTAATTTGTAGAGAGAGAAAGAAGTGGTAATTGTAGAGAGAGAAAGAGAAAGGGATAGAGAGAGAAAGAAGAGAGGGGGATGGGCACTTTATTGCCTTTTTTATGTTCCACGCATCCATGGCAGAACAGAGAAGGGGTACAGACCTCCAGGGGTACTACTACTACTAGGACGACGACGACGACAAAATAGAGAAAAAGAAAAAAAAAGAAAGAAAATAGGAAGAAGAACGAAATAAGGGTTTTTGAAAGAAAGAAAAGAGTGTTTGAGGGCAAGAGAAGTTTTTCTTCTAGAGAGAGAAAGTTGAAGAAGAAGAAGATATCAAGAAAAAAAGAAATTTGGGTTCTTGAGATGGAGAAGAGATAGAGAGATTATTATTATTATGATGATAGTGAAGAAGAAGAGGCTAGTGAGTTTGAGTTTTCTACTTTTGAAAGTGCATGCTAATATTAGTGAGTGGTGGTAGTAAAATCTTCCAAGATCTGATTTTACTTTTTTTTCTTTGTCATTTGTAAAACAAATCAAAACCCATTTTTGATTTCAGATTTCTTGAAGTGGGTTTTGATTTTTGTTGTTGTTAGGGAAGAAATTTTCTTTGGGTTTGTGATTTAAGAGAGAGAAAGGGATGCCCTTTACTTTGCAGGGGAATAAGGGGGGTTTTGAGTTATCATCAGAGATTTCAATAATTTCTTCAAAAACAAGATCAGTTGTTAATAATAATAAGTGGAAGAAACAAGAAAATAGTTTTTGTAATCTGGGTAGTGAACCAACTTCTGTTCTGGATTCAAGGAGGAGTCCAAGTACTCCAACATCAACATCAACACTGTCTTCATCCTTCACCGGCGGAGGTTGTGGTTCAACAGATACGGCCAGTGTGGCGGCTGTTTCCGATAATAATCACCCACTTCATCAGAAATGGCCGCCTACCCAAGAGGATACATCAGCCACTGTGGCCACCACTGCAGCTGAACATCCTAGTTCTGGTAGCTCCGGCGGTGGTGGTGGTGGTGGGAACAGGAGAGATGAATGGGGTTCTGAACTTCAACAAATTCCAGCTGGACTTGAGATCTCTCATGCTGGTGGTGGTGGTGTGTGTGTTACTGGTGGTGGTGGAGGAACAGAGAAATATGGAGGATTAAGTATGGAAGATTGGGATAATATGTTAACAGAACAAGCAACATCTCCTTCACTTTTAAGATGGATGATTGATGATGTTGAAGACCCATCTTCTGGTTTATTACAAGGAGTTAATCCTACTGAGTTTGAAGGCAATGCTGGTTTTGGAATGGTTGATCCTGGTTTTGGGTTTGAATCAGCCATGGCTGGAGCTGGAGGAGGTGGAGGAACTACTACTGCTCATCCTGGTCATCCTGGTTCAGCCATGAATATGAACTTGGGTGTTGGTGGTGGTGGTTCTTCATTAGGAGGAGGTAACCCTAGTTCTGCGTTGTTTCCTTCTTCAAACAACAACAACAATGGAGGAGGAAGATTCAGTTTAAATTCAATGCAAACTCAATCTTCATCTTCTCTATCTAACTTCACCAAATTACCAACTCATCATATCTTTAACCAATCTACTACTACTAACCCATCTTCTAATCAAGTTTTTTCTCCACCACCATCACAACCACAACCAAATCATCTTCTTCCTCTATCTTTACCACATGGTGTGGTTTTCCCTAACCAACAACAACAACAGTTTGAAGTTGGAGATGAAAAACCCCAACTTTTTAATCCTCAACTTCTATTAAACCAAAACAATCAACCAAAAAACTCACCTTTCTATCTTCCATTAACTTTCCCTCCTCATCAACAAGATCAAAATCTCTTTCAGCCTCAACTTAAACGCCATCAAGTTGACCCAAGTTGTCAGATCCAGAAACCACCTTTCATGGATTCAGGTCAAGAACTATTCTTGAGAAGACAACAACAACAACAATCACAACATGGGTTTTCTCCTCATCCACTTCAATTGCTACCAAATCATCTTCAACAACAAAGACCTTCACCACCATTAATGGCTGCAACAAAGTCAAAGGTAGATGAAATTTCTACCCAAACAAACCACCATCATCAACAACAACAACAACAACAACAGAACCAGCATCAGCAGCAACAAGCATTGATAGATCAACTCTTTAAGGCTGCCGAGTTGATCGAAACGGGAAGTTCTGTACTCGCGCAAGGGATATTGGCGCGGCTCAATCACCAGCTATCTCAACCAGTTGGAAACCCACTTCATAGAGTAGCTTTCTACTTCAAGGAAGCCCTCTTACAACTACTCATCAATGGCAGCTCAAATTCGCCTACCCATTCTCAAAAAACTCCATCTCCATTTGATGTTGTTCTCAAAATAGGTGCTTACAAATCTTTCTCTGAGATTTCACCTCTTTTACAATTCTCTAATTTCACTTGCAACCAAGCTCTTCTTGAAGCTCTAGATGGATTTGATCATATTCATATTATTGATTTTGATATCGGTATTGGTGGACAATGGGCTTCTTTCATGCAAGAAATTGCCATGAAAATGGGTGGTTCACCTTCTTTAAAGATCACAGCTTTTACTTCTCAGTCTTCGAACGAAAACTCACTTGAGCTTGTTCTTACTAAAGAACATTTAATCCATTTTGCTAGTGATTTGGGCATCTCATTTGAGATTGATATCGTGAATCTTGATTCATTAGACCCATCTTCTTGGTCTCTTCCAGTACATGTCACTGAAACTGAAGCTGTAGCTGTGAATCTTCCTGTTGGGTCTTCATCCATTAATCCTTCTTCAATTCCTTCCCTACTTCGCTTTATCAAGCAACTTTCACCCAAAATCGTTGTCTCCATTGATAGAGGTTGTGATCGAATCGACTTGCCTTTCGCACATCATTTCGTGCAAGCTCTTCAAAGTTACTCAATCTTGTTAGATTCAATTGATTCCACAAATACAAATTCGGACTCCATTAACAAGATTGAGAGGTTCTTGCTTCAACCTAGGATCGAAAGCTCAGTTCTTCAACGCCATCGTTCTCACGAGAAATTACCACCATGGAGAGCTCTTTTCGCTTCTTCTGGGTTATCCCCATTAACTTTCAGTAATTTCACAGAGACCCAAGCTGAATGCTTAGTAAAAAGGCTTCAAGGTAGAGGGTTTCACGTCGAAAAACGTCAAGCTTCACTCGTGCTCTGTTGGCAGCGAAGGGAGCTCGTTTCAGCGTCCGCTTGGGTGTTCTAAGACAAGGGTTTTTTTCGCAGGCAGGAAGGGAGGTTCTCCGAACTAATTCACACAATCGAATTTCTCCATTAAGGTCCACAAAATCTACTACATTTATTACTCTTATAATCTTTAACAGAGCTTAAATTATGTTTTGTGGCAACTACTTCATCAATGGGGGGGTTTCATATGTTTGTTTGTGTGAATTATATCTTATCTTGTCTGTGATTTTCACCTCTTTGTCATTGTCTATGTGGGTTTTTAGATACTGTTTCTTATGAGTAGCTAAAAAACAATTTGAGAAACTGGAAGGTTTAGTACAGTTTCCTTTCCATTTTTCTCTCTCTATTTTGGAACAAGGGTATTACTTATATGATGTTTTTAATGTTGTAGTAGTTGAATTCTAGTTAAGATGGTGATGGTGGTGGTTTTGTTGTATACTTGACAACAATGGAAAAAAGAAACAGAAAATTGAAAAGACAAGAAATTAACACCCCTCATATTATCTTACTTTCTCTTTCTTGTTGGTGTTCTTGATATATATATCTATATATATTATATAATTGATTTGGTCATATCAAATTACAAGTTTTTATGGTTTCTTCCATTCCGGACTACTGTTCATGACTATATAAATTTGCCTTGGATGAATAGTATATCTGATATCGACATCGAATAATTTATGAATCTTGGTTTCTTATTCATTACCTTATTTTTACTCTGGATTGGGCGGAGTTTGCAAATTTTCGTATGAATATCTGATCAATCATGGGTAATTGCCACAATTAGTGTACTCATTTACCTTAGCTCACTAGACTTCTTCATTAGGCTAGAGTTGAAATTAGCCTTCCTCGAATTTTAGAATATTTAGCTTGCTGAGTTAGAAGTTATTAGAGATCTGGTTGATTGAAATAGACCTAAAATCAGTTTGATTCAGCTATGGCAAACAACATACTAAGGTCTATTCTTGTCGATTCGGAACTTGAGTCAGATTTAAAAATGAAAGAAAGGAAAGCATAGATCTTTATTTCAGTCCTTCATATGTAGTAATATTGAATCTTAAGATGTGAATATATATGGAATTTAATGAATACCCACTTCTCCTTTTTGTTTTTTTTTTATTTTGATTTCTGATTCAAATTCAGATCATTCTAATTCTTCTTAAAATCTAACTAAACATTTTATGTCTCAAATAATATTCTGTTTATAATACTCTTTTATTAAGGAATTTAAGTAGCATTGGTATTACTAATCTTAAATCTTTGACAATGACTTATCGATCTTAATTAGATGATTAAGATCAATAAACATGGTATTAAACAATAATAATAGGGCGTGTCGGATGTTGATTGTCGTCTTAAGAACGTAAGCAATAATTTTCTTAATTTTATAGTTAAACATACAATTAGGTGGGGTAGCATTAAGAAGTTAAATACTATTAATCCAAATTTTGTATTATAATAGTTCTACCCTAAATTGTACTTTTAGTTATACACATTGAATTTTGCCTTTACTTTTGGATTAATTTTATACCTCTCTTAATCAAACTCACATGGCTCATGTTTAGTTGGGCCATAAGATAATAACTCTTTTCTATAAACCATTTTCTTCTAAACTTAAGTATATTTTATTTATATAGTTCAACAAAAAAAAAGTATATTTTATTTATTTTAATAATAAATTATTATAGTAAGTAAGACCAAGGAAAGTTATTTTTTAATCCTTTCAACCATGGAAGTTTACATTGACAACATTGTTATCATTATCTCTAATTATTAGTTAGTTTAGCTCTTGAAATTAGGAGAATTAACATGGAATCTTATCTTATTCATGGGACGATTTTGCTTTCTTTAACTAATTTTTGTGGATTTTAACTATCTAAACCATCGCTTTGAATGGTTCGAGATTCATTTGGTAAACTATTTTTGTTATGGATAATAATTTTATCTGTAGAATTGTGACATTTTATGTTTTAATAGTAGAAATTAAAGTCGGCAAAATTTCTGTCAATTATGGTATTTTAATTTGTTTTCATATTATATAATAAAGTCGGTTGGTTTAAAAATAAAAAAAATATCTTAAAATTTAAAATTGCAATACTTGGTTATGAAAAAAATTAAGACTTCATTATACAATATTTTCTCTCTCTAATTTGTGGCTAATGTTGAGAGCTTGTAAGAAAAGTGGTATTTATTTAATTAATTAAGATTGTTTGTTGGTAGAGCTCTACAACTTAATTAGCAATCATGTAAGATGGTGACATCTGATTTTTCAGTTTTCTCTATTTCTCTCTCCACTTCCTTTTCTCAAATATTGGTTTCATCTCCTTATTTCATGATTGTGTTAATTTGAACTTTTCTTACAATTTGTGACTCATTAGAAATTATGGTCTCCATATTTACCCATTGATAGCTTTTAAAACCATATTTTCGTTAGAAAATTTGATGTGGAATTTTTTTCTTGATATTTTTGGGTATCGTTTGTTTTTTTATGTCTAAATCTAAAATCTTAACCAAACATTATGTAAATTAAAAAAGACTTATTTTTTGATGATCGTCAAAGATGGCCGCTTGCTAACAACCGATTTCTTAGGAGCAAGGAAGAAGAAAATAACCAAATTTTTATATTGGCTAACAAAATTGTGATATATGAAAAAATTGAAATATTACACAAAATAATACAAAACATATTTTATTCTTTTTGTTTCTTTTTTTGTTGAAAATTTTATTCTTTTTGTTGAAAGAAAATCTTTTTTATTTGGTCACGCACTAATTACCTCACCCCCATCTCTTCTCTATTGTAGCTCTCATTTGTGGTCCTGATTTTTTCTCAATCTCTGTCCTCGCTTTTTTTTGCCTTTTATCAATTCAATTTGAGCCGTTGGATCAGCTGTGGTCCTTATCTTATCAAGCTATAGATTTACGAATCAGGTCAACAGGATTACGCTTTTCTATACATTGAGTTTTGATGATGGTCTAAGTTCATTTGTTTTAAATTAATTTTGTTTTGGCTTCCAATTTCTGACCAACTCGACGTTTGGAAATCTATTAGTGTCTAGCAGTTCGTTTTGACTCGAAAAACAAATCTTTTTGCCTTTTTTCCAGAATTATCTTTAGAGAGTAAAATGAAATTAATTTTCAACAAACTTAAAACATTTAAATTCACCTCATCTCTTCCTCCCTCTTCCATCTCATCACTTCTCTCATCCACTTCGTATCTCTATCTCAGCAATTCACCATCTTCTCTTACGAAGGTCGCCGACCGACCAATTTGTTCGACGACTTTCAAACTTTATTTTTAAAATTTCTTTTTCTTATTTGTCTCTTATTCTTTAAAAGGGGAAAAAAAATTAAGAAGAAGAGATAAGGAGGAAGAAGAAACAACAAAAAAAAAAATTAAATTTGAAGATTGCCGAAAAAAATAGTTGGTTGACAACCTTCGTCGAAGAAGATAGTGAGTGATGGAGACCATCAAGATGGGTCTCACGGCCGAACTAGTTAGAGGGCCTCGTGACCGAGTCCATTAGGGTAAGAATTTAGGAGTTTCCATGTTTTAGTATTTCCTACTAAGTCTAGGTTTAGAAGTTTCTATATTTGAGTATCTTTGATATTTAGGAATCCTAATTTGAGTCTATCTAGAAGTTTCTAAGTTCCTATAAAAGGAATTCAGGTCTGTCCTTGTTATTCAGATCAGAGAATATTATCAATCGAGTTTATTATTAATCAGGTTTATCGTTTTGTTCTTTACTTTATCAGTTTATTTACGTATTTTATCAGTTTATTTACGTATTTTATCATTGTTATAATGGTGGATTCCATTACTTTTACGCTTCCGCAACAATCTACATCAGCTGGTATTCAGAGCTTTAAGAATCTGGGAACAGATAATTTTTTTTTAAATACTTCTCATCTTGAATGTTGGAATAATCTTCCGCGTTTAGGTTGGGATCCTTTAAGAGATGCACAACAACTCTATGTTGATCGAAAAGATCAAAACAAAATTAATGTCGATTCCAAAATTCCTATGTTTGATTATCAATATCATATAGATTTTTGGATTCAACAGATGGAAGATTGGTTTATAAACCAAGAAGTCCATGACGAAGATAAGGTTTTTGTCATCGAACAACACTTGTCTAAAAGAGTCTATGAAAAATTCAACGAGATGCAATGGAGACTCATTGATCAAGGAAAAAAATTCGTCGACGATTGGACTACATTGAAAAGTATCTTTAGGTATGTTTTTCTTCCTTTAGATGAATATTTTTCATATGTGGAGACAAAGATTGAATCCAGTAGACAGTTCTCGAATGTTACTTCGGTCACCGTGTTCGATGGTATTGAAGAAGTTTTTGACAAAAAAAATAAAATTTTCTCAATGACGGAGGAACAAGAAGAACAAAGTGAATTATCATCTTTTAGCTTGAAAAGGTCAGTTCATTCTAGTTTAGATTTGATTAAGCCATATTCGAGTTTGGAACACGAAGATGAACGTGGGAAGATCGTTCAAGTGAAGAAATTCAAGGTTGATTTTTCCATAAAATATTATGTGGTGTTTGTGGTCTTCTTCATCAAATTAAAAGATGACGGGAGATGTTGCAATTTGTTGGAAGTTTCTTTCCTACATTTATTTTTGCAAGATTCTTTGCACTATGAGATTGAAGCTAGTGATATCGTCCAAGTGGGTGTCCTTCGACCCCAATGCACCGTTCGCTCGAAGTGGGAACTAAGGATTGCATTGTTGAGTCTCACTTGAGGGCAAGTTAGTTCTCGGTCGGGGAGTATGATGGAGACCATCAAGATGGGCCTCACGACCGAACTAGTTAGAGGGCCTCGTGGCCGAGTCCATTAGGGTAAGAATTTAGGAGTTTCCATGTTTTAATATTTCCTACTAAGTCTAGGTTTAGAAGTTTCTATATTTGAGTATCTTTGATATTTAGGAATCCTAATTTGAGTCTATCTAGAAGTTTCTAAGTTCCTATAAAAGGAAGTCAGGTCTGTCCTTGTTATTCAGATCAGAGAATATTATCAATCGAGTTTATTATTAATCAGGTTTATCGTTTTGTTCTTTACTTTATCAGTTTATTTACGTATTTTATCAGTTTATTTACGTATTTTATCATTGTTATAATGGTGGATTCCATTACTTTTACGCTTCCGCAACAATCTACATCAGTGAGGTTGCGAGAGAGAGATGAAGTGGATGAGAGAAAAGATGGGGAGAGAGAGGGAGATATGAGGTGGAATTTTAAAGTTTTAAAATTTTTTATAATTAATTCCATTTTGGCCCCTAAGTGTATTTCCCGGAAAAAGTTGAAATTGTTTTACCCTTATGAGCTAAAACGAATTGCCAAACAAATATAGGGGCTAAAAAGGCGATTTTGTCACAAATTGGGGCGAAAACAATATTAACCCTCAATTTTTTCCTATTAGATTGAAAAATAACGGGTAAAAGAAAACACATATACTACTTTGGTCTATTTGACTGATAAAATACTGTTAGAAAGACTCGATGCAGAAGTTCTACTTTTTCTGAAAGGAAACATTACTGTAATAGGTAAGACTAAGAAAATGGATACATTAGATACAAAAGACCATCAGAACAACGTATGGAGGAAATATTTGTACGAGGTCCTTTAGTGACCGACGTTAAACAAGCAATTCATCTAATTCTAAGTACTTTAATGTGGCGAGTGATTTGGGGAAATAAGAAAACTAGAAAACTGGACGAGTTTCTGGCGAATGTGAAAGCTCCTTCGTCGAAACTTATAAACGACTAACAGAAAAAAAAAAAAAAAAAAAAAAAAAAAAAGAGAGAGAGAGAGAGAGAAAGAAAGAGAAGAGAAAATGAAGAGGGAAGAAAAGATAGAAGAAAAAGATACGAACTTGGTGGTGACCGACTTTAATGGTGGATGTCGCTGGAATATGGCGGGAGTCGCCGGAATTTCGATTGAGGACGAAGAAGTTGAAGTGTTTGGAAGAAACAAATGTTTCAAAAGATTTTTGTTTCCACCAAAAACTTTGTACACTGGGTAATTTTTTTATTTCTCCTAATCACCCACCTTTAGTATTCATGTCTGTCTAGCTTCACAATCTCCGCCACTTTCAGAGGAAAACGTAAAAAGTTATCTAAACGATTGATGCAACGTCTCTTGAAACATAACCTAAGAAAAACCAAAGTCCACCATTAGTTATTTCGACTGAGTAAGGACTAAGGACAGATCGGCTGGACCAACCTTGAACAGACTAAAAAGATCATCATTAGTTTCGCAAATTTTACGTACAGTTTTGTGAAAAATAGAGATTAACGGAACGCCTGATTTATTGATTGTATTAAACTCTCGTGTGTGTGTGTATATATATATATATAGGGAGAATTTGACATACACCCCCACTATTATATGAATATTAGGACTACACCCCCACTTTTTGAAAACTTTTGATATACATCCCCACCTGGACGGAAACCGTCAACTCAGAGTTAAGTTGGGTGTGTGTGAAACACACGCGCCAACCATGACGATTTTACCCTTTTGTAGATGTTGAAATATTTTGAGCGATTTTGACATACACCCCCACTATTATATGAATTTTTGGACTACACCCCCATTTTTTGAAAAAACAAAAATTTTCAATTTGCCCTCCAACGATCATCTTTTACCTTTTTTCTTATAAACTTATTTATCTTAGAGAAGCTAAAAGATCAAAGCGAAAGAACTTATTTATCTTATATGTCAAATAAGATAAATAAGTTCCTCCCATATAAGATAAATAAATTCTTTCGCTTGATATCCCAAATAGTTCCTCCCATCTTTTCTATAGTTTGATATCTCAAATAGTTCTTTCGCTTTGACCTTTTAGCTTGTCTAAAATAAATAAATTTATAAGGCAAAAGGTAAAAGATGATCGTTGGAGGGCAAATTGAAAAATTTTGTTTTTCTCAAAAAATGGGGGTGTAGTCCAAAAATTCATATAAAAGTGGGGGTGTATGTCAAAATCGCTCAAAATATTTCAACAACTACAAAAGGGTAAAATCGTCATGGTTGGCGCGTGTGTTTCGCACACACCCAACTTAACTCTGAGTTGACGGTTTCCGTCCAAGTGGGGGTGTATATCAAAAGTTTTCAAAAAGTGGGGGTGTAGTCCTAATATTCATATAATAGTGGGGGTGTATGTCAAATTCTCCCATATATATATTCTATTTTACTCTAAAATATCTATTTATTTCCAATAAAAAATGAATGGAAGTCATCAAAACAATACAATAAAATGGAAAAAACAAGTAAAATACAAATTGTGGACAAGATCACTCACTCATCAAGAGAGAAAACAAAAATGACAGTGATCTATCCATTTTTTCCACTATAAAAGCCCTAATTTTGTCACTTTTGGTACTTTTACCTTCAAAACCTATCTATATACAACAGGATAACTCTCTGTCTCTCTTCTCTAGTTAGGGCATTCTTTCATTCTTGGCCGGCTCAAGGTCCTGTTTGGCAGCTGCTCCAAGCAAACTCGAGAAACGTGTGAGACCAAAAAAAAAAAGGTGAAATCTTTTTCTCATGTCTTATGACAAAAAAGTAGAATTTATGTGCGGCTCAAAAAATCTCTTTTATGCCCTAACTACGCTCAGCTTTCTTGGTTTCTTTATCTCAGTTTTCATTTTGTAATGAGCTTGGGAGATGGGAGCAATTTAAACAAAAATGAATAGTTAATTAGAGAATGCCAAACAACAACTAAAGTTGTTGTTTTCTTTCAATACATGCACCAATTGCCATTGATTTCTAAACTGAGAGACTTACTCAGAGTTTAATTCAGTATCTAATATTCTAATGTGGTATTTTCTTGTAAGTGTACTCTATCATTGTCTTTCTCGGAAATCTTAAGGAAACTACTATTTGGCTCGAGATTCTTGCTTGAACATGACCCGAAGGATGGTGTGGCATCTCCAGATTTGAAAATGAGCAGCGACATCGACTTTAAGGGTCATTCTCGCGCAAGAAAGTATGTTAAACTTTCAAAAAAGTAATTCTGCTTCAAACATCGTAGCAATATTTTTTTCGAATAAAAACACATCTATAAACTTGTATAAGCAAATGAAGTAAAAACATTTTTTTTTGAATTGTTAGCGTGCCTCGAATCCTTGACCTTTAAAGCGGAAGACTGAACTTCTAATCACGAAAGGTTTTAGGCAGGTACAAACATGATATAGACATTATAACAAATCAATTTTACTATCTAACCTAAAAGAAACTTACTTTTCAAACCAAGATTAGTAGCTAGATCCTTTATATACTAGGGTTTGTTAATCAAATCAAGATGGATTTCCTAAAGTTATTGATATAAACTTTTCTTTAAATGATTTCTCCCTAAACATATTAGTTAATTAATAATTTCTTAAGGATGAAGTATGAATAAAGTCCCTTTTACTTGTTTCAAAGTTTTAGTTTTTTACATGGAAAGAATAAAAATAATAAAGAGACAAGTTTAGATCTCCCTCTCTCTCTCTCTCTCTCTCTCTCCTTAATTTTCTTCAAGGTTGATTTGATTCTTACTTTCTCCAAATGGTTTCTTTCTGCCCATTTTTAAGAGTAAGGAGAAAATCTGCTTTGGGTTACTATCAACTTAGGGCTCACCTTTTTCTCTTTGAGGGTAACAACCAAACATTGGTTTAGTTTCTAGAGGTAGTTAGTTGGTTCCTTGTGATCCATTTCAGGGTTTTATGTTTCCCTTTTTACCCAATCTGATAGAAAAGCAGATTTATATGGGTCGGATTCATAGAGATCAAGAATCCGATTCTCATTGAACTGGTCAACTAAAGACCCAATTTTGTCTTCCAATTGGGCTTGCCCTAAAGTCCAACTAATGACATCAGCAGATTTCTTGAAAGGGGAGTGTTTGGATATAAGATTTGATGGATCCATAGACTTCCTAGTAGGGCAACTTTTTCGCGCTATCGAAATCGATATGCAGGCGAGACAACTTAGCCAACTGAAACATCTTACCAACCTTGGGGAAAAACAAAAGCAATTCTCGTGGTACCAATGAGAAAAATGAAAGGCAACCAACTCGCCCAAACTGAAACAGTTAGTTGGATAAAGTTTAAGCGAACACAGTTCTTACAATACCACAAAAACATAATTACGTAGGGATTCTAACTTTCTTAGATTTATTTTTACTAGGATTTTGGATCAAGAGACTTTCTTTTACAACCAATGCTTGGTCTGTAATAGTCTCACATCACTTAGGAGAGCGTCTTAAGTCTGGGCTATAGGTGCATTCTCAAGTTTAAAACAAAATCGTTTTTGAGTTTTGACTATAGTCTCACATCACATGACACATGGTGTCTCTTCTCATTATATATGCTCATTATATATGTAGTTTGTGTGATTTTTTTTTTGGGTATAATGGCTAACTTTTACTTAGTAAAGCTATACTACAAGAAAAGGAGGAAATTTATAGGTTTGGATCTTATATTCTAACCAACTCCAAGTAACATTACTTGATTAAATACTAAAGTAAACTTTTTAAATTGGTAAGAGCTTTAAACTTTAGTTAAAAACCATTATCAAAAGTGATGCATGCATGCATGCATATTATGATTATTGAGTTTGAATTTAGGTTTAAACTACCAATCCAAGTGAACCAAGAAAAAAGAGGTAAGAAGATTAAATTGATAAAAAGGAAATCTAGTTAACATGAATATGGCAAAAAGCGGGTTCTCCTTATCTCACAGTATCACTCAAACCAATTCATCTTTCTATCTCTGTTGAGTCTGCCATTGTTTTTTCTTACCTTTAGTCACTTCAATAGTTGAAAGGAGATTCCAAATGTAGAGAGAGGAAGAGAGTCTATTTGTGTGTGTCATGGCACCACCTTATCAAGTAGAAGAAATATCAACTCTTCTAGATATAGAAAAACCCTAAAGTTACAAACTTTTAAAGCTCTAAAATCCACCCATTGGAAAGTATAATGATATAAAAACTTTAGATTAAGGAATTAATATTTGGTGGAAGTTGCTTTTGTCATGAAGAAGTCTCCTCCTAGGAGTGAGGGGATTCTATTTTTTGTACATATATTTAGCAGATGCTCTCATGATCAGACATAAGCCAGCTTTTAGAGCCCTCAAGCTGGTTGTTTGTTTGTAAGGTTAGTGGGTCACCAATCAAACCTGCCTACTTCTACCCTTAACCCACATGCACTTACTCATTATTATACCTTTGTTTTATCTTATTCTAATTCAATTATTATTATAATAATCTTCTTTTAATCCTAAAGATATTTTCAAATAAAAAGTGGGTCCATTTCTCAATAATATTTCATGATGTTATATGTTACTTGTAAGTTGTAACCTACATGTTTATATATACACATTGTTGGATCTATGTGCGCAAAACTTAATTTTATCTGTTATGTGTGTATGAGACGCTTTCTCAACACAGAAGATGTTTGTAATGTTAATATATTTTATTTCATGACCATGTTACGTCTCAATAGGTCTTAGAAATTTTGTTAGTAGACATTGAACCTATGCTCACACGACTTTACCCCAGAATTGACCTAAATAAGTTTATTAATAATAGGTTTTTTTGAATTTGTCTAAACTACCACTACAAATAATTACATTTAAATACCAACTACCATATCATGTTTCTGAACAAAAAAAAAGAAAAAACTACCATATCATGTGGCATAATATTATACTTAAAGAAACAAATTTGGATTTATCCTAAATACAAACCTACAAGGTATTATAATCACATGGATGAAAATAAATAATTAAGGGTTTAATGGGTTATATATACATGATCACTTGTAAGAGATAGTACATAGTAGTATATGATCTCCACCTCAAAAAGATGAATTTTCAAATCAATTTAACAGATTGGTTAAGATAATATATTATTGAAATAAAGAGCAAAGACAGGCAAATCATGTGGGTATCCAAGGCAATGGTAGAGAGAGAGAGAGAGAGGAAAAAGGAGAAGTGGTGGTGTAGGAGGTGGGGTGGCTAATAAGATTAGGGGTAAAGAAAGAAAGATGATGAGAAATGTTATTTGACCCGAAAACAAAGACTAATTTCAGCTCAAAAATTGATATGATCGATTTTCATTGGTCTGAACGTTTTTTCTCTATATGTCCGGACTAATAGGAACTGACCACATCACTTTTTGAGTCGAAATGACTCACCACTTTCGAACCAACACAACATTTTTGAAAGATGAATGGGTGTTTTCTGAATTGTTAGTGTAAAATAGAAAAGTTAAGAGGGAGAAGAGAGATGAAGGAGAAGGAAGGGCATTATGATAAAAGATGCTTTGCCACCATATCTCTCCAACCTTCCCTTTATGTTTTCTTCTTTGGTTAGTTTTCATATGTTTTTTTTTTCCAACAAATCTCTGCTTAGAAACAACGCATTGCCTTACCTTCACATACAATTTCTTTTTCTTTTTCTTATACCAAAACCCAAAAGTAAGCACTCATTCATCTTAAAAGACAATTCAATTGTAGGTCCCATTTTTAATCCCTAATCTCTACCTTCAACACACCTTATCTACCCTCTCTTTCTCTCTCTCTCTCTCTCTCTCTATCTCTCATGGGGTGGTCCTATCATATCATTTTGGTCTTCATCAATCAAATGGTGTATTATTTACTTTTATAGGTTTTTTTTGTCTTTCCCCTTTTTGGACCATATTTACTACTAAGTGGAAGTATGGCTCCACATGGACAACTTGGGTACCTTAGTAAACAATAATGTCGTTACGACAAATTGAATCTGGACTTGCGACCGATCCAGATTCAAACAAAAATCTTTGCTTTTAGTGTATGTTAGTAACATACTACATTGTGCATTAAATGTAGAATAACTTTTATTGGTTAAAAGCCATTTGCGTCTACATTTTATCGCCAAAATTTGTAGTGTTCTAAGTTTGTTTTACGTAGTTTTTCCTATATTTACTAGTTATGTCACTTTCTTAGGTTTTCTCTATTTCCTTGTAATAAAAAGCTAACATGTTATTTTGTTTTTTTGTCTTTTATTCTTTTTCTTTTAATCAATGTGTTCTTCCAATAGTCCAATATAACAATCACATGTCATACTAGCATTTAATTGTATATACAAACTTGTTTTACACATGCAATGAAATAATTCAAAGTTTTATTTGCTTATGGAAATGACCATATATACATCTAATTTGCATACTAAATGAAATTTAGTGTGTTTTTCGGGCTACAATTTTTAAAAAGGTCTCGTTTAGATCTAAATCACCTATTTGTTGACTTGATGCATTCAGGTATGCACGTAACAGAAAGACCTAAATGAAAGTTTCTACCTAGATACTATCTTAACACTTGGGTTAATTCTTCGACCCATTTCTAACGTTCCCTATAATCTATAGGGTTCTTGTCTGCAACTCCGCATATATGTGTGTCATATGAGTATTATTTTCGTAGTTAACATTTAGTTGCCTAAGTGGTCGTTAATGTTGACATAAACTACAAAACCCTAGAATACACAGGTTCGATGGATTCCGTGATTTATTAAACTTGAATTATGAAGGTATAATAACGTAATTGAACTTTAAGACATGATTTAGTTTAAATCTAGGGTTGTTATCGCGTTCATCACATCTTTGATGTATGAATACAATTGTAATGACTATTGTATTAGTTTCTAAAATAAATAAAAGAACAAGTAATACTCTAATTTTAGGAAAACTTCTACGACAATAATGTCCTAGAATTGACACATGCATTTAGGCAAAACATAATAGAAAAATGGGATAAGGGTGGTTGGTGGGGGTTCATTTCAATTTCATCATCCTATATTGGCTTGGAATTCTGTCTTGTATGATGTTTTATTTTTGCTCTTCACTTTGACATACCCATTAATAATTGGTGATTTTCCCAACCCTCCTCTTTTTCTTTCTTTGTTTTTCTTCCTTCCTTTCGGTTATAAGATAACTAGATAAGAAAGAAAAAGCTTTTTTCTTTATAGCTTCAAAACAAGAAAGAAGCTCCAAGTTTTATGTGTTTCTTTCTTCTTAGTGAAAACTACTTGTTATAAATCATTGTTTTCTTTCTTTTTACATTTTGTGCCGTCTTTTTTGTGTCATTTTCTCTCTCTCTAATCTCTCTCTTTCTCTTTCTTGTGTGTGTGACGGAGATGATGGTCAACTCAAATGGTTGACTTGGTAAACAAACAATAATTTAGAACTTCCTAATCTCTTTTTCTATAGTATGATTGGGACAACCAATTATTAAAGTTTGCTAGTCAAAGTTATGACTCTTAAGAGCTCATATTGCTCATATATAATCAAGTAGCTCCCATTTGACCTATTTCATTATCTTCTATATATTTGATTAACTTGTTAATAAAACACATTGAAGTAAATTATAAGAGCATTCATTGGTATATTGCTTGCTTGGTAGAAAGACAAATCATTTATGGACGGACGAAATAAATTCTAGATGAAATGGTGGAATTCGATTGCATATGCATTATTAATCTGCTGTTTTTTTTCTCTAAAATCTACAAGCTCTCTCGCTCTTTACTTCTTTGGATGTCATGGGGGACTGCCTGCCTTTAAAGAGAATCAGGCAATGATATTTTGGGTGGTGCCTTTAAAAATTCCAATTGAAGGTGAGCATTTAGATTAAAAAACGAGGTGCATTTGAAGATGAGCATTTAGATTACAAAAACGAGGTGCATTTATCATTAGAATATTAGAATATGTAAATAAAATAGCATAAGAATATAAAACTGACATGATTTCCTTCTTTGAAAGGATCCGTATACGATGGATTTTACACTTCAGTCGCCCTCGTCTTTAACCCTCTACTCCTCAACCGATATTCCCAACATTGAAGAACGACAAACTTGACCCCCGGGTTGTTTTATGTTCAAGATTTTTATAATTTAAACGCCGTAAAGAGGTAAGAAGGTCTTAATGAATGAGTAGACAAGGGCACCAGTGAATATGTAGCTATCCACTCTATCCAGTATTCCACCTGCAACACAAGACTTGGTTCACTCTCCCATGAAAAGAAAAAAAAAATCTATTTTGTACATAAAACAAAACAGTGTGTAGTTCAACAAAAAAAAAAAAAAAAACAGTGTGTGTGTATGTGTTATATATACTTGTCATGTAGACTTCAATTGGGCTCTTATTGGCTATCTTATGGTTCAGGCTTAGACCCGGAGAAGTTTTGGTTGCTAAGTTGGTCTAGTTGCATTTCGAATGGACATACGTTTTTTTTACAGGTTATACAAGTGTGGCCGGTCCAATCATAAGAGGAGACTGCCAGATTTTAGTCTCGTAGTGAATTGTTGGACGTCTCTTATGCACATAATTTGGGCCTCAGGCATTACAGTGATTGGAGTTTGATCCAAGTGATGTTTAAAACAAAAAAGGGTTCTTTACTTTGAGCTAAGATTCGTAACAGTTCTATCTCAAATATATGGATGTTGCAGTGGTCGGAGTTTGATCCAAGTGATGTGTAAAACAAAAAAGGGTTCTCTTCTTTGAGCTAAGGGTCGGAACAGTTCTATCTCAAATTTATGGCTGTTGCAGTGATTGGAGTTTGACCCAAGTGATGCGTAAAACAAAAAAGGGTTCTCTACTTTGAGCTAAGATTCGTAACAGTTATATCTCAAATTTATGGCTGTTATGCTTCTATGAGAGTCTACAAGTTGTTTTCGTGCAATTGAAATATCAATAATAAATTAAAGTTTTCATCAATTCCAAACAATGCGACCACACCAAAAGGTATATACTGGAATTTGTGCTGATGTTAGGGCGCCTAACACTGGTCAAGCTATATAGACCAGCATTGGACTCCTAGATGAGGTAGGCGCACCCGCGCAGCAGGATTGGAAAAGTAAATATTAACCTTTGAGTAGAATAAGAGCATTTACCATGTCCAGGGATGAGTGACCCAGAGTCTTTGACACCAGCATCACGTTTAATCATTGACTCAATAAGGTCACCAAATAGAGATCCGACGAAATTTAAAAATCCAAATGCTGCAGCACTAGTATTCACCAAGCAAATGGATTAGAAACATTATAAGCAAATGATCTAGAAAATATTATAAGCATATCAAAAGGTGCATCTTATTTGAAATGGGGAACTATGAGAGAACTGGCGCATGTAAATATAACTAGTAATAAAAAAGAGGAAGAGAGATTGTACATTATGGAAAACTGTGTACTAAGCATACATCTTTCACAATATCTGCGATCAGAAAATGTACCAAAAACATATTTACCTTAGTAAAGATGTTGGCCAGCAAAAAACTTTTGATAACATGAGCGTAGTGGCTATACAACCACTTAATCCTGCAATTGCTCCTTCCCAAGTCTTCTTCGGACTAACATTCGTAAGTGGAGTACGGCCAAATGCCTACACAGGGAAAAACAAAAGTATAAGATGCTTGTAGGGTCTGGCCTAATGAAGGTTGTCATCAGCAAAAGAGGAGCTCCGGAGGAGTCAAAATAAGTGAGGCACCCACATTGAATAGATTTAAATAGTTATAGTACATCTCAATACGGCTTGTCATAGACATTATATCTATACATAAATAGGTCAGCCAATTAAACACAAAGAGAAATTACGTAGTACAAAATATATTTATTTGAAGGAAAAAAGCAAAGCAAAATACAAATAGACCTGCTGTGCTGTGTGGCTTTAACAACATTGGAACAACTAAACATAAAAGCAGTTATAAACAATGACCAAAGCCAAGTTAAGATAGCGTGTTGAGATGCTGATGTTTTCCCATGAATAAAGGAAATTACGTACAAGCATCACAAGCAAACAAAGAGCACGATATGTTCGAACTGGATGAGCAGAGGATTTTCGATGATATACAGTAACAACAGATCCATGCATTCAGAAAGTGAATCAAATTATGCTGACCTGGAATCCCATTCTAAATTTTCTTGGGTTCTGGAATCTGGAGAACCAGGAAGGGAGAGCTTTCCTCGCTTTCTCACCTGTCCTTTTTGGTCTTAAAAGTGCTTTTGTTACCCTTCTCTCAACCCTTACGGCAAAATCTTAGAGATGGCAGCTAAGAGTGTTCGACTTATTGAAAACGGTGTGATGGTCGGCCAGTGACTACTCTATGCTTATAGCATCCTCGGAGTGATCTTATAGTTCCTACGGGTGGAGAGAATAGGGCCGGTTAGGATTGGCAATTCACCCATTCAGTGACTTTGGCACTAGATATTCCAAAAATGGGTAATCTCGGGTCGTCCGCGTTGGGTGATATTATCAAATAAAAACTGCATTTACAACGGTAAGGAATACATATTCGAACACCTGGTCACCTTCTCAAGGGTAAATTTTCTCGCTGGAGCAACGTAAAAGATTCACGTTCCACTAACAAGTCTACTTTCTACGTGGGAGCCATGCTTTATTCACAGTAATCTTATCTTGGATCCATAAGTTCCTCCCAACTATTAATGAACTTATTTTTTCAGTCAGAAAAAATTATCCCCAAAGAAACTTGTTGATAAGGGATGCATTATTTAACTACAACTACTCATAGGAAATTGAACTAACGAAACTTACGAGAAAGAAGTACCTTTCCTCCTAGAAAAGCATAAGTATCAGCTGCAATGATGCTGCTAAAAGAAATTAAGGTTGCCACAAGGCCCACAGTCCAATGAGCTCGGCCACCAAGTAAAAGTGGCCATCCTGCTCCTACTTCTGGCAAACATAAACTGATTAAGAATCACAATTTTAGTAATATGCACAACCATAAGCACATTTATGTAATAAGGAAGACAAGATGACATTTTAACAAAAATATGACTAACACAACAACGAATGGAAATGAAATAAACGTGATATTTTTATTTGAAATAGTGGGTCAATAAGACACACACACACACACACACACACACACACACACACACACACACACACACACACACACACACACACACACACACACACACACACACACACACACACACACACACACACACACACACACACACACACACACACACACACACACACACACACACACACACACACACACACACACATATATATATTACGCTATTTGGAGTACATCAGATGCCTCAATGACTTGGATGCTGTATGTGATATCCACGTGGAAAATAAAAGAAGCACAAGGAGACATCTATTTACCCAGACAAAATGTTAAAAGGTCCAAAAAAGAGAGAGATGTGGAACAGATAAGTACTCTCCAGTGTAAACGTAAATAAGGAACTTGACCTTATATCCTCAACTAAAATAAAATAGGATCTCATATATACTTCGTTGTGCAGCGAAAGTTAATCTTATGTAAGGATCCCAATGTCTAGACAAAATACCTATAAAATCCATCAAAACGAAGACAGGAAAAGTGAGATGCAACGACAGTTGGTGGAAACTAGATCACATGCCGAAACATTTCGGGTCATTTGGGGCGAACACAACCTCGATACTAATTGATAAACGGAAGTGCCCATTATCCACTCAAGAAGAAGTCTGAGATGGAAAAGTCAGTCAAGTCACATACCCGAGGCACTCGAAGCCAAATTCAAGAACCACGGTAGGTCCAATAGAGAAGGATGGAATACGTCTTCTTATAGGAAATATGTGGGGAACGGGGTGAACATAATAAGCCTCATATATTGTAGACTCAAAAGGTGAACTGGGCATATTACTAATGTGCTGAAGAATATGTGTTGCTCAACCAATGACAATAGACCATGGCAATTGTTGACGAAAAAACCGCAACAGCTAACTTCATTAATGAGGATTTCTCCCCATGGTTCATATTTCTGTAAATGTCCATAACCAATGAATGGATTACATGATACGCTGATCGGTCCAGTACGTGGTACAAGTACCAGCACGCGGTACTCTACCATCGCAGCATCGGGTGCGCGATACGTGAGGGAGGATCAAGTATCTGGTAACATTGGAATGGATCCTAAGGAGATCGCACTGAAGCCATGCCTTAATATGGTCATGCAGTAATAAGTGTTCGTTGGTCATCAAAAGGTGGTACTACAATAATAAGTTAATAACCCAAATCAACATTCCTATAATCCATCCCGAAATTGTTCGTTCTCCTGAGCTTTTTTCAGTAGATGCGATTTTTTAGACGGAATAACCCTAAAAATAGGGACATAAGCCAAATAATACTCATCTATGGTCACCAAACAACGTGATCATGTAGAGTACTTAAATTAATTTGTAAATAATCAAAATTGGTAGTAGCCTGTTTTTGTGACCGCGCTTCCATCTATCTACGTCTCAAATACAAAATTTAGCTTGCTCGAAAAAGAAATAAAGAAGATGACAACTTACGAGTATTTAAAGCTGGAGCAGCCAAACCACATCGAAGTTTAACCCAGAAGCAAGGAAGGTAACCACAATAAAATAATCCAAACACAGCACTACTCAGCTGAGAAAACCGAGGATTTCCTTTTTGTAAAAGTAAAGCTGTTGCAACAACGAAAGCTGCTGATGTCACAGAAACATCAATGTGACCATGGTACCTAACCATTCATTTACCAGAAATCAGCAGAGAAGCAAAAGTAGCTCGTAGAAAGCAATTACATATAAGTCATGTACATTTTATGATGATAATATAATTCTTATAGTTTAAGAAAAAACTGTCTAAAGGATCTAGTTTAGGACACTATCTTAGTCAAACGCATACAACATAAAAGATTTTATAGACAAGCAACAATAAGAAAGAGGTGTACCCAAGAGTGTGTATTTTCCAATCGACAAATATAAGAAAGAATAAGAGAGGCCCTTTTATATAGGGTTTGGCTAAGGCATAAACAGGACAACTCTAATGTTGACCAAATACTCCTTAATTTGTTCTAATTCTTAATCTTTAGGAACTAAACATCTTTAGTACTACTATTAGATGTACTGACTCGTTATATTTTATAAATCATACTATTAGGGCACATAGTCCGAGTCCGCTCTTCTAAAGTAGTTGTCCGCTACATCAGTGGCCCCCCATGTGTGAAGGACTCATGGATAGCATCCAACTTAGCTGCTCCACTAGGGAGTAGGGACGGGTTGGAAGGTGATCCTCTTGTCTCTCCAAATAAACTCATACGTGCTAGCACGGTCAAGGTAATTAGCATTGGTACCGTACTTCCACGGAGGCAAGGACTTCCCGTAACCAGGAGGCATCCATATGAGTAACATTAGATGGAAAGATATCGAATTGAACCCAACTGATAGTGATATGTGACAAATTATGACAGGTCATGTGACGGGTTGATCAAACAAGTTCGGTAAGATCAGCGATTTCACTCCATTTTCAAACCCAAGTGTGTTAAATAAAAAGAGATAAGATTCGGGATACAGTCATTGTCAATAATGATAGACTGGACTTTTTTGTTAATGGTGCCTTGAACAACGAGAAGATTATTTTGCTGGCTGACATCCTGAATTACCGTGGCTAGAAAATCTTGGGTGCTCGTTATAACACGTGGCACCCCAACGTCGTGATTATGACCCCTGACGTCCTAATCTCCATCTCTGAGAAGGAATGTTTTCTTTCTGTTATGGAAGTTATTTGAAAGTTGCTCTTGTTATCTTTAACGGAAGCGTTTCTAATAGATGGTGAATAATTGGGGACTCTCAATATGGATGTCTTAATGCTAGCTTGAGCAATGTGTAACTCACTAACTCGTTCACCTATGCTAATGAACCTCATCCAATAATTCCATTTTACGCTCGGTTACTCCCGTTTAGTACATGCTATAGTGATAGTGACATGCAAAATGGACTAGTATTTTCGTGTAATTTACTCATTGAAAAAACATATTATTGCAACTCAGCAGTTTCATAATCGCAAGTTCATTGATTGAAACAAGAAGTAATACTATTAGAGAAGCTTCTTGAAATTTCATTAAGACAACGAGTATGAGATATCTTACATTGTTAGTAATGGCATAAGTGCACATATCACAGAGCAAATACGTGACAAATACCGCGGAGGTGGTGTCATCCCTGCAGCAATACCACGACTTCTAACCAGCTCAAAATACTCACGAGAACCAATAAATACCGCAGCAGCTAATGAAACTGTGAAAACCCATCCTCCAGCTATTACAACCCCTGCAACACCCGCCCCAATTGCAAGCCCGAAAACAACCCGTTTCTTCAATTGACTCCCTTGTCGAAGCTGTGACCCAGAATCTAAACCATCCTTGGTTTCTGCATTATGGACTTCACTCACTTCCTGAACCCATTAAAATCTCTTAAGCAACAAACACAAACAAGGGGTTTAAATTGTAACAGATAAATGAAAAACACAAAATCTACTAAAAGGTAATATAAAGATGCTAAATTTTTAGTTTTTCCAATTCTAATAAATACAGTTGAAGATACAAAATCGTAATACATAAGAAAATAGCACAGTAAAAACAATTAGTAGGTCAATTAAAACACAAATTCTTAGTATTTCGATTCAGATTTTGAAAATTTACCTCTTTGAGTTCTCCATCGTCATCGAGATGATTAGGTTTAGCTGTAGTGACAACTTTAAGTATTCTACCATTAGTTGGAATGCAAAATTTCTTATACAATCGAGCATTTCTGAAGTTTCTAGATCCATCAAAAACCAATTTTGGATTGAGATTGAGATTGGAGGAGGGGCGTGTAAGAATTAGGGTTTTAGTTGAAGATGGACGACGATGGCATTGGCAAGTAGGAAGAGATTTAAAAGTAAGTGGATTGCAACGATCGATTTCAAGATAAAACGCCATTGAAGTATTCAATTACTCAATTGTAAGACCTAACAAATCCTCTTATTCGACTTGTTCATGACTGCTCTCGCCATTGTTGCAAGTATTTTAGAGAGAGAAAGAGAGAGAGAGAAAGAGAATTTTAGAGAGAGAAAGAGAGTGGTGAATGATGGGGTGGGGGGGAGTGTGAGCCGTGAGGTGTTGATAATCACAGAATTCCTCTGCTTCGAGTTTTCAAACAAAATGAAGGCGTTTTTACCGAGAATGAATTTCTCATTTTTGGTCATGTAAGATTCTTTTTCGGAGGGGCTAAAGGCCCCCCCTCAAAGTGTTGTAGGTATCTGGATTGCACACGAGGGCGGCATCTCACTATTTGGGCTGTTTGTAGATATCAGTTTGGTGTACGATTAAAAAATCAAGATATAATTCGAGTTGTTTTTGACAAGTTGATGTTGAAGATTTGATTAAAGTTTCCTTTCAAGTTTAATTCGTATTTCTTTGTTGGATTTGATAATTTAAACTTGATAGGTAAGATCTTCAATGAATGAGACAACAAAAAAAGACTGAGGAGAAAAGAAATATATCCTCAAGCAATGAAAGATATCGTAATAAACATCTTTGCATTTGTAAATTGCAAATATAATTTAAGAAAAAAAAATATTGGAAAAAGCTTTTCCAAGGAAGATCATGAATGCACAACAAACGGGTACTCATTGCCACTCCAAAAAAACACTCGCGCGACGAGAGGACATAACTTTAGGATTTATTTCACGGTTTGTTATTTAATCTTATAGAAAGGGAGAGGTTAAGTTTGGGGTTTTATGTTTTATCTTATATTAAAGGAAGCCTCTCAATGTAGTTAACAGCTGTAGAGTTATTCATCCAGAAGTGCTACCCTTGGGTCTTGGCACGCCAGAGTCCAGACTACTTGTTCATAGAAGACTAACAGCCTTATTTCTCTCTTCTCCCTTTGTTGCTTTCTTATCTACATTAGCCTTTTTAGGGTTTTGTGGAACATCATCATTAACAACGGTTCACCTGTGCCCCTAAGTGCAAATTTTAAATTTCGTGCTCCCAGTCCATTGGGACTCTTTCTTTTGCCCTGTTTCCCATACATAGTTTCCTATTTCCACTACACAAGCCCTAAAACATAGTGTTGGTTGAACAAACAAGATCGTAAATTTCACAGAGCAAGACATTGTTAATAACAGAAATTGATACACTTAAAACCATTTAAACAACTAATATGTTCAATTTAAGGCATTAGATGAGATAGTATTAGTCGTACATGTAGATTAGCATATATTTTTTAAACTAAACTCCATCATCCAGTGTGTTTAAAATGAAAGGATAAAAAAACCCTGAAGTCTGTATTTCTTCTCAACAACCGAAGTTCTCACCTATCGACATTGTACTAAAATGCAAGCTTTCAGAGTTGATTCTTGAGAATCTGAAACAACTATAGAAGTCATTATCTGCATACACTATATACACAGAAGAAAATAAATGTACTATCGCTGGAATAGAGCAATCATCATGTATTCTAGAATAGGATATTAAACTACACTCTAGTTGAAGTTTGCCGACAAATCAAGGTGGTGATTCTGTTTTTTCATTGTTCCTCCAATGGACCCAAATTAGCCATCCAGACGAGTCAGGTTTCATATCCTCTGACTTGGGGGAAAAAGAATACTCAGGACTCTTCCTGACAAGATTTTTGGGTCTCATCTAACAAGACAGCCTGTTGCACTTCTTTTTTCTCCAACGCCGTAATAATAATGATTGCAAAGGTGAAGTTTGATGCATTGTTTCTCATGTAAAAGGGATTGTAGTAGCCAGTACGTGTTACAGGTTTTCATTTTTGCACAAGACCTAGATGCTAAAAGATACTTATTCTGTTGTCTGATCCATGTAACTACTCAAAGTCTAAATTTCACACCTTCGCTCTTAGATTTTGCTTCTATATCCCTACATAGAATTTTAATTTTGACATGCTTGGGGGAAAAAGAATACTCAGGACTTGGGGGAAAAAAATACTCAGGACTCTTCCTCACAAGATTTGTGGGTCTCATCTAACAAGACAGCCTGTTGCACTTCTGTTTTCTCCAACGCCGTAATTATAATGATTGCAAAGGTGAAGTTTGATGCATTGTTTGTCATGTACAAGGGATCATAGTAGCCAGTACGTGTCATAGGTTTTCATTTTTGCACAAGACCTAGATGCTAAAAGATATACTTATTCTGTTGTCTGATCCATGTATCTACTCAAAGTCTAAATTTCACACTTTCGCTCTTAGATTTTGCTTCTATATCCCTACATAGAATTTTAATTTTGACATGCTTGCTATCAGTTTGTTCACGATCGAAATTTCAATTAACTAATGCAAATACAGGGGGGATTAGTGTAAGCCTGTAAGGCTCTCTTTGTCACTAAAAACATGATGAGATGCAGTACTTTAAGATTGACATGAGACTATACCTGGTGAAGTGATGTCCAGTGGGGACCTGTCTTTCTTCCCATATGGAATTTGTTAACCTCCGCTCTGAGCTGAAAACTGGGGTACCCTTCCGAGTGGAATAATAAGATCTTTCATAACCTCGTACTCTTCACGAGTTACTTTAGCACCATCAAGAACCTATAACCAAGACAAGGTAGGCAAATTATGGGACATGCTGTTTGTTTGCATTAATATAAACGTTACGATCTATGCAGGTGTTTGACATTAAATCCCATGTAAACTGAAATTTTATCCAAAATTTGGTGTTCTGGCAGATGACGCCTAAAAATAAAAGCCTTAGTGGGGCCACATGAAGATGATCCATGGATATGAAGATGACACCACCATAAATGTCACCTTCACATATCACGTCAAATTGAAACTCTGATGCCATCGAAGAATGGTTTGAAATAAACATATTTATGGATGACTCACTAACAAAAGTTCTGATGAAGATAAAAGCTATATATGCAGTTGTTTTTGCATCTCACGAACAACAGAAGTGTATCTACAGGGTAGTGAGAATCCCGAGATTCTTTTGATAGGAATTTTTACAAGTTCAATAAACTTCATTTGTAGAGATTCATGTACAAAGGTTATCAACTTCTGGATTTTATGCAACATCGAACGAGACAAACGATCATAGTATGAGTCTTAGTTTAATAATAAAAAGGTCTTACTACATAGTGCAACTGACCTTTTTTAGAAGTATCCTCGTGATTGTCATGTCGTGAAGCCCAGGAACTCTGCAGACTGAAAGAGCATCAAGAAATAAAAGAACAACCACGTGCCATTGTTTCATATTGAAAGCTGGAAGGGTATCAATAAATGACATTGTACCCAATAAGCGCCCCTGCATTACCCAATTTTTTTAGTTAGAATAATTTTACAAAGCAAATAATGCGCCAAGTGATACTCCACTAAGGTGGTGTTAGTTTTTATATAATCTGATGAAATCTGACTACAATTTGTGAGTAGTCTATTGTTTTGCCTGCTTTTGCCATTCCAGTGGACTTATATGTTAAAAAGAAGCCTTTGTATCTAATGCATGTGTTTTCAGCAAACAAACTAAACCTAAATTTGAGAAAATACTTGTTTTGAGATCAGATTTTACTAGAAAAGTAAATGTATAGAACTCAAATTATACAAGTAAATTACACATGATATAGAGAACAAGAATAAATACCGTTTCTTTTTCCAGAACTGATATTGGAGTTGGCAGTCTAAGACCATTAACAAGAGCACGAAGAGATGTAGCAACATAATGCTCTAGAGTTTGCCTTATTTCAGAAGACCGGCCGTCGCTCAAGACAATTTTGTGAGGATACTCCCTACCATTAACCACTAAAAACTCATCTTGAGAACTTTCTTCTTTTCCATATATATAAGCCACAGAAGATGATGTTATCCAACCAAAAAGTGTCATCCACATCGTCGCAAATGTTGATAACTATAAACATTAAAGTTAACTGTAAATATGACACAACTTCCTTGAGAGGATGGAAGTCAAAGAAAATAGATATTATAATTTCATATTTGAGAATAGAAAACTTACAGTTAAATTGAAACCCTCTGGCGGTGTATCATACCAGGAATCTTCAGGACCAAATAACTCGGAATATAGATTCTCTGGCTTCATTGGCCATTTTAAAGGAACTGGCTCTGATTCTAGCGCACGCTCGTCATTTTCTGAGACGCTTTCATCTACTAGATGCTGTGGCGTTGGCAAGATAATAATCCCAGCTTCAGATACTACGCAACAGGAGAAAATGGAAGATAAATATGTAGAAGTAACCAAGTGCCCCAACTGGGAAAAAAAAATATTTATCCATTTATTAGACCAACTAAATACTTAGAATAACAATTTTACCAGCGTTGTTGACTTCAGATTCACCCAAAGCAACAGATTTTGCAGCCTCCATCAGAGCAATAGCACATGCCTCCGCTGATGCAAAACGTACAGAATCATCACCTTCTTTTGCAGTCGAACTACCTGAGCATTCAGCATTTTCTGCTGCATCACATGTCTCTTGAACGTTAGGTAAGTTGTCTTCGATCAGAGTGGAACTTTTCTTTTCATCTGCCCATGTGACGCTGCGAGTTTGTTTTTTCGCACCCAAAGATTTCAGGGAAGATTTTGAAGTGGTTTCATTCAATTGGGTTGTTTCTCGAAGACAAGATTTCCTATTAGGTTCTGCAGCCCTTGTATCTAAACCATCTTGGAAAGTAGCCAACAACCTATCAGGAAACTGATCTTTGGCGACTGAATAACTGACTTCCCATTTTGACCCATCAAGTTCAGATTCGTTCTGCACATGAGCTGAAGAAGCATCAAGAATATCAAACGAATTGCCCTTAGAATCCTTCAGTTTTGTCTCCGAACTCCGCCCAGTAGAAGAAGATGGTTTTGGAATGTTGAATCCATCTCCCATGATTATAGTACTTGTGAAATCCATCTCACTCACTACCTTGCTCTTGCCTTTTCCTTTCTTCGGCCTTGCAGCTTTAGGCTTAGATCCTGCAACAAGCAAAGCAGACTCACTCCTCTATCTCGTAGACAAAGGGTAGGACTGCAATATGTATGGACTCACAAAAATGATTGCAGGAACTATGAATTGAAACCACAAAACATTTCAAAATGCCTACAGAAAATTATTCAACTAAGCAAATTCCCCTCTTTACTTCAGACTTCAGATAAATGAAATCAACAAACAGAAAGGAGGGAAAGAAAAGCCAGTTTTTACATTTACCTTCCTTCTGATTTTCCAAATGTGAAACCTCTGACCTACCATCTCTCTGAGGAACATACCCCTCAATTGCATTTGATGGACCAACCCAATCATCAAATGATACCTCCCCAACCTTTACATCCACTTTCTCCTTGATCTTCAAATCAGATAAGCCTAAATCCCCTTTCTTCCCCTTATCCTCCTCTGTCAAACCCAATTTCCCAAACAACTTCAAAACCTCATCCATCTTGGCAGAGTTCACTACAGTACACATCTCATCTCGCAAGCTACCAGCAAAAGCTCGACTATTGACCAGACAACCAGAAGAACAATACATGTAGGTCTCTTGGAGATCATAAACCTTATGCTCTTTCAAGGAGATACGGTACCGCCCCTTTTGAGGCCGCTCGGATGGTAACGGGTTCTTGCACAAAGGATAACCACAGATATTGGCGATTGATCGCTCGATCACGACATCATTATAGTCACTTTGAGATATTAGAGATCCAGCTGCAAAAAGCTGGTCTTCCTTAGAAATTCCTTCCAGGAGAGCAAGCTGGAGCTTATGAATCGCATTTCTTGTATAGATTAACTGATCTTCATCCATTATATAAGATCTCGTATTCTGTTGATCCGACCGGTTCAACCAAGCAAAACTTAAAATCCTAGATAAAATCTTAAAGAATAACCCAAGTAGATGGTGTTCCTTAGAATGCAGAAATTTGAGCAAGTTTCTAAGTTAAGTATCTGCAAGTATTATTAACCATATATAATAATTCATTCAGTATCATTTTTAGATGAATAAAATCAAACTAATTACAAAAATGGATAAATAAAATAATCAGTTGACATACATTGAATCCTTAGCAAGTAATATAACAATTGGGTCCTAAAATCTAGGGTTTCGGCATGAAAATTAACCTTACTCAACATTACAGTTCCATATATTAAAGTGACAGCCACCAATATTATTAATAAAGAATTTACAGCTAAAGAAAGGGAAACTACGATTTGGTTCAAAATCAATTCACTTCCGAGGTGAATTTTATTATAATCGAAACATCTCATCTCAAGAGCATATCCTCAAACAGTTCTTATTCAGTTTCCACACTTTTTCAAACCCTAGATAGTTTTCAGGAAGATTAGATTACGTTCTGGCAAATCCCGAGTGGAAGCAAGAGCAAAGAACTCAAGCGTTTGGGCAACAGTGGTGAGTTAGGGGTTTGGTAAACTAGGGTTTTCCATCGAACTGAGAATCGAACTGGAAATTACTATACATTAAGCTTCTATCATGTGATGCGTATTTCCTCATAAACCTATAATGTAGGCGAACTCATTACTCATAAACCTAATCCAATTTCAATGAAACTGAACAATTATAAGAATTGTAAAATAAGCCCTAGCGAGAGAAACTAAAATAAACCCTAACCCTAGTCTGATTTTTTTTATTCTAAAACTTACTCTGAGTTTGATTTCAATCCAACCCCCATAACACTTCGATCAGAAGGTAGACAAATTCATAAACCCTATTTTGAAGTTTTAAACCCTAGAGAGAGAAAATTGGGAACAAACTCGCGGTTGAAGTTGAACACTTCCCAAATTTCCCTCTCCAAAAATCGACCCAATTACTTAAATAGAACATGTAAAAGACCAAATTACCCCTAACTTTCTAAAAAATTACAAAATTGTTGCCATTTTCACAGTAGAACCGTCTAGACTTTGATGTGTTTAATTATTCTCCAAGAAAGCGTGGTAATTGGTGACCCTCAAAACCCTAATTTTATAAATTGAATCACAAGATGAGTTCAATTTCGTTGTATCAATTTCTGATCTGGAAACCCTAGCTAGCTTCATGATATTTTCAGTGGGGATTTACGCAGATATTGGGATAATCAAGAATAGTTTCTCATTCTTGCTTGGAACTGTATGTGGAGCTTATATAACTCAGAATTATAATGTTCCTGACATCAATGAAGTTGCTAATAAAGGGTTATCGAAGTTGAAGGAAATTGAACAGAGTTATAGAAACCCTAAGAAGAGAAACGATGATGAATGAAATCATTAATGGAGTTATTAACTGTACAAATCAAATCAGGTTCTTAATTCTTGTTTTTTAGTTCTTGTTTTATGAGGTAATGATGATAATTGAAACTCAAGATTAGTAGTATTGTTTAGATATTAATGGTAGTGAAATTCTGTCTGATTATTTTAGTGAATTTAAATTATTTGATCATGGGTATATATTTATCTTTAATTTTGTTCATTAGAAAGTTGTTTATAATCATTAATCACCATGATTATAAGTGAAAAGTTAACATTATGAATTTGCTTGATTACTCTATCTCTATTTTATCAATTCTTCACCCAAGTATTTGAAGAATCAATGGATGAGTTGTGGTCAGGGGTGAAGTGCAAGCCACTCGAACCTAGAGCTAATTGGTTCTCCATGAAATGGGTCGAGGCATAGATTGACTGGACATCTATGGGTCGAGGAGGCCTTATCACCTTATGTAATTATGACAAACCTCTCTGCATTTTATCCTTTTCAGTATCCGAGCTTATTTTAGTCATTTTGATGCATGTATCTGTGTTCAAGCGAAAAAAGATGGAATTCGGTAGCTCTATATAGGATGTTGACCGCGTAAATATGGTTCGTGTTAAGAGTTAATTTAAAAAAAATCATAATCACTTAACCTTGATCAGTTGGCATCTGAAGTATATTGTTGGTGCTGGGGAACGTTCAGGCTGAAAGTATTAGAACCGCACCGCCTCAAGAGTAAAGATATAACCATATCAACATCAATCTTTCGATTTGGAATCATGACTGATCAGCTTCGAAGTTTCTTTACCGTGCACCAAAGAGTAAAGAAAGCAAGGAAAGATGGACATAATATTATATGATAATAGATGATTCACCCTCCCGCTTCGCTTGGAAGGAGACTTTACTTTTGTGTGTCCTTTTCCTTGTTGTTTGTTTTCCTTTTAACAAAGAGGAGAAAGAGAGAGGACAATGTAGACAACATATTAAGGTGTCATTTGGCAACATTAAAATAAATTAGTAGAAAATAATGTTAGTTTGGTAATGCAAAACTTTTCGACTTCACTCCAGTTAAAATTTGTTTTTTTTTTCTTTTAAGTTTAGATTTCTAACTTTAAAGCTAAGTAACTTATGTTCGAAGATATGCACAAATTTTATTTTACTAATTTTTTTCTTTGTCTACCTTCACTCCACCACCACAACTAAACTTCAACCGTACCATTGTATTTCCGCCAATCACCACAACAACCACTGCACCATCACCATACCTCGACCACCACCTTTGTACTTTTACCACCACCTTTGTACCTTTACCACCACCATCACCACCATGCCTCCATCACTACTACCACCATCACAATTATACCACCACCACCACTGTACCTCACACACCACCACCACTGTACCTCACCCACCACCACCACTGTACCACCACTTCACTTTCATCACCACCACTACACTGTCGCGTCCACCATCATGTTTCACCACGATTGTGTTCCCATCACAACTAGACCTCAATCACATCCCAACCACAACCACACCACCATCGCCGTACCTTGACGAGAAAAATTAAAATAGAAAGTAAAATATATTACCAAACAAATATTTTGGTTTTTACCTTTATCTATGCCAAATTTACTTTGGATAACTTTTTTATTTTGTTGAAGTAATAATACTTCTGCTACAAGAAAAAAATACTTATATCTTTAGTTACCAAAGACACCCAAGGGCTACCAAAGACACCGAAGGGCGTTGACATTTACAGAGCATTGAAGTACAATTTACTGCATATTTGAAGATGAGTGTGCTTTATATTTATAGACAGTTTTTTGGATAATATTCTAAAGTTATTGTTTAGTTACAAATAAGGACTTCATTCTTATTGCATTAAAATATAACTCACAAGTCATAAAAATTTCGCACAGAAAAAACCCTAGAAACTACATCTCTTTAACACTGACACGGTCACCTTCTTTAGTCACATTTTAGGTCACCATCTTCAGGGAAGTCTTTTATATTTTCTCTCATTTTCTCCTTCTCTCGTCCCTTTTGTTGTTCCACTTGTATACTGGTTTATCGTTCTATTTTAAACAACGATATTTCCCTTCTGAAAACCAATTCAGAGATAGACAACTATAAAATTCTTTATGTAAAACAGAGCGAGGGATCTCTTTCCTTAAGACAATAATTCGCCTTGTTTAATGTACCAACAGTATAGGCGATTTGTCTCCCAGGATACAACGGATTACCTTTTCGGATCGGAGGTACTTGGATCTGAAAATCTTTCGAACGTCAGTAAGTATTGAAAACTCTTAAATGCCTTAAACTCTCTTAATTCGAAGTGAAGTTTTAAGTATGATTTCATGGCTTATTTAAAGGTGAGAGGTGACTGTTTGTTAACAGTCACATTTGGAGGGAATAGTCACACCCTTCTTGAAAGAGGAGGTACTGATTCACGGGTTTAATCTGACCCGTCGGATCTAGATTAATTTTATCCGTCAGATGGCCTTTGGTATAAAAATAAAACAAAGGCTTCTATGCTCTTGGCGACACGTGCAAAGTGCGGGTGCCTCTAAAGCGCCCTAAACGCCCATGTGCGTGCGCGGTGCAAACCACGCAAAGCGTTGGACCTTTATTTCATTCATACTATAGTATGAGAGAGCAGCTTATTATAAACCCTTCATCTTCCTTTTACTTACCCAATATGGGACTTTCTTAAATATTTCACATTTTTCCATATTTAAACTCATACTTTGAAAATTAATATTTTATTCATAGAGAATCGATTTTGAGCAAACCAAAGTTTGAAATTCAAGCCCTCGACGAGATGAACGCAGCGGTACGTTATTTAAGTTGTTTCGACAATGGAAACCTTATCGAAAAGGCAAAAAACACTCCTGCTGGGGTGTCGATTCCAACACCATTTGTCAAGAACAAAAGATAAGGGGTTCAGACAAGGTTTCGTCTAGTTTTCCAGTCAAGGACTTTAGGGGTTTCGTCGTCACGTGTATTGTAGACGAAGAAAGAGGGAGAAAGAGTGGGAGGAATAGGGAAAAGAAAAAAGATGACAAGAAAGAGAGAAGAACTCCGACTGCAACTCTCTTGTCGGACGATTACTGGCGTCTAAGAAAAAAGAAAGGCGAGTTGTTGGTTTTCAATCTCGATTTTGATCCCTACATAACTTCTCGTTAGATTACTAAATTTGTGGCTCTAAAGAAGATAGTCAAACTTTTGTTTTTTTGATGAGGTATGAAGATAGTCAAACTTGAAAATAAAACCAAGTTAACTTCTAATCAACAAACCTGTCAAGTTAAGGGGTCAAAAAGTAAATGTTGGGGGTCTCGAAGGACGAGTTGGACAACATACTCATTTAGGTACTAAAATTGTTAATTAGTCATATCTGGGGGCCATTCAAGAATTACGCCTACAAAGAATCACCAACTAATAATCAGTTGTTTGATTCTCTCCTAATCTCAACTAAAACTATTAGGGAGGAAGAGAAAAAATGGGGACGAGAACCAACTTCTACAAAAACCCTTCTTCCTCTTACAACAAAGATTTCAGTCTCTCTTCTGTTCTTCAAAATCTCAAAGGTATTTTATTTATATTCATCTTCATCACATTTTCTTCTGCTTTTCCTCTGACCTAATTATGTTTTTTTTTTTCCCTTAATTATCTCTCTTTCCTTGTTTTGTTTCTCAGCATACAACCTTGCAACTGGAAACCCTCCTCCTCCTCCTCAAATCGAACCCATTGATTTAGAACCCGTTGATTCTGATCAGAAGAAGAAAATCAGTAAAGGAAGGCGTGATAAAAGACCAAAGCTTGATGAAGATGAGAGAAGATTTGTAGATGAAAATGATGGACCTCTCACTCATGAGAGTTATATCTCTAAGAGAAGGTAAATATCTTAATTGTGTTTTATTTCAGTCAAGAATTCAGGAATTGTTCACCTTGATTCAATTGCTTGACGCTTGTTATAATATTTCCAATTTTAGTATGGTGGTGTTTTATTATTTGAATCTGACTCGTCTGATTATGACTGTCTTAGTTATGGGTTGATAATCATTTCAGGATATATGTGACAGAGGACTCTAAAATAGACTCAAAATCAGTCCAAGTCAGTTACTCAGACGAGTCAGACACATAACTCAGTGAGACACTAAACAAACATTTTGAAATCAACTTGAGTTATCCACTCAGACGAGTGAGACAAAAAAGAAATATTTTGATATCAACCCGAGTCTGAACATTCCGACACACAAGTAAGAGAAAAACAGCATTCTGAAATCAACTTGAGTCAGCCACTCAGATGAGTCAGACAGTCGACACCTAGTGAGGCAAAAACAACAACGTTCTGAAATTTACTCGAATCAGCCATTCACACAAGAAACGAAAAACATTTTGAACTTTACTCAAGTCTGCCCGTTCAGACGAGCCAAATCAACATTTAAACAAACAAACACTGTCTACGTCTCTAATCACAGTATCTGCTCGTAATGTATTCATATCTTAAGTTGTGTAGATTGATTTGATTGTGTTATATGCTTAATTTGGTTTCTCGTTTGCTATAGGAAAGAAATTGGCTTCTCTCAGGTTTATCAGGAATTGACTCCAGATGTATTGGTATGTCGGTTTTCTGCTGTTGCTTTTGATTTTATTTTAACCTTTGGTGATATATTTGTGTTCGTGTTCTGTAAATTATACGTGTTAGTTTTGATGAGTTACTAGTTCAATTTTTATGCAGGAAAATTCAGATGCCACTGTTAAACCATTAGTAGAATACGAAAGTAAGTATAAGTAAAAACAATTTCCTTTTGATTGTTTTTCTGGTAGGTCTTTATCTTCTGAAGTTATTGGACGTACGATTCTAAAGAAGGGATACTGCGACAGGGATCCGTTGGAATTTTAGTACCCTAGAACCTTTTGTTGATCTAAACCAAGAACTAGTTCCTAATTCTAGTTTTCATGGAAACTAAAATTCCAAGAAGTATCCTAGTAGGAATTGTGTGAATCTGGGAGAGTTAATATTGGTATTTATACGCTATAAATGCCTGTTTTCTGGGCAGCCAAACAACATGAGGGAGTTTAGGTACATGATTTATGGTAACTCGTTTAAATGTTACCAAGCACAACAAATATTTGTAAGAATCACAGTGTTCTCTTATCCGTTTCAAAAAGGTCTGCACGTCTCTTATATAGACACCACCGGAGTTGCATCTATTTTTCCTTTTGCTTAATATTATTGTCGGTTGTTAATATCTGGATGTGTTGTTTGATGAAACTTCAGGTGATGAAAACACTTCTTCTGGAAAACATGAAGAGAAAGAGGATGCACCAAATTCTGGTAAGTTCCCTATTGTAGTTAATGCTTTCTTATTGGTCACTGTAGCTGTATCGTGATAGGTATTAAAAGAGTAAGTTAATCTGTACTGTGGACAAGTTCTTCAGATCCAACTCTGAGTACTCAAGTGTCAATCTGGAGCTTCCAGGAGTTCAATAACATAGATGAAACAGAACATTTGATGGTATTGTTATTTTTGTATAGTCTCACT
The DNA here is from genome assembly GCF_041429995.1 of Eschscholzia californica. Taxonomy (NCBI): domain Eukaryota; kingdom Viridiplantae; phylum Streptophyta; class Magnoliopsida; order Ranunculales; family Papaveraceae; genus Eschscholzia; species Eschscholzia californica. Next base: position 49,756,971 of record NW_028238472.1, read on the forward strand.
ATATTGAGGACATCACTAAAGAAATTCAGATTACTATGATAGATTTCACAAGGTAATTAGTTTTTGCAAGGATGGTTCGACCACTGCAAACGAGTTAGGGTTCATGAAATTCATGCTGCTTACCATTAAGCATGTTTTATATAATTAATTTACCGTTTCTTATTGCTAGTAGCTGAAAATTTTCGACCATTTGCTTGTACGCGTTGCTGTTATATATTGCTTATTAACAATGCTTACAGATTATGTTGATGAAGTTGATCGTGTTAAGAAAAGAGTGGAACAACGATTTGCTGTCCCAGGGGAACCTGCATGTGTTTTATGTGGAAGATATGGAGAATACATTTGCGATGAGGTTTGTAAATTGACATAAAATATTATTACTTTTTTTGCTGTTATTTTGCACTTCAGGAGTTTGTGGATGATATGGCTTTCTTTACAGACTGGCGATGATATCTGCAGTGCTGATTGCAAAGCCGAGCTTCTAAAAGCTAAAAGTTTTGATTTGCCGGAGCCTGAGGTTTCTTGTCCACGACTTATTGCATTACTCGTGCCCTTGGCAAATAAAGGATTCAATTTTTGAGCTGGTGATTTTATACACATTTCAGGGAGCCGTTTGTGGCCAAGATTTTTGTCTTAGTTTACCTGGTCATGAAAGCAAGTTACAAGTCCCTGCATTTAGCGAGGATGCTTGGGATTTTAGTCGGAACCAATGGACCAGTAAAATAACTAGTCTATGCTCATATCAGTGGTACACCTTTGTCTATTTTGTTTATGTTTTACTATGATATATTCATACTCTTGCTTTTTGGAAAGTTAATAATCTTGTAGTCTTGTGTAGAGTTCCTATCATACATTCCTTTTTTAAGCTCTATAGATTTCTAATCTTGATAGAGATTATCTGTGAAGATTTGTATTCTCAAAGTACTAGCTTATTCTATTCTTTTATATTAAAAAGTGCCATCACAAGTCACTGCTTTATTCAATGCCATTGTTCGTTCATGTTGGATTTATGCTTATTTTTAATTGTTTAATTTGTCATTTTAGTTGGAAGTGTCGTAAGCCAGGGCACCTTGCAGAGGATTGTCTGGTGACGACAAGCGTTGGCCCTTCTACTTCGAGATTCACCGAGGTTGTTGATCTGCTTCTTCCATTTTCGGTTAAAAGCTCTCGTTGGTTTCTATTGGCAGCATAATTTCCTCCTTATCTTGACTTTTCATTTGTTGTGTTATGTTCCTTGACTTCCACCTAGGTTGCAACGGGAGCTCGCAACTCTACGTCCATACCAAGAAATCTTCTTGCGTTGTACAAAAGGTCTGCATATTTCTTACTAAGCTTTGATAACAGTAACACAATGCGGTAACTGCTGCGGGCAGTCACGGTTGTAGCAATTTCTCGTTGAGTCGTTGTATCGTTTACTGCACAACTGCCAAAATATGGAAAAGACAGTTATAAACGTAATAATGTAAAGTTGGAAACTGGCGTCCTTTATAACAGTTCTTTTGTAATATAATTTTAAAAAATAAAGCAGTTGTCTAATGTCCAAAGAACGGTAATAACAGTATGAATTGGCCTTTAAAGTGTTATATTCACGTGGCAAAAACATGATTTTTCAAATAACTGAAAATAAGGTGAGGGATTTCTCAGAAAAATCACCATTTTAAAAACTGATTTCAAGTTCAATAAAAACTTCGCTTAGTTGTGCTTGAAGCTGAACTTTCCGAAAACATAATATAAGCATATGGTTTATTACTTGATTTGTCAAGTGGGCATCTTATTTTATATGAGTTTGGCACCTTTCCAAATGGTCTTTGATTGCTTGTTAATCCTCCAATGAATTCGTTTGGAGCTCTGTTAGCATTATAGCACATTTTGAAGTTCACACCCATGCCTAACAAACTTAAAACATGGATATTGATAATTTTATTATTCCGTGTTCTAAATCCTAAGTTTACCTACTGTGCTGTCTTTTTCATATTTATAGATGCCATCAAATAGGAAAAAGTGCAAAAACAGCAATATGCAATACATGTCGTTCCTCATCAAGTTTGGCGATGTGCGTTGATTGTAGCACCATTCTCTGTGATAGGTTTGAGCACCTAATCATCTGTTTTATATTCTACTTCTGGTGATTTTTTATTTAAATGTTAGTAACTGCAAAGATATTCATAAACTTCAGGGTTTTACTCCACAGTGCAGGTCATCTGAACGAGCATATTGTGTCGCGTCCTTCTCACCGACAATTTTACTCTTACAAGCTCCAGCGGTTGGTGAGTATTCTCATATTATAATAGAAGACAACCAAATTCTCGTCATTTGTTTTGTTTGTTTATAAAACCCTGATGTTCCTTAATGATGAATTCCTTTCGTCTTATGGTGCCGATTTTAGGAAAACCCCAAGCATTGTTTTACAGTAGGTAACTATTGACAGCGGTTGACTGAAGTGACGGGTAATGACATTTGACTCATGTCGAGATAAACTTACCCGTACCTTAAAGTTGCAAACAAACGAAGGAACCGTGGTTGGAGTTCTGAAATAGGATAATTAGAAATTAGAAATTGAATTAGAATGCGAAGGTGATGGGTTTGGTACAAATGTCGAGAAATAGAATATGCCTCTGAGTTGTCCACAGTTTTAGTATTTACGTACTAAATCGTTCTTAATGTATAGGTTAAATGCTGCAAATCGACATGCAATGTGACTGACATCAAGGATCTACTAGTCTGCCACTACTGCCTCGATAAAGCATTTGACAAGTTCTATGATATGTTCACTGCGACATGGTATGTAGTCTCCACTTCTTCATTTGTAGGTTTCCACTAAAAGAGTTTGCTCTGCTCCCCTTCTATGTTCTTGAAATATTAGGAGGGAGGGGTTATGTCTAGTTTCTGAATACCAGAAAATTTGTTCTCATCGAAAAATAAAGAACAGATGTCTTGACGGCGTAATGGGGTTACACTCTCGGGATTTGAATTTGGAACTAGTAGTACTTTTCATGTTTCTTTCTTTCTTTCTATATCCAGGTCACAGTTAGAATATGTTTATAGGACATCTACATGACTATTGATACTAGTCTAATGTAGGGCTTCGTCTCCCAATTTGGGAGCTCCTGAATTCTAAGAGCCCCTGAACTTTTTCTACTCCAATGTCGGGCTCCCAACAGGGTCTCCCTAATCCAAATTATGTACGTGTGTTTGATTTTGATTTCAAATTTTAACTATAAATTATTAGTTCCAAATATAAAATTTAAATTTGGTATTATTCTAGAGAGAGAAAGAGAATTTTAAAAAGATTAAAAAAGTAATTAGAGAAAGAATCCAAAAAAACAAAAGATTTAAAACTATAAAAGGTCAGATTAATTTTTTTTAAATTAAATAAAAAAAGAAACAAAATGGGGTGGACGTGGGCCTCCCAGCCCCTGGGCTCCTCGGTTGGAGAGCAATGGGTTGGGGCTCCCAAATTTGAATTTGGGAGCCCCAGCCCCAACACATTGGACTTGCTCTTAGGTCAACGAAAAAGTAGTGTAGAATTTTTAACAAGGGTATGCCAAGTATTGTTAACGTGTCTTGTTTAGAAGAAATCGATCGTTTTTCTTGATTTATTCCGTCGGTGTGGAACTAGGAATTACTTAGATTTAGCGGAATTGACCCAGTTTAGAGTATCGCTTGGGCACTATTCTATGACTAACATATATGTGTCAAATCACTAGCACTTTTTCTGCTTTGCCAATGATATGCAGCTGAACTGAATTTAATCATTTCCGGTTGCTTAATTAGGAAAGGAGCTGGACTTGCAATCATATGGGGTTCCATTTGCTGTGATGAACACTTCACTTGGTAAGTTGATCTTTCTTTTCATTTCCTTTCTTTGTTTTGGGCCGAAATATCTTTAAAAAGTTTTAATTTGAACTTCAATCTTGAATACAGGCACAGGATGAATTGCACAAATGCAGATGTAGAAGGTAGTGCGTACATTATCAGAAGTGGTGCAAATCGGAACAAATCGTCTCAGCTCAGTGATTTCATTTTCTGACTTCACGTATCGAAGTACTCAAACTTGCATCTAATCCATAGTTTTTTGCTCCTCTTTCCATCTAATAGTTCTTCCACTCTCTGCAATTATGTTCCGTGGTTCTCAAAGTGTTGATTTGTTATACTTTGTTATGCAGTAGTTTTGATCCATCGAGTGCGTAGACGAATGGAGATCTTGATGTTCGAAAGGATGAAGGCAAGAATTAATACTACATCAAATGGAAAGTTGTGCAATTTTCTCAATCTCGATAATCTTTTTTCCTATCACCGTGATGAGAGGTGAAAATCATATAGAAAGAGCGGAAGATCATTGAAATCTTTGAAGGAGTGATCTTCGCGAGGGACTTAGGGTTAGTTTCTTGAAAAGTGCTACGGAACAAGAAAAACCAGACAGAAATCTTATGTGCCTCGCCGCAATTCGTGGTTCCGATGATTTTGATCCACTTGACCGCAATTAATAAGTTACATACGATTTCTACCCAAAGTCTGTCCAATTTTTCTTGTTCTCTAGCATTACTCTAGTTTTTATGGAAATCTTAAGTATTGGATGTGTTTGCAGTTTGACTTGAAAAAACTTTTATATAAATTGTGACTTATACTATTGGAGCTCAAGAATGTCTTATGGTCCAAGCGAGGTCTTAATATGTTAAAAAGTAAGGAGAAGACAATCTTTAGAGATCATATCAAATAACTAAATAGTAATTTTGTAAATTCTATTCCATAGTTTGTACCGAGTAAAGTTTGCAAAAGGTTAACAAGTTTGTATAACTACGCTCCCAAGTACAACATCTTGATTACCTTTATTTATCTATACCTACAAATTATACTGGGCAATTCTTGACAACCTCTTGACATTATAGATGAAGAACTAAATAGGCAACAATTATTTGCAAATAGATAAACAAGTCAAAATTCTCAGTCGAAATTGGACTACAGTCTGCCAATGTTCAAGATTTTTCGACATATATAGTTCTATATGAGGGAGCAAAAGAACACGATAGACACTAAAACGTCGAAAATTCTAATATTTTCTACTAGAATTTATGGATCTTAATTTAAACGAGGTTCTTGTAATACTTCTAAAACTCTCTATGCATCGTTCAACACTTCTTAGTAACATTGTACAAAAAATTTCTGAGTCGTCCAATTAATGTGATCCAAACAAATTTTTGCCGTTCGGTGACCGCAAACACATTATCGAATGTTAGTTATCGAACTGTTGTAAACTCTTTCTCTTGATACAGTGGTTAGACATCTACTTCGAAACGTAGATGTCTCCAATGTCAGACCCCCGAAATAAGCTCCCAAAATCTAAATTATGTATATTTGTGATGTACGTGTGTGTAATTTTGACTTCCATTTTTAACCATAAATCATTAGTTCCAAATATGAAATTTAAAATTGATATTATAGTATTATTATTATTATAATAGAAAGAAAGAACTTTAAAAAGATACAAAAAATCTAAAACAAATAAAAAGGCTAAAAAGAAAATCAGATTCAATTTTTTTCCAAAAATAAATAAATAAATAAAATGGGGTTGCTTCCTTAAACCATTTTTTGTAACAAATATGACCGGGCTTGGGAGCACGCCTCAGCCCGGGCTCCTAGCCCCTGGACTCCTTGGTTGGAGCATGTACAAGTGTGGTTCTGGCTCCCAAATTCTACACATGGAATGAGACATGATCTAACCCAAGATGTCTTTTCTAGGGGTAGATAATTTTGGTGGGAGATGTTCGACCCGTTTACCCGGATTGAAAAGTAAAAAATGGTTATATAGATCCATCTCATCCATCCACGTATCACCCCTCTCCTTACACGTATCCGAAATTTCTGTCGGACTCAAAATTCAATAATTAAAAAAACGGTTCAGAGGCCCACCCCGTTATATCGTTTCTGGAGACATCTAGTAAGTTCGAGTTCTCTCTCGCTCATCTTCCTTCCATTCCATTCCTTCCAGACACATCTTCTCTCTTAACAAAAAGGCTAACCCTTCCTCTCTCTTCTCCTCACTCAAAAACCTAAATTCACAAAGAGAAACAATCAACAAAGAATCAACCAATCGTTCTTGATATTCTGTTTCATCGCCTTCTTGACGTTTAGTTTTCTGTTTCAATCACTACAAGGTTAGTACATTCATTCTTCACGTACCCATTGTTTCTTACCCTAATTACTTATCTGGGTATCTTCTTGTTCTTCAAACCCTAGTTGTTGATAATGAACATGTTTGTGATCATACACTTTGTTGAATAAAAACCAGTATATTGGGTTGGTTTATTTTGTTTGATCTTTATGGGTATCTGACACAATTAATGGTATTCTGGGTTATGTTTTGGTTCATTAATGGAATAACAACATTGACATTCTGATTTGTGTTCTCTATATGATTTGTTGGATTCCTCTGTTTTGATGAAAATTGGTTTCAAAATCCATAAATGGCGCTTTCTGTGTGTTCTTACAGTCCTTTGAGTTTCTATATGTGATTTATTGGTCCTCTGTTTGTATGGGATTTGATTTCAGAATCCGTTACTGCGACATGTTTGTGTTTTCCCAGTCCTTTGAGTTTTCTTGATAGGATTTGTTAGTTCCTCTGTTTTGATGAAATTTAGTTGCAGAATCTGTTAATGGGGACATGGTCCTTCTGTGTTTTTTGTATACCCTTTTTGCTCATTAGAACAATTCATCAATACCCATGTTTGATTTGCTCTTAAGAAATTCAAAATTTGATTGTTTTTCTGATTCTCTAATAGGTTGTTTTTCTTGGTTTTTAGGTATAAGAAGAAGTAATTAATCATCATGAATCCAGACAAATTCACTCACAAAACCAATGAAGCTCTAGCAGGAGCTCATGAACTAGCCCTAGAAGCTGGACATGTTCAATTCACACCAATCCATATAGCTCTTGCCCTAATTTCAGATCCAAATGGTATCCTTCATCAAGCAATCTCCAATGCTGCTGGAGGAGATGAAGCTGCTAAATCATTTGAACGTGTTCTTAATCAAACAATGAAAAAAATCCCATCTCAAAATCCACCACCAGATCAAGTTCCTGCTAGTACTTCACTAATCAAAGTCATTAGAAGAGCTCAATCTGCTCAAAAATCAAGAGGAGATACCCATTTAGCTGTTGATCAATTAATCTTGGGTCTTCTTGAAGATTCTCAAATTGGGGATATTTTGAAAGAATCAGGTGTTAGTACATCAAGGGTAAGATCAGAAGTCGAAAAATTAAGAGGAAGTAAAGAGAAGAAAGTTGAAAGTGCTTCGGGTGATACGAATTTCGAAGCTTTGAAGACTTATGGTCGTGATCTTGTTGAACAAGCAGGAAAACTTGATCCAGTTATTGGAAGAGATGAAGAAATTAGAAGGGTAGTTAGAATTTTATCAAGAAGAACAAAGAACAATCCAGTTTTGATTGGTGAACCAGGTGTGGGTAAAACAGCTGTTGTTGAAGGATTAGCTCAAAGAATTGTTAGAGGTGATATACCAAGTAATCTTTCTGATGTTAGATTGATTGCTTTAGATATGGGTGCTTTAGTTGCTGGTGCGAAATATCGAGGCGAATTCGAAGAAAGAATTAAAGCTGTATTGAAAGAAGTTGAAGAAGCTGAAGGAAAAGTTATATTGTTTATTGATGAAATTCATCTTGTTCTTGGAGCTGGTAAAACTGAAGGATCAATGGATGCTGCTAATTTGTTTAAACCAATGCTTGCTAGGGGACAATTGAGGTGTATTGGTGCTACTACACTTGAAGAATACCGAAAATATGTTGAAAAAGATGCAGCATTTGAGAGAAGGTTTCAACAAGTTTATGTTGCAGAACCTAGTGTCCCTGATACCATAAGTATCCTTAGAGGATTGAAAGAAAGATATGAAGGACATCATGGAGTTCGAATTCAAGATCGAGCTCTTGTCATTGCTGCTCAGTTGTCGAGTCGATACATTACTGGTAAGTTCTTCATTCTTGGGTTTTGATTGTCTTTATTATATAGTTTGATGCTGGATATAAAGTTGTGGTATAGATATGTTTTTTGTTAAATTGGGTTACCTTCCTACTAGTTATTAATGGGTGTTTTTGTTGATTGTTTCAGGTCGTCACTTACCCGATAAGGCCATTGATTTGGTTGACGAAGCTTGCGCAAATGTGAGAGTTCAGCTAGATAGTCAGCCTGAGGAGATCGATAACCTTGAGAGGAAACGAATCCAATTAGAAGTTGAACTCCATGCTCTTGAGAAAGAGAAGGACAAAGCAAGCAAAGCTCGTCTCGTTGAAGTAAGCATCTGTACACAAGTATATACGTAATGTGGGTGTTTGTTAGATTGTGTATCTTATACTAAAATATTGGTTTGTTGTCTTTGTTTTAGGTTCGGAAAGAGTTGGATGATTTAAGGGATAAGTTGCAGCCACTAATGATGAAGTACAGGAAGGAGAAAGAGAGGATTGATGAAATCCGAAGATTGAAACAGAGGCGAGAAGAGCTCTTGATTACTTTACAAGAAGCTGAAAGAAGAATGGATTTGGCTAGAGTTGCAGATCTTCGATATGGAGCTATACAAGAGATCGAAGCTGCAATAGCGAAACTTGAAGGGAACCCAGATGACAAGAACATAGATGAAAACTTAATGCTTACAGAAACTGTAGGACCTGACCAGATTGCAGAAGTGGTGAGCCGTTGGACTGGTATTCCAGTGACCAGACTCGGACAAAACGATAAAGAAAGGTTAATCGGACTTGGAGAGAGGTTGCATAAACGAGTAGTTGGACAAGATCAGGCAGTTAATGCGGTGGCTGAAGCTGTTCTGAGGTCTAGGGCTGGATTAGGCAGGCCACAACAGCCAACCGGCTCATTCCTCTTCTTGGGTCCGACTGGTGTTGGTAAAACCGAGCTTGCTAAGGCTCTAGCGGAGCAACTCTTCGATGATGAAAACCTTCTTGTGCGGATTGACATGTCTGAGTACATGGAGCAGCATTCGGTTTCAAGACTTATAGGGGCTCCCCCTGGGTATGTAGGCCATGAAGAAGGTGGCCAGCTTACCGAGTCGGTGAGGAGGCGTCCTTATAGTGTTATATTGTTCGATGAAGTTGAGAAAGCTCACATTTCAGTCTTCAATACTCTCCTTCAAGTTCTTGATGATGGGAGACTGACGGATGGTCAAGGTCGCACAGTGGACTTCACAAACACTGTAATCATCATGACTTCCAATCTTGGAGCTGAGCATCTTCTTGCTGGACTAATGGGTAAGAGCTCAATGGAGAGTGCAAGAGACAGAGTAATGCAAGAGGTAATTTTACAAACCCCTGATGTTTTATCTCTCTAATTTCTCTCTCTGTTTGGTGAACATGGGTAGTCTAAATACTTGTGCATTTACAGGTAAAGAGGCACTTCAGGCCAGAGTTGCTTAACCGGCTAGATGAAATTGTGGTGTTTGATCCTTTGTCACATGACCAACTGAGGAAGGTGGCTAGGTTGCAGATGAAAGATGTAGCTTCTCGGTTGGCTGAGAGAGGCATTGCTTTGGCCGTGTCTGATGCGGCACTAGATGTGGTTCTTGCTGAAAGTTATGATCCGGTATGTATTCTTTGTCAATGTGAATGTGGGTTTATTCTTCTTTGTCGGCTCTGAAATGTGTGGCAGTGTGGGAATGATGTCAGAGTACTGATGTGGTGTTTGTGTGGTTGCAGGTATATGGTGCAAGACCAATAAGAAGATGGTTAGAGAAGAAGGTGGTAACCCAACTATCTAAGATGCTAGTAAGGGAGGAAATCGACGAGAACTCAACTGTGTTCATCGATGGTGGAGCCAGTGGTAAAGAACTTGTTTACCGAGTAGAGAAAAACGGAGGACTAGTGAATGCAAGTACTGGGAAGAAGTCCGACATACTGATAGAGATTCCAAATGGACCGAGGGATAATGGATCAGCTGCATCACAAGCTGTGAAGAAGATGAAGATAGAAGAGATTGATGAAGACGAGGACATGGAAGGCTAAAGTAGTTGTTAATAGATGATGTCTTAGTTGGGCAAATTTCCTCTTGTTTGTGTTTTGGTTTTCTTGTTTTGATTTTGTGTTTTGTTGCTCTAATCGGATCAATATGACTTCGATCTGTCTGAAGGTGGTGTTTTGTTAAGGAAGTTGTATAAATAAAATTTGGTTGTATTTCTTCTGTAATTGAGTTCTAAAGTGCTTTCTGTGTCTCACCTTTCTTGTTAAGACCTCACCACTTTCCTACTGAGCCATAGGGTTTCGGGGAATCGGAGTCTCGGGGATGGACGGGACGTGGATTTAGTTACCGAGTCCAGCGGCCTGCATCCGTCCTAGACCAAACCTTACCCTACCTAGTCACAAGATATATGTACACCTAGTCACAAGACATGTACTCAACACGACAACACCATAAAACCCTTCAAGAGCCAAAACTATTTTATAAATTTTCCAATATTTACAACACAATGATCAATACTCTACCAAGACACAAAATGATCAATACTACAACATTTACTTTTCATGGTGAGGATTCGAAGGAATTGACTCTCTCTCTCTCTCTCCATGCTTCTTGCTTCATGCTTCTGAACATATAAATAACTGATCAGATACATATCATCCACCTCTTTATCTTCACCTTTAGAGGCCTTAAAGGTACAAACTAACAATCTTGGAAGAAAAGAACAATACTAAACTTCACATCCTCCTACTATTGAGCAAGATCTTGACGACGAAGATCCTCCTGATCTTGATACCTCAATTTTTGCAGTCACTTCTGCAACTACAAGTCGGGTAAGTAACAAACCTGCAACTAAAGCTGCAACCATTAACATGATAAAGACTCCATTCCAACTCCTCGTTGATATATAACCTGTAAGTAACGGGCCAAGGGCAGCTCCGATTGAGCCCGTCCCATCGATGATTGCTGTAACTGTAGCCAATGCACGTGAGTTCCCATTTAACGAACTATGTGTGCCTAAGTCGGCTGATACGGCTGTCGTTATAAGGGCATACGGACCATTTACAAACATTCCAGTGATAAACATGAGAATGATGTTCACATATAATGAAACGTGACCATAACTTCTATAGAGAAATAAAGCGGGAATTGCACAATACATAAAACTTGCTGCTGTTATGGCTCTGGCATTGAGACGATCTGATATATGACCTGCTAGTATTCCTCCTAATACTCCTCCGACGTCGAACATTGTGGATAGGTTTCCAGACGTTTCGTTAGATAAATATTTACCATCGATAGCTGCACGAGTCAATGTTACAAAGTTAATAATTAAGTTCATAAGTTTCTTGTCACGATAACTAAAAGATTGTTGAAGTTATCCCAAATTGGCTGGGCAGGGGCGGTGTTCACTTTGTAATTGTGAGGGAAAGCCTGGCCCTTGAGCTGGCTTATGGGGTCAGATACGCCGAAGATCACTTCGGGGCAAAGAGAGCCCAATAACAGACCACATTATATGAAATGCACCCATAAAGAAATGTAGATTCAATAACAACTAATTTAATATTTGAGAAAGATTGTTACCTGTCCGACTAATGTAGAAAGGAAGCCAATATAAGAAAGTATAAGCCACCAATTTGGAGAAGAAGAGGCATAGAGCAAAAGGAGCAACACCCGGAATCCTCCATGCTTCTAAAAACCCCACGGGTTTGTCTTTCGTGACTGTCGTTTCTTCATATCCAAGTAGAGGCTCTTTAAATCCCTCACTACTTTTTACCGGAGATTCCAGAGTTTCTTCTTCTCCATCAACACCCACGGACTCAGGAGTAACAGGCAAAAACAAAAGCACCATCAATCCAAAGAAGACAATAAGAAGACCAGGAACGAAAAACGACCAACCCCAACCATAATTCAGAAAAGCCGAAGCAATCAAAGAACCTGTTATATTCCCCACAGATGTGTGTGCATTCCATATACCCATAATCAAACCTCTTTTTCTCTTACCACACCAATTTCCAACTACTGCAACAACTGAAGGCCATCCAGTCGATTGAAACAAACCCGCTAACATTTGAATTATCAAGAAGTAACTAAAGTTATGGATATTTAACCAGTACCCCAATCCGAAAAGCGAAGTAAAAACACCCGTTCCAATCATACCAACTGTTAAAAATATCCTTAAATCCAATCTATCTCCTAGATGTCCAGCAAAGTACATACCCAGAGAATAAGTAGATAAGAAAGCTAGATCAATATCACCTAACTTTGCTGTTCCATCTGGTCCATTAAATGGCGCCCAACCATTTCCAACATCGTTCGCCATGTTTGTATGATCCGTAGACCTAAGAAAATGACTTTTTGGCCACAAACTAAAGCCTAATCCAAGAGATGCCTTGTCAGGATCAAGAGCACTTTTTACAATACTTGTAGTTTTTCGAGTGGCATGGTAACTGGCATATGCTAAAAATGTTACAATTAGAACAATAGCTTGGTATGTTCTATAAGAGATTGAAGAATTCTTCGTGTACTCCAAGAATCGAATTCCGAGAGGTTTAGGACTAGTTGTTTCTGGATCTTGTTCTGCTAATGAACCCATCGATCAAAATCTACTTTTCAGCTACGAAAGATCGAGAATTGAAGAAGAAAATGTAAAATAGTATTCTTTCTCTTATAGGATCAAGGATGTCTTCTGAAACAAAACAAGAAAAAGAGAGAAAGAAGTTCAAGGTTATGATAATGGAGAGAATTCTAGAAAAATGATTAGAATTTATAACAAACACTTTCTTGCTAGTACTTGAAAGAAGTGATTTTAAACATAGAAAGTATATAGTTTCAGTGCCATTCCAACACGTGCAATCATATGTTCTTTCCAATTTTAACAAGTTAAAGTTTAAGTCTGTAACCGATTGTACAGATTCCAATGTTTTTCTGACAAGAAAGGAAATAACACAAACCCCTAGTTTCCAACAAAGAAAATGCTACTGGTCCCAAGATGGAAAAGGCCAAACTTCAATTGGAGCGCTGGCGTAAAAATCAAAGTTTGGGCTTTTGGGGCCATGTTGGAGGCCCATAGTCAGGCCAAGTAGCATCGTTACAACAATGATAGTATGCCAGAAAAAGTAGACCCTATTCAATGGCAGACGGTCGGATTCTATGGCAGACGGACGGATTCTACGGCAGACAGGCCAGATTCTATGGCAGACCACCAGATTCTATTGGCAGACCTCCGGATTTCGCCCAACCCATCAAGAGAGAAAAAAAAAGTTGGCCGTCCACCTCGGATTTCGGCCCATTTTTTCGGGCACAGTAGCATTTTTGACACTTGAACTTTTTGAGAACATAAAGTGAGTTGTTAGTATGGGTACCTTAAATTCTTCAAAATTGGATTCCTAGAATTCAATTCTCAGATTTGTAATTCTCAAGGAAACTTTCTATCAAACAATCCAAGAATCCCAAATTGTAACTGCAAATAAGATCATACAATCTTAATTTGATTAGCTCTTTCTCAAGAAATGAAAAAAAAAAATTCAACATTAAGCTTCAAAAACAGAGCAATCACCTTGAAATCTAAACAAAATAATTCACTAGATTTGAATAAAATTTATCTTAATTCCAGAACAAGCAGAAAAATTTTGATAATTTCAGGTAAATTAATTAGTACTTAAAACTGAACTATATTAAATGGAGAAAAAAAAAATCGAACAGTTAAAATTAATGAAAACAAATGAGAAATCTAACATAAACCCATTACTCAAAACCCAAAATTAATTGTTTTAAAGAAATACCCATTAATCAAATTAGTTTGAATTAATCATTTTGGATTGAATCACATATTCACATTCACTAGTGTTCTTCCCGCAAACTTGAGAAACCAAGTATGAGAATTAAAGAGAAATAATTTAGCAATGAAGTGAACATACCTTTACTTAAGACTGAACTGAGAGAAGATCTTTAACTTTCTCTCTCTAAATTTCTCACTTTCTCTCTCTAAATTTCTCTCTCTCTCTCTCTCTGTTCTTTGATGGCTTTACGAAAGATAGGCAGCAACGAGACGGTTCTTATTTCCAAAGACGAGTGTAGAGTATGCTACTTGAAATGACTGAAAAGCCCTTACTTTATTATTTAAATAACGAGATAGTACAATTGTATTATATACTATAATATAATATTTACAATTACATTATTATTGTATCTAGTATTATGATGTCACTAAAAAGTTTTACCAAACTACCCCACAAAACTTGTAATATTTACTTAAATAGAAAAGGCTAAAAAATTCATTTTCAAGTATTCATGGGTTGAATAAATGAGGAGATAGATTAAACATTCATCTATTATGAAATTATGAAAAATATAGGGTGGGTGATACATCAAAATGATAGCATAAATGAAGTAAATAATCACAGTATATTTTGAGGTTTAGTTTTAATGACTTTGAGAGGTAGTTTTACATGACAGTTTATATGTTAATTCTATCTGTCTATCTTTTTATTAATTTGCATATCTATGTCATAATTTATCGTTATTTTATATGATATTGTAAATCTTCAGAACAAAATTTATAGATATTCTGAAGTCTATGAGATAAACTCTTTATAGTCAATAGTGTGACAATATATTCATTGGTGGAGTACTGTGTTGCTTAAATTTTTTTTTTTCTTTTCAATTTTCCCATCTACTTTCCTCTTTGTTGTTTAATGTTTTTTAGTAACAAGTCAATGAAGAGAAACTCACAAAGTATATCGGAATATTTCACGTTATTATGTTAAATCTATTGCTCTATGGCTATTAGCTAGCTATGAGCTCAATGTCACAAAATCATTTCCTCTTTTTCTCTATATAATCAAAGAGAAAAAGAGTTTGTTTAGAAATGACCTTTTGACATCAAGAGGTTTCTTAAACCAATTGTATATTTGTATGAGTATAGCTTGGGACATTGGTTGTGCATCACCTTATGATATTCCCAAAATATAGGGTTGTAATCCTTCTTGACGATAAGGAGTTGGCCTACCAAGAAATTGATAGCTACTACTATTTTTTAATTATAATCTTTTTTAGGGTGGACCGTGGATGAAGATTGCCATAATTAACAACTTAGGGGGAGCTTTCATTTTAAAGCTTAATTTCATGAAAGATATCACATCAAAAAGAAAGTAGGTATAGAGCCTCATTTGTCAACAATGTTAGAAAACTTGCACTCACAGTCTTCCTCCATAGAGAAAATTATCCAGACAAAGAAATCGAGGCGTATTTAAGAGAGAATCTTTAGATTTCCAACCTAAATCGACTTCAATTTCCCCGACTTTATCACTATTGTTCCTAAAATAAGGGTCTTCTTTGTTAATAGTGAAGTAAAAATATTGAATTTCTCGTCTAGAACATTTTCAATTACTATTAGTCATGATTTTAAGTGCTCTCATTTCCAATTACTAATGGTCATGATTTGAGTGCTTTCATTTTCGACTACTAATGGTCATGATCTAAGTGCTTTCATTTCGTCTTTTGTGACTAATTTTTATATAAAAATATTACAGACGGTAATATGAATCACATAAAAATATTTGAAGGCAAATAGTAAACTTGTATTCTAACATAGTTCACAAACTAACGGTAATAAGAAGAAGAAAAAAATTTGCTCAACATTAAACAATATGGGGATGACATCAAGACACAAGCCAAGTCATCTTCTCACTAAGATGGTAATTAATTATTGTGACGGTTCACCCAATTGTAATTTATTAATATTCTTGTGTGGTTCTGGTCGAATATGAATTATAATTGTAATTTATTACTATTCTTGTGTGGTTCTGGTCGAGTATGAAATATAATTCGTCTAATAAATTTTCTTACCTCATTGTATTAGAGTGGATGTCAATTGTTATTGCATCTATGAGTACGTGTCTATATGGCTATTACTTTACAAAGACTACTTAACTTAAATTTTAACATAAACGGTGATGTTTTTTTTTTTTCAGTTCAACATTATATTGAATAATTTAGTTGTTAGTTTTTTGCATTTGTCGGTAATATATGTTTCTCACGAAATATTATGAACACAAATATTAGTTTAATATATTTATTTTTTTGACGCATTTACAAATTTAGCTAAAAAACTTGCGAATAATAAAAATAAATAAAATGTTGGTGATAAAATTAGAAAGCTTAGATTTGTTGTTGATTTCGTTTCCAATTTGACGTCACTAAACAGATAAACGGGGATGAAATAATTTAATGCAAAAATTAATACACCTTATGACAATAAACCCCAAACACATCCACATAATTGTTAAAGGAGATTCAAAGTCAATTAAGAAATGCACTATCACATACTTTAAATTATAAAAATCACAACACTATTAAAAGTTAGAAAATTATTAATTTAGGCCAACAAAATGAAAATTACAATAATGGCTTATCATGTAATTTGGATGTTAATCTTGCCCATTTTGGTAATATTCAATAATAGGAGACCAAAGAAAGAGTATATTCGCATAAAAATAGATTATTCTCATTTTGGATATCCTTAAGAATATTACTTCTTCCCACGCCGCATATTCTTCCAATCTAAAATTATAGACCAGTCAATTGATTGATGACTTCACTTTTTTCCCCATGCACCAAGCACATTTGTTCATGGCTCTCTCTTGTTTGCTTGTTCATATCAATTGACCAGACCATAATATATACACCAAGATAAGAAGGTTCGTCTCCCTTTCGTACTATGTCTGATAGTAGATGGATTTTTGTCAATTTGTCCAAGACCCTAACGTCAAGGTTGCATGCTGCGATCATTTCGTCTAGTCTCACTTAATGTATAAATGATACTGTTTGTAACTTCGATTCTAAATATGAGAATATAAATGTGGTGAGGAAGATGTCACATTAACTGACGAGTCAAACTATAACTAAGTCCGAGAAAAAGTGTATCTCTCATTTGGCATAGACTATTCAATTTTCAAGATCACAAATATTTAGTTAACTAATGGAATTTTTATTTAGTTAACTAATGGATTTTCTTTTCAGAGTTGTGATGTAAAGGCTAAGTTCGAGGCCTGTCTCAAACAGAAAAACAAGATGAGCGGGCTCTAGAAGGATAAAATGCATTTAACAAATAGAGAGAGTTGAGTAGTTGACCTTAAAATCGTGATCGTCTATTTTGTTTCGTTGAGAGCATAGAGAGTAGAGAATAGAGTGGGTAGCTTTTCAAGACGCTAAATTATTTTTTATTTTAATCAATAACTTTTTAGAGTTTTTTTTTTCTGATGAAAATAGGCTCAGTCTAACTTTATTTAATCTCAAATCATAGAAATGTTGGATTTATCTGTCTCCAACTGACTTACAATACTCTCAGGAACCGTAATCAATACACTTGGTGTGTCAGAATTGTTCCTAGTATAAGAATTAGCTAGCAAATGTGCGACTTTATTCACATTTCTCGGGCAATAAGCAAAACTACACGTATTGAGAAGTGCAATATTATTTTTAATATCAAGCACAATAGATCGAATCTTCCATGGTATATCGTCTTCTAGGTTTGAGCAAGCCGTTACCACATTCAAGGCGTCCCCTTCGATAATAAAATCATATTGAGGTAAGTCTGCAGCTAACATTGAGGCTAAAAGTGCTGCTTTAGCTTCAGCTTCAAGTGCCGATGTAGCGCTTGTTTCGTGTGCCAAGGCCATCACAAAGTCACCGGTTGAGGTTCTGCAAACAGCTGCAAGCTTTGCTTGCCCTTCCTTATAACCCGCATCAAAGTTTACTTTAAGTTCCTCCGTCAAAGGGGGCTTCCAAACCTCTGAATTAATGAACATATTCTCCTCACTTGAAGCACCTAATGAGTGCCCTGAATTCATAAACTCATCATTCAATTTCATTGTTGCATTTATAATTTGTCTCCCTCCTTGCAAGAATTTATCGAAAACCAATTTATTTCTCGCTTTCCATAGATACCAAGCAACACAAAACCGTAATGTAACTATCTTCTCTTCTTCTTCCCCTGCTATCCAATCACATAAAATATCATGAAATCTTCTTTGTCCTTCCAATCTCAGGTTAAGTGGCGGACAAATCCATGTTTCTCTTGCCATGCGGCAATTTTTGAATATATGATCTATGTCCTCCACTTCTTCCCTACAAAACTCACACAATTGAGATATTGTAGTATTAAACCGTAGTGCTCTTTTCTTTGTTGGCAATGCATCATTCAATATTCTCCAAATGAAGGTTCTCACTCTTGGTGCAAGATTGAACTTTGACCATACTTTTTTTCCATTTCAACTCATTCGGCAGTTCTAAAGTCTTGGATGTTGATGGTTTCGCCTTTATAATCGATGTGTATAATGATTTTGTCGTAAAGACTCCCTTCTCGGTTTGAATCCATACCATCTTATCACTTGTATCTCTTCTCGGTAATTTGATTTTAAGAATCTCTTTTGCAGCAAGAGAGTCGAATAACTGCTCAATTATCGATTTCTTCCATAATCCCTGCCCATCTATTAAATCATGGACGAAGATCGGTGACGGTAGGGCCTCTCTATCACTTCGTTTACCTGGAATAAATCCCCTCAATGTCGGTACCCAAGGGTCTTTCCATATTCTGATATTTTTCCCGTTCCCTACAAGAAAACACATCCCTTCTTTTACTCGTTCTCGCATTTTCAGAATACCTTGCCATGTAGCAGTCGATAAAGCGGACTGTTTAGGCTTGAACTGCCAAAAATCCAAATGTTTTAGGTATTTAGCTTTGAGAAGCCGCACCCATAAAGCATTTGGTTCATTCACAAATCTCCAAACTAATTTTCCGATCAATGCTTGATTAACAAGACCCATGTTTCTTATACCAAGCCCTCCATTCTTCTGATTCTCTTGTAACCTATCCCAATTTATATAGTGCATCTTCGACACTTCTGAATTATGTCCCCACCAAAAGTTCCTTTGACATTTCTCAATTTTATCAATAACTCCTTTCGGTACTAAATTTGTCGACAAAAAATATATTGGGATTGATGAAAGCTCACTCTTCAGTAAAGTGGTCCTTCCCGCATGGGAAAGAGTGTTTCTTCTCCACCCCATAAGCTTTTTTTCCACTTTCTGGACAATATAATCATACGATGAGATTTTGTATTTTGGCTTCAATAAGAAATTCCCCAAATATACATCTTCAGAATCCATCTCCTTAACCCCCATAACGTTTAAGATCCCTTCCTTCTTTTCAATAGCGCAATTTGCGCTTAAGTGTAAGGATGATTTTGTGTAATTTATTTTCTGCCCTGAACAATTCGCATAACAATCTAATAATTTCTTCAATGCATTAATATTTTCATTCGAAGCTTTGCCGAAGAAAAACAAATCATCTGCAAACATGAGGTGACTAATACTAGGAGCATATCTGTTGATTTTCAGGCCATGATATAAACCGTTTGTTTCTGCTTGAACTATCAACTTTGTGAGAGTCTCCGAACATAAGATAAACAAATAAGGACTAAGAGGACAACCCTGTCGTAAACCTCTCTCACTATAAAAGAAGCCCTTTGGTCTGTCGTTCAATAGAATAGAGAATGAAGCAGTTGTAACACAATTCATAATGAGTCTTTGTGTGTTACCAATAATGCCAAACCTTTGTAGCACTTCTCGTAAAAAACCCCAATCGACCCGGTCATAGGCTTTTGCCATATCAACCTTCAAAGCAAATGCTCCTTCTTTCATTGATGTAGTAGAAAGTGAGTGAAATATTTCTTGGGCTATTATGATATTATCTGATATCTGTCGACCCGGAATGAACGCATTCTGCACATTTGAAATTAATTTACCAACAAACGGTCTGACTCTATTTGTAAGGATCTTGGTAATCACTCTATATAGGACATTGCATAAGGCAATCGGTCTATAATCAATCGGTCTTTCAGCGATTTTCCTTTTTGGAATTAAAGCAATGTTCGTATGGTTCAGATTACCTGGAAGTTGTCCTGAATCAAAAACAGTACGAATTTGAGAGGTAACTTCATCACCAATAACGTTCCAAACATCTTTTGTAAAAAATGGCGGAGAAACCATCTGGACCCGGAGCTTTACACGACTTCATCTCTTTAACTGTCTGCCAGATTCCTCCTTCGTTGGTGGGAGGCTAATTAGCTCGTTTTCACTTATTGATAGGGGACAGTCGGTAATCTTCAAATTCTCAGGAAATCCTGAAGTTGGTTCTGCTCTAGAAGCCCTGTAAGAGTGGTCAAGAAAAACATTAGTAATAATTGTCGGGTTGTTAGACCAGGAATGATCATCTAACCTAACCATAAGAATATTATTTTTCCTCCTTCTATTTAGAACGGAAAGGTGGAAAAATTTTGTATTTTTATCTACATCCTGTACTCAATGTTTTTTTGCCCTTTGCAGCCAAAAAATTTCTTCCATTCTCTTTAACTGTGTTAGTCTCATCACCACACGATTTTCTTCTTCAATGGCATCACTCGATGGTGGCCTATTTTGCGCCGAGAGCAGCGCTTGTTCGGCCTCTTTGATTTGATTAAAGAGTTGTCCCACTTTTTCATTACTCCACTTTTTTAATTTTCTTGCAAGTTGTGGCAGCTTCTGTATAAAAGCTCCTCTTATTGTTCCCCAATTTTCTATCATCATATCATCAAATTCACCATGAAGTGTCCAGTGAGCTTCGAATCTGAAGGGGATTTGCCCTTTAATTTTCGGTTTAACAGTGTTTAACATGATTAGAGCGTGGTCGCTATTGATTCGTGGAAGGTGTTTCACAATTGAGTCAGGAAACCGGAGTCTCCATTGTGTATTTGCAAGCACTCTATCCAATCTTTCTCTGATATGTGTGTTGATTTCTCTGCCATTTACCCATGTGTAAGCCGGACCTGAGTATCCAATATCTATTAAGTCACAATCTGAGATCATCGATCTGAATTGTTCAGCAGAACGTCTATTCAACCTTGTTCCTCCCCATTTCTTTACTTCCGTTGTAATAGCATTAAAATCCCCCATTGCACACCATGGTTCACTAATTTGGATGTTAAAATTTCTCATAAAATCCCAGAAGTCCCCTCTATCATTACTATTTGGTGGCCCATAAACTGTTAGTAGACTCCATTTCTCTGTAATTCCAACCTCCGAAATTCTAGAATGGATATGATTCGGAGAAGACGATACTATCTCGATGCTCACCTCGTCATCCCAAATGAGCCAAAGCCCCCCACTCAGTCCAATAGACGGCACAATATAATGATTCTTGTATATTAATTTCTGAATCCAAATTTCTGAAGAATGTTGTTGTAGCTTTGTCTCGGACAAGAACATAATTGAAGGTTTAGTTGCCCGGAGGAATGAATTCACGGACAGAATTGTCGGAGCATTCCCCACTCCCCGACAATTCCAGCTTTGTAGTATCATTGATCTTGCGGCCTTTGAGGGTTGGCCGCCTTAACCCCTACAGTTTCCTCATTAATGATCTCCTTCCTAGCTCTCTTAAGTTCATCTTCACTTTCACTCATCTCTATATCTGTTTCGGCCCATGTTCTCTTTTTCAACTTCTCCGGGTTTATGAATGTGTTGGGTATATTTGTCGTTAATTCACGAGCCATCTTCTTCCACGAACCCTGCTCATTTCTTTTATAAAAAATAATTTGTTCCTGATTTAGTACCTGTTGAGCTTTTGTTGCTTCCTGTATCTGAGGGCCAACTCCCTCAATCATTGCCTCTTTGTTCGAATTTTTGTTCTTTCCACCTTTAACATTTTTTATGGATCCAGCAACACATTTCTTTTTTAAACTTGGTAACTCAGACTGATTTTTACATTGTCCCTCTTGTTTTGAAAGCAGTAGCCTACTTGTTTGTTCCTGAATAAAGTTATCATCTGCTATCTTCTCAGTAGTTTTTCGGGAGATCTCCAACTTCTTTAGTTCCTCATCCACTTGTTTTGTTACAATGCCTTCTTTTGACGTATGTCTCTGAATTTTTTCATCCCTTACCTTGTCTCGCCCAATGTGCTTTGTTACGGTTATTTCAGCTATCATGTTGTCGTCCAATTGACTATTGTTCGAACTTGCGGCTCCATTCTGCGGTAAAAATTTGAATTTCTTGACAATTCCCATGTTCAGTGGTTGGCGTACCTCATGGGAATCTGTTTGGACTATTTGATCTTCTCCTATCAGTTGAGATGCCACCGGTTCCTCCATCGTTTTCCTATTAATATTTCGATCAGTTCTTCCTTCTCTGGTTTGTCTGTCATTCTCAATTCTGATTTTCTGCTTGAAGGTAGCTTTCATATCATCTGTGAACCTTGGTTGTAATAATGTCTTCGCCTGCTCTTGTTGTTCTACTGACCACTGATCTGATATTGCCTCTCTAACCTTCGCTCTAATTTCACAATCGATCATAACATGCCCAATTCTTCCACAGTAATAACAACATCGATTCAGTTTTTCATATTTTATTTGTAATGTGCATGATTTGTCATCGGAAAGCTCAACCTTGACCTCAGATTTTAGGGGTTTTGTTATATCGATGCATACCCGAGTTCTCGCATATCTCCCCCACTTACTTACTTCTTCAGTTGGTATTTCATATGGTTCCCCAATCAATCTTCCTATCTTCTTCACAGCTTCAATGGTTAGATATTCCACCGACAATCCATGTATTTGTATATTAAAATCGGCTTTCTTAAAAATATAATCTTTTGGAATTTTATTTTTATCACATCTTTCCATAACTAGCAAATCATCTTGGACATACCATGGTGCACCTTCTTCAACCTTCTCTTTATCTGCCATTAATTCAAAATTGATAAGATATGAATTTGCATAAAACTCGTTTAGTCACATACGCCCAATAGGCTTCCAAGCTCTCAACAGTATCTCCTTCAACACCTTCAAGTTAATTGTTCTTCCTGAGATTAGCTTGATTGCTAAACTCTTCCTCCCATCATCTTCATGCTTTGAGTCCTCTTTCTCTAATCTTACTGTGTCAGTCTCATCACCTCCCATTAGGTTTCCCATAAGGGAGATAATATCATTGAAGTCTTTGTCCATTGCTACCATTAATTGATCAAAGAATCACTAGCAGGTTCAGTTTTACCGATCACCTACCCCTTACAAGTAGATTCCGGCGAGAAGCTGAGTCTTCTCAGAAAATACGCCCTTCCGGCGAAGAAACACTAGAGAAATATGAAGTCTCTCACAAGCAAAACAACAAACAGTTGAAGTGCTTGTTTAACACTCCCTAGTGAAAAAATCGCTCCTCCCTCTGAAAAGAAGTTTTTGCTGTATATTAGAATAACTTTTTTGAGTTTAATTTAAGAACAAAACTTCTTCACATTAAATTGGGGCTTGATTTTAGAAATAGAGGTGATTTTTACAAGACATGAAAAAAATAGATTCCACAAAATGATATCTGTGAGAATAGTCTCACATTGGAGAATGGGTAACTAGCAACCAAGAATATAAAGTATAGGTCCTCTCTAATAAGGGTAAAGTGGTACTCAAGTCAACAATTCCTACCCAAGATATAAATCAGGAAAATATTCTCATATATATCTTAAAGATATAGATACACTAGAATTAGGATTATTTCTATGTTTACATTATTTATTTCCAACCATTGTAATTCTCTTCTATTATAAATAAACATGGAGGTATATGATTTTCCTCATCCAAAACCTAAATCTTTCATGCTTTCAGAGCTACAAAACTCTAAAGAGTACAATTTAGATCCTATTTTGCTTCCGCTTAAACGGCGGCGGTAGCCTCTTCCATGACTACCGTCCGCCGGAATCATAGTTTTTTTTCTCTTTTATTTTCTTCTCTAGTTTTTTAATTAGTTTAGTTTATACTTCACAATAAATTTAGTGAAGGTTTACAATTGAAATTTTTCTTTTTATGTTTTTTTTCAATAAGGTTTCAATGGTGGAGATTCTAGTTATCAAAAGTATCGGTTATGGGTTTGGGAGGTTTTGTTATCAATGATGGACGAATTATTTATAAAGGAAAGGGGATCTTCAATCTTAATGAGCTTTGTGGATGGACTTAAATGGGTGTTCAAGAAAGTTTAGGGTTAATTCATTATTGGTGCAAGACGGTAAGAAAAACAAAGTGGTGGTTTTCTTTTTTGCCGATCGATAATATCGACCGTCGTGATTTGTCGTCATTTGGAGTGCAAGGTTGATGCCTCCTCGTCGGTGTTTTGTCAGTTTGTCTTCACAAGGCAGACGTCTTATGTTGTTGCCATGAGCCTCTGAACCTAGAATGGTTATGCTCACTAAGTGCAACCTTTCTCGTTGTTACTATGTCATGTTTGTTCGTTATTACTGCCGTAATATTTCTATCGATCTTCACCAAAAATAAAAGTTTCTTCATCAACCAATTCCATTATTGCCTTAATGAAGAATGTGTCAAGGAATCGTCTCATCAAGTTATTTCCCAAATTGAACTTCCGGTTTGATCCTCCGTTCAATTTGCGGGAGGGTAATAAGGGTAAAAGTGGTACTCAAGTCAACAATTCCTACCCAAGATATAAATCAGGAAAATATTCTCATATATATCTTAAAGATATAGATACACTAGAATTAGGATTATTTCTTTGTTTACATTATTTATTTCCAACCATTGTAATTCTCTTCTATTATAAATAAACATGGAGGTATATGGTTTTCCTCATTCAAAACCTAAATCTTTCACTCTCCACTCATTGCCAATTGGTTTTGAGTTGGATGGCCACAAACTTAACATGGTATCAGAGCTAGGCCCACACATGATAGGCTTAAAAGTCACACGTGCTCCACGTCTCCCGTAAAGAAAAGAAACACACGTGTTAGGCTCAAAGAACGCCACAGTGAGGGGGCGTGTGAAAATAGTCCCACATTGGAGAATGGGTAACTAGCAACCAAGAATATAAAGTATAGGTCCTCTCCACTCATTGCCAATTGGTTTTGAGTTGGATGGCCACAAACTTAACAATATCTATTGTCCAATATAATACATTCTACCTCAATCAGTACTTAAATATAGAGAGCTAGAGCTTGTGACGGAGGGAGGAGTAAACTATTTGATCTATAATTAAGCTAGTAATGGTCAATTATTGAATAGGATATTTATGTGTTAATGCATTGGTACTTAATTAAAAACTTATTTTAAGGGGTTTGAGGAATCAACCAAATTATTGGTTGCAACCTAAATGAGATAAATGCATTAATATCTTAGCAAAAGGCTCTTTTATTGATTTCTTTCTTAGTTTTATTACTTTTATGCCTAACAATAAGGTACTATTAGGTTGGAATATTCCGCTTTAAATGTGGAGTTGTTTGTTTGTATATGTACAGATGATTATAAGTTAGAGGGTTACACATTAAACATATTTATGACGAACAACTCAAACACAAATAATTTAGCTAGTTCATAATCTATATTTTATTAGTGAATTAGCTCGTGATTCAATTTGACATGATCGAAGAAGATGGTATTTTAATAACAAAATGACTAGAGCTTATTCAAGTTATATAATCTTATTTTTGTACAGTATTAACTATCACTTGTAGGCATAAAATATCCAAAACTTAAAATGTAATAAGTCGTACATCAAGAAAGAAATCAACTTCATCAAAAGAACATGACAGCCAGAATCGATAATATGCATTCTTAAGGAGTCTATCATATCATAATAAAAACCACATACTTTATCGGGCCATAAAAAAAGAGTATAAGTTGTTGTGTAAATTTGATGTTACTTGTATCAGTGTTGTTTTTTCTTTGTTGAAATTATCAGTGTTGGTCATGTCTAGCGAAAAGATATATAATAATTTTCTTTTAATCATTTAGTGAGCATATTCGCATCTTATTAAATAATTGAGCCAATGAGTGTAATTTTGTTATCATAAGGAATATCACTTGCTCCCAGCATATTCTCTCTATTTAATTAAGGAATTTTTCGTACACCATATTCCACGTATCAACTTACATAAAAATGATTGACATTTCTAAAATCAAATTAAGTTTATTTTGGATTGAATCATTGAAGTCGGGACTTTTTTTGGATATGGGAATACCTACCAGCTGATTCAACTCGTTTGGAAGGCAATTTCCTAAACTCCAAGAGGTGTTTCATATAAGTTTGAAATCATTGTGCTAGTCACTGAATGGAATCCAAATTCGAAAGTAGACAGGCCAGGCCGTTGGAAGGGGCGTCTTCTTTTTTTTTGAATTGGTAAGCGTGTGCCTCGAACCCTTGACCTCTAAGTTGGAAGACTTCACTTTCGGCTTAGAATCTTATTACGGCTTCTTGGCATTGGAGGAGACCAATCACTTGTATGTGACACTCGCATGGAGAGCTTTCTCAAGGCTGCTTCCAAGAATTATTACATGCCACAAATACACGATGAATATATAAAATAATTAAATAAATATATATCATGATTGACTAACCCTTGTAATTTGGGTTCTTTTGAAATGAGAGTCTAAGAGTCATTACTTTTTGTAAGTTGCATGAATACATCCTGTATTCAATAGACCCCTATAATTGTCATAGTTACAAATATCTTCAGACCATATAATTGACCCTTACCGTCATCCTCTATATAAAGCTAAAAACTAACACACAAGTCATAAATGGACTTCGTGTGTTGGATAAAAGGATTCGGGTTTAATATAAAATTCAAAGAGAAGTGAGTCAGACTTACCTCTTAATTGTCGAACAAAGGACTTAAACACCGAGTATTCTCTCTACCATCTGCCAAATCTTCTCTCTCTCCTCCCTTCTCTCTCCCTAACCGTTTCTTGAGAAATCTTAGAGTTTCGTCGTGGTTTCTCCGGCGAAGGGTTTTCCCTTCGCCGGATCCTTTTATATTTCGAATATCATCAATAATTTTGCTGTTATTCTTGTCTGGGGCTACAAACCTTTCCTTGAATCCATCTCATTGTCGTTGTATAATGAAGCGAAGAACTGTCTTTTGTGATGATGAAACGATCTTCTCCCATATTTATGGTGTTATAACTAAAAGTCGAGGAAGCTATCGAACCTATCCTAGAAATTGATCCGATTATGAAGATTAATCGAAAAGCTAAGTCAAAATCTAAATATGCAAACAGAATTTACGAGGTTCGGCTTTAAAGCCTACGTCCTCGGGCGAACAAGAAATCTTTATTGAAGGATAGATGAAGACGACTCACACAACCCGCAAGTTCGTCCCAAGATGGTACCGTATAGTAATAACCTTCTATACTAAATCTTCGACGACCGAGAAATTTAACACCGCTCAAAAACTATGAAAAATTTCTCTCACTTTGCTCTCTCTCTAGCTCTCTAAAGAAGAGTTGTTGTTGCTTGTGTTGGTTGTGTATAGTGGTGCCACTCAAAGCCCTATTTATAATTATTATAAGCCGGCACTATGTCCCAATTTTGAGCAATTTCCAAATTGGAAATCCAACTTGGGTAAGGATTACCAAACCGCCTACCAACTAAACCGCCTATGAACATTCCCAAAAAACTGCCACAAGCCTCAATTTGGAAAACTGCCTTAATTGGAAAACTGCCTCTCACAATTCTCCACCTCGTACACAATTTGATATACTTCAAATTTTGGACGAACACCAGGATACTCCTTGTAAGATATATCTGCTTCTTGTAACTTCATCCGACTGCACCATATGACCATGGTTGCCTACGTACCCTTTTACAGGATCAAGCCTACCGTAGTTCTACCAACCCTTCACATAAAGATTACCTTGTCGCCATTACGCCCTTTCAGGCAACTTAACACGAGCCGATTTGTAGCAATTCCAGGCAATGCTGAAACTTGCTACACGTCACCACTTTAGTCAACATGTCTGCGGGATTCTCATCTGTGTGTACCTTCATGAGAGAAACATCACCTTCCTCTATAACATCTCGTACAAAGTGATACCTGACATCGATATGCTTAGTGCGAACATGATGAACCTGATTCTTCGCCAAGTGGATCGCACTTTGACTATCACACCATACCTCTACGCACTCCTGCTTAATCCCTAGATCATCCAGAAGATCCCACAACCACAATGCTTCCTTCACACCCTCGGTCATAGCCATATACTCGCCTCCGTAGTAGATAACGCAACTGTAGATTGTAACATCGATCGCCAACTAACTGGAGCACCATGTACCCTAAATACATAACCAGTAGTAGATCGTGTTCTATCTAGATCGCCAGCATAATCTGAGTCAACATAACCGCTTACCTGACATGTGTCTCCACCAAAGCACAAACCCGTATCAGTAGTACCCTTAAAGTACCTCAAGACCCACTTCACAGCTTCCCAATGTGTCTTCCCCGGATTTGCCATAAACCTGCTAACCACACTGACCGCCTGTGAAATATCTGGACGAGTACACACCATAGCGTACATCAAACTGCCAACTGCACTAGCATATGGTACACGATCCATATGATCCTTCTCCACCGTAGTAGTGGGAGATTGTCTTCCCGAGAGCCTGAAGTGTGGTGCCAAAGGTGTTGACACCGCCTTCGCATTCTGCATCCCAAACCGAGAAACTACTCGTTCGATGTAACCTTTCTGATTCAAGTACAGTTTCTTACTTGACCGCTCTCTCTTAATCTCCATTCCCAGTATCTTCTTTGCAGCGCCCATGTCTTTCATCTCAAACTCTTGACTGAGTTGAGATTTCAACTTATCTATCTCCACCATGCTTCGAGAAGCAATAAGCATGTCATCTACATACAAGAGGAGATAAATAAAGTCACCTTCGCGAAGCTTTTTGATGTATACACAACAATCATAGTCACTTCTGCGAAAACCATGGTTTAGCATGAAAAAATCAAATCGTTTGTACCATTGGCGAGGGGATTGTTTCAATCCGTAAAGAGATTTCCTCAAACGACATACTTGATTTTCTTTGCCCTCAACCTTGTATCCCTCAGGTTGAGCCATATAAATTTCTTCTTCCAAATCACCGTGCAAGAAGGCGGTTTTAACATCGAGTTGTTCCAGTTCAAGATCCCTGTGCGCAATAATACTCAATAGCACCCGAATAGAAGTATGTTTCACGACTGGTGAGAAAATCTCATTGTAGTCGACCCCTTCTTTCTGTGCATAACCCTTGGCCACTAGTCTTGCCTTATACCTTGTACCCTTGATTTCGGAAGAATCCTCTTTCTTCTTGTACAACTATTTACAACCAATAACAGACTTACCTTCGGGCAATGGGACAACCTCCCATGTCTGGTTCTTGTGAAGAGACTCCATCTCTTCTTGCATAGCAACCAACCAACTCTCTCTTTCTGCCGCGGCGATAGCTTGTTTGAAGGTGACCGGCTCGTCGTCTTCCACCGAGAGTGCATATTCAACCACATTTGCCTGCCCGTAATGCCTAAGAGGTTTGTCTGACCCTAACCTCTGTACCGGCTTATATAACCGTTTCGGCCTAGTGTGTACCGAAACATCCTGCTGCTGTTGTTGTAAAACTTGTGTACCTTTTCCTTGAACCTCCTCATGATCGGGTTCATCAATTTCCTCATCCTGAGTTTTATCCTGATGCTCCACCTGATCATGATTCCTAGAAACCCGTTGGTCTTCGGCTTCTACTTCCACTACTTGAGCTTTAGTAGACCCAACATCACCACAACTAGGCACCGTAGCTTTCGCCATAGCTACAATAGATGACTCATCAAACACCACATCTCTGCTGATTACAAACTTCTTGTCTTCCGTACACCATAACCGATAACCCTTGACTCCTGTAGCATATCCTAAGAAAATTGCCTTCTTTGCTCTATTGTCAAGTTTGTTACCTTTAACATGGTAATAGGTCGTACAACCGAAAACCTTACGTCTCCCGTAATCTGCATGTTCACCTGACCACACCTCGTAAGGTATGCCACCATCTAAAGAAGAATGTGGAGACCTGTTCACAATATAACAAGCTGTAGCAACAGATTCTGCCCACCATTCTACGCCTAATCCCGAATTGGAGCGCATACATTTAGCCTTCTCAAGTAGTGTACGGTTCAATCTCTCTGCGACTCCATTCTGCTGAGGTGTGTTTACTACTGTCCAGTGCCTCATAATGCCTTCCTGATTACAAAAATCCTTGAATGCCCCATCCGTGTACTCGGTCCCATTATCTGACCTTAACGTCTTCAGCTTTCGACCAGTTTTGTTCTCAACCATTGCTTTCCACACCAGGAATGTGTTGAATACCTCATTCTTATGTTTCAAAAAATAAAGCCAGACAAATCTCGAATGATCATCAACGAATGTAACAAAATACCTGGAACCACCCTTGGAAGGTAACTATGCCGGTCCCCAGACATCGGTATGTACGTAGTCTAATACCTCTTTGCTCCTGTGCTTGCTTGTAGAGAACGTCACCCTGTGTGCCTTCCCGAACACACAATGCTCACAAAACTCCATGCAAGGCTTCTTCATGTCCTTCAACAAGCCTTTCCCGCACATCAGAGATAGACCCTTTTCTGACATATGCCCAAGGCGCATATGCCAAAGCCTCGTACTAGCCGTTGGATCCTTTCCACTGATTCCTACTGCTACATCTCCAGTAATTGTTGTCCCCAAAAGTTTGTATAAATTACCGTAACGAGTACCTCTCATTACCACCAAAGAACCCTTAACGACTTTTATGGAGCCATTCTCTATAATTATCTTACAGCCGTTCCGCTCCAACACACCCAGGGAAATTAGATTTTTCCGCAAAACGGGTATGTGTCTTACGTCCGTCAATGTTCTCACCACTCCATCGTGCATCTTGATACGTATTGTTCCGAGTCTCACAGTATTACATATACTATCATCACCCAGTATAACTGTACCACCATCTATACTCCTATAGGTAGTAAACAACTCCCTATTTGGACACATATGGTGTGACGCCCCTGAATCAAGCATCCACTTATCGAAGATTTTCTCAGACACCTCTGTCACCGAGAAACATTCATCCGCCTCTTCTGACACATATCCCGCCTCTTGCATCTCTTGTTTCTCCTTGTAGCCTTCGTTCTTTTGCTTCAACTTTCTCTTTGGACAAGCCGCTTTAAAGTAGCCAAGCTCACCACAACTAAAGCACGTTTTCTTGAAAGAGCCTCTAGATTTGGATCTAGATTTCCCGCCCTTTCCCTTTCCCCTCTCATTACTCCTCCCCCTCGTTACAAACAACCCTTGTGCTTGTTCTTTGTCTACTCCACCCGACGCCATACTGCTAGTAGCAACCTTACGAAGGTCATCCGCTAATAGCGAATTTCTCGTCTCTTCCATGCTTAGACTATCACCAACAAGCATCAAAGTTTGAACAAGGTTCTCATAGGATTTAGGCAATGAAAGTAACAATATGAGGGCTTGGTCCTCATCCTCAACCTTAACATCAATATCCTTCAAATCTGAGATAATCCTGTCAAACCTATTCACATATTCCTGAATAGAAGAACCCTCTTCTATTCTACATGTGAATAATTTGGATTTTAAGTAGACCCGATTCGTTAAAGTTTTCGTCATGAAACTGCTTTCTAGCTTTAACCACACACCCGCCGCCGTTGTTTCTCCGTCTACTAGGAACGCCACGTCCCTCTCAAGACACAACATAATGGTAGCCCGTGCTTCGAGATCTAACTCCTCCCAATCCTCATCTGACATATCTCCTGGTTTCTTTCCCGTCAACGTCTTATGTAATTTCTGCGAGATTAACAGATTCTTCATCTGCAACCGCCAATAAGAAAAATTGTTTTTCCCATTGACCTTCTCTATCTCATATTTCCCTGATTTGACCGTACCACTTCTCGATCCCATCTTCTCTTCGTTCAATCTCAACAAGGCTCTGGTACCAATTGTTATAACTAAAAGTCGCGGAAGCTATCGAACCTATCCTAGAAATTGATCCGATTATGAAGATTAATCGAAAAGCTAAGTCAAAATCTAAATATGCAAACAGAATTTACGAGGTTCGGCTTTAAAGCCTACGTCCTCGGGCGAACAAGAAATCTTTATTGAAGGATAGATGAAGACGACTCACACAACCCGCAAGTTCGTCCCAAGATGGTACCATATAGTAATAACCTTCTATACTAAATCTTCGACGACCGAGAAATTTAACACCGCTTAAAAACTATGAAAAATTTCTCTCACTTTGCTCTCTCTCTAGCTCTCTAAAGAAGAGTTGTTGTTGCTTGTGTTGGTTGTGTATAGTGGTTCCACTCAAAGCCCTATTTATAATTATTATAAGCCGGCACTATGTCCCAATTTTGAGCAATTTCCAAATTGGAAATCCAACTTGGGTAAGGATTACCAAACCGCCTACCAACTAAACCGCCTATGAACATTCCCAAAAAACTGC
Source organism: Eschscholzia californica (assembly GCF_041429995.1). Lineage (NCBI taxonomy): Eukaryota > Viridiplantae > Streptophyta > Magnoliopsida > Ranunculales > Papaveraceae > Eschscholzia > Eschscholzia californica. The sequence continues at coordinate 49,789,274 of NW_028238472.1, forward strand.
CACAAGCCTCAATTTGGAAAACTGCCTTAATTGGAAAACCGCCTCTCACATATGGATCTAAAACTGAATCTAATCTATGGCTCTCTAGCCTTCTACAATTCATTATTCAGAATGTTGACGATTGGATACTCGTATGGGATACTGAGTCATTCATTATTATTTACAGAATTGTAAACCAAATAATGTTCTCAGGGTTCGAAAAAACATAGCATCAACAGGTGGAGTGGTGGTAAAACAAAGAGATTTGTTTAACAGTGGTGGTGGTGGAGTGATGGAGGGGTTATCTGGCGACAAGGGCGGTTTTCCGACGCCAATGACGGTTTTCCGGCGACAGTGGCAGTTTTCCAGCGACGGTTTTTTCCGGCAACTATGGCAGTGTTTCGTTTTTTTAGTTTTTTCTTTTTTGTCAGACCTTTAGGGTCTCCTTTCTCGGATCTTTAGGATCCTTTTGTCAGACCTTTAGGGTCTCTTTTCTCGGATCTTTAGGATCCCTTGTGTCTGTGTCTAGTCCAATTTCTTTCCCTTCATGAGGCACTTTGCATGTAAAGGTATGTAACTCTCATGAAGTCTTCAGAGGAGAGAAATAGCAATTATCATCCTTGTATCATTGTGATTTTATCACTTATTAATGGATATGTTTCCCTTGGATCAAAAAAAAAATAATTGTCGAACAAAGGAAACATTTCGAAATACAAAACAATGAAAAAACTGAGGCAAGATACATTCTTAACTTAAGGCGAATTACGTCATGTGTGTACCCACAGAGATCGGTAACGTCTCGCCTCCAGAATACAACGACTTTATTCTCCTTCTCAGTATGTTGAAGAAGAACACTGCAACGAACGTTGACTAGTATTATGAACTTCGGAGTTTTAAAATGACTATAAAACGAATGGAATTTATGGGTAAATTTTTTTAGAGAAATTTGAAATTTTTTTGTGCAATATCGTTACTCTGAAATGATAGCCTATCTATGTTTTTTTTTTGGCAAAGAGTCTATCTATGCTCTAAAATCTAGAAAAAAACGAATCTAAAATCGAAGTTGATTTGAGTTATTTAAAGGAATTGGATGGATGAGGCATAATGGGACGTGTCTGTTCGTTTTGGGACATATCTGGACCGTTGGGGCCAAGAGACATGACACTTCGGTGTTGGAAATGTTGGTTGCCTTTTGGACCGTTGCATTAGAAGAAACTCGTGTGAAGAACGCGATCCTGGATATTTTCACGAGCCCGAAAGGGATCCCAAATATGGATCAATCTTGTCCGTTAGATCGTCGCGCTAGGGATCTTCTGGAAGGTTGCCCGAAGCGTGGCCACCATGGAAAGCTCGAGCCGTCAGATTAGTTCATTGGGTGCAGCATGATCCACCCGGTTTGGACGTTATATTATTGCATAACAACCCCTGAACTAACTTTTCTTCTTGGCGATTTAGTCTTGAAGTTAACCGAATTTTCGTCCAAACTTCAAACGACAATATCTTATTCATGTGAAATCAGATTTAAGTGATTCTTGGCTCTAAATTTATGAGTTCGACGAGATGAACGCATTGGTGCATCTATATCTTTGGTTTCACGAGTAGAACCATTCCAAAATTTACTCTAGTCCCAACATCGTGTTCAATCGTGAATAAAATTTGTGACCTTTTGAACGATGAGAGAAGATGCACACTGAACAAACAAACAATTGGTTGGGACAGTTAGAATTTGTGAGTGGACATTTTACTTTAAAGCCCCTAAAATGCTTTTTATACAGTTGGATCCCAACCACAACCCTAGAGGAGTGTGGCCGACTAGTACTTCTTCTATACATGCATATATAGGACAAACTCACAAAGCACACTGTTTTTGTTTTGGCTCTTCGTTAATAGGAGAAGGTTCGTTTCACTTTCCTACACTGTCTTTCATGAATGCAAAAGGTATTTTGTCATCATGTTGATCACTATTTATGGTGGAAAAAAAAAGGATATTACTGGTTAAATTCACAAAACCCTAGAGTACCGACAGATTATATTGGACTAGTTTGTGAGTGAGTTGTGATACCCAGTTTATTTCGATCCGATTAATAAAACAAAAACAACCATGTTGTTCGGTCCGACAAGAAAATGACACAGAACGATCGTTACACTTGAATACTTGATGTTAACCATCCGGCCCATTTTTTTATAGGAACAAATAGTATTTTCCTTAATAAAATTCATAGCCACAAGGTTTTGATGTGCCAAGTGTTTTTTCGCCTCTCATTTTTTCTAAATGAAAATCTCATTCTTATGAAAGGTTTTATCCATAATCGGCTTAGTGTCCTTTTATCATTTCAAAATTGCCTTGTCACACAAAAACTAAACCATTTACTTTCATTTCTCTCCTATCTGGTCCAAGCAACCTAAAGGATGGTATTTCTTTCTCTCGTCCAACTGCTGGTAGAGAGGGCCGCTTACTGACCCACACGAACCCGTGTGAAGCTCAAAGGTTGAATTGGCTTATAACCCTAGTTCACTCATTGATTTGGCTCCCTTCCAAGTCGCATTAATTTGATGGAGCAATGAATCTTTTGAAATTTGTCGGGAAGTTCATCAATTCATTTATGATAATCTTTCTAAATTTCTTTCAAACCTCGTTAAATCTTTTAATTTTCTCTCTTTTGAGCTCATCCCTTTGTAACTTTTCCATTTTCTCTTTCATTTCTTGGTGTAACATTTTTCATTTCTTCCTTCTTTTTTATCTTTGTTTTCTTTATCTTTTTCTTGTTGCGGGTGCTTTAAACAATAATCCTGAGACCCTATAGAATTTGCCCATACAAATTTTGGTCGAATAGTGCCCCCATTTTTCTAAAGACCCTCTTTTTCCTCATACTCCCTCATAAAGTTTGTCTCGAGGGAGATGCTTCTAATACTGTGTGGAGGGCCAATAAGTTTTTCCTTCGCCGTAACACCCGTCTTCGGAACAGTTAGGTTGTCTTTTGGGGGCACTCACTAGATTAGTACCCTGGCTCGAACCATTGAAGGGTACCCAACAACATAGGAGGAGACCCTATGCTGCTAATGACACCCATCGGTTTGATAGGTTACCGGAACAAAGGAAGGGTTAGCCTGAACTAACTCGCCCGTGATGCTAGCAACTAGCTCAACGCGTTGAATCATAACCCCTCGCCCAGAATTCCGTTTCCGAATGGTTATCGTACCTTTGACGGTACCAGAACACTACTACCTGGTACTACCAAGGGCAGTTCGACTGTGAACCAACCAATCCGATTGATTCTTTGGACTCGACAAGTCCACGCTTCTTCCGAACCGGTTCAAAGGGATCATGGACCGGTTTGCAACCGACCGCACGCAGCACCCTGACAGGTCCGCGCTTCTTTCCAACTGGTTCAAAGGGATTTTGGACCGGATTGCAACCGACTGCATCCAGTGTTAGGGATTTATTTGTCTGTGATCGACAACAATGAGGTCCGAACCGGTCTTCGCCTAGGGTTTAGGGGTTTAGGTCCAAGTCCAGAACCAGAACTCACCTGAACTTAATTCGCGGAACCCCAAGTTAGAGCCTAGTGTCAATTCTCACCCCTGACCACCTGCGTTTACTAAACATTCAAAAACCCTAATAAAACCCTCCCCCATGGAAGAAGAAGAAAGAACAACAACCAATCTATCACAAATCACTGAAATGTCAATCATCAATGGATTATCTTCTTGGCGCTGAAAATATCTCTAATAAAAATCTCTTCTTGAAAGATGATACATTTTCTACGCAATTTAAACGGCGTAAGACGGTTAAGTTCTCATCCTGTAAGCTTCATTTTCTCTCTTTCTAACCCTAATCGATCAACTTCTTTAAAACCCACTTTGTTTATCTATTTGATTCCATTTCATTTATCAACTGAAGCAGAAATTAGTAATTCTCGAGAAGATTTTAATAAAGAGTCTATAGTTAAGATCATTAGGGAAGAAAAATGGGATGATTCTAGAGTAGTTGAGTTAATTGGTTCTGTTTTAGCTCCCATTAAGGTTTCTAGGGTTTTGGTTGAGTTGAGGGATGAACCTAGTTTAGCTAGTAAATTTTTTGATTGGGCAGCAAAGCAAAATGGGTTTTGTCATACTAGTGAGTCTTATGGTATTCTTATTCATATATTGTTTTCTAGTAGAATGTACTATGATGCACAAGAAGTTTTGAAATCATTGATTTTTTCGAATCGGGTTGTGCCTGGTTTTGATGTTTTTGATGTTATGTGGTTGACTAAAGGTGTTTGTAAATCAGGGTTTGGAGTCTTTGACGCGTTATTTAGTGTCTTGACAGATTTGGGTTTGCTTGAAGAGGCAAATGAGTGCTTTTCTAGGATGAGAAAATTTAAGATTTTTCCGAAGGCAAGATCTTGTAATGCCCTTTTGCATAGACTTTCGAAGTTGGGTAGGTCGAATATGTCAAAAAAGTTCTTTGAGGACATGATAGCTGCCAGGATAGTTCCGTCGGTTTTCACTTACAACATTATGATAGATTTTATGTGCAAGGAAGGGGATTTAAGTTCTGCAAAGAGTTTGTTTTTGCGGATGAAAGATACGGGTTTGACACCGGATATTGTTACGTATAACTCTCTTATTGATGGTCATGGGAAGTTTGGCCAGTTGAATGAAGCAATTAGTATTTTCGAGGAAATGAAGAAGGCAAGTGTTGATCCTGATGTTATAACGTATAATGCACTTATAAACTGTTTCTGTAAATATGAGCAGATTGCTCAGGCATTTCGCTATCTTCGTGAGATGAAGGAAAATGGGATTAAGCCTAATGTTGTGACGTATAGTACCTTTGTTGATGCTCTTTGTAAGGAAGGGATGCTTCGAGAAGCAATCAAGTTTTTTGTAGACATGAGATTGGTAGGTCTCACTCCGAATGAGTTCACATATACTTCTTTGATAGATGGTAATTGTAAAGCTGGTAACCTTACTGACGCACTGAAATTGTTTAGTGAGATGGTCGAGGCAGGAAGATGTCTGAATATTGTTACTTACACGGCTTTAGTGGATGGACTATGTAAAGAAGGAAAAGTAGAGGAAGCCGAAAAAGTTTTCAGGGCAATGTTAGAAGCTGGAGTTGTTGCAAACCAGCTAATGTATACAGCTTTGATTCATGGGTATTTCAAGAACAGGATGGCAGAGAAAGCGATGGACTTGTTAAAAGAAATGGGTGAAAAATGCATAAAACGCGATATATCATTATATGGAACTATAATTTGGGGGCTTTGTGACCTAGGAAAGCTCGAAGAAGCAAAGCTCTTAATGGATGAAATGGGAGAATGTGGTTTGGAGGTAAATCTCTTTATCTACACGACATTCTTAGATGCTTATTTCAAGGCAGGAAATGCCGCAGATGCCCTCACCCTTCTAAATAAAATGCAGGAATCAGGGGTTGTACCCTCGACTGTGACATATTGTGTCTTAATCGATGGTTTATGTAAGGCAGGGATGATAAAAGAAGCATCCCATCAATTTGATAAGATGGTAAATGTTGGTTTAGAACCTAATGTATTTGTTTATACCGCTCTCATTGACGGGCTTTGTAAAAATAATTTCTTGGAAGAAGCCAAAAATCTTTTTCAGATAATGCTGGAGAAGGGTATACTTCCAGATAAAGTGGCTTTTACATCTCTTATGGATGGAAATTTGAAGCATGGAAATCTCCAAGAGGCTTTCGACGTTCGTAACAGAATGTTGGAAAGTGGGGTTCAGCTTGATCTGCATGTTTACACTTCATTAATATGGGGACTGTGTCAATGCGATCAAGTAGAAGAAGCACGCAATTTGCTCGATGAAATGATAGAGAAGGGTGTTCTTCCTGATGAGGCTGTATATAGTTGTCTTCTGCGGAAGTATCATCAGCAAGGGAACTTGGACAAAGCTGGTGAATTGCAAAATGAGATGTTAAGAAGGGGTCTGATACACGCTGTACCAAATGAAAAGACGTGAAGAAGATAGTTAAATGCATGGTTAAAATTCACCATTGGCTTTTAATGATGCCTAATAGTTCATGACTCTGTATCGGCAGTGTTCGGTCATCAGCGATATTGTACTGGATGGTGAACTGCAGGTCATTGTCGCCCTTTCAGATAAAGTACTTAAACTCTCAATTGAATCTTCGTGAGGTGAATTATTTGCTATTAGTTCTCAGCATGTGCATTATATTCTTCTCCCATAGGAGTTTATGCTGTAAATTATTGGCTTCGGAGTCGAACCTCCTTGTCTCACTACAAAAAGAAGGCGTCATTTCACCCAGTTTTAACTTTTCATTGGGGTATTGTTGTTGCAGGATTTACAGTGTGCTTAATTTACAGCACAAGGAGGTTCATCAGACCTGATAGAATGATCGCTAGGATCATTTAACCACTACTCATTTCCTGCAATTTTGTTCGAGTAAGATTGAGTTTTTAACCTTTTGTGTTTTATATCATGGTGATTACTACTGTATTTCTTACTTTTGCTTGATGGTTTAAAACTTCTACGACAGGCTTACAGCTTGGTGGGGCCTAAACAAGACAAGTGTCACATTCGGAGGTCCAAAATTCAAAAGGAATTAAGCCATTGATTTCGTCTTAAAATCTTTCAGTCAAGCCTTTCTATATTTCCTTCAATTATAAAGATCGGCTGCTACACCACTTCAGTTAGATATTTAGATTGGAGCTAATAAGTAACATCTATCAGCTTACATGGGTTAAAGTGCATTTTTTCACCGTAGACACTTATTACAGGTCATTCTTTTTCCACTTAGATACTTGCAAACCTCTTTTGCCGTAAAACAATTCGTGCTGCAAAAGAATGATGTTGATGCTGTTCAAAGAGAAGATGACAAGTGTCGGGAGAGAAAGCCATAAAAGAGTTATCCGAAGTATTCTCATAATAGATGAAGCGGAACTCAGTGAGTTGCAAAAACTGTTTAATAATATGATACTTGTATCACACACCATTTCTTTATTCCCGAGATGAAAGGATGAAAATATCCTATGTAGCAATACTATGTCAAATTATACTGTCTAACTTGTAATGCTAATAAAGGAGCAATATTTCTTGTTTTTTTTTTTGTTTAATTATTATTACGAGGCTTTATCTTTGTAGCAAATAATGTAATTATGTTTTTTTTAAGCTTGTCGCTTGATATTCTAATCAATTCTTTTTTATATAAAGAAGTGCACGAGTTTTTCTTCATATAAGTTCTTAGTAATGATATTTTCGAACATAATGGTTAGCCCATGTATTTGTTTTTATATATTTGACTGCAGAAATCATCAGGATGCTGTTGGTGTGCAAAGTTTGATGGATTAGTTGAATTTTATCAGTCAAACAAGTGTTTTGAATACGAACCCTACAAATTGCATCTTTCTGTTAGGTCCATGGTGAACTGTCACCAGTCGCCCTAAGAGTTTTTGTGACATCATTCTAGTACTGATTTGCTAACTGCAGACAAGGGAATTACTTTGTACGATTTGTTAGTAAGTATTGAAGTATATGGAGAAGGGATGCATGAATATGTTGTATGATTCAATTTTATGTTTGATAAAGAGCTAACTTAACCACATTAATCATCTTCGAAGTGCTGCTTATTTCCTGGATCTTTATCCCACAGAGACTGTTCAGAATTGTTAGTCTTCTTTGATTGTTCTGGATGTTTTTATCTGAAAATTATAATTCATGAACCAAAGCTTTGGTTGCCTACCATCCATGAGAATTGAGAAGCTTCATTGCTATCATTTAACTGTATCGATCTGATATTCTGCAGGTATTTGCCTCGCCGTTGCTGAAAGAATTCAGTGCCTACTATTTCTAGAGTTTCTAGCGTGAAGAATTCATTCGGTCCACTACAACTTGTTAACAATGACCAGCCAGGTTCAATCTATCCCGATTTGGTTTCTTTATTTACAATTTCAATGGTTGGTTGCAATTGAAGAACGGATAGTTAACACACATTGCAATAACTTGATTAGTTGATTTCGGTTCTTATAAGAGTTATTGTCGGAAATTTTGTAGTTTCTTAACATGTATTTCTTACATTTTATTCATACTAAAATTTTGGAAGATGGGATTGAGTAATGGGCCTCAAATTTGCATAATGTTCTACAGGAAATACTTCTTTTTCTCTCCTTATAGGAAAGAGACACCGAGTCCTTGTACCACAATGGTTCCTACGTAGTCTGACTTTATGTTTGTGGTCTTATGCTTCTTGTCTGGTTCATAGATTTCCGTAGGAAGTGCAGAAATGATGTCAACCCGTTCAGATATTCTAAGTGGAGATCCTCTCAACATGCTAAGAATATGGAAGGAGTCTTATTCTTGTACTTAACGGGACCTTTTCTACTACCACCTGGTATGTCTTTATTTTCTTTACAACCAATTACTTATCTTGTCCCACGTTCTTGTTACATACCTCGATCCATGAAGTTTGAATGGGTCATACTATTGCTTGATGCCCAAAAAGTTTGTAATCTTAAATCTGACGAGTGTCTCAAATCAGATTTTACTTAGAATGTGTTTTTTCTCTTTGAATAGCTAACTGGGTCAATTTTGGCTCCATTTGAGTACAATATTTCAGATTCAGACAATGAGAAACAACAAGCATCACTTAAGACACCCTAGCTGAGCCTCCATCTACAAAAAATATTTCCTCTGCATAATTTACCTAAGCTAGTTTTGGTAGGTGTAACTCAAACCCTAGATCTTAGGTTACTTTTTTTCTGCCTTGTGATGCTTCTAATAGTTATTTGCCTATTCAACTATTATAAAAAGAAAAAAAAACCTATTCTAACAACCAAACTTTGGAGTCTTACAACATTATGACTTACCCAACATATATTATTAAGAAATAATTATTAGGTCTCTGTGTAGGAAAAGAATAACAGAATATTCGAACAATTAACAATGTCAATTTGCTTAGGCTTAGCTAAGAGATCATGCTTAGAATATGCCCCTTGAAAGATTCTATATTTTAATGAAATTAAACCCACTATTTAGGACCTCCCCAAACTTTATTCTAATAATCTGATCTTGATCTAGTATCTTTTTACGGAAATGAAGTATGAGAAGAGATTGAAACAACAAATTCAGGAGACATTACCAGAATGGCAAAACAAATTTATATGTTACAAGGACTTGAAGAAGCTGGTTCGACTGGTAGAAGAGTCGATGAAGGTCGAAGCAGATTTCATCTTCACTTTAGATGCAGAGATCCATAAATTTAATTGGTTTTTTGTCGAACAAGAAGAGGATTTCATAATCCGTCATGAAGTAAGAATTAGATATAATTTTCATGGCTCTTTAATTATCTAATTCACTAACTAAATATTACGAACTGAAGTCATATTGGTGACAGGAATTGCAAGAGAGGATCAAGAAAGTGATGGCTATATTAGGACCAATTGGAACCCACCCTTCAAGAATGGACTTTACAACAAAAATTGAAAAGATCAGAGATGATATTGTCAATTTCCATGGAGAAATGGTGCTTTTACTTAACTACAGTAATATCAATTTCACAGGTTCGATTGACTTAAGACTTGTTCCTTGTTTTCTTATGAATTTGATTCGTTTAAATCTAATCCGAGCTATATTTCCTTGCAATAGTATCATTCTTATCAAATTTAGTCATTATCTTTAGGGAAGAAATCACGTCTTAAAATCGAAATCTATTAGTTAACAAGAAGTGGAGACATGATTAATAACTTGAGTTTTGCAGGACTAGCCAAAATACTGAAGAAGTATGACAAGAGAACAAGCCGATGTTTACGCCTACCTTTCATACAAAAAGTGTTTGAAGAACCTTTCTTCAAGACTCATTATGTCACGAAGCTTGTTAAGGAATGTGAGAATACCATCGAAGCAATTTTCGTATTAATGGAGGAAGATGAAGAAGGAACAAGAAAAGAAAAGGACAGTAGAAGTATAGTAGTTACAGAGAGTATACTCAAAAATACACTTGCTGCATTAATGACAATGGAAGAGATGAAGACAAGTTCTACTTGTAATCAGTTTTCAGTTTCTTCCGAGTGCAGTAGAATCTAATTACCTATAATCAAAAGGCTAACCTTTCCATTTTACTATCTAATCCAGATTATGTAATTGGAGGAAGTATCTTGTAAATCATAAAGACTTAATCGTTACTATTTTCCAAGATAAAAGTTCAATACGAATTTCCGATAGCACCTTTTGATAGGATTTCTTGCAGTAGCGTGGCTGAAAATTTGGGGTTCTGTGCTAGGTTTATTTTAATTACGGTGTTGTCTGGCATTTTTTTTTCAAAGTCAGATATGAAATTTGAATTACATAAATTCCTACACATGTAAAGTACATTTATGAAATGAACTACATAAATGATTATAATCTTATTGCTAGTTCCCTTTTATATTTGGGAAAGATTAATGAAACAATATCAACAAAAATTTTTATCCCAAATCATATAGTTACTGCATCTTTGGATCCATATCTATCTTTTTTTGGTTGAAATTGGATATATATCTATCTAGTACAAAATTAGACATTATTTGTGTTTAACGAAAAAGAATTAAATCAAAATATTTTGTAAAATAATCCCACATGAGTGGCGAGACGGAGTATGATGCTCCTCTTAAGAGGTTAAACACTCTTTTCTAGTGAGACTTTTTAAAACTGTGAGGCTCAGTGTACCAAAGCGGACAATATCACTAGCAGCCTAAAAGGCTGGTCCGCACATCCTACAACACATTATCATCACAATTTTTTTCACTGTGATGTGGTCTTGAGAGCCTGTGTTGTAAAGCAACCCCACATTGGGGTCTTGAGAGCGTGTGTTGTAAAGCAACCCCACATTGATGGTGAGACAGAGTGTAGTGCTCCTCTTAAGAAGTTAAGCATCCTTCTCTAGTGAGACCTAGTTGTGTCAAAGCGGACAATATCAGTAACAATCCAGAAAATTGGTCCGCAACATCCTACACCGAAATAGTGGAAAGAATTCTATTTATGTCATACTTGGTTAGTTTTAAAAGAACGAGGCAAAAGTAGAACAATATAGGTAGGACAACGAGAATAGTACGAGGCTCGCAATTTTGGGAGCTTATGACTCTTCAATTCCAATGTCACATTTCCAATCCCAAATTATGTACTTGTGTGTGATTTTGATTTAATTTTCAACTGCAAATTATTAGTTTCAGATATATAATTTAAATTTGATATTATTGTGTAGAGGTAGAGAAATTTAAAAAGATAAAAAAAAAAAAAAAAATTAGAGAAATAATTAATTAATTAATTTTTTTTTCTTTTTAGATTCACTCCAATTATACCTGTTGTGGGACCCACGGTCAAAATTGGGCCTGCAAGCTCAACCTCGAGGTTCCCGCGTTGGAGCGGGCCGAACTGAGGCTGCCGGCCAAGCCCGAGCACGTTGGGGTTGCTCCAATAATCGAATTGGAACCATTACCCTATTGGGAGATCCATCAAGGCGATGATGAATGAACCATTAGAACTCCCCCACAAACGACGAGATTTTGAAAATTAGGGCACCAAATGGCGGGAGAGGAGACGTGTTTGTTCTGCAAAATTGCTCGTTCTTCAACTTCTACACCTCTCCTCCACTCTGTAAACATTCTTTCTCTATTCCCTTTATTTCCCTCTTTTCTTCTTCTTATTACTAGATTTTTAAAAATTACCCAAATCAATCTAACTTTGATCTTCAATTTGTTGCTTTTGAATCCCTTACAGGATGACAAGGTCGTTGCATTCAAGGATATTAACCCTTCTGCTTTCAGGTAATTTCATACAAAAAAAAAATGGATCTTTTCTCTGTTTTGGGAAATGGTAATTGACCTCATAATTTAGAAATTTAATGCTCCAATCAGCTTAATCGGTCAAATATATAAATGGGTTTTTTAAATTGTTCTAGTAAGATTAATAATCTATTAGCTTAGGGCAACAGATTGTTTCCATCATAAATATTACTATTCATGGTTTAGTGTCTAATTAGGGCTGATTTAGCTAAATCAGGATTTGTAAGCTTTTCAATGGGATTTGGAATGTGGGTTCTGTAAAAGTTAAATGGTGAATTCAAATAAAATGGCATAACCATCTTTCACCTTCAATTGCGATTAACTAGTTTAGTTTAGTGCGGAAGCGCAGATTCACCTGCAAGCTAAAACTATGTTTTTGGTGCATTTTAGGTTAACTTTAGTCATCGAAGTAGTTCATGCGTATTTGTTAGAGTCGTGCTTGTTGATTGTCAGTTTTGATCACAGTAAGATATTAGCAAGGACCTGAGTTGGACCCAGACCATGGGTATTGGACCTTTCAAGACTACAATGGGATATAAACAAGTCGGTTTGATGTGTTGTTTATACCCTAACCACCATCCTCCTCTTCTATACCATACTTACAATATACCTCTAGATGGACATGCTCACAAACAAAAAACACTCATCTTATACTTTATAAACCTCGATTCCATTTCGTTAACTTTTATAATATATCATGATATGAAATATTAGGCTATTCTCGAGTCCGCAAGTTACTTCTTGTGCACTACTGTTTACAACATTTTTCCATTCTTGAAGCTTCCTTTTTATAGTTTCACTTATCATATATATTAATTATTGATATCATTCTTTTGCTTTCTTGATTTTAGGCATTATTTGGTGATCCCTGTGACACACATACCAACTGTCAAAAATCTCCAAAGGAGAACAGAAGATTTTAAATTGGGTAATTCCTACCCCCGTTACGATATTTAGAAACTATTATTCTAGTTTTGTACTTACCGTGCTTATGTTTTTCTGCAGTGAGCCACATGCTGAATGTGGGGCAAGATCTAGTGCATAGAGATGCACCTGATTCTACGGAATACAAGTAATGAATTTTTAACTAGAAACATATCAGCTTGTTATATTTGCTTTGAACTTTCTTTCTTTATCAAGATGAATATGTAACTTGGATAGTTGAAACTACTTTTGGTCTTTAGATCTTATTTTGTGCCTCACTAGTAACTAACGCTCGGGTACTCATGTCAAATACTTCTATCTCTAATAGGTTTAAAATGTGAGTTTTTGTATCTACATCTTGTTTGAATTTGTATTCATACGTGTTAGGCCCATGTGACAAGTTTTAGGTCAACGTCTTGCGTATAATATAAAAATGATTTGTATCTACATCTTGTTTGAAATTTTTGTACTTTTAGCCCTTAATTTTCATCGTTTAGCATTATTTGTTCGATTCATCATAAGTTTTCTCGTATGCTCCTTTGCAGATTTGGGTTTCACCAGCCTCCGTTTAATAGTGTCGACCATCTCCACCTCCATTGCTTCGCACTTCCTTTCATACCTAAGTAAGTTGTTCCTCCACCAAAATTTTGTGTTCCGGCTCTGTATTTCTATTTGATTGAAATGAGTTAAAGAGCTTTAACATCTGCTTTCCTACTTTAACTTGAACAGATGGAGACATTTAAAGTACATATCCATGGGATCCTTTGGTGGATTCATCGAGGCCGAGAAATTGTTGCAGAAGATAAAACCCTAAAATTGAAGTGATACACAAAAGCACCATGGTATCTCTAATTGTTGTGCTTGTTGGTTAAACTTTATGTCTATAACATGGGATTCACCCATTTCATGTCTAATATCTTATGCCAATCTTCTATAAATGATATTCTTCTTAATTGTCAGGTAATAAAATTTATATATATATATATATATATATATATATATATATATATATATATATATATATTTCTCATAATACTTTTTCAAGACCATTAAAGATTAGGGCTTCCATCTTGATCTGTAGTTGGATATTATGAAAGCTTACTGAAAAATATGTTTTGGTGGAAATGCATCTACAAAAATCAAACATTAGCGGTCTTTTTTTGCCTTTGAAGTTGTAAAATTTTCCATATCATAGAATGTGATAATCTATTAATCTCTAGTTCACTAGGTTGCTTGAAACTAGATATTGATGGTTGAAGTGTACAAATTTGACACAACACAAAAAGCTCTTGAACTCATACACCCACATAGTTTGAATAACACCTAAGTTGTTGATGAACTAAGATATGCTCTATAATGTGCACCTCCTTACTTGTGGTATACAAATTAGAATGGAAATGAACTTTTTTTTTTTCTTGAGAATTCGACTACGATCTACGTTAGTCGTTACAAGGCATTGATGCATCATGGAGATGTAATAAGCACGATAACCGCCTAATTTAAACAGAGAATGAAAGAGGCCTAAAGCCCGACAACAAAGAGGCCTAAAGCCCGACAAATTATTACATTATTAATAACCTTAGTTACATACAATAAATCTTGATGGCAACTGCTTCTACCGAGACTCGATCTCATGACCTCATGGACTTAAGAGGGGTGTCCAACCGTTACACCAAAGAGTGGTGGACTGAGAAAATGAATATTAAACTTATAAGAATCTTAGAACCATTCCCTACCTTTCACAATATAGAAGCTCAAAGAGTCCTACAAAAGTTAACTAGTTACCAATCTTGAAAGGGAAATTTTATACACAAGCTTTTTACAATTCACACCCACCACCCAACCCCATTTTTACTATTCACAGCCACCAATTTCTCAAATTTTAGCATGAACAACTCATCGACGGCCATCTACATGACTTTCCAGTCTGGTAGGTGTACCAACCATGAGGGAGAGCTAGAGAGAGAGGCGGCCAGAGAAAATAGGAAGTTAAGGTATCCTAGAATCACCTTTGGAAATTTTTTGCAAACAACTAATAAACTCAGAGCGTGTACTTGGTTTTTAGGGCAATTTGCAAATATCTACGTCTCATTTATTTAGCGGTACTGTTTATTTGCGTTTTACACATGAACCAATAACGAGACATCCCATAAGATTTCAATGAAAGAAGGGTTGAGTTTGTAGTTTTATGCCCCATGGAAAATCATTTCAGAAAAGTATTATAATTGTCCTTGAACCCATAAAGTAAAACTTTTTGGAGAAACATTGAATTCATTACCACAGCATAACAGTGAGAATGTTGGGAGATCGGATAACATATCATGACTAGTGATTTTCATTCATTCATTCACATTCATTTGATGTACTCCTAAATACATCAAGTGCATTTGCACCTTCTTTTTACCTTCCATTTCCTAGTTTTGGGGGTTTACTAATTTATGCTTAGAAAATACTTAGATCCATTACTTGTCGGATGATGTTTTCAATAAAATAGAGAAGAGGTGAATATATCTTCCAAGTAAGAGAGCGATTAAGATAACAAGACCTATATTTGGAAGCATTTTGGAAGCATCCGAGTTAGAAATATGGAACTTATCTCTAGAAGCTAAATCACGCAACTTGAAAGGGAAGACGAGCTCGTAAATTGTATTGGATGAAGTTTGGGTGTAATGGTAGAGTGGGACAGTATGACTCGGCGGCACAGGAGAGTGGTACAAAACTAAATTAGTAGCTAAACCAAAGATAATTATAAGTGGTTCCCTTGTAAGTGGGTTGAGTTATTGTCGTTACGATGTATTTACCCATAAGTTGAAGGCAATGCAGTTGACGATATTGACACTACTCGTACGACGAAGAAATGCTTAGTATAGTCTATAAGAGTGAAGATAAGGGAGGATATTTACGCACAGGATGACAACCTTATGGAATAACAGGACACGAAGGGAGTATCCTATTTCATGTAATTTGTCTTATCCATAGTTACACTTAGTTTAAACTCTTTACAACAATGTACAATTTCCGAAATTTATTTTATATCTACCTACCAGAAACTTTGAATGGAATGTATAACTTACACGAAAGGTAGAATTATTGATATTTATCTCTAAAAAGTGTTTTGGTTTCTGATTCGTATATACCCATCGGGTTCTCCCGGTAGTACTGCATAATTCGCCTAATAACTCACGCAACTAAACATCGTTAGTTTCTTCTTTCACAAAAATCGACATATTATGAAGTGATTTAGAAATAACCTAGGGTCATATTTAAGATATGATCAAATATATATATTTTATAGTAAAAAAGGGTCCCCAAAAAATGAGATCTTTATTAAAAATTTAAAAAACGTTTGGTACTTGGTTATTGTTTTATTTTGTACCTAAAAAGAGAAGAGAAGATATTATTATAATATAAAATAGCTGTCATCTATAAACATTGAAAACGACTAGTACTACTAATTATTTAAAAAGTATACAATAAGAAGAAACAAGCAAACTACCTTCCTTCTTTTCTTTGGTTTATCTGCCCTTTAGGTATGCCTATAAGATTCTAATGTCCTATATACTTTTTAAGTTTCTCTCTCTTTCTCTCTAGAAACTGTCAAAATCTCTCTATCTATCCAGTGTCCATGCACTTCAATACCCATACAAAATGATGGAGGTTAGGGCAAGGCAACCATACCCATGTAAGATATGATAGATTACGTCCTCGTCAAGTTTCCTGTGAGTTCACAGCTGTATAGACTGTGTGTGTGTCTGTGTGGAGGACTATCAATACCAAAAAATGTAATATAGCAGTAATCTTTAATTGCATTAATTAGTTAATTAATTAAGACACTTTTATAGAGTTCAATTGTTAATTTAGTGGACTTAAATTGACCAATAATTGAGCCATATAAAGCCTATACATTTGGTGTAGATTTAGTGGACTACAAAAAAGATTTAATATAAAAGAAGATAAACAATAAGTGGTGAGAGTTTTTGTTATGGAACACAATATGTTTATGTGAGACTATAGTTAAATTATTCAAACGGAGTAACTTGTCAAAAGCGGAGTTGAAGTCAAAAGATTTATACAGGAATAGATATTCTAAGTCTAAGATACTCTATTCATCTATGTTTGTCAGTTTGGGGAAAGAGAACATCAAGCCTCTACTCTCTCTTGCCATTTATTTATTATCCCGAATAAAGAAGTGGACAGATATGATAAGAGAGTAATTGAAATTCACAATTTACTAACGATTTGGTTAATTTGAAGATCAATGAGTTTATTTGTCAAGATATAGGGACTCAATAGACAAATTAGCTAAACAATTTGGGGTTAAATTGGAATTATATACGTGACAGGTCACATTTTTTGGCCCAAATAATCTATGAGGCATCCAAGATTTGGGTGGAAATTTTGGATGTCTCTGAGCCCCGTCTTCCCGTTCAAAAGAAGTGGGCCCACATGTCACTGCCACATTGGCACAAAATACAATAATAACTAGTTGAGTTTGAGGGTGATTCACTTTGCCACTAGTTCCCATATTTGATATTTTGACAACTGGCACTCTACTACTCAATTTGTACACGTGAGTTCTTGATAACTACACTCAAACTATCACTTTGCTACAGAGTTGTACATCCAATAATTAATTCCTTCATATTTATGATATTTTTACTAGTATTTCCTCTTTCTCTTAAAAATTTATATCTACGCCTAATATACAAATCTTGAAATCGATTAAAATTATTGTTATGTATAACCTCAATCATGATTAACTGATTTATCGAAAAATATATATTGAGTGATGCAACATAAGATTTGTTTCTACCAACATTAATGACTACAATTGCAACAAAAAAAACATTGATGACTACGGATGGCGAACGTTATATGCAATAGAAATCAAATCATAAGTGTACTTGCCACATCGGTGATGTACTCAAGTTATACAAAATAGTAAATGTTTAGATCTGCCCTACCACATCTGTCTCATCACCTCTAGTCCTAATAGAAGACGTTTGACATGATTAGTGAGTGACATATATTGAAGATACATTCGGCTATACAAGTACATTGCTTAAAGTAAGTAATTGTCTGTCTATTCAAACTTGAGATATACGACTATTAAAGTTTTTTTTTTTTATGTTTGTCACTAGACTATCATGATTAATAAGTGTACCCACAAGTAGATGGAGAAGAGATTGACTTTGAATGATAAAGGTTAAAACTTGTTTGTGCCATTATTGTTAACCAAACGTTCATTAGTCGATGTCATTCAAAGTTTCTGATGCGTTTAAGTCTTGCAAAATAGTTAATGCTTACAAAAAAAGTTAATGTTTAGCCTTGTCACACCACATCTAATTCATCGACTTTAGTTACAATACGATATTTCTGAAACGATTAAAGAATAACAAATTTTGAAGTTGCATTTCCCTACACCAGTAGTATTTTCTCAAAATAAATTATCAGACTCCTAAAACTTAACACATGACACCGCTAGATTTCTTTTTTCAAGTATTACAATATTTATACACCAATTATATTCTCCTACACCAACAGTCTCTTCTCAAAATAAATCGTCAAGAAATCCCACAATTGCTAGATGCAAAAAAAAAATAAAAGAAGGTGAGATAACGACATCCGAACATGCAATTCTCATTGGGTACTGCACCAGATTTTGAAAGGTTCGATTTGAAGGGGTCTTTAAAAATATAATCGACTGGTTGAATGGATACTTATCTAAAGCACACTAAACCTCAACATACCTTTTAAAAAGTTTCCAGCGGACCTAGTAGAAAGTTTTTGTCGGAATGTTGATCATATAGTCGGATATACTTGCCAAAAAAAAACGCAACGTGATAGTCTCCAAATCTCTGTACCATAAATTCTTGTAATCAATGGAATATCTCATGAACGGACAATTATATGAAAAAAATATTCCAAGTTACATGTATACTTTTTTTTTTTGTGGAAAGAAGTTACATATTAGTTCTTGCAACTAAAAAAGAATTAGATATTAATTAGTAATTGTGGTTTTGAAGAATCCAATACTGTTATATAGTGCAGACTGAGACATAATATCTAAACACCAAGAACAAAATTTTGAGTTTGGTTCTTGGTAATCATATAAAGGTGGAAAACAGTGACTTCCAAAATATGCCACTAGGTCAGACTGATTACCAACCAAACAGATGTCTCCTACTGGCTACCCCTTCTTTAATTAACCCTAATTATCTAACATTAATTAATCAACCTTTAATCAAATCATTTGAGTCAAGGTTTGAGCTAATCCCCTTTTTTTTCAAAAACAATCTTCTCTCTTAAACCCCCTTGACCAGAACTTTCCTCCTCACCTACCAACTCCTCCTTTAAAACCCCATTAAAACCCTTTATTTCTTTCTACACACAAAATAAGGCACCACTCTGTTTCTCTCTCTAGAATTCTCTCAAATGGCTTCTCTTCTTCCTCTTCTTCTCTGTTTCACCATCTCTGTTCTAATAACCTTCTTTTCTCTTTCTTCATCTCATGTTGTTTTTCCTCTTAGTCATTCTCTCTCTAAAACTGAATTTAAGAATACCCATCATCTTCTTAAATCCACTTCTACTCGTTCCACCACTAGATTCCACAACCACCACCGGAAACACCACAACCACCACCGGCAAATATCTCTACCACTCTCCCCTGGAAGTGATTACACTCTTTCTCTCTCTCTAGGTTCAAACCCAACTCAAACAATCTCTCTATATATGGATACAGGTAGTGATCTTGTTTGGTTCCCCTGTTCCCCATTTGAATGTATTCTCTGTGAAGGTAAATACAACCCTAAAACCACACCTAAACCTCCTAAAATTTCATCCATTAATTCAATTTCTTGTCAATCTCCTCTTTGTTCATCTGTTCATTCTTCTCTTCCTAATCCTGATCTTTGTTCAATGGCTAAATGTCCATTAGAATCAATTGAAATGTCAGAATGTTCATCTTTTTCTTGTCCACCATTTTATTATGCTTATGCTGATGGATCTTTCATTGCTAATCTTTATAATGATAATTTAACATTACCCATGTCAAATCCATCATTCAATCTTCAAAATTTCACATTTGGGTGTGCAAATTCAGCTCTTGGTGAACCAATTGGTGTTGCTGGTTTTGGTAATGGAATTCTCTCTCTACCGAGTCAACTCGCTACTTTCTTCCCTGAACTCGGTAACCGATTCTCTTACTGTTTGATCTCTCACTCATTTAATTTCGATCAAATTCGAAAACCCAGTCCTTTAATTCTTGGAATAATCGATGAAAAGAGAGAATTAGGGTTTGGTGAGACCGAATTTATCTACACACCCATGCTTGATAATCCTAAACATCCATATTTCTACTCCGTTGGTCTAGAAGCGATTTCAATCGGTGGGACACGGATCGGTACCCCACTGAGTTTAAAACGAGTTGATAGAAAAGGAAACGGTGGAATGGTTGTTGATTCTGGTACAACTTATACAATGTTACCATCAAGATTCTATGAATCGGTTAGAACTGAGTTTGAGAATCAAGTTGGAACAGTTTATGAACGAGCTAGTGAAACAGAGTATCAAACTGGAATCGGTCCATGTTATTACTTTGATGACTCAGTTGACAAGGTGGGTAAAAGTAAAATACCTAAAGTGGTTTTTCACTTTGGTGGTAATGTGAGTGTTATTTTACCAAGGAGAAATTACTTTTTTGGATTCGACGGTGGAGATGAAAAGATGAAGAAGAAAGTAGGATGTTTGATGTTGATGAACGGTGGAGATGAAGCGGAATCAAGTGGGCCCGCTGCAACTTTAGGTAATTACCAACAACAAGGTTTTGAAGTGGTTTATGATTTGGAAGAAAGGAAGGTTGGGTTTGCTAGGAAGAAATGTTCATCTCTATGGAATAATCTTAATAAGCGTTGACTTTAAGTCAATGAGTTGACTTTTTATAATCACGTGCGGATTGAATATAGGGTTGACCACACGTGGGGGTTGTTTTTCTGGATTTGGTACTTTATGCATAGGATGTGAAATAACGTGGGGTAAAATGTAAAAAAAGGACTTGTGAATAGTAAAGTACTTTTTGTTTTGTAAAAGTGTAAGTGCTTACACCAACAAAGTTCTCATCAATATTGACAAATTAAAAAAAAATCTTCATACAAAGTTTACTTCTTCACATTGTACTAATGAAAACAGTTACTCTTCATTTTATTAAATTTCACCTCTTTATTACTACTATTTTTCTCCTTTTAGTGGTGGATTATGTTGACGTAAACTTCAAACTCGTGGAGGTCCAAGATTCGACTTCCAGAGTAGACAGATTCCATGATTTATTGACCTTAGGTTGTTATTTAGGTGTAAATGTTGTTGGTCTTTAGGTTATAGTTTAGTTGGGCTATAGCCTTTCTTTTGAAAGAGTTTGAATCAGATGGTTATCGTGTTTATCACATCTTTGATGTATCAATGCCATTGTAATCAGGAACGCAACCAAAAGTTTTGTTTGACAGGGGCCGAGAAGTTCTGAGTGAGTAGAAAATACTACCCAAAAATAAAAAAAGATTAAAAGTAAAAACAATTTTTGTCACCTCACTAAAAATTTGACGTTTGTCGTAACTCGTCGTGGTGTGCCTTCTCGAAAGTTTATTTTCACAATATTTCATTAAAAATCCTGAATTTTTTTGGTGTAAATAAGAACAATGAAGGGACAATATGCAATTTTATTACATGCCCGTTGCCCGAGGGATGATGAGGAAATTTTAAAATAATCAAGAGGAATTAGGATGAAATATTAATTGTAAAAGTTCTATTGCATTTCCAACGACAAATATGCTAATAATCAACATCTAATTGTGCCAGATATCTAGATTTGTCCAGGCTGGGTCAAGATTAAGTAAAAGTTCTCGTGTAACTAAAAAAACTAACTAAATATCAAGTAAAAAGGATAATTTGCGCACTATGTTTAGAATTTGGTTCCAGTATCGTGTGAGCTTGTATTATAACATTTCTTTAGTTTTGATTTTGTTGATGTGAAGGGTAGGGTGGGGGCCAATAAACTTATGGCTCCCAAAATTGCGTCTCATCGTTAATACAATAGTGAGAAGGTGTGAAGGTCGGGGGGGGGGGGGGGGGTCATTGCCCCCTTAGACTACACACAGTTCTCGTCTCTGGACTATCGTAGATGTCAATTTCCCCAAAAAAAAAAATCTACCACTATTATGTTACGAGATATTCTTATGCGTGTCTGTCCATCCATATACAGCCGACTGTACTTTTTTTAATTAGAGACCTACTCAAAATGTGGGTCAACAAGGACTGGTAGAGGTCAATCCACATCTCTATTATCGGAACTAATCATTGTAAAGTTATGCTCAAACAATTCTTAAATTTAAACTATATGCACCTAATTGTCACTTTATTCTTGCTCATCACTACAATATCAAAACTATTAATTTAAATCAAGAACTAATTAAAATTTCTCTTTCATGTGTTGAACCGTTTCTCTATTTGGACTTCTCACTTACATATTCTTTTTTTTTTTGAGGAGTTCTCACTTACATATTCAATAATTATGTTGACACTATAATATTTTATTGGACATGCCCCATTTTCATGATCTACCAATTTACTTTTTTAATTAAAATTATGTGGATTATAAATTTTTCGACTCCTAATACACTAGATTATCTTCTTTGTTGGTGACTCGTACCTCATATTTTTAATTATATATGTAGATGTGTAGCTTTATACACACAGTTGACCAAAATTGTATGTTCGAGTTTTTTTTTCTTTAAATGAATCATAAATATAGGTGAGAGATCTGAATAACGAGTTCAATATTTTCTGTATTTAGTAGTGGTATTGACTTGATTGTTAAGTTCTGTTTTAAACTATCATTTAAATGTAATTGCTTGAGAAATCAAATTCACGGATAGTATAAAACTATAGATAGGCGGACGAGGTGTCTAGTCCTCTTGCCCGCTCAACCATGAATAAGTAGGGCGGACGGTCTTGTAGTGTGCATTTTTCCCTAGATTTTGGTCTAAATCAAACCCTTAAGTAGATCAAGAGGGATATAAACTTTACAACCGAGTGATTTCGGCTAGATTGACGGACAGAGATGAGTGTTCACAGGTTGACGGACAGAGATGAGTGTTCACAGGAATAGGGACCTTAAAACGAGAGGGGGAGAAGAAGAGGGAAGAGGTAAAAAGTGAAATTTAGAGATTCTAGATTTTATAGAGGGGTAAAAAGTGAACAAAAATGAAAAAAAGGGCATCCCCATAATTTAAAAACTTTTAGTTCGTTTTTTCCAAAATTATCTTTGAATCGGACATTTGAGCAAATTTCCACTATTATTATTTACTCGTGAGGTGGCACCAATTGAACACAAGTGGAGTCATCACAGACTTAGTGAGGATAATGTTTAAGGTAGTTGTCGTGATCTTCATCCCGATCCAGTAAGTTTATTACATTGGAGCGTTAGAGCATCTCCAATGCAAAACTCAATCTTAAAAACTCGGAGTGCTACATAAGATTTTCTGAGTTTTTCTTAAAAAATCACCTCCAATGCAAAACTCAACTAGGATCTCAAAGATGATGTGTCGAGAGTGGAATAGAGATATCTCAAGAGGACACTCTATTTTCAGAGTGTCCTCTTGAGATATCTCTAATTGTCCAACTCATCAATATTTAAATTTCAATCAATAGAAATCAAGTCTTCGTATATTTCCAAAATAACTAATTATTCTTTTACAAAAATAACCATGACACGTAAGTAAAATAAAAGAGTTTAGAGTGTTGCATTGGAGACATACAAGAATTGAGGATCTCTATTTTCGACACCTAGGAGTGAGAATCTGAATTGGAACTTGACAAATAGGACGAATAGAGATTTTTTTGATTTTTGCATTGGAGATGCTCTTAGTCCTAAACCCTGATGTCAGACTCGGTTTGAGTTGGCCTTGTCTTCTTGATGCTTTATAGGCTCGTTATTTTCTTGCTTCACCCAAAATATTGTATCCCGTAAAATTTCTTTGTTCTCTAAATCATCGATCAATAAGTAATGAAAGAACTAAATTGAACTTCTAACAAAACAATGTTATTTTCTGAAGTAAGGAACGTAAAGCCAAATACAACAAGGCCGCGGCTTTAGGGCATAAAGAATAATTTCTGGGGAATAAATTCTCTAGGGAATCCACGATTTTTCGTTCATTCTCCGGGAAATATTTTAATAGTCTGAAAACTCACTTGATCAAACATTGACCCCTAATCTTCATCTTCTTTATCACCTTCACTACCACAACTTCCCATCACCACCTCTTCACTATCCTCTCTTCTCCACTCCAACTCACTGTTACCCTCTCTCTCTCTAGATATCTCTCTCTCACTGACTATATTTCTCTCTCTAGGAGCTTCCTATAGTTGTTGAAACATCAAAGAGGAGGCTCTTGCAGATATCTATATATATATATAGAGAGAGAGAAAAAAAAAATGTATATAACAGTAAGAAGGAATGGACCAATTGAATGAATGAAAAATTCCTAGTAAAGGGTAGAACCTAAATCAACAAACTATTTCCCACAATCCTTCAATTTTCATCATTGTTATTTTAAATTGAACCGAAAAAACTCAATTTTTTTCACGTTAAAGCATAAGGACTCCAAAACCAATAATCACACAGGTGAGATATAGATAAATTTCAACCCACTAAGAGTAGGTCCTCAATACTGATCTAGGGTTTCATTTTAATAAAGTATGAACTGTTCAGAATTGGGTAATCAAAACAACACTATGCTAAAAACAAGAAGTCTAAGAGGTTGTTGGATCTTCTTACTAATAAGTGTGTTCCGCCCTGGATGATTAACCGAGGAAGAAACTAATTGAAGAGGTAAGAGAGTAGTGAGAGGATTATTAAAGGAACAACTTTTTTCTGCCTAAACCTTCGTCAGTTTTTTTTTTGAGGTTCAGAAATACAAAAAGGGAGAAATTTGGAGTGAATAAAGAAACCCTTAAATATAGGGGGAAGTAGAGGCTGATGTACATCCAATTGGATCTTGAGAGCTTGAAGATTAGAGGACATTGTTTAATCAAATCGATTTTTGGATTAAAAGAAAAATATGTTTGTGAATTAACATTTATTGACTATATCTTTATTCCCCGGAGAATTTTTCTTATTCCCCAAAACCGCGGCCTACAACAATCACAACGCACATCCGTACATTTTTTTTTTTGTTAAAGGGAATACATTAACATAAACGAGTCTATTACAGTAAGTTAAAAAGAAAAATACAAATACAGTAAGAAAAGTAGTACAACAAAATATCAGAACTGAAGAGGTGCACTGTATAACTTCGGTTTGTAGAGCAGTCTTCATTCTGTGGCTTGCAAGGCTGGCAGCTCTTCTTGAGTAAGATGCAATATTTAGTCTTGATAGTCCGTCTGGTAGCTATAAAGATGAATCTCGTATCTAACCTCTTGTAACACTTTAGATGGATTAAACATTCACCCAAAGTTTCCGAAAGAAACAAGGGTGTCTGCAAGATGGAATCATAGGATGATTCCGGGGTATCCCGCCAGTATTCTCCATATACAGAGACCATATCCGATCGAATTCTACAATGTAGAAATAGTTCAGAAACCTGGGAAATGGGATCGCCGTCATAGCCCGAGTATGAATACCCTGCTAATCCGACAAAGGATCGCAATAAAATTGCGAAAAGGGGTGGAAGTGAACATGTTACAGAGATTGGAATCAGAATTGAATCTATAGTATTACCAAAGACACATGTACTCGACAAAAAGTGAGCTGGAAGATAAGAAACCTCAACTGCAAGACGATGATGGCGATTAAAATACAAAGTTGAGTACAAACCGGGATCGAAGGGAAAGTATAGATAAATGCTTATAATTATTGGTCTGATAGAATTGAAAGTTAAATCTATTTGATCCACATATACAGAAGTAGTCGACAAAAGAAGATATGGAAGATAAGCAACCAAAACTTTATGGCGAAGATGGAAAGTTATTTTCGGAGTATAGTGACGTCCGGGGTCGAATGGAAATGTGAGATGGATTCTATTTGTTACTCGACTGATCCAGAGGCCAAATTGGCCAGCTACTGTGCGATTAGTGTACCTAAATTGATTATCGTTAAATATGAGTGAAACTAACATGGAAACTTGATCAAAACCTTCGCAAATAGAACGACAAGGTGAAAACACTATATAACGAAGAATCAAGGTGTGAACGAAATATGCATAGAGGTTCAACATGAGGTTCAAGATGCTCAGAGAAATCCAAAGGAGTAAAATAAGGACTAATAAACCCATAAACTCCAACTAATATAGTAAGTATTAGCCGAAGGTTCAAAGATGACTTCCCTGATAGATGATTCCGACCGTTTGAGGGTTTCCTTCGATAGTGGTGAAGCCTCCGCGAAGTAGTTACTCCCCCCGTTCCATAGAAGAAAATACTTGTTGTTGCGTGTATTCACCTCAGTCCTAGTTGCTAATTTCCGATGACTGAAATGGAAAAATTAACTTATACAGAAGGGGAGATCATCATTGAATGAATCCCCAATCCATCCCGAAGATACTAAGGATCGGTGAAAACCTAGATTTAACTGATATCTAAACTGGTTGATTGAAATTGGGAGAGAAACTTCACATATGAAGTGGTTGCTATGGTGGTACTCTTAAAGTCAGTTTTTGTTGAAAGAGTTTGTGATTTGGCTGATAGAGGTGGTTTATTGTGAGTGATGAGAATTTTAAAATTAGGGTTTACTCTTGGCTACCAAGTCGGGTATTTGGGAGAGGATACTAGTGGCAAGGTGGTGATTATTCTATTGTGAACTTATGTAGGTAGATTGGATGAGAAAAAGTAATTGCATGTGGGATTGGGGTGATAGATTAGGTGGATTTTGATTGTTCTTGGAGTAGTTTAGGGTTTGTTTTGGGAAAAAAGAGGGAAGAAAGGGGACTTTCTCTCTCTTCAAAAAACCCTGTTCGACCCTTCATACATCCCCCCCACATCCGTACATTTTAAGGGAGAAACTCAACCAACTATAATGCAACTTCAATAGCCTATACTAGAGTCACACTTTAGTACTCCATCAGGCTACAACCCTTGTGCTATATAAGGAAGATTTAAATCGGTAACAATCCATCGTTTAATGGAGAGAAAGTTGTTCCAGACTACAAATCTTTCCGGTTGTACTTCGTTAGCTGTTGTATGCTTGTAATAATTCAAATAGTTGACACAAATTAACTGTTCGAAATCAACCAAATATATTATGTGGACAACTATTTTCGAGTCCGGTGTAAGTCAATCATTCTTGACTTAATTGACTTTGTTTAATAGGGACAACTCCATAGAACCTTAAATATTAAAACAGTAATTAATCTGAGGACCATAAACAAATATAATAGAAAATAGATTACCTAATTGTTCTTCTTCTACTTTTTCTTCTTCATAAGGACAAGGCACTCGTGAGTAGTGGAGGTAGGAAATATAGATAGTTCGGAGGTAGGAAATTTTTGACGTTTTATAATTCAATCAAACTTTTAATAATAACAAGTTGCCTTTTTCTTTTTGGTGAAAATGCATATAGCCTGCAGTATGTTACTCATTCAAACACAATAAGTTGCCCTAAGAAACTCCAAGGGCATCTCCTATGCAAAACTCCAAAAAAAGAACTCGAATCGTCCTGTCTTAATTTAGATTTCTTATCTAGATGACACTATGAACATCCTATTGTCGAAACACATCTCCAATGTAACACTCGAATTGTCGTACTTCTCAAGCCTTATATAACCGATTGTTGGTGGTCGAAGATTGCGATGGCGATGGCAGAGGGAAATTGTAGGTGTTGAAAAGAATCCCCAGTTCTGGACTCTCTCTAATGATATTACAACTGCTCTTTTATATAAGACGAATGGTTGTCCACTTTTGATGATAACTTGAAGAAATGCAGGGGCCGGTCTTGAGATTTTGGAGGCCCGAAGCGAGTTCTAAGAATGTGGCTTACACACGTTTCACAAGAAAAAAATTTGTATGTCAAAATTGTCAACATTTTCCTTTTTCCATATTGTGAGGTTTAAACATGGAACCTGCATGTGTTCATAACTTGCAGTGTGAATCGAACTATCTGATTGAGTTATTCGAAAATCGATTTGGGAAAAAATTGCATACGTCCATAGTTGATCAGCCGGTCAAATGGTTCAACGAGTTCGGAACTCGGCGTGTCAATAGCTTGTTCAGTTTCCTTTTTCTAACCGAAAATAAAAATAAAAAAATGGTTCTTGAGAAAAGTGTCCATAGAAATTTGAGTCTCCTTTTTCGGTGCTTATAAGGTGGCAGTGTTGGTTATGACTTGATGGTGCTTGTGGCTTGATGGTGGTTGTGGTGGCAGAGGTTTAGTAATGGTGGTGGTTGTGGTGGTAGAGGTTTAGTAATGGCGGTTGTGGTGTTGAGATTTAGTAATGGAGTGGTCGTGGTGGTGCTAATGTATGTACAATGATAGAGGTTTAGTAATTGTAGTGTTGGTAGTAGAAGTACAATAGTGGAGGTTCAATAATCGTGGCGATGGTAGAAGTTTGAACTAAAATAATTAAGAAACGTACAATTTAATGATGGTGGTTGTGATGTTGAAATTTAGTAATGGTGGTGGTGGTAGTGGGGATATATTATGGAGGTTTAGTAATTTTGGTGGGGGTAGAAGTGTCAAGTAAAGTAATAAAAAAAAAAGATAATTTAAGAAGGTAAAAATGATAATGCTTGAGGTCGAACTTGTGTCATTTGAATCCTAAAACATGCTTTTACCAATGGAGCCATAGTAAATTACTTGATGTTTTTGAAAACTTAAACAAAAATAATAAAAAATCGGGGCCCCTTAGTTCTTTCAGTTTGGTCTTCTTGTGAGGCCCTTTGGCCCTGGGGGCCCGAAGCGAGCCTTTGGTCGCTTACCCCTCACGGCCGGCCCTGAAGAAATGTGGTAACACTGATCTTTTTATTTGGAATGATTTTTTCATTGCTGAAAAAAAAAGATCAGTATATGATAAAATACAGTAGATCAAGTATTTAACATAATAAGAGGCAAAAGTATTATACTCAAGATCTAATTCTCAACAAAACCTATACCCTATATCAGTTTCTATCAAATGAAGCTAGTCAATTTTAAACTACTCAGATCCTTCAACTTCTATTTCTAATTAACTTCATTCTTTGTTTCTAGGTGCAGTGAAGGTATCTCCTTGGCTACCAGTTTCCTAATTTCCTCCTATAAATCTTCCCAATTTTTCATATATCCAAGTTGGAGACTGTTCTTCGGTCTGTGGATAGGAGATACGAATGTCATCTTCTCAATTGTCTGCCCATTTCCAGGTATACGGATAGTAAACCGATTGAAACCTTTGCAACAAAAGGTATATGGTTCTAGAGAATCGTCTCCAACAAGTAGATATAGAGAGAAAGCTGGCCTAATCGATAGCGAGTTTCGTTCGGGAACTTCACTTCAATTTCTTCACTATATGGCACCCTATGAAGCTTCAGATATATATAATATTCGGTGGCGGTACATTAGGCAAATCAAAGTTGGTTAATACGTCCATGTCATAACAGTTTATGTTGTTGATTGGCAAAATCAACCAGCTTTCCTTTTCTCTTGGATTTCCGTGCTAAACTTATAAGTTGAAGAGCCTCGTAAAATTCTTCCTGTCCTGTGAGAACACCGGTCTCACTCTTCTTCATTAACTACTGTCCATATATGTACATATAAATTTAATTATATATATACGTGTGTGTGTGTGTGTATATATATATATATATATATATATATATATATATAAAAAAGCAACCAACAACATTAAAAATAAATAACAATTATACCTTGTCGCGAATAAGTTTGGGCAAATTGGAACATTTGGAGAAGTCCAAATACACCCAGTAGTTGATTAACCGATCTTCTTCACGTCGGATGGTTGCTCTCATATAACACTGTTCAAAAGCGTCAACATCAGATACTTGTAGTTGTCGATTACTACTCTCCCCACTCTCCCCCTCTTTCGTGACCGCCATTTAAACTATGAGTAGTAATGGTAAAATTATATTAATACATGTAAAAAGGTTCAAACTTATACTCATCAAATAAAGATTATCTTTCAAATTGAGCAATAAGGATAGATAAGGCTTGTGAGGTGAGAATAAACAGATACAGGGAGAGTGGGCATCTTTGTCGTAGTCCTCTAGAGGACTATGTTGGAGTCGAGATGCATTCCATGATTACAGATAATAATAAGTCTGGAATTCCAACTGCCCTCAAAACTGATTTTAAAAAACCCTAAAAAACCCTATCATACGCCTTTGCCATATCGATTTTCAGCGCAAAAGCCCCTGTTTTCGATTTAGATTATTTCATGAAGTGTAAGCTTTCATGAGCAATGACCAAGTTATTTGTTATTTGTCTACCCGGTACGAGAGCACTTTGATTTCAGCTAATGTAATCATCCAAGAATGGCTTAAGTCTAGTAGCAATAAGCTTTCTGATGATCTTGTAATTGGTGTTACATAAGGCAATGGGGCGGAAATCAGTAGTCATTGTTGGGTTCCCAGATTTTGGAATCATGACCAAGTTTGTGTGATTTATGGATGGGTCAATAGTCCCGTGGCTGAAAGTAGTTTGGACACTCTTGATGATGTCAGGCCCAATAATGTCCCAGGCGTTTTGATAAAATAAGGGAGGGTACCCATCTGGGTCTGGGCTTTTAAGGGGACCCATGTTAAATATTGTCGCCTTGAATACTGATCATCTGTCTGTAATGTCTTGAAATCTTGTAAGACCTAAAGAGGGACCGATGAAATCGACTCCTCTCTTAACATGGGCTGCAAGTGATCAACATTATGTTCGGCTATGTCTATTTCATTCACAATCTGATTCCCATCTGGTTTCAGAATAAGTTGGATATGATTTTTCTTTATGTGAATAACATTTGCAGTGTGAAAGGCTTTAGTATTTGGGTTATTTCCCAAATAGACCCTAACTTTGTGACCAGCTTCCTGCCTAACCCCTACTTTATCAAAAAATTTCAGATGACCCCCTTTTTCAGTTACCGTTATAATTCTGTTAATTAGTCATCATTTCTCTCTCTTCCATCTCATCACCTCTCTCTGCCACCTCATCGTCTTCAACGGCGAAGATCGCCGACCGACGACCTTGATACATTAAAAAAAAAATTCCTTTCTCCTCTCTCTCTAAATTTTTTTTGAACTCTTTGAGAGAGAGAGCAGACCATTGAAGGTCTGCGAACAGATCCACAACGGATCTGTTCAAAGGATCTGTTCGCAGACCATTGAGGTTCTGTGAAGACCTTCAATGGCCTGCTCTCTCTAGATCTGTAGAGAGAGTGAGAGTTTTAAAAAAAAAAATTAAAGAGAGAGGAATTTTTTATTTTTATTTTGTTTGAAGGTCGCCGACCGGAAAATTGGTCGGCCGACGATTTTTGCGGTGAAGACGATGAGGTGGCGAGAAGATGAGGTGGCAGAGAGAGGTGATGAGATGGAAGAGAGGGAAATGATGACTAGTTAACGGAGTTATAACAGAGTTATAACGGTAACTAAAAAAGGGGGCCATCTGAGTATTTTTGATAAAGTAGGGAGCTAGGCAGGAAGATGGTCACAAAGTTGAGGGTTATTTGGAAAATAACCTTTAATATTTCTATCTCCGTTGAGGGCCCAGAATTGTCTTGTTCTTTGCTCCAGTTTTGTTCTTTACATCTTTTCCAAACATAATAGTTCCTCTTGTAGAATAGACTCACTATGAAGAGACTCTGTAGATGGGCTAAGACATTGAATTCTTTTGAGTTCCTCCAGTAAGACCCTGAGTCTACGCTCCATGTTACCGAAAGCAGACTGCCTCCATTTTTTTAAATCCTCGTTGACCCTCTTCAGTTTATGTGGTGAAGACTGATTGTGGTTAGTCCAAAATTGTTGAAGATTTTTCCGATATAGATGATGTTTGACCCAATATGCCTCAAATCGTTCTAAATTAAGGCATGTTGAACCATGAATCGACATTTTGAGAAGAATAGGGCAGTGATCACTATTGTATCTAGGGAGGTGGAAAACGCCAACATTTTGATAGAAATCAAGCCATCTTGTCTGAGCAAAATCAATGGAGGAGATGACAAACGGTTTTAAGCCCTAGAAAACGAAAGAGAGAGGAATCGGCGGCGAGAGAAAAGTGTTGGAACAACTTCATTTATACGGTGAAACCCCCTAATTAGGAAACTTCGGTAAGGACGGAGCCAGGATTTGAAGTTAGTCAGGACTAGCCTAAAATTAGTTAGAGATCGAAATTTCATTTTAACGTATATGCACTCACAAGTAGTATTTAAAAAAACAACTTAATTTTTGTTGAATAAATAATATAAATTCAATCGGTTAATTGAAATAAAGTATAAATCAAATTGTTTATAAATAAAATTATTTTAAACATATATAAAACTACTTTCAATTATTAATTGGTTATTTAAAACGCTCAATTGGTTAGTTCAAATAAAGTATACATCAAATTGTTTATAAATAAAATTATTTTAAAAATTTATAAAACTACTTTCATTTAAAAATTGATTATTTAGAAAATAAAAAAAAATAAAGAAAACTACTTTCATTTATAAAACTATTATCATTTATAAAACTATTATCATTTATAGAACTACTTTCATTTACAAATAACACCTATGGGAGGCCTCTGTAAAACTTTCTATGAAAAAAATGAAAATCATGTTATGTAAGGCTATAAATAGCCATCTCAGTTGGTTAATCAATGTAAAGTTTTCTAGTAATTACTTGTGTTCAAAGTTCTAATATAGAATCTTTATACGGTGAACCTCCCCAAATTAGGAAACTTCTATATGTCCAAATAAATAGTATTAAAAAAACAACTTTTTGTCGAATAAATAAATAAATTCAATTGATTAGTTCAATTAAAGTATAAATTAAATTGTGTAGAGATAAAATTATTTTAAACATATATAAAACTACTTTCAATTATAAATTAGTTATTTAAAAAAATAAAGAAAACAAAAGGAAGTAAACCGTTTCTTTTATAAATATAATTATTTGAAACAGTTTAAAAAGACTTCTTTTAACTTTTTAAACATTTAACTTAAAACTTTAGTTAATTATAATATTTTAAATAAGATAAATAATAAAAACCCAATTGGTTAATTCAAATAAAATATAAATCAAATTGTTTATAAATAGAATTATTGTAAATATTTATAAGTACTTGCTGATTGTAATGTGTTGAATATCTAATTTTCAACAAAACCTAGACCCTAAATCAGTTTCAAGCAAATCGTGAAGGTGTAACTCCATGACTACAAGTGTTCTTATCTCCTCACGGCCTTCTACGGGTAGACGAATGGTAAGGCGGGGGAAGCCCTTACCACGAAAAGAATATGGATCTTCTCCAACAAATAAGTATAAGTTGAAAGCAGCCCTAACCGATAACAAAGTTTTGGTCGGAACAACACTTCATCTTCTCTACTAAATGAGTCACTTGGAGCAAATATGATTCGGTCTCCACACGGATCTAAGCAAATTGATGGTTGGGATAAAGTGTGAATATCTGGTGAAGGTATAATATTCATATCAGGTGGAGGTACATTGGGTAAATCCAAGATTGGTATTACGTCTCGGTTACAAAAGTTCCGGACTGAATATGTTTTAATTATTATATGTTTATAATTAAAATATAATTAAAATATACTGAATATGTTTATAATTAAAATATAATATTAAAACTTACACATAATATTTTAATTATAATTAATATATAATTAACACTTATGCATATAATTAAAACATATTAACAATTAAAACATATGATAATATTAAAACATATAGTTATTAATACATAATATTAAAACATATAAATATTAATATATAATTTTAAAATATAACATATGATATTAAGATATAACATATTAATAATTAAAATATAATATTTTAATTATAATTAACATATAATTAAAACTTTTACATAAATTCATTATCAAAACATATACTAACTTTTTCAGTGTATTAACATTATTAAAACGTAAATCCATAATTAACACATAACAACTCATTCAAAGAAAATTCTAAAATTTATACTTAATAATAATTAAAATATAATTAATACAACAAAGTAGCACCGATATTAATTAATTTTACGACAATCTGTGAGATTTCATACTAAGCTTTTAGAGAGAGAGAGAGAGAGATTGATTAATGAGAGAATTGTCATTAGTAATTATCACAAGAGCTTTAGCTCATATTTATACAGTCTTAGTGAAGCTAGAGAGAGAAAGAGAAAAACGGTTATAACAACCTATCATAGATGATATAGGCACCCTCATCACTTCTCTCCTTCTACTAATCCACTTACACTTCTCTTACACTTACATATACTTCACTTATACACTTCACTTACACTTACACTCCCCCTCATTCTGATGAGCAGTGAGAAATCAGATTGGAGTAGAATGAAACACCATGAGGGAGCTGAGAAGAGACCTAAATAGAGGATTAGATAGGCCCTTGGTGAAGACATCAGCAAGCTGCATAGAGGAGGAAACGAACTCCAATTTTAGAATTCCAGAAGCCACTAACTCCCTAACAAAGTGATAATCTATCTCCACATGCTTAGTTCGAGCATGAAACACAGGGTTCATAGCAAGATGTTTGGCTCCCATATTGTCACAATAAAGTTCAAATGTGCCTGAGTGAGATACTCCTAAGTCATTAAGAACATAAGAAATCCAAAGAAGCTCAGAAGAAGCAAAAGCCAAAGCTTTATACTCTGCTTCTGTACTTGATCTTGCCACTGTTGGTTGCTTCTTTGAGGACCAAGCAATGGGAGTAGAACCAAGAAATACACAATAGCCTGAAGTAGACCTCCTAGTGTCAACACACCCAGCCCAATCAGAATCACTATAAGCTTTGAGAGAGGTAGTATCTCCTGCACAAATTGGAACACCAGAGCCTAAAGAGCCTTTAAGATACCTCAAGATCCTTTTAACCAACTGCAAGTGAATATCAGTAGGAGAATGCATGAATTGAGCCACATAATTGACACCAAATGAGATATCAGGTCTGGTCATTGTCAAGTACTGCAACCCACCAACAAGACTTCTATTGAGAGTGGGATCAGACAATGATATTCCATCATTAGCTGATAATCTTTTACCAAATGGGATAGGAGTGGCAATTGGCTTTGAATCCAAAAGATCAGCTTTTTGGAGAAGCTCCAAAGTATACTTCTGCTGTGTTAACAAGAGATTAGAGTTGGGAAGAATATTAACCTCAATTCCCAAGAAATAATGAAGTGACCCCAAATCTTTCATAGCAAACTCAAGACCCAAAGTGTCAATGAGAACTTGAATAGCAGATGAGGAAGAACCTGTCAATATAATGTCATCAACATAGAGCAGAAGAACAATAGTATCCAATCCCATGGTGTATACAAACATGGAATGATCTGTAGAACTCCTAATAAACCCATATTCTTGAAGAAAATCAGAGAATCTTGTGTACCAAGCTCGAGGAGCTTGTTTTAAGCCATAAAGAGACTTGTGAAGGTGACAAACCAAAGAGGAATTCTCTGAATCAATGAAACCAGGTGGCTGCATCATGAACACATCCTCATCAAGCACTCCATGGAGAAAAGCATTGGATACATCCAACTGCTTAATCAACCATTTGTTTGTAACAGCCATTGTGAGCACTACTCTTATAGTAGAAGACTTAACTACTGGACTAAAAGTCTCAGAGTAGTCCAAGCCATTTAGTTGATGAAACCCCTTAGCCACTAATCTGGCTTTGTACCTATCTATACTCCCATCTGACTTCAATTTGGTCTTATAGACCCACTTACAGCCCAAAATGTTCATAGATGGAGTAGATGGAACCAAGCTCCAAGTACCATTCTTCTGTAAAGCATCATACTCTTCTTGCATAGCCTGGCACCAGGCAGGACTCTTAGAAGCCTGTTTATAAGTAGTTGGATCAGGAGGGATATCTAAGAGACTAACAAATGCCTGAGGTAATGGATGACACACAGAGAAATGTGAAACAAAATCTGGCAGATACTTTGGTCTATGAATGCCCATTTTTGATCTTGTGGTCATAGTATGAACAGGTGGAGCAGGTAATGAGGAAGCAGAAGCATCACTATTCTCTGTAATAGGACCAATATGGGATGAAGAATGTGAATCTTCTTGAACTTGAACAGACACAAAAGGCTGAGATGCAGAAGAAGAAGATGGCACAATTGGAGCACTTGAAGAATCATTTGAAGTGATAATGGGAAGCACCACTTGAGATGGAGAATCATTAGGACATGACAAAGAATCTGAATCACTATTAAAAGGAAAGAGATTCTCATCAAAGACCACATGTCTTGAAAAGTATATTCTTCCAGTACTCATATCAAGGCACTTGTACCCTTTATAAATCGAGCTGTACCCCAAGAAGACACATCTCACAGACTTAGGACTCAATTTGTCTTCTCTAATAGCTCCTAAGTGTGGATAGCAAGCACATCCAAACACTTTGAGCATTGAAAAATCAGAAACATGACCAAACAATACCTCATAAGGGGATTTTCCATCTAGGACTTTTGATGGTAATCTGTTTATAATGTAGGAGGCTGTATCAAATGATTCAAACCAATACTCTTTAGGCACAGAAGCTTGAAAAGCTAGAGTATTACCCATCTCAGTGATTTGCCTGTTCTTTATCTCAGCTCTACCATTTTGCTGAGGAGTATAGGGACAAGAACATCTTAAAGAAATCCCATTAGCATCTAAAAATTTCTTAAACTCTCCTTTAGAGAGTTCAGGAGCCCCATCTGTTTGAAAAACTTTAATAGAAGCTGAAAGAAGCTTTTCAAAAGTCAACTTGAATTGCTTGAAGCAGTTGAGACTATCTGACCTAAGCTTCATAGGATAAATCCAAAAGTATCTACTATAGTCATCAACAAATAGAATATAATACCTTGCTCCTGATAGAGATGTAACAGGAGAAGGTCCCCAGATATCACAATGAATCATATGAAGAGGATTAGGGGTAATACTAGATGAAAGTTCAAAAGGTTGAGCCTTGCTCTTACCTAATTGACATGGCTCACATACTCCTAAGGATTCAGAAGAATCAAGAGTAATTTGGGCAGACTTATGAAGAGTTTCAAGAACACTTTTAGGTGTATGTCCAAGTCTTTTGTGCCACAAGACTAAGGATCCCTTAACACTTGACACATATGCTTCTTCATGAGAGATAATAGTGTCAAACTCAATGGGATATAAGTCATTAAGCATAGGACCAGCTGTTAAAATTGTTTGAGTGGCTAAGTCTTTAATGTCATAGCCCCATGGAAAGAACTCCACTGAACAATGGTTGTCTCTGGTGAATTTAGATACAGATAATAGATTCTTCCTTAATTCAGGTACTACCAAAGTGTTTTTCAGCCAAAAATCATGAGAATTGGATTGTATTTGAACATCTCCTGAACTAGTAATAGGAATAGATTTACCACTACCCACTAGAACAGATTGAGAACCTAGATAAGGTTGAGATGAGGATAGTACCTTAGAGTTATTGGTCATATGGCTAGAAGCTCCTGAATCAGCTAA
This sequence comes from Eschscholzia californica, assembly GCF_041429995.1. Classification (NCBI taxonomy): domain Eukaryota; kingdom Viridiplantae; phylum Streptophyta; class Magnoliopsida; order Ranunculales; family Papaveraceae; genus Eschscholzia; species Eschscholzia californica. The sequence goes on from NW_028238472.1 coordinate 49,826,631, forward strand.
CCAAGTACCATCTGAAGCACAATTGGGTTTGACAGAAGCAGTAAAACATTCCTCAACAATAGCAATATTACATTCTTCCTGTTTATGCTCATCAACCTTATCATCTTCTGATATATGTAAACCAGCAAAGGCTTGAGGATGAGCATACTTATCTTGTTCATATCGAAATCTACACTTATAAGCTTGATGACCCCATTTTCTACAGATTCCACAAGGAATGCTTGAAAAATCAAAATTAACTGCCTTTTGATTATGCAAATTTTGATTAGAGCTTGTATTGGAATTAGAATTTATATTTGAATTTCGATTTGTGTTTGAATATGAATTTGTGTTCGAATTTGAGATTGTATTTGAATTCGACTGTGAGGCTGAATTTTGTGTTCTAATATGAGAATCATTTGATTTCATAGTATTTGTGTTGGAATATTGTCTTGAAGGCTGATTGTGGTTGAATTTTGAGCCAGACTGATTTGATCTATAAGAATTTGTGTTTGAATATGAATTAGGTTTTCTATTTTGAGATGTTTTGACATAATATGCTAGTTGATCATCTTGATCTTGACTCAAAAGCCATTGCTCATGATGAAGAAGCTTAGATCTAAGCTCAGGAAGTGTAATATTATCTGTTCGATTATTAATTGTAATTATGAATTGATTGAATTCTTTACCTAAACCAGATAAGATGATTCGAATCATCTCTCTATCAGAAACTCTATCTCTAACAGCAGTTAACGAATCAGCAAGAGATTTGAGTTTACGAAGGTATTCACTTACAGAAGCTGATCCTCTTTTTGTATTTTGAAGTTGACGTCGAAGAAGATCTTGTTTAACTTCAAACTCCTCTGTATAAACTGTTTCTAAGTAACTCCAGATCTCTCGAGAAGTTTGAAGACCTAGAACATCAGCTGAAATTGACTTAGAAAAAGTTGCTTTTAGGCAAGATTTGACGAAGTTATCTTGTTTCCTCCAATTGATATAATCAGGATTAGGTAAACTTCTTCCTTCTGAATCAATGATCGAACTATCTGGTTTAGTAACAGATCCATCAACAAATCCATATAGATCATTGCTGATAAGAATAGCTTCAAATTGATCTTTCCAAACCAGGAAATTCGATTCATCAAGTTTATCTGAGATATAATTTGTTATATTCAAAGCTGGAGAATGAGATTTAGAGATTGAAGAAGATGAATTTGATCGATCTGAACTTTCGGCCTCCATTGCTGAAGCTTGAATTTCGAAAAAATTTCTTAACCTAGACGCTCTGATACCATGTGAGATTTCATACTAAGCTTTTAGAGAGAGAGAGAGAGAGATTGATTAATGAGAGAATTGTCATTAGTAATTATCACAAGAGCTTTAGCTCATATTTATACAGTCTTAGTGAAGCTAGAGAGAGAAAGAGAAAAACGGTTATAACAACCTATCATAGATGATATAGGCACCCTCATCACTTCTCTCCTTCTACTAATCCACTTACACTTCTCTTACACTTACATATACTTCACTTATACACTTCACTTACACTTACACAATCAAGCCTTACTTCCCCTTCATTGCCTTGTTTAACGCCAATAAGTCCCATCTTCACCATTGCTTGTTGAAAATCCATGAAAAACATAGCTTCATTCATGGCATATGCATTCACAATTGGTCTTGTTCTTGGTCCAGCAAATAAGGTTTGATCAGAACTAAGAACTCCAACTTTTCTTCTTAATGCATTATAATAATTATTATCAAAAGTTGTTTTTGTTTCGTCGAAAGATACTTCTGTTTTATCACCAGCTGTGCATATTTTTGATAATCTTGCTGCGAAATTTGAATCAAGAGATGGGTCTACGTCGTTTGTTGAGTCGAATTTGCTTAGTCGGTTCTTGAAAGCGGAACAATGTGTCACGCCTAGCGTATGTGCACCTATTTTCATAACAAATTTATTGAATTTCAACTTTAATTTAAGTTATATGTTCATTTGTGAAAATGATTAGTGGTGTAAAGTGGGTCAGTCTAGACTCGACCTTGACCCAAGGCAACCTGCGCCAAGATCAGGCTTGGCCCAAGTCAACTCGAGCCTGGTCTGGGCTTGGCCCGAGCGAGTTGAAGCATGAAATGTGAATATCAAAATGAAATGGTAGTTCTTCATTATATCATGCTTGCTACTCCCCCATTTCAACAAAAAAATACCTTATAGTAAAGTGACCACCATCCACTCCTACATCCGATGTGGGACTAACATTCCAACAACCTTCTTCTGGCACATTAGACTTGGAAGACTGTCTTCTCCTCTACAATGGGACCTGGATTTGGTTAACTTGGGCTCATGATACCATTTGTAGATGGGGTCCATGGGCCTTACTTGGTCCAAAGTGGTCTCGAGCCTATCTTACCTCAGAAACTAGCTTTTTAAATTCGAGACACTTACTACTAATGTGAGACCAACACCAATACATACTACTTTATGTAACCCAATCCCACATTGTGCGGGAAAAAAAAAGGTGTGGTGTCCTTCATAAGAGATTAGACACTGTGAGAAATACAAGAATGCAGTTAATTACCTGATAAAGCAACCATATCTTGAACATTAAGGCCATGCTGAGAGAACAAGGTGATGAGTTGGGAGCTGTTGAAAAAGGTAGGAGGCAGCTTCATTGTATCCTCTATCTTTGACCTTCTTCCATCTTTCCTTCCTTTTGGTATGTCATATATTGGCCCCCCTGACTGCACCATTTACCAAAAATTATTTGTTATGCATACATTGATAAATGTTTGAGACAAAACTCTAGGAAACAGTATTTTAACCAACTAAAGCCGTCCATTAGTATACATGCCTCCGAAAGGCTTACCCTTCACCTTCGAAGAAAGGGTGGGAGTTGCCCGGTTCCTTCACGAACGAAGTTCCTAATCAACAAGGGTTCGTAGAACGAAGCGTGTACAACTGGGGCGCAACCCCACTTTTTTGTTCATAACGGATATTTTTTAGAAAAATGCTTCTTTTAGTTTCTAACAAAAACCCCCTTTTGAAGAAGATTGATTAATTAGAGAAGATTGACATTTTTTTGAAACGATAAGATTCGAATACGAGTCTCTCAAGTGGATAGACATACCTCTTCACACTTAAAAAGAGGGAGATTTGCTGTTTGGACTCCCTTTCGTATAATTGACTTGCTGTTTGGACTCCCTTTTTCCAGAGTTGCATTTTGGACTCCCTTTTGATAGAATCACCCGGGAATATTCCGTCTCTAAAGTTATACTTTAAACAATTCCTACTTTACCCTTTTATAATCAATATTGCATTTTGGACCCCCTGGTTTATTTAACCCATCTTCTTCTTCTATCTTTAACTCATCTTCTTTCTCACAAACCCTAATAACTTAATTACTTAAATTGGCCTTTAGGATTTACAAAATATCTAGCTGAATTAGTTAATAAACTAGTGTTTCCCTTCTTCTCCTTAAGAATCCAACTCCCAACAAATCTCCCCCGAGATTTCTGCCGCTATTTTCTTGAGCTTCTTCAAGCTCCATTTTAATGGAGGAATGGAAGGGACCAATAATAATAATAACTGTTATATATGTTGTTGCAACTCTCTATTGTCCTGCTTGTTCAACTAAATTGTGTCCTAGTTGTGATGTTGCTTTACATTGTAAGGAGATAACTGAGAAACATAAAAGATCATGCATCATCATCCGCTCATCATCATCTGAAATTAATACTAGTACTAGACCACCTTCTTTGGAAGTTGATCATCAACCTGATGATGATAACCCGATTACTTCACTATCTATCGATTTAGAAATTGACCCAATCACGGGAGTACTAGTAGAAGTTTGTGTACCTGATGATGAGACTTCTTCACTATTGTCTAATGAGAGAGATGATTTAATTTCATTAGGAGCAGATGAACATCAAAAGGAAGCAAAATTGGACCCGACTGTTGAATGGTACAGGTGCTACTCATATTTGTTCCCTCTCTCTAGAAGATTAATTAATGGGTGTTTTAGTAGGAGGTGGCTTTGCCATACATGCATTTTGGATGGAAATGATGGAATGAGTACTCAGATTTAATTTCAACAAAAAAAAGTACTCAGATTTGAATATTTGTTTTGGGTTTTTTGGGCTTACCCCCTCAAAACTAATCATTAATTGAGTTTACCTCCTTCAGTAATTAGTAATTGAGGTTACCCCCTTGAATTTAGTGTTTTTAGCAAAACTGCTAAGGACATGTTTGGTATAGGACGATAAAATCGCAAATTACAACCAAAATCAATCTTTACAAATCTTATTACCGACCAAATCAAACAATAAAAGTAAGGTGGAATAACTACGAGGAATCATATTGAAGGATAATTGTTCTTGGTAGTCATATTTATTTCACATACGCCAAACACAACCTTTGTGTTTTTGTCAAAAATAGTAAACCTAAGGGGGTAAACTCAATTTCCCATTACTGATGAGGGGGTAAGTTCAAAAAACCCATTTGTTTTCTTTCTTGTTCTAGAGATCCTTTGAATTGTTAAAAAAATAATCATTTGAATTGGTTTTTTAGATATTTGTGGATTAAGTAGAGGATAAAATAGTATTTTCCCCTCTAGAAATGTTATATTTAACTTTTTGTTTGAAAAAGGGAGTCCAAAGTGCAACTCTGGAAAAAGGGAGTCCAAACAGCAAGTCAATTATACGAAAGGGGGACCAAACAGCAAATCTCCCAAAAGAGTTTCGATACAAGATTGACATACATACCCAGAGAACAGCTTCTATTGCTGCCATAGCAACAATATCAGCACAAGAAACAACACCAGGACATTGATCCTCTATTTGCTCCTTTATGTCGTCGATGACTTCGAACCCTCTTAGGCTCAAATTTGCTGGGGAGTCCTTCTCTGCTTTGTTATCCTTTGTTGAATCTAGTAGTACTGATCCATCACAACCCTAATTTCATAATATATATTAGTTAGAGTTATATGTTAGTCACATCTTCTTCTAGTGCAATTAATTTAACATATTTAGGGGAAAATTGGCCAAAACTCCCTTTGAATGATCTATCAATTTTTGTAGGTTTCAACTAGCTCTTCATGAGTAAGCAGTTTGCACAAATTCACATACATTATATATGATTTGCACAAGTGTTTGCACAGATACACATAATTAGCAGGTTTTCGTAGAGTCTAAGCTTAAAGAATTGTCGGTACGTCTTTTTAACCAAGACTAACAAAATATTCATGTGCCCAATTTACCGATCATAAAAGAAAATGAGTGACATTGTAAAATTGAGGTTTTCTTTGGTCAATTTGACAACTAAAAATCTTAGAAAATTTAGTTGTAGAATTATTTTTAGTCTTTTACAACAGTTGGAAAGGCTAGCCTAACCCTAAGAATATTTGGTTGGGTTTGGGTTTATTAGATAGTAAATAGACCAAGGAAAGCCTATGTGCTTCTAAGGCTCTTTCACATTGTACCTACTCTCGAAATTAGTTCTACAATCTCAATACAGGCGCACTCTCGTTTACCACCCACCTTACTGTCTTGAATAAGACAAGAAGTAATATCATCTTTTTATACCTTTTTGAAAGGTATGAAAAGACTATATCGCCCATTGTTTTATTATCCAACGCATGATAGAGCATGATAGACGGTACACGAGGAAGTCAATGAGGGTGTACTTCAAACACTTCTCTAGCTATACATGTGAAAAACAATGAAAAAATAAATAAATACACTAGCTAAATTGTCGAAGGACTGAATCTTCATTCAAATACACCATTAAAAGTATAGGGCAGATACTATGTCCGACCAAAATATCGTCCGGCCAATAAGTTAATTTCTCTCACTAAATCTTGTCGGGCTACGTACCTGGCCGGAATTCGGCTGGACATAGTGACATTTTCCATTAAGAAAATTCATGAGAGTTATGTAAAAGAGAGAGTGAGTTGGTTGGTTTAATTATATATACACCTCAACAAAGCAATCATGGAAGTGCATTCTAACAAGACCAGCAGCAAGAGTAGGATCAGATTGTAAAGCTCTATTAACAGTATTCTTCACAAATATTTCAGCTAATGGACAACTCATTATATAATAACCCATGCTTAATCCATCTACTACCCCAATTCTTGACTTCACTAATAAAACTCCTATTAACAAACACCACACTACCAAACTTGAACTAATCCTTCTTCTCTCCATTTTAGTCTTAATCACCTAACTCTCTCTCTCTCTCTCTCTCTTTAGATTTCTAGCTCTTCTCAAATGTACTAACTAAGGATTTGAGAATGTTCAAAGATGTAGAAAGAAAAGAGAAGAGATGTAACTACATATATACTAGAGAGTGGAGAGAGAGAGAGTGTGTTAGTGGTGCATTATTATTGTGTCCACCTAGCTAGGGAAAAGATTATCTGAAATAGTTTACCCACACTAAAATTAACCATTTTGACTCTAAATTAAGTTATGATTTTGCATGGGTGAATTCGACCAATACTTGATTAACATCTTTGCATGTCATTACTCACTAGATCATATATAATTATTAGGGTTAGATTAGTGATCTAAATTCAACTATGTGACTCCACTAAACTAATTGAGGTTACTTTAAGAAATTGTATTGTATGATCTTGTCGGCTGGAAGTGCTCAAAAGGGCCAACAAGCAGGGGTAGTCGGGCAGACCAAGGATTTGAGTCGGCCGGTCTGCTGGTCTAGCCAATATAAATTGCACATATCATAGGGATCAAACTGCCAAAGACCCCTCGGCTGAGCGGTGAGCACTTGTTTCACTATCCTCTAGGTCAGGCGTTTGAGGCACTTGGGTTTCAGGTTCCCTTAAAAAGCCTGCTGACTTCTACAAAAAAACAAAAAAACATAGTGATCAAACTTAAAAGGGCCATTTATGAAAATAAGGTAGAGAAAAGAGCCAAATGAAGACTAGATAGAAAATAGATGGTCAAAGAGAAATTAATTAAAAAAAGAACATGAAAAATGTCACCGCCGCGTTCTAGCGTAGGTTGTTTCAGAGCAAGTTAAACAAGGACCCCTGACTAGAGCGAGGGACAACCTATAGCTGGCTCCGCCCTTGCCAACAATCCTTGAATGGAGTGGAGTGCTCCTTAACTTGGGACTTTACATAAAATATTTTAGTACAAGGGTTAGAATAGTGTTATGGATTCATCAGAAAAAAAACACCACAAAAAACCATTTTTTTTAAAGCAGCATACTTTAAAGAGTATGACTCAGTGTCTCGAATCCCTGACACAGAGAGTGAAAACTAACTTAATGACCACTTCAGTCAAAGGTTGTTGACAAGTACCTGTTTTTTGTTGTGTCAATTACCTTATTGTGGTTGAGGCATGCAAAGAACATGCCCGGCAAAACTTTCCCCTTGCAATTTAACCACATTACAACTACGAACTGACCCTTTATATGACATATGCCTTTATCACAATAGTTAAATACTGTAGGCATTACAAAAAAAATCTCATTATTCGGCTAAACTCGAATAAAACATCGAGTAAATAGAGTAATTACAGTGAAGGAACTAATGAGTTGGTGTGGATGGACCAATTGTACTATAGTGAAAAAGGTGACCATAAGGGGAGGTGGAAGAGGATAGTGATGGACTGATGGTGGTAGTGGTGGTGTTAAAAGGAGCTGGTTCCCATTTTGACTTTTTTTTTTTTTTTGAGAATTCCCCCATTTTGACTTTTTTTTTTTTGTTGAAAGACCCCCATTTTGACTTAGAACTCAAATCAATCGTTTTCATCTTTTTAGAAGTGGAAGTTGGTTTGTTTTGATATCTAGCTAGCCACAAATTAGGTCTTTTTTTTTTTTTGTTGAAGAAGCCACAAATTAGGTCAAGGACAATATAAAAACATTACTTTATTCTTAGTGCAGTTTAGGCGTCTCACAAACAAAATAAAATAGAAATGATGGTGAGTACTTCAAAACCACAACTTCATTGCACGCCTATAATCTATCCATTTGGTTATGAATTATAGTACATCATTTTATTACATTCCTTCTTCTCCCTTACACCAAATTGCTTTCACTTTCCATAAATAGAACCCTAGCTAGGAATTTGTTCAATTGTTATTGATCAATTTTGTAGATAGTTTAGGTTTTCATATTCATTTTAGTCGATTTTTTTATTTATATAAAGATTTTTATTTTACTCTCTCGACATTAATTGGTAATTGAATTTAGTAACTGGCAATCAAGCTTATCTCTTTAGATTTTTGGAATTGGCAAAATCACTAAAATCATGTTTGGTCTGTAGATGTAGAATCAGTTCGAGGCAAATGTAACTATATGTTGTAGTTGAGAAACATACTGAATAGAAAGAATAAAATAAGAAAAAAGTCACCCAAGTAAACTCTTTAGACATTCTACCAAAACAACACAATTGTTATAAAACCATATAAGAAAGTGCGCACTCAGACCTCAATGAGATAATATAGCAAACTCGTTTTCTCTGGAGAAAAAAGAAGACGAGAAAGAAAATTTATTAAGTACAAAGATGAAGAGGAGGAGACAAATATTCAAAACCTCACTAGTTCTCAAAATTACTGGGTCAGGTTTTGAGAATCAAATTTTGTCTCATTTTATCTTTCTTTCTTCTCTAGTTCATCTTTATTTCCATCTTCATCTTCTACCAGTTGGGAAATTCTATTTGCAATGCTCTACTTGTTAAAGATAATGTATTTTTCAATCTTGACTTGGTCAACTCTTTGCGACCAAGTTTGGTTAAAGGCAATGCCTTCATACTTGGCATAAAAACTAAGTTTGAGGGTAATTTTCACACACTTTTTTTTCCTGTCTCCAAAATCTAAAACTAAATCAGACCCTAGATCTCCGAATCTAAATCCCTAAACACCATCTTCATCTCATGGGAATCATCAAGATCACCGGTCACCTACGAGCTTTGAAACGGGTTGACCACAACGATTTTGTGCACCAACTCATTGGTTTCTTACCCTCAAACTTCTTCAACAACTCAAAACTCTTTTCATTTACAGAGGTGTGTTGAATCTCCCATATCCATATACATTTACAGAGGACATGAGAAGTGGATTTAGTCACATGTAAAGTCTCAGGGATCATTTTGGAGGATACAATCTTGGTCAAAAGATGTGAAGCAGACAAATCTACGATTGAACATGATTTTGATTCGGTATGGTCCTTTGTTCATGTTCAAATCCATCATGTTCAAACTCATCATGTTCAAACTCAAGCTTCTAGTTTCATGGAGGAAGATGCTGGACTGACAATGGGAGAAGGATCCCGACCGACGGCCGACGGAAGTTTTCCGATCACTCTAGTCCGTGGTGGAGAAACGGTTACAAACTTTGACCCACTCAAAGTTAGTTACTCAACCAAGGGAACCGTATGGTGGTAATGGGTCATGAACTCATGATAGTGGTGGAACCACTAAAATCACATAGAAACTAAAATGCCTCCTCCATAGGTAGTGGGCATAGGTTACTTCTTTGTGCTTTGTTCTTTCTTTTAACTTCTTATTGTAATCCATCATGTCTTTGCCTAATCAATGAAGTTATCAGATTCCAAAAAAAAAACGAAAAACATGTGAAATTTCACAGATGTGCCTGCCGAAGCGGAGATTCTTTTTCTTTTGTATTTTGTGTCTTTCTTGCCTTATTATAGCTTGGGCTTCGTTTCAGGCCTGCGAAGCAGGCCTTAGAGCATCTCCAATGCAACACTCAACTAGAGAAACTCAACTTGACACCTAGGATTACTTGAGTTTTTAACAAAAAACACTCTCCAATGCAACACTCAACTACAAACTCAATATGATGTGGCAACAATAATTATTGAGATACTCAAAAGAAAACTCAATTGTTGAGTTTCCTTTTGAGTATCTCAACATTTATTGTTGTTTCTCAATTGGTCCGCATCAACATTTTATATATTAAAATAAGAACCAAAAGTAAATCTAAAGTAAATGTCGAGTTTTTTTGAGTGTTGCATTGGAGATGAATTTTGAATTGAGTATCTCAATAGTGAAACCTAGGAAAGAGAAACTCAATTCATACTTGACACATTAGATTAATTGATTGTTTGTTGAGTGTTGCATTGGGGATGCTCTTACCTTTGAAGCTCTCCCCAGTGAGGAATTTTGCTTACCTGGCAAGAGCTTTCGGTCATCCAACTATTAGCAATTTTGGGGGCCTGAAGAGCAGGACTTTCGTGTCGCTCGTTTCTAGGGCTTATTTGTTTCTTGTTAGTTTAAGATAGGGGTTCCCTTTAGTTTAGTTCAAATTTAGCATAAGACTCCTCTTAGATTTAATTTTGAGTTTATTATAGGACCATCCTTAATTTAGTTTTGAGTTTTGTATAAAACTTGTCTTTAATTTAATTATGAGTTTCGTATAACCTCAATCATTATTAGTCTAATTATACAAAAAATAAATACTTATATTATACGATGTAACATATGATTTGTAATTGTACCAACAACATTGTTGATGGCTACTCGTGTTTGTTACTCGATGTTATGTGCAAGAGATTTCAAGTCATAATAATAAATAGTTTCCCCATATTACAAATGTACTCAAGTCATACAAAATAGTAAATGTTTGGATCTCTCACACCAAATCCAACCCATCATCTCTAGTCCTAATAGAAGACAAGTCAAATGATTAATGAAAGACAAATATTGAAGACAAACTCGCTCCACAAGTACACCCCTTAAAATAAGTTGTTTGCACATATACCAAACTGGACATATACGACAATTAAAATTTTTTGTCTTGTCAATAAACTCTGGTTAATAATAATAGATTTATCCACAAGTAGGCGGGGGAGGGATTGGTTTTGAATGGTGAAAGATAATACTTGTTGTGGATTATTGCTACCAGGGGCGGAGCTATGTGAAGACTAACCCAGGCTATAGCTTGGATTAGTTCTTGTAAGCTCCGCACCAAAACACTAACACTTATAAGAAGTAGCCCGGCTGGATAACCAATTGCCTAACATGCTTGAGACAAGGGTTCGAAACCTATAGCCTGGATTAGTTCTTGTAATCTCCGCACCAAAATACCAACACTTATAAGTAGCCCGGCTGGATAAACTATTGCCTAACATGATTGAGACAAGGGTTCAAAACCATCCTTCAGCATTATTTTCTAACCTTTTTCACCGAGGTTTTGATAAAGAGTAATTCTTGTTTGGTCCCCAACTTATAGCAAAATCCTGATTTTACCCTTAACACTTACCCAACTGTCGTTTTGGCACTCAATTATGTCTAGACTTTCTTTTAGACCCCACTTTTTTTGTCCTTCTTCTCTTTTCTTTACCTTTTTTTTTTTATCTTTCCTCTTTTTTTTTTTTTTGTTGAGAATTTTTTATCTTTCCTCTTTGTGCATCTTTTATTTTGTATTGTCACTTCAACCTCTACCATAAGCCTCTCTCCTACTTAGCGAAATTATCGTGTTATGTCTACCATATTCCATTTCAATTGCTTGGTAAGACAAAATAGTTGACGTCATTGATTTTTTTGTTTTTTGTCACAAATTTAACTTCAATTTTTTTTTCGCTTCTCAAACTTTAGGTATGTCTAACGATATAAAGTAAAAAAAAAAAATTATCGTAAAATAATAAAATAAGCAATTGTATTGCACAAAAAATGCCATCATGTTTCACAACTAGTAATGACTTAAAATTGTATACACAAAACTATATTTAAGCCAGCCCTGCCTAAAACAAAATCCTGGCTCCGCCCTGATTGCTACCTAAGTGTTTACTAGTGGATGTCATATGAGATTATAAGTCATATGACATAGGACTCTTCCTTCATTTAATTCTGAGTTTATTATAAGACTCTTCTTTAATTTAATTTTGAGTTTTATATATGACTCCTCCTTAATCTAATCCTGAGTTTCGTATAAGACTCGTCCTGGATTTATTATAGTGATGTCTACTTAAAAAACTGATGTCCATATAAGATTTCTAATTGTTCCATTTGACCACATAATTGTTGTCCGCATAAGATATTAATTGTCTATATATTGGTCACCTTAAATATTTAGCTGAGATCGCCACATTATCTGTTTATTTGTGATATAATGTTTTTTGAGAATAAAAAAATATAGAATTTTTGGGCTTATAGCCCAAAAAACGGGTCCTAATAGCAGATATAGTCCTCTCTAATCCTATAAAGGGTTTCAAAACCAAAAAAATAATATAAATGTATATCTAGTCCTTTTAGTCTCATCTAGAGAGAAAACACAAATCCCTAGATTACATATTAATTTATAATACCTATACTAACCTTCTTTATATATAAAATCTGATTTACATTCTAAAATCCAAAATATCTTTTTTTCATTTTTATCTCCACATTCTCTCTCCAATCACGTTTAAATTCAAAGTAAATTCCATCTTCAATATATTCCGTAACTGAAATCTGGAGACTTTCTCTCTCTCTAAAAACGAAAGCTCCAATAAACCTCCATTAAACTCACCAGCAGCTGTACAAACCTCCATTGTTTCATCTTCATTACAGTAGGAGTAAAAAGCTCCGTTGTTTATCTTCATTAGAGCTGCTGAAATCATTTTCTTCATCGTTAATGAGGTAAAACACTTTCTGTTTTATACGATTTTATATTATGTTTCAGTTTATTATAACAGATTCTCTCTCTAAAGTTGATCATATATGATTTTGAGTATAAGTTTCAAAGATTTTTTGTACTAATTCATAGAAACAATCAAATGTTTGATGTTTATTTTCTTTCTCTCGCTTAAAATTTTATTTATGTTTTTTTATCTTGATGTTTAATCCTTCAACTCGAGTTTGTCATTATTGCAATCAATCATCATAGCAGATATCTTTAGATTTGTAATTTAAGCTTAATGATATTCTCATTTTTTTTCTTCAGATCTGGTTTTCAATCCGTACGGATTTATGAAACATTTGTTCTTTCGTACGGTTACTCATAACAGAATTTACAGTACATGTACTTTATCGTAAATTACCATAATTTATTGTAAATTATGGGTAATTTATAAAACATTATCCGTGCTTTAACACCAAAACAGTACTCATTTCATTAGTAGAAATACTTTGCTTTACTATCAAATCTCGTGTACTTTGCAATAAAGTATATATAATTTACCTATATCTTCATGTGCTTACCATTATGTATATAATTTACGTATAAGTGCACATAAATTATGTATTATTTATTTACCATTACGTGTACTTTTCACCCAAAACAGTAACCTTGTTAAGTTTACCAAACTACTCAAAACCTTCAAATGTTGTCAAAATTTGACAAACATTATACATAATTTACGAAACTGTACATGTAGTTTATAATACAATATATGATTTTTTTTTTTCTTTAATGTATGTGTATTTATGTGTGTAGATTTGATATACCAGATGAAATTTCAAAGAGAATCATCAAATCAAAGTAAGTCAACGAAACTAATGGAGAGTACATGGATGGACACCATTTTTGAACCAGAGAAGAATTTGTACTTTTTTTTTGTAACAGAATGTAAAGGATGTGTAATGTAAAAGAAATTATGTGTAATTTATTGAACAAGACCCACATACATTTGATAAATTATGTTATATACTTGACAAATGATGGTTTCCCCGTCATAAATAATACGTAGTTTACGTATTTGTTTCATAATTTGTATTCGATATGTATTTATGTATGAGTAAAAACGAAAACAAATGTTGCTTTTAATGTTCCCAGAAAATATACTATTTCCAAATCTAAAAGTTAAGTGAGAGAAAGTGATATATATGTTTTGTATATTAACCCCCAAATCACGCTAAATTGATCCTAGAAAATATACTATTTCCAAATCTGAAAGTTAAGTGAGAGAAAATTGATTTGAATCGAAAAAAATTTACATAGTTAGAGAGAGAAAATTGATTTGATTTCCAAATCTGTAAAGAGAGATAAAATTGATTTGGTTAAGATTTTTGTTTTGAATCGATTTGAAAATAGATTTGCTTTCCAAAACGGTTAGAAGATAGAGAAAAATCAATTTTGGATTTATACGTTAGCTGCTATAAATCCCCTAAATCGCGCCCACATTAGAAACATTCCAAATTCACCCTGGAAAATTAAAAATCTCGTGATTTTTGTAGGAGGGACATGGACGGTAGTTATCTTATAAAGAATGGGTTATTAAGTCCATAATGTAAAAGGATTAAATATCCATGTTTTGGGAAGATTGGATCATAAACCTTTTTTTAATATTATTTTGGTCTATATACCCACGGACCCAAAAATATATTGGCCGCTTCTTTTGAGGTGGGAAAGTTGAATTTTTTTTTTTTTAATTTCATCCAATTTTTAATAGAAAATTTTCTAAGAAACCTTTGAGAAATCTTGGAGCATCTCCAATGCAAAACTCGACTTTTTTTTTCATCAAATTGTCCTATTTGTGAAGTCTTATTTGTCAACAGTTGGTAGCCCAAGTGGTTCCAAGATGTTGACATAAACTCCAGAAATCCCTGGAGGTCTCAGGTTCGAATTGGGATTATGTAGGTATTAATAAAGTTGTTGGGCTTCAGGCCATTGTCTTTGTTGGGCTATACGCTCAGTGTTGTTAATGTTTGAGTGGACAGTTATCGAGCTTATCACATCTATAATGTATCAAATGCCAAATATCTCGACGTACGTTGATCGTAGTCGTCTTCTATAAAAAAAAAAGTCTAAATTGATTTTTTTTTTCGGGATGAGATTATTGACATCCCCTCTTCAAAACACATCTTCAAACAACACCCAAATTGAGGTGCGTAGACATAGGTACCCAAATCAATAAACTTTTATGGGTAGAAAGTCGTGTTTTCCTGATGTTCTTTTGAGAATCTCAAAATGTTCTTTCAACAAAAAAATGTTCTTTCAAAAAAAAAAATATATATTAGCGGTTTAGCTGTTTCTTTAGAGAAATAAAGATATTTCCAATGTAGGAAATTTTAAATGTTTTCATGCTGTCTTTTTTATTTATTTGGTGAGTAGGCATATAGCGTGCAGTTATTCGTTAAAATTAAGTTGTCTAAGAAATTCTAATGGCATCTCTATGCAAAGGTCGAAAAAAATTCGAATCGTTGGTCTTAATTGAGATTTTTATCTAGATGATACTATCGAGTTCCTATTTTCCAAATACATCTCTAATGTAACGCTCAAATTGTCGTATTTGTCAAGCCTTATGTAGTCGATTGTCAATGGTCGAATTGTCCTATTTGTAACACTAATGATATTAGAACTGCTCTTTATACTAGGTTCTTCACTTTTGATGCTAAATTGAAGAAATGTGGTAACATTGATCTTTTTATTTTAATATTTATTCGGAGTGACTTTTTCACTGCTTCATCCCATAAGATCCGTATATAATAAAAACAGTAGATCAAAATAAACCATCACTACATGATACAGTAGGTGAATTAGTTTTCCTGAAAAAGGCGGAAAAAAGATGTTCCTAGCAGAATAAAATTTGATAAGAAGAACAAGCAACCGAACACTAAAGTATGTTTCAAAATGTAAATATGAACTCACATAGAAATCTTTCTTAACCACATTTTCGTAACAATCACAACTACTAGTATAGTAGTATTATACCATGACGGTGAAATACTTGCTGATTGTAATGTGTAGCTAGGAAGATCTAATTCTCAACAAAACCTTCTAGAAATCAGTTTCAAGCAAATCGTGAAGGTGTAACTCCTTGACTACAAGTTTTCGTATCTCCTCGGGCAAATCTTCCCATTCTTTCATAGCTCCAAGTTGGGGACTGTTCTCCCGTCTATGTGTTGGAGGTATGAAAACCATCTCCTTCATCTGTCCTTCTACGGGTAGACGAATGGTAAGGCGGGGGAAGCACTTACCACGAAAAGAATATGGATTTTCTCCAGCAAATAAGTATAAGTTGAAAGCCGGCCTAACCGATAACAAAATTTTGGTCGGGAATAACACTTCATCTTCTCTACTAAATGAGTCCTTTGGAGCAAATATGATTCGGTCTCCACACGGATCTAAGCGAATTAATGGTTGGGATAAAGTGTGAATATCTGGTGAAGGTATAATATTCATATCAGGTGGAGGTACATTGGGTAAATCCAAGATTGGTAATACCTCTATGTCATAACAATCTACGTCATATAGTTTATTGGCAAAATCAACTAATAATCCTTCTTTTTTATATTTCTGTGCCAAACTAATAAGTTGAAGAGCTTCGAAAAATTCTTCCCGTCCTATGAGTACACCAGTCTCACTCTTCCTACGATTAACGATTATCCATATTTTGTCGCAAATGAATTTGGGTAACTTTGAACATTGGGAGAAGTCATTATAATCCCAGTAATCGATCAATCGATCCTGACGTCGAACGGCAGCTCTCGTATAATAATGTTCAAAAGCTTCTGCATCAGATACTTGTAGTTCTCGTTTAAAATTCTCGCCCACTTTCGTGACCGCCATTTAAACACTGTAGAAGACAATAATAGTTAGAAGAAGTAGATGAAAAACACTACAAAATCAGTTAAATACTAGGATTTACTACATGTCAACAAAGAATACTAAAAAAGAAGGAAATTAATCCATATGATTCAACTTGACCTAACTACAAAAGTTTAGCTTGAATCTTATCGAGAAGCAAAATCAGACTATCTTATAGTAACAATTCAATGGATGAATCGAAAGAAGGATTTTGAAGCATGGCTATAAGAAACTAGGTAATGAAAGAAAAAGTGAAATTCCTATTACTCACAAGTAC
This sequence comes from Eschscholzia californica, assembly GCF_041429995.1. Lineage (NCBI taxonomy): Eukaryota > Viridiplantae > Streptophyta > Magnoliopsida > Ranunculales > Papaveraceae > Eschscholzia > Eschscholzia californica. Next base: position 49,843,372 of record NW_028238472.1, read on the forward strand.
ATATATATGAACAAAGAACAATCAATCAATTGAATAAACAAAACGAAAGAGAGAGAGAGAAATCGGCGGTGTGAAAAAAGTGTTCCAACAACTCAATTTATACGGTGAAACCCCCTAATTAAGAAGCTTCTATTTCTCGGCAGGTCCAAGACAAACTATGGCAATTCTGGGGTTTCTTTTATAAATTTGGAGAAGATAATCAGGCCAAAAAGCACAAGCAGTAACAAATTATTTTCGGACCATAATCGTAGCATTTTCAGGGCATTAAGTTATATCTCTACTCTATCTCATAAGCAAAGTTTCTCGGGCAATAAATTTTGGGTGGAAACAAATTCTTTTCTTTTCCTCCAGACACCTTCTCGGAAACTCGTTTGGATCGGGTTCTTCCAGACACCTTCGTCTGGTTTCCAGAAGAAGGATGTAAGTTTTCATGAACTCTAAAATTTTATTTCCAATTATCTTCTAATTGTTTACAACCTTTATTTATAGAGATAGAAAGGAAAAGAAATAACAGAAAAGTTTGTTACTAGAAACAGAAAAACTGAATTGAAAGAAAAGTTAGTTTGCTAACTAACTTAAACTAACTTTTCTTTAACAGTTGGTGAGTGCTCTTAGCATATCTGAGTTGTGACCGAGCTGGGCTGAAATGGGCTGCATTTGTTGACTTCATCCTGTTGACTCGATCTTGACTATTGACTCAAGTTGACCATATAAGATTCCTTGTAATCTCTAATTGCTTTACTCTTCGAAATGTAAAACCCTAGTTCTCTCACTGGTTCTCTCAAAGGATTCCCCGGAAACACTTTTGCTTTACAATACAACCTCCCAAGAACATATCACACGAATCGTGATGAAAACGTGTTATAGGATGGTGCGGACCAGCTTTTTGGACTGCTAATGATTCTGTCTGCTTTGACACGACCTCACGGTTTTAAAAGACTTCACTAGGGAAGGGTGATTAACCTCCTAAGAATAATACCACCGATGTGGGACTGCTTTACAACAACAGTATTAACATTTTTAAAACATACTAATATTAAACTCCAATCAATATAAATCCATAATTAACACATAACAATTCATTTAAGAAAATTCTAAAACTTATACTAAATAATTAAGATATAATTAATTCAACAAAGTAGCACGGATATTAATTAATTAATTAATTTTACGACAATCAAGCCTTACTTCTCCTTCATTGCCTTGTTTAACATCAATAAGTCCCATCTTCACCATTGCTTGTTGAAAATCCATGAAAAACATAGCTTCATTCATGGCATATGCATTCACAATTGGTCTTGTTCTTGGTCCAGCAAATAATGTTTGATCAGAACTAAGTACTCCAACTTTTCTTCTTAATGCATTATAATAATTATTATCGAAAGTTGTTTTTGTTTCGTCGAAAGATACTTCTGTACTATCACCAGTTGTGCATATTTTTGATAATCTTGCTGCGAAATTTGAATCAAGAGATGGGTCTACGTCGTTTGTTGAGTCAAATTTGCTTAGTCGGCTCTTGAAAGCGGAACAATGTGTCACGCCTAGCGTATGTGCACCTATTTTCATAACAAACCGATTGAATTTCAACTTTACTTTAGGTTATATGTCTCATTTGTGAAAAAATAATTAGTGGTGTGAAGTGGGTCAGTCTAGACCCCACCTTGACCTGACGCAACCTGCACCGGGCTCGGGCTTGGCCCAAGCCAACTCGAGCCTGGTCTGTGCTTGCGCGGAGGGAGAAGATGCATGAAATGTGAATATCAAAATGATATGGTAGTTGCTCATTATATCATGCTTTCTACTTTCCCATTTCAACAAAAACAATGCCTTCTAATAAAGTAACCTCGGCCTACAACCGATGTGGGACTAACATTCCAACAATCTTTCTTCTCGCACATTAGACTTGGAAGACTGTCTTCTCTTCTACAATGGGACCTAGCTTTGGTAAACTTAGGCTCATGATACCATTTGTAGATGTGATCCATGGGCCTTACTTGGTCCAAAGTGGTCTCTAGCCTATCTTACCCAGAAACTAACTTTGTAAATTCGACACACTTGCTACTAATGTGAGACTAACACCAATACGTACTACTTTATGCAACCTAATCCCACATTGCGCGGGAAAAAAGGTGTGGTATCCTTCGTAAGAGATTAGACACGCCAAGAAATACAAGAATGTAGTTAATTACCAGATAAAGCAACCATATCTTGAACAGTAAGACCATGCTGAGAGAACAAGGTGATGAGTTGGGAGCTGTTGAAAAAGGTAGGAGGCAGCTTCATAGTGTCCTCTATCTTTGACCTTCTTCCATCTTTCCTTCCTTTTGGTATGTCATATATTGGCCCCCCCGACTGCACCAGTTACCAAAAAATATATAAATGTTTGAGATAAAACTCTAGGAAACAGTATTTTAACCAACTAAAACCATCCATTAGTATACATGCCTCCGATTCTCCGAAAGGCTTACCCTTCACTTTCGAAGAAAGGGTGGGAGTCGCCCGGTTCCTTCACGAACGAAGTTCATAATCAACAAGGGTTCATAGAACGAAGGGAGTGTACAACTAGGGCGCAACCCCACTCTTTTGTTCGTGACGGATTGTTTTTAGAAAAATGCTTCTTTTAGTTTCTAACTAAAACCCCTTTTGAAGAAGATTGATTGATTAATTAAAGAAGATTGACATCTTTTTAAAACGATAAGATTCCAATCCGACTCTCTCAAGTGGATACATAGACATACATCTTCACACTTTAAAAAGAGTTTCAACACAAGATTGTAATACATACCCAGAGAACAGCATCTCTAGCTGCCATAGCAACAATATCAGCACAAGAAACAACACCAGGACATTGATCCTCTATTTGCTCCTTTATGTCGTTAATGACTTCGAACCCTCTTAGGCTCAAATTTGCTGGGGAGTCCTTCTCTGCTTTGTTATCCTTTGTTGATTCTAGTAGTACTGATCCATCACAACCCTAATTTCATAATATATTATGTAGAGTTATATGTTAGTCACATCTTCTAGTGCAATTAATATAACATATGATAAATGGATAAATGGGAAAATGGGCCAAAACTCCCTTTGAAGATCCATCAGTTTTTGTAGGTTTCAGATGCATCATATATGATTTGCACCATTGTTTGCACAAATATGCACAATTTGCAGGTTTTGATAGAGTCTAAGACAAGAGGTGCACTCTTGTTTACCACCCATCTTACTGCCTTGAATAAGACAAAAAAATAATACGGAGTATCATCTTTTTATACTATTCGAAGGGTATTGGGTACGTAAAGACTATATTGCCCATTGTTTTATTATCCACATATGATAGACGGTGCACGAGGAAATCAATGAGGATGTACTTCAAACATTTCTCTAGTTCTATACATGTGAAAAACAATGAAAAATAAATGGACTAGCTAAATTATCGAAGGGCTGATATTTCTTCATTCAAACACACCATTAAATGTAAAGGGAGATACTATGTCCGACCAAAATATCGTCCGGCCAATAAGTTTATTTCTCTCACTAAATCTTGTCGGGCTACGTACCTGGCCGGAATTTGGTTGGACATAGTGACATTTTCCATCAAGAAAATTCATGAGAATTATGTAAAAGAGAGAGTGAGTCCGTTGGTTTAATTATATATATACCTCAACAAAGCAATCATGGAAGTGCATTCTAACAAGACCAGCAGCAAGAGTAGGATCATATTGTAAAGCTCTATTAACAGTATTCTTCACAAATATTTCAGCTAATGGACAACTCATTATATAATAACCCATGCTTAATCCATCTACTACCCCAATTCTTGACTTCACTAATAAAACTCCTATTAACAAACACCACACTACCAAACTTGAACTAATCCTTCTTCTCTCCATTTTAGTCTTAATCACCTAACTCTCTCTCTCTCTCTCTTTAGATTTCTAGCTCTTCTAAAATGTACTCCTAATTAAGGATTTTGAGAATGTTGAAAGATGTAGAAAGAAAAGAGAAGAGATGTAACTACATATATACTAGAGAGTGGAGAGAGAGAGAGAGTGTTAGTGGTGCATTATTATTGTGTCCACCTAGCTAAGGAAAAGATTATCTTAAATAGTTTACCCACACTAAAATTAATCATTTTGACTCTAAATTAAGTTAAGTATGATTTTGCATGGGCGAATTCGACCAATACTTGATTAACATCTTTGCATGTCATTACTCACTAGATTATACTATATAATTATTAGGGTTAGAGTAGTGATCTGATTTCAATTATGCCACTCCACTAAACTAATTAGGGTTAATTGAAGAAATTGTATTGTATGATCTTGTCGGCTGGAATTGCTCAAAAGGGCCAACAGGCAAGGGCAGACCGAGGATTTGAGTCGGGGTGCGCTGGTCTAGCCAATATAAATTGCACATAACATATGGATCAAACTTAAAAGGGCCATTTATGAAAATAGGGTACGTACATAAAAGAGCCAAATGAAGACATGTAAAATGTCACCGCCGGGTTCTAGCCTAGGTTCTGGCAGGGCAAGTTAAGAAACCGCCTTGCCAAATTGTAATAATTAGTTACAAATGGACCCCTGACTAAAGCGAGGGACAACCTAAGTACAACTTCGAATAGAGTAATTACAATAAAACATTAAAACATAGAGTAAATAGAGTAATTACAGTGAAGGGACTAATGACTTGGTGTGGATGGACCAATTGTACTATAGTGAAAAAGGTGAATACAAGGGGGAGGTGGAAGAGGATAGTGATGGTGGTAGTGGTGGTGTTAAATGGAGCTGGTTCCCATTTTGACTTAGAACTCCATCAATCAATCGTTTTCATCTTTTAAGAAGTGGAAGTTGGTTTGTTTTGATATCTAGCTAGCCACAAATTAGGTCAAGGACAATATAAAAACATAACTTTATTCTTAGTGCAGTTTACGCGTCTCACAAATAAAAAAAACAGAAATGATGGTGAGTACTTCAAAACCACAACTTCATTGCACGCCTATAATCTATCCATTTGGTTATGAATTATAGTATATCATTCATTACATTCCTTCTTCTCCCTTACACCAAATTGCTTTCACTTTCCATAAATAGAACCCTAGCTAGGAGTTTGTTCTAATGTTATTGATCAATTTTGTAGATAGTTTAGGTTATAATATTGTTAAATCTTTGTATAATCCTTCATTCTAGTTGATGTTTGTTATTTATATAACAGTTTCATATTATATTCTCTCAACACTAATTGGTAACTGAGTTTACCTCCTTCGCTGATTAATTATCGAACTTACCTCTTCGGATTTTTGGATTAGTAAAGTCATATTTGGTCAATGGGGGTATAATCATTCCGAGTCAAATGAAGGGGTAGGTTGTAGTTGAAAACATATTGAATAGAAAGAATAAGATAAGGAGAGTTACCCAAGTAAATTTTTTAGACGTCCTACCAATACAATCTCAATTGCTATAAAAACATATAAGAAAAATGCGCACTCAGGCCTCAATAAGATACTATAGTAATCTCGTTTTATCTGGAGAAACAAAGACGAAAAGAGAAAATATACTAACTAAAGAGATGAAGACTGAGGAGAGAGAGATTCGGATCCTCACCAACTCTCGAAATTAAAGGTTCAGGATTTGAGGATCAAGTTTTGTCTCATTTTATCTTTCTTTCTTCTCAATTAATTTCATCTTTATTCTCGTCTTCATCTTCATCTTCATCTTCTAGTATTTGGGAAGTTTCATAGGCATTGTCTTTGGCAAGCTTGACTTGGTCAATTCCTTATGACCAGCTTGGTGAAAGGCAATACCCTCAAACTTGGTACAAAAATCAAGTTTGACGGTTTTTTCACACACTTTTTTTGTTCTCTCTCCAATATCTGAACTAAAACAAACCGTAGATCTCCAAACCCAAATCCCTAAACACTATCTTCACCTTATTGGAAGGTGAGCAATACGTGGACAACCATTTTTCTTATATGGACAACTATTTTATGTAGACAACTAGAAAATTTAAATTTTTTTATATGGGCAACAACTTTTAAGAGGACAACTCTATTTTTTCCATAAACCTCAACTTGGTCTTCTTCTTCTACTCCTTCATCACCAACACTCACATTTGTAGAGAGAGAAATTTTTTGAATAAACATTGATGATTATTGCATCATACTAAGGGAATCTTCATTAATCGTAAGATCCCCTAAAATTTATAAAATCTAGAAATCAATTTTTGAACATTTCAAAACCTAGAAACCATTAAAATTCAGAAGATTTTAGATCTAAGTTTTTCTCTCTCTCTTCCAGTCTGAAACTGAAAATAAAGATAGCGTGAACTCTTCAACCCCAGCTCTCGATCGTCCACTAACCCTAGAGAGTTGACTTTCACACCATCATCATCCATGACTGGTTTGGCGGAGTAAATTAGGGACAAAGAACAGATTGTGGTAAGTAGTTGATTGGACGGTGGAAAAGTTAATAATGGATGTCTTGTGAAACAAAATTGCAAAACAAGGGAGAGGTGTATACAACTTTGGTAGATGATTACAAGAAAAGGAGAGTGATTTAATAGAAACTAAGTTTTTTTTTTTATGAAGATAATAGAAACAAGTTTGGTAGATGGAGATCTGCTGGTTTAGTTATTGGAGTTCAAATTTCTGAGGGTTTTGCTTTTTGTGGGATATCCTCAAACCTCGTAACTTATCTCCATGTTTCTCTTGGAAAAACTACTATTTATTGTTAATGTCTGGTTTGGGGTTGCTTCCTCTTGTTGGAGCTTTTGTTGTTGATTCCTATCTTGATATCGAATCTGTTAATATTTGAAGTTTTATGGAGTTGTTCCCTTATTAAACTAAAGTCAACCAAGTCAAACCTATTTGACTCGCATCAGACCCGAAAATAGTTGTCCGTATATAAAAATCGATTGTCCACGTATTAGCCACCTATTGGAATCATCAAAGTCATTGGTCACCAACGAGCTCTGAAACGGGTTGACCACACCGATTTTGTGCATGAACCCATTATGTTCTTCCCCTTAAACTCGAAGTGCAAGAGAAACCGTATTTGTTCCAAACCACCATAGGTGAAGAAGTTCCAGAAAAGTAGGGAAAACGTCAAAAGACTACATCGAAACGATTTCTAGGCAAGATTCTATCTCTAAAGTTGGGGGTTTTCTTCTTTCTTGAGATTGGTTGAACTCTAGACTAAAATGGCTCGTAGAAAGACTTCAATGAACACTCCAAGCAACATCAAGTACAGAAATGAAGTTTTGAAACCGAGTTTTCGAAGATAAATCAATCTTCCAAATTCTAGGGGTTCCTCTGTTTTATGGACGATCGAGAAAACTAAGATAGAGAAAATGAGAGAGCGATGAAGAGGAGAGTAAGTATGATAAGTTGTTCAAGAATTTAGAGAGGGGGGGGGGGGGGGGGTGAGAGAGAGAGAGAATGAGAGAGATTTGAAGAAGAATAAGGAGAAGTAAGTGACGAAGAAGATGAAGCAGTTGTGAAGATAGAGTTTTTTTCTTCTTATTTCGGAGTGAGGGGTTATATCAAAATTTTGACTTAAGCGTTGACCTATCGACGTCATTTGTGCCGTTAGGTCAAACTGAACTTAGGCATTGCCTTCTATGGAGTACATTGGCTATAATACGCGGGATTGTCTTTAGCGAGATTGCATTTAAGTACATCGCCTATAAAATCTCCCTTATTATTTTTGGAGTTTAGCGAAGTCATAATTCAATTGAGTGGACCAAGTCAAGTAGCATATGGGGTTGGATAAGATAAAAGGGATTCCTTATAATTTTCAAGATTTAGGTGTCAAAAGTTCCAAGGCTATGGTTCGAAACTTATGATTTGTTAACACTTGTTTCGAACAAGTAGTATTGGCTAGCGTGTTGTGTGTCAGCACGACAACTAGAAAACACAACGGGTTTAGGAGTTGGACGCACCGACAACACAACACTTAGCTATGTCGTGTGCAAACACAACAATGACCAATCGTCGCGGCACAACCATGAATAGGCAAGCCGGGGCTGAGGGGCGGTGTGTTGGCCCGCCCCAGACAACAACAATCTTTCCTAGAAGCACCAAAACTAACAAGGCAAAGTTGTTGCACCTGTGAAGGCAAATTTTCAATGGAGAGAGAGTCCGAAGGAAAGGGGCGCCATTTGACAAAAACTACTGCGCGGTTAACCAAAATGGGGGCGCTCTCCAACTACGAAACCTCTGGTGATCTGGTCTGTTTCACGGTTTGCCCAATTGATAATGTCCGCGAGTGAAACCCTAGATACCTCATAAACTATTTCCCCCAAATTCACACCAACTACTTCTTCTTCTTCTTCTCTTACTTCTTTCTCTCTCCTCCTCAATTTCTATCTCAATTCTCTCAGATTCCAACTCCTTAGTCATGGATGCTCAAAGGGCTTTGCTCGATGAACTCATGGGAGCTGGTACTTTCATCATCTTTTCACTAGTTTCTCTCTCTCTATCAACTTGTTCTTCAACTGAATGTTAAAGTATTACTTTTTTTTAGGGTTTAGTTAATTGATTCCTCATGTTTCATTATGTTTATTTCAGCTCGTAATCTTACCGAAGAAGAAAGAAAGGGATACAAGGAAATTCGCTGGGATGATAAGGAGGTCTGTGGTTGCTATATGATCAGATTTTGCCCTCATGATCTGTTCGTCAACACTAAAAGTGACCTAGGTATAATTTCATTATCCCCTTTTTGATGATTTATTCGCATCATAATTTGTGTTTAATTTTGATTGTAATTAGCTTTGACATATCTTGTTTGTCTTTTCAGGACCTTGCCCTAAAATACATGATCAGAAACTTAAGGAAAGGTAATTAAACTTTAAAGTTTGCTTGAATATTTGTGTATAATGTCTTGTCTATGTCTTTTTAAATCTGGGTTTCTACTACTGTAGTCAACTGGTTCTTGGGGTTTCCTAACCTAATCTTCCCGATCATGTTAAATGCTCTACTGATTTTATGATTAACTGTTTTGAGTTTCGTCATATTTCGGTGGAAGTGTTTTTTTTTTTTTTTGTACTTGTGGCATTGTAAGTTGTGGTGCTACAGGTACATAATCGAATAACGAGAGCTTTAAGTGTTCCTATTTTGCCCGAGTTTTCTCTATCCGATTAATGTGTCATTTTATTTAACATCCCTTGTTGTTTACGATTTCTTCTTTAGTTTCGTAGATGTTTTTAAGCAAGTTACCTGCTATATGTTGTGTAGGATGGAACTTATATTGAGTTAAAGGCGTCCTAAGCTAAATAGACATTTGGAATTTTGAAGTTCTGGCTGTTGCAGGTTTTTTCATTTGAGGTAACTGATCTAGCACTTCGATCAGATCCTGTCACAAAGAGAATAATTAGACTCTTCCTCCTTTGTCAAATACCAAACAGTATAGATTTTTAAGGTTGCGGTTAACTCTGTACAATGTGTAAGAAGGCGCATAAGATGTGCGTCGATGCGCACCTCGAGGCAAAGTATAGGTGTACCGCAACAAAACTTACGCCTCGGTTTTGTAGTTCTTTCCTCTCTTTTCTTTACTTGGAGAGATAGTCAAAAGGTCAAAGGTGACCGAAAGCAGTCATATCCCTCGACTTCATTATCAAGAAACTTAGTTGCTATGATACTACAAACAAATTCAATAAAATATACTATTAATAGAATAAAATACCATTACTATATTAGAATATATGAGATTGAAGCTACACCTCTTTACCGCCTCGAGGCACCGCCTCATATTGTCAAAGAAAACCGCATTGAGGCCGCAAAACACTTTTTTAACATCGACTCTATAAGTCTTGGGGAAGTGGTGCTTTCTATTCAGGATAATGAAGATGGTACAGTATTTAGTCTCTTAAAAATATCTAATGCCATGTAGTATGTATTTTACTATACAGTAGTCAGTACAGTTCTGGCATGCTATATGTTCAGTCCCTTAAAAATATTAAAGCTATATAATTTAGTGTGGTGATTGACTCTATATGTCTTCAGGTTGAGTTCCTTTTCGTTTTGTGTCTCTGTTTAGATGTAAACATTCAATCATGAAACGATCATTGGCAGTTTCTATAAGATCTTTGAAGAGAAAATGTGACTTGTGCAGATTAAAGGCGATAAGTGTATAATTATAGCTTGGTGGGCTACATATGCGCTTACGTTCCCTTTTAAGACTTGAGGGTTATGTTTTTACTTTCGAACATTTTAGTAGTAATGCAGTATAATTTGGAACCTAAGCGATAGTTAGTACGATACATCATACAAAATGATGTTGATGCCTACCTTTCTACAAGTTCTCTAAGTAGGCTTGTAGTATATTTATAGTGATAAGATCTCCATGCTTATAACATTTGCCTTTTCAACTAGAATGTAAAAAAATGTATGCCTCTTTTGTAGGTTGTAACAAAGACAATGCCTGGATCAATTTATTTTTGCCTTATTTTTCTTTTCCTCTTGACTATGCTTTCATATGATTTGAGTGAATATACCTATCCAGTTAGTCTTCTGTTTGGTATTCTTGTGTTCATATTTTGACATGCGTATAAGGCTTCTATTGGACGACATGAAGCTGAACGTTCAGGCCCCACGGTCCTCACTCCTAATCCATTGCAGTGACTGGCCTGCAGTTCATGTTTAAGAACATTGTTCTGAACTATTTGTGATGGTTCCACAGCTACTTACTCTTGACGATGTTGGTTATTTCGCATTTCCTGTGCTTAATTATTTTCCCTTTTTCCTTATATGTATGACCTGCAATGGAAAATTTGGAAGCTAGAAATGCTTAGGCATGATATTTGTGAAGCATGGTTTTTGAATCTCGTTACCTGCAATGAAAAATTTGTGACCTGCAATGGAAAATTTGGAAGCTTGAAATTAAGTTTTTTTTGTCAGAGAACAAGTAATCATGTATCATGGAAATATGGATGGGTCTTCTATTCCATGAACCAAGAGCAATTAGGAATTAATAGTATCAATTGGTTCGGAATTGACCCCAATAAGGCAGTACCTACGTATATATTATCGTGTTCATGTTTTTGTGTTTTCTTAGTTGTCATCTCTGCAACCTCGTACCAGTATAAAACACTGATATGGTACTTGTGCCCATGTTATATTGATATCTCCCTGCATGGGATTTTGTTGGTAGATCGTGGATGAGAGTAGTCAGATTTTAGTTTCCTACATGTTTGCTATATTTTGTGGAAATGAATTATTAATTGTTACTAATGAGAGTTTGGCATATTTTTTCATAGCTTTGAGAAGTCACCTAGGCACGACACACATGTGCCCAAGTTTGAAGCTGAACTTGCTCAGTTTTGTGAGAGACTGGTGAGTGTGCTAATATCTATCTCTTTCTTGGTTACTGTAGTCTGTAGATGATGGCTTTATGACTTGACATTCTTTTCTATTTCTTTCCCCTAGGTAATGGACTTGGATAGAAAAGTTAGGCGAGGTCGGGAACGCCTAGCTCAAGAGGTTGAAGTTCCACCCCCTGGTCCAGTACCTGGTGAGAAATCTGAGCAACTATCTGTGCTAGAAGAGAAGATAAAAAAACTGTTGGAGCAAGTGGAAACCCTTGGTGAAGCTGGCAAGGTTGACGAGGCTGAGGCCCTCATGAGAATGGTACTGCAAATATTTACCACTACCTTGTTTCAAATTGATGACAAAAAACAGCAAATTTGAAAGATTTTGGCATTCTTTTGCAGGTAGAGCTGTTGAATGTTGAGAAGACTAACTTGACCCAACCACAGAATGACAAACTTTTACTGACACAGGAGAAGAAGATGGCTTTGTGTGAGATATGTGGTTCTTTCCTTGTAGCAAATGATGCAGCAGAGAGGACACAGTCTCATGTTACAGGCAAGCAGCATATTGGTTACGGCATGGTACGGGATTTCATTAGCGAGTACAAGGTAAAAAAAATTTATGGAGCCTCGAATGCTGAATTTAGCTTTAAATCTTTAATAAACTTTGAGTATGACAACTTCGATTTATTACACAGGAAGCAAAAGAGAAAGCAAGGGAAGAGGAAAGACTGGCTAGGGAGAAAGAAGCAGAAGAACGAAGAAAGCAAAGAGAGAAAGAAATTGAGAATAGAAGTAAACGAAGTAACTCAGGTGAGAGAGACAGATATCATGACCGTGAACGAGATCGACACCGAGAACGAGATTCGGTTGGTAGAGGAAACAGGGATGGTGGAAGGGGGAGAGACTGGAAGTATAACAATCATAGAAATGGAAGAGATGGGGACAGAGAAAGGGACAGGTATCACGAGAGAAGTGGAAACAAGGAATCGAGGGGATGGGAAAGGAGCAGGTCACGTTCTCCTGTTCGGCATGGTCACAGGAGGTCATCTAGAAGCCCGGTTCGCCCGTATTAGTGTACCGTGGGTGTGGATAGATATCCAAGCTTCGAAACCGAAAAGAGGTAGACGTTTCTATCTCAGACTTCTGAAAAGTTTGTTTATGAAGTTCAAAGTAAGAACATGATTCTAGATGAAACTTTGCTTTTGTCATCTCACAGCTCTATTGAGACTATATACTATATATCATCTCCTTCAATCGTACTACTGTTAAGAGGACAAAGGGTTGAGGTAGGTATTATGATGTTGTCGTTGCCTTGTTCTAACATTTTGGTTAGGTTCACACATTCTTTATGCTGTTCTATGTCAGCACTTGTTTCAGAACTGCTTTCCTGGGGCATTATGTTATATATTTGCTCAGTGGATCTGCTGCAGATGGAGAAGCATGGTTCTTCTCTCAATCGAAAGGTAACCCATAAATCTTGAGATTTGCCATGAGTTAAACAAAGCCGCTGTCGTAGACTAATGTTTTTTCTCAGCTAAGGTTTCGTTTCTCTTTTCTTCTTAACATCATATCAGATGTGGCTAGGTGATAACCGAAACCAAAACCAAAAACTCATAGGCTTGTCCAGTCATCAAAATTTTCGGAATTGTAACCTAGAACTTAACAAATTATAATGAATCTGCAGTTTAAGCTGTGCTTGCAAATTAGTTTCCGTAAATGAAAATTCCACCATGGGCTAATCTAGCACCTCTAAACAAAGTGGTGTCGATTTTAGTGATTTTATATTTGCAGATTTTGGAAGTGGGGAAGTAATTTTGTGGATTCTAAACAGTCTGTCAAATAAATCATTGGCATTGTTTAGATGAAGGAAACATGAATAATAATTGACATATTTCTATAAAAGAAATTCTTTGACTATTTCACAACTGGTTGTTTATCGTTTGCCATTTTGTAACAAAATTATAATCACATTTGTGAGTTAATTTAGTTTTAGTAATTGAAAATAATTATAATTAAAATTATAAGATTCAAATTTTTGAAGAAAATCTAATTAGTTAAAGGTACTTCTTTCCTTCCTAATTGCTTCTCACACCGAAAACACTTCGGTCCGTTTTTTTTTTTTGTTGAAAGATTCGGTCCGTTTGATAATTATTTGATGTGAAAACTATTTTTTCCATGAAGATGAAAACAAAGTTTTTGTACAGAAATTCAATTTTTTGTGTTCAGTATGGCAAGATAGTATGATGAGAACTTCTCAAGACACCTGGCAATATTATTGGAGAAATTTGGCCAAATTCACTAAAAATTTTGGACTTTAGTTAAAAATGATTAGTTAATTTTTTTTAATCTTCAGTTCTCTAAGAATTTTTTTTAATTTTGCAACGTTTTATAACATCTTTGCGACGACTTTGCAACGTCTTACAATATCTTTGCAACACCTTGTAGCAATTTTACAACTAGTTTCTAATAGCTTTGGAGTGTCTTGTAGCACCTTACAACATCTTTTACACTTTTGTAATGCTTTGCGATATTTTTGCAATGCTTTGGTAAAATATTTGGTGTTTAATCAAACAAATACAAATATTTGAAGTTTTAACAAAAAAATAAAATTTGAAATTTTAACAAAAAAAAAAAAAACTGCTATAGACTGGGTGCAGAAAAGTACGCCAACAATAATATCTGGTAATTGGATCGAAGAGCAATGGACCTCAATTAAACTTCCACCATACCATTGTATTTCCACTCCCACCACCACCACAAAAACCAATGGACCTCTACCATACCACAACCACCATCACCGCCACCACATCTTAACCACCACCTTCGTACCACCACCACGACCACCACCACCGCCATACACCTCCACCACCCATCAACTACCATCACCTCTGCATCTCTACCACTCCACCACCCACATACCTTATCTTCCACTGCCATCACCAACTATACAACTATACTAAAACGGCCGCCATAACTCCACCACCACCGTATCTCAACCACCACTATACCTCCACCACCACTATATCTCAACCACCAAAACCACCGTACCTCCACCACCACCACCGTATCTCAGCCACCACCACCATCGTATCTCAACCACCACCCACATACCTTATTCATCACCACTACCATTATACTAGCACCACCACCGCCAACGTACCTCAACCACCATCACTATGACCGTGTCCACCACCACCACTACCAACGTACTTTCACCACCACCATCCCTCCATAACCACCACTACAACGTACTTTCACCACCACCATCATCCTACCTTCACCACCACTATCCCATACCTTCACGACCATCCCCTACCTCCATAACCACCAATGCCACCATCATACCTCCACCAATGCCACTGTCATACATCCACCAGCACCAAACCCTTATAACCATACCTTCAAGGCATGACCACCACTATTATACTACGACTACCACCAATATAACCACCACTTCTTACACGAGCAGTCAGGGAAATCATAAATAAATTCGAATAAAGCCAAGTATCTCCATTAGAAAAAGAAAAAAGAGAAATGTAACTTGGATTATCAAACTAAATTTTGACTTTTTTTACTTATAAATAACAATTTTGCCAAATAACAAAGAGAAGGTAATGAAGAGAAGTCCCTCTTCCCCCATTTCTCTTGCGTTTTCTTATCTCTCTAGAACTCTGTTTTTTTTCTTATTTAATCTTTAGTTCTTTTTCTACTTTATCTCTCTAACTTTGTTCTTTGTAGTGAGATTGAGAGGAGGAAGAAGAAAGTGATTACATTGTTCCTGGGGTATTCTCTAACTTTGTTCCTTGAGTATTCTCTTTCTTTTGGAGAAGGGAAGAAGAAGAAAAAGGAAGGAGAAGAAGAAGAAGGGCGTGGTAGGTCAAACAAAAGTTGAGGCATTGCCTCTTAAACACACATTGTCTTTAACCAAATTAAGAATTGCCTTTGCTTATAACAACTTTGGGCATTGCGTATAAAATGTCCCTTCTTTTTTTCTTTTAAAGCAAAAGAACTTCTACTACAAGCAAAGTTAACCTATACTTTTAGTTGCCGAACGACACTTTAGTCTAACCAGACAACAGAAAATCGACTTTCCCGTAAACACGACTTCCCGCAAAATTAACTTTCCCAACCTCATTTTCTCACGTAACAAAGGGAACTTAGAATTTCATGTCAGGCATCCAAAATATTATCTGCTAGACTTATATGGACTTTGGTCATACAAAGTTAGACTATATGTTGAGTCCAATAGTCAACTTGTTTGTTTTACCGTAAGTTTCAGCTTCACCCCCATAACTTCCGACCAACGTCCACCACCGTCATTTTTTACCCCAACAGACCACCTCCCATTACCATCACCCAAGTGTAAAAAAACCACTAAGTCATACAGGAACAGGTTATTGTCACAGAGAGGAAAGAGATTAGGGAGGGTTTCGAGTCCCGAGTGGGATTTCATGCAGTGTATGTAACAAAGACCTCTATATCAATTGGTTTTACTTGCTCCAATATTTTGCCAACTTGAATCGACCCAAAACCATCTTTACTTTGAGTTCAAGACAACACTACATGTAAATTTGTTAAAAGAAAATGGGAAGTGGTTATTACTTCCAAACTTAGAGTTCGACGAAGAAGTTGTTATTCCAAACTTAAGAGTGTTGCTGAGCTTTCAATCATCATACTTATTTGAATCATAGTCTCTCCAACAAAGTGTTGCAATCTAGTGAGACTATGTGAAATGCAAAGTGGAGCACGCATGACCACAAAAGAAAATAGGGCCGGACCAAATACTATTAGTTAACCTCTTCATTTTGATCCTAATTTATAGCATTTCTAGTTTCGAGATGGGTAAAACCCTAACGAACCTGCTCTTTTGTAAGCACCAATATGAAACTTTCATACCATAAAAAATGAAATACAAGCTTTTCTATATGGAACTTCGTGTCTGTAGTAACTATCGTTTTAAAAATATTACCTCATATTGTACCAAAACTTTAGCAGGAAAGAAAACTCATGGATCAAGAGTCACGCGACGAATCTTACAAACAAGGTTAGCAGTTGGTAGGTCAAGTTGGTTTCCGGAGTCCGATTTGATTAGTTCAGACAATTGGTCTCTTGGTGTTGAAAGACATCTATGGAATGTGGCAAGTATAGGTGGAATGGGCATAGACAAAGCGGCAAGAATGTTACTCAAGTACTCGATATCAGCTGACAGTTGTTGTGCTCCTCGATCTGTTATATATTGAATTCCCCGTAATTGCTCCATGTAAAGTGCTGTGGCACCCTCTGCTACCTATTTAAATTTATAAAATTGTTGATATTAGTAACATATTATGTGGCGAAAGACGAATGCAATTCCAACTACAATCGCAACTTGTAATTGAAACATAGTACGATAAAATTAGGCCGAAGACCCAAGTTTGTGTTGGTCTTGATTAAAAGACATGCCAATATTCTTAGGCTTGGGTTCCCTGTGCAAATTTATGCGAAACTTACTCTTGCAAACCCGTTCAACCCTTTCATAGGGAGTTGAAGCTTAAAAAAGCAAAATAATCATGCATATGTTTCAACACATCGTGGAATGTGTTGAAGAAACAAAGGATAAATGGATAATAAAAGCAATGATTGAGGAACTATATCTTCTTCCACAATAGAAAGAACAATCAAGGGTCCAAGATATCAGTTGTTGATTTGAGGAACATTTACTTTCTCGACAATGGAAAGAACAGACGGGTTGATTGCACTATTGCTTAGATCTTCTTCCAAGAGATCAATACGATTTAGTAAAACGAAGTTTTCTATTTTATTTTATTTTTAGTTGATTTTAAGACATCTGAAGACCGTAAAGGGTCTTGTTTCCAAATCAATGTTTTATATCCCCGTGCACAAGCTTGAAAATAGGGGATGAGAATCTATTAGGAAATAAGAGGAGAGAAGCAAAACCATTGTTACCTTGAACATCCATTCAGTTGCAAAGAATTGGGCTTCATCCGTGTTTCCATCAGAAGAGATACCCTCAGCAAGTGGTTCCAACTGTTGAGGTAAAGTCAGCAGATATTCCCCAACACTAGTCACGTAGCTCTGAGGATAAGCACTAAAACTTGGCAGATGGAAAGTATTCTGCTCCTCCATAGCGGACCAAATAGGTAATCGAGCCACATCGCTTAGGCGTTGACGTACTTTTGATATAAGAACATCATAGACAAGTCCATTTACTGTCTCTGCAAATGCTGATACTCTTTGTGATGCAAGTGGAAGCGCATGGAATCGAGGATCTTTAGACTGCAATATTATATGAAATGGTGTTATTTTTGGACAATATATAAGATCATATTTGAGCCGAAGGGGTTTTGCTAACTTAAGTTACTCAAGTTGACAGCTTGGGCCAATTGAAAAAACGTTTTATAGTGAGATAAGCTGTCTCCGACAAGCTTAAACATAATTTTAACAGACCGAAGCTGGTTTGCGTCTACCATTGAACAGGAATCAGTAAAAACAGAGCTAGAAAAGCTACTCATTTTGCTCGAGGGATCCTAATGCTATAAGATCATTGTATTGTCATTTGGCATGCATGTACTTTAAGAAGTTGGCGTAAATAATTTTTGTTCTTCACTTTTTCCTCCTTAGGGAGATAATGAGAACCCCCTTCCAGGAAAGAGGAAATAGAAATAAAAACTGAAGAGTTGCAAATAATGCATGTACTAGGCGGTAACTAAATTTTGAGGAACTACAGGAAGCCATAATACCTGATCTAAGAGGTTGAAGAGTCTCTTAGCTTTATCGGGAACATCAATGAGACGGAGAGCTGCAACATCCAATGAAGCCCTTCCCACAAAAGATACTTCTCCATTTCCATCATCATTACCCACATGTGACTGGTTTTGATCCACATTTGAACCGAATATTGAAAGAGACAAACTAGTGCTTAGACGAGCTAGGGTAGCTCTAAGGGAAGCTTCAAAAACTGAGGACCTGCTGGTTAAGCAATCTGCAACTGTAAGAATCTGTAATGCCCCTTGTACGATAGACCACTCTTCCTCCTCCGAAACATTTTCCTGTTTACGTGTATTATGGGCTCCTTCCCTTTTGTCCAACCCCAATTCTTTCTTTGAACCAGAGGCATCGGCATTGTAATCAACTCCACACACAGCTCTTAACGATTTTAAAATTTCTTGTAGAGAAGATATAAACTGCAACATTACGTCATCCAGCGCCAAAATTAGTTCATCTGCTTCTGCACCTCCAGTAAAGTTTATGCATCTTTCAACAGATGCTTCAAGAAGCACAATAACTTGTGGAATTGATTCTTCCATCCTTCTAACAGTTTCACTTAGTTCAATACCCTGGGCCCCCACTCCACGAGCAACTGCCCCTCTAAGATCCAATCCAGCAATCTCAGAAGATAGGATGGCACGTTCTATCTGTCCATACCTAGAAAAGAAAGATGGTCTGATAAGTTTCGACTTGCAACCAAAGATTATGTTGTAAGATCACCTATGCTACGGGCTCCACCAACTGAATACCAAATTTACTATGTATCATGAAATTTACCCAACTAAAAAGGCTAAATTAAGAAGACGACATTCATTAATAAGTATTTCACCTTTGCTTATATGACCCATAAGGAGAGTATATCGACTTTAGTGTATCCAATAAAATTTGAAGAGAAGATTCTGAGAACAAGTGTTGAATATTCCTTGCAAAAGTACTCGTCATATTGTGCAACTCAATCAATGTCTCGAGATGCTTGGTCTGAATCTTAGTACCTTTCGGCATATCACCAGATAAGATATCTAGTATACCTACAACATAAAACATGAAAAACAAAATTAGGAAACAGTAGATGGCAGTTTCATCACGCATCAAAATAGTTCAGGATACTTGTCAACACGAGCAAAATCTAATAATTACTAACGCTACCTTTAGATAGTGTCCTCGTTTCGGCAACAACTTCACCAGTAGCTAGGTTAATGCGAGAAACAAAGCTTGCACCAAGTGTGGTCATAACCTCAACCAATAATTTTGGGACAAGAGTTCTGTAATCATCAGGAAAAGCAACCATACACCTGCAGATATCACGAGTTTTTAGTTATAAGCAATCGAGTTACTTTATCAAATCATTGGAGAAAGTACTCTTGTTTTTTTATGAAAAAAAAAAAAAAAGAACTGCTGAAGATAATCATACCACTTCCACTCTTGTTCAAGATAGAGCAGTACTTCGTCATAGAAACTTGGCAACCAAATGGAGAAAGGAAGTGTAGATAAACTAGATGAAGGCTCTGTAATGCTTCCAGTCCTTTCAAATTCATGCTTTTCATTTAAAAGCTTGTCAACTCGTCGCCTGGACTCAAAGTCTTCCCAGAGTTTCTTGATAGGTTTCAGGTGAATCTTTGTGTAGTATTGTTCTACAGACTTGAACCTCCCAATTCGGAGGAGGATTTGTCTTAAATCTTGAACAGCATCAATCTATCATAGAAAAGAAAAAGGAAATGTTAAGAATTATATGCATTTGAAGTTGAGTGAGATCAAAAGTAAAAACAAAATAGCTCGAATCAACTTTTATATGGAATTTTGACCTTGCGGTTAGCTAAAGCATCAGATAAACGAGGCTGGACCATTTCTTCTAGCCTATCCTCTAAGACTTCAAGCTGCTTTCTAACATTAGCAAACTCTGCAACCTGGAAAAATAGCTCACGGGTCAGAAATATATAAAAAGTTCATACACCATTTCAAATTTCAAGGGCTATTAAATAGTTTAGCTAACATCGAAGATTAAAGAGAGTAATTACCTCACCAACGGCAGACAAGCAATGCCTCATATTGGCCAAGGTTTCTGCTGCCCGTGGAAGATCTCCACTAGCAAAAACATCCTCCACCGTAGCACTTAGTTGAGTTAACCCTGCTGCATCCTGTTTTCAATCAAAGTTAGATAAACCCACATGATAAAACCATAGATATAAAAAATCATAGGTACCTGCAGAGTTTCATAAGCCGCTTCCATTCTTTGCTTGACAATATCAACTTTAGCCAAGGCTGCAATTGATTCAGCTGAGGAACCCTCAGCCTGCAGTTAAAAATATAATATCCATGAATATTTAAATCGTCATTTGAGGTCATATCGAAGCTCTAATCAGATATAAAATGAGAATAGAGAAGCTACGCAGGAATACTGTTTTCTATTGAGCTTAAGTGCAGATATATGTGCAGAATAATCTTTAACTTCGAACAATAATAGCTCATTTGGCGAATTCACTAACACTTGTATTATTTTACAAGAAATGCTTTCCGAAAAGCATTTCTTTTAAAATAAAGTATTCATTTTGTTTCATAACCTTGATCATTCATTAAACTCAAATTACTTTAGTGTTGATGGGTTATGTTAATGAACTCCTTGAGTACTTCGAGTCATCAATCCACCAAGTCAATTAAGCAAGGATGAGATATTCATTCCAAAAGGCAATTAACTCCTCCTGTGGGTAAGCAAGTCGAGCATCTCACTCCTCCCCAAGTAAAATCAGTTACAGATAATGTAAGCTATGATGTTGATTTAAGTTGTACTGCACATTTTAGAGGACACATTATACACATATACATGAGAGGAAACCTTCACGTTCGGTCCGGTTTTGAAGGGTGGAAAATATATTGGAATCCATCTCAATTTTTCTTTTGGTTCGGTCCATACTGAAAAGTCTACTTTTTTTATGATAATGAGGTTCATTCGAATATAGAAATCGACCTGGAAATACAAAATCCCACTTTTTTCAACTACTCAAGGATTCAATATATTTCGAAATCAAGAAATCTCAACTGGAGCAAGTGGTATCACAGAACAATTAGCCGGTCGAGACTAGTGAGTCATTAAAGATAATTCATTGGTAGAATGGAAAGAATTAGAGTAATGCCTAGCCTACCCCGACTACTAGGTCAAACTCCGGCACAGTTAGAATGAATTGATTGCCAAAAACATAACTGACTCAAAATCCTAATCAGAATAGAACTGAAAGTAACAAATTCAGTTTCAATTTCAATTTCAATTTGGTGATATTGATAGTGATCCGAGTTAGAGATTTTTTTTACCTTTTTGAGTTTGAGGATGATACCAGAAACAGAAGAACGAAGAGAAACGGCATCATCACGAAGACGAATAACATCACGACTAGCACGAGGAACACGAAGAAGAGCAGCACTACTTTGTTCTTCAAGAGAAGCAGAGATCTCTTCAGACATCATTTGAAGTTTCATTTCCAGATCTGCTAAGTATTTCTCCACTGATTCTTCTTGAGTTGGATGTCGTGATTGGATTGCTGTGTTGATCCATTTCTTCGATTCGAATTTCTCTTCTGAGAATGCTCCTAGATCTATCATTCTCTCTAAAATCTCTCTACTTTCTCTCTCTAGATCAAATTATCATATTTCGCTCTGTTCCTCTTGGATTTCTCCAAACGTTTTGTTGTTGAAGAAGCGAAAATTTCACCGGAGTAAAAAGAAAGAAAGATTGTTTCTATGTGATATATGGAGTTTGGGTTTTGATATGTAGAGACTTGACTTTTCTTGGAAAAATTAGTCAATCTAAGAAGACCAATTTAACTATGTTCTCTTATGTCTTACGGAAGGACCTAATAATAAGTAGGAGCAATAAAACTAGAAATCGAGTTGAAGAGTTGGGTTCATAGAGTATCGGTTAAATGTTATTGGTTTAGTAATAATTAATCCAATTATTGATCTTTTAAATAGAGAAAAGATAGACAGAAAACAAGAGGGAAGGGTAGAAAACTAAAAAGCGAAACGTTGTCTTTAGAAAACAATAAGTTGATAGAGTCAGCCAAATCCCAAACAGATGTGAAAGAGAATTTTAAATCAACGACTGTCATATCGTTCGGGACAAAAACCAAAAGAAAGTTTACATTCAATCCCACACGAAAGTTTACATTCAATCCCACATGTTGATTTGGGATTCCATCTCAATTCTGCACGAGATTTTAATGACTAGATAATGTGACGTTAACTAAAAATAATATCGTCAAGTTTTTCAATTGTTCTTTATATTTTAAATCTTTTTTCTTTTTGTAAATGTCAGCATACTTAAAAGGAGTATGAGTGTATGACCCCGTGTCTCGAACCCTTGACCTATAAGATAAAAACCAACTTGGTAACCACTCCAATCAAAAGTTGTTGACTATGTTTTAAATTTGTTCGGTGCAAATTTAACCAACACTTAAAAGATGAGAGAAAGAGGGCAAGACGAAGATGAGAGAGCAAAAGAGAGAAGAAATTAAAATAAGAGCCAAAGGGCAAACAAATTAATTTGTGGACTCAAAATAAAGATGTCGGGATGTCATAATCTAATTGACCAAGTCTTTATTCGCTCGATTTTTTTTTTGAAGAACGCTCACTTACCGTTTTGGAAAGTCAAACCAGAAGTTACCAAAAATATGAGATGAAAAAGGAAGATGGTCATAAACTATGGATCCAATAAGTACTCGACCGTAGAAAACAGTAGTGCTAGGGAAAGAAATTCCGGCCAGACTCTGACAAAAATTCGATGTGACTTCCTATGATTGGAGCTTCAAATGATTCATACCCACATATTTTCCAATCAAGGGAGGCCAAGTCAGATTTCTGTCCAGAGTGTCTACTCAAAATTTCTTCTTCCCAAGCATTTTTCCTATGAAAAAGATAACAAATTGAAAAACAAAGTTATGTTGGGCTGTATAAGAACCAAAATAACATAAGAAAACCATCGAGATTAATTTTTCATCATATTATATAAATTCAAAAACTTGTTCTAACAGATAATTCTACAATGATATGTTCACAAAGAGGTCTCCAAGGCGCGCACCTCGTCTGCAATGCTTTTTTCGTAATCCTGAACTCTGAACTAAATAATTTTGCATCGTTAAACTAAGAACGGTAAGTTCTCAAAATCTAACAAACACGAAACCCACTTTTTAATACTCCACCAAGCGTGTTTCTTTGGGAACTCCAACCTTCTTCAACCTCTCAACAACTGATTTCCGTTCTATTTCTGAAGCTTCTATCCATCTTTGTCGTACTTTCTGCAGCTCAGGGAGCAAATCAAAACCTACCCGTTTCTCTAAAGACGTCAAAGACAACTGCTTCCATTGTTGGTCAATGGCAGAGAGTGGGATGGCTTTCTCCTGTGAAAATTGAACCAACTCGTGTGCACAAGGTAAGCCATGTGTATTACGAAGTATACACCTACTTTCATACAACAACAACAAGTGTTACATAACATTATAACAACAAAGAAAAGAATAAGGTAGTGTTTGTTTTTCTCTAAGTCAGATCTGAAATCTAACTTGAAGTCTGAATTAACTCGAGTTAGATTTCAGAATTTTGTTTTTATCTGACTTGTGATGTCTGACTCCTCTTGATGGCTGATTAAACTGATTTTGGGTCCATTGAGTCAGTTAGGATGAGTCAGAGATAGACAATGAGAAAAACAAGTGCCACCTAAGAGGAATTATAAACTTAACTTGATATAGTACACACCTACAAGAAGCTTCATTCATCCCTACTACCTCATTCCGCTTCATCTCTTCCATGATACGGTCAATTGCTTCCTGTGAAACATGTTTCCATAGCTCCCTAAGTATCAAAATTTGATGATCTTGTTTAACATGAGTCAAGCTCAACTGAAAACTAGCTTCGATTTCGACATGTTCGTTTTGAAACATCTTGTGCATTCCTTCCCAACAAATTAGAGAATTACGATATATCAACCAGGAGTTCACCTTACACCGCTCTCTCTCAGCTCTATCAGTCGATGTGTTTCCATAGTGCTTTATTTTACTTGTCCATGCATTTACAAATCTCTCTTTCTGATCAAACCATATCTCACATATGTAAGAAATACACGACCCATGAGTTGTGGCCCACGTTGAAACAAACTTAGTAATAGTATCACCATAAACATTCGCCGTCTCTGCAGATTGCAAAGTTTTCCAATCTGAAAAGAATCTTTCCCACGTTTCTTCGCTGTCAAATGACTTCCTACAATTATCATGTATGTTCTTATCGATATGCGACGTGCATAAAATTGTGTCGGCTTCTGGAAATACTACATGGATCCCATTTAATAATGCAAGTTCTTTATCCGTTACAAATACAGAGGGAAGGTGATTTGGTCTATATATTGTCTTGAGATGTGTCAAAGCCCAAGTATAGTGCTCTTCGGTTTCCGAATGTAAAAACGCAAATGCAACTGTAAAATATTTACCTGTAGATGTCATGCCCATAACATGAAAGAGAGGCATATTGAACTGATTGGTTTTGAACGTGCAATCAATAATTAGAACCGACGGAAAGCACTGGGCAAGCATAGCAGCCTCTGGATGCGTCCAAAATATATCTGTGATCTCGTCAGATTCTGGATCTCTTCTATTATACTCGACATAGTGATGCTTAGTTACGAAATTTATCAGCTGAGTCATCGGGGATATTTCTTTCATATCATATTCATATCTTCTTAGTTTTGCTCTAGCATTGTATATGGTTTTAATCGTAGAGTGGTTTTCCTTGTTGTTTTGCTTTAATGCCTCAAGTACTTGTCCAGGAAGACAACCACCACTAATTAGAGTAACCACTAATTCCTCTTCATCTTTTTTCAACCTGCCCGCATATGCATGTCCAGTTAATGTAGTTGGAAGCACATGATTATGAGTCCCACGTATCACTTTCAGAGTCCATTTATTGATTTCTCGACATATACTTCTCAATTTAAAAGGGCATCCACATTTTTTCGAAGTGTCTCTTTTCCTCTTCTTTTTACTTTCAGTGACATTTAGTTGGTCATCCTTCTTCGCATGACTGTGATAACTACCACCTCTTTCACATTGAAGTTCGACTATTGATCCCTTAATTGCCCGTCTATTACTTGTCTTTGATATAACGATGACTGTTTTGTTCTTTCTTCCTACCTCTTGACACCATTGAACAACTGCTTCACGAGATTCAAATTCCTAAGATAACAGAAAAATAATAAGTGTGATTGTTACGACTACAAACTGCCAAAGAAGAAGAATGAAAACCATACCATGTTTGTCTCAAACTCTTTGGTCAAGTCGATTGTAATACTTGAGGTAGGATTGTGTTCGTCCATAATGTTAATATCTTTTGCAAAAGTTCCAGCTTCCTTCTCGGCCATATTCAACATAATTACAATGAAAACCAAAATAAAATAAGACTAGAGGATAATTGGTAAGTTACAGAATATTATATTAATTTTTTTGTACAAAATGTATGACTATGGAAGAAATTCTGGTTCAAGACACCAAAGATAAATTTTTGCAACAAGTCTCCGAATTATTTGCAAAATCCCTATACGTGAGTTAGTGAACTATGAAATAAGGTTCTTAATAAGAAAAATATAGAAAAATAAACTCATTACGTCAATGTCTATCTCACCTCTAATTGGTTCAATTGCAATTCATTCACTGGGTTTGAAGATTCGACATCTTTCACACAAAAACTCAGGGAAGTGGTTTCCTCCATTAAAGGGTTTTCTTCCACAATATCTTCATCCTCCATCCTTCGAGCTGTTTCGGTTGACGTTGTTGGTCAAATAAAGTTGAACAACGAACGATTGAGAAAGTTAGGAGTATCAACCTTGTTCCGTACTCAATTTATTTTTGTTTGAAGGTTGAAAACGAATTTTGGTTGTTCACGTTAAAATGCTAGAGTTGACTCCCTATCACTCTATTGTGATCTCCAGTCTCCACCATAAAAATCTATTTTGGTTGTTCAGATAAAAACCTAGACAGAAGAATGACAGAAGAGAGCGTCAGAGCGATAAGTACATATTATTCCTTCAAAATAAAATAACCCATCAATGCTACCAAACAATTAAAAGCATTATCAACCTGACGTAAAACGAAAGTTTCATGCGCGAAAGAATTGTTCTTCATTCATTTAGATGACCTTGCAGACCAGGGTTTAACGTATCATTTTGTCTTCATTAGACGTTAGGACTTTGGGATGGATTTGGCGCCCCAATTGGTAAATGGAGAAGCCTAGGATGGTCTAGAGCAGTCTCATGCCAAGGAAGAACCTTGTCCTGGCCTGAAATAGGCTATTGGGCATGGGCGGTGTCTAAATCAAAGGCTACACTAAAATTGCATCAGAATCTACAATTAAGTCTTGGAGTTAACCCACATTGGTCCTGGGAGGAGGGTGGCTGTCACTATATAAGTATGAGGGAAAGCCTCACCCTTTGAGCTAGCTTTTGGAGTGAGATATGCCCAAGACCATTTGTAGGCAAGGAAAAGCCAAGACCACTTCAGGGCAACGAAGCCCCACGGACACACCAACACTAAGTGTTGATCGATAAGGTGCGAGAAAGAAACAAGAATCCAAATTAGAATCCAAATTAAACTAGGAAACTTTTAACTCTTATATAAGTAATTACAAACTAATCAAGTAATACTAGAGAGTAAACGTAATTAATGAAAGAAACAAGAAAATATCCTGCAAGCCAAACCAAAGTAAATTGCCCTAAATCTTACCATATTAAGCATTTAAGCATTTAATAGGCTATATATAAAATCCACTAGAGATCCAAATTCCAAAATCATCAGCAAATTTTAGTGTATCAAGGGTTTTATGAGGTTTTTAACAAAATTACAGTTTTTCATAATGGAAAATTGTCACTCTCAATACATAATGCTATACCTAATTCAGCTGAATATCTACCCATTTTTGCACTTAATTTGTTAATAACAAATCATATTACCCAAAAAGTTCAGAAATAAATCTTACTCAACAAAATTCGTTCAAAAAAAATTTCAAAAATTGATTAAAAAAAATCATACATAGTTAGATATATGATTCCATTCTCTTACTTTCATCTCCTTTTACTACAATTAGATTGTACAGAATTCCTAAATAAAAGCTAGTAAAGTTAGGGTTTCAAGGAGACAGAGAGAGAGAGAGAGAGAGAGAATTCTCCATACCTGTGAGAAACCGACCATCCGGCGATGGTAGAATTGCCGGTAGAGTAGAGAGGTGAAGAGAAATGTTGGAGAAAACGGAAGTTAGAGAGAGATTTTGGAATTTCTGAAAAGAAGAGTCAATAGAAAAACAATGATCTGTTTGTTCCTTGAATAACTTTTTTTTTAAGGTTGTATTTTAGTTTAGTCCTGTTTCTTAATTTATATTTCAATTTAGTCCAGGATTTAAACTTTAATTTATTATTTGTGAGCTAATTCCTCTTTGCCTCCTAGTTTATGAACACTAGTCTACTGACCCCCCTACTTTTTCCTCCCCCTCCGTCAAGCTCCTATTAGCGTTCATTTAATGTGTGATTCGTGTGAAAATGATTTGAATGTCAGGTTGAATAGTTTCTGACTATGAAACAAAATAGATTTTCGAGTGGGGAATTCAAATTTGGTGTTAAGTAAGGTTGCCAGGGAATTTGAGTCCAGTCTTCTATACAGTGTGTGCCCTTGGTAAAAACTCTACCTCTCTCTCTCTCTCTCAGTTTTTCACAACTCTACCTCTCTGTCTTCCTTTTTCACACAGTACTCGAACCTGTCAGAGGGAGGAACGATTGAGGAAAGAGAGAGTGGGAATAGAACAAAAGCGAGAGGACACGCGAGGGAGGGAGGGAGGGAGGGAGGGGGGGGGGGGGGAGAACCAAAAGCGGGCTGACGAATGCGAAATATTTCTTTTGAATACTTCCCGCTTATTAAAATGAATCTTCTGTCCTTGCTATACAAAATGACATAAAAGACATTATCATCAACATCGACCTCCATAACTTGTATATGCTATAAGAGATCCGAAACCCTACTGATTTCTCGGTAACATTGAGATATCACCCAAGTGTAAGAAACAAATTCAATTTAAGAGGATATGTATAGGCGCCTATATATACCGAGTAGACGATAGAATTGTATTGAGTATAAACAAACCAAACCAACAATTCAAGATACTCCACTTTGCAATGTATAGTATAAACCCTAAGAGACCTCACTAACAACAAAGAATACCAAGGGTGAAACTCAATTTATATGTCAATATCAGGATCAGTCAAAAACACTGAAGATTAAAAATGAACTTTCTCTCTCTACCCATTTGAATTCTCTGTACATCATAGAGTGGTTAAGTAAGAACAGAAAGCCACTATCATTCACTAGTACTAGTCAGTGTCTTCACCTTTGCTCATATAACCCTTTCAGAGAATATACTGACATCAGTTTATTTAATAAAAGAAGCCGAAGAGAAGATTCCAAAAAACCATCGTTTAATACTCCTTGACGTATTTCCCGACTTTAATCAATGCTTCAACATACTTGGCAGAATCTTAGTACCTGTATGTCAGCATATATTTCCGTGTAAGATATCTTGTATGCGTAAATTCTCCAAATAAACCATGAGAATCAAGACGGAGACTACGAACATAATAATAAATTTTTAAACCATGTGAAGGATTTCAGCAAGAAGAAGTACAAAGATTCATGGGAACTTGAACCGAAGATCCATAGGACATTAACTTCAGTAACAAAGTTAAAAACAAAATCTATTACCAAATCACTGAGGAAACTATTGAGAACAATATAGTACATAATTATATGAAGTTGATCAAGGTCCAAGTAAATAAATAGAACATAGCGAGAAATGATTTCATAGGGTAGTATGACCTGTAATGTGGCTAAAGCTTCGGAAGAATGAGGCTAGACCATTGCTTTTAGCCTATCCTCCAATAATAGAAAATAGCAAGTCGAGAGAATGTATTACCTCACCAATGGCAGAAAACCAGTTCCTTGTGTTGGCTGAAAAGAGAGACCTGATAGAAAATGGAGAAAATTGAAAACTAACAAGGGATCCAGACATAACTACAATGTATAGAGAGACTCCATTGAAACTTGAGCCAAGTTTTTAAAACTACAAGGAGTCGGGAAGTAACTGAAGATTTAAAGACTTACCGGGAATCAGAAATGCTAATTAGAAGTCTCGAATCAACTTAATGGATAACGGGAGTTGCACGTAAAGCATGATGAATCGTCTTTTCTCTCTCCCGTCTTCTTCGAACTTTTTTTTTCCATTAAGTCTTCTTCGAACTTTTCTCTGGTCTCTCTTGACTCTTCACCTGCTTCTAAAACTTCTTTATTTCAAACCTATTTCCAAAGACCTATTTCTAGAAACCTATTTTTAGGAAGTTAGTTTGAAACTTCTTTCAAGGAAATGAGTCACAGGCAAGTCAGTAGGGCTTGAGGACTCGGCCGAGTCCAACGCGTAAATCGCTAAACCTCTGGCTGGGAGTTTGGCCAGGTATGGGCTCGAGCTCTCCTCAAGTCCGAGCTGAGTTACTCAGCCAATTTCGACTGCGCAGAACTTGAGATAGTCGATTCATAGGACTAAATTTGATTAAGAGTTAGAAGTAATTCATCTCCTGATGCAGTGTTCATCGACAGCTAATTCACATAAACAGTGTTCTTCCTTCAATGGAGAAGCTGAAGTGACACGTTTCATAACAAAAAAGGCAAGTTTGTGACACTACTAATAAATATTGGTTACTTTTCTCTTTTTAGAACTCAAACAAAATATTAAAATGTGGAAGTAAGAATAATGTACAATGCTCATATAGGTATTGAACTAGGAGTTCCAATCTCATTCATCTCCTCAACAATTGCCTTTCTTTCCATTTCTGACCCTTCTATCCATCTTTGCCGGATTAATTGCAGCTCAGGAAGGAAATCAAAACCAACTCTTTTTTTCAGAATAGATATCGAGCATAACTGCTTCCATTGTTGGTCAATGGCAGAGAGGGGAATGGGTGTACTTTCCTCGACATATTGAACCAATTCGTGAGCACATGGTAAGCCATGTGTTTTACGAATTACACACCTGCAGTGTCATAATACATTAGAAGAATGCTAAAACAGTTCATATGTCATTGGCTTGAGTTTGTATAAAACTTACCTGCAAGAGGCAACATCAATCTTGACAGTCTCTATGTGCTCCATCTCGTCCAGTATATAGTCCATAGCTTTTTGTGAAACATTGTATCTCAATTCTTTAAATGGTAATATTTGATGACTACTTTTAACAGAAGTCGAGCTCATGTCAAAGGAGGCTTTAATCTCGACATGTTCATTTTGAAACATTTTGTGCATCCCCTCCCAACAATTTAAGAAGTTACGATGTGAAGTTCCTAACCATGCATTTACCTTAGCATTCTCGCCCTCGATTCTTTTTAATGTTGTGTTTCCGTAATGCTTTATCTTATTTACCCAAGCACATACAAAACTCTCTTTCTGAACCAACCACGCTTCACATATGTATGAAATGCATGCTCCATGAGTACCAGCCCACTTCGAAACAAAATTAGTAAGAGAATCACTGTATTTACTCTTCGACTCAGCTTGGCAAACATACTTCCAGTCAGAAAAGAACTTTTCCCACATTTCCTCTTTGTCAAATGACTTCTTGCAATTTTCCTGTATTGTGTTTTCAATGTGCCAGGTGCAAAGGATTTTGACAGCTCCTGGAAATACTATATTGATCCCATTTATTAATGAAATGTCCGTGTTTGTGACAAATACAGAGGGAACGAGATTAGGACCATACATGGTCTTCAAGTTTGTCAGTGCCCAAGTGTAATTCTCTTCTGTTTCTGCCTGTAAAAATGCAAATGCAACGGTGAAATATTTATTTGTGGAAGTCATTCCAACTGCTTGAAAGAGAGGCATCTTAAACCGATTTGTTTTGTAGATGTCTATAATTACTACAGATGGAAAACACTGAGCAAGCATTGAAGCCTCCTGATGGGTCCAAAATATATTTGTAAGCTCATTGGAATTTGGATCCCTATTGTTATACTCCACATATTCATGTTCTGCCAAAAATTTCATCAATTGTCGCATGGGTAATCTTTCATCCATCTTAAACCCTTTTAGTCTTGCTTTAAGATTGTATATGGTTTTCATAGTAAAGAGGTTCTCTTTGTTGTTTTGCTTTAATGCCTCAAACACTTGTCGTGGGCGAACACCACTGCAGCTAAGAGTCAATAACAATTCCTTTTCTTCCTCTTTCAAGCGAGCAGGTGCTGCTATCTCTGGAAGTTCATGATTGTGCATCCCGCATGTCACTTTCAGAGCCCAACTATTGATTGCTTTACAAGAACTCCTCAATTTAAAAGGACACCCGCATTTTTTCGAAGTGACCTCCCTCTTTCTTTTATTATTGACTTCTGATTGGCCATCCCTTTTACGGCTATGATAAACACCACCTCTTTCACATCTTAGCTCGACCGAAGACCCCTTAATTGCCGGGGAAGTAGAGGTCTTTGCTATAACAAGTACAGAGTTGTTCTTTCTTCCCACCTCTTGACACCACTGAACAACTGCTTCTCTCGATTCAAATTCCTATTTTAAACACAAAAGCTATGAGGTTTAGTGTCATCGCGACAACTTGGAAACTTAACAGGAAACATGATTTTCTTCACAAGGAAAAAAGACGAATGACTGTACAATCATACCTTGTCTGTCTCAAAATATTTGGTCAAGTCGATATGAATAACCGAAGTTGGGCTGTGACATTCCACGATATTGAGGTCTTCTACAAGATCTTCAACTTGCTTTTCGGCGACCTTCGACACAGTTACAATGACAACCAAATGAATAGCACAAAATTGATTAGTTATAAGTTGTATCTATGTTGATGTCACCTGTTAACTTGTCATATTAAAAATAGACAGGTTATGTATAATTTGGATTGAGTCATTTACAATTCACAATTGAATGCAACAAATTTTGGGAGAAAAGAAGATTGAAAATGTAAAGAAAGACTATAGACTATATATAAATAAACTGTTAGTGTTTTATTTCAAAACTCCAGCTTAGGCTCTATCTGACCAGTGGAAGTTGTTCGTCCACATCCTCCAAATTAACAACCAGATATCAAATAGCAATGTTAAGAACGACCACTAGTGCTGACAAAATAAGCATTACTGGATCGTTCAACCGCAGTAGGTGTAGAGTGTACTGACTTGATTATTGTTTAAGTATATCCCCAACTAGTGTACTAATCGACCAACATCCTATTGTACGGATACCTTTAAAAGAAGTAAGTGAAAACTATGTCAATCGTAGGGTATCTTACCTCAGTTTGGATTAAATGTGAATCTTTTCCCATATTTGAAGATTCCCCAACTTCCGCAAAAGAACTCTTTGAGTTAGGATCCTCAACTAAAGGCGCTTCTTTCGCAATGCGTTCATCCTCCATTTTTTGAGCTATTTTAGGTAACCATTGATGGTCAAATATTGCTGAACAATCAATAAAGCAAGAAATCAATAATTCCAAACAATTGAGACGGTTGGAGTAGGTTACCTCGTTTTCTTGTTAACATATTGGTTGCCCTTACAGTTGCCGCTTAAACTAAAACCTGCCCGAAAAAACTGAACAAATAAGCTAGAAAAAATATTATTAGAAGTGCATTTACAAGATGAAAGCAACATCAACCTTAACTAGTTAATAATTAATATATATTGGAACTCCAAATACTTTTAGTAATATGGAACTTTTACAGATGTCTAAGTCAGATCTCTAAACTGAAATATTGTTCATGTTTCCACGAAACAAAGAAGATCAATGTTACGATTCATTCTCCTAATCAGCAAAAAGTTCAGACTTTGAAAGCAGCGTAGAGAGAGCAATAAGGACTTTAACTGAAATATGTAACTTTTGACCAATGTAATTAAAATTATAAGAGAGAAACTTGCTTCATGGAGACAGTCATACAACAGAGTAAGGATGAAAACAACTTTCAGCAAAACTTAGTGTCGACCTTATATTGATGAATACAGAGAGGGTATAAGATAGGGAGAATGAGGTGGAGAAACTGAAGGGCAATATAATAAGAAGATAATGTAGATGAAACTCTATCAGATTATCAATTACAAAAACTGAAGTAAGGAGATGGGGACATCTAACCCTTTTTGGGCATACTGAACCGAAGGGGTTTCAGCTTTGTGTTGATAGAGTTGTAGAACAAAATCATTTTACAGGAGATAACTAAAATTAGTCCCTAGGAGCGACTCCCACTTTTAATAAATATAAGTACGAATCTTTTTGCAGAATTACCAAGTGTAGAAACGAGATTTCTTGCACAAAAAAGGATTTACACTGAGAAAAGGAAAAAAATTAAAGCACGAAAGGGAAAAACAAGTTAGAAATGTCATATAGAGACAACTTGTGGTTACTACAATATGTCGACAGCACTACATACGCAGGAAGGTGTTCATGCTAATATTAGTAAGCTATGTTCAAAAAAATATGTTTCCGCATCGATGCAGTTTTCTTTGACAATGTAAGACACTGCCTTGAGGTGGTAAAGAGGTGTAGCTCCAAGTTCTTTATAATCTAGTATTTTACGCTGTGATCGTATTTTATCATATTAAAAGTATATTTTATTGAATTTGTTTGTAGTACTACAAGAAATTAGTTTTTTAATAGTAAATATAAAGAACATAAAATGTTTTTATCCAATTGGTCACTACTCACTGCCCTTTTGATTACCTCCACAAACTAAAGAAAAAGAGAGGAAACGACAACATGAGTTACATCCCTTTACTGCATAGAGGGGCGTAAGTTCTGATGCCATGCACCTATATTTTGCGTTAAGGAGCGTGCATATGTGAGCACCTTGTGCGCCTTTTTAAAGGATGTAAGTAAGAAACTAGCAAAACACTCATAACATACATAGAATCCTTCAATATGCTATACTTTTCATTCATGTAACCAAAAAAAAGAAATTCAAGTGGATAGATTTGTTTACACATTAAAAAGTCTAATTAACACTTAATAAGATCAAATAGCACAGAACAAAATTGAAATAGCAATATTATTTGAGTTGATCAGAAGAACTAGATACTTGATTTTTTAAACCCAGAATTCAATTTCCATAATTTAACTGATTTGGGAGTTAATTTTCAAAATAATCAAACTTGACTATGTAAATTAAGCTCATTTATTTTCTGTTTTACAATTCCTTTTCTATCACACCATTAGCTTCCTTATCTAACCTAATTAACTTTAAGATTAACAAAAAATAAACTGTACAAATAAAATTGAGGAGAAAAGTAAAAGCTACTAATAAGTGCATTCAAAGAAGAAACAAAATAAAACTTACCTGTTGATCGACAGGTAGAATTAAAGAGGGGAAGAAAGAACCCCTAGAAATTGCAGCATAGGTGTTGAGCATCGATCACTGGCCAGTGAGAAAACAGAAGAAACGAAAATGGAGGGAAATTTTAGGTTAGAGAAATTAGAGATAGAGATCGGAGAATCTAGGGTTCGAAGAAGTAAAAACTCAAAATGGAGGGGGGTTCACATTTTTTTTTCCTTTTTTGTGTGGCTAATTTCCGTTCAACCCCCTATATGTGAATAACCTGCTCATATAGTCCTCAACATTTCCCAGCTTCTATTTTAGCCCCCTTTCCCACTATTCAGTTAAAAAAATGTTAAGTCTATTTCTTCAACAAATAAAGATTTAAACAAAAACGACGAACTAGTATATGAAAACTATTGCAGAATGGGTCCCCTTAGAAGGGAATCCGAGAAGGTTCGTCCATCTACATAAATTTGTACAACGTTAATTAACAGTGGTATGATTTTATATGGAATAGAAAACTTTCTTCTCAAACTTTTCTAGAGAAAAAAGTTTTGGTTTGTTTAGAAGTAGGATTCGGATAAAAAAATCCAACTACTCTTGAATCATAAGGATTTATAACTTTTTGTAGGAAACGAAATTCCTTGATCAGTTTGGCTACCAAAAATCCTATGACTCTCGAATCCTAAAGATTTCTAAGTCCTAAATCTGTATTGAACCAAAATTTTACCCTAGTCCTTAAGATTTGTTAGGATTTTGGATTATTACATCCAAATTTTAAACTTAAATAAACTCAAAAATGTTTAATTAAAAACATACTTATAAAATGTTTGTTTTCAAAACATACCTAAATTTGTATTGGACCATAACTTTACCCTACTCCTTAAGATTTGCTAAAATTTTGGATTATTACATTCAAATTTCAAAATTAAAGCAACTCAAAAAATGTTTCATTAAAAACATAACTATTTTGAAAAAAAAATGTGTTTTGTTTAAATATATTTTTCTCAAAAAGTGTTTCTTCAAACCATTTCAAATACCGTTTTTACCCAAGATCATTTTTTCAAAACTTGTTATTTACAAAAGGTCTTTTTTTTTCATAACTTGTTTTTCTCAAACTTCCATTTTTAATCAAAAAACAATTCTTTTTAGAAAACATTTTTCCAAAAAAAAAAAACTTTTGAGAAAAACAACTCTAATGAAAAAACGGTTTTGCCAAACATCGAATTCTTAAAACCTGATTACAAAAAACGTTTTTTTTTTCAATACTCATAAATTTTAGGATTCTTATTAATTACCAAATAAACAAAAGAATCATTTGAAATCCTGAATCCGTAGAGTCGTGAATCCAAAGAACTCATGATTCTGTGATTTATGATTTTTCTTTTCATCCAAACACACTACTGTTATTATAATTATTATTTTTATTTCAACTATTCAGCACAC
Source organism: Eschscholzia californica (assembly GCF_041429995.1). NCBI lineage: Eukaryota > Viridiplantae > Streptophyta > Magnoliopsida > Ranunculales > Papaveraceae > Eschscholzia > Eschscholzia californica. The sequence continues at coordinate 49,879,244 of NW_028238472.1, forward strand.
GCCTAGACTTTTGATTTCAAGTGAGGCTCTACATCTAATGGTCAATTGATTGTGATACCCATATCTATCATCTCAATTATTATGAACTTTTGAAAATAATGAATGACATTAGAGTGAATCCAACCCAAATATATTAGTGACTAACCTAGCTAGCTAGGATCTGGTTGGGTTAGTTCGTTAAGAGCATCTCCAATGTAAAACTTAAAAAAAACTCTATTTGGCTTATGTGTTGAGTCTCAATTGAGATTCTCTTTCCTATGTGGCTAACTTGAGTGTCTCTAATTCAAGTCCTTCTCCAATGCAACACTCTAAAAAACTCTAATAGATACACATGTCATACATACATTTAATAGGAAAAAGTGGTTGAGAAAGAAAAGCTTTCTATTGGTTCAAAAATTAAATTTGATGATTAGGACACTTAAGACTCTCAAAAGAGATCTCAAAAATAGAGTTTCTAGTTAAGACATCTTAAAACTTAATGCTTCCACATCAACTTAAGATCTCAATTGAGTTTTGCATTGGAGAGGGTTTTTCTCAAAAAAACTCTAAAGTCCTAGGTGGCACTTAAGATTTTAAGATTGAGTCTTGCATTGGAGATGCTCTAATGTCAAACTCTTTCAAGAAAGACCAAGATCATGTCAGAGCTCTTTCACTCCTACAATCTCTCTCTCTTCAAGGAAGAGAAATGGATAAATGAATTATGTAAGCAAATGATAGTTAAAAGACAAAGCAATCATATTCATTTGGTCAGCATTTTTCCCATATAGTATCTGAAGTTGGCCTTGTTGTATATGAGGGAAGAAGTTTCCAGGAAGTTTCCTCATTACCTCTTCCAAATAATTTTCATATTCCTTGGTTGGAAGTGGACCATCAAATACCCTGACACAAATCATATGGCCTTAAAGTTTTCAACCTTGATACTCTCTATCTATTCAGCTCAACTCTCCTAAAGGTATATATATATATATATATATATATATATATATATTGACCGACTTAATTCAGAGAGGTGAAGTGTCCAAGTTTCTCTCTAAATCTTGTCCGTCGAGATTTTCAAATATTACTCAACGAAAACACATTGTCACAAAGACACCACATCAACTTTAAGTCATCTCAGAGAAAAACTCAAAAAAGAAGAACTTGTCACTTCAACTCTTAGGGGGGGGTAGTGGATCGAGACTTTCACAGACTTTCATAGACAAATTGTCCCGTAGACATTTCAAGACATTTCGGATGACTTATTATAGACAACATGTGTCCATAGACATTTTCAAGACATTGAGAGTTTGTAGACAAAATGTCTTTATAGACATTTCAAGACATTTGATCCATAAACAAAATGTCCTGGGGGACATTTTAAGATCTTGAGTCCATTGACAAAATGTGTAATGCATATTATATTTGTGCTAATCAAAAATATATTTTTCGACTTTTGTAGACATCTGTGAATATTTGTGGACATTGATGGACATTTGATAGACATTTATTATTTTAATATTGTTATTATTGTTTAATCACATGAAATAATATATTTATACTAACATTTCAAAAATATATTTTTCGACTTTCGTAGACATCTGTGAATATTTGTGGACATTGATGGACATTTGGTAGACATTTATTATTTTAATATTATTATTGTTATTTGATCACATGATGGACTTCAAATGTCTCTTGTTTTTTGAAAGACATTTTGGCTTCCAAATTTGTCCCAAATCCTTCACAAATCCATCAAACTATGGAGTCCACCAAAGTCTGAGACATTTTGGAAGACAAATCGAATGCCTCGGACTTTCATAGACTCTCAAATGTCTGGATTTGAATGCCTCAGACTTTCGTGGACTCTCAAATGTCTGGATTTGAATGCCTCAGACTTTCGTGGACTCTTAAATGTCTGGATTTGAATGCCTCGGACTTTCGCGGACTCTCAAATGTCCGCGAAAGTCCCAATCCAATACCCCCCCCTTAGAGTTTAAATATACAATAAAATGTCTTGAAATGGTCATTCAAGATTGTTACTAATTGAGACTAAAAAAGAAATTAATGAAAACCCTCTTGTGAACTTGTCTATGGAACCAATCTTGAATAGTCCACCAATATACAATTATCTTGAAAAATGTTAAACTGATATTTTGTCCATGGATATTTTCATCCATTGTAATGAACCTCACTAATAATGACCATAAAAAATGTAGTACCTAAAAAAGTAATACATGTCTAAGTAAAGCCTTTGTCTAGATTGTAGAAAATAGTAAAATGTCCCCATCATTAATGTCTTTCTTTCTCTAGTATCTACCACTACATAACTTCAAACTCTTCTCCACCTAGAGAGAGAGAGAGATATAGAGAATGGGTTTGCACTTGTTTGTAGTACTAACAAAGCTAAAGCTTCTAGCTAGCCATGGTTGTTCATCATCAACAACTGCAATAACTACTGCACCAAATCTAACTCCTATGGTTTTTCTCTACATTCTCAAAATCCCTTTGATGAGAAAATTGAGTAGAGAGTCTTATACCGAAATTTTCGACCGTTTTAGACTCTTCTTTTTTCAACTAAATCGGATAATGTATGACGATGATCCGATTACAATGGATAGACGTAGATGGGTGAGAGCCCTTAGGCTGGTTCGTGAGCGGGCAACAACTAGTCAACCACGACTTCAATCCGATGAAGATAGCCTTCAATCTTTGTCAATGCTTACACTTTAGTCATGGGTTCTTACCATTTTCTCTCTAGATATATAATGTGTGTGAAGTTTGTGAGTTGTTTAATTGGTACAAGTAAAATGAGGGGGTGAATAATTCCATGCAGTATTATTTATGGCATATTGGGTATAGGCATTTATTATATTTCAATCATTTGAGTGGAATTAGATTTTTCATTTACTTATTTTCGAATTCCAATTGGTTTAAAGTTGAAGATTATGGATTTTTGGCTTCATGGAAGAAGAGATTCTCTCAAAAGGACGTAAAACTAGTCCTTATTCGGAGTACTTTTAATAATGAGTTCGTATTTGCTCAGATTGCTCTCAATACGTGTGCCACCCGCTTTCATTGTTGTCAAGGAAAATACATTAGGTTGGTCCGAGATAGATACAATATACATGGCGGCCATGGTATCTATGGAATTACAAAAATACTACTAATATGTATTTTGTTGGGTAAATGAATCTGGAGATAGCGCGAGGAACGAAAATATGTGGCATTTAGAGAATGTCAATATAACAAGTTGGGGGTTTGCAACAAAAAGAAACAAATTTGGGGGTTTCTCTGCATCTTGCAATATCACTTATTGAGTGGCTGTCAGAAATGTATCTCAGAGTGAGGAAACTATTAATTGGTAGATTATAAGTAAATAGAGATCAATAATAGTACTCGTATTCAATTTCGGGAACATAAATAGAATTGTTTTACAACCTTATGAAAGATTATAAGCTAGAAAGTATCTAATGAAAACGAGATAGTAGAGATGGTATGACTTCCACTTGTGGCAGTATCATGATGATCGATATATATATGTTTTATGTATTTACGACTAAAACGATGATAATATCAATTTAGAAGATGTAACTACTTGTTCCTCCTATCTCTAGAAATATCTCTTCATTGCTCTTACTCCTACACTAGTACCTGATTTCAGTTCTCTTAAAACCTAATAGTTTTCTAAGGAAACAGTACCTAGTTAAGGGACCAAAATTAGAATTGGTCAAAATATGGGACTAAAGTAAGTCAGTCAGCACAACTGAGACCAAGTAGGAATTCACCCCATTCCTTTGGACAAATGGCTAACAAAGAGCATCTTCCGTCCAAACTCAAAAAAAGTAAAAAATAACTTAGGTATCGTATCTAAGATGGTTAGATTTACTTTTAATATTGAGTGGTCAATTGAGATCCTCAAAGAAATCTCAAATATTGAGTTTCTTCTTGAGATATTTCAATATTAAATGATGTCGTGTCATTTTGAGATCCAAATTAAATGTTGCATTGAAGAAGGTTTTTTCAGGTGGCACTTCGAATTTTTCAATTTTAGTGTTGCATTGGAGATGCTCTAAGCAACATAATTGACGGACAAAATTATTTACCTAGGGTGCTTTTTATTGGTCAAATAATTCAAAAAACATATTCTTTTTCGAAGTGTTCTTAAGCAATGTAATATTAAAAAGTAATTATTCACAATAAAATAATAATAATATACTTTTATAGAATAATAGTAAGAATTCTTTTAATGAAATATCTTTTTACTGACAGAAGTTTTGTACGATAAATAAAATTTCTCTCTTCTCTTCACAAGCGACATATAAACGTATTTATCCCTTATTTTGGGAAATTATAGTATTTCCTCTCTCCAAGGGTTCACATTTGTTTTTGTTTTTCTATAAGTGTTATTTAGTAATTTAAGATATGCTTTGATTGGTAGATTTTGATTTTAATTTTATCCAGCAGAAATAAGATTTGTACCGTAGCTTCCTCCTTTTAAGACTTTTATTTATAGGATATAAAAACTTAGGACATACGTTGTAATAGTCACAAAGAAATGACGAGAAAAGTAATGTTCTGCTTCCACACGACATATACGTACACTAGTAAATAAGTTAATTGTCTAAATCAAGTCAAGTAGTTCACCTCGTTAAACTAGAGGCATGTCACATAAAACTCTACCAAAATTGTCTTAAAACTTTTAACTTTGAAACTATACAAGTCTAAAACTCTGCCTAAAAATAAGTTAAAGAAATTCATCTATCCCCATTTTTTTTTGTTGAAACAATTCATCTATCCCCATAGTATTTCTAATTGCAATTTTGACTCAATTGATGAAACTCTTGGAATTAAAAAAGCTCTTCAACAAATAAAAATTTATAAAATCATTTAAGAAGGGAAACAAATAATATACAACAAAAAGTATTTTCCATATAGAATACAATATTTGATCCAGGATTATTACAGTAAAAAATTAGCCTTACAAGTTCTCTAAGTAAGTCACTAGAAATTTCTATTTATAAGAAAGAAAATCAGAATCCGTGATACCAATTAGTTGAATCGAGTGTTTACTTATCAAAAGTGGAAATAAAATTTAGGGATCACCCACATATTCCATTGAATAATAGAAAAACTAGGACAAAATCATTCTCTGATTCTGGAATACATGTCAAGTCATTAATAATTCTTATTTTTAACAAACAAAACAATGAGATACATCACGTTATTCACGTATCTCATTAAAGAAAATCAGAACTGGTGAAACCAATTTGTTGAATTGAGTGTTTATTGGTTAAAAGTGGAAACAAAATTTGTGGGTCGTTTCCATTTTATGATTTTAAGATTCCATTGAATAAAACAACTAGGACAAAATAAAAATGGTTAAAAGATTTTCCATTTAATGAAAATGATATGAGGGATTAGCAAAACATTTATAGTATTAACTATTAACTAATTACCAATAAAATCAAGTAAGAAATGATTATGCAGTTCATTGGAGGAGTTGAAAAACAAACCCCTTGCTAACCCAACCTTGGAGTTGTCTCTGTTCTTCTATCACTTACATAAGTGTGGCTGTGAGGAAGGAGAACAAAAATTAGTACTTAGTGTTGGGTAAGTTATTATTTTTTTTTTAGTTTTGTTAATTGGTGTTTAAAGCTTAAATGAAGATAATTTTATCATTCTCTCTAATCTATACTTACTTTTGTTTCGATTTTTCCTAGTTTCTTTGTGGAGGTTTGACCCAAGTTCGATTATTTTTCAGAAGCTTAAGAAAAGAAGAAGCGTAAATGGGGAAAACAGGACCTTGCTCTCATTGCGCGATAACATGTGAGTTTGTTATTTTTATGACTTAATACTTTTTCCCCTTATTGTTGGATTCAAGTGTTCGAATAATTATTATTTTGTTTCTCAATCTACTAACAATTTGACTTAGAAACTGACTTGGGATCTTGTCTATCGTTGGCTTTAATTTATTAATGGTTAATTCGATCTCAGTGATTTAAACTTTATAAGGATAGATTAGGCCATCAACGTATCGTATAAAACTTTGCCCATTATAAAACAATAGACATGCTTCAATTAAGAGTAATGATAGGAAACGAAAAAAAAAAAGTAGGCAGAAACCAAACATAAATTTGATCCACGCTGGACAAGAATCTGCTTGATTTTTATGTCCCCTAGCATTTTTCTACAAGTAATTCTAAAAATTAGGTGAAAAAGAAGTTGTGTTATGTTGGACCACCTTTACTTTTGGGAGTTTTAGTCTGGTCCACGATGGTTTGCGGTAAACTTCTTTTTCTATGGTAGCATATGAATCACGATATATATAATAACTTATGGATGAAATTAGTTCTTCGGTTTTTGCCCTAACAACATATGTTAAGCTACAAATTAAAAAGAAAAAAACATTTAAAAACGACACAATCAGAAAAGGAAGTTGAATGTCGACTTGTTATTTAAAAAAAAAAAAACTACGGTCTATCATGTGTCCTTAGAACATGGTATAAGCTAGGATCCTTGACTTTGTCTTTTGTTGAAACAACAGTGACGCTATGCCCGGCCACTCTCATGGGTGATGTGGTCGGACCAGATTTAGAGAGAGGGTTTTTCACTTTCTCTGTCTAAATTTGGCCCTGCCACGCCATCCGGTCGAGATTTACCGGGAGAGTGGCCGGACATAGCATCATTTTTAATGTTGAAATTGTGTGGTCTTAACTTAATTGCCCACTAGTATATAGCCTATTGTTTCAACTTAGATAGGGTATGGTCCTATTTCGAATCATCTAACAGAATCTCTTTCTCATTGTTATATTTTTACAAGAGTTGTTCAAACTACAAAGCATAAGATTAAAGATCAATTTATCTTACAGCTTACTAGCCTATATACTCTTTACCATCCCAAGTCCAACAAGTATAACTTGGAATATAAGGTTTTATTTTTGTTAAAAACTTCAATAGCCAACCACAAGGTTTTTACGTTACTTAGTTTAAGCTCACACTCGATAGCTAGTCCATGCTTCATACGTTCCCTAACCGATGTAGAACTATCCCATTGTCATTGTTCAATCCTGAGTCATTTTTAATCTGGAATGTGGGTTTAGAAATTTATCTTAAGAAAACACAACTACAACATTCTAGCAAATAATACTTCTACTCTCTTTCGAGTATGAGAAATTCGATATACAAATAACTAAACCTTTTTCTATATTAAGTGCTTCAATTGAATTTTCTATAGTACAAAATATTTGATATAATGTTGAAAATGAAACAGACACACCACTATGGAGGAATGGACCTCCAGAGAAGCCAGTGCTATGCAATGCATGTGGAACAAGATGGAGAACAAGGGGAACACTTGAAAATTATAATCCATTACATTCTCTTCCTTCTTCTTCTTCTCTTGATGATCATTCTAATGACTTATCCTCTCATATCAATTTAAACAATATTAAAGTCGACGGTAATGGTACTAATATTCGTGACCAACAAGACTTTCCATCAAATCAATCATCTGGTCTACCTGGTTCTGAATTTAATACAACCAATAAATCTGTCAGTTCAGCATCTGCAATATCAACAACATCTAAAAGCTGTCATGAGGATGGTAATGATGTCTCTAAGTTTCTTTCATTTTCTTTTCTCAATTTGGTCTTATGTTTTTTCATTTTTTTTGACAAAAGAGAATTCTCCTTTGTCATGTGATTGTTGGACCAATCACGCACGTATGCCAACTCTGTTACTTTGTTAAATTTGTGGGCATTTAAACTTAAAATCAATTACTAATGTATGAAGAGACCCTAGATAAGTATATTATATTCTTGATAGTGATATTTTCTTTTTCCTCATATGAGACTATTCTCACACGTTTTACTTTGGGTTCTCTCAACTAGTGTTTTAATGTTTAATTTTGTGCAGGTAACAGATCAAGTGTACTAGGCTTTCATATTCCTTCAAAAAAGAGATCGAAAACAGTACACCCGATTCTATCAACTGTTGAACAACTTCGACGAGATCTGCTCAAGATTCAGAAGGAGCAAGAAAATGAATCCAAATTTTCTGGATCACTAGAAGATAATGAGGATGTACTCATTTATGAAAAGAAAAATCCTGCATTTTCTGATGATGAAATTGGTCTCGGGGTTGTTCTTCTTAAGCCACCTTCAGTTTCTTCGAACGAACAAAAAAGTGAGGTTGTCATATCTGATGGTACCCAAGAAAACAAGGTATGTCACTATTCTCCTTTAGCATCATGTACATCTTTAAAGTTTAGTCTAAGAGCGCGAGCTTTTAAAGAGATATTATTATGTCAGAAGCCCGAAACTCTAAACCTTAAAGTACTCTAAACCCCAACAAGCCCAAGCCCAAGCTCTTGAAATTGTTAATGTTAGTAGTTGTAGGAAATTATGGAGGATTTTATATCAATTAGTTATTCCATTTCGAACCATTATTACTTGATTATGATTGATGTAAACTAAGCTCATTTTGTTTATGAGCCCGTTTGTCAATCATTATGTACCTACTCTGACTAAATCTATTGATGGTAGCCTTGAAATTTGAGCTTCGGAGTCTCCCTTAATTGAATCTCAATTAATTGAATCCCTTGTTGTTCCAGTTAGTATTTCAAGCACAATGGTTACATTCTTTTAGTCTATACATCACAACATTTTGCCCGTTAACTAAATCTTTGAGTTGAATTTGTCTTACAGTCGTCAACCGGTGAAAGAAATGGAAACTCTTCTTCATCGTCACATGTAGATGGAGATGAAATATTAGCATCTACTAAGAAACCTTCACAATCAACATCTTCGAGTTAACAAACTCCCATTAGGTAAGTAAATCCTGTAAATTTCTTTACTATTTATAGATGATTTTAACTTAAAAGATATACATCCACTTTTCTTACACTTTGTTCACATCACTCTTATTGAACCTTATATATACGAGGCGGTTCGAGGGATTTTATTTTCTTAGTGTGGTTTGCCGTCTAATCCAAACCCTCACTAGAAAAGCATCTAAAGTCTTTGTTTTATAGCTAATTAAGTTATTATTTGATGTGATTATTTTTAAAATTTAAATTTGACTTCGACCCTAATTGCTATCCTTTCATGCTAGGGCACACTTTGGAATAAAGGAAGCAATGTGTAGAAGCCAGGAACCATTCCTTTGAATCGGATTGATGAGAATTTAACTTGGCGAAAATATTGAACAAAAAGTTGCAATTGTGTTGGTTTTGATGATGACTTTTATATTTTGTTGACATTGATGAGTTAGAATGTGATAGACCTAGATTCAAAGTCTTTTTTTTTTTATCTTAGATTATAAACAAGTTTAAATGGATCCTTTTAAGACATCAATAATGTATTTTGTACTTGAGATTCTTAGACATATGGGTTTTGAGAGAACTTGGTTGACTTATATCAACTATATCACATGCATGTTCATGCTAATGTTGGTATTACTTATGAATTTTGTTATAGAATATGTGTTGGCATATCCGCATATAAGTTGTAGTCAAACTCCTAAATAATTTAGGGGAAACCTATAATCCTAGATGCATGGAAGAGCATTTTTTTTTAAATTAAGAAGTACATATAACTAAAATAATTCAAAATATGTAGACGAGTTTCAATACAAGGTATTCACCATTGTATAACGATAACACCATCTCTTAAAGAAGCCGACTACAGTTTTTAAGGAAGAAAAGTTGATATTCTTATTCTCACATTCAAAACAAGCACCATTGTTTAATCCACTCCTCAGTGCTCACCGAACCCAGAAGACACACTACCAAGAAAGTCAGGTCAGATAGCTTCTCCTCTAATTATAAAGAAAACAAACCTCCCATAATTTTTGTGGGTAGAAGTTTATTAATGAAGAAAAAGAAGTCTATTTTCTTATTGTGTACCAGTTCAAGTTCTTTATTCTCTAATCTTAATCTTCTTGCTTCATATTTTATTCTATTTAAAGTAAAGACAACTCAAAAATAAGGTTGACTAAAATTTATTTCATATATTCCTACAAGTTAACCTAAACTAAAACTTCTTAATCTAAATGATGTAATGAGTTGAAATTGATTACAATCCTATACCTCCAAATATAGATACTAACTATAATTTCTTTTTAACAATTTGTTTCATACCCTAACTATATTTATCTTAGATTCTTAACATCTTCGTCAATCTCTAAGTTACCATAGTTGATCAATTGAGAGGGACATGGTGATAGAATTTTCTCACTTATAGAGAATACTTCTGAGTGTGTTCAAGTTTTAGTGACAAAATTATTCTTTAAGGTACATGACCGACTCGCCTAGGATAGCGAAAGGTTGTACATTCCAGAATTTGAGAATAATACAAGACGGAAAAATGATAGCTTAAGATTTTTAATGTGATTTTATACTCCAAAATGGTAAATAGTAAAAGGGACGTATTAGTATGAATGTTAGTATATATGGAATGTCTCTAAATCATATACTCCATATGATAAATTTTATCGGCTAGTGGGCTAATGGCCAAGTCATATTTAGGCTTTTCCCAATATCCTTTCAACATTTCATAGGATAAGATCTAGTTAATTTAAAAACTCTGCGCACTTGTTTGTTTCTCGTATTTTTATAAATTATCACCTTCTAAACAAAAGGTTTCATTCTCAAAAAATGTCATACTATTATTTTGATATGATCGGAAGTCTTTGTATTCCTTTCAACAGTTTTTTTAATGCCACAAAGGCCAAAAGGTTGTTGATGATAGTGGATTTTCTCTGCCATCTGCAGAGAGAGAAAAAGAGAGAAAGAGTAATGGTGGTGCCTATGGTAATGGATCTGATGGTGACAATGATTGTGACGGCAAAGAAGATAAATATCGTTTAAAATAAGAACGTCAACATCTCAGTTATGTTCAGTTCTCTTGTTGATAAAAATGAGTCAGTAAATCACAAATTTTTTTTGTACACGTAACATTCTCGGAAAATTAAAGAGTCTCGATTAAAAGTTCATATGGGTTTTTTTCTGATAAGTTTTTATTCCCAGAAATTTTTTAATGTTTATACATATTATTTTTCATATTTAAAGAGTATCATATAAAAGTTCGCATAGGCTTTTTCTAACAATTATTTTTCCTGGTATCTTAAAGTTTTTCTGTACGCGTAGCATTCCTCGAAAATAAAAGAGTATCCATTAAAAGTTCATATAAGCTTTTTTTGCTAAAAAAGTTTCCCACTAAAATCTTGAAGTTTATACATGTTATTTTTCATATTTATATGTAGCAGAAATATGGTGCTTATAGCACGAACCTTATCAAACAGAATCACCGCCCAAATTTTATTCTCTTAACGCTAATAGGGAATAATCATACCTTTGAAAATACCTGAATATAACGGGTGTTTCTGGGACGAACACTTCTGTGGAGCACGTTAAAAAAGTATAATATGTACTCATAAGGTGTAAGACAATATTTAAGTGTGTAAGTCATGTGTTTATACGTTTCAAAAAAAAAATATCATGTGTTTATACCTTTTTATGAAAGGTATAAAAAATTAGATTTCTCAAATAACATAATTAATCAAATAATAAAGTATTTATTTAAATTTTACATTAGGAAAAAAAAGAAATTTAGTTAAAACTCCTTACAAAATTTGAATTTTAGTTGAAAAGGATTCACCAACTTTTTATAAGCTTCAGTTCCCTATGACCTTTTTGTAAATTATCTAATACAAGAATAAGACGAAACTGACCTTATTGCAAACCAGATTGCAAATTATGCAAACCAGAATGCAAAACTTTGCAAGACAAACCAAATTGCAAAGTAGTGCAAACCAGTTTGCAAAGCTCTGCAAACCAGTTTGCAAAGCTCTGCAAACCAGTTTGCAAAGCTCTGCAAACCAGATTGCAAAGTTCTGTGAAGTGTGTGCAAAATTTTGCAAAGTCATTGCAAGGCAAACCAGATTACAAAGCAATGCAAACGGAAATGCAAAGCTCTGCAAACCAGTGCAAACCAATTTGCAAAGCCCTGTAAACTAGATTGCAAACCAGTTTGCAAAGCTTTGCAAGACAAACAAATTGCAAAGTAGTGCAAACAGTTTGCAAAGCTCTACAAACCAGATTGCAAAGCTCTGCAAATCAGATTGCAAAGCTCAGCAAACCAGATAAAAACGTTCTGCTAAGTGTGTGCAAAATTTTGTAAAGTCATTGCAAAGCAAACCAGATTGCAAAGCAATGCAAACGGAAATGCAAAGCTCTGCAAACCAGTGCAAACCAATTTGCAAAGCCCTGTAAACTAGATTGCAAAGCAGTGCAAACCAGTTTGCAAAGCTTTGCAAGACAAACCAAATTGCAAAGTAGTGCAAACAGTTTGCAAAGCTCTGCAAACCAGATTGCAAACAAGTGCAAACTAGTTTGCAAAGCCCTGTAAACCAGATTGCAAAGCAGTGCAAACCAGCTTGCAAAGCTCCGCAAACTAAGAATCTAAGGATAATTTCAGCATTAGAAATGAGAGTGCTTTAAAATTGTCCTTCAAGACTATTTCCAAACAATATATGGGGCCTAATCTGAAAAAACTGAGGAAACTGTGTATCCTGAACGAAGATTTATCATAGGTTTGTCCTAGACAGCACTCATTCCATCTATTACTCAATCCATCTATTTTATATAATAAATAGTTTAGTTTAAAAATCTATCATCACAGTAGAGATGGGAGAAAAGTTCGAGAACTCAAAATATATCATGGACACCTGACTTTGTTACAGCCCATGCATGCCCGAGATTCGTAGTCAGGTCTAATCTGATCAATTGACTGATTAAACAACATGTCAGAATCGGTTTATAAGTGTTTTTCGACACCCTGCTCGGACACACCCCTTTAGTATTTGCTTGACAAAACATGCTTAATTAAATGTATATGCATTGAAGAATGGGAAGAGAATAGAAGTGGTTTGGCCACATCGTAAAGAAATATTACATGTTTGAACAATCTTCATTTAGCATGATCGAGCTTCTCAAAATTTTATTAAGCCCAAGTTACCCACCATGGGGCCCTGACATTGATGCTTTCATGTTTGATGATGTCAGAGACTAGGAAAGTGTTTTTTTCTTGATGTCAACCTAATGATGATCAAAGTCTTCTGGTCACACAATGAACTCACCTTGTTTTTCTGATTGAATTTAGGTGGGAAAGACCTGCAAAAATAGAGGAATATACTCTCACCCAAGTCAGTGGAGTATTTTTACAGTGTCAAGAAATAATCAAAGAGTCTAAATGTAGAAGATGAACTTTCATTCTCTTTAGGACAAACTTATAGGCTATATATAGGTTTAGATGACTGCATCAGAGCACGACTGAGATGATGCGATGGTAAAACACTGTTTCTGATGGTAACCATGTGTGCATGGTCGTTTGGAAGATGATATCTGATGAGTGTGTATCTTCAAACACTGACAAATCTTGTGACACATAATGATTTGTGTATGAAAAGTAAATTTTTTTTTACTTGGCCTGGTCTTGCCATTGTGATTCTCTTCAAGCGGATCTAAGTTCAAGGTGTCTAGCTAACTCTGAGCAACCTCCCTACTAGGGGTGGGAATCGGTCCGGACCGGTCGGTATCGGACTCTAACTTCATCGAACCGGTCGACTCGGACATAAACTGTTGGTGACCACCTATTTATTCGGGCGGACTCGGACGGTCACTCTCAAGAATTCTTTGTCCATTGACCGTCCAAGACCGTTTATTTTACCGGTCCAGTCGGACACCGGACGGTCTCGGTCCGGACTTTCCAATAAATTTACTTAATTCAGAACTTTATTTTTATTACCACAAAAAAATTACTTACAAATGAAGATGTTTAGCCAAGAAATCAAAAGTAAATATAAAAAAGAAAAAACACAGTGGATCATCATTTGACAAGATATAATTAAGCCATGCACTAATATTTGGTCTTCCAGAGGACTATATGACTATAGCCAACGATCATTATATATTCATATGTCTATAAAATTCAACGATACTTCTAAAAATGAGGACAGTTTAGTCGGTCAACCTATTCGGTCACTCGTACCGGTCGGTCAGCGGTCGGTCCTTCGACATAGAATTTTGACCGTGACCGTCCGCCAATTCTTCCGGGCCGGTCGGACACTGACCGTTATGACCATCGGGTGTCCATGGACACTTTTTATCTCGGTCGAACGGGTCGGATAGCGGTCTTCCAGATCTTTTTCCCACCCCTACTCCCTACTTTGTGTCTATGACCAGAGGTAAGCTCATGGCGCGAAGTTGACTTCTGAATCCCCCCTCCCCCCCAATGCAGAGCTCATACCAGAGTTGGTATAGATTTACCTTTTGCTTTCCTCATGGGCGACGCATAATTTAACATGACTCGGGTGGGGGATTTCCGTCAACTCCACCCTTGATGGCTTCAACAAGGATCTACCTATATGTATTCTCATTCGATCAGTGGATTTCTAGACTTAGTCAAAACTGACTAATATTTGACTCAACACAAGTCACCTATTCCCTTCCCGAATGCTTTAATGAACTTGGATAGATTTTGAACACCAAGACTTTAACGCCCGAATTCGTGCGATACCTATAATGGACATAAAATTCTAGAGTCCGACCGTGTCGACTCGACTCGATGCGAGAGAAACCCATATAAACCCAACCCGATGCCCACACCCCTACAACATAGTGACCAATTTGTTGTAAAATAATTAGTATGTCTTAATATCAAATTATTCTTTTGTCTTGATATCTTATCTGTCCCTTCAATTTATTACAATATTTAAATGGGATTTTAAATTTTTTGAAAAGGTCGCATTCGGGTTTGATGTTTTTATCGCATATGCAACATGGAGTTGTATATGATTCGATTCATTGTCTCTCTATTTCTTTCACTTTCTCTATCTAAAACTCTTTCCTCCCTTCTTTCAGTTCTTTCCACTTTCCCACTTTCTCTCTCTAAAACTCTTCCTTCCTTCTCCCCCAATTATAAGCCGGCCGAGAAAGTTACTTTTCCGGCGTTCTTTCCCCGAGAAACTTCCTCCTTTCACTTTCTCCCTCGGAATCATTGTATAGCCATTGAATCCGGCCGGTGATTTTTTGATACAGTAAAACTCAGCTGAAATCATCTGATCGGATCTATATGAGAGTGAAAGAGGAAGAGGAAACTGATCATCACTTTGATTCTTAGAGAGAGAGAGAAAGTTAGATTTCATTTCCATTGTTTGAAAGATTGATTGATAAGTAGATAAAGAACAAGAAGAAGAAAAATAGGGAAGAAATCATAGAAGATGAAGAGAATGAAGAAATTAGGGTTTACGAAGGAATTAATCTGGTTAGTCTTCTTGATTACGTCTTTGATTTTACCAATAAGTTGTGTTTCTTCTATTAGTAATAGTAATGAAGAAGATCATTCAAGAGTAATGGTGGAGTCGAAGAGGAAGTCAACTTCTTCATCTTCATTCAAGAATGCGTATGTAGCGATGATGTATATGGGAACACCAAGAGATTATGAGTTCTACGTAGCTACAAGAGTTATGTTCAGATCTCTATCGAAACTCAAAGTTGAAGCCGATCTTGTTCTCATTGCTTCTCTTGACGTTCCCGTCCGGTGGATTCAAACTCTGTAAGTCCATTTCTCTCTCTCTACAACTTTACTTTCTCTCTCTAAAACTTTACTTTCTCTCTCTAAGATTGTTTTACCTCTAGATCTTCGCCCAAAGTTTTCCGGAACAAGCAAAACGAAAAGTCACTAGAAAAACAATCCTGACCGTTGGATGATATGATTGTTTAAGTTAGTTGGCTAGATGATCAGCCAATAAGTGTAAACCACGTGTATAATAAGTAGACGGAAAATGGAAGAACGTGTCCTAGTCTTGGAAATGGAAAAAAGGTGGCACTATGGGCGCCAGGAAATCACTATTGGGCGCCCCAATTATACGTGATTTACTCTTCAAACTCCAAATTGAGGCGCCCATAGGAGTAATTCAGGGGGACTTTAGCGCTTTCCAGTGGAAAATTGGGTAGATGAATTAGGTTGGTCCCACAATCACAAAGACCTAGCCTGTCACTTGTTGGGGTTGGGGTTTGTTTGGGGAAAGGCAAAAAAATAAAAAACAAGACAAGAAGAGACAACGCGTCGTTGGACCAATCCAACTGGATAGGAGTTGGCTTGTTGGGCCTTGTCCTTTTGTGGATTCCGCGTGACACCTCCGGTTCTAACGGTCTTGTGGGCCCACTTGGGATGGAAAATATCTAAAACCCCACTTGAGGCCCACCGCTTTTTCAAATATATTTCAAACACATCCATAGTTGCTTGAATATATTTTTCAAAAAAAGTCCAAGTTGTTTGAATCTTTGAACACTTCTTCCGTTTTCCTTGACTAAATATAAGTTCGTCCAATGTCTAGTGAAGAGATTGAATATGTCCTTGGTGAACTAATGGTGAGAGTCGGGCTTGGGGACAAGTCGGTTGCCCATGGGTACCTTTGATTACGTACCCATTAGGCAATCGGGTTGGGTATAATAGAATAATATGAGGTTTGTCCAAGTAGAGTTGTTTTCTCAGGTCCGATGGACTCGGAGGAGTACGACCTTGATCGTGTTGTAGGGGCCAGTGCCTGCCAATGGGTCCTGATCACAAACGGGTAGGATTACATCTGCACTTGCTAAAACCCACCCCCTCGTCTTTGTAGAGGTGGTAGTTAAGTTGGCTAAATCGTGATTACTGTGACTAAGCATGGTATGGAAGTCAAAGGAACTTGTTCCACCCAAAAGTAGGAAAGAAACTACCAATTCCAAAGAAGAGACAAAAGAAAAAGAATATAAAGTCAATGAGCCCGTGGATCCAGTGTGGTTGGCCTTTGAGTACTTTCCAAAGAAAGTTGTTCCATTAGTTGAGACTACCATCAACTATTGACTATTTCTTGATTCAAAGCTTTATCTAAATTCTAAAACCTGGAAGACACTTGACTTGACTCACTTCCCCATGGTACTTTTTTCAAACCAAACAAGAGAGGCAGAAGAATATGAGGGGCCATTAATTCCTAACCATTAACAATTATTGAGTGGGTTGGTGAATTAGTGGGGCTTCAAATCCATGATAAAGATTACTGTAAGGATCATACTATATGAGGACAATCTACTTGTCGAGTCAAACTTATTTGACCTTGATAAAGATTTGAAAATTTTGATATGCCAACCATTGAATAGATGAGTAAAAATTTTGACTTTTTCGATCAGTGATGTTTTGGTTAATCTAGATGATGAGGAGTGAATGCTTAGAAAAGATAGTTATAATATTCTCTATGCAATTATATAGTGTAAGACTAAGTCAATGCGATAAGAAAGTCATATCTTGTCCCCCTCTATAGCCAAATAAATTTGTACCCATTGAATCTGTATGTTGTTGTCTTAGTTAATAAATGTCAGAATGATTACATATGTACATATATATGACGTTATACTTCAAATATAGTAACTGCTGGAATAGTCCCAAATGGGAGAATGGCAGTCTATCAACCAAGAACATAATGTCTGGCTCGTCTCCACTCATCACCAATTGTTTTTTTGAGTTGGATGTCCACAACCTTAACAATAACATGGTACTTTTCAGTGAAAACCGATACTAGTAAACAAATTTGGTTTCGACTAACTGAATGATGTTAACAGTGAGAAGGAAGATGGAGTGAAGGTGGTGAAAGTCAAGAATCTAGAAAATCCATACAAAACGCAAGCCAACTTCAACGAGAGGTTCAAACTGACCTTGAACAAGCTTTACGCATGGAGCCTGGTTGACTATGATCGGGTCATCATGCTTGACTCTGACAATCTCTTCCTCCAGAAAACCGACGAGCTCTTCCAATGTGGTCAATATTGTGCTGTCTTCATCAACCCTTGCATCTTCCACACTGGCCTATTTGTTTTGCAGGTACCGAATGTTACCATCTACTATTCACGAGTCTTAGAGTATGCATTATAAACACTACTATGTATACCATTGTTAGCAAGAGAAGTTTCATTTGCAAACACGTTTTCGCCTAATCCTCTAGTTAAGCCAGTTGAAGTGAACTTTCAGATGATCCAACGATTAAATGAGCTTAGAAGCGTAGAATAATATTATGTTGAACTGAGCCTGTATGACCTTGAAATTTCATGCCTGACTTCTCTAACTGAGTTCTTGTTTTTGGCCTTATAGCCATCAATGGAGGTGTTCAATGACATGCTTCATGAAGTAAGCATCAGACGAGACAACCCTGATGGTGCAGATCAAGGTTTTCTTGCGAGTTACTTCTCGGACTTATTAGACAAGCCAATGTTCCATCCACCTTCTAATGGAACTAAACTCGATGGTACTTACAGGCTCCCATTGGGCTACCAGATGGATGCTTCATACTACTGTAAGTAATTTCAGATTATGAAAATGGTATTACCGAATTCTTTTTTTTACTAGCATCAAGGAGTTGTAGGCAATATTCTCAAACCCTCTTTAATATTTCAGATCTGAAACTCGCCTGGAGAATACCTTGTGGGCCTAACAGTGTTATCACCTTCCCAAGCGCACCATGGATGAAACCCTGGTATTGGTGGTCATGGCCTGTCCTTCCACTAGGCTACTCGTGGCACCAGCAACGCTTGTACACAGTTGGGTAAGAAGTAAAACCGTTTAAAGTATAGAAACACAATAGGGCATGCATGTCTTATTATTATGATATCAATGTAAATATCTTTTTGAACCATATTATATCTATCTTAATTCATGCGATTTATTAGAAAAATCAAAATTGCATGTGTTGTTGAGATTCAATAGCTATGCATCTAACTATCACCTTCGTTTACTTGTATGGTGATTTTTATCTGAACAGTTATGGTGCTGAGATACCAGTGGTGTTGATCCAGGCATTCATATACTTGGGAGCAATGGCAGCAGCCAGGCTGGCACGACCTAACCTTTCCAAACTATGTTATCGCCCTTACAAGAGTCTGACCATTTTACAAGCAGGGCTAAAGATTACAGCTATGTGGTCAATCTTCGCGGCTTATATAGTTCCAGTTTTCCTCATCCCTCGGACAATTCATCCACTCATTGGTTGGTCACTCTACTTACTCGGTTCTTCTTCACTTGCATCAATCGCCATTAATACGTTCTTGCTTCCGGCGATCCACGTTCTAACACCCTGGTTTGGGATTTTTGGTTCACTACTGGTGATGGCATTCCCTTGGTACTCTAATGGTGTCGTGAGAGCTCTTGTCGTATTCGCTTATGCCTTCTGTTGTTCTCCAATCGTTTGGGGGTCGTTGGTGAAGGTAGTTGCTTGCTTGCAGGTATCTCTAGAGAGAGAAGCTTTCTTACCTAGACTTGGAGAATCAACACAGCTTTCTGTATTCAACAAACTGTACTAAAACAAAAACAGAAGATCAAAAACTCAAATCAGAAATTTGGGTGGTTAAGAAAATGAATCTGATTTATCGATCGATTTATACGTCTTTTTCTTAACAGTTCTAATATGCAAGATTTGATCTTGATTTGTCTCTATTTATATCGAGTGATAGTCTTAAGAGTGGTTCCCCATCTCTCATGTATAGTTTATAAATACTATTTCAAATTCAGTTAAATTGTGGACAGTAGCAGGGGAACAAGAAGTATCATTCTTTAATCATCCGAATGTTTTTTCGGCGATTGATAGACCATTTTCAACATGAATGAATAGTCGTTTATTTCGATATTGATTTGTAGTTTGCACAAGCCAAAAGAATGAAAATGAAAAATCTAAAAACATAATTGCTAGGATATCGAGTCTGACTTAAGAGTTCAGAAGTTCAAACACAACTTTGGGCTGTAGTTGCTATAGCTTGCTGTTGGTCTTTCTGAGCCAGTTCTTGTTTCTCTTGCTGGCTGATGGAGACGGCCATTTCGTCGCTAACCGGAACCAAAACAACTTTATGCTCTGAAGCTGCTGTTGTTGTCGTGGTTTCTGCATTAGGGTTAGGGGGATAAAGGACTTGGAGCCCGACTGGCCGATTTTTATCTTGTTGACTTTGGAACTGTTTAAGCTTAGAAAGGTGCTTTTTACCAGCCAAATGATAGTCAAAACTATCTTGTGTATAGGATTTCACATTGCATAAGTCACAAATTAAGGGCGCCAGCCCTTTAGGAAGAAGCTCGATTTTCCTTCCCCTCCTAGGTTTCGCACCTCGACTGCCCTTCGCCTGCCTCTTTAGGTCTTGTCTCTTGTTATCAAACCGATCCATCCCCTGCTTCCTTTTTGTTCCTGCCCCCATTCTTGCTGCTCCCTCGGATTGCTCCCCCATTTCTTTCTGCTGCTCAGAATTTTCGTCACTAAGCAAATTTTCTGGAACTAAATGCTTAACAATTTCGGCCTTATTTATATCCTCGTTTCTGGTTCCTGCCTCGCCTTCAGCCATCGGTTTTTGTTGGTTCTGTATACTGGGCACATCTGTCTGTAATGATGCAGATCCCCGACTTGTGTTTGGGGCGAGTCCCGGTGCACGACTAGATTCTGGCTCAGGCATGTTTCCAACCATGGGCATTGAAATAGGTTCTGTGTTTCTAGGATTTTGCAGCTCTTGGGATCTCTGCAACTTCTTTTTATGTTTCTTTCCATTTTTATGATTCTCAAAGGTGTCCCGAGTGCAGTCAACTTTACAGAGTTCACACCGAACAATCTGTGCAGGTCGTTTAGTTGATTGTTGGGCTATTCCTGTTGTTGATCCTGAAACATCTGCTCTAAGATGGTGGTTGTCGAAATGGTCTCGACTGCCTCTGATTTGTTCCCCACCTCTTGTTCCACCACCTCCATTATTTGCTTGCTGAAAAACATAGAAGCACACGCAAGTTGAAACTGTTATCTGTCAAAAATCAACTTTTTTCCGTAGTTTATACCCAAAAATCAGATACGCAACCGAAAAACACGACATCATATGTTTATACAGTAAGAAGGTAGTCAGTTTAGTGGGGGGGAAAAATGAAGGTGAAGTCCGTAACTTCGAATACCCTAGTATTGTAAGATCTATGTTGACAAGCAAAAGTTCAGAGCGCTCGACACGATCATAGTGTAAACAAGTAAAATAACGAAGATACTTCAGCGAACCAGAAAGTATAGCTAAAAAAGCTAAAGTCGATTAGTTGTTGATGAGGGCGATCTTCAAGAAAAACACATCATGCAGGTGTGTTCCATCTATACCTAACTTGATTCCTGAAGGACTAGAAAGTAGGCTATACAACGCGTAGAGCTATCTTTTCGTGTAGTCTTCTATAATTTCCAGATCCTCAATGCGGTTTTACAACTCTATATTTTCAGGGCTGTCAGTTTTAGCCGTCCATTGTCAAGAATTACCAACCAACCAGACAGCAGCAACTAAGGACATCCGAAAACAAATTCTGAAAACTTTCTTGCATGTTTGTAGCATTCAACCACATCTTGATCCAAATTGAAGATTAAGAGAAAAGAAATACATATATCCCAATTCAAAATCCATCCCCAAGAAGAACCGAAATGATGATGACAAAGCCAAGATGATCCTGGGCGATGAACTTCTCGTAGTAGGCAAATGGTATATGTTTAGCATCTAATATCCGAAATTGTGTCTCTTTGTCAATAAACGTCAAGAGGTATCCTACTAAGAGAAAAATGGATTAGCTCATAGGACATTGTTCAAATCATTCTTGTACCAAGCACGTCTGCTAGTCTTGTTCATTTTGTGAAAGGTAAGGATACAAACCTCAAGGCGCCTCAAATTTGTGAACTCTAGTAACCAAAACCACTTTTACTTTAGTTAATCACAAAGCGAACATCCAGAACTACAAACCCATTTTCCTTAACATACCAACACCTAAGTTCAAAAAAGAGTAACACATTTTGTTCACGAAGAAGAACAGTAACCTTTTAAGGTATGATTTCTCAAAATCTGAGAATATGTGGACTGGCGACTCAGGCACAAACCGTCGATTCACAACCTTCTTGCATGAAAAGGGTTCTTCTTAAGAGCTTATCCAATATCCCAAATCAAATGTATTATTGTAGGTGCCTATACATTATAGCTCTATTTCAGCAATCACCATTGTGCGTGTGAAAATGTAGCCATTGTAGTTCCAGATATACACAGTCATATGCAAGAAGCAATAAACTTAAGAAAAACAGTCATGCTAAGGAACAAGAAAAATACAGGCCAACTTTTGGGCAGAAATACTATGTGGTTTGCCGTGATTTGCGCTTCAGTAGATTAGAATCACGGGAAGCACGAACCACGACAAGCCATATAAGATTTCTGCCCAGAGTCTGCCTGGTTTATCTTGTTCCCTAGCAATTTTCTTAATATTAGGCCAAAACCCTAATCAAACAAAATAAAACAAGATTTACTCCACAAAGAAAGACTTTTTTTTTTTTTAATAAAGAAGCAAAAATACATAAATCATCATAAATATCAACCTAGAAAATTTGACCAAAGCAAGAAATTTATTTGTATTTTGGAACCCTAAAACAAGATAATTACAAGATTTGAAATTGGAATTTATATCACAAGATAATATATTGACAAAGAAATACTCATACCCCAGGAAGAACTGAATATTGCCCATGAAGCAATAGACGTTTATGAAGTCCACTAACTGCTTTCTCTGCTGCACCCATTAATCCTCCTCCAAATTGATTCCATTGTAATAATGCAGCAGCAGGGGCAGCAGCTGGATTCAACCCATGTGGATTTGGAATTGGAAAGGAAGAAGAAGATGGTGATGGGTTCTGCCATTGCCAGGAAGAAATTCTGGGTGGTTGGGGTTGGTATGGATTAGGGTAGTTTTGATGGTAGTAAGGGAAGTGGTGATGAATTGGGTAATAATGATGATGATGATGAATTGGGTGCTGATGATTATGATGAATTGGGTAGTGATGAGAAAAAGGGTAATTGGGTTGAATTGATTGATTGAAAGCTTGATGGTTTAGTTGATGATGATAAGGTCCAACTTGGGAAGGATAGTAATAAGATTGAGAAGCAATTAGGTCTTGAACTTGGGTTAGCTGTTGGAGCTCTTGTTCTTGAGCTTCTGTCAGTGTAGGAAAATTCATAGACTCTCTGACCTAACTCTCTCTCTCTCTCTCTCTCTTCTGCAAATAACAACCATGGAACTCTGGAGGAACTTTAGATGTAATTTACGTTTAGCCCCACAATGTGTGACCAACTTGTTTTTTGAGCCCTATATTTGACCAGCTTCAGTTTTTTGGCACCTGTTTTGAACTGTTCTACAATGAACATGTCATACAAAAATTATTTCCAGATTTGCCCTTCTCCTTTTCCCCAGCAACCAATGAGATTTTCGGCATTTTCAGAGAGAAGGCATGTCAAAGAGAAAGTTGTCTTAAACTTTGTTATCTATCTTCATTAGGTCGGGAATCATTCCCTCTCTCTCCCTTCTTTGACTGAACTCCGTAAAGACCACAAAACTTCCGCGAGGGGGAAATCTCTTACCACTACTCCTTTGTCGTAGAAGATGTGAACATTGCTTTTGCTTCTAATTACTTCTTTCGCTAGTTCATACGAAGCTATAAACAAGTGGGAAAAAGAAGAATCATTAATCTACAATCTATATTGAGTGGAATGAAAACATCCTTACAAAAGACTACAAATCAATTGAATACATTTTTAACTTAACTTTTCTTCAAATTGCACACAACCATCCATGTTTATTGGATCTTATTAGTTATTCCACATTTCTTCATACCAATAAACTTCTCTCTATATTTTGATTATACTCCAAAAATCAATGAAGCTACTAAAACATAACATTTTAAATTTCAGAAAGTTCTCTAAGTAATGACAAGGAAGTCTGCTTCTTGCATTCATTCTTCCCCTTTCGCCTTTTTTTTCCAATAAATCAAACAATGAGATATACAGAAGTGCTCGTATTCATCTTTTCTTCGAACTTGATACAATTTCAAGGAAACCATTACAACAATGGAGGAGGGCAGCTCGGAGTTTCAAACTGAGATGAAGACTATTCTCTGATCTATTGCTTGCATTTTACCTTTCTTGTTTGAAACCACCCGAATGACTGCTGATAGACCGCCTGTTTCTAATTCGATAACAACTGAAAGAAAGAAAAAACCTGAGGCCTATTTGGTGGATTAGAGTTCTACTTCATGAAGCTCGCCGAAACTACTACCTCTTGTTGGCGGGGCCATCGTGGAAGACGGGTCAACCAGCATAAATGCATTGTTAAACTGTTTAAACTCCTCCATATTAGGGGGCGTGAGTGAATCATTAATGCCTCCTCCACCCCATGAAGCTGTTCTTCGTGCACGTAGAGGAAGAGAGCCGCTATTGCTCATTGATCCCATTCCTTGACTTCCGACAGGGGTGATGCTATTCATGCTAGGGATTCGCTGCATAGTTGATGATAGTGACGGAGGTGGAGATGAGAAGAATGAGTCTTGCGGTATAGATGTTGTAGGAGGAGGACCTCCGTTAGAAATGTCAGATGCTTCTTGGGTTCTTTCTTCTGCTGTGTTATTTATTGTCTCGGTAGCTGAGGTTGCAGGAGCGGGAACAAAGAATTTTGCAGTAGTAACAGGTTTTGGAACTGGAGCAGGTGATTGGAATAAGTTCGCTGGGGTTCCACCACTCTTGTTGAATGTGTCAACGTACCTAAACAAAATCAATGCTTGTATGTAAGTTTACGTTCCTGAAACAAAATAAAGAAAGCTAAATTTAACAGAAACTCTGTCAGTACCGACCTGGATCGGACGCCCATCCTTCCTCGAGATGAGAACTGGTTTGAACTGGGTGGGATGGGTGGAATCCCTGAACTATGTTCCATGGGTGGTGATATGGTTCTAAACTCGGATCCTCCATTAGCAGGTAAATTTTCACTTTGAAATGCACTTCTTATGCTGTAATCTGGTGTTCCATTTTGGAAACTGGTAGTTGGTGGGGGAGGAGGGGCTGCTTCTTGTGATGGAGGTTCAGCACCTTCTTCCATCCATTGCTTTAGCTCTTCGTTGTAATAGAATTTATTTTTCTCCCCTAGTTTAGCCTATATAAGAAATAAAGCAGCAGACACTATTAGGCGGAGCTAAACAAACATTGTCGACGGAGAGAATGTCAAGAAGAAACATTACGAAAAAAAAAGCAAGACAAGAAAATACCTGGCGAGATTTTGAAACCCATCCAACAGTCTTCTGAAGAAGCTGTGTGCCAAAACGACCAAAACGAGATGGTCCACCTGAGATTGATGCTTTTCCTTGACCATCGGGCGAGACTTCAGTTGATTGATGAACCTGATTGTGACGAATTCTAGGTGAGTAATTCCACAATAAATCTCCTCACAAATTCAAGCTAATTAACAATGAGCGAGGTGTTGGTGAAAGAAACAGAAAGTTTACCTGTCTCGAGTTCCTACCAAAATCAGGCTCCGAAACACTCCTATTGTGCATACCCATACGGTTGTTACCCGCCAATCCATTTACGGATTCATTTGATTCTGAAGGCATTAGTGAAGACATGGCCATTGTTGACTGACTATTTGCTACTCTTGGGCCAGCTGGAAGTTTACCATCTTCATTACCATGATTAATGCTCGATGTTGATGAGGAAGGTGGTGGAGGAGCTCCAATCATACGGTGAATGGACCTATCAATAAAGGGAAGCAGTTTGCCAACCAGTTTCGTAGGAGCCAAATTTGAGCTATATCCACCCTGTAGGTAGATCATTCAGGTGAAACAAATTTTAACAACTCCATTCAGAAACAAATTCAAACAAAATTTTTGTTCGAAACATACCTGCTGATGGGTTTTTAGCCGCTCCTCAAGGGATGATGCTAATTGTTTCCACAACTCTACTTCTGGTGCTCGGCTAGTTTTTATTGACTTTAAAATTGCTTGGGAGTACCTAATCAATACTATATGCTAAGAAAAGGCAAGAGACATAAAAACACACCATAGAAGAAATACTTCATCTACTTACTTCAACGAGTCTGAAACTTTTCCCAATTCAGCGAGCATGTACGCATATATAAGTTTATAAGGCTGAAACGGCAGCAGGAAATATTGGGAATTTCCTAGAACCTTTGAGTATTCATATAACTCTGTTCTCTGTTAAGATTTTTGGTACAGTCAGTTGAGTTGCACAGAGCTTATAAAAGTAGTATAGATGTGAAGATTCAAAGTTTATTTATTTGGAAATGGGTGTACATTCGATATTAAGTATTAGAGATTGCATAAATTTGGAATAAGAATCATTAAGAACTGAATACGTCAAGATACAATAGAAACAAGGAGAAAAGTGAAAAGCAAAAGTTAAGACTCATTAGCTAGTATATGTTCAATTTTCAAACGTTTTGTGATCTCCCTATGAATTGATTCCTCGTGTTTAATTTTCAGCTAAGCCTTCGGGGTTGACTGTTGAGGATCTGGTCAGGATTGGCCAAGGGCATATCTCTATCCATACGATCCGATTCGAGTAATTAAGCAGAGTTTTCACTAACTCATACGTATATATATATATATATATATATATATATATATATATATATATATATATATATATATATATGTATGTATGTATATTTTACTATATATACAACCCCTGTATGCCACAAATTCTACTCTATGTTTTCAAATAAAATCAAACAATTCAAGTTTCAAGCACAACAACTAACTTGATAGTTTTGACAGAGATTGACTAAGTCTACCCCCACCAATTCTAATCCCCAAGTTACTCGGGTGGTTGACCAGTACCCAAGTTACTCTGGTGGATTGGCATTGGCCGATCCGAACAAGACTCCAGATTAAAAGTAGAAGCTTTTTTTCCTTCCATTACAAACTGGTCTTAATTACGTTATACCATTTCAAATAGATAGGCCAGGTCAGAAGACTCAGAACAGCTACCAGCTTTGGTAGACTCCACTTACTCGTGAGATCTGTATCTCCGTGCAAACGGAGTTTCTCTTTTGGTTTAAACAATCTCTTCCTCTTTTTCACCCTCACTAATATTCAAATGAGTAGTCCAGTTCTTGGGCCAAGGTTCAAGAGTCCAAGACAAACATGAGCTAAATTCAGTTCAAATTTGACAAAGGTCAGACATGACATCAAGTGGTGTGTGGCACAGAAAACAAGATTCTGAAAATCAATAGCAAATGGTAAACAAGTAATTTTGAATTCCAACAAAGAGAATATAGAAGTCACATAGGTGGGGTACCTGGATAGCATCTGGGCTAGCATATGTTCGAGGGAATTTCCAGTGGTCTGCACCTATGAGACACATTCTCGCACTGTCAGAATATGACTCAACGTTTGCTTCTGCAACCAAATAGCAAGCATGTGCTGCAGTTATCTGCACCACATTATTTGGAGTAAGTGTAAGACTGTTGTTTGTTACAAAATAAGAAAGAAAAGAGAAACGGGGGAAAAAGAAGCTCTGGAAGCAACTCAATCAAAGTTATACCTCTCCGCGCTCCTTCCATAAGCAATCTCCAAGGTGAACAATTACAAGCTCATCATCTTTCGTTCTGTTTGAAGTTATCACAGCCAAATTATCTTCCCAATCATTTAGCATACAATTGGCACCTATCTGTAACTCATAGAAAGGAAAGCGATAAGCTCGAGAAGCAAGTATTTAGCAAATAGTAAAATATATTTCTTCTAAAAATGCAATGATAGATACAGAACCCAGAAAAAAAAATCATAGAAGACTACATAACATGCCAGATCATGTATAGATCACCTGTGCAGGCTGCTGAGACAAACTGACAGCACCTGGAACTCCACTAATACTTGCAGAAAAGGCATCTGCTGGTTGCCCAGCAATTAGCAGGCATAATGTTCGTAAAGGTGATCCTGCTACTAGCTGATGTTGTGCCATATGCTTCACGGTATCCACATGAAACTGCACGCGTCCATAAGGACACATAAGAAAGTTCACTTGATGTAAGTACTAGATCGAATACCACTTCTCAGGAACGAAAGAAGCTAGTACGAGATGAATATTTTTCAACTTAGTTGAAACGAGAGGGAAACAAGACGCACTAAACCTGATTGCCAAGTTGTGCAGCAAGAACAAGTGCAGGTCCCCATAACTGGCCTTCTTGTGCACACTGAAGAGCGTCTTTTGTTCTACCAGCCACAAGAAGGTTTTGTACCTCGGCAGCGGTTGCCTACAATATCAGCACTTACACTGCATTATTATGAGCTTATAGTTTATCGTTGAAAGTGAAGGAGTCTGCAAAGAAGTCGTGACATACCTGTATTTGTGCTTCAGAAGGCAAGTTTTGCAAGCAACGATTAACAACACCACACCCACTTAGTTGAGCACCGTTCTTCTTAGCAGATGCAAAAAGCTTTGCTACCGCTGCTTCTGGAGATTCCCCTTCCTATAAAGATAAACAATTAGAAATGTAACTAGCTATTCTTTTATAGCTTTGACGCCACAACGATCATGATAAAGAATTAAAGAGACAGGAAGTGAAAGAAAATTATAAAGTACACAAGTTGGATAATTCATTCAAAAGTTGCTTTTTTTTTTTATTTCTTTCAAACTTAATTTGTACAAGGGTTTTGTATAATTTAGAAACTTAAGTACGTTATAAATTTGCTTCTCGATCTCTTGATAAAATGTTTCCTCAAATGAAAGGGTCTGAAAATGAAATCATAAGAAATGCCTGAACAATTAACTTTAGTTACCTTCATGGCTGGATCAGTACCAAAAGGAGATCTAAGTTTTCCATAATGTTGACAAGCTATTTTCAGCAAGGAGAGAAGCAGCCTCACAAGTTCACTTTTATGTAAGTCCATTTTCTGAGGCTCGTAATTTGACATTCTCTCATCAATCCACTTAAATAGTTCTTTATTTCCAAAATTCCCACCAACCAGAGGGCCAGGAAAAGATTGTTGACACAATGTCTGAAAGTAATCAACTCCATTGGCTGTATTGTTTTTGTCGAGAACAATATCCATCAAGTTTAGAATCGAAATCGAGCTCCCTACAGAGTCCTTTGCAAAAAAAATAAAATATGGCTTAAGACCAGTGATAGTGGAACCTTCCTATAATGGACTAAAACATAAAGAAACTGAAACGATTACAGGAACCACTGGAGTCTATTTTAGATAAGCTCCTAACCTGGGTCATGTATGCTGAGTTAGAGGAACTGCTATCTTTCATGACTATAAGTTTTCCACCGAACCCGAAAGTAACCAGAGCATGTGGAGGACGACCAGCAGACGACCTCGCTCCAGTAGAAGCAAATGAGAACTGCGAGCTAGTATGAAAATCAGGTGAAAACTGCATGTGCTGACTCTGTTCCAACTTTGGCTGGTTAAGCTGATGGGCGGGTACGGAGCTCTGAAACCCAGTCGAACTTCCCCTTTCCTCATAACCGTGCCTCATCTCGTCATATAGAGAAGCAGTTTTCCCAGTCGGTTCGATGTTTCTATCAGGATAGTTGTTAAGCTGGGAATTCGTCTGCAAAGAATGTGAAAACTGACTGTATCCCACCTTTGGTGGGTTAAACTGCTGAGCAGGTACAAAGCCTTGAAATCCAGCGACGTTGTTACTGTCACTATAACTACGACCTGTCTGTCCGCCAAACAAATCTGTTCCTACAGTTGTCCCATTTTGTTGTTTGGAATAGTTGTTCACAGAATCCCATGACCCATAAACGGTATCAGTCTTCTGAACCTGAGGAAAAGAACCAGCCAAAGACTCACTTTTACCCATTGTTTCAGGTTGCCATGTAGTCGTGTTCTGTTGACCAAAACCTACAGACGTAGTCGTGTTCTGTTGACCAAAACCTACCGACGTAGTCGTGTTCTGTTGACCAAAACCTACCGACGCAGTCGTGTTCTGTTGACCAAAACCTACCGATGCAGTCGTGTTCTGTTGACCAATGTTACCTACCGATCCATTACGTACCCAATCCTCATGTTGGATATTGGCACCATTTTCTTGTGACCCAAAACTTTTGCTTTGTTCATGTTCACCATATAAGGTGTGATTATTCTCGGTGTAGAAACCATTCGTAAAAGCATTTTCACTTTGAATGTTATGATTATGAGTAGTACCGATCGACTGAGCATTCTGATTATAAGATTCCAATGAATGCCATTCTTGGGTAATTGTGTCATAGTACCAACCAGGGTACTGAGGATCAAACACCATATTTTCTGGGTACCCACTATTGTTCAGATTCGAAACATGATTCCAGTTATAAACACTACTAGTAGTACAATTTTCCATTACAGTTCCCATGACTGACTGAGCCGTTTGTTGCAAATATGAAATATCAGATCTCTGATCCGAAACAAAGTTATTATTTAAATCTTCAACTTTTTCTTCGAAATTGCCCTGATTCGAGTTCCCAGCTGCGTCAGAACTTTCCACTTGTTTCCACTCACCTGAATCATAATCATACTTCCACCCAGGATAGAGATTTTCCCAGTTCTGAACATCTGAAGTATTGTCTGTACTAGCTTCTTGGGCTTGTTCTCCAACTTCATTTTGGGAAGAACTAAGCAGTGTCGTCGAATCAGCTACCACATTTGCTGTACCATCACTAGATACTGGATTTGGTATATCCCCCACATTTGCAAATGGATCTGCTGAATTGTCATCTACATCTCCAAACAAATCCGAGTACGATCTAAGCTCACTCTGCTGAGAAGAATCAGTAGCAGCACTAAATGCACTCCATTGTACTTCTTTAATGCTTGTATTCCTCGATCCATTGCTCACAATATCGTCTGTTCTGGTAATTGGATCACCAAATTCAGATGTTAGATCGGAATTTAACGAGTTCGACGACACAAGAGGAACCCTTTTATCAGTAACACCCAAAATGTCATTATCAACTGAATCTTCTAACACAGATTCAGGAACCCTTTTTTCTTCAGAAACAGTTTCAGTTCCATTAACTTCCTCTTCCTCCTCCTCAATATTCAAATTTGAGAAAGCATTAACTTCATCAGAATCAACACCATCTTCAAAACCAGGACTTGATTCTGATACTCCTCCAAACTCATTATCAACAAGTTTATCAAAGAAATCTTCATCCGTTTGATCTTCCATCAAAAACGGAGGTGAAGAAGCCATTTACAAAAATATTATAAAAAGGGATCTGAACTACTCAAACCCTCAATCCTGTATGAAAAGAAAATCACTTCAATAATAGTCAAAATCAGTTTTTGAATCCACAAACATGAAATTGAAACCCTAATTAACATGCAAAAGAGAAAGATCTCATAATTAATCAACAACTAGTAATAGGTAAGTGTTGAAACAAGCAAGATCTGAAATGAAAAATTCATCATTTTTATCAAAACTAATATCAAAATTAAGATGAGAAAAAGGATTAGTAGGAAATATAACTGGAAATCAAAATCAATGGCATACCCTAAAAATGTAAAATTTGAAGTGGATCTAGAGAGAGAGAGAGAGAGAAAGAGAGAGAAACCTTTGAATGTTGTCGCACCTGCCGAATAATATTAGCGGGTTTGTGATTTCACATGTTTTAAATAAAATCTTTTCTTTCGGGTTCGTTTTTTTTTCTTCTATAATCTATTTACCGGGAAAATCTTTTTCTTTTCCTATTAGGACAGAAATAAAATTGCTTTGGGAAATGTTATAGGCACCCAAGTAATAATTATTCCAAACCCCCGTTTCACATGAGAAATTATAAGCCAGACTCTGTTTTTTTACTTGGCCCAACCCTCAATCTCTTTTTTTTTTTTTTTTTTTTTTTTGTTGAAAACCAACCCTCAATCTCTTGAATTTATATACTTATTCTTTCTACGTATTGTTGATGTTAAAAAACGTCAGTCCAGGTTATCAGTCTGAAAATAAAGATTTGTTGTTGAATTTCGTCTGGTTTAATGATATTGTTCTTTTAACTCCCGCTCTTGCTCCTGCATACTTGGGGGAAAACCTGTAAAGAGTTCAGAAACTTCTCCGACAATTAGATTGTCTTTTGCAGTTAAAGTATTTAGTATTGATTAATCTTTCGAGAACGTACCTTGTCGAAGGTGATGTGATGCCCTTCTATAGACTGTTTTGGACCGACTGTGATAGATGGTGAGATTGAGGCGGTCCAGATCCACCGTGTTGTATTAAAACTACTATTTCGTAGTTAGAGTTTCCTTTTGAGTTTATCTCGTATCTTAGATATTTAGGAGTTCCTTTGTTCAAGGATTCCTTCGTAGATATTCTGCCGAGTTGATAGATCTTCTAGGAGATGTTTCCTCCTTTGAGACTCTTGAAGCCCGAGTTAATGAAACACATAAGATCGTACCCGACTGATATCTTTAGGAAGATTTGGGATTAAGTCGGTAAACGTGCGGCGCGCTTCTGTCTTCCCATGTTCAGGATGTAAGACATCGGTCTTGCTTACTTTGACCCCAACTCTAATTTGAATCCCAGAGCAGACCTGGTTGTGTTTGAGGCAGGATAGAGCTGGAGCTCCGTAGATGATCTTGCCGACCTCCCGACTCTAGACTTAGGTGGCAGACTTCTTTAGTTTCTACTGTCCTGCTTCCTTAAGACGGGTTGACCCGTCTGACTTCTGGTATTTTCTTAACTTTTTGACGTCAGTCAACAAGTAACCATTTTATGTATCATCACCCACCACACTCACATCTCATTTGATTTTGACCAAAAAAAAAAAGCTTAGATGTGAATTATATAACAAAAATGGTGAGTGCATTTCAAATTTTGCTTCCCATTACTTTGATGTCTTTACTACTTTCCATGGCCACTCCACCGGTCCACTGTGGAGTGTGAATTTGGCCTCAATTAAATCTGTGCCCCATCAACTCTCCAAATCAAATTTGGGCCCATCACCTTTCCCAAAACACAAAAAAATTGGGGTACAAAGACACTAGGGTGAAAAAAATCTATCTTTTCCCTCACGCCTTCACCACAACTTATTCTTTTGACACATGCAAGGGTCGCCAGCAGATTACGAGCATCGACTACTCTTCAAAAGAAAAATTCAAACCACCACCATCGCCTCTGACAACAACCACCATTTATCTCCTCTCCCACTCTCTCTTTGTCTCACTCTCTCTCTCCCTTTCTCTCAGTTTTGACAAAAGAGAGGGTCCTCTTCGCTGAATTAGTCTTCTGGTTTGGACTAAAATCCAAACGAAATGATCTGTTTTGGCGAAAGGGGAGCAAGATAGACATGGATATTTTAAAGGTCGTTGGCGACGAGAGTCTGTTGACGATCCTTGCAGATTTGAAGAGTAGAAGTGGTAGGTGGAGCTTGGGAGAATTAAAACTTCAAGAAAATAAAAAGGGTAATTTTAAAAGCGCCCATCTAAAGAGATATTGGCGCCGACGTCAAAGCCGGAGGGAATTGTGAAGAAAGGAGGTGCCAATGAAACTCTTGGGGTGCGCCTCTAAAACTCCCCTTTATGAAAAGGTCATGCTTACTTGTCTTCTAATATCTTTGACTTTATCTTATTTTGTTTTTAACAACAATTTAGTTAGTAAATGCCCAATTAAATATTGGTAAAGGGTATTATATCTATAAGCTAGTTTTCTCCTATAAAACACTCAAGCTAACATCATTATTCCCTATCAAAGAAAACAACTCTTCACTTTCTCATCCTTCTTTCATCACCAAGAAGATCACCCAAAGAAAACACAAGAGGCTCTTCAGATTGAGTCACCGGAATTAATGGAGAAAACTAGAAATCGCCGGGAACCAACAACCGGAAGAAGACCGGAATCACCAAATCTTCTAATTAGAAGAACAGAAAGCAGAATTTCAAATGCTTCAGCACCACCAGACTTACCTCCCTTAACTCCAAGTTCAATCAAGAATATTTCAAATACTTATCCAAGATCAAGATCAACAACAAAACCAAGAACTATCAATAAATCAGAAGAGACTAAATACGGATATTCACAACGACAATATACACGAAACTCGTCACCAGATTTAGCAGCAGCTAAAGCTATTGAAATGGCTAAGTCAAAACGAAATGCTAAATCATTAACTAAATCACCATCTGCTTGGGCTTTATCTCCTGGAAGATCTCCTTCGTCACCGTTAATAACTTTAAATACAGAAGCGTTTATCCTCGGAGGAGGTGGTGGTAGTGGTACTGGTAATCTATATAATAAAGCAGGAGGGTATCTTTTTAATAATAACAATACTGGAGGACCTAATAAGGTTAAATCATCGATTGGGAGTGGTGCGGTGAGTGGAGTTTTGAAGTATTTTCGGTCGTCTAAAAAAGTTTCTTATGTTCAAGAAGAAGCGTTTCATCGGTTTCGTGTTTTACACACGAGATTAATGCAGTGGAGAGTTGTTAATGCTCGAGTTCAGACTGCCATGGCTAAGCAAAACTCTATTGCAGAGGTAACCAATATTTTCACTTCTATAGAATTTCTCAAAGGCCATTTTTCTAGTGATTAAGTTAACCTAGAATGCTAATGTGGGATGCTACTTTTTTACAAAAAATTACGATTTTAACAACGTTCGTAACAATGAACGATCCAGATTAGGTCATCTAAAGAAGTTCGTGTGAGCAAAGTTACTATGATATGGCTACCAGACTTTGATCGTTCATTATGAATGTTGTCAAAACTACTATAATTATTTGTGAAGAATGTATCATTCTTGATAAATATATCATCCAAAGAGATAGAAATATGGCTAACACACACGGATTATGCCACAATTCTTCTTCGAATATACGAATTTTTCTTCTTCGAATCTTCGAAGTACATGTGTAATATCCGGGTATATGTTGCCCTTTGGGGCACGTTGACTTGACGAGTATTTGGGGCTCACGTCTAATATATATTGAAATTGAAAGAGTAAAAGCAATTTTATAATGAAAAGAGTGGTTTTAGGATAATAAGCATTTGACATTTTTATTATTTTATGTCAATAAGTTTATTGAATAGTGGTATCCAACACCATAGAGTTTGGGGTACATGTAGGTAGATAGTTGATTCTCTTATTTCCTCTAACATATATACAAGTTTGGGTTGGTGAGAACTTAGGACTTTTGTGGTCGGCACTATCATCTAGTGGGGGAAGAGGTGCTCAAGAGAGAAAAAATGATCTAGTCCACTACCTTAGTGGATCTATGTGGGCCTTTTCGATTTTCGGTGGGCCCAATATCTAAAAATAGTCGTTATGATCGCGAATTAATGGTTATTGGATGGATTGGGTTAGGTTAGGAGGTTCGTTGGTCGGCTTCTGTAGAGCTTGGTGTGCGGAGAAGGATCGGTATTTGGGGTTAACAACATCGATCTTTCATGAGTGAGTCACAACTCACAAAGATAGGTCAGCTTATGAGTGAAAGGAGTTTATGGTTGGCTTGGGGCCATTTAGACGACCGCACTTGGTGAACTCAAATCGAATGTGTCCAATAAGCTGACGCAAGGCCATGGCCATCCATGTCTTCCATATAGTGTACTTGATCGACTTGTGAAATTCTTTTGGGTCAGATGGCCCGCTAGAACACTCAGTGCTCAACTGCTCCGTGAGTTGTGGGAAAATTGTCTCCAAATATGTAAACGTGTCGAAGGACTACGATAGTAAGAGTAAACTTCAAATACAATTAGAATGGGCCGTTCATAGTGGGATTTCAGGTCGGAATGGTGTGTTACGAAGTGAATTTTCTATCGGTAGTATGGATATTATATATGAGTGGTATATTCAAAATAAATAAATAAACGCTAGAATGATATAATCTTTTGTGAAAATCATTAGTTTTAGCTTAGACAATTTTAACAAGTAATTAGGAGGAAATGAGAAGAGAGTAATCAAATTTTATGTTGATTAGAAGAAGAAAATTAAAGGAAGGAGTACTAGTGAAAGAGGTTGCTAGCCACTAAAGGGAGATGTTTCTATCATATCCACCAACTTCTCGTGACAGATTGGTGTTGTTGAGAGATATTTTGTATTCATTAGTAGAAAAAAAGAAGTTGGTTTTAATCAGGAGATTAATGTTGGAATAGTTAATGAGTTCCCAACAATAAGGAGATAATGGATCTTTTCTTTTGACCTAATTGGGTAGGTTAAATCTGTCAAGCAAGTAGGAGGGACAGGGAGTGATAGAGACTAGAGAGAGAGAGAGTTTTGTTTCGACCGGTTCGAGACGTTCTGGTTTCAGACTCCCTTAACAAGGTTGTTGGCTTCTAGTTCTATAAATCATTCGAATGACGTTTGTATTTTTATTTGTTGTTTACTTGAATCTGGTTGTCTGAATCTAAATTGTCTGAGTTCGCCTTTTCTTGTCAGGGGTATAAAAGTCATCTTAGGTTATTTTGTAAACAATTGTGTTACATGATCCGAAAATATGTCCGCAATCTAGCCTGATGACATGCCTATTTTCTACTCCAGGAATGCCACATTACCCTCAGTTCCATCTCGTGCAAAATGATCGGTCCAAGTAGCATTTTCGTTTTGTAGATTGACTTTTTAATTATCTCGTTTAATTTTATGTCTTTCTTATATTAATAGATCGTTAATCAGTCTGTATCATGCTATATGTATTCAAAAGATTCAGATACACAAATTAGACATGAGAACAAACATACAAACATTCAGACAGGCGAGTAAGAGCTGAATTTATAGAAATAAGGACCACCTTAATTGCTTATCATACATTACCTACAAGAAAGAATGAACTAATTGTTCCGGTGGTCTTAAGTTTTGTCGTACGATCAACAAATTCTAATGAGGTATAATAATATTTTTGCAGGCCAAGTTGTTCAATGTTTGGTTAAGAATACATCAGATGAGAAATTCAGCGGTGGAAAAGCGAATTCAAGTACAAAAACTAAAACAAGAAGTCAAGTTACTTCAAATCATTAATCCTGAAATAAACCTACTTGTTGAGTGGTCTAGAATTGAGAAAAGAAATTCTGAAGCCCTTGCAAGATTAGCAAAAAGTTTATCAATCTTAGCGATTCAACTACCTATAACTCAAGGTGCAAAGGTAAGTTATATTTCAGGCCCATAACTCGAAATGCATCAAAATTTAAAAGCAGATAAAAAACATAAGCCGGCCAAAGTGGTCCGTGCGTCGAGTTCAAATTGAGAATAGTAAAAAGTAAAATACTATATAAACGGTAAACTGCACTTTAAAAAATCTAGTCTAGACTTGACTGTCAGATCCGGATTGTGGGTCTTGGTCTGATAGCATTGGGTCTTGAGCATTAACTTTAGCTGCTTTGGGTTTGAGCGGACCCAATAAAACTTCAGGTGTTTCATGTTTTACTAATCTAATTTTGTGGGTTTTCATCTAATGAAATGAAGGTGGATATGGTTTCATTTTATAAATCTATGCGTAGCGCCATAAACGTCATGAACAACATTGAAGAAACAATAGTTCAAAATTTCTTTGAGGTAACAAATTTAATCTAGTCTTGAAAATTAATTTCTCTTTTGGCTTTTAGTTTGGAAGTTCTCATGGTTCTTGATTGGGCAGGTTGAGGAAACATCTTTATTGCTTGAAGAGTTGATGGAAACAATAAGACAAGAAAGAAAAGACTTTGAGGAGTTGAGAAAGATATTTGCAATTATATCTTCATTAGAGGTAAAGTTGTTTCTTTTTTCCTTCATTAATTACCCCTTGTATT
Source organism: Eschscholzia californica (assembly GCF_041429995.1). Taxonomy (NCBI): domain Eukaryota; kingdom Viridiplantae; phylum Streptophyta; class Magnoliopsida; order Ranunculales; family Papaveraceae; genus Eschscholzia; species Eschscholzia californica. Next base: position 49,916,817 of record NW_028238472.1, read on the forward strand.
AAATTTTTTAAAGTAAATGAGTCTAGGGCAAATATTTCCTTATGAGACAATTTTCATGGAGAGTTAAATCCACTTGTTTCTAACTATCACCATTATCACACATCTCTCGGACATCAAAATTTACCAACTGCAAAGTAGATAAATCTTGGACATTATTTTTCAAACAAAGTTAGGTTCGGTGGGTTCTAACAGTAACATCTATGGTACTAAGAAAGAGACAAGACTTACTCACCCTTGCCCCTTTGTAGGGGCGGGGCTCGAGATGAGACTCTTTAGGTGGTGACGAGGGTACCCATATTATATCAATTGGGCATTAGAAATTGATAATGGAAAGTTTTTATGATCCTTTTTACAAGTCATTTGTTTTGGTCTAACAGGCACAAGAAGAAAGCTTAAGGGTATTTGTCATGCAAGCATCAAAAGATAGACTTTGTGCAGCTTACTAGATTTTAATTACAAGCATTTTGTAGGTAAAACTCTTCATACCAAAGGTCTGAAAAGGATTTTCTTGTTTTTGTACTCGTATATATAAATAGTACTAAACATGTAAAATGAAGAATATGAACACAAGATGTACATTAAATACAACCCAGATTTTTGATCTTTTGGCGAGTTATTTGGTTTCGAATTTACGATTTTATTTGTTACTTATAAAGAAAGCTCAATTGTATTCTTGAATATAAGTTAATAAGATTCAACGCTGACTAACAAAAAAACTTAAAACATGCTATCGACAAAAGTCTTCATTTATGGAGTGATCTAGAATATAACTATTGTTCAATCGACTGAAAATGAAACGAAAAGGAATCACTAAACCTAGCTATTTGTGAATTTGTATGAAACAACATAAAATTCAATTGAACACAAGTTATATATCTGTATAAGCATGTATACAAAATATACAAGCAGAGACATCTTGGGAAATTAGCTTAGCACAAGAGAGGCTTTTCTGCATCGAAAGTCTTTGGAGCGGCTTCATTTTCTTGAGCGACACGACATTCTTTCTTCTTAGCCCATAACACGAAATATAGACCAGAAAACATCATAAGCATTCCAATTAAGCTGCAAAAGCACACACGTTATTTGTTTCAATCGAAACGTCCCACTTATCTACATTTGAGTAGTACTTGTTTTTCTTATTATCCAAATCTAACACGTCTGGGTCTAATTTGTTCGAATCTTAATCTCACATGTCTTCGCCAATGACATAATAGTTACTTCAGATTATAGGACAATGAATTCTAAAATCAGATTCGCATTATGTCTGATTCAAATAAATCTAGAAACCGTCTAAAACAGTCATGTACACGAGTCAAACAATAACGAACACTCTGATATCTGATGCAAGTTAATTTAACTATCGAGTAAGATAAAGAGAAAAATATGAAGTACCTTCCGAGAGTCATAGAGTCGCCTAAGGTGAGAGCAGAGAGAATGACTGCGCAAACGGTACCAATGGGGTTAAATGTTGAAACAAACACAGGCCCTTTTTTGCTCATTGCCCATGCATGAAAACTTGTGCATGCTCCACTCACTACACCTCCCTGTCATTATTTTGTGGTTAAAATCTGAAATCTGACTCGAGTTATGATTCAGACCTTAAAATAATTTCCTTTTTCACCTTGATATTATTCATAGGTCAAAACTAGGGCATTTGAGAAATATACTCATTTTCATATCAACTATATCACATATGTAAGATGATTCAAATTTCAGAATTAGAAGAAAAAAACGTGTATAAAAATAGATGTAGCTAGTGTTCCCATTTAGACGCGGCCATGCTGACCCATGACGCTGACTGGGGCCAGGTTTCCCATGACTTGGACTGGGGCAGGCTGGCCTATGACTCAGGCTGCGCTAGGCTCGCCTTTGACTCGGACTAGGCTAGGCTTGGCATGACTCGGACTGGGCCAGGCAGGAACAACATATAAAGTTCACGGGCCATACCGGTCTGTATATGTAGCCAAGTTGCCTGACTAGTTATCTGTCATGGGTCCCATTTAAATGGGCCGGTCTGGCCAGACCAGAATGACACCACTAGATAGCAGCAGAATGAATAATGTTAGGGAACAAGGAAAACTAAGCGGCCTCTAGGTAGAAATCTTATATGGTCCAGTCTAAATTGATTTGATTGTGTGGTTATTTAGCATGTGAGATCAACTAATACTAAGAATCTAAAACAATGGAAATAAAAAGAAGAATAGGTTAAAATTGGTTTACCATAACAGCATAGCCAACCAGATCTCCAGTTCTGATGACAGAGGGTAAATTGAGAGTTAGTTCCCTTTCTTCAATGAATTTCACAATCCCAGTCAGGATAGCACCAATGAAAGAAGTAATGGCAGAGAGTGACATTGGTGCTGGGAAATCTCCTAAAGTTGCTGCCTGCCAGTTTCATCAACATTATTAAGTGTTACGTTTGTTTTTCTTCAAATTCAGATCTAAAAATTGACTTCATATCTGAATTGACTCTAGTCAGATGTCAAAATGTGTTTGTTTATTTTATCTTTGAAAATGGTAGAGTATGAAAAAGTAAGGTGAAGTTGACGATATTGTTTATGGGTGTGATCTTAGGTCTTCATTATTCACGACTTGCCTTGGGTAATTGGGTTTATCTCGCCACCAGAAAGCTAGCTCAAGAGGTGAGACTTTCTATCATATTTATATTGTGACCGTCGCCCATTTCCATAACTAGTGTGGGACTAACTCCAAAACAGATTGAGTTATGCGACTTCAGACAAGTCAGAATCAGACACAGAAAGTTATTACCTGAAGTACGACAACGCATGATAGCATAAGAACAGCAGTCATGAGAGACATGATGCCTGCTATCTTGATACCCTCTTTGATTTCATCATCTGATGTCTGACTACTCTCTGAGGTTGATCCAGGGTCATGCAATAGGCTCATTGTTACTGCTCCAACAACACAAATCAAAGTCCCCATTATCTTAATTTTACTATACAAACACCCCAAATTCACCTTCTCAAACCTGCAAAAACAAGATTTAACTAGTCTAATTAGATATTTCGAAACAAATGTTATAGTTGGGGGTATTCACTTCTGAATCGAATATTTTTCCCTCAGGATTGAGACAAAATCCTATCTGGACACATAACCCGGTCAGGATTCGTGTTAGATTTTTGCAAAGTCTTCTTAAATAACCGTGATGCTCTGCCCGACACTTATCTTGGCTGAATCTCGACCAGTGTATGTGTCCGGTCAGGATTTAGACAGAATAAGTCTTCTTAACAGGAAATTGGGCCGGAGGTCCTATTTCTTGTATTTTTTTTGTTAAAAAGACAAACCATCTTTTTTACTAGCTAGGCCCCAAGTAAGTTATAAAAATAGGCTTGAAGGACATTTTTAAAAGCACCAACTTTTTAAGAGTCAAAAATACCCTTCATTCAATTAGAAATACCTAGTAATAATCTAACAAAAAAAAATTAGGAACTTGAGTTTTTCTCATGAACGAACCAAGTTGGATTGTCGAGGCCGATTAGAATTTCTGGGGTTTGAATTGATTTTGGCTATAAGATAGGTTGATGTTTTTAGGTTTTGGTGATTTAATCTATTTGCTTGTTGTTTGAAGAGGTTTTTAAGGGGTTTGATTTAGTTTTTTGTTCTAAATTCTAGAGAGAGAAAGTTTTATATACTTTCAATGGAAGGAGAATTTGATAGTGTTTCAAGGTATAATCCAACTTCTTCATTGCTTTATTTTCATTGAGTTATGAATGATGGATGACAATTTGTTAGTTTTGATGTTTATGTTCAAACTTATTTGTTGGATTTATATGGAAGTTGTGAAAGTATAGTTGATGCATGCAATGTGTTTGATAAAATGCTTGAAAGAGATGTTATTGCTTGGAATGCAACGTTAATTGGTTATACAAGACTTAGGTAGGTTGAAATAGCTATAAAGTTGTTAGATGAAATGCCTATGAGAAATATTTTTTCTTGGACAATCATGATTGGTATTTATGTTCAAATTGAGAATTTCATGAAAGCTTTGGAAGTTTTTCGAAGAAATGTAAAATGATGGTGCTAGAGCTTATAAAATGACTATTATGAATTTGTAGGGGTTTTAGCTAGTTTTTAGATACAACATTCTATTAGACAATATATAATAATTTGAACAAATTTCATGTTAAATCAATTCAAAAACTAATTTGCAAACCATTTGCATGGCATTGCAAGGTGTTTGCAAGGCTTTGCAAGGTGTTTGCAAGGCTCTGCAAGGTGTTTGCAAGGCTCTGCAAGGTATTTGCAAAGCTTTGCAAGGCTCTGCAAGGTGTTCGCAAGGTTGTGCAAGGTAGCAAAAGTCATGCAAGGTGTTCGCAAGGCTCTACAAAGTTTTTGCAAGGCTCTGCAAGGTGTTCGCAAGGCTCTGCAATTTGTTTGCAAAAACCATGCAAGGTGTTTGCAAAAACCATGCAAGGTGTTTGCAAGGCTCTGCAAGGTGTTTGCAAGGCAGTGCAAAGTGTTTGCAAGGCAGTGCAAGGTGTTTGCAAGGTATTTTCTTAGACTGGGGTTAGGTTGGTCTTTTTACTGAAATTGAAATTTACATAATTGCCATCAGGGAGGTGAAGCCTAAAAAACTTTGATGAATCCTTTTTAACCAAAGTCATAATTTCTTAGGGAGTTTTGGCCAAATTCCCGTCTTCTTAAATAGTCGTGATGCTCTACCCGACACTTATCTTGGCTGAATCTCGACCATTGTATGTGTCCGGTCAGGATTTAAATAGAATAAGTCTTCTTAAATAACCGTGATTCTCTGCCCGACACTTATCTTGGCTGAATCTCGATCATTGTATGTGTCCGGTCAGGATTTAGACAGAATAAGTCTTCTTAAATAACTGTGATGCTCTGCCCGACACTTATCTTGACTGAATCTCGACCAATGTATGTGTCTGGTCAGGATTTAGAGAAAATATCTGGACACATAGCCCAGTCAAGATTCGGCCCTGATAAGTGTCCGGCAGAGACACATTCTTCCGTTCTTTTAACTGTAAAAAAAAGGTACCTGAGAACCCAAGCAATGACAAAAATAAGACCAGGGGCAAGATTGGGCATGGCTGAAGCAATTGCTGGTGAGCTTTTCTTTATTCCAATTAACATTAGGTACTGGAACAAAGTTACCCTAATTTTAAGAACAAACAAAAACCCCACCACAATATCATTAATTAGAATAGTAATAATAATAATAATAATAATAATAATAATAATAATTAATCCTTAAACCCAATTACTTTAAAATAAATTTATGGAACATCAAAACTCTTACCCTCCAAATGCAATCAATATAAACTGACCCAATAGTTTTGCACTGAATTTTTTAGGCCACTTGTTTCTGTAACATAAACAAAATAGTTTATATGAGTTGGCTAAATATCCGAAGAAGTAGAGAAGTGTATTTTACAGTAGTGATTTAAAAACTCTATTTTTGTCGCCGTTTTAAATTAAAACGGACCACACTTTAGTGAAAATAAAATATAAAATTAGTATCAAAACCACGTCTTTCAACAAAAAAAAGTATTAAAACCACGTAAATTTTTTTATTTATTTAGAAACCACTTGTTTATGCACAAACAAAGATTTTCAAACACAACCTTAATGAATCCTCTGGTATGAAGTGTCCATCTATCAAAAAAAGAGAGCTTGATAATGGGTTGGCCCTAATGTTTTTTTTTGGAATTCGACTATGATCTACGTTAGTCGTTACAGGGCATTGATACGTCATGAAGATGTGATACGTACGATCGATCCCACGACCTCATGGGCGTCCAACCACGACACCAAAGGCTGGTGGAAGGTTGGCCCTGGTGTTAAACAGTCAATAGGTACGAAAAAAAAGTTTATGTTAATTATTGATTAAACAATTATGATTGGAAAAAAATGTATAAAATAAGAAGTGGGTAAGTAAATTAAGTAATAAAGTTATGAACCTTTCAAAATAAATGGAGAGAGGGAATAAGAAGAAGGAAGTTGCAAAACTTCCATAGATGATAAGGAAGAGAGGAGAGAGACCAATAGCCATAAGATGGCTCATAACCACAGAGTATACAGAGTAGACAATTTGAACTCCAATTAAACCAAACACAATTGCAAATTCTTCCAAGCATTTGGTTGTCAAGCTGATTCCAAACATTTTGTCTTTCAAATTTGGTCTCAGCTTTCTCTCTCTTCCTTGTACAATTGATTTTTTTCTTCTCTTGCTATCTTCCCCCCCTCTCACCTCCCTCTCTCTCTCTCTCTTTCTCTCTCTAAGATCACTCTAACTAATCTTCATGGTTGGTCATCTCCCAGCCCTTAACCACCCTTCTCCTTAGCCTTAGGGAGACTAGAATTGAAATTCATTTTGTTAGAATTGGTTGGTTGAAATCACTGTCACTTTTCTTTCTCCTCTATTTTTGTCCACTTCTTTCCCTTGTTTTGTGGTGATGATGTGAAATTTAAGTTGGAATCTTGCTCATGGGTGTGAAATTTGGGTTAATTTTAATTTGCCCCCCAATTTGTAACGAACTGAAAATTTAACCCTCAAGACTATAATTCTGTTAGTCAAATTTAACCGTCAATAATTTTTTTATTTTTTATTTTAACAAGGTTCTTTCTCTTTCTTATCGCTACGAGCACTCGTCGTTTCGTCGAAAAATGTTGTCATGACAGTCGGATTGCCACTATTAGCTACTTTTAACACAAATTTTAGTCGTCCCTCTTTTCTTCTTCCTCTCACCACCACCACCACAACCGTTGTCATCATCATCATCTCTTTCTTTCTTTAAAATTTTCTCTCTCGATCTCTCGTTCTCTCTCTCTCAAATTGGGGTACAAACTTTCCAGTGTTGGGACCATGTGCTACATATGCAAACTCATGCTAATTAATAAGCATCAAGACTTTCGGGTGAGTTCATGGAATCATCACCAAGAACAAAACCTCATAACTTATACTCGTCACTAAAAACTACTCATCCTCGCCCTAGGTCCCCACGAAGACCCTTTTCATAGTATGTTTTTCTAAGTAATCTTAGTGCATGAATCATGACCCTCTATAAGACCAAACTAATTAACAAAAAGAAAACAAATTAAAAACAAGCTATTTAAAGTCATAGTTCTATATATATGAGATAGAATCACAAGTTAGCTAATATATAACTTGGGAATCATCTTCTTATAATAAGCTTATTCCATTACATTTAATTAGTCCATGAAATTGACAAGAGATCTATAAGTAGCACCAGGCTGCCAACCAGAAGGAATCACATTACTAGCCACAATTGTCTTCCCAGATCCTTCAGTCAATCTGATAGAGAAAGGACCTTTTAGGTTATAACCAGCATCTAGCTTCCAAACTGCACCCCATGAGTTGTCCATTGTCCTCCATGACCCTGTACCATCTTCAAGTTCCACTTTGATAAGCTTTCCATCTCCAGCTTCATATTTAACTAACACTGCAAAGTATTGTCGGTTCGATCCATTGTCTACGCTGAAAGTTATCGTCCTCCCCGGGTATTTGCATTTCACTCTATAAACCAATATACGTCCATATTTCAATCGTTAGCAAACACACGCCTAATTTTTCTAGAGAAATGTTTCTTCCCCTGGAGGAATTAGTCACTATTTAACTCAAAAACTGATGTGACATTTTCTGATTATGTAATCTCGTCGATTGTTTTAAGAAAATATTAACGATTTAAACTTAAACAACAGACAATTTAATTATTCAATGTATTGAATAAGAGACTCTGAGTCAAACTCAAAGTTATTGTCTGTAGTGGCTTTATAGGAAAATCTAACTCCGCAAAAACATTTTTAACTTGGAAATTATGCAGGCGCAAAAGCTGACCTATTGTTTAAAACATATTTAAAGTGTTTATAACATCCATGTTTGGATAGTGATACGCCAACTACCCTTTAATTGAGGAAGACTATTAACTTAGTAATTTTTTTAAAATAAAATTAGTCACTCGATCGAATTTTAATTATCATTTTGATTTGGTTGAAATTTCTTTAAAGTTTACAAACCTTTGGTAGTTTATGGTTAATTTTCCTGCATTGCGCAATTTTTCCCCTTGACCGGAAACTGCCATGGCTCCAAATGCAGATCCACTCAAATCAAAATGAACTGACCCGTCACATCCTGGACACGAATCTGTAATCACCACTGTCACTGGATCCCCTGAACAAGCTGAGTTCGATGTGCATTTTACCTATATAAAACAAAAAAAAGAATCAAACAATTAGATTGTTTCAATGTTTTTACATTCTCTAGATTTTTGACATAGGTTTTCACGAAATGATGATAATGAACAATGAGATCATTCAAATACTCAAAAAACAATTGATGAAAATATATTGCTATTAATTAATATAAAAAATGTCACATCAACTTTTAAGTCAAACACTAAGTTTTACGAAGGTTTTTCATCAACGAACTCCACCTATATGCTTTCATAAGTAAACCTAGCTACCTAGCAATAGCATATCCCATATTTCTAGACAAGTAAAGGGAATTCAATCACCTGATAACAACAACCACATCCATCATTTGACTGGAAGAGAGAAGGACCCCCTGCTGCTATAAATGAAGAAAATGGAGATTGCTCTACTGCACTTCCATAACCACAAGCACCACCTAACATAAACACATACAATATATTATAAACATGACACATGTACATGTTAAATTCTTTTTCGATCGGTCGATACTTACCATCACTTCCAGCTCCATTGGGGCTACCATACCATGTCGCTATGGCTGACGACCAACCGTAATCAACCCGAGACACATTAAAGAGTTTAGGATTGAAGCAAAAGCAAGAATGAGTGAAGAAAATGAGACTCAAAAGAGAAAAGCAAAAGAAGAAAGATGAAGTTTGGATAAACAGCCTAAGACCAGCCATGTTTAAGTAGCTAGGGGAAGCAATATTAGAACTAATTTCTTTACTAGTAATTAACTTCTTTTTAAGCTAATTGGTTTTCCTTGGGTGATTTTTAAGTGAAAATTTTATCACTATTTATAGAGAGGTTAAGTGGTCAAGATTAGTGTAAATTTTATGAGTTAATTCCTATATGGCCCCCTACTTTGTGACCAGTTTCCTTTATGGCCCCCTTTTTTTTGTAAATTCAAATATGACCCCCCTTTTTTGATGTAATTGTCCTAACTACCCTTCCTTTAAATCTTTTTTCAAAATTAAAAATAAAAATAAAATTATAATTCCACCCCATTACCTCTCCGCCACACATCTCTCTCCATGTCAACTCTCTCTCTCCACATCACCTCTCATTTTTCCGGCCGGCGACTTCAATCGGAGAAGATGAAGGTGAGTTGGAGAGAGAGAGGGGTGAGTTGGAGAGAGAGAGGGGTGAGTTGGAGAGAGAGAGAGGTGAGTTGGGAAGAGAGAGAAGTGAGTTGGAAAGAGAGAGGGGTGAGTTGTAGAGAAAGATGAGGTGGAGAGAGAGAGAGGGGTGAGGTGGAAATAACTTTTTTTAAATGTTTTAAATTTAGAATTAAGAAGGGTAGTAATGATATTTACTTGAAAATAGGGGGCTATATTTGAATTTACGAAAAAAAGGGCCATAAAGGAAGCTGGTCACAAAGTAGGGGGCCATATAGGAATTAACTCAAATTTTATATTTGTTAACTCACTTTCATGTAAAAAGTCTAGTATTGCCTCAGCCTTACTTCACTAATGATATATTTTAATCATAATTCACAAATTCAGATCTGAAATCTTATTCCATGGGCGAAAGCCCAACTCAGATTGTTACCTCTTTTTCTTTTTCGGTTTTATTTATACATTTGTTTTTAATTCATTTATCGAACAAAGTTTTCAGATAAGAAAACAAACCACAAATGATGGAGAATTAATCTTTGCCATTTTTTTAAGTAGAAATATAAAATTCTCATGGGTCATTAGGATCTTCAAAGTTGGATTTAAGCAGAAAACAAAAGCGACCGGTAACGGTTAGATACGAAGACAAAATCTAGTTTTTGTGGGACCACGTGTCAAATTATTCTTCCACCAATTGGGCCAGAATTTTGGGTAGTAATGTTAGAAAAAAATAACACATTGAGAAAATTAGCCCAAATTTTGGAGTGTTATGATATAGTTTATCACACTATTTGATCTTGTCAACTAAGATGGTGTTTTGCTTTCTTTGTAAGAAAATTTAAATTTGACTGTAAGTCTACATTAATTCGAGTTTTTTTTTGGTTGAAGACATTAATTCGAGTTAAAACAGAGAATTTATCTTTAGTCACAAAATATCTATAGAAAAGAAAAAGATGAAGATATTGAAAGTTGTACGATAAAGATAACAGAAGATATTGAAAATTGAATAATAATGTACTGAATTCTCGTATATTTGTGATGATCAATTACAATGGCGTATAAGGATATTCATACCGATTAGAAATGCATGGTGTTTAACATGTTGTTTTAAGATATAAAAAATCAACTCATGCAACTAATGTAAATATTTTCGCAACCAATTTGCATTCTGGTTGCAACCCCTTTACAAACATTTGAAACCTATTGTAAATTACGAAAATATCATGTAGTTGAAGACTAGCAAAAAGTTGAATGATTACATTTTACCATAACAAAAATGTATAGAGAGTTTTCACATAATTATCAACAAAATTGTTCTTTTAGACAAACACAAGATTGTATTCATTGGACTTGTACTACAACCTCATTTTTTGTCACAATTTTTAGTTAATTAATGACAACTTCCGAAAAGTCAACACTTGGTTGTCAAGTAGTTAAAGTGTTGACATATACTCCCAAAGTCCCTGGAGGTCCCGGGTTCGATCTCCCAAAGGAGGTGGAATCCTTGGGTTATTGAATTTGAAATTATTAGGGTATAAATAATGTAGTTAAGCTTTAGGTCATAGTTAGTTGGGCTTTAGGTATGTTCTTGTTAAATTTGATAGTAGCGTGTTTATCACATCTTTAATGTATCAACGACATTGTAATGACTATCGTACGTCGTAGTCAATTTCCGAAAAATAAAATAAAAAATATGACAACTTCCAGAAAGCGGCAATCAAACAAGGGAAAGTTGGTTATTCCTTTAAAAATATGCTTATCAAATGTATCTTCTCAAATCATATAGTTTTTTCCCTCACATACATGTCTTAAAACATAACTTCTTTTTTGAGGAATGGACGTTAGTCGTTAGCATTGATACATCATTAAAATGTGATAAGCACGATAATCGCTTTAGTTAAACTAATAATTAAAGATGTCTAAAGTCCGACAACATAAAGTCTAAAGCCCGAAAGCATCTACTTCATCTATTGTCTAAATTATATGGGATAAATCTTGGTGGTAAACTGCTTCCACCGAGATTCGATCTCAAGATCTCATGAGTTTAAGAGGGATGTCTTAAAACATACTTTTTTTTTTTTGTTGAAATGTCTTAAAACATACTTGTTATTAGGAATATGGATGATCAAATTTCTTATTTGCTCCTTTTGAGTTAGGAACACAGTTGGTAAAGTTTCTGAGAATTATTACAAGTTAATTGCTCTTTACAAAAATACAACTATAGTCTTGCGTATATAAAAAAATGTTAGATAAATGAAAGGGATTTTGGGTAGAATTATGACTTTGTCCGTGTGGAAACGGTCAGCACGATCCATTCAGAAACCAATTGTGCTAACCCACCACGGCCAAACAGATTGGGGTGTGTCATGGGTGGGGAACGCAGCCCGCCAGCCACAACCTGTTTCGTACGTGACATGGGCCGTCACAGGCCATGATCCAAAATTAGGGGAGTGCTAATTTACATTTCACTAAATTTAAGTACAAGTGAAAGTGAAACCTCCATTAACCTAGCCGTTAATGGTGGTTATTAGCGGTTTAATATCTTATTGACGATTTCGATAAAGATGTTATACTTTTTTAATTAAATTACCGGGTAAAACGTTTACAAGAATTTATCTATCAATGTCCATTAGAAGGGAAACAAACTGCCCCAAAATTTTGCCAAAGATCAATGAAGCACATGTTTGTAGATGATCTCTACTTTAAAATTCCACAGTTTTGAGGATTTGATTTTGATTAGTTATAATTAATCTTTGATAAGACAAAATAAAAGGAAGAAAAAACAATTTATAGACCTTTCAATGTTTCAAATGCAGTTGACATTCTATTTCACAAGGGTTAGCCAGTCCTAGTCTAACAAATCTTTATTCTTTTCACAATATTTTATGAGGGAAGGGCTATCATTTCAAAGAATTATATCACTACATTTATTAAATTATTGATTTAAATATTGCACATATCACATTAAGATGAGATAAGCTATCCAAACTCAAGGACAAAGAGTACCTAGTTCAACAAAAAAAAAAGGACAAAGAGTACCACCACCTCTTTTACTCGAAAGTCAGACTTCGAAGCATTGCTTATACAGTAGTGATTTTCTTCAAAGAAATCATTACATAATATTTCGTAAACTTCTATTATAGATACATGAAATATATGAATGAAACTGCTCTAGAAATATTTTATAAGTTTTTATGACTCCTAAGGTCATTCAAATCAACTACGAAAAACAATAGAGAATATACTTAACCCCTGCAAGGTTTTTCTTTTTTGTTAAAAGAAATTGCAAGGTTTTTGGCGACTGAGAAAGAGAAAAGACAGAGAGGAAAACCTTTTGAAAGAAAATGTAACTTTTTCTCTCTCAAATCCTCAAGAGTAATGAGCCAAATTATTTTCGTGTTTTTGTCCACCAAGCTCGGACGGTTCAAGGTTCCTCAATATAGTCTCTGTAGACCTATTGGGAACCAAACCGAAAAATTGACATATATACGGGCAAAACTTCAAGCTAATCACGAATATAAGGTTAATTGGAATTAACAATATTGAATATACACCAATAGAAATCTCTTAATAAATTTTTAGAATGATTAACTATTTCTTTACAAAAAAAACCACAATACATGTAATTAACAAAGCAAGTCCAAATTTCTATTTTGTCGCTTAGAATAAAAATCTTACTTCTAGCTTATTAAGTTTAATAGAGACTTTTTCTAACATTTTGCATCGGTGATGCTCTTAAGAATGAAATTTTCAGTTGAGACGGGATTTTTTTGAGTTTTACTTGGACGTGCTCCAAGTTCAAAAAAATTAGCCGAGATACCATAATATTCTTTTGCCCAACTGTCGTCGCCGGTCTACAGTTAGGTAAAATAACATTTTCCTCTGTCAATTCATTTTGCTTTTTAGAGTTTGTACAAGATCACACATACTTTGCATAGTTTAGACTGACATATAGGTTGCCCAATTTATATACTTGGCTTTTTAGGGTTTGATTCAGATTTAGACGCATCATACAATGAGAAGAAAAAACAAACCCTTTCAGTGAGATCAAATAAGATGCAAGCCTTGACTAATGGTAAACTTGAAGATACCCGTGAAGCTTTCTACTTTCTCTATTGTTTTGAACAACAAAAAAAAGAACGATAAATATAATCTGACCTCAATAAACTTATCAAAATTTAAATATAAGATATAGTACAAATTATCTTGTCAATTTAAATAGCACTGATATGATACTTCTGAATTCAAAGGAGAGATAACCATGACTGCAGGAACATTTTAAAGAAAATCCTTTACCAAGAATTCTTTGAATCTTTTCGAGCATTTCATTTCCTTCATCTCAAACTCTACTCGTGATGATGGTGTAGTTGATCGTTTTTCTTTCAGTTTAACGTATAACCACAACATGTACCTGTGGGAGACGTCAACTGCTCCCTTTTACACAAACCTCTGTTATTATCATTTCACTTTTGTTGGTTGGGATGTTTTCTTATTCCTGTCAAATCTGGAAGTCGACGCAGGTCGTTTAAACGAAGGTCTACTCCCACTTTTCCAACCTCCCGTCTTTTCGTTGCTTGTCCGACTCTTGTTGAAATCTCTCTTGTTGTCCCTCTGTTTTCCGCTTCTATCGAACTGATTTCCATCAACTTTCTTCTTCGGAAACCGTTCCGTTTTCTGAAAGAAGTGACTGTCATTCCCATTACTATGTCCCTCGTTCGGAGTACTTAATTCTTTGAATCTTTTTGCTCTTCTCTCCTTCCGAGTTGCTGTAGTTTCAGGTCCCTCGTTTGGAGTACTTAATTCTTTGTACGTCCTCTTATTTCCCCTGAGATTGGAAAAAAAACCGCAAGAACGACCAAGATTTTAGGTGATACTTTCACATGAAAAAGTAACTCATTGAACTTATAATATTGAAGTCTCATTGATATATTGGCTCATTGAAATTAAACTAGATTTCATAAATGAGGGTAGCAAAAGAATACAGACCCTTCTGGAGCAGGAACCATGTCAGAATCTTCAGTTGTCTTCCCATGGCGTTGCTGCGAGAAGAAATTGGATGGAATTGCGTTAAATTCATGAACTTAGGAGAAGATCAAAAGCAAGTAAATAGTGCACAACTACGTAGCAGAGTAATATTTGTGATTCCCCACGATAAATAAAAAGATATACTAGTTCTGGGGCTCTGGGCATATTCACCACACAAAGATGAAGCAGAAGTATATGCTACCTTTCTCTTTCTTCTATTTATGGAAACTCTTAAACGAGTCCCTAACCTCTCTTCTCATTCATAATTATGAGTTGGGTTTTCTTTTGAACGTGGGATCACTTAATCGTCAGATTCAAACTGAATCCAACAGTTCGCTACAGAAATTACAATTTATCTTCAATAGGATTTGGATTACTATCTTAATCATTTTCCTTGCAATCCGATTCAAATTGTGCAATTTGAAGTTTAGGTTGTGTGATTTAGGATCAATAGGTAATATTAGATAGATTTCACAGCATCTTACGAAGACCAACACATGTCAAAAATGTAGTTTTTGAAACTGGAATGAATATGTTACCTCCTTAACAGAGTTGATAAATCGCTTATATTTCTCTGGTACGACTAATTCAACTGATGAAAAACCACATTTCCTTATAAGGATTTCCAGTATGACTGTGACCTGTAATACAACAAAAATCAAATATGAGCAAATAGTAATGTACAAAAAGATGAAGCTTTTCTCAAACTATACTTTCCTTAGATCTGAAATGATTTCTCGAGGAAGATGACCAAGGCGTAATGCCATGAACAATATCAGCTAGAAGTCCCTGCAAGTCACTTGCAGCCAACGAGGATACTAGAACTTTCACAAAGCCCAAAACAACCTGTTCAAAGAAGAAAAGTTGTTCAAGTTTAGAAGTAGGTAACCGAAACAGAGTTGTTTACCGGTGTTGAATTCAACGGATAATGAACACTCACTTTTATAACTTCCTTGGCTTTGCCTTGAAGTAAAGCTAAAACAGATGGTACCAGCTCAGGTACAGAAACACAGATGTCTTTTTCCTTGTATATCAGCAATGAAAGTGCAGCAACTGCCCCACTCATTATCGAAGGAGATGTACCAGAAAGATACCCCATTATCTAAACAAGAGGTATAATGTCAAAATGGTTGACTGCTAAAAGAAAAGGAGCAACAAAAGCCTGAAATAAATTTAATCAAAACCACTGTGCTCGTCTCACTGTCTGATAATCTGATTGAATTGTTCTAAGTTGGCCTGTCCCAAGAATACATACTCTTTCGAGTTGTTATTACGAGTGAAATTGGATCAAATGTATGTTTACTTATTTATTTTCAACAGCGATATCTCTGAGCGGAATGCTTGCTATATACTATAAGTAGGGTAATTCTTAACAAATACCCTACTTATTATTGAAGGTAACTGTAGGATAGTAGTTTAAACTGTTTCCCCAACGCAGTATCCAAGAAAGTAATAACATGTGCACAAAACTAATCCATCAACTGGCACTGAGCCACTAACCCTGTGAAATTAAGGATGCTAAAAATAAGCGGAAGGAGAAAGGTACCATATTTAACAGTTTCTGATATGGTGAATCGGCATTGTCAGAGGAGATATTCTTCAAGCTGCAGCTTATCTTTATTAGCGCATCATAAGCTACTTTTCTTACTTCTTCGTTGGACTACATAATTCGAAAGGAAATTTTATCTTGTGTACCAACAACTATTTGAAAAAAAAAATACAACCACAATAATAATACGAAATTGCTTACATCGATAAAGAAGAAAATGAGACATTGCTAGTAGGATTTCAAATTATAATACAACTACAAATGATTTTCTTAGGTAATACACCAAGTCATGTTACGTTAGAAAAATGTCCAGGAAGTAGGAACATCAACTAGATTACTAGAAACAACCTGGGCTAACGCAGTTGACAATCATGAAGATAATAAGTTTATAAAAAAGCATGTCAGACCAGGTGTGATAGCAACTGATCTAACTGTGTCACATCATGATAAAAACCATGACGAATTGCACTCGACAATCAATGTTGGGACGTAAGGCCGAAAACATTAGGATACAAATTACTTCTTTTTGACATGTTACGAGTGAAAATTTTATCCTGGTTTATTAAATAACAGTTAGTCAAAATAATTGTTCGCAATATATTCAATAGATTAACCTCTTGCATGACACATGCAGCTCTTTGATAACTTTACCTCGTCCCAAATGTTTTTTATCACTAACGCTTGTTCCAATTTCACTTATCAATTTTCTTCACATTTTTCGTGAGATACCTCAGAAAATCAGTATCGGACTATCCAACTAATACATTCTACATTTAAAGGAAGATAAGAATATACCCTCTTGGAGATGGAACATTTTATGGGAATATGTCAAGAGCCAATTCAGTAAAATCCGAGTTAATTGAATCCAAGATAATTTGTTTGACTTCAATTTCAACTCCAACAATCAAGACTAAGTATGAAGTCACCAAAGAAAACTCTAAACTAACAATTGAACTTATTCCCCAAATTAGACAAAAATATACTTACATCCTTTAACGTGAGGATAATCTCATTGAGTAACAGAAAAGCTTTTCCATTATTTTTCATTGAATCACTCTGCACAAGGCAACAACAATTAAGTAGATGTAAGACATCATGTAAAACCACGCGACCTTCCTGAGCAATGGAAAAAGTGGAGTACAAATCCCAATAAATAAAATGCGTACGTAAAACATAAGTTCAGCAGGTCGAAATTCAGACTTCCTTACTACATGACGGTTTCGGTTTTCGATGGAAATTTCGGTCAGTCCAAAAATGGAAATATTTTGTAGAAATGTTTTGACTGGTGTGTAGATTTTATAAATCCATGGAAATGACAGAAATAAAATGCATAAAAATGATGTATATAGCGGATTAGTTATGTTTGGGGTAAATTGAATAACTCCTCGACAATCCAAAAGATAACATTTTTATTGATAATAGCTAGTAGTTGACAAAATCAGTGAGTTTGAGAAGGTATCAAGTTACGCAGTTATATCAGGGGTGTTGTATCTATGAGAAATCAAGATGAAGGAAGGAGATGTGTTTTTAGTTTCTCTAGATTTTTTTGCTAGATTCCCTTTATGTTGGTCGAAATTTCCCTCATGTTGGTGAAACTATGGACAAACTAGTTGTAAGGTTGATTTGGTGCACCTAATTTCCACTGAAATTTCATTCCTTGTCTCAAACTAATAGTATTCTATAAATCAGTTTTGATGTATCATTGGTTTCATTTTTATCCTTCATTATGGTTTAATAATCTTGTTATATACTATTGCATAGTATCTCTATCATTTCCATGGATTTTGTAGAATTTCCACTACTAACAAAATTATTTCTACGAAATTTTCCATTCCTATTTTCAAACTAACCGAATTTTATTGCTTGAAGAAAATCATAAGGTGATGACTATTTTCACGTGAATACGTCTATATTCCTCCACTACTGATGAAAGATGATAACAATGAGTGAATTTTACCTTTAAGATATGTACCAACAAAATCTGAAAACATGCGAAGCGACTTCTTAGAGACATGGTTTCAATAGGCATTTTTAGACCAAGCAATAGACCCATAATCTCATCGAACCGTGATGAATGGAACCAAGAGTGCTCCTGCAAATATCACAAAAATTGTTTAGCAAGAAGAGCATACTAGCTGACTTGCATAACGATAAAAGTTGGATTACAAAAACCTCAAAAATTCTGCCCAATGTCTGGTAAGCTCTGTACTGTACAAGTCCCTCATCCTAAAACCAAAGATGATCGTTTAGCACAAACGAATTGAACGTTAGAGCATTTCTTAATCAATTAAAGACTGTTTTGCTTCAAAAAGGAGGGTATAACTCACCTGCAATGCGGGCTTGATATAGTCAAAAATTATGTTTACGAATTCCTCATTACCTCCTCTAACAAGCGCAGATGTAAACTCAATTATTGTACACCTTTTACATGACAAGCATTGGTTCATTAGTCCTTTTACATCTTACTTATAACCGAAATAAAGTATAAGTCAATGCACTCAAGAATGAATGTACTCGAGAGTCAACCAATAAACATCTTGAGAGAAAAACAACCCTTGATATACCAGAGAGGAGCCCCCATTGGACTAGTTTCGTAGGGAAGTCTATTTGACCATTATGTAGTAATAACTAGATGAATGACGTTTCATCTATTAAAATTACTTAGAAATGAATGATAAGTTGGAACTGCAGTTTAAAAAGTCAAAAGTAGAAGACAAATTAATACCTTTGTGCTTCACAATCATCTATATCTGATTTTCCCTCTTTATTTTTGGACTCACCCTTCTCATTTTTGGATTCACCCAAATCATTTTTGGCCTCGCCCTTTTCATTTTTGGCGTCACCATTCTCATTTTTGGGCTCTCCCTTCTCATTTTTGGACTGAAACTTCTCTAATAAAGAAATGAAAATCTTTTTTACTTCTGAGATCTCAGTGACTGATGCCAGGGATTGAATAGCCTCCTGAAAAAGTACAATCCATATGATTTCATTTTTCATCATCAGGTAATGGTTCGTATTCTATGGCACTCAAATATTTTATATATCGGAGGAATTGCAAATAATTAGTACATATTAGTCCAATTTGGAACGTGAGGGAAAGAAAAATGTGACCAGTCACCAGTATTTGAAAAATGTGACCAGTTTTTGAAAAATGGTACAGTTCTAAGTCAGTAGTTGCCAGAAGTCCATAACATTGTTAGTAGAGGTACAGAATTCTAGAACAATTTAACAAACACAAAGCCAGAATGTTGGATACTTGACTAGCTCGAGAAGAAGCAGACCCAGTGAAAACACAACTTTTTATGTATCAACTACAGAGTTACTGCTCTCTAAGTTACAAATACTGGAAACAGATATCTCATGTTCAGTAAAAGTTTGTGACACTTTTTATTGTGCATCACTAAAAGCATACTTATTGAATATAATGTAGTTTCCTCTTTTTTCTTTTGAGAAATCAACTACAATCTACATTAGTCATTTACAAGGCATTGGTACATCATCAAGATGTGATAAGCACAATGACCGCCTAAGTTAAACCAATATGTAAAGGGGCCTAAAGCCTAACAATATAGAGCCTAAAACCCGACAAACTTATTATTTATACCTTTAATAACCCAAATCCAATAACCATGGATTCCACCTCCTCTGGGAATTGAACCTGGAACTCCAGGGTTTTGGAGTTTATGTCAACACTGCCAACCACTTGAGCAACTAAGTGCTGCCTATAGTTTCCTCCTATTGTGGTTGTGGGTCATGTCATTTATTACATAATCAAAAGAGGTGTTTATTCAAAAAAAAATAATCAGAAGAGGTGACATATCCTAGAAGCTCGACTTGCATGCAAATCCAGGTCCTCCAAGAGGACCCTAGTAGTTTTTCACACTTTTGGTCGATTGTGATAGTTTCTAGGTATTGTGGTTGCTATGTCGGTGAAGTTCAATGACTAGTCAAGCGAACAATACAAAGTTATTGCTTTTGCTCAACTGAACCTCCCAGATGCAGCAAGTTTAATATGCTGTGTGCCTCTAGCATTCTTTGTGCGCCTTGGCTAAGTTGCAGAAAGAAGTCTTAGAAAGATCTAGCTATTCAATACATAAAATAGTAAATAGCTAGATCATCTCAGTGAATCAAATAACTAAAACACAACTTACAAATAAATAAATCATAAACAATGATGGCAAACCTTTAGGTATGAGCGCTTCTCTTGAGACGAGATGAAGAATATATCAGTAAATGCCTGAAGTAAACCAACAGAACATGATGCCAAGGCCTTGATGTTCCTAGATGCAATTTTCTTCGTGTAGGGAGATGGGGCATCTCGGGATATTGTGGGCTCCTCATTATCCGTAGTAGCAGTTGAATTATTTGCAGAGCCATCAATGTTTCGATCAGATAGAACTAAATTTCTGTTCTCATTCACTAAGAGCTACAGAAACAACATTCTGGAATAGTTAAATATGATGAACATAACAGCGTAAACAACATGTCGTTAAATAGAACAATAACTTCCACATGCTTAATATAACAAATAAAATCTTAGTTATTTATTTAAGCTACCTGCAAGGCTACGGATATACTTTCATGTGTGGAGGATTTGTTCTTGAGAACAACTATAAGAAGCTCAGCCAAAGAGCCAAATCTTTTATCAGTATCAGTTGGATAATGACAGAAAGCTGGTAGCAAGTCCCAGAGGCCACAAACTGCAGCTTGAAGGGTCTTTTTCATCTGTGATTTTTTAACTGACAATGCACAAAAGCAGAAATTAAGAAACACAAATTGGATGTAATATACATCGCAAAGATGAAGACTACTTAAGCTAGACCCAATGTTCAAAAAAGTGGTCGAGGTGTACGGCCCAAGGCGATTCAGTCGTTTTCCTCGTACGCATCTGAAACTGAAACACTGGTACGCACTTCAGTGACGAGGCTTACGCCTCACACATGACAACTTACAAAAAAATGGGTCACGTTACTTTTTCTTCTTAAATGTTAGATATATATTGTCAAATGTCAAAGAAGATTTCGAAAAATATTAAAATAAAAATATGTGAAGACTGTAGAAGCATCGTTTTCAATTTCAAGTCCATATTACGTTTTATGACGTAGAGCTAATGCAACACCAAACATAATTTTTGTTTGTTAGGTACCTGCTGCTTTTCATCTTACCAATATTAAAAAAAACTATCATGTTTGTTTTCTATATAATTGTGTCATGGCGAGGAAAACCACATTTCAAACATTCGTAGTAAGTAGTAACTAACGTAGATGTATAAGAATAGCTGTTCAAGAGAAACAGCAAAGCCCACTTGAAAGAAGCGATGAAAGTCCTCTCCCTCATGTAAAGAGATGGTTTAATGAACTAGTCCTACAAACTTCATGGAAACGCAAATACTTAAAAGGAAAAACAATAAGAAATTAAAAAAACTTAAACAAAAGGTCATATCGTCCAGACGAAAAAAGGCTACCCTAACCTTTCTGGCAGGTAAGAAAATTACCACTCCTACGGACGCATGAGAGATAAGACCCTTAACATGAATTCTCATGGTGAAGAACTAAAGGTCACAAATTAAGATTGAACGAATTGAAAGAAGAGGTCCCAGGCTCGTTGACAAAGTTCAAATTCCTATTTTTCGAACTACAACTAACAAGCAGGTCAACTTTCAGGAAAAAGATTGGTATTTACTCATTTACTGTTATGTTTCTACCTTTCTTAGAGGCTTTCTGGAGAGATTCCACAAGGGGCACAATATGCTCCATAAAATATTCTAATGACGCTCCAACAATGTACTTCTTCAAAATTGGTAAGACCCAAGTGTTTGAACAGGTGAGATCTTCTGCGTTAAGGGAGACAGGTATCAGCATAAGCAGCTTCTCTGGTCCCATAGCAGTGACAGCGGCTCCAATGCATTCTTGAACCTACAGATGACGCCATTAAGGAGCTAAAAAAATCTAAAACCCACAAAATTTGACATCAACCTCACCTGTGGCGTACTGAGAGTATACGATACAGGCAAAAAAACAAGAACATACAAGACCTTTGTGCTGAAAACAGAATTGCATGTGTTCACGTAGGAAAACACTAAGACTGAAATGACTGCATTTAATTCACTCGTGCTCATAATACATGAGATATAAATCAGCAACATTTTGTTACACACAGCATGTGTACCCTGAGAATACCCAGATTCTTACGATCTCCTATAATGGATTAGTTGGGTTCACGGAACCAATCATCTTAAGCAGCTATGTAAATTATTTAATTTTCAAACTTGCGGAAATGTATATCTCAACACTCCAGTTATATTCTTATGACTCTTGTTACGCTAAACTCGATGATTTTGAGTTAGA
This sequence comes from Eschscholzia californica, assembly GCF_041429995.1. Classification (NCBI taxonomy): domain Eukaryota; kingdom Viridiplantae; phylum Streptophyta; class Magnoliopsida; order Ranunculales; family Papaveraceae; genus Eschscholzia; species Eschscholzia californica. Next base: position 49,939,070 of record NW_028238472.1, read on the forward strand.
ATTTCAGATGAAGAAATGTACTCATCAATAACCAAATAAATACATTTAACTTTAACTACGATAGTACCATACTACGATGAGTTGGTTTCTAGTAGACATTTTGGCTCATTACAACAAAGGCTAAGAAACCAAAAATAAACAATTATTTAGACATGGACCGCGTAAAACACCTGGAACCCATCTTACATCCTGGTCTTTTAAGAAATTGAAATTTTAATTAGAAAACAGCAATTCAGTACATTGATAAAACTAGAAAAGAACTTCAGTCCTTTCATCTTGCTAACAATTAATTAAGAAATCCAGACTTACATGCTTTGTCTTTATCAAGTCCCCATTTTCATGTATAACCACTTCCGCAAGTTGTTGGACAACCTCCTTCAAATATAGGTATGAAAAGTCACCTACGAAAGTTGCAAAAATAAGCAATATATGGCCAAATCTATAATGGAATCAAGAAGCTATACAAGAAGATATCGTTTTTGTTCCAGTCATCCGTAAGTAGAAGTAGATTTATTATTAAGGAGATTGATGGCTAATTGGCCACTTGTAGATTGATAGAACTATAATGAACTATGTTTTTATGATATACACATGCGTAGTTCAAATCTACAGAAATTCAACAGTAACCATGCTAAATCTCAGTAACAAAAAGACCAACCTAGCTTGAGGAATAAATCCCCTATGACTGCCAAGAGGTGCTCTTTAAGGTCTCCACGGCAGCTACTTAACATACTATTCATTGCAGCACAAATAGATTCCACAGCAGTAGATTCTGCTGAACTCATGAAGTTATCCTCATTGAAAACCCTCTTATCAATATGATGGTTTATCAAATCTTTCAAGATGCCGGCAGCTTGTGCAGATGTATTATCAGAAACCAGAAGACCTGGTATAAATAACAGCATCATACGAATCATCAGTATTAAAAGACAAATTAAATAGGTAAACTAAAAGGTTGGAGAAGGAAAACCATATGAGTAGATATCAGCTTGCAAGAACACTATCAGCAGATCCAATTTTAGGTCAAGAAATAAAAAGTTTATTTTGCTTCATGCCCAAGCATGGCATAAGTAGGAATTTACGTCCGGTAAGATGCCAACGTTGGCCAGAATAATTATAGGGCTTTTAATGAGTTAAATACAGGAGTTGCTGTTACATTTTATTAAGGAGATCACTCTTAAACCTCATGAAACATTTGCATCAACAAAAATCTTTCTTTTTCTACACTTAGAATTAATATTGAGTAAAAAGTATTTACATGTTCTCACATAAAAAGGTCATTTTTCAATGGAACTTTAGAAGTTTCTATTGTGGTACATTTACCAGTTTGGTATATATAAATTAAAGGGACTTTTTAGCGGGAAAAAAGAAGTAAAGAGCCCTATTTGTCTCACATTAGGAATTGCTTCCATGGACATGAACTGTGCTTTAAGCATTTAAATATGGTGTGCTTCCGTAGGATTACCATAGACCACGGAAATAACTGCAGAACCAATAACAAAGACAGCTTAATAAGTTCCAGATTTCATCATTATCAGGTATAAGGAGTTAACTCCCTTTAAGGGAGTTTGGTTAGTAGCATCTACGACAGCCTAAACCATAAGTTTCTTCATTCTAGATAGGCTGATGATCCTAGATTTCTTTTGCGTAGGCAGATGTTCTATACAATTAAAACTGCTCAGTGTAAAAAGAATTTATCAACCAGAAACAACGCAAGAGTGAGAACTAAAGCATATCAGCTCTGTAAACAAATAGATGACAAGTTTTAGCTTCTACTATTTTGATGTGAAGGTAAGACTTAAAACTTATGCCTAACATATGCATGTCAGTGAACGAATGGTGACAAAATTGTTTTGCAAAATATCAAAATGACAAAGCAGAAGTATACAAAAATAACATTGTAACAAGAGTAAGGTCTTAAATGGATACCAGATATAGAACTGAACACCAGAGGAAGATTTCTGATCGATGTGCTTCGATCGGTAAACTGAAGCTTTTCCAGGCAACTCTTTAACAAAATCGAAGCAGACAATACAGTGTCAATGGGATTCTTTCCACCAGATGATACATATGATGCAAGTGATACCAAAATCTTCTCTGCTACTGGAACAGTAATAATGGCATCGGCTCTTGAAGACTCAAAAAATGCTTCAAGGATCGCAAGATTGTGTCTCGTAAGCGGTGAATATTGGGGAGACAAGAGTTTGTGAATCTCTGGTATGATTGTCAAGCTAATTTTGGTTGATATGAATGGGATAATAAGTTTTAGCACATTAAGCATATGAACGACTTCCAAATGTTCCGGATTTGACACCATTTCACCTTTGGATCCTGCTACAATTGGTGAACCAATTAAATTAATTGCTGATGGCATGTGACTATTGAACAGGGCGAGGAACACTTTGCTTGCCTCCTTCGTAACTAAAGAGCACTTAAAAGACTTGAAGGCATCCTCAATACACAATTGAGCCGATTTTCGTACCTGAAACATGGAATAGAAGGAATGACACTCATTGAAAACCCAGATATCTATTCATCCTCTTTTAATGATAAGTACAGCATAACCAGATGAAAATGATATTTTTATATCCAGTCCTTATATGACCTCTTAGGGCATTTTTTTGGCGCACGGGAAAGGAACATGATCTTCAAGAATAACAGTCCGTAATGTAATTCTTAGTCACCACAATAACTTACTTCTTTGCTTGGTTTGACCAGGATTAGTGGAGATTGAATTTGTCCGAAGACTATTTAACTTACAATTCCATGGAAAAGGGAATCGTAATACACCCACACGGGGATTTGGGATTCCCTCTTTAGGAGGGAATCCTACTCCGTTGAGAATGTGACTCTTGATGCATTCTAATGTGCCAAACACCACTTTCGAATTGAACAAAATTCCTGTTAATCACATTCGTTCCCGTCAAACTAGACATGGCCAAAAGGTTGGTAATTGTAATACATAGGCAGAATGGGTATCCCAAATTTACCAACTTTATTCTTATTCAACTAAACCATAGTTGCCTGATAAGTTTCTCATTCAAGTAGTTTAAGTTTTACAACAACTAGAGGAACTATATGTATCAGTCGAAATAAGTTCATTTACACTAATTTCCAAAGTCTAATGCTATCTTGTGTGTGTGTTGTCAGTGTTTGAGAAAGATGAAGTTTCATGATCATTTAGTGAGAGAAAACCCACAAATTATACATACCTTAGGGCGCTTATCAATAGAGAAAGAAAGTATAGTCTCAAATGGCAATTTGACAACACTCCAATCTTCCAAATCACAAAACCTCAAAAGAATCCCTAACGATTTAATCACAGACCGAATAGTTGCAGTGGAAATTGATTCCTTAGGTGCTTGTAACAACGAAACAAGAACAAAGACAGCATCTTTAGCCTTTAAAGTAGGAAGAGATTTAGAAGGAATAAGAGGAAGTAAAATTGAAAGAAAAGAAGAAAGAGCTGAAATAGCATTCAAATCTAGTGATGTATTATTAGTAGAGAGAGAATCATTAATGGCGGAAATAGTAGCAGCGAAATAAGAGATTGGAGTTAAAGGAAGATCTTCTTCTTGAAGTATAGTTTTCATGGCTGCTGCTGAAGCACAGAGATGACGGTGTTGAGTAGCTGAAGATTTTCCATAACGTTCCATTAGTTTCTCGCAAAGGTCTGAGTTTGAAACTCCAATTATTTCTTCTTCATCGTCTTCTAGGTCTAGGGTTTCTGGTATTTGGTCGTCTTCCATGAAATCTGTATCTCGAGTTGATGATTTCTTCATTGTATGTGTTTTGGTGACGGTGGTGGTGAGTTTGAAGAAGAAGAAGATGAGAGTGTTTCAGAGGGAACGAGGGGTTTTTAGACTCACTTGGAGGTCCACTTTTAAACCCTATACGGAGAAGGAAAATTTCTTGTTTGGTCCCTACTCTATGACAACTTTTCTTTTGACCCAATAACTTTTTGAATAAGAGAATGACCAAAACACCCATAAGTGTTGTAAAGCATTTTCCCCGGGTCTCTGTCACCATGGGGGACGTGATGTGGTGCTCCTGATAAGGGATTAAACGCTATTTTTCTTGTGATGTGTTTTGAAGTTGTGAGACGTTCGAGGGTTAAAGTAGACAATATCGTTTACAATTTAGAAAACTGATGGACACAAACTTATAATATAAAACTAAAGTTAAGTTAATGAGGTTTAAGTGCCTTAACACACCCTTGGTAGGTATCTAATTCACAATACAAGTGAAGTGTTTTCAATTCATGCCCATGATATCTTACTACGTATAATATGTTCCTCCTCCGCAAAGTCCTCTGAGATTGCACTCCAATGGAGAGAAGGTTAAATTAAAAAGTTGTGACCTATCAACGACAGGATGGGATGTTAATTTTGAGTGATTTGCAAAGGGAACGTGTTCTTGTTTGAGTTAAGGATAAAATTTCAGTTTCGGTGGAAAATTCGATAAAGATGAAAATAGAAATATTTCAATATTGATTACATTGACAAAACTTCGTTAAGAAAAACTTGGTTAAATTTCAGTTTCGATATGTATAAATTTCGGCATATGCATGAAAATAGAAATATTTCAGTCATGTCAAACGAAATGCTTCGAAATGTAATTCCTTGGTTTCAGTTTGGATGGGTTACTCATGGTAATTTTCATAGTTAACCATGACTACTAGCAGTCTAGCACCTGACGTCAAACACATGGGAATTATCTCAATTTATTCGAGTTAGCTATCTTGTATGTAATGTTTCCACTTGAATATTATCTTTATCACTCTATCAAAGTACAAAATTTACAAGAGACACGACTCGGTAATAGAAATAGTCACGATTTTGGAACATAAAGAAAAATCTTTGGAGCGTAAAGACTTTGATCAACTAGATTTTGGCCTAGGGGATATTCATTTCGAGTCTAAAAATCGACTATTTTGATTTTTGCCACCTAATCTCATCCGTCTCCTTCTCTCTCTAACTCTCTATCTCTCTCATGCTTCTTCCCCTCTCTTATCTCCATCTCTTTTTTTTTTATGATTCTCTCTCTATCTCTTTTTTGTTGCCCATTCCTTCTATCTCTCTCTCTCACTATTTCTCTTTCTCTAACACAGTTCCGGGAAAGGGAACGCTTCTCTTGGTCGGAACTGTGTGTTAGAGAGAGAAAAATAATGCGAGTGAGGGAGGTTGATAGAGCTGGATTCATCGACGAAGAAAGAGATAAGGAACAACAAAGAGTGAGATGAAAATGACATGAGAGGGGACGGAGAGAGAACGAGCAGAAGAGGTAGAGAGAAGAAGAAAGGAAAGAGAACAGGCGGCAATGGTGGTTGGATTGGTGGTAGTAAAAAATATTAGCGGTCAAAAGTTGTTGTGGTGAAGGTGATGAGAAGATGAAGAGGCAAAATTCAACCAAATGAATTTTTCGGCTGAACAGTAAACCTGCCCTTAAGTCAATGTTGATTGACTTATTCTTTATTCTCCGGAGATTTTTCTACCGCGGACTAAAAATAATGCAACCAATCAATATATCCAGAACTTCGAACCAAAGACTTCATTGCGGACTGGTTTAGTTGAGACAATCGATCACCTAAAACTTTCAGATAAAATTCATCCTGTTTTCGTATTTTTCTTTCACCAAAAGAACCCATTGAAAAATAGAAGTCATTTCTTCTTTTACAAAAGTAGTTTAGAAAGAAATAAGAGACCGGACAAATATATTACATTATTACTTTCTCGAATTAGTTTCTCTACTCTTATTGTCATCAATTTTGAACAGCACAATCACATTATATTACACAGCAATAAAGAAAATACCTCGTTGATTTGAGTTTCCTGATTAGTAAACCATGACGACCGTATCAACCAAAATATTTTTGGAAGAGTTGTTTGGCGATGGCGAGGGCATCTCCTTTGGCCTTCACTGGATACAACTCTGTTCCTGTTTGCCATTTGTTTGAAAACTTTATCCACTCTATTCTCCAATCTACTAAATTAAAACTCTGATTCGATCTCAGACTTGTTATTAAATGACGAAAATATGTGGAAGCTCTTGGTAGATAGTACCCTTCTAATAGCCCACTCCAGTACTTGTTTGCTGATCAAGGAAAAAAACATTAGTAAGAAAATTTTGATAACTTGATAGATTAAGGTGGTGTTTGTTATTCTCTATTGTTTGAATCTGACTCGTCTGGGTCTCATTTGTCTGAATCTGACTTGTTTTAGTCAAGGCCTCAAAGGTACCATAGCAATTTCAGGTTATTCCAGAATCTAGATAATGAACTCTCAATTCAGATATATTTTATGTCTAACTCAAAAGACCAAAATTAGTCTGATTCATCCATTCAGACGATTTCGACAAAAAAAAGTATCCTGAAGTCAGCCTGACATCCGGACCATTCAGACGATTCAGATCTGAATTAGAAAAACAAAAACAAACACCACCTAACATCAGCATCATCATTAGTGATAGTAACAAATAATATAATTACCATAGTCATGAAGATTACTCTGCTTTTCTTTCGTGTTATCATACCACATAGTCACTTGAGTTCTAGCATTCCATTCATACTGAAACCAAATTGACTTTTAAGTTTTCGAGATCAAATCAATTTTATGATAGAAAACAAGAGGGACTTGCTTGGTTCTTACCTTTCTTATCTCATTTGAAGTTACTGCAAGCTTTTTGGCACTCTCCAGCCAAGTTCCAAGAAGAAAATTATCGTCAGAAGCTAGAAGGGTGTCAATGTCCTTGATGAGTTGTATGAACTTTTCACTTTGTGATATTAATGCTTTGGTGTCCTTCAGCAGAAAAGCTGTTACTGCATCTAAATACACTTGGTTTGCTAGTTTCCCAAGTACTTGCCGAGTTAGGTCGACCAAATCATATCTGGCCATTACAGAGAATAGACTCGGTAAGTCAAAAAATGAACATGTTAAATCATGCAGGGTCGGCGCAGGCCAAAAGCAACAAAAGCGGATACTTTGGGCCCCAACGCTATTCGGGACCCACAATCTGGGTCATACAGATCAATATGAGCTAGTAAGAAAAGGAATCGACATTAAGCATTTTGAGTTGCCGAAGGTGGTCCCTTTACCTAAATGTGAGTGTTCCTCCAAAATCACTTCCTGCATCAAGGAAGAGTTGTAAAGCACCAATAACCAGATCGGTAGAATACCATAAATGTGGCTTCTGATCCAAGTAAAGGCTTTTTTCTATCAAGGAGAATCTTCGGATTCTGTGTTCGAATATATGTCTTGTGGATAAATTAGAGACAGAACCAAAGTTCCATGATGGTTCCCAATCAGGAAGTTTAACTATGTAATCTCTGTTATGGTTCTGAAACAAACAAAAGTTTGTGTAGTGAGTATCCCTCGGGCTTTTGCTATTTAAAAAAGAAAAATTGAGTAATGAACATACAGCTATTCCATCTGTGCAGTTGTAAATAGTTCGATACAGAATCTCCCAGGCTGCCTCAATTTTTTGAACTGCTTTACCATAACGTCGACGAGAATATGATTTTACCCATTCCTACAAGAGCAATGAGTAGATTAAGCATCAAATGTAAAACTACCGAAATTCGAATTCTATTCTGCTCTTGGTGTAGAGTTGGAGGTCAATGGATGGTGGTATACGATGACATGATTCACATGAAGTAGCCCGACTGCAAGTATCGAAATGATATTGACGTGCCAATGAAGGATATGGAGGCCCATTAAAGCAGCCCAACCAAAAGTATATACCGATCAGATCCAACATATTGATGATCGAGATCAATGTCAATATTCAAGACATTTCAGATAAGGCAATTGAACTGCAAGAGGTTACCTTCATTTCGACCTTATCACTGCGAAATGCCATCTCAGACATCAGCTCAAAGGCAACTGGATTATGTTCTATTCCTTCCATGCACATGCCCACACCCACCTGAGGGAACAAAGAATAGCATGAGATTTGCTGCGACTATAGTTGGAGTCTTGGAGATAATATTATGTTTAGTGCAATAGCTCAATCAAACCTTACATGGTATGAAAGATGAAATGAAATAGATTGAGCTCTCGTTTTATTAATTCTTAATCTTCATATAAGCAAACACTTACTATGGAGATGCATAAATTTGAACCAACAACCTTGTACAAGAAGTATAATTTGCAAAGAAATTACGAATTCAACTTCGTATAAGATCTTATTCAATATGTATATACATAAACCGACGACGCATATGCTGTTTTTGAAAGAAATATTCATTAGATTATACCATGGTTGAGTTTTGGCTGACACGAGCATCAACTGGACCAGAAGAAATTGCATCTAGTATACCGTACATCTCAATATTTCCACCAAAGTTATGTAACATACACCTGAGTAGTTAATGCGTAATGGAATTAGTAAATCTTTTCAATCACGTAGATAGTTGATGTTAGTAAAATAATAAAAAACAAGTACTTAAAATTGAGAATTACCAGACATACGGAGTACCATAAAATTGAGAGGAAACATTCCATATGGGTTTAACATCCGCAAATAAATCGAGAACAATCATCTTTCCGAGTGGAACTGAATGAAGAAGGGCCTGAAGGAAATGAATGCAGAATATTCAACAAAATCAAACTACCCATTCACTTCGAACCAGGAGAACTGAAAAATTCATATCCAACTCTAAAATGAGTTACCCATTCGCATGCCCTTCATGTGGGCAACTGGGCAGTGGGCACATATTGAAACTGAAGTTAAGAGTTTTTATTGATACAAATACGTACTTTCATTTGTGGTGGTTCCCAGAAGGCAGAGTCAGATGAGAATAACCACCCCTGCACATTGATAACTGTTAAAACGAAATCGACACCCTAAATAACAAGATTAAGATAAACTTATGACCGAATGATGAATATAAAACAAGTAAGCTGGGTATTGGGGAACAACTTTAGCCATTAATGAAAACAAGTGTAGCAGAGAGTGTATTTAGACAGTTTCATTTCACCAACTTTAAATGCATTCCTTATTGACACAAAAGTTCATGAGAAAATATTGAGACATACTTGCATTAGCCAAACGGCATCTGGGTCTCCCTTGAACATTGCCTTGTAAACAGCAGCTCCAAGCTGTGAGATATATTTTGGGTCATTTGTAGGTGGCAAGTTTTCATTGAATGTATCACTGGATTGAACATTACGAGCCATAATAAGAAACTACAAATAATCAATACAAAATCAGTCGTGAATCGTGACCGTCATTATTAATATTTTAGGAAGGAAAGATATACATATAGTATCACACTCTCACGTTTACCTTAGCTGAAATGTCAATGATGTCATGTTTACTAGGTACAAAAGTTAAGTCTAGGCAGAAGGAGACTATTAATACCCTAATCATGAAAAAGTGGCCAATTCACATAAAATGTGATTTTCTACATCGTCACTTTCCAGTACTACCAAGTACCAACGTTATACATAAATTTAAAATTGTGGTAATATACTAATATCATATATAATTAGAAGAAATAAGTGTCGAAGTAGAGATAAAATATCAAATTACCAGTTGTAGATGTCAGTTACATCTCCATATTCTGCAATAAAAGAAACAGACTTAACAGAAAATCAAGGAAAGAGGTAGTAGAACTTGTTTGGGATAAATTGTGGATTATAACTTCAGTTCCCCCAAGTATATGTTCGTAAATAAAAACAGTACCAATCTCCAAGATTAAACTGTAGTGTTATCATTCATTAGAGTATGACAAATATACACTTCAGCACCCAGAGAGTGTACTGTAGTCACACTAAATTTACATCTAACACCCCCCCCCCCCCCCCCCCCCCCCTCCTCACCCCCCGACACATCGGCTTTATAGTCCCCATTTCTCTTTATTTCTTATCAATGTACATTAGAATACATAATATACAATATAAGTGTGCGTATATAATGTACACTATATGTATGTTATATAGATCAATTGAATCAAGACCGAATCTGAGCCCAAGTACATAGTGTGGAAGTGGAAATGATAATTTGGACACAGCAGATCTTTTGATGTAGTCAGTGGAAACTAACAGCACTTTTCTATTGTAAACAGGCAACAAACCACAAGGAGACAATGGAAGAAAAAGGAAGAAGTGTTGAAGTCACGAGCATGTTGATGATCAAAGCAACGAAAGGGGTTCACACAATGAAAGGTTAGATACTAGACAAAATAAGGAATTAAAACTCCAGAAATGGTCATGATTTCTATTAGATAAAGGTGTTATGGATAGTGGAATCACCCCTTTATCTGTAGAGCTGAAGGAGATTGGCCTACCTCCCCCACATCTACATACAAGTACTTTCCTTGATTTTGACCAAAGACGACAGAATTAGTAACTACGATAATAAAACAAATTCGAGATTATCAATTAAATTATTTAAAAAAAAAAACTGATGTAATGATGTTAGAATAGTTACAGCTGCAAACCTTTGATTTGTTGCTTAATAAATGCCTCTCCAATATCAAGAAATAGAGGATCCGAAGGATCAAGCAGAAATGTACAACACCATCGAGGATTGCTAGAAATAGTGTTCCTATCAGGAAAAACCATCAATAACCAAAGCTTTAGTGACTAAAATAGAGAAAATTGTATTTAGGCATGAATTTTTGTATTAAGACTAAGAAAGACTTACACACATGACACATCACATAAACCGAACATTGGAAGAAAACAAGAAATCAGCAAATTGATAATGACTTTCCACTTTTCCGTAAATACCACTTCACAACTTCATTCTTTTGGACGATCTAGAGACATCTTTTCTACTGCTTTTAGAATAATAGTTAATTTGTTTTTTTTTTCAGCAGCATGTAACTTAAACCTTGAAATGAGAAGCTCAAACGCCATTTTAATGTCTCTTTTCCTCTAGTGGGTGTGCAACTCAATAGAATAAATTAGACTATGGGATTATATATTACACAATTGGAATAAGACCTCATCATGTGCTTAAGGAAGAACTTCTTGACATGATTTTCTTTTGGCGGATATTAAAACATAACCTAATCATATTGGAATGCATCCTTATCACATTCGGTTTTTATCAAAATTACTTTATTCTCAGACTTCTACGCATTTGTACAAGATTTAAATTTATGAATTGCTCGCAAATGAACCGACTTTGATGGGCTTAGAGGTTTTAAAATGATGTGATCTTTGGCAAGTATAATCTAAACGGTGATTACATCGTCCCATCAAGAAATCAACATTTGTACCATCTCCTACTAGTCCTAATAAAGTTCTTATAAACTAATAGATGTCCCTGAATGTTCCCCTATAAAATGTGCATTGGACATCATGAAAAATGAGAATCTTTAAGCTAAAAACATTTGATGGATTTTAGATCGATATAGAAGTATGGATCACATCATATACCAGTTCCCAAGTCTAGTTATATTGGCTGAAGGAAATATTCTTTTTAGTGCCGCGGGAACATTCCCTGCAAATGATGGCAGTACTGCAGAAATCACAAGAATTTTACGTCAGACAGTATATGATAGAATATGCTTATAAATGTGGATAAACTATATGCATGTAACATCTCCTAACCATTGCTATTTTACAAAATAAAAATAATATCCAGTGCCACATTTATCTCCTTGTATAGACTGATATTCTATTTTCTCTAAATTGTTTAGTTCACTCTGCATATATTTAAACAACTATAATCATGAAATTAGGAGTCAATATATATTATTTTTGGATTTACAAACACAACTTGATGCCGGAAGCAGAAAAGGCGAAGTTCCAGGAAAAAGCGATATGAAACACATACCAGGAGTCATGCCAAGTTCTCCCATCCTCGATAATATACGTTTCTGGAGAGTCAACTGTTGGTCTAACCAACTCTGGGGAAGAGGTCCACCCCACCTGTAATAAGAGAAATGTTGGATTCTTTATAAATGAAAAACAGACGTTGGGATGGTAATACGCCTGATGTGAATCAAGATCTCTTAGGGGAACTCCCCTTAAGGCCCAAAACTTGGGATGAAAAGTTCATTTATTAATTTACTATACAGTCTCTACTTTTAGTTAACATTTTGTCTTTCCACTTCAATATAATTTTCGTAAGTATTGTTGGATGGTAACTAAAAGGACCACAACTTACTATTTTTGGTTAACTTATGTATGAAAGAGCCCTAAGGGTATTAGGTACGTTACTGCTCAGTTAGCAAGTTGTATTAGATTTCAGAGTCATGATGGCGTTATCTATAAAAAAGAACTCGTAGTGTGAATATGTAATTAGCCATTGATCAAAATCTACTTTCTATTCTTTCTTTGAAGGTCATATTTCATTTTCATTATTTGATGGGGAATCCTCGAAGATTTACAAGTGTTGAGCTCCTTTGCCTCCACCTACGAATTTAGTAGAGAAATTTTGTAGAGAGTTTCTAAGAGAATTTTTGAAGTTTACTAGTGAAGTATTAATATTAGTTGGACTACTTCAATTTTAGTTAAAAATGCAGATAATTTATTACACGTAAACATCTGTATAAGCTGTTTCGTACGTTTGCATCAGTGTTACTTACCACTAACCCTTTCTAGTATTAGTTTTTAGATTTCCTTCGCAATATCGTGACTTTCTTAATGGGATCCATCAAATTTGTTGTCGAACTTCATTCACATGTATAACGGTATATGGGAGACTGGGCAAGAAATCCCTCTTTAAGCATAAGTGCGTTGGGTGGAAGGTTATGATGTTGGAGTAGAATGCTTATAAACCGTACACATCAAGATCAATCGAGTTCATGTGTCCAACTCCGTATGAAAGCTCAAGCAAGAAATTTCTCAAATGACTTGGGCAGAAAGGTTATGATGTTGCACTAACTTTATAAGGCAGAGACATCCAAATCTATAAATGAATAGTTTTATGCTTCTGCTGTCTTCCAGAGTTTCAAAAGGATGCGCAAGCAAGGGGTGCAATATTAAATAGCGTAATTTGGTCATTCAGTTTATGGAATTTACCTACCCATGTAAATTAGCCATGCGAGCCCATGCTAGGAAAGCTGGTCCACCGAAAAAGTCATTTAAGTCTTCATTGCTAATGTTAAATTTCTGTAATCAAAATCAGGGAAACTATTCAAACTTCAAATTCGATTGAATTAATAGGTCCTGAGTACGTAATTGGTTTCCTTCTACCTGACTACACCTTTATAGCATGACAATAGAATACAAACATTACATTAGGATTACGAAGCTACAATCAGATATTTTTAGCTCCTTTTCGTCTAATATTAAACGAAAAAGAACTTTATCTGCTGGAGGTACAGTAACTTTTAATGTTTAACGGCTACTTGATGAAAAAACAACTTTTCAGAATGTTCAAGTAACTAGATAAAACAGGATTTCGGGCCTTCCTCATTAAATTATTTTTCATAAATTGCAAAGAAGGGAAGGATGGAAGATTATTCAAAAAAAATCTAGGAAGTGGAAGGCATGTTATCAGGAAAAGCAGAGTGAACGAAACAACACCTTGAAAACTTTTTGCCAGATAGCCTCTTGGCCTGTAAACGCCAAAGGCAGGTTAATTCCTTGAAGAGCCATCCAATCTATCTCTTTCTCCCATCTTTTCCAATCCCACCAAACATAAGAATCTGTGGATGAGTACGACATTAAGTTTGATGCTTATGGTATATTTAATGTTTTTAACCTTTTTCGAGAAAAGGCGATTTTGGACAAAATTCACCCGTAGTGGAAAATGAACCTTAATTTAAAATTTACCATATGAGATAAATTACTACCATCATTATTCTGTACATATGCAAATAACTACCGTTGATAAGTAATGAATATTTGCAAATATTTGGGGCTCAAAGTTATGCTTTGGTATTTTCTATACAGGCACAGTTAAATAACTGCAGTTGCATCAAGTCTAACTGAATTTGGCTCAAGCAAGTGAACATTTGTAGATGTAAAATGACCACAAGTATCACACCTGCTTTAACCAAATTCATGGGGCTAAGAGCATCTCCAATGCAAAACTCGAAAAAGAAAAAAAACTAACTTATGTGTCAAGTTTTGACATAGGATCTATAATTGGTTTTATCATATGTGGCAAAATAGAGATCCTCTAAATACTTTGTTTCTCCAATGCGAATCTCTAAAGTAACTTTATTTACTAATGTAGCATGATTTAAATGTCGGTTTATATATTAAAAATGTTGAGTTGCACAAGTACAGATATCTTAAGAAGAAATTATAGAAATAGTGTCCTCTTGATCTCTAAGATTAACAAACGCCAAATCATTTTAGAGACCCAAATCGAGTTTCGCATTGGATAGAGTTTTAAGAAAAAAAACTCTTAAAAATCTTATGTGGCATTCAGAGGTTCTAATATGGAGTGTTGCACACTTGCACTAGAGATGCTCTAACTACAAAAAAGTTCTCATAGGTGCGCTTAATTAGGGAATGCAAAGGCATAACTTGCCACGTGACTAAATGTATATATTCACATACTCCCATAAGATGCCAAAACGTAGCTATATCAGGTTCCTTTTTACCCGCAAAAATATTTTTAACTAAGGAAAGAATAAGTTCGTTAACAAATGATAGATATAATTTTACCTGCAAGATTTTGGACGGGAGTTGGTTCCATAACTAAAGGCTAAAGACCCTTAACAAGAATATGCAACAAAAGTACAGAACTGATTTTTAAAATGAAAAAAGGAACAAAGACTTACAACTTGAAGTAACAACGTTTTGGTAATAATTCCAAGGAACTGGACGTTTAACCATCACCCCCTCATCTTTTACAGATGGAAGGGACCCTGGTCTAGGAATGGTAGTTAGCTGAGCACCGCCGGTCTTGTCCCACGAAATATGAGCACCACACCAGTACTTTAGATACCAATGAAGACCAGAAGTCATCTCAACAGCGGTGGTTCCTTCTATACTGGGTCGAAAACAAAAATATCAAACATCACACAATAACAAATTAACAAACATTAGAGTGAAGTTTCCATGGCATTTACTTATTCCATTCATCTTTTAACATTGAATTCCATCAAAGAGCAGCAGATAACAGGAAAACCCCATAGTATATGTCGAAACGGCTGACATATTGATTTTATACGCAATTATGGATCTATGTGATTTGATTCATCTGTTTCTTGCTCGAATAGTAGTAGCAATGCAGTAAATTAGCAATTCCTAAATATGATACTTGTAGATTTTTGGTCAAAGAATGGCCAAAAAATATAACTAACGAGATTTGTATTACTGAGGAGTTTCTTTAGTTGTAATGTTGTTGGCCACACTTTGGCTTCTCAGGCCTTGCCTTGAAACCGGCTCTGCTCACTGGTATGGCCACCTTCTTAACCCTTTGCATCCACTCTTCCCATCTAAGACGTCTTCAAGACTTCCACTCTTCATCAATGAATTTGTTTTGTAAGGACAATATCTGACTAATGCATTATTACTATGTAAGAATCAACAGCCCAGCTTGTACTAAGTTTAGAATTTCCACATAGAAAATTCTAGCTTGTTAAAGTATAGAGGCATTGACGTAATCCATGAATAGGACACCAACCCGGTGAAACTGGTCCATTAATTCATTTTGATGTGAGCACCAACACAGAGATGAGATGGAAGCTACCTATTAGCATATAAAGTAAATAAAAGCCTTGTCCATTGTCTGGCTCCTTAAAGGTGACAAATGTATCTCGTTCACAGTCAAACTTGGCAAGTTTTGTTAGGTGATTGTTAGAATACATATGAAGAGCTTACATGGTCATGCAGTTTTAGTACTTATTTAAATTATTACTTTGACTTGAGATAAGTACATACATTATCTCCGCTCCTTTCCCACTATAGACATTGGAATTCCTTATGTAGAAGCAACTATATCCGCCACATACATCCTGAAAATCAAACAAAAAACAATGTAAGCTCGCCACTCTGGTTTCGAAACCAGGTCGTTAACAATGGTATAGTTCTACAATTCACAATAACTTCAAAAATTTTGCAACAAATACTCCTTTGTTTAATTCTTTGACTAAAAATGATTCTTATACCTTAACTGAAAACAGGTTGTATTTGTTTATCTTTTTTGCCTGACTATGATTAATCTAAATCTGAGTTGTCTGAGTCTCACTTGTTTTGGATAGGGACTTAATAGTCACTTCAGATGAATTTAGACAAGTACTTATTAATTCAAACAAGGGCTTTTGATGTTTTAGGACTTATAAGTGCTACCGGTGCAATTACTTGTAAGTGCAATAACGTTTGTTTTCCGTCACTTCTAAGTGCATGGTGTTTGTTTTTATATCATTTCTAAGTGCTATTGAAAATGAGCAATTACCTATTTTGACCGTACGTTAAATGTTGTTAGCATTTCACACTAATTCATTAAGTGAATGATTCTAGTTTAAAAAGAATTAGAATTTACGAATACTTTGTATAGAAAATATACATCATGAAAGATTAAGATTTACGATGGAGAAAGGGATAAAGTTGCATCATAGAGTCAGGGTGATTCCGTGATTACTGAAGTAAGGGAGAAGGGAAGAGCTTAGGAGAAAGGCTTAGGTAGATGAGTGATGAACGAGAAGAGTCTTCGCTAAAGCCATTTGGAATTCGTATTTATCAATGATTTAAGGTTTTAGTTTTTAGTTAGGACCATAGTAGTCATTGTTAAATTAGGTGAAGGACTATTATCTCTTTTCTAGCACTGTTGGAGCTTTTTGTTTTGCACTAACTTTCCCACCCTTAGAAGTGATTTTCACTTATTAAGTGCAAAAACAGAAGTCCTATAATTGTCTGCCCACACTTAATAAAAATCACTTTTTTTTTTTATGAGATAATAAAAATCACTTAATAAGTGCAAACATCAAACTCCTTCATGTCTAGTTTGAATAGACCCACAGTCTAACTCAACTCAGTCATCTAGACCACTACTCAGATAAATAGAAACATTCTGAAATCCAACTCAAGTCAATTCAGATCCTAAGACATATTTCAGATTTGAATTTGAATAGAAAATTACAAAACCCACCTTAGTTTCTTCCAACACAAAGAGTAAATGGAGTGGATCAAAAGACCCCAAATTGAAACAATAAACAATGCAATAACAAATGCTCTCAAAAGAAACTCATAAATGAAAGCCAAAGTACTATTCATCAAATTGTGTACTCTACCAATTCAAATGTATAGAAAATTATAATTGAAACCCACCATAAATTTGACAAAATTGGGTTTTATAGTGAAGTACCTTGTTAATTAACTTGAAATCAAAGCTTGATATATGAAGGGGAAGCAATCTTTGAAGAACACCCTTAGCTGCTGCTTCTTGTACAGAAGAAGATGGTTTCTTAAGTTCTAGCTTTCTTAGTAAAAGCTCAGTTGGTTCTTGAATTTGAGAAGATGAAGTAGTAAAAATGGGTATTGATAAGAAGAGAAAAACAAAAAGTAGGGGTTGGGGAATCCCCATTTTAGAGAGAGATGAAGAAGAAAGTCTTGATTTAGTAGAGGAAGAGAGATCAGTCCTTCAATAATTGTCTTCCTTCTTCTTCTTCTTATATATTTGGGTTAATTCACAGTTAACCCCCATATGTAACCAACTTATACGGTTAGTCCTCCAAATTGTTTGATATGCTACATTGTCTCCTAACCAGTTATCCTCTTAAGAAAACGTTCACTTTAATATTTTATTTTCCAAATTTACCCTTACTCTCTCTCTCTCTCTCCCTCTCTCCCTCTCTCCATCGATCAAGGTACTCAACGAGATAGTATAACGTCCAAGAAAGAGGATTTCTTTTCCGAATCGTTTGGCGGACGACTATTTCTTAGAACAAAAGTGGAACCCTTCAGTTTGGGGATGAAAAAACTCTTTCTAGTACGAGGAAGGGGAAATATAATTACTTCATATGATCAAACCTAAGACTAGTTTGGAATGGTTAATTTTCATTTTTCTTTCTCAAACTTACCATGCCTCTCTCCCTCTCTGTCGCTCCATTGATTAAGGTTTTCTTGAGGTCCTCGTCAAGATAGTGTAATCTCTACTGAAGGTGAAGAAAAGATTGCATAATCTCTAGCGAGAGGGATTTTTTCTCCAGACCCTTTCTCTGACGATTCACTCGTCAAACCAAGCATGGAGCCCCTTCTATTTGGGGGATGAAAAACCCCTTCGCAGTTTGCAAATGGCAATTATAGTCGTTGTATATGATCAAACATAAAGCTCGCCAAAGATTGAATGGAAGTAATAAGTACATAAGATGAATAACACACAAACACATACACAGAGTTTCCCGAAATGATTTTGTTCCGCAAACAAAAACGACAACGACTCCATGCTTAAGCATACTACTAAATATTACATATATGACCGACAAGAGTTACAAGACAACACCATCTCTGGTTAGCAAGATCACAAATATACCACATAAGAACATAATAGGGTCTCACAGGTAGAAACACAAACCACTTGTTTATTACATCAAGCTGGGAACCTAAGCACATTTCCAAAAACTAACTTAATATGCTTCATTGCCAAGAAGATCAAGAAGGAAAGAAAGCTCTATGGTCTCCTTATTTTCTCGATGGTGAGTTTGTCAATCTTTTTCTAATAAATTCGTTAATTCCACTATCATGTGAATTGTTTGTTTAGCTAAAAGGTCCCGCGATCTTGTAACCCACTAACATGTATACGCGATATGAGTTTGATTTAATCAAAATCAATGTTTAAGAATCTAGATTTGACACTGTAACGGCTATTAATTAGTGGTGTTTGATCCAATACTAAAACCATTTAAAACTTTATAAATACATAGGTCCCATCCTCATACAAAATGACAGGTTGAGACGGACCTGCTTTGTTTTGTAGCTAATTTTGTTCAGTTGATTTGTTTGTTGATTGATTCCATTGATATCACTTTCTTATTGAGAGAAAATAGAAGTGTCTTATCGTCCTATGCAAGATGAATAGGAAAAACTAGAAATTAGGTGCCAAGCCAAATTTCTTGATTTTGTTAACCCAAAAGACAAAAAATATTTTATTGCCTTTGGGTACTACAAAATTTTATAAAATAGTTTCTTGTCTTTGTAGTCGGGTTCCTTTTCGTTTTCCTTTTTCCAAACTTACCAATTACCATGTCTCTCTCTCTTCATCGATCAAGGTCATCGTCAAGATAACATAATCTCTACCAAAAGAGAAGAAAATGTAGCTTAATCTCTAGCCAAGGGGATTTTTTTCGCCACTTCCATCTCGGGGGTGAAAACTTCGAACCAGGGATTGAGCCACTTTCTTTTGGGGGATGAAGACCCCCTCCGCAGTTTGCGGAGGGCAAATATTATTGTTGAATATGATCAGACATAAAGGCCGCCAGAGATTGAATAGAAGTAATAAACACATAAGACAATATAACCCACAAACTCATACGCTAGCTTTTCGAAATGATATTGTTCCGCAAACCAAAGCGAAAACCACTCCATGCTTAAGCATACTACTTAACATCACATACATGACCAACAAGACAACATCCTCTCTGAAAGCAAGATCACAAATAAAGCAGATAACACCATAATAGGGTCTCACGGACAGAACACAAACCACTAGACCACCAGAAGCTTATTACATCAAGGGAACCTAAGCACATTTCCAAAAACAAACCTAATATGCTTCATTGCCAAGAAGATGAAGAAGGAAAGCTTCATAGTCTCCTGAAGTTTCCTTTGCCACTGCATTTTCAAGGGTTACATTGTTCCTCAAGTAGTACTTCTCCTTGATCTCCTTCAAATCCTTTTCCGCTCGCCTCACGATTATACGGGTAAGAGTGTCTTCGTCAGTTCCTCGGTTATTAATTGCAGTTCGCAAGGCCTACACCAAAACAAAATCGCCCCAAATAGTCATTTCATGTTCTTTCGAAAAATGGGCTCTTGATACAAATTTAGTTTACTACGTTTGACTCGAATAGATCCAAAATCAATCTGAGTCTACCATTCAAACGACTCGGACATGACAACTAGGCCAAAACAGACATTCTGAAATCTAATTCAAATTTTGAGTCAGATTTAGAATATGAGTTAGAGAGGAAAACAAAGACAGTCTAAATTGTTCATACCTTTTCAAAATAATTAGTAGGTTTAACGATGCAACGGACTGCAGTGCGTAATGCTGCTAAGAACTCATCTGCAGGATCTCCGACTAAACTCTACAAAACCGATGATTAATTTGTTAGGTTCGATAAAATTTAAAATCGTCTCAAGAAGCTGTTTTGAATTTCAATACCTTTGTAACTGAAACTTTGTGTTCATCTTTGTAGCAATTGAAAGTTGCATTAAGCTGTGCTCTGCTCCTTGTAGTTAAAATTCGGATAATTTCATCATGATGGAACTCCTTGCCTTGAATGAGCTCATGAAGAATATCCGCTTCAGTTTTTGCAAGTCGTGTGTTTATCTCACAACCATCGTACTTATATGTACTTACTAGAGCAAACAAGAGCTACAAAATAAAAGACATAACATATGAAGTTCGGTCCACTTAATACAGTTTGAATGAAATCATCGATCATGAAAACTTAGAACTTGCCTTACGAAAATCTCCTGTGGTGTGAAAAGCGATATCTTCTTCCAAAGAACGCTTGTGATGCCATTGATAAGCACGTTTCACGGCCAAAAATTCATCAGGAGAAGGTACACATGCAATTTCTATGATCACACGATAATCGGGTAATGGTCCATTCTTCAATGCAACATTAACTAATACAACATCCCTTTCGACTGGGTCCAACATCCACCGGTATACCACTTTCTAAGCACATTTAGGAAATTAAGTTACAAATTGTATCGAAAATTACAAAAAAAATATATATTAAAACAAGAAAAGGGTAAGTGTTGAACCTCAAGGTTACCGGAGAGTTCATGTTCAAGTCGTTTGATGAGATCTTCTTGATAAAGTTCTTCATAAGCTTGTCTAATTGCTCCTCTTTGAGCCGCATTTCTATGTGCCAGTACTGAGATTAACCTTTTCTCATCCGTTCCCCACCCTAGAACAAAAGTAATAATTTTGTTTTAGATATTTTGCAAAAGGATCATGGAAAAGCTTGCCTAAGGTACAAACATTTTAGTTAAGTCTAAAGTGTCTCGTGATTTTGTGTCAGATACAAATATTTTTGTAAGATACATAACGTTTCAACTAGACCTCTAAAGATATGTTACAGCCGACCTAAATTACTATCTAATATGTAATAAATGTGTTCGAAGTTGTATCATAAAGCTTAACTTGTCAAATGGCTTAGGGTTGGTTTATCTTGTAACTTTTAACGGGTTTGGACAGGCATTAGGCTTTAATTTTTTAGACCAATCGATGAAGAATTTAGACATGGCAATACTTTCTTTGGACAGGCAATGGAGGCCGAGGCTATTGCAGCTTGATTGGCGGTTCAACTAGCGCTTAATTTGCCGGAATATGGTTGTCTATTAGAGGGGGGTGCAGTGACTATTATAAAGGTGTGCTCGAAAGAGAAGGACAACATCCCACGGAGAATCCGACCACTTATCATGGATATTACAGAAGAAGCTTCCAGACTACAAAATAATGACTTCTTTTTTTTGTAATCGTGAAGCTAATAATGTAGTTCACACTCTTGCTAAACGTGCTTATAATAGCTATCTAAATCAGACTACGGGAATCTATCAGATTCCAAGTTATCTTGTAAGTCAGTCGGAGACAGATTTGTCCAACATGAATTCAGGTTCTAATAGCTAGTAAATTGAGGTATTAACCTCCTTTCACCAAAAAAAAAAAGTTTGAGCTAGAGAGCAAATCCGCACTCCAAAATTAAAGGTACAAAATATGTGAATTTTTTCGAAGTGGAAACCAAAAAAAAAGATTTGTTGGATCATTTTGGAGGATATAAGTTTTGACCTAGAGAGCTCTAACCAATTTTTTCATAAAAAAATGACCCATTAGACTTACAAAGGGTTTTAGAAAAGATTAGATATTTGGACATGGCAATCAACTTGATTAATGGGAAAAACCCAAAAATCAAAATCCCCTGATCATAATTAGGAACTAAACAAAAAAATTCAAACACATGCATATATATATAGAGAGTAAAAATAAAATGAAATTAAACCTTTTACAGCTTTTCTAATGAGTTCAGCATCTTCAGCAGGAGATGGAACTTGGTCTGGTACAACAATGGTTGCCATCCTCTCTTTCTTTTTCTCTTTCTAGATTTCTTTCTCTCTCTGGAATTCAAAACTTGAAGATGTTTTTTTCTCTTGTTTTTGTTTCCAAATTTATAATGGGTTTATCAATATTATTGAAATTAACGCCTATTTGTCTTCTTCCGTTTAAAAATTATTAATTGTGCCAAGTGTCCCATTAACTTATTCAAAATTTGGATTATGTTATCACTTGTTTTTCTTCTTTAATTAAATTAATTAAACACATATTTAAAGTCAGTTTTTGACAAAGTTATAGACTAAATTTTCTAGGCTAAATTTTTTGACAAAGTTACCCAAAATATTCCTAGTTTTTTGACAAAGTTTTGGAACATTCTAGCAAGAAAATTGTGAAATTTTCTAGGCTAAATTTTCTTTTAAACAAAATATTTAATTTTTTGGGAGTTCAATTGTTTAAATCTAAGTTACATGGATGCCTCCGATCAAGATTTTGTAAAAAATTCTACATATTTTACATAGAGAGATAAAACTCAAAAAATGTTGACACATTTGTTTGATCTTTATTTGTTTGATCTTTAGCAGTATAAAATTATGTCTTCGATTGACTGCTATCAATATATTTATTCGGGATCATATCTTCCCTTTATTTTCTTGTTTGTGAATTTGTCAATGTTTTCCTAATAAATTCGTTAATTCCCCTCTCATGTGATATTTCTTTTGCTAAAAGGTCCCACAATCACTTAACCCACTAAGTCTAACTTGTGTATTCAATATATTTTTGGATCTTGTTCAGAAAGAGATAATATATTGATTATTGTGTCAACACAATATTTAAAATGTCGATATGTTTTTAGATGAATCACGCAATGTTTAAGAACCGAATCTTGTCATTGTGACAACTATTAATCAAGGCTTTTAGATGTCCAATAGTGAAAATGTTATATATAGGTCTAACACTAATGCAAATAGACAGGTTGAGACTAACCCGCTTTATGTTTGTAGCTATTTTGTTCAATTTACTTGTTTTGTCATTTGATTCTATTGACATTACTTCCTTATGGGGGAAAACAAGAAATGACTTGTTATCTTATGCAAAATCGATAGGCAAAAGTGACAAAAATATATTTCAGTGGATACCATTCTCAATATCTTTTTCAGTAAAGCTATAATTAAAAAATATTTATTTTAATAAAATTTAAAGTACCCTGAGAAGGATTTGAATCTTGAGCTTTTGAGTGTGAATGAAGAAAATGTCATAAAGTTTGTTTAATGTTGCAGACTAAAAGAAGTTATGATGGGGACTTAGAAACTTCTTATATATAGACTAATAGACCTAACTTGTGACCCATCTTTTGTTTTATTAGTGTCAAATAACATGAAAATATCACTAGTTTCTTTTAGTCAGAATTGCTAAAAGTATATGTAGTAGTTCAACAACTTTTTAATTTCTTTTTTATGAAATTGTCAATACCTCAAGTGAATTGAATGAATTTTCTTTTTTTTTTTGCTTTTTTTTTGTTGAGAAATGAATTGAAAGAAATTAAGTTAGGAACATTTCTTCTTTGGTAATCAAAAGTAAGAGGTTCTCACATTTATTCCAACAAAAAAAAAAGAGGTTCTCACATTTCACTAAATAATTTCTTAGTTTGCGTCGTCTTCCTTAAGTGTTTGTAGTAAGTTATGACGGTTGCTAATACCCCTTACCAATTATAAACAGAGATATAACCAAGAGAAATTAAAATCTGAATCTTAAGTGTTTGTGGTAAGTTATGACGGCCGGTGATCCCTACTGGTGAAGACGATGATGTGGTGTGCTGAAATGATGTGGCAGAGAGAGAAAATGAGATGGAGGAACGACACAATATTGTATAGGCCTTAAGTTTGTAACACAACAAACACATTATTTTACTTCGACTGACTATCAACCACAACTTTTCAATTTACCAGAATTCTGAGACCAAAAAAGGAAGCGGGGCACGGACCAAACACAGAAATTTTCCCATCTTTGAATTGTGAGGTTCTTTTAAATTGCCGTCCACGTGTATAATCGAAATAAATCAAACAGTTAACTAATTTACTTTTCTTATCTCGGAATAATATTCATTTTAGAGAGATAGAGAGATTTGGAGAGAGAGAGAGAGAGAGAGAGAGAATGAGCAGCATCATCGGGAGTGGGATGGGTAAGGTAGTCGGAGTAACCGGAGCTTCAGGGTACATAGCTTCATGGCTGGTGAAGCTTTTGCTTGAGAAAGGTTACACCGTCAAGGCTTCCGTTCGCGATCCAAGTATTATGACTCTAATCTCTCATTCCCTTAATCTTCTTTGATTTTACTATCATGATTTCAAGGATGAATTACTTCTTGTTTGATTCAATTGTTGTTCTAATCTTTAATGTAATCCATAATTCCATATATTTAAAAGTTTTTGTAAAATCATGTTTGCTCAATTCAGTAGTTTTCTTAAGAAATCCTAATATTTGATATGAAATGTATAGCGAAAAATTCTTCGAAGTACCCCTAAATGATAATATTAATGGAGCTTGATTGTGGGTTTTTCACGAGAAACCCTAATTTCCTCTGTAATTGGTTTTCACGTTTGTGGAACTAGTAAGTAGCTTTGATGATGTAAACTAAAGGGTATTAAGTCTCCTTCAATCTTGAAAATTACTTGTTTTTTAAACAACTTTAAGACTCAACCATAAAAATCTAATACTATAATAATATCAATTGGACGTTATTTTTTTTTGTTGTGAAGCCAACTTTTGTTTGGTAGTATTAGGAAAATCCAACTGGATCTACTACGCGACCCGGCTAGAAGACCCGACTAGGACTCGGCCACCCGAGATCGCTCACCCCAACCGTGTAGATCTAGAATTCCTTAGGTAAGTTCGATTTTATCTAAGGTATCCTAGATTTACACTGTTGGGTGAGCAACGGATCTAGGGTGTCCGAATCCGAGTTTCGGGTCTTCTAGCTGGGTTGGGTAGATCCAGTTGGGTTTCCCTAATATGTAGTAACATATGCTAGAGAGACCAGAGTTTGAATCTTACTGTTTCTGCAAAGTTGGAGATGTTTTTCGGAAACAACACCTCTAGTCTGAAAGAGAAATAATTTCTTGATGCTCTAACTCTTTTTTTAAGAGTTTTTAATCAATTACTACATTTGAGAAGTCATTTGTCAAGTCAAAGAATTATAGTTATGTTCTTTGAAGCGTGTATATTAGCAAATGCATGAAATGGGAATCCACTCTCCTTTTTGAGGTTGATAAGTTGAAGTATCATATAGTGTTACTTGATGACATTATTAATTTGACGGACTAAAATTGCTATTTTCTTGAAAATTGTAGACGATCCAAAGAAGACCGAACACTTACGTGCACTCCATGGAGCTAAAGAAAGACTTCATTTGTTTAAAGCAAATTTATTAGAAGAAGGATCCTTTGATACAGTTGTTGATGGTTGCGAAGGTGTATTTCATACAGCTTCTCCATTTTATCATGCGGTCACAGACCCACAGGTTAGCCCCTATACTGCTTCGTTGAAGATTTATGTATCTTTGTTGCTTACTTCATCGTACGATTGTACTTCTGTTAAATTCTTAAAGCTTTTTTACCTTTCAAGAATGTTTAAAAATTGAAACGACTACAAGTTGAAAAACTGTCGACTTTCCAGGTTGAATTACTTGATCCCGCGGTGAAAGGAACGCTTAATGTTCTTGCTTCTTGCAAAAAGTACCCTTCTATTAAACGAGTCGTTATAACGTCCTCTATGGCTGCGGTTGCATATACTGGAAAACCACGGACTCCTGAAGTTGTAGTTGATGATACATGGTTTTCTGATCCAGAGTTATGTAGGCAATCAAAGGTATCTTATGACCATCTTATGGTTTTTCTACTCTTATCTGAATGCTTATTAAAATCAACGAACACGGTGATTCGGCCCCGCCCCCGTGGTTGAAATTTTCATATATTTTTGTTTTAGTTTCAGTAATATGCGTACAAGAACGAGCCCTTTTTTTAGTTATGGATTTCAAAGGTACTGTTTCGGCAAACACAAATGACATATTTGTAATGTTAACAAAAGATTTTCTGCTGTAAATTTAAATAATATGTCCTATGTTAAACGGACACTGGGATCAAGTATCTTCACCAACCCAAGTCCAAAGTGTCGTTGCTGTTGCTGGTGGTAGGACGGGCGAAACTAGGTGTGGTCAAAATGCCATCACCTGGGTGATCATCACATAAACTGCTTGTGTTAAGTTTCTGAAGAAAGCACATTTAGTTTATGATTTTGATTCAGAACATAATCATTTTAAAGAATATGCATTTCTAATTTATTAAAAAACATGGATTGTACATTCATATTCACATGCGGAAGTTATAAACAGTGATCATCCTTGTAATTTATTACCGTAGTTTGAATGAACAGGAAGTTCTTATTCATGCCTTTAACGTCTTGTTTGGTTTTTTACCAGCTTTGGTATTTACTTTCGAAAACATTAGCTGAAGAGGTTGCTTGGAAATATGCAAAAGAGAATGGGCTTGATATTGTTACCATAAATCCAGCAATGGTGATCGGTCCTCTGTTACAACCAACACTTAATACAAGTGCTGAGGCTGTTCTTAAGTTAATTAAAGGTACGCTCGGTTCACTCGAAGGTTAACCTATTCAATTTTTTTCTACATGTTTGTCATAATTACTGTTTGTCTGAAATTCTCAAATGCAACTTATTCTCCATAGAGACTTCAATATGTCACCACCAAGAAGTTTCTCGAGTAAGAAATTGAAAATCCACCTTCATTTTTTGAGCGAAAACTTTCACGAGCTTTACCTTCAATAGTTATTAAATAAAATCAGCTATATTTCAAATAAGCTTGTATAATTTCTTAACCAAATTTTGTTGCTAGCCTATCTATAGGCATTACGTAGGAAACGGGAGTCGGTGACACTAATTAAATTGTGCCTTTGCCCCTTAAATATGATAAGAAAAAGAAATACGAGGAGGTGTTTGGTAGCAATGAAATATATTCCACGGGATTGTATTCATTCCTACGAGTTCTACGATTGACTATGTGGGAGAGGAGGCACAAATTCCATGAGATTGCTTCAAACTACATTTTTTTCATGGTTTTGCATTAACGCGCCCACGGAGACATGGAAATTAAATCGCAAAATTGCAACCAAACAATAGAAACTAATTTCTTTAAAACCCACCCATTTCCATGAAACTAAAGGTGCTATCAAACAGAACCTAAGGATATGGACCAGTTTTTGCCTTCTTGTTTGTGCATTTTTGCCTTCTTGCATATGTCGTTTATATATATGATGATGTGCACGAACTTTTATCCTGTGCAGGACCACCAACATACCCTAACGCGTCTTTCGGATGGGTTCACGTTAAAGATGTTGCGAATGCACATATCCTAGCATTTGAAACTCCTTCAGCTAGTGGAAGATACTTGTTAGTTGAACGAGTTGTTCACTTCTCTGTGCTTGTACAGATTTTACGTGAACTTTACCCTGACATTCAGCTTCCTGAGAAGTAAGCTTTTCTAAACTGTTTACGAGTTTTCGCAAACAGAAGTGATGTATAATAGAATTATGACCATGGTTGTTGTTTTTTCGTTATTGGCAGGTGTGCAGACGAGAATCCTTTCGTACCGACGTATCAAGTGAACACGGAGAGGACAAAAGGGTTGGGAATTAACTTCATTTCTCTGGAGGAAAGCATCAAGGAAACTGTTGAAAGCCTCAAACAGAAATCTTTTATCAGTTCACTATAAGTGGCGAGGAGGAGGAGGAGGAGAAGGCTGTCTACTAATAAATATAATAATAAGAGGAGAAACTGTTGAGGCTAAATGATATACAGATTAGGTTTGTTGGTTGCCTTATTTCTCTGAACATTGGAATAACATTTTTAGACCCAAAGTGCAGTCTTTGGATATTCAATTATTTTTTCGATTTTGAAATTTGGTTGTGGATTCTGTGGGTAAAGGGCATTTGTTGCCCAGATAGTGTAAAGTGAAAATAGTCAACCATAAGCTGGCAGGAATTCACAGTCATCACTTGGGATACGGCTTTCTATGTACCATGCTTCAACGTGTCACTGAAGTACCCAAGTGAAGTATCTGCGTGCCCTAATGTCTCCTACTAACAACATGCATAAACTAGTAGCCAAAACACATTTAATAACCAGACAACCGCCTTTTCCCTCCCTCATAGCTAGGGTTTCTTTTAATTTTAATTAATATATATATAAGACACATCAATTATTATCCATACCTTAGACTAAGGAAAGAGAGAAATGGAGGAGGAGAAGAAGAGTAATGGTGTTAGTCCTATTAAAACTAAACCACCAGCACCACCACCACCACAAGAGGGAAAAAGGGAGGATGATAAAGATGAGGTGGAGGTGGCGCCACCACTAATGGCACTGAATCATGTGTCAAGATTGTGTAGATCAGTTGAAAAATCAATAGAATTTTATGTGGGTGTACTTGGGTTTGTTGAGATAAAACGTCCACCTACCCTTAAATTTGAAGGAGCATGGTTATTCAATTATGGAGTTGGGATACATCTTGTTCAATCTAAGAAAGAAGATAGATTACCAGATGCCACTGAGGATTTAGATCCCATGGACAATCACATATCATTTCAGGTACTAGTATACACGCATTTCATATAATAGTATTAGTATATATATGAATGTAATTTCTTCACTTAATTTTTTTGTTGAGATAAGCACGATAACTGCCTTATTTAAACCATGAATAAACGAATGAAAGAGATTTGAAGTCACAAAAAGGAGGTCTAAAGTCCAACAACATGAAAGAGGCGTAAAGGCCGATAAATCTTGATGGTAAGCAGATTCGATCCCACGATCTCATGGACTTTAGAAGGGTGTAGATCCCACGACCTCATGACTTAAGAAGGGTGTCCAAGTGCTGGTGGACTAAACAAACATGTCCTGTAATCTGAATGTTTATTTGGCAGTGTGCAGATATCAAAGCAATGGAGGAGAAGTTAAAGGACATGAACATAAAATACATGAAAAGAACGGTGAAAGGCGATGAAGAGGGTAAGAGTAGCATAGATCAACTATTCTTTAAAGATCCAGACGGGTTCATGATCGAGATATGCAATTGCGAAAATCTCAAACTGCAACCTGCAAATTCTTGCGGGGGTCGTATTCGACTACCTTATGACAGACATAATCCACCATTGAACTTGGATCATGAGGATGATAAAGACAATGCTGTAGATGCAAACCAATAAACAAGAATTAGTAAAGGAAGTTTTTAGAGCGATGGTCCATTTCAAGATTGAGTAGTGAACTTTTGTTGTTGTGGATGTCTCTGATATAAGCCCTATTTAATTTCTAGTTTGATATTTTAGTACTATTGTTAGAAATTCATCTATTTAACTTTAGGGGGGTAGTGGAGCAAGACTTTCGCGGACTCTTGAGAGTCCGCGAAAGTCTGAGGCATTCAAATCTAGACATTTGAGAGTCCACGAAAGTCTGAGGCATTCAAATCCAGACATTTGAGAGTCCACGAAAGTCCGAGGCATTCAAATCCAGACATTTGAGAGTCTATGAAAGTCCGAGGCATTCGATTGTAGACAAAATATGTCCCAGATTTTGGTGGACTTCATAGTTTGATGAATTTGTGAAGGATTTGGGATAAATTTGGAAGCCAAAATGTCTTTCAAAAAACAGGAGACATTTGAAGTCCATCATGTGATCAAACAACAATAATAATATTAAAATAATAAATGTCTACCAAATGTCCATCAATGTCCACAAATATTCACAGATGTTTACGAAAGTCGAAAAATATATTTTTGAAATGTTAGTATAAATATATTATTTCATGTGATTAAACAATAATAATAATATTAAAATAATAAATGTCTACCAAATGTCCATCAATGTCCACAAATATTCACAGATGTCTACGAAAATCGAAAAATATATTTTTGAAATGTTAGTATAAACATATTATTTCATGTGATTAAACAATAATAATAATATTAAAATAGTAAATGTCTACCAAATGTCCATCAATGTCCACAATATTTACAGATGTCTACGAAAGTCGAAAAATATATTTTTGAAATGTTAGTATAAATATATTATTTCATGTAATTAAAAAATAATAATAATATTAAAATAATAAATATGTACCAAATGTCCATCAATGTCCACAAATATTCACAGATGTTTAAGAAAGTCGAAAAATATATTTTTGAAATGTTAGTATTAATATATTATTTCATGTGATTAAATAATAATAATAATATTAAAATAATAAATGTCTACCAAATGTCCATCAATGTCCACAAATATTCACAGACGTCTACAAAAGTCGAAAAATATATTTTTGATTAGCACAAATATAATATGCATTACACATTTTGTCAATAGACTCAAGATCTTAAAATGTCCCCAGGACATTTTGTCTATGGATCAAATGTCTTGAAATGTCTATAAAGACATTTTGTCTCCAAACTCTCAATGTCTTGAAAATGTCTATGAACACATGTTGTCTATAATAACTCATCCGAAATGTCCTTTTTCCATGGTTGTGTCCTTTTTCCAAGTTGAAGTCAAAATTAACATAAAAGAACCACCCTCGTGAAAAAGGTAGATGGTAGATAACTAGATATAGTAGTACAAAAGTTGTATATTTAGTAACCGAATCAGACCAAAAGTTGTACATTTAGTATCCGAATAGACAAAACCAGTTTGACTCAAAAATGATTTGTACATTTAGTATCTGAACCGACTAAACATTTCAAATTTCAAACCAAACCAGTTCGACTTGGCGGCCGAAGTCAGGTTTACCCTGATGATTAGCTGGGATTCTAAAAGTCTATAACTGAAAGAAATCGATCAGATTATGTTTAAGTCAGTACATTCATAAACATTACAATTTCGTATTAAAAAATATCATAAAATAAGAAAAGAAACAAAAAAAAAAGAACCATCTTAAGCAGCACTTCTTTCTTTTCTCCACTTCCTCATTCTTGAATTTGAGGATTTCTCTTTTTTCTCCATATGACTCTTCCTCCAGTCAGTCACTTAGTCCTCATAAGCAAGAAGCCATTCTTGAGCAAAAACTATCTTGCATAAGAAAATGTAAGCAAAACGGGACTCACTTGAATTTCCATAGCCTGATGAAGTTACTATTGTGTGTTGTCACAACCTTCTTCATTCCAACAGCTAAACATGTAATGGGAGGTCGTCGAGAATGTTTTGGTATTCTATCGATATCCGCATCTTCTGAGAGCTTTCTTGCCTTCTTCTTTTCGATGATAATACTTCTGTTTTTTGACGAACTTCTTCCAATTAGACCTTCATCCATTACGTACCTAGAAACAACCTCACCCGTATCTTGATCTAGTATACGCAGCACCCCGTCTATTCCACCAACAACTAACGATGAAGTGTCATTTCTCAGGTGTTGCATAGAATAGATGACATTTGGACTAATTCTCTTTTCCCATAGACGTTTCATCATCCTGAAAAGGAACCGGAAAACATTAGCTCAAATGTCTGTAACGAAGTAGGCTATCAGTGTACATAAAGATCTTATACTTGCTGCAAGCTAGTGGTATACCACTATCCGAACGATCAAATGCGCAAGCACATACATACGCAAATACAACTCCGCAGATGTGTGTTAACGAGACCAATTGTACGCATTTTATCTGGTGGCAATTGCTCGATTTGTAGAGGAGAGCGGAGAGCCTACCCGACTTCGTTCCTTCTCGCAAGTTGTCCAGGCGTCCCAAAAGTGCCTAGCTTTTCTACTCCAATGTAAATAAAAAAAAAAAAAAAAAAGATTTCCCTTCGTGTTTCCCGTTGCATGCCAAAAACGCATTTGAAATCATCTTACTTCGTATTTTATCCGAAGTTCTGGATTCTCTTGGGTAGAGTACGTAGCCAAACTTTTGAAGTAAAAAAAGAGCATAAGGTCGAGGCAATTGCTTGATTATTGATTAAATGACCTAAACTGGACTAATGTTTGAAAAAGCGATCGAAGCGGATGCATCGAGGCGCGCTTCGCTTCGATGTGTAACCCAACCGAATCGAGTCGCACGCTTTGGCCATCAATTTCTTGCTCTTACACTTGTATCTTTATATCATGGTAAATTGGTAGTAAAACTATGCGTAACCCAACCGAATTGAGACTTCGTATCATGGTAAAACTATGTCATGTTAGGTTTTTACACTCTTTGAAATTATTTTTCTATATATATATAAAACTACGTATTTTACGCATCGAGGCACCGCTTCGCTTTTTGAGAGCCCACCGCCTCGAGGCTTAAAGCCGTATTTTCGAACATTGACTGGACTTTCCATTTAAACTAAGCCGAGCAAACACAGACAGAGTTCCAAGATATTCGAACAGTATGTATAACGAAAATTTCATGTGTAAGGCACTAGATTCGACATTGTTTTGTCAGATTCTAAACATGGGTTATGATAACAATACCTTATCTTACATATTGGCTAAGGGCTTTGGCACCTAGATTGTTTAAGCCACTTGATGGTCTACGTACGCCTATGGCACGGAAATTTTTTGTAGTAGGAACTGTGCAAGACGGCCAATGGGTCTAAAACTCGAAGACAAATACGGCTTGTGCTGAGACATGGTGTACCATTGTCACTTACAAAATTGAAAACCACTTTACAAGAAGTGATGATTATCGCTGTTATATGATAATGTCAAATCCGCAAACACAAACTGCACGGCACTCCAAAATTTCAACATATGCAGCGTCTAGTTATAATAAAGCTATAGGGCGCACCTTAAGTCCCAGCAATATGAATATCCTGAAGTTGATCCAGCGAATACTAAATGGGAGCATGAGTTGTAACACAAGCTCTTTATCCCTGACATGAAAAATTATAAAGAAATTCTCATGTTCAGAAAGCAAAATATGTGGCGAAAACTATTACACAGATATTAGTTGTGTACTAGACAAGTAGACATAAGATGATTACCTGTGGAATCAGAAGGCTTCAATGAAGCGACGCGTTGATGAGATGAAAGACTTGCTACTGAGATTGAGCCGAGTGAGGAGCCACTTAAAATAAGTTGATCATCAGTTAAAGCCAAACATGTCAATGGTCCAACATCCATTCTGAAATTACGAAGTAACATTAAAACTCGACAATAAGGTTTGTAACATCCATTTTCTAAAATACCTAATTAAGAAAATACAATACATGAAAGAGTATAAAAACAAATATTAGATTCTTATTTTGAATAGTAATTAGTAACTAAAAGAAAAGGGATTCCATAATTTCCAGCAGAGAGTTGATAACTTGAAGTTGGAAACATGTCATTTGCGACAAATATATTATGGAATATCTATCCATTAATAGTTATGACAAGTTCGAAATTCCAAACTAGGAACAAGATCATATAATAGTGTTGGTGTCGTGGCCACCTGAGCCACCATGAGTAGGGAATATGAAGAATGCAACCGTGATCAACTCCAATAAACTGGTAAATAAATATGTAATAGTATTGGTATCATGGCCACAGAAATGAAACCCTAACTTACATAATTTATTTGAAATGGGCCAGAATTTCGAAATACTAAAAAAAACATACACCTTAGTACAAATGTGAAAGAGATGAGGGGGTTCATGGCTGTTTTAAGAGTCTCCCATAAAAAGAAAGAACGAGGGAAAAAAGATGAGAACTGTGCACAACTAGCAGGAGTCTAGAAACAAATGAAAAATCAGTCCTCTTACGCACTTGATAATAGAAGAACACTTCTTGCTATACATATCAAAGATTCGAGCTGTCCCATCTCCACATCCAACCACAGCCTCAGGATCTATGTAGCTGCAACAAAATGCAGCAAATTCAAGAAAACTGATAACACACTCCTGATCCTTTTCGCTGAAAAAAGGGTACTCTAAAAGATCATCGAGCAGACTTCACCAATCAATAATGAATGAAGGGAATCAGTATCTGCAGGTTCAAGTTTAAAAGTAGCGACAAAAATCAACCCTTGTCATAAAGTGGAATCTTTAGTCATTCCGATGCATAATTCATGGGAAAGCTCATGCCCCGGGAATGATCTGACTTTAAAGTGGGACACTCGAAGTTTCAGCACAAGCGACGATTCTGGACAAACCTATCTTGTAAGTGGGGGCAGCTGATGTAGCTGAAAGCCGCATTTGAGGGCCAACTCTATTAGGTTGTACTTCAGTCAGGCATCATCATACCTCATTGTGTTTTCAGTGATTACTCTGATCCTCTTATCATTCAATTGACCTATCTTGTAAGTGGGGGCAGCTGATGTAGCTGAAAGCCGCATTTGAGGGCCAACTCTATTAGGTTGTACTTCAGTCAGGCATCATCATACCTCATTGTGTTTTCAATGATTACTCTGATCCTCTTATCATTCAATTCACCCATACCATCATATGTATTTTCCAAATTGTTTTGTCTCAGAACACATTATCTGGTCAACATCGAAAGGAGTTGATATTGACAACTACTCCACCTTCAGTACGAAATGTATTTTCCTATATTTTCTTTCACGTGACAAATGTAAGCATTGAGCTTCAATGATCCATACCGCATGCATAAGCCCCTTGAAAATGTCCCTTCACGTGAAGGGAAAATGCTTCTTTGCCCATGACGCTTCCAAATGCAAATACGAGTTCCAACAAGAGCAACAACCTACAAGGAGTTAACAAAGGAATATTAGGAAGTTATGAAGCATATGTATTTTTGTAGTTAAACTAGAATTCATGCACATAAAAAAGAAGTAGATCATCTTATAGTTCACTCCATTTATTCAGTCAACAGAAAAACTATGAGAAGCGAATGATGTCATGTGAGCACATAAGTTGCAGCCCTTTCCTCTTGCTTTCTCACGAAAGGCCTTCTTTCTTGTCTAGTTATCTGTCAACATATAATATTCTTACCTTGTCCAACATCTATTAACTAAGCAGTCGGAAGTGGAAAAGGCTCAAGAACGAACAGAGATCCCAATCGCCACCGATTCGAGCCGAGTAACTCGGCTAAGTTTTCACTAACTCCTTTAGGTGAGTGTTTATATGTATAAAGACTATATATCCATGTATACCAAATTAAATATAAACTACATATCCTGCAAAGTCTAACTCTACTCATTCAGAGAGCTCCCAACAATAGAACAATTATGAAAATACACATAATTGGATGCTCTTTGGAACTAATAAAAGAAAATATAAAACTAAGCTTCAGTACCTTGCTCTCATCAAAATCAAAATCAGCTAAAGCAGCTACATCTGGTACAGAAAATTGTTCCAAGCATTTGTAGCTATCCAACGACCAGATTCGCATAACCTAGCATCCAGTAATTGAATGAGAGGTTAAGTGGTTAACATTCTGAATTAGTTCATTTTCTAATTTCTAAAAGCTTAAAGAACCCAATTAAATGTGAAAATGAATCAGAATTCCTCATATACTAATAATAGAGGACGAGAAAGACGAAGGGACAAACAAAACTGACCGCCTTAGTTTTCTTTCAAACAAATCCTTCTTAGATAAGGAAAAGAAAATTAGTGGTTTCTTTCCTCGACATCAAAATTAGTCAAGTCCTCAAAATAAAATCCAAAACCTCCAAAAGAGTCCATTTGCATACTGGCAGAATGTGGGGAACAAAAATGGAACTTTCTCCCAGATTCAGTTATAACTTTTGACAAATTGTTCAATAATATATTAATGTATTTGTGGAGATAAGATAAAATTCTCTAATAGCTTACCAGTGGAAACTCTTTCGAAAAATAAACTCAACATCGAAACATATGCGTGCAAAGAGTTAGAACAATATAAGGTTATACAAAAGATTACCTTATCTCCCAAACCTGTAAGAACCGTACCCATCCTCATACGGCACTGATCAACCCTAAAGTGAAATCGAGTAAGCAAAAAGGCTAGAAAATAATGATATATAAATATATGTATATATTACATTTCATGTCTGGAAAACCCAATTGAATGAATTTGCAGATTATATATGTAAGCTTGCTATAACTCCGGTTAGATATTAATTAGTTATGCAACCACCATCAAATCGACCACCATCGAATCGTTGACTGCAATGGAATTTGATACATATATTTAAAACGGGAACACGATTAGGAAAAACACAAATTATCATAATAAGTGAACCGTATGAGTAAATTGAGATACATAGTGAAATCCACGACACAATAAATGATCTGAGATTCGAAAATAACTTTTAAGTGGTCGCAACCTTGAATGTCGTGAAACAAACTCCATTAAAGGTGAAACACTAAGTAAAAACCTAATCCAAACAAGTTACGATAAAATAGACAATATAAATATCAAAAACGCAAAACCCGAATTTCTCTTATATGGAAGATAAATTTGATTGTACCAGCAGAGAGCTGTAAATTTAAGTGATCACATTTATACTTTTTGAACATCATCTGTAGAGGCAGCATAACAACACTCAAGAAAATAACCTATGCTACAAGACAACGGAGAACATGAAGCAAGAATAGTAAATAAAAAAGATTGAAGTAATGGCCACGAGGAGAATATCAAGCAACAAGGTAGAAAATGGGTAAGGTAGAAACTAATGTTTGGACAACATTAAACGTTCTTTGACATATAGAGGAAATTATATTTTCTAGAGAAATTGCGAAAGTTGGTCATTTCATTTAGCCATATATACTAGAAAGTGGAACACCGAAACTCCAAATAGTCCATTTCTGCAGGCAAGTTAATAACCTCTTAGGCTAGAGGAATGTGTACCTGACAGGGAAGCAAAAAAAATTACCTTTATGTATTCAAAAGAACAATTAAAACTTTCTGAGTGTGAGAAACAACATCTCACAAATATTTAAGCAACAGAGACCTATGGAAGTTAGATTAAACTAGTAACAAAACAAATAGGTTAGGACGGTATTATGTCGAACAAACTTTTTAGAAGGACATACGAGGAGAGCCACATTCGAATTTAAAGTGAAGAAAGTGAACAGAAGTACCCGGAAGAGTGACCCTTCCATTGATAAATATCTACAGTCTTGTTCTGTAAAGACAATCTATGTTGCTCCATAGCAATCTCCTCTAAATACATATTCAGTGACGACACTGAACTAGTATCTACACTAGAAAGCCTTCGAGTAGCTTGTTGCAGCTTCTGGTATTGCATTCTCAATAAATCTGATGTATGGATGACATTATGCCTGTTAAGAAGGACATGAAAATGTTTAAAAGAAAAAGAATCACTGCTCTTGCTGTTGTTTCCCTATTAAGTGAAGTTCCATTTTAAGTAACAAAATGAAATTCAGTACCACATTCCCCACGTGAAGCCCACTTCAACTGATGTGTTCAGTCTACTGGAAAGATCAAAGTTTGAATCCTACCGTTTCAAAAACAACCACAATATAGTAGGTAAATTTGACCGAAGGAGTTCAGGTTGATTTTGTGAGCAAAACACATACCCCGTGTCACGATTCGTTCATGTTGTCTTGGGGCAACAAGATCGAACTCACTAGTGATAAGTACAGAAATACTGAAAAACGGGGAAACTGACCAAACCTCTTTACGGCCAAATTTTATTTTGCCAAAAAAGATCCATCAATATTTTTTAAGGCTTCAACTCTCAATGTGAGGTTTGCTCGGGCAAGATTTGCACAAATTCACTAACGTAATGTACATAGTCTGCACGGGTTTACATAGGTTTGCACCAGGATCCCAAGCTTACGAAACGACGAGCAATGCTATAAAATGCTACAAGTCAAAACCTACCCTGACCTAAACGAAATCAACTATCCTCAGTTCTGAGTGAACTCTTTCTATCTCATGATGAACTTTTTCACTCTTTTGATGGACAGTTGATTCCTACTTAGCTCTGGAGTAGGTCTACTTTTGTAGTCTCTTCTGTCATTTTTCAAAAACTATTGACATGTCTTTTCAACCAACTAGGTCTTCTGACCAATTTCATGAAAGAAAAAACTCCAGCTTTCTTTCCAATACTTAATTTACCAACAAGCTTCATGAAGACTAACCTCCTAAAGGTAATCTTATCCATGACATTAATGGTAGTGACAATTCTACTTGTTTAATGGGGGGAAAACAATGAGAACGAATTTCAATATCAAAAGTCAGAATCAGTAAAAAAAGAAAAAAAAGAGAATTTCTGTTTTGAATTTAATAAGTTAGGGTTTGTTTCTACTGAAGTAATGGTACCAGGATTTGCAGACGGATGAGGAGCGGATGAGATCGAAATGATCAAGAGAAGAAGAAGAGAATATGATTGAAAGAATGTCAGAATCAAGAGATTTAATTGCTGTCGGAGTTGTTCTTGAGCTCTTCATCTTCTTCTTTCCGTTTCAACAGTGACCGGCAAATGTTGTCTGGTTCTTGTTCAAAGGAGAAGATTGTGGACTGTGTCACCGTCTCCCCCTTGTTTGGTTGACTACCAGTTCGGGACCTTCGGGTTGTGTTTTAATCCAACCCAGTAGTATATTGTTTCTCTTTTCTTTTTTTTTTTCTCTTTTGAGAATCGACTACGATCTACGTTTGTCGTTACAAGACATAGATACATTGAGACAATGTGATGAACACAAATACTGTCGAAATGCTACTAGGTCTAAAGCCCGACGAATAAAAGGCCTATGGGCCGACGAAGTAAATGGTTTAAATGGCCTATAACCTATATAAATTACTTTATTTATATCCAAGTTCAACAATCCTGAATTCGCACTTTCATGGAATCGAACTTGGGACTAGAGTATATGCATCGACCAACTAGGGTACTACTGGTAACCAACTAGTATTGTTGTTATTTGATACAGTATGTTTTAAAAATGTGAAAAAATGTCCTCAACCGCTACCACTCATGTAAGTCTGAAATGCATTTGGTGCATACAAATGCATCAGAACCAAGATACTATTCTTCGAAGAAAATCTCAAATCTAAAAAGTGAGTGGATTTATGATTATATTTTTCAAATAAGCAACATACAAAAGTAATATCTTTTTTTTTTTGTTGAACATACAAAAGTAATATTTGCCAATCATATTCCTGACTAAACCTGTGATTACTAAAAATAACGTTAGTATTTTTTTATAATCACATTATTCTTTTATACAACGGAACTGCAGAAGACGTTTTCGATGTCTTGTGAGTTGGTTTTAACCTTTGATTATCTTAAGATGAAATTTAAAGCCTATCTTTTCACAATAAAGGTCTCATTGAGGAACATAGAGTATAAGAGAAGTTTTTGTTTTTGGCGCCCATCTCTCATCTCTCTTGTCGAAAGACCCTTCAATACTTATAAGAAATAGTCAAGACTCTTTATGGTGTGATAAGATTATAAATATCAACTGATATATTAACTAAATTAAAGATTACGAAATAAGTTGTTTTTGCAGTATTTATAAGTCACTGCTAAAGCACATAGTTGGGGGGCAGTTCTTACAGGGTGGCGTACAAGATTGTGGTGGTCAGAAGTGGTGGTGGTAGTAAAGAGAGATGCAAATAACCAAATAAAACACTTAAAACTTCAAATGGAGAGTTGGAGAATACAACTTAAGTAGCAAATAAGCAAAAACAAGTACTTTAATATTAGGCTAACCACATAACATAATAATACTAATCTATTTCTAAACCCAAAAGCTATCACCATACTAAATTATTATTAACTAAAATCTAAACACTAAAGCCTAGGCCCTAGGATTAAAGACTACTGCTCAAATTTAAACAGCTTGAATTTCACCTTCTTCCATCTCAATTTTCTTCTCGTCCTCTGTTTCATGACTAATGTACTTGTACCACTTAGCACATAGCACATAAGCTATGAAATTTATTGCAGAAAGCACGACGAGTAAGAAGTAAAACCTGTCCACATGCCCTAAGTTGAGATCTTCAGGAATCCAACCAGGCTCACTATTTCGACCCGTAATCCCCATCACTATGTTGATAATGAAGCTGCTAAGGAAGTTCCCTAGAGAGATAGATGCCATACACAATGAGCTTCCAAAACTTTTGATCCCGTCCGGAGCTTGACTATTGAAGAACTCTAGTTGACCGACATACATAAACACCTCAGATGCCCCAACCAATGCATATTGCGGAGATTGCCAAAGTATGCTAAGCGAACTAGACTTGGATGCAGAGGTAACCCATTTTAGTCTTGCAATCTCCGTTAGACCAGCCGCTAACATAGATAGTAACCCAACTATAAGTCCTACTCCCATTCGCTGAAGCTCACTAAGCCCTTTGGGGTTTCCGGTTAATTTTCCAGAAACGGGCACGAGTAAATACCGATATAGAAATGTGCATACTAGAACGCTAATAATATCAACTACAGACATACTTGCTGCAGGAATCTTAAAATCTCCGATCTTTGTGTTCATTACTTCTCCTTGCTCAACGAATAGTGAGGCCATTTGGGTAAAAACAACTGAATAGATAATGGTGCACAACCAAATCGGTAACATCTTAATCACAGCTTTAACCTCTTCTACTTGTGTTACTGTGCAAAGTCTCCATCTGTTTTGCATATCACTTTCCGATGAGTCCTTTCTTGTTATAGTTGCTGCCTTATCGAGGAACCTACCAAATCAACATGAAAAAAAAGTAAAGCATTCAAATCTAGAAGGATTGAAACAACATGAACTTTAAAAACAAATTTATCGTTCTT
This sequence comes from Eschscholzia californica, assembly GCF_041429995.1. Lineage (NCBI taxonomy): Eukaryota > Viridiplantae > Streptophyta > Magnoliopsida > Ranunculales > Papaveraceae > Eschscholzia > Eschscholzia californica. The sequence continues at coordinate 49,979,900 of NW_028238472.1, forward strand.
ACATATTTACCTTAACTCGTGACTGTGGGCAATCTTTCTACTACCTTTTATTGCTGACTCTGTACCTTCCACCTCATACAACTCATCACCACGAGAAGGTATGGAAACCTTCCATTTTTTGAATGTCGCAACAATCACTTGAGCGACACGTGTCAGCGGATTACCACATGGCTTATAGTACTTGTACCCACGTGATCCTGCCAAGAAGAGAAGTAAACCTAGAACAGCTGAACCAGTTGATGCCAAGAACCCAAGTGTCCACGAACCTTTATCTTCAAAGTACACAAGGATGGTATTTGAGAAGAAAGAACCCACATTTAGTGCAAAATAAAAGTAAGAGAAAAAGATTGATCTCGAGTGTCTCCCAACAGGATCATTCTCGTCAAATTGGTCAGCTCCAAAAGTAGCTATTGTTGGTTGGTAACCACCATATCCCAAAGCAACCATGTAAATCGATATGTAAAACATTGCAACTCCTACTGAAGATGGAGGGTTACACTTGGTAATCGGATCTCCACAACCTGACGGCTTGATTAAGTACAACCACGAAGCAACTGATAACAATCCAGCACCCTATATAATTTAAACATCAAACCATCAATAAAAAGAAGAATGGCATCGAAGAACCAAATTAAGTGAAGTAGTACTCACCGCTACAAGGATGACTTGAAAAATTGCACATGTCAAATATCGACCCCAGTAAGAATCACTAAGGAAAGCTCCAACAAGTGAGAACATATAAACCGTTCCAGTCCACTTGCTAACACTGTTTGCAGCCGTAGCATTGTCATATTCAAGAACTCTTGTTAAGAACAAAACCAAATTCACTCCGACACCGAAGAACGTAAGTGTTGCTAGACCTTGATTCACTGTCAATTATTTAACACAAACATAGATCGTATATATAAATCACATTGAATTATACACAAGAAAGACTAAAAAAAATTTGGTGTTTATAAAATTACCCAGTAAAAGTATAGCTGACTTCCACCCTTTTGAGTTTGCCTTGTTTTTCTTGCCGCTTGGTTTCTCAGTAATTTCGGCATCATCAGTAGTTGTAAGAGAATTCATCCTTTCAGTTTGTTCATTTTCAGTAGAAGCATGGGTGTTTAAAGAAATTGGCTCTGGTCCATTTGAAACCTGAACAAAAGATATATGTTCTAAACTTCTTCTCTGTGGAGCATGCAAGTCGTTTCTATTTTTTTCGAATGAAGCTTTTGATGATACATTACTCCGTATCAACTATATCAAACATTCGAAGTTTGCGTTTATCTCTTACATAAAGGTATTTGTCATTGTCCCCGTTTGCGTATTTGTATGATTTTTAGTCTAATTCTAGTTCACTAGCAAGAGATATGCATACTAGCTAAAAGTGTACTAGTTAGGTATCAGAGATTAGGACTGTTACAGCCAAAGCTTTGAGTTTGTGTCTATGTTATATGCTAAACAATATCCTGCTCAATTAACAAGATGTCTAAGAGTATACTAGGTTAAAAATGGGCTCTCTCTTGATCGTTGACGAATCTGATTATGTACCATCCTCAAAAAAAACCATATATGGGTCATTTCAATTCTAAATTTAGATTCAAAATTTGATCCACCATTTTACTCAATCATTTAACATTTCACTCGTTCATCTAACTCGTCTGAATGACTAATTCAATTTTTTATTTTGGGCCAGGGCTTTGGGGAAAGCTAAATAGTTTACAATGACACATGGAACGACTATTTTACCATGACACCAAAAAAGAAGAATTTCGATGAAAACCCACCAAGCGACTTAAAAGATACTATAAACAAACATTCAATTTATTAATAAAATAAAGAAAAATAACCTGAGCAAGAGGTGCATTGTCAAGATTCACATCAATCACAGAGGCCATTAATTATTTCTTGTCAATCTGCAATATTTTCAAAATCCAAACATTATTGTATTTTCAGTGACAACTCCATTTAATTCTTTCATAAAAAAAAAAAACCCAAACATTATTAAAAATTTTAGATCATTTCAAATCATCTTAAAATATTAAAATTTCATGCAAACATCACAAACCAACATTACTAAAGTCTGTAGAAATATTTAACCTAATCTGTTTTTAATTTTAAGAAAAAGAAGAAAAACTTACTACTAGTACTTTTTGCGAGATTTGGTAACAGAGAGAGTAACGTGTTCCCAAATTCTTCCAGATTCAGGTGAAGAAGAAGGATCAATATCAATCACAATACTACTTCTTGTTCTTGTCCAACTAGCTCTATTCAAGAAATCACTACTACCCGAACACTTTATTGTCATATATTATTGGAATTTTAACTGATACCCACTAATACAAGAAATATATTTTCCTTTTACTGTGAATGAATGAATGAATGAAGAAAGAAGAGTTTTTGGAAGAGAAAAAAGAATGAAGAAAGTAGAGATAGAGAGAGAGAAAGAAAGGGTTAAGTGTATGATGATGAAGGGAGGATATGAAGAGTTCTGACTGAGTTTATAATATAAATCAGATCACAACTAACTACCCTATTTACATGGCACAGTCAAAGATGTTATTCTTATCCACGTGAACTTAGCTTTTTTTGGGATGACCCCTTCATTCATTAATATCTGTTAAATGCTCATTTTTCTTTTTTTAATGAAATGTGAAATATTATTAAGTCAAAAGAGTGTTATTAAAATAGATATTCACTAAAAAGTAAGGTATATTTTTTCAAGTCTTCGATCTATTCTTCTGTGAGCCCGTTTAGCTAGCTTTTCCGCTCGAATATTGAGAATCTTCTTTGTATGATCAGATTTGACGCTGTCAAGTTTATTACTGATCTCTTTGATTTTCCGGATGTGGATCATCGATTGTTATTGGATCTTGTGTCTCGGGTTTTTCAGGCAATGGATTAGGTTTATATTGTCCTTTCTACTATGATTGCCTTGTCATTATTTTCCTCTGCCCAAGTGAGCCCATGAAGTATAGCAATTGCCTCACTCTCTTCGTTGTTTCGTGTTCGGATCATATTTACTTTCGCTTCCACAAAAGTTGATTTTGCATTCTAAACTGTCAGGCTGGTGCCAATATTAGTATCAATATTAGTAAATGAAGCATCCATATTTATTTTTAAGTAGGGTGACATAGGAGGTTGCCATTTTTCCAAACAAGTAGGATCTGGTTTAGTTAGGACTCTGCTGGTTTTAGGGAAGGCCAAAATCAAGTTTATAACTGAGCTAATTATTTATTCTACGCTGGAAGCAATGGTCGCATCGAGTTTTCCATATGTGCCATAGTATGGTCACAAAATGTATATCGTTCGATGTGTAGCTGATTTAGTTCGGATTCTGCCAAGAAAAAATCCGATATTTTGAAGATTCAATGTTAGTCGATATGATGTTAAAGTGAAACCAGATATTTTACGCTAAAGGACAGTGTAAAAGAGCATGTTCAATGGTTTCTATTTCCGTACAATTCGGGCATGCATAAATGTTTCCTATATACTTACCTATTCGATCCCGGACTGGGAGGGACTCCGTATAAAATTTCCATATAAAAAGATGGATACGAGGGATTGTAGGGATAGCCAAATAAAGTTCCAGTTGATAGAAGGAGGGGCTTGCATATTATTGTTGATACTGAGATGTGGATACATAGATTAAACTGAGAAGTTACCAGATTCGGTGAGAGTCCATTTCATTTGGTCGGTACCTTAGTTTTGGAGATGAATTGCTTTAATAAGATTTTGCGTGGGTGCATCAAAGTTAGCGCTGAGGATAGCATCATTCCACCAATCATTTTTAATCTCTTTTTGTCTCATACATCATACTAGTCTTTTTTCTATTCACTATAGATTTTTCTCCGAACCAATTTTAAGAGATATCAGAAATTAAGATAGGTGAAAAATGATCATTTTGAGAGTTTAATAAACATAAAATATAGGGGAGAAATTTATAACAATATGTAAATTTGGGGAGGAGAATTTTAAAACTTCGGAAGTCAGACATTAGTCCAATTGAAGTTCCTTCATACGAAGATCCGTTCTTAGAATTTTGCGAATCTCTAATTGTTTCACATGGATTGATAAGTAGTTTTATTAGAAGGTCTTCATCGAAGTTCGTAATTTTCAATCACTATAGTCATGATCTATACAAGTTTATTTTTAGAGTGAAAAGGGAGTTTGAATCACATCACAATTATAGTCAGAAAATTTTCTGTGACTTAATAAAGTCTCCCGTCCAATCTGATAGTTTGGTGATTCCCATGCACAATTCACGACAAAGTTTTCTCATGGGTGTACCATTCAAGACAACCTTCCAATCAATCAGTAAACTCGAGGCGAGTTTCTTTGAAGTGGAGGAGACTGATGCAGGGAGATTTTCATGAGATATTCCAAGTATCTTGGATATCTTAAAATCTAGTTATTTTAGTAGTATAATATTTTTGTTCGTAGAGAATTATTATTTTTAGCAGTTTTATATTTTTAGGAAACCTTTTAGGTTTTAGATTCTAGTATTTTATTTATTTAGAAGTTGTTATTAGAATTTGATTAGGTTTAGAAAAGTAGTATTTTATTTATTAGAAATTGTTATTTGAGTTTGATTAGGTTTAGGAATTTTCCGCTGCGTCGCCTAGTTGAGATATGCACATAGGTGTAGGGAGCAGTGGCGCATTGAGGCACAGGTCGTCGAGAGAAGGGGCGACATTACAAAGTTCAAGTGACATACACTCAAGGGTAAAAGCTAGATACTCAGGTACTAGAGTGCACTTGAAGATGACAGTGATCTGAGAGAGTGTCTCAATGAACAATTAACCCCAAGGAGGCAAAACGTGGAGTCCAGAGGTGACGGGTTTGATCCGGTGGGAGTGACATTGGAGACGAGTTGCTTTGCAGTAGCAACATTGCAAGCATATGACAAGACGTACCGTAATAAGGCATGTTGCGTGTCGTAGCGTCGAGATGCTAACTCGGGGTGCAAGTAGTGGATGTTGAGGTACCAGAGTAAATGAGTTATGTCGCGCTACCTGTAACGTGATACACATTGCAAGATTGGTCACGAAAGCAGAGGTGACAATCGAGATGTGATCTTGTGGTGAAGTCGAGGAGGTGAGGTACCAGAGAGGCGAAATAGTAGGAACCAACATTTGAGGCACGATGGAAATAATGAGGGTGGATGAATGGTGGAGAAAAACCATTATCCTAACACGTTAGAGGACGCAGAAGATTGAGTTAATCCTGAGTGACACCTGCACAACGAGACTGTGTAGTTGAGTTTCTACCCGACGAGACGGAATAGTTTGCAAGGAGCTGTTATGATGGGAAGACGAAGTGTTGGAGTAACACTAGAGTTCAGGATGTTTGTCAATAGTGAAATAATGACACTCGACTGAGAAATCGGTTAATGTGCTTAATATGTTGGCATTGTCGAAGAAGAAATAACCTCAAACAAGTTTATGTATTTAATTTTGATATTACGTAGCTAAATTGATGCTTCAATCTCTTCCTTTTGCTCTCTCTCTAGAAAGTAACCGTTTTTTAGAGTAAAGCTTCCTATATTCGTCGCTTCTCCGACGAAGGGTCCTCCCTTCGCCGGATTTCTTTCTTTTCTTGTTCTAATAAATATTTATTATCTTTGTTGGTCTTTTAGGGCATGTTTTTGTTGATCTATAGGATTTTTTTTTGTTGTTTTCGTGTTTCTTCCGGTTCAAGTGTTTGGTCATGGAAAACTTTTTGAAACTTCTTCAACAACTCAAAACTCTCTTCATTTACAGAGGTGTGTTGAATCTCCCATATCCATATAAATTTACAGAGGACGCATATATTCAATTCCTTGCAAATCTAGAAACCTCAGGAAAAGTGGATTTAGTCACATGTAAAGTCCCAGGGATCGTTAGGGAGGATACAATCTTGGCCAAAAGATGTGAAGCAGACAAATCTACGATTGAACATGATTTTGATTCGATATGGTCCTTTGATCATGTTCAAACCCATCATGTTTAAACTCATCATGTTCAAACTCAAACTTCTGGTTTCATGGAGGAAGATGCTGGACTAACAATGGGAGAAGGATCCCGACCGACGGCCGATGGAAGTTTTCCGATCACTCTAGCCCGCGGTGGAGAAACGGTTACAAACTTTGACCCACTCAAAGTTAGTTACTCAACCAAGAGAACCGTATGGTGATAACAGGTCATGAACTCATGATAGTGGTGGAACCACTAAAGTCACATAGAAACTAAAATGCCTCCTCCAAAGGTAGTGGGCATAGGGTTACTTCTTTGTGCTTTGTTCTTTCTTTTAACTTCTTATTGTTCCATCTTGGCAAAATCAATGAAGTTATCAGATTCCAAAAAAAAAAAATCTCTTCATCTCGAGCTTTACGGGCAAAGTCATTCGCTTTTTAAGGGCGTTCAAATATATTTAAGATGTTTTAAAGCTTCAAACACGTAAAATGTTTCGAGAATCTACGCCACCAGTTATCACCTAGTAACCAAATAAAACACTTAAAACTTCAAAGAAGAGTTGGAGAATACAACTCAAGTAGCAAATAAACACAAAACAACTACTTTAATATTAGGCTAACCATATAACATAATAATACTAATCTATTTCTAAACCCAAAAGCTATCACCATACTAAATTATTATTAACTAAAATCTAAACACTAGAAGCCTAAGCCCTAGGATTAAAGACTACTTAGACTACTGCTCAAGTTTAAACAGCTTGGATTTCACCTTCAATCTCAATTTTCTTTTCATCCTCTGCTTCATGACTAATGTACTTGTACCACTTAGCACATAGCACATAAGCTACGAAGTTTATAGCAGAAAGCACGACAAGTAAGAAGTAAAACCTGTCCACATGCCCTAAGTTGAGATCTTCAGGAATCCAACCAGGCTCACAATTTCCACTTGTAATCCCCATCACTATGTTGATAATGAAGCTGCTAAGAAAGTTTCCTAGAGAGATGGATGCCATGCACAATGAGCTTCCAAAACTTTTGATCCCGTCCGGAGCTTGACTATTGAAGAACTCTAGTTGACCGACATACATAAACACCTCAGATGCTCCGAGCAGTGCATATTGTGGCGATTGCCAAAGTATGCTAAGCGAACTAGACTTGGATGCAGTGGTAACCCATTTTAGTCTTGCAATCTCCGTTAGACCAGCAGCTAACATCGATAGTAGTCCGACTATAAGTCCTACTCCCATTCGTTGAAGCTCGCTAAGCCCTTTGGGGTTTCCGGTTAATTTTCCAGAAACGGGCACGAGTAAATACCGATATAGAAATGTGCATATTAGAACACTAATAATATCAACTACAGACATACTTGCTGCAGGAATCTTGAAGTCTCCGATCTTTGTGTTCATCACTTCTCCTTGCTCGACGAATAGTGAGGCCATTTGGGTAAAAACAACTGAATAGATAATGGTGCACAACCAAATCGGTAACATCTTAATCACAGCTTTAACCTCTTCTACTTGTGTTACCGTGCAAAGTCTCCATCTGTTGTGCATATCACTTTCCGATGAGTCCTTTCTTGTTATCGTTGCTGCTTTATCAAGGAACCTACCAAATCAACAGAAAAAAAGGAAAACATTCAAAATGTAGAAGGATCGAAACAACATAAAGTTTAAAATCAAATTTATTGTTCTTATATGTTTACCTTAACTCGTGACTATGGGCAATCTTTCTACTACCTTTAATGGCTGACTCGGTACCTTCCACCTCATACAACTCATCTCCACGAGAAGGTATGGCAACCTTCCATTTTTTGAATGTCGCAACAATCACTTGAGCGACGCGTGTGAGAGGATTACCACATGGCTTGTAGTACTTGTACCCACGTGACCCCGCCACGAAGAGAAGTAAACCTAGAACAGCTGAACCAGTTGATGCCAAGAACCCAAGTGTCCACGAACCTTTATCTTCAAAGTACACAAGGATGGTATTTGAGAAGAAAGAACCCACATTTAGTGCAAAATAAAAGTAAGAGAAAAAGATTGATCTCGAGTGTCTCCCAACAGGATCAGTCTCGTCAAATTGGTCAGCTCCAAAAGTAGCTATTGTTGGTTGGTAACCACCATATCCCAAAGCAACCATGTAAATCGATATGTAAAACATTGCAACACCTACTGAAGATGGAGGGTTACACTTGGTAACCGGATCTCCACAACCAAATGGCTTGATTAAGTACAACCACGAAGAAACCGATAACAATCCAGCACCCTATATAATTTAAACATCAAACCCATCAATAAAGAAGAAGAATGGCATCGAAGAACCAAACTAAGTTAAGTAGCACTCACCGCTACAAGGATGATTTGAAAAATTGCACATGTCAAATATCGGCCCCAGTAAGAATCACTAAGGAAAGCTCCAACAAGTGAGAACATATAAACCGTTCCAGTCCACTTGCTAACACTGTTTGCAGCCGTAGCATTGTCATATTCAAGAATTCTTGTTAAGAACAAAACCAAATTCACTCCGACACCGAAGAACGTAAGTGTTGCTAGACCTTGATTCACTGTCAATTATTTAACACAAACATAGATCATATAAATCACATTGAATTATACATAAGAAAGACTAAAAAAGATTGGTGTTTATAAAATTACCCAGTAAAAGTATAGCTGACTTCCACCCTTTTGAGTTTGCCTTGTTTTTCTTGACGCTTGGTTTCTCAGTAATTTCGGCATCATCAGTAGTTGTAAGAGAATTCATCCTTTCAGTTTGTTCATTTCCAGTAGAAGCATGGGTGTTTACAGAATTCAGTCCATTTGGAACCTGTTTGTTCTGGTTTTTAGTATTGGAACCGTATAACAAAAGATATATATGTTCTCAAACTTCATCTATTTGAATTGTCCTACTTGATTGGGGCCTTGATATAAGTATGGGTATTTCAATTCTAAGATATTAAGGTGGTGTTGTTGGTTTCATTTCAAATTCAGACACGAAATCTGAATAGAGATCATATTTCATAACTTTTGTTTTTTTCGCTGACTTTCATCTAACTAGTCTGAATGACTAATTTAGTTTGTTATTTTGGGTCTATCAAAGCTATATATATATATAAAGGCCAGCGCTTTGGGGAAAGCTAAATAGTTTCCGGGGTGTGAAATTTTAAGGGGAATATGTAAAATTTTAGAAATTTTCCGGAGAAATAAAAAAAAAAAACACTCCACCTCACCTCACTCTTTCTCCACCTCACCTCTCTATCTGTCTTCTTCGACACGGTCGCCGGCCGGAAAATTTTCCGGCCGGCGACCTTCAACGTTAAAAAAAAAAGAAATTTTTTTTTTTTTTTTTTAAATATGTCTCCAGATCTAGAGAGAGAGAGAGGAGAGATTTTTGTTTTTTTTAGAAGGAGAGATAAAAAAAAATATGTTTGAAGGTCGCCGGCAGGAAAATTTTCCGGCCGGCGACCTTCGACGGAGAAGATGATGAGATGGAGAGAGAGAAGTGAGGTGGAGAGAGAGAGGTGAGGTGGAGAAGCTATTTTGCTTTCCCCCTAAATAAAATTGTCAAACAAATTTGACCAATTTTTGACCAAGTCTTCACACCCCGGAAACTATTTAACTTTCCCCAAAGCGCTGGCCATATATAAAACCTCTAGGTTAAGAATATCTATATAATAAAACAGAAGGGAAAACGATGACTGGGACAAACATCCCTTTTTAATAAAGGATATTGTCTAAAAGTCCTTCTCAAAATTTAAAATATAGTCTTTCGTAGAAATAAAGTTACCTATTTAAAAAATAATGTCGTTTCCTTCTTAGAAATAAAATAACTAATTTAAGAAAAAAGAAACAAAATAAATTTCATGGGTTAAAAAACGAAATTAAAATCTCTCTCTCTCTTTCAATAAAATAATAACTAATTTAAGAGAAAAGAAACAAAAAAAAATAATACAAAAAAAGAATAACTAATAAAAATCTCTCTCTGTCAATAAAATATAACAATAAATTTCGTAACATTTAGTTGATACAAGTGTCATACGCTAGTCTAAAATAAACATAAATGATTTTTTTTTTTCGTAAACTAAATGAAGATGGACCTGGACATGAGCTTCATTGTCAATATTCACATAGATCACAGTTGCCATTGTTCCTTGTCAATCTGCAATATTTTCAAACCCCAAACATTATTATATTTTCAATCTCTACATCAAGAATTTTGTCTCATTACTTACTAGTATTTTTTTGCGAGATTTAGTAACAGAGAGAGTAACGTGTTCCCAAATTCTTCCAGATTCAGGTGAAGGAGAATGATCAATATCAATCACAATACTACTTCTTGTTCTTGTCCAACTAGCTCTATTGAAGAAATCACTAGTACACTTTATTGTCATAAATTATTGAAATTTTGATTGATACCCACTACTTATAATCACTAACCTCAAGCTTTCTAATCCCCTATTTTGAAAACTATGAATGAATTATGAATGAAAAGGGAGAAGAAGGAAGAAAGTAGAGAGAGAGAGAGAGAGAGAGAAAATGAGAGAGAGGGTTAAGGGTATGTATGGATGAAGATGAAGAGTTCTGACCAACTTCTCTATATAAATGGCAGTTCAAAAGAGATTATGTGAATCCACATGTACTTACCTCTTTGGGTTGTGACCCCTTCATTAATTAATATTTAATTAAATGTCTAGATGAATATTTCTTACTTTTTAGTCCAAATACAAAGGAGTGAGGTTTGATTTTCCATCTTTACCCTTTTTTTTTCTTTTAATCCCAAGTTTACTTTTTTGTGGAGTATTATTTTTCTTCCAATTTTAACTTTAAGAATTAACTCATAGATTATTATTTAGGTTAGTGATTTGGGATGAACTAAAATCGCCCGATGAATGTAGAACGAGGAATTGGCATATATACAAAGGTTGTTTCATGATTTGAGGTATCCAAATTAAGGTTATATGAAATAAGTAAAAACAAGTCGGTTTAAGAATTTGATAAAAATCAAATATATATGGAAATTTTTTATAGAAATAAGTAATTTTGGGAAGAACAAAAGTTTTTTAGGTCATTCAAATTCACTAGAGAAAAAAGAGGAAGTAATTGCAAACTATGTTATTTCTCTTTTAATTCTGTCTTGACTAATTCTCTATATCCAAATCAAATTTCAATTACTAACTTTCTTGTTTTTCAACAAAAAAACCAACAGGTTGTTCATCTTCTAATATTCAATCAAATGATGATTCATCTCAAAGTACACCACCAAGATAGACAAGGAACTTGAGGGAAATTTATGACTCAATTAATCCTACTGATCCAAATAATGCTATATTTTTTGCTTTCTTTGCAGGTGAAGATCCAATTTCCTATGATGAAGCATCTAAAGAAGAAAAGTGGCAAATAGCCATGGATGAAGAAATAAAATCAATTGAAAAAAATGAAACATGGGAGCTTACTGATTTGCCTCCAAACAAGAATTTAATTGGTGTGAAATGGGTCTATAAAACAAAGATTAATCCAGATGACTCTATTAACAAGTATAAGGCTAGACTTGTAGCAAAAGGTTATAAATAAAAAGAAGGAGAAGATTATACTGAGGTATTTTCTCCTGTCTCTAGACTTGATACGGTTCGTCTGATTATATTTCTTGCAGCTCAAAACAATTGGAGCATCTTCCAAATGGATGTAAAATCTGAATTTTTGAATGGTGTTCTTAATGAAAAGGTCTATGTTGAACAACCTCTTGGTTTTATAAAGAACGGAAAAAAAGAGAAAGTATACAAGTTGAAGAAGGCTCTTTATGGGTTGAAGCAGTCACCAAGAGCTTGGTATCATCGAATTAATTCTTACTTTGAAGATGGGTTTAAAAAATGTCCATTTGAGCACACTCTCTACATCAAGGAGAGTTCACAAAATTTCATCATTGTAAGTCTTTATGTTGACGATCTAATTTTTACTGGAAATAGCTTGAAGATGTTAGATGATTTTAAATTGTCTATGATAAATGAGTTTTAGATGACATATTTGGGGAAAATGCATCACTTTCTTGGTATAAAAGTTCATCAATCTGATAAAGGAATTTTTATTTCACAAGAAAGGTATGCAAAAGAAATATTAAAAAAAATTCAAAATGGAAGACGCGAATCCAGTTTCAAGTCCGTGTATTATAGGTTTGAAGTTAAGTAAAGAGGGGGAAGGAAAAATTGTTGATTCCACCATGTTTCGAAGTTTGATTGGAAATTTAATGTATTTGACTGCTACAAGATCAGATATTATGTTTGCGGTAAGTTTGGTTAGTAGCTAGATTTATGGAAAAACCATATTCTACTCACTGAGAGGCAGCAAAAAGAATTTCACGATATGTGAAAGGTACAATTGACTATGACATTTTTTATGAAGCAAATATTCCTGTTAATCTTGTTGGCTATACAGATAGTGATTTGGCAGGAAGTTTGGATGATAGCAAAAGTACTTCAGGTTATGTTTTTAGTCTTGGTAGCGGCCCAATTTCATGGTGTTCAAAGAAACAACCCGTTGTTTCTCTGTCTACAGTCGAATCTGAATATATAGCTGCAGCTTTGGCGGGATGTCAAATTATCTGGTTACGAGGTCTTTTGGAAAGTCTAAAGCATGAACAAGTTGTTCCAACAACATTGTTTTGTGATAATAGTTCAACTATTACTGTCACTAAGGATCCAGTACTTCATGGAAGAACAAAGCATATTCGTATCAAATATCATTTTCTACGGGAGCTTGTTAATGATAAAATTATTCAGGTCAAGTATTGCATGACGAATGATCAATTGGCAGATGTACTCACAAAGCCTTTGAGTGGAGAAGCTTTCAAGAGAAATATTGCAAATATGGGAGTTATAAGAAAATTTGATTTATGGGAGGAATTGATGGATATTAAACCAAATTAAAATTGTAATCAATTGCTTTTAGTTGAAGATAATGGTGGAAGATGAAACAAGAAAAGTTTTATGTTTTTTATTATGCACTAAATTAAAATATTTAAGTCATAGTATTATTATATTAGTAGTTACTTATGTTATGGTATTTAGAAAGTCAAGAGTTTTTTGCATTCTACTTAAAGCATCTCCAATGCAACACTCAATCTTAGAAACTCCGAGTGACACGTAGGATTTTTAGAGTTTTTTCTTAAAAATCATCTCCAATGCAACACTCTATTTGGATCTCAAAGATGACGTGTCGAGGGGGGAGGGGGGGGGGGGGAGGAATAGAGATATCTCAAGAAGACACTCTATTTCTAGAGTGTCCTCTTGAGATATCTCTAATTGTCCAACTCATCAATATTTGATTTTCAACCAATAGAAATCAAGTCTTCTATATTTTCTAAAATAACTAATTATTTATTTACAAAAATAACTATGTTACATAAGTAAATAAGATAAGTTCAGAGTTTTGCATTGGAGACAAAAAAAATTGAGGATCTCTATTAACGTCACGTATGAGTGGAAATCTCAATTGGAACTTGACACATATGATGAATAGAGATTCTTTTGAGTTTTGCATTGGAGATGCTCTTAGAAGTAATTTGGTATTAACTTGAGCATCTATAAATACCCAAGTTTGTAGTTTGTTTCAAACAAGAAGTGAGAAAGAAAGTTAATAGAGTAAAGAGTTTTAGCTATCTCCTTCTCTTGTTTAGTTTTATTTCCAACATTAGTTATTTGGGATGAACTCAAAATCACCGGATGAATGTAGAACGGGGAATTGGCATATATACAAAGGTTGTTTCATGATTTGAGGTATCCAAATTAAAGTTATATGAAATAAGTAAAAACAAGTGGGTTTAAGAGTTTGATAAAAAATCAAATTTTTATGTAAGATTTTTATAGAAATAAGTAATTTTGGGAAGAACAAAGGTTTTTTATGTCATTCAAATTCACTAGAGAAAAAAGAGGGAAGCAATGGCAAACTATGTTATTTCTCTTTTAAGTCTGTCGTGACTAATTTTCCATATCCAAATCAAATTTCAATTACTAACTTTCTAGTTTTTCAACAAAAAAAGAAAAAATTCTTGTTTTTTTTATATGTATATTTAGTATTTACCATTCCCTCTATACATTTTTTTTATTGTTGAAAGATCCCTATATACATTTTGCTAAACATTCTCTCTTCATTAATCCAGCGAAAAAAAAAGTATTATTGTCTATATATATATACCCCTTCCATACGAACCACATATGAACCACATTATGACATGATTTCTAAGATGTTTAGGAATAGTGAAATAATGATGTTGAGTTTCTTGATTAATTTCAGCTCTATAAGACACGAAAGGGACATCTAACTAATTAGTAGCATTTATAATGTCACCTTAACGTGTTGTAAGTTCTTACTTCGAGCTTGATTATCCCTAAAACATACTCAAATTAGAGACAAAATAAAATCTTATGTCAATTTTCCGCGTATGAATATGTCCTATTTACATCCACAAATAAGAAGGGGGTATCTCTATAGGCGTCTTTTCTTTTTGTTCTTGGGCCATCCCACTCTTGACACTCTCCGTCTAAGGCCCACGACCAAGGCAGTTCGAGGATGCTCAATTGACCTGATTCCTTGTTGTTCAAATCCAGCAGACTAGACCAAGTCTAAGTGTCCTCAAACCGCCCAGTCTGTGGGGGCGCTAAGAGTGAGATGAACCTAGAGTAAAAAAAAAGAGGCGGCTATAGACGCGCCGATAAGAAAGAACTTCCTCATATTACCCTCCATACACTTGTCTCTCTATAAACTCACAAAAACAAAAGCAATAAACATGTTATAAACAAATTTTGACATTATAACCATTAGAACTAATGACTCAAGCAATATGCCTTCTCAATGCTGTCTTTGCCTGTGATCTGATCAGGAACTTAGGGCTCAATTGCACCCTAATCTTCAATGCTCCATCATCCTAATACATTAAAAAAATATCAAGTTAGAAAAAAGTTAAAAAAAAAATAGAAATCAAGGATAATATAATTTTTCTATTTATATGTAATATTTTAATGAAGGGAAACTAATTACTTTTTTTTTTTTTTTTTGGGAATTATTGTTGTACTTTTCATCTACCCTCATTCTTTAACTGAAGAGATCCATCCTTCATCAACTTCAAGCTCAGACTATTGAATCTCTCTCTTGAATATTGCCTTGATGCTTTTCTCCAATCTGTTCCAGCTTTCATCATTGCAGCGAATTCCTCGTAACTTATACGTCCATCCTGCACGTAAGTGACAAACAAAACTCAGAAGGCAAAATTGCGGTGGCAGTCTTTTTTTTTACTTATTTGAGTCCGACCTGTCTGAATCTGAGTCCGTCTTGTTTTGATCAAGGGTAAAATAGTCATTTTAATTTAGATCTCGAGTCAGATATTAGATGAAATTGAAGAAAAAGTATGATTATAATGAGTGAAAAAACACGAACCTTATCGGTGTCGACATCATGAATAATAGCATTGATTACTTCCTCATTGTTGGGATCGACTTCATCAGCCAAAGCTTCTCGTAGCTCTTCGATCTCTATGTACCCACTCTGGTTTTTATCAAAGAATTTGAATGCTTTTCGCAAGTGATCATCATTACCAATCTTTCTAAGATGAACTGCAACTGCAACAAATTCTCCGTAGTCCAAAGTTCCATTTCCATCCACATCAGCCTGATAAATCCATATAACAATACGTACAAATACGCATATCTGTCATGAATAACAATCGACATATTCGAGACCTATATGAAACCCATTGAAAAGTGTTACTCACAGCTTCCATTAGTATATGCAGATC
The DNA here is from genome assembly GCF_041429995.1 of Eschscholzia californica. NCBI lineage: Eukaryota > Viridiplantae > Streptophyta > Magnoliopsida > Ranunculales > Papaveraceae > Eschscholzia > Eschscholzia californica. The sequence goes on from NW_028238472.1 coordinate 49,995,621, forward strand.
CGCGTCAGCAATCTGATGCCCAATTTTATATAAACCATCTTTCAGCTCCCCAAGGGTGATCTTGCCGTTTTTGTTAATATCCATCATATCAAATGTGTCTTTTATGCCAGCCACTTCCTCTGACGACAAATGCTCAGCTACCACCTGTATAGGTCAAATTCCAGACTAAGTCAGTCTAATCAATTATCAACTAAGGTTGTGTCTTTATAGTGTCTGAATTTGACTTGTCTGAACCTAACACGTCTGAATCTAAATTGGCCGAATCTAACTCGTCTGAATAACTTTTTTTTTCAGTGTTAAAATAGTCATTTAGGATAATGGTCTCTTAATTCAGTCTTATCTCATGTTTGACACAATTACTCGAAATCAGCACGAATCAGCTATTTGGGCCATCAGACGAGTAAGATCTGAATTAAGGAAAACAAGCTCCACAAAACACCTATAACTTAAGAGCACAAGTCAATAGATTCCAGAAGAAGTACTTTCTAATTCTTACCCGTAAAGCTCTCTTTTTGAGCTTGTTCATCACTGAGAATTGTTTGAGCCTTGCCTTCACAGTTTCACCCAAAGAAACATTTGGAGCTTTCTTGGCATTTTGTAACCAAGGATGCTCTAAAAACAAAGTCAAAATGTCAATTTATATGAACGGGAAGATCAAACACAATATATTCAACTAAAACATAAACTGAAAGCTACCTAGTACTGCCTGAGCTGTCAGTCGGAGCTTCGGATCAGGATTAAGCATCCCTCTGACAAGATCTTTCGCACTATCAGAAACTTTAGGCCAAGGGTCTCTCTTAAAATCTATAACCGAGCGGATAATTGCCTGCGCAACTCCTTGTTCAGTTTCTGCATATAAACCAAATAATTTTAAAAAGAAGAAACAACAAATGGTATATCAAATCAGAAAGAATCAACACTTTTAACTTTTAAGTCTGCCTTCCAAACTTGAGCATTGGTGCTCCCTAAACTAGAGCTAGGTAGATAAGATACGAAACCAGAAAAACCCGGACTCGTTTCCGAATAAAATTTGAAATCGGTTCTTACTTCCGTTAACTAGTTAGTAGTTTAAAATTCGGGTGGCCAGTCAAGAAGTATCGGAACTTACCAGCCCAAAAAGGCGGGACACCACAGAGAAGGATATAAAGGATGACTCCAGCACTCCATACATCAACCTCTGGTCCATAATTCCGTTTCAGGACTTCGGGTGCCATGTAGTAAGGACTTCCAACAATCTCGGTGAATTTTTCACCTGCAATATAATGAAAACTTAGCTATTGACTAAAGACCCTAGATTGTACTATTGCTACTGCTAGAATCCTTGATCAAAATTAAATGAATTATTCAGTATATGACATTACCAGGCTTGAAAAACACAGACAGTCCAAAGTCAATTGCCTTAAGAGCTGCTGTCTCTTTCTTGTTTGCGAACAAAAAGTTCTCCGGTTTAAGGTCCCGATGAATAACTCCGTTTTTGTGACACATCTGAAATATAGCACGACAAACTTTCATTGATTATCAACATACCATATGCCAAACCCAGTACTTCAAGGATTGAAGTAAAATGAGTACGAGTGGAAGTTCACAGATTAAATTTCTAATTAGAGGTATCATATAGAAAAATAGAACCAGATAAATAGTATATTAAAAATCATTAAGTAGATTCTGGAGTTGTTAACAGAGTCTCATAGATTAAAAGCTCCGCTAATGTTGCCGGAAACAATATTCTTAGTGTGTACCGCCTACCAAATTGTCTGTTACCGTTTTGGGTATTCAGCCTAATGAACTAGTTCAATAGTGAACTACAGCATTTCCCTGTTACCTAATTAAATGCATAAGAATTACAGAGTCAAAATAGTTTGAATATAAGTACATCTATTACATCATAGCGAAAAATATAAGGCCTAGGTATAACGACCCCAAGTAATGTCGCACACATATCAGTATATGTACGATGCAAATCAAGCTCAACGAGTCAAATAACGGGCAAGTTTGCATGTTAACTGAAGACAAAACAATATGTGTATCAAAACTTCGGCCAGTATAGGAAGGAAAATATCAAATTGTAGCCATAAAACAATTTGTGAAAGAACTAGAGAGGAAAAGAAGAGCGAATCAAAAAAGAAAACTAGGCTCGCTTTTAGAATGTATTTAGTAAGCTACTTGAGAAACAAACTTCGTATGAATATAAACTAACAAATATTATGCGGGATCAACACGAGAATAAGCTAAGACATATAACAAACAATAAATTTCTTTAAGGAAGGTTATCATATAGGACTAAAAACCAACCCGATAATGAATCTTCTTTTCGGAAGTATAAGAGCCAACAATCCTCATAAACACCAAAAGTTTCGAAAATAGTAAACTATGATGTGATATGTCAAAAGAATCAAACTTAATCCTAACAAGGAACAACACATGTAACAAACCATAGAGTTTTACCTGAACAATCTCGACAACTGTCCGAGTAACGAAAGCAGCTGCACGTTCCGTATAATGCCCTCTAGCCACAATTCGATCAAATAATTCACCTCCTTCACAAAGCTCCATTACAATATGTACTGAATTATCATCTTCATATGTATCTTTAAGGGTTACAATATTTGGGTGTTGAGGCAAATGTTTCATAATTTCTACCTCTCTTCTGACATCTTCAATATCCACAGAAGTTCTTAACTTCTTCTTGGAAATTGATTTACAGGCGAAAACTAAACCTGATAATTTATCTGTACATAAATATGTGATTCCAAATTCCCCTCTTCCAAGTTCCTTACCTAATTCATATGTAATTCCTATATCATTACCTGTTGGATCTTTCAAAACAACCAACTTATTTCCACCATTACCACCATTCTTTACAGAGTAATCAATTGAAAATGGGTTTTGTTTCTTCTTCCCTTTTTTCTTACCACCTGATGTTTCTGGTGTTCCACAACAATTACCCATCTTGATCAAACCTTCAAACTTCCAAATCCTCTGTTCATAAAAACAAAACAAACCCAAATTTTGAAACAACAAAATAAAGAAAGAAAACTATATAAAAAAATTTTCAAGAATTCTAGAACCTTAGTATCAGAATTTTCTTCAAGTTGATAAAATTGAAAAGAAAAGTCAAAAACAAAACATGGGTATTAATGAAAATAGGTGAAAAATCAAAGAGAAGATTGAATTTGGGATTAAATGTGTGGTGATTATAAAAGTATAAGGAAAAGGGGAGGTGAGATTAAAGGTGGGAAACGTACCAAACATGGACTTTGAGAAGCTCTTTCTCTCTCTAACCTTCTTCTTCTTGTTTATCTGTTAATAGAGAGAGAGAAAGAAGAAATTAAATGGTTTCTGGTTGTGTTTTCTCTTTCTTCTCGGGTAAAAAGAAACAAAATTTTGCAAAAAATGAGAAGAGAATAACAAATGGATAGACGAAGAGGACAAGACTCTCAAAATAAACAAAACTCCCCCTTCGTTTTCTGTTGAATTATAACTCCAACGGATCTCCCTGTTTGTTATGTATATCATATGCCACCTCAATTTTTAATCAAGGCTAGGTTTAGTTAGATTTGATACAACAAACCCAAATAAGCCGCTTGAATTTTCTTGGGATTTGTGATATAAATCAAGAGAAAGTTGACAAATCAGTCTCACCTATTAAGCTCAGCAGGGATTAAGTCGGATCCGAGTGCTCTCGAACTGCCCCAATCTGTTGGGGCACGAAAAGAGAAGAAGACCCAAGATTAAAAATGAGGGTACCTATAGACACACCTTTTACCAAAATCAGCCGTCGGAATTTTCTCACGATTTGAGATACAAAGGGAGAGAATGTTGACGAATCAATTCCAACCATTGGTTTGGATTTTCCTTCCAAATTTGTCTAAATTTTTTGAGAATTTATCCCTAGTGAATCATTTGGATACCTTAAACACAAAAGTTGTTTCTAGATGGGGTTTATTGGAGGTCCGAATCGTTTGAACTAAATAGATGCAAAATATGATAATTAAAAAAAACATTATGAAATTTAGACTTTGGGTTTCGAATGTGATTGTTAGAGAAAAAAAATAACTGCTACCTTACTAGTGTTAGGGGGCAGGGTGGTCGGCCTAAACCTAGTCAGTGACATGTTCTAGGTCCGACTCAATTAGGCCAAAGTTGTTTATGTTTATCGTTAACTAGCAAAGTAATCACAAATGATCCAAGTCAAAGTTGCTTTGCGAAAAGACAAAAAGATACATTTATCGTTAACTAGCAAAGTAATCACGGATGATCTATGTCAAAGTTGCTTTGCGAAAAGAAAAAAGATACATTGATTGTCATTTCATTATGTAGTTTATACTTCTAAGTTTTCGCTTATATATGTTGATCCACCCTTATATGTTTGCACCTTCGCCCTCCACTTCTAAATCCGACTACAACTATGTGTTAATCTTGATTGATGATCATACCAAGTTTACATGCTTATATTTTCTTAAACAAAAATCAGATTTAAAAACACAATTGTAGAAAATCAGTTTGATCGAAAATAATTATATATCCACTCTCTCTTCATAGGGTTATCGTGTGGTACATTCTTTTATTAATGCTGATAGAGGGACTCCCCTGTGCACTTCCCCTAATATGACAAGGGTATTTTGTCTTTTCACACTTTGAGAAAGACTAAAACACGTCTTGTCTTATTAGCCACCTAAGCAATGAAGTGTATCAGAGAGTGCACGAGGAGGTATCTTTATCACTTTTCATTTTTATTAATAATTAATTAGAAGATTCCATTGTTTGACTAGCTTCTTTGGGCTTTATAAGATTATTTCCAAATGCGCCTAACATGTGTTTTTTGTTGGTTGACATGAAGCACGTTGTAACTTCACTGGACTATCGTATGAGAACAAATCTGATACCACATTAAGTTTGTGAATGTTAATTCAAAATCAACAACATAAACTTATTGGTCGTGACAGTTTCCTTTGTCCACGCATATTGTAGATCATTTTCAGAATATTAAGTAGGTCTCTAGTAGAGATGTGAATCATAGAGAAATATACTAAAAAAAAAAAATCAGAAACTTGTATACTAGATTTATTTAAAATCAAATTACAACAAACATAGAACTTACAATCATGAGACTTAAACTTATGTAATAATCTCAGTGTATGAGTTATTGACCAATGATAATAAACATAAACACACAAAAACCAAACAACAGTAATGACAGTAACAAAAAATGAAATCAAATATAGTAGAAGAAAATAAGTTTAGTTGCTTAGGCACATATGAAATCAGCTGGGAGTTTCTTCCCACAAGTGTTGAGAAGCAAGCTGAGTGAGAGATCAACATTGAGGTGAAGACCAAGAACATTAGCTCTAATGGCTGTACAGAGACAAACAGCGGCTTCGAGGTCGGCCAAGCCATTAAGAAGAGTACAACAAGGGTAATTAGGAGGGTTACCGATCACGACGCTAAGCGGTCCTCCTAACAATGTAGCACAAACACCCAACTTAAGGGTGTCCCTTGGGCAGCTAACCTTTGAATGAGCAGGAGTACTAGTGGGTGAGCTAGGGTTTGGTTTTGGCACTTTAGGAGTTGAGTACTTGGGTTTAGGAGTTGGAGTACTAGGCATGGTACAAGTGCCACAAGCTGATGCAAAAGTAAAGAACATTAAGTTCACAGTGAGAAACAGGGCAACTGATAATGAACTCTTGAAACCCATCTTTCTTTCCCTCTCTTAAACCCTAATTGCTTCTTGCTAGCTTCTACGAGTACAAGTAGTAGTAGTAGTAGAAGAAGAGGAAGTTTTTGTTGTGTGTTGGAAGAAGAAAATTGAGGTTGAATTTATAGATTGAAAGAGAAGTTTGATTGATTGAGTTGATAATATAAGAAATGAAATGAGATAACAAATTGCATGTGAATTAAGCAAACTGGTTAGGGTTTTAGCTGGCAAAGTTTGCTATAAATAGTAGATCTTGGAGGCTTGCGAGGAATATATTTATATACAAATTGATAAGTTGATTGATGATATAAGAAATGAAATAAAACTATCTAAGTTTGCAAGAAATGGTGTATATATATTTTATTTCAAATTGATGTTTCCTTGTGTCTAAATATTAAGCAACTAGTTCAATATAACAATATTGGGACTATAAATGTGACATTTTCTTATCTTGGGACGGTGGAAACACCACCACTTGATAAATTTATCCATGAATCTCAAAGAAAGTAGAATCTTTGGTTATTTGAATTGAGATTATTAGGATATAAATAATGTTGTTGGGCTTCACGCCATTGTCTTGCTGGGCTATAGGCTCGGTCTTGTTAGTGTTTGAGTCGGTGGTTATTGAGCTTATCACATCTATAATGTATCAAATGCCAAATATCACGAGACTTACGTAAATCGTAGTCGTCTTCCAAAAAAAACAAGGGTACGCGATAGAGACGTCGAACTTTTGGGTGTGAAATCCCCTCGGAGTACAGTTGGATTTCAAAATTTCGGTGGCCAAGGCATTTCTTTTCGATATTTTCATTTCTAGTTGGTGTTTCTAGCTCATGGGAGAGGAGAAGAAGAGCTAGGAGCTAATCCTGAGTCGTATAATGCAAAATCAACTTTCATATGATAATTGGAGAACAAAGAATTTGGTATATCTCCACGTAGTAAAAGGAAAAAAAAAAGAAAGAAAAAGTATGTCTCGGAGAAAATGTGTAGTAGTTCTTAGATGGAGAAAGTAGTACTCTGTTAAAATTATATAAAGAATTTGTATCTCAAACGATTTAATTCCATAGTTAATTAGGTCGTAAAGGATTTAATTCAAAACTATAACAAAATTAAATCAACAGAACACAATAATTCTCTCAACAAAAAAAGAAAAAGAAAACAGAACACGAGAATGAAATTGCATAATATGTAAACAACCAAGGCCTTTTTATTTCAAATTATATCTTACAAGCTGATTATGGAAATCCAATACCCTCCTTGTATATTTAAAAGGAGGGTATTTAAAAGGAGGGGCGTGTGAGAATAGTTCCATATGGGAGAAGGGTAACTAGTAACCAAGAATATAATGTATAAGTTCTCTCCACTCATTTCCAATTGGTTTTGAGTTGGATGACCACAAATTTAACAATGTATACTGTCACTGAAAAAAGCTAGACAAAGTGTTAGAGTCCTTAAGGTCAAACGGATTACATCTTACAGTTGAAGAAGTCATTTCTAATTTGTCGGAAAAGTCGAGGATTGAAGTCTGAGTTAGCTAGTTAGTGGCAACCGTGTCTAGTCAAATCAGAATATCAAGATACAACAAGTGAATGGTACTTTTTGTCGGGGGTGGTCATATGTACGTCTCCTTACTACAAAGAGCAATGTTATTCTTTGACTCGAAAATTAGGACCTACGACAAGCTAAAAGCTCATGTGGCTGACTCCCATTGGTCAGATTGATTCAATCTACATCTCCAGACAAATGAGAACCTGCCACATCAACCTTAGGCTTGTGTTCAACCATAATTTTTAGGTCGAATAGCATTTCTCGTTAAAAAACTGAAAATATAGAGATGTGCATCTAACCCTCTTAGGTGTCCCTATCCTAGTAACCTAAAAGATCATGTTGTATTATTTGTTTACACACCCACAATGCGAATTGAAGTTATAAAACCGAGGTTTTTAATGAGAAAGAGAACAAAGAAGAAAAGTAGAAGAAGATGAGAGGGTTATTCAGATAAAAAAAAGATAAGAATTTTTTTTGGCCAGCGCTTTGGGGAAAGCTAAATAGTTTTCGGGGTGTGAAATTTTAAAGGGAATATGTAGAATTTTAGAAATTTTCCGGGGAAATAAAAAAAAAAAAACACTCCACCTCACCTCACCTCACCTCTCTCTCACCACCTCACCTCACCTCTCTCTCACCACCTCACCTCTCTCTCTTCTCCGACAAGGTCGCCGGCCGGAAAATTTTCCGGCCGGCGACCATTAAAAAAAAAAAAAAAAATATTTCACTCTCTTTCCCTCCTCTCTCTCTCTAAATTTTTTTCCCTTCTCTCTAGAGAGAGAGAGAAGATCTGTTGAAGGTCCCGAACAGGACCTTCAATAGATCTGATGAAGGTCCCGAACGGACCTTCAACATATCTGATGAAGGTCCTGTTCGGGACCTTCAACATATCTTCTCTCTCTAGATTTGTTCTAGAGAGAGAGAAGGGAAAAAAAAAGTTTTTTAGAGAGATAGAGAGGAGGGAGAGAGAGTGAAATTCTTGTTTTTTTAATGGTCGCCGACCGGAAAATTTTCCGGCCGGCGACCTGTCGGAGAAGAGAGAGTGGTGGGGAGAGAGAAGATGAGGTGGAGAAAGAGAAGGGAGGTGGAGAGAGAGGGAGCTGAGGTGGAGAAGCTATTTTGCTTTCCCCCTAAATAAAATTGTCAAACAAAATTGACCAATTTTTGACCAAATCTTCACACCCCGGAAACTATTTTGCTTTGCCCAAAGCGCTGACCTTTTTTTTCTTCAAAAGAATGTTGAAGACGGTGATAGATTGTGGGGGGGTGGAAAATAGTTTCAAAAACTCTTTATGACTTAATATACAAAAAAGACAAAGACCCGGTTATTTCAGCTTCTGAATATGTCGGGACCAAGTGAGAAATTAGTCAAAACTAGGGGCCACACAAGAAATAACTCCAAATAAAGTTACCCACACGCTGGACCCAGACCTAATTAAATTTGGATTAGGAAATAACTAGGTTATTTATTGCTTGGAAGTGAAGGTAATAACAGAGTTAAAGGATAACCTTTCTAAATTACTCCCCACACATATTCTAACTCTTCTAAAACTCCTAGTGAAAAATAGAAAGTCTCTTACTATAAATAGGGACTTATCACCACTAATCACTCCATATCTTCTGTTTAACTTTTCAATGGCTTCTACTTCAGTACTGTTGTCTCTCTTGTTGCTCTTGTTGGTTGTGCTTATACCTTCATACTCATCTTCTCCTCTTACTTCCACCACCACCACCACCCCCATCACCGACGAAGACGTTGATTTAAGCAGGTTGGTAAAGGGTTGTCCTTTTAATTCCATCTATAGTTTTGGAGGTTCTTCCAGTGATAATGGAAATCTTTACGAAGAAGAAATATTGTATGCGATGGCTAATAGTGGACATGTTGATGGTGTTAATCCACAATCTCATCATCATCTTCACCGCAACTCCGACGGTTTACTCATCTTAGATTACTTAGCTTCTGCTTTTCATCTGCCATCACCAAATCCGTATTTGAAGAAAGACGTCAAATTCAAGTACGGAGCTAACTTTGCCGTGGATGGAGCAACTGCACTTGAAGCTCACTTGATCAAAGACAGGTTGGGTATTGAGATGCCATGGGCGACTACCAACAGTTCCCTTAGCGTTCAAGTCGACTGGTTCATGACCCACCTTACTTCTATCTGTTCTAACCCTGACGAATGCCGAAAGAAGCTTGCAAAGGCTATGTTCTTGGTGGGAGGCATCGGTAGCAGCGACTACTACTTCGCATTCTCCGAACACAAAACCATAGAGGAAGTCTCGGCTACTTTAATACCTTACGTTGTTCAATCCATAAAAGACGCCTTAACGAGGTTAATCGATGCTGGTGCTGTAACCCTAGTAGTACCTGGTATTCTCCCGGCAGGATGTGAACCAAGCTACCTTAATATGTTTCATAGTGTTGATCCAATGAATTATGGTCACTCATCTTCCAACAAGCACTGTCTAAAACCATTCAATGCCTTCTCTGAGACTCATAACAATCTTCTCAAAAAAGTACTCAGAGAACTACATATTGAATATCCTCATGTTCAAATCGTGTATGCTGATTACTATAAGGCATACATGGCTCTCCTTCGAAATCATCTTCTACTAGGATTCAAACAGGATAAGTTGGGGAAAGCTTGCTGCCACATTACTAAGGAACATTATAGTTGGCATACGGATTGTTGTTCAGAACCAAACAAGTATATTCATTGGGACGGAGTTCATCTAACAAAAGAAGCTAATAAAGCTACCGTTCATGGGATTATTCAAGGGAGCTTCCTCCATCCGAAACTCAATCTTCCAGATATCAGGCAATGCATAATGTAGATGGTGCCTGTATATAGTTGCTGAATTGAAGAAACTAAAGAACATTCGAAGTCAATCAAGTATTTAAGTGGATTCAATCGAACAAGTTATCATGTATAAGAAATGGAACAACTAGTACTTCTACATAATCACCATTGTAAAAACTATATGATTTATTAATGTCAAGTTCTGATTGCTTATAAAATCAATAACTAGCAAAATTATACAAAGAATTTGTATCTCAAATGATTTAATTCCATAGTTAATTAGGTCGTATTGGATTTAATTCAAAACTATAACAAAATTAAATCAACAAAAAACAAGAATGAAATTGCATAATATGTAAACAAACAACCAAGGCCTTTTTATTTCAAAATTATATCTTACAAGGCTAATTATTGAAATCCAATACCCAAACTTTCCTTGTATATTTGAAAATTGTTGTAGCAAAATAATTAAAAGAAATACACCAATTCACTACCAATGCCATCTCTTTTTCTATATATTCTCCTACTAAAGGACCTTGTTGGAATTCCCTTTTCCATTTAAATATGTGTTCTTTCAAATTTGATTAGGCTTTTTTCTTCGATATAGTTAGTTTCGAAATTTGATCTTCCGACTATCCGCAGTATAAATATACTCGTGTTACCACCCAATCAAAGTGAAATTCACTAAATGTGATGAGACTACTGCAAATAGAATGCAACAAATGACAAGACTGATGCACCCAATAACGAAGCGCTAACAGTACTGCAACCACTGCTGGCCCCAGGCGCAGGAGCAGGGGCATGAGCTTCATGATCGGCTGCCATTACAGCGCTCATTGAGGCTGCTGCCACAAGTACAACACAAGCAAACTTCTTCATGTCCATGGCGGTAATACTAGCGAAAATTAACCTCCGGAAAAAGGAAAATTACCACGGAAAACCGCTTTGGAGAAGGTGAAAATCAGAATACGAGATTGATATAAAATTATTTTTCGATTTGCAGGCCTGAATAGAATGTTTGACAATGAGAGGTATTTATAGTTAAGATTTTTGGAGTAGTTTGTTTTATTTTTAGGGTAATTGAAGTTTGTGTGGCAGAGAAAGATTTGCATTTTCAGTACCCATTTAAACGGAGAAAGATGTTTAATTGTTTTGGTCAATTGTCTGACCGGGTTTTGGGCTAAGTGGTTTTGTGTGGTCCTAGAAGTTTAACATGTTTAATTCTTGGTTGGCCCTCCAAATGTGACCATGTGAGAGTTTGATCTCCTTTTTAACTGTTTCGTTAACGAAGTGTTGTTATCAATGTTATGAAACTAGTCGATACCTATATATTTTCGCTTCTTTAACTTTGTGAATTGGTTTTATCGTTCTTAGTTTCTAATTAAATATTTTTCTTCATAATTGACTTCATACCTCATGTTTCCATTCGCTTGCGAGAGAGTCCAGAGTTTGCACTAAAAAGTGTACGATCAAGTTTAGTAAGTCACGATGTCTTTTGATTTAGTTCGTAGAGCCTTAGCCAAGAACAAAACTTCATACTTGCTGGGTTTGGGTTTGAATGTCTAAATTGAAGGACAATATCGATAATTGCTAAGACTTGAAGTCACAAACGCACTCCATCCATAGATGGACTTTCTTCTCAAAAGAAAACCTTTATGGCCTTTTTTTTCTTGTAACTTTCAGGTTACACATTGTAGGAGCTTAATTTAGTGACTTTACCTCTTTAAGTGTAGTAAATCTTTCGAAATGGTTTGGCATGTTTTCTTTTGCACGAGTTAATTAAATGTGAATATTTACATATCATTTATGACGGAGTTTGCAGGTACCTTAGATCTGATTTATAGGTTCCTAATCTGGCATTTAAATCGCTATATATGTCGTTACGGTACGATAGGTTGACAAAAATGTTGAATCAAATCGTCAAACACAGTAAAAAGAGCAATTAGGCCATTTTTATGTTTTATCTTAGATTAATTTTATTGAAAACAAATTACAATTGGATCTCTTGATTCTACTAGTAAAATTTTAACAACAATACTAATTTATTCTCTTGCAGGAAAAAAAAGAACTTCTCGGTTGTTGTTCCAGCTGAGCTGCAATATTCATAAAAGAGGATAATGATGCAAATTAGATCTCTTGTATACAAGGTTGAATATTTCAATACAAAATTATTTACTATTTTATTAAGTTCTGCTTACCTTAATCCATTGTAATACCCGATAAAAATCCGACGCCCATAGGTCCTAGATCCTGTTAAAAAAAATCAATTTTGATAAATGGAAAGAGATCGCTTCAAGAAAAAAGGGTAAAAGTACATCTCGGTACGTAAATTTTATTGGTTTGTACCGTTTGTGCATGTGAATAGACATATAGTCTAAATAATTATTGGCATGTCCTTTTAACCAAGACCAAGAGAAAAATTGATGGATGACCAAGTTTAGTCCTATTAAAGAAAAGTTATTTCACTTCAACGAAAAATTAATGTACAAATTACATATGAAATTTTACCGGAAATGGTGGGATGGTAGATCCAACTTCTTGAAGTTTGTTATCTATCTCCTGCAACAATTCATGTGGTTGATGAAGTTTGTGCAACTCTTGACAACTATTGAATTCTTTTGTGAGTTCCTTCTCCAAACTTTTTCGTCGTTGAAGTAACTGCTGAGTTTTTCTTAAACTTCTCCGAATTGAATCTGCTTCCTTACTTTTAGCTTCGGAAATTATACTCTCAACGACGAAACGTCGTTGATCAAGATGTGTCTCTCCTAATCGCTTCTTAAGATAAGATATGGTATAAACCTTCTTAACACATAACAAATCTCCCCATCTACTAATCGGAAAGTATTCACGTAGAATACAATCTCGCGGGCATTTTCTCTTTTGATACCTACAGGCGGAACAAGAATGTCCGTACCGAATTCTAGCCATTTCAATTAAAATGGGTAGAAAACGAGGAAGATAGATAGTCGATAGATAGAATAGACGGTGAGACTTCGAAGAAGACTTAGGAATATATATACACAGATAGAGAATTAGGTAAGAGTAATAATAGATTAGGAGGATATAGAGCAACTAATTACACATCAAATCTTAGAAAGATGTCCTAAATCCAAGTTTGATTTTGTTCATAATCTTTAAAATAAATGATATTTTCATGTTTAATTACCTATCTAAAAGTAGGCATTGATATATAGATATCAACAAAGATTGTTTGAAGTTATGTAAAAAAATATCTTCCACTTTTTACAACATACTAGGCTATAGCTCTAGGGCACGGACGCTTGTATCAATTAAATGTTACGAAAGATTTTTATTAGTTATTATTTTTTTTGGTTATTTTCTCTTAAATTAGTTATTATTTTATTGAGAGAGAGAGATTATAATTTCTTTTTTTAATCCTTGAAATTTATTTTGTTTTTTTTTTCTTGAATTAGAATTTTTATTTCTACGAAGGAAAGGATTATTGTTTTTTAAATAGGTAACTTTAATTCTACGAAGGAGTATATTTTAAATTTGAGAAGGGCTTCTAGACAATATCTTTTATTAAAAAAGGATGGTTGTCCCAGTCATCGTTTTCCGTTCTGTTTTATTATATAGATATTATAAGATTTATTTTTGTTGGTATTATTTGGGGTGAATTTCGTTCTTAACTAATAGAATATCCCTACATGAAAAAATAAAATTTGACCTAGTTAATTAATAATCAGCAATAGAGTATGTGGATCTGTCCTTTCCCCTTATTGTCAAAGGTTTTAAGTTCGATGACCACAAATTTAATAGAGTATCAGAATTACGCCCAAACACTTCTTAATTGTCACCCGTAAAGAACAAAAGATGGTGTTAGGCTTGGAGAACAATATACGTGAAGGGGCGTGTGAAAATTATCCTACATGAAAAGTCGGTTACGTAGTAAGTATTCGACTCAATACCAATTAATTTTGAGTTAAATGACTATAAATTTAACAATTTTTAAATTGAGTTTGGTCTAGAAGAACTTTGCTAAAAAACTCTCGTAAAAAAAAGTTTCTTCTCAAAAATCTTAAGGTGGGGTTGGACGAAGGAATCATGAATCCACACATTCGTAAGTCCAAATGATATTTTTCTTTTTTGTTGAAATGATATTTTTTGTTTGGTAATTAATAAGAATCCAATGATCTATAATTAGGGTTAATTTCGTTTTTTTTATTAAAGGAACAAAGATTGTTTAAAGTTATGTAAAAAATATTTTTCCACTTTTTACAACATATATTATAAGATTTAGTTTTGTTGGTACCATTTGGGGTGAATTTCGATCTTAACAAATAGAATAGCCCTACATGAAAAAAAAATTGACCTAGTTAATTAATAATCAACAATAGAGTACGTCGATCTGTCCTTTCCACTTATTGTCAATGGTTCGATGACCACAAATTTGATAGAGTATCAGAATTACGCCCAAACACGTCTTAATTGTCACCCGTAAAGAACAAAAAAAAGGTGTTAGGCTTAGAGAACAATACACGTGAAGGGGCGTGTGGAAATTGTCCTACATGAAAAGACGGTAACGTAATAAGTATTCGACTCAATACCTATTAATTTTGAGTTAAATGACTATAAATTTAATGATTTTAATGAGTTTGGTCTAGAAGAACTTTGCTGTAAAAAAAAGTTTCTTCTCAAAAATCTTATGGTGTGTTTGGACGAAGGAATCATGAATCCACAACTTCGTAAGTCCAAATGATATTTTTTGTTTTTTTTTGTTGAAATGATATTTTTCGTTTGGTAATTAATAAGAATCCAATGATCTATAATTAGAGTTAATTCCGTTTTTGGCCCCCAATTGTGACCTACTCACCGCCTTGGTCACTAAGTGTTTGGCAGCTCGATTTGACCCCCAAGGACCAAAATAGTTCCAACTTTTTCCGGAACTATCCTTGGGGACCAAATGGAATTAATTTTCAAAAATTTTGAATACATTAAAGCCACCTCATCTCTCTATATCTCCTCCGTTTCAGTTTCTCCGGTGAAAGTCGTCGGCCAACCAATTTTCCAACGAGCTTCAAAAACATTATTTTTTTTATTTTTCTCTCTTCCTTCTTCTTCCACTTTCTTCTTTCTCTTTCTCTACCCACTGTCTTGCGAAGGGGAGCTTCTTCGCCAGACTTTTGGTTTCCAGACCGTGAAAGTCTATATCTAGAGTTTTAGATCCAGACGAATCTTCGTCGATTCGTCTGGATCTGGAAACCAGTTAATGAAAAAACGTATCTAAACAAAACGATTATTTAAAAGACGGTATCTAAACAAAAATGTTATTTAACAAACGGTTTCTGGAAAATACAGTATTTAAACAAAACATTTCTGAAAAATAATTTCTAAAAAAATTGTATATGTAAAAAACTATTTAAAAAAAATAGTTTCTAAAAAACGGTTATCGAAACAAATAATTTCTGAAAAAAATACAGTTTTTGAAAAAAAATATATTATAAATACTTATATTGTAGACAAAATGTGTTTTTACGCAAATATTAGGAAATAGAGTAGAAGTTTGGTCTAATACAAATTTTAGATTCTAGATCCATTAGGACCCAAGAGTCTTAGGATTTTTGGTAGCCAAACAAATAAAAAAAATCTTGATTTTGGAATAGATTTACTAAGTTTTTCTCATAAACTTTTTTTATAACCATAAATTTTTTTTTTTGGAAACCGAAAAATTTGTATTGATAATTTTAAGCAAATTACGTCCACCACCCCTCTTAAGCCCATGAGGTCGTGGGATCGAGTCTCGGTGGAAGCAGTTTGCCATCAAGATTTAGCCTATGTAATTTAGGTAATATATATATATATATATATATATATATACACAGTAAATAATATAAATAAATCTGCCGGGCTTTAGGTCTCTTTCATGTTGTCGGGCTTGAGGTCTCTTTCATTATGGTTTAAATTAGGTGGTTATCGTGCTCATCACATTTTCATGATGTATCAATGCCTTGTAACGACCAACCTAGATCGTAGTCGATTTCTCAAAAAGAAAAAGGCAAATTACACGAGGAAAAACAACCACTAGAAGAACTTTATTACCTTATGTAAACTACCACAAATACAAGCAAGCAAAGTTGGATCAAATGGCATTTCATCCCCAAATTTATTAGGAACTAGGATTCTTTAATTAGGATTTTAGCCTTGTGTAATTTTATGGGAGATTTTGACATTGATCTCTACTTTTATGTTGATATTAGGATTACACTTCCATTTTTTTTTTAACTCTTGATTTACACCCCCACGTGGCCGGAAAATGTTAACTTCTAGTTAAATGTCAGTTGTGCGAATCACACATGTGAATCAGAACAAAAATGCCCTTATGTATAATTTTGACATTGACCCCCCACTTTTACATCGATATTAGAACTATACTCTCGTTTTTAGAACCTTTTGATTTATACCCCCATGTGGACGGAAAAAGTTAACTTCTAGGTAAATGTCAGCCGTGAGAATCACACATGTGAAACATGACAAAAATGCCCTTATTTACGTTTTAATTTTCATCCCAATACATTTTATTATTCCGTTAATCAACTTCATCAATCACAGACAACTATTCTGTGGTTGTAGCATAGTACTTAATTATATAGCTCACTCAACCACAAATTTTTCCTTGTTATTTCATTAATGAAAATATTCTGCTTCTTCTGAAGGAAAAATACTTCATCTTCTTTCAAGTTCCTATTGATCTTGAGCTATTCCAAAAACCTATTTTAATCGTGTTTATATAGCAACCTGTGTTGCTGTGAATATATTGTTGAATCACTTCATTTAGCCTCAGGATCTTGGGCCGTAGACCTTTGCCCTTTGTATTTGAAACCGAGGAGGGACATCAGAGATCTTTCTTGTCTTTATTTTGTTCTTTGATAGAATTTTTCGATATAGTGTCTAGTTTATTACCGTATTAATAATCTTGGCAACTAATTTGATACCTAGACCACTGAACTTGATAGGCCGATCATTTTCCTCCATGCCCGGTGTTGATGCTATATTGCCTAAGAGCATATCGAAAAGTTTTTGCACCCCCAGGAAATAATTGTCCTAGTTCTGTAAATATCTTATCCCAACCATCTGATTTCAGTTTGATTTCCTTATTTTGATTTGATGATTCTGTCTGGAACTCCATCTGTGATAACAAAGTGAGATAGATTAATTCAAATAAATTATATATACAAGTATATTATTTGCAGTAAATTATATGAACATTTGAATAAATTACATGTACTTTACAGAAAAGTACACAGGATTTACATATGTAAATCAAAGATGTTCTAATAATGAAACGAGAACTGTTTTGATATTAAATCATACATAATGTTCCATAAATTGCGTATGATTTACACAAAATAATATAATGTTAATGTTATTCGTGAAAAATTTGCAGAACCAGAACATATATCATGTTCTCAATTTGATAAACATCGCAGGGAAAAGTTTATATAATTTACGTTACATTAAGGTAATTTATTCTAAAGTATATATAATGTTAATTCTGTTATGAGTAACCGTGCGAAAAAATCACGTTTCATCAATCTGTACGGAAAAAAATCAGATCTGAAGAAAATTTGAATATCATACTTTGCATAAACTCCAAATCTATTGATAACTGATATGATGATTGATTGCAAACAATAAGTAAACTCGATTTGTAAGATTTAGAAATGAAGTATTAATCTCATGAAGATCGTGATCATTAATACAAACTTTAGAGAGAGAAAGACAATAATAACTTTCTTGGTCTGAAACATAATCATCAAATAAGAAAATTCTTTACCTGATTAACGATTAAGATGATGATTTTGAATAGCTCTAATGATAATGAAACAAGTTAATTAAAGATTTTCAATCGAAACATAATCAGAAAACATAAAATTTGGTTTGAGTTTTACCTGAACTTAGAAACTCAGTTTTCTGTTTTAATGGAGTATAGTTTCAGAAGATGAAGATGTAGAGAGAGAGAGAGAAAGATAGGACGAGAAGGTTTCGGTTACAAAGTTTTTTGTTTTAATGGAGGATAGTTTCAGAAGATGAAGATGTAGAGAGAGAGAGAAAGATAGGAAGAGAAGGTTTCGGTTACAAATTTAAGGAAGATAAAGATTTCTTTCTTCCTTTAGAGTCGGTAATTGGAGAGGGAAACAGGGAGATAAAATAGGAAAACGAATATTGGTTGATTTGAGCTTAAATTAGATTTTATATATTTGGAAGGTTAGTTTAGGTATTATAAATTATTTGGTATTCTAGGGATTTGTGTTTTCTCTCTAGATGACACCAAATGGACTAGATATCCATTTGTATTATTTTTTTGGTTTTGAAACCCTTTATAGGATTAGAGAGGACTAAAAGTCCTATTAGGGTCCGTTTTTTGGATTATAAACCCAAAAATTCTTAAAAAAATGATCATATTGTAATAGATAAGGACTTCTAGATAATATCTTTTATTGGCCAGCATTTTTCTTTATGTTTTATTATATAGATATTTTTACGGCAAAGATGTGGTATGTAACATGTAAAGTTGATCTGTGATGTATTATTATTATTATTATTATTATTATTATTATTATTATTATTATTATTATTATTATTATTATTATTATTGTTATGAAAGGTAGTGACATATCATGTGATATGCTTGGGAAGATCCATCATATCCAACCACTCACCAAAATTCTTCATACTAGTTGTTATGTTCCTACTGTTCTTCTTTTTATACATAAACCTAGTAACATTGAAGTCTCCACCCACACACAACGCACTAGACCATCTATTAGCAATGTTATCGAGCTCCAACAGAGATCCTTTCTTTTTTATTTTTGCACCATATACTTGAGTAAAGACCCAAGGGAACTCATCTGATTGATTCTTGAAAAACAAAGAGATACAATATTCACCTACCATAACATCACTTAAGGCCAATCTATTACTATCTCAAATACATAAGACCCCTCCTGAAACCCCCTCGAAAGGTAATGCTTCCCAACAAAAAGAACTAGAACCCCACAAACTTCTAACAAAAGAAGCAGACGTAGCATTACACTTAGTCTCCTGAATACACAAAAGAGAGACATTATAATTTTTAACTATCTTCCTAATAGCAAACTTTTTGACTGGAGAACCCAATCCTCTAACATTCCAGCTAATGATGTTTAAGGACATCCTTTACTATGCTACTTCTTGCTCGGTGTTGGTTTTATCTTCTTAATGTTTGACCGAGTCTCTTCCAATCCCCGTTGTCAACTCTTGAGTTATCTAGCAAACTTAGTTGATCTCTTCTTCTTGCTGCAATTGGATTCACCTCCTTCCTAAAGAGCAATTTCCATTCCCACCTTCTCAGAGTTGTAGGGTATGATGTCGTATAATTGCTAAAGGCATAGCATCCACAAAGGATGAAGGTGGTTACTTGTTTGTTATATGGCATTCAGTGTAAGTAATAACTTTTCGAAACTTGTGTTGCATAACTTGGATGAACAAAGTCAACAGTTGGTAGCCCAAGTGGTTCCAAGGTGTTGACATAAACTCCAGAAATCCCTGGAGGTCTCAGGTTCGAATCCCAGAGAAGGTCAAATATTTGGTTATTTGATTTGTGATTATTAGGGTGTAAATAATGTAGTTGGGCTTTAGGCCATTGTCATGTTGGGCTATAGGCCCGGTCTTGTTTCAGTTTGAGTGGGCAGTTATTGAGCGTATGACATCTTTGATGTATCAATGCCAAATGTAACGACATACGTAGATCGTAGTCGACTTCCAAAAAAAAAATGGATGAACAAAATAAAATAATGTCTCCTCCAAAAGATAAAACGCCAAGAGCATATATTTTTTTAGAGAGAGAGAGTGAAAAAATATTTTTTTTTTTAATGGTCGCCGGCCGGAAAATTTTCCGGCCGGCGACCTTGTCGGAGAAGAGAGAGAGGTGAGGTGGAGAGAGAGTGAGGTGAGGTGGAGTGTTTTTTTTATTTCCCCTTAAAATTTATTTCCCCGGAAAATTTCTAAAATTCTACATATTCCCTTTAAAATTTCACACCCCGGAAACTATTTTTCCCCAAAGCGCTGACCTTCTATAAATACGCAAACTCTTGTAGTTGTTTGACTAATGAGAAATTCTTAGGGGTTTGGTAGTGATTCAGGACATTAGGAGACACTTATAGACAAAACATTTTGTAGACATCTTGTGACATTTATCTATAGACAAAAATACATTTCAAGACATTTGGTTCATGGACAAAATCTCTTAGAGACATTTCAAGATATTTGGTTCATGGCAAACTCCACCACCAAAGCTAAAGCAAATTGTTGCAATTAGCGGTAGCTTAACCTGTATATGTGGAAATCAGGCCGGGCAACTGCCCAGCCTGGTCTCCACATAGTTCTGCCCCTGGGTTCATAGACAAAATGTCTGGTAGAAATTTCAAGACATTTGATCCATAGACAAAATGTCTTGGTGACATTTCAAGATATTGAATCCATAGACAAATCGAGTAGTGGATATTATTATTATTATTGTCATCATCATCATCATCAACTCATCATTGCAAGAACAACCAGTTTATTATTTTAATATTATCATTCTTGTCTAATCATGTGAAATGATATATTTGTACTGCTATTTCAAATATATATTTTTCGAGTTTTGTGAATCATTATTGTTTAATCATATGAAATAATATAGTAATATAGTAAAGTAATATTATAATAATATATGATTAATATTGTTATATTATTATATATCACTTATCTAATTTGATAATAATAATATTATCTTCGTTACTGAAATGTCTCCATGTGTCCTTAAGTGTCTTCCATATTTTCAAAAACATTCTCTCTTGAAAAACTCTCTAGAAATATCCCATATACTAAACTAAAATATCTTCAAATGTTCATAAATCTAATTTGTCTTGAAATGTCCATAATTTCGTGTCTCAAACGAATAAGTTTGACATCTTTGTTGTGGTTTTGTAGTATTGCAATAGGAGTCACAGTCACATCAACGACGAGTTTGACATCTTTACTTGGTTCCATTTGTCTTTTAATTGGTGCTTCCATTGACTACCAACTAAACCAAAGTTAACAAATATTTCAGAATCAGTCTTAGCGAATGAAAATGATTCGAAAAAAACTTGTTTCACTAATCACTATCATGTTTAATTAACTGAAAAAAAATGCAACTACCTGAAGTTGGTCTTGTACTTGTTGACGTTTCTCTTTCTCGCGACAGTTTTGTAGTTCTTGGTTAATTGTTGCAAGCTCCTTTTCCATAGCTTCTTTTTCTTGAAGCATTTGTTGAATTATCCTATGACAACCACCAACTGGATCTTGTTCCCTAACTCTAACTTCAGTTATTATACTAGTAACGACACGATGCCGCTGATCAGCATTTGTGTACTTTAAGAGCTTTTTCAGATTAGGTATGGAATATAACTTCCTAACTTTTAAAAAATCTTCCCACTTACGAATAGGGAAGTGTTCAAGTAGAATACAATCTGGGGAGCATTTTTTCTTTTGATACCTGCAACCACAACAAGGAGATGGCCTCCCATTCGGAGACATGTCAGACTTGAAATGAAAAAAACCTAACAAAATATGAGAAAGATGGATTGAGAAGATGGTGAAACTTAGAGGAGGCCTTTAGTGTATATATATATAGTTATAGTGTAGATAGTTAGGTTGGAAGAGCAAGATCTAAAGGATGAAGGAGACCTAATTTTGTGAATAACCATTAATTAAACAACAATCTTACAACAATATTTCAAAACTTGGATTTTATTTTTCTCTATAGTCCCTAAATTAAATAAATTATTTTTTCATGATTGTCTCTATTTAAGAAAACTATGATATCAACATCAACAAGATAGCTATGAGCATTGCATTTAAAGCAATAATAACTTAAACTTGTAAAACATCACTTTTGACACCCATATATTCGAATTTATCTTCTTCTTTCTTATCAAAAGGGGTCATACCGTTCTAGTCATAAACAAATTTGAGAAATTAATATAACAATTTCATTTAAAACTACCACCTAAAAATATCTATTAAGTTGTAAAGATTACACGATGATAAGAAAATGACATGGGTGTTCAAAATCAAAATGGAACACACCTTTCAAATCTCTAAATTCATCTATGATGGATTTGTGCTACATTTTTGAGCAATTTTCTTTATCAATGTACAAAATCAAAGAATTTGAGAGAAACTCATCATTTTTGTTGTGGAACCTTGTTTTAATTATGTGCATAGATGATGAAGATCGTTCTATTATTGCACTAAAGACGGGAAGAGTTAGCACAAACTCAATTACAAGATGAAGATCTTTCTGTTTCGTCAACATTTTTTCTCTTAAAAAGTTGATCGATTGTAGGAGGTTTCTTAAACTGTAAATTAACAAATATTATACGAGAATGTTGCACATAATAATAAAAGGTAAGAACAATAAGTAGCTATACTAATAAAAAAACTAACTTTTCTCTCGATATCACTTTTGAATCGTCGTTAATAATTCGATTACTCTCGTTAGCCATTTGAATGCTTATATCTAATTAGAACAATTTTATTCTTAACATAGTTAATAGAGAGACATATAGAACGAGAGGGAGATAGATACAGAGAGAGATAACGAAGAACTTAAGACAGATTTACCTGTTAACATACATAAAAGTAACAAAAGTATAATTTGAGACAATTATAAATATAGAGGGTAAAATTTGGACTTAAAGTAATTAGATTAGATCATTCATTAGGTGGGTAGCATGATAGGAATTGGTTGTGAAAATTAAAGTACAACATTAGATCATTCATTAGGTGGGTAGCAGGGTTGGAAATGTGGGTGGTGGTAATTAGAATAGATCACTGGGTGAGTAACACTTAAGTCAGGTGTGGGGTTTGGCGTTTGCTGTTTTGGGTTGGATATTGAGTTGATTTAAAGGGGACCAATGTACTTTACGCCGTTAAGGGTTAAATTTTGAAGCCCATACCAATTAATAAGTGGAGAAAGACAGAGTTCAACAAAACAAAAAAATGGAGAAAGGCAAAAGGCTATGGAGGGCGGCCCCTCCTGACCCTTTAATAGATAAATCTCTGGTTGCGAAAAATGATAACAAACATCTTTTTCTATTAGCATTAACAATATAGCAGTAGTAATTTTAAGGCCACCTTCCTGGTGTCACCTGCATATTGTTGAGCATGCATATGACGTGACGAGTGCTAGGAGAGCACGTACGAGCATATAGGCCGTAGGGCCGAATACGAGGTCGAAGTAGGGCAAGAGTGCCAGCAAGCTTCCTTAGGCCATGCACGGGGACATCCGTGGCATTCAAGACTTTGTCAAGGATACGAAGGGTCATTTGGACGAGAGTATGCCTGGTTAAAAGGATTGATGTTTCCTTGTGGAAATAGGCAAAACAAGAAGTTTGCACCTTAGGAGGGGGTGGTCTCCCTTCCTCATATGCATCCAGCATATGTCAAGACCTCGTGGATGGGAGCTCGCCCATCTTAGCATGGTATGCACGAAAGTGAGCATCCTCGTGGCGCAACCCATGAGGCCGGCCTAGCGTATGCGAGAGAAGCATATTGCACGGGTTCCCTTGTCATAGGAAATGGCTCGGGACAGTACCTGGAGATAGGTTACTGCGGGTTCCTTTGGAAAAGGTGTTACATGTTCTCATGCCATGGCGAGGCGTGCGTCGTGCTAGCATATTCCATAAGGAGGATTGAGCTATTCAAGGGGCCAAACCTTGATATGCTATGTTGGGCATGAGGTAGCTTATTAGAGATGGATGCTCCTATGCCCAATGTCCGGATGGTAAGCCGAGATGTAAGGTGCCGGATGCTTGAGACTAGATGGCAAGATCCGCATATGCGGCTTGGTGTGCTCCGCACATATGTTGGTATCCTTTATAGTGGGCGAGAGTCTATGACTCAAGGAAGCGTTATACGGGACGACTCGAGCTATGCTCGTAGGTTGGGACACGTTGGTGTCATGCCGCATTATTGGTTGGGAACCAAGGTGACTTGATAGTCGAGATGCTCCGAATATGTTCGGGAAGGCTGGCTATGCGTTAGGAGGGAATGCATAGCGCCGCACGGCACGTTAGGATTTGATATTCCGCACTATCGACCTGTGTTTTTGAGCATAATATGCCGGGTCGACCTAACGGGACAAAAAGGCCGTGACAATTGGTATCAGAGCCTAGACGAAAGGCTAAAGATATATTACCCTCTGATACCTATTTGACAATTGGTATCAGAGCTTGATTGGTCAAGCTTAAGAGTATGATGCTCTGATCCTAGATGAGAAATGGATGTCAGAGCCTGAGCTGCAGGATGGAGATGCACGAGTTGAAGATGTATTGCATCCTGATAACCATTTAACAATTGGTATAATAGCCTAGTGGATAGGCAAACGTGTATATTGCTCTGGTCCTAGTGATGGGTGGACTTAGAGCTTGATAGCTTTCAAGATGTGTTCCAAGAGCCTAGTGATTGTGGCAAATGGATATGTTTTGGGAGCTTGAGAAGACAAGCACGAAGATATGCCTAAGAACATGTGGTATGTTTGGAAGCATACTTCCAGAGCCTGGATGGCAGGTTCAAGAGATGGTATCTATGCTCGAAGAGTGTGACGAAGAGCGTAGTGATTCTCCCACTATAGTATGTGGTATACTGGAGTGTGTATGAAGAGCTACGTTGAGAGCATGATTCCAAGCGAAGGCTTTCAGGGTGAGATGCATTCAAGATGATATGGTCTCTGAAGCTATCATGCAAGAGAGGGGACCTTGTTAAGGGATGCATGGTGCATAAGGCGACGAGAGTTCCGATGGAAGGAATAGGCCGTGTGCACGGATGTTACGGTGGTAGCTATACTTGGGTCTATGTTCCTTTGAGATGAAGGACATATGCGAGATATGAGATGGAACCGTATTGACACAAGAAGTCATATGCAAGCTCAGTGGCAAGAGTTCAGTGTGACTTAGTTGGCAAGAAGGTACCATATATGCTTGAGTCCTTTAGAGGTAAGGACAAGTGTAGAGATGGGATGAACCGAGAATGGCACGGTGAGTCGTGTGCGAGCTTAGTGCAGTAATGCTCAGTACGATTTGGTGCGCATTGGGTACATCATATGTTAGAGTTCTTGTAGTGGACAACAGGCTTGGTATGAAGTATACCAAGATGGCAAGTAGAGTCAGGCTGAGAGCTCGTGGGAAGCTAGTCTGAATACACTTGTTGGATTGGCATCCGAGAGTGGAGCTATGTTGATCCAAGTGATACTTGAGCGTTAGAGCAGGGTATGGCAACAAGGTGTTGAAGGATACTCTCTTATGCTTAAGCCGAAGGTAGCATCGAGTGACTTGTGATGTTGTGAGTTCAAGCTACTTACAGAAGACAGGGGTCGAGAGTAAGATAGATGAACAGAGTACATCGTTGGGCAAGTTGGTGCTAGATCAAGTTGTGCTTATGTGGTATGGTGCACGATAGAGTTCGGCACGGGTATGGTAAGCGCATTTGAGTTCCAAAGAGAATGGTCTCACTTGAGATGAGACATGGATATGCTAGCATGGTTGTGTTTGGTATGTCGCATGAGTGCTATAAGCCGAAACCAACATTGAAGCTTATGGACATATTGGTGTGAAGTCTAGATGACAGATTCACGAGACCAAGTGAAGTACTGATGGTAGTTGGAACCGAGTTCAAGTCGTCAAGTAATATGAGGGTCGTTGTATCTGAAGTAGATCGGCCCATGTTTGAGTTATGCATTGGAGGTAAGTTGGAACCGAGTTCGAGCCTACAGTGTACAATGAGTACGTGGTGACTGAGAAGAGATCAGCTCACGTTATGGGATTTCAGGATGGTGTGTCGTGGTGACATTAAGCATCGTCCAATTCTGGTGATAGTTGGAACCAAGTTCAGATCGTCAGAGATATATGACAACGTCGAGTTTGCCGTTGAGTTGTAAACCGTATGGTGCTGCATAAGATGTGTTGGAACTTATGCGGTGGTACGTTCAGATGTGTTCAAGAGGGACACGAGCCTACCAAGATGCTCGGGTTAAGGAGCATCGCCAATGATTAAATGGCAAGTGTGTGTCTGGATGTAGTCAAGAGGACGTTCCCAAGAGTATGCCAATGGTGGATGGTTTGGTACCATGTAGTTCTCGCGGAGAGAAGCTACCGTGCTCGTTTCAGTGGACATCGAAGGCAACACAACAATTTCCCGAGGAAGGGATGGCATGGAGGATGCCGAGCGCACGAGGCGCAAGCGCGGAGGCGCACAAGCAGAGGCTTGTTTGAGTTGCACAGAGGTGCAGGTGCAGAGGCACAATCGAGGCAAGGGTCGTCGAGAGAGGGGCGACATTGCGAAGAGTTCAAGTGGTATACACTCAAGAGTGCAAGTAGTGATACTTAGGTACTAGAGTGCACTTGATGTTGGGGACAGAGGTCGAAACGAGGGTCTCAATGAACAAGCAAACCAAGGAGTCAGAACGTGGAGTACACGGGTACGTTGGGTCTAATCCAGAGGTGAGTGACATTGAAGACGAGTTGCTTCGCGATGGTAACATTGCGAGCACATGGCAAGACGCAGTGGCGTCGAGATGCTAACTCGGGTGAAGGAAACGGTTGCTGAGGTACCAGGGTGACGAGTTGTGTCGCAGTTTACTGCGATACGCATGACAAGATTGGTCACGAAAGCAGAGGCGAAAGGTGACAATCGAGATGCCAACTCGAGGTGAAGCCGAGGAGGTGAGGTACCTAAGTTTGAGGAGCGGCGGAGGCTGCAACGGAGAGGCGAACCAGAGGGGGAGCCGACATTTTGAGGCCAGAGGGCAACATTGAGCATGGATGAATGGTAGAGAAGACCATTATCCTAACGCATCGGAGGATGCATTGCAGAAGATTGAGTTAACCCGGAGGGGGAACCTGCGCGACGAGACTGCTTAGTTGAGTTAGCACGGAGTTGCGGTCTGCCAAAGGCATGAAGGTGCAGTGGTAGCATCGGAGTGGAGGCAGAAGATTGAAGTACTCCAAACTTAGTCGACGAGGACGTCGACATTACAAGTGGGGGAGTATGTCACGTGCATATTAAGCATGCATATGACGTGACGAGTGCTAGGAGAGCACGTACGAGCATATAGGCCGTAGGACCGAATACGAGGTCGAAGTAGGGCAAGAGTGCCAGCAAGCTTCCTTAGGCCATGCACGGGGACATCCGTGGCATTCAAGACTTTGTCAAGGATACGAAGGGTCATTTGGACGAGAGTATGCCTGGTTAAAAGGATTGATGTTTCCTTGTGGAAATAGGCAAAACAAGAAGTTTGCACCTTAGGAGGGGGTGGTCTCCCTTCCTCATAGGCATCCAGCATATGTCAAGACCTCGTGGATGGGAGCTCGCCCATCTTAGCATGGTATGCACGAAAGTGAGCATCCTCGTGGCGCAACCCATGAGGTCGGCCTAGCGTATGCGAGAGAAGCATATTGCACGGGTTCCCTTGTCATAGGAAATGGCTCGGGACAGTACCTGGAGATAGGTTACTGCGGGTTCCTTTGGAAAAGGTGTTACATGTTCTCATACCATGGCGAGACGTGCGTCGTGCTAGCATATTCCATAAGGAGGATTGAGCTATTCAAGGGGCCAAGCCTTGATGTGCTATGTTGGGCATGAGGTAGCTTATTAGAGATGGATGCTCCTATGCCCAATGTCCGGATGGTAAGCCGAGATGTAAGGTGCCGGATGCTTGAGACTAGATGGCAAGATCCGCATATGCGGCTTGGTGTGCTCCGCACATATGTTGGTATCCTTTATAGTGGGCGAGAGTCTATGACTCAAGGAAGCGTTATACGGGACGGCTCGAGCTATGCTCGTAGGTTGGGACACGTTGGTGTCATGCCGCATTATTGGTTGGGAATCAAGGTGACTTGATAGTCGAGATGCTCTGAATATATTCGGGAAGGCTGGCTATGCGTTAGGAGGGAATGCATAGCGCCACACGGCACGTTAGGATTTGATATTCCGCACTATCGACCCGTGTCTTTGAGCATAATATGCCGGGTCGACCTAACGGGACAAAAAGGCCGTGACACTGGGCCACCTTCAAGTGTGTGGAAAATGCGAAAATGGCGTGTTCTTGATTTTATGTTCATGGACTATTAAGTCTTTCCAACTTTCCTAAAATAACGATCCGTCATTATTCCCTTCTTCATTTTATCGTCTTTTACGTTTCCCTCTCCATGCAACCCCCTTCCACAATGAAGGGGGGATGATTTCTTTCTTAGGGCTAACCCCTTCAATATACGGGCAGTGGTTTTTTCGAAAAAAAAATAGTTAGGGTTCCAGACGATAAGGAGAAACAAATTTTTAAATAAAATTTTAAAAAATAATATTTGTGTGAAAGGTGGGGAGAAAGAAGTACATATAAAGAACATAATGATGGGAGGTCTCCCCATTTCTCACTAACTAAATTCGACCCAGAAAGTTGATAGTAAAATAGGAGGGTATGGGGGTAGGAAATCGCGGGTCAAGAAGTCAGCTGGACCGGGTCGTTGACCGGATGTCGAACTTCCACCTGTTAATATTTTTGCAGGCACCCACGACGTCTTTGGGTTTAACCTGTGACAAAAGACACAAGAACACACGTGACCGTAAGTCCCTTGGGACACCGGGATTGGTGCCGGCCTAAGGGAGCTCCGACGGTCAAGTCAGTAAGCTTGCAAGAGAAGTAATCGAGTCGTAAATGTTATCCTTGGAAATATTACTGTTGGTTTGTGTCGGAGTTTAGGCACGGCTCGTAAAGTGGTCGTAGCTCGCTCTCTACGGATTGACTGACTTGTTAGAGAGAGATTATGGGGTCTGTCCTTGACTAAGGCAATCCTCGTAAATGTGACGAAGTAAGGAGGGCCTAACCTCTAGGAGATATAAAGTCACTTGCTTATGCTTTGATCGTCAGGAGAGAGAAAAGTAAGTCGTCCTCTCTAGATGAGTGGTCTTTAGGAGAGAGAAATAAGTCGTCTTCCCTTGATGACTGATTGTTAGGAGAGATAAATATATGTCGTCCTCCTTTGAATGTAAGTCGACCTCCTTTAATGAGCGATCGTCGAGAGAAATATGTGTCGACCTACTTTTGATTAAGCGTAGGTTGTTCAATTAGTCGATCACAGAGAAGGAATAGGACGATGATAGTGGTGGAAGTGTCGTCGACACGTGGTTGATTCCTCTGTATGAGAGAGAAAATGATGGTATGTATTCGATGATCGATGATCGGTGATCGAATGTCTTAGTCTGGAGCAGGATGACTGGTAATCGATGTATTCACTCGGAATCAGATGATCTTGGAGTACTTGAAGGAATGTCAGTGGAATATGGGGTATGTTCGGCGATGACCAGATTATCGAGTCTATTCGTCGAGAGTTGGATGGTGAGTATTTTTGTCTTCCCTCGGATATACGGAGGAGGTCTGTTGAGGTTTTGAGCGTGGACCTCTTTATCCAGGGCTGGATGTGCTTTCGTATTTGGGTATGTTGAGAAGGCGAGGGCAGACCTCTTCTTCCAGGGTTAAAAGTGCTTACGTATTTTGGCTAGGTGAGGAGGTGAGGGCGGACCTCTTCCTCCGGGACTAGAAGTGCTCCTTTACTTTGGCGTTACTTCACGGTGTCCGAAAATGAATGGGTTGGGCTCATTAGCCATTAGTTCATGGGCTTCGTCAGCGAGTAAGCCCATTAGTCGTGAATTCCTTAGGCACTACTGGTGACGTATTTTGGCCCATACGGAGGGCATACGGTAAATGACCAATAAGCTAATAGTTGAATTCAGATTTATGTAGTGCTCACTAAGTTTTGATTACGTATGCTTAGATTTGCCATTTTTTTCATAGACGTCAAGATTCATTATGTGAATTGAAATAGCCCGATAACTACCATCACTACAAATATTTTGGATTCTAAAAGCCATATCAAGACCTTTAAGATATTCCTTTGATCTGTCATATAATGATTAGGTTCAATTTAGATACGGATCAATGGGTGTGCGAGGGGGTGCGGCCGCACCCCCCGGATCCTACCGAAAAAAATATAGTAGTAATAACTTTTTTCTTATATATATAAAGGTATATATAAATATATATCTTCTAATGTATTCAGATGATATAAAGAAAACCTTGGCTTAGCGGTTAAAGTGGGGGTTGGAGGGTGGTTGTAATTGTGTGGACATGAGTTCAAGCCACAACAAGGATTTTGAGTATTTCTTTTGAAATATATGTATTTATGTCTATATATTCTAACTGTGTGTATAAATATCATCGAGTATAGCTTGGTTTAGTGGTTGAGGTGTTGACTTGTGTAACACTGGGAGCTCTACCTCTATAAACTTTAGTTGATCTACCCAACAATCCAACTTGATTTTCTACCTCTATATATATCTCCCATTTCTTCATCTCAAACGCGCACCAAAATCACTGTAAGCATTTTGAAGTATTTTAACTTTTATATAGAAAGTATTTCCTATAAAATTCAATTCATCTACCCTATAAACTTCAATTCATCTGGCATAACACCCAACTATCCAACTCGATTCTCTACCTCTATATATATGTCCCATTTCTTCATCTCAAACGCACACCAAAATCACTTCTCCTCTACTACTACTTCTTCTTTTTCATCTAATCAAGTATTCAAGCTCAACTAGCAACTATGGAAAGATATTTTAAAACAAAATTTTCTTCGGGTTCGTCAATTTCAACACCAGAAGTTCCAGACTCGACTCCAACGTTATTTTTCATCCGCACCTCTTAAGTGAGAATCATGGATCCGTCTCTGGACTAAATAGTTATGATTATCCGGTTGAGATAACACTAAATATATCTAAGTTGAGTTACATGCATGTCATTTATGACGGACATCCAAAATAATAAAACTAAAAGAGATACGTTGTGAGAAACTCTTAGAAAATAGATGAAAGATCATTAGTTATTTGAATGAGCAATCAACTTCTCAAAGTATCGGTAAATTTTATTTCGGTCATAAGAATGGTTATTTCAGATGAAATCAATTGTTTTTGTGGAGAACTAACGAGGTTAGGTTGAGATGGACTAGGTTTTAGGTTTTACATACACTGATACGTACCAGAAAAGTTTGCACTTGTTTTTGTTAAAATCATTCAATAATTGGTGTATTACCAAGCATTGGTGTCTCATGAAAATTGTTCATGACAGCTTCCATCATGGTTTTGTACATGTTGAAAATTTTCTGGTTATAGTTCAAACTAAAATGGCTCCAAGTATAGTAAGTCAATTGGAACTGCTACAAATATTAGTTGTTGCGCATATTAGAATGGGAATATCTACATACCAAGCAGTAAGACGTCATAAATTAACTATCAAACTCATAATATTAGAAACTTATAATCCCATCTCAATACAAATATAATGTAAAACAACACATGATATCGGTCTCTCTTAATAAGAGTAAAGGTTGTACTCAAGTCAAATACTCCTTCCTAAGATATAGATCAAGCAAATATTCTCATATATATCATATATATCTCCAAGATAATGGATACATAAATTAGGGTTATTTCTATACTGATGTTAATTATTTTCAACCATTGTATTACTCTTCTATTATAACTAAACATGGAGGTATATGATTTTGTTCAACCAAAACCTAAACTTTCATGGTATCTGAGCTGCAAATCTCTAAAGAGTATTATTTCGATCTTATTTTGCTTTCGCTTAACCGGCAGCGGTAGCCGCTCCATGACTACCGTCCGTCGGAATCATAGTTATTTTTCTTTTCTCTTTTATTTTCTTCTCTAATTTTTTAATTGCTTAATTTATACTTCTCAATAAATCTAGTAAAGGTTTAGCATCGAAATTTTTTGATATATTTTTCAATAAGGTTTTAATGGTGGAGATTCTAGCTATCAATATTATCGGTTATGGGTTTGAGGGGTTTTTTGTTATCAATGATGGATGAACTATATATAATGGAAAGGGAATCTTAATCTTAACGAGTTTCGTGGATGAAGTTAAATTGGTCTTCAAGAAAGTTTAAGGTTAATTCACTATTGGTGCATGAACGGTAAGAGAAAAAAAAGTGATGGTTTTGGTTTTCTTATTCGCAGATCAATAATATCGGTTGTCGTTGTTTGTCATCATTTGGAGTCCAATGTTGTTGCCTCCTTGTCGGTGTTTTTTTGTCAGTTTGTCTTCACAAGTCAGACGTCTCGTGTTGTTGCCATGAGCCTCTGAACCCAGTGGTTATGCTCACTAAGTGCAACCTTTCTCGTTGTGATTATGTCATGTTTGGTCAATATTACTGCCGTAATATTTATACCGATCTACACAAAAAATACGTGTTCATCAGCCAATTCCATGATTGTCTTTATGAAAAATACGTCAAAGAATCGTCTTATCAAGTTATTTCCAAACTGAACTTTTAATCTAATCTTCGTTCAATTTGCGGGAGGGTAATAAGGGTAAAAGTTGTACTCAAGTCAAATAGTCCTACCCAAGATACAAATCAAAGAAATATTCTCATATATATCTCCAAGAAATCTATACACTAGAATTAGGATTATTTTTATATTTGATTAAATATTTCCAACCATTGTAATACTCTTCTATTATAAATAAACATGGAGGTATATGGTTTTCCTTAAGCAAAACCTAAATCTTTCATCTCTTGAATCTTCTAGTAAGACATCTGACTTCTTTTTGTTCATGACAATTAAAAAAATGAAGAAGATAATTGTTTTTCCTCTTTTACTCTTCGTGTTGAGCTGCAATATTCATAAAAGACACGTAAGGATGCAAATTGGCTCTTTAATAAGTAACCAATAATTTTTACAAGTTTGAAATATTAGGGAAATGTTAAGTGTACAAAGAATCTTTGACAAGATTCTTGACACGATGAGTCACACGGGTAAAATAATGGTCCAGATCAAAGTCAAACTTTGAAAAACTTTCAAAACTTTTGTATTTTAGTGAAAATGACTCATCGTGTTAAGGATTTTGTCATTGTCTCACGAAAATATTATACCAATTTAAACTTTTTCTACCTCATTTTTTCAGTCATACCTTACATTCATGGCATCGTTCTCTTTGGGGTTTACACCAATGATGGGTTTGATATCTTCTTTGTGGTTTTGCAATATTGCAGTAGGAGTCACAGTCACATCAATGACTGATTTGACATCTTTACTTCATTCCATTTCTCTTTTAACTTGTGCTTCCATTGGCTAACAATTAAACAAAAGTTAATAAATGTTTTGGAATCAGTCTTAATAATTGTTTGTCGAAATGATGTAACAAGCTCCTTCTCAAACTTGCTCTTTGTGAAAGTTTGTGAGATCAAACTAAATCGTTAGTAACGATGCATTTTCTGAAAATAATAGGTATTATGATCGTATTGATCCTACATTACTCAAAGTAATTGACTAAATTTTGACGAAATAATTCATTACTTATGGATTTTTCTTACAAAACAATTAAGTCTTCGAACATGAAGTCGAAGCACTAACCCAGAATTACCCTGAAGGTAATAAAGTAGATATATGTAAGAAATAAAAAATCATTTAGTCTATAAAGGGTTTGACCTCCATTTATAAATTTTCTATATGATTTAAAAAGTTCTCGAGTTGAGTTATGAAGTATTGATAAACATTATTGTGACTCTTGAAGAGCTTATCAAAGCTTCAGAGTAGATAGTTAAAAAAGATTATTCAAGTAAAGAAAGTCTTGAAAATAAATATATTCTAAAATACTAAAAAGCTTCAAGCTTCAAAACAACTCATTGTCTCGAGTTGTAATCTATCAAAGAAAATTAAGGTCCAGAAGTACCTAATGTGGTACAGACATTACATTGCGTATGTTGTAATGTGGTTTCAGAAAACAACCATCATTCATGTATAAAATGTCAATCGCGTTGTACTTTTTTTTTCCTTCGTCAAGGTTTTGTCCCTTAGGGGTTTCCTTGTCAAGGTTTTAATGAGACATTTTAATTTTCTAAAAGTTGTATTCTTTTTCCTTCATTCAGGTTTTGCCTGATTGGATTTTTCTGACAATGTTTTGGCGAGACAACTCTATTTTAAGACAATGTAGTCATCGAATGATAAATTTAACACCTCTTATGCGTGTCAAGTGGACTGTACAATGAAATGTAATAAGTACATCAATTTCACAAGATGTTATAGTTATCTTACTGATGTACATGATACACAACTACGGATCACTAAATAGTGATTTCAATTGGTATCCCTGAAGGATTTAACAAGTTTCAGTTTAAAGTATGCATGAACTTTAAGGCATTATATAAATGCAACTTGAAATGTCAAATGCTACTAATAATATTTTTGTGTAACCAAAAGGAAGCTGAGGATAAAAAGTTGAACAATGCTCTCAACCTTCATAAGGGGTAGCAAGTTTATGAAGACACTGTTCTCTTTTTCCTTCGTTAAGATTTTTTTTCCCACAGGGTTTTTTCTAACAAGGTTTTAATGAGACAGATTATGTGTTCATCAAAGATGTGCAGGAACAAAGAATTTGTTCTCTTTTTTCTTCACTATTGTTTTGTCCTATTGGGTTTTCCTAGTAAGGTTTTAATGAGACAATTTCTGATGTGGTGGACATCCAGGGGGAGTGTTATAAGTATTTGATTTATGGTGGATGCCCACCACACTTTGTAACTCTCACCACCATAAGTTCTCCACCATTACTTTGTATTCAAACACCATTATTGTGTGACTATTGATTATGTAACTCATATAGGTAAATGCCTATATAAAGAGGTTTCTTGTTAATGAAATAAATATACCAATGAATCAATATATCAAACCAATGTATCCAAGTATCAATATATCAAAGTTCAACAAAAAAACAGAAAAAAAAAATCAATATATTAAAGTAGAGAATTTTTTACAAACATAAGAATACAATCTAGTTCTTCTTGTCTAGCAATCTCTGAATCTATATTTTCATTGTATTTCTTCTTCCTTCTTTTATTTTTCACAATAGAGGGTAAAAAAGAAGTCATTCATTAGGTGAGTAACAGGATAGGAATTGGTTGTGCAAATTAAAGTATAACATTAGGTCCTTTGTTAGGTGGGTAGCAGGGTTGGAGATGTTGGTGGTGGTAATTAGAATAGGTATTGGTGAGTAACACTTAAAGTTAGAAGATTTGGATTTTTGAGTTGGATTTTGAGTGGATCTCAAGGGGCTGAAAATACTTTGAGGGTTAAAATTTGAAGCCCTTACCAATTAATAAGTGGAGAAAGACAAAGGGCAAGGGGTCCAGGCGCTTTAGTAGGTTATGGAAAACAATGACAAACAACATCTTTTTTCAATTAGCATTAACAACATAGCAGTAGTATTTATAAGGCCAGCTTCCTCCGCCACCTTCAAGTGTGTGGAAAATGTGAAAATGGCTTGTTCTTGATTTTATGTTCATGGACTCCTATTTAAAGTACCCAAGATATCACTATCAGTAAGATTTCTATTAGCATTGCATTTAAATCTGTATAAAAATGGAAGTACATACGATATTGATATTGAAATCGATGGATTGCATTTAGCATAAGTAAATTTTGGATAAACTATGGGGATACGCGGGAAGCTGGTTACAAACTAGGGGGCCATTTGAGAAATAACCCAAGATTAATACTTAAAATAAAAGCCTAAAATCATATCGTTATATGGACTTTACTTTTACTTATCCGAACGTAGCCTGAAACTTCTATAGTGTTTTAAGGATATCTGCGAGAGCAGTTGATGATCGTAAGTATATCTGTTAGTATTAGACGTTCTAACTACTCTACCTTTCTCACTACATGCTTTTTCTCATATATATTCTATAACAAGTTTTCAATCTGCAACTTGATGGTGTAAATATTTCGGGAGACCAGAGGCGTGGAAGAGGGGGTGCCATAGGTGCGACGGCACCGGGCCCCCCAAGCAACAATAAAAACTGAAGAAATTGAGGTCCCTCGGATAACTTAGTTGTAGCTCATTTGGTAACCTCATTGTTTTACAAACAAGAGGTCAAGAGTTCAGATCATACTATCATTTTTTTTTCTTTTCTAAATATCAATTACAAATATATACTTCTAGACTAATGATTCAAAGGAAGTTTAATAAGTATTGTTTTCGTCTTCTTTTTCTCAAAAATGATTCTTGAAATTTGTATAGAATTAAAATTAATGTTTTTTTCTTGAAAAAAAGATAATTGGTTGGCCACTTATTTTGTCCTAAATTTTTTTTAAATTGTCCTAAATACTTTGAAGCATCGAACATAGTCCATAGTTATATTCATTCACATTCATCTAAAATATATCAAAAATGGATTTAGTAACTAAAGTTAATTTTTTTTGTTAACTATAAAATGTATAAGAAATTATTTACCTCTTAGGTTGTGTTTGATAACAATTTGGAGAAAGGAAAAAAAATAGAGAAAAATTTTCTGTGAGAAACATTTAGTCCGAGAAAAATTTACTCTATGATTACTTTCATATTTTCTATTGTTTGTTTCGCTAAGACAAAAAAAATAGTTTTCAAATAAAAAATATTCTTACAATCTCAAAATTTATATATAAAGTACTCATACCATGAAGTTCTCTTGGTCCTAAAATCTTATGAGCCATTAGTTTGTTGGACAGTAAGGCTGACATAAATAGATACGGTTGTAGGCAAAGAGGAATTATGTGGTAAAAAGTGATTACAGGAAACTTAATAGTACTTTTAACTACTTAAATCATCAACATTGTGTAGGTTTAAGGTAACTCGGAAATCTAAATGTCTATAATTGAAAATGAGAAGGAAAAAACTACACTGGTATAGAGATATGCTAGAAGATCAATTACTATGGTATCCAAATACAAATAAAGCTACACCTTCAGGCCTCCCCCTCATATCACCTTCTCTCTCTATCTTTCCAATTTATTGATACAACAAAACAATGCCCACTTAACTCATGTCCCAAAGTTGCGGATCAATAGGCACAGACAAAACAAAAAATATATATATGTATGTGGAGAGAGATGTGTCTAACAAAAAAAAAAGAGATGTGTCATGTGTGGTTGTTGTTTATGTATAAAAGAAGGAATCATGTCCTGTAGAAGATCATA
Source organism: Eschscholzia californica (assembly GCF_041429995.1). Lineage (NCBI taxonomy): Eukaryota > Viridiplantae > Streptophyta > Magnoliopsida > Ranunculales > Papaveraceae > Eschscholzia > Eschscholzia californica. Next base: position 50,032,776 of record NW_028238472.1, read on the forward strand.
ATTAGGGTATGCTAGTGAGGAAGAGTGCTGCTAGTGGTATTAGTAAGTTTTAGGATAGAGAGTTAATTAGGGAGACAGGAAGCTAGAGGAAGGTATGCACCTGAAAAGAAGTAAAGAGATAGAGAAAGTTTTACTCAGTTGGAAGGCGGGTAAAAAATTCCTCCTATTTTGGGGAAAGTTTGGAAAAATAACTCACGTGAGGACATAATTCTCTTCCCCTAAATTAGCTACCAAACAAAAGAAAAATGTAATTTTTAGAGTATTTTTTTTTATTTTCTCCTAGAAAAGGCCTATCAAACACACCCTATTTTATAGAGAATTTTATAGAGAATTTTTTATATTATCGAAGGGCCCCGAATAGAACTTCGAACCGGACCCCATTTTTCTCAACCACGCCACTGTGGGAGACCGAGAGTAAACCGTGGATGTATGCTAAAGTAAACTTTATAGGTTCATTCACATAATGTGCTTCAGTGCTTATTGGTGGCAATTTCTTACTCGTTAAGCTCGGACTTAAATGCCTGTACTTTAAACATGGTTTATACTTCTTGAACATATGAAAATGGAACATATTTAAATATTTTCAGACTTTATTTTTATTTTTATTTTATTTTTTGAAAAATATATTTTCACACTTTAGTAACAGTTCAAGAAAAAGCGTGTGCCGCGTTTTCTTCTTGTAACTTTTCAAGTTGGAAAAATCTAGATGGCCAGAAAAGACAGCCTGATGACTAGAATAATGACATGATTGTCTGAGAGTGTGGAAAATGAACATGTCACGTCATCAATCGGGCAATGCCTAGGCAACATTTTCGGGCCATGTAGCACCGTTGTTTGAGGTTATAGAACGAAATTTACTGGCTACTGTAGTAGATCAATTAATAGAATCTGAATACTGGAGATCTGCAAGATTCTACTCTAGCATGTAAGTAATTACTCCGCTCGAGTGACTTTGGAGAAAAAAATGAAAAAGAGAAATCATATTATTAATTAATTGAAGTAAGAATCTCATCAGGAAATAAATATAAGATTAATGCTAGTCGGACAAAAAAACATAAATTAAATATTAAACTCATATAATTAGATATTCAATTTTATATCAACGCAATTGTAATGTCATTAATTTGTTTTACACAAATTAATTTTATTAAAAATAAATGGAAAACAACACATGTTATATGTCTTTCTTCAGTCTCCTAGTAAGACATCTGATTTTCTCTGTTTCTGACAAATCAATCAAAGAGATGATTATTGTCCATTTTTTACTTCTTTAGCAGGGCTGCAATATTCATAAAAGACGCTTTTTAGTAACCCAATTATTTTACAAAAAATTTTAATACCAAATTAAACATTTTCTATTTCATATTTTCCATCATACCTTAAACTCATGGCATCCTTCTCTTTGGGGTTTACACCAATGATGGGTTTGATATCTTCTTTGTGGTTTTGCAATATTGCAGTAGGAGTCACAGTCACATCAATGACTGGTTTGACATCTTTACTTGATTCCATTTCTCTTTTAATTGGTGCTTCCATTGGCTACCAGTTAAGAACAAAAGTTAATAAATATTTTGAGAATCGGACTTAATAAATGAAAATGATTCGAAGAAAATTTGCTTCACTATCATGTTTAAATGATAAAATGTATATAAATATATATTGCTTACGAATTGTGATAGTTGATGCAACTACCTGAAGTTGTTCTTGTACATGTTGATGTTTTTCCTTCTCGCGACACTTCTGTAGTTCTTGGTTAATTGTTGCAAGCTCCTTGTCCATAGATTCTTTTTGTTGAAGTAGTTGTTGAATTATCCTAGGGCAACCTCCTACTGGATCTTGTTCCCTAACTTTAGCTTCAGCTATTATACTCGTAACGACAAGATGTCGCTCATCAGGATTCATATCTTTTAAGAGCTTTTTCAGATTAGGTATGGAATATAGCTTCCTAACTTTTAGAAAATCTTCCCACTTGCTAACCGGGAAGTGTTCGACTAAAATACAATCTGGGGAGCATTTTTTCTTTTGATACCTACAACCACAACAAGGAGATGACCTCCGTTTCGCAGACATTTCGAATTCGAATGAAAAGAAACCCTAAAAAGTATGAGAAAGATAGATCGAGAAGATGTTACGACTTAGGCGAGGCCTTTAGCATATATATAAGTATAGTGTTGATAGTTGAGGTAGGAGCAAGATCTAAAAGATGGAGGTATAATTAAAGAACAATCTTACTAGATATTCTAAAAGTTAAATTTTATTTTGTTCCATTGTTTGATTTGTTTTCATAATCTCTAAATTAAATAAATTATTTTTGCATGATTGCCTTATTTAAGAATACTATGATATCGACATCAACAAGATTGCTATGACCACTGCATTTAAAGTTGTACAAAGATATACATTCGTACAGTCGCTATTAGCATTAGTGACTTAAACTTGTAAAAAGGACTATTCACTTTTGACACACATATATATATTCTGAGAACTTATTTTTGTTCATCAAAACAAACAAGTTGGTTATGGAAAACGATAACAAACAACATCTTTTTTTATTAGCATTGACAACATAGCAGTAGTAATTTTAAGGCCAGCTTCCTGCGCGATCTTCAAGTGTGTGGAAAATGTGAAAATGGCCTGATTTAATGGGGAATCCCCTTCCACTACGAAGGGGGGGTGATTTCTTTCTCAGGGTTAACCCATTCAACCTACCGGCAGTGGATTTTATGAAAACAAAATTAGTTAGGGTTCAGGAGAAAGGAGGGAGACGAGGGAGAAAAAAAATTGAATAAAATTTTAAAAAATATATTTGTGTGGAAGGTGGGGAGAGGGAAGTACATAGAACAGAATGAGAGAAGTCATCTCCGCATTTCTCACTAACTAAATTCGACGCAGAAAGTTGATCCTAAAATAGGAGGACATACGGGAAATGACCAATAAGCTACTAGTTGAATTCAGATTTATGTACTGCTCAGTAAGTTTTGATTACATATGCTTGGGTTTACCATTTTTTCTCATAAACGTCAAGATTCATAACATTCAAATGGTATGAATACGTAAACATAATGAAGAAACACATGAATTGAAAAAGCCCGATAACTACTATCACCAAAAATATCTTGGACTCTAAAGGTCATATATAAAGACCCTTTAATGTATTCCTTTGGTTTGTCATATAATGGTTAGGTTCAATAGTCATGATTATCCGGTTGAGATAGCACTAAATATATCTAATTTGGGTTATATATTATCCACGACAGACATCCAAAATAATCAAACTAAAAGAGACATGTAGTGAGAAACTCTCAGAAAATAGATGAAAGACTATTAGCTATTTGAATGAACAATCAACACCTCAAAATATCCATAAATTTCTTTTCGAGCGACAGAATAGTTATTTCAGTTAAAGTCAGTTATTTTTGTGGAGAACTAACGAGGTTAGGTTGAGATGGAGTTGGTTTTAGGTTTTACATACACAGGTACGTGGCAAATACGTTTGCAAATATACGTCAAACCTTCACCTCCATAATTCCATCTCCACTTGAATAATCTAAGAAATGTCACGTGATGGGTAGTTCGGGAATGTGAGTCGTTTACGCGACTTAAATTGCCCATAGATGGACTCTAGTTTAATTACCAATTGCAAAAGGGGTAACTTAGAATTACCATCTTTTTTGTTAAAATTTCTTGCAAAAGGGGTAACTTGGAAGAAAAGTTACTAACGGCTCAACCAGACCTTCTTCTGTCTCTTTTTCTCTCCCTCTACTTCTTCTCCAGCTTCCTTCAAACATTCTTTTCAGTTTTAGGGTTTTCGTTTGATTACAGTAACACATTCCTTTTGTTTTCTTCTAACTTCCTTTGTTCTTGGATTCAAATTACTCTCCAATGCTTCGCTCTAAAGGTACAAAACTTGCTTACTGGCTTGCTCAAAGGTCTCTAAGCTCCAACTCCATTGGCGCCTCTTCAAATCTCGTAAGTTTTCTTCTCATTCCCTTATCAATCTCTCTTCATCTCCCATAACATCATCTTAATCTCTGTAATCTATTTGTTTTTTTGTAAAACAGTTGAATGATTCGTCTCGGCGAGTGTCTCAGAGGGGATTCGTTTCTGGAACTTGGAATTCAAATGCTAGAAATTTTCGATATTTGAATTCAGAAACTAGTATGTTTTTATGTGTATTGGATTAATCTTAAGTTCTTGTTCATAAAAAAAAAATTGATTTTTGATTTGAGTGGGGTTTTACAGCAAAATTTAGCAATGGTGGTGGGAAGTTATTCAATGGAGTTTTATATAGTAGTAATTTGGGTGCAACAACAAGAAGAATTCATGGAACTGGTAAAGCAAAATCCTTTTATTTGCATTCATATGATTAGCGAATTTAGGGTTTATATGTTAGTTAGGTTTTTATGTGGCAATGAAATCGTTTGATTGTGTAAAGATTTTTCACTTTGTTTTTGTTAATCAGCTTCAATGACATCAAGAAACTATTATGATAAACTTGGTGTTCCGAAGAATTCAAGTCAATGTGAAATTCACAAAGCTTATTATGTAGTAAGTCATCACTTTCGGGGCAATGTACTCTGAGTGTTATAGTTGTATTATCATTCAACTCTAATGAGCAAACTCATTGTTGTTGTTGTTGTGGTAATTAACATTTTCAATCATTAAATTGGTATCATTTGTATGGTTTTCGCAGCTTGAGAATAAGCTTCATCTAGATACATATAAAGGTGATGCTAATGCAGTGAAAAAGTTTCAAGAGGTTCAAAAAGCCTATGAGGTATAGTATTTTGTATGTTTTCATAAATCAATAGTTATCATCTTCTCGCACGTTTCCACTATATTAACTTTCTTTTGAATTGTTCACAGGTTTTGAAGGATGAGGAAAAGCGAACACTTTATGACAAGGTGTGTGGATATACCGTTTAAACAATACATTTGTTACTTTGATTATCTAATGCATTTGTATCTGCCTCTTAGTAACTTAGTATCTAATGCACCGTTTATTTAAATAGTTAGAATTAGTGGTTGTACGGTTGTACCTGGTTGACCGACTAGCCTCCAAATAAGGAATCAACTATATTGATTACATTTTATTCTATCTAGTTGCTTATTAAATAATTTAGTAAGCCTTTTACATGATGTTGGTTATCAAATAACGATTAGAATGTAATTCTAATAGGTTCTCTTGTTTGTAATGTTCAAACTTTTGTTTTCTGTTCAGTAATTTAGTAAAAGCCTGTTTCATGATGTTGGTTAATAAATAATGATTAGAATGTAATTCTAGTACTCATTTCAAAATGACCAAACAAGCAATACTATGCTTGCTTGAGTTTTTAGTTCATTATTTGCTTAAACTGGTCTAATGTGGAATTACATGGTTATATTTCAAGACTCATATTTGTTAGCAGTTATAACTAACTGGGATCTTCATTTGCAATTTTTCGCTTATGTTATTATCTTGAACAGTACTTGAAAGAATTCTCCAGGCGAAGAGGATTTGGAGGCCAAGATGTCAAGGACTGTGAGGTCTCTTTCACTATCTCAATCGATCCCTGTGTCTTCGTATGCGTGGGTGTGTTTACATGTCTTGAGATGATGTTGTGGTGGATTGGGAGGCATGGATGATGTGAGGAGTCTGTTTTTCACATTGTTCTCTTCCTCTTGTCTCTTTTTTTTTCGTTTTTTCTTTCCTTGTATAGCTCATTTTCGTCTTAATATATTCATTCAAATTTTCAAAAAATAAATGTGCATATATGAGCAGAGCGGTTTGAAGTATTTGAATGCAGTAATTTGTGAAGAATTTTTGTAACATTCCATGTTTCACGGTTAAATATATAGAAGACTAAGGTTGGTGGCCAATACGTGGACAACCGTTTTTCTTATATGGACAACTATCTTATGTGGAGTCAACAACCCTTGGTTGGAGTGGTAAGAGGTACAATCTTCCACCCTAGAGGTCAAGGGTTCGAGACACGCTGAACAATTCAAAAAAAAAAACTATCTTATGTGGACAACCAAAATAATTAATTTTTTTATATGGACACCAGTTTCTAAGGGGACAACTCTCTATTATTTTAGCTCAAGTCCTCTTAGAATTAGATGTATTATTTTAACACCTCCTTTTTTTCTCATAAACCCTAAGTAAGTTTGGCCTTTCTCTACTACTTCATCTTCATCATCAACCCAAAATTCTAGAGAGATAATTTTTTTGGAGAAGATTATGACGTCAAACAAAGGAAAGGGAATTGTTGAAGGATATTCCTAACCAGAATGATTAGATCTAAAACCCCTAAACCCCGTTAAACTTTTAAAACCTAGAAATCAAAAATTTCAAAACCCTAGATCTTTTTTACAAAGTAGAGTTGCTCGTGCTTCGTGGAAAATCGACAAAACACGAGAGATCTTAATTTCTATGTTTTTGTAAAAAAAAAAAAAAAAAAAAAAAACTGACTTTCCAATTTCATAGATTTCCTACGAAAATTTGGCAAAACAGAAGGAAACTTGCCACGAAGATCTAGCATATTTTCGTAGATTTCCCACGAAATTCTGGGAATTTCTTCTTCACTTCGATTTTTTGGCTTGAAATAGTTTTGTATTCTTTCACAACCTATCAATGTAGGGTTTGATTAAAACTCATCTAGGGTTTGATAAAAAACAAAGGGAAGTAGTAGAAACTATAGTTCACTAAAAAACAAAGAGAAGTGATAGAAACTATAGTTTACTAAAGAATAAGGGAAGTGGAGATTGATGAGTTTTATCTTCTTCATTCATCTAGGGTTTGATAAAAAAACAAAAGGAAGTGGTAAAAACTATAGTTTACTTTTAGTAGCAGTACAAGAATAAGAATAAGACTAAGAAGAAGGGAGAAGAAGAAGATGATGAAGAAGATGATGAAGAAGACAACTTAGGTTTTCAATTTTGAACTATTATTTTGTTAATGGTCCACAAGTTAGTAACTGTTAGTATTTAAGACTTTATGAAGTTGTCCCCTTATTAAATCAAAGTCAACTAAGTCAAGCATAATTGACTCGCACCGAACCCGAAAATAGTTGTCCATATAAAAAAAACAGTTGTCCATATAAAAAAAACAGTTGTCCACGTATTGGCCACCCTAAGGTTAGACGAAGGACCATATACTTTTTTCGTGGTTGGTTTTGGGAGGAAGAAGAAAGTCACATTAGGGGTTAAATGGTAACTAAGGGAGATTGAATTAATTGAGAATAATTATAGAGGGACTTGTTTATGAAGTAAATGTAATTGGAGGACTTGAAAAGAATTAAAATACATGGGCACTTAAGTAAGCAACATGTGGCAACCTCACTTTCTCATCTCATTTCGACCGGCAGAGGGAATAAAATTGGAAGGCTAGGGTTTTAGAAGTCTGTTCTTTCCGTCTTAATTAGTTTGCGCTCGGTGGCCGGAATTCAATGAAATTTCTTTCAGGTAATTCTATTCGATTTGTTCTACATATATAGCAGTTTAGAATTTTCTATTTCGTCCCAGTTTAGTGGTTTTATGATAGTTATTTCGTATACTATATAGTTGGGTCAGATTTTCATTTAGGTAAGTAATTTGGAGTTATTTAGACGGTTATTATTCAATTTCTTCGAATGATATATGTTCAGAAACATGTTTACGATATTATGGACTGTTTCGGGGTATTTATATATAGATGGGGCTGCCAAATTATTTTACTGCTCGAATTTCATATTTGGACTAGTTTTGGGAATAAATTGGAATAAAGATGGTTACCCGAATTTTGTCATATTTCATACAAATGGACAATTCCAGTTACAGATTTATATTGTGGGGTTCATTATATGATTTGTCAGCTTATGAAGACTCTGAAATGAAAAATAGCGTTTATGGGAAGTCGATTGGTTGGTTAGTATGCAATTCAGGTATTCAGTGGACATTGTTATGGAGTTAGAGAACGATCAAAATTCCGTTATATTTGATGTCTTCCTGCTTTACGAATTTGATTTTATATTTTAAGTTTTCATTGTTTTCTTTTATCTATTGTTTTTGTTGTACGAGAGTTCTTACCGAAGAACCTCGAGGATTCTTACCGAAGAACCTAATGTTTATATTGGTTGTTTGCGATTTTGATTGAGGGGGGAGCCGCAGCATATCGTTGACGATCATGTTACGGTTTCGACAGAGTTTAAGTACCGCCAGGTAGAGGTTCTGAATCCTTTATCTATCATGATTTTATAGATTATGAAATATGTTAGGGTTTATAGTTATATATATGCGTCATTATAACAAGAGTTTAGGTAGCATGAAATTCGATTTTAAGTGATGAACTGAAATGTGCTTAAATGATTTTACTGCGATATAAGAAAGGATTTCAAACCATTTTTAACGATTGTGAACTACTTGGGGTTTTCTTGTATGTACCCGACTTCGGATTATGTCAACCTACGGGCACGTAGCTATTGAGGTTAGGATGACATATAGACATGGGTGTAACCCGTGTGAGACCGGTGAGGTGGTGCGGACTAGTCATGAAACCCGTGGGTGTTGAGTGCTCCACTCGCTCGCCATTGGTTCTCGTGTCTCCAGCTCGAGGCTCAGGGTCGTACACCCTGACCGCTAGCTTGGGAGGTGACATTGATTGGGATTCCTCTGCTTGGTGTGCGATATGACTATTGGTTGTTCCATTTTCGTGTTGATAAGATAATGAATTGAATGAGAATATGGGTTTTGTAATATGAATGAAACTGATTTTGAAAGATCGCATTAGATGCATGACAGAGTACCGAAGAGAATAAGGTTCAGGTCCTTCCATGGGTATTGGGGGACGGCTCTCTTATTCGAACTCGATGATAAAAAACGTATTTAGGTACTTAAGGTATATATGTATCATGAGGTAAACTCTTCAATGATTGTAGAGCCCCTTGGTGTGAGAGAGACTTACCGGCTAGGGGTAAGTCTCTTTCTCAAGGAGATCTCGAGGAGATGTTAATGCATTAGCTAGTGCCGTTATGGGACGGTACTATCTAATGCACTTTAGATTTTTCTGAGGTACTCTATCTTAATTGGGAGCGCACCATGGGCGGACAACTAATCACTGTTATTTTTTGTTAGATTAAGGAAATCGATTTTGTATATAGTATATATAGTAACTGATTTGATAAATCGTTTTACATTATGTTTAGACCTTATTAAATGAACTTTTGAAAACGTGATGGGGTTTGGATTGGTCTTCTACCAGAATAACTCGTGTCGGTGAGTATTATGGCCCCCTACCAGTTGTTAGTGTGCAGGTGCTTTGTCGTAGCCTCGAGACGGAGTGCATATTCCGGTTGGTGATCTTGTCTAACGAGGCTAGTAGTGTTACTTCATTTTCTTTGGTGTTCGTTTATTGGCTTTATCGTTATTTAAAAGTTATCTAGTTATTTCAGTAACCAAACTCGAATATGTATATACATAACACTTAAAGTTGTTTATAAGTTGTATCGGTGTTTAAGAGGCTTTTGTAGTTTTTTTTATTAAACTATAATTTCATTCATAACAAAGATAAAAATTCTGGACATTACATGGTTGAGAAATTAACTCCTCTCTTCAAACAACATAAGAGTTACATAAGTGAAGTACAAAACTTCCAAATGTAAAGTACCTTATGAAGAGAAAGAAGTTGCAAGACATAAACTAAAAGAAAAGACCCTAAAGGTCGTAAAAAGAGAAGAACCTCAAGATACGAATGAAAAGATCCTATAGATCACAAAATATAATCGAACTAAAACATAAGAAGAAATTATAAACCAAAACAGAGAAGTGGAAATCGTGTGAGTATAGATTGATGATGGAATAAGATGTTGTTATTCTCATGATTTAATTGATGTTGTTATTCCTCTCTTGATTCTCTGGAAGAACTGATCGCTGATTTTTTTCTGCCATGGCAACCACTCCAATTCTTCCGTCGAAGGGGGTCCCTTCGTTGTCTTTTGTAGTTTTTTTTTTGTGGTTCGGGTTTCGACCCGAAACCGTGTTTGTTTAGTTTCCGCTCTAGTTTATTTTTTTTGTATATGTCAATGTATGGTTTAAAGAGAATATCTTTTGCAAGGAGATGTCCTTCGACCAAGAATGCAGTGCAAGCAAATTGTCGGATAGGACAATTAGTGAAGAAGATCATCAAGTCCAGTTGATTTAGGATCGTAATGTTTAGCTAGAAACCAACTAAGATCGTCGAATTACGAAGTAATTCGCGGCTAACCTCGTTGGATCCTACATCGGGTTACACATAAGAATGGGTACTTGATCGGATGTTATGACTAGTGGGAATGAGATATATAATCATGGGAGAGTCCCATAAACATGTCTCATAGGCCTAAAAGAAGTTTGGGGAAATAGCACAAAAGGCCCGAACGAGGGGTTTTGGGCCGGAAGCAAAAAAGGGGAGGCCATCTTTGAGTAGACAGTTCCACTTAATGGGGAAGATCAGATCTGCCTTTTTGTGCATGGTTTGGACGTCCACAAAGCAAGAGAATCGAGAAATATAAACTAGTTTATATTTTTGACTATTTCCTTAAACCTTATTCAAAAGGGTTTTTATGGAACTTCCAAAGAGTGGGACTCTTATTAGGGTTCTATATAATAGTATGAATACATCATGAATTGAAAATGTGATAGTCCCACATCCCTTGCAAGAGTGTCTGAAGACTGGCCTATAGGTGTACGTTCAAGTTTAGTAAGTGTCGAGGTTTTGGATGAGCTCCTGGAACTTTTGTCAAGAACAAAACAATGTTCCATCACCAAAGATATCTTGAATCCTAAAGGTCATGTAAAGACCCTTAAAGTAATCCTTTGGTATGTCATGTAATATAATGGTTAGTTTTAGTAGATTAGATTATCCTGTTTAAAAAAACACTAAATAATTCTAAGCTGAGTTACATGTTGTCCATGATATACATCCAAAATAATAAAACTAAAAGTGATACGTTGCGAGAAACTCTCACAAAATAGACGAAAGGCTTGATTTCCACAATTATTTATTTGCATGAGCAATTAACGTCTCAAAATATCCTAAGTTTCTTTTCGATCGACACATTGGTTATTTCAGTTAAAGTCAGTTGTTTGTGTGGAGAACTAATGAGGTTAGGTTAAGATGGACTAGGTTTTAGGTTTTACATAAACAGTCTCCAGCAACATTATTTGGACTTGTTTTTGTTAGAAAATAACTAGTGTATTTCTAAGCCTTGGTGTCTTGTGAGCACTGTTCATGACAAAGCTCATGGTTTTGTAGGTGTAGAAACTTTTCATGTTGTAGTTTGAAACTTTAATGGCTCTAGGTGTAGTAAGTTGGAGACTCTTTCTTCTCTGCAACAACTCCTTCAACATTGTCTTCAAGACTTCAACAACACCTCTGTCAGTAAAGTTAGTGATGATTCTATTCCTCTTAATTTCACAGTTACTGGCATTTTGCTTTTTAGGGTTTGGTTGAGCTAGTTTTTTCATCTTCGTAAGAGATAGATGAACCTTCTTAACCTATTTTTCAGTTGATCAAGATGAAATAGTTGTAGTGATTTTGAAAGAAGTAAATCAAAACTATCGAATTAAAATCCATTACTCTTGAAAGGTAGCAAATTTAAAAAAAAATATAAATCAGTATCCTTACACTTCGAAAGGGGGTAAGCTAAAAAAACTAATTCAAAAGACATTACCTCTTGCAACGAGCATCTTCGAAATGGACGATTTGAATTTGCAAATATACGTGAAACCTTCACCTCCATAATTCCATCTCCACGTGAATAATCTAAGAAATGCCTCTGTAACACGCGTGTGATGGGTAGTTCGGGAATGTGAGTCGTTTGCGCGACTTAAATTGCCCATTGATGGACTCTACCTCTCAAAGAGAGGAGGTAAGTTTAATTACCAATTGCAAAAGGGGTAACTTAGAATTACCATCTTTTTTGTTTAAAATTTCTTGCAAAAGGGGTAACTTAAATTGCTCATAGAAGAGAAGTTACCAACGACACAACCAGACCTTACTCTGTCTGACTGTCTCTTTCTCTCTCCCTCTACTTCTTCTCCAGCTTCCTTCAAATTTGCTTCTCAATTTTAGGGTTTTGAATTAGTTACAGTAACACATTCCTTTTGTTTTCTTCTAACTTCCTTTATTCTTGGACTCAAATTACTCTCCAATGCTTCGCTCTAAAGGTACAAAACTTGCTTACTGGCTTGCTCGAAGGTCTCTCAGCTCCAACTCCATTGGCGCCTCTTCAAATCTCGTAAGTTTTCTTCTCATTCCCTTATCAATCTCTCTTCATCTCCCATAACATCATCTTAATCTATTTGTTTTTTTGTAAAACAGTTGAATGATTCGTCTCGGCGAGTGTCTCAGAGGGGATTCGTTTCTGGAACTTGGAATTCAAATGCTAGAAATTTTCGATATTTGAATTCAGAAACTAGTATGTTTTTATGAGTATTCGATTAATCTTTAAGTTCTTGTTCATAAAAAAGAAAAAATTGATTTTTGATTTCACTGGTGGGGTTTTACAGCAAAATTTGGCAATGGTGGTGGGAAGTTATTCAATAGAGTTTTATATAGTAGTAATTTGGGTACAACAACAAGAAGAATTCATGGAACTGGTAAAGCAAAATCCTTTTATTTGCATTCATATGATTAGCGAATTTAGGGTTTATATGTTAGTTAGGTTTTTATGTGGCAATGAAATCTTTTGATAGTTCAAAGATTACTCACTATTTTGCTTTTTGTTAATCAGCTTCAATGTCATCAAAAGACTATTATGATACACTTGGTGTTCCGAAGAATTCAAGTCAATGTGAAATCCACAAAGCTTATTATGCAGTAAGTTATATTGTGTGAACTCGCAATTAGACAATATAGATGCGTATCAGGCGTAGATTATTGTGTAAATAGTCCCACATGGGAGAAGGGTGGTCTAGTAACCAAGTATATAATGTGTAGGTCATCTCAACTCATTGCAAAATTAATATTAAGTTGGATGACCACAAACTTAATAATTATCACTTTCGGGGCAATGTACCATTAGTGTTATAGTAGTATTATCATTCAACTCTAATGAGCAAACTCATTGTTGTTGTTGTTGTTGTTGTTGTGGTAATTAACATTTTCTATCATTAAATTGGTATCATTTGTATGGTTTTCGCAGCGTGAGATAAAGCTTCATCAAGATACAATCAAAGGTGATGCTAATGCAGTGAAAAAGTTTCAAGAGGTTCAAAAAGCCTATGAGGTATATTTTGTATGTTTTGCAAAACAATGGTTATCATCTTCTCGCACTTTTTTACAATATTTAACTTTCTTTTGAATTGTTCACAGGTTTTGAAGGATGAGGAAAAGCGGTCACTTTATGACAAGGTGTGTGGCTATGCTCCTTTCTCTAGCTCTACCCCTCTTTCGCACCCCTCTCTCTTTTCTCTATGCTTCACTTTCATAATTTAATCAAATATTTTGTTCGACTCCATTAGTATGGTAGTTTATGCTATAAGGACATATAATTGTATGTATCATTTATTGCTAATGTATATTACGAATATTTATATGCCGTACTGGTTTGTAATAGGTTCTCTAGTAGTTAGACTTAGTGCTTGTACCTGGTTGACCGACTAGCCTCCAAATAAGAGATCAACTATAAAAACGGTACATGTTGATTCCATTTTATTCTATTTAGTTGCTTATCAAATAAATTAGTAAGCCTTTTTCATGATGTTGGTTATTATATAACGATTAGAATGTAATTCTAGTACGCAGTTCACACTGAGCAGACAAGCAATACTATGCTTGCTTGAGTTCGTTAGTTCATTATTTGCTTAAACTTGTCTAATGTGGAAATTACATGGTTATATTTCAAGACTCGTATTTGTTAGCACTTATAACTAACTGGGATCTTCATTTGCAATTTTTCGCTTATGTTATTACCTTGAACAGTTCTTGAAAGACTTCTCCCGGAAAAGAGGATTTGGAGGCCAAGGTGTCAAGGTCTCAGATGTCTCTTACAGTATCTCACTCGATCTCGGTTTGTTCATATGCGTGGGTGTGTTTGTATATGAATATATGAGCTGAACAGTTTGAAGTGTTTGAATGCAGTAATTTGTGAAGTATTTCATTATGTGTATATTACATTGGATACGTATTGCTCAGTATGTTCGCCATTTTTTTTTCATAGATGTCAAGATTAATTACATTGAAATGGTATGAGTACATCATGAAGAAACACATGAATTGAAAATGTGATAGTCCCACATCGCTCGCGAGAGTGTTTGGAGACTGAGCTATAGGTGTACGCTCAAGTTTAATAAGTGTCGAGGCCTTTTGGATGGACTAAGATATCTTGGCCCTTGAAGGCCTTATAAAGACCCTTGAGGTAATCCTTTGGAATGTCATGTAATATAATGGTTAGTTTCAATAGTTAAAATTATCCTGTTTGGAAAGCACTAAATAATTCTAAGTAGGGTTACATGTTATCCATGATAGACATCTAAAATAGTAAAACTAAAAGAGATACGTTCTGAAAAACTCTCGGGAAATAGATGAAAGACTTGATCTCCACAAACCACAATTAGTCTTTTCGATCGACATAATTGTTATTTCGGTTAAAAAGTCAGTTGTTTTTGTGGAGAATTAATGAGGTTAGTTTGAGATGGACTAGGTTTTAGGTTTTACATACAGACTCCAAAAACGTTTGTACTTGTTTTTGTTAGAAAATAAGTAGTCTATTACTAAGCCTGGGTGTATTCTGAGAATTGTCCATGACAAAGCTTGTATCATGGTTTTATACGTATCGAAACTTTTCATGTTATAGTTTGAAACTTTAATTGCTCTAAGTATAGTAAGTCAATTGGAACCGCGGGATATTATCTATTCCCCATATTAGAATAGGAGTATTCATATGTCGTAGTTTGGAGGTGTCTTCTCGGAGGAATTAAAGGTGGAAATTCTGCAGATAAATTGTTACGCTGTAGTGTTTTAATGAAAAATGGTACATATAAATTGCAAATGAATGATAACAAAGAACATTGGGATGATTGATGCAACTATCTGAAGTTGGTCGTGTACTTGATGAAGTTGTACTAACCGTTGATGTTTTTGTTGTTCGCGACAATTATATATGTCTTGGTTAAGAGTTGCAAGCTCCTTTCGTGTAGCTTCTTTTTGTTGAAGTAGTTGTAGGATTATCCTACGGCAACCTCCTACCGGATCTTGTTCCCGGACTTTAGCGACAAGATGTCGGTGATAAGGATTTTAGCTCTTTAGAGCTTTTTCTCTAATAGGGAAGTATTCAAGCAAAATACAATCTTGGGAGCATTTTCTCTTTTGATACTTGCAAGCACAACAAGGAGATGGCAAACCTATTCACATACATTATGATTTCAAATGAAAAAAAAAACTAAAAGAATAGGAGAAAGATGGATTGAGAAGATTGTAAGACTAAGAAGAGGCCTATGGAATGTATAGGTCATTTTGATAGGTAAGCAGGAGAGAAGGATATAGAAGATCTAAAGGAGGGATGACAATTAATTGACAAAAATATTAAAATGATATTTAGATGGAACTCTATAAAATAAGTTATTTTTGCATGATTATACCGTTAGTAAAAAGTAAAAGAACATGCCATTTTGATGTTGAGATCGATGGATTGCATCTAGCATAAGTAAATTAAAGTTTCGAAAAAATATATTTCACTTTCGACATGCGTCTATTGCAGAATTCATGTTTTCGTTCATGTTTGTTCTTAACAAACAATTTTTTTCTTTTTTTTTTTGGAAATATAACTTCATTAATTGGGCCAAACAGCTAATGATAACGTACAAAGAATTTAAACAGACTAAACTTTCAACTCCAAACAAATGAGGGAGTGAAAGAGAATTACAAGAAGACAGTCCGGTGGCAGTTTTGTATTTGTTTATCAAAAGTGGGGTCCACCACCCTTTGGCGTAACAGTTGGAGACCCCTCTTAAGACCATGACGTCGTGGGATCGAGTCTCTTGGAAGCAGTTGCCATCAAGATTTATCCTATGTAATAATTTGTCGGACTTTAGGCCTCTTCGTTGTTGGCCTTTAGACCTTATTTATTCTCAGTTTAAATTAGGCGGTTATCGTGCTCATTACATCCCCATGATGTATCAATGTCTTGTAACGCGACTAGCGTAGTTCGTATTCTCATAAAAAACAAAAGGGGGAGCTAGTTTAGTATTTTATATTCATTGTCTAATTCTTTCTTAGGGCTTAGAGTTGCAGGAGTTGTTTGAAGATATTAGGGAACAGCCGAAGGTCAGACTTAATCGTGGGGCGAAATCTCCATTGTTAATGCTTCAAGAACCAATCTTTGCTATTCAAATACAATTGAAGGTTAGTGTTTTGGCTAAAATTAAAACCCTAGTTTTTTCTTGCATATCTCAACTATATCTTGGGTTGCTGATTTCAAGTTCAAATTCCAAAAATTGGGGGTTTAGGTATTCAAATTCATGTAGTAGTTTTGGTCAATTTAGTACTTGTGCACATCAAGTGTTTGATAATATGTCAAATAGACATCTACTAAGCATACCTAATTTTTTGAAGATTGGAAGAAGAGAAGATGGAAGAAGAGAAGAAGGAAAGTAAGCCAATTGTTAGAGACATCAGACGCTATTACTGTGAATTCTGTGGTATTTGCAGATCTAAGAAATCTCTCATCGCCTCTCATGTCCTCTCCCACCACAAGGTTGTTTTCTCTCTTCTCTCTTTTATATATGCTAATTCATAGATTTGGGTTGTACAACAGAATCAACTAGGGTTTTGTTGAGCTCATTACTTTGTTAATTGCGTGTACGTTATAGGAAGAAATGGAAGAAAAAAGAGTCAATGATAATGAGGAAAAAGATGAATCAAACTCAAACACATGTGAAGAGTGTGGTGCTAATTTCAGAAAACCAGCTTATTTGAAGCAACATATGCAAAGTCACTCTCTTGAGGTACCCTTTCTCTTATTATAAATAGATATGACCTAATTCGGATCTCACCCTTTTCAGTTTTCACTTTCATCATCTAATCTAATTCTTACTTTTCGTTTATTTATCTGAGTTATGAATAGTGTTTTAAAATCTTATACATAAAATGTTTATAACTTGTTCGATATTTCTTGTTTACTTCATCCTGATATATGCCCGTAAAACAGATTGTTTGAGTACTTTTCAGTATTCAATGTTGTTAATAGGTAGATAATGTTGCAGGCTTTAGGGTTTATATGGTCAAATTATCTTCTGAAATTTCGATGATGTATGGCGTGAAGCATTGGATCCCATATAAAGAACTCCAAAATGCGAAAGAGGTGGAATTCTATCTTGAATGGACTAGTAACAGGTTGGGGGACCTCCTGTGAAGCTCCTTCAAGCGAACCTCAATCACACGCTTGCTTAATCTCTGTGAGGTTTGGGGATTTATTTCGCAATTGATTATCATTCTTAATCTAAATTTTGATTAAACACCCACACACTTAAGGTTTAAATCCATAACGAAAATAAGTTTGACTTGTTACAGAGGCCATTTTTGTGCCCGATTGATGATTGTAACGCAAGCTATAGGAGGAAAGATCATTTGACCCGCCACTTACTTCAGCATCAAGGGAAACTCTTTTCGTGCCCTTTTGAAAACTGTAACCGCAGATTTGCTTACAAAGCTAACGTGAAGCGTCATGTGGAGGAGCTTCACGAAGATGAAGAATCTTCTTATGACGGTAATGATGACAAGAAACATGTTTGCCAAGAAGATGGGTGTGGAAAGGCTTTCAAGTTTGCCTCAAGACTGAGAAAGCATGAAGAATCTCATGGTAAATTTCTAACATTGGCATTGTTCGGAACTTTTCTGATTCTAACTGCAAAATATGGTGATAAATTAGAAGTATTAGTAGTCATGCACTCATGCTTTGCTAATTGTTGATACAAACTACAGTTAAACTGGACTCGATCGAGGCAGTCTGCTGTGAACCTGACTGCATGAAAACTTTCACGGATGCTGAATGCCTTAAATCCCATGTGCAATCTTGCCACCAGCATGTTTTGTGCACCATATGTGGTACTAAGCAGTTGAAGAAAAATTTCAAAAGGCATATGAGTATGCATGAAAATGCAGGTCCTTCTGATACTGAGAAGATAAAATGTAGTTTTGATGGCTGCCTGTGCACATTTTCAACAGTAAGATTCTAACTGCTTTCCTGATAAGTTCATATATTATGCATTTGGGGTTTCTTGGAAGATTGATGCTGACAGTAGTGAAACAAAATGCATGACAATTTGGTTAAGTATTGGGTTTCAACATTCCTTGGCCCTTGAGGAGTGTTAGTAAGTCGTCAATGCCTTATCTGTTTGTTTCTCGACATGCAGAAGTCAAATCTCATTCAGCACATGAAGTCTGTTCACCTTGAGCTTCGACCATTTGCCTGTCGAATTTCTGGATGCGATAAAAGATTTCCTTTCAAGCATGTGAGGGACAATCATGAGAAATCGGGGTGTCATGTTTATACTCATGTAAGTAATTTGGTTCTTGTTCTTCCTTCAAATTTCATCTTCTTGGAGGGACCCTTTGTAACATATGGTTTTTATCATGAATCTACAGGGTGATTTTGAAGAAGCAGATGAATTGTTCCGTTCAAGACCAAGGGGTGGGAGGAAAAGAACTTGCCCAACCGTGGAAACTCTACTCAAGAAGAGAATCACTCCGCCTGGTCAGACTGATCCACTTACTGGATCGGAGTACCTTGCTTGGTTACTTTCTTCGGATGACTAATGGAATGCTTGAGAAACGATTTTCTATATGTAGACATAGAGTAAATCGAGTTGAGTAATATCGTACAAAGTAGTTCACATCGACCTATCGATTTAGTATTACGCACCTGTTGTAGTAGTTTTAGTTGTCGATGTTTTTCTTTCTTGCGACAACTACATAGTTCTTGGTTGATTATTGCAAGCTCCTTTTCTGTATCTTGTGTTTGTTGAATTATTTCTAGAGCAGCCTACAACTGGATATGCCTCCCTAGCATTAACTTCGGCCATTATAGTCTCAACGACACAGCGTTGCTGATCAGGATTTGTAGCCATTAGGAGCTTCTTAAGATTACGTACTGGATAAAGCTTTATAACTTTTATAAAATCTTCCCACCTACTAGAAGGACTGCATGTGACTTTTAGATCTGTCGCTGACTGAGCTGGTTTATTATAATAGATTTCATGTAAGGTGTAAGCAAATGGACAGCGGAGAATCCACGTAAGAACAATTTGTTGTTAAACATTTTGACGATGAAGACGATATTCATGATGATGATGGGGAAGGATCAGAATCATCACCACAAGAAAAACACACTATTGGTTTCAAATATCTAATGAATGGGGGAAGCTACCACCAAATTTGATGGGGGGGGGAAACTAGCAGGGGTGGCCCTGGGCCAAAGCGAACAAAGCGTCGCTTCGGGTCACTGGTTTTTAGGGGCCACCAAGACATTAATTTCTTTAAGATATATATATAAGAAGCCAACTCTTTAAGAAAATTATAAGGGCCTCATTTAACAAATGTTAAGTAAAAAAGGACAACAAATTTGATGATCTTTAAATGAATGGTAGGTCCAATAGTTTGTTTGACTTATGGGAAAGTAGAGTAGAAAGTGTAAAGGCAATTAGGTTTCAAGCTCCACAACTGCGAGAAGCTTTAGAAGAACTAGTGGAGACAAGTGATGATTCAAAAACAATTCATGATGCCGAAAATATATTAAAACAAGACTTTGAAAATTTTGAATTCCTTTTGAGCATGGTTATTTGGCATATTGTATTGTTTGCGGTAAACTCTGTTAGCAAAACACTACAAACTGGAGATATAGATATTGATGTTGCATTAGTGAAATTGAATTAATTATTCGTTATCTTGAAGATTATAGAGAAGTGGGATTTGTAGAAGGCATGGTTGAAGCTAAAGAGATTGCCATTAAAATGGGAGTTGAAGCAACATTTTGGGAAAAACGTATTATTCAAAGAAAGAAACAGTTTGACGAGAATGCCTGTCAAGATCCATCAATGTCACCTGAAGAAGCATTTAGAGTTAATTATTTCATATACATATTAGATCAGACTCTTTCTTCATTTAAGAACAGATTCGAACAATTTCAGAAGTACAAAGAAATATTTGATTTTCTGTTTGAGTTAAAAAAAGTCAAACTCTCAAGATGATGGTGATTTGAGAGATTCATGTGTTCGCCTTGAAACCTTTCTCAAGTATAATGAGTCATATGACATGGACGGACTAGAATTATTTTTCTAAACTGAAAGTATGGAAGCGCCTTTTACCAAATGAGATCAAATGACTAATTAAAGTGCTAGATTTTTTGAAAGATATGAAAGGTTGTTACCCGAACACATGGGTTTCTTATAGAATTATGTTAACGATATTGCCTCCGCAAAAACAAGTTTTTCTAAGTTGAAGTTGATTAAGTCTTATAATCGATCTACTATGTCGCAAGAAAGGTTAAACATTTTAGCTATATTATCTATTGAGAAGGATATGGCTGACAATCTTAATTATTCGACGATTATTAGTGACTTTGCATCGAAACTTTAAGAAGAACAAAATTCCAGTGATTGTAATTATCAAAAAAACTATTTTGTTATATAAATATGATGAAAATATTTTGCGGTACTTACGGTTTTCATGTAGTACATTTATACTTTTTACAATTTGATAGAAAGGGCCACATTTTCATACCTCGCTTCGGGCCACCAAAAAGTCAGGGTCGCCCCTAGGGGAAAGATCAGTGAAATTTGATGGAGATCTTAGCGATGAAGACGATACTTTGAATTTGAAGAATATGGTGATGAAGATTTTGATGATGATGATGATGATGATCCTAATAATACCATTAATAAAAATATGAATTCCGAGTCTGTCATGGGCCTCATGGGTGGTAATGGTGGTCAAAGAGGAGGATCACATGTAATGGGGTGAAGATGAAGAAGGTAAAGTAAAGTGAGAGTGAAATAGGTCCAAATTTGGGGTAGATTTGATCTCGGAAATGTTAACTGACAGTTGATTACAACATAAAAGGGGAAAGTGAGGATAAAAATGTTAACTTTACCGGGTTATGAACAAAAAAGAAGAAAAAGTGGGCTATATGTGCATTTTCAGTAAACTAGGGGGTCAGATAGGAATACTGTCATAAAATAAGGGGCCATTTGGTAACTTGAAGTATCCCTCTTTTCGTTAACATTTTATTTATTCGTCAGACGCTTCGAGAAGCAGAAGTACCAACGAGACCTTTTTCCCTCTCTCTATCTCTCTATACTTCTCCAGCTTCCTTCAAACATTCTTCTCAATTTTAGGGTTTTCGATTAGTTACAGTAACACATTTCCTTTGTGATCTTCTAACTTCCCTTGTTCTTGGATTCAAATTACTCTCCAATGGTTCGCTCTAACGGTATAAAACTTGCTTACTGGCTTGCCCAAAGGTCTCTAAGCTCCAACTCCATTGGCGCCTCTTCATATCTCGTAAGTTCCCTTCTCATTCGTTCTCCCCCTCTTTCAATCCCATAACTTCTTCTTAATCTTTGCAATTTATTTGTTTTGTAAAACAGTTGAATGATTCGTCGCGGCGAGGGTCTCAGAGGGGATTCGTTTCTGGAACTTGGAATTCAAATAGAATTTTTCGATATCTGAATTCAGAAACTAGTATGTTTTTATGGGTATAGGATTAATCTTAAGTTTTTGTTCATAAAAATTGAATTTTTCGTATCACTGGGGTTTTACAGCAAAATTTAGCAATGGTGGTGAGTTATTCAATGGAGTTTTATGTAGTAATTTGGGTGCAACGACGAGAAGATTTCACGGAACAGGTAAAGCAAAGGGTTTTTATTTGCATTGACTTAATTAGCCAATTAGGGTTTATATATTAGTTAGGTTTGTATGTGGCAATGAAATCTTTTTATAGTTTAAAGATTTTCCGCTTCTATGTTTGTTTTATTTTCTAATTTTTCTTTTTTGGCTTTTTGTTAATTAGCTTCAATGTCATCAAGAGATTATTATGATACACTTGGTGTTCGGAAGAATTCAAGTCAATCTGAAATCAAGAAAGCTTATTATGCAGTAAGTTATTCCCCTTTGCCGCTATATTGTGGAGAGAAACTAGCCCCTTTCTCTCTCTAGGTGTACTTGTAAATGAAAGATGTGTCGTATATTGGTACTTACTGAAGAAGTTTATATTATGCGAACTAGTAATTAGACAATATAGATGTGTATCAGGTGTAGATTACCATTTTCAAGTCAATGTACCATGAGTGCCATTGTAGTATTATTCAACTCCATCAAGCAAACTCATTGGTGTTGTGGTTATTAACATTTTCAATCATTAAACTGGTATATTTGTATGGTTTTCGCAGCTTGCAAAAAAGCTTCATCCAGATACAAATAAAGGTGATGCTGATGCAGAAAAAAAGTTTCAAGAGGTCCAAAAAGCTTATGAGGTATGTCTTCAGTCTTCCATGTTATGGTTCTTAAAAATGTTAACTTTGCCGCCCTTTTCCACTATATTAAGTTATTAACTTTCTCATGTGTTCTTCACAGGTTTTGAAGGATGAGGAAAAGCGGTCACTTTATGACCAGGTGTGTGCATTTCTTCCTCTCTCTAGCTCTATACACCCTCCACTCCCCCCCCCCCCCCCCCCCCCCCTTTCTCTCCCATTCTTTTCTCTACATCATATACCATTAAACAATACAATCTGGTCACTTTGATTATCTAATGCATATAATTTCGTTGTATTCGCCATTTGTATCTGCTCCTTATCAACTAAGTACCTCCTAGACATTATCTAAATATGTACACTCCATTTATCCTTTATACATGGTTAACTGAAGCTAGGATTCTGTCGTTCTAGATCCAATTTGAAAGCCTAACCGTATCCAATATTCCAATAGTTATAACAACTACCAATTAGCATTCAGGCATATTGATATTGGACCTCGAATATGCTATTTCTCTTCCATGGTTCATTTTATCATTATATCCACCCTTCCGGTGTTATTATACAAGCACAGCAAATGCAACTTATAAAGTATGTTTATATAATTTTCATATTATTAACTTCTAGCACTTTGAATTTTTGCAACACTCATCTGTTGGAATTTACCCTATGTTGTTAAAGTTTTGACTTTTTTTGACAAAATTCCCTACTATTAGCAACTCCTCTCTTCCTCCTTGTCTAGTTGTACTCAACATCCTAGGTTCTGAAGTCCATTTAATTCTTGACTAGGTATTTGTCAGGCACAGTTGAGATGTCAAACAAAATCCTTGACTAGATGTTATTGAACTTCATTCTTTTATTCGTTAGAGGTCTCAGTTTGATCAATCATAATTTTTTTATAGTTAAGGAGTATTGGTAAGAAAATTATGATTGTTGTGTTGAGATGATGATCTAGCATATGGACTGGAGTCTTCAGTTTATTGATGTACTAATGCTTCACTTCAATAACTTAATTAAGAATTCTAAACTCGAGTTGTTCTGTTCTGTTATTATGGTAATTTATGCTATAAGAACATATCTATGTATATAGATCTATTGCTAATGTATATTATGAATTTTTAAATGCCCTACAAGTTTCAAGGAGGTCCTCTAGTTGTTAGGCTTAGTGCCTGTACCTGGTTGACTGGCTAGCCTCCAACTAAGGCATTAACTGTAGAAATGTTACATACTGATTTCATTCTATTCTACCTAGTTGCTAATTCTCGTCGCTATTTCTGTCTCTATATACACATTCCATAACCTCTTTTATATAATCTTTGGGGAATGTAAAAGGTTGGTCATGATGCATTTGAACAAGGTGCTGCTGGAGGTGGTCCATCCGGCAGTCCATTCGATGGTGGCTTTGGTCCGTTTGAGGATATCTTTGGTCGTGCTGGTGGAGGCGGTGGCGTGAATGATGTAATACCTTTTTTTCATCTAACCATTTGTGCATTTATGTTTTAAAGATTTTGAAACTTCTTTTATTTGTTATATGCTTTATTTTATTTTATTTGAAAATTACTATATGCTTTATTTTGTCTATATGGTCCTTAAAAAGTTTCTTGCACTCGTTATGCCGTTATTGGCCTGAGTTTATGTGCATGTTATACCTGTTGACTGGATGAAACTCCCTGTGGAAAATTTATATTTCATCTTAATTTAGCCAATGAAATATAATAAATTTATTTATGCTCAAGATAATGATTTTTTACTTTGAAGCAAACTCAAGACTTATACTGCTAGCAGTTATGACTAATTTGCAATTGTTTCGCTTATGTTATATCTTGAATAGTTCTTCAAAGACTTCTTCGGGCAAAGAGGTTTCGGAGGCCAAGACGTCAAGGTCTCTCTCTCTCTCTCTCTCCATATATATTCATGTACATGAGCAAAATCTGAAGTAGGCGGAGATTATATGTGTGTGTGTGTGTGTGTGTGTGTGTGAGCAGAACAGTTTGAAGTATTTGAATGAAAGTAATTTGCGAAGTATTTCATAACCTTGACCTTTTCTTTCATGATATTTTTGTGTGTAGGTTGCCCTTGAACTCTCCTTCATGGAAGCTGTCCAGGGGTGCTCCAAGACCTTGGCATTTCAAACTTCTTTAGCTTGTGAAGCTTGTGGTATGATGTAACCTTCAGCTGGTTCATTTTCTTTTCTAGAAACTTGCTACTTTTTGAAATAAAACCACTTCTTTTTGTTTGCAATGCTTTGTCGTGCAGGTGGTACAGGAGTTCCTCCTGGAACCAGACCTGAAACATGTCAGACCTGTAGGGGTTCTGGAATGGTTAGTTCTGGCTGTTGTTTTGTAACTTTTGAGTTTATTTTATTGTTATTCTTTGGGTGGTAAAATGATCTTTATCTTTTATCTGCAGATATCCATTCAAAAGGGTCCTTTTAGGTTGCAATCCACGTGTACACGTTGTGGTGGAACGGGAAAAACTGTAACGGTATAAAATGCCTGTTCTCTCTAGTTTAAGATAACTTGTTTGTATTTGTCAGCAATGATTTGCTGGGGTCTCTACATTCACACATTCTTGAACACGGCACTTTGTGTGGGGATTGTGGGATAAATAGTTATTCATATTTTAATCTTAAAATTTGAGTTCCAGCAGTTGAGTTTAATGATTAGTTAACTTCAAATAAGGTATAACCTTACACCACTTCCCACTTCCCTCCAATTGTAACCGATTAACTTATTAATTCTACAATTGTAACTGATTTTTGGATACTTGAAATGAATCGTACAATTCTACTGGTGTTGACCCATCTAACTGTAATTGGTTTTACCCCCTTAGGTGGCAATTAGTGTAAGTGATACAAAATGGTAGCTCACTATTTATCGCCACTTCATTGGTTTGAAAACCAAACTTAAAGCCATAACATTAATTGTATCAAGATATCCTTCAGGGTCAAATCAAGGAAAATTTAGTGGTCACAATTGTTTTTTGGGCTATATTTGCTCGATCTTATACTATTTTTTTTTTTTTGTAAAATATGTGAGCAGAGCTTCTGCAAGTCTTGCAAGGGAGATCGTGTTGTTAGAGGAACAAAGACGGTCACCATTGATGTGGTGCCAGGTAAGTTCTTAACTATATATTATGTTTCTTTTTCTAATATGACCTCTTGAACCATTCGTAGGCAACATGGAAAGAGATCAATCATATTCTTTGTTTTCTCTCCCAGCCAGAGATGATCTTTATTTTCATATTTGCTTTATTTGTTCTTGTTGACGTATTTATATGGTTAATATAAAAAGTTGCAGAAGAGTGTACTCTTTTTAAACATAAATTCCAGTTCGAGTTTTATAACTTCAAAGAAGTTTATTTATTCACCAATTGAAAACTTCATAACATAGAAAGAAATGTGTAATCCTCAAGAGATAACTAAAATAACCACTTCGAAGTGTAATGATACTAAATGGGATTTTCTCGAAAGTAGAAGAAACATACTAGAGGACGCAAAGATGCTGGAAGAGAGTATATTTATAATTCTTTATTTATTTTTATTAGGTTCATTTATGATTGCTCTCTACAGTTATGAAGTTTACTGGACTCCGATTGACCTTAAAGAAGGAACACGGGTTGCCTATTATAGAAATACAGCATTTAAAAGTTGCAGTGAAGCCATTGTCTCGACTTTGACCACTTAGTGTTACTCGTGATTGAAGGGCTTACCTAAAACCCTTGTTGATGAGACGTAATTCATAGAGAATCACACCCAATTTGTTATGAAAACCTAGAAGCTGGTTCTTGCAAGTCTTTAAAGAAAAAGGCTCAGAGTCTTTTAGTTAAAAACTTAAAGTTCCTTCTTCTGCCTCCTCTACTATTCCGATAAAAAATTATTGTATTCCTTTGAGGCTTTGACCACATTTCTCCCTGTGGGATGTCAAAACTATAAGCCCCAGACTTCCCTGAAATGTTTCTCACTCCAGTTCCATGATAAAATGGTGTTTTCCATTGGTTTAGTGGGTATGCATGCATATCTGAGTAGCCTCCTGCAAAATTCATTCTTGCTTTGAACATTTGTCTTTATATTTTGTGATTTTGCTGAACTGAATCTTCAGGAGTTGATGATAATGAAACTATAAAAATTCCTAGAAGTGGGGGCGCAGATCCCGACGGCAATCAACCTGGTGATCTTTATATTACCGTAAAGGTGACAGCTCTAACCTCCTTGTGTCAAAGTATTCCTATTCGACGGCAAGCTGTTAGCTAGGAAGAGTTATCTATGTCCATATATTGATATGAAATAACTCCCCAGGTTCGAGAAGATCCAGTTTTCCGAAGGGAAGGTGCTGATATCCATGTTGATGCAGCTCTGAGTGCTACTCAGGTAATCTGAATTAATCTGACATTGTTTATCATTTGGTTTTCAGTTTTCTGATAATGTATTAAGATATATTTTGTATGGGGACTGGGTAATGCTTCTTCCTTGAGTGAGATTCCTTAGTATTAGCATAAAATTTGCTGGGGCGTTGTACAGCTTATTGGTGTCCAAATGACTTGCATGGTGACCCTTAAGAATACCTTTTCTTGTGACAATCAAAAAAGGTAGCAGATTTGTGAGTGGAAGACCATTTGTATGAGTGTTTTGGATGAGAAATAGTGTTGAATATATGTAATTAAAACAAATGAGCATTATCTGTTATGTCTGCCGTGCCCAAGTTGCTTCTGGTTGAGTTGAATGTGCAATGATTCCGCAGTGGATCCAATTATGTGGAAGCCAAGTGTGAGGGTGCACTGGCACCACCAACTTAGAGGCTGTTCTAGTCATTTATGTGTTTACCATCTCGATTTAGCGGGGCAATCTTCGGTTATTACATCCGTTAAGCTGAGGAGTTAGAAGGCGTACTCAATTTTTGCTCTCATAACTTCATGACTGTAACTGGCATTTTCCCATTTGATATGGCCGAATCAACTTGTAACGGAGCTTCAGCTATAGAAAGTAGCGAACATTTTTTCCGTCTGTTTTTCTCTTACTCCTTTGGATGCAACCGTTGATTGGAAATTGCTTATATGCAGGCAATTTTGGGTGGAACCGTCCAAGTTCCGACTTTGACAGGAGATGTTGTTCTCAAGGTTTGTGCAAATCCTGTCTTCCTCTATATAGTGTTCTTATTTAAGGAAAAATTTGAAGAAAATAAATCGAATTGTATCCACAAGATATAATGCAATTCTGTAGTCAGCATAAGAAGTTCGACTGTTCATTTCTCTGTATAAAATGCTTTTCTCTCCAACTCACTGAACGAGTTAATTCTGTTTACAGGTTAATCCGGGTACTCAACCTGGCCAGAAGGTTGTGCTCAGGAGGAAAGGTAATTTGACTAAATGATTCTTCTTTCTTTCTAATGAATTGTAAGTTATGTGGTTCTTATTAATTGTCATTGAATGTTACAAGCCACAATATACTTGTCATATCTCCATCTCAAGATCTTCCTTCTTTTTTCCTGGACTTCTCATCCAAATCATAACAGGGGTTAAGGCCAGAAACTCGGGATCCTTTGGGGATCAATATGTGCACTTCAACGTCAACATTCCAACGTAAGTTTTTTTTTTCTTGTTCATATAACATGGTTTTACCTTTATGTGTAAGATTAGTTAGTGTGAGATGTTTGTCATTTGATAAAGAATCACAGGGTTCTTCCTGTTAGCAAGTAAACTTGCATAATGACTAAATTTCCATTACGATGGAGCAGTAACACTGTCAAAAATCCACCGTGATGGAGAAGAACATGTAAAAGTGAACAAATAAGTTTTTAAGGGCTTCTATATTGTTCTGAGGAGGCTCTTATGGTGTATACGACTCTCCCTTATGAGTGAGCTGCCTAGGACAGCTGTTTTAGTTAGCTCTAATTCATGTAACTTTTGTTTTCTTCGTTATAGTCTTCTAACTTTTCCTTAATAAGATCCATTTGTTTGCAGTTCCAAAACGAACAATTTCTATAGTGATAGATGTTATATTGCAAAAGTAATCAGCAATTAATTATCTAACACAGACAAATTTTGGTAACAGGAACTTGACACAAAGACAGCGTGAAATAATCGAAGAATTTGCGAAAGACGAACAGCGTGAAGACGACAAGGGTGCAAAGGCACAGTTTGGGTGAAGCTAAATATCCATATCGGGAAATTTCGCAGAAGTTTTGGTTGCTTGTAGGTCTCTCTCTGTCTCTTCCACATCTATCGGTTGGGAAATTCCTATCTTGTTGCTTTCTTTATTTATTCTGGTCAGAGTATAATATATGAAGACTAGAGGAAAATGTTAATGATTATGAATTCCAGAATCATGGGCCAATGTTGTTGTACATATACATACAAATCTCAATTTTAATATTAATTTGAACAGAAGAACGAAGGAATCGTTCCTGCGGCTTTCAACTTTTATTTTTTAGTCGATTATATGGTAATATTTAATATTTTTGTCCTTTTTAGTTGAAAATCAGCAATAGCAAACTCTGGTGGGCAATCAAAAAAGTTGGTTAAGTGAATGTATAACTACAAAAAAAGTGGGTTCATCCAAATAAATCTTTCTTGCACAAATGAAACAACAATCAGGTGAGACAAATCCCTACTTGAGAAAGTTTGATTAGTATCTGATTTGTTTGTATTTAATTGACATACCAAATGAAATTTATTTTTAATCTTTTTATTATTGGAATAAATTGTTGTGTTGTGTATAGATAATGTTGATGTATCTTTTAATCATAACAATTGTAGGCGCTTTCGGGATTTATCTCTCTTAAGCGCATGAGGTCGTGGGATCGAGTCTCAGTCAAACAGTTTGTCATCAAGATTAGACAATTTTAGGCGTTTTCGAGATTTATCTCTCTTGAGCGCATGAGGTCGTGGGATCGAGTCTCAGCCAAACAGTTTGTCATCAAGATTTATCTTATGTAATTTAGGCAATAAATAAAGTAAAGGTATAAGCAGATGGTTCAAGCCTCCGAAGAAGGCTTTAAGAGTCTTTATATGACCTTTAGGGTCCAAGTCCAAGATGTCTTAATTGGCGGTTATAATGCTTTATTGCTTATTTAAATTCATGATGCTTCAAATTATCAATGTCATTGAAATGTAATGATTTCTGGAGTCCAATCTCTCAAGAAAGAAACTTTGGTAGTCCGTATCAAAAAAGATGGACTTTCCCCTGTAGTGTTGTTCTCTATAATGTCTGGTCAATCCAAAGCTACCAACTAGAAACAAATAAAACCATTTCGTTCCGGATAAGATTTCTTCATTTCGAAGTAATAGTCGTAGTCTCTCATCAAAACAAAAAAAAGTAATAATCGTAACTACAATTCATAACAAAGGCATATTGAACTAGCGGTTCATAATAATTTTAGTTTACCCCCTTTAATACTTTTATTTTTTATTGAATTGTCAGCGTGGTTCGAACTTTTAGCTTCTAGAGTGGAAGAGTAAACATTTGACCACTCCAACTAATAGTTGTTGGCATGCCCTTTCAGACTTTTACTTACAAGAAATTAATGGAGCTCCACACAAACACTTATTATGAAAGTAAGAAGTTATATCAAAATTCTGCAAATTTCCCCCAAATGGAATTTTCCCACACAGTCTATTATAACTCACGTTCAAAAATTGAAGATCCAAATCCTTCAATCCCTCTGGTAATCTCCCAAATATTTTATTATGATTCAAATCCAAACTGCTTAAACCCTTTTGAAACTTCACATTAGTCAAATCAAATTCAAATTGATTCCTTGATAAATCAATTGTTGGTGTTGTACGATTAGGGTTGAACAAAAAAGATGGGTTTCCTACTAGTTTGTTTCTTGAGAAATCAATTCTGGCAAAATCAATATTGCCTAGAGATTTTGGGATTAACCCAGAAAGTTGATTATCAGTTAAGTAAAGATCAACTGAAGAAGAACCTGAGAATTTCCCAAAAGATTCAGGGATTGATCCAGTAAGTTGATTGTTATTAAGATGAAGAGCACGTAGGTTTTTAAGGGTAGAGAGATTTGGGGGAATTGAACCAGAAAACTTATTGAAAGAAAGTTCAAGGAAGTCTAGTTTAGGGAGTTGGTTGAGGAAATTAGGTATTGGACCTGAAAGATCATTGGAACTAAGACGAAGGATAGTTAGTTTTTTGAGTTTACTAATGGTGGGTGGGATTGAACCAGTGAGATTCTTTATGTGCCGGAAAACGAGAATTTCAAGGTAAGGAAGGTCACCGACGGCGGCCGGAATTTGACCGGAAATGTTAGCTATGAAAATGAGGAGTTGGTTAACACGGTTGGTATTTAGGGCACATTTAACAACTTCCCATCGACAGCAATCAGTGTTGGGAACCCATGAAGCTAAGTAAGAAGGATTGTTGAGAGATTGTTTGATATTCATAAGGGCTTTGTAGTCATTAGGGTTACATTTTCCAACACCTAGAGATGGGGTTATTAGGGAAAATGATGAGAATAAGAAGAGGAAAAGCAAGAAGTGGAGATGGTGAGATTTCATTTTGAGCGTTTGAAGTTTGATGAGATATTGGTTATGGGAAGTATGGTTTAATCCAATCAATTTATAGAGAAAAAGGACATTGGTGTTTGGATAAGGGACATTAGACTATTAGAGTGTGGATAAGGGAGAAAAAAAGTTTGAAACCAGTCATGTTCACTTGTTATAGGTATACAAATTGGGAAATGAGATATGCCCGACACGACTCCAGGCCGAATCAAGGCGAGCTAACGTGTCGGGCCATGATTTAGGGAGAGAAAGTGAAATCGTAGGAAAACCATATTTGGAAAAGAAAATTTTAAAATCGTACGCCCCTCTCAATTCGGAATTATCCCTAGTAACATTTTTCTGTAGAATTTTTTGATGCATTTTTGTGTACGCAAAACACGAAAATTCATTTCTGCTCGGGAAACAAAATCATGATACGTTTTTGTACCTTATTCTTTTTAGACATCATATATTGCATAAGTGAATATATTGTTATACATTCTTTAGTAGTGTTTATGAGACAAAAAATTCTCATGAACACACAAGAATCTAGGGACTCGTGTTTGTCACAAAATCAATATGGAAATATGAATATTAGAAATAACTTCTTACTAGAACCAATATAAGCTCCTTTCTTGAATAAGCTTAACTCCTTAATTCTTTACTTACTAGAAGATGAACTTGTATACTCTTTTCTCTTCTATTCTTCAAGCACTAGTGATGGAGATACTAGCTTGAATTAATGAGCAAGAGCATAGCTTTCCATCTTATTCTCCATCTCTATTTATACAAGTCTCTAATCCATCATAGAGTTCGTACAAGTTACTACATGGGTGTCATGTGTCCCCTTATGTGTCAAGCAACAACTCCACTAGGTGTCATTAGGTGTCATGAAACAAGACAAGTGTCCTTTATGTGTCAAACCACAAGACCATTATGTGTCAAGACACAAGACAAGTGTCCCTTATGTGCCAAACAACTAGACCATTAAGTGTCAAGACACAAGACATGACAACACAGCACACCTCATTAGTCTATACACCTCATGCTTATAGATGGGCCTTGTTGTCAACACATAGTTAGTGTCCATAGATTCAATATATGAATGAGTTTTATGAGCCCAACAAGTGTATACTTCGTCTTATTGTATGGGACATACTAATGGGCTTTGTTCATAAAAATTGGCGAATGGGCCTTGCATGAACATAGCCCATGTTTACATATATAACCTATAAAATAGAGTGCTCATCAAACCAATCTTGCTTGCACAATGGAAACAACAACCACGTTAGACAAATCACTACTTAAGAAAGTGTGATTACCATTTCATCTCTAAACATATCTTATTGGAACAAATTGTTGTAATTTATAGCAAAGGAAATTGGTTTAACCAAAATATTTTCAAAAATGATAAGAGGGGTTGAGACTTGAGAGTGAACGTTAAACTCGTATTGAAATAATTTGACAGACGGATGTGTTAGTCAACGGAGGTGTAGTGTAACAAAAGATTTTAACTTAATTTGTGACTTAATGACTTTTATTAAAAGACGATCATCATGTCAAAATCTAAATCAAGACATTTTGTAAGGACAATATTTATCTAGAGCCAAGTCTCTCTGGGTGGAATTTTTCTCTCTAGCTTGCACTCATTCGGGTTTTAAGAGTCTATATTGGCATCTCGAAACAGACCCAAACATTGAACTAGTAATCATAACTACTAGTACTTATAACAAAGGCATATTGAACTAGGAGGGTTCATAATAAACTTTACTTACAAGAACCTAATGGAGGTCCACACAAACATTTATTATGAAAGTAAGAAGTTATATCAAAACTCTGCAATTTTCCCCCTATTGGAATTTCCCCACACAATCTATTATAACTCACATTCAAAAATTGAAGATCCAAATCCTTCAATCCCTCCTCTGATAATCTCCCAAATATTTTATTATGATTCAAATCCAAATTTGTCAAACCCTTTTGAAACTTCACATTTGTCAAATCAAATTCAAATTGATTCCTTGATAAATCAATTATTCGTGTTTTACTATTAGGGTTGAAAAAAAAAGATGGGTCTCCTACTAATTGGTTTCTTGAAAGATCAATTATGTCAAAACCAACATTGCCTAGGGTTTTGGGGACTAACCCAGAAAGTTGATTATGAGATAAGTAAAGATTAGGTATAGAATCTGAAAATTCCCCAAATGATTCAGGAATTGATCCAGTAAGTTTGTTTCTATCAAGATGAATAGCAAGTAAGTGTTTAAGGGTAGAAAGATTTGGGGGAATTGAACCAGAAAACTTATTGTATGAAAGTTCAAGGAGGTATAGGTTAGGGAGTTGGTTGAGGAAATTAGGGATTGGACCTGAAAGATCAGTGAAACCTAGACTAAGCATAGTTAGGTTTTTGAGTTTAGTAATGGTGGATGGGATCGAACCAGTGAGATTTGTTATGTGCCGGATAGAGAGAGTTTCAAGGTAAGGAAGGTCACCGACGGCGGCCGGAATTTGACCGGAAATGTTAGCTCGGGAGATGAAGATATCCCTAATGCGGTTGGTTTTTATGTTACATGCAACATGATCCCAATGACAACAATCAGTGTTGGGATCCCATGAAGATAAGGCGTAAGGATTGTTGAGAGATTGTTTGATATTCATTAGGGCTTTCAGGTCATCAGGATTACATTTCCCAACACCTATAGATGGAGTTATTTGGGAAGATGGTGAGAATAAGAAGAAGAAAAGCAAGAAGTGAAGAGAGTAGATATGGTGAGATTTCATTTTGAGTGTGATGAGATATTGGGTATGGAAAGTATGGTTTAATCCAATCAATTTATAGAGAAAAGGACATTGGAGTGTGGATAAGGTAAGGATTGGAAAGAAAAAAATGAGTGAAAAACCCAAAAATCTAGACCCTAATAAGAAAAAAACCCACTCAAAAATAATAATGTCAAAAAAACCCATTTTTTGAACAATTTTCAAAATGTTCACAATATATGTAATTATGTTTTTTTTTTTTTTTTTTTGACAAAGAAACTTTAATTTCATTAATGATGGAGTACATCCAAACATCTTACATGGCTTTGATAACATCATGTGTTTACAAATGCAAATTACAACATGATGATTAGAGAGAGCACTATTACTGCCATAATTACACATACAAAGACCTCTAAAAGGCCATTACTAAACCCTAAAAGGCTATTCTAAGACCCTTAAAGGCCATTACAAGATCAAGATCTTTACATTATTTATACCATATAATCACAAATTTTTTACATATGGGTAATGAAGACCACCCATATGAATCGAATCCATGATCTCTTGGATTTCAGAGTACTATACCTCTAACACAATGATTAGTGGAGAACTTTGAGATTTGAAGAGTATGTGGAATAAGATTGTTGATCAAATACAACATTTCTTCTTGATTCTTCACTTTATAGTTTGTTGCCGATTCATCTCTCCTTGATGTCGATTTTGCTTTTCTTTATGTCGTAAACCTAGAAGAGATACAGGAAAACAAATACTACCTTCATGAGAGAATAAACCTTGTATTCCTTCCAACATCATCTTTCATATTTTCTTCAACCTTTTGTTACTCCAAAACTATGGTTAGATCTAACAAAAAAAAAACAATAAACTTCAACATAAAAAGTAAAGAGATCTCATCCGGTGAAGGGATAACCCTTCACCGGGAAAGCTTTGATTTTTTTGGGATTCTCTGGGATGCGGTTTATGGAGAGAGAAAGCGGTTTATGGAGAGAGAAAGCTTAATATATGTAATTATGTTGTTAACAAGACAACATATTTTTTTCATAATTCCATTTTTACCCTTATATGTTGACAACATATATCATTGTGTTGTTATAAAATGTTGACAATATCTATAATAATGTCTCGACTTATTATAAAATGTTGGCGTCATATATAATGTTCTTAACAACATATATAATGTATTAGTCAAAATATTATTTGTTCGTTAACGGATTTGTTAAATACAAAGGATAATATGCATAACATTTTAATTTTTGTAAAGGACAAATAAATAAATGCTTTAGTCTTTATATTTATGTCGAAGGCAAAACAAAAAATGCCGAAACCATTTATTTTTTCACAAGACAAATCGAAAAATGTTGTAGCCAAAATGTTTGTGTTAGTTTGTCTATGTAAAATGCAAAAGAAAAAAATGCGAAATATTTTGGCAAAACAATGTCTAAGCAAGAACGAATTTGTTCAAAAATTTACAAATTGTTGAGACAAACTAAGATTTGTTCAGAAGTTTACAAAATTGTCGAGAGCAAACCAAAGATTGTTCAGAAATGTTCAAAATTGTTTTTGACGTTGATTTGGGCGGAAAATTTCATTTTGGAGGGTAAAATTGTATTTTTACCTACTGGGTTTTTTTCCTCATTATTATTTAGTATTGGGCCTGATTCTCTTTAACTTCCCCCTTTTGGGCCTTATAATTACGGGCCCGATGGGAAAAGGGTGTGGGAACCCGAGACCCAGTTCTATCCGTCCGGACGGTTAGTATCCGAAGACCGAGTGCTACTCGAGTCGGACATACCCAGCCCAATGGTTCGGGCTATAAGGGCAGGACTCGGACAGGCCCTAATATCCCGGACCGATTTACCTGTTCGACATAATCCGTCCGCTACCCGATGGTTTAAGTAAGTCCGATGCCGAATAGAAATGATCTGCCTGATACCCGCACAAAGATCTGCGTGTTTTCATTTAGATCTCACGGCTGAGGTAAGGTGTCTCTTCAAAATAGACCTCAGTGGTTGGATCTAAATGAAAACACCAATTGGACTCCTATAAAAAGGCTTCTCAAACAGAAACTCCCATTTTTTACCCTAATCACCGTCTCTCTCTCTCTCTCTCTGCCTCTCTCTCTCTCTCTCTCTAACCAGTTACCATTTACCAGTAACCTCCGTTATCTATTAGTAATCCATTAATCTCATCTCATCTATTATCCTACTGTCTCTCGGTGACCACTGACGTGATCTCTGATCCCTCTAACTCTCTCTATTATCCATCAATAAAAGCTATAACAATGGTTAGTAAAGTTACTTCTCCGATCTACTTCTACCGTTCTACTTTTACATGTGGGTTACGAGTAAAGAAGACAAGATGATGTTCGGTACTTCAGTATACATCGATGATCTACGGATCAAATGACGTGGTTAAGCCTTTGAACTCATCTTAGACATTAGTTAAAAATATTTGTATGATTTTATTTTATGATGATATTATGTTGTTGTTGTTCTTTTACGGTTGTAAAATAGATCTTGGTTCTCACGAGTCAGATCTGTTTGATTAGACAGATCTAAATCATTGATCTGTCGGATCAAACATATCAATGATTTGTTTCAGGATGCTTTAAGTAATTAGATGTAAGTTTTGTTTTAATGATGTGATGATGATATGTATCTTTCCGAAACAGATCCGAATTCAGATCGGTTTGATCAGACATATCGAAATCGAACCATTGATTTGTCTGATCAAACAGATTTATGATCTGTTTCAAAAAATGGAAGAACTGTATCATTTGATTTGGTTGTATTTTTTATTTTATGATGATGATATGTAGCTTTCTAAAACAAATCTAAACTCATGTCATGAGTCAGATCTGTTTGATCAGACAAATCCAAATTTAACCATTAATATGTATGATCAAACAGATTTGTGATTTGTTCCAGAAAGATTAGAGAGATATCATGTATTATTTTTATGTGATCATGATGTAAGATGAATGATGAGATAAATTAGTGGAAATTTTAATTTTTTTTTGTTTCTTTCCGAAACAGATCTTACTCGTTTGAGTCGGACCTGTTTGATCCGACAGATCTAACTATTGATCTGTCTGATCAAACAGATCAGAGAACTGTTTCAGAACGATTATGTAGTTGATGGAGTAGTAATTGTTGAATAGTAGGTTTGTTGATGTCAAAATATGGTCTTCCGTTATATCAGCACGAAACAGGGAGTTGATGGATGACAGTCTCCGTTATGATAATATATTTTGTTGATTGGGTCGAGATTCCTTTGTCTGCCCCTGATTCCAGCTCTGGTTCTCTGTTTCCTCACTCCTTGCTCCTCGCTTCTTTCTCCTGCTCCTTGCTCCCGCTCCTTGTTCCTGTCCGTCGATTCTCAAATGGGGAAAAATCTACAAAAGGTTCGAAAACCGCTCTGACGCTCAAGACAGTCAGGGTGCTCTTTGCAGTAAAAGAATGA
The DNA here is from genome assembly GCF_041429995.1 of Eschscholzia californica. NCBI lineage: Eukaryota > Viridiplantae > Streptophyta > Magnoliopsida > Ranunculales > Papaveraceae > Eschscholzia > Eschscholzia californica. The sequence goes on from NW_028238472.1 coordinate 50,069,970, forward strand.
ATGTTGATCGATCATTTTAGGGACGAGTTATGAGAACTCAGAGTTAATGGTGATCTTCTAGGGTTCAGAGATCGTATCCTGTGAAGGACGATATGGGGACCTTTTTTATAGGTTCAAGAGGCGACGGTGATTGTTGTTGAGGGAAATTTTTTCCTTTATGTTTATCTCGTATCTAGGATAGATGAAAGCTCCTAAGTTCAAGGATCTTCCATAGATATCCTGCCAATGTGTAGCGTACACAAAAGATTTTGACTTAATTTGTGCCTTGATGACTTACTTTTACTAAAAGACAATCATCACGTCACAAATTAAATCAAGATATTTTGTACGAATAATATTTATTTAGAGTCAATTCTCTCTTTCTCTCGGGGTGGAATTTTATCTATAGTTTGTACCCATTTTGGTTTAAAATTGCTCTTGGGCCATTTGAGCGCATCCCTTTTGACTCATCTTCTTTGTTTCTTCTTCTTTCTCTCTATTTTCTCTCTATTCAAAGATCTTGCAAGAAAAATCTAAAATTTTGGAGCTTGAAAATCCGAACTTATAGATCTAAGATCTAAATTTGCTACTCTTATTTTATTTGTTCCCTTCTTCTCTACAGCAGAAGGGTTTGATGCCCTTGGTTGCTTAATGCCTTGGATTTTTGAAAGCAAAAAAGCTCTTTTTCTTCTTTGCTAACCTAGATTTCTTTTATTACTTAGATTTCGAACTTGAAGGATCCAAGATCTTTGGAATGGTCAGTCCCATAAGGGCCTTTTTTGGGGGTGGTGAGTCAATGTAGATTGACCATGATCAATCTCTAGAGGAGGCCCCAAGAGGCCAAGAGCAATTTTGGGGTTCCCCACCCTTTTGGTTTCTTTCAACATGGACCTTTTGCTGCCCTGTCACTCTCTTAGGTTTCAATCAATGCAAAGCTACCAACTAGAAACTAATAAAAGCGTATCATTCTAGATAAGATTTCTTCATTTTCAACATAATAATCATAACTCTTTCATCAAAAAAAAAAAACATAATAATCATAACTACTACTCATAACAAAGCCATATTGAACTTGGGTTCATAATAAACTTAACTTACAACTTCAATACCTTACTTACAAGAACTTAATGGGGCTCCACACAAACACTTGTTATGAAAGTAAGAAGTTATATCAAAACTCTGCAAGTTTCCCCCAATTGGAATTTTCCCACACAATCTATTATAACTCACATTCAAAAAACCCAAATCCTTCAATCCCTCTGGTAAACTCCCAAATATTTTATTATGATTCAAATCCAAATGTGTCAAACCCTTTTGAACCTTCACATTTGTAAAATCAAATTCAAATTGATTCCTTGATAAATCAATTCTTGTTGTATTACTATTAGAGTTAAAAAGGAAAGATGGGTCACCTACTAATTGGTTTCTTGAAAGATCAATTGTCCCAAAACCAGGATTGCCTAGGGTTTTGGGGACTACCCCAGAAAGTGTTGGGGTCCCTCCTTATAATTAAAGGACTCCTAGTTGGAATAGGATTTCCCTTATTCCTTGTTTGGGGAAAAAATAGAAACTTCTATTTTTTCAAGCCTAAAAAGGAATTCCTATTTCTATTGGTAAACCTCCTTATTTAGTATTATAAATAGGGAATGAAAGGGAAGAGATTATACACAACAACTTCCAGAACAAAGAGAAGCCAGAGAAAGAGAGATTTCTGAAGTGGTTCTTTCAAGAGAGATTGAAAGAGCAGAATATTGGTTTGAAGAAAAGAAGATTATTAATCTTGTGAAGCAATTTAGTTTGTGGTTATCTTCTTCAACCTTTAGTAATCTAGGATTTGTTCAAATCCTAAGGAGTAAGAGATTTTATTTCTTTGTTTCTTTGTTCAGTTTATCCACCATAGGTTTGGTGAAGAGTTGTGTAACCCATTATTTAATTATAGTGGAAGATTTCTGGACTAGGTCCCGTGGTTTTATACCTTCTAGTTTGGAGGGGTTTTTTTGCCACGTTAAATAATCTTGGTGTCTCTACTTTTACTTTCGCATCGTTTATCTTCATATTCCTGAACAAGTTAATTAGGTTACTTTTCCTAACAAGTGGTACCAGAGCTAAGGTTGGATTTATTGTTCAGAAATATGGAAGTGAATACTAATCGCATGATTAGTTTAGATGGAGAAAACTACTTGATGTGGAAAGCAAAAATGGAAGATTTGTTATACTGCAAAGATCTAGCTGCACCCATTGAAAATCACGGTACAAAACCGATGAAGATAGATGATGAAGACTGGAAGGTATTAGATCGTAAGGTTGTTGGATTTATTCGACAATGGGTAGAACCCAGTGTTTTTCATCATGTATCGACGGAGACTTCCGCTTATAGTCTATGGAGGAAATTAGAAGAATTGTATGATCAGAAGACAGCTGCCAAAAAGGCTTACTTGTTCAGAAAGCTAGGAAAATTACAATATAAAGAAGGAACCTCAATTGCTCAACACTTGAATGAGATGAAAAGTCTAGTAAACCAGCTTTCTGCAATGAAGTTAGTTTTGGATGATGAGTTGCAGGCCTTACTTCTTCTAAATTCTTTACCAGATAGTTGGGAGACATTGGTGGTGTCTCTTAGCAATTCTGCTCCTGATGGCATAATGCGTATGAATCACGTAACAGGTAGTTTGTTGAATGAAGAAACAAGAAGGAAATCATCGTCAGACGAGTCTCATTCAGAGGCACTTGTTACAGAAAGACGGGGGAGAGGTAAAAGTAGAAAACCTCATAACCGTGATAAGTCAAGGGGGAGATCAAAACCAAAGAAAGAAGTTAGATGTTTTGGTTGTGGAAAAATGGGTCATTACAAGAGTGATTGCAGGAACCCAAAGAAGGAAAATAAAAAGGATGATGAAAAACAAGATAATGTTGCGGCAGTTGCCTCAGGTGATGACATTATCTTACTCTCAGGTTGTGGAGAGGATTGCTTAAGTATGACTGAGTCAGAACTAGAAACAACATGGTTGGTTGACTCAGGTGCTTCGTATCATGCTACTCCATGTAAGGATTTCTTTAGATCTTACAGAACTGGTGACCTTGGCAAAGTCAGGATGGGAAACTTAGGTTTCTCAAAAATCGTAGGAATTGGAGAAGTGAAAATTGAGACGAGCACAGGGAGTACATTGATTCTTAAGAATGTGAGGCATATACCAGATCTTCGATATAACCTAATCTCTACCGGAGTATTAGATGACGAAGGGTACCACAGTCACTTTGGTGATGGAAAGTGGAAGCTCACAAAAGGGTCAATGGTGATAGCAAGAGGGAAGAAGTGTTGTACTTTATACAGAACTCAAGTAAAACTGTGTAAAGGAGAATTGAATGCAGTTGAAAAAGATTCTTCCACTGATCTTTGGCATAGAAGACTCGGGCACATGAGCGAGAAAGGACTTCAAATCCTTGCTAAACGACAAGACTTACCGAACGTAAAAGGTATAAATTTAAACACTTGTTCTCATTGTTTAGTAGGAAAGCAACATAGAGTATCCTTTCAAAGGAATGCATCTGAAAGAAAATCCAGTGTTTTGGAGCTTGTTTATTCTGACGTTTGTGGACCTTTAAAGGTCAAAACACTTGGTGGTGCTTTGTATTTTGTTACTTTTATAGATGATGCTTCCAGGAAAGTTTGGGCATATGCCATAAAGACCAAAGATCAGGTACTTGCAGTTTTCAAGAATTTCCACAACATGGTAGAACGGGAGACAGGAAAACCATTGAAGTGCATTCGCACTGACAATGGAGGAGAATACATCGGGTCGTTTGAAGAGTATTGCAAAACCCATGGTATTCGACATGAACAGACAGTTCCCAAAACTCCACAACAAAATGGTGTAGCAGAACGCATGAACCGCACTATTGTGGAGAGGATCAGATGTATGCTCTCAGAAGCAAAGCTGCCTAAAAGCTTCTGGGGTGAAGCAATGCGTACTGCATGCTATCTGATTAATTTATCACCTTCAGCACCATTAGATGGAGATGTAGCTGAGAGAGTGTGGGCTGGGAAAGAAGTCAGTTATGAACACTTAAGGGTGTTTGGTTGCAGGGCTTTTGTGCATATACCTAAAGATCAAAGAGCAAAGCTTGATGATAAAGCCAAGCAATGCATCTTTTTAGGGTATGCAGATGAGAAATTCGGATACAGGTTATGGGATCCAGTCGATAAGAAGATTATTAGAAGTAGAGATGTGGTCTTTCTTGAAAATCAAACTATTGAGGACTTCGGGAAAGTTGAGAAGCATGAGAATCATAGTAATGATCTCATTGATCTAGATCCACATATCTCTTCTAAGGTTATGCATGATAATGCAGGTGAAGAACAAAATCATGAAGATGAAGCTCATGAAGATGTTCCTATGGGTGATGATGTTGAGCAAGGAATGGAAGTTCAACATGAACCACCAGCTGAATTGAGAAGATCGACTAGGGATAGAGCACCATCTACCAAGTATCCTCCACACGAGTATGTGATGGTTACAGATAGTGGAGAACCACAGTGTTATGAAGAAGCCATAAATGATGAACACAAGAAAGAGTGGTTGAAAGCTATGCAAGATGAAATTGAATCATTGCATAAAAACAACACTTTTAAGTTGGTTGAAAAACCTAAGAATAAGAAAATTCTTAAAAATAAGTGGGTTTTCAAAATCAAGACCGAAGAAAGAAATTCACAACCACGGTATAAGGCACGCCTAGTGGTGAAAGGATTTGGGCAGAAGAAGGGTATTGATTTTGATGAGATTTTCTCTCCGGTGGTGAAGATGTCCTCTATACGGTTAGTATTGGGATTGGCTGCAAGTATGAACCTAGAAATTGAACAACTAGATGTCAAGACCGCTTTCCTTCATGGTGACTTGGAGGAAGATGTGTATATGGAACAACCAACAGGGTTTGAAGTTAAAGGTAAGGAACACTTGGTTTGTAAGTTAGAGAAGAGTTTATATGGGCTGAAACAAGCACCAAGACAGTGGTACAAAAAGTTTGAATCATTCATGAAGGATCAAGGGTATCACAAGACGACTTCAGATCATTGTGTTTTCGTTCATAAATTTCCTGATGGAGATTTGATTATACTTCTACTTTATGTTGATGATATGTTGATTGTTGGTCAGGATGCTAATAAAATTAGCAGGTTAAAGAAGGAACTAAACAAGTATTTCGATATGAAAGACTTGGGTCCAGCAAAACAAATTCTTGGCATGCATATCTCTCGTGATAGGAAAGCTGGAAAACTTTGGCTATCACAAGAAAGATACATTGAGAAGGTTCTAGAAAGGTTCAATATGGACAAGACAAAACCAGTGAGTTGTCCATTAGCCAGTCACTTCAAGTTGACTCGCGATCAGTGTCCATCAACTAGAAGTGAGAAAGAAGAAATGGAGAAAATTCCTTATGCTTCAGCTGTAGGAAGCTTGATGTATGCAATGGTGTGTACAAGACCGGACATTGCATTTGCAGTTGGAGTAGTAAGCAGATTTCTTGCTAATCCAGGCAAAGAGCATTGGTTAGCAGTGAAGTGGATTTTGAAGTATCTTAGAGGTACGTCTAAAGCTCGTATATGTTTTGGTAATGATAAGCCAGTATTAGTCGGTTACACAGATGCAGACATGGCAGGAGATGTAGACTCTAAAAGGTCCACATCAGGCTACTTATTTACACTTTCAGGGGGAGCAGTGTCATGGCAATCTAAATTACAAAAGTGTGTAGCTTTATCTACTACAGAGGCAGAATATATTGCCATTACAGAATGTTGCAAGGAGATGTTATGGATGAAGAGGCTGTTAGAAGAACTTGGTATGAAACAAGATAATTATGTTATTCATTGCGATAGTCAAAGTGCCATCCACCTCAGTAAGAATTCTAGTTTCCATTCCAAGTCCAAGCATATAAATGTGAGATACCAGTGGATCCAAGATGTTCTTGAAGAAAAGGTGTTGAAGATCGAGAAAATCCATACTGACGACAATGGTTCAGATATGATGACAAAACCATTACCCAAAGGCAAACATGAGCTATGTAGCAGTGTTGCAGGTTTGGGGATGGTAGGTCCCGCTTCATAAGTCGGGAGGGGGAGTTTGTTGGGGTCCCTCCTTATAATTAAAGGACTCCTAGTTGGAATAGGATTTCCCTTATTCCTTGTTTGGGGAAAAAATAGAAACTTCTATTTTTTCAAGCCTAAAAAGGAATTCCTATTTCTATTGGTAAACCTCCTTATTTAGTATTATAAATAGGGAATGAAAGGGAAGAGATTATACACAACAACTTCCAGAACAAAGAGAAGCCAGAGAAAGAGAGATTTCTGAAGTGGTTCTTTCAAGAGAGATTGAAAGAGCAGAATATTGGTTTGAAGAAAAGAAGATTATTAATCTTGTGAAGCAATTTAGTTTGTGGTTATCTTCTTCAACCTTTAGTAATCTAGGATTTGTTCAAATCCTAAGGAGTAAGAGATTTTATTTCTTTGTTTCTTTGTTCAGTTTATCCACCATAGGTTTGGTGAAGAGTTGTGTAACCCATTATTTAATTATAGTGGAAGATTTCTGGACTAGGTCCCGTGGTTTTATACCTTCTAGTTTGGAGGGGTTTTTTTGCCACGTTAAATAATCTTGGTGTCTCTACTTTTACTTTCGCATCGTTTATCTTCATATTCCTGAACAAGTTAATTAGGTTACTTTTCCTAACAGAAAGTTGGTTATGAGATAAGTAAAGCTCAGGTATAGAACCTGAAAATTCCCCAAAAGATTCAGGGATTGATCCAGTAAGTTTGTTTCTATCAAGATGAATAGCAATTAAGTGTTTAAGGGTAGAGAGATTTGGGGGAATTGAACCAGAAAACTTATTGAAAGAAAGTTCAAGGAAGACTAGGTTAGTGAGTTGGTTGAGGAAATTAGGGATTGGACCTGATAGATCAGTGAAACTGAGACGAAGGTAAGTTAATTTTTTGAGTTTAGTAATGGTGGGTGGGATTGAACCAGTGAGATTTGTTACGTGCCGGAAAAGGAGAGTTTCAAGGTAAGGAAGGTCACCGACGGCGTCCGGAATTTGACCGGAAATGTTAGCTTGGAAAACGGTGAGTTGCTTAATACGGTTGGTTTTTAGGTCACATTCAACAACATACTATTTACAGCAATCAGTGTTTGGAACCCATGAAGCTAAGTGGTATGGGTTGTTGAGAGATTGTTTGATATTCATTAGGGCTTTGTAATCACTAGGGTTACATTTTCCAACACCTAGAGATGGGGTTATTAGGGAAGATGATGAGAACAAGAAGAGGAAAAGCAACAAGTGGAGATGGTGGGATTTCATTTTGAGTGTTTGAAGTTTGATGAGATATTTGTTTTAATAAAGAAGTTTGATGAGGAAGTATGGGTTGATCCAATCAATTTATAGAGAAAAAAGACATTGGTATCATGGTATGGATAGGGTTGGCAAAAAACTCAAACCCCTCATGTGCATCCGAGTCAAATATAGTCCTCAATTTCGATTTTGCTATTAGGGGGTCCGTGAGTCTGTCTGTTATAGTCCACAATCTCTGCATGTTAGAACTAATTGGTTGGTCCACCGCCATCTTTTGGTGTAGTGGTACGACATCCCTCTACATCCTATGAGATCTTTAGATCGAGTTTACATCAATGCCTTGTAACGACTAATGTAGATCGTAGTCGATTTCTGAAGAAAAAAAGGAATTAGTGGGTCGAAATCTACTCTATACCTGAGCACAACTGCACAAGTCCATCACTTAAATGGATAAGTTATTTATCCACCAAGTCCATGAGTTAGCCGGACAAGTTATTTATCGATTAGACGCGTCTCAAGTGACGATATGATTTTCTATAGACTATAGCTAACTTCATGAAAAATAGTTTTTCCAATCAGTAGTATTAATTAAATAAGAGCTAGTTATTAATGTGTTGTTTTGTAAACAGCAATTCAAAGTATCCGTCTAACAAGTGGAGCAATAGACATGTGTACATGGGCATAGTGTATCCCTACTTCATAAATTCAATTGACCAATTGTTAGGCTTGGAAGCACTATACAACAAACACAGTAGTCTCCACCAAAGATTAAAGGTTAAATGGTTATGTTATAAAGCCATCTCGGTGGCGAGACGCAGTGTGATTTTTCCCTTAAGAAGTTAAGCCCTCGTGAAGCGTTTTAAAACCGTCAGGTCAAGGTGTGCCAAGATGGACATCGGATGTACCAAAATGGATGGTATCACTAACAAACCAGAAAACTAGTCCACATTATCTCATAACACGTTATGGATGGCTTGTGCTATTGACTGATTGGGATGGACAATTTGTCCCAAGACACAACTGGCTTTTGTACTTTTTGTCATTATAGCAGTAAGTAAGAAACCAGAAATCGAAAAAGCAAAAGCAGAAAACTACTTATACGCCATTACTGACTTTTTCTCAAGAATCTGATGCAGACCACATGTGAGACAGTGAGAGAGAGAGAGAGAAACTGACTACCAAGCAAAAAAAACAAAATCTTTTTAAACATGTGATTATCTTGTTAGAACCATGCCTGAGAAATCCAGACTTGTCCCAATCAGACAAGGTTTCTCCCTTTCCATTATAGAAAGAGAATTATTGGTGAAGTCTAACACCAAGGGGCGAATCTCCCTCCCGTCACAGAAAACCTTTGCACGCGTCACAGAAAACCTTTGCACGCCTCCGTTACTTGGGAAAGGTCCCAACAATGCTCAAACGCCTACAGACCAAACTGTCTCACGACGTTCTGAACCCTACTCACGTTCCCGCTAGAATGGGCGAACAACCCAATGGGAACATACTATAACAGCCTCAGGTGGCTAAGAGCCGACTTCAAGGTGCTCCTATTAGATTTCGGAATATTATAATATTTGACTTTAAACTGATGTGTACAAATAAGAGGGCCCAATATCAAGAAGGGGAATTTGGTCAAAACTCCCTAAGAAATTATGACTTTGGTTAAAAAGGATTCATCAAAGTTTTTTAGGCTTCACCTCCCAGATGGCAATTATGTAATTTTCTATTTCAGTAAAAAGACCAACCTAACCCTAGTCTAAGAAAATACCTTGCAAACACCTTGCACTGCCTTGCAAACACCTTGCATGGTTTTTGCAAATACCTTGGGTAGCCTTGCAAACAAATTGCAGAGCCTTGCGAACACCTTGCAGAGCCTTGCAAAAACTTTGCAGAGCCTTGCGAACACCTTGCATGACTTCTGCAAATACCTTGCACAACCTTGCGAACACCTTGCAGAGCCTTGCAAAGCGTTGCAAACACCTTGCAGAGCCTTGCAAACACCTTGCAATGCCATGCAAATGGTTTGCAAATTAGTTTTTGAATTGATTTAACATGAAATTTGTTACAAATTATTATATATTGTCTAATAGAATGTTGTATCGAAAAACTAGCTAAAACCCCTACGAATTCATAAGAGTCATTTTAGAAGCTCTAGCACCATCATTTTACATTTCTTTGAAAAACTTCCAAAACTTTCATGAAATTCTCAATTTGAACATAAATACCAATCATGATTGTCCAAGAAAATATATTTTTCACAGGCATTACATCTAATAACTTTATAGCTATTTCAACCAACCGAAGTCCTGTATAACCAACTAACGTTGCATTCCAAGCAACAACATCTCTTTCAAGTATTTTATCAAACACATTGTTTACATCAACTGTACTTTCACAACTTCCATATAAATCCAACAAATAAGTTTGAACATAAACATCAAAACTAACAAATTGTCATCCATCATTCACAACTCAATGAAAATAAAGCAATGAAGAAGTTGGATTATACCTTGAAACACTATCAAATTCACCTTCCATTGAAAGTATATAAAACTTTCTCTCTCTAGAATTTAGAACCAAAAACTAAATCAAATCAAACCCCTTAAAAGCCTCTTCAAACAACAAGCAAATAGATTAAATCACCAAAACTTAAAAACATCAACCTATATTATAGCCAAAATCGATTCAAACCCCAGAAATTCTAATCGGCGTCGACAATCCAACTCGGTTCATTCATGAGAAAAATTCAAGTTCCTGATTTATTAGTTAGATTATTACTAGGTATTTCTAATTGAATGAAGGGTATTTTTAACTCTTAAAAAGTTTGTGCTTTTAAAAATGTCCTTCAACCTTATTTTTATAACTTACTTGGAGCCTAGCTAGTTAAAAAGATGGGTTATCTTTTTAACAAAAAAAATACAAGAAATTGGACCTGCCACCCAATTTCCTGTATCAAGAAATGTGAGACGACCTAGGTTTCTTTGGCAAGAATATATGAAACCTATAGAGTCAGGAAACACAAAAACTAAACTATAGATAGTGTGAATTGGGCACAGGGGCTTGATGGGCTCAAAGAAGGCAGGCTTTGGGCTGGCTAGAGCAGCAAAATAATTAGGCCAGCGCTTTGGGGAAAGCTAAATAGTTTCCGGGGTGTGAAGACTTAGTGAAAAATTAGTCAATTTTGTTTGACAATTTTATTTTGTAAATTGTTAGGGGGAAAAATACAAAATCTCCACCTCACCATCTTCACCGGCAAAGGTCGCCGGCCGGTCAATTTTCCGGCCGGCGACCTTCAAACATTAAAAAAAAAAAATTTCTCTCTCCTCTCTCTCTCTCTAAAAAAAAAAAAAAAAAAAAATTAATTTTAAGACCTAGATCTGGTCTGTTCTTGAAGAACAGACCAGATCTTGGTATGTTCTGTTCGTGAAGAACAGACCAAGATCCGATCTGTTCTGTTCTTCAAGAACAGACCAGATCTAGGTCTTAAAACAATTTATTTTTTTTTTTAGAGAGAGAGGAGAGAGAATTTTTTTTTTTTTTAATGTTTGAAGGTCGCCGGCCAGAAAATTGACCGGCCGGCGACCTTCGTCGGTGAAGATGATGAGGTGGCAGAGATAGAAGATGAGATGGAGGAGAGAGGTGAGGTGGAAAGTTTTTTATTTTTATTTTGAAACATATTCCCCATATAATTTATTTCCCCGGAAAATCTCTAAAATTCTACATATTCCCTTTAAAATTTCACACCCCGGAAACTATTTAGCTTTCCCCAAAGCGCTGGCCAATAATTAACGGTACAAGCACAGCTTAGATGCACACCGTGTATGTTACCAAGAGATGGTATCGGCTCATCTTTACTAGATCCCAACCAGCTTATAGATGGACCAACATAATTTAGAGAAAACTAGAGCTCAAGAGTTTACCAGCCTCGGGGCAGAGTATCACATCCCTGAAACCCTAAATCTCCCCCTTCCTCTGTTAATGACTGTAAAATTTGATAGTAATAACTGGTGCACTCTCATCTGAAAACCAAACAGAGACTATTGTCTACCAAACAGGAATTCACATTTGAGTATCACCACCAATACATAAAAATTCATAAGATTAGTTTCAGAGACAACAGGTGAATACAGACAGTGCTAAATAATCTTATTACTCTGTTTCGATAAACTTAAAACGTAACATTACATCCATGTAGTGCCCTAACTTATGACTAGTAAGTCGGAACCAACGGCCAAACACCCGACGAGTTCTTCAAACACAAAATGGGGGGCTCTATAGATCCAGAAAATCAGCCTACTGCTTGCTTTCCGATCGAGGATATTACTACAATAACACATTCGGGAATTAGAAACCGAGATAATATTTTAGCAACATCAATTTCTTCTAGATGTCGATCAACTCAAAAACTATACAGGCTTGTGGTAAAAAATAAAAATACAAGGGAAACTATGTCTAAGTAAATATGTCATCCGTCTGATAGGAATAACAAATGAATATAACGAAAGACAGCATCTTGCGTTTATTATTTATTACCACTTTCACCATCAGATGCATCTGCGAGCCTAGCTATTGCATCAATCAGTGTTTGCTCATGTTCCTGCCATTTCAAACAAAAAATATTCAATTGGAATAACTATAGGAATGGAAGTGACAAAGAGCTTGTTAATTCTTACTTTCAGCATTTTCTTTGCCTGTTCGATCTCTTGAAGATCAGGATGACTAGACTCAAAAACCATCTCCACCTGCTCAAAATAATTCAGAACAGAAAGACAACGAAATTGTTTAGCATGTTTGCAGTTAACAATACAAGATAAGTTGCTAACAGCCAGACTTCCAAATTGGAAGTTCCAATACTATGAACGAAATCTCAGAGTCACTGCCAAAAGAGACTAGGATCGCACTCGTTTTTTAAATCAAGATATGTATATAATATTGGCATACAATATACTTATCCACTATCGTTAATTTAATACACGTTTTTCAGCATTTCTAAAACCATTTCATGATTTCCTTTAGCAAAGCTTTAACCCAATTTGTAACTAATCCACGAGTTCGGCAAAATTGTGTTCATATTTGAATCCAAATTTAAAATTGGAACTACAAATACTCATATCCACATCCTATTCTGCCAAATTTTCTGAGGGATAAATGAACATTACTCGAGCATAAACAGGGATCGGAACAATCCACAGAAAAACTCCGCAAGATTCCATATATAGTTAAGTTATCACAAATTGGTTAAACTTTAAATATTGCAAGTGGATCTTAAAATCTCTTCACGTAGAAAATAGAATTGAGTAAACATTGTGGCAGAAGAAAAAATACCTTTTTAACTACAGTATCTGTGGGAAGCATTTCAATATCATCAAGATTCTTCTTTCCGGTGCTGTTCTGTGATGGTAAGAGATCATTTTTGTGCTGATCTCTTATGGTTTCTCTCACTACTCCTGCCCCTGGAACAGAACCATCACGGGTCATGGATCTTCTAGGTCCACGACCAATTCCACCACGACCACCTGGACGAGAAATCCCAATATCCTCGGTAACCCAACGGATATCCTCGTCGGATAGCTGCCATTTATCGTCACTATTAGGAAATCCACCAAAAACAAAACTTGTCGAAAGCTAGAATGCCACTTTCACTAAATGCCAATACCACATGCAAGTCAGCACTGACCCCGAAAACGCTATAATTTATAGCTTAGAATTAGAACCCTAAAATAACCCTAAAATAACCATTTTACGACGGTCTTGAATCAACCATCTTACTGCTGATCTTGGGTTATTTTTATTCCTTAATTCTAAAAGCGGGAATATGTGTTGCTACTTGCAACTATGTCCAGTACTCCAGTTTTACCAAAAGGAACGGTTGCCCGACTACAGTAACTTATTATTAGATGTTACTAAAACTCTTCGTTATAGCTTTCACACCCATAATTCACTAGTAAAAAAAGAATAGAAGATGGAGTTCAAAAGAACTACAACAACAAGAGCACAATAAAGATTGTGACATAGAACCAAAAAATGCATAAAGGTGTAACTAGTCAGTCACCTTGAACCTAAATACTTTTTCTTTTTATTTAACATGAGTGACATGGCCCTAATAAAAACTTCTTGTTACAGATTAGAGAAGGTATTGCAAATGAAAGGCAGTTAGAAAGCTGCAGCAACCATGCACACAAGTTCGCGCGAAGATTTACATTCACAAGCTTTGAAGTTATCATTATATTTGTGACTGCGTGAAAGTTGACAATTTTCTCAAGAAAAAATAGCAAATGCGTATGGAGAAAGCTTATCAAAGCACAAGTGAATAGTACGAATTTTTACCTCTTTAATATTAACCCATTCCAATGACTCATTTTCCGTGCAAATATCATAAACGAATGCATGCAGGCCCTGGCAAAGATTAAAGAAAGATGAAGCAGGGAACAAAAGCCAATTGAGATCATGAACATTCAATAATCAAGCTTACCTTTACAGGATCATAATCAGTTATAACAGCTTCATAGAAATTGTTATCAGCAGGCCACCTTATCATCACTTTCCTCCCAATATATGGATCACTAGTAAGACCCGAAGAAGGGTACTGTGCTGACTTTGACCCCTGTGAATAAGAAGAAAATAGAAAAAGAAAAGGCAAATGCATGTTAAATACATGTTCTACAATACCTGTATCTTTAATATGTAACTTACAGATTTAGGCTGCTTGCCCCTGGCTCCTACCGCAGCACCTCGTTTTGCAGAGGACAAAGATGGCTGCATTGATGCAGCTACATTTTGTGGATTCAATGATAGTGAAGGTAGCGGGTGTGATGTCTTTTGCTTCTTGCGAGATGCGGAAACAATGGGGCTGTGTAGTGCGCCAACTTGATGACCTCCTGATTTTCTCCATTCCCTTAAGAAATTACCAATATACTTCATTTAAAGAAAGAACTCATCAAATCTAATAATATTTTGGAGGAAAAAGAAGAGTTCAATCCATAATATTCCCAAACCTTATCCTCATAATGACTTCGTCAGCATTAACCCGGCCAAGCAGTTCCCTGTGTTCTTCATCTGACACTCTCAACTCTTTTCTAAGTTCTGTTATCAAGCCTTCCTTCTCCTGAAGAAATTACAGCTAAAAGATCAAAAAATACTTCAAAAAAGTAGATCGATAAAGGAAATTAGACGGCATGGGAACATCGTAATGGTAAATACCCAGGAAAGGGCATCAGATTGAGCTTTAAATGCCCGCAGGACTGCACAGTACGCTTCTTGCTCAAGATGGTGGATCTGGGTATCCATTTCAATATGAGATCTTGAGAACGGGCCTGAACCAACTGCTGATCTTCCGTTCCCAGTTACACGAACAGCTCTTGGAACTCGATTCTGATGTGGAGGAAGATCATCATCAGTGCCTGCAGTCGCTTTGAAGAAACATCAACATATCTTATCTAAGAGTATAGGATACTAGTAAGCCATTTGTGTACTTCAGACAACAAAGTTTATTCAGGTTTTGGAGGGAAAAATTCAAATATTGCATCCAACAATTCAGGCATCATTATCAATTCATGAAAAAGTTCGCCAAATCAGGTGTATAACCTGATCCGGAAGGAAATAAGCAAGGATAAGAGATATTGCATCGCCATATCAAGCCATTAATCCCACACGATGGTTACTCCCTCTAAAAAATATAGAAGATTTTCAACTTTATACGCATACTCTAAATACTAAAGAGCAAGCAACTCGTGTGAAATGCCTAGCAGACCACTAAGAGTAATTCCCTCCTAAAAATTAGAGGAGTATTTTATGCACACTCAAAGAAACAAGCAGCGTGAAATGATTCAGCGGGAAATCAATAGTAATGTCCACCTCGCAATGTACCGGAACATAACTCAAGTTTCACTGACCAAGAAAACATTATAATTTCAAACCAAGTGGATTCTGTAGCATCGTTCAAATTCTATATGCTTACTGCTTGTCTTTTACAGCAGAACAACTAGTACATGCTAAATCGTTACCAGGATTAACATGCAAGTCATTCATAATCAATTCAATATGGCAGCAAAGGTTTATTATTAAGAGTATTCAGATTCTTTATAAGCTTAATATTCTGAAAAATAAATAAAATGTGTAAATCTGTTGTTAACAAACATAAATGAAAACGTGGACCTAATGATCTCATCGGCATATTATTAGGACAACAGACCTAACTGTCTTGAAGGGTGTATCTGCCAGGTTAGATCAGAAGTAAAAAAGGTTATAAAAGCTAGATCAGAGACGGTGTATGTTTATAACATCAGCTATCGAGTCTATTATATGTAAGGCCAGCTCAACCACTTAGGGCCACTTCAGCATGCTGTTAGCTTGTGACTGATCCAACAGACTAGCTGTCCTGCCATCATGAGTCGCATTATTCTATATAATGTTTATATGGTGTCAGAGGTATAAGCCCCCAACCCCCGCCCTAGCCTAAAGTTCACATGTCACTAACATATCAACATCAAAGGCATAACTGACTTATTGATTGTGGATGAAGGAGAACATCCCTGGATGACCTGCTCCTTTATTTCTCCTTCCTATCTATAATTCAGCAATTTTGTCTCTCAAAAGAACCTAAACCTAGTATCTCGTAGAGTCACTTGACTAAATCAGCGAAGCGATAATACGATACATGAAGCTATTCGGTTTTGGCTTAATTTGACGGTCATCTAGATATCTACATGGGCTACCTATAGTCCCAAGGTAATTCCCCCAATAAATCAGCAACTTAACCAAATTGGTTTCACCTCTCGGTTTGTATATACAGGAACGTTCTTAAAGCTAGGTTTTGTGACAGCTACACTTATTTTTGCGAAGTTTTGGGTATAGTGGCAGCTTTTGGGAGGGGTGAGTAAAGAATCAAACTAATCCCTGCTTCTTGATTTTCTTCTTGTTCTCCAAGAGTAGGAGTAACTTACAATTTTAACAAGGCAAATAAATGATAAAAAGAACATTTTTAATTCAAAATTTCCATTGCGATCAGCAATCTATCAAATTCAAAACCCTAATTCCTCTACTTCACAATATCAACTGCAAATCTCACAACCCAGCTCAAATAACAAAAAATTTCAAAGAAAAACACAAAAACGCAGAGGAAACTACCTAACCCTAATCAACTATCTAAATTACCAGTTAAAACTCAGAAAACATGAAAAAGATCACGACTTTTTAAGCAACTAACCACTGCTATCGGAGAGAACGTAATCCATAACGAGATTTTTCCAAAGAGATCCTACCGCAAGCAAACTGAAGAAACCCTAGAATCCACCACGCATGTAGAAAGAGAACGATAAAGTCTTCAGCTTCGACAACAAATCAGCTAACTATAAGAGTTTAATCATCTGCAAACATCTCTCCGAATCAAAACGATTCACGGATTGGGAAAATTTGCGGAATTAGGGTTCAGGATTAGAACGACGAAGAGAGAATATTTTCACTCGAACTAGTTGAAAATAGAGTGGGAAAAGAAGAACGAAAGCGGGAAAGAAGGGAAAATTGGGGGAAATACGGACTCAAGGTCAGGTATATATAGAACCCGATTTCCTGTTTTTGTTATTCGGGTGGAATAAAGACCGTTATTCGGATTTGTACCCGACCCTTATGGATTCTGTGGTGGATATTTTCTTAACCTCCCATGGCATAGATGGACATACCAGACCCTGCCTCATATGGGCTTGGAGACGTGAAGAAAGCCCGTTGCTTAGTGACATGGTATACATGGGCCGCGTTGCTCGTTCGAGTACCATACATGTGCACTCTAGTGGTATTTTTTAGAATAGTCATTGGATATATATATTGAAAAAAGAGTTTTTGTTCCTTAAGTTTGTACCTGCGTGACCTGTCGCTCGACTACTCTTTGGGCTCTTCGGTGTCTTTTGGGCCCATAAATTTCTTAAGTACTGGGTTTGAGTCTGCCCGATAGTACTAATGTGCAATTAGATTTTTATCTTTGGTGTGACAGACCCTAGTACCCACTCACTCCCTGTCTCCTCGGGTCCCCCGCACACCATATGGACAATAATGTGTAATGGATTGGCACAACGCGTATTGGTATGTGAATTTTGCTAACATCCCATATTCTTGTGTTTTGGAGATTGGACTCTAACAGTGATTACATTGAATTACCAATTATGGCATGTAATTTGATATACATGGGTAGTAGATGTTATGAAAGGTTAAAGTATTTGATCTATGTTTTAGTTTGGGTGTCAAAATGATGTAATTACAATGGGAAGTACTAATCTTTGTGGTCCAACTATTACTACTTCAATTGGAAGTAGCAAGTACTATCTTATCTTTATTGATGACTACATTAAAAATATGCTGAGTATGCTTATACAAAAGTCAAAAGTATATGTCCATAACAAGAACTAGACAATTTAGTTTGGAACACAAAGTGAGTCCATTAAGTTTCACATTACTTTTAAGTTTTTTTTTCTAGTGAGGTTAGACATTCTCTTGTATATTCGGTCTCGTATATATAATAGTTTGTAAAAATACAACAAATGCGAGTGCGGTCCAAAGAAAGGAACAAGTCATGTCACTTTGGTTTTCTAGGAATATATCATTTAGATCAGGACGATGATATTCACACTAGAATAGTATAATGTGAGACTAAGGTGCTTTTTGTTTTTTTGTTGTGTCTGAATCTGAAATGGCTGAACTTGAATTGGCTAAATTGAAATGACTGAATTTTTTCCAAGTTAGAATGTTTAATTTTTGTCTGAATTATTTTGTCTGAGTCATCAATTTTGACACTTATACCCCCACTGTTAAGTTTCTTGCCTGAGTACATCCTAATAGAAAATAGTGAACCAAGTGGGAAAATTTGGGTCAGACTTCTTCACACGAAAATTAATTCCTCCGTTCTCTTAACCTCAAACACATGCTTAATTTTTCTTTCTACTTCTTCAGATAAGCATACTTAATTTCTTTGAAATTGTCCCTATAAAATTTGATTTGGGCGACCAAAAATACAAGATTAGTTTATAACCATTGAGATCGGATCTAATCCTCTTTAACTTCAACAAAGATTGATCAGATTTCAAAACCCCTTGAAGTTTGTACAAAAACTCTATTATCAAACACTATTGGTTCGTATATAATCTAAGCAACAAGAAAAAACATAAAAGGGTGAAAACCTTTTTTTTTCTACCCAAATAGATTTGAAGATCATGGATTGATTATAAGGATTAAAGCATAAAATTATAATTCGAAAATCATCACTTTCAATACCAACAAAATCTAGAGGTGGAAGTTTGAGATCAAATGGAACTGGTTTTCGGGACGAAGAAATAATATCTCCATCACAATGATCAATTACAGAAGAAGATATGACACAATCAGTACCACGTTCGTCTATGGTCATCGATGGCAGTCTTGATATCACCAGAACCAACCGGAAAACCCGGACCGTTGAATGACTACACTGTAGTACTGTACTGATTAAACTACTAATCATTAGTTTTCAAATTAATATGAATTTGTTGATGATCGCCGACATTATGATTCAGGTTTGGATGATCAAAAGAGAGAGACACAAAAGAAGAAAGTGGTGGTGTGGTCGGTGGTGGTGATGTCGGAGGTGGTGGTGCGTTAAGAGGTGGTGATGGTAAGGTGGAGAATGCAGAGATAGAAGTAACTTTTAAGATTTTGCAGGGGTAAAAAAGTCATTTTGTATATTTTAGAATCCTCCCTTATTTTCAGACTTGTTTTTAAGTCTAACAAAAAATAGACTTTATTAAGTCGTTTCAGACCCTCAAACCCATTCAGCAGAACTTTCAGATTTTGGTAAAGAAAAAAAAAAGCAAACATATGAAATCTGAATTGGACCATAATTCAGATTTCAAATCTGAAAATTTTGAAAAGCAAACAACACCTAAGGATCCAAATGGAGATTGTGACGAGTTTTTTTTGTGACGTACTTGAGGCGTCACAAATGGTCTTTTGTTGAGTTTTCTTCTCATTTGTCACGACTTAAAGTCGTTACAAAAACTCTACCTGCTTTATAGTGATTGTAAATTCATTCACTAAAAAAATAGGTGTTTATTGGTTAAAATTTGAAAGAAAGAAAAATGAATATGAAGGCAAAAAGCAATACAGTCAGAACCAATAACTTCAAAAAAATCAACAACCTTAACAATTATGTCAACAAGAGCAGAAAAGGGTGGGAACTTTGGCGAAAGATTAAAACTATGAGGAAGCAAGAATATCATCATTAGCCGAACAACCCTTATTGCGACAACACTAAATACCTTAATTAGCAAACAACAAGTTGTGTAGCTGCAACCACAATCGAACACCAAGTTTTAAATTGAACCTCTCTGTTCAGTTTGTTTCCACAGTTTCCAAAAGAACACATATACGACCAAACTGATTGGCTTTTAGAATTTCACAACTACACCAACCCACTCATGGTTTGGTTCGGTTTGAAAACCGACTGAATCGGTTTAGATGAATTTGAATAGGTTGGTTTGGTCTATATTTGCACACCCCTACCTACTATACACACATTTCTATTTAACCCCTTAACTTATTGACCACTAGCCATCTTCATCCTCTAACTACTGTTTGAAATTTGAATTGAATTGAGTTGGATGAGAGTTCATAAATAGGGAGTAACGTTTATCAAGTCATATTCCAGTCTGACTCATCACCCGTAAAAAAAGATTCAGTTTTTATTTCCTTTTTCTTGTTTGTTTCTTCTATACGCATGTTCTGCTTTTGTATTTCCCCTAGAACTTTTCTTCTCTTCCAGGTTTGCTTAAAGTCGAGCTTACCTTTTCTCTCTCTCTCTACTCTCCTCGACTTTGCTGTTTTACTCTCTGAAATTATTAGGGTTTCATCTACCAGAGCAATGGAGGTTCGAACTCATTTCATAACTTAAAGCTACTTTTACTTTCATCAATCATCAGTCTGAGTATGGTAAAGCTATAGTAAGAATCGAAGGAAGTTAGAAACAGAGTTTGAGTTTTGGTTCGGAGGTTGAAAATGTCGGCTAGTAGAAGTAATAATGATCAGCAAACGCCGCAGAGGCGGATCATGCGGACTCAAACTGCTGGAAATCTTGGTGAATCGATTTTTGATAGTGAAGTTGTTCCGTCATCTCTTTCAGAGATTGCACCTATTCTTCGTGTTGCTAATGAAGTTGAACCTCAAAATCCTAGAGTTGCTTATTTATGTGAGTTTTTTTCACAGTTCTTTCTCTATAATCTGTCGAGTTTAAGTTTCATTTTTTTATTCATCTTGTTAAATGTTAAATTTGTATCTTTTGCTTTTAGAGTTAGCTCTAATGAAGGAAAAGATAGTTCATTTCACTAGGTTTAGTTTTCATCTTGTATTGAGATTCTTCTGTGGTGTGTTTTATATAAAACTCCATATATCTGCAATTTGATTGTTGTTTTTGGTAAAGGTCGATTATATGCGTTTTGGTATAATCTGATGTTTATAAATGTTGTTTTGGTAAAGGTCGATTCTATGCGTTTGAGAAAGCTCACAGGTTGGATCCTACATCTAGCGGACGTGGTGTTCGTCAGTTCAAGACTGCACTTCTACAACGTCTAGAAAGGGTGAGTAGGAAATTTCTTTGTAAGGGTACTAATTATAACCCCATTTTGTTTCATTGTGATTCCTTGCCAAGAGAATTTTCCCTTCTATTTTACAAGTTAGGCAACGTCTTAAATGGGAAGTACAAATTGGCATAACAACTTATGTCTTAAGCACTCCGGTTCTGACCGACAAAATGCATGGATACCATGGTACACACCTCATCACTAACTACTAGCAGTCAAAGTAGTTCAACTTGTTGCCGAAGTGAGTATAGATGTAGTGAAAACTGTATAACATATGATACTACCAAGACATGTTGGAAGTGCGGGTTCCAGAAATCTGCCCGATTCATTCGAATTATGTTATTGTTATACTTGGGGCTGCCTGGGCTGCTGGGCACGAAATCAGATTCTTACTCTTGTATCAATCTATCACACTATGGCGTGGGCCATAAAGAGCTGTGAAGTTGTAGTGTAACCAAAATAACCAAGCATTTAGGCTGAAGTCCACTCTCTACTTTTGTTTGTCTTAGGTCGATGAAGCTACATGCTCATATTTTTTTTTGAATGATTGGAATTAATTAAAAAAAATAGTACAACTGCCGAAGCAATTTGTCATGGGCTGAGGTCGAATAGGCTTCTGTTGGCCAACTGACAAAACAGCTCTATGTTCATATTACTTCTAATTTATGTTTGTACTTAAAAATTCTGGCTGAAGTTTGTCATGATGTCTTTGAGGGCAATGAAATAACAGACCCTCATTTACTGGAATGTAATAGCATCTTTCTGATATATTAAACTAGGCACTGCAAACATCGTTGGGACACTGTTACTGAAGGAATTTGTTGTGGTTGAGAATTGAAATCACATTATAGCAGTTCCAGGCACTGGACTTTTGATTTTCGAGTATGGAGTTAAGACAATTGAAATACAGAAGTAGTGTCGTGCTTATAACCTTACTGTTTTGTACTCTCAAACTCTCTTTCAGCTTGATGAGAAGATCTGGTGCCACTCAGTTATAAGTTTCACATTTTTTTTAATTTTGCACGAAAACCTTCTTTTATCCAAGGAATGAAATTTCAAAAAAATCCAGTGGAAATTTGCGAAATTGGGAATATAGATTAGGTGCGCGAAAGCACACTTACAACTATATTGTGCATAGTTTCCACAAACAGGAGGAGAATTTTGACCAAAATTGTTGGAGATCTCGAAATTTCTACTGACATGATGGAAATTTCCACCGAAATGCTTCATTATGCTCTAATAATCTTATCAATATACAATTGCATCATATTTCTATCATTTCCATGGATTTGTAAAAATTTCCACACTAACCGAAATATTGCCATTTACCCACTGACCAAAATTTTGTTCCTTGCTTTTATCATCTTTTGCATGATAACTGAAAATATATACCACAAGAATTTCCGTAGCTCACTTCCTCACTTCACATTCACTTCTTTGACGTTTTTACCTTTAATTGCTCATATTTTGTCTGCACGAATTGCTTTACGAGTGTACGACGTGATGAAGCCATTTGTGTGTATGTGTCTTTTCCATTTTGTGTTCACTAAGTCTTCTTCACGTTTTCAGGAAAATGATCCAACTTTAATGGGAAGAGTAAAAAAGAGTGATGCACGTGAAATGCAGAGTTTCTATCAACATTTCTACAAAAAATACATCGGAGAATTGCAGAAGGCTGCTGATAAGGCTGATCGGTTAGTTTGCTGTTGCGAACCCATAGATTGCTTGGAAAATATATGCGTCATGTGGTATAATTTTGGTTGTTAATATTTATTTCCATAGTGCACAACTTACCAAGGCATATCAAACTGCTGCTGTTCTCTTCGAGGTTCTGAAGGCTGTGAATCTAACACAAGCTGTTGAAGTTGATCATGAGGTGAACCACATAACATTTCCATTATGTAACTTATGGTTTTTCCTACAAGTTCCTTCACCTTTTAACCGTATTTCCATGATTTCCCTTGCTTGGTGTAGATTCTAGAAGCTCACACGAAAGTCGAGGAGAAGACACAAATTTATCTGCCTTACAATATCCTACCTCTTGACCCGGACAGTGTAAATCAGGCTATTATGCGATATCCTGAGGTTTGTGTTGGACATTTTTTCTTGTTCATAAAAAGTATACTGATCTTCTTTTTCTAGCTGTCTTGTTTTTCTGCTCCACGGCTGTTTAGTTCCTGTTCTTATTTCAATGATCCAGATTCAAGCTGTTGTATATGCACTTCGCAACACACGGGGTCTGCCATGGCCCTCGGGGGCGAAAAAGAAAGTAGATGAAGACATTCTAGACTGGCTTCAGGCTATGTTTGGATTTCAGGTAAATAAGTTGTTTACGTAATGTGTCTTTAGTCTCTGTTAGTTCACTAGGTTTTGCTGAGTTTGTTTAAATTAATTGCCATATACCTGATACACCCATGATCTGTTGTCTATATAACCAGATCCAACATTCATGATACTTGATATTACAGAAGCTAAGCGGTTCATTGTGTACTGCTCTTCTAATTATCATGTTGAGTGAATACTGGAGAGAAACTGAAGGCCAGATTATGGTCACTTAAGCAGTAAAGTTAGTTTTTGAGATTTATTCTGAGTAATTGGACAAGCTCCATAAATAAGTCCCTTCTCCTCTTTGAACACTACACACCTTGTGTTGGTAATCATTCAGTTTATATTTAGTAAATTAATTAGGCACACCCATTTCTACATAGGGTAGCTTTTCCTATATCAATGGGTTTTAAATTTTTAATCAAATTCTGTAAGGAAAGGTGTTAATCTGTTGATTTAATCTGTGTTCACCATTCCAGCATGTTGATTTTTATTGTAAGCCTTTCAATTTCTATTAAATTTCATAAGGCCATTTTTGAGTAATTATCTTAGTTTTTGTGCGCAAATCCGCAAAGGATTAGAGAGTGCTGGTAATACTGGCTAACCTTAGGAATTGACACGAGGTTAAGCTCACAGATAGGAAAAAGAACAGAGAAAGAGAATGAAGAAGAAAAAGAAAACAGAAAAGAAAAAGAAAACAGAAAAGAAAAAGAAACACTTGTTTTGTGTATCTTGTTGTGCACATACTCCTTTTTAGTGTTTTTATCTCGTGTTCAATACTTAAAAACTTTTTTTTAAGTCTAAGATACTCTTGTTGGACCCTTGTCGTTATTACTTCTATGCTTATATGAGATCTAAAAATATATAGGTTAACGTCTTTTGTGTATTATTTCACGTCTGTTGATCTAGAAATAAAACATAATATTATAAATAAAGCACCTAATAACTAAAACGAGAAAATGTATTTGGATAACCGTGTCCCTTTTTGGCCTTTGTTCATGTTACATTGGTACCTTCACTTTTTCGAGGCTCACAATTTCACAATTATTTCACGTTTATGAATTCACAGAAGGACAATGTGGCTAATCAAAGGGAACATTTGATTTTGCTACTTGCAAATGTGCACATACGGCAATTTCCAAAGCCTGATCAACAACCCAAGGTTTATCTTTATCCCTTTTTTTTTTGTAAAAGCTGGCATGTTCTATTTAGCAATTACTGATTATCTACTTGTTCTATCTGTGTTTGCCTGCTTAGCTGGATGAACGAGCACTAAATGAAGTAATGAAGAAGCTGTTTAGAAGCTACAAGAAATGGTGCAAATATTTGGATCGTAAAAGTAGTCTCTGGTGAGGATCCAATTCTTTTTGTTGCATATTCTTTTATTTGACTGAACCAGTGATGATCTTACCTATGGGGTCTAACCGTCTAATGAAAATAGTAGTTTTAGACTTTTTTATCATTAGATTTTAGTTGTTCAATACGATAGGATTCTTTTTTCACCTCTGGAGGTATAATAGTAAATAGTAGTTTTATCATCTACTTTTTAGGTACCTTCTGATTACGTTTCCTTCAAAATTAAAAGATTTTCTTTTCCTTGTATAATTTATTTTTGTCAAAACTGTAGGCTGCCAACTATACAACAGGAAGTTCAGCAACGTAAACTTCTCTACATGGGTCTTTATCTTCTTATTTGGGGTGAAGCTGCAAACTTGAGATTCATGCCAGAATGCCTTTGCTATATTTATCATCATGTACGTATATATGGCGGATTTCACCTGCAGATATTCACGAGTAATTGTATCTTTCTTGAAAGATGAATTTCTGTTTTGCTGCGTACCTGTGTTTCCTATTTATGTCTAATCATACCTTAATAATATTGCTCTAACATAACCGTTAACTGATTCTACATAGGATATTCACCACTATTATCCATTCTGCTCGCCTCTTGTGCTTTTTTTTAAATCACTACTCTGTTTGCGCCAGTTATCTGGAATTTCGTTTACAAATGCTCACTTTTTTGTTTTAGATGGCATTTGAGCTCTATGGAATGCTTGCTGGAAATGTCAGTCCCATGACTGGTGAGAATGTGAAGCCGGCCTATGGGGGCGAGGACGAGGCTTTCTTAAACAAAGTTGTAACTCCAATTTATAATACGATAGCAGAGGTAGTGCATGTTTTCCCTTTCCACTAGTTCTTCTCTAAGCCTTTTCTTTCTTTCTTTCTGCCTTTCTATAAATCCTATTCAACATTGTTCTTGCTGATGTGTAGGAAGCTCAAAGGAGTAAAAAAGGAAAATCCAAACATTCCCAGTGGAGAAACTATGATGACTTAAATGAGTATTTCTGGTATTTTGTTGCAGTTTTTGTTGATTCTGGCTCTGTTCATCTGTAGCTATTTGCGATTTCTAAATTACTTTGTACGCATAAAACTGTAGGTCAGTTGATTGTTTCCGTCTAGGTTGGCCGATGCGGGCAGATTCAGATTTCTTCTGCGAGCCTTTAGCAGAAGCTAGACAGAAAAATGGGGTGAGCAATATACATGCTGCTACCTATGGATTTTCTTTCCATTGTTTCTCTGTTACATGCCATAATTTTCCTTCCTTCTTTGTTTTACTTACATGTCAATATGTTCAGACTTCATGGATGACTGCACTACACCTTGAAACTTAAGTTCGGATAATGTCCATATTTATCATAATATATTGGTACATAATAGGATATCAGAAACGTTAAGGTGAGCTCCATGATTGAACCCAATTATGTAATTTGTGCCAATTTACCTCTAAGTTGAGATTATGCCTAAATGCTTACTACTGTTTGAGAAAGTTAGTGATATGATTTAAACAGATTCTTGCATGAGATGCCATTTAGTTCCTTATATATGTCAAGGAAAAACTCTATCAAGCTAATTTTTATTGTGAAATTTTATGTTATGCAGGATACTAAAACAGCAGCAGGAGCAAGCAGTTGGGCTGGCAAGATTAATTTCGTCGAGATACGCTCATTTTGGCATATTTATAGAAGCTTTGACAGAATGTGGTGCTTTTTTATCTTGTGTTTACAAGTAAGGCATCTAAATCCTGTTGTTTGGCAGCATCAACGTAATTTTCGTGCCTCTTATACGTTGTGATTTGTCTTCTGAAGGCAATGATTATAATTGCATGGAATGGGACGGGAGATCCAACTGCTATCTTCGAGGGTGATGTTTTCAAGAAAGTTTTGAGTGTCTTCATAACTGCCGCAATATTGAAGCTTGGAGGAGGTCAGCTAGTAGTCAATCTTATATTGCTTGTCTATTTTATTTATTATACTTCGGTTATCATTTGTTATGCTTTCCTAATATAGCTTCCAACTTTCTACTATTATACTTTCATTCCTTTTACTCTTGCTTCTACACTAGGTTTCATTTTCTATTAAAACATTTTTTGTTCCTGTTTGGGCTCTCTTTGTGATCTTCTGTGGGCCTCAACAATTATTCGTTCCATGATGTCTTTGAATCAAATTGTTTATATATAATATATTCACAGCGTCAGTCAGCTAAACAAGTTAGTGTGGTCACAGTTCACTGAAGATAAGAATTTTTTATCTTTATGGGTTGCCGGTCATATTTTTTTTTTGAAATATGTTGGTTTTATCAATTGTACTGGATTTTCTGGGAGTATCTTGACTCAGCTTAATATCTCACCTGGTGGTGCGTCACGTGTCAAACGGGTGACTGATTGAGGATATATTTAACACTGGAGATAGGTAAGTAGATATCTTGGAATGTACCAAGTACAAACAAGGACTTGAGTAAATGGTCTTTTAAAAGGGATTAACGTATATGTTATTTTGCCTGATTGCTAACAGTACCCTATGGCACAAAATTGAGATGTTTGTTTGGCTGACTTATTGTCAAGATAAACTATACCTCGTATCCTATATGGATTTCAGAGTAGAGTGAGTGTCGTCTACGAGACTCTTGAAATCTATGTAAAGCAGCATACATGTGAAGACTGCTGTGAATCTTATTTCCTCGTCATTATTTTCTTCTTCCTGTTTTAACATTATGGTACGAAATAGAAGTACTTATTTATCATTGGGTTCCTTCACTTTTCAGCTTTTCTTGACATAATTCTGAGCTGGAAAGCAATGAGGAGTATGTCATTGTACGGGAAGCTCAGATATATCTTAAAGCTTGTGTCAGCTGCTGTATGGGTGATAGTTTTACCTGTAACGTATGCCTATACTTGGAAGAATCCTCCTGGATTTGCACTAGCTATCAGGAGATTGTTCGGGAATAACAGTGATTCACCTACATTATATATCTTGGCTGTGGCCATATACTTGTCACCAAACATGCTTGCGGGATTGTTGTTCCTGTTCCCCTTCAT
Organism: Eschscholzia californica; assembly: GCF_041429995.1. Lineage (NCBI taxonomy): Eukaryota > Viridiplantae > Streptophyta > Magnoliopsida > Ranunculales > Papaveraceae > Eschscholzia > Eschscholzia californica. The sequence goes on from NW_028238472.1 coordinate 50,097,573, forward strand.
TAGGAGGTTTCTTGAAAGTTCAAATTATAAGATCGTGAGCATCATGATGTGGTGGTCTCAGGTATGGTAATTGTGTTATGAATGTTTTTTCAGGTTATTTTGTATATCACTCAAAGTTTTCCATTTTACTTCAGCAGTTCAGATCATGTTATCTCATATCTGTGATTTATAGTCTGACTAAAGTTTCCTGATACCTTGCAGCCTCGGCTCTATGTGGGAAGGGGAATGCATGAGAGTGCCTTTTCACTTTTCAAGTAAAGGAGATAATAATTGAAAGTTGGGAATATTTGGTGTTCATTTGGCTAAGGATCTCACGTTTTTTTTTTCAATTTCAGGTACACAGTTTTCTGGATACTTCTTTTGCTTACAAAGATAGCATTCAGTTACTACATAGAGGTATCTATCCTATCCTTATAAGTAACAGTAAGGGCTCTCAGGAAGTCAGCAAGTAGGATATGCTAGTACTAGAAAGGGACTCAAAAGCGTTGTTGTAGCCAGAATGTCAGATCTGGTTAATTTGCGGAACTCTCACACATCTAACTTTATAATTATTAGTATATTACGTCTGACAAGAGGCAACTGTAATTGGAGAAGAGAACAAAATCCAACCTACAAAGTAACCAGAATAGAGAAAAATAATAGAAGTCACTTTGAGGAACTAACCACAAACTAGAAAGGCTTAAAGCAACTAAATAGTAACCCGTAACCCGTACTATAATTGGAAAGTTGAAACTACATCTGGTAAAACAGAAAATAACAACAATTGAAACTCCTGAAGGAGTGAGGAGGAATTCTCGTCCCAGTTTGAAAAAAGACCCATTTGGTGCCCCAAATGATTGTTGGGCTAGCTAAAGATAGTTTGCTTTCTTTTTCAGTTTGAAATGTTGTTTATTCCAATGCAGATAAAGCCTCTTGTGGGTCCAACAAAAACAATCATGGCAGCTCATATATCAAAATTTCAATGGCACGAATTTTTCCCTCGAGGTAATTACCTGAGTACAGGGCTATTATATTATTACTGAAGAAATATTATTGATGATTTTCTTCTTTGTTTGCAGCGAAAAACAACATTGGTGTTGTTATTGCACTTTGGGCTCCGATCATTCTTGTATGTTTATTGCTCATCTAGGACTTGCTCAGATTCTTTCATTTTCATCACATCACGGTTGAGTTCTGACACTGATTTTCTATCCAGGTCTATTTCATGGATACACAAATTTGGTATGCTATTTACTCAACATTATTTGGAGGTATCTATGGGGCCTTTCGGCGCCTCGGGGAGGTACATGGATCTTCATTTCGTATCTTTATTTTTTAAAACTTCGGAATTTGAGTGAGTATGTACAATATAGCTTAGATACCTTTTTAGTTGGGTCTTCTTTTCCCATTGATGCGAAATTATATCGAAGCTCAGTACCTTTTAACCTGGCACAAATAGCTTCACTTGTTAGAAATTCTCATACTTCAATAGTGATTCATGATTTTGTGAAGTCACCTGATGATGCTATGGTCTTTGTCGACATCGCCTGTTTGATCCTTAATCATATCCTATCAGAAAATAGACTTCTTCTGATTACTTTGTTTCTTTTCCAGATTCGATCGCTAGTGATGCTGAGGTCTCGATTTCAGACGTTGCCCGCGGCTTTTAATGCTCGCTTAATTCCAGTCGAAAAAAGTGGAGCTAAGAAAAAGGGACTGAAAGCGACATTTTCTCGCAAATTTGACGAGGTAGAGTTTCCTATATGTCGTTTATGACTAGTGTCCTTGTCAATGCCTAACTCAATTCTGGATCTGTTGCTATGGTATATCTTTTACTACTCAATTGTAAACTCCTCATGGCTGGTGTTTCAGGTTCCAAGTAATAAGGAGAAGGACGCGGCAAAATTTGCTCAGTTATGGAACAAGATAATTAGTAGTTTCAGAGAGGAAGATCTAATAAGTGACAGGTACTCTAAATTTAAGAACGGCTTCATTGGCCTGGGCTTCTTGAGAGTCGAAACTCTTACCTCTTGTGAAATGAATCCTTGATTTGTTCTTTTTCTTTACCCCAGCTGGTTCTCAGTATTTGCTACCAAATGCTAGAGGAAAACACTGTTATTCTATATTAAGTGTTAACAGCTTACACATAATTTTGCCATGGAATTTGGGTCTTTTCAAAATGCAGGACTTTTCTACGAGTATATACTCATCAAATTGCATGTACTAAAAAAACATTTGGGTGACTGCAAACTCTCATCATATTGTATTATGCCTATTATCTTAATCAGTGCTACATTATGCAAATTTCAGGGAGATGGACTTGTTGCTTGTTCCGTATTGGGCTGATAGGGAATTGGGCCTGATACAGTGGCCTCCGTTCTTACTTGCTAGCAAGGTTAGTATTTATTTGAGGTGATTTTATCATTTTAACTGGTTCTTTCATGCTAACTTCTTATACCCCTCTAGATTCCTATTGCCCTAGATATGGCTAAAGATAGCAATGGTAAGGATCGTGATCTGATGAAAAGAATCAATAATGACGAGTATATGAAATGTGCTGTTCGTGAGTGCTATGCTTCTTTTAGAAATATAATTAATCATTTGGTGCAAGGGCAGCGTGAGAAAGAGTAAGAAAGTCTTATTCTGTGATCCATTCCCAATTATTTATGTAATGAAGTGCAAAATTTTGAACCTTATGCGTAATGTCTTTACATTAGTTATGTATAATGTCCAAAATGCAGAGTTATAGATGATATATTCTCCGAAATTGACAAACACATAGAGGCGGGGACTTTGATAAGTGAGTTGAAAATGAGTGCTCTTCCTAGCCTCTACGCTCATGTTATTAAGCTCATAGAGTACTTGGTAATTCTTTACAACTAAGAAAATATTCATGAATTCATTATTATGTATTTAAACTTATGGTCAGTGTTTTTACTTGGTTAGTATATTTTTCACAGTTAAACAATAAGCAAGAGGATAGGGGTCAGGTGGTAATCCTTTTCCAGGACATGCTTGAGGTCATGACTCGCGATATAATGGAGGATCAGATATCTAGGTGAAGCATTTTAATGTCTCTGAGCTTATTTTTATCTAATGGGCTAACCAAGGCTTGTCATACTTTTCGCTTCCACTTTTCACTGTCAAGATTCTTCTTGGTCATCTCACAGGCCAACACAACATAGTATATCATAATATTATGTCAAGCTTATTCAGATACGGTTCTAAGCCTGGTATGACTAATATGTTAAAGTCCAAGGGCCATCACCAAGAAATTGACTAGCCAGTAGGTATTGCCAAGCAGTTATGTTATAAATTAATATGAAAAACATGCTAGATAGGTGTGTTATCCACAATTCAGGCTCCATTAATTGCGAATTTTGTACTTACAAGGTATCTTGTTGTTGACTAGTCTTTTAGATTCAAGTCATGGTGGAACATATGGATACGAAGGAATGACACCCCTTGAACAACAATATCAGTTGTTTGCATCTTCAGGGGCAATTAGTTTTCCAGTTGAGCCAGAAACAGAAGCATGGAAAGAGAAGGTACATTTTTCCAGTAAATGTACAAGCTTATAAACTAATCTGACTTCTCTGTTATGTTTCTGATATAAATTTGAATTATTTTTTCATATTGCTGTTTAGATCAAAAGGCTGTATCTATTGCTTACTGTAAAGGAGTCCGCGATGGATGTACCTTCTAACTTGGAAGCTAGAAGGCGTATATCATTTTTCTCGAATTCATTATTTATGGACATGCCTGATGCACCGAAAGTTCGAAACATGCTTTCCTTCTCGTAAGCTTTCTAAACATTTGATTACTATTATTGAAGACCCTCAATGATCCAATTTTTTTTAATTGAAGAACCTCAAACCACAGTTACATTTTATATTTCCCTTCTGACACAAAATACACGGTTACATGGACAAATACTCTACCCTCCTAGCGTACCGTGTATTGGATCCCACGTACCCTTTTTACGTGGGTTCGCGATCCATCAAATTTGGCGTATAAAATCCCCTTCCTTGACTATCCCAATTTTTTTTGCAAAAACCTATGAGCTAAACTAGTTGAGTTGTTAGCAAAAAGATTTTTGGTTAATTCCCTAAGATTGTAAGTTCAATGAAGATAAAATGGCTGAGAGTAGCTGTTTCTAAATTTCGATCTTATATTCATCTACTAAAGAGGTATACCCCTAGTGGCCTAGTCTACCAGATACTCGCATGGTAGCGTACCTTGTAGCTGGTACTCGTATCACGTATCAGAGCAAATTGCATACCATGTAACATCGGTTTGGGCAATAGGGCAAATACTTGTTCTTGAGCTTTCTAGACTTATTTTTTCGGTATTGGACAGCATTTCAGGCCCCAAGATAACCAGGACGTAAAATTCCGTTATCTGAGAGCACCCATTTGAACCTGGTGTGTGACATAGGGGCCCAAGAGATGGAATTTGTACAACCTAGGGTTGCAATCCAGAAAAAGGATAATGAAGTGCTCGTGGATAAGTGCATGCGGAAAAAAATCAGTTATCTGAAGTCACCCATTTAAACTCCAATCCTTGCTTACCTTTGATGTGGCTCCTCTTTATGAATCTATGATCATTTAGAAGTATCACGAAGCAAGGAGTTTAAGGCGGAAATGACCGAAATATTGCCATTTCAATGCCACCAGAAATTTGCACCGAAACCGAAATTTAATTACGTTCTCTACCTTAACGATGCCTGATCAAGGAATTAAGTTTTAAAATATTTAGGCCGAAATTTTCCATTTCAACACCTACTGAAATTTCCGTCGAAACCGCATTTTCGTTCCTTGTCGCGAAGTACATTATGTATGTTTGTCCCCCAGTCATCTGTTCCTGGAAATCTGAATACAGTCCCTAGTGAAAAGATTTCTCTTCGTGAATTATTCTCGATGGTCTGTCCTTGGTGGTTAACCTCCGCGAGAGGCCATCCATCACATTTCCACATGAGATGGTTATCGGGAATCCTCTGAGCTTTTCCATACCTATTCACCATGCCTTCGTCTACCAATGATCCATATGCGTCCTTTGGACCTGTCTGGCTTAATATCTGTTGTTCCGACCCCGTCACTCCCTCGTAACTCTCACACTAACCATCTTGAGATCTGCTTGTTTTGATTTCCTGCGGTAGTACCATATTGCCATACAGAACTTTCTTGGTGATATTTCCAAATGAACGAGTAAGCATCGAACAATTTTTTTTGAAATACGTACCAAGCAGGCTAGACTCACAATCTTTAGCTAGTAATGTTATAGGGTAGCTTATTAAAGGAACTGAACTGAGTAGTCCACTTGGGAAACACTGATGGGGTTGTGTTGCAGACTGATTAATGTCTTCTTGATTTGGTGTATTGTAATTCGGGGGCAATCAATCCTATAGAGAATTTCATAAGACAATTCCCTCTGTTTCTCTAGTGTTTATTCTGTTATTTTTTTTAGGCCTTCCGATATTGAAAAAATATGTGAATGTTTGAGACCACCAACATACTTCAACTAACCTAGATAACTTCTATTTGTAGTGTTTTGACCCCATACTACACAGAAGAGGTTCTTTTCTCCCTACATGACCTTGAAGTGCAAAATGATGATGGGGTTTCCATCCTTTTCTACTTGCAGAAAATATATCCAGGTTCGCTTAGATCTTATTGTCAACTTTAGTGAGTTATGTCTACTTATGATCTTATAGATATATCTTTTATATTAAAAGAAACAATGTAATACAGATGAACAGATGATAAGTTTATCCTATATCTAACAAGACCATGTATTACAGATGAATGGACAAACTTCTTGGAGCGGGTAGGGTGCTTTAATGAGGAAGAACTCAAAAGATCGGAGGACCTTGAAGAAGAGCTTCGCCTTTGGGCATCATATAGAGGGCAGACTCTCACAAGAACCGGTGCGTGTCTGGGTGTCTATTTGATAGTCTTTCAATACCTCTTTCTCTTTTTGTTGATGACATATACACTGACTGGGCATTTTCCACATGGATGTTATACCTGGTATATTTGAAATGCCAGTTAGAGGCATGATGTACTATAGGAAAGCTCTGGAACTTCAGGCCTTCCTTGATATGGCCAAGGATGAAGGTAAGTTTTGTTTAATCGGTTACTTGCTTTACTTCTTACTCAAATGTGGAACATCATTCATACTCTTCATGATGTCTTTCTGTACTTCATTTCTCTAGATCTAATGGAAGGCTACAAGGCAGCGGAAAATAATACAGAGGAGCAGGCACTGGGTGAAAGATCATTATGGGCACAATGTCAAGCCGTGGCTGATATGAAATTTACATATGTGGTGTCCTGCCAAAAATATGGAATCCATAAAAGATCTGGAGATCATCGGGCACATGACATTCTGAAGCTCATGACAACGTATAACGGAAGAAAAATAGTTTCACTGTTTGACATGTCACAGCAAAGGCTTACACGTCAATTTATTTTCATGTGCCAGGTACCCATGTCTGCGTGTTGCGTACATTGATGAGGTCGAGGAGCCAAGCAAAGATAAATCTAAAAAGATGAATGACAAGGTCTACTATTCTGCACTTGTAAAGGCTGCCTTGCCAAAGTCTAGCAAGTCATCTGATCCTCAACCAATACAAAATTTAGACCAGGTAACATGTTACTTTGCGGATTAAGTTGTTCAACATGGAACTTTATATATAAATATTTTCTTCCAGGCAAGCTGCTAGCAACAAATAGGCTAAAGTAATCATTAGGCCTCAAAACCATTTTCGCTATAGTCAATTATATTCTCTCTAGTTTCGACATGGTGATTGTTTGAATATGAACTATGAAGCAGCCGTATTTTATTCAGAAGTTGGAAAGTGTGACTGATAAGTTTTTAGTGATTCTGTTCTGGCCTCCCGCAGTACTGTGTCACATACTTTCTATCTTCTCCCAAGAAAGATTATCTTATCTAAGGATCACATTCAGTTTCTGGTGGAGACTTGGAAGCTGGGCCCTGCAAGACTTAGAATTGGGATACACATAAGAGTTATATTTATACCTAATAATATATCTATTATGTAGCTATTGATGTTTTATTCATTCTCTTTAAGTTAAATTCTAGTGAACTGTGTAAAAATTTTTTTTACTCTTCTCACACTCTCACTGTATTGGGACCCGGTGTGTTCCCATATGCAGGTTATTTATCGAATTAAGCTTCCTGGACCTGCAATGTTGGGCGAAGGGAAGCCTGAAAATCAAAACCATGCTATTATTTTCACACGTGGGGAGGGTCTGCAAACAATTGATATGAACCAGGTATAAGCGCTTGACATCTATTACATTTATATTATGACCTCAGTTTCCCAGCATACTGTTTACCCGGGATAGTGCCTTTGAAGGATAACTACATGGAAGAAGCTTTTAAGATGAGAAACCTGCTAGAAGAATTTCTTAAAGTACACGATGGTGTGAGAAAGCCAACGATACTTGGATTGAGGGAGCACATATTTACTGGCAGGTAATAAATTTGAACCTCGATAATGCATTCCTCAGAAAACTAGATCGATAAAGATTTCTAATTGAAATCCACTTACGTTGTCATCTTTATGCTGTTTTTTCGCAGTGTTTCTTCTCTTGCATGGTTTATGTCGAATCAGGAGACAAGTTTTGTAACTATTGGGCAGCGACTGTTAGCTAATCCTTTGAAGTAATATCTCAATCCTGAACCATTTTCGTTAGATTGCGAGGATATGGAAAAAGTGTTGTTATACTTGTTAAGTTACGTTTAATTTAATGTCCATGTATCGTTGAAATAGTTTATAGCTATGTCTATGTAGTACTTTTGAGGTGAATGTTCTTCAATTTGGTAACAACGTCATTCATGTAAGGCTCTACATGACATGGCTGTGTTTAGTAGAGCAAATTTCTAATGACACGTAATTTAGAGATAAATAAGGAAATTTGAAGAACTCATTTGGATAAAATCAAAATTATAGGTGACAAATTGAAAATAGAAACTTGCAAATTAGAAAATAAGAAATCCTAAGGCAAAGACCTAGTCAGCTAGGACTTGTGTCTGTCGGCCCCATGTCGTAGGACGAGTATAGAGCTACAACGAATCGTCTAATAAGTAAATCCAACATGATAATATAAGTCTGAAGTCAGTTAAACTTGCTTCTTTCTCTGAATGTAAATAGAGATTCGATTTAAAGTAGTCTCATTCATTCCCAGTCGGAGGGGCAATCTATTTTGCTTTCTTGCTGGAGTCTCATGTTACTTTGTTGTAGGATCTCTTATTATCTCTGCTCATTTTCTATCTTCTATTTTTGTGTCTGCCAAGGGTCCGCTTCCATTATGGCCATCCAGATGTGTTCGATAGACTGTTCCACCTGACCAGAGGTGGTGTTAGTAAAGCTTCGAAGGTCATCAATTTGAGCGAGGACATTTTTGCAGGCATGGTTGAAACTTCAAATTTCACCAAGTGAGAAGTTCTTTCACAACTTACTGTTCTAATTTGAAAAACCGTGTCCTTGTCACTTGTAGGTTTCAATTCTACTCTACGTGAAGGGAATGTTACTCATCATGAGTACATGCAAGTTGGTAAAGGAAGGGATGTGGGCCTCAACCAAATCTCCATGTTTGAGGCAAAGATAGCTAATGGAAACGGCGAACAGACATTGAGTCGTGATATATATAGGCTTGGTCACCGTTTTGATTTCTTCCGAATGTTATCATGTTATTTCACTACAGTTGGTTTCTACTTCAGTACCCTGGTACGATATATTGCTTTTTAGTCCTTTCATAAACATTCAACGATTTTTTATTGATGTCTGATATTGTTTTTGGTATTCCTCGACAGGTGACTGTGCTTACTGTCTACGTGTTTCTGTATGGCCGACTTTACCTTGTTCTTAGTGGACTAGAAGAAGGACTAAATTCCCAAGCAGCTATTCGTGATAACAAGCCTCTTCAAGTTGCTCTTGCTTCTCAGTCGTTTGTACAACTTGGCTTTCTAATGGCCCTCCCTATGATGATGGAAATTGGTCTAGAAAAAGGATTCCGTACTGCACTAAGTGAATTTGTACTGATGCAATTACAACTAGCTCCTGTATTTTTCACATTTTCTCTTGGTACTAAAACTCATTATTATGGAAGGACATTGCTTCATGGTGGTGCAGAATATAGAGGTACAGGTCGTGGATTCGTAGTGTTCCATGCAAAATTTGCTGACAATTACAGGCTATACTCTCGCAGTCACTTTGTCAAAGGGATTGAGATGATGATTCTGCTAGTTGTTTACCAAATCTTTGGGCAATCATATCGAAGTGCAATTGCATATGTCTTCATCACTGTATCTATGTGGTTTATGGTTGTGACATGGCTTTTCGCTCCCTTTCTTTTCAATCCATCGGGATTTGAATGGCAAAAGATTGTCGATGATTGGACTGACTGGAATAAGTGGATTAGTAACCGAGGAGGAATTGGTGTACCTACTGAAAAAAGTTGGGAGTCATGGTGGGAGAGTGAGCAAGATCATCTTCGTCATTCTGGAAAGCGTGGTCTTATTGCGGAAGTATTATTATCACTACGGTTTTTTATATATCAGTATGGGCTTGTATACCACTTAAACATAGCGAAGACAAAAAGTGTACTGGTGTGTATGACCTACAGTTTTAAAGCTTCTTTATTTCCTGTCTTTATCAAGTTAATTGAGGTTTCTTCCTTTTGTTGAATTTCAGGTCTATGGCATGTCATGGCTTGTCATTGCCGTAATACTGCTCGTAATGAAGGTAAGCAAGAACACTTTGCTTCTGGTTCTGTTTTTCAAAGGGAAAAGTGGCATCTTTTGTAACTGTTGCCATTTCTGTTGTATATGAATGGCTTTATTGGTTATTTTAGTTAGTTTATAGAACAAAAGAATTTCAAAGATAGCAAGGAAGTCCATAAATCACAATGGATCTGGAAATTTGACTAGGAGAATGTCAGATTTGGAGCGGTTTTAGGAAGACAGAGTAGGATGGTTCGAGAAAAAAGATAAATATTATTATTAGAGCAAATTTATCGGAAATACCCTTTCTTTCCTAGGTGTGGGTCTTCATTGCCCCCAAGCGGTCTTGGGCCTCTCTCACCCCAATAGCTAGCTCAAGAGGTGAGGCTTTTCCTCACACTTATAAAGTGACCACCGCCTCCTCCCGCAACCAATCTAGGACTAACTCCAACAATCTTCCTTCACACACCACGACCTAGAAAACTATATCCCTCCAATGGGACCTGAAAGACTTGGGTAAACATCGGTTCTGATACCATTTATAAGTGTGTTCTTGGGCCTTCCTTAGCCCCAAGTAGACGTGGTCCTCTCTCACCCCCAGTAAGTAGCTCAAGCAGTGAGGCTTTCCCTCACATTTATAAGTTAGGCAATCCTCTCCCACAACCAATGGGGGATTAACTCCAATACTAGAATGCAGGTGTAAATTGTAATAAAAGCGATATCTACTCTTAATCCCCCTTTCTTATGGTTTCACTGTAAGGTTTTTGGGTGGAAAGTGTAAGCACCACTAAATTGTGGCTTTGTGTCATTGTAGATTTCTTAGATGGTTGGTTTACTAAATATGTCGGGCAAAACTGATCCTTAGTCCATATCATGTGTACTTTTTCTTTTCTTCTTTATGCTATTTCTAAAGATGGGTGTTATTTGACTTCGCAGACTGTATCAGTTGGAAGGCGAAAATTCAGTGCCGAGTTTCAACTTGTTTTCCGTATAATCAAGGGGCTTATCTTCCTGACATTCGTTGCAATTCTCGTCACTCTGATAGCACTTCCACATATGACCTTCCAAGATATCATAGTTTGCATTCTTGCTTTCATGCCAACAGGATGGGGTTTACTTTTGGTCAGTAAATAACTTTTCTCATCAATTATTTCTTTCCTTCGATTCCCTGATAAAATGATTTATAATCTAGTTTGTTGCTTGATTTTCTTCTCATTTATCAGATAGCACAAGCTTGTAAACCTATTGTTGTCAATGCTGGTTTCTGGGGGTCAGTTCGAACACTTGCTCGTGGCTATGAAATCGTTATGGGTCTACTTTTGTTCACTCCCGTTGCTTTTCTGGCGTGGTTTCCATTTGTTTCGGAATTTCAAACACGTATGTTATTTAACCAAGCTTTCAGTCGAGGTCTTCAAATTTCTCGTATTCTTGGTGGACAGAGGAAAGAGCGGTCGTCCCGCAACAAAGAGTGAAAGTATTTGCCAGCCTGATCTTATGCATTGTCTGGTGTTTTTGTTTAGATATATCAGATGATACCTTTGTTGGGTATACAGAGTTAAGATTTTGTTGTATACTATATAGAAAGAGAAACGTGTCGGAAATTTGTTAGCCTGTTAACTCCATCTAACCATGTTAGATTATACAGTTATGTCTTTGTAAGTTTATCAATTTTGATGGCAACTGAGTTGTATTGATCCAGACATGATATTATGAAATCTAAACCTTTTTAACATGAAACCATATGGAGTTCTGTATTGATCGAGAAATGATAAGATGATAAATTTGTGAGAATAGTCCAAGGGTAACTAGTAACCAATAATAATATAATGTATATGATATTTTATGGAGAGGAAATAATCATTTGAATGTTGAAATATAAGGGGATGGGAAAGACACAATTGAAGCTCTCAAATATGGGACTATCAATGGAAAGTCAATGATACTATGTAAATTAGTTGTCTAATCCGATGTTGAGATTAGATGTCGAATGCTTGGACATGTAGAAAATTTAGATATTGGGTCTTTTTTTTTTACTTGAAGGGACAAAAAGTGGGTGTTCAAGTGAGTTGAGTTGGCTCGGACGAGTTGAATCAGAGGCGTACCAACTCGTAGGCGCTTTACCCTCGTACTAATTTACCACTCTGCACATTCATTGACTATCCATCGACTGGGTTTAGGTAGCATGTAAAAAATTTCCGATGGGTTCTCTTAAAAGACAAAAAGTGGGTGTTCGAGTAAGTTGAGCTGGCTCAGCCGAGTTGAATCAAGGGCACACCAACTCGTAGTCCTTCCACTGTCAAGAGAGGGAAGTCTTCGCTGCTCTGTGAAACCAGCCTGGCGCTTTGCCCTCCACTCTAAGAACCACATCAAGCTAGGCCTTCGCCCAACTCACATGTATCAACTCCTAACTTGGAATGGGCGAGTCAGGCAATTGCACTCACCTGATCCTGCTGAGCCAACTCATTCAATGTCCACACACTCTAATGCCCCCACATGGGTTACAAGCTCTTGTGACTTAGCTCGGCAATATGCTTTTACTTCTAAGCATATTAAAGAGTTAATCTTTCATTTTGATTTATCAATGTGGGATGAAATATGATTGTTTTCTTAATTAAATTGTTTTAAGTTTAGCAAACTTTAACTCATTCTTTTTAGGACTATTAGAGCTCAGCCCAATTTCCAATTGATTGAGAAGTTCTAGACACTTTACAAATCCCGACCGTGAAACCCTCTTGACATGGTCCACTCGCTTGGATCAAGTCTCTTTGCTAACAAGTGCTGGTTGGAAATCCAGGAGAAGGGGCGCGGGCAGCACGGGTGGGCCGAAGTGTCTCGGCTTTTAAGTGAAGGGATCAAGTCTCGTTGCTAAACCAAGTGCTGGTTGGAAATTCAGGAGAAGGGCGCGGGCAGCACTTGCACTTGGTGGGTGTTCAATTTTTTTATTGATCCCTCATGGGCATTCATTCATCCTTTTACATTTAGGAAAAATGCTGAGATGAACTCTTGAAGAGACAAAAAAGGTGGGTGTTCAAGTGAGTCGAGTTGGCTCGGCTGAGTTGAATAAGGGGCACACCAACTCGTAATCCTTCCACTGTCAAGAGGGGGAGGTCTTCGCTGCTCTGTGAAGCCAGCCTGGCGCTTTGCCCTCCACTCTATGAACCACATTAGCCAGGCCTTCGCCCAACTCACATGGATCAACTCCTAACTTGGAATGGGCAAGTCAGTCTATAGCACTCACCTGATCCTACCGAGTCAATTCAACTACTGTTCACCCACGTTCATGCCCCCACATGGGTTACAAGCTCTTGTGACTTAGCTCCGCAATAAGCTTTCTCTTCTTAGCATATTAAAGAGTTAATCTTTGATTTTGATTTATCAGTGTGGGACTAAACGTGGTTATGTTAATTAAACTGTATTAAGTCTAGCAAACTTGAACTTCTTTTTAGGTCTATCAGAGCCAAGCCCAGTTGACTAACATATGCCATGATCCAGCTCAGCCCAATTTCTAATCGGTTGAGAATTTCTATAGGCGCTTTACAAATCCCAACCGTAAAACCCTCTTGACATGGTCAACTCGCTTCGATCAAGACTTTGCTAAACCAAATGCTGATTAGAAGTTAGTAAGGGCAGCACAGGTGGGTCGAAGTGTCTCATCTTTCAAGTGGAGTGAGAAAAAATGTTAGAAAAAAAGTGTTTTTTGCTTGTAAACCTAACACTTGGTGGGTATGTTTGATTATCATAGAGTTCGACCTTTAAACTTAAAGGAGCAATAGCTTCTTCTACTCCTAAGATTAATTTTCTTTGTTGAATGTCCCTCGTGGACATCCATCCTCCTACAAAACATAATTGTGTTTTTTCTTCATGCAGTTTCTTTTTTTTTTTTCCCACAAACACAAACGTAGAGGTTTATGAAAAAGAATATTTCTCGAAACAATCACTATCTTTTAAGAATTATTTTTCAATTGGTCACGTAAAATAGAGTCAGTTTTCCACGCTTTTTACTAGTCCAGGAAAAATGCTAAGATGATCTCTTTTTAAAATTTTACGTCGATTAACTATTAAGACGTCTTTCAACAAAAAAAAAAAAAAAATATTAAGACATAGTTAAGTGGGTTTTGAATTTCAACCAATCCACTCAAGTTTGGTAAAATGTTAAGGACTATTCTAATGTGTTTGGTACCAAAGAAACTTCATTTCTACAAATTCTATGAAAGTGATTCACTAATGGAAGCAAAGAAATGAACAAATCTATAAACAACAACATTTGTCTCTGTTTTGAGTTCATTTCCATAAGAATGGAATTATGGTGATTTAAAATCCCCCTATTTCCTCATAAATTAAGGCTACCAAACACACCCTTGAAATAACTTGAATTGGGCAACATCCATTTTTTCCTTGGAAAATCTTTAACCTAAGCTCGGCTAGTTTGGGCAGTCAGGCAGTGTGCTTGGTGCAAGATGGAACCAGTTTTAGGGTTTAAGTTGGCGATTTAGAGCTCAATTGCTTGGTCTGGTTCAACCTCACTATTGCTCAGTGGTTTCACTTCTCTATCAGATCACCTGGATTTAGGGGTTTTTTGCTTCTCCATTCTCTCTCTCTCTCTCTCTACAGCATGACTTCCGCCATTAAAACAGGCTGCTTGAAAGGAAGTTCTTTCGCCACCTCTACTTACCTGATGAGAACTGCTCTTTTTCATTCAACACCTGTTTCTGATCGTAAAAGACGAACCTTTTGGGATTCTGTGAGTTTGCCTTTTCTTCAAAGTTCATTCCTTTAATTGTTTTTTAGGTTAAATTTAGGTGAAACATTTCATACTAATTGTCTTCCAGCATAATCATCTATCAAGATATTGATAAATCTCTATTATATAAGAATGCCAAAATGAACCCTATACTCTAAATTTACCCTTTCTTTTCTTTCTTTTCCATGTTTTTTTTTTCTGATAGAGATGAACATTAGTATAACAATGAAAACGGAAACCTAAATATATGAATGTTTTTTCATGGTTTATGTCATTTTTCGTACTAGGCATATATGGGCAATGTTTCAAAAAACTCTCAAGGATTATGCCTCACCAGGAGGCCAGTCGCTCACCTGTTGCCTCCAGGCATACGTATTTGAACCCGAGAATAAAACGTGTGCATCTGAAGTCACCTATTAATTTCGAGTTGTTGAACAACAGAAACATTAGTACTTTTTTTTGTTGACCACTTGTGACATTATATTATGATAGTAAAGATACATAACTAACCCAAACCCAACGGCCGAAACCGCCGGAAGATTACATAAAGATAAATTTTGATGCCTCGTTTGTTGACGTTCGACAATCATCAGCAGTAGGTTTCACTGTATATGACAAGTCAGGCAACTGCATTGCGGGGAAAGCTCAAGTGGTAAGAGTTCGGTAGGTGGATGAAGGAGAAGCCAAGGCAGCCTTTAAGGGACTACAATGGGCAAAGGACAAAAACATTACCAAAGTAGTGTTGAAAGGAGACGCAAAGAGAGTCATTGAGGCGCTGAAAGGAAATAAATCGAATCACCATTGGACGGCAAAAAGTACAATTTCAAAAATCAGGAACAAACAAGTGCAGTTTGAAGACCTCAGATTCTTCTTCATGGGAAGGCAAGCAAATCGAAAGACGGATATATTAGCTAACGAAGCTAGGAAATCTGGAACAACTATCTGTTTGGATGAGACAAATCCAACTGATCACCTAAATGTAATTATTAATAAATCGAAAGAGAGTCGTCGATGCGCTAAAAGGAAAGAAATCGAATCACCATTGGACGGCAAAAAATGCAATTTCAAAAATCAGGAACAAACAAGCGAAGTTTGAAGACCTCAGATTCTTCTTCAGAGGAAGGGAAGCAAATGAAAAGACGGATATATTAGTTAAAGAAGCTTGGAAATCTGTAAGAACTATATGTTTGGATGAGACAAATCCAACTGATTGCGTAAATGTAATTATTAATAAATCAAATAAATAAAAGGTGATTATTTCAAAAAAAAAAATAAGTAGAAAAACTACGTTATGTCACTTTCCTTGAAAAAAAAAACTATTTTACGCCTCGAGGCGCCACCTCGCCTTGTGAGAGCAAACCACCTTGAGGCGTAAGAATGTATTTTGGAACACTGTAAATGGGAAAGAAAACCGAAAAAGTTTATCATTTTTAGTTGACTGATATTCAAAAGCGGCGGGTTTTTATGGTGACTGAGTTATGGTTCTTAAAAATGGTATTGCTTTTAGGTGGTGTATTCCTGCAAGGAGAAAAAGAGAATTAAAATGGGCATTTTGTCTTCAATCGAGATCTTATAACGTGCTTACATGTTGGTTCAAGTTGATTTGATTTTTGGAATGAGACTATTAGTTTCCCTTGTTAATGTGGGTTACTAATGAAACTATGTTTTGTGGTTTGTGGTTCCAGCTTATTGACCAATAATGTTTAATGCGAATTTTGCACTTGAAAATAGAAATTCAGAAATGTTTTAAGCTTGATATATGTGTTTAGGTAGTGAGACTTATATTATCTAATGATCAGAACTCCTTTAATTTTTGCAGGGAGGAGGAGGTGCTTCAAGTTCAAACAAGGTAGAAATCTATTTAATGCTTTCTAGTTTCTATACCTGAGATGATGCAATTGTCATTTGATTAACTTCGCCTTCGTTACTCCAAGCCATGTTCACCCCATATGAATCGGGAAGACAAAAAAGTTTAGCATGGTTATACTGAAAGATACTTGAATCTTGAATTCTTGACATCAATAGTAAGATACTTGATGATGTGGTTGTGGCCTTAGGCCTTCCTTGCTCCCAAGTGGTATTGAGCCTCTCTTTTCCCAAAAGCTGGCTCAATAGGTGAGGCTATCCCTCCGATTAATGAAGTGACCACCAACCCCTCCCACAACCAATGTGGGACTAACTAGCTTCTGACTACCCCCCCCCCCCCCCCCCCACCCCCCCAATAAAATATCTCGCTTCTCGCCAATATTCATTTTTCACCATACAAGGCTCAGGCATGTTAAAGGGTTTTGTTTTGTATCTTTAAAATAAGATTTTTCCTGCATGGAAATTAGAGACGTCCTCCGTGAAGCTATTTCTTTCTTATTCAGAAAATTTATATCTTAGACGAAAGTTAATGTTGTGTTTTGTAGGAGTACATGTAGGCAGTTCTTTCATGGTGTATTAGTAAATCCTGTTCTGAAGCAATCTGTTTAAGAAAAAGAGTTCCTCTTGGCCAAAAAACACAAAGAATCATATGTTCAATGCCATCTTAGTGCAATGCTTTAAATGCATTGCGTCTTTCTTAGTTGATGGAGTATGTTATCCACTTTTTTTTTCCTTCTAAAGAGTTTGTCATTTTCAGAGATCTAATAATTACTCGAAGAGAATCAGAAGGATGCATGCAAAAGAATCATTATTACGCAATGTCGGTGCTTATGCAGAGTCTCTGTTCCAAGTATCCCCATTAACTACCTCCTGAGCTTTTATTTGTTTTTTTGTGAAACTTTGAATTAATATAGTAAAAAATAAAATATGTACAACAGATTATAGGTTATTGGTCATGGTACATGTTACGTATCCATGCCTCCCAATTAACCACTACATCACTACATGATAAGGATTTAAAAGCTTCTAAATTTCTTGCCCAAAGAAATATAGTTCTTTTCACATCTTCAATATCTAAATTACTTGATAAGTACATACCCTTGAATTTTTTTTGTTCCTGTCCTTCCCTAAGTTCCATACTATAGCTATTGGCACAAGATTCCAAATGTCTCTTCTGTTGAGCTTCTTCTTCAGCACCTCCCATTGTTCCAACAACATCCCAATACTCCTAGGTCTACACCATTTCACTTTTAAAGTTGAGATGAAGAAGTCCCGTGTATTTTCGGCAATTGGGCAGTGTAATAATAGATGGTCTGTGGTGTCCTCCTCTCCCTTGCATAATATGCAGCTGTTCACCACGTTAAATCCTCTTCTCTTGAGGAGGTCCATTGTTGGCAATTTGTGAATCAACATTGCCCACCGTTGGCTTTTATTTGTTTCATTCTCTAGCTTTAACAATTTTACTTCCACTCATCTTTTCTATACAAGAAGTTAAGTTCAAATCCTTAGGTGCTAACTTTAATATAATTCGGTTGGTTCTATTTGGACGGTATTTAATAACCAGAATAGCTGTTCTTGTAGAAATCAGCAGTTAGTGTATTGAAACAGAAGATTCATGTACAAGGCATTTAGTCTGACATTACCTCGGAAAACCTTCCAAACCTGGATTATAAGGTAAGACTTCATTGCACATAATGGCTAGGCCTTTGGGTGGATTTGGCTCCCAGATGCTGGATTGGTCAAGTTGAAAAGCTTGGGGTGGTCTAGGGCCAGTCCATTCCAAGGAGAGTCCTTGTACCATGTTGAACTAGACCAGTGGATCTAGGTGGTGCCTGACTCAAGGACAGTATCGCTGTTTTGAGATGTCTGTGTCATCCGTTAGTGTATCAAAATGACCCCGGGATTTCCCTGTAAATCATGTCTGAGTTTGCACCTATGTGAAAAATGGCTACCGCAATTCAATTAATAAGTCTTCCAAGTTTGCAGTTCTTAGAACTTCAAGCAACCACTCTCTCAGAGGAAGAGATTAATAAATGATAAGAACATAAAGAAAATCAATGAAATGTTCAAATCAAAACCTGTATATGCTTCGACCCTATGAAGAAAAAGTCGGGATTAATCCCCGAGTACACCCCGACTACTCCTCAGTCCCCATCTTGCCGACTCGACTAGGAGCCAAAACCCTAGTCCCGTGGAATCCCGAGTAAATCCCCGACTTGGTCCGACTAGGACCGAGACGACTAGTCGGGCCAGTCGGGATTATTTAGCTGAGCTTTTTTTCCTTTTGCTCAAATCGACAAAGGTGGTTTAGGATTTGCTCATTCGGCTTTTCACCCTTCCTCTCCCCTCCAAATATCCTTATAACCAGATTGAAGTAATTTTGAAGTTTTCTTGCTCTCCAAACAAGATTCCAAGTTTCTCTATCTTCTCAATCTTTTTTCACTACTTCTTTTTAGAACCCATATTGTACTCTTTTTCTCTATAAACTCAAATAAATGTTAGTTGTTAGTGTTTTATACTTCATTAATGTTGTAGAACTTGTTGATAAGTATATGTGTGCTTCTTAGGGATGAATTTTTAGTGTTTATACTTCATTAACACCAAATACTTATATTTATACCTATATATAATTATATATTTATATTCTACGACTAGTCCCGTGTAAATACGACTAGTAGCGACTATGCCTAGTCCCATGTCCGCCGACTAGTCCCCCTTGCCGACTTTTCCAACATAGCTTCGACCATCCTTCAAATGTTTTCCTAAACCTTAATATCTAAATTTTGGTTAATGTCTCTTTTCTCTTGACTTCAGAACTGGCGAGCTGATGATGATTATAGTGAACCATCTTCAAGTAAAGGAAGTTCGTGGTTCAGAAAACAACACAAAGGGCCAAAGAAAAGTTTCTCCCAGGGACCTCGATGGGAAACTTATAGATGTAGAGGAGGTAAGCATTTTTATTTCTTTTGTCAATGTCATGTTTATGTACACCCAACACAGTCAAAAAGAGCTGTTTAGGTTGGATGGCCAAGATAGGGGTAAAAATATGTCTTTCCCATTCAATCAAGCTTATGCATTCTTCTTGCCTTTAACCACAACGTTACCAACATCCGCAGAGATGATATATTAGATGGGAGAGGCAGAGAGAGAGAGAGAGAGAGAGAGGGAGAGAGAGAGAGAGAGAGAGAGAGAGAGAGACTAGGCAAAAATATCGTATCTTGTTCACTCAACTTCCTCCTACCTCTCTACTATCTCGACACTTCTTTCAAACACCCCTTGTCTCATTTGATTTTTAATTTCACTCTATAGCCAAATCAAGAAGAAAAGGTATTGATACATACCAGAGAATAAGTGACGAATCGAGTGCGTCAGATTCCAAGTACTGAACTACTTGACCATGCGGATTTTTTCAAAAGCAATTGGGTTAGTTGACGGTACGCCAAATTTAGAGTACTCGGTCGCCAGCGGCTGAAGTAGCCAAAAACAATATTGTTCATCTGATAAGAGTTACGTAAGGGTGATAAAGTATGTAATTACAAGTTTCTTTAGTAATTATTGGTTTTGTGTATGATGGAATGTCTCGAGAGTAAGTTTATCTACTATATGCATGATGCATCATAGAAAATATATTCTCTTGATATATAGTCAACACATTGGGACCCAGAATAGCGTTATACCCCTAGCGTACTGCATGTTGAACATACTGAAATAGTACTTGTGTACTACATATCATAGTGCATAAACCCGATCCAGTTCTTATGTAGAATATGCATTTGAGGATTTTCATTCGTCCCATGATGTTCATACACATACACATACTAATACCATTTAATTTTGTTGACGAGAAGGAGTCTTCCGCTTCTGTGATGGCCCCGATGAGGAACTTGAGAAAATATTTCGAACTGCATTTGGTGGTGAGACATTCACATATAGTTCCTTTATTAATGATGATTATTATCAGAGGAACTCGTCAGACTATTCTAATAGTCGGGGAAGCTCTTGGAAATGGAGACACAGTCGTGAAGATGATTATGACTCCTACGAACATTATGATGAGACTTCTCACTCTTCTAGCTCTGTTGCATCTGATCGGTTAGCCCTTGGATTGAGTACATCAGGCCCTCTCAAACTTGATGATGTCAAAGTCGCGTAAGTTCTCTCTTGTTTTGTATTTGTCAGTTCTCCTACAAGGTCTTGGACCCATCTGTTATATCATTTACGATAATCCATTAACCATTTATTCATTCAAACTTTAAAAAAAAATACCTTAAGGACATCTCTAATGTGTGTATCATTTGTCTTCAGATATCGAGCATGTGCCTTGAAATGGCATCCAGACCGTCATCAGGGTTCTTCTAAGGTATATCTGCGTATTAGCCACAAAGGCATTTTTCTTTTTTTCTTTTTTTAATCGTAGTGGTTTCGAATTGTCTACCTATTCTTACACTAAAATGGGGGTTAGGAGGGGGTATCCATGAACCTTATATGACATTTTTGTGATAAATGAACAGGCCGTTGCCGAGGAAAAGTTCAAGCTATGTAGTGCTGCATATCAGTCATTATGCGATAAGCTCGTCTAAAGAACTTCACACCAGATGCGGCAACTTAAAATCAATCTTTCACCCAGTTCGCTCTATAAGGCCTCTTGCTCATCATATTCAAAACCAAGCATCTACTTGAATAAAGTAGGGCTAAGTGCCCTTGGGGATTTGAATTCATGGCATGGAGTTGCATTTCACTCATTTTTCTTGCTAGGCTTTAGTTCCCTATCCCATCTTTGGATAACAAATATCATTTTTGTTATTTATACTTGAAGGTTAACTGTTGTCACCTCTAGTTTGCTTCCTTGAGTAAAGTTTTTGGTGGCCAAGGAAAATGTAATTTTTATTAGACTATGGAGAATGTAGTGGAAGGCGGGGCATCAATGTGTTCGCTATTTATACTTGTTGAACATCTCGCTCGGACTGTTGTGGTTACGGGTGATGACAATAATAATTTCTTTGCTTTCGATCATTCAAATACTTATATTTATAACATTCCGTTAATAAATATTGGCCTTTCATATGATGTTCTATTACCAATTTGGAACAATATAAAGCCTACTTCTGAGATAGCACCTTGTATATTTTTTAGAATCTTGGAATTTTATTTCTAGGTTCTTTGTTCTTTCAATTTCTAGTATGTTGTCTTCTCGGGTTATTTTCCCTTTTCCTTGCAGTCGCTATACCCAAATCGTTAGGGTATCGGGCTAAATTCGAAAAAAAAAATCGTTAGAGAATCAGGTCTAATGTCAAACAAAAATGAGGGACACGTCCGAAAATCAGCTTCAGTCTGGCCAAAAATTTCTATTGAAATAGTATGTAACACTTCGGAGTAGAAAAAAATGAAACCATCCAAAAAAATTATTTAGAGTAGAAAGGAATATTGATATGCTGAGTAAACAAGTGAGATTGAGAAAAGCTAGGCACAATGCCCCTCTTGGAAGTCTGGGAAAACTGAGGTGACCACTCTCTTAATACAGTCTTTTCAGATATGGGTTTTGAGAATTTAACACCACAGCTCAATCATCTTTCATGGAAACACTTACTGTCTCTGCAATTATAGTCACTAACATGGGTTAAATAGCTTGTTAAAATTATCGACAAACATCAAAATATAGAGTCGAAATAAGTATTCGAAAGCTGACAATTCTTTGGTATAACAGTAACAACCAAAGTAGATCAAGCATGTATAATGATAGTGAAAGGAAAACTTTTCGCCATAATTCTTATCCATCTTCTTTGTTATGTAGAAAACAGGTCGGTTGCACATGGAATAACCAAGATCTACTTCACTTTTTTTCGCCTTTAAATCTAGTAGTTAGTTCAACAATATACACACGGGAGTCATATTCGTTTTGTGTCTCTCCACCTTTTATCCACCGTTATTTTTTAAGTTTCTCCTTGAGATGGAAGCAAGACATGGACTTAAAAGACGGACCTAAATATTAGATAATCTAGAATGGTGATTATTACGATTTAGTTGTTCTCCCTCCATTCAGTTTTCATTCTTTTATCGGATGAATTCACATTATAATTGGGATCAAAGCAGGATGAATTCACATTACAGTCGGGATCAAAACAACAAAAGGTCTACAAACATCTTGCAGTAAATACTGATAAGATTCAATTAAGAGTAACCATGAATATCTTATTCATAACCAATTATGAAGCTTATACCATTCTAAGAAAGGGAAATGTAATTGAAACACGATTAAGTTTCGATACTAAAAACAGAACTTTACCAACAACAAGCTATTATAACAAAATCAACGATTACATGCCCGAGAATTATCGTTAATCGGAGAGAGGATCGTTTCATACAAGACATAAGCTAAACTGCTAAAGGTCTTAAAATTTCACTTATGCTACAAATTACACACAAAGTTTCGATAGGCTAAATACTTCATAGAAGGCAAATGCAGCAAAAAATTTATTTGATAAGATACTTCATACACCAGCATACTTACCAGACAAGCCCTTTTCTTGAATATCCTCGCCAGAACCATCGTCGTCATCTCCACGAATAAGCTGCTTAGAAACTGCAGAATCATGTTGAGATGGAGAATTACTAACTCCGGTTACCGATTGCTGATAAAGAACTCCACCCACAATAGTGAAAAGCAAGCAAACCAAGCCAAGAGGGGTAGCATGTTTATCCCAAATCAAGACATTAATGGCAACTGTAAGGAACTTATTAACCACACCAGTAACAGTAAATGCAGTTGCAGAAACAGCTTTTCTAGCTGCGAACCCAAAGAAACTTATGAGCAATCCAAACAAACAAGATAACGATACGGCAATAAACGCACTAGATCCAATCCAATCGCCAGAACTCGAATTCCAAGCGGAGAAAACATCGACGTATTCTCCTGTTAAGATCCAAAGCAATGGAGCCATCATCAAAGACAACAAATTGTTGTAAAACACAAAACCCCAAGTATTTAATCCAAGATTTGTCACCATATGTTTGATATAAACCATCTCAGTAGTAATAGTTACTAAATAAGCAAATGCCCATGAATAAGCAGTTAGGGTAAAACCATCATCTGTTGATACATATCCAATAGCACCACCCAAGATAATCAACAATGACATGAAAGTAAGTTTAGATGGACAAGGTTGTTTTCGAAATGCAGTATCAGCTAAAGCAACCAATATCGGAGTTAAAGATCGAAAAACAATGAAAGTATCGACATTGGCATGACGAAGAAGATTCGTATTAGTAAAGATAGCAAGGAAGAAAACAGTAGCTGCAGGAAAGAACTTTTTTGCAGTTTCAAATGTGAATGGATCATGATACAAAAACCCTAATTTCCCAAGAACCCAAACACCTAAACAAGATGTTAAGTATTGTAAAGCTGTTAATAAACCAGGGAAATTGAATTTAGTAATGGCGAATTTGTTAATCACTGCTAATAAACTAGAACAAAGTGCATAACCAAGAACTAAACTGCTAGTTGCATAATATTGCTTTGTTGAATCAAGTTTAGCAGAAGCCATTGTTGTAAACCTAACAGATCTAATAACTAGTAAGAAAGATCCAAACTTTAAACAATCATTGCCCAAAAAACTGAATCTAAGAAATGGGTTTTCTTTTTTGTTACTGATTTGGCAGAAATCGAAGCAAATAATAATACCCTAAGCTAAATTGAGAGAGATAAGGGGAATATGAAAGAAGTGGGAAGGTACTAAAATTGAAACCCTAACAAGTGAAGAATCTGGGTATGAGCAGTAGCAGCACCGACAGTCGTCATCATGATAGTGGTGCAGATCACGATCTCCGACAAAATGAAAAGAGAGGATTAAATAAGGGTGAGAAGATCTGGTTTTATCAAGTCATCAAAGACAAGCTTTTTTTTTTTTTATGAAAAAACAAGGAAATTGGTTTTGGCTCCTGAAAAATAAGAAATTTGGTTTGGCTCCTATAAAGCAATAAATAGGAGCTAGAAGACCAAAATTTTTGTTTCTTTTCATCCAAATTATTAACAGAGAAGTCAATATATTAAGAGAACATGTTTTTTTCGTATCAAAAATTTATTTCTAACTGTTTGGTAGGTGGGAGAAAGTCCGAAGAAGAATACTAAAGACACCAATTGTTATTGTTGTTCCAGTTTTTTTACACGACCACGATGGCAATAGCTCTAGGTGTCTTTAGAACATAGATGCACAGATCTCTCTCTTTCGATCTCGTTATTACTATCATGGTACGTGGGAAGCAAGTAAAATCTTGTAATTAGAGTTAATGGGATGTAAATCGTTATTGTTGATGGTGGTTTTTTACACCTACAAGGAATGGTGATGGCAATAGCTCTAGATGAGTTTAGAACATAAATGTACATATCTCTCTCATTCGACCTTGCTATTATTATCATGGTTCATGGGAAGCAAGTAAAATCTTGCAATTAGGGTTAATGGGATGCAAATCATGAGCAATCTGTCCCACTCATTCTTGCAATTAGGGTTGATGGTTCCACAAACAAAATCTTGCAATTTGGTGGTAAAAACTTTCCCCTTTTTCACACTTCTTTCTACAACGAGACGTTAACTTTCACACTTATCTTATTTAACCGAACAACGAAAAATCAAACTTCGTAGGACAATCGATTTTTCTACCATATTTTCACACGTATCAAATGGATCCCAAAAGTAAATAGGTGTGGGATGTTAGCCTGAAAACCTAATACTCGATCTGAAACCATCCGAGTACTAAAGAAGTTCCAAATTATCGTTCTCAGATTAACCAGTTGCCCGATCAACCAATTATATAAGTGTTTACGGTGGGTTTCTTGCGAATTATTATCAATTTTGTTTATCTTACAAACTCCGTCCTTGACATATTAGAGTTTGGAGCGCCCGACCCGAAGTCTTGCGTGTCGAGTCTGGTTGGTGTTCTTTAAACATATTAGCACTGTTGAGATGACACAAATTAAGGGTGATTATTGCTCGGTTGTGGACCATTTATTACTCAACTCAAATTAAGCTTCGAGCCTTCCACCAATTTAATTAGTTTGGTTTGTCTCGGCTGGTTAGTCTAACTGATTCAAAATATTAATAATTTTAGATATTAAATACTTCTTACAATCTTATTTCAGAGACAAATTTCAACAAATTACTTATTCTATAATCTTATTTCAAAAGGCCAGATTTTCGATTAAAAAAGATAATTGTCCGTGATATAGAATTTCAGGAAGAAGTTTTCGGTGAACTTTTTTTGTTTCCCCTAACACCATTTCTTATTCATGCTAGTAAGAGACTAAGAGTAGTTGACAAAGACAAAGTGTTATTATTGGCAATCTTTTCTCCACAATGAGTCGAGTTGATTGTGGAGATTTGAACTGTCCTTTGGTAGCAAAAAACCTAATTTTGTTAACGATTCTAAGTTAGAATGGTTAGCAAGCTGATTTCCACCTTTGAGGTCTTAGATTAGAGACATGGTGTCATGCTCCTTAAAGTATGATGACAGTAAAAAGTAAAATAAAAATACCCATTATAGCTTCAACAACTCACCTTTATGTAGGGGTGGGAATCGGTCCGGACCGGTCGGTATCGGACTCTAACTTCATCGAACCGGTCGACTCGGACATAAACTGTTGGTGACCACCTATTTACTCGGGCGGACTCGGACGGTCACTCTCAAGAATTCTTTGTCCATTGACCGTCCAAGACCGTTTATTTTACCGGTCTAGTCGGATACCGGACGGTCTCGGTCCGGACTTTCCAATAAATTTACTTAATTCAGAACTTTATTTTTATTACCACAAACAAAATTACTTACAAATGAAGATGTTTAGCCAAGAAATCAAAAGTAAATATAAAAAGAAAAAAACACAGTTGATCATCATTTGACAAGATATAATTAAGCCATTCATTAATGTTTGGTCTTCCAGAGGACTATATGACTATAGCCAACGATCATCATATATTTATGTCTATAAAATTCAACGGTCAACTTCTAAAAATGAGGACAGTTTAGTCGGTCAACCTATTCGGTCACTCGTATCGGTCGGTCAGCGGTCGGTCCTTCGACATAAAATTTTGACCGTGACCGTCCGCCAATTGTTTCGGGCCGGTCGGACACTGACCGTTATGACCATCGGGTGTCCATGGACACTTTTTATCTCGGTCGAACGGGTCGGATAGCGGTCTTCCGGATTTTTTTCCCACCCCTACCTTTATGAGACTTATGATCTCCCTTTACAAGTAGACTGACCTTCCATTATGAAAATAATCGATCTCCCCTCAATGGAAAGTTACCTCCCATTAAGGGAGGGATTTTATTTCTGGTGTTGATGAAGCTCACTTGGTGCTCCTAAGTTTCTTCTCTCATCTAATATTTCTTTTATCTGAAGAACAAGACCAATCAATCAAGGGTTTTTGGAAGAGCTGGAACTTCCTACCCATTTAATCCCCTTCTTATCCGGTAAACATTACTTCTTCCCTTGTTATAGACATGGGTTTAGTTAAGAACATGGAGTTACCCAAGCAAAACTGTGGGTTCCCTATGAAGAAACACAGAAGCTTGGGTAAAATGGATAATTTCAGAATCCAAACAAACCCAGATAGTGATTCTGTTTTTCTGATTTGGGTTTTTAATTTAAAGGGAAATTTTCTCTGTTTGGTGATTGAACTTCTAACAAGTTGTAGTTTTGTGCATAGATACTATGTTTTATAAATATTTCATTAAACCCAAGTAGCTATGGTTCAGATTTATAGTAGTACACCTTAGTGTTTGATGAAATGCTCCTAGAGTTTTTTTTTTTTTTTTTTTTTTTTTTTTTTTTTTTTTTTTTTTTTTAAGTTTGAAAGTGAAGTAATTCTCAACCATCCACACATTTATTTTTGAAGGGAAAATACTTCAAAAATTTTGTGGATTTCATGTCCCTCACTGAATTCATGACATACCCTTTATCTAAAGAGGAATTAAACTTCAAAATATTTCCATTTCCATGCCCATCGAAATTTTCGTCGAAACCAAAATTTATTTCCTTGACAAGGCATTCCATCAAAACCTAAATTTAACTAAGTTTCTCATACTTTATGCCTTGTCAAGGAAATAAATTTTGAAATATTTTGGTAGAAATGACCAAATTATGTCTTCATGAAGGTGATAATAAAGAAAATATGATACATGATGGATGATTTTTCACAAATGTAATCTTATTACTGAAATTTTTCCCTTTATTTGGCGAAGATGAAGATGCTTATCGAAGCAAGCTCCAGAGGCCTCTCTAATTACCACATGATCAGCATGGCAGTGTCACTGAGTCATTCAGCTTGCTCTGCACCCTCATTTTTCTGGAAGAAACATTCTCCCCAGAGCTTCACTGTTTCCACTCCCTTTCGTTCTTTATCTTCTTCTGCTTTGTCTAGACAACCCGTTGTTTCAGCAATGGAGATTGGTGGAGTCAGGATTGTCAAAGATGGTAAAATGCATCAGCCTCTCAAACTGATATTTATCGTTTGCCCATTTTGGCTCTTTCAATTGATATTAGGTTTTCTGGTAGTTCAATAACGTTATGGTCTGTATTTATAACATGGTAGATGTTGTAAAGGATGATCCCACAAACAATGTTCCGGATTCTATATTCTCAAAGCTCGGCTTGCAACTTCACAGGAGGGATCAACACCCACTTGGGATCTTGAAGAATGCAATATACAACTACTTTGATACAAATTACTCTGCCAAATTCGTTAAGTTTGATGATCTTTGTCCAATTGTTTCAGTAAAAGAGGTATAATTATCCATTATCTATTTCATTAGCTACTGTTTTGTCATTACGCTTATATTTTAGGTTTTAACTATGCATTGTTATTTTAATTGAAATGCTCACTCTCCTTTAGTTGTGCTCTCCTAATTCATTACAATATGAAATGCTTGTTGTGGTTCGTGCTCATGATTCTGATCCACTGAACAACGAATCACAACCATATGGGATTTTTGCCAGAGTCCGCCTGGTTTTTCTTGTCCCCTAGCATTACTCTTACAATATCTCTATTTACAATCTCCCAGTACTTTTGTTGTACATATTGAATTTATTACGCTGTGTCTTAAATGGAGACCAGGTGAATACAAGGCTGACTGACATTAAATATTAATATCTTGAGTTCGTTTGCAAATTGAATGCACAATCATTTGAACTATTCATCCATCTTCCATTAATTGGTGACATGAAACAAGGGAACCAAAATTATTGTTTTAGGATTGTAAGGTCGCATCAAAGAAATATCTTGATTTCATGTATCGGCTTATGCTTTTGTGACCCTGGTGTCTGACAGTTTTTTGCTGCATAATTACAAGCTATCATTTTCGAGTAGTACTAAAAAGCAAAATCTTTGGCGAAGTTGCAATAAAACTGGTTACTGACGTAACTCCCTGATAATCTAAATTATTAACTCAATTTACAGATAGTTTTTTGGTTTTTGGGAAAACTTGTAATATTTGCAAGTCTAAGATTGATCAAGAGAGATTGTTCATTCCTTTGACTTAACCTTTACTTCTTGCAGAACTTTGATGATGTGTTGGTTCCTGCTGATCATGTAAGCAGGAGTTACAATGACACATACTATATCGATGCTCAAACTGTCCTGAGGTGCCATACTAGTGCTCATCAGGCAGAACTATTGACGAGAGGAAACACCCATTTTCTTGTGGCCGGGGATGTGTATCGTAGAGATTCTATTGATTCGACTCATTATCCTGTTTTCCACCAGGTATTTCTTTTTTTGTTTATATTCAGGTCATGAAATCCTCTTCAGTCTTCCATGGAAATTCAATTACTTTGATCCAGTATTTTACCTGATGAACTGACTGTGAAGATGGAAGGGGTTCGTGTTTTCTCTCCCGATGAGTGGGAAGCATCTGGCATGGATGGTACAAGTTATGCAGCAGAAGATCTAAAAAAGTGTCTCGAGGGTTTGGCTCGCCATTTATTTGGTAAGCTGTTTTATAACCCTTCTCGTTCTACTGAAAAAGAGAACTTCTCTTTTGATGTACTTGATCACCGATTTCCTGGTATTACTAGTAGTACTTGAGCATGCATTATTTCATGAATGACTATTTATTGTAAACTTACAGGTGCTGTGGAAATGCGATGGGTTGATACTTACTTTCCATTTACCGATCCGTCCTTTGAACTTGAGATATACTTCCAGGTCGGTCATTTATTGCTTTTTGAAAATACAGGTACATGAATGAAACTGGCAATCCGGAATTTTAATGTCGTTAAATAATATAATATCGAACAAAGAAGTTCTTATGACATATTTGTACATTTGATATGAGCTAAACAAATAAATACAGTAGGCAGTAGCATTCCATAAATGACGATCACCTGAAAGTTCTTGTGATAAGCCATTCAATATATGTAGCTGTTTTTGTTTTGTTTTTGAATAAACTCTGCAACCATGTGGTACTTATCAATGAAATTTCTGACACTCAGGACGAATGGTTGGAGGTATTAGGTTGTGGAGTGATGGAGCAAGAGATATTAAAGAGAAGCGGTAACGTTGATAAGGTTGCATGGGCTTTCGGACTAGGGTTGGAGCGACTTGCAATGGTTCTTTTCGAGATACCTGATATTCGTCTTTTCTGGTCCTCTGACGAACGATTTACCTCACAAGTATGTCTATCTACATATATAAATATATACATTCTTTCTTATTTTGTGCTTCATACCCACATTATAACCTGTTCATAACTGAATCATACTATACTGATTTGCATCTTATGTTCAGTTTTCTAAAGGTCAGCTTGGGCTCAAGTTCAAGCCCTTCTCAAAGGTATGGGATATTTTAAGTAAAGCATAGACAGTTTGTTATCATATATATATATATATATATTTATATGTATAATATTCATAGCATTATCGTTTATGTATTAAGTATGGTGATTTGTTTCCACCCATTGCATGTTCAAACTTCTACTACTACTATGGCCCTGTGAAGGATAAAACTCGTTTGTGTTGACTGTTAACAGAACAATATGACACAAAACATGAAAATGTGTGCCCAACCACTTATAGAAAGAACAGTAAATCAGGTCGAAGACTAAATGTCATGTAGATATTGATCAGAAAGACAGGCCAGCATTTTCTTAGGCTTCGGCTCCATGTTCAATACTTCTTTTTTTGGCTTGGGCTCTCTCTGCAAACCCGTGCTAACCTACGCAACAACATGCAGTATCTGTGTGAACTTTACTCGCGCAAAACTCTGCAAACCTTACTAGGGAGCTGAGGCCTAAAAAATTATTGTTTCTTTTTTGACAAAAGAAAATTTAGCTTCGGTAGTTTTTGACCTATTTTTCCATCATTGACTAATACATAGAGGACAATGTTACTTATTATGAGTTATCTTGTTGTCTATAGTAGTACTGTCGACGCAACATAGACACCAGTAGGTTTATTGGTATCTAAAACTGGTTCAAGGTGTCGGATACAATGAATGGAGAAAAGCCAGTATGGCGATAATGTTAGGCTGCGAGAAACCATATTTTACTTTCTTACCTAGATCCTCTATTCAATGTTTTAAAAACCTTCGAGGCGTATGCCTTAAGGCGCGCCTCGAGGCGAGGAGGCCACCTGGTACCTTGAGGTGTACGCGATTGAAACCGAGGGAAAAACGTGCGCTTCTGAAGTATTTGAGTTGTTGGACAACATAAAACACATCAGTAGTTTTGTTTATTAAACACTTAAAGACTTTATATTATGGTAGTAATGTAGAAAAACTATGTTATGTTATATTTTTACATAATTGATGTCATTTCCGTCACAAAAAAATAGTTTCGCCATTTACGCATCAAGGCATACGCCTTGAGGCGCCGCCTCGCCTTGTGAGAGCAGGCTTCCTTGATGCCAAAAAATGTATTTAAAACATTTCCTCTGTTCTTTACTTACAGTTAGTTTCTTTTAATTTTGGATCGACCATTCTTACCTAGAGTGGTATTTGGGCCCTCACAAAGTTGTGTGAGAATTCATCCAAAACCTCACATTATATAACGGAAGAGCCTGTAAGTTGCTTAAATTTTTGACATTTTTCGTATCATGCATTTTGAATTAAAATTGTTTATTTTGCAGTTTCCTCCATGTTATAAAGATATGAGCTTCTGGATTAATGACTCTTTCACCGAAAACAACTTATGTGAGATTGTCCGAGGAGTTGCTGGTGATCTTGCGGAGGAGGTACGCCTTCTAACAGACAAATACACACCGAACAGAGAAAACAAAAGGGGGTGTCTTGCTGTCTTATAAGATAGCCATACTCATGCTTCTGCAGGCATCTGGTTTCAGCCGAATAATACTTTGGCCAGTAAAACCTCAACTGAAATATTTCAAAACAAGACATGGAACAAATTGGTCAATTCATTCCTGTCGCTGTAGGAATATTGTACCCTAGATGAAAGTTTGAAACATTCACAAGCTCTTGAACCTAGGAATTTTATATAATAATATAAAAACATCAAGTGATGCTAGTAGTGAAGACAATTAGAGATATAGACATTGAAAAAAAATTATAACTACCCACATTGATTAGGTCATTAGACTGTAGGATTAGGAAATGCAGTTATGATGTTATGGCCCGTATGGCCATGAAAAGTTCTGCAATTCCATCCTGAAATAATCAGACAAGTTCAGTGTTTCGGCAAGAGCAAAACGAGATGGTGTGTTGAGATAGTTTATCTTGACACTTGAGCAATGTAATTGGGAAGCCTAAGAAAAGTGAAAAACCTTCTTCCCTGTTTGGATGCTTCAAGCATCCTAGCCTACCAAACTCGGAAGGATCATTCACGATATTTTGACTTCAAGGTAATTCTATGGTTCTTATGATTACCACTGGTCGACGATTTTAAAGTTACCCACTCTACTCTTGACAAAAAAAAGCAGAAAAACATAAACAGACCACTCTATAACATTATATGAACCTGAACTTGTCTGGTATGATTGGTTTTTGTTGAAGATTATTTCCAATTGATGCATGCATTATATTCGAGAACGATCATCGCCTATTGATCTTATAATTGTAAGGATAACTAGGTCACAAATGGTGAGTGATTTTGAGACTCGTGAATTTTGCATTATATCCTCGGTCTGTACTTCTTTTTTTTTTTTTTTTTGAAAATCCTCGGTCTGTACTTAAAAAATTTAACTCTGATTTCTATATAAACTAATAAACCATCCTGATTGACAGGTGAAATTGATCGATAACTTCACAAATAAGAAAGGAATGACAAGTCACTGTTATAGGATTGCATATCGGTCAATGGAACGGTCGTTGACAGACGATGAGATAAATCAGTTGCAGGTAAATAACAACTTCTAGGGTTTCCTTTTCTATGTTGTTGTTGTCAAGTTAGCAACCTTTCTCATACTTTATGCTTGTTGTTGCAGAGTAATGTAAGGGAAGAAGTGCAAAGCAAGTTGAATGTTGTTCTCAGATGAATTTTTTTTATCGTAAACATGAGAAAACACTACTTTACTTTTCTTTTTGTTATTTAAGCATTCTCTGCCTCAAGTTTAGAGGATAATTTCTTCTTTTTTTGGGAAATATTGTGAGAATTTTAAGAGCATTTTGAGTTTATATTAAAGCTTTGAAACTAATTCAATTGATCTTTTCGTTCTAAGCTCGATTAGTGGTGGTGGAGGTTTTTTTTGACCTTACCCCTCAACACTGATTGGTAATTGAGTTTACTTTCTCTTGTGTTTATTACTTGCACTTAATATTTTAGGTAAAAATACTAGGACATGTTTGACGTAAAGGAATTGAAATCATAAGTTAAATACCTGATAGAAAAAAAAGTTTTTATGAACCATATTCTTGACTAAACCTAAAACTATAATAAAATATTACAATTTCTAAAATCACATTACCCGAGCTTTATCTTTGTTGTCCATTCTTTTCCACACGCCAAACATAGATCAAATTAACAAAGATAGAAAGCCAAGAAGGTAGCCTCAATTACCCATTATTGAAGAAGGTAAACTCAATTACCAATTAGAGCAAGTGTTGAAGAAGGTAAGTTCAATTACCAATTAGTACCCACTGTTGAAGAAAGTAAACTCAATTACCGATTAATATTAAGAGATTAAATTGAGAAAATCCTAATTCTATTTTTTTTGTCCGCTCTTCAGCAATTGAGTAGCTTAACCGATTAGTATTGAGAGATTAAATTGAGAAAATCCTAATGCTACAAAAGATTTTTGTGAAAAAAGTGTAAAACTAATTTTTTTTTTTTCCGATGAGATAGTGTCAAACTAGTTTAACCTAGTTGATTTTATTTCGTTAAGAGATATCTTCAGTACCCCAAGTGTAACACAGTTTTCGGTCCCATCTCTCTTGGAGCGGTGGGGATTATTATTATTATTTCTTTTTGTGGTTGACACCCTTTCTTCACAAACTTAGGGTTTCCATAATAGCACAAAAACCTTTTTCTTTGGTAGGCCTCACCTTATATTTAGGTATAACAATGCATGAAGGAAAACCTTTTAAACAAAAAAAAATGTGTATGAATGAAAACTAATGTTTGTGGACTTTATCAAAATGTCTAATAGAATAGAAGAATGACTTCCATTATTTATCCACTTTAATAACATTTGATTTAGTCGTTTAGCCAGTCACATGGTAAGATTCCAATACCATCAAACATTTTCTTCCCTAATCGATACCATCAAACTTGACTTCATGTCTTCATCATTATGTGAGTAAAACAAAAGTTTAAAAGAAAAAAAAAAAGAATAGAAATGGGATCTTCCAATTGACCCCACAGGATTCCCTAGTTGGAAATCTACCAAACTAATTAGAGGAATCAACCCTCCCAAGTCCAAACTAATCTTTAATTTTTCAACAACAAAAAAAAAACTAATCTTTAAACAGAGTATAGTGATAAAAGGTGTGAATTTTTTTAAGGTGTGATAAAAGGTGTGAATTGTGATTACTTCTTACAATTTTATGGTCAGTTCAAAATGTTCTTATTTTATCAAATTGTCCTTATATTTTTATTAATCATTTCTGTGATATTGTCCAATGGTTGTACTTCTTGTTATTGTTCAAAAAAATACATAAATTTCTATGTTATGTTTTGTTGGAAGGTCTACTCCACTCGGCTAAACCGAGTGGATTAGGTCCACGGTTAGGATAAGGATTCCTAAGTTAATTAGGTTTCC
Organism: Eschscholzia californica; assembly: GCF_041429995.1. Classification (NCBI taxonomy): domain Eukaryota; kingdom Viridiplantae; phylum Streptophyta; class Magnoliopsida; order Ranunculales; family Papaveraceae; genus Eschscholzia; species Eschscholzia californica. The sequence goes on from NW_028238472.1 coordinate 50,132,105, forward strand.
TAGTATGATTAAGATTGTTGTATTAGATAGAGTTAATTAGAGTTTCATATTTCTAAAACTTCTCCTATGTAAACCTATATAAAGAGATCCATACATAATGTAATATACAAGTTGTAAGTTAATAACAAAAGATTTTCACCTATCTCTCTCTCTCTCTCGGTTATCATCATCATCACTCGGTTTCCACCTCAATCACCATTACAACACACACTCGGGACATCAACCGAGTTCTTCATCACCATATCTTGGCCTTTACCGAGAACCACACTTCACACTCTCGGTTATAACCGAGAGGTGCTGTGATCACTCTCGGCTATACCGAGAGCATAACAATCCCACTCGGTTTCACCGAAGTGCTAAGCTTATACATCTCGGCTTCATCTCATCCATCTTCCTCGAGTTTCATCGAGTTGATTACTTCAAGGTTTAATCCTCTTCACATGTTTTATTAGTTCATGTTGTTGTTAGGCGTTATATCAACCGTCAAAAGAATTATTCGAGTTATTCCTAACAATATGTGGACTAGCAGGATTTGTGATGATTCATTTCACTTAATGCAGATATCTCTGTAATGTACTTCAAAGATTTTATCTATCTCTTATTCTAGTTCAAGTTACGTGTAGTCATCTCATCGAAAAAATGTATTGTCTACAAAGCTAATTTTCACACTTTCTTCTATAATCAAGATGAATTGGAATGGACAATCTGATCTTAAAAATAGATAGTAAAACTTTTTTGGGTGAAAAAAATTTGTACATGTAACATGGGCCAGAAACAATGCCCTTCTGCCAAAATTTTCCAAAAGGAATTTCCACACAAAGATGCAGATTCATTTGCATCAGCTTGCAATTATTGAGAAGAAAACTCCCTGCCTCCACAGGCAAATGAATTTGCATTGCCACCACAGAGTACCATGATTGGAGGCCATTGTGGCATTCTCACAATCTCACTAAAGAATGTCTACTTTGCCCTCTAAAGATAACCAACTCACCAAAATGGTCCCCTAGAAATGACTAGTTTCAAAAATGGTCTCCCCTTTAGTATTTGTGTTAGTCAACTTCAACCGTTCATATTTTCTTCCCCTTTTCACCCCTCGCTTCTACAATTAATTCTCAACTTCTTTTCAAATCGAAAAATATGTCTCGGCAGGTAGCCGACGCACAACGCTGACGACCACCTGCCGGCACACACACCCCGAACGACCACCTCCCAACGATCGATCATTAAAAAAACTTTCTTCAACTCTTTCCCTCCCAACCATGATATTTCTTATTGTCCTATCTGTTCTCTCTATCTGATCTCTCTTTCACTATATTTTTTCTCTTTTGCTCTCCCTCTCCTCTCTCTAAATTAGAGAGATGAAGACGTAAGAAGGGGAAGTTTCCCCATCGTCTTCATCACAAGAGCAATTTTTACTGGGATGAAGAGAATTTGTTGTTGCGATGAAGAACAGTAGCAATAGATCTATTTTGGTTGAAGACGAGGGGTCGTCTTCATGGCACCAACAAATGTTCTCGAGTAAAGTTGACCCTTTGTCTTCATATCGTACCATGAACAATGATTTTTGTCGGATTGAAGTAATTTGCGACATATTTTTACTCTTTATAATTGAACTCTTTTCACGGATCTTGATTATATCTGAAGATAAATGCTTTGATGAACCTGGTTTCTTTAAAGAATACCTTGATGAAAAACCAAACAAAATTTGCAAGAAAATATGTTCCCCCATTACAAATACCTAAAATTGCCACGAGATATCTTTTACAAAACTGATTATAACAAGATAATGAAAATTTTGGAGTGGGGATTTCTGGTGGGATGGATTTGACCTTAAGATTAGCTAGTGAAATATGAAGACGAAGGGTCGTCTTCATCCAACAGATTTGCTAGTGAGATGGAGACGACCCATCGTCTTCACCATATATATCAATTTTTTTTTGTTGAAAGTTCACCATATCAAATTTATTGTTGCTGTAATGGGTTTGACAATTTAAGATTATTTGTTGCTACGACGAGTTTAACTTCAAGGTTTGTTGCTGCTACGGGCGGGTTTAACTTTCGGATTTGCAGATGCGATGTAAAGACGAAGCGTTGTCTCCATCCTAGTAAATTAGTTACTGGTTAAGATTTGTGGGTGCGATGAGTTTAACTTCATGATATGCTCTTATTTGAGAATTAATCGTGGAAGGAAGGGTAGTAAATATAGAAGTTAGTCAATTGTTAAAGTTGACTAATAGAAAATCTAAAATGGGTTATTTTAGAAGGTGGTCATTTTGGAGAGTTGGTCATCTTTAGAGGGCTAAAATTAAATTAACCCTAAGAAAAGCAGAAGAAAATTCCCCGCCTTCACAAGCAAATGAACCTGCACTGCCAGCACAGAGTACCACGATTAGAAATCATTCTTACTAAGAAAAACAATTCTTCCTGTAATAAGAAATGGTTTCCATTTTCTTCAAATTTGCAGCAATAGCCTTGGTGGGTTTTGACCTCTCTCTCTCTCTCTCTCTGTAATACTCCACTAGTTTATTCATTTTCCAATCCGGGTTTTAAGTTGTTGGCATCACTTCTCTTCCAGACTCTCTCTCTCTCTATCTTCTGTTTTGTCTGCTGGAACCTTCCTGTCAAATTCTCTCTTTTCATATGTCTTTGAAGTCTCTACTCAACAAATTACATCTTCATTCAACCAATTTCCATCATTTGGCCAATACCCACATATCAATTCTGGTAAATTTATCGACTCATCTTCTTCATTTTTAAACTCTTTACTACAATTCTAGTGAATTTGCAAAAAATTTCTTCTTGGGTAATATTTAGTTCTTTGTTATAAAGGGTTTATCTGGGATTTGTTTGTCCAATCTTTGAAATACAGTAACTAATTTAGTGGATGTTTAAGAGAAATTTCACATACCCTTGGTTTAGAGTTGATGATTCTAATGAAGATTAAGTCAAAGCTTCTTAGTTGATTATAATTATATCAATTGATTAATGTTTATTTGACAGGTGTTCTGGGTTTAGACATATAGATTACTTGTAATCAGATGTTTATGGGTAAATTAGTTTGAGTTAAAATTGTGGAGTTTTCTCTTCTAGAAGTTGAATTTTGAAGATAATGGTTAGTAGTCAGCCATGGAAATGTTCATGGTCTTTGATAGCAACTGTTACTTCTCTAATAGGATTAGTATCAGTAGTTCATCTATTTTTGTTTCCATTGGCACCCTCTTCTTTCAATTTCATCGGTTCGCGACAAGTTCAGAATTCTTGTTTACCAATTAATGGGTCAAGTGGAGGAGGTAATGACCATTTGGTTGGGAACCCACCAGTAGGACTCAATTTAGATCTTAGATTTCCGGCCGACTCACACAAGGCTGTCGTTTATCGGGGTGCACCATGGAAGGCGGAAATCGGGCGATGGTTATCTGGTTGTAATTCGATCACTGAACCAGTCAGCATTGTTGAGGTATAGTAACTTTTAAATTATGTTACTAGATTTGGATTCCCTATAGATCTCAACTTCCTAAAAAACTACTAACTTTTTCGAGAAATTGTGATCGTACCGAAATTTGAGATCTTAGGTGTTATGGATATATGTTGGTTGATATCTTGTTTATAGTTGAATTTTCAATATCAAATAGAAAGAAGAGTTAATAAGAACCTATTCAAATTTTTAGTCCAAATTGTGTTTGTTCTGCTACTTATTAGCCATTGATTGTGCTAACAGAAAATCAGTGGAAAGGCATGCAAGGGTGGGTGCAGTGGTCAAGGTATCTGTAACCATGAATTGGGCGAATGCAGATGCTTTCATGGATACGCAGGTTATTACTTAATATCTTACGTCTTAGTAAACAATTATGGCTTATAAGTGAAAAAAAATGATATTTTAACATTAATATCGACTTCCCAGCGAGTTATGTTGCAGTTGATTTACTTCTTACTCAAGTCGATTTAGCTTATAAGATTTGTATATGTTACTTTGCACAATATATAGTTACTAGCTAGTCGCAAGTTCATATTGATGTTATAAGTTTCATTTTCATTTGTTATGGTTTCTATCTTTTTGCTTGTTATTAATTGAGTTTAAGATGTGATTTTAATAGGGGAAGGATGCTCGGAGAAACTGGAATTGAAATGCAATTATCCTGGAACTCCAGAGCTACCTTATGGGCAGTGGGTTGTCTCAATTTGTGCTACCCATTGTGATACTACCAGGGCTATGTGCTTCTGCGGAGAAGGAACTAAATACCCAAATCGCCCTGTTGCTGAATCATGTGGATTTCAATCAAAGTAAGAACCATTTGTATTATAATTCTTTACTTGACAGTTAAAGAAACAGAAATAAGCTTTATATCTTCTAAGTTTTTTCGATGAAGTAATAATCTAACTTGTAATGAAATTTTTTTTCAGCATACCAGAACCCAACAGTCCCAAGTTGACTAATTGGGCAAAACCTGATTTAGATAATATTTTCACAACAAATAGTAGTAAACTGGGGTGGTGTAATGTTGATCCAAGTGAGGCATACGCTTCTAAAGTGAAATTCAAAGAGGAATGTGATTGTAAGTATGATGGCCTTTCGGGCCAGTTCTGTGAGGTGCCTGTGTTGTCTATTTGTATGAATCAATGTTCTGGACATGGTTATTGTCGGGGTGGATTTTGTCAGGTAAGTAAAGAGAAATTTCGATTGCTATCTCGTATATACCATTGAAGGTCTTCTATAGTTTGTCTTTCTCTACTTGTTTGGCATACCTCAAGATGAAAGGCCCAAATTAGTGGTGTTAGCTGGGCAGGACTACCTGTACAGATCCGGCCTGCTTAATGCAGGCCAGACCTTGCCTGCTCTACCCACCCCGTTGGCCCAGACTGGGCCCAACTGAAGAGGCTCGGCCCGTCTAGCGCATGTAAGGGCCCAGCAGGCCAGAACATGCGGAACTTCAATAGTGATTATTTTTTCTTGTTCTTGTTTCAGTGCGATAATGGCTGGTATGGAACAGATTGTAGCATCCCGTCTGTATTTTCATCTGTTCAAGAATGGCCTCAATGGCTTCGACCTGCTACCATTGATGTACCTGACAATTTACATCTGACAAAAGATGTTCCTAACATAAAGGCGATAGTGAAAAAGAAAAGACCCCTTATATATGTTTATGATTTGCCCCCGGAGTTTAATAGTCAGCTTCTTGAGGTTAGTTCAATCACCTTTGACTGTAGTCCTGAAAGTAGGGACTTCCTTCGTTTCTCCAAATGTACGCAAATGGCTATAATAACCTTCTTTGGCGTTGCAGGGACGACATTTCAAGTTTGAATGTGTAAACAGAATATACAGCGACCAGAACACAACATTATGGACCGAGCAGTTATACGGCTCACAGGTTTCATTTTGTTTCTGTTTAAAACTACTAGAAAGATAATGAAAGTTACATTAAGCCTTTGCCATCTTGTGATACTAAATATTTTGCAGATGGCACTCCTTGAAAGTATACTTGCTAGTCCATACCGAACATTAAATGGTGAAGAAGCCGACTACTTTTTTGTCCCAGTTCTTGACGGATGCATTATAACTCGTGCTGATGATGCACCTCATTTCAGCTTGCAGGTACAAATTCTACGTTAATGACACACATGAATCAGATGGTACTAACGGCAAAGATTTATTGGCTCAGGCACCCAATATCTGGACTATTTAAACTATTAAAGAATGAAATGTCGCCATTTCAAATAATCATCATGGGTATGAATATGTGTCTTTGCAACCTGAGGTTGTAGGTTTTAACTGTGTATCTTTTCTTTACTTCAGGAACACATGGGTATGAGGAGTTCACTTACACTGGAAATGTACAAAAAGGCGTACCATCATATTGTAGAACAATACCCTTTCTGGAATCGCTCATCAGGAAGAGACCACATTTGGGTATGATATAGGTAGAGGAGCTCAATAGGTTGCACTTATTAGAAGTGTAAACAAAAAGAGAAATGAATTTCGAATTGCGCTTGCCTTACAGTACAACTATTTGGTCATTAGTAATTTTGTATCCTAATGGAGTTCATCTGTATCTGATGGCAGTCTTTTTCATGGGATGAAGGTGCCTGCTACGCCCCAAAGGAGATATGGAATAGCATGATGCTAGTTCACTGGGGAAACACCAACACAAAGCATAACCACTCGACAACTGCATATTGGGCAGATAACTGGGACCAAATTCCTTCTCATAAGATAGGAAATCATCCATGCTTTGACCCTGAGAAAGATCTCGTGCTTCCCGCATGGAAGCGGCCCGACCCAGATACCTTAAAATTAAAACTTTGGAACAGGTAAGGGCGTCAAGTTTGTCTTATGTTTAGTTAAATAGTTAATTAATAACTTGGTCAGCTCTTGTTGTTTCACGTTCAATACTCAAAAGGTTGGACCTAAATGAGAATATCTCCCTTCTATTTGTAGGTCTCTTGAGGATCGAAAGAAACTTTTCTACTTCAATGGAAATCTAGGACCAGCATACAAAGGTGGCAGGCCAGAAACTACGTACGTAAACCTAAATAGTTCTCAAATTTTTATAAATTACTACTTGATTGGTTTTGTCCTATGTCTCCCATCTAACACATTAGTATTGTTATAATTATTCAGATACAGCATGGGAATCAGGCAAAAACTCGCAGAAGAGTTCGGGTCAACCCCTAATATGGAAGGAAAACTTGGTAGACAACACACAGAAGATGTGACTGTTACCTCATCACGTTCGTCTAATTATTATGAGGACTTAGCAAGCTCTGTTTTCTGTGGCGTATTGCCCGGAGATGGTTGGAGTGGTCGAATGGAAGATAGTGTCTTGAATGGGTGCATACCTGTGGTGATTCAGGTTTTATGACTACCACACTTGTTACTTTCTATGGATTAATGAATCTAAATAGTACTTTTACTGAACCAGTAATACTGAACTTCGATTGCATGCCCTAGCCGTTATATCCATAACTCTTAGATCAGTCAATACTCGATTTCTATTTCCTCTTTTCCTTGCCATATACTCATAGTTGCTAATACGGGTAGTCGGGTTACTCGGGTACAATATTAAATGCTGTATGTACATCTTTCGAATACTTGCATCAGTACCATAAAATACCAATCTAGGTCCAAATGTCTCTGTGAGGTAACGAACTAATAACTGGGAGAAAAATAGATGTCCAAATGTCTCATGTGCCCATTTTGACCTTTTCCCATTCCATCTTATCAAACACGTTGGGCCATTATCAAATACAGAAGCATATTTATTCTGTGCTATATACATTTTCATTATTCCGGATACACAACAGAAGATATTTATGATTCTCCAGTCGAGTTCATGCTTATAATATACATCTCTTCGTACATGCTTATAATATACATCTCTTCATACATTGATCCATATGAGCCCTTAGTTTGCAACTTGCGATCATTGGCAACTAAAAAATTAGACTTCCACCTTCAGGCAATCAACAAAAGGTTCGTAAACTACTTTACTTATTTGAATAATTTTTTGTTTTTGTTTCAGGATGGTATCTTCTTGCCATACGAAAACGTGTTCAACTATGACAGTTTTGCTGTACGAATTAGTGAGGATGAGATCCCAAACTTGATTAAGACTCTTCGGGTAATTGTTGTACTGACTTAGAAGGGAATATCGGGTGGATTAAGTAAACTTAAAACTTCTAAATAGCTAAGATTGATATACTTACCTTTAGTTTTTGTGATTCTTTTCTTGTAGAGATTCAACGAGACAGAGTTAGAATTCATGTTGGGAAATGTTAAGAACATCTGGCAAAGGTTCTTATATCGTGACTCTGTCCTTCTCGAGGCTGAGCGGCAGAAAAGTACTTTTGGTTTTGTTGAGAATTGGGCTGTGGAGTTTTCGCGACTACGTGAAGATGATGTTTTTGCCACATTCGTACAGGTACATGCTCCTAATATTGAGAACCAAATAATTAAATTTTATTGTTCTTTTATGAGCACAAGATTTGTGATACTAGAGCATTTCCAATAACTTATAAACTAGGATTACACTTGTATTGTCTTGAAATAGGGTAGAAGCTCTGTACTTTGGGAGAAATCCCACCATGTGCTCTTGAAATAGGATAGTAATGTACTTTGTATCAGCATATACTCTATCTGAAATGCCCTAAACTCATTGAATTTAAGGAGGAACAAGTAAAGCAACCGTAGAATGACAACACCCTGAACTTCTTTATCTGCATAAATGGCGATACGAATATCAGATGCAACATAGGTATAAAGCTCACCATAACTTTGGAAATGATAGGATCAAACTGAAATGTTCCCTACTCTTGCCTCTTAACTTCTTTTGAAGTATTCTAGTTCATTTGGAGCTATGATACATGGATATTTGTTGGGGTTCGGTATCTGATACCAGTACAAGGTAATATTTTATGGTCCTATCATGCGCACGTTCGTATAATATTTACAAACTTCACACTAGAACGTCAGAGAGTCTGACATCGAAAAAAAACCTAAAAAAGGTCCATTTTGCATATATTTGAAGTAGTAGAAAGTATTCATTTTGGTAGCCCATAATATTGTGTTCGTTTCTACCTAATGAAGTAATCTTGGAGGTGCCGGAGCTATTATTTTCACACTACCAACAACATTGTTATTGATCTAGCTCTTTTCTTTCTATTTATAACCAGATATTACAGTATAAATTACACAACGATCATTGGAGACGTGAACTGCAACCTCTACAGAAGGAATTCGGTTTACCAAAAGATTGCTCGAAAAATATCAATTAAAGAGATGAAGATACAAAGGAAATCATACCGAAAGAAATAGTAGTAAAAAAGATCACGGCGAAGTGCTTCATGATCATGTATGGAAATCGGCTAAGCTCAATTCCATTTGAAAGGATAAATCCTCTTACATATTCATCATTTAGTGTGTTTCAGAAATTACTAGTTATAGGGAAATATTCATTGATGAGAAAAATAAAACTATAGCTAGAGATTGAAGATGTCTTCAAACTGTTTCTTGTAATACCAAATAGTTCATATTCTTTATTTTAGATAATCTGAATTCAATGTTCCCAAGTTTGCTTGAAATATAGATGAGTTTATAATATTGTATAAATGATTAAGAGTATGAAATTTTCGGGTTTTCTTGCTGATTGAATCGATATCTAAGGAAGTGCAACTCAAAAAGTGTGAAACAAAATTTTTTACTATCTGAAATTGGATTGAAACGGAACGAACGATCTAGTCTTAAGAACAGACAGTAAATTTCGACAAAAAAAAAATTAAATGTAAATAATTGATGAAATTATCTTAAAGAATGAAGTGATTAATTTATAACCAAATACATACCCTTGTCTCAAAATTTCCCTATCATAAAAAAATGCAGATTCATGTGCCTGCACAAATCGACTTCTAATTATTGAGTAGAAAAACTCTCCACCTAAACAGAGAAATGAACCTGCACTGCCAGTACAGAGTACCACGAGCTCATTCTCACTAACAAACTTTCTTGGGCACTACTAAACGCACCCGGTAAACCTTCTGTTAGCACCCAACACATTTTCGATATTTTCTGTTGGGTTCTGGTTCAAGCACCCAGCCACCATTTCTTTGTTCTCTCCTTCCACCACCACAATCACTAGCCGACCACCGCTTCTCTCTATGTAACATCGACTGGAAAGCTTGTGAGGTCTCAGCAGCCGACCGTAGAGAGAGAGAGAGAGAGAGAGAGAGAAAACAGTGGGGGGTGGGAGTAAGAAAATCTTTTTTTATTTAGAGATCGTCTGCAGTTGCAGTTTGTTGACGATCTTTATTTGATCTGAAAACGGGGGGTCGAGTAAAAGTCGAAAGTTAATGTGGCTGGATCTCATTGGTTCAGAGAATTTCTCTCATATGGCTGATGGCTCTAATCAATGGGAGTCGACTTCATCAGATTTCGGTTGCGATTTGTCCTTCTTTTCTGACCAAATAACATTTCTGTGACCCATCATACCAGAGTGTTAGGTCATTAAATATCAAAAATGACACTATGCCCAGCACAAGTTCCGACCGAATCCCGCCCGGCTCCATGATCTAAAGAGAGAAAGTGAACAATTTTCTCTCTCTAGATCTTAACCGGACACGTCAGTCCGCCGTGAATGGGACTCGTGCCGAACATAGCATCACCATATCAACCCGGCCAAACCAAATTCTTCCCGCTAATAGCAAGTTTCCCCGTTGCGAATAGGAAGGGGCCAACAACCTTTTAACACATAATACTGTTATAAAAACCAATAACAAGAATCAGTTATGATTTTGTTCAAGAAATTTGCAACAACAGTCTGCCTTCTTTCTCTCTCTCCTCTCTCATTATATCTTAATTCAAGAACTTTCCATCATTTGGCCAATACCCAGACAAGAACACTGGTAAGTTAATCAACTCATCTTCTTCATTTCTAAAACTCTTTACTGGAATTCTAGTGAATTTTGGAAGAAAAAATTTCTCCACGGGTAGTATTTGATTCTTTGTTACAAAGGGTTTTGCTGGTATTTGTTTGTTCAATCTTTGAAATACAGTAATCAAAGCTTCTTATATCATTATGCTTATATGGATTCATTGATGTTAATTTGACAGGTAGGAGGTATTCTGGATTAAGCCATATAGATAGATCACTAGTAATCAGATGGTAATGGGTAAATTAGTTTGATTTGTTGAAATTGTGGAGTTTTACTTTCTTGGAATTTTCAAGAAAATGGTTAGTTTTCGGTCATGGAGATGTTCTTGGTCTTTGATAGCAACTGTTGTTTTTCTAATAGGATTAGTAATACCAGTTTTTTATCAATTTTTGTTTCCATTGGCAACTTCTCCTTTCAATTTCATCGGTTCCCAACAAGTTCACAATTATTGTTTACCAAGTAATGGGTCAAGTGGAGGAGGAGGAGGTAATGACCATTTGGTTGGTAACCCCAAACCAGTAGAACTCAATTTAGATCTTAGGTTTCCGACTGACTCACACAATGCTGTCGTTTATCGGGGTGCACCATGGAAGGCAGAAATCGGACGATGGTTATCTGGTTGTAATTCGATCACTGAACCAGTCAGCGTTGTTGAGGTATGGTGATTTGCAAATTATGTTACTACATTTGTGTTTCGTGTAAATCTTAACTTCGTAAAATACTAATAACATTTTCCAGAGATGAATTTTGAATAACAAAGAGAAGGAAGACTTAGTAAGAATCAATTCGATTTTTTTACTCCATATTATCTTTGTTCCGCTGCTTATTAGCCGTTGATTGTGCTAATAGAAAATCAGTGGGAAGGCATGCAAGGATGGGTGCAGTGGTCAAGGTATATGTAACCGTGAATCGGGCAAATGCAGATGCTTTCATGGATACGCTGGTTAGTATCGTATGTCTTCGTAAAAGATTATGGCTTAGTAGTGATTTAACATTACTTTAACATTTGTACCGACTTCTTAGCGAGTTTTGTTGCAGTTCTGATTCACTTCTTACTTAAGTCGATTAGCTTACAACATTTGTACATGTTACTTCGCACATTATAGTTACTAACTAGTCGCAATTTCATATTGATATTATAAGAATGAAAACTAATTATTAGTCTAGTGAAAAGGAAGAAATCTTTTAATGTTCTCAAATCCTATTTTTTTAGTTCAATAAAGTGAAACTCGAACCACATGATTTGATCAAAAAATAGGCTTTAGTAGTATTACTTATCCAATGAAGTAGCTCTCAGGAAGTGCAAGTTTCATTTTCCAGGAAATAAATGTTGGAAATTCACTCGGCCTAGGGTGTTTTCCGTCTAGTAAGTAGTACCTAGGGTAAGATAAATGGGCTTAGATTGATGAATACTTTTTTCGAGCTCGCCCATAGCTATACCATCCTACTTTTTGCTAAACCTGTTTCTGCCAATTTGGTTTTATTCTTATTCATTGTTCGCTTCAGTTAGTATGGTTTCTAGCTTTTAGTTGTTATTACTGAAGTTCAATTGTATTGTTTTAACAGGTGAAGGATGCTCGGAGAAACTGGAACTGAAATGCAATCATCCGGCAATTCCAGAGCTACCTTACGGGCCGTGGGTTGTCTCAATTTGTGCTACCCATTGTGATACTACCAGGGCCATGTGCTTCTGTGGAGAAGGAACTAAATACCCAAATCGCCCTGTTGCTGAATCATGTGGATTTGAATCAAAGTAAGAACCATTTGTATTATACTTCTTTGCTTGACAGTGAAAGAAACAGAAATAAGCTTTATATCTTCTAAGTTTTTTCGATTAAGTACTCTTCTAACTTGTAATGAAATGCTGTTTCAGCATACCAGAACTCAATAGTTTCAAGGTGACTAACTGGGCGAAACCTGATCTAGATAATATCTTCACAACAAATAGTAGTAAACTGGGGTGGTGTAATGTGGATCCAAGTGAGGCATACGCTTCCAAAGTGAAATTCAAAGAGGACTGTGATTGTAAGTATGATGGCCTTTCCGGCCGGTTCTGTGAGGTGCCTGTGTTGTCTATTTGTATCAATCAATGTTCTGGACATGGTTATTGTCGCGGTGGATTTTGTCAGGTAAGTAATGAGAATTCTCGATACTAGCTATTTCGTACATACCATGGAAAGTTTTCTCTAGTCTGTCATACTTCAAGATGAAAAGATCAAATTAGTGGTGTTGCCTCCTCTGCCCTTCTTGTTGACCCGAATTGGGCCTAACTCAACCGGCCAGGCTGTCTAGCCCATGTAAGGGCCCAGCAGGCCAGAGCGTGAAGATGGAACTTTGATTTAGTGATTCTTTCTTCTTCAATTTGTTTCATTTTGATTAAATCTAACAATTCATAAATAATTTCAGTGCGATGATGGCTGGTACGGAACAGATTGTAGTATCCCGTCTGTATTTTCATCTGTTCAAGAATGGCCGCGATGGCTTCGACCTGCTACCATTGATGTACCTGATAATTTACATCTTACAAAAGATGTTCCTAACGTAAAGGTGATAGTGAAAAAGAAAAGACCCCTTATATATGTTTATGATTTGCCCCCGGAGTTCAATAGTCAGCTTCTTGAGGTTAGCTCAATCACTTTGCACAGTTGTCCTCAAAAGTAGGACCTCCCTTGTTTCTTCACTTGTACTCGAATTACATTAACAACCTTCTTTGGTGTTTCAGGGCCGGCATTTCAGGTTTGAATGTGTGAACAGAATTTATAGCGACCAGAACACAACAATATGGACCGATCAGTTATACGGATCACAGGTTTCGTTTCGTTTCTGTTCAAAACTAGTACAAGGATAATGAAAGTTAGTTTAAGGCTTTGTTATATTGTGATACTAAATATTTTGCAGATGGCACTCCTTGAAAGTATACTTGCTAGTCCGTTCCGGACATTAAATGGTGAAGAAGCCGACTACTTCTTTGTCCCAGTTCTTGACGGATGCATTATAACTCGTGCTGGTGATGCACCTCATTTCAGCTTGCAGGTACTACTTATATATTTATGACACACATGAATCAGATGGTCCTAACTGTAAGGTTTATTTGCTTAAGCAAGAAATGTTTGGACTATTTAAACTATTACAACATAAAGAATGTAATGTCGCCATGAATCATCATCATGGGTATGAATGTTTGTGTTTCCAACCCAAGATTGTAGGTTTTAACTGTGTATTTTCTCTATACTTCAGGAACACATGGGTTTGAGGAGTTCGCTTACCCTGGAAATGTATAAGAAGGCATATGATCATATTGTAAAACAATACCCTTTCTGGGATCGCTCATCCGGAAGAGATCACATTTGGGTATGATATAGGTCGAGGAGCTCAATCGGTTACAATTATTAGAAGTGAACACGAAAAGAAAAATGAATTTCTTGTTGCTTACACTACAACTATTTCTTCATTAATATTCTAATGGAGTTCATCTATATCTGATGGCAGTCCTTTTCATGGGATGAAGGTGCTTGCTATGCACCAAAGGAGATATGGAATAGCATGATGCTAGTTCACTGGGGAAACACTAACTCGAAGCATAACCACTCGACAACTGCATATTGGGCAGATAACTGGGACCAAATTCCTTCTCATAAGAGAGGAAATCATCCATGCTTTGACCCTGAGAAAGATCTCGTGCTTCCCGCATGGAAATGGCCCGACCCAGAAACCTTAAAATTAAAACTTTGGAACAGGTATGGGTGTCAGCCCTTGTTGTTCCGTGCTCACTACTGCATCGCTCAAATGGTTGAACCTGAATGAGAATAACAAAGATGTATCTAAATTCTAAACCTTCTATTTTCAGGTCTCTTGCGGATCGAAAGAGGCTTTTCTACTTCAACGGAAATCTAGGACCGGCATACAAAGGTGGCAGACCAGAAACTAAGTACGTAAACCTAAATAGTTCCTAAATATTATAAATTACTATGTGATTGGCAAACATTTATAATCTAATACATTAGTATTGTTATAATTATTCAGATACAGCATGGGAATCAGGCAAAAACTCGCAGAAGAGTTCGGGTCAACCCCGGATTTGCAAGGAAAACTTGGTAGACAACACACAGAGGATGTCACAGTTACCCCATTATACTCGTCTAATCATAACAGGGACTTAGCCAGCTCTGTTTTCTGCGGCGTATTGCCTGGAGATGGTTGGAGTGGTCGAATGGAAGATAGTATCTTGAATGGGTGCATTCCTGTGGTGATTCAGGTTTTATGACTTCCACACATGTTACTTTCCATGGATGAATGGATCCAATTAGTACTTTTACTGAACTCCGATTGCATGACCTAGCCGTTAAATCCTAACTTTTTGATCAGTCAATACTCAGATTTCAGTTTTGTTTTTTACCTTGACATATATACTCATAATTACTAAAGCGGATACAATATTAAATTTTGTATGTACATCTTCGCATACTTGCATCCAATTCTGCCAGTACAATAAAATACCAATGTAGGTTAACATATTTAATGCATATTGTAAACAATGGTTGATCAAAAAGCATATACTCTGACTTCGCGAGTAAACATGACAAACCTAACTACTGAGAAAAAATATATGTCCAAACGTCTCATGTGCCTGTTTTGGCCTTTTTCCATATCTTATCGTATACGTTGGGCCATTATCAAATATAGAAACCATATTTATTTACATGCTATATACTTTCCAGGTACACAATAAAATGATTCTGCATAGTTACAGATATTTATGATTCTCCGGTCGAGTTTATGCTTATGAAATTCATATCTCCTACATTGATCCATATGAGCCCTTAGTATGCAACTTATGATCTTTGGCAACTAACAAACTAGAGTTCCACCTTTAAGACTTAAAAGAAGGTTCCATAAAGAAGTACTTCACTTGTATAACGTGTTGCTTTTGTTTCAGGATGGTATCTTCTTGCCATACGAAAATGTGCTCAACTATGACAGTTTTGCTGTGCGAATTAGTGAGGATGAGATCCCAAACTTGATTAAGATTCTTCGGGTAATTGTCATACTAACTTAGAAGGCATCGTCGGGTGGATCAAGTAAATTTAAAACTGCTAATTAGCTAAGATCGATATACTTACCTTTAGTTTCTGTAATTCTTTCCTTGTAGAGATTCAACGAGACAGAGTTAGAATTCATGTTGGGAAATGTTAAGAACATCTGGCAAAGGTTCTTATATCGCGATTCTGTCGTTCTCGAGGCTGACAGACAGAAAAGTACTTTTGGTTTTGTTAAGGATTGGGCTGTGGAGGTTTCGCGACTGAGTGAAGATGATGTTTTTGCCACACTCGTACAGGTACATGCTCTCAATACCAAACTCCAAATAATTAAAATTTTGTTGTTCTTTTATGAGCACAAGATTTCTGATGTTAGAGCATTCCAATAGTGTATAAACTAGGATTTTCCTCCTATTCTCTTGAAATAGGATATAGAAGTTACGTACTTGGTGGAATTCCACTATGTACTCTTGAAATAGGGTAGCAGTGTGCTTTGTATCAGCATATACTATATCAGAAATGCCCTAAACTCATTGGATTTAAGGAATATCTAAAGCAGCCGTCGAACGACAACACCCTGAACTTTTTCTGCATAAATGACTTGTGGCGATACGATAATGCGAATATCAAAACAACATAGGCATAAAGCACACCATAACTTTTCAAATATAGGATCAAACTGAAATGTTCTCTACTCTTCTCTCTTGATTTCTTTTAAAGTATTCTAGCTCATTTGGAGCTATGGTACATGGACATAGGCTGCGTTTGGTACCTGACGCTAGTACAAGATACTTGATATGGCCGGTGGAAAACGCGATATAGTTAACGTGTTTAAAGTCCATATATACTTCCAACTTCTTTTATTTATGGACCAACCATTGTTACGTTTGTATAATATGTGCATACAGACTTCACACTGGAATGTTCGGGACTCTGACTTTGAAAAATCCTAAAAGATATACAGTTCGCACAAATTTGAAGTTGTAGAAAGTCAGCATTTTTATAGCCTATAGAGTTGTGTTTGTGTTTAACAACAACGTTCTTACGTTATTCCTGATCTAGTTATGTTCTTTCTGTTTATAACCAGATATTACGGTATAAATTGCACAACGACCATTGGAGACGTAAACTGAAACCTCTACAGAAAGAATTCGGCTTACCAAAAGATTGCTCCAGAAATATCAATTAAGCAGATGAAGATACACAGGAAATCATACAGAAAGAAATAGAAGTAGTAAAAAAGATAGTGGCGAAGTGGTTCATTATCATGTACAGAAATCGGCTACAGAGGTCTGAAGTTTAGCTTGAAGAGGAAAATGTCTTCTTATATACATTCAACAGTTAGAGTGTTTACTAGAGAATAAGATGTATATGTGACATATCTGAAAATTTTGGGTATTTGATCATATTGTAGAACAATACCCTTTCAGGAATCGCTCATCCGGAAGAGACCACATTTGGGTATGATATAGGTCAAGGAGCTCAATCGGTTGCAATTATTAGAAGTGAACACGAAAAGAAAAAATGGATTTCTTGTTGCTTACAGTACAACCATTTCTTCATTAATATTCTAATGGAGTTAATCTATATATGATGGCAGTCTTTTTCATGGGATGAAGGTGATTGCTATGCACCAAAGGAGATAAGCCCTTACAAACTCCTAACTACCATTTAAAAATATAAAACTATAATATTCTTGCACTCTGTTTACATCAACTCTCTCATTCAAATTTCACTCCAATTACTCTGTTTTCCTTTCACAATCAAGAGTCATGAGAAATTAACAATCAAGGGTTTTAGTTACAGTACCATGATAGCATATAGAATCCCAAAACATAAGTGAAAAGCTTCCCGCTGGTTCAACATTTCTCAGTCTCAAACTGAACACAAATACCCATGCTGAAAAGCTCCATAGTCAGTAAGTTGACCCCATGAGGCACATTCACCTTAACAATGTCTTTACTAGACTCACAAAACGTACAATAAGGACCCCGAACCTGACCAACTCTTGAAACCAATTGCCTCATCGTGCTAGAGACAACTTTGCATTTTTGACATACATTCATATGAGAGAAATCACTCAGGACAAAGAGACGTTCGTGCAAATTCGCTGCAGCACCATGAACAAGAAGACAGTCTCGTTCCATCTCGCCAAACTTAACTCCCCCGAAACGTTTCCTATCTTCAACTGGTTGTCTAGTGAGTGAATTTACAGGCCCAATGTTCCTGAATTTTACTTTATCTTCAGCCATGTGGATAAGTCTCTGGTAAAATGTAGGACCCATGAATATTAGTGTTTTCATCATTTTACCATTATGACCATGATAAACCCTTTCACTTCCCCACCTTGAATATCCAGCCCTGCAAATGCAACTCAGATGAATACTACCTCAGATAACGTACATGAACTTTAATCATATAATGTGTATATACATCGTGTGTGTACTTTCAGAAAAAGTGTAATAGGTATATGAAATGATGCTCTAGCTTGATGTCATTTGTGTATCACTTAACTCTAGTTGATTCGAAAGTTCTTACAAAGATAGTACCTAAATATAGAGGACGACTGGACGAATAACTAAGACAAAAAAAAACATAAAGGGCCACGATCATGTACACCTATTAGAGATTTTTGAAGTTGCTATATCTGACACCTCGTATAGCTGTCAAATACCTATACACTATCGTCCATGTTATATATCTCAGAAAAGGGGAGTAGATGAATCACATTCATACCTGTGTAACTGATCTGTTATGGCCTCAATAGAAGGAGTGGAGAAAGGAGTAGCGTATCTGATTGAACCCCCACAAGCAATTCCTTTCCCTAAAGCAGCCTCAAGTAGCTGGCCAATTGTTTGCCGTGTTGGAAACGCGTGCGGGTTTATTACAATATCAGGAACCAAACCAGACTGAGTGAACGGGAAGTTCTCTTGTGACTCCAGAAGGCCAATTACACCCTTTTGCCCATGCATACTTGCAAACTTGTCCCCAATAATGGGTGATCTTACCTGCACAAAATAACTCACTTTGAGACAGACTAAGAATCACAAATCTATTGACATATTTCTACAAGGAGAAAGGAAGAAACTAAACCTGTCGAAGAGACACAGCTGCGAAGTTCTTTCCTTCATCATTTGAGGTCAAGACAACTTTTTGCACATTTCCTTCTTCCGTATGCTTTAGTTTGATACTGTGATCTCTGCCAGAGTCATCCACACGGCCTATAATAATATCTCCGCTTTTCAAGCTATCTCCTATGAATGGAAATCCGTCATCGCCAACTTTGTCACTAATATGGTGGATAGCTTTACCAAAATTCAGTCTGTTCTTTTGCTTGAGATTTTTCGATTCCGAGAGCTCCATATTATCAACTTCCGCTTTATAGCTCCTAATGTGCTCTGTTCTAAACATTCCACGCTCAAGTGAAGCACGATTCATAACCAAGGAATCTTCTTGGTTGTAGCCAAAGTGAACATTCACAGCAACAATAGCATTCTGTCCATTAAACAACTCTGGTTTTGGGACAACCCCATTATGACATAGGGCATAAGCTGGTTTACCTAGACAATCAGATATCATTGTCCTAAACAGTGGTCTCTGGGGATAATACAATCCATGTGATAGGGTATCAAGCTTAATATTGGGATTTGAGGTAGAGAACCCTATTGCCTGTTGAGAATGTTTCTCGGATTCATAGAGGACTCGCTTAGCGTGGTTATGGTTAGCGAATGGGATAATCCCACAGCTTAAGCCTAACAAGAATGAAGGGTCGAGTTCGCAGTGTGAATATGTTATCTTAGGCTGGCCATTGTCTTCTTGAAAGAGGTATTTTATACCGACTGCAGTTAGGTAGTCTTCCCCTTCTTCAACTCCAACGAGTTCTACAACTCCTTCATCTAAAAGAGAGTTGAAATTATAAACACCCTCTATTGTTTTGATCTTCTTCAAATTCTCAACAACAACAAGTGGTCGTAGAATTCGCCCAGAGTCCGAAAATATACGAACTTCTCCTTGTCGCCAGTCATGTTTTATTTCAACCTGAAGGACAAGACTGTGCATAAAGAGAATGAAAAGAAAACAATAAGCTTGATATAAGAAAATAAACATAGCTCAGGGATGAGTACCTGGGAAGGGATCTCCCTGTTTCGCCGTTTACTTCTTATATCAACCACAAATCGGAGAGAATCGTCGCAAACTCCAACCCAATCTCCATTAACGAAAATTTTAGTTTTCCCACTCCACGAGGCTTCATCTTCTAATTTCTGCAGTCCACATGCCAACAATATGTCCATCAAAGGCTGCCTCAAGTTGGTAGAGACAAGCCCAGTGACTGCCATATTTTTTACAAGTCCACAGTTTTCCCCATCTGATGTAGAAAGAAAGCACAAGATACCCCTATGAGAAGGATGTCTGCAATGATAAAACAAAGTGTTAAGGATAGAGGTCATTCAGCATGCTGATTATAACAAAATTAGCTTGAAGATTATTCAAGATTCTAACTTACGGGAATCGAACATCTCCAACCCTTCCCACAAAAGAAACCTGCTGACGTGTTTTTCGCAGATGAGACATCATTTGTAGAGGATTCGTCTGTCTAAGTGTTGCTACCACACCCGAAATTCTCACTGTATTGAAAGGGTGGGACCACAATCCTGTCGAAAAGGCTCTACATAAGCCATTTGTGATAATTGAAGCATCAAGATATCGTTCAATCGGTTGTATGTTACGGTCTTTGTTTAGATCTCTCTGTATAGCTCTAACCATCACCCTCCGAGCATGCTTGATATGGATTAGAAGCTCTCGTTCCAGCAGCTCACCAGCTAACTCCAACCTTTTGTTTCGAAAATCGTCCTTGATTTCACATTTTCTTTTCCCCGTGTATGAAAGTAAAAGACACTTCACCATATAACCAAGAAATGCAGCTTTTTGTTTGAGTCCGCAAAGATTGGGAAATAAGTATATATCAATGATGTCCTTAATACTCTCAGATGGTGGAAATTTCGAACTTTTGATCGATTCATCCATATATAAGAGAGCTTCTTGTCCTTTACGAAAAGTTCTACACATTCTGTCAGCATTATGAATAGTTGCAAGAAATATATCTACAACCCTAGCATCAGTAGTATCAGCATGGATCATTTCAATGATATCTCTGTCGGATGAGACTCCAAGGGCGAAAAATAAAACCCAGATTGGAATTTCGGAAGACATGAAGTGCACAGTAAGAAACAGACCTCCATGAACATATTCATCTTCGCCAATCGGTGCTTTAACAAGTTTGATATAAACTCTTCTGTTTTTTTTTACCTCAGATCGATATGAGACAGCCCAATTTGGTCTGTCCGAAACCCAGAGTCTCTTCAAACATGCCTGCTCCTGTGCAATAAAGACCTGATGTAACAGTGACAAACCGATAAACTAAAGTGAAACACATACAAAATTTAAAAACTACTCTTGACTTGAACCGTCTATCATATATATGCAGAAATAGCTTCCTAGATGTGCCAAGGGCCAAACTGTTGAGATGTTAGGCAACAATGGAAGTTATAAATGGACAACTGATAAACTAAATATGTCATATAGTACTCTTTTAGCAATCATAGTGATGCTATATAATCTTCTTAGACATTATTTTTCAAAACTAAAGAGAACTCGAGATGACACAGTTCAAAGTTCACAACTCCACGCCCCAAATAAGAGATACAAAACAGAAGCATTCCGTGATATTTTTTCGTGATCCTACAATCTACAAATGAAGATTACAGAGGATTGAAGAACAAAAACTGACCTTCTCTGCACCCTTGATCAGGAAATAACCCCCATGATCAAAATCACAGTCAAGTTTTTCCTGATCACTCATCCAACAAAGTTGCGAATTCACCATCACAGGCATCTGCCCTATAACAATTTCCCTTTTATCTTCACTTATAACTTCTTTTTCGAAAGCAGTTTCTTCCCCACAGTAGAACCCATAACTCTCTATTATCTTCTTAGTGTAAACCTAATAAATAAAGAGTACAGAAAAATCAAGCTAGCTTAATCAGTAAATGTTCACAAGATATTGAAAATACTAAAAAATCTCATAGAGAGGCATAGTTAGTCCTTGAAGAATCAACCTCAATAAGGCCCCATCCGTGTAGCCTAGAGTTTTTCTTAGCATGAGCCCAACCAAAAGGACTTGGACACCCCTAGGTGCAACTACAACACCTATAGCCAAGGGTCTGAGCACTCGCCTAAGCGACGTGGGACTTAGTGTTGTCTCCCAAAGATGCTATCCCCACGTGTGCTGCCTATCTTAAGCATCCTTCTCGATTGGTTCAAATTATGAACAGAAGAACTAAGAGCTATACGAAAAATCATATATCGAAAAGTACCTAGAGTTGAGTAAAAAAAAGTAGTATTTATGGTACCTGCACATTAACCTCAACTTTCATTGGAGCAGAGTAAGTCATATGTTGAAGCCGAGCATGTCTAGGCAACATTTTCAAATACTCCTTTTCCTCATTAGCATCTCTCTCACCAGACCAAAACATGGGTCTTTCTAATCTCACTTTTCCAAATGATATCAAAATGTTTATCTGATCTTCTAGTTTCTTCAATGGGTCATCATAAGTTGGTTCGACATTAACTTCATCGAAGGAATCGAAAACTTTTTGTATACCATTTTCAATGAAATCATTGTATGAATTTATCTGATGGCTAATCAAACCAAACTCATTAAAGAATGAGATTGAAATTTCTTTACAAACCCTTTTTAGAAACTCTTCTCTTGAACAGATTTCTTCTGTTGTTTCATTGGTTAAACTACTACTGGTTTGATCTCCACCATTATTTCTGTTCTTCTTCGACGACGAAGAAGAAGACTTACAAGAAAATACTGGGTTTAGTTTTTCAGGTAAATCATCTATCATATTCTTGAGATTTACTTCTACTTGTTCTTCTTCTTTTTTTAGCTCATCACCATTACCACTTGAACTCATCCATTTAAGTTCATTCATTTCCCTTGAGGTTAAGCTCAAACTTGAATCTTGATCATCCTCTTTGACCATCATCTTCTGTTTTTTCATCTTCAAACACTTAAGTTGTGGTTTGAAAATGCACTCAAGAGTGTAGAAATCAAATAAGAAAAACAGGGGAGAATGAACTCAAGAGTGAAGCTTGCAAATGGAAGAAAGAGAGAAATGTGGAAAAGGGTTAAAAGATAGGGAATCTGAAACCCTAATAAGGGTTTGTAGCTGGTGAAGGGTTTTAAGGAAAACAAAAAAAAAAGTTGACAGAATTGAAGTCTGATAATACTCTGTTTTGGGAGAGAGAGAATCAGAGAAAGTAGAAAGGGTTGAGAAGAATGTCTACAGTTTGAATATGGAAATGACTATTTTACCCCTCAAAAAGTTAAAGTTAGTTTCCACTTTAGGTATGATAAGAGGGGTAATTAAGAGAAAATTATTTATGTACGGTTGGTTATATTGATGTTTAATTTGACAGGTAGGTATTAGTCTAAGGGACTTCTAATGAAATGCTCTTTCAGGATACTTATATGAACTCAACAGTTCCAAGGGTGACTAATTGGGCCAAACCCTAATCAAGATACCCTAATATCTTCACAACAAAATAGTAGTAAAATGGGGCAGTGTAAAACGAGATATAGTTAACAGTGTTTAAAGTCCTATTATGCGCACGTTTGTATAATATGTGCATACAGACTTCGCACAAGAATGTTCGAGACTCTGACTTTGAAAAATCCTAAAAGATATACAGTTGGCACAAATTTGAAGTGGTAGAAAGTGGGCATTTTTGTAGCCTATATAGTTGTGTTTGTATTCACCGATAACGTTCTTACGTTATTACTGATATAACCAAATATTACAGTATAAATTGCACAACGATCATTGGAGACGTAAACTGAAACCTCTACAGAAAGAATTCCATTTACCAAAAGATTGTTCCAGAAACGGCGAAGTGGTTCATTATCATGTATAGAAATCGGCTAGACAGGTCTGAAGCTTAGCTTGAAGAGGAAAATGTCTTCTTATATACATTCATCATTTGGAGTGTTAACTAGTTAAAGAAATATTCATGTATGAGAAAAAACTATTGCTAGAGATAGAGAATGTCTTCAAACTGTTTCTTGTATTACTTCATATTCTTCATTTTGGATCATTCATGATTCTCACTGGAAATAAATAAGAATTCTAAATTAGGGTTTGTCATAACTTACCCTTCCAAGTTGCTATTAAACTAACAAAGAGTGACAAGTACAAGAAGCACATACGAAATCAGTACAAGCAACCCAAACAGACAACTACAAATAAACTATTAACACTAACTACAAATCATACTTAGTTTTGTTCTTTAAGCAGTTAGCTAGTTACCCTAAAAACTTCTGCAGAAACGAGCGAAAGGCGAAAAACATTATTCTGACTTGGTGTTAACCTCTGGCCAGCCAAGACCTGGCCTACGGACTTGTCCTTGGGGCTCTTCATATTCCCGAGCATCACGAAGAGAAGCTTCAAAGTCGGTTGAATCAATCGCTACGGGAAGAAAACTACTAATATCGTCCCTGGCTCCTAATCCTCCAGCTCTAATAACATCATCTGATGTTATTGATGCCTCCATGTTTACTTCTCCTTGAGTTTCTTCCATATCAGCAGCTTCTCTCACACCCTTTCCACCGCTGCCAACCTTTTTAGTTTCTTCTG
The DNA here is from genome assembly GCF_041429995.1 of Eschscholzia californica. Classification (NCBI taxonomy): domain Eukaryota; kingdom Viridiplantae; phylum Streptophyta; class Magnoliopsida; order Ranunculales; family Papaveraceae; genus Eschscholzia; species Eschscholzia californica. The sequence goes on from NW_028238472.1 coordinate 50,156,262, forward strand.
ATTTCCCAGAGCCATCATTCAAATATTCACTTGGAAGACCTTTCGAGTTCTTTAAATTGTTACCCGAATCATCAGCTATTCCACTCATCGCTTTGTCGTTCCTATCACCTGCAATTGGGAAAACCTTGAGTATCTCAATGTGGGCAAGTCAACCTTTAAAGCACAACCCTGAACAAACCCACACTGAAAAGTTGAATCAACAGATTCTAAGAGATTAATGTCGTCTTTGTTCCAACTTAGAAAATTATTAACCATAGATACCGCTATCGTCCTCAACATCACTAGCAATCATTTAGGATTGCCTTCTCGTTACACAAATAACAACTATAACACCTAAACATACTTCTTTTCTATTTCCTTCAATCTATTTGAAGTATAACATGTTACTAAGTTCTAAACTGCCGGACCCAAATCAAAATTTTGCTTTTAGACTTATCCGACTGTATGAGTATGTCTTCACGGGTTCGCCTCATACGTAAAACTTGTAAGCCTTGCCTACTCCTTTAATAAGTACGACTTGCAGTAATCGTGTGTTTAGTCTCAAGGTGCACTTGACCTTTTTAAAATCTTGAACTAGGTGGATTTCAAATTGGAGATTTTGCCTGATTACTTTACAGTTCACACTTCAATTCTTCAGCTTTTCTTGGTTTTACACTCATTATTTTTTGATATTAACATTCAACTGATCTTGCTGGTCGTTCAATAATATATGCTTTAACTTATTCTCATTTTCCAACATTGTGTTGTATTACATATTCCCAAAGTTGGGGCTCGAAGACAGGCCACGGCCGTGGCAAGCATGGACAGCCACGGAAAGATATGGGTGCCCAAACCAAAACATGTGACAGCCATGGCAACAATGCACTGGGCACTAAATTGGCCGCCCAAAGAAAGGCATGGGACACCCAAGTCAAGACATCAGACAGCCATGATAATGCATGGGAAGTCCAAGCCAAGACATGCGACACCAAAGGCGATACATTGGACAGCCATGGGAAAAATGCACGGGAGGCCCAAGCTAAGACATCGGACAGCCACGGCAACAATGCATGGGATGACCAAACCAAGACATGGGACAGCCTGGGAAACAATATGTGGGACGCCCAAGCCAAGACATGGGACAGTCTTGAAAACAATGCATGGGACGCCCAAGCCAAGACACTTAACAGCCTTGGAAACAAGGCATGGGACAGCCTTGCCAACAAAGCAAGGGACACCCGCGCCAAGAATGCATGGGACGCCCAAAGCAAAAAAATAATATGGCCATGGCAACGAAGCATTGAACTCCCGAGCCAAGAGATTGGATAATAAAGGAGACATGCATTGAAAACCCAAGCCAGGACATTGGACAGCCATGGCAACAATGAAGGGTACTCTCAAGGTGCCGCATGGCAATAACATGGCAAGTCCAGGACAGTCAGACATATGCTACGCAAAAGACAAGGACACCGAACCCCAAAGATATCGTGGCATTGAGATTTCAGATAGGGTGAAAGGACGAATCAATGGTAGAATTCTAAAATCCAGACTTTACCAATTCATAGACCTTATATTCACAACTGAGATAACCTGGAACAAGATATTGAGATGCCAAAACAACCCTAGAATAAAACCCAAATTGGGTCTTCTTAAAAGCTCAGAATAAGCTCAATTTAAACCTAGATTAGTAGTCTTAAATAATATATATAATAATCAGACTAAAAGCTCAAAACAAGGTCCAAATTAAATCCCAGAGAAGAATAAGATGCAGTGATGATGTCATACATATAAATGGAGTTAAGACAAAAGAAATACTAGGTAAAACCCTAGAACTGCAATATTAAACCCTAGCTTAAATGAAAATGAAACCCAAAAAACAGACTAAGATCAGTAATGAATTGACAAGAGAACAAGCATAAGAGAAATAACAAGGAGGGGAGGAGAAATGAAGTAAAGGGTAAACAAGAAGATTACCTGAAATGAAATTACCCTAAAAAGAAATAACAATTTTTCGAGTCTGGTTCCAAAGAAAAGAGAGAGCCCTTTCAAGTTTGAAGGAAGAAGACGAAGTGCTTGAACTGACTTGACACGTGTGGAAGGTTAATGCCACGTTACCCCCTCCTCAATACGGCACTCATGTGGAAATTTAGACATAGTAATATAGTATTAAAAAAAAAAAAAACAACCGTGATACTATGCGTGACACGGAACCCGGCCAGATCCGGCCGGATGATGTGTCGGGCCATGATTTAGAGAGAGAAAAAAAGTTCACTTTCTCTCTAGATCACGGCCCGACACGTCATCCGTCTGGGTTTCGATCAGGTTCCGTGTCGGGCATAGCGTCATTTTCTTATTAGGCAATGGCTAAGAGCACCCGAACAATAACTTCTTTTTTTTGTTTTCTTTTCGTGAGAGATCGACTACTATCAACGTTAGTCGTTACAAGGCATTGATACATCATCAAGATGTGATAAACACGATAACCGCAGTCAGACCAAAGATCAAAGAGGCCTAAACCCGACAATAGACCTAAAGCCCGACAACAAAGAGGTCTGGAACCCGACAACAACAATTGTTGATGTCAAGTGGGAGAGGTTATTAACTAAGGTCCCAAAACATCAATCGTTGGGGCACGGATCATCGCAACTTCTTTTAAAGATCTCTTACTCACCAGTCCGAAATCTTCGGACTAACCTGTCCGAGTGTATGACTAACCTGTCCGAGTGTAGGGTCTTCGAGAGTATTTCTAGTAGCGGTATTTGATCAAGGTTATTTCTTGCTCTAACTCCCCATCATAGATCAAAGTTAGTTTGGAATCAAGATTTTTTCCATACTAGTCTCATCTGTTTCTCTCCAATAGAGGGTTCTTTCTCTTCCAGAAAAAGATATAATACCATGGTTGAAAACAGTGATTTTTTTTTTTTGTTGAACTAAGTTGGAAACAGTGATAGAAACTCAGCACTTTGTATGTCACTATTGGGGCTATAGCTAAGAATTTGGGGTCCCAGTGCCTTAGGATCCCTTGCATAAGTAACTGTAAAAAATAATTACTTGTAAAATAGCAAAAAAGCTCAATAAAAACATAACATATCGTCCCGAATGACAATATATTAAAACAGTGAAGCAACAATCATATTAGAAACTTCATCAGTAGGTTCATCATCAGAGTCATTGAAACCAGAATTAAGAATATCACTCTTCGTCAACAATCACATTTCAGTAATCCTTGGTTGTTCAGCTCTTCAAAAAAGATAGAGACACCGTGAGATCAGCGGCATAGCAGCCACTTGATAATGGGGGTGGTTGTTGTGGTGGTGGTGGTGAAGTTTGTTTGTTTTGAAAGCTCCAGCGGACATGATTAGATAGCGACTCCGATGGAACAGTTTAAATAGCGCATTCAACGGCAAACCTACCAGCTCACCATTAGAAAACCTACCACCATCTGAGATAAGAAAGAAAATTCCAACATGTTCAGTGTTTATCTGCTGGAATCTCTGTCCCTCCTGCCTCCCTCGCTTTCTCTTTTCCCATACTCACGCTCCCTCCTCCTGCCTTCAGTATCATGCTTCTGTATATCTTTTTCACTCCTCTTGCTTCCTTCACTGCTATCTCTGTGTCTATCGTCTTTCTCACTTCTCCTCGCCATCCCTTCACCATGACTTCTTCTATACTCGTGGTTGCTTGTCCTACCCCGCTCACTCCCACTGTTTCTGTGATCCCCTTTGTCGTTCCTCCTTTCCCCATGTCCATCATGGGTTCTGTGATTCCCTACTCTATCAGCGGTATTGTACCTTCTGCTTCCACTGTGTCTAGCTCCTCCACGGTAGCTCTCATCCGCTCTATTTCTATCATAGTCCCTACTACTTTTATCAGTTCTCTTGTCATGGTCTTTCCGCAACCTCCCATAATCATCTTCACTCCGTCTGTCCATCCTAGGTTTCTTCGAGTCCTTTTCAGGTTCAGATTCTCTCTTTCTCCTCTCGCCATCTGGAGTAGTGTCGCCATCAAACACCATCTCATACCTACAACAGAGTCATTATCAACAGTTTAGACCAATTGTAGTCAATTTTGAAACAGTTCAGGGCAATTCAAGAAAAACCAAGTAACCAACAACATTTTGGCAGTTTATAGTTATGTATAATTAACTTCACTTGCATAGGGAATATGATAAACAAATACGAACTTGTTATTTCCCCCACGCTGAGAGTCCCCATCCCTTAGGACATATTTTTGAGGTTCCTTTTTTGGAGCCCCGGAGCAGTCCTTGGCAATGTGATCTGGAGCACCACATTTGAAACAGCCACCACCTGTACCACAAAAGAGTCACAAATTAATCAATCCAATGAGTTCATGGACAGCTAAAATACACATGAAACATTAAGGATGTCAGCAGCTAAGCACAATGAAGAGCCTTGATGAGCACGTCTTGGTACTGCAAAAGAGATGAAAGGTCAGATTTATGGGATACCTTTACCAGTTTGATGTTCTTTGCGCCTGTATTGGTTCCACAATTTCGAAACACTTTGACTGAAATCCACATGAATCCTTCGATCATCAATCAAAGTATTGTCCATCTGGTAACACATTACACATAGAAAGAAAAAAAATTGTGAAGACGTGAAACTCGGAGCTAGACTAGGAACTCATAAGGATTAAGATTCTCACTGGTAACTAAATTGACGAAACATGTGGTACAAAGAAACGTTTGGACAACCAGGATTCACAAAGATAATTATTGGAGTTCAGCTGAAGTAAAGATCCACCGGAGCTTTACTTCATTATGTATACAAAATTCCACAAAACTTCCTACTCTCAAGTTCATTAAACAAACACTTAATTGAAGTTATAAAGTGAATCTGTACACTGTACTAGGAACTCCTAATAAACAACTTCATAAAAAGGACAAAAGGACTTCAGACAACTCGTAAAACTTGCTACTGGAAGTATCAACGAAACTCCCAAGTTATGATCGCCTAAAATACCCTCTAACAACAGAATACCCACTAGAACCTTTTCACAAGAAAGGATCCGCTCTAAAACTTATCACAGGATTAGCATATACCGATACAAATTCAGAGTCACTAAAAGCCTAAAATACAACTGACAAATAAATTCATATAAGTAGAAGATCTGCCCAAATATCACTTTGCATCATCACGGAAGGAGTTGAAGTTTTGCATAACTTCTGATATAAAATGAAAATAAGGAGAGAAAAAATTTCCTCTACATTCTTATTTCCCACAACTACAGAAGCCAAACCCCTTGCTCCTAAAATTGTAACAAGCTTAACTCCCCTCAATCTAGGTTATATACTCGGACTTCTACCATATTTGAACTTTGAAGTAACTATTGGAGCAATGGACGACACTTATCAAGACAAATATATACTACAGCATTGCTCTAATTAAGAAAAACAAACAAGGCCTATAACACAAATTCTTTAATGTACCTTAAAATATGCTTCTTCACATGCCTCTTTAGTTTCATACTCTGGAACCATCAAGAAAAAGAAATTAGTTAAGCTTATAATCAAACTGCATCTGTGATGTAGGACAGTGACAAAATTAGTGTCAACTCACCTATGAAAGCATAACACAAGCTGTCTCCTGTCTTAAAATCACGAATCACGTCAGCCCTGCATTGTAAATTCATGATGTTAAAAGAAGAAAAAATAATATTTGAAGTAATATTGAACGTAAACATCTTTAACTTCTAAACACTCACGATACTACAGTTCCAAAGCGTGAAAATATTGTATTTAAATCCTCGTCCTGCATTCGGAAGACAAAAATATTCAAACACATTATAATAAATAATAATCCAAATGTACCAAACTAGTTTAACAAATGACTCAAAATTTCTGTTTATCCCAAAAATGGTGCTTCTGGTTTAACGCTGAACATGAAAAGCGAAGCATAACCCAAAGAATTGACAATTCACACTAATGCGAAAGGAAATGGACATTCTTGGAGCAAAGATTGTTCTCTCTTAATGCAAAATCTAGGGAAACAACCTTTTTTAGAAATATTTTAATGGATACATTAAGGAGAAGAAAAATTATACAGAGACGGAGTCAGTTGCCAAATCAAGGAAAGCCAACTACCTGAAATGCCAGTTGACGACTAGCCCCCTCAATAAAAGTCAAAATTACAATGTGAGGACCATTTTTTCCCTTCTCAGAACAAAATCGGCAGATGTTAACCACTGGCCCATCTCCGGCCCCTACTCAAGTGAAACAACAACTTTTACTACTTCAAAAATGTAGTCTCTAGATGCCCTTTTGTTCTTTGAATCATTTCCTTCCATCTCCATTACTTCGCAAGTTTGCTTCCCTATCTTTATGGCATCTCCAAACCCTCCCGATGGTGCAATACAGTCTTCTAGTTTATTTGCCACATATTGCATATAAAGGAGATTAAGAAGCCCCGCACCTTTCTAGCTATTTGGCAATGGTCTAGGAGATGATTGACCATCTCCAGATTCTCGGCATAAAGGCAAATCATGCTAGTCCTACTCGTTCTCCTTTTCGTCAGCTCAACCATCATAGGAAGCTTACGAGGTCAGTCAGACTACCCAAGGGAAAGGAACAATTAAAAGAAAAAATATCAGGTCTAGAGAACTCGAAGATTCATTTTTCCAAAATTCTGAACCTTCTACATCTATTCCATTTATCATAACTCTAGGAACCACCCCCACAAACCTATGCTTTAGAAACTAGTACTGCAATTCAATCCAGTCATCCTAAAAGACATAAAACCCTTAAGTTTCCTACATGGGAAATCACAAAACAATAAATTAATGAACCAAAAACATGTGCTACAACTTTCGACTTTTGAATATTTGAATGGTTTAACAACTAGTTTGTTTTCCTCTGATTATCACTTGCATGGGTCCTCATGCTTATGGAACTCGTCCTAGAGTGTGTTTCAACTGCTCCATCATGATAAGCAAATAATCTGAAACCTCAAATGTAGAGTCAATTCTCATGCCCCGAGGTAAATCCATTGTTACCAGATACCCTAATTAAGGAATGAAACTTTTATTTGTAATAAACAAAGGAAGAAAACATTTCATGAACGGATAAAAATAATAACGAGAACTCACTTGTGTTACAGGATTAAGTTTACAAACAAATAACACATTCTCTGGAGGTTTCACCTCAGCGTCCGGAATATCGCCAATCTGCAAGGGTACATGTAAACTTCTTCAGAAAAAAAAATCAGATAAATACATAAAAAATGGAAAGTTGATTAATATTATTTAAAATAAAATGTACAAGGCGGAACAGTGCCCCTCAATATTTTATACGTACACTCTCGAGAACCACTGCACTAGAATGAGCATCCTTTGCCCGAATCACCTCCTCCAGCTCCCCTGGCCCCAACTGCTCATCCATAGGTACCCAATCATCTTCAAGTCTCACCTCATCATCAATCTGTCAGCATGATTCAAAAACTAGAAATATCAGCAACGGTCATAAATACTGAGAATAAATTTAAAGAGCACTAAAGATTTTACCATTCAGTATCTAAGAAAAAATATACAGACTGATACACCTTTTGCAAGTACTTGCACAAAAAATACCACTCTTGGTTAATTATATTTGTCTGTATTCTAAAACTATTTATTCCGAAAGAAACTATAAATTTTTAAATAAAGATAAAGGAACTAATGCGGTAATGCCTATGTCAAGAAAATGTATGTAAGAAAGAAAATGGTTGCATCGCTGTAGCGGTACTTCATTGTGTTGTGAGTCTTGTGACCAACAACACCATATGCATTAGCTACCGACTCCCACGAGTGTGGCCACGTTACATAACTAAAGATGCATAACGAACTTCAAAATAATTAATTGATCTCAAGAAACTTTTAGGTAAGTTACGCCATAAGCCTTCAGTGAAGCTGCTTTTCTGGTCCAACTTACCCCATTAGCTCCACAGATTCAGTTTTATGTTGGTTGTATATACTTTCTCTTATTGTAAGTTTTACATACCACCTTAATCAGAGGTATATGAACTGTCCATAATGCAGAAAAAGTGGCTGGCAGTGAAAATGACCATCTGGGCTTCAATTTTGTTTTAAACAGATAGTTACATGCTTGATTAATGTTTTGTGTGTTGTATAAACCAACTGAATCACTTTGATGCTTAAAAGGTGATCCAAAATGTTTAAATACGATCCATCACTTAAGTATTTACCTCAGCCACTGGCTTTCCTTCTGGAGAAGCATCTGGAATTAACTCCGCAAGTTGGGGGGGATCGTCAAAGGGATCTTCGAGTATGTAGGTGTGTTTGATTCTGTTACATAATAATAGAAGAAACCGATAAGCAAGCAAAATCTTCCTGATTAATGGTGAAAACTACAACATGATTTGTACATGAAGTTTACTAAGGAGGCAGAGAATAGAGAATTGACCGGACATTCTTGTATGGCCTTCCATTCTCGTCCACATAAGACTCATTTATCCTAGTTAATGTCTCCAAACCCTCAGCAACCTCCCCAAACACCTACAGCAATGATAAAGATCAGTTTCCCCCTAATCTGCTACACCAAAAAGAAGTTCAAAATACAAACAGAGAAGGAGACTATAAAAAGCCTTACAGTGTGTTTCCCATCAAGATAATCGAGTTCATCGCGCAACGTGAAATAGAACTGGAGAAGATAATAATATGTTGTTAATATGCAAGGAAGGAAAAAGAACTTCATGAGCTTTCAAAAGATAACACAATGATGACAACCATCAAGCTTCTTAGATAGCTGAGAGCCACAAGGTGGAATACATTTAATTAGGATCGAATACTATGAGCGAACTCACGATAAAGCCCAATTACAGATGTTGTTGTACTCGGGAAATTCTCTAGGGCCATAGAGTGCCGTTAAAACACTACATTCGCTTATATTTTCACTTTTCAGCAACTCTGAATATACAATAAGATAGAGTTAGCTCATCTACCGATTATCTTTCATAACCTTGTTGCTTTTAAGCTATGTAAATTTATTCCTAGTACTTAAATCTACTTCAAGTTTGAGCAGTTGGCAGCGTGGAGTTAATACCTGACCCCTACCAATCCGTTCCAAAAAAGTCAGACGAGTTTCAACTAACTATACAATTGTATGTGTGTATACAATATAATATATATATATATTATATATATCATACACCCATTTCTCAATATCTATATCGGGGGAGGAGGGTTGACGCCTTGATGTGACATTTGTCCTCGTCAGCCTCCTCCCAATGGCTGAGATCTTATTAGACAAGGTACATCGGACGGAAGGGGATCTCTCAATGAAGGCACACAAAAGCTCCCTCCCAAATTTTGGGCAATGTTTCGAATCCTTTTTCTCTTCCATTTCAAATCTTCTCTAATTCTATATCAATCCCAGTGGCTGAGGTCTTATTAGACAAGGTACTGACGGAAGGGAATCTATCAATTAAGGCACACAAAAGCTCCCGGCAAATTTTGGGCAATGTCTCGAATCCTTTTTCTCTTCCATTTGAAAACTTCTCTCTCTCTCTTCTGTTTCAAATTTAACAAGGCAACCCATTTCCAACTCATCTCTCTCTTCTGTTTAACATTTAACAAGGCAACCCATTTCAAAACTCATCCCAAAAGCGGCAACTGCATTTCTCCGCCCCCTTTCTACTCGTCCATTTCAAATCTTCTCTTCCAATTTCTGAAAGACTTTTTATTCTCTTCTCTTTGCAGGACAGCTTGATTCACTTCTTTTTCAGGTCTTACAAAGTAAAATACAGAAGCATCTCTCTCTCTCTTCTTTTAATTCTCAGATTGCCTCCTACAGTCCTACAATATGTAATCTTAAATGTCTTACACATTACTTAACCTCTGTTTGCGTGACCCATCTCTTAGGCCTTATTCATTTATCAGTTCATGAAAAAATATATTCTGATTCTTGTCTGACTTCCCATTAAGTCTTATTATCTATGTAATGTAGGGAAATGCAGAGAGAAGAAGAGTCAGAAGGCCTAGACATAGTGACGAATGGTCCGAAGCTTCCAATATCAAGAGTCACATTAATAACCAGCGGCATGGTTCCCTTTCATTTTAATTTAATTTCACCAAGGGTATAAAAGTAATTACATTAATGAGATTTATAGAGCACAAACATTTGAAATCATTTTGTTTTGCTGATTGAAATGTGCATCGTGGAACTATTGCCTTTACTTATTTATGTTGTTTATATGAGATTTAAATGTCCCATTTAAGACATATCTAGCTTTAGTTTATTAGTTGAGTTTATGATGAACTGCATCCGTATCTTTTTTCATAGAGTTACCATATATTTAAGTATACATATAATAATCACCAAGTTATTTTTATTAACAGAGGAAGAAACCGAAGTCAAGTAAAGAAATACCGAAGATATATACATGATATCAACTAGATGGTTGCTAAACTAATCAAAGCCTAACTGCTACTTTGCTATGGTAGTAATGCCAACTAAAGATTTCAGAACCTCTATGGCTCTATGGAATGAACGTAATATTTGTTCCAAGTTGCCTACTGACCTGAGACGCATTAAGATTCTCCCCGGCACTAGCCATAGCAACAGTACCTATTTTGGAGTGCTTTAAATTTTGATGGATCTCGTCACCAAAAAAGCGAGCCTGTTCACCATATAGAAATCTGAAAGCAAGTATAAGTTAAAAGTAGATCGTGCTTTTACCAGTATGTGGACTATCATGCGTGTGTATGTGTGTTTCCGTCAACTGAAAAACTCAAAATGTACGAAGTTACTCATGCAAGAGCTCATGAAACTTGTCATGCTAGCTTACTGGAAAGATAGTCATCACTATAATTCTTTCCCATGTTAAAAAAAAGCACATTAAGAGAAAAATCATGATAGAGATGAATGGCAGCAACTGTTTAAGGCATATGAGAGACGTCAAAAGAAGGATTGCCAGACCCAAATTCTGATTTGGCGTGTCTTGCATGAATGGCCCACTTAGAACCTTGAATAATGCGGGCCTGATCCACATGTCTTTGTGGAGATTCTACTAGTTTCTAAGTATTAGGATGGTTAAGTGTCTTTAATGTCATTTAGTGTCTCTTTAATGTCTTATAGTGTCTCTTTAATGTCTTAAATGTCCTTTATAATGTTTTTTAGTGCTATAGGAGTTTAGAAGTTCAATAGTCTACAAGTAAAGATAGCAAAGGTGGGTTTTAGGCCTATATAAGGCATGTAATTCTGCTGTTTGGAGGACAGACAAAGAGTATTCCAGCAGCTAGTTAAGCTTTATGTGTTTGTGTGATGCAAATACCCCAAAGGTGTGATGCCTAAGGGCTCTAGGAGTGATTCCTAGTTTGTACTGGTGTGATACTAGTGCGTTATTTCTTATATCTATAATATAATCAAGTTAGTTTCTTCCTTAATTCCAGTTTCCCATTTCTGTCCTACATCAAATCATGACCCAAGGACATGTGAAAATCCAAAATATCCTTTATTTGTGCTCCATAAAGAGACATCAACGCCCAGCAAATGATATGTAACTGTCTGAGAATGCAGTTCAAGTAGAGTAACAAAGCAAAATAGATGAATAACTTAAACTCTTCATTGAGCGGTGAATTAAAGAAACTGATAAGTAGCATGATTAGAATTATTTTGAAAAAAAATTTGTTGCATTGCAAATGTAGCTTATATCGATAAACAGCATGTGAGATTGTGAGGTTTCTCACTTGTAGATTGAATCACCCCCTGTTCCCTTTCCTGAAGGGTCACCAGTTTGTGCAGTAAAATCCTTTTGAACCGTGTGAAAAAGACAGCCATTGAAGTACTTGATCCTGCAATTCAACAACAAGAAATATAAGAGAGAGGACACTGAGTTAATCAATAAGCATGCATAGATTACATTGCACATCTCGAATCCTCGATATCTTACAGCTGAAAATACGTGTAAGAAATGCTAAGGACTTACATAGATATTGATATTGTTTGCAGGTTTTATTCACTTGAAAGCATCTAGATGCACTTGCATTCTCAAGCAAATGCTACAACTAAATTTTGGTGAGCTAGTCGGTTTCAAAAGAAAACATGGCAGAACTTGGGGTTGCTCCAAAGTTCAAAATACTGATAAGATATTGACAAATTCCTGAAAGGGCCCATATTTATGACTAGTAGACCTTTGGCCCCATATTATATCAAATAGAGCTTTTGATTCACCAAAAAGACGGTTCTGTCACTTGTCTGCTAGGCTTCTTCCCAAAAAAATTCTTCCTTTTTATTGTATTTCCTCTTAATTAATCCTGTATCTCTCTTTCTCCCCCTCATTTTTCAATCTCCTCTCTCCAGATTAATGAAGCTCCATAAGATACTTCCAGGATTTTTTGCCATGTTGGATACACGTTACAAATACTTCGATACCCTAGGTGAATACTTGCAATCACTTCAGACGGTATAATGTGACATTCTATACATATATCTTGCTTGTACTTGCACAATATCATGCTAGCACTGCAAACCCAATTCACCCAAGTAACTCGTGGATCGGATTGTGATCAGGGGTAGACGAGTCAATCCCATCCCAAACCCCTGAGTCAAGGACTTCCCACTTAAGAGAGAGATCTCGAGAAAGAGAAGAGGGGCAGAGACTTGTTGCATAACAACTGCTATTATAGTTCTGCAATTATTGTTTATAATAATAGTTCCGCAGGTATTGTGTATAATTTGATATGTCATACATATATTTTAATATTATTATATAACATAGACTGATCCCAAGCCCTCGCGACGATCGATCGGGATCGTTGCCAAGTCAATACCTCCCCCAACTGCTTAACAAAGAACATTAACGTAGGTTAACATCCTCCGCGTACGAGCTCTTCCTCTCTTGTCACTCATACTGGTGTTGGATACCAATAACTCGATTGATTCCCATGTTACATAGATGCACAAAGAACTAAAAAATATTGTCATTCGACCAAAGTATCTAAATAATGTATTGGCGAAATAACGAAAAAAAAAAAACGTAATATATGCTGTGATTAACAATCAAGAACACCTGAATTTTCTTATAGTCTACCTCAAAAATAGTTGCTTCCAAGCCTCTAACAAAATCACATATATTATTTTCTAAGAGGGTGTTTGAGTTTTTTAGGGTTTGTTAGTGCAGCAAGATAAAAGAAGGAAGAAACAAGAGAATTACTTGCAGAGCTTCAAGAAATTCTTGGTAGTTAAGGGGCACTGGTCCGTATGAAGATCCACAACAATGTCACCCAAGCTCGTAGCTATCAGAACTGACATTTTATTCTCCTAAATGATGTAGAAAAGAGTAGGCTGAAAAAACATAGGGAAAAGAAAAGTGAAGATAATAAGAAGTATAACAACTCTAGAAGACGATGAAAACGAAAAGAAAATTTTACCTTGAAGTTCGATTAGGGCAACAAATGGAAGAAGAAGATGATGGCCCTTGAAAATTTTCTTCCTCTCTCTCTAATGTTTTGAATTTGATCGATTAGGGCAAAAATTTATGTTTAGTAGGAGTGTAGGACTATTACTTTACGGATGCTATATAAAAAGGTGGCTAATATATGGACAACCAGTTTTCTTATATGGACAACTATTTTATGTGGACAATTAAAAAAATGGACTTTTTATATGGACAGTAATTTTTAATGGGACATCGGTCTTTTATTTTTTTCACTCTTGTTCTCTAAGAATTAGAAGTTTTATTTGAAGTCCTTTCTCTTTTTTTTTTCTATAAACTCTGGGCTTTTTTCTACTTCTTCATCACCTACAAATTTGTAGAGACAGAAACTTTGGGTAGACATTGTATATTTGGATCAAAATCTACATATCTTTTCTTCCAAATGTGTTCTTCTTCATGAATCTTAGAACTCCTTGAAATTAAAAAAAAAACCTAGAAAACTATATTTTTGGACCAAACAACAATCACTGCTTGTGTTTGTTTGTTATTCACTCACGAGTAATAACAATTACTGCTACTGTTTGGGAAATTTGGTATTAACTCAAGAACAATAACAATCACTGCTACTGTTTGGAGGGTTTTTTCCGGAATTGCTACTGTTTAGCGGCATTTCCTTGAAACAATACCAGTGATATGCTACCATTACTAGGGTTTATTAGATTCAAATCAAGCAATCATTCTAATACCCCGTTACTACCATTGGTTATATTAGTTTTTGGGAACAATCATTCTCAATGCACCTTTGTATGAATATTTAAATTCCTCAACTGAGAGTGCAGGCCAACAACAAATTCTCAAACAATGGGTGATTTCGATAATTGGCTTCCACATAAACTCTCACATAGTCACATGACCTGACGATCTCCTCTTCATTCCACACACAATATTTTTTTTATTAAACTAGTCATACTGTTGATGGTAGTTTAGAGAGAGAGAGATAGATGGGCAATGGTTGTTTACGAAAGAATAAGAAATTAAGCTAGGGTTTATGTAATAACATGAACGGCATATAATCTAGGTAGAAGAAATTAGGCTTTTTTATATTGTTTTTGTTATTTTTATTTTTTGTTTATGGTCCACAAATTAGTAACTATTAATATTTAAGGTTTTTTTTTTTTTTTGACAAAGAAACTTTAATTTCATTAATGATGGAGTACATCCAAACATCTTACATGGCTTTGATAACATCATGTGTTTACAAATGCAAATTACAACATGATGATTATAGAGAGCACTATTACTGCCATAATTACACATACAAAGACCTCTAAAAGGCCATTACTAAACCCTAAAAGGCTATTCTAAGACCCTTAAAGGCCATTACAAGATCAAGATCTTTACATTATTTATACCATATAATCACAAATTTTTTACATATGGGTTATGACTACCACCCATATGAATCGAATCCATGATCTCTTGGATTTCAGAGTACTATACCTCTAACACAGTGATTGGTGGAGAACTTTGAGATTTGAAGAGTATGTGGAATAAGATTGTTGATCAAATACAACATTTCTTCTTGATTCTTCTCTTTATAGTTTGTTGCCGATTCATCTCTCCTTGATGTCGATTTTGCTTTTCTTTATGTCGTAACCCTAGAAGAGATACAGGAAAACAAATACTACCTTCATGAGAGAATAAACCTTGTATTCCTTCCAACATCATCTTTCATATTTTCTTCAACCTTTTGTTACTCCAAAACTATGGTTAGATCTAACAAAAAAAACAATAAACTTCAACATAAAAAGTATATAGATCTCACCCGGTGAAGGGATAACCCTTCACCGGGAAAGCTTTGATTTTTTTGGGATTCTGTGGGATGCGGTTAAGGAGAGAGAAAGCGGTTATGGAGAGAGAAAGCGGTTTTTTCTTCGTATTATTGGTTTGTAAGAGCGTTTAATATTTAAGGTTTTGTGGAGTTGTCCCCTTATTAATTGAAGTCAAACAAATTTGACTCGTATTGGGCCCGAAAATGGTCGTCCATATAAGATAACTGGTTGTCCACGTATTGGTCACCTATAAAAATCGGACCGAGATACGTCTGATTAGATGTCTGACTGACCGTGGGTACTCATCTTACTGATGAATAATTGAGATTTGTTTTTTTTTTTTTATAAAGGTACCTCTTGGTTTTGAGTCTTGAGAGGGTAACTGAAATTATTTGAATTAATGGGAAAGATGTATCTGACTTCAATGTTTGAATGTCGAGAGTAACATAAATTATTTGAATTAATCGAAAAGATGCATCTGACTTCGATGTTTGAATGTCGATACTCACCCTACGAGTACCGAAGAAGCAAAGGGTTTATGTACTTGCCAGACTGTTGCCCTGATAGGTTACCGCCTTTAACTTTATTTTTTCAGCTAATGCACCACTTCCATCGAAAAATCACTTGAAGGGAAGATCATTGGATGTGTTCTTAGCAAGTGATTATTTTCTCTTTATCATTTTCTTTGGACCATAATAACTTTTTCTATTTACCATTATTTTCACTTTTCAATTTTCATATATGCACCCCTCATTGCTTTCTTATCGCCTTCGGCTTCTTGGGAGGAGAAAAGGCGCTCATGGAGCACTCACAGTCGCCCATCATGGAAACAAGGGTAATTCACCACCAAATAAAATGTCGCTTCCAACTGGTGTCTAAGCGTTGCTTTCGACAACTTATGGTGCACTTCTTAACTTATGTCATCCAAAACTAGGCGCCCCAAATTGGAATTGGTTGATTGGTGTCTCAACGGAGTGAAGCCGAACTTTGTTCATTTGGGCCCAAAAACCATTCGATTCGTTTGGGCGTGATCGATTTTGCCGATTGTTGCAAGCAAACGGAC
The DNA here is from genome assembly GCF_041429995.1 of Eschscholzia californica. Taxonomy (NCBI): domain Eukaryota; kingdom Viridiplantae; phylum Streptophyta; class Magnoliopsida; order Ranunculales; family Papaveraceae; genus Eschscholzia; species Eschscholzia californica. The sequence goes on from NW_028238472.1 coordinate 50,172,524, forward strand.
GGTGTGAAATAGCATCCTTTATTTTGACTGTTTCAAACGGTCTCTGTCTCTCTCTATTTATTTAGACTATTTTTCTATTTATATAACGAGTCTCAAGGCCTCCTCTCTTCTTCCACATTAAAAAAAAAAATCATCATTAATTGCTTCCCAAAGGAAAAAAATTCAGGTACCTTCTTTTGTTTTATGTTTTTATCTTCCTAATGACGTTAAATTCTTTCGTTAGGTTTTGGTTTTGACGTGGTAAATTGCTATAAGCAAGCTGTTTGATCCAATGACAACAATTTCATTCAATCATGTTCATGAATTATGTAAAGATGAGCAAAGTTATGTTAATTGTGATGATGTTAATTATAATTCAATCAAAGGGTAGTAGAGGGTTAAGATTTTCTGTTATGTTAGTTTGCAGTTACTTCTAGGATTTGTTGACATTATATTATGACACCACTTAATAAGTTAACAGTTAATTTTGCTTATAAGAACTTACCCATTGGGAATCAAACAATGGGAAATGGAGAAAATGAGAACGATTCTTCTTTTTTTTTCTATAGTGAACGAAACAGTGGAAAATTCGAATAATGTTCTTGAGGAACTAGGAGAGAATTGGAGAGAGTAGTTGCAAAAACAATGGCGACTAGAGGAGTAAACAGAGAAGAATGCAAAGCGCATGGAGCAATGACTCTAGTTCAAATATTCAATGGAGGTTATCATGTAATCACAAAGGTTGCTCTCAATGTGGGTGTGAATCAGGTGGTTTTCTGCGCTTACCGAGATCTTCTTGGCCTTCTTATTCTAGCTCCAGTCGCTTTCTTCCTTGACAGAAGGATTCGACTCCCCATCACTCCTCGCCTTCTCTTGTCTTTCTTCTTTCTTGGTTTTACTGGGTAAGAAATCAAAATCTCCATTCCTACTTTTTTCCTTTATTCTATTTGATTTGATCTTTGTAATGTTCTTGATTCAGGGTATTTGCCAATCAGCTTTTATTTCTAACTGGTCTTGGCTACACAAGTCCAACTTATGCTGCTGCTATACAACCTGCAATTCCTGTCTTTACATTTCTTTTAGCTGCATTAATGGGGTAAATTTTTCTCTTCTTTGTTCTTTCTTAATTACATATTTCTTAATGAACAAATCTATTAGAATCTAATATCATCCGCCAAAGGGTTGCAGCCCTACTTGTAATACTAAAATATGTTCGAAGGATCTTCAGTCTCAGTTTGGAAGGGACTGTAACCCGTTTACTACTAGTCAACACTTCAATTGTAGCTTACTAGTTAGATTCTTCCATTACCTCTTGGTTGCCTTCATTGTTATCCCGTTTTTTTAGACTTCTGGCGCGATTTTTACTCTATAATTAGAAGTTATACCAAGGGTTGCTCTGCTGTGCCCCTAATGTTCCCCATACAGTTTCTGACCCCTGTCCCCTGCTTGGACTAAGTTTTCCCCTATGCACTTAGGATGCATATTTTCAGCATTATAAGATGATTCTTTCAAGTGCAAGCCCCAACCCACCCTTGTAAGCTTCATGCTACACTGGCGTCGTATCTAGTTACAAAACATGCAGACCTATGCGTCGTTTATGTTTCTTTTCATTTTTTATGGCGCTCGCTGCAAAGACTCGAACACACTAGCTTTAGCTATGAGCAACCCATTCTTCGTAGTTCATCGAATCTTATGTCATTTCTGACTATCCACAGTACACAGAAAGAATTAGGATGATTTACAGTGCTGAAATGTTACTTCATTATATCATCCCAAATCGAAATAAAATCAAAATAAGTCAAGTTCTTAGCCCATCCTATATTCCTACTCCAATGAAACAAAAGGCCTAATATATCTTCCACCTCCATTTTAAGCTGGGAATAGAGTCCTTGAAAATCCCGTCATTTCTTGCTTCTTTATTTATTCTTATATCATCTCATGAAGTTGCTAATATACTTGACTCAATGGTTGCGTCAGGCAACCCCGGCATTCTTGCAAGATGAAGCAGCGCTAGGATCCAGATATTCGTCGTGAATTCTCAATAGTTCCACTTAGATGGAAGAATCTCAAACACCCACTTTTTATTCTGCCTTTAGTAGCGAGCATGGCTCTATCAGGCATCTGTATTAACTCAAAATCTACACCTCCTGCTGGTCAATAACAGTCGATGGTATGACCACCTTAGATGATACATCAACGAGCATTTTGAGAATATTCTCTACACCCTATTCAATAATACTTGAGATATTGGCCTCTAAGCTCTGTCTTTGATTTAGCCAGCGCCCATCAAATGTTTTAGAATTCCACCTTGACACCATTTATATCCGTTGTGATTTTCTCGTTATTCTTTGTTTTCTCCATTTCTTCTAATTTATTATTCCAAATTAACAAACTCATGCAGTACGGAGAAAGTAAATTTGCTCAGGATAGAAGGCCAACTCAAGGTTGCTGGTACTCTCTTATGTGTTTCAGGAGCGATACTGATGGTTTTGTACAGGGGTCCTGCTGTATTTGGGGATGATAATGACTTACTGCTTGTGAGGGCACATAATGAGATAAGTTACGAAACCCGATCGGAGTCTGATGGTTTTCTTATTTCGGCTTTACTGGACCTTGGGCTCACCCAGTGGCATGTGGGTATGTTGTGCTTGATTGGAAACTGTATGTGCATGGCAGCTTATCTTGCCATACAGGTACTGATGCATTCCTACTTGTGACCTGTTGGTGTTAATAGGCAACTGGAATGGTGTCTTAGTTTTTTTCATTTTGAGGCGTTGGATTTTTATACTGTTAATAGTTGCATAATACTCGTCGCAGAAAGACCATACTATGTTATCCATAAAAATAATATTTATTAACTAGAACACTTAGTAGTTAGTGTAACAAATTAGCATAATTAACTTCGGTTTCTTAATAACACTAGCTTAGCCTCTAATTTGGTATCAGATGATGGACCGGAAACACCAATTATGGAAATTGACGAGAGCCTAAGAGAAAAAGAGCTGACTTGAAATCCAAGATGGTTCTGTGGGTAAAATCATCCAAGTATAAGATCACTTCTTTGTTGGTTGCAAACAGAGAAAAATTTGTTCCCTGTTTTCCTTGGTTTCCTTGATTGCTTTATCATTATGTTATGACTTGTATACCCTTATTTATTTCAACTTTGCTAATTCAAATATGGTCTGGTAATATTGGAATACTGTGCATTATTTACGCTTCAGCATCGCTTCTGAATATTTTGATATTAATAGATTGGTTTTTAATGCTGTCAAAATTTCAGGCTCCTTTGTTGAAAAAGTATCCTGCTAGCCTATCAATGACGGCATACTCGTACTTTTTTGGTTCACTTCTGATGGTTGTTTCAGGATTATTTTCAGCTAAATCAAATTCGGACTGGCGCTTAACACAGTCTGAGCTAGTTGCAGTTTTATATGCCGTAAGTTTCTAGCCAATTCTGATTTCTCATGTACCAAAGGAAAATCATATCATAGTTCAAGGCAAACCCAAAATCAAGTTAATTAGACTTCCTTGGTCGAAAGATATTTCTGTCATTAATACCATAACTGAGAAGTTAAATGTATATCATTTGTACATCTGATAACTTAAATCGAGCTTAGATGTTAAATACAAGGTTTGCTGAATTTGTATTTGTTTTGGCTAGGGAATTATTGCATCGGCTGTTAACTATGGACTCTTGACATGGTCCAATAAGGTTTTGGGACCTGCACTTGTGGCTCTGTATAATCCACTTCAACCTGCCGCATCTGCTTTTCTGTCGAGGGTTTTCCTTGGTACCCCAATTTATCTTGGAAGGTTTTACTCTAACCTTTGCCTATTTCCAGTAAAAGCAACCCACATTTTCTTTTAGGTCTATTGTTGTCATAAAGGTAAGTAGTTCAGTAAAATTCTGTTAGTTTCTCTTGTGCAAACTACAAGTGCTTACAACAACTTTTCGGTTTATGCAACCTGTAATGTAAATCCTTCTTGTACGTGGTACAGTACCCGTACACGATATGCTACCATGTGAGTATGTCGTACGCTAGGAGTATACCACTTCGGTATGCTATTTTCAGTTGCAGTACATTTTGGGGTTTGAACTATTTCCTGTGTAGCATACACTCTATATAATGCATATTTAATAGTTGAAACTGCTCTTAGACATTCTCCTTAAAACGTAAAATATATAACTAGTTAACTAAAACTCTTATGGTTAACTACTCATTTAGTTGAGCTCGTAGATTTTATGAAGAAATTGAGGTAAAGCAAAAGATTACGGTACAATGTCAAAATAGGGTTCACGAACCCACCCAAAAATAGTATGGGGAATCTTGTGCACAAAAGTGGTAGTCGAAATATTTCGTAACGTTGGTTATATCAAAAGCAAGCATAGTTGTAGAAAATGCGAGCTCAAGGAACGCATAGTTATACAAAATGTGATCATGTTATATACTTGTTATTTGATAATGTGTTGTATACATGGTTAAGCTATCCCCAAAATGGCGTTACTTTCTGCGAATGAGATATGGTTTTGATGTGAAGAAAGCTAACTTTGTTGTTATTTGAATGTGCAAACAGTATCATGGGTGGATTTCTTATCATTGCTGGTCTGTATCTGGTAACGTGGGCATCCTATAGAGAAAGACAAGCATCGTCGGCTGGGATCACCAGTCATTTGAAACAAGATGATACGACCGTGCCTCTCATACACACAAGGGACACATCACTGAATTAGGGTTCATACTAGCTAAAAACAACACATTTTGCCCAAGATCACTAGTGGAGGAATAAAAGAAACAAAAGAAAATCACGTTCCATTGAAGATAATTGAAAAGGTATGTTATTCATGATCTATTTGTTCTTCTTTGTAGTTTGTCGAAACTAATAATATTTCTTATATTCATGTTCCAGATATTATTCAAATTGGCAATAATAATGTTGGTTCCTTTGGCAGAAGCTGCTTATTTTCTTCCGATGAGGATTCAGTTAAAGAGTGAGCATCCTAATATATAGTTTGAGGTTCTTCTATCGGTCCAGGAGCAGCAGTGGAAAGACAAAGTGGTTTAGGTTTTGTTTTCTGAGGCGAGTTTCACTAGACCACAAAAATATTCGTATAGCTTGAAAGTTTGAAGTACATGGTCAAGCATGTCGTTTATATTTTCAAATTTAATGTGTTACTGATCAATATAATGCATTATATAATATTGCGGCAAAATTTATTACGTGTTAGTTGGCAATTCTGTGTTTTCTCATATGAATTTGAATTTGAATCATCTGACTCAAATAAATCTAAAATCAATCCAAATGAATTGGCCATCACGTGTTAGGCAAGTACACACATTTAACAATCATGAACTCATTATCATACACTGAAGTACGAGCTTGAGCTCATTGAATCAGAACTCTTTAGAGTGAGAAAACTAGACGGAGGACATCAAATCCTCATTTGTTTTTACTACGAAAGTCAATATACATCAAAGATGTAATAAGTACGATAACTGACAAATTTTAAACCCTTACGAGACCCGGCCTAAGCCTAACTAAACTACGACCTAAAGCTAACTAAAATACGAGTTTGGACCTCCAAGATTTTTGAAATTTATGTCAACACTGTTAACCACTTAGGCAACCAAATGTTTTATGGGTTGCTTTTAGGAAAGGGCATTTCGTATTTCTAACATCTTTCTGGTTAACGGAGATTAGGCCTCTTTAATATGTTGTCGGACTTTTGGTCTCTTTCATTCGTAACTTAATTTCGGCCGTATTCATGCTTATCACATCTTTATAATGTATAAATGTCATTGGGCCCTATAAACTCGGGGTGCCTATATGACTCCCCCAAGGAAACCAAGTCTCGTCATTGGGCCTCCATTGGTTAGTCACGAAATAAGTCAAGAAGGGGATAATTTAGTAATTATGACATTAGGGTTTCTCTCTAAGAGGAGATCCGGACACTATATAAACCCATCAACCCTCTACTACTACCAATATAACAATCTCACTTTCTTGAGTTTCAATTAGTTCCCCACACCCTAATTTTGTTCTTCCCTCTTTTTCAATCAATTCTTCAAAAATCTTTTCTTTATCTCTCTAAGTCTCTATATGTAGATGATTAAAGAGAGAGAGAGAGCCAATGATGTAAGAAATTGTCCGTACCATCTGAGAAATCTTCATTTGAAGATCCATTGATGTTACCCCATACCAAATTTCTGAGGCTCTTTTTCTTATTCTTCATCATCTTTATTAAATTTCTTAGAATAGGATTATTAATTGAATAAGAGGCAATGATGTTTAAAGATTATACCATCAAACTTTGAGAGCTAATTAAGCTTGTTGATGTAAACTAATACATAATCACTGAGCCTACTTCTCCTCCATTATTATTCTATACATTTTCAAAAAAGGGGTTTTTTTTCCCTAAATCTTCATTTAGGGTTTTAGAATTTGATTAGATTTAGATTTTGTTTTATAATGTTTTTAGGGTTTGTTGAAGGAGGGTGAAGGAAGGGAAGGCAACAAATTAGAGTCGCTGAAATGCTTAAAAATTCAATAGCGTTTATAGTGCTGTACGTTGCCAAAATAGAAATTTGAGAATTCATATTTCGGCATTAACCTAATTCTAATTGGTTTATGCATTCAGAAACTCAGATATTTGTTTTACTATTCTACAAATAAAAAATTCATTTTTTTTTTTTTTAAGAAACTAGTTGGCCCCAAATTTGTTTACTCTTCATTTTCAAAAGTAACAAGTAGTCAATAGATAGAATTCGTTTTAAGGGTAAATTGAATTTTTCTTCAATGGTCTTTCACTTATTCAATTTTCTTCCACTTACTGATCTTCAAGAATTATATTATTTGCTATATTGACTTTTTTAATATTTGTGTTTTTGGGGCACGACCAGTATTGAGCATAACGATGGGACCCAGACAATATGACTCCATTAGCATAATATTACATCGTTTGGCATTATAACTTGTGAAGTACAAGTCCATTATAACTTGTGAAGTACAAGTCTTGGACATTCTCTCTTTATAAGACGATTTAAAAGAGACTTAGGCCTAATAAACTTTAACACAGTACCAGAGCATCCCTACAATGGATTTGTTTGTTGATGTCTAATGGATGGGTTTCCATTATCCTTACAGCAGCAGTAAGTCACTCAAACAACTTATGCATAAAATTAGTGAAGCCCGTATAAGCAATCCCAATTATATGTAATATTATTGCTGAATTTGTGTCTAATTATAAAAAATGCATGACAGATTACAAACACAGTCCTGTATGTCATCATGAACATCTAAAACCCTTTACCAATGTCTTTGTAGAGTTTCAAAAGCCCATTTTGTTTGAAAATCTTGAAACTCCGCAGTTCATCAAAGAAATCATGTTGTAGTAGATGACATCTCATGTAATGTTTTGAATCAAATAGGCATAAAAAAACGAATAAATATTCTTCTCAATAGTCACAAATCTGCCAAGTTAACATAAAGTGAGAAGAACTAATTTTGTGGACCACATCAGAAATAATTTGCAAATTGAAGTAAATTTTCACCAATGTACTTTTGTGGGTTGATGGCAGCTGCTGTAACATACATGTCGAATTCCTCCTCAATACGTATCCCAATCTCCGGACTCCAAGGACACAAAGGCTTAGAATATTACTTCCATCTGTCAACATACACACACTGCATTGTTAACTGACAATTAATGTAAGCCAATATCTAGTGTACAAAGATTCCTATAAGTAAATTTTATTTTATAAAAAAGGTTTTCTTCTAAAGTAATCCATTTTGGGTAGTGGAAGATGAAAGTGATGAAGATGGAGTGAAAGTTTCATAATGCCAACATAATAATCATTCATCTCGTATATTCATATAATATACATTGTTCATCTCTTTCTGGCCAAAATAAAATTGGCACTATTTACCCAAATTGCATATAAGAACCACTTAAGTCACTAAAACTCTTTTAGTGGTAGTGGATAATAAATCCGATTCCAATATTCAACCCAAGATCATACATAACTAATCAAACATAAAGTGAAAAAAGAACTTGTCAATCCAAGCAAAAGTGGGACGATCTTACAATCTTGATCTCAAAATACTAACGTTCCATTCAAAATCCAAGAAAAATGAGGAAGACCAAATTTTAGGAGTTTAGCTGACATACCTGGAATTGGAAAATCTGAAGGGTGAACCATAGAAACAACATTAACATCGAGAGTTGATTAGTTTTCCCTATAATCAAATATAAAAATGAAGCCAAACTATTAGAAGAAACTCTTTATTCTCGTATTCTAGTAATATGAACCAATAGTGGTTTCAAGAATCCGGGAAGAAGTTGAAACCAATCACCCACAAATTTCAGCAGAACTGCACATAAGTTCAAGGGTTTAAAAGAACATGAGAAGTTGAATAAATAAATCGAAATGATCAGAATACGAAGAAAAAAATAAATGTAGAAGCTTTTACCTTAAATACCTCATTAACCGGTTTGACATCCAACGTGCTTGCTAAATAACCTGAACGAATGTGTAGTTACGTAGAAAGCATTAAAATAAATAGATTATCATTGGTAAACAACCATTAAAAAGTATCAGCAGCTTGGAGTTGTTAAGGGAGTTATTCGAAATTAAACAATTTATGTACAAGCTGTGAAACAAAACTCACCTTCATATGACCATTAATTATGTGCAACCAACAAATTAGTGGGCTTAAAATCACAACAAAGCAAACAAAGTAAACGTAGATATTTCCATGGAAGCATCACCTGCAACAATGTATTTTTAGAATCTTTTGCCTCTCTGTCTCCAACTACCCCTTTGAAAGTAAAATTTAACGAATAAGAGCTTATATATACAACACAACTTACAGCTTCTACAATACACACATGAGGAACATCTTCGTCAGAGCAGCCTAAACTTCTCAACAATCATAACAGATCCCCATAATTCAAGTACTCCATCATAAAATAAAGGTTCTCGCGACATGTAAATGAATAAAAGAAATGAACCTGATTTAGTTCAAACAATATATGAGCCACTACAATAGAAATGTAAATATTTTCCAAGAGATGCAATTCTAATAGGAGATATCTTTGTACTTAAAGAAGAAGTCATCAAGTTGTGCATATTGTTGAGATGATAAAGAAGATAGTATTTTTTTTTTTGTTGAAATAAGAAGATAGTATATGGTAATTGGAAAAGGGGTTCATCAAGTTCCACCTCAATTATTTCTTTGGTTTCCAATGAACCTCCATCTGATATTAAAATTACAGGTATGTGATAGAACTTGGCACTTTCGAAGCTTGTTTTTATAATAAAATCATAAGGATTTCTTATCTAACAAAGAGACGACGAATCACGAATATTTAGAGAGAGGGTGCCTGTAAATGCCTGTCTAAATGGTATAGTCAACCATGAATACACATCACCCTCATCAAACTATTTGGTGTTTCTTTTACTGAAAATACACAAGAAAAATTGATAGTACAATATTCAAATAGAAATAACTTGATATGATCATAAGATAATTCTTGAAAGGACGAAAAGAAATATTAATGAATTTTCTCGTAGAGAAGATGACGATGATATATTAAAGAATAAACTCAATTGTATATACAATCAAAAGAATACACAATGTAATACACATACTTGTTTTTGGAACACGCAAGTTTTGATCAATGAGTATTATATAAAGATGGCACATGTGTATGCTGAACTACAACATGTTCTATATAACACAATGAACAACCATAATAAATTAATATACGTTTATATTTCTAGAATGAGTTAGTTTAGTGTCACACTACCACATTATGATAATGCGTTTAACATGAAGAATGAAGAGAAATCCGTTATCCATATTACATATCGAGAAACGGAGTGAGCAAAGAGTGAAAATGAATCTATGTAAGCATCCTAAGTAACCTCATTTTAAAGTAATGATTACATAATTTAAGTTTCTGTTTTTTGTTTTGATATTCTTCTTCTAGCTTGGTTTAACAATAGAAAATAAATGAATGATTATATTTCAGTTTAGTGAACAGTCCATTATCCATATTAGAAAACCACGAAACAGAGTGACCGAGTGAGTGAAAGACGAAAATCACAACCCATCTTGTATTAAAGTTCACATAGACATTTAATCAAACATGTAGTGTCTATCGAGAAATTAGTACAAAGATTTGAAGTTCACCTGGGCATTTTATAATTTAAGTTTGTTGTTTTCTGATTTACAGAGAAGCATAGCTTAACAACGATTTAAACATGACTTTACCACAGTCAACTATGAGCTAAACATAAATCTGAAAATCTGATGAACCCTAATTTAACAATAATGAAGTATGAGTACTCACAAATGTAATTCATATAAGTTACTGTCCTTAGGAGACCATGTCACTTAATGAACTTATTGATCAAATCCATCTCAAAACACACTCTGACTAAGAAAACCCAAAACTTAATTGATATAAACCAAAAACATACCTGTAAATGTAATCTCCTTCACAAAAATATACTTTCTTGACGGGACTCATTGGCTTGATTTTTCATCTCTATAGATAGTTGAGATAGAAACCGAATCCTTGAGATAGAAACTTGCTACTTGAGATGATATTATAAGCTGAGATTGAAACTTCTATAGATACTTCTATATATATATATATATACTTTTGACTGTCTTAAACCCCTCATGTCTGCAATTTCGACTCACCTTGGATGATTGAAGACCAAACAATCAAACCTAACATGTTGGATTTGAATAGAAGCACATAGATGAAGAATGCCAGTAATTAGACGTTGTTTGGAAGAGTGAAATTGCTACATCAAAACCAACCTCATTGGAAACGAAGGGATACTAAGATCTCTGTTTTTGAATTTGATCGGTGAGTGAACCAATAGAGAAGGAAGGTGAAAGAACGAAAAGCTTCTTTCATAAATAGACAAAGGAGTCTCTGTAGGAGAGGAAAGGTTTTGGGCGATTTTGGGCGATCAGGTGACAGAAAGAAAAGAGAGGCCTGTTTGGAGACGAAGGGTTTTGGGTATGAGATCTCTTTGGACTTTGGGTATTAGGGGTCGTCAGTCGTGCATCTCACTCAATTCTCCAGTTGATCTCAGTCAACGGTCTAGATGTCTAGTGCTTTAACTTTGTCCTAGTTAGCTCGCATTAATTTTGTCCTACTCAGCACTAACCCACTCTGTTTTGTTATATAGATATTAGTTCTTTGGAATGGCAAAATGTTTACCTATGAAAATGGTAATGAAAGTTGAAGTCACTGACATGACCCTTAACCGTTGACCAAAACTTGACATAATCTTATCCACTAAAAAAAAATTGACATAATCCGATAATAAGTGAATTATGTGTTAGTAACTTCTTTGTGTAGCATTTGGCGTCTAACTCAAGTTGTGAAAAATGATGGGAGTATTTGTGGTTTACATGGCTTGAACATTCATTAGTTGTTGCCAAATTCATCTAGACTTGAACTGCAACTTGAGTTAGGCCACAAGTCAAAAATAGCTTGAGTTGTTTTTTTATGTTGAAAAAAAAAAGCTTGAGTTAGATCACACTAAAACACAATTTAATCATAACTTGGATTATTTTCGTAAATGTTGATGGCATATAAGATGATTTGTATGTGAAAATTGAATTGAAAACATAGAATATTAATTCTCGTCAAAGTATCTTTTTGATATGCAACCTTAAAGCCATGTTTGGGAGTTGTCAATTTGCAGAGAGTGTTTGATCTCACTCCCTGTGACAAACATGGAGGATTTATAGAATGTTGCATAACAGGGTGTAAAGAAGGAAGAGCAGGAGGAACCCCTAGCTTGTTGGGGGTCAAAAGGACAAGAAGCCATGGGAGATAAGAGTGTGGATCGAGTTGTTAGAAGAACAGAGTTTGAAATAAGTGGGTTGATTTAGGGGTTGGAATTGGGCGGGTATTGGCGCCCAAGGGCACTTGATGCATTGGGCCGGGTGGGTCGGGCACAAAACTTCAATGGTTATTAGGGTAAGCGGGGGGCAGTTTTGAAATTTGCCCTGTCCATTTCCCCCAAGTCCATTAAGAAGTTCGGGTAATTCGGATATGTGCGGGCGGGTAGCGGGTAATCTCATGACTTGAAAAAAATCATTTTTTCCTCTCATTTTATAAAATTTTCAAACACCTTTCCTAATTCTAAAGAGACAATGTGAGATTAAAACTAGACATTATTTGTACTAGGTTTCCTCCCCGTCCTACGGACGGGGGAAGATCCCTCTTGGCTAACGCCCGAGAAAATAAATAAATTTAGATTACAACATTCTTGGAAAGAGAATAAAGAAAGATAATGGAGAATAAATAGGGAGAGATATTGACCAACAGTTGTAAATCTGACTGAAAATGGTGAGGGAGAGAAATACGTGGGAAGGAAGTTAAATGGGAGAGAAATACGTGTGAAGTTAAATGGTGAGGGAGAGAAATACGTGGGTAGTTATGTAGGGATATCCTAACCACTTTTGGTCGTTTTATACTATTACCCTTCTATTTTGAAGGGATTTACACGAAAAGGGATTTTATAACAGCCATTAGATGTGATCTTTATGAAAATCCCAATAAAAATAGACGGTCAGACTTATCCCCTGGATAACCGACTGAGCTGTTTTAATATAATAGATTGTTCCTTTTAGGAATTTAATCTCACATTGAAAACTAATGAAGAATTCTCATGAGAGAAAAAAATCTATCATACTCTGTGTTCCCTCAAAACCAAAAACTACTTCAGTATTCAACTAGGAATTCTCTTGCCATTGGAAATGCATTGGGTGCGTGTGATTGCCCTTAAACATATTGTTTACCATCTCAACTAAGCCTAGCAACATGGACGGTTGGGCTTCATCAACTCATAAAGTTGATGTAATTTGGTTGGTTATCATTGAGTGAGTTAAGTGGGCGCGGACATGGGTGGGTGCGCGGGTAGAGGTTTTAACCCATGTCCGCCAACCAAAACTTGGCGGGCTGGGCGGGTTGTGCCCAAGACGAGTGCGGGCGTCCATGGTTTTCGTTGGCCTCAGGTGCCTGTGGGTGGGTTCGGGAATGACAGATTGTTGTCAATTTTTATCCTTCCTCTTTTTTATTGTATTATTAAGGTTTGGAATTGTATACTTTTTTATTGTATTGTACACTTTTGAATATCCTTCTTTTTTATTGTGGTGATGAAGGCGATAAAGAAGATGAAGATTGTGGAGCAATGTTAGATCAAGTGAATTTTTGGATTAAAATAAAATATTCTCAGAAAAATTATTCTCCAGAGATTATTCTTTATTTCTCAAAGCCGCGGCCTTCTTCAAACAACATGAATGCTTTATAATTCATTCGCCGTCTTTACAATAGGCCCTTTTTGAAATACCCATTAATTAGTTAGAGTTGTATAAAAGTGAACTCGTTAGCCACTAAACTCAACTTCCTCGTATTGAAGTACATCTTTTAGCTTTTTCAATATTGTCATTTTAGAACACCCATCAATTATCAAACAGAGTTACTAAAACACTTTAATATCAAATTTTAATCAAAATTTTGTGAAATTGTTTTAAAATTCCTGGAATGCTACCATTCCTTGAGCTGACTCATGTAGAAAGAGATCGAGAGACTGAACGAGACAGAGAGGGAGGGATACTTGCAATGAGCTCATGCTTTGAGATGATGTCATGAGATGAGAGTCTCAGATGACGTGGAAAAAGTTGAGAGATGAAGAGGAGAGAGAAGGTGCCTGAGATAGAAGAAGGCCTGGGTGGGATGGCGATGAGAAGAAAATGGTATCTTTCAACGATGCTCTTTGCTAGCATCTCAACTAGGGGTGTTCGTTGGTTCGGTATCCGGTAATTTGGTATCATCCGTTACCAAACCGCTCATGTTTGGTTAGTGATTTTTCAAACCATTACCAAACCGTTCATGGTTTGGTTCGGTTACTAACCAAACCATCATAAGCGGTTTGGATACTACTGGATACCAAACCATCCATAAAACAATTTGTTCTCCATGAAAATTGCCGAATCGAGTTACTTTCTTCATACACTGACGTATAAAATCAAGAAAACACTCTTTAAAAATCTGGAGAAACAATCAAACTAACATAATACGTTGAAAAACGTTTGAAACATTAAAGACATGTGCAGGCCACCGACCGAAATATTATGTAGTAGCTAGTAATATTATCGATACATGAATTGTTTTAATATAATACTAGCTAATAACATTATATTGTAGTGGTGTTGTTGTATTTGTATGAAATTATGGAGATATGATATGTATATATTTTAGAAAAAATATGTAAATATACAATTATAAATATTAATTAAACTTAACTTGTTCGGTTTGGTTTTAATGGTTCCTAAAAATTACATCCATTTACCGAACCAAACCAGTTCGTTTTTGAAAATCTACAACCATACCAAACCACTCGTTGTTTGGTTTGGTTAGAAAACCGACTGGACCGGTTTGGATCGGTTTGGTTTGATTGGTTCGGTCTATTTTTGCACACCCTTAATCTCAACTCTCAAATGACTTGTATTTCAAATCTGAGCCGTCCAACTTCGAAAAATTAGATCTCAGTCACAATAGACAAGCTTGTGAGATAAACTCTCTACAAATTTGTTATTGTTTTCTTCGTACTTCTTTTTTGTACTCTTATATTATTAGAATGAATATATTTGTGAGTGGAGATTGAACCATTATGGGAGGGTTTATATTTCTGAATTATTTCCAAAGGCCACCGTTTTGGGGGAAATAGAAAAGTTTTCTACCGACTTATAAGGTGAAAATGTTGAAGACAGATTTGTGGGTGGAGATTGAACCTACGATACGCAGAGTGAGTGTAATCATTTCACCATTTGAAAATTTTGAAGACAACAATACAATTTGTCTTCACAATTGTTGGACATATTCACTTTTTTTTGTTGCAAAGAGTTGAAAATTCACTTGATATTCCAGAACAAAATTATATGATTTATTGAAGTACAAATAAAGTTAAAAACGAATGGGTTTTTATACCTGGTAGAAACACCGAGACAGATTATGATTCTAGTGGATGGCAATTTCTTTGTTGAAGGACAATAATATATTATTCTCCATTGTTTGTCTTTTATTGATAGTCAAACCATAACATAGAGGGAGTCTAAATATCGGAAAGTTATAAATATATATCATGAAACGGAATTTGTTAATCCATTGCTAACACAATAATTTTCCACCAAAGCTATACACATAAATTAACGAGGCACAAGGCAAAAGAGACCCAACAAGATAGCAGGAGAGAATTGCCCCTCTTTTGCTTACACAAGGATTTGCCCTCTCTCAATATGACAACTATGGTTTAGGGTTTTTGCAACCCTCAGTCTTTCCTGAATCCAACGTCTAGAGTTTCAGGTGTAAGTTTGACGTCTTCAAAAATCAAGACACAGTTCGTCCGTAGCACACAGATGCGAGATACAGGTTCTTTCCCCATTTCTCCTGATAATAACCATCATATAACAAATTTTTATCAGCCGAAGACCTTTACATGTCAACTAAATAAAATATCAGTCATTCGTCGGCTCTAAAACTATTATCTCACAAAATAATTCTGAACATTCTTCGTTTTTTATGATATGCCATTTCATGATTATGCTATTGTGAGAAGCAATTTCGTATGTACTTGTTGGTCAAGTAGGGGAGAAGAGTAAGAAATCTCACCTTGACATGGGTACTAGGGAATGCAGATGTACGTAATGTTTCCTGAGTTTCGTCCCCAGGTTTTCGCTTGGGCACACTCAGAATAAGAGCAGTTTGATCAAAATTAGCAGCTGTTGATGTTATTCTGTAACCATTATCCCAACGCCTATGGACGCCCTCGCTTGGATACAGAAAATCCAGCTCCACCACCTACAGAATCGATTTATGACGATCAGAATAGATCTGAGTTATGAATGGTGAAAATATATAAAGTCACTAGTTGCTTAATGGGATAAAGGATCAATCTAGAAATAGCAAAGGAGGGGTTTGCAGGAAGAGTTCGAGAGCACGAGCAGAATGAGTCTAAAGAATCCCTTGTGTATTTACTTGGTCTGAGATGAAAACTACCTAAAAATGAAATGAGAAAAGGAGTGACAACCTGATCGCTGAAGCCTGCATTTCGAGACATGACAACTCCCCATCGGCTTCCAGCAGTTGCCATTGAAGTCACATGAAACCCTTCCCTCCATTTCTTATTTATCCACTTGAAAGGAAAAGAATCACTGACCTTGTAAGATTGTTGGGTGTATTGAGTCCCTGAAAAATTTCAACCACAAACTTCAACACCTAGAAGAAAAAAAAAAGTATGATTGTGTCTCTCCTTCATTCAATCATTTAATATACAGTGATAACCGGGTAGGGCAATGGAGATGATTAGGACGATCAAGCAAAATTAAGACGTGTATTAGGCTCCGGTGCTTTAGCATTGCAGAGGGGATTGCTCGACACAAAATTGAAGATTCAAAATGGGAAAAGGAGGGAGGGGAAACTGTGTGGTCCGTAACCTGGTTCCTCCTACTACACTAGCTCATGCCTCGTTATAATCGGTCAACTGGTAGATAGAGAAACGAAGAAGACTAACCTTTGGACATTACTACAAGAGAACTTCCGTTGTTAGAACCAGCAATGGAACTGATGTAATAGTTCTTCTCCCACTGCTCCATAATCCATTCCTAAGAAGTATCAATTTTGTTAAATATATGAAGCGACGAGGGAACTTCAAACAGTGAAAGAGGGATCCACCACAAAAATTCTTACCTTGTGTAGAAAGTGTGGAGACAGTTCATATACTTGAGCTGTGAAACAAGTACCAGCATCCATGATGAGTGCCCAGAGATTGTTACACGATGCCACACAACTAATTAATAAACCGTCTTCATTTCCTCTCTCCACATGTTGTGCCAACCGTATCTCAGCCACATTGTAATGGTACCTAAAATGATGGGAATCAAATTTCATAACATCATTCTCATAGAAAATCATTTTATACATGTAATTGAGTCTATTAGATACAATTACATCGTGCCACATTGGAGTTCTTCATTTCCAACTTACATTGCTAAAAACTTTGGGGTCTATCATCTATGCATGCTAAAGTCGAGGGAAATAATATTCTGACTATGGAAGTTTAGTGCCACATTGCTACTTGCAAAATGTTATATGTGGCGATGGTACGGGTAACAGAAAGAAAGCACTCCATATTGACAGAGACCATAAGTAGGACAATAAATCATGGTAAAGTTGGACAGTGAACAAAACTATAGGATGGATGAAACAGCCCTCAATCTCAAGATGACACATACATAACTGATGTACTGAACTAGTTCATATTGTAAATTTTGAATATTAAACTGCTAATAAACAAGGAAATATGGATTAGAAAGTCGTGTACCTCTGTTTCATTGGTGTCCGCGCATTGTAAACTGAAACCCACTGAGTAGCAGGAACTCCAAGGCGGACCTTCTTTTTAGGCTGTGCATCATCTTCTTCCTCAGTAGACAACCTACCCCTCTTTTGGCCAACTTGATAAATAATCTGACAAGAAATGAAGACCAAAAGTCTTAAAAAGAGCATGCAAAAATAAATTGACACCATAGTTAGTCCAAGTGTGTGACCCCTTAGTACCTTTTGTGCACCATCAGTGTTTATTGGTCTAACAGCTGGATTTGGCCCAATTAAACACTCAAACAACGATATCATCTTGGAATAATTTGGGTCCTCATCAAATTTCATGTTGACAACGATCTCAAGAAATTGCTTAAAAGGTGGAGGGCAGAAGCAGCAAAGCATTTCAGGAGATGTTGCCATCTTTTTCTTGCAAACTAGGAAAGACTTGTTGTCACCCTGAAAGAAGAAAAGGAGATCCAGGAATTATAGAAGTGGATTTTATTACTCTAAACAACAGATTGTTACAATGAAAGTACTACATTACCTGATAACCTTGCCAAGGTAACCTGCCCCTATGAAGAAAGATGAGAGTATATGCAAGAGATTCTAGATCATCTCTTCTACTTGCCGTTCTTCCCAAGTGAGCATGAACGCTAGCATATCGTACAGTTCCTCTACAAAAATTGAACGATAATAGGTATTGAAGTGAAAACTTCACAACTACTAGGTACTAAAAGATCATATCATGATTAGCATCACATAACAGAATGAAAAACTTAATTACCTAAATACATCAGGTCGTTGATCATATTCAACATGCTGACCACTAGCCCCATCTCTCCATTTTGTTGCTGTCGTAGTATTTAAAGCCGAAGGTCATTAAGAGAAAAGGAAAGAAAACAGAAAGGAAGATAATATCTTGTTTACTCCCATCACCTAATCCAAGGTCGACAAGAAATAACTTCTTTTCTTGAGCTGTAGCCGGCTGACCCAGAAGAAAGTTCTCCGGTTTAACATCTCCATGGACATAGCTAATATCAGACAAGCCGCGCGTAAGAAACACACAAAAAATGAAAAATTGTCTAATTTATATGAGATTTCTTACACAATCCACAGAATCAAAATGAAATTTAAAATTCGAAGGAATACATAGAATGTCAAGAAACTTTACCCCCTTGCGTGCATCTTCTCTAAGATTGATATAGACTCCACCGCGATACATGCCACCATTTCTGACGACATTCTGCAATTTAACAAACCAACCAGACTGAGAACCAATAACCTAAATGCAGCAAGGAATGAGCAACAGTAACCTAAATGCAGCAAGCAAATAACAATAACGTCCACATAAATTCAGAAACTAAGTTGTTTCTTACAGGATAAATTATGATATAGTAACTTAGCATTTACTTTGCCGTCACCTAAAGACAGTAAAAGGCATAAGTAAATTTGATACTTAGAGAGAAGTAAGCAACAAAGAGTTCGCTAACTTGCTACAATAGTTATAAAATGCAAGAACCTAACATACAAAAAAGTAGTCCAACTCTTATACAAGATTTATAGAAGTATAAGTATAAGTTTTGCTTGAGCAGAATTGAACATAAATGCTTCAACGAGATGCATGCCTCGAAGAGTACCCCATAAATATTGTACTTTACACCTTAGATGACCCCTTAGATAAGAAAGAAGATCTAAAACAACCATAACCTAGTAGCACGGGAGTCTATATAACATACAAAATAACGTAAAACAGCAAGGTGTGACACTTTTAATTAGCTCCTAATGGAACTTAGTAAAATCCTACAGACTTGGAACTAACATACCAATGAACAACATGGAAATTACGATATGAAGGATCAAAGATACTTACACTTGCCCCGAGGTATTCCATGCATCCCACAGACTAGGACCTAACATGTCCATAACCTGCAGAAGTAAATTAGTATCATCTGATATCAGTTCGACCAACAAATGTACAAGTTTCTATGTTACTTAACCATACAAAGACCAAAAGTACAGGTACGAGAGTCATACCATTACGTAGTAGTCACCCTGCCTCCCTTTGTAGTGTACTCTAGGCACTCCATGACTTCCGCCCAGAGTACTATCAAAATAAATTTGAAAAACAAATAAAAATAGTTAATCAAAAAGAACATATGGGATAGAAGTATTTAAATATTGTGCCACTAAAACTCAAATTGTTTTAACATACTTGTACACTTGCCACTCATATGGAGGCCCATAGTTACATCCTTTACTGCTTCTATGCTCAAATTTTAGAGCCACCTGATTGGGATATAACAGGTCGACAACAACAACAACAAGAACCAATCTGTTACATTAGATTCAAAGCGACTTAAACACTGAAACCTACCTTACTAAAGTTGATGTGGCTCAAAAGACCAATATGATGATCATTACCTCTGTAGCCCCAGGACCCGATGTTCGGTCGGTACCACCAGAAACGCGACGACCAACAAAAACCTGACCAAACCCACCTTTACCCAACTTCCTGTCAACTTTGTAGATTGGTGATCCTCCTACTTGGACCTGAAAATAAAATTAAAGAAACAACAAAAGGCCATTCAAATTGCTGCAGACTGTGTTTAAGGGTTAGTTCTATTTATTAGATTAGGATTGCTAACTATTAATATTAGGGCATCTATATTTACTCCAATTAGTAAACGGTAAACCCACCCAGAAGGAGAGGATTCGTTCTCCTTACATAAGGTTTGACGCCAATAGGAAGACAATTTAGAGTTTTTTTATTTACTATACACTCACGAAAAAGACGGTTACATTCTTTCCACACAAACTTAATAAATTAATGGATAACTATTGCTCGAGAATACCTATTCTGTTATCTTGATCATAGTCTGAAACCTGTATAAAAGCATTTGCATACAAATTTACATAAAGGACACACTAGAACTATCGGATATGGTCAAAGAAACGCCGTGTCGAGATAATATCATCCAAAAAATCAGCTTTTTTTGCAAAGAATAAGATGGAACTAGGTAAAAACTGAAGAATTCAAAAGAAAGATATAATGTTCTAACCAATTGTAGGGATAAAAAGTTATTACAAGTTACAACTCTACATAAAGGATCAGATCACATACTCTAATTGAATGTAGCTTTTCAATAGAGATGGACATACGTTTTAGTTACTGCTCTTTTGCCTAAAACTAATTCGCTGACCTGCTTGTATTTCTCCGAGAACTTCACACCGAAATGATGGTTCTTATATACAAAAACGAGTTTTACCAATTCTACAAAGAAAAAAGAACAACGCCTCTCTACTTCTCACCTCATGAGATACTTGAACTATAAGCAAACTCTCTTATATTAGGGGCAAGTTTCCGAACCAGTAAGGAACAAATAGGTAAGTCTGTGCAAAAGTAAGTACAGCAGGATCATTTCGGTTTTAAAAGGAAAACTAGAGAAGACATTAACTTTATGATCAATCTCACAATTTATTTCTTCCCTGAAATTTAGGTGAAAGTTTCCTTTTTAAGCATGAAATAAGGTTCTCTATTGTCGCCTTCCTTGACTCCTGTTGTTGCCTATGGTATATGTAATGATAATGTGAAAGACTAATGATAGTCGTTAGAAAATTTAATTGCAGAAAAAAAACTAAGGAAAAGTAGTTCATGACTAATATCTAAAATGGGTAGCTAGTTAGAATTTTACCCTCTCAGGGAAAGGAGCAGTGCTTCCTTCTTCTTCTTGCCCAACAACCGCTTTATTGGCACTCAATCCACCACTACCACCACCTACCATAGTTTCCTTCTTCTCTCTACTCTTCACCACAGGAGAAACCCCTAACCCTAATGGCAACTGATTTTGATCAGGACCGTCTGGTTGACTACTTCCCTCTGAAATAACAATCACATCAGCAGCAACCTTCACCGGATCGATTTCCTTGCTCGGAATAGCAGCAGCGGCGGCTGCGGCAGCAGCAGCGGCAGCAGCTAATCTGGTTCTAGGTCTTGTTCCAGGCGAAGGAGAGGTGGTGATGGTGGTGGTGGCGATCTTCTTCTTCTTTAAAGGTTGAATCAAAACGTCCTTATAGTCGTCGTCTTCTTCGTTACCTCCTCCTTGAGCTTTGCCGGCTGCAATTTCCTTAGCAATCGCTGCTCTAGTTCTGATACAAATTTTACTGTCAGGAATCAAAGTTGAAGGATCGGATAATCTCTTCACTGATCCTTTCTCTCTTGTATTCCGATGTTTCTGATCTTCTTCTTCTTCTTCAGCTACGATCGGAGCTCGACCACGACGACGTACTCCTCGGCTACGAAACTCTGGCATTCTTCACCCATACAATCTCATCCAAAACCACTTTCTCTTCAAATCTGATCATTATCTTTCACTCATTACCGATTGAACTCTGAATTTCTCATCATCGCTTTACTGGAATTTGTCCTACTGTATAGAATCGGAAACCCTAAAAGTACCAGTTAGAGAGAGAGAGAGTTGGAAGAGTTGAGAGAGGTTAGATCGAGAATCACCACCGACCGACCGTGTATCAAGTTGACAACAAGGTAAGGTGGGTGAGACCAGATGAGCGAGAAAAGAGAGACGGGTAAGAATGTTTGGATTGAAGGTTGGATTGGACAAACTTTTTGCTAATAATAAAGGGGAAGTGGACATAGACATTAAGTTAGTCAATTTTACAAAATTTAGGATATTGCTATGGGACGGTGGCTGCTAGCTAGTGATACTTTCTGTTAAGGGGACCAACAGTTCAAGACAGTCCACCACGGTCGAACAAACGACCGTTAAGTGCCACCGCGGACAATACATCTACTGAAAGGATCATGGCAACCCCAATGCCGATGGAGCAATGAACTACCTTGCCTGGAACTGTCGGGGACTTAGGAACGACCCGACAAAGTCAGCTCTCAAAGCGTTCCTCACTTCGACGAAACCAGAGTTGGTGTTTATTTCAGAAACTCGCATTTCTTCTACTTCCATTGTTCCCTCTTTTGATTACTTTAATTTAACTAACTCTTTTATTGTCCCTCTATTGGTCTATTGGTCACATTGGAGGACTCTTGCTTTACTGGTCGAATTCCATTAATATTAATATTCATTGTTCCTCTTGTAATTTAATTCATTTAACTATTATCCCCGACTCTACCGCCATCCCTTGGGACCTTTTTTGCATTTACGGTCCACCACGAATACAAGATA
The DNA here is from genome assembly GCF_041429995.1 of Eschscholzia californica. Classification (NCBI taxonomy): domain Eukaryota; kingdom Viridiplantae; phylum Streptophyta; class Magnoliopsida; order Ranunculales; family Papaveraceae; genus Eschscholzia; species Eschscholzia californica. Next base: position 50,195,111 of record NW_028238472.1, read on the forward strand.
GACCCTCTTTTTGGGCAGATCTCTCTACCAGAGTCCAATCAACTACAAACCCTCTTTGTTGTATTGGCGACTTTAACACTATTAGATCGCACTGCGACAAATGGGGAGACTCTACTACCACCCCTTTCATGCATCATTTTAACAAATTCATGACGGACTCTGGACTTTTAGATCTGGGTTTTCATGGTCCGGGCTTCACCTGGACCAATAACAGATCCATTCATCACCTGACTAGAGAGCGTCTGGACTGGGCTATTTTCAACGCAAACTGGCTTATAAACTTCCCTAATGCAGGCCTCTTTCACTTACCTAGGTACAATAGTGATCATGCCCCGATTCTCCTTAAACTCCACACTCAGACTAGAATCCAGACCACTATTTCCAAATATGAAATTTTCTGGTCCTCCCACCCCGACTTTAAAGACTCTTTAAGTCATCTTGGGATACTTCGACTGGTTCTTTTCATGATAAAGTTACCAAAGTCAAATCCTCTTTAAAAGGTTGGACTCAACAGGACCTTTGGGGTCATTACCAACAGACTCAAAATTATCAAAAATAGAATCCTACATATTCAAACTAGATTATCTAACTCTAACACAATTAAAATTGAATCTCAACTCCAGGAACAAATTTTTTATCTCGAAGAACTCCAAAGAACAAAGGTTGAGCAACGTTCAAAACTAAACTGGGCAAAAAACAGAGATCGGAACACTAAGACTTTCCACATATCGATGTCCCAAAGACGTAACAAAAACAAAATCAGTCAGATTCACACCTCTACTGGAGAACTCCTAACATCAGAAAGCGATATTGAAACGGAGTTGCTAGCTCATTTTCAAAACTTATTTGAGTCTGAACCGGTTGGTCAGATACCTCCAGACCTTCTACAGGCCCATAGAGTCATCTCGGCAGAAGATCTGGCCATTATTTCTAGCATTCCAACAGAGGAGGAAATTAAGCAAGTGGTAATGAACATGAACGCTTCTAAGAGTCCTGGCCCTGACGGTCTACCATGCCACTTTTACCAACATAACTGGGATACATTAGGAGCAGCATTGGTAAGTCAGATTCAAGAAATCTTCTCGACAGGTAATTTCGAACCTTCTCTTAATAACACCACTATAGCCCTCATTCCTAAGACCAGATCTCCCACCAGAGCAACAGACTTTCGGTCGATCGCCTTATGTAATACGTTATATAAGTTCATCACAAAAATCATAGCTAACTGCATCCGTCCCTTCCTTGAGAATTGCATTAGTTGGACTCAAAATGCCTTTGTTCCTGACCGCCAAATTCTCGACAATGTCATCATTACTCAAGAATTTCTTCACTCCATGCATATTTCTCATGCAAAAAAAGGGGGGTTGCCCTTAAGGTTGATATGGCTAAGGCCTACGATAGAGTCAACTGGACGTTTTTAGAAACCATCCTCTCGACCACTGGCATTCAAGACCCTATTTTAGGCCTCATAATGCATTTGTGTTACCTCGGTTAACTTCAATATTCAGATAAATGATGGCCTTTATGGAGATTTTTCTCTGTCCCGTGGGCTGACACAAGGGTGCCCCCTATCACTCTATCTCTTCATTATTATGGCCCAATCTCTATCTCTACTAATTTCACTATATGAGTTACATGGTACATTTACAGGGTATCAGGTAAATAAAAATTGCCCTCGCATCTCTCATTTACTTTTTGCTGACGACCTTATCATTTTCGGATATGCTACTTCTCAGAATTTACAGATGGTTACAGAGATAATCACTCGGTATTCAGATTTCTCTAGACAGGCAATCAACCTCGACAAATCCTCTTTATATTTTGGTTCTGGAGTCCCCAACGACATCAAGCAATCCTATGCTCAGGAACTTTCAACACCTTTGATGGATGACCGAGCCAAATATCTAGGCTCCTTAATACTCAAACCTGGCAACCGTATACAAAGCTATGAATGGTTAGTAGAGAAATTCAACGAGATGTTAGCTCATTGGAAGAGTAAAATAGTAACACAAGCTGGAAGGACTACCCTTATTAAATCGGTACTGAACTCTTATTGTACCTACCCATTTAACCTACATAAAGTCCCCATAGCAGTTACTCACAAATTGGAACAACAAAAAAGATCGCTCTGGTGGGGTCACAACATAAATGAGAGGAAGATGCACTTCATTAATTGGGATATTATTTCTAGTTCGAAGTCAGATGGAGGACATATCCCTAGACAAAGTTAATGACTCTTTGGTTGCTAAACTCATCTAGCGATTGTTAACTAACCCAAATATTGTCTGGGTAAAATTACTCAAAGACAAATACTATCCACATGATAACTTCTGGACTTGTAACCCTTCCAAACCTAAGACGAGTTTATGGCACTCTATAATGAAAATCAAAGAAACAACGCACCAAAACACCTTGTGGATGTTAGGTTCAGGTACATACATAAGTATCATTGAAGACCCTTGGATCCCAAACTTACCTTTCCACTTACCTACCCTACACACTGATCTCCCAATTCATATTAACAAAGTAGCAGATCTCATTGACAGTACTTCAAACACATGGAAAGAAGATATTCTACAACAATATTTTCAACAAAATACAATAGATGCTATCAAGAATATCAATTTATCGCACATCAGAACAGAAGACAATTTGATTTGGTGCCCACACCCAACAAGTAAGTTTTCTCCCAAGTCTTTCTATACTACTATTAAATCGAGACCTATTTTACATGAAATCATTTCAGACTTTCCCTGGAATAAGCTATGGAATATGCAAGATATGAGCCCTAAGATCCAATTATTTATTTGGAGGCTAATTCATGATGGTATAGCAGTACTTAACAACATTAGTATTAGACTACCACACATCAATAATACATGCATCATGTGTAACAATGAAACAGAGACAATAAACCACCTCTTTGGTACATGCCCTAAATTCATTCAACTACTCAACTTATCCAACATCAATTTAACAAACCAACATGCTTTAGATCCGGTCATTACACTTAAAAATCTACTGAATCAAGGTAGCAGATCTAAAAAAACTTGGTTTGATTATACTTATCTGCTTTATGCTTGGTGGAAAGCTCGAAATAATAAGCACTTTAATGGAGGAGAACCGAATCTAAATCTGATCTACAGAGCATCTCTCCTCGAAACAAGGTACGTCCCTTCGAACTCGACTAACACCTCTAACCCCATCTCTAGTGATGAACAGATACACCAGTGGACTCCCCTACCGCCTGGATCTATAAAAATCAATGTGGATGGAAGTTTCTCATCTTCTAGAAGAGCAGCAGCAGCTGTTGCTAGGGATTCTTGTGGTGAAGTTATCGCAACTATGAAATCGGTCTTCAACCCCATCTCGGTTTTACACAGTGAACTGAGTGGAGTAAACTTGGGGTTGAAATTAGGGCAACAACTTGGCAAAAGGGGTTTTATAATCGAGTGTGATTCATCGCTAATCGTTGGATTTCTATCCAACGATATCCAAAACCCCCCGTGGCGTCTGTAGGATCAACTAACAGATACAAGAGCTTGGTTAGATGAAACGGAGGTCACAATTACCCATTGTTTAAGGGGTTGTAACCAACTAGCTCATGAGTTGGCTACGTCATGATGTTTTTATTTTCACGCTATTGTTATCTCCTATCCGGTCAAAACTTTGTAATTGACTCTTGACTGTAGTTTTATTGGCGTTCCTAAAAAAGAAAAGGTCTCAATACGGAATGGTGCTTAACTTCTTAAAGAAGACCAGCACATTCTGTCTCACCGCCGATGTGAGATTGGTTTACAAGAGATATCGAAACGTTCATCAATAGTAGTTATCTGATAAATTCTTATAGGATTTAAATACGTGTACATATTAGATAATTATTTGATATTGAATCACTAGTTCTTTTATTTTCTAAATAATTGCATTTTTTTATTTCATTATATTGGTTTTATAAGTATAATATCACATTTATATTCAAAATACATACATATTTTTGAATCTATAACATTGTATGATAATGAAATGATTAAATAAATTTCATTGATTTTTAACTACTTAAACTTTAACAAAAATATTAAGAAAGTTAAAAATTTATTTTAATGAGTTCATCAAATATCATATATCATTGAATGCCTAGTCAGCTTGTGGGATTAGGATTCAAATGTGATAATTTGATATTCATCAGATATTTATTAGATATCAGATTCAAAACCAATAAAGATCAACATATATCTACAGAAAATTACAGATTTTCAGTAACATTTCCAAAATATTTTGTTGACATTGATAGATATTTGTGGTATTTATTATTTTACCACTATCTTTATCGTTTTCGGTTGAACTTATATCAATACCAGAAATTAATCAAGTCTTAAAAAGAAAGTTAATTGAACTGCATCATCTTCATCATTTTCGGTATCAACGGCATCATCTTCACCATTTCACCTTACTTATCTTCTACCAAGAGAGAATAAGGAGGACTTCAATTTAATTGATTTTGCTCCTTAAAAATTTTGGACGAAGAAGAAGAATATAAGCAAGAAAAAAGGAACCATAAAATTTCTAATTATTTTTCTAAAGAGAAAGCGAATTTTATAGGCTAGGATAATTTGGACTGAAATGCAGATAATACTCTCTCCGTATCAGTTATTGATATTGCCCCCGCTTTAGACACTCACAACGGGTACGGTTTTTTCTTCTTTCGTACCTTCCTAGGTCTCTAACTTAAAGAAGCACTGTCTTCACCACTCCACAAATCTCACTGGCTGAAGCAATTGAAACAAGCAACATTTGAGTGAGATCCAATATTATCCAAGATTTCAGATTCAATTCGACAAAAAGAAAAACAAACAAGACCTAACTCATTGACAACAAGGGACCAAGTAAGGTAACTCAATGAACCAATTCAGAAACAAAACCATGTACCCATCTAACCATCTTACAGGCTCCACCTAAGAATATCTTATAATCACCTCCCATAGAACGAAAAGAAAATACAAGATATGCAGAAATGAAATTCTTTACTCATTTCAATGATATATATTATCATTTCAACTGCTATTCCCATTTCTTATAAATAGAATACTCAATCAAAAACTTGGTTACAGCCGAATTGACAATCTAGGTCGTTGATGATCCTTTACCAGAAAACTTCAATACGGCAAGATAAAAACCAGGTTCATCTACAAACTCGGTAAGATCAAACGAATGATCTGTTATTACCTTTTCTAAAGTTGTCTTATCAGGTAAGTTAGAGATAACAACATCAGGATATTCTTTTCGCTGTTGTTCCAGTATTTCCTTCCCTTGGGAATGGCTGATAACTATTCTAGCACCTAAACAAGAAACAACATCGTACATAATAAGTAATCACTCAACTTCATACGTCCATAAAATACTAAACCGAAGGAGCAAGAATTGTATCCCGAAATATGTTCTTATGACAAGATATCAGAGAAGCCAATACCAGTATTTTCACTTACCGTATCTATACAAATAAAGAGAGCTAGAGATATGACTGCTATCAATCAGCGTTTATTTTAACATCAAGTCTGGCCATAGTCTAAATTGTACTATATCGCTCTCATTATGATAATCGAACACCATTAATCCATAGTAGAGAGAAAATGGAAATTTTATAGTCTAAATGGTGCTTTGTTTTTCTCATTGCTAGTTGGTGAAGGTATGTCCTTATACGGGATATTAAGTAATTAAACTAGCAACTCCTTGTCAGTAATTGGTCTGGAGTATATGGGTTGAGTGTATAACAATTTTTTTTTTTAATACTTTAATTTAAGCGTCTAACATTTGGTACCAGAGCCATCACAACGTCTTAGATTCTCAATCACGAATGAGGCAACCTATAGGATGGATATAACTGTTATATTACTTGGAAGTGCTATGTTTTTAACTAGTGCGACAAGAACAATAACGAGTAGTGATGTGGAAAGCAAATAGTCGCAACTGTTCAATCTCGGTCATTCAAAAGAACGACCTAAATCAATGTGATTCTTTGACTTGCTTTCCATGTCGCTACTTGTCAACGTTATTGTCACACTAGTTGGGAAAATATCGTCCCTCCCAGTATATTAGTATGAATGAAGACCTAATTAAGAAAGGGTTGTTGTTCCACATTTCCACCATTGCCGATAATGGGATGTTTTGGTCGTCGGCTATGGGACATTTAGTACATAACATGGGCCGACAAAATCGCTCTCTATTTTCGATCACCAATTAGTGGCAATAAGAAAAATTTCTTGGTTAGTGTTTAGGTTTCAAGTTTTCAGTATTTGCGTATACAATTCATCTACCCTAAACTGCACCATATTTGGGCTATAATTAAGAAAGTGCTTGGTGTACCAACAATCCTAAAAGCTAGGGTTTTAGGGTTTTTGAATTAGGGTTTTCAAGATTTTAAATCATACAGGAACAACAACATAAAAGAAATCAAATATAAACAAGCAACAATGACCAAAGATGGGATTAAATACCAGGTAAACAACGTTCAGCTAGAGCTCCAAAAATCTGATCAAGTGAAAACGGCAAAGCAGGAAGATAATTCAAGAAAACCACATCAAAAGGAACCCATTTCTCAGGAACATAAATAATCTCTCCTTGCCAACACTTAACCTTATCATAATTCTCTTTAATACCAGCTAAAACAAATAGAGAATCATGAACAACAAGCAGAAGTTGAGATACAGAAGAATCAACTAATCTATCAACAAAGTCTTCACTACATATAGAAACTAAAACCCTAGACGAATTTTCAATTTCTCCAGCTGATATTATTCGATTAAACTTGTCAGATTGTTGTTGGGGTGAGTTTAGGGTATCGATTTCAAGAAAGGACCAATCTTTTTCGATGAAATCTTCGAAATTGATAACTGAGACTGTTCCTTCGGTTGGTTGAGCTTGAGAAGAAGAAGATTTGAGGGGGCGACGGGATGAAAGAGGAGAGGTTAATTGGAGAGAAAAGGGTTTTAATTTTTGGAAAGGAGGGAGAGAAGATTGAGGGAAAGATGAGGGAGGGAAAGATGAGGGAGGGAAGAGGAGAGAAGATGGGGAGAAGAAGAGGGAAGTCATAGTAGTGGGTGATGGTGTTCTCCAAAATCTGCTTTTACTTTTTATATGAGTGAGACTGTGAGAGTGAAGTAGGAAAATGCTACTATTAAGGTGGTTGTGTGAAATGTTAATGGGAGTTGTCTGAGTCTGATTTGTCTGAATCTGATTCGTCTGACTCATATGAGTTTGATTCGTTTTCGTATTACGGGCACACGGATAACCCTACCAACTGTAAGGGTTGTAGCATATAGGCGAGACGATTACATGTGAATTTCATATCTATACATATTTATAATGACGATGGATATGTGTACCAATTAACGAATAACTTGTTCTTACATCGGTCGTCTCGTGTAGGAAAACTATAAGCAAATTGGTGTAAGGCTTAACGAGGGATATAAACGCAGTGAGGTTAGAATCCGCGTACATCAATTTGTTTATATATATTTGTCGTAATAAAAAAAAAAATTCTAAATAAATTGTAGTCTATGTAATGTATGTGTTAATCGTGACAGACAAAACATGTACATTAACCACCCCCTGCCAATCAACGACACCACCTATCATAGACCATATCTTCTTCCTTTTCTCTTTCACTACCAACTATCTTCGTATTCTCTGACACCGTCAATTCATTCACATGTGTTGGTGGATGATGAAGATTTGTTCTCGACGGTTGACAGTGAAGTAAAAAACAAAGAAGGTAGTATGTCCCCGGCGGTAGTGCCCGGTGGTGGTGTTGACAGTCCTACATCGTACGCTAGATTTGAATTCTGGGCTATAGGTGTGCGCTTAAGTTTAGTAAGTGTCGAGGCCTTTTGAGAGCGCTCGTAGAGCTTTCGCCGAGAACAAATCCTCATACCTGTGTGAGGTGTCTAAAGGGAGACAATACCGATAATTGTTAGGACTTGGGGAGACACAAGTGGTATTAGAGCCGATGATGACTCTTCACTGAGGATGGGGGATTGTGATTAGACAACATCGCTTGCAATAGTGTCCGGAGCCTGGGCTATAAGTGAACACTCAAGCTTAGGAAGTGGTGAGGTCTTTTGGCTGGCTCGTGGAGCCTCTGTCAAGAACAAAACCGCGTATCGTTGGGCTTAGGCCAAGGGTGGCAAAGCAAAGACAATATTGATACTACTAAGGGGTGTCATGTTTTCTTTCTTTAATGTAGGAGAAGATCTTCGACTACCTTGCGACGACTCTTCATCAATTTTTTTTCTTTATTCTTCTCATTCTTCTTTCCACCATCGCATTATGGTCGCCACCGCCATTGATGGTGGTGTTCCTCAGAATGAGGAGGAGGAAGAAGAAAAGAAGAAAAGAAGAAAGTAAAAAAAAAAAAAATATGTGTTAATGTTGAATGGCGGAATAATGCAAACGAGAGTCATCTTGAACTGGTCATCTTTGCGAGGCCATTTTGGTTAGTTGGATATCTTCAGGGAGCTAAAATGAAATTAACTCACACACAAGTACACAAACACAACAAGGGCGCGGGTCGGCGTTAATATGACTCGACTCATTTGTCTTGTAAAATGTACCAGAGAGTTCTTCACCAAATCCAAACCGAAATCTCAAGAATAAGTTCAAAAAATCTCACTCATTGTTCTTTTTTTCAGCAATCTCAATTCGAATAATTGAATTTCTTCTTCTTATTCTTTTGTCAATCTCTCATCAGCAATCCAAAGATTACAAACTCCTCTACTCTAAGGTATACTTTACTTTCTCAACTCATCATTCTCTCACTACATTCTGTAACTTCATGACAAAAAATTCCTACATTTTTTAGGGTTTCCTTTTAATTTCAGCAATCCATGTTCTGGGTACTAATTGTTTTACTCAATTTCTCATCTGTTGGGTAGCTAGGTTTATATTATAAATTATTTTTCCTCTATTTCTTTTCTTTTCCTTTTTGTTGCTAAAATTTGTCAAATTCAATTCTGGGTAGTCAGTCAGTGAAGGAACAAGTTATGTTTTGTGATTAAAATAATTTACAGATTGGTTTATTAACTTTTCTGTTCTTCAATTAGAGGTAAGTGAGGTTTAATTTTGAGAAATAATTCTTTTGATATTCATTAGTTTGTCTTTGTTTTGTATTGCTTTTAGAAATTTGAGATTTTTTGGTACCTCACCTTTGATTAAGAAGCATTAGTAATAAGAACAAACAAGAACTGTTGAAGAAAAAGTGGAAAACCCTAGAAAGGCAGTGGGTAATGGTCGAAATTGGTTTAAGAATTGAAATTTGTTAAATAACCACTTGGTCTAAGACCTCAACTTGTAAAAGAATCGCCAAAATGTATAAGTTGGGAGCTATAATATTGACCAATCAAGATGATAGTTTGCTCTCCAAATATGCTTGTTTGTCACATGATGACTGATATTGTTATTTATTAGTCGTTGACGTGAGCAGGTACGAAGGACTATCCATATGATTTAGGATATGATAACATGATAATTTGCACTCCAATATCAACTCCGGCAAGACACGTGATTCGATTCACTGGACGTGTTGGAAGGCAAATGTCGGTCCATGTACGTAGTGTTGTCTCTTGCTTACCATCCAATGGTCGTTGTTCTTATTTCCACTTAGTGGAGTCTCGACCAAGAAATGTATCTTTGACCATCTCTCGTACATTATCCTGTTCATCTGCTATTGCTTCTCAAGCTTTTCAAGGATGCAGGTCTGTTTTTAGTTTGTCTAAACAGGGTAATAATAACTCATTGTCATTAACCGTTAAGAGCTTAGTAAATTGTAAGGGAAATCAGACAAGTTGTCTTGGCCCTCTTGGCAGTTCATTGCCATGTCAAAAAAAGAGTTTGAGCTTTTCATTTCCGAAGCAAGTAACTGTTTCCAAACTCAGACGGAGAAGAGGATATGCAACTTCACCATCTGAAGCTGCTTTCACGAGCATTATTTTTGGCTCATTGGTTTGCTTTTCAAGTACAAACACAATACATGCTGAAGCAGCTAGAGAGGATAATAACAAAAAAGATGAATGTGATTCGTCCTTGGTCAGCTCTTCGCATGGAAAGAAGGTTCACACTGATTACTCTATAACTGGTGGGTAATTTTCTCTTATACACATTAAAGATGAGCACTTATTTGTAGTCTTCTTTTTTCTTATGGACAGATTTGTGGAGATTTAATATTTCCTTTAGTGATATATGAAAGTTCCCTCAAATATCGTAAAGGTGGATGTGTTAGAACAGTTCACATTCTGTTTAGTGAACAAGTAGCTTAAATCTGTCTTATTAGGGGCAGGCCGGAAACTATAAATCACAAAGTGGTTGAATTTCAGTACTCATATTCTTGAGGTAGATAACTAGTGCATATCTTTCAGGCATACCTGGTGATGGAAGATGTTTGTTCCGCTCGGTGTCTCATGGGGCTTGTCTACGTTCTGGAAAACCATCTCCAACTGAGACCCTCCAGAAACAACTAGCAGATGAACTGCGTGCCATGGTATGTGATCAATAGACCACAAGATATGAATAGTAGTTACCCGTGGAGGATGTATGTTGTTTGGTTGTTCCACTGTGAGATGTTACCATTGAGATGATAGTCCCTGATGCCAATAGTACTCCCTCCGTTAACAATAAGTTCGTTTCTCTTTGGTATTTTCCTAGGGAACACCAAGTATTCATGTGTAAGGACATTGTAAGATCACTAAAGTCACCTCAGTGCATAGAGAAGAGTTAAGAGCTGATAGTTTAAGAAAGTTCCGCATAAAAAGATTAGTTGGGATTGAATTGACCACGGTCCGTGATATGTAACAACCTTGAGATTTCGTTTGTCGGTTAACTTCTTTGTAGTAAGTCTATAAATAGAGTTCTAACTATGTAACATGGATACTGGTATGGGTATTGTTTTCAACACTGGTACGTAGTTTTGTGGCAACCTAAGAAATCCAAAAACTGGGACTGCACACAACTATACACAATTATAGATTTATAGTTCATATACTCAGTTATCATGTCCGTTAGGTTCATTAGTTTTCTTGGTTTGGGCAAACTATTGTTACATTATACATTCTATTGTCCTTAAACAATTTAGTGCAAGCATACCCATGACATATAAATAAAGTGACTACAAGTGTCCAAGTATCTGATTCAGTATCTTCGCCAAAGAGCTTCTAACTTTCACATGTACAAAAATAAACAGTACGAAGTTTTTTTTTTTTCATTTCCATTTCCATGCACACTCCGAGGGTTTAAATTGAATAGTAGATGTCAACAATTTTGGTGTGCAATCACTTTCTCAAGTGCTTTTCGTGTATGTACTGAGTCTTTGCAGGTGGCAGACGAGTTCGTTAGAAGGCGAGAAGAATCAGAATGGTAATGTTACTAACGTTTTTCTAAACATTTATATACAGATTTTTTGATATTGAGTAATTTGTAGTGTCAATTGACGGATATACGATTGCAGGTTTGTTGAAGGTGATTTCGACACATACGTTTCACACATAAGGAAACCTCATGTATGGGGTGGGGAGCCTGAGTTGTTCATGGCCTCACATGTTCTCAAGTAAGTCTCCCTTCTTTTTAAAGGCATAAACCTATAATACTTAGAGAATTGCTTATTTCCCTCTTACTTACTGTGTGACTCGGAAGCTGATGTGACATCATTCTGATCGAATACTTTTATCAACTTTTTTTTAAAAAAATCTTAGTAATTTGAAATCATTGGTACAAGTTGTGCCATCAATGCACAAAGTAAAAAACTTTGATTATAGTTTGTTCCAAACATTTTTCGCCCTTCCTCATTTGTGATTCATGAAAGCTAAATAAAATGTCTAATGTATGTAGGATGCCAATAACGGTATACATGTATGACGATAATGCTGGAGGGTTGATAAGCATTGCGGAGTACGGTCAAGAATATGGGAAGGAGGATCCAATTAAAGTTCTATATCATGGTTTTGGCCATTATGATGCCTTGCAAATTCCTGGTACAAAACCTGGCAAATCAAGACTTTAGCTTGTTTTTGTATGAAAGAATTTTAGTAAAAAAATATTGATATTACATTGTACCTACCAACCAAGAAGTAAGATCTTCATCAAAAAAAAAACCAAGAAGTAAGAAGAAAATATAAGAAAATGTTTTTTTTTAACCATGATGTACTTGCTACTAATAGATTAAACGAGTTAACTTGCTCACTTGTATTTTTCCAATTTTTGCATAACCATAGTTGATGTATGCTTCGGGTGGTTGTATTAGGTTCTTTCATGCCGAATAAACAAAACCACGAATGAACTTTTCAAAGTTAAAACCGAAATCATGAATGGAAGTTCAATTGAACTAATTTTCATCACCATAACAATCAAAATCATGATTGAACTTTTCAAAGGTGAAATCAAAATCATTAACGGAAGTTCAATTGAACTCAAAATTTATAAGCGATATGAGATAAAACTTAAAAGAGTTGCTAATGTAGGAGGCATTAGGGTTCTTTTTTTTCGGCAAAAACCACTGAGGAATGAATTTGGTCTTAAAAGCCGAAATCACAAGATGCCCAACAAATCAGTTAATCACAACCGACCATCTATTTCTCGCGCATCGAATTGTTACGTTTTTGACAAGTACATATAGTTGTTATGTAGGTTGCTATACTACCATATGCCATAGTGGTGCATATGCATTCTATTAGTTATATAAAATTTGAAACACCAAATAAAAACCAACAAATAGATGATTAAGAATTCCATAATCCAATATGATTTCAATGAAAAGAAGAGGAAAGAGATAAATAAAAAGGAGAGAGAGGAAAAGGGAACAGAGAATTTAGAAAAAAGGTGAAGGTTAAATCTGGAAATGTATGAAAGAACAACAGTTTTCAAAAGAAGAGTTAAAAGGGGGACTATAATTGAAATTGGTCAAATATAATGGACCAGAACCAGATGTGATTTAGCCCCAATTACAAACCCAAATTATCCAAATAAAAAGCTACCACAGTTTCAGATAATCGGAGATCAAATATTTTTTTGCTAAAAAAGTTGCCGGAACTTACATAAATTGTTGGTTGGAGGAAAAAAAAAATGATACCCAGATGCTCAATTTCGTCAAATGAGGTTCAATTGTTTCAGAGCTTCAATGGGTTTCAGCATTTAGCAGAAACTCTCCATGTCAAAGTAAGCAACCTCAACTCAACTCATCTCAAATTAAATGAATGATTGTTAAAGAACATTGAAGAAAATTCGATTCAATTCAATAGGTATTAACTATTTAACAGTCAACAATGAGGTAGCTAAATTTTAGTGATTATGTGCTAAATGTTGAAGGGTGAAAGATTGCCCATTGAATATAGAAGTCAGATTTGAAATATTTCAATGAGTTTTTTAGGGCTTGTTTTAGTTAGGGTTGGTCCAAAACTTTAAAATTTCAAATGTTTTCACTCTCAGTACTTTATAGTAAAGGCATGATATACCATAGTTTATGCCACTCTCATGATATAGAAATTAAACATAGACTGTCCACATTTGAGTAGATTAACTTATTTCTTATAGTAGTACTATTAGGACGTGTTTGATGTGCGAGAATGGCATGCCATTACTTGATATTCTGAAATAGTATTTGGTACATGGGATGACGAGAATGCATCAAAAATAACATTTTCAGCGGAATGGGATTTCCCATGACAAGGGAAATCCTAAACCGAAGGGGCGGGTGTGTTTGTCATTCCCTTTCCCTCGGAATCATAAATGAAATAAGCTGCGGATAAAATCAATCTGTACTAATCTTATTCCTCACCAAACCAAACAATAAAAGCAAGGTATTATGATTACCGTGAATCACATTACGGGATTGTTATTCTCAGTAATCACATTCCTTTCCTGCACAACAAACATGGCCTAGTAGAACTTTGGTCTGCACGTGTACTTAGAACTTTCGTGTATGCATTCTGCTAGTCTGTTCTCTTATTCTTTTCTTTCGTTTGCATAGGCATGGTTCTTAGATCAATTTGGAGTCCTTCATGATGGGAAAAAACCTTATCCAGGAGCCATATCAACGTGTATGTTATAATTTTCTTATTTTCGTATCTGGGTAAGGTTTTAAGCCATATGGAAAATGGGTAGCTTTTTTGTTATCGATTGAGTAGTTTGAAAGTGCTGATTATTGTTTAATGCTTTTGTGGATAATAGTAGAAAAACTCTCCAGTTATGGTGCCAAAATGGTGATTATAAGCAATTCTTCAAGACGTGCATCAACAACTATTGAGAAGTTGAATAACCTTGGATTTGATTCTTCTCTCTTCGTTGGGGCTGTAACTAGTGGAGAATTAACACATCAGTACCTACTAAGGTTTGGAAATTGCTATCTTCTCTAATCAATTGTTAAAATTTCATGTTGATATTGTTTCTCTAGTTCTCATATAAACTATATTCAACCTCAACCGGTATAATTCACTCGAACAAGCAAGTAGAAACAAAGAAGATATATGTATAGATTGACCAACAAATAATTTTCTTCATTGTGCTTTCACATAAACACAATAGCCCAAAACCTAGTTACCAGTTTTCTTTTTGGTGTAAGGCCCCACATATCTAATGTCCTAAGTAGACATAGGTACTTACCCCGGCCTGGTTACGATCCCAAAGTCTGTATACCAGTTTCAAATATCAGATTTATGCATCCATGGAGGGGGGTAAATAGAAATGCATTACTGAAAGGCCCTTTAGAAAGCGAGAAGTTACATTCTACGGTGCTGGGTTGCTTAAACTTATCTTTGTCAAACTCAAATGAAAAATCAACCACTTACCATAGAAAATTCAGGTACAAATGATGCCCATTTGCACATTCCGGACTCAAGATATGAGTGTGAAGAATTGGGTTACTGATCATGAGTTCAGCATAGATAGTATAGATGTGATTATAAGTAGATCCCCATTCGTGAAGTAATTTTTCTGCTAATGTAAGAAAATATGTTTATTAAAGAAATTGACACTATCCACCTTCTGTTTTCAGAGTTTAAATTCTTTTATCTTGAATCTGTCTATCATGTTGCTTCGTGTCGAATATAGGAGAGAGGATTCCTGGTTTGCAGCACTAGGACGATCATGTATCCACATGACATGGAGTGATCGTGGGGCAATATCTCTTGAAGTAAGCTAACACTTTTTATTGGTCTTCAAAATTGTCTCATTTTCTTGTCATTTTTTTTTTTCCATTTTATAAAGTCATGATTGTGAACTTGAGGATTAATGTTTCTTTGAAACCCTCTCTCACCTCAAATCAATCATCACTTTATTTTGAAATGAGAACTGGACCCCAAGTAAAAAATGAAGGAAGAGTGAGTGAAACAGATGAAGAAAAAACGAGAATCAGTTAACCCACCACTTCTTTCTTCGATTTCTTCTTCTCCAAACCAGCTTTGGTTCGTAATTTCACTTCTCCTTCGAGCCAATCTGTTTGATTCTTCCACTTCTTTTTCTGTTTTTTTCTCTTCTCCCTTTCTCTGATGCTATTTATTCTTTTTTTTTTCTTCTTTTTAGCTACATAGAACACGAATTACAAACATTCTTCTAAATCGTCATCGGGTTACGATCTTATCTGCTAAAATTGATTGATAAAGTTATTTTAATTCCATCTACATGATTTTGTTAAATACAACCAGCATTACTCTTACTTCCCAAGAAAACATTTGGCAGGGCCTTGGCTTACATGTTGTGGAGAATGTTGAAAATGCTGATTTCGTTCTTGTTCATGGCACTGAAGCTCTTGGCCTTCCTTCTGGCGCATCACAATCAATGAAACTCGAGGACCTTGAGATGATATTGGAGAAATGTGCCGCAAAGAAAATCCCTATGGTGGTGGCAAATCCAGATTTTGTTACTGTTGAAGCAAGAGCTTTGCGCATTATGCCTGGTAAGATATCTGACTCATGGTTTCGGTTGTACTTATGATACAATCAGATAATGCGTGTCTGTCTCTTGGGGGGATTCTTATTCATCACATTTCCCATTTTTTCAACATCGAGAAAACCAAACAACTATGTGTTCATGATTGCCTAGATTGTTTTTACTTTTTAGCCCGAAATCTTAACTAGCTCGACTAACCACTAAGTCGCCCGAAATTCAAATTCCAGACAAATACATGACTCATGGTATTAAATTTCAAATATTTTGGTTTCGGTGGCCCGATGACCACCTGATTTAACTATTGTAGATGTTTTGTGTCACTCCTGTACCAACCTAAACTCGACGAGATGTCCGACATGCCCTTTGGCAGTAGTCCTGTGGAGTTGCTATATGCTAATCAACAACCAAGACATTTGTAATTTTATATGGATCTTTTTCTGAAGTACTCTAGTTACAAGTTATGGAGCTTGAATTCTTTACTCTCTTCAATTACATTTTGTTTCTTGATGTACAGTATTATGTTTTCTTTTTTTGTTTAGGTACACTTGCGGCAAAATATGAAAAGCTCGGAGGGGAAGTAAAATGGATGGGTAAACCTGATAAGGTCGAGGATCCTTAATCATTTCCTTTCTTTCCTGACGTGGGTAGTGTGTTGTTTTTTTCTAATTTAAATCTGAAATCTGACTCGAGGTCTGAATTAACTCGAGTTAGATTTCAGATTTTGTGTTATTGTCTGACTCGTGATGTCTGACTCGTGATGTCTGACTCATCTGCATGTGATTTCAGATGAATCTGGCTCCATTTGATTCAGATGAGTCAGATTCAGACAATGGAAAAACATCACTTAAACAGAAACTTGAAATGATTAACATTGACCTTGAGTTCATAAAATTATAGAAAAAAAAACAAAATAAATCAAATTCAAGTCCGTAATTTTGGATCAATTAATGGCACTCATCTATTCCTTTTTTTATATTTCATTTTCTACAATGGCTAGTTTTTGTTTTCGATTTATGACTTGATTATATAATCATAAAACCTAAAATTTCAGGTAATTTATCAGTCGGCAATGGTGATGGCCGGTATAGAGGATGCTTCCAATTGTATAGCTGTGGGAGATTCACTCCACCATGATATAAAAGGAGCAAATAATGCAGGAATTGAATCAGTACTTATCACGGGTGGAATCCATGCTAATGAACTTGGACTTAGTAGCTTTGATGAAATTGCAGATCCATCTTCTGTTCAAGCTCTTTCCTCAAGATTCGATGCACATCCATCATACGTTTTACCCTGCTTTAAGTGGTGAGAGCATCTCAAGAGGATATATCTTTGTTGTTAAAAGCACAGAAGAAATGTCTACTTGTAACGGACAAGCATATGATGAAATCTTAATCTTTTGTGTTCGATTGATACATAAATTTACAAAGAGAAAGATAAACTGAAGTCGAAAATTGATAATGTTCGATACAACACATAAATCTATTTTACATTATGATCACTCTCAAAATTTTCACTCTAGATTGATTGCATTGAATTGTAGATGGAAGATAGAATCATGAAAATGTGAGTAAATATTTATGTAGGAGTATAAGAAAAGTTGTTGGGATGTATTTGACCAATATACTGTAACTGCACAAGTAGATTTCGTCTGCTGCAATGATTGAGGTATGGCAGGGTTTCATCTCCGATCAAAACCCTCAGACTAGTAGATTGTTAGAGTTATGATAGAGCTTCATCTTCGACCAAAACCACCATGCTGGTAGATTGTTTGAGTTATGACTTATGGTGGAGCTTCTTCGCGGACTAAACCTCCACACACAAGTAGACTTTTAGTGGTATGGTGGAGCTTCATCTCTAGTAAGCCAGAGGGAGGGAGTGTCAAAAATAGTGAGAGAGAAGTCAGAGAAAAACCCTTCCTTTTATGCAGTTGTTGATCGGTTTCCTATGTGAGGTTAACCAAACTTCAGACCAAGTCTTCGGACCAAGCCAGAGAGGTCGTGTGTGCCGGTCGTAAAGATCGTTGTGCCCCCAAACACCCATTTTCAGTTTGTCAATCACGTGGACAATGTGCCCAACCCTCCGCTAGCCAGGTGTTACGATCTCTTAGATTGGTATAGGTTCTTTTTTGAGAAACCAACTCTGTTCTACGTTAGCTGTTACAAGACATATATACATCATAGAGATGTGATAAGCACGAAAACCGCTTACGTTAAACCAAGAAATGAAAGAGGCCTAAAAGGCAACAAGATGAAAGAGACCTAAAACCCAACAAATTTATTACATTATTAATAATATTAATAACCCAAGTTCAATATTCCTAGATTTACACTTCCAGTGGATCGAACCTAAGACCTCTGCATTGCAGAGTAATGCACTAACCAACTGGACTTACCAGTTGTTGGCGCTTGGTATAGTTTATGTCGTGACGCTGTGCTAGGATGACAACGCTGTGCTAGGATGACACTTACGAGCTTATTATGCTAGGTCGAGATTGACATAGGCATGTCAACCGGTTTATAAATTGGACTGGACCACCTATAAACCGACGCTCTCGCCCACAATCCAACGTTCCCCAATAAACCCGAGAGTCTTGAAGGTTCCGATAGAAATAAACGAAACCTCTTCCCGTCTCTCTCTAGTGTATTCTACTACCTCTCAGGGGCCGATCCCCGGTCTGGATTTCGTAATATTTGGACGGAAGCTAGGGTAAAGGTGTAATTTCTGTTTTATACAAGTTTTAGGGCTGAGGGTTTTTACTTTTTAGGGAGTTTTTGGTCTGAGAGAATTGGGAGACTGAAAGAAATTCAAGAATCAAGGAAGAAATTCAAGGAAACTCTAACTAGGAACGACCGATTTCTCTACTCTTACTCTTCAAGAATCAATCCAGTTCAAAGGTTATTGATTTTGCTGTAAATAAAACCTAGTTTTCATTGATTTGGATGACTAATTTGATACACACTTAAAGTTTGTTGTCTGTATTGTCTTTGTTTTAATAGTGATGTTTCACTTGGGTTTGAATATTAACAATGGCAAGCTAGGGCTTGGTTTGGCAAGTTAAACTAGTTTTTATGGCTCTTTGGGTCTGCCCACCATCGCTGAACTGTATATATATCATGTCTAAGATTAGGGTTTACTTCCGCCAACAAGAGACACTGGTGAACTATATATATAATGTCTATGAATAACTCCTCAAGATGTGTTTTGATACTATCTGAATTTTTATCCAATCTAAGTAATCAATATCGCTTGTTTTTATCATCTTCTATTATTGTTGTCTAAAAGTTGTGAATTTTATGTTTATTGAATTTGAAGGATTACAAATGAGGTCGGTTTCAAAATCAAGGAACCCTGATTGGGAAGAAGACAGGAGCAACTCAGAAGCTGAAATGGTAAATTTTTAATCAATGTTTGAACTGTTATTTGGAGTCTCTTCTGCAATTTTTAGTGTTTAGCTTTATGAATTGATTGTTTTGATGTAGGATCTAGATGAGCAGGAAGAAGAAGACCTTGAAGATGACGAGGACGTCGAAAGCGGGGAAGAAGTTCTCGAAGATGATGAGGACGTGGAAAGCGAGGAAGAAGACCTCGAAGATGGTGACGACGTAGATGGGGGGGAAGAAGATGATGAAGAAGATGAAGGGGACGAAGAAGATTCCGAGGAAGGAGAAGATGGGGAAGAAGATGAAGAAGATGAAGAAGAAGAGGAGAAAAGGCTAGGGCAAAAGGATACTGAGATGGAAGAATTGGAGCAGGAGTACTTGAATATTCGCCAAGAGCAGTAAGTCTTTGCATTAACATATAACTTTAATCACTTAATGTTTCGGAATGTGAGGTTTTATACGACCATTTCATTCAAATTTAGCAACAAAGTCTAGGGCAAAAGAATCCTACAAAAAGTTTAGCAACAAACTCGAAACAATCGGTAGAATAGGAAAATATAATTTTTTTTTGTGGATAGAATGAATATATAAACTATATGTTACTTGCATTGCAAAAAGAATACGAGTGAAGCGGAAGAAAGGTCCCTCAAGTGACAAGTCTCAACTTGTTCATTTCATCTTCTTTCAACTTTCAGAGAGTAGAAAAATTAGTTACATTTTGGTTCACTTTGTTACTTGTAGAGATATTCTAAAGAACTTGAAGCGTCATAGGGATGAAGATCTTCTAAAAGGTCAAGCAGTGAAGAACCAAAAGGTACGATATGTTGGTACTTTGGTACTTGTTATTTGAAGCGGTAAATGCACAATATATTCGAATATAATGTTTGTTATCAATAATTTTCTTGTGTAACTTATTTATTTAGCGAAAAGTAGCTTCCGTTCAATTGCTTTACACATTTCCTTTTTTTTTTCATTTAATTCTATGGTATTTGGTATTGCCATTTTGCTTACTTTCCAGCGAGAGATCCAGAGGTAGCATATCTTGGTTTCTAATTTCTAGCCTTGTACAATTAACTAATATTTTTCCTTTTTTTGTGAAGGTTCTCTGGGATAAGTCTCTTGAGTTCCGGTTCTTACTGCAGAAAGTTTACTCAGCTTCAAATAAATTACCTCAGGTGAACTATGGTTTTCACACTTGGGAAAAGAATAATGTCAACCTTTACTTCAACATAGCGTGTGAATTATCTTCTAAGTTCCAAGTTCAAAAAAAAGAGTTAAGTATTGGTTTATATATAGTCCAGCAATGGTGTATTTCTTGCAGGAACCCCTAAAATCCTCATTCTCTGATGCGGACAAGGCAGTTGATAAAGCATATTCGGATGTAATAACATCTTCTACACAAACTATAAATTCTTTACTGACTCTACAAGAGGTTAGTACTGCTAATTTTTATTTTTCTCGAAGATGTAGCAAGGAGTTGATGGATCATGAATATATTTCAATGTTTTCAATTACTCTGTCAGGCTTTGCTGGAGAAGAATCCTTCTATTGTTCAGAACACAGATGGTATGCAAACAAGTTACAATTTTTTTTGTCAAATAGAAAAACTTTCTTTTATACTCTACCTATCCAAGGGATAATAGAGTGGATGTGTTTATCACGGATGGAAAAGAACTGTAGGTCCAAGCTTCATATCCATGTTTAGCTGCTGTTAGAAATCCACTGATAGAGCTAGTGCAGCTAAAATGTTACTGTAATGGCCCGACACAGGTCCCCTTTTTCAGGAATCACAACTGTTTTTGCTCTCCTACTGCAAATGGACAAAAATTGAGAAGTAAAAGCTGTCATGTTTATTGTTTCTAGTTTGTGTGGACCTAACCTCTATGTATTCGATTCGTCCCCATGCAACTAATAAAGTTTTCACGTGAAGTAGAAAATTATTTGGTTCATATGCTTATGTGTTAAATAATCGTGTTTAATCTACTCTTCTATCTCCCTTCAAAGGAAACACTAAGGAGGCTCCTAAGGCTAGAGAGCGGCCGAAGAGTTCGTCCGCAGAGAGTGATGAACAGTGGTTATCAATTCAACAAATGCAATCCAGGTATAGAGCCATTGAGTTGTGACTGCCTATCTCGGTACATGCTTACTGACGGCCATTATTTGTTTATCTTGTATACCTTACTTAATCACATAAAATTAAACTTCCAAAGTTTTTTTCCTTTTAGAAGGCTTTGGGTTGATTGATTGAGAAAACTGCCTTAAGTCCTTGATAATCTGAAGCACAATCATTCTGTTGCTCATAACTAACACGTTAGGCATCTAATTGTCAGCTATTTTATATTATGTTCCTCACGACTCATGCAACTGGATCAATTCCATTAAGACTAGGACAAGGTATTTGAGTCTGGTCTACATGTTATGTTATAGTCTGTCTAACGAGGACAACACCTTTTCGGAGTTCTACCATTTTGTAATACTATAGATACGTGTGTTGTACCCTTCTACAAATAATATTGCTAGTTGTATGTGTATATATATATCGTGTTTGGTGTTTGCTTGCACGTTATTATGTATGTGATAGCATAATATATGATTTAGGTTAATGTCTTGTGTGTATAATTATTATGTTAAGATGTTCGATTTAAAATTTCAATTTGCATCCGAATAGCTGAGATAAATGTCTAATACCCTGCTCGGATGCTGACCTTTCCTCTAATTCCAGTATTTGACGTCGCATAGATGTTTGACGCCTACACGTATTCATGTTTCATTACATCAAGGATCACCATTATATTTGTGTTTATTCATATGATAAGATTAATACTATTATTCTGTTTCTGTATTTAGTTGTCGTATATCAGAATGAGTATCTCTTCTGCCTAGATATAATTTCTCGTACTGATATGAAAATCTTACAACGACATCAAGTACAATAGTTTTTTATTTTTCAAGAATTAAGTGCAAGCACATATTTGAAATGGACTTTTCGGAGTCCTATGTTTTAGCCGTTCAAGTCACACACTCAAGTTGTATTCCTACTTTTCTTATATTGCAGAATAGCTTCATTCAGAAATAGCTCTGTTGATAAATGGAAGAGAAAGACAGAAGTTACAACTGGTGCAGCTGGTTTTAAAGGAAAACTACAAGCTTTTAACCAGGTTCGCTTCTATTTCTGGATGATATCCTCGATTCCTCGGTCCACTAAAAATAAACTTGAGATTCAACTCCTTATTTTCATATTGCAGAATATTAGTGAACAAGTGGCTGCTTACATGAGGGATCCAAGTAGAATGATTAAGAGAATGCAACTACGGAGGTCAACTGTTGGTGTTTTAGGAGCTGTAAGTCGATAATCTGCTGACCTCTTTTTAGGTTGACCAATATGAGTAGTCAAACACTAGAACGAAAGCCAGTGACGGGTTTACTTGTTTAACATATATACTGTTGTGCAGGCTCCTGATACGGTCGATGCTGGAGGGAAAGAGGTATTGAACCAAACCACACTTTTAAATCTGCTTTTAAATTGGAAGCTTTTTAGTAACATTGTAACCTTATGATTTTGCCTTCGAGGAGTAGCATCTGCAAAAATCCTTTGGTAACCATCACTAAAGGAGTGTGAATACCTTGTTCATTTATATTAATTCGAAGTGTTCAAAAAAATGCCTGCATTTAAATAGTCAGGCAAAAAACTTTATTTGGAACTGTGTAGACGAACCCAAAAATATGCTTTATTCTTCCAAATGGAGACCGATCTTTTAAGATGTAATGTTTGAGTTCTAAAATTCCTTCTGGCATTTCGAGACTTTTTCGGTTATAAACACCTTGTCTGCTCGTCAGTTATCCTATCCTCGGTGAGGTTTGAATACATTTATACACGTTAATCTCAATACCCTCTAGTCTGTCTTGATTGTACCGTGTTCACAATAGGACATTATAATATTATTTGTCGAAGAACTAGAGCTATTTTTCTTTCGCCCCATCGGCCTCTTTTTTCTAGAGTTCATCTATGTTTTAAGCTGTTTTGCTTAGGTAATTAAGATATCATTGCACCTTTTCTCTATGCTTAGGATGCAAATGCAGATGGAGACCCTGAACTGTTGGATGACTCCGAATTTTACCAGCAACTACTCAAGGAATTCTTGGAGTCATATAACCCAGCATCATCTGGTAATTTTATTATAAATTTTCTAAGCTTTCTATGTGAAGAAACCATTTCCACAACCTAAGAAATAACTTTCTGGTGTCTATCAAAATGATTGATTCGCGGGTTAACCCATAACGAGTATGTTTTTATCTATCTATATAATCCAAATCACCCGATTTCGATGGTAAAGTATTTCATATTGAGGCGTTAAAATTGTGTTCCTCAAAAGCCAAATATCAAAACCTTGTAGAACTGGTTTCGTGAACTCAATTTCGTACTGGTTGTTGAGTTGGGTTAAATTAATAATAGTGGACGACTGGACGATTTTTGCAGAGGCGAATTTTTATGTTCTTAAGCGCATGCAAACTAAGAAGAGAAAGATAGTTGATCGCCGTGCCTCTAAGTGCCGCAAAATCAGGTATTTAATACTTGCCTCTACTTTCTCGCTTTTTTGGTTGTAAATGACGTTTCTATCTTATCCCAATGGACTTGATAATATTCATTTGGGAGTAATATTTACAGGTATCATGTTCATGAAAAGATAAGGAATTTTGTGGCTGCAGAGCCATTAGACCTTCCTCCGGTCGTTCCAAAATTATTCGAGAATTTGTTTGGACTGAAGAGTCAGAAACCTACAGCTATGGCGTAGCCGATGTTTCCCCGTCTTTATTAGGTTTATTCAAAGAAAACCTCTCTAAAAGTTCAGTTACTTATGGGATGTAAAATTTTGATGTATTAAAATTGATTCATACTAGCAAGTGATTTATGATTTATTGTGTTTTTATTGGGTAGAGAGAAGCTTATTTGTGATTATTTAATGTAATCTTAATTGTTCCTTCGTGTTGTCGTCGAGGTCTGTCTCATTAGTCCTAGCGCCCGAAGTATCCTCTTTGATTATACAGATTGAGCTATTGTGTTGTCAGGCTTGTGTGTCGTGGTTGTTATTTGGTGTTGTGTTCGTCCGTGATCGCAACTCATCTGCTGAATCTTCAACAGCGGTGAGGATCATACTTCAACTTAGTTTTACCCAAGATTCATTTTGGTCATGGATAGATTACACATGACCACTTAGTTTTACCTTAGGAAGATTCACTTTCGTTATGGCTGGGTGTGTTCTCTTAACCAAACCACTTTCTATGAGTTACCGACTCATTCTTTAACAGGGACGCGGTCGGATCCCTCCCCCTGTTTCGGTGTTTATGGTTTTGCGTTCCATTTTACAACTGAATGGGGTTTTTCACCTTCCCTCTCAGTACTACTTCGTCATTGGCTGCTCATGAGTATTTTACTTTGCAAGGTGGTTTTTGCTTGTTAACACACGAATCCACGTTCCCCATGCTACTCGGGTCAGAGCAATGATGCTTTCGGCTACTGGACTCTCGCCATCTAGGATGTAACACTCCACTAGTTCGCCTAGTAGCACGACCTTTGGATTGTTCTTCCACAAAATCGTGTTTTCAACGTTTAGGTTGCTCCAACTTTGCTCTCCGGAATATTACTTTTGCTTTAAGAGATATAGTATAATGAACAAATAATATACTAATGATCCGTTGATTCAATCAACTTCAAAATATTCTTGTTTCAACAGAAAAAAAAACTTCAAACCCGGGAAACAACATGATCCGTTTATAAACAAGACAGGTCGGGTTGACCCGCTGGGATCCAATAATCCGCACATATAAAAAACACTCGCGGGAAGGAAGTCAGGAACGATTGAGTATCCATTTTAGATTTTTAGGGTTTGGCGGGAATTGGGAGATTCAGAGAACCAGATATAGAGAGAGATCGATTTCTAATACTACATTTTGAGCTTGATAGAATTACAATTAATGGCTATGAGAGAAATAGAAGAGATATGGAGAAGAGAAACAGTTCCTCGAGTGTTGCAGATAGTAACCACCACCATTAACCTTCCACAAAAAGACCTAATTTCTCTCTTACTAGTTAGCCCTTGGTTGTATCGTACTCTACTCTCTTACTCTTCTCTTTGGCAGGTAATTATGATCCCCCCCTCTCTCTCTCTCTCTCTAACTTATCAATTTCTTGTGTTCTTCATAAGATCATCTATTGTATGAAAGAGCTTCATTACTTGATTAATGGGGAACTCCTGAATATATAAAAACTAGTAGTTTAGTAACTATTGTTTAACTTGAATTGCAATGAAATAGTATAAGATCAAAAGTTAACCTAATCAAGCCAGTAAAATGATGAACTTAAACTTACACTTTCATCACCTTTGGTTCTCTCTGACTACATAGGTGCAAAAAGTAGTAGTGAGGATAAAAAGAAAGTTTCACTGTGAAGCACTTACCACCTAATTGACTAGTTCCTTAACAAATAATTGATATTAAGTAGAGCGAAAAAGTTGTTTAAGAAACCACAATTGAATCATCGCTAAAAAAGAGCATATGCAGTTCATGAAAATAGAAGAGAAGGGGTTCTAGCAATACTAGGGCACCTACACCTAATGATCAAATTTGGACTGTATTAAGAGGACGAAGAGGGTTGTCGTAATTTGGCAAGTGGACAGTTAGGATCTTCATTCTCTGGTTTAGCAAGCTGTATGCAAGTAGACAGTTAACTATGCTTTTGGTTAACTATTGGAACCAAGGGAAGTGATTGCCATCTATAGAAATGGACGGAGGCCAAATCAACAAGATGATCATACTGTGGTAGTACTCTTTGGGTTACGGCTTACAACACCACATTACCTACCGAATTAATTTGCTTTGTTATCAATGGAAAGAAAAAAATAAAGAACTCTACTTAATTGACAAAGTTCTCTTTACAAAATTCAATTTCATCTCATATTTCGTTAATAGGTTCCACACTTAAGATATGTTCAATATTTTTCTAGTTCATGAAAATAATATCATGCTGCTCATAATACCCATGATCTGAGTTGTTACAGCAGGCAACTACCCGTTATGATTCCATTTCCAGGCACGTAAGGGAAGGAAACCAAGACCACATGGATTTATTACTGTCTTATGTAGAAGAACTTTGTAGCTTTCGCTCATCTGGTTTATGATGGCTGGCTATAACTTTTTAGTTTTGTTACAATTCAGGTTCTTGATTTGCATGAGATGAATAATGCCGGCGAGCGACTGATATCTGCTCTTTCACTGGTAAATTTTGTTTTGCTTCTTGTATATTGATGTTTGAGTCATCTTGTTACTGTGTCTACTGATTCATGTTGGTGGTTAGTGATAATTTTCTGATTCTAAGTGGTAGCTCTGTGCATATATAGCAATGAGGGATTGGTGTCCGTCACACGGGGCACTGCCACAGATCCACACACACATAGTCACATACATAAATCTAGTATCCTTTTTTCTTTGGTATCAAGTTCTTCATCTTTGCTTTCGAATCTGTATTTCTGAATCGATCACTGTTAAATTAGATGCAAATGATATTACCTAGTTTAGTATTTTATGAAATTACCACGATTTTGTAAGATGTTACATACAAAATCTCACTTATATCCATTGAGTTGAATGTGAGTGTCCAAGTATTGGATACATACATCTACATCCGACACTGTAAAAAGTCGTAACCATGTAACATTATATATTTAGGTGTCATTTGGTGACATGTAAGCCCAAGAGGATCTGAAGCTTCAGCGTCTGCAGCTCTGCCTTACTTATAGAATAGAGCTCATGCGTGATCTTAGTTCTCATAGTAAGGGGTAGACTTGACTCACTTGAGCTATCAACAATTCAACATCACTCCCATAATTACCCACAAATACAGAATACACGGTCTTCTGAGTTTCTTTTGCATTTCTACGATTGTTTTAACTTTTAATAAACTTCAATTATCTTCATTCAGTTTTATCATTCATTTCCTTATCTGTTGCAGTCCAGATACCACCATGTGAAGCAGATAATTCTTGAATTTGCACAAGATATTGAAGACAAACATCTTGCTCTACTTAAAAGCGAGGTAGCATTTTAATTTGCTCTTAGCAAAAGAAAGGCATTGGTAATATATTTGCTCTGTATGGTTATTGATTACTCCGATGAAGTACAGATAACTCATACAGTCATACTTAGTTTCTACCAATCATTCTTAAATAGTATATTGCGTTGCTTGCGTTATTTTTTATCTTTATTGTCTTAGAAGTTTAAGAAAAAAGCTATTTAATATTGATGAGTGGTTTAACGATCTGTTGTCGTAATTGGTTTTATAGTGTATGGAAGCACTTCAGAATTTGGAGTGTTTGAATCTGAATGGTTGCCAAAAGATATCAGACAAGGGAATTGAACATGTAACAAGTGCTTGTCCTAATCTAAAGGCTTTCTCTATCTATTGGAATGTAAGGTATTTTATGTGCCTACCTTATCCTGTGAGAGTCTTATTAAGGTTTCGAGAATGAAACATTCGTTTTACTAATAGTTAATTGATTTGAATTGAGTTCAGGGTAACAGATTTAGCCATACATCAATTGGTCAAGAGCTGCAAGTATATAGTCGATTTGAACTTAAGTGGTTGTAAGGTAAATAATCTTTACTTCTACGCTAACTGTTCACCTTGTTTTCATCATCAGTCTGAGTTAAAACTTAAACACTGAATAGTCTGAATGTCAGCCAGTCAATGGATATCCGAATATTCGACATCTGATCCGCATCCGTATTCGAATTTCAAAAAAATATCCGAAATTTCGAATTCGGATATTCCTTATCGGATATCGGATACGGATACACTCATATTCGATCCGATAAATATCCGTATCCGATAAGTAATATAAAAAATTAATAAAAATTTAAATTTATTCATAATAATATATAAAATATATGGTTGAGATTTATTGTTTAGATCTAATGGTTAAAAATTTAAAGAACAAATTTGAAATTTTGTTAAAGTTTCGGATATCGGATATTATCCGATATCCGTTAATATTATCAGATTCGGATATTGATTTTTAATATCAGTCGGATAATTATCGGATTCAGATATTCGGATAGCTTATCGGATTCGGATACGGATATGCCTATATCCGCTCCGATAAGCTACCGTTTACAGGCACATCTGAATGTAGGTAGTGTTTGTTGTTCTAGATTCTAACATATAAATCTTAATTAGTTTTGTAGATTAAACATGAGTACGTTACATGCTTTTTTGCTAAGTAATTGAGTTTGATTTTCGAATAAGTCTCCGTCTCAAATACTCAGGTTTGTTGCTATAAAAAAAATTCGATTTTGATACTTAGAAGCTAGAACGCGGTGTTTGACGTACCAGTTAAAAACAACAGACAGTTCTTTTTCAAGTCTAAGTAATTTTGTGTGATTACTTAAGGTGGAAAGTCTTATGTACATTCTACGACTCATCATTCACAGGTGCGGTAAACTTTAAGAAGCTTCAGATTTTCTCTGATATGTGAAATTCTTGTCTGGCAAATCTTATAGAAACTGAAAAGTGCTAGAAAATCATGTTTTTACGTTAATGTACATATTTCAAATGCATCCAAATGATACTAGCAGTTTTCGATGCGAAGATAATATACTTGAATTTTCTTGCATGATTGAAAACCTGAAATGCATATTTTCGAGAATCTCTGTCGTATCCTTGCATGATCATAAGTTATGTTTATCAGAAGAAAAGATCTGACGAAGAAATTTTTTCTATACAAGATGTTTCTTTTTATTCTTGAAAAACGTTTTCAGTATTATGTCTATGATATATGAATTTCTCAGGCTCATAAATATGTTTTATCGTAATTAATTTCTTTGCTATCTTAAATACAGAATGTTACAGACAAAAGTTTGCACCTAATTGCTGACAATTACAAAGAACTGGAGGTGCTGAATTTGACCAGGTAAAGTTCCCTTTTAGTTATCTGACGATTCCAGTTTAGTTCACTAGTAAGAGATTTATCTTCGGAAATATTAACTACTGAGTGGGGATGTTACCTTTTCCGAGAATTGAACCTTTGACCTACGTTTGACTGTTTGAGACCCGCGTAAACACATACTAATAAAGTAATAAGTACTCAAAGTAAAGGACTAACTCATTCTCTAGTTTGGGACCTTTAGTTCTAAGCTAAGTGGATCCCATTACTCAGATCGTGAGAGTACAAAGAAGATTCTAGACTAACTGATCTGCGTGATCGTTTTGCTTTGTTACCTGTGGTCAGGTGTGTCAAGCTTTCGGATGGTGGACTGAAGCAGATAATGCTAAAATGTTCTTCCCTCCAAAGCCTAAACCTGTACGCACTATCTAGGTAAGCGATGGGTTTTTAACAAATCGAATGCAGTTTAAAGAGCAGATTGTATTATATCCCCATGAATCTAGATTCTGAAATCTCATTGACTCTTTTGGTGCAGTTTTACGGATAAAGCTTACAAGAAGATCGAACTTTTAGCCCATCTCAAGTTTTTAGACCTATGTGGTGCACAGGTAACACCTCGTGCTTCTCGGAAAACACATGAGCAAGTTATATTAATAAGCTGCTTCTAATCGCGGGAATCTGGTTGCCAGAATTTATCAGATGAAGGTCTTTCCTGCATAGCTAAATGCAAGAAGATAGTTTCTCTGAATTTGACATGGTTAGTTAAAGCTTTCGTTGCAATATTAATTTATGAATGGATATAAATGCATTGGATTTATTATAAGTATAACATTGACAGGTGTGTGGGTATTACTGATGTCGGAATAATAGCTATTGCTCAAGGTTGCCCCTCTCTTGAATTTCTGAGGTAAGACTCTGCAATAATAGAGAGTTATTTAGTCGGTAACAACTCAACGAGCCAATAAAATGGCCAATTTCAAATATGGGGCAGAGGTTGATTTATTTGGAACATGACATTGTTTAATTTATTCTTCCTGATTTGTGGCTAAGAATGATGCAGATATGGTCTGATTATACAGTTTAAATCGGTAATAATTTCATGGCGACTTGCAAAAATAGTGATAGGTTGAAGTCTCGATATCCATACTAGTTTCATTTCACATGTATCACACTGCATCATTGGAAGTTGAAACCAACTTCTTATAATCCAGTAATCTAGGAGTATGAAGTATTATCCGGCTTTTTCTTGACCTGTTACTTATTGCTGATGTGCATGGAAGGGGATGATACAGCTTGTTTGGAATTGTCGGTGTAACTGATGTTTGCCTAGAGGTCCTGTCAAACTTCTGCTCAACCACGCTTACGACACTTGACGTGAACGGATGTATTGGAATAAAGGTACGTTACTATGTCCCAACATATACACACATATATATATATATATGTGTGTGTGTGTGTGTGTATATAACCTCCACCAGCGAAGTTCCTAATGTTCCTTGGCATTTGTTCCAGAGACGAAGCCGTGACGAACTGCTTCAACTGTTCCCGCATCTGACTTGCTTCAAGGTTCACAGCTAAGACAACGCTTCAATTCAGTGAACTGCGTTTTCGGTACATCAATTGTGGGTAAGTTCTTATCTAAACCATACTCGAATGCAGAACTTAAACTGCATAGGACTAAGTCGACTGCATTTTTGTTAGATGCTAGGAGGGCATCTTACTACAGTCTCGTGTCGCATGTCACCCATAGTATGTTTTTGTAGTATTGGATACTCGCAGCAGATACCCGAACTACTCTAGTCAAAGACCAGTCTCTTTAGTGTGTATAATGCGTATGCTTACGTGTGTACCTTGAATAAACTTGGACGCGTCGTGTTACGACTGGACAGTAAGAATTACAGTCCGAGTCTTCTGTATTATTCACTGTAATTACTTTTTTTTGGCGAAAGGCTTACTTTATATTGGAAACTGAAATTGCAGCAGTTGGCAGCAAAGCCAGTCCTCGTCAAAACAAGCTCATCTTTCATGTTGCACGAACTTTTGGAAGTGAAAAGAAAGGTGAGAAAATTTGACTGCAAAACTATCAAAAGTAATCATCACGAGTCAGTTTCTGAATTCTATCTTACGGGAATGGTTTAACATACAATAGGTGGAAGTATTCATGATGTTAACTTGCTAGTGGTTTATGTTTTAGATTTTCTGTATAAACATCAACTTGATTGGTTTCTATAGATCAAGTTTTGGAGTTTGAAAGAGAAAAGTTGTCGAACCAAAGTGTATTTGTTTCTCAATGAACACTTGCTTTTCTTTAATGAGACGAACATGAAGATATCTTCAGTTTTGCTTGGGCATTTGATATTTTGCAGTTTGGTTTGGGAATTAGGGTTTTAAGCAACTATGAAGTTTGTTACAAAAATGTATTTTCTAGAATTATAATCATCATAAACAAAAAAGAAGCCCATAGTAATGTAGGATCAAAATCGAAAGATATTATATATATATCATTTTAGTTACTTTCTTTACGTGTTTATTTATTATTTTTAAGGTGTTATTTCTCATTATTTCAATTTGACTAATCTGACTCTTATAAATCAACTCTAGTTAGCCTTCTGACGAGTTAGAAGAAAACAGTCTGAGTTGAGTCGATTCAGACCTTGTGTAAGATTTCAGACTTGACTAGATGAATTTACCTAGGACTGCAATCCCAACATCCCCGAAAGAAAACTACCTAAGATGAGTCATATCGAGGAATTTTGTAGGGGAAAAACCTTGAATCGAACTAAAATTAATAAACAAATCGAAATCGTTATCCAAATTTGACGCTGTTGGGCAACATTGTACTCTTCTTTTTCATGATCTTCACATGTCTATAAAGTTTTAATGTTAATAAAAGGGTAGTGTTAGTTTTGCTTTTTTTGTCTGCTTTCACTAAAAACACACATAAAGAAATGATTCATACCTCATCCTTTTTATCATTTCACACCTCTTTCCCAAGTTCCACAATATATTTCTTCTGTTTTATATACCCACTAAACATAAAACTCGTTTTCCTTTTTTTTCCCTTTTCTTTGATACTTCAAAAAGAACATTTGGTCTCTATAAATACTTCTTGTTCTTCTATTTCTAGTGTTCATAACAAGCAATCACTTCTTGCTAGCTAGTTAGCTTCCTTCTTAAATACATAACTAACAAGAGATTGTTGATA
The DNA here is from genome assembly GCF_041429995.1 of Eschscholzia californica. Lineage (NCBI taxonomy): Eukaryota > Viridiplantae > Streptophyta > Magnoliopsida > Ranunculales > Papaveraceae > Eschscholzia > Eschscholzia californica. The sequence goes on from NW_028238472.1 coordinate 50,227,555, forward strand.
TTATGGGTGACCAAACAGTCGTGGTTAAAGATTCATGTGAGGTATCTTCTAATGGATATCGTACAATTATCGTTGAGGGAGGCGAGGATGATGGGAAGCGGAAACAACCATCTATGCTTAAAAGGTGGTCGGTTTTAAATTATGATATAGACGAAATGGCTGAATCTTTTATCAACAAGTTTCGTAAGCAGTTGCAGATTGAAAGAGTTGAGTCTTTTAAAAGAAACAAGGAGTCGATGAGTCGAGGAACCTAAATTTATAATATGTACACAAATATTTGTTTATGTAACTTTGGTGCAATATTAAGAGGGGGGCCACTTTATATATGATATTTAGTTTTATAATTAGGAAAAATGTGAACTATGGTCTTTCTCCCATCTTATCTTTTTTTTTTTTTGTTGTTGCAATTTCTCCCATCTTATTTGGTTTCATATTTAGAGTTTTGAGTTATCACACAATGCTTAAAAGGCCTCCCCATGATTTCGTTGACTTAGTCAAAACTCTTTGACTTAGCTTGGTTAAAGGGCCCCCCTCTTTGAATGGGTGAAAAAAACCCCTTTAAAGACGTATTTCACCCACATTTTCTCTCCTCCATCTCATTTTCTCTCTCTGCCACATCATTTGACCACGCCACATCATCATCTTCTCCGGCAGGGTCGCCGGCCGGCCAAACTTCCGGCCGGCGACCTTCAAATTTTTTTTTTATTCTCTCTCTCTCTAAAAACAAAAAATCTTTTTTTTTTTTTTTTTTAAACTCTCTCTCTCTCTACGAGAGAGAGAGCAGATCTCCAAAGGGTCTGCGAACAGATCCATTGGATCTGCTCTCTCTCTCTAGATCTGTAGAGAGAGAGAGAGTTTAAAAAAAAAAAAATTTTGTTCTTAGAGAGAGAGAGAGAAGAGAGAGAATAAAAAAAAAAAAAAATTTTGAAGGTCGCCGGCCGGAAGTTTGGCCGGCGACCCTGCCGGAGAAGATGATGATGTGGCGTGGTCAACATCACCGGTCTTGGGTTAAGTTTGACCTAACGGCGTTAACTTTGCCGTTAGGTCAAATATTGATGAAGGAGGTGCTCTTTTGTAGAGGGGGCCCTATAACCAAATGAGTTATAATGAGGGGCGCTTTTAGCGGGGAGGCCTTTTAACAAAAACGGGAGCGCCTTTTAAAATTTCCCAAAGGTTTATTAATAATCATCGCGTCTAACGGGAATGGGTGCGGCTAAAACTTCCAATCAGTTAAAACTCTTTTAACATTAAAAAACAATTCAACACCAAAGCTAGTAGTAGGTTCACGGGCGGATCCAACAACATTGAAATTTAGTTACTCCTCAGATTACATTTTAAGGAATGAGGAGGTAGCTATATTGTTCTTGTTGTTCTTCAACCAGAGGTTCTTCAACCAGAGGTTCTTCAACCAGAGGTTCTTGTCTCTCAGTCACGTTGTCTTTGTCTTCGGGTTGACATATCATCCAATCTATAATATCAGTTATATAACGAAGCCGACAGATCAAGTCACGTGTGTGACTGCCAGCTTCTTCACCCTTGTCAATCAACTTTACCATGCGTTCCATTTCATCCCGGATAACAAAATAGTCGTCTTCCTCAGGGTAATCAACATCTAACACTTTCTCTGGTATCATCTGAAACATCAGATATATGTAATTATCACTTGATCTGTAGTCATCATCCATCTTGCTAGTTTTTCTTTGAATCTGTTGGACAATAATAAATTAAAAAAATAATATCCTAAAGATAATATGTAATATTAATATAGTGTGTGAGAGAGAGTTGAGTTGTTTACTAATAATAATAATCTTACCTTACATAATTTAACGAGACAATTATTAAACTCATCCCCCAGGTGTTTATTAGCATGAACGGAAAAGAAATCCGAATGTTTGCGTTCCAACTCTTCAGTCAATTCCTTTTTAAGGTAAGAAGAAGAAATTGAAGAAGAAGAAGAAGAAGAAGAAAGAGGTAAGTAAATGATTATGAGCTAACTAACTGCAATTCCTTAAGAAAAATTGATTAATAATAGTAACTTAGTAGTAGTAGTAATACCTTAAATTTCTCATTTTCGTAAAGCAAATCCTCGTAATTCTCCTGGAAGAATATTGATGCCAATCCACGTACACGATTGCGCGCCAAATTGTTCAGACGATTTTGCACCCTGTTAAATATCTTACCTGCATATTCCATCTTATCTTCAAAATCCAACTTTTTCCACTCACTGAGACAATTAGAAATATCTTCCCTGAAACAACAACATTCAAACAATAAGAATGAAGTATATCGATCATAGGGTTTACAAAACCCTATGTTGTTGATCTATTTAATATATATATATATATATATATATATATATATATATATATAGTCAGACCTCCCCAGTGATATGTGGTGCATTAAACATCATAAATAAACTAGAGCATTCTTGGTTGGTTGATTGGTCATCTTATGACCAAACAAAAAATTATTATAATTTACTAGCAGCAGCCTTGGTTGGTTGGTAGCCCAAGTGGTTCCAAGGTGTTGACATAAACTCTAAAAATCCCTAGAGTTCCCACGTTCAAATCCGGGAGAAGGTGGAATCTTTGGTTATTTGAATTTGGATTATGTTGGTATTAATAAAGTTGTTAATGTTTGAGAGGGCAGTTATCGAGCTTATCACATCTATGATGTATCAAATGCCAAATATCACGACCTACGTAGATCGTAATCGTCTTCCAAAAAAAAATAAAAAAAATAACAACTCTTATTAGGGCAAAAAAAATATAATATAATATAATAGATGCAGCAGCAACAAGAACTCAACTCCTTTACACATCAAGTCCTTTATGCATCCATCACATACAATTATTAAATTAATCAGGAAAATCTAACTAGATGAACAAATAGAATTCAAATCTTAATATTTATCAAATTGAAACCCTAATTAATCATCATAAGTAATAGTAGAAGAAGAAGAAGAGATTCATATATACATACCTAACAGACTTCATTCTTTCAATAATTGGTAGTGATTCATCATCATCATCATCATCCTTGTTTTCTTCTAATTTTTGCCTTTTTGGCTCACAACCGTTTTCCACCTCCATCGTTTTCTTTCTTTCTTTCTTTTTAGACTTCAATTTTTTTTTTTTTTTGTTGAAGATTTTAGACTTCAATTGCATATTATATATAGTTATGGGTAACTCATTCAACCCGTGGCGGTCGGATTCTATTTTCCAAGCCCATCAACTTTACTTGATCTTTGACAAGTTGGGCCCACGCCCAACATACTGCTCCAGTTTTTTTTTTTTTTTTTTAAGGAAGTCCTTTAAATGATAAAAGTTTACAGATAGTCCTTAAAATCAAATAATAAAGTTAAAGCATGGGCTACATTGTAAGAAATTTGAACTTTTGTAACTCTTTACAAAAGCTAATGTCTGTTGTGTATTGGTCTGAGTCACTACGTAAGGAAGTAAAGGTTTGATGATTTTGTATTTTGACCTAATTTTCTGTTTACTTACATATCAAGTTTGGATGTTATAAATATTTATCTTAGTTAAAGGTATACTCTTTTTCTATCAACTGAAAAAGAAAAATATCGTTGTAGTATATATGAGGGTTGGTATTAGATTAGAATATGAGATCATTGAATAATTATTAGTCGAATGACATTAGTTTCCATAAGTGTTGGGTAAATCTTACTGTCTAACGTTACTTGTCGCCGTTGAATTTCAGATAATTTCAATAATAGATATGAATGCAATGCTTCCTTGATCGGGGATTGAGCCTTCCTATCTGAGGTTTAAGTTTGTGGAAATCTACTGTAGTTGGATTTGACCCAACTATTTTGTTTTTCTGGTATATATTGTGCATTCATGGTAGACATTGCTTGTGGATCTAGTGTGAAGGTATCAAATCTTCAATTTCAAGACATTCAGAATTTCAAACGCTACAAAACTCCAGTAGTGAATTATTTTAGATCTTTGGTTGTTTCAGGAAATGATCATTTGAGGGGCCATGGACTTTTTGTTGTTGTTGAAAGGGTCCATCGACTTCACTTTTTTAACATTTCTCATGTTTACTTTGAGAGTCGGAATTTCAGACGCTACAAAACTGCAGCTGTGAATTATTTTAGATCTTTGGTAGTTCCATTTAAATTTGATTTACGATTTCTTCAACTAAAATTTCCTTACTGTAAACTTATTATGAACATAACCACTAGTTGCTTCGTAGGTGACGTTTTCGTTTAAAAACCTAACTTGGATATGAGGTTGTTTCTTTACATGAAGTTTTGCGTAAAGTGCGCTGCACATATTTTTCATTCTCTAATATCAAAGTTACAATTTGTGAGAATAGTCCCGCATGGGAGAAGGAGTAACTAGCAACCAAGAATATAATGTCGAGGTCCTCTCCACTCATTGCCAATTGGTTTTGAGTTGGATGACAACAAACTTAAAATGACACTGAATATATAACCATCAACTTCCAATCAGTTAAACTCTTTTAACATTAAAAACAATTCAACACCAAAGCTAGCTTTAAATAAGAGTTCCATTGTAATTGACCTTAAGGTAGTAGTAGTAGTAGTAGTAGTAGGTTCACGGGCGGCTCCAACAACATTGAAATTTAGTTAATCCTCCCTTTACATGTTAAGCAATAAGGTCCTTGTCTCTCAGTCACGTTGTCTTTGTCTTCGCATTGACATATTGTCCTTGATATAATTGCAGTTAAATCAAGAAGCCGACAGATCAAGTCACGTGTGTGACTGGCAGCTTCTTCACCCTTATTAATCAACTCTATCATCTCTTCCATTTCATCCCGGATAACAGCATAGTCTTCCACAGGGTAATCAGCATCTAATAACACTTTCTTTGGTATCACACCAAACATCATATATAAGTACTGATTACTTGATCTGTAGTCATCCTCCATCTGGTTAGTTTTTTCCTCAATCTGTTGGACAATAATAAATAAAAAAAAATTAAACAAATAATATCCTAAAGATAATAATAAATAGTGTGTGTGAGTTGAGTTGTTTACTACTAATAATAATAATAATCTTACCTTGCATAATTTAACGAGACAATTACGAAACTCATCCCCCAGGTGTTTATTAGCATGAGAGTCAACGAAATCCGTCCGTTCGCAAGTCAGCTCTTTAGTCAATTCCTTTTTAAGGGAAGAAGAAGAAGCAAGTAAATGATTATGAGCTAACTAACTGTATAGACAATTCCTCAAGTAAAATTGATTAATACTAGTAACTTAGTAGTAGTACTAACTAATACCTTAATTTTCTCATCTTCGTAAAGCAAATCATCGTACTTAGCTTCGTAGTATAGTGTAAATGCCAATCCATGTCCACGATTGCGCAGCAAATTGTGCAGACGATTTTGCACCTTGTTAAATATCTCACCTGACGATTCCATCTTACCTTGAAAATCCAACTTTTTCCACTCAGTGAGACAATTAGAAATATCTTCCCTGAAACAACAACAATAACATTCAAACAATAAGAATGAAGTATATCGATCATAGGGTTTACAAAACCCTATGTTGTTGATCTATTTAAGATATATTATATAGTCAGACAGACCTCCCAAGTGATATGTGCATTAAACATCATAAATAAACTAGAGCATCCATTCCTTGGTTGGGTTGATTGGTCATCTTATGACCAAACAATAAGAATAACTATAATTTCCTAGCAGCAGCAGCAGAAGGCTAGGCAACTCTTATTAGGAGGATGGATGGATTTACTCATATCAAATTTCAAGACCTTTATAATAATGCATCCATCACATACAAATATTAAAATTAATCAGGAAAATCTAACTAGATGAACAAATCTTTAATCAAATTGCAACCCCCCCTAATTCAACATATGAACAGAAATACTACTAGTTTAACCTAGTTTAAGCCAAAAAAAAAAAGAAACAAATTGGGGGAGAAAAAATTATAATCATGAATCTTAATCTAGTTGTAAATTCTTTAATTACAAGACATCATCAGATACTTATAAATTGAAATCTTATTATTAATCAAATTGAAACCCTAATTAATCATTATCATCATAAGAAGCAGATTTATAGGGTAAAGGAAAAAAGAAAACAAAACTGAATTGTGGGGACAAAGTAATAGTAGAAGAAGAAGAAGAGATTCATAAATAAACATACCTAACATACTTCATTCTTTCAGTAATTGGTAGTGATTCATCATCATCCTTGTTTTCTTCTTGTTTTTGCCTTTTTGGCTCACAACCGTTTTCCACCTCCATCGTTTTTTTTTTAGACTTCAATACTATTGCATATTATATATATAGTTATGGGTAACTCATTCAACCCGTCCCCGTCGGATTCTATTTCCAAGCCCATCAACTTTACTTCATGGACCTCTCTTTGACAAGTTGGGCCCATGACCAACATACTGCTCCAGACTTTTTTTTTTTTAAAGTAAATCCTTTAAATGATAAAAGTTTAGAGATAGTCCTTAAAATCAAATAATAAAGTTAAAGCATGGGCTACATTGTAAGAAATTTTAACTTCGAGGGGTGCGACACCATTATACCATTTTGTACGGACTCATGTGGACGTGGCCAACATGTGTGGGGCCCAATTAGTTTCGCGGTGGCAAAACTAGATTTCAGCGTTGGAGGCTAGGATCTAATCGTGTGTTTCTGAGATACAACCTTACAATAAGAATCCAACGAGGGAAAATAAATCACTTTCTAATATATGATCCCTTAACCCTAGAGAGTCTCCCCGATCTAACCCTAGCATAATAGCTTGGAGCTCTCTGTGTAGCGCCTATTGTGGGTTGAAAACTCGTGTTAATGAGAAGATGACTCCACCTTCTGATGTTTGTGTTATTGCTCCGGTTAATCATCTCCCAGGGGTATATGCTCCATCGACGTTTATCTTCATTCTTCCTAAAGAGGGGGGGATTCTACTCGTGAAGGTTGTTGTGTGCTTCCCACCAAGCCCAAAGGAGATCAGTATACAAAAATCTTGGTATACTCTTTCTTTCTCCTTGATTTAGTAACGTTTTAAGGTATCTATGTGATCTGATGTAAGTTGGCTTTGAAAATCTAAGTCAGTTAATTCTAAAAGAGCATAAAATATTAGTCTATCAGTAAATAGATGAAAAGATGTATATATATATATATATATATCAGTATGGTATATTAAACAAGTCTGCTCTATTGTTGTTACTCTTTGTCAATCCAACACGAAATAGTAGTTTCAATCCAACACGGTGGATTTCAATCGCCTCACCAACACCGTCTATCAACAGTCGGCCAAAGCAGTCTATGAAAGGACATCATCTCGCTTTGAGTAAAGTAAGAAATTCAAGGTTCAATCTATACTCAATCTTATATCCAAGTGTACAAATAATCTAACTTAGTTTATAGGGAACATATATATGGGTTGTCAAGGTCAGGGCCTTGTTTGGGCCAGTGCGGGCAGGGCCGCACTGGGCCCCCCAGCCGTAAGGGCCCATTTTGGATAATGTCTTAACAATAGTTATATATATAGACTATAAAGATCCTGATTCATCGCATGACATCTCATGGACGAGATGGTTAGGTTTCGTGAATTCCATCCCTTTGACGGAGGTTCGAAACTCCGCAGGCCCATTTATTTTTTTTGTTTTTTCTCTTGGTTTTGTGATGTTCAAGGTAACATTGTTAATTCAATATATATTTCTACTCTGTTACACATTTTGTTAATTAGGTGTATTTTTTTGAAATATAAATCTAAAACTATTAAAAAAATCAAAATATTTAAATATATATGTGAAAATCATGATAAAAATACTACATCCAAAAACTCGCTTTAGATTCTAAACTATACCTTCAATTTTGTTTGTAATATTTTTTGTTTTCCAAAAAGTCCTAATTCAAGTTTCGCACGGGGCCCCGAAGTTCTCAGGCACGGCTCTGATCAGGGTTGAAGTTCTACAAATGTTACAAACAATGGTATGGGTCTTTGGGGGTAATGTAATGTAGGGAAGAGAGGAATGTTGGGTCGGGAGCCTGGTTGTCAGTGTGTCGTGTTATTGGGACTTTACTTAGACATCTTATTCAACTAAAGTTTTAAGGGTCCGTTTGATACGTGGTAAAGAATTTGGATGTGAAAACCAAGTTTAAAGGATTTTAAAGAAAAACAATTTTTTCTGATATAGAATTAAGTTTAAAGTATTTGGTATGAACGTTGGACAATAAGGATGTCTTTAAACACTTTCAGTCAAAAAATACTCACCAACATCAATACTAAATTGACACCCATCATTTGGACGTTGATTTTCTTCTTCGACATGGTACTCATCTTCAATAGGAATAATATTAAGGTCTGAAATCTGTCAAAAGGTGACAAAGCATAAAAATCTTCTAAAGAAAAAACACTTCTTCAGGATAGAACGGACTGCCCAGTCTGGGGCCCCTCTCAGCACTGAACGGATCATCTTGTTCGTCCAACTACAGTATGGTTTGAAACCGGGCCGAAATCTGTTTGTTGGAACCAGATCTCGGTCTGGTTTTTCCGGGGAAGGGGAGGTTAGATAGAGATAGAGAAGAAGAGATTTGAAAAAAAAAAAAATTATGTTTCAAGGTCGTCGGAAAATTGACCGGTTGGCGACCTTCGCCGGAGAAGATGATGATGTGCGCTGAGATGATGTGGAGGAGAGAGGGAGGGAGATGATGTTTTTAATTTTTTTTTTTTTATATGTATTCCAGTATGGCCCCCAAATTTCTAACGTAGTTATAGTTTTTTGAGAATTGACTCAAATCCAAAAGGGGGTCAATTTTGAATTTACAAAATCAATTTTATAAGAAGAGCAAATGTGAAAACAAAAAATTTAACCATAAAAATTGACTGACAATGTTAACAATAGAAGCCAAATTTGAATTTACGTAAAATAAGGAGTCATAAAGGAAGCTGGTCCAAAGTAGGGAGCCAAAAAGGAAACAACTCGTAATCAATTAAAAGCTTGTATTTACTCTTTATGTAGTCAAATGAAATTTTTACACTTATGTTGTCAAAAGTTTATTTTCACCCACTTGAATCCCTGTCACTTTGCTAACTTAAGAGTAAGAATGTAAAACTGTTAATAATAGAGCCCCCCATAACTTGGCGGCGGAAGCTTTTTTTATCGTTTGTGCGTATTTCACTTTTGGTCCTTTTAACAATTTGTTGTAGCAGAAAAAAACTTTTTTCGGTCTCTCTTTCCTCTCTCTCTACACCTTTTCTCATATTTGCGTTTGAGGCTCCGGCGAAGGGTCATCCCTTTGCCAGATCCCCTTTTTTTTTTCTTTCGTTTGTAGTTATTATTCCCTGCATTAATAGTTTCTAGGGCTCAATCTTTTTCAAATCAGTCAGTATTGACATCTTTTGTGGGGTTTTTAGAAGAGAGTTAGGGCAAGAACCCTCCCTCTTCAACTCCTCCTCTTGATAGTAATCAGAAGAATAATTATAATTTCCTAGCAGCAGCAGCAGCAGCAGCCTAGGCAACTCTTATTAGGAGGATGGATGGATTTACTCATATCAAATTTCAAGACCATTATAATCATGCATCCATCACATACAATTATTAAAATTGTTCAGGAAAATCTAACTAGATGAACAAATCTTTAATCAAATTGAAACCCCCCTAATTCAACATATGAACAGAAATACTACTAGTTTAACCTAGTTTAAGCCAAAAAAAAAAAAAAGAAACAAATTGGGGGAGAAAAAATTATAATCATGATTCTTAACCTAGTTGTAAATTCTTTAATTACAAGACATCATCAGATACTTATAAATTGAAATCTTATTATTAATCAAATTGAAACCCTAATTAATCATTATCATCATAAGAAGCAGATTTATAGGGTAAAGGAAAAAAGAAAACAAAACTGAATTGGGGGACAAAGTAATAGTAGTAGAAGAAGAAGAGATTCATAAATAAGCATACCTAACATACTTCATTCTTTCAGTAATTGGTAGTGATTCATCATCATCATCATCATCATCATCATCCTTGTTTTCTTCTCGTTTTTGCCTTTTTGGCTCACAACCGTTTTCCACCTCCATCGTTTTTTTTTTAGACTTCAATACTATTGCATATTATATATATAGTTATGGGTAACTCATTCAACCCGTCCCCGTCGGATTCTATTTCCAAGCCCATCAACTTTACTTCATGGACCTCTCTTTGACAAGTTGGGCCCATGCCCAACATACTGCTCCAGACTTTTTTTTTTTTTAAAGTAAATCCTTTAAATGATAAAAGTTTAGAGATAGTCCTTAAAATCAAATAATAAAGTTAAAGCATGGGCTACATTGTAAGAAATTTTAACTTCGAGGGGTGCGACACCATTATACCATTTTGTACGGACTCATGTGGACGTGGCCAACATGTGTTGGGCCCAATTACTTTCGCGGTGGCAAAACTAGATTTCAGCGTTGGAGGCCAGGATCTAATCGTGTGTTTCTGAGATACAACCTTACAATAAGAATCCAACGAGGGATAATAAATCACTTTCTAATATATGATCCCTTAACCCTAGAGAGTCTCCCCGATCTAACCCTAGCATAATAGCTTGGAGCTCTCTGTGTAGCGCCTATTGTGGGTTGAAAACTCGTGTTAATGAGAAGATGACTCCACCTTCTGATGTTTGTGTTATTGCTCCGGTTAATCATCTCCCAGGGGTATATGCTCCATCGACGTTTATCTTCATTCTTCCTAAAGAGGGGGGGATTCTAATCGTGAAGGTTGTTGTGTGCTTCCCACCAAGCCCAAAGGAGATCAGTATACAAAAATCTTGGTATACTCTTTCTTTCTCCTTGATTTTGTAACGTTTTAAGGTTATCTATGTGATCTGATGTAAGTTGGCTTTGAAAATCTAAGTCAGTTAATTCTAAAAGAGCATAAAATATTAGTCTATCAGTAAATAGATGAAAAGATGTCTATATATCAGTATGGTATATTAAACAAGTCTGCTCTATTGTTGTTACTCTTTGTCAATCCAACACGAAACAGTAGTTTCAATCCAACACGGTGGATTTCAATCGCCTCACCAACACCGTCTATCAACAGTCGGCCAAAGCAGTCTATGAAAGGACATCATCTCGCCTTGAGTAAAGTAAGAAATTCAAGGTTCAATCTATACTCAATCTTATATCCAAGTGTACAAATAATCTAACTTAGTTTATAAGGAACATATATATGGGTTGTCTAGGTCAGGGCCGCACTGGGCCCCCCAGCCGTAAGGGCCCATTTTGGATAATGTCTTAACAATAGTTATATATATAGACTATAAAGATCCTGATTCATCGCAAGACATCTCATGGACGAGATGGTTAGGTTCCGTGAATTCCATCCCTTTGACGGAGGTTCGAAACTCCGCAGGCCCATTTATCTTTTTTGTTTTTTCTATTGGTTTTGTGATGTTCAAGGTAACATTGTTAATTCAATATCTATTTCTACTCTGTTACACATTTTGTTAATTAGGTGTATTTTTTTGAAATATAAATCAAAAACTATTAAAAAAAATCAAAATATTTAAATATATATGTGAAAATCATGATAAAAATACTACATTCAAAAACTCACTTTAGATTCTAAACTATACCTTCAAATTTTGTTTGTAATATTTTTTGTTTTCCACAAAGCCCTAATTCAAGTTTCGCACGGGGCCCCGAAGTTCTCAGACACGGCCCTGATCAGGCTTGAAGTTCTACAAATGTTACAAACAATGGTATGGGTCTCTGGGGGTAATGTAATGTAGGGAAGAGAGGAATGTTGGGTCGGGAGCCTGGTTGTCAGTGTGTTGTGTTATTGGGACTTTACTTAGACATCTTATTCAACTAAAGTTTTAAGGGTCCATTTGATACGTGGGAAAGAATTTGGATGTAAAAACCAAGTTTAAGGGATTTTAAAGAAAAACAATTTTTTCTGATATAGAATTAAATTTAAAGTATTTGGTATGAACGTTGGACAATAAGGATGTCTTTAAACACCTTCAGTCAAAAAATACTCACCAACATCAATACTAAATTGACACCCATCATTTGGACGTTGATTTTCTTCTTCGACATGGTACTCATCTTCAATAGGAACAATATTAAGGTCCGAAATCTGTCAAATTTAATTTTTTTTTTTATATGTATTCCAGTTTGGGCCCCAAATTTCTAACGTAGTTATAGTTTTTTGAGAATTGACTCAAATTTAAAAGGGGGTCAATTTTGAATTTACAAAATCAATTTTATAAGAAGAGCAAATGTGAAAACAAAAAATTTAACCATAAAAATTGACTGACAATGTTAACAATAGAAGCCAAATTTGAATTTACGTAAAATAAGGAGTCATAAAGGAAGCTGGTCCAAAGTAGGGAGCCAAAAAGGAAACAACTCGTAATCAATTAAAAGCTTGTATTTACTCTTTATGTAGTCAAATGAAATTTTTACACTTATGTTGTCAAAAATTTATTTTCACCCTCTTGAATTCGTGTCACTTTGCTAACTTAAGAGTAAGAATGTAAAACTGTTAATAATAGAGCCCCCCATAACTTGGCGGCGGAAGCTTTTTTTATCGTTTGTGCGTATTTCACTTTTGGTCCTTTTAACAATTTGTTGTAGTAGGAAAAAACTTTTTTCGGTCTCTCTTTCCTCTTTCTCTACACCGTCTCTCTCTCTACACCTTTTCTCATATTTGCGTTTGAGGCTCCGGCGAAGGGTCATCCCTTTGCCGGATCCCCCTTTTTTTTCTTTCGTTTGTAGTTATTATTCCCTGCATTAATAGTTTCTAGGGCTCAATCTCTTTCAAATCAGTCAGTAATGCCATCTTTTGTGGGGTTTTTAGAAGAGAGTTAGGGCAAGAACCCTCCCTCTTCAACTCCTCCTCTTGATAGTAATTAGAAGAAGGACTCAATCTCTCTCTCTCTCTACTGATATGTTGTAGTGTTGTTGTTGGATCATCCATCGTTTACAGCCTCTCACCGTACCTATTGATCTTCTTTAATTCTATGGTTGCCTTTGAATTCTATGGTTTCTGCAAGAGAGAGATAGTTTTGCGGGATCCAGTTCTGTGCTTTCCTATCAAGGACATCTACAGTATTATGTTTCCGGTGAGTAGAAGAAAGAGATAAAGAACTCAGAGATGAAGACAATAAAGAAGAAGGTGAAAGTAGTTAAACGGTTGTTCAATAACTTATCGATGTGCATCCATCAAGAACTCAGAGAGGAAGAATATTTCATATACTTTGGTGATTGGACGACGACGGTTTTCCCGGGGCTGGCGGCGGTTTTCCGGTGACGAAGGCGGTTCTTCGGTGACGAAGGCGGCTCTCCGACAACGGAGGCGATTTTCCGGTGATAGCGGTGGTGGTTCTTTTATTATTAGTATTATAGTATTTGTCAGACCTTTAGGGTCTCTTTTCATGATCTTTAGGATCTTTTTGTCGACCTTTAGGGTCTTTTTTTCGATCTTTAGGATCAATATGTCTGTGTCTAGTCCAATTTCTTTCCCTTCATGAGGCACTCTGCATTTAAAGGTATGTAACTCTCATAAAGTTTTCAAATGAGAGAAATAAGAATTATCGTCCATGTAAATCGTGATTTATCAATTGTGAATGGAAATGTTGAAGAAAAAAAAAATCGTTATAACAGACAAGTGTTTGATTTATAGAATCACCTATTTCAAAATAAAATAAAATAAAATAAATCAAGGGTCTGAATTAGCAGGGTTTCTTCGTTCATTAAATCCAATGGTATAGAAAGAGAAAGCAAGAGAGAGTAGAAGACAACTCTTCAGCAACAAGGAGATGAGAGTTTGAAATATGAGACGAGTGAAGATAGAGAACACTAATGAAATTAGGAGGAACTCAGATGAAACCAACTCAGATGAAACCGCATGAAGGACATGTGCCCCTCCATAAAAGGCCAGACGAAAATTCAGCTAAGGACAGATCCAATGGCTCCACCCTTGGAGATCCTGTGACTATTTTGGTAATGTTCTTCATTATAAAATGATAAATATAACATCAAAAGCACATCTCTTTTTCTCATAATAAAATGAAACTGAATATATAAACATCAACTTCCAATCAATTAAACTCTTTTCACATTAAAAAACAATTCAACACCCAAGCTAACTTTATATAAGAGTTCCATTGTAATTGACCTTAAGGTAATAGTAGTAGTAGTAGTAGTAGTAGTAGTAGTAGTAGTAGTAGTAGTAGTAGTAGTAGTAGGTTCACGGGCGGCTCCAACAACATTGAAATTTAGTTAATCCTCCCTTTACATGTTAAGCAATAAGGTCCTTGTCTCTCAGTCACGTTGTCTTTGCATTGACAAATTGTCCTTGATATAATTGCAGTTAAATCAAGAAGCCGACAGATCAAGTCACGTGTGTGACTGGCAGCTTCACCACCCTTTTTAACCAAGGCTAGCATCTCTTCCATTTTCTCCCGGATAACATCATAGTCTTCCACAGGGTAATCAGCATCTAATAACACTTTCTCTGGTATCCCACGAAACATCATATGTAAGCACTGATTAGTTGATCTGTAGTCATCCGCCATCTTGTTAGTTTTTTCCTCAATCTGTTGGACAATAATAAATAAATAAAAATTAATATCCTAAAGATAATAATAAATAGTGTGTGTGAGTTGAGTTGTTTACTAATAATAATAATAATAATCTTACCTTGCATAATTTAACGAGACAATTATGAAACTCATCCCCCGCGTGTTTATGAGCATGAGAGTCCATGAAATCCGAACGTTCGCAAGTCAAGTCTTTAGTCAATTCCTTTTTAAGGGAGGAAGAAGAAAGAGGTAAGTAAATGATTATGAGCTAACTAACAGTATAGACAATTCCTTAAGTAAAATTGATTAATACTAGTAACTTAGTAGTAGTAGTAGTACTAACTAATACCTTAATTTTCTCATCTTCGTAAAGCAAATCATCGTACTTAGCTTCGTAGTATAGTGTAAATGCCAATCCATGTCCACGATTGCGCAGCAAATTGTGCAGACGATTTTGCACCTTGTTAAATATCTCACCTGACGATTCCATCTTACCTTGAAAATCCAACTTTTTCCACTCACTGAGACAATTAGAAATATCTTCCCTGAAACAACAACAATAACAACATTCAAACAATAAGAATGAAGTATATCGATCATAGGGTTTAGAAAACCCTATGTTGTTGATCTATATAATATAAATATATATAGTCAGACCTCCCAAGTGATATGTGGTGCATTAAACATCATAAATAAACTAGAGCATCCATTGCTTGGTTGGTTGGTCGGTCATCTTATGACCAAACAATAAGAATAATTATAATTTCCTAGCAGCAGCAGCAGCAGCAGCCTAGGCAACTCTTATTAGGAGGATGGATGGATTTACTCATATCAAATTTCAAGACCTTTATAATCATGCATCCATCACATACAATTATTAAAATTATTCAGGAAAATCTAACTAGATTTTTTTTTTTTGAAAACTTTGAATTAATATTGAAGGGAGAAAAAGAATAGAACTGTACAGGGGGTGGGGGATATCATGATTACAGGATTACATGCTAATGACTCCCCCCCCCCCCCCCCCCCAATTCGACACAAAGTCTAAATAAGAATACGCCCTAGCTAGCCCAGCCCAGGGGCCTACTCCAGTGGAATAGGACCCCCAAAACATCCTCCACCTCCACCTTGAAGGCATTGGAGGAGTCCTTAAAGGTGCCCTCGTTCCTAGCCTTCCAAATTCAACATATGAACAGAAATACTACTAGTTTAACCTACTTTAAGCCAAAAAAAAAACGAATTGGGGGAGAAAAAATAATAATCATGAATCTTAACCTAGTTGAAAATTCTTTAATTACAAGACATCTTCAGATGCATAGAACGAATATAATTCAAATCTTAATATTTATCAAATTTAAACCCTAATTAATCATCATCATCATTATAAGAAGCAGATTTATAGCCTAAAGGAAAAAAAAACAAAACTGAATTGGGGGACAAAGTAATAGTAGAAGAAGAAGAAGAGATCCACACATACATACCTGACAGACTTCATTCTTTCAGTAATTGGTAGTGATTCGTCATCATCATCCTTGTTTTCTTCTAGTTTTTGCCTTTTAGGCTCAGAAGCGTTTCCCACCTCCATCGTTTTCTCTCTCTCTCTCTCTCTCTCTTTTTATTTCTTTTAGGGTTTGAGAAGAAGTCGTATTGCTTTTTATATATGGGTAACTCATTCAACCCGTGGGCGTCGGATTCTAATTCCAAGCCCATCAATTTTACTTGATCTTTGACAACTTGGGCCCATGCCCAACATACTGCTCCAGTTTTTTTTTTTTTTTTAAATAAATCCTTTAAATGATAAAAGTTCACAAATAGTCCTTAAACTCGAATTATAAAGTTAAAGCATGGGCTACATTGTAAGAAATTTGAACTTTTTGTAACTCTTTACAAAAGCTAATGTCTGTTGTGTATTGGTCTGAGTCACTAAGTAAGGCTGTAAGGGTTTGATGATTTTGTATTTTGACCTAATTTTCTGTTTACTTACATATCAAGTTTGGATGCTATAAAGATTTATCTTAGTTAAAGGTATACTCTTTTTCTATCCACTGAAAAGAAAAATATCGTTGTAGTATATATGAGGGTTGGTATTAGATTAGAATATGAGATCTTTGAATAATTATTAATCGAATGACATTAGTTTCTATGAGCGTTGGGTAAATCTTACTGTATCAGATTTTGCCCCTAGAAATCTTTCTAATTTTTTCGGATTTCTGTTTCTAACATAATCAATTAAGAGATATTTATTTGGTTCAAAAAGGTTGCAACTTATTTTGTGACGAAACATTTTTTTCTTTTTTAAAAGAAGAACTTACAATATCGTGACTTCCATTGAATTAGTTTTTGTGAACTTGGATCATCAAGAAAATAAATAAATAAAAATACCTTAAACATTGTAGAAACAACCATAAATCGCTTTCCCGCTGATAAACTGATGGTTTTTCGTAAAAGTTGTAGAAACGATCAAGAGCTCCACTTTGCAGCTTCTCTACTTGAGACACCCGAACAACCGACTTGATCTTCCATTTTAGGACAATAAATAAACGATGGATTTTCATACGGCCAAAACAAGACACCAGAAGTAGCTTTTCCGTTTGGTAATGAAATTGAAATGCTTGAAGCCTTCAACCACTGAGGGTGGGAGTAGCTTGCTACGAGAAAATTCGTATACAAAAATGTGGAAAAAGTACTATGTACAAATTGGATCGAGTAATATACGGACCTCCATGTTTTTGCGTGACATGAATCTCTTCAAAAGTTCAAACTCAAATTGGCTCACTATTAGCTGTTTTTTTTCAAACGCAAATAGGTGCTAATGAGCTATTTTTAGTCCAACTGGCCTAGGATCAATTTCCACCTATTCCAGGTTTCTCACTTCATTGAAGAAAAGCTGAAGTCCAATTATACGAAAAGCAAATAACACAAGGATCGAGTGATCACACTTGGGTTCCATCTCTTTTAGCTGCAGAAACAAGGAAGAGTTACAAACAGGATGTAGCACAGAGATGGGTCGTCCCGAGATGGTCATAGCGCGTCAACCACAATCAATTAGATGGGTAGTTGAGCGTGCCTAACACAAACCCTTGGTAAGCTCGCTTATATGTACGAAAATCATCTTCACATATCTAACAAAAAAACAATAATTTCTGCAAGCATAATTTTTTTAACCTTTTGAGTATGAAATTGCTGTTAGATGAAAACAATCATACAAAAATACATTCCTCAAATTTATAGCTCAAATTTATTAAAAATGTTAAGTCCCCAAAAGCACCTCCCTGGAAAGGATCTCTAACACTGTAATTCTTAAGAGAAATGCTAAAACAGGCTAAATACTCAGACCTACTCTCGACCTAACAAATCAGCACTTGACACGCATATACAATTCTCCACGTATGCAGTGGGTTAGGTCAAAGTAGAGAGCTCAGGGTTTAGTCCTTCATCATACATTGGGTTACACTTGAGTCCCTTGTCGTATTTTGATCTAGACCGCTGAAACGGATCAACAGTCCAGATAAAAAAATATCCTCTCAACAATCCTTCACAAGAAGAATATCTAGTTCCAGAAGACGTGATGAAATTCAGAAAATGATCAATGGTGGTTGACATTGCAATCTAGAATTAAAGGTGAGTTATTGGACTGAAGAGGTCCCTTCTATGAAAAGAACTGATATTGACCGGCAAACATTGTCTGAACCGACTGTGCTGGCGGTTGTGGTGGTGGAATTGAAGGCAAATCCTCCATCTCAACCACTTGAGTCCATGTTCTGGTTCCAAGCCATCATTCTCTGAAACCTACCAATTTGTTGATCCGGCAAGCTAGAAGAGCTACCACCAGTATGGAAACCTATGGAGTAAAGGGCTTCTTCGGATGAATTACTTGGGTGTTGATTATGTTGGTTAAGTATCACTGAATCTTTAAATTACTGGAGGGAAAGATGATCTTGGGTTGACTTGTCTTTTACCTAAACCAATAAAATCACCTATCTCTTTGATGATTTTCTTCATCTCTGTTTTGCTCTAAAATTTGAAAGTTACATTCGTAGTAGCAGTTGGATGCCATGGAAGGAAGAGCGGCAAGTTCATCAATGACAGATTTAGCATTCTTCATGGCTGAATCTTCTCAAATCTCAAGTGGAATAGCTTCAGCAAGGATTAAGCATTCAAAACCCCCTTAAATCAGTTCAAAATCGGCTCCATTGATGGATTGATTGGAAGCACTAGATTTTGTTCGTTTTTTGCTTAGAGAGAGAATGAACGATTAATCTGGTCGTGTTTTTGTTGGAAGAGTGGTAAGAGAAGAGTTTCTGATCTGGACCTTCGATCTATTTTAACAGTCCAGATCAAAAGAAAACCAGGGACTCAAGTGTAACCTATTGTATCATGAAGGATTAAACCCTGATCTCCCTACTTTGCCTCATACCAGCGTATACTGGAGCATCGTAGACGCGTGTTAAATGTTGATTTGTTAGGTCCAAGGTAGGTTTGAATGTTTCGCCTTCTGTAGCATTACTCAATTCTTAATTTCTCCACTCAATATAATGCAGTAAGAAAAACTGTTTCTACAATATGAGAATGAATATGTAGGTTTTCGCGGGCTACATATCTTTGAAGATCAGGAAAGCAGCAAGCCGATAAATAAATGGAGATTAAAAGAGCAACCGTTTTATCTAGTTGATGAAGGTCAAACTCCCCCCACCTTGTCAATGAGGCGAACAACAATTCATGTTTATTCGGAAAATTACTTGTACCAACCAGCAAGAAAATGCCTCAAACCGAAACAGAAGAGGCAGCAAAGCGCCTGTTTCAACATGTTATTTAGTTTATATTGTAGTTGTTGGAAGTATGAAGCTACGAATGTAAAATGGAACAAGCATGTAAAACGGGAATTTAAGAAGAAAAAACACGCAAGAGGGATTCATTGTCTTTGTCGATTACGCGCATATTTATGTCTCGGCTCGGGGTTACGCCTTAATGGTGTATCCTATGTGAAATAAATTCATAGTTTGGAAGTGCAGCAACCTGTAAAACGGAAATTTAAGAAAAAAAACACGTAATAGGGATTCATTTTGTCTTTGGAGTTTCACACATATTCTGATAAATTCATGTTGACCAGCTACAAATTAGTTTATATGCTTTTGAATGTTCGCATGAATTCACAGAATACTAGATGTAGTCGAGATATTGAGTAAACAAACCTGGAAAGCAAGAAGCCTAATGCAAAGTTGCTTCTCGGTGCACTTGCCAAACCATCTTAAGAAGATATTAACAAGTGTCCCGTCATTGGTCCGGTGAGAAGTCCTGTCTGAGAATCAAACCTAGATAAACCAAGATGGATATAACAAATCTTCTTAGTCGACACCTTAAACAAGTTTGATCCCTACTTTTTCGAGCATTAATGTCAAGAGGTATTTATAGAGAATTACCTTGGCAAACGATGGCGAGGGCATTTGACGAAACCAAAAAGCTGAGAATTGATAAACATGCAAATTAGATACTCCAGATCTCCAAAACAAAAAGAACTCAAGTTTAGCATAAAAAAGGCAAATTCTGTTCGAGCGAACCTGAGGGCACAAAGCTAGGAAGTTCAGAACCTGGGGCAGGAAAAAGATCAGGAGTGTCTCACTGCAAAGCAAATACCAAAAATAAAGATAAGTAACCATATAGTATGTAAGCAGATTTTCAGAAGAAGCAAGCAGATCTAATGCACAAAGCATATAGATATACAACTATTTTGACCTGCACCTACACAAGGGTCTGACAGAAATCTTACAAACCCAACGCAGTGAAAACTTCAGATTTCTCATCAACATGAATTGTTCTTCTTGACACACAAAATTCTACCTTGTATTGAAATGGCAGGAAAAGCAAAATAAAGGGGGAAAACTAATAGCCGGAGGACTGGCTCAACCTAGGATAAACAAGGAGAAAGAGACCGAAAATAACCTTTCAAAAAGGAAACAGAAAACAAAAATGAAGGTAGAAACGCAACTTTATCTTGGGACTTCATATAAGAAAGTTGAACTTGAAGAAAATGCAAAAATATGAATAAAACCTAAGCAAATCAGCAGCACCAAACCTTTGAACTGAGATGTACAATTCGTCCACTAAAGGGCTGCAGAGGCAAGAATTATTATTTTTTTATTCCTGACTTGCATACTGAAGAAGGCCTCAAACATAAGAATGGAGAACCACAGATGAACACCCGCCAAACATTTAGAAAATTAGGTTGAGTAATTTGTTAGAATTGAAATAGTAGAAAGTCACGATCTGGAAATGGAAGAGAGGGAAATCTACCTGAAGTGACCTAGTATGCCAACTACTGCCATGGCCATTCCAGCGAAGTATGTGTAGGTATCGCCAACAAAAACTGAAGAGGGGTACCTAGAGTTTCCACGCAAAAGATAAGAAAGAAAACAAAGTTTCATTTTACATGTTTCTAGACCTCTAGTGCTAATATTGAAAAAATGTGAAGGGTGAGATGTCAAATATACCAATAAACAAAGTAAAGCCAGTGAAGTTGTGAGAAGGGGCTGGACAAGGTAAATAGAGAAAGCATGAGCCTGTTTATACTCAGGGTCTGTTGATGCTCCAATTTGCATCACATTATGTATCAAAATCTGCAATGACAGTTAGGAATTTTAGCAACACATCGTCCATTCTGAAGCCAGACTCATTCTGTCTGAGATTCTTCTTACCGCTGCTGCAATAACAACTGTTTGCCCAACTTCAAGGCCATTTATACCGGCATGAATGTTGATGGAGTTTGTGCAAAATACAGCAAAAAGGCCCATGTAGAGTTTATATATCCATCCTGTTGTACAGAAAAGGCAACACGATTCATCAATCTTATAAACAATTTGAAGAGATCTAACACTTTTACTTGGTTAAATGTGAATCACAGCAGCCACACATGAATTCTCAAACTACTCGAAGTCCCTGTCTTAGAAAAATGTGTTAATTCACCTGATTAAACAAATCAATCTATGTTAATATATTAAACTTTTTCTTGGGATGAGTTAACTAATCAACTGTGTTGATTATGTCAACTCAGACAAGCATGCGGATCGAGGTCGACTCCCTTTCTCTCCTCTCTCTCTCTCTCTCTCTTTCTCTACCAGAGAGAGAGAGAGAGAGAGAACAAATCACCAGCATCTACGAGTTCACTAACCAAGATCCAGAATGTCTATCCCCACATATGGAATGAGAGGCTTTGGTATAGGGATAGTTGTATGTCCAGCATAGGCCATCAAAAGGGGACCGCTGCAAATGAAGGCAATAGTAGTTTCCTGTTCTTAACAATTACACATAAAGAGTGCATTAGCATTTCCGACTCAAGAACAAATATCTTGTAACAATAAAACATTTAAGGATGATGAGAGAATTTACATTCTCCATGGGATATCAAGGCCATCATCAACTAATCCAAGAAGATTCATGAAGCAGATGCACGCCAATGCGGCATTATATTCCACAAGCCACTGAAACAATAAAAATACTCAAGAATCAAGACAAATATTATTGATAATTTCATTCC
The DNA here is from genome assembly GCF_041429995.1 of Eschscholzia californica. Taxonomy (NCBI): domain Eukaryota; kingdom Viridiplantae; phylum Streptophyta; class Magnoliopsida; order Ranunculales; family Papaveraceae; genus Eschscholzia; species Eschscholzia californica. The sequence goes on from NW_028238472.1 coordinate 50,249,637, forward strand.
GGTAGCCAACCAAATGACCATGTAAAAAGTACAGAGAGTCTGATAAAAATCGATGTGATTGAAGCAAGACAGGGAAAAAATATAAGAACGCAAAATCGAAGGCCAACTCGAACTGATTGACACTGTACAAGTCCGCTGCTAACAAACATCTATAGCTGCTAAACAATAGCACAAGACCCACAATACTTAGTTCCACCATGAATAGCCAACTTGAACTAATAGCTTCGTCAACTGGACAAATTCGGCTTAAGTAATATTAGTTACGCTACATGCTGCGGAGACCCCATCGAACTAAGGTGCAGAGCACTGACTGCATGTTTCACAACTACTATATCAAACTTCGTAGTTCCGAAGGCATTTTCAACTCCAACAGTACGAAATGGTAGCTCATGCGAAGAGTGGCTAGTAAAAGCATACACCTCCTGGATTGATTTTAAACCCTGATACTCAAAATTTGGAAACAACACACAAGAAAATGCTTCAAACAAAAGGTATGGCAAAGATATTTTGGTCTTACAGAAGAGGAAGAATTACTTAACCTTATAGAACATCAGAACATGTTCAGTCATTGTTTATTAATTTCAAGTACTCCTGTTACAATCTTCTATATTTTTATAAAGCATCTAAGCGTGGTTATAAAATTCGGCAAAGGAGTAGGCCTCAAGGCGCGCGTTGAGGCGATTTGCTCTGTTTTCGCCTCAAGGCAGCATATGCATCTACCACCAAGAACAATACGTTAGAAACACTGGTTCGATCTATGCAACATTAAATAATAAGATCATTGATATATTTGGTGTTTAAACAATTGAGCCTTTCTAATATAGCAAAGTAAAGAAAACTAAAGCAATACATTACTATCACGTAAGCCAACAATAATTCCTGGTTCAGATAGTCAACTGAAACAAATAAGAATACAACACCTGTTGATTAATAGGGGCACCTCCGTAAGCAACAACTACCCTAACACCGGTTTGATAGAAAACTTCTTTGCTTCCTCGTGTATCTGTGAAAACAGAGAATTACAGAAATGCTTTAACTGGAAAATGACTCTCGAGTGCATAAATGGGAATAATTCAAACAAGAAAGTCACCTGGCACGATAGCTCCCGTGTAGGGGAGAGAATAAGTGATAGTGGGAATGCCGTACGTGAACCACGTGGTCTTTGTGCAATCTGCCCAGTCATAATTCCACTTATAATTGGAAAACAGAAAGCAGCTGTCTTCCCGGACCCAGTCTGGGCACAAGCCATCAAGTCTCGACCAGCGAGAGAAATTGGAATGGCGTGCCTTTGAACAGGTGTGGCTTAACATACTTGCATCTCCTTATATTAAGATTAAGTGCTTCTCCTAAATCTATATCAGCAAAAGTATTCACTGGTGGTGGAACATTATCACCACTCGTCTCAACTGGGATATCTTCATAGGCCTCAAAGTTAATCCCAGTGTTATCTTCAGCAGCAACGGTTCTGCAACATCATCAACGTCATTCCCGAATGGATTAACCTCCCGGTCTCTCCCACGATCCCATCCACCACTTCTATTATTCCATCCACCACCACCACCACCAATTCTACCACCACCTCCTCCAAACACAGGCTGCCTGCCCTAAATCCGGTCTAGGAGCGCCCATCGATTACCGCCAAATGGAGCACCACCATACCCAGCCCTATCATTACTAGTTGCCGGACCAGTACAGGCTGGTGCAGGAGGTTCTGATGGAGGGTGATTTCGGAGATGTGGTGGAACATAAGAAGATCCACCAGCACCTTGATTAGTACTATTACAGGAAGCACCGTTTGAAGAACCAGCAGCTGAGTTCTCAACTACAGAGTTCCCAACAGAATCCGCCCATGAACTTCACATTATTATAAATTTCCTACTTTCAATATCTAATATCCTTCACAAACCCTATCATATTCAAGATCCAAAATAAACTTAAGAACCCCCAAAATTCTTCTTCAGCATTAACAACCTTGATTTAGTGATCAAAACTTATCAGCTCAAAATAATCAATCAAATCAAAATTAGAAACAAACAACAAAACATCCAAAGTTGCTATTCATTGTTGGAAATCACATTGTATGAAGTTAGAAAAGTAAAGAAACTTTCCTAAACATTAGCCTCAAGGGTTGCTACTCTTGTTGGTTCAATACATTAAAACATCTGATATTCTAAAATAGAGAAAATTAATACAATAACTAACAAACTGAGTTGTTAATTTCACAAAATGGTACGATATATAAAACCCTTCAATTAACTTTCTCAACAGCAACTTTGATTTCACCTTGCTTTGTAGAAATTGCCCATATAAGATGGGCACACAGGTATGTAAACTAGATTGTTATTTGCATCCTTCTCTTCACAAATACGTGTGTAAATGCTATAAGCGTCGATGAGGAGGTTAGGGTGATACGTTCTAATGAGAGAGACGACCTCCGAGTCGCTCTCTCCTTTAACATCCACCTACAAAATTGAACTCAAACTTATTTTATTATAAAATAAAATAATAAGTAAAATGATTACGACTCAAATACAAAAAATTGTACTTACGTTCCCCCTAATGGCATGTTGCAAGAAATGTACCCCAAGGTTTCTATAGAACTTCAGCAAATGATATGGACTCTTATAAAACGTCACCGCATCTTTCCTGGAATTAGCTTCTGCATCTTGAGATACATTTTTCAATCTAGAGCTAAAACACAGTGACCAACCCAAATTACTTGGATGACGGAATGGAGAATAAAACGGGTCAACAAGTGATACTTTAGCTGAAATAGTATATTGTAAGATCATAGCATTGTGGTCTGGCCAATTCTGCTGGCAAATGTTAGTTTCGGTATCTATGAAGTCGAGTAGCTTTCTAAGAAAATTCATAACCAAAGAATCGTCGAAAAACAATGGATGCATTAGTAATTTAGGAGCAAGTTTCTTCAAATCAATTACACCATCGATATAACCACCTTGCCTGAAATAATTAAAAGAATAAAATGATATTAAATTACTATTTTTAATATTATTTAATTAAAGAAGAAAAAATTAATTTAAAAATAAAAAAAGTACCATAGAGAAAAAAAATCACTAATTTCCCTCAAGGGAACAGTGATTTTTTCGGCTGCTGGATCAGGGGGGTCAATCAAGCCATTTTTGTTGATAGTGAACTCGGCGGGATCAGGTAGGTCAACAGACGTCTTATTGAAAACAAAATGGAACAGTTTCTTGAGATCTTTAGCATCTAAAAAACATAAATATAATAAAATTAATTAATATAAAAACAAAGATTAAAAAAGTTATAGAAAAAATTTCATACCCTCTTGTACATCTTGTACATATTGTGATCGCCTCAATGCCGAAACAAGCTTTGCACAGAGAGTTTTACTACCCTTTGCATCTAAGTATTCGACTACTACTACATCCGTTGAGGAAAAGGTTCCATGGCACAAGTCCTGACTGGCCAAAAACGCAAATGCGTTCAATATCCCCGAGAGTAACTTCACCAAAATTGGCGATGGGTGTGAAAAAACATCATCAGACCACAGTTCGTAACCAAGAAATGATTGTGTTCTAGGATGGATTAGATCATGCAACGTCCATTTGTAATTTGAAAATACTTCATAAGAAGTACCTTGACAATCATATCTTCCTCTGTAAGAGAGAAAATTAGTGTGTTCAATCCAAATGAACTCACGTTTATCCTCAACCTTAAATGCTATGATTTCTTCTGGTTCAACATTATCTCTTCCAAAGCCAAGCAATCCCCTTACAGATCCACAGCCGAATGCTGTGGAATCTGTTATAGTTAAATCTCTCATTTTGGTGAGGAGATGCGGGGAAGAAGGGTTTTACTAGGGTTTTGGGGGAAACAGGTTATAATGTTCAATGGTGCAATTGTGTTTTGGTTTTGGGGAAATAGGGTTTTTGGTTATCAATTTCTAATAAAATCGCGATTTTACCCCTAATATTTTTGTGTCTCTCATTTTCTATAATTTCCTCTAAAAAAGAAAAATAAGTACTGCCAACAATGATCAATTGTGCTACATCTCAAGCTTCCTCACTCACAAAAAGAATTACAGTAATAAATATAAATATACAACAAAATTTAGATGTTTTTTTATTTTTTTTTTTGTTGAAGAATAAAATTTAGATGTTGGTCATTGATTGTTCCGACTTCTTCATTTAGGGTCATGTAGTTTCAAAATTATTGAAGAAACCACATAAAAGTTTATTATAACCCATGAACATAAAAACTTGATAACTTTTTTATTTTACAAACTCTGTGTTTTGGTCGCATAGACATCTCTTAGAGTAGTACATCATAAAGATACACCATTAAAATTAATACATCTATCTTGGGATAGTTATACAACAAAATTCATTTTTTGTGGACATAATTTTTCGTAAAATTTCGTGCTTTTTGTATCGTTTTCATGTTAGTCAACGAATTTAAGGGGCTTGGTTTATAGAGGTACGAACAATAATGTCGTGACCTATTGCTTTTTGCAGATTTGTGCGGCTAAGTTAATAGTCAGAGAAAGAACAAGTGAAGTATTTGTTTCCAGCACAAGAGACAAGAAACAATGCCGGGTGGTGGAAATACACATTGGTGTTACAGATGCAGGTCTCCTGTTCGACTCCGAAGCAGAGACACAGTTTACCCAAGATGCAATAGAGGTTTCGTACAAGAACTCAATGAGGTGGAAGGTGTTGTTGCCCCATTAGAATTTGTTGGGCTAGATTCTGATGATGAACGAGACGAAAGGTTTGGGTTCATGGAAGCATTCTCAGCTTTTATGAGACAGCGATTATCAGGTAGAAACCGAGAGTTTGACATCCGAGGGAGGTCAGGCATGGTTGGTACTGGATCCCCTTGGTTGATTTTCAGTGGGCAGATCCCAGTTCGGATGTCTGAAAATGGAATTCAACTTCTGCTTAATGGAGCTCCTGGAGTTGGACTAAGACGAGCTAGTGTTAACGATTACTTTCTAGGTCCTGGACTTGACGAACTTATTGAACAACTCTGGAGGAATGATCGACAAGGGCCACCACCAGCATCTCGCTCCGCAATCGATGCGATGCCTACTATTAAGATAACACAGAAGCATTTACGAGTTGATACCCTCTGTCCTGTTTGTACAGATAAGTTCGAACTGGGATCTGAAGCCAGGCAGATGCCATGTAAGCACATATATCACTCTGATTGTATCACCCCATGGCTGATTTAGCACAACTCATGTCCTGTCTGTCGCCACAAACTGCCACCTCAGGGATCCACTACTTCTCATAGAAGTGAGAATCCAAGTCGCATAACTAGGAGCACTAGTTCTGTCAATAGTACCAGTAGGAGACAGAATACCAGTTCGGACAGCCAAGGGAGACGTAATCCATTCTCGTTCCTCTGGCCATTTCGCTCGTCAAATTCAAACTCAAACCCAAACTCCAACACGTACTCAAGTTCGAATTCATATTCAACCTCACAGTCTCATTCGAACTCAAGTTACAGTGAATCAGGTGGGAGTGGCTCATCAACTATTTACGAAGAGGATCCTTACCATCAAATGAGTTATTCTGGATGGCCATTTGATTAAATAAAGTCACCGTACTTAGAACCTCGTGTCATTTTCCATCTATTCTGCTGTCATAAAAAACTCGTTCAAATCTCCAATATTAGTCTAAGAATCTTGGTTATTGGAGTTTATGTGGTCTAATGGGTGGTTGTCTGGCAGATTGCAACAGCTTTGTGTGCAAGGTAAATATAAGGTGTCTTTTGTACCCATCTTCTTTTTATATCTAAATTTTTGCTTCATCATCTAGTTTGCTCATGCCCATGGGAATCACAAATCAATCTATGAAAAGTATTTGGATATTTGTGTTGTTTGGTAGTCGCGAGTAGTTTTTTTCTTTACTCGTGTATTATGTTGCAATTTTTTGCTCGCAACCTGTTCAAACTTCAAATCGAAGCAGCAAAGAAAAGGTTAACAACGAATATGGTCTTGCATCGAGCAGAGCCCCTCAGGTATTTGTCTAACTTCCTCTAACGTCTCTATTGCTCTAACGCCAAGTAGCTGGGATAAGCCCTATAGCTTGTGGATCAGATAGGGATCGGGAGTAGTACGAGAAAAATCCCATGCCCAACCATTAGTTGTTATGAAACTTCGAGCAATTATTATATGAACTATTAAGAGTCCGTTAGAACTCAGCCAAGTTACTCGACCCAGATCTTGGACATCAAATATTGAGTCATGCCATCTCATGGTGTTTGTTTTTTAAAGTTTTGTAATGGTAGAGACCAAGGTGTATAGTCTATAGACCACCTTTTCTTTCTTTTTTTTTCTTTTTTTCTTTTTTTTTTGTTGAACTTTAGACCACCTTTTCATAAATGGTAAAATGCGAACTATTATCTCAACTATTTCTTTTTTAATATGAATATCGGTTGCATGTCTTAGTCTTAATATACACAGCATTGAATTTAGTACTCTCACAAAAACAAAACAAAAAAACTAATAAAGGTACGAATAATCTGCATAGAATTATTCAAAAGAATTCTAGTAACCAACGGATAGGAATACATGACATAATAATTGAGATGAAAGGTAATAAATCTATTCAAGTAAAACCTTGATCGGATGTACTTGTTGAATGAATATAATATTGCAACGATCCAACCCGATCCGAATTAAATGGAAAATTTAAATAAGAGGAGGCATATACCCATCTTGAAAATGTATTTAAATCCGTTGACTTTATCTCGTTATGTGGAAAAAATTGGAAAATCACCTATCCTGATTTTTCTTCATATGGTTTGTGAATTGTTTCTGTTTATGGTCTAGCCTTTCAATTATTATAATATTTGCATTCTAGTTGTGGCCAATGTTAGATAACCGCAAAAAAGGTTTCAGCCGGTCTATTTTCTTATCGAAATTCACGGCAAGGAGATAACATAGAGAAGAACGAAAAACACGAACACTAATATTTAACGTGGTTTAGTCAGATATTCACAACTTACATTTACAGATAAATCAATATTGCTTTTTCTGTTTTGACATGGACTCCAAGATTCATTACATTCAATATGTTATAGATATAAACATAAATAGAATAATCTCGATAAATATCATCATTAAAGACATCTGAGGTCTGAGAGTCTATATAGAAACATTAAGATGATCTTACGTTATTATAACCTTTAACACAAGTCAATAATGATGCATTCCTGGGTCGAACTTGTGACTTCAAGATTTTCGGAGTGGGTTACAACCCACTCGCCAAGAAGTTGTTGGCACTACTGGGTTACTATATTAATCTTAGGATGAATTGTTACCTTAAAACTAGATGATATTTATCTCGTAATCGTATTTAAAATTACAATAGATATCTTAAATATGTAGATTGCAATCTTTTGGATCATTAAATATTTTGGACTCTTGTTAGTTGTCAGATCTTCGTTTTCTCAATCGGTCATGTTAATCACGTACCTCATATTTCTGAAAATTATGTGATTCGAACCCTAAATTCTCTAGAAAGAAATACACATGTTATCACTCAACGAAAGTGAGTTGCATGTTTCAGGTAGTCTTCGTTTGAAGTACATGTCAAATTTTGGGTGTCAGTAATCTTCCATCTTTAGTTTCACCTTCCCTTTTAAGTTCAAGCATGGTTTAAAGTTTAAACCCTCTTGGCACAATATATATAACTTTTTACAAAATAATATTTTTCTACATGAACAACTCAGCCAATAGAAATTCCTTATTCAGCTCTTGCTTGTGAGTTGTGAAGTATAGAATTTCATTTAAACACATACTAAAGTAAAGGGATTATCTCTTGAGGAATAGATTATGCTCAAATTGCTTAGAATTAAATGAAGGAATTCCTCCCAAATGAAGCAATGTGGTGTCTTGTTTAGTTGGAAGAGAATGTTTTCACCTGTCTCTTTCATTATTAACAAAACCACTTCAATGTTGCTTGTGCCTTCCAAAAAGTACTAGATAGTTTGCTATTCAAACATAAATGACTTCCCAAAAGTACATTTTAGTTCTTGATTTTTTTTTTTTATATTGTGAACTTTAAAGCTAAAGTTATAAATCTTAAATCATAATTAAAACAACACTAAACATCAAATAAAAATATTGGGTATAAGAAGGTCAACAAATTTATTCTAATAAAAAAACAATAGAGGAGAGAAAATCTTGAAAGCCAAAGAATTATGTTTTATGTGTCATCCAAATCATTTGATGATTCAATACAGGGTAAGTACATATTAAAACGGTTCCAACTTGGATCTGCCTGACAAGATCTTTCTAATAGTAAAACCAATACAAATAATTCAATAATTTTTTATGTGACTAAGTTAACAATCAATGACTTCTGAAAGTTTTCGCCTCAAGCACGACTTATAATTGTGTTTTCAATCCTCAGAAACTTCACAAAAAAGCAATAAGAAATATTGGAGTGCAAATAATAAACCCACAAGCCCGAAACAAGAATAAGCGCTCGATGACACAACTAGCTCGCTAGATGTATTAGCGGAATTACACACAAACACAATGGAGTCCGCCGATATACATGTGGAACCACGAGCCGGTGTGAACAAGGTGTAATAATAAGTGTTTCTTGATACTTGAGATTGATTCAAAATTTACTTAATCATAAACTAGGAATTAATTTAGGGTGACAGTGTTTCTTTTGTCCCTTCAATGTCACCCAGCTTGCAGAGTTCCTAGAAATCTCAGATGGCCCAAAAAAGTATTTTGTATTCTAATAAGTCAAGACTAACAAACAGGTTCTTTAATTAGCTCCCATCATAATCCACAAATTTCATAAGTCGAGAAAATAAAAGAAAAAAAAAAAACAAAGTCATTGTAGCATATTCAGCTATTAGCTACCAAAAAGAACAAACTCAAATTTTTATCAGTTTCTTATCTTTAAATATCAGAAATTAAAAATTATGGAAGAAAGACGAGTACCCACAGACGAGTACCAACAACGTCGTTTGTGAAGCGTGTCCAGGGGCTCGTCGGTGTTTATAGTCAAGAGCTACCATCAAGATGCAGAGAAATGTAAATGATTCTTTTTCGTCTTCAGTTCCGATAATTGATATTGGTTGTTTATCATCTTCATTGTCGTCTGCAGAAGAGAAAGAAGAAGAGATGAAGAAGCTAAAATCAGCTCTCAATTCGTGGGGTTTCTTTCAGGTATCTTGTTGTCAGTTTGAAACTTTCATTGACAACAATAAGATTCGAACTCTGCTCTCAGTGGTCGAGAGACATACTTAAACACCCAAATAAAGTGACACACATATTTAGAAACATACATACATATTATATACACAAGATTGGAACTCTGGTATCTGTAGTCTGTGAGACATATTTATTACCACCTAAATAAAGTGACACATGTGTATGTACATATATACAGAAACGTTCACTAATTTCCTGTATAGAGAACATTCAAGTGTGTAAAAATGTAGTACGAGGTATCGCCTTTTCAATTTAAAGGCAAAATAAACCATTCCAACCCACAAAAGAAACCTAGTATCTCAATTATTTGTTAGGAAAACATGAAGTTAGTGTAACTGTGTAAATTTAGATCTCCGTAAGTTTATTGCAGTAACGTACAGATAAAATAGTTTATTAATCAATTACGATGCTCCCAAGATGTGATAAGAGAGCGATAAATTGAATTACTATATAGGAGATATTGTACCTGAGCTGAGCCAAGCATATAGATGGTTGAATAATGTCTGCCATGAATGACCATGTCAGCCACCATGGCAAGTGGTATTGTTAGGGACATGCCTAAGGTAGCAACCAGTGGCGTTGTCCAGACGACGCAGAGAGCCCTTCAAAGAAAATGATAGTTGTTCAGATAAATGATATTTGAGAACTGGAACTGATTCTTTTTTTTTATATATATATATTTCACATTCTTGAAGTAGATAATTTTTGTCGGTTTTGCAGAATTGAAGTTTAAGTTTTGTAATGTTTCCAATAAACTTTTGAATATATTCAAAGCCCAATTTATGCCTCGAGGGTACCTGTTTAAGTGTTGTCAAATGAACGGATTCGTAGTTATCCTACATGAGTTTAGCAAAAAAGGGTGTGAATTTTTGTAGTTTTAAACATGGTCAGAAATATTCAACCAATTTTACCCATCTCATGTGGAGTAACTATGAATTTTTTATATACTTTTGCACTTAAAAAGAGAGCATTGAACTGCAACTTGGGTTGTGATATCCACAAAATTTCAGAGAACTATATGAAGCTTTATTTATGGTGTTGAATGCATAAAACATAAGAACAGGATTTTTCCTGACATACCAGAAGTAATCTGAGAGAACACTGCCAAAAAATCCATTCGCAATAACAACCTCGTCCATTTTAAGAGAGTGAGGAATTGTAAATTTGGGTTCAATCCCAAGGCAGTCAATGGCCATACTGTTGAGAGAGAGAACAAAAATAAATATACAATGGCGAAGAAATAAAGAAGAAATTCATTATATTTATGCCGTATAAGCTGTCATCTCTCAAAATATATCTTTTCATAGTACTGCTAAAATCACGTTGAAATCTTATTTCTTGAACTATAGAATTTTCCACTCATTTGACAAAACTAGCAAAACGATAAATGTAGAATCCAATATAAAGCAACTTTCCATAGAGCCCCTACAAATTATTATGTTGTCAAATTTATTTCCTTTTTCATTTAGAACAGAATGTGTCATGTGATGCAAGACAAAAAGGGATGAAAAGTAATACAAATAATGGCTTGCTAGTTCTACCCCAAAATCAGTAAAATGTTCTTGAATGTATACGACATTTATGTTCAATTTGGGACAAGAAACAAGATAACTAAGAGAAACAAAAAAAGAACATCTTGTTCACTCGTTTAGATTTCAATGTCAAAAGAATTTTGAACTGATAAGTTGAATGATTAGTCCTAGAATTAAGGTTAGACCATGATGAATATGAACTATTTTAAGTAATGAAGTAGAAAGTTAGCCATCGGACAAGACTTACCAAGCCACCATAGGGCAACAAGCGTGAAAAGTCCAACGTAACCGAATAACTTTTGCACGTCAACCCTTTCTCCTTCTTCTCCGCCAAACTTCTTTAAAAGAACTGCATCATGATTGTTTTACGATGAATATCATCAACCTTATGGAACCAGAAAGTAATTGACATGATGATTGTCCACTAAATTAACATAATCTTGAGAAAGTATAATAGCAACATCAATAGTAACAAACTAAATGAATAGTACTCTAATAAATAATAAATAATAAAAATTAAAAAAATGAATCAAGAAAGTATAGGAATCCCAACCAGTGAATAGTCCATATGTCACAGCAGAGAGACGACCAAAAAGGTCTCCCATAAGAGAACGCTTTCCGCTGCATGCAAAAATAGTATCCGAAAGTCATTTATGATCAAGTGTAACCCGATAGGGAAACAATAGATATAGAATGATTAATGAAGAAATTTGAAGTTGTCAATCTGCTAGAGGTTTTTAAATTTTGCTCCACAACTATATTCAAAAATCAAGAATGTTTTAGCTCATTACCTGATTTATTAATTTAAAAAAACCTATTTCGCTAGTTATAATCGACTTTAGAGCCCATAATTCATCTGATTCACTTAAAAAAAACACTTACTAATTACAAACTTAAATTTGACTAGTTCTATAAAATGAAGGTTGATCTAACATATGTCTTGTTGACAGATCTTATGCAGTGCAATGAATAACCTATTAAATATTAATTATTAGGTAATCTCTGCAATGATTAAGGAACAGAAACTCACGAGGATGCGCTTAATTGTGACTCATCTGTTGCCCAACTCTTCCCCAGAGTTGTCATCGCCACACCAGCCATACTAACGAAAACAGCAACTACTTTTGCCATGTTTAGAGAGTCTTGTCCAAGCATTGCACCAATTGAAAGAGTAAAAAGTCCTGAAGTCGACGACAATACAGTTGTGCTTGCAACACTTGTGTGTGCTAGTGCAGCATTAGATAAATATTGTGTACAAGCAAAAATTATTGGTGAGTAGCTAACTCCAGTTGCTTCAGATGTCAATTCGTTATATTTGACTGTATAAAAGAGGGAAAGCCGAAATGCGAGCAGTTCCTAAATGTGTCATTGATATAACATGGACACTAGGGTGTCAGTGACTCAGTGTCTGACACCAGTACAAGGTGTCAGACAACGTGGATAAAGGCCATAACCAGATGCACGCATATTCCATTGTCGTAGTCATTAGGTGTCCCGTTTTTACTTGTGACTCCAGTAAGCTAGATTGGTAGTTTAGGATCCGACACGATTGTCCAAAAATTAACACAAGATGAACATGTATATTTAACACTATACTTGATGAAGACACCAGGGTATTAGACAAAGGTACCTGAGTACTGTCCACAAGTATCTGAATACCTGATACGGCAAAATTCTCTTAAAGAAGGCGTGTCTATTTTATATAGAATACTACAGAACATAATTCAGAACTTTCTCAAAGTAAACATAAGTTCGTTCTAAAATTAACTTTTCTTGCAGAAATCATCAAGGGTAAAAGGATGACCCTATGTGTCAAGTGAGTATTGTAACTTATAGACATTGAAACACACGATGTACGAGCTATAAAATACACAGACTCATAGTTATCAAGCTCTTAATCAGTTCAACAGCTTAATTGCGAGTTGTAAAGAACAATTAAGATTGCAACTACTGTAGCAGCTCACCTCTGTTGCGAACCAAGATAGGAGCAATATAAAAGCCACACATTGCAATTTCTCTTGTGGTAAGCTCTTTGTCTTTTTTCAGCATGTCTACATCCTCCTTTTGTGCAGAAACAAATGGATGTTCCTCTTCATGAACAGAAAGGTTTAAGTCACTGTCTTTTCTAGTAAATGAACTCGGAAGTTCTATTTCCGAGGATTTATTCGTCCTGTTAAATTTTAAATCAGAATCAAAAGTTCCTCCATCTTTGCCACTTTTGGACGAGTGTCTTTTCAACAATCGATATACCCAATCCTTAATGTATGATATTGGAAGGTATACCACCATAAGAGAGGCTCCTAGACATGTAACTGCAAATGGTTGTTTATAATCAGCATAGATCCCCTGTTTACATTCGCTTACTAAGATAAAGGTGATAAAAAAGAAAACTGTTAACATATAAGAATACTTTCATTATGTACTTCTATCCACGAACTAACTGAAGAAGCCTAACTATAATTGTGTGCTTTTGTAATAGTCTAATAGAGTAGGTATTTTACCTAGTTATCTCATGGGCTCATTTATGTTTCAAAATTCTCTTAATCAAGTCGTGTTGTGACCATTCCATCTGAAACGCGTCTTTTTCAGCCAGGCCATTTTAAAAGCTTCCTTGCGAGCAGTCAATCCCCAACTGATTGCTGATGCTTTCAACTATGCATAATTGATGGTCCTTTATTGGTTATTAATAATTTTTAGTGTAGTTCGCATGATTTATGTGGAGTCGAAGACTCTTCATATCTTAGAAAGACCATTACTCCAGAAGTAGTTATGAAAGAGTGCGACGAGAAGTTCAGCTCAACTAAGAGTTAAGACGTTTACCGGTTTGACAGAAACTTATCAGAGGTCTATTAAGGTTCAGGTTGAGACATGTCAATGTCCGCAACAAATGATCAAGATGCTATAACTTAGTTTCAATCTCTTCAGTGACTTCCCTAGTTTGCTTGGATACTTAGTTAATACTTATTTTCTTTGTACAATTCCTCATTTCTTCCTTTTGACGGAAAAAACAATATGGAAACAGAGCGTTTCCCTCATAAACGAATTCAACAAAAACGCTCCAAGGCAAAACACTAAATCGATCCTTTCTTTACAGAAAAACTATACGTTTTGCTAGTTCCCCATAGAACCAACCTCCAATTTCTCCCTTATAGCATAAAATTAAACAATTCAACTGCTTGATGAAACCCAAATCTAAACTTCAGAGCAATGAATATAAGTGATTATTACATACACCAAAACATGACATTTTCTTGAAACCTAGAAAGGAAGTAAATTTGCTAGAAACCTAGAAAGGAAGTAAATTTTGCAATCCCATGTCATTTTCTTGAAAATGTTTCTGGTTTAGCGAAGTACTACTAAAATGTATTGAATTTTAGATCTTGTAATTTCCATGATGCATAAATTTGAAGATACAGAATTGGGTGAAATTTTCAGTAACATTAGAGGTTATTGGTTTAGCATTTTGTTTGTGGGTTCAATTATTCATAAATCTCAGGAAAAAAGTAAATCTACTGAAAATTAAGACATTCTAATATCATGATCTCATTTGTGACATTCTCCTAAACAATACAATAGTTTCAATTATCAAAAGAAAAAGATAACAGAAAATGAATGAAGAATAAGAAGAAAACCCTAAATATGGAGGTTAATTTTGAACTAACCTGAGTTACTTCTGCAGATACAACCCATATAATGACGACAGTACCAATAAGAGATAATCCTGCTTGATATCTCCAACCCATTACAAAATTGAGAGAGAAAGAGAGATCTTTGATTCTTTTCCTTCAGATCTTCATTCAAGTTTTTCTCGATTAACTTCTCAATTTCTTATCATAATGAAATATTTTAATTACTGAATATGAAAAGATCTTGGGGATTGATCCTAATTTCTTCTAGAGAGAGAAAGTTTGAGAGAGAGAGGGTAAAGGGTTGAAGCTAAGCAACGTACGTATGCAGATTGGTTGCCGACTATTTTACCCGCCGATACGTACACGGTAACGTCTGATGAAAACCTCTCTCTTTCTCTTTCTAAAAGAAGGTAGCCAATATATGGACAATCAAAAATTATATATTGGACAACTGAAAAAAATTGAAATCTTGTATGGATAACAATTTTTAGCGGGACATAATCTAATATATTTCTCTCATGCCCTCTGGAATCTAAAGTTTTTTGTTTTAAGTCTGTTTTCTTCTTCCGTGAGAAGCACCTTCTTCTTCTTCTTCAATGGCCAAAACCAAACGGCATGGCGGGAGAAGAACTAGTAAGAACATGGGTGGAAGATCAGTGGGTGCTTTGTAATCAAGATGCTATGGGATAGGAAAGATTTAGGGTTTTTATTGTTTTCCTTGGCTTAAAAACTTCAAATTCTCCTTATTTAAACATCTCCAAGTCTAAAAGGTTTTCTTCCCTTTGGTTCTTCCCTCTCTCCAACCTGCAACTTTCTCCCTCTACTTTATGTGCAATGGCATCCACAACTACCCCTCTTCTTTATGTGCAATGGCATCCACAACTACTTACATGAGAATTGGTTCTTCCCTCTCTCCAACCTGCAACTTTCTCCCTCTACTTTATGTGCAATGGCATCCACAACTACTTACATGAGAAATGGCATAACCCCAAAACACCAGCGTAAAAAGAATAAAACCCTTTGGTGGCCAATATGCGGACAACCGTTTTTCTTATATGGACAACTATTTTCGGGCCCGATGCGAGTCAACTATACTTGACTTAGTTGACTTTGATTTAATAAGGGGACAACTCCATAAAGTCTTAAATACTAATAATTAGTAACTTGTGGACTACTAACAAAAATAATAATTAAAGATTGAAAACTAAACTGTCTTCTTCTTCATCTTCATCCTTCTTCTTAGTCTTATTCTTCTTTCTTCACTTCTACTAAAAGTAAACTGCGGTTTCTACCATTTTTTTTATCAAACCCTAGATGGATGAAGAAGACAAAATCTCTTCTTAGTCTTATTCTTCTTTCTTCACTTCTACTAAAAGTAAATTGTAGTTTCTACCATTTTTTATCAAACCCTAGATGGATGAAGAAGACAAAATCCCTCAATCTGCACCTGAAGAAGTTTCCGGACGTTTCTATAATAGGCATTAATGAAATTGATGAGGTAAAACAGAACATAACTTGCGACGAAAATCTGGCAAAGTCGGACAATTTTCCAGATTTTCGTAGCAACTTAGCTTCTGTTATGCCATATTTTCGCAGATTTTGTGCGAAAATATGGCATAACAGAAGCTAAGTTGCGACGAAAATCTGGCATAATCAGAAGTTTTCTGATTATGTCAGATTTTCGTCGCAAGTAATGTTCTGTTATGCCATATATTTGCACAACCCCAATTACCAGATTCATCTTCCTCTTCACCATCGTTTTCAGAGTCGAAACCAACAGATCCATCTTCGTCTTCCACATCTTCTCCGATTTTCTCTCCCATCAGTATCATCTTCTTCTTCATGGTTGGTTTTAGAGTTTTAGGGTCCTAACCTTTATCTTTGGGATGATTCTACAACAACTCCCTTGCCTTTGTTTGATGCCATAACCACCAATATTGCTTCTCCAAGGAATTTCTCTCTCTAGAAATTTGGGTGATGATGAAGAACAAGTAATAGAAGAGATGAAGACTAACTAACCTAGGGTTTATGGAGAAAGAGGGAGGTCATCAAATAGTACATCTGATTCTAAGAGGACTTGGGTGAAAATAATAGAGAGTTGTCCCCTTAGAAACTGATGTCCATATAAAAATTTAACTTTTTTGCGTTGTCCACATAAGATAGTTGTCCATATAAGAAAAACGGTTGTCCGCGTATTGGCCACCAACCCTTTAATCTTTCCTACTCATGTCTTCTTTTTCACTTAGGGTCTGTTTGATTGGTGTGAAAATCATTTTTTTTCCGATGGGAAAGAAAACAAGGCTTTTCTGATGGGAAAGAAAAGCAAGCTTTTCTTACAGAAAATCGTTTTTTTGGTGTTTGGTACACCATGAGAAAATGTAATGGAAACATCTAAAAGCACCCGAAGATATTACTGTGAGCACCCATTTCTAACACTTAATTGAGGTGCCAATTGCAATAAAGTCAGGTGCCTTTAGAAGCTCCCAATACCAGATTGATCATCTTAGATTTTCTCTCACTAAAATTTATCTTCCCACGACTAAGAACATCAAAAATCACGATCTCAAATTCGATTCAAATTCTAAATAACTATGAAGTCAATTCGTTTCAAACACAATTCATTTCAATCCCTGACTCAAGAAATTTCCAATACCATTTGAAGACAACACAAATGTAATGTTAATACTCATGTCATTTGCATCAACATTTTTTTAAGGAAATAAAAATAAGCAACACAAATGTAGTAGAGAACATCTATGTGTGACGTCGCCGACGGTACTCCTCCCACATATTTGATGCTAATTGATCTCTTTTTGAAGACCACTCTAGTGTTGGTACAAGTATGGCACTTTGTTCTTCAGGTAAAAGTTCAAATTCAGTATTTTCAAGTGGATCAGGATCTTCGTCACACATATCCAACGGATCAACATTCATTATGTGGTTGTGAATGATGCAGCAAGCTATTACCATATAAACTTGTGTTTTGAAGTCGTAAAATGTAAATGTTCGTAGGCAAGCAAATCTTTTTTTTAGTAACCCAAAACACCTTTCTATCACATTTCTTAATGAAGAATGTCGATAATTGAATAACTCTTTAGCATTGGCAGGAAGCCGACCATGATGCTCGTTGAGATGATAACGGACTCCACGATAGGGAGTCATAAAACCAGGAGCATTTGGGAAGCCTGCATCACCTAAGTAGTATTTTCCTATGAATAAGTAATAAGTTAGTGTTGTAGTTGAAACAATTTAATCAATGTCACGCAACAAATATGTAGACACGGATTTTAATTTTTAAAGCTAACCAGTCGGGACGGTCAATGGGTCAATTGGACTTCTTAATGCGGACTTCAATACCCTACCATCATGAGCTGATCCTTCCCATCCAGCTAAAACATACATAATCCTCATATTGAAAGAACATGCTACAAGCACATTTTGTCGTATATCACCTTTACGATTACGAAACCTCGGTTGATCACTAGTTGGCACAGTTGCATGTATATATGTACCATCAATAGCCCCCACAGCATCTTACAAATAAATTAGGCAACATATAGGAAACTAAACGAGGAATAATTCTTTACGTGAAACAAAATTATAAAATAGTCATCATCCATGATTACCTTAAAGTAGTGATGCCAAGTTTTGGGGTGTGTACTCTCATTAGGAGATGATCTGCTATCAGGGGGTTTCAATAAATCTTTCTGCATCTTCAATACTGCTCTCAGAACAACATTAAAGTAGCGGCTTACTGTCTCTCCTGAACGAATAAAATTTAAGTTTGCATTTCGATTCTTGACGTCATGGCCGATAATGAAGAGGAAGATTGCAACTTGTTCTTCAACAGTTACGAACTTTCCGTCACACAAGCCCTTCAATCTTAGATTATTACAAAATATGCGGAATGAAGTCCTATTCATCCGAAGGTTTTCATGACAAACTCGATCACTCTCTTTATATAACCGACTCAAAAATTGCTCTCGAAGTTTATTCAAATTTGTCGGATCCCTCATAATTTGTGGGTGTTTGAATTCCATTACCATTCCAATCGTACAAGCAGCCATACATACGATATAAAGAATTTCTTCTTCTTCTTCGCCATCCACAATGCTAACTACACCATCTATTGTAATGTTTTCTTCATTCATGTTTATGAACCTTGTAATTGGTGGAAAGACAACTAAGAACTCCCCAAACATGAAACCATATGTTGATTATGAAAAGGTCAAACCCAACAAACAAATTCATGATTTACAATTGAAAGTTCTAGTCATATCTTAATAAATAAAAGTCAAATAAAAGCACATTCAAGATTTAGAATAAGTAATCAACAAACAATTGTAATATAATTGGTGAAATATATGTGGTGTTGGGCTATATTCTAGTGATCGACCCCTCTCTATACTACACAACTCTTGACTATCTCACACACACACTACATCAATCATATAGATAGGAATTGGAACAAAGAAGAAGGGAATTACTTGCTTGTTATCTATGAATATAGAAAACACAAACCTCTTTTTGTTGATCCAACTATTAGATGCAAAACACTAACACTGATTCCACAAGCACATAACGTCATTGATAGTAGCATAATAGACTAGGACATTAAAGAAGAAGGGAATTACTTGCTTGTTATCTTCACACTTTAATCATTATTAACCATACTCATTCCGTTTTTCATCAATTTTGACTCTTTAATTGTTATTAAATCTCAAAATCAAGATGTTTCCAAATATTTAGAAGAAGATGAAGTTAGGGTTTCTATTTTAATCCATTATATTTGTTTATAGTCCTCGCATTAATTATTGTTTTAACAATTACAGCTTTGTAGTGTTGTCCCCCTATTAAATATAAGTCAACTAAGTCAAATATAGTTGACTTACACCGGACCTAAAAATAGTTGTCCACGTAAAATATTTGGTTGTCCATGTATTGGCCACCTAAAAGAAACTCCCTCTCTCTGTATCTCTCTTCCCTGATTTAATAATTATTTGCTGTTATTGGATAATAAAACGTTGTTAACCAATGTGACCTGTCTGGTGTTGCCAGTACACCTAACCCTAGGTCCCAATTCTAAAAGGACTGATTTGCATATATGGGTTGAATAATAAAAATGTGATCAAAGAAACGTTTAAATTAATCAAGGTTGTGTTTGATATCAGGGAAATAATTTCACAGAAATGAAAGAGTTCCATGAAAAGTTTTCCACGAAATTTATCCCGTGAAATAAGAGTTCTTTCGTTTTGTAGTCATCTATTATTCCGTAGAATTACGAACTCTATTATTTGGTTGACAACTAACTTCTACGAATATAATATTCAATGAAGAGTTTTTATTTATTCTTTATGTAGTCAGAATAACATTTTTACCGTTATGTTGCCAAAATTACATTTTCATCCTTATGTTGTCCAAATTACATTTTTACCCTTATGTTGTCAAAATTGTACTTTTATTCTTTTGTTATAAAATGTCAAGTTGTTGATCAAACAAGACAAAAAATGTAAATTTGACAACGTATAGATAAAAAAAGAAATTGTACTAATATAAAAGGGTAAATTTGTCATTTTAATATTAAAGTGTAGACATACCACTAGTAAGAATGTCATTCAGACCACATAAGGATAAAAATGTCATTTTGGTATTATATGAGGGTAAAAATGTCATTTTGACACATTAGGGTAAAATTGTCATTTTGACAACATAAGCATAAAATGTCAATTTGATATTATAAAAGGGTAAAAATTTAATTTTGGCTACATAAAGACAAAATGTCATTTTAACAACTTGTAAACATGTCATTAGTAAGACAAGGACAAAAATGTAATTTGTCTAATATATACGTAAAAGTTTTTTTTGTTAACTTTTATGGGCAAAAATGTCATTTTGAACATGTATGGAGATAAATATTAGGTTTCATGTCAACAAATATTTTAAAATATTTTTATTTTGATTTTTGACTTTCCACGGAAACAAATTCCTAGGAGGAGCAAAGAATTAAAAATGAACTATTTCATGGAAATAGATTCTCTAAAGAATTAAAGTCGTGGAATTACACTTCGTATCAAACAGTGAAAATACTTATTTCTATGAAAATTCTTCTATTTCCATGGATATAGGAGATGTCAACCACACAAAATGTGATACTGCACCAAAAACCTTAATTTAAAACTCGTTATTGGGCCAAGAGTTGATAGCATAGTGAGTAAGTATCCCAAAATCATGAAGGTCTAAATTTTTTTTTTTGTTAAGGATGAAGGTCTAAAATTCAATCATTTGATGTGTCAAAACTATTAATGAAATGTAATCATGTTATTTCAAAAAAAAAAATATTGATTTGATGAAAATAACATAATTTAATGGGGTACATTGTAGACATTCCCAATTTGACCACTCTTTATCGATTAGAAGATTGGTCTTCTTTACCTTCATTGAACCCTAATTCAAATAAGTTTAATTTGTTGATTTTCTTCTTGTCTCGCAGGAGAAACTTCATTATATTCATTACGTCGTGTGTTACTGGTACATTGAAAGGACGAAATTAATTTATACATCATTCAGTCGATCTTACCAACCCAAAAAGCCACAAAATAAACAAGAAATGAAATTAATCCGGAGAGGTCGTGTAAAATGTTTGCACGACGCACCTACAATCACGTGTAAAAAGGTACTATATCTTTCTTTGCTTTTGAATGTTCTTAATGCCTTGATGAACAGAACAATAGGTTTATTGTTTCAAAATCTTTAGATTTAAATCGTATCTAGTGCACGAGAACGGAATCCGGAACATAATTTTTAGGAATTTAATGATTTAATGAGTTTGGTTCGTAAAGAAAAACACAATTATATAAAATTATGTATACTTATTTTTTTTATTTTTTTCTTTGTCTGTTGAACCTTATCTATACTTGGTAAATAAGTCCACCACTCTTTGGTGCAAGGGTTGGATGGCCCTCTTGAACCCATGAGGTTGTGGGATCGAATCTCGGTGGAAACAGTTTACCTTCAAAATTCATTCAATACAATTTAAGCAATATATAAAGTAAAAAATATAATAGATTTGTCGGGCTTAGGTCTCTTTCGTTGTAGTCTACTTCCCAAAAGAAAAAATGGTAAACAACAAATTCCGTAACGGTTATTTAAAGGCGGTGAGGCAATGGTTCAAAGTTGGCGAGTAACATCAGCTATGGAAGCCGAAGCTAGAGCTGCTAGGTTGGCGGTCTCTTTGGCAATGGAGCTCCCGGAGTATGAATGTGTAATGGAAGGTGATGCGATAAATGTGATCCATGTTTGTTCAAAAAATTTGGAGGAGTCTTCATGGAAAATTAGAGCGATCAATATGAAAATTCAAAGTGAAGTATGTAATCTCCGGAGTAGTATCTTCCAATATTGTCCTCGTGAAGCAAATATGGTAGCACATTTGTTAGCAAAAGATTACTTTAATGTCGATCTAAATCAGACTGTGGAGATTTATGATACTCCCAGATCCATTGTAAGTCAATTGGCGACAGATTTAGCCAATATGAATATTTGCTATAGTAGGTAATAAAATTTGGCAATGGCCTACTCTCATCAAAAAAAAAAAAAAAAATGTTTGAGAGAGGTAACTACATAGATAGATAAATTGAAGGGCGACCTACCTCATCAAAAGAAAAAAAAAAAAAAAAAAATTGAAGGCTGACCTAACAAAACCCGGTCACCATCTGTCTGTTTAGCGGGAAAAAAAAGTTGGCTTTCTTCGCCTCTTCCTTTTCCCCTCCGTTTCTCACTTCCTCGTTCAAATTCACCTAGGGTTCCATGAACTATGCAACGATCGATTCCATGGAAGTTCGAAAGCTCGTCTTACAGTACGAGCTCGAACCTCCTGTTCTCGACGATTCTTCCCTTTTTCAATCTTCTAATATTATAAATTATAATTTCTTATTCATTATAGGGTTTATCTTTGATCTTACCCTAATTTTCTATCTGGTTTTATACTTCGGTTCTTCTTTTTTTACATTATTAATCATGTGTTCGAATCCGTTTCCTCAACTAAAATTTTAAATTTTTTCTAATTAGTAATTTGATTCATAGCTATGGAACTGCTTAAAGTTTGAGTATTTGTTAAAGAAAACATTAGTATCAGGATATATTCGTGTTGTCCATATTACTACCACGATATACTCGTGGAACTTGCAAACTTTATCTAGTGTTTTACTGGAATGGTATTGAATGTTTTTAGGGTATAGAATGTGATTAATCAGAATATCATGGAAATCAATAGTGCTCAATTTGGTTATTGGTTCAACTTGAAATTTGATTCTATTTGATGGCTCTTATACGCTATACCCAAGTTCCCAATCAAATAGCTAACCGAGTAATTACTCCAGCGATTAAATGAAAGGAGGCAACTGCACACGGCATCTTCGTAAATTAGATACTATATCTTTTATATTTCTATTGGGGTGACAATGTAACATCATTTTTCTACCTGAGGGTTATTCGCCAACTTTAGAAAGAAATTGACGTCTTTAGTTGATGTTTTAGATAAACTTTCTTTATTGGTCTTCTTGTGTGCTATGGGTTACCATAGTGCTACCTCCACAGACTCCATGTATATTGCCTCAAACAATGCTTGTTCTCTTTCGAATATAAACAATTCTTGTTCTTATTGATGCATGCACCCTTGGAAACCCTTTAGAGGTTTCCCAAAGCTTAATCAGTTAAGCTAAATGTATGGCATGTGAAGAAAGACAAGTTCTAGAATTTTTTTTCTACATGGCAATAGAATCTCAAACTCTTCACTTCAGGGGAAGAACCATATCCAGGCTCCAATAATAACGTGGCCGTCTATCCCCTTCGCCTGTGTTATTTTTATTACTAAACTAGGGTATAGCCCGTGCCATTAGGGCATGGAATTTGAAATCTTCAAGTAGACAAAATAAAAATAGAGAAGAGACAGAGAGAGAATCGTTTGAATTTTAAGAGAGAGAAGATAGGAGAGAGAGAAATAATGTGAGATATTACAGAAAGTGGGTAGCTAGGAAGCGGGTAGCTATTTTGACTTTTACACTTTTATCTTAGAAAGACTCTTTAAAAAAAAGGGTCATGATTTACGAAAAATTGGACGGTTGAGATTTATCAATGAAAGTTATGACATGACATGAAACCTATATCATTTGTTATATAGATGTTCTTGTTAAAATATGGATATTGAAATATTAATTTAAAAGGAATGTTTAAGTAGATATGATGACTAGGGTTTGCAGACATCTTCCTTTCTCACGCTACATAGGAAGCACATTGACTTGTCACTTTCTGGTCGGAGAAGGTTTTTTTCTTACACATTATCTTTTTCCTAGGACCGCGGTATCAGTCTTTATATTTAGGTTAAAATTACCAAATTTTTTGTCACACGGCCACCAAAATGGAACTGAACACAGTGTAGCTCTGGATTATTTTGGTAAAGTCATTGTTCACTTCAACATGAGTAGTCGACTTCAACCAAAATTGTAAAAAAACCGCCGATACTGTTTATGTTGCAGTGGGGTTTCATTTTTTTCTTGCAGTGTTAACAAAATTTCATAAAAACTCTTACATTTGTATAAGAGCTTCTAAGGAAATGCCATTAGTTTCCATTTCTATGGACAACGTTTATTGTTAGAACTTGATAACGCCCTTTTTCTGCTTCTTTACTGTTTGCTAATTTAAGAATTTATAATTCATTTCCTGAAATTTGTAAATATTTCTAAGAAAACCCAAATATTTCCACAAAATTTTCAATTTCCAATTGTTTATACTGAAAACAAAATTTATACTTGACCGAAATCTAATACCTTGTCCATGACTTTGCGAAAAGGAAATAATTATATTAAAGTTGGAGAAGCTCTTGTTTTTGTGACTAAACACAACATCTTATCTCTGATTTTTCTTTTCTTCACTTGTCATGTATTAGAAAGAGATTGTTATGATCGCGTGCCTCTTTTTCCTTATTACTTATAATTCTTTTCCAAAATCTATTTCAGCTATGCTTTTAATCCTCTTATAAGTTGAATAATTTCGTATAATGTTTGGTTGTTGTTATATGCCGTAACCTCTTAGAATGTAAAGACACATAGTTTATCAAACAGTGTTCTGCAATGCAGTGCTAAGGTTCAGCTTCTTATTTGGCATATTCACATTGCATACTTAACAATATTTGGCTGTTAATAATGGAAAGCTTGATGAAGAACTTAAGAACCATTGAAACTGTCGGTCAAAGTTTGTTATTCTATGATGGAAACAGGAGACCAAATCATGCATCCAACTTTAGTGAAAATTCTTCGGAGGAAGGGTATCCCTCCTAGAGTTGGATTTATGCTTTGGGCAACATTCATCAATAGAGTTCCGACGGTGGATGCGCTTAGACGTAGGGGATTTATGATCATCAACCGATGCATCATGTGCAAGGAGAGTGAGGAGACAAGTGCTCATTTGTTCATACACTGTAAGGTTGCACAAGGATTGTGGTCATACTTCCTCAATTCGACAGGCATAAAATGGTGTAATCCATCATCGGTTGCTGACCTTTTCGATCAATGGGAGAAGACCCCTAAACCGAGAGGTAAGAAAGAGATTTGGAACCTCATCCCGGCAGCTATAGTGTGGAGCATATGGAAAGACCGCAATAACAAGACTTTCAAGGAAGGAAATGCAAACTCGAACCTAGATGTCGAGGACATTAAGTCAGTTATTTTTGGTTGGGCTAAAAATCTAAATTGTATTGGTTCTGCTAACTTTATTGATGTTGTTTTCAATTGGGAGGCGTGGATTGGTCAACATATCCACTAACCTCCCCCCCCTTTTTGTATAGTTTTTTCCCCTTTTAATGATTAATTCAAAGTTTCAAAAAAAAAAAAAACCATTGAAACTGTAATTGATGCATATTAATTTGTTTTATGATGTAGTAACTGATAAATTAACTCATGCCATGCCAAGTGAGATAAATTAGGTTGAAAGTTGAAACCTTAAGATCCATATTCGGATTCAACAAGTTCTATAGAAGTGATACCTGTGCAGGTCCATCGGGTGAAGCTTGCCATCTGCAACTTACGCGAACGTGCCCTAGCAGTCAATAGTATATTGTCTTTAGCTCCTCAGTTGAAAGAATACCAGATGCAAAATTTTATAGAGAAAGGATCCATTTGGTTTGATGAGGCTATATTACCAGAACTGCAATCTATGGTTCCAGTAGCTGTATTTCACTGCCCTGATCTATTATCTCCAGGTTTCTGTTAACTAGTTCACAGGGTTTGCTCATTTTGAAGAATCTTCTTCAGTTACCTTCAAAATAAGATTTGCATTTGACTTTTTTAAATTACTTGTGTGTAGAAATTTTACTAAATGCAGTGCTTACGACCAAATATGCCGGGTCACTACTTAAAGAGTGTTGTACGAATATTTCAATATTGAGGTGGCCGTGCTTACAGATGCTTGCAGATTTTATACAAGTTGGTAGACCCAGACATCCACATCCTCTGCTTTCACTACTGTCTTTTACAGTCTCACAATGCAATGGAGTCCATTTGCCTATCAGACCCTCAAGTAGCACGGGTTTTACGAGATATCATAGTTCAGAGATGCATCTGCCCAAATATGATTATTGAAGTCACTGTTGACGTCCTTAACGATGTGGTTGATTTCATGACAAGGATTTTTTTCTCCGACGGAGAAATTTCCCAATGGATATTATCTTGCATAAGGTCTACAAGAAGATCAAAAGAAATATTTTCAACTTCCGGGGTTGAGAAAGTGGGAAAAGCTACGGATCCTCCAACCGCTGCTCATTCAATTGATGCGTTTGAACTTAAGGAGCAAACTGTTTTAAAACTGCGTAAAGCTTTACAAGCAGGTGCAGAAGCTGCATTTAATGAAGATGGATGGCATAGTAACTTGTATTCCCGCTTGAGATTATACTGTGTTCTTGTTCATGTAGGTGGGTTGAAACCAAATCAAGAGGAGGTAGGTTCCTTTTATCACTTAGCAATTTCTGCTTCATAATCTACTTCAAAAGATAAGTCTAAGGCACTAGGATGGACTCCAGTGATGATGAAGGTGCACTTGGAGTGCTGCGTGGTTCTTGTGATCCAGTTATGGAACAGTTATCCAAGACTTTGTTAGAGTTATATTTAAGGTATTTTTAGGTGAGCAGTAAGCTATCTATTAGGATCAAGACCTTGTTTGGAAAGTTACCGTGGATGTTATTCTGTTATATTTGTAGTTATTATCTATCTAGGTGGGGATACACTTGCACAGGCTAGAGAATTAGGTACATTTAGGTCTTTAGGATAGATTTCATGTACATTTGGCTTGGGGACTCTGCAGATGTTAATTTTAGCTGCCCCTTCAGGATAGTTTTAGAAGTCCATTTAGGCAGTAAATATGTCCCATCTGATGTATCTAATTCATATTTCTATCAATGAAAATTATCTTGATAAATCATTTCTCTTCCTGTTCATTTATTGTTTTCATATGAAAATTACATCATGTTATATGGAAATAAATACTCCGTATTGTTTAGTTTTTGGAAAAAGCATTAGTTGTGACATAGTAGTATAGTCTTAAGTTTCCTGCAAGTGCCGCACAAGGTGTTCACTGGCGGCTCACTTTCTGGCACCTCCATGATGGAATCCTGATCTCGCCTCCTTCATGTGCACCATGCTTGAATTATTCGTGCATTTATTTTTAAGTCATTTGCCCATCAGGTTCACTCATTTTTATGTTACTCATTTTATCATTACTTATAGGTGGTATTTTGGCTCCGTCTTCTGTGCATAACTGATTCGCCAGGTGGTGACGTGAAGCATCCTGGCAGAAATGTCCATATCACTAAACACAGATTCGAGCTGGGAATATCTTTTCTTTTACTTATTCCAGGGTTCCGTGATAGTTCATTGACAGAAAATATGTGTCGAGAGTGCCTTCTTTACTTTCTAGGACCTGTCATCTACGGTCTTCCGCCTTTCGAGCAAGGATTTGAAATAGCTCTTTGGCTTGTTGTTCAACTCTTGTTGCAGTGTAATGATAAAGTCTCCGAGGTACAGTATATACCATTCTTCGACATTAAATTTAGTCTGGGATGTTATTATTGGGTGTAAGATCCACTAGTGGACTAAAGTTTGATTACAGATTTGGTATATCAATGGTCCGAAATTTATATAGAGTTTGCTATTCCTACTTGTAGTTTCTCCAAATTCAATGGAACGTTAGCTACTTAGCTGGAAACTTCTTTTCTTGCCGTATTGGACAATCTAGTACCTGAATCATCGTATCTGACACCCGGATACTTCAGTCACATAGGTAGGTAGAGTGTGAGATTTTGTACGGACATTTAATGAGGACTTGCACGCTTACATGTTTTTAGGTTCTGCAAATTGTTTTGCATTGGTTGCTTCAAAAGTAAAAATGTCATAGTGTTAAAAAGTAATGGAGTATCTATTAACTATGACAAGAAAATATACATGTGCGCAGCCATACTTCCACATTTGACCTTTTCAACTCGTCTATTTGGCACCTCCATATTGCATATGTTCGGGTTTTCAAGCTTTCAGCAACACTGTTTTGTTGCAATGCAGATACGTCTTGAGATCCAAGTTAACACTGAACAGTTAACTGCGTAGAATACTTTTTCTCTTTTTCTTCCGCAAGGAACTGTTCACCAGTCCTTATAAGCTTGTGTACGTTACTCTTCTATTAATATAATTCATTCTAAGTTAAAAAAAAAAGATATGATCCCAAAATTTCAACTGATGTATGGAGTTTTTACGTAAGGCTGAAGTATGAAATCTCATCTATGATGGGAGTGCTTACTCTTTTACAGAATTTACAGTTCGCAACTTGGTCACCTCTGTTTTGACTTTTTGTGGCATTGATCAGTATTGTAGCAAAGCAATTGGGATGAACATAAGAATCGATAGTGCATGTTGGGCATATGTCCTTCGGCTAGCACACGAGGCTGGAATCACTTCAAATTTCAACAGCATAGCAAAAGCTGCAAGGATTCTTCGACCAGTTGGCCCTCTTTCCACCACTAATAGGTTGTACGGATTCGTATATTTTATTGCTCTCTTGCAGCACTTAATTTGCATGTTTTTATTCCCCTAGCTATGAACATGTACTGACATGTAACGTTTGGCATGGTAGTCGCCTTTCTGTTTCATCTAATAATTTTTCAGTCACCTTTTAACTCCTCAAGATTTCTTAATACATGCTATTATGCTTATAATTCTTTTTAACGTTTGGCATGGTAGCTGATCATTTCCTTTCTCTTTCATTTATTTGCTTATAATTCTTTTTTAGAAAATTTCATTTTTTTTGTTCTCGTACAGGTCTGATGATGCGGTGATTGAATGCTTGTTTCAACTACTCGAATCGGGTCTACTTGTTCAAAATGGAGTTGATATAAGTGAAACAATCATTTTTTTTTTTGAAAATTAGAATGAATTAAGTGAAACAATCATGCACTGCATTCTTTCGTCTAATGAACCTATTCACCCAGTACGATAATAATTCTTACAAGTACAGCTTCAAATTTCACAATTATTCGGAAGGAAATTCTCAAATGTACAATTAATCTTGTTTTCCTCAATATCTATATGAGATTATCATTATTATTGTTATTATTGATATTATTATTAACTTATTCTTATAGTATCACTCCTCTCTAGTTCTGTATGTAGGAAGTCATCGGTATTTGTGTGTAAATTTCTAAGAGACCATTGATTGCAGATGCTGGGGAAAATAATTGACATTTATGCCGAAGCGCACACCGACATCTGACAATGCTGCAGGAGCATATGAGATGCATCCTCTCCCTTTGGACTTCTTAGCGTTGGCAATCAAGCCTTTCTGCTCGTGTTTTAGGTTTCTTGAATTAGCTCTTGAGGAAAGAGCAGGAGATGCATCATCCAGAGAAAGAATTAGTTCCTCCAGTTCTACTAAAACGAAATCAGCTGCTGTTGCTGTATTGGCTTCCTTTTACGTACTTTGTAGGGAGAAATGGCAACGGAATGAAGGAACTTGCATCAGCAATTTCAGTTTCAGTTCAACTTGTACTAGCGATGATGGTGTTTCTTGGTCAATGTTTGAGATTCCTACCTCTGGATAAACTACTTGCACACATGGATTCCCATTCGCACTCTTATGAGCATATATTCACCCAGGTAGGCAGTCAGTAATTCTCTAAAGTAAAAATAAAAAAAAAAATCTTGAATGTGATTATTATTTCGACTATCTTTTCCGGCACCTGGATGAAATGATATTTGTTCAAAACTAAATTTAAATGCTCAGATATATGGAGTCTTTGACAGGACTATGCTGTTTATTTTCAAATTAAGCTTTGTTTAATTAGACTCTGCACATGATTTGATCCAAAAAGTTTCTAAATTCACTTCATTTCTGTTGAAGTGGGCTGGCCTAGCAATGCCCCTTTTTCCAGAACTTCTACGTGTTCCAGATTTAGTTCAAAGCTTGGAGGAGTCAGAAGGAGATTATTTTGCTAATAAGGGCAAGTATTATCAGTTTGAAGAACATATCAGTATGCTGGATGAAGATCTCCAGGAACAGAACATAGCAAATGAAGAAGTCAATAATATCGAACACGATTTTTCTGTTGATTCTGTTCACGAGGTCCTTAGAAATGCTTCAGTAAATGCTGATCCTGCTTTGAAGCTCCTTAAAACAATAAGTGGACAAAATAGTTCTGATAAAGACAAAGTTGAGTTGCAAATAGCTATTGTAGATGACATGGTTCCTCTGCTTCTTTATAATTCTTGTTCCCCTTTACAAGAAGCATTTTGTGTGTGGTGGTATAGTTTGGACAAAGCTTCAACTCAAGTTCTTATTCCTCTTTTCTGCGTCTGTATAAAGAATTCCAATATGGATATCGATGAAAGAAGCCTATCTTCCATCTGTGATGCCAAGTCATTATCCAATCCGAATTTCGGAATTTGTACCAAGAACTTGTCGAACAACCTCTTTCTATCCTTACATGCAGAATGGAAGTATATGTTACACCACTTATATCGGTCTTCTTAGACATTCTGGGGGAGCTTTTAGCTAGAAACAGACAGATGTGCCTTTCCGCTTCGTCCAATGATGGCGACATGAAGAAAGACGAAATCTTGAGAGCGGTTGATACCCGTGATAGGTGTGTTTCTACTTTCGTCTTTTAAAAGTAAAGTAGACGGATGAAATGCTACTCCTTTTTGTACATTTTCGAAAAACCCCATATTGGTTGTGGTCTTGTGGACAGGGCATGTAGTCAGTTCACAAGTGGGGAAAAAGCCTCACCTCTTGCGCTAACTTTTGGGGTGAGAGAGGCCTAAGCCACCCAACACTGCTATCAGAGCCCACGAGAAACACGTTTAGGCTAATAGTATATCGAAGTTAAAGTCGATATGTAAGGGACAGATTGTTGCTGGGATAACGCCACATTGTTGTGAGATTTAGCCAGTCCATAATTGTGGGGGAAGCCTCACCTCTTGAACTAGCTTTTATGGTGGAGGAGGCCAAGACCACCCAACTGTACATTCCACTTCTAGATAAAGAAATCTAAACCATTTGGGGGGATGCCAATGATTTTCTTGTTTCCTTCATTTGGTTTTGTTTTGCAGTGCTGTGTGTCAGATACTTCTTGAGAACTGGTTGAGAATGCCATCTCTTGGTGTCACTACAGCGTCTGTTTTAAAGGCTGGATCTGTAATCTGTTCCTTTATTTCATCATTGTTTTATTTAAGACCATCTGTCTTTCGAGTTGTTCATTTCCAGGTAAATGTAGCACTCTATACTATTTCATGCTTTATGCTGTTTTCTGAATCGTTATCTACTTCTGTTTGTCTGGATTATGTTCTTCTTTGTTTATCCTTTATTATGTTTCTATTATAGGGTTATGATATGAAGTTGATACCAGCTATAGTCAAAGGTGTAACCGTGACAAGTCACTTTATCGGATCCCTCAAAGATTCTCTGAAGTTTTTAGAGTTACCAATGCTTCCATTCGTGGTTGTTCTTATTTCAAACATAATCAGGAAATATCCAAGTCATTCTCACAGTTTACCTGCAGCTCACGAGGTATTTTACCTTTTGAATACTCATCTGGTAGCATCAATGGGTAGTGAAACTTGTTGATTTCGGTTCATTATCTGATTCGATTTCTTTCATTGTCAAAACTTAGGTTGTAACGCACTTGAGAAGTATTGCTTCAGAGTCGTTTACTAATTTCTCTATAGAGGTTCTAGAGGCCGTGGCATGGTTTGCTATTACTTTCCCATCTTTAGAATCCGAGGTGAGAGAGTTTCTAAAAGGCTGCTCTGAAGCAACAAATTCGAGCAAATCTAACGTAGCTCAAATACAAGATTCATAACATTTCAATTCTTCAATCACTGAATGAATAGAGATCATAGAAACTAGTAGAAAGATATGGGTATTTTCGTATCTACATGTCGGGAACAGTTTTATGATTCCCAACTTAAATGTCGTAGATGGTAGGCGTGTTTGGGAGTTTATATTTTTGTGAAAAAGAGATAGTGAAAAAGGAGTAGTAATTTATTTACTGCAACTCTGTAAATTGTAATATTTGTCACAATGTTCGAATACTATTATCAGATCATCTTTTGTAGGACCTAAAGGACTGAAGATCATTACTATCAGCAGGAAAAAACAGTTGTCTTATCGAAATATATTATCGAGAAAGAGCGAAAAAGAATATTAAGGAAAAAAAACTAAAACGATAGAAGATATCAACGTTTCACTGGATCACGAATAGATCACTTGGGTATGGAAAACAAAGGCTTTCACTTCACTTGCCTTAATCTTCTTCCTCAAACCTGAAAACCATTCTGGTTTAGGTTGATTGCCTACTTGCCATATTAGAAGAGATTGAGAACAAGTAGATGCACTTCCTCTTCTTCCCACATCAAGATTCAAAATAAGAGAACAAAGATCATTTTCTCCTCAGCCAAATCAACATGATATGCTACAAACAACGAAACATCACTGAAAACAGGAAATTAAGCCGAAGACAATTTTGTGTTAGTCTTGGACATGATAATAATCTTTTAGGCTTTGGGTTCGTGATCGATACTTTTCAGGATTGGGTTTATTGTGCAACCCCCGCAAAAGCTATGCAAACCCGTGCAAACTAAGTACAAAATATGATCGAGTGTGTGCCACCTTTACTTGGGCAAGCTTGTGCAAACCTTAATTGGGAGCTTAAGCCTAAGCGATATTGTTGGATCCTTCTTGGCAGAAGAAATTTTGGTCTCGGAAGTTTTGACCAACTTCCTGTTTCATTTGCAATAGATTTCATGATGAACTTGAACTTGAACTTGTAAGAGGATCATGAGAAGTTTTAAGATACTACAGAAATACAGAGCCTGCACTTTGAAGTCAAAGGCGCTTGGGGTGTATATAACCATACATGGATGCCTTGAGGACTTCCATTGGGACGAAGATCACACAACATTGGTCTGTTTGGAGGTTTGAATGGGCTCGACAACCACAACGTTAGACATATCTCTCGCTTATAACATCTCCTACAGAAATATTTAACGGTTGATCTGGTGTGACTTGCTCGTGTTATTTAGCAACACTATATTGATATGTTTTTAAATTGTAAATTGTATAGTTTTGATCCATTTCTGGAAAAATTAAAAGCCCAAACGAGCCCCCTATGGGAACACACTCCTCTCAAAACACAAACTCCCACTTTTTACTTTGAGTTACAGATGATTAGTTACAAAATCAGTTCAAGTCAAAGGGGCTGAACACTTTCTCCTTTTCTTCTTTTTCGATTCGTTAATGCTCAAAAATAAAAAAAACTATGAACCTTATCTTTCTCCATAAGTTTGATTCTAGAATCTTTAAAATTGAGTTGTAAGCCTTCTCTAGATTGGTCAGTAGACAAATTTAAATTGGATAATGTCGGTAGTTTTTGTTTGGATTTTTGGTTGAAATCAGTTGAAAATTCATACGGAAGGGTCGTACATAAGTATCGAGTTTTGCAAAAAGGGCATGACTTTTTGTTATTTTGCGAAGGGGTCGTGGGCTAGTATTGACCAGTTAAGTTTTAACACCTTTAATTCTAACCCCATTCTTGAAAATATAGTGTTACATTTAAATAAATTTCATGCGAAGGGGTCGTGGGCTAGTTTTATTTGGAGTTTTGGTTGGAATCAGTTAGTCAGCAAACTTTAATAATTTGAATGATCTCGATGAATGGTTTGCAGAATAATGGATTATGGGCTAAACGTAGGATCATACCCTTTTCAAGTAAAAAATTCGGTAGGTTCTAATCAATTTTGGAATTGAACTCTACGCCCTCTACTGAATACAAGTCTAACAAGTAGGCTAAGACCAATTTTTGTTACAAATTCAGACCCAAGTTAGCCTAGATCAACTCCGCTACATTTGGATTGAATTGGTGGACCTTGAACCGAAACAAGATTTGACTTTAACCAAAGATAGTCAAAGCAAATTTACCAAGTCAAAAAAACGTCGGGGCACTTTCAGCGACAATGGGAGGGCACTTTTAAAACTTCTTTCGAGCTTTTCCGCACTAACGGCAACAAAGGTCTCTCTGGTGGTTTTCGAAAACTTTAACAAAACTCTGTTAAATTGCTTGATACATTACCGGGAGGATCTGGCTTCGGAGACATAGTTATTTTTGTCGGGGAGGACAAAAATTTGGGCACAATTGTTTTTCTTTCTCTCAGTTGTTAGCGTGTCTCGAACCCTTGACCTCTAAGTGAAAGACTAACCCTCTTACCACTCTAGTCAAGGGGTGTTGGTTAAATAACTTTTGTTTTACCCAAACCTCCGCCACCACTTCTCCTCTTCAGCTGCTAAACGTTGCCGACATACTCTCATCGATGGGATCCTCAAATTTTCTTTTTTCACATCTTCCTCCAAACCTCCAAACAACACACCTTCGGCCACCACCACCACACACAATTTTTATTCTCTCTCGCCCATCTCTGCTTAGTCTCTCTCTCTCTATCCTCGTCTCCCTCACTCACTTTCTCCCTCTTTCATCTTCCATGGCTTTATCTCTACCTCTTACTCTCCCACGGCGAAGGAGCGAGTTGCCTTAAAAGTGATTTTCATATTCAAACTCCTAATTTGATTTCATATCTTGCAAAAGGTATATGAAAAAGTCAACACTTGGGTAGTTGGATATGAAATCAAAAATTCAAATCTCATCTCCTTATGAGTGATAAAGGAGCTGCAATAAACAATGGCCAATTTTATCAAATACACCACTAAGAGAGGGAGAGAGATTACAAACTTGTAAAGCAAAAGATCCATCTTTAAGCCAAAGAGAATATGAACTACAACAACAAAAGAGTAGAGATTGTAATCTATCTATCTAAGAGGAAACCCCATCACATCTTCTTCTTCAAATAGTTAGTAAATCAAAAGACAACTTTCTTTTCATATATCAATTTTGTTTTATATGTTTGCCTAGAGGTCCTGTCAAGCTTCTGCTCGACCGCGCTTACAACACTTGACGTGAACAGATGTATTGGAATAAAGGTACGTTACTATGTCCCAACATATATAAATATGTGTCTGTGTGTATAATGACCTCCACGAGCGAAGTTCCTAATATTCTTTGGCATTTGTTCCAGAGACGAAGCCGTGATGAACTGCTTCAACTGTTCCCGCATCTGACTTGCTTCAAGGTTCACAGCTAAGACAACACTTCAATTCAGTGAACTGCATTTTCGTTACACCAACTGTGTTAAGTTCTTATATAAACCATACTTGAATACAGAACTTATACTGCATAGGACTAAGTCGACTACATTTTTGTTAGACGCTAGATAGAGTACATCTTACTACAGTCTCGAGTCGCATATCATCCATAGTATGTTTTTGTCGTATTGGATACTCGCAGAAGATACCCGAACTACTCTAGTCAATCACCAGTCTCTTTAGTGTGTATAACGAAAGTTTACGTGTATAACTTGTATAAACTTGGGCGCGTCGTGTTACGACTGGACAGTAAGAATTACAACCTGAGTCTTCTATATTATTCTATGTAATTACTTTTTTGCCGAAAGGCTTACTTTATATTGGAAACTGAAATTGCAGCAGTTGGCAGCAGAGCCAGTCCTCGTCGAAACAAGCTCATCTTTGTTGTTGCACAAACTTTCGGAAGTGAAAAGAAAGGTGAGAAAATGTGATTGCAAACTATCGAAAGTAATCATCATGAGTCGTGTCTGAGTTCTATCTTACGGGATTGGGTTTAACATACAACAGGTGGAAGTATTCATAATGTTAACCTGCTATTGATTTATGTTTTAGATTTTCTGTATAAATATCGACTTGATTGGTTTTTATCAATCAATCAATCTCAAACCATCAATATAGTATTTACTGCGAGGGATGATCACAAAAGCACATCTCGTTTTCTCATAATAAAATGACACAGAATATAACCATCAAGGTCCTTTTGCTAATGTTCTTCGTTTGTAATTGTTTTTCAGTTGCTGATTCGACACGAGGGTCCAACTACATTGCATTGCCAGAATCCATGTTGTATATTTGTAACAGGTTGACCTCCTTGCTTCCCTCATGGGACTCTTCGGCAATGAGATAAGAGTTTCAAATATGACATGAATTAAGATAGAGAACACAAATGGAATTAGGAGGGACTCAGATGGAAGAAAGGGGATGAAACCGCACGAACAGTGCGTTGTAAATGATGCCCGCCCCCCTTCGGGATCATTCCGCACTGAAGAGTCAGAATTATATTGGCATCGTATTTTATTAGTTGGATCTCTAAAAAAAATGTTAATGATTTTTAAAGGTATTTTACTAGCCAACAGTTGGTAGCCCAAGTGGTTCCAAAATGTTGACATAAACTCCAGAAAGTTCTGGAGGTCAATGTCAAATGTAATGATCGTAGTCAATTTCCCCCCAAAAGAAAAATTCCAAACACTAGTGTTGGAACATGCATGTAGAGACCATTCCACACAATCATTAATATGATTGTGTTTCTAAGGAGGAGAGGGGGTGATATTTATTGGGTTTGACATTACTACCAATAGTGTAGAAATTTTAGCGAAACGTTCAGAAGAAAATAACAATGTCGACGATTGAAGAGACAATTCCTGAAAAAATATTCTTCTCTTCTTTCTCCTCGTATTCTCCCCCTCCCCTCTTCCTATTCTTTTCTTTATTTCTTCGAGAGATGAAATCATCATCGTCCCATCATCGGGGATCTGTATTAGACTAATTATTTTCTCCTTTTCTTCCGCACACCACCTTCCGTGAGCATAACTACCCCTTTATCCACCATCACCCATCATCAATGATCGATATTGGACTAATTCTTTTTCTAAAAGTATGTGTGATATATACATATATATATATATATATATATATATATATATATATATATATATATATAACTGTGAATTTGATTCGTAACATTGTTCACTATGCAATTGAGTGAATAGAACTCCAGAACACAACTTATATTATAAAGTACTGCAACAAAATAACTCATAATATAAAGTGATTAGAATATAGAAGTTTTAAAGGCGTTCCCCAATAATTTTGTTGGTGCTCCCGCACCCCTTTGACTTGGTAAATCTAGTTTGACTGCGTTCAGTTACAAGCGCTCCAAAATCGGTGAAGTCGGGACGAATTTTGTGTCCATCGAATTCAAGTCCAATATTCTGAGTAGAGTCGATTGATTTGAGCCGAAACTTACAACAAAATTCGGTCAGAGTTCACCTGTTTAAGTTGTATTCAGTAGTGGCAGTAGAGTTCAACCACAAAACCAGTTCGAACCCGCCGAATTTGGAATCGGTGGACTTGAACGGATTTAATAACCAAATCAACTGGAGTCCACCAATTTTAAGTCCAAGAGAAAAGGGGGAGTGTCAGTTTTGAGATGGGCTAGAATATTGAGGCACCTATAACACTATCGTCTATCGTGAACTCCTCTAAAACTTCCCATTAGATTTTCCTAGCTTCTTAACTAAATAACTAATTTAAGGAAGTAGATAATATCATTCACAAATATCCTAAATTATAAGTATAGTATGTTTAAAGGATTAAACTTTTTCAAATTACATTAAATACTTACAAGCTATATCATTAATATATGAAATATATCTTTTGGGTCTTCAAATATCTTATTCTTTTGTTCGTTTGATCTTCTATAGTTGATACGTTCTAATATCATTCACGTAACTCATTAGTTGCATAAAGTGAGCAAAAGAAATCCTAAAATTTGAACCAAAAAGAGTTCAATACTTTAAACATATACATTTATATGGTCATGTATACGTTTGTTTTTGTTTAAGTCATATCTGAAGTCTAAGTTGAAGTCTGAATGGACTTGAATCAGATTATTAAAATGCTTGATTTTAGCTGATTTAATTTGAGTTAAGTTTTTTTAAAATATAATTGGTGAGTGGTGACCATGATTATATAACATTTTGTTCACTCCTAGATACCCACTTTACAAAGAGCATTGCTTAAAAGTAATTGTAGTCCATTATTTATGGTAAGTTTGTAACTCTTTTGAATCGGATGCTACTATACGCAACTCCAATTTTACGAAAGACAACTGTTAGACAAAAAAAACTAAATAAAACTAATTTATATAGTGTCCTAAATTGCTAACCAGCACCAAAAACAAAAATCAAATACAATCGAATTTCTCTTCCAAGTTATACACAACTCTACAAAAAATTATTAGACAAAAATAACTAAATAAAACTAATTGAATATTTTCCTAAATTGCTAAACCAACACCACAAACAAAAATCAAATATAACCGAATTTTTTCTCCAAAAATCTTGAGATTCAAATTTCTATTACCATAATTAATTGTTCATAAATAAAATTTAATCGAACATCAAGCTAAAAAACTAACCAAATATTAACAAATAACCAAAAAATATTAGATTATAATCTTAAGGTGATCTTTTCATATATGTGAGCAAGACTGAATTCATCACTTTGTGGGTCAATCAGTTGTTCCGTGGATTGGGTGTGGCCGATCCACCTATGAGTTGGTGAGCGTTTTTGTGCAATGTTAAGATTGTATAGAAAAAAAAATAGATTGCGTTATAATTAAATTAGTTATTCTTTTAAAAAAAACTAAAATAGTGTGTTAGAGCCAATTAGTAATCCTTTTTAAAAAGAAATTCTATCTATTTTATATTTATTAGTTCTCGGGTTTCATTTCTAGTAATGTTTTTTTTTGAGATTTTCAATATAATATTTGTTATATAACACTAATAAAACAAATTTTGTTTTTGTTTCATACTTTAACAAAAGAAAAAGTTTTGTCTAGTAAATAATTTTTTGGAGTTAAAATACAGTTGTATTTAGCAATTTAAGTTTCAACAAAATATTTGCTAGATAAAATCAATAAATCAATTTTTGGTGTTGTTTAACAATTTAATAAAAAAAGAACGGTCATGTATAGCAAATAGCTTTGTGGCAATCATGCAGCTTCGTTTAGCATTTGTAATATCATTCACAATGTACAAATAGACCCTAAATCTAACAGTTCAATCAATATAGTTTAGCTTTTTAATTTTGTTTAGTTTTGAATAGTCCAAACTAACATCTCTTGATGTGTCCTTGATCTGTTGATGCATATGTAATGGATACACCACCTAACATTTTATTTCCATAAAACATAAAACTATTAACTTGTAAAAATATTGTAGTTGATTATGTTGGAAAAATTAAATATAAATACATGCAGAATTGGATACATTCAGTCATTTTTTATTAAGTCAAATATTGGAACACTAACAAATATTGGAAGTGTTCTAACTTTGATCTTCTCTGTTACTTGTCGTGTTAATGATGAAGAGAGACGAGCATCATTAGCAATGTGGGTCACCGTTAGTCTCCAACAAGAGACATGTCCAACAGACTACTCACTCTAGCTTATAGATTGTTACCAAAAAATTAAATTAATTAAGATAGAGGATTCCGATATGTATTACTTAGAATACTGGATCGCGAACTCCCTAAAAAAAATACAGAAAGTTAAATACACAGTACACAAGAGTAAAATATCGTATAACATTATTTATAATGAGCCCTCTATATCTGGCTATAGGTCATCTAGTGTGGTGCCTTTAGAAGTTCTGACTTGATTCACAAAGAGAGGTGTCAGTGAGGTTCTTGTGGAATAATAAGTGGAAGAAATCATTTCAACTAACAAGCACCACTTCTAATTAGACCTCAAAACGTGGCTGGTTGGGCATGTTATCTATTCTGATAATGATCACTGGCTCACTGAAGTGACCTAAAAATGTCCACAATGCCCTTATGCACTCATCTCACCAAAGTTATTATTCTAACACCCAAATGCATTCTCATGGGCTGCATTGTTATTATTTTGTGACAGTCGATATTCTCTCTCTAAATTCTGTTCGATAAGGTATATATTCCCAACTGAGATGTACCAAGGATGTATTAGCTCGACAGAATATCATTCTTGTTGTTTTTAAGAGACCAATAAGTGAATGCATTTCAAAATAATCACCCAATTATCTAGTTTTACCTAACGTTCTTCTATCAATTTGTTAGATAGAAGAAATTGTTCGGTAAAACAAATATTACAATTAAAATACTATTAACTTTATACTTTGTAACCATGGGTAATAACAAATTGATGTTTTATGGTTTGATAAAAAGGGAGAGAAAGCGATGGATACCTGAATTTCCTACACAATTATTGCTTGTGCTTATTTTGTAAAGTGATTAGGTTGGAAACAAATGATGGGGTCCCATAAGTAGCCCTAGCTCTGACTCTTACTATTTTTCTGTCTCTCATTTTCTTTTTATAATTTCCTCTAAAAAAAATGTACTGCCAACAAGATGCTTTGTGCTACATCTCTAGTTTCCTCACTCATAAACCTCCTACTCGATTGTTATTTTGTTTGTAAAAATTTGAATTTACCTAACCTAAGTTGTCCTAATACTCTCACTGAGATTAAGTTGTAGGTATTTTGGTCCGGACTCCTTGGATTGTATCTATCTCAAATACTACTTTTTAAGTCCGAGTGATTGTCTAGTACGCCCACCTTGAAGAATATAATCCTTGAAGTATTATTGTGAAAAACAATTTACAATAAATATACGAGAATAGAATATGTTGTATGATCGTTATAAATTTGTTATAACCCATGAACATAAAAACTTGATAACTTGTTTATTTTACATACTCTGTTTTTAGTCTTGTAGACATCTCTTAGAGTAATTACAACCAATGGGATTGACTACATCACAAAGATATACCATTAAAATTAACAAAGAACTCGTCGAAAAATTCATACATCTATCTTGCAATAATTATATAACAAAAATTATTTTGTGGGGACATAACTTTTCTAACTCATTTTCACTTATGGATGTAGTAAATTAAAAAATTTATTGTATCTATGAACACTAGATCGAAACATATTGAATAATTGTGTGTAAATGCATGGTATGAAGTCACAATTATCGTCAAGATTATCGTAACTGATCTAGTCGACTCTCTGTTATTTTAGAGAAATGCACAACCAA
This sequence comes from Eschscholzia californica, assembly GCF_041429995.1. Classification (NCBI taxonomy): domain Eukaryota; kingdom Viridiplantae; phylum Streptophyta; class Magnoliopsida; order Ranunculales; family Papaveraceae; genus Eschscholzia; species Eschscholzia californica. Next base: position 50,290,604 of record NW_028238472.1, read on the forward strand.
CTTAGCTAATCAATGAATGTAAATCATACAGTATTTATTTTGTAATTAGTTAGTAATAATTGTTAGAGTATTAGAATTTAAATTATTTTTTGTCTATTTATGTTAATAGTATGAATTCATTAACAGTATAGGATATTTAAATGGTTTCAATTATTTTTCACACTTTTCTCCACGTGTGCTCCTGGAGGAACCAAACCAAACAGTTCATAAAACCGTCCTTCACGAACTCTCCACTCACTCACTCTCTCTCTCTCTCTCTCTCTCTCTCTCTCTCGTACTGAATGCTAGGGTTTCACATGTAAGCATCTTCATCTCAGATCTGGTCTGGTTCTTCTTCTTCTTATTCTCCTCTGTAAAGTTATATCTTAAAACCATCTAAAATGGATTCCATTTCTTTCCTTTTTTTGCTCAGTTTCATTTTTTTGTATGATTGAAGATGCAAATGAAGAAACTTGATTTTGATAATTGAATCAACATTCTGAAATTTTGATACCCAAATTAGTCACTGAAATTTAGAATGAATTCCTAACTGGACTTATACTTAAATTTGTTCCTTCCAATAAGAAATTGGTTTGGATTACATTGATTAAAATTACATTGGTTAGTTAGGGTTTGGTCTGGAATGGCTTAGATTTGATATTAGAGTGTGAGGGTAAGAATTGTTGTAGTGTATTATTGAAAACTGGTTCTCAAATTTTAGAATGTTTGTGGTTTACTTTTACACCCAAAAAATAATCTGATTAGTTTGTAGCTAGTTAGGGTTCGAATGTTTGTTTGATGCAAGTTTTTCGGCATTCTTTTCTGATCTTTTTAGCTTATAATGTGGCTTTCGAACAATCAAAATAGATTTTCTATAATGAACTGAGAGAACCAATACAACTACCCATTTTGAATTTACAATCTTTGCAAACTCAATTACCCGTTTTTGAATAGAATGTCGAAAATGAACTTAGAAGCTGAATTAAGTGAATGTTTGAAGTGTTGCACCTTAATTTTTCATTGATGGAGGTTAATTACTTATGCTATAATTCAAATCCGAACTACCCGTTTCGAATTTACAATCTTTGCAACCAAAAATTCGTAAAATGTCGTGTTTTTGTATCGTTTCCATGTTAGTCAACGAATTTAAGGGGCATGGTTTGTAGAGGTATGAACATATAATGTTGTGACCTATTACTTTTTGCAGATTTGTTCAGCTAAGTTAATAGTCAGAGAAAGAACAAGTGAAGTATTTGTTTCTAACACAAGAGACAAGAAATAATGTCAGGTGGTGGAAATACGCATTGGTGTTACAGATGCAGGTCTCCTGTTCGACTCCGAAGCAGAGACACAGTTTGCCCAAGATGCGATAGTGGTTTCATACAAGAACTCAACGAGATGGAAGGTGTTGTTGCCCCATTAGAATTTGTTGGGCTAGATTCTGATGATGAACGAGACCAAAGGTTTGGGTTAATGGAAGCATTCTCAGCTTTTATGAGACAGCGGTTATCAGGTAGAAACCGAGAGTTTGACATCCGAGGGAGGTCAGGCATGGTTGGTACTGGATCCCCTTGGTTGATTTTCAGTGGGCAGATCCCAGTTCGGATGTCTGAAAATGGAATTCAACTTCTGCTTAATGGAGGTCCTGGAGTTGGACTAAGACGAGCTAGTGTTAACGATTACTTTCTAGGTCCTGGACTTGACGAACTTATTGAACAACTCGGGAGGAATGATCGACAAGGGCCACCACCAGCATCTCGCTCCGCAATCGATGCGATGCCTACTATTAAGATAACACAGAAGCATCTCCGAGTTGATACCCTCTGTCCTGTTTGTACAGATAAGTTCGAACTGGGATCCGAAGCCAGGCAGATGCCATGTAAGCACATATATCATTCTGATTGTATCATCCCATGGCTGATTCAGCACAACTCATGTCCTGTCTGTCGCCACGAACTGCCACCTCAGGGATCCACTACTTCTCATAGAAGTGAGAATCCAAGTCGTATAACTAGGAGCACAAGTTCTGTCAATAGTACCAGTAGGAGACAGAATACCAGTTCGGACAGCCAAGGGAGACGTAATCCATTCTCGTTCCTCTGGCCATTTCGCTCGTCAAATTCAAACTCAAACCCAAACTCCAACACGTACTCAAGCTCGAATTCATATTCAACCTCACAGTCTCATTCGAACTCAAGTTACAGTGAATCAGGTGGGAGTGGCTCATCTACTATTTACGAAGAGGATCCTTACCATCAAATGAGTTATTCTGGATGGCCATTTGATTAAATAAAGTCACCGTATTTAGAACCTCGTGTCATTTTCCATCTATTTGTACTCTGCTGTCATAAAAAACTCGTTCAAATCTCCGATATTAGTCTAAGAATCTTGGTTATTGGAGTTTATGTGGTCTAATGCGTCGTTGTCTGGCAGATTGCAACAGCTTTGTGTGCAAGGTAAATATAAGGTGTCTTTTGTACCCATCTTCTTTTTATATCTAAATTTTTGCTTCATCATCTAGTTTGCTCTTGCCCATGGGGATCACAAATCAATCTATGAAAAGTATTTCGATGTTTGTGTTGTTTGGTAGTCGCGAATAGTTTTTTCTTTACTCTTGTGTATTATGTTGCAATTTTGTGCTCACAACCTGTTCAAACTTCAAATCGAAGCAGCAAAGAAAAGGTTAACAATGAATATGGTCTTGCATCAAGCAGAGCCCCTCAGGTATTTGTCTAACTTCCTAACGTCTCTATTGCTCTAACGCCAAGTAGTTGGGATAAGCCCTATAGCTTGTGGATTAGATAGGGATCGGGAGTAGTACGAGAAAAATCCCATGCCAAACCATTAGTTGTTATGAAACTTAAAGCAATTATTATATGAACTATTAAGAGTCCATTAGAACTCTGCCAAGTTACTCGACCCAGATCTTGGACATCACGGATCAGCTCCTATTCAAGCCCAATCGGATAGGCATTCTCTCAATGCCTATAATTTAGTTGTTACTTAATGATAAATTACAGTATGGCAATAGTTGATTCTTTTGTTTGGGGAATCTTGTCTGCTAAATCGTGTTCTCTTGACAGTATATTTGTTGTTTAGGGCATAACAGATAGTGTTCAATCTTTGTGTAGTTTGAATATTTTGATGAGAGAAGTTTGGGGAAGAACATGTATTCTGCTGTACTTGTCTGCATAAGCATGTGGGTAGGTTGTACTTTTCTTATCCAAATCATGAATGATTGAGGAAGAAACTCCCTAATAATCCAAGAATCTCTTTCATTATAATTTTTGATAATGTGAATTGTGTAGTTGTTTAATATGTCAAATTAACAACATCACAAACAGTATAAGTTTTGTTTCTTCGAAAGAATTTCTTGACTTGCAACCTAATAAGTTGAAATCGAGTAATCGACTCATTTCCTTTGTCTTTTAATCTGAATAAATGGTAACTAACAAATGAAGTGGCCTGCCAATCTGTTCTTTTTCTTACCCTTCAATTATTTTCACAATCAATAGGTCATGATGCAGTAGCTTGTAGTTTTCCCATCGAGTGATTCTCCAAATCTGTAATTTTCTCAGTCAATGATTGGGCTCTACTCTCACAACCCTGAAGTGACAAAAGATCCGAAGTAGCAATATTCGAATATGATGAGTAAACTTTTGAGCGCAGTTTCTGAATTCTTAGAAGGAGCCTTATTCCCCGTTAGATGAAGTAGTTCTTGACGCTCCTGTGGAGCCCAGGGCCACCAGTCTTCCCAATCCGGCTGTTGTGCCACATGCAGTGGACCCACAGGCAGAAATTCCCCGTAAGGAGGAAGCCCCAAGGAGCCGAGCAGGGGGAACTCTCGGGGAACAACTGAGGTAACAGAATATGGAGGAGTTACATCACCAGTTCCCGCAGGCGGCGCAACCACTCCTTGTTAGACTTAGTATTCCAACATACGACCCAGAGGATGTAAGAAGGGACTTATTCATTGGGGAGAACTGGAATCACCACAGGACCAAAAAAGCTATACAACATTGGGGAGAATTGGAATCACCACAGCACCAAGAAAGCTATACATTCGCTTAACTAGGAGTTTCCGCGTTTGTTCATCCGGACTTGGGAGGGATTTCGTCAGCAATGATCAAGGAGGATTGGCCTGGTGGGGCGGAAGGCAAGTCAATCCTTCTTTTCCCTGTATGCTCCTCCACAAGCAAGGAGTGCAAGGCAAGCAGAGCGAAAAAAAAGAGCAAGGGGATTTTCTATATTTTCCATCTCCCGAGGGTAAGGGGGACAGATCTACGAAAGATAGTTATCTTAGATTTTGGACAAGGAAAGGGGATTTATCTCGTCTTACAGTAGGGAAGGACTCACTTTTGGACAAGGAAAGAGGTCATTAAAGGACATGAAAAATACCAAAAAAGTATGGCAAGGGATTCCATTAAAGTTGGATGCCAACGTTTTCTTGGCTGCTACCGTTCTAGTTCAAGATGACATGCTTCTGTTCAAAGCAACCTTCTATCAATACTGTCATTTGCCCTAGAGTAGGCAAGCTGGAGAGACAAAAAGTAATAGTGACTTGACTTCAGAAAACCATGAAAAGGTACAACTCTCCATGTTCTTACAACATGAGAAACCACAGACATTAGAAATCCAGAACAAAGAAAGAACGCAAATTTATGAAGGGTTCTGATTCTCAACTAGTGCATTCTACCAAAACCATAAATAAAGACCATCATCCTAATTTGTTAACTCCATGATAGCAGAAACAATATCACCATCAGCTGTCTTGAGTGCCTTGACGGCCTTTGATCTCGAAACTCCAGCCTGTGTCATTACCAACTCAACGTCCTTGGCCTCAACTCCTGTATCATCCACATCTTCATCGTCTTGAACTTCGGCTGATGTTTCTGGTTTCGAGATTACATGGCTCAAGTCAGGTGGAGGAGCCTTAAACTGCTCTGCCGCTTGTGTCTGCAATTGCGAACTCAAGTCTTCAATCTTGGCTTCCCCGAATATAACGTATGTCTCGGAAGTTGGGCTCTTGAAGACATCTGGCTTCGAGATCACAAACAAAATCTGAAACATATTGTAAATGCTGTTACTTGATAAAGATTCATATCACCCTTTATTTTCACGCAAGAAATAATGAGGTTCGTCACTGAAATATGACTATGGAGTTTAGGGAATAAAATATACGTTCTTGCTTTTTTTTACTGTAACACGGCTGACACCAGTAATTGGTTTCATTCCTAGCTTCAGCATAGCTTTCCTGCTTTTCTTTTCACTTCTGCTTTGCTTTGATCTACTTCCATCTCCCTCGATTTGACCTATAGACAGAATTGGAGATTCAAATAGTTCAAGATATTTATAAGAAACACAAGAGCTCATTATATAAGCTACTTATCCAAAGGCTGCGATTTAGCAATGTTGAGAGAAGAGTTATATTCAACATTATAAGTATAACAACACAGAAATATATATAGGTGACAATGTTGAAATGACCAAAGGGAATCCTTGGTTAATATTCACATTAATCACGGGACAAGATGAAAGGGTGGACTATTTACCTTCCGCTTCATCATCATCCTTGTCATCATCGTCGTCTTCATCATCATCATCCTCTTCATCTTCAACAACAGGCTCATCAGGCTGCAATAGATCTCGGAATTTATATAATGGCAGACCGAAGGAAAAACAAAAACCGCAAAAAACGTGACAACATAAATTAAAATTATCAACTTGTCAGTAGCTTCCTGATGTTTGAGATACATTCAGATTATGCTTTGGGAAAGTAATGATCAGAAGATGGAGTGAACTAGTCTAGATGTGCAACACCAAGCTGTTGATCAGTACTTCACCAAGTATTGATTGTTAGTTATAGGCTTCATAAAACCTAACAATCCATTCAGCATTATAATCCACAATGAAAAAAATGACTTCGAGATGTTGACAGTCCGGAAAAGACTATGCTTACAGAAATTCATTCTGTAGTGAAAAAGTGGCTCTCAAAACCCTAAACCAAACAACTAGTCAAAACATGGAGAAGTTGAGAGCAGCCCTTCTGCCTTCATAACTCGGGGATTAGGCCCCGCTCGGCCTCAACATTAGTCGATCCTAAGTCGAACCCACAAGCTAGTTGTATGTTTGAAACTATGAGTTGTCGGTGTTCAATTTGAGATATTGGACAATGTTTAAAAGGCGCATAAGATGTGCAGCAATGCACACGTTTCGAGGCAACATATGTGTACCGCATCATTCCTTGACACCTCAGCAACATTCAGTCATCCATTTAAGTTACAAGTCAGTGAAACAAGTCCTGATGTCTTCTTCTAAGACAAGTGGCGACTTTGTTGTTCTTTGCTCACACTCTCTCTATCTTTAAATTAATATACTTTTAATAAAATAATATACTATTAGTACAATAAAATATACGAATTTGCAGCTACGCCTCTTCACCACCTCCAAGCGCTGTCATTGGAACAGCGTCAATGTGGAAAAACGCTTTTTTGTAACATTGTATAAGGTTATATGTACAAACACAGTCACACACATAATATTTAGGTATAACTCAACTCAAAATTGGTCGGGACAACGTTCGACTTCGTTCCAATTAAGCTCTAGTACCCCTAAGACCCTAAAATATTGCTCTAAAATAACTTATATTTTATCTAGCTAAATTCAAACATATAACTTAGATTCAGGACAACCCATAGTTCAAAGAAGTTATCACTAGACGAAATGAACTATCTTTTAGTTTTTGAGGAGATGAAATGAACTCTAGGGTTACAAAACCAACAAAAATATCCATTAATACCAACCCTAGTTAATATCAAATATAACAAGGGATCCTTCAAAAAAAGAAGCTAAGCACAAAATCTACAAATAAAGGCGAAACTCTGATACAAACAGGATAGGAAGAAGAAAATATTTAATCCGATCTAAAGATATAACCCAAAGAAATCAAATCGTTAGATACCCAAATGAAGAACTTAACTATTCATATAAGTCTAAATCATCAGAAATTTTGAGGAAAAACAACTAAAGGTTCAATTTTTTTTACCAAGTAAATCAAATCATTAGATACCCAAATGTGTAAAAGAAGCTTACGTTAATCTTTTGTTGTTCGAGGTGAGCAGCTAAGAGTTCTTCTTGAGTTTGAGCAGTCATGGTGTTGAGTGATTTAGAATAAGAGACTGGTACAGAGCAGAGAGAGCGGAAAAAACCCTAAAAATCAAGATTGAGAAATCAGTGACGATGCGGCGGTTTTTATAGTAATTTAACTAAAATGACGAAATTGACCACTATTCTTAATTAAATGACAAATAAGTCTAAAATGTTCTTGTGTGGTTGTACTGGTGGCGGCAACAAGAGAAGGGGCTCTCCAACCGTTTTTTTCATATCTCACTTTTTCCTCCTGCTAAGGGTCTTCCCTTCGCCGGATCCCTCTTTCCTTTAGTAGTATGTTATTCTTTCTTTTGATAGTTTGCGTGAGAAAGACGAAGAAGAAAAGTTCCTCTAACGATCAACGACCCCGTAGACGAACAAAACCTAAATTCCACCAATGAAATCGAGGAAATCGTCGAATCCTTCTTGTGTTGCGTCCGCCTGTAAGTATTTCTTCTGAAAAGGGGATAAATACTCGTCTTATGTGGAAGTTTTAGGGTTTGAATGCTAGTTCTGGTGCATCATATTTTTTCTTTTCTTGTCATATGGTTCTGCGTGAGATTTTGGTTAGACGCAAAATACCTTTTGTCGAATTGGATAGTCTATCTTCTTGCTTAACAGAGAAAAAGTAAAGTAGAACTAGAGAGAGAGAGAAACCTTCACTACCATACACATACATGCATACCCAAGATTCAATCTTGCTTTATTTCTTGTTTCATTTACACCCATTCTAAAGATATTTTTCCTACTTATACCAATTACCCAATCAAACGAACGATATCTTAGGGTGTGTTTGATATCTCCCATTTCAATGGAAATAAAAGAATTTCCATGGAAATAGGTATTTCCACTGTTTGATACGAATTGTAATTCCATGACTTTAATTCCCTAGGGAATATATTTCCATGAAATAGTCCACTTTTAATTCCTTGCTCCCCCCTCGGAATTAGTTTCCGTGGAAAGTCAAAAATCAAAATAAAAATATTTTAATATGTTCGGATACTTGAAACCTAATATTTATCTCCATATATGTTCAAAATAATTATTTACCATAAAATTTAACAAAATAAATTTTTACTTATACATTGGGCAAATGACATTTTTGTCCTTCTTACCAAATGACATGTTTACAAAGTTGTCAAAATGACCTTTTGGATTTTTATAGCCAAAATTACATTCTTACCTTTTTATAATATCAGAATGACATTTTACCCTTATGTTGTCAAAATGACATTTTTACCCTCGTATAATATCAAAATGACATTTTTACCCTTAAATTAGTAAAGTGACACAAGGTTAAATAATTTTACAACATAGGGGTGGAAATATAATTTTGAAAACATAAGAGTGAAAATGTAATTTAGACAACATAAGGATGAAAATGTACTATTCGCAAAAGTAAAAATATCATTTAAACTACATAAAGAGTAAATAAAAACTCTTAATTGAATATTATATCCGTAGAAGTTAGTTGTCAACCAAATAACAGTGTTCGTAATTTCACGGAATAATAAATGACTACCAAACGAAAGAACTCTTGTTTCCACGGAGTAAATTCCGTGGAAGACTTTCCATGGAACTCTTGTATTTCCATGGAATTGTTTCCCTGATATCAAACACAACTTTAATTATGATTCAAAGGATTTTATTTGGTTAAATCAAACTATGGGTCAATATAATCTTTCTTAAGTCTCGCGCAGGGAAGAAAATTTTGAATCATCAAATGGTTTAACTTCTCTGGTTTTGATTGATTGACCAATTTAAACAAGATGAAGAAGAAGATAAAAATGAAGATGAAGATAGAGATGGGTTACTGTGTGTGGTTTGTTTGTGTGAGTTAAGATATGGGGCAGTGGGTGGTTGCATTGACGGCGGTTCCCCTGTGGTGGTGGTTCTCCGACGATGGGGACGGTTCTCCGGTGATGAAAACGGTTTTTCTAGTGACGGCGACGACTTTCCGGTGAAGACTACGGTGGTTATTTTAGTATTAGTTATTATATTAATATTTCTTTTTGTCGACCTTTAGGATCTTTTCATTCGCGACCTTTAGGGTCTTCTCATTCACGACCTTTAGGGTCATTTTATTGAGTCTGTGTCTAGTCCCATTTCTTTCTCTTCATGAGGCACTTTGCATTTAAAAGTATGTAACTCTCATGAAGTTTTCAAATGAGATAAATAAGAATGATGTGTCATCCATATAAACAATGTGATTTTGTCACTTATTAATGGAAATGGTTCCCTTGGCTTAAAAAAAAGAAAAAAAAAAACTAGAGAAGGGTTAGTTCCATTCGGTCCCCATGTTATGATCGACTCACCAAATTGGCCCCGTATTTTGACCAGATACCAAATTGGTCCCCCAACCAAAATTCCGATTTTACCTTTAGGTTAGGATTTTATTATTCCGTTTTTGTCCTTTATATTAGAATAATTTCTCTCCTTATCTCATTCGTATGGAATGATTTGTCAAGAAGGATGGGTCCGTCCGCTATATGTTAGTGAGGCACTCTATCTATCTAAGATTGAAAAACAATGCATGGATTCACCGAGAAATAATATTAGAAGAAGAATTTAGAGTGTAAAATGTGATCTTTTTGTTTTACGGGCTACCTAAGTAATTAATGGGCGTATTTAGTATTATTGTAATTACTCTCCCCGTGTTTTCAAACTTCTAAACCTAGTAAAACTTTGGTTCTAAAAATCTTGTAAAATCATATACAATGTCAATGAGTGTTTCAGTTCCAATATTACATGGGCGACTACCATCTTTATATTATATTATGCCCAAAGAATAACTCGATCTGCATGCAGGGGCTCGGCTGAGTTGGTGCTTATCTTCATGTCCAATACGTGACGTTAGTTGTATTTGCAAAAAATGTTTTTTTGTTCTTTTTAAGATAATCAAAACAAAATAATAGAGTTTTCTTTCAGAAAGAAGGTGAATCTTTTACGAGGCGACGTGCATGTGGGGGGTTTTATGTCTATGCATCGGTCTTTGTGCACATCTGAATCTTCTTGTCTAAATGCTCTTTCGTAGTCAAGCAAGTAAGGATAATACAACCAACCAAGCAACCAATATATCAGACAGCTAAACACAATTCTTATTTAAAAGTTTGTTGGAGATGTCTGCAAATTGATCTCTAGAAAAAACAATCCAATTACCTAAGCGTCCATTTTTCACTCTGTCATGAACAATCTAGTAGTTTCCGTGAATGTAATCTGACCATGAAATACCATATCTTTGTTTAGGTTATACATACAGTCTAACACCAATTATAAACACACACACACACGAGAGAAATCAAAGCATGGCTCAACAATGATATAAATGGAAAGACCTAATCCAGCTTCGTTGCATGATTTGAATCTGTACGATCGTCTTTGAACACACGTAGTACCACTTCATCTAACCATATTTAGTTATCTTAACATTGTCGTATCAAATCACCATATCTTAAAGATTCTAATAAATCTCTCTTTTCTATAAAAAGCTTCAAACAAACTATTTTCGAACCAGAACTACACAATTCAACCTCTTCGTTGAACAAATTCGAATCTGAATAGTTCGACTTCAACAAGACTGTCCGAGGGAAACAATCCAAACTTTCTTAAATAATGATTTGTCTAACTAGGCAGCAAAGTTAGCATTTGCCTTTTTCTAATTGTGACATCACATCACTTAACAAGTATAAGATGGATTGAATCAACTAGATTTTCTTTCATGAAAGAATCAACTAGATAAGAGTTGAACACTATCAAAGTAAAATCTAGGTCACATTTTATAGCATTTGGGTATATGATAAAACCTATGGTGGACCCACCGTCTGAAATCCGGAACGCATAACCCTAAGAATTAGGAACACAGACATATAAATTCTAGAGAGAGAGAGAGAGAGAGAGAGAGAGAGAGATTCAGAGCTACCGGAGGAAAACATTTTAGAGAGAGAAAGTGGAGAGGAAGTAGAGAGTTCATCAAACCCTAATAATTGGGTTGGTTTAAATTCTATTAAATCGATCGTCTAAGTCAAAATCGATTAATCATTTGACCGTTCGATTCTTCCGTGAGGTTTTCATTTCATCATCGAACTTCTTCATCTTCGTCTCCTAATTCTGGTTCGTTTGCTAAATTCCGCTTCTCTTAAATCCTGACTTTGCTTACTATTATGTTGATTGATTAGGGTTTGGAGTTCATTTCCAGAATTTAGGGTTCTTGTGGCGGATTGAATTGTGAATCCTACTTTTGTTTTTTGCAATTACATCTGTGTTGTTTATATCTAGTTCTTTGATATATTTGCTAGTGCATTTACTGAACTTTTGGATGATAATTTGCTGTGAATCAGAATGACTAGGTTAAAGTTGATTTGTTGTGCTCATATTCTGTGGTTATGAATGTTTTGTTGAATTGGTAGGAGGAATGTTCTTGGAAAAAGCATTGAAATGAATACTGCAACTATGAATTGTTAAAGTACATCAGCCCAATTCTTGTAGAACACTGGCTAACAAGGAAAGGGATTGACCAAGACTCATCCAGCTAATGCTAATACTACCTCCCTTCAACCCCGGAGCTAGTGTTACTCAATATTCCCCCTTCAAGCAGGGCCAAGGCTACGAAATCCCTAACTCGTTACCATCTTTGAAACACCAGCTCAGAGCCTCAAATACCATGTTAAAGCAAAAACCGACTTACAAGGATAGGATTGGCCTAGACTTTTTGTACTTTGCAAAGTTTATTACAAGTCAAGACGATGTGGGATGATGCTAATACCTCCACTCAACACTAGGGGTGGTCTAAGGCTATGAAGTCCCTACCCATCTCTGGAACACTATCTCTGATACCATGTTAAATGCCACTGGACCTAACTTTCCTTGAAAACCAGCTTACAGTGAAAAGATTGCCCAAGGCTTATGGTTTTGCAAGTTTTAGTGTCCAGACAATGTGGGATAATGCTACTATGAATGAGCAAAAATGTTTAGCACATATTGTAGAAGATATTGTTCTGAAACTAGGATGCCATATATCTGTATGAAGTCCATTGCCAATATATCTTGATGAGATAAATGCCATTTTGTGTTGCTCGTCTAAGATTGACAAGTCAGGTTAATATGCCTAAAACAAGTTTACAGAGCGCATATCTTAACTTGATCTTGGGGGATTTATCATTATTTAAAAATACTTTGCCCTGTCATTTAATGTGTAGCTCGAAATGTAATATTGCTGATCACAATATCCATGTGTAGCGGATTTCAAATCTTGAGTACAGTTGTTCTGTTTCGTGATTTTTGTAACAATTTGTGGTCCATTTTTTCAATTGCAAATCCAGTAATATAAGGAGAGTCTATTCTGTGTGTATATGTACTGGAAAAAGTGATGCACATCTTAGAGGAACAGTCGTTGCTTTTGTGGCAGGTATATCTCAGCTTTGGAATTTGAGAAAAATGTCTTCAGCATCTAAATTGAAGGATAATAATAAGTCCTTTACAAAGGTCAGCAAGGAGCATCAGAAGGTTCCCTCCAAGTCTTCTGCATCCAGTAGCACTGGGGGCATTCCAGCAAATGGATATAATCCACTTCAGGGAACGTTTCACTCCCTTGAGACATCTTCAGCTAACTCTTCACCTCCCAAAGAAAATGCAAGGTTTCAAAATTTAGACAAGACACATGAGAATCCTGGCAGCTCATCTAAGACTTCCGTAGAGTATGATTCAGTTTCCAACAATGGAAGTTGTTCTGGAGAGTCAGAAGATCATAAGGATAAGACCTCTAGTGTTCAGAAGGAGGCAATACCTGGTTCTGATAATGACAAACGTGAGAAGATTCGGCAGAAAAATGAGAAGAAGCATCAGCGTCAGAGGGAAAAGCGAGCACAGGAATTGCACGAGAAGTGCATTGGCTACCTCATGTCTAGAAAACTAGAAGCATTGACTGACCAGCTTGTCGCGATGGGTTTCTCATCTGAGAGAGCAACAATGGCTCTCATAATAAATGAAGGTAGGGTGGAGCCATCAGTTACTTGGTTATTTGAAGCAGGTGAAGAAGCAACTGAACTCAATGATTTTAACTCTGGGGATGGTGGTAACCTGAAACTTGATATAGCTGAAGAGCAACGGCGGATGGCAGCTTTTGCAGCAAGGTATAAATGTTCAATGCAGGAGATAGAGAGAGTTGTTGTAGCTTGTGAAGGTGATCTGGATAGAACGGCAAATACCTTAAGTGCAAGTAAGAAGGAAGCAGATGCTCCTTTGCCAGCACAAACTGGCCATCCTTCGGTTGTCAATGATGGTAAACCAGCAGAAACTATAAAGCAAAACCAGGTTACACAATCAAAGGTCACTGCTTCAGTTACACCACAGCGGGAAGACGAAAGAAATCTCACTTACCCGAAGCCAAAATATCGAACGGGAACAATTCAAGAATATGTTCCTAAAAAAATGCAGCCTCCGACAATCACACAGCCAAAGTCGGAATTGGCGAGGCCAATGGGTGCATCACCAATGGCAGAGAAGAGTCGGTCCAATGTTGGCTCAAGCTCTTCTGTTCCTTATTCTTTGGCATCACCATTGCAGGTTGCACCTCCTCCTCCCATGTCCAACGTTCGATATGTTGCTGTTGGTGGTGAGGCTCAGAATAGTCAAACTGAAACCTCAAAGCAGAATAGACAACCAGTGATTATTCAGGGGCCACAGTCAATTAATTCAAATCAGAACTCTTCCCTAGATCCCAGGGTTAGTGTCTCTTCTCGAGGAACATCCAATAAATACCCTGGCCCAATCGTCGGAACAGCCAAAATGTTTCCAGATAATAGTATGAGAGGAACCGTGCCAACTTACCTGGATAGTAATGCAGGAGCAACCAAATCATACCCATATAACATTAGATCTACTGAAGCCTTGAATTTAAACAGTACAGTGAATGTGATTCCTTCCAGCAGTTCTACTAGTCATCAAATTTACAATCACCAGCCTAGTTATCAACCAGTGTCAAGCTCATCGGTGGATTACTATTCTCGAGCAGCAGCAGCAGGCAGTAAGGACGATGGTTCATGGAGAAGCTTAACCGGGACATTGCAGTCTCCTTCACATCTTGTAGACCCATCACCTGTAGGTGTCTATCTGGGTAGCAAAGGACCTGGGCCATCATCCTTTACTACTTTCGAGGCTAATTGGGTGGCTGGACCGGGCTTAATACCACCTTCCGATTATTCACACATTGATTGGACTGTGGGAAAAATTATTTACCCAAAACAGCCTAATGAACATCACTCATCTTCTTTTGTTAGTGGTGACAGGGGTTATGACATGCAGTGGTCGGGGACTTCAATAGACCACCCAAGGCCAATGGCAAGATCGGCGAAACCAAATGTTTCAAGTTCTGTAGGTGGCGATGATATACCGGAGAAGAAAATGACATCATCTTTGTCGTCGTCATCAGAGACTGCACCAACAGTGGCTTCTTCTTCTTCGTCGGAAGAGTGGACTTCGCCATTTGGAGGAAGGGATTTATTTAGCATAACCAGACAGATTGTGACATCTCCCTCTCTGTAAGAGGAAGATGAAACTGTCTATTTTTGTTCTTTTTGAAAGTGTTAAAGGATAGGAGAAGAAAGAAAGACCAAAAAATTAAAAATAAAGAAATGGGATTGGGGTTACTGATGTTGTCATTGAAACTTTGTTGTTTGTGGAACTAATGTTATGCTCTGTTCAATGTTAATGGGTATGTTCTCTTTGGCTTTGAAATAATTGCTCTTTTATCATCAAGTTATTGCTGTGATCTTCTTCCTGGCTAAGCCACATCTCTTTCTTTTTTTTTTGTTGAAAGTTAAACCACATTTCTTGGTAGGGTCTTATTTACATCGACGGTAACTTGCTTGCCTAATTGACGGTCTGGACAATAGAATAAAAGGGGAGAGATGAATTTGGGGTCAATATAGATATCTTCTTCTTGTGTTTCTTCTCTTATTATCATAAGAAGGGCACTCAAACCTTACCATCCCAGCAGTATTGGACGGAGGAGATCAAATTCCTTGGAGCATTAGATCGACGTTCATGGATATACTCGGACAACTAGCAACCTTTCAGATTTGGAGGGTGGTGTGGCCCATCCACGACCCTGGGCGGCATCTGAACTTTCTAATTAATGTATCTTGTATTCTCTTTCAATCCTCCTCCGTGGTTGGATTGTTAGCTTTAACAACTTCCACTGTAATCTCGTTTTGCCTTTTGGCAATTAATTCAAAGGTTGTTCTCCAAAAAAAAGTGGAAGTTTTCTTTTTTGGGAATTTGATTTCGATGTACGATAGTAATTACAATGACGTTGATACATCAAAGATGTGATAAGCACGATAACTGTCTAATCAAACAAGAACGGACCTAAAGTCCAACTAAACTATGGCCTAAAACCCATCTACATTATTTATGCCCTCATAACCCCAAGTTCAATAATCCAGAAATTCCACCTTCTCTGGAGATCGAATCCGGGACCTCCAAGAACCTTTAGAGTATTTCTCAACACTTTAACCACTGGGGCAAACAAGTGTTGACTTAAGTGAAAGTTGAAAGTAATTTGGGAAAAACATAACATTTTATTTTCTCCATCTCTTTCAATCTCTAAAAACATCAAGGTTCTCAGTTTTTTCTCTCTTTAAAAGTTTTATTTCTTCTTTTTTATACACTAAAGATCTTCTTCATCATTCTTATTTTGTTTCACATTTAATCTTCTCCATCTCTTTTAATCTCTAAAAACATCAAAATTTTCAGTTCTTTCTCTCTCTAAAAGTTTTATTTTCTTTTTGAAAGATTGTCGTCATCTCTCTTTACAAATCTTCCAAAATCGATTGTATTACTGCCTTCTCTATATTTTTTGAGAGATTTTCTACTAAAACAGAAAAATATTTTAAAAGAGAAAGAAATCTATTGAAATTGGAGAGAGAAATTTGAAAATAAAAAAAGAAATAAATCTGGAAAGTTGGAGAAAAAAATTACAAAATTGATTCAAAGTTGGAAAGAAAAAATAAATCTGGAAAGCTTTGGAAACAAAATAAATAAAAAAATTTGGTTTAAAGTTGACCAGTACACAAAACAATTCTCGGTACACAAGAAAATTTCCAGTACAAAAATGTCTAGTACATAACCAAATTTCCAGTAAACAGACCAATTCCCGGTACACAAGAAAACTTCCCACTACAAAAATGTCTAGTACATAACCTGATTCCCAGTACACAGAACAATTCCCGGTACACAAGACAATTTCCAGAAAACAAGAAAATTTCCCAGTACAAAAATGTCTAGTACATTACCAAATTTCGAGTACACAGACTAATTCCCAGTACACAAGACAATTTCCAGAAAACAAGAACATTTTCCAGTACATAACCAAATTCCCGGTACACAAAATATTTCCTAGTACATAAGAAAATTTCCTTGTGCAAATCAATGAAAAACTACCAAAAAATATATGAAAACAATTACAAAAAAATAATATATGAAAACAACTCAATGAAAAACTATCAAAAATGAGGAAAATTTAATTTTAAAGAGATAAGAAATCAATCTGGAAAAAAGAAAGAAATTTGTTGAGATTGGAGAGAGAAAATTTGTTGAGATTGGAGAGAGAAATATGTGCGAGAGAAAATAAAATATTCCCAAAAAAATAAATCTGAAAAAAAAAAACGAAAATGACAGGTTGGTAAATTTTGTAATGGCAATTCTGTAAATTCGTGGAAAGTACAAGGTTCGATGCCAAGTGCGTCAGACTATTTTTCAAAAAATTTCGTGTTTCCTCGAATTTTCGGTGGCAATGCTGTAATTTTGTGGAAAGTACAAAGTCTGATGGGAGGTGTGTCAGATTGTTTTTCAGAAATTCTCGCGTTTCCTAGAAATTTTTTGATGGCAGTTTTGTAAATTTCGAAAAGAAGAAGGGCATTTCGGAAATTTCATCTCCCAGTCTGACGCATTGAACTTGTTTAGCACATATCAAACGAACCCTTAAGTCATGTTTAGCGCGCGGGAATGACGTGAGAATGAAATGTGATTCTTTGGCTTGTGAGAATATATAAATCACCAACATTCTTATTCCTATATTTACATTCTTATTCCTATACGAACCAAACACCTAATGAGGAATATGTCAGGAATCAAATTCTCATTCCTGATCAACCCAAATATCAAACTACAGTAGTTAGATTCTCAGGAATCACGTTACGGAAATATGATTCCGAAGAATCACATTTTATTGTGGTTTGCTAAAGATGGCCTTAGAATTTTTTGGTGGCTTGAAAGCAAAAAGTCAAGGGTAGAGAGAGAAACCAGAGAAAAAGAGAGAGGAGGACACGTACAGGAACACGTGAGTGACATACTAGTAGTCTCTTTCTCTCACTTAGACCTTCTGCTGCTGCTGCTGCATTTTTGGTGGTGGGTTGGTGTTTTAATGGGATTTGTCCAAAATCACAAACAAACCCAAAATTCAACCACGTCTCAACCCATACCCCCCACTTTCAGAGCTCAAAACAGAAAGTGTAAATGTCTCTTTCTCTTTCCCTCCTTTCTTTATCATCATCAGCTCGACCCAAAGTATCCTCCTTTGTCTCATTACTCTAATATAAACCCATTCTTGTTTTTAAGTCTCCTTCTCTTTGTTTTCAAATACAACAAGCTTCTTGATCTCCTTTCCTATTTTCATTCCTACCCTTTTCTTCATTCTTCAATTTGGAAAGGTTAGATCTTTTTCTTCTTCTTGTTTTGCTTACCCTTTGAGGTTTATTAAGTGGGTTTGGATTTTTTAGCTTGGTACTACTCTTTTAATCTTTCTTTGTAGATTATTCAACTCTTCTATTTTCCACCCTTCTTGTTTCTTTATAGATTCTGCATTATCAACTATCAATCATTAGGCTTTTGTTGGTTTTAAGCTCTGGTTCTAATCTTATCCTGTGTTCAATAATTTTTTGAATCCTATTCTCTTGTTTTCTAGGGCTTAATGTCTTCAAATCCTCATAGGGGTATTGTTGAGAACAGTTCTTTTACATTTTTTTGTAATTAGAAGTTTGAACTACTAAACCATTGGTTACTAAATGTGTTAATATTGCTAAAATGAAGTGTTTGAAGGGCAAATGTGTGTGTTTCTCTTGGTTTAGGAAATATAGTTGAACTTGGGTTTTGGAAAAAAAATTTGGATTTTGATGGGCTTTAGTTGAACTCTTAATCTAGGTTTAGTTGAATTTTTAAGCTTTAGAACTTCTTAGTAGAAATGCTGGATCATAAAATTTTATGCTTTGACTTTTTGAAGGTTAAAATGATCACATCAAAATTAAGCATCTAAGTGGAATATTCTTCTTTATTTTCATAAGTTTTGTGTTTATTGGTGAACTAACCTTATTAGTAAAATCTTGATTACTAAGGCCTCTTAGCTTCTTGGTATCCTCAATTCCTCATAAAAATTTGAGAAAAGAAATTTCGACATGCTAGTTCTTGGTATCTTAATATCTTTCATCCTAAATCATAATCTTATCCTCTACATGTAGGACTATTTTGATATCATAATCCCCCATAGTTCTTGATTTTACAAATTTAGTCTGATCAAGATGAGGGTCTGTGTTAATTATGCTTAAAATTTGATTGTCGTTCGAGTTAATACTTAGGGTCTAAGAGAATTGAATAAATAGAAGACTAGTATGTTAGCTAGATAGGCATGAGTTAGTTTATAACTGTATATTATTTCATCTTGGTCCATCATATCATATCACAATTTTTGTGGGTCAGTCACATTAGTTCGTTCGATACATTAAATGCACCATTATGATACTTGGCATGTAGATTTTATTAAGTAATGTTGTCATCTTCTTGTACTATTTCAGGAGCAAGCTATATCAAAACCTGAAAAAGTTCTTAGCGATTTGGAAGAAATTTCTATGTGAATCGAATGAGTACTTCGAAAACTAAGCGTGTAGTTGGTAAATATGAGCTCGGAAGGACAATCGGAGAAGGTACATTTGCAAAGGTGAAGTTCGCAAGGAATTTGGAGACAGGGGAACCTGTAGCTATCAAAATCCTTGACAGAGAGAAGGTTCTTAAGCATAAGTTGGCTGAACAGGTCCGTTATTTCGAATGCTTTATGATAACCTGATAGTCTCATTTAAGTTATTAATGAATCCTCGGTCATGGGCAACCGATCTGTTCTGAGATCAAGATCTCCCGGCATTACTAACGGTTGACTAGCCAATGTTAAGTAGGCCTTTTCTCTTTTAAATATTTATTTGTATTTGTACGAGGATAAACTGTATTTTACGTGTTATCATGTTTTCTGTTTTACTATGTCATTAACTAATGTAATGACGCTTAATTCTAACCTGATTACTGCCTTTCTGGATAATTGTTCATTTGTATGAAGTTTGCATGTTTTTCGTAGATGGCATATTTTGATTGACTTCTTTACAATGCTTAGGTGTTTTATTTGCGATTTGCTTTACCACACTTACAATTTCAACTTCCTGTCCAGATAAAGAGAGAAATAGCTACATTAAAGCTGATAAAACACCCTTATGTTGTTCGTTTGCATGAGGTACATTTGAAATCCTAATGCTCCATCATTTCCGCTGGGGAACTCTAACCTCATGTATGTCCCTTTTGTCGCCTCCTGCTGAAAGATGGTTCTCTTTGTTCAGGTTATGGGAAGCAAGACAAAGATTTTCATCGTTTTGGAGTTTGTCACTGGGGGAGAACTGTTCGACAAAGTTGTAAGTTGTGACAGCTTCTCCTTATCCGTTGATCTGTTTAAGTTAAGACGCATGGATCATGTCCTTGAATTCGCATATCTTGGTCTGGTTTTTGGTTGTGAAGCTCAACCATGGCAGGATGAGGGAGGATGAGGCAAGGAATTACTTCCAGCAACTTATAAACGCTGTTGATTATTGTCATAGCCGGGGTGTTTATCACAGAGATTTAAAGGTACAGTGTTGCTTTATGTGTCCTCAAACCATATCTCAGAATGTTTACTTTCGGCATTCCAATTGTGTCGGCAGGAAAAAAAAAACATCTTAATTTTGTTTATCTTTTGTTTTTGGTTAATTCCTTGTGGTGCAGCCAGAAAATTTACTGTTGGATGCATGTGGAAACCTCAAAGTTTCAGATTTTGGATTAAGTGCACTATCCCAACAAGTCAAGGTAACATTATGAAGATCAAGAAAGATATGGATGTTATCAAGGAGGCCTCTGATTTTCTTCAAAATTACTTATTCTTGTGTACCGTTCAATTCTGGGCAATCTCTGATTTTGAGCCTGTACTACTATTTTTCTGCTATGGCACACTGATATACATAAATGTAGCAAAACTTGCCAGTAATTGTTGATTAGTTATTGTATAAACTTGTGAGTCTGACTTGTCTAGCTGACCAACTCAGGTTGATTCTGGGTCCATTTGAGTGAGACGGAAAACAAGTCTAAATTAAAAGCCATTGTCTGAAATAACCTTATCCGTATTGTGACACCATGCTGAAGTTCAATCCTAATTATGGTGTCCTATATTTAAAGATTTTGGATTTCCATTGGGAGGCGTTAAAAGTCTGTAACTCTACTTGGTTTTGTGGCAGGATGATGGCTTGCTGTATACTGCTTGTGGAACTCCAAACTATGTTGCTCCAGAGGTTGTGATATTTACTCTATTATATTATATGTTCATTTTCCGTTGAATGAGATTGCTAACTGGACTTTTATTGCACAACTTTGTCGTTTAGGTCCTAAACGACAGAGGTTATGACGGGGCAGCTGCAGACTTGTGGTCGTGCGGTGTCATCTTATTTGTACTACTTGCAGGTTACTTGCCTTTTGATGATTCTAATGTTATGATCCTTTATAAAAAAGTGAGCATTTTATATCCAAATTTAGGGAACTCTTCTTTTTGTGCCAGTCCCTTTCTGTTTATCCGATTATCTTTACTTTTTCTGTACATACAGATTTCAGCTGCTGAGTTTACTTATCCTCCTTGGATCTCTTTAGGAGCCATGAAACTAATAACTCGAATTTTGAATCCCAACCCGGCAGAAGTAAGTATATGGAGTTCTATCCATTTTCTAGCCGAGGCAGCAATTATTTCTTTCAATTTACTGATTGAACTTATTGCTCTCTAATTTATATCACGCGAATGAAAATCTTCATGTTAAATTGCAGCGCGTTACGGTATCTGAAATTTTGAAAGACGAGTGGTTCAAGAAAGGGTTTAAGCGACCCGTGTTTCATGAGAAAGAAGATACTGATTTAGATGACGTGGAAGCTGTTTTTAAGGAGAACGGGGTAAGTAAAATACAAACGACTCTTTAAATCGTTAATCGATAATGGGATTGAGAAGATACTCTTATAAAATAAGTGGCTTTGATACTCTACAGGAACAACAAATGACAAAGAAGAACGAAAAACAACCGACAGCAATGAATGCGTTTGAATTGATTTCCTTGTCGAGGGGTCTCAATCTTGAAAATTTGTTCGATTCTGAACAGGTTTGTGAACTTTATCATGCTTTTCCTTTTGACTACGGGTTGAACAAAACGAAGTAAAACCAGAGCTTTTGTAAACCACGACTGTCCTTTTGGCGCCGCCGCCTAAGGAGATATCACATACTTTGAAACCTAAATTATGAACATTATAACTAAAAAACTGTCAGTCAGAGCTCAGCCCATCGGTCAGCCCCTCGATGGGCTTCAGATGCTTCGGCATCAGATGTGTTACATTTCTATTTACACACATATACGAACTTAAAAATGTTAAATTGGTATAAATAACATCTAGGTGTTGGATCTGAATAATGGGGCTATCCTCCCGACAATTTCATGCAAGTATGGACTAAAGCAGTTCGGTTTTGAATTTCATTATTACGCATGATGTACATGTGATTGCCTAATCTTAACGATTCCGACAGGAAATTAAAAGGGAAACAAGGTTTACATCGAAATGTTCAGCTAATGAAATCATAAGTAAGATTGCTGAAGCTGCCAAACCTCTTGGTTTTGATGTTCACAAGAACAACTACAAGGTACAAAAATATACATAAATCGATCCGTGTTTCACTATAAATTTACTTAATCTGCTCCTCTTTATTTATTTTGGGGTGATAACTTCACATTTTGGGATCTGAATATGAGTTCTTATTTTTCTTTTTACTGTAGATGAGGCTTGAAAACATGAATGTTGGGAGAAAGGGAAAACTTAACATCTCCACAGAGGTATTGACTTGAAATGATATTAAACTAAGATTTGTAAGAAAATGAGAGTTTGATTTCTGATATTGTTTCAATTACTCAATCAGGTATTTCAAATGGCACCTTCCCTTCATATGGTTGAGGTACGGAAAGCGAAAGGTGATACTTTGGAGTTCCTTAAGGTGTGCTTCGTCTTCCTCTTAAATCTTTAACTTCTATATGTTTGTGAGTATCCAACTCAAAATCAGTTTCAGTGAGTCCAGAGGGCCTAGGTATTATTCTCTTGGTTATGGGCCTTCTTGTTGTCCATCTGGGCCTATTGTCACAAACTCCCCTCCATGTGGGTCATTTTTTTAGCAAAACACTTCTTTTTTACTGGGTGACGTGGAGTACGTGTTATTATTGTGCCCATCACGTGTAAACCTATATCTCATATGTTACAAGTTTGTTGACATCCAACGCAAAACTATCCGGCAATGGGTGAAGGGGCCCTAGATATATTATGTTCTCGGTTACGAGTCTTCCTTTTTTTCTGAGATTGACTCTTAGTCGTCCAATCAGAAAATTTAGAAGGAACCGTTAAAAAGTTCTCATTTGCTTGTGGATTTGCAGTTTTATAAGAAGCTCTCGACTCGTCTTAAAGATGTTGTGTGGAAAACCGAAGAAGACACGCAAAATATGAACAAATGAGAAGATATCCA
Source organism: Eschscholzia californica (assembly GCF_041429995.1). Classification (NCBI taxonomy): domain Eukaryota; kingdom Viridiplantae; phylum Streptophyta; class Magnoliopsida; order Ranunculales; family Papaveraceae; genus Eschscholzia; species Eschscholzia californica. Next base: position 50,313,609 of record NW_028238472.1, read on the forward strand.
ACAACAGTCTTGTATTTGAACAATAGCGGATGAAAACTGTAATGTATCTTGTATTCCTTTTCTTCTCCAGTTTGAGCTAGACAATCATATCTCGGATCGTCGTAATGTTACTATTAGAGTGAAAGCTTATGGTTAGGTTGATTTGCAATAGGGATTCCCTTTTTTGTGATTGTATTTGTTGTTAGATATGAATTTTCTGAAAATGTATGAAACATGAAGTTGATATAATAGTTCTTGGTAGAAATATATAATATTGGTAGTTCTTGATGATGGGAATTTTCTTTTAAACAATGGATATAACTCATTTGTATGCAATAAGTTGTTCTTTTCAGACATTACTTTATGGTGATTGAAACGTATCCCTTGGGTAAACCTACCTATCATGTGACGCCGGGGGGTCGGCTTGGCCGTGGTCTCAAGCTTACTAGGGTGTAATCTGCCTTTTTCACCCTCTCAGGTTATATCTCTCACATTTTCCCAATAGAGTTTTAAATTTCATTTTCGTATTCTCTTAGAGGGTGCTTTAGTGAAGATTCTTCTTCTTCGTCTTCCTTCCTTCACCTAAATTTTTCTCCAAGATTTTTCTCCTCTCTCCTCCACTACTCATAGAACCACCTGAACTTAATGATGCAACGTGACCTCTTTTTTTTTTGAAAAGAGAGAGAGAGGGATACAAGGAAATGCCCCGAAAGGTAACGTGACCTCTTTCTCCTTCATAATTAATCCTTAATTGGTTGCTACTTATATTTTCGACCCAAAGTACTAATAAATCTTATTAGTCTTCTTGTACCTAAATTCGTAAACTTAATGAATTTGTATGAAATGCTAGTTTTTTGAATACTTTAAGGTTAAAATAGATAAGTACTCATTTTTATAACATTTAAAATTAATATAAAAACAAACATCAAGCACTTAGAAGTGATAGAAAGCAAACGACATAACACTTACAATTAACATCACTTAACTAGATACTTAGGGAGATTAACTACATAAGATTTTATTGCAGATAAGAAATCGAAGGGAATCAAAGTGTTCGAAGAGAACAGTTGAGACCAGTTCGAGCATTATTATTATGTAAGTTTTATCATCGGAAACTATTTGACATTATATATGTGTACCATCGGACTATTTGACGTTCACTGCAAACACAGTACGAACAAAATGTATACCATCAGACCAAGTGACTGAACCAAAGTTATATCCCTTTCTTGCATTTCTTCCATCGAAGGAGACCTCGAACGAGGCATTCTTAACTCCTTCGGAAAATAAAAGCTTCCCTGGTAAAACTTGAACCACCAAACCAGGAGGAGAGTCTATTTTCGCAGTATAAGCCGAATTTATAGGCCCAACATTTGTTAATGTCCTCTTGATTGTTCGAACAACTCGAAGATTACTAACGGAAATCGAAGGATAATTAACATCAGAAATGAGATCTTCTGATGATTTTTCGGGGCAACTGAAGTCACGACCAAGCAACTGAGTCAAGGTCTTGGTATCATATCCATAATAACAAAGAAAATTGAGATAATCTGGAAATTCGGTTTCATAAACTAATCCTGGATTAAGAGCTCTAATTGGGCTTATTTCACCAGCACCCATTTCATGTGGACTTGCTGGCCCATCTGCGTTGTTTGAAATGGGGTTCCTTAGGTTATCGAATGTGGTTGTGGTGGTCATAAGGGCTGATTTGATCATAGAAGGAGTCCAAGTTGGTCTTACAGATTTAATAAAAGCAGCTACTCCTGAAACATGAGGGCAAGCCATAGATGTCCCTGACATAAACCCAAACACTGTTTGTTCTCCAATTGCAAAGCCCCCGCCACTATTGGTCGGCGGTACTGAAGCTAATATGTCAACACCTGGAGCTGCTATGTCTGGCTGCATCATTGTGAACAGGGCCGGCCCAAGCGTTTGGTGACCCGAAGCCGAGTTAGAATCTCAACTAAAATACATTTATTTATTGTACATAATAAAGAAGGGTGGATGAAACTCAGAAGTAATAGTAACCTTGAGAATGCTTTCAGTAAGATTTCCAGGACCCCTAGAAGAAAAATAAGCAACGACCGGTGCAGGTTTAAATCTAGGTACATCGACAGATCGAAGAATACTCGCACTCGGATTCCTGCAGGGCTATACAATTAAGCTCCACTATCTCGGAAATGGACTATATATATATAAGTTTGTTTAGAACGGGTAATTGTACTTACCGAGTTGAGTTAATGTACTTAAGGATTTCCGCTCCGACTTGGTTATTAACTTGCGAGAAGGGGAAATCACCAGTTTTAAGAGTACTATAACCTTTAGTAGTCTCATCAATTAAAATTAGACGTTTAGCTTCAGCATAAAATGAAGTTACTAGTTTGGTATATCTCATTTCGCTTGAACCAGTGTTGATGCATACAATTATTTTCCCCATGACCTTTCTTGTGTCTAAAGATCCAGGTTCACAGTTACTGCAACAACATACTTAACCAGATGAGTATCTACTCTAAATACTACGTGTGTGTGTGTGTGTGTGTGTGTGTGTGTGTGTGTGTGTGTGTGTGTGTGTGTGTGTGTGTGTGTGAATATGAAAAGGTTTCTATTTGTGAACCTTGCAGCTACCAAAGTGCTAGAAGAACTAGCAATATCTCTTCCGAATGCTAGTGGATACGTCTCCGTACGGCTAAGATTCAAAAAATTTATGCTATAACCCTGAATAAAAATAAGAAAAACTTTAGTCAAGTATGCATTAGTCGTTTCAGATTAGTTTAGACGGTGCGTTCTTAATTCAGACTTATTTTATGTTGGACTCAAATTGATCAATAAACAACTTTACTCAGTCATTCATATGAGTCAGGTGTACGAGTCTGACTGAAAAGCGACTAGAGTTAATTCAGGTCTCTGATTAGATATCAAATCTACATTTGATATCATCGAAAGAAGGGAAATGAAATTTGAGAGTTCATAGATAGACTTACTTCGAGGAGATCGTCTTGATTTCCAAGAACAATACTTGATTTAAAAGCTCTATCGATGCTCGAAGCAGCAACCGTGAAGATCCATGGAGATGAATTTTCAATAGTGTAAGAAACAGGTCCTTTGTTCCCTCCTGAGGCAATTACCAAAATCCCCTGTTCAATGGCATGCAATGACCCAATGGCTATTGGGTCTATTAGGAAAGGCCTGTCTCTTCCCCCAATTGATATTGAGATTATATGAACTCCATCTTCAATGGCATCCTCAAAGGCTTTTAGCAAGGCTGATCCTGAACAACCATCTTCTGAACAAACTTTGTACATAGCTAGCCTAGAAGAAGGGAAACCACCTCTTGCTAAGCCTCTTCCTAAGCCATAGTAACTAGCACCGGCCACCGGCATACCTCCGGCCGTTGAGGCTGTATGCGTACCGTGACCTGAGCTATCTCTTGGTGAATCATCTACTTTAGGCGAATTCTCCGAAAGATGGTAATATCTTGCACCAATCAATTTCCTACAATGCATGATAAAAACAATGTTAGATGCATTTTGTAAATCTAATACAAGCTCAAGCATATTTTGGCTAGTGTTGTTTAAGCATATACCTGGGTTAGGCCTGTGGGTCCATGGGCCATCCCAACCTCGCTACTAACTAGGTTACGTCAGGCCCGTGACAGAACCAGTTGTATGATATTATACCTGGTTAGTCTGACTCAACTGTTTTGGCCAATTGGGCCAGCCGAACTCTGCGCATAACAAGAAATGGGTCGGGCCGACATGACTTGGCTATTGGTCAGGCTTGGGTCCAGTCAGGGATAGGTTGAGCTACATGACAACCAAATCATACTAGCCTGGCCTGTTTAGGCACGCTAAGCTGGCCTGGCCGCAGCTATATAGGCAAATCTGGCCACGTTAATTCCGCAGACCTGATTGACCCCACTAGTTGTTTGTCCTCGCGTTATTAATTTGAGGCGAATGAGAAAAACGTGTTGCTAATACCTATTACAATCAGATTTTTTGAAATTACGTCCTTCCATACAGACTCCTTTCCAGCTCGATGGTATCTTGTCCATGCCATCGTCCCTAAAACTAGGTGACTCTGGCCAAACCCCAGTGTCTATGACACCAATAATCACGTCGCTTGAACCACTGGAAAGTACTTGCTCTGATTTCATTGCATTATCCATTTCTAGGAAATCCCAAGAACGTGTTGTGTGGAGTTCGAGCATTGGGTCTTCGAAAATAGATAGGATTCCATTCATTTCTGCATTAAGAAAAACTCATGAATTTATCATGATTCTACTCCAGATTTACCACTCATGTGGGAACAACTCATAAAGAGAAATTATGTACCAGATAGTGTAGAAGCTTCTTTTTCTGTGAGCATGGCTGAGAAACCTTTAAAAGAACGATAGTAGATGTGCTTTGGGCACCGTCTATAGCTCTCTTCACTGTGAAAATATAAATAAATAAGTAAAAGATAATCGAACTTAAATATTAAGGCCGCGGCTTTGGGGAATAAAGAAAATTCTCCGGAGAATAAAGACTTTTCTTAAAACTCGTCAAATAAGATTAACTTTTATGTTTCTTTTTGTTGCTAAGGGACTTCTAATTTTAGAAGATGCTATAAAAAAAAAGGCTTCTCCATCTCATCACCTCTCTCTACCACCTCATCTTCACGCCATCTCATCATCTTCTCCGGCGAAGGTCGCCGACCAGCCAATTTTTCGGCCGGCGACCTTCAAACATTAAAAAAAAAATTCTCTCTCCAATTTTTTTTTTCCTTTCCTCTCTCTAGATCTGTTTTAGAGAGAGAGAGAGAGGAGAGAGAAAAAAATTTATTTTAAATTCTTTTTCTTATGTTTGAAGGTATGTATTATGTATTCTCCATAAAAAATTTATTCCCCAGAGAACTTTCAAAAAAATCTGGATTCCTTCGAGAATTTATTCTCCGGAGAATTTTCTTTATTCCCCAAAGCCGCGGCCAATGTTAGTAAGTTGTAAAGGTCCTACGCTATAGGACTAATTCCTCATTGGTTTCAATTATGACACTACGCTATAGGACTAATTCCTCATTGATTTCAATTATGACACATTTGGTGTGGGACGCCATTTTTCTAGCATTCCATGTGTGGATTCTTTTTCATCATCTTAAATTTTTTTAGGAAAAAAAGAGGGGAGGGAAGAGAGAGATGAAAGAGAAGAGAGAGAGAGAGTGGATTAAAAAGAGAAAGTTTAAAAAGGTGGATTAAAGAGTTACGAAAAAAAAAGGTCAGCGCTTTGGGGAAAGCAAAATAGTTTCCGGGGTGTTTTTTGGGGAAAGCAGAAGAAAGAGAGAGAATGGTAGGGAGAGAGAAGATGAGGTGGAGAGAGAGGTGAGGTGGAGGGAGGTGAGGTGAGGTGGTGGGAGGTGAGGTGGAGAGTTTTTTTATTTTGAACCATATTCTCCATAAAATATGTTTTCCCGGAAACTTTTCAAAATTTTGCATATTTCCTTTAAAATTTCACACCCCGGACACTATTTAGCTTTCCCCAAAGTGTTGGGCTAAAAAAAAAAAAGTAGGGGGGGGGGGGGGGGGGGAATAAACCCTAAACTATATCTTTGATAATAGGGTAGTTTTAAAGGGCCCCTTATAAGTGTTATAGAGGCCTCCCACAAGGCAAATTTGGGAGGGAGTTTGTGAAGGAAGGGGGCGCCTATAACACTTATGAGGGGCCCCTATAAAACTCCCCTTCTTTTTATAAGAGTTAGACTTATAGTGAATATATAACCTTGGAATGACAGATGACAATAAAGCCGTATGTTCTACTTTTGCAGCTTCAACATCACTATCTCCATTACTTCTTCCCATATATACAATATAAGACTGAAAAATAAGAGAAAACAGAGAGAAATTAATACAATTAAATACAAACTTCATAGCATAATAAAACAAAAAATTAACGTAAAATAAGAAACAATTCCCGTATTTTTTTTTCTTTTTCATGGGTAGTCGGGGGTCCGATGTGTCCATGGTCACCTAGTACCCGAGACGGACGCTACTCGCCCGGACTTCTAAGTTTAGTCTGAAGGACACTGAGAAATAGCTCTAACCGGCCTTAATGAGGTCCACACATGATAAACCCCGCTCAACAAAAAAGCACATGTCGTGCTCAAGGACTGTTACACGTAAATGGGTGTGTTAAACAAATCTGATAAGAGAAAATAATACTCCATAATATGTTATCTGAGTCCTCTCTCTTCATTGTCAATTCATTTTTAGTTGGATGACTACAAATATAACACCACCGTCACACGCCTCAGCTAGCTAGCTATTCATATGAATTACCTTTGGAGTCTGCAGATTGGTAGCACCTCCATATTGATCTAATGAGAGAAAATATGTAGTAACAAGAAAGCAAATAAGCTGCCTGAACCAAGCCATGAAATTAAGAGAGGCCTCTTTTACTTAGTTTAAGAAGGAAGGAAGTACTTGAACATAAGAGATGGATGGGTTGTGATGAGTTATAATGTCCAAATCTCAATTTATATGAAAATCTACTAAACCTAAAATTAAAAATTTGTCTTAATTATCAGATATTTTTCCTAATTACAGAGACACAAGTCTAAGAGCATCTCCAATGCAAGACTCAAGAAAAACTCTAAAAATCATGTGTGTCAAGTGTGAAAAATGGATCTCTAAATGGTTTCATTCTTATTTGGCTATTTAGAGATACTCTATTTGAAAGCCTTCTCCAATGCAACATTCAAGAGAGACTCTATAAACCTATATTTTATTGTAAAATTTATTGATTTGCTTATGCGGCACTTAGAGATCCTCAAGAGGACACTCTAAGGATCTCTAAAATAACTGCCGCCACCTCATTTTAGAGATCCAAGTTAAGTGTTGCACTGGAGATGGATTTTGAAGAGAAACTCTAAAAAATCTTATGTGGCACTCTAAGATTTAGAGTTTGAGTCTTCTATTGGAGATGCTCTAAGTTAGATGTAAGTGCATTTCAAGTGTGGCTAAAAGCACCCGAAAATTGTTGTTAGCACCCGGATGATGAGATTGACTAAGGTCGATCTCATTTGACCCCAAACTTCTATTGGCATCCGGACACGGATCGACCCGTCTGAAACCTAAGGCAAGGCTTCGTACTCGGATCAGTCCGAGAGGTTTTAGGTTTGTCTAGTCCAAGGCCTTGCTTTGGGATTCGAAGTGGTCTGAGACCAGTCTTTTAGATCAAGATTGGTTTGAGATCGAAATTCTTCACATAATGATTTTATTCTCTTTTTCTCTGTAAAACAAGGTTATTTATCTCTCTAACTCTTCATTGTTGATTGATGCTGGTGAGTTTAGGAACAAAGTTGTTTTCATAATAAAGTGTTGATGATAATTCGAAGAAGAAGAAGAATTCGAAGAAGCAGGAGGAGGAGGAGAGAAAAGAGGGTTGAATTAGGTGCCTACAGAGATCGAGGGCTAACAACAATTTTAACCGGTGCTATTAGCTGATCCCGTGCATTTCTCGTGTAAGAAAATTTTATTTCTTAAGAAAAGTGAAGTAGTCCAAATGGGACCATTAAACTTTGGCAATTTCACTAAGAAACAGTTAGGGGTGTTCGTTGGTTCGGTATCCAGTATTTTGGTGTCATCCGTTACCAAACCAGTCATGGTTTGGTTAGTGCTTTTTCAAACCGTTACCAAACCGCTCAGAGTTTGGTTCGGTTACTAACCAAACCATCATAAGCGGTTTGGATACCACTGGAAACCAAACCATCTATAAAAATAATTTGTTTTCCATGAAAATCGGCAAATCGAATAACTTTCTTCATACATTGACATATAAAATAAAGACAAGACTCCTTAAAAACCAAGAGAAACAATCAAATTAACATAATACATCGAAAAAACATTTGAAACATTAAAGACATGTGCAGGCCACCGATCGAAATATTTTATAGTAGCTAGTAACATTATATTGTAGTAGTGTTGTTGTTTTGTATGGGTAGAACTTGATGAAACATATGTATTTGTATGAAATTATAGAGATATGTAGATACATTTTAGAAAAAATAATGTATATATATATATATATATATTATTAATTTAACTTGACTGGTTCGGTTTGGTTTTAATGGTTCTTAAAAATTACATCCACTTACCGAACCAAGGCAGTTGGTTTATAGAAATCTACAACCGTACCAAACCATTCGGTGTTTGGTTTGGTTTAAAAACCGACTGGACCGGTTTGGATCGGTTTGGTTTGATTGGTTCGGTCTATTTTTGCACACCCCTAGAAACAGTAATAGATTTAAGTGTGTTTTGGCTATAAGTTAGATTCTGTTTTTTATTTTTTGACGATAGACTACGGTGGTGTTGTTTTTTGGCAATAAGCTAGATTTTTTTAAGAGTACAGACCACGGTAGTCGTGGTTTTTTTGGCAATAAGCTAAATTCTCTTTCTTTTTGGAGTATAAGCTACGGTAGTCATTATAATTTGATATATCATTATAATGTCATATACTCATATGCACAATAACGGTTGAATTGGTCAAAAATCCATCTAACTATTTTATTTATACCAAAAAACAATAATCTTAAATTTACATTTTTATGAGATTGAACATGAGACCTCCGTATTGAGGAGTAGATACACTACCAATACCAACTGGACTACCAGTTGTTGACCCAATAAACCAGCTTCTAACCTTGTTAGAGATTTTTTAATTATTTAAAGCACCTAGTTACTCTTTTTTTTTGTTTTTTTGTTGAACTAGCACCTAGTTACTCCATCTCAGTTTTATAAATGTAAATCACTATATCATTTCTTATATACATGTAATTGTTTTATATTCATAAAATAATATGGTCCTTGCAATCATTTTTTTTGTTTTTTTTTCGATATTTTAAGGTTTTTCAATATAGACTAATTTTTATGGCATTATATCGTGAGAAATTATACCAGTGCAGCAATCATAGTGGTTAATTAATCAATAAATTAATTCAATTTTGACCAAAAGTAAAATGACAAAGCTTGTAAAATAAAAGTTCAATTAAGTATAATAATAGTTTTTTATGGCCCCCTACTTTATGACCAACTTCCTTTTTGGCCCCTTATTTTTCATAAATTCAAATTTGACACCTTTTTTTTTTACTGTAAATGTAATAACTACCCTTCCTATTAATATATTTTCAAAATAAAATTAATTAGAAAACATCTCTCTCCACCTCACCTCTCTCTCTCTCTCTCTCCACCTCACCTCTCTCTCTCTCCACCTTCAACAGATCTGAACCAGACCTCCAGCGAAGGAAAACCCCTTCGTCGGAGTGTTTAGAGAGAGATGAGATCATTTTTATTTTTTATGTTTGAAGGCTGCCTGTCGGAAAAATTTTCGATCGACGACCTTCGAAGAGAAAGGTGAGGTGGAGAGAGAGGGAGAGAGAGAGAGGTGGAGAGACATGTGAAGAGGAAAGAGATGTTTGCTAATAAATTTTATTTTGAAAATATACTTATAGGAATAGTTGTTATGACATTTACATAAAAAAAATAGACCAAATTTGAATTTATGAAAAATAGGGAGTAAAAAAAACTTGGTCACAAAATAGGAGGTAAAAATGGGTTTATACCCCATTATCAATTGGAATAGTTGTTATGACTTTTTTTGTTGTTGTTGAAAGCCGACGCATGCTACTTACTTGGATATTATTATACGTTGGAATTGGAGTCAATTTTGACTCGATACGACTCGTCAAACTCAAAAACAGAGTTTGTCAGTTTGTTCATCTCGTCGAAATCATAGATTTAGAGTCAAGGATCACTGGAATCTAACTTCGGATGAAAGAGAAATTCTAGTTTAAAGTTTGGATGAAGTTCGGTTAAGCTAGAGAAGAGACTAAACGGCAAAAGGGGCCATTTGGGTGAAGCGAGCACTTCTTGATCTGGACGACTCGCGTTCAACCCGCAGAAAAAATCAAAATTTGACTGTTGCCTCTTTAATCCTTCGGGATCTAGGTGGGACACCACTAGGATCGTTAGACCCTTTGAAATTCAACTATGGGCTTTCCACCGAGTTGGGCACCTGGTGGGATACGCCTGAAGCTTCGTCTATCTAGTCTATCTGATGTGCATAATTCGGGATGGATCCAAGGACTAGCCGACTCAAATTTTGTCAAAAACTTCATATTAAGTCCTTCACGTGAAAAGATGCGTCCATTGAAACCCAAAAAGTGCATGCGCCTCTTCAATTCCTATATAAAGAACTTAAATCCACTCGAAATATTCATTCGCTTCTCTTCTGAATTCAGTAATTCAAAGTGTCTCTGAAATACAACTTTGAGTTCACAAATAAAGTTATATGTCTGGAGATCGAACAAAGAAGCATCCAAGTGAATTCATAAGCATTTAAGTATCTAGAAGATCAAGTTGCATCAATCAAGGAGCTCGTATTATTTCCCAATGTTCGTCCGCTTCAAGAACTGCGAAACACCATCACGACCCTGAAAGGATAGTCGTTGTATCCCGGAGGAATACACCCTAAATGTTGGGTTGTTACAGGGGTGTAAAATATCTTAAGAAAATAGAATTTATACTCGCCTCGACTACAATATTCTTCTTCCGATCTTTTTTTCTTTCGTCTATCTGATTTTCAAATCAAATAACATTCTGATTATTAGAATCAAGAAGGGTATTGAATTAAAAGTAATAAATCAAAAAACAAAAGGAATACATTTCTTCTTTCCAATCTTTAGTCAATAGTGAGATTTGACTAAAAATCATTTGTTCTTGATAACGGACACTATTGGTTAGAAATACGAAAGATATTTGAATTGTTCTCTTCTTTAGTCTTTCTCTGTTAATTCGGAACTAAATTGCCTTTGGTTTTACTAATAAATCAAAGTAAGAACCAGTTCACTAGTGACTCGGTTAAGTGATTCATTGTGTCAACTCTGTTAAACCGATACATCCAGACCACATAAACAACATTATATTAGGACGTCATTTTTGGAACATGTAACACCGATAAAGTATAGATGTCTTGGATTTGGAAAACATTAATTGGATTGATTTTAGAAAATTCAGAATATTTGGTTTTGATTTGTTATGAACTTTTAAAAATTATGATTTCAATTGTTTTTTATTTTTTCGCTTGTCAATTTACTCCTCGAGTCTAGAGTAGCCTTAGGTTATAAAAGTTTTCTACATATATCATTAACATAAGTCCATCGCAAGCTTCATTATTTGTCCAAAAGTGACTAATGTGAAAAGACACTACTTATAATGAAATGTGTCTTTTTTTTTTAATGTAAATACAATATTTCTTGAGAAAACAATTTTACATGCCGACTAATAAAAAATCGGAAACTCTTTTTGTGTGGGTTGTTTTAAAATAAAATAGTATGTCATATTTTGGGATGGTACTTGGTAGAAGCTCTTGAACCTTAGTTTATAGCAAGATCTAGTAGACATTAACACTAATGAAACTTGTCAATAAAAACCAATTGATTTACTTCAAATTCCTTCTTCATTTTCACATTCATGCTTTTTCATGGCTTAGCTTCATTTTGCTCAATATTTGTTCATATAGTCTTCCCCAAATTTCTTACTCTGAGGAGCTTCTTTGAGTTCATCTTGCATCTTCTTTAAATCACCATCATCTTCATTTTTATGTTCATCTTGCTTCTTCTTTAAATCACCATCTCTTTCGTTTATATGTTCCTCACCGTTTGCGGAAAGACTAATATCACTTACAACGCTCGTAAGACTAAAGACAAATAAACCTCATTTGAAGTTCATACAAAACATCCTCCACCACATAATAACTAATGTCAGTTTTCGTGACACAATTTATGACTTCATCAGGTTAGATTAGGTCCACGAAAAAATAGCCGAAAAAGATAAGAAGGGAAGGAAGAAAGTTAAGTAACTAACCTAGTAGTGGAACCATATGACCTTGAGGATGCCATGTGATCAATGGGTTTTCAAATGCTTTTGCTAGTTCTTCAGATGGCAATTTCAACCAGTCCTTGGCTCCTATGAAATGAACTGATTTCACTTTGATGGGTTCTTTATAAGCAACCTCAGAAATGAGTTCTATTCTTCAACAAAAAAAAGAAGGGAGATTTTAAAAGGCCTCCCCGTTTTTGTTAAAAGGCCTCCCCATGGTTTCGTTGACTTAGTAAAAAACCTTTGACTTAGCTTGGTTAAAGGGCCCCCCTCTTTGAATGGGTGAAAAAAACCCCCTTTAAAGGTGTATTTCACCCACATCATTTGACAACGCCACATCATCATCTTCTCCGGCAGAGTCGCCGGCCGGCCAAACTTCCGGCCGGCGACCTTCAAAAAAAAAAATTTATTATCTCAAAGGGTCTATGACCTCTAAGTCTGCGAACAGACCTTCAAAGGGTCTGTTTCGCAGACCCTTTGGATCTGCTCTCTCTCTCTAGATCTGTAGAGAGAGAGAGAGTTTAAAAAAAAAAAAAAAAATTTTGTTTTTAGAGAGAGAGAGAGAAGAGAGAGAATAAAAAAAAAAAATTTGAAGGTCGCCGGCCGGCCGGCGACCCTGCCGGAGAAGGTGATGATGTGGCGTGGTCAACATCACCGGTCTTGGGTTAAGTTTGACCTAACGGCGTTAACTTTGCCGTTAGGTCAAATATTGATGAAGGAGGTGCTCTTTTGTAGAGGGGGCCCTATAACCAAATGGGTTATAATGAGGGGCGCTTTTAGCGGGGAGGCCTTTTAACAAAAACGGGGGGCCTTTTAAAATTTCCCAAAAAAGAATAGAACTCATTTGTATAAAATAAGTTGTTTTCGGACAATACTTTATGGTGATTGAAACTGTAAGAAAAGAGAAATTGTATTGATTTCCTAGCTATTACATAAGTTCTTTATAAAGAGTTACACAAGAGAGAAGTTTTATCAATTTTACAATGTGGGACTAACTATTCTAACAGAAACGTGTCTCTCGCTACCCATGGAATCACCCAACCGATCTTGTGGTTCAGGGGGGTCGGCTTGGCCGTGCTGTCAAGCTTACTAGGGTGTGACCTGCCTTTTACCCACTCGGTTATATGATTATATCTCTTACTCTTATCAGTCTCCCTCTCTCCACTCATTTTTGAAAGAGACTTTTAAATTTCATTTTTGGTATTCCCTACTTAGGGATATTAACTAGATAGGATTGTATTGCAGATAAGAAATCGAAGGGAATCAAAATGTTCGAAGAGAATAGTCGAGACCAATTTAAGCATTATCATTATGTATGTTTTATCATAGAAAACTAATTTGACATTTATATATGTATATCTTTGGGCTATTTGACATTTACTGCGAACACTGTACGGACAAAATGTATATCATCAGACCAAGTTACCGAACCAAAGTTATACCCCTTTCTTGCATTTCGTCCATCGAAAGAGACCTCGAAAGAGGCTTTCTTAACTCCGTCAGAAAACAATAGGTTCTTCGGTGAAACTTGAACTGCCAAACCAGTAGGAGAATCTATTTTCGCAGTATAAGTCGAATTTCTAGGCCCAACATTTGTTAATGTCCTCTTGATTCTTCTAACAACTCGAAGATTACTAACGGAAATCGAAGGATAATTAACATCAGAAATGAGATCTTCTGATGATTTTTCCGGGCAACTGAAATCACGACTAAGCAACCGAGACAAGTTCTTGGTATCATATCCATAATAACAAAGAAAATTGAGATAATCTGAAAATTCGTTTTCGTAAACCAATCCTGGATTTAGAGCTCTAATTGGGCTTATTTCACCAGCACCCATCTCATGTGGAGTTGCTAGCCCATCAGAGTTGTTTGAAATGGGGTTCCTTAGGTTGTCAAATGTGGTTGTTGTGGTCATAAGGGCTGATTTGATCATAGAAGGTGTCCAATTTGGTCTTACAGATTTGATAAAAGCAGCTATTCCTGAAACATGAGGGCAAGCCATAGATGTCCCTGACATAAACCCAAAATCTGTTTGTTCTCCACTTGCAAAGTCCCCGTCACTATTGGTCGGCGGTACTGAAGCTAATATGTCAACACCGGGAGCAGTTACATCTGGCTGCATCATCGTAAACAGGTTCGGCCCAACCGTTTGGCGGCCCGAAGCGGAGTTAGAATCTCAACTAAAATATATATATTTATTGTATATAACCAGGAAGGGTGGATGAAGCTCGAAAGTAATAGTAACCTTGAGAATGCTTTCAGTAAGATTTCCAGGACCCCTAGATGAAAAATAAGCAACAACCGGTGCAGGTTTAAACCTAGGTACATCGACGGATCGAAGAATACTCGCTCTTGGATTCCTGCAAGGCTATACAGTTAAGAAATAGACTATATATATAAGTTTGTTTAAAACAGGTAACTGTACTTACCGAGTCGAGTTAATGTACTTAAGGATTTCCGCTCCGACTTGGTTATTAACTTGTGAGAAGGGGAAATCACCAGTTGTAAGCGTAAAACCTTTAGTAGTCTCATCAATTAAAATTAGACCTTTAGCTTCAGCAAGTATTGAAGTTGTTACTTTGGTTGTTCTCATTTCGCTTGAACCAGTGTTGATGCATACAATTATTTTCCCAATGAGCTTTCTTTTGTCTAGTGATCCAGGTTCACAGTTGCTGCAACAACATATACTAACCCATGTGAGTATCTTCTATGAATACTATATATATATAGAGCTGCGTGTGTGTGCCCGCGCGCATGTGTACATGAGTATGAAAAGATTTATGTGTGAACCTTGCAGCTACCAAAGTGCTAGAGGTATTAGAAATATCTCTTCCGAATGCTAGTGGATACTTCTTCGTACGGTTAAGATTCGAAAAATTTATGCTATAACCCTGAGTAGAAATAAGAAAAAATTTAGTCAAGGAAGTACTACGAGTTTGACTTGTTTTTATACAACAGTCGTTTCAGATTATTTTAGCCGTACAGTGACTCAAATCGATCAAAAAACAGGTTTACTCAGTCATTCGTACAAGTCATGCGTACGAACCAGACTGAAATGCGACTAGAGTCACTTCAGATTTCGAGCCAGATATCAAATCTAGATTTGGGATCAGCAAAAGAAGGGAAATGAAATTTGAGAGTTCATAGATAGACTTACTTCAAGGAGATTATTTTGGTCTTCAAGAACAATACTAGACTTAAAAGCTCTATCAATGCTTGAAGCGGCAACAGTGAAGATCCATGGTGCAGAATTACCGACAGTAGAGGGAATAGGTCCCTGATTCCCTGCTGAGGCAACTACCATTATCCCTTTTTCAATTGCATGCAATGACCCAATGGCTATTGGATCTGTTAGAAAAGGAGCCATTGTTCTTAAACCAAGTGATATGGAGATTATATGAACTCCATCTTCAATCGCATCCTCAAAAGCTTTTAGTATGGCTGATCCTGGACAACCATCTTTTGAACAAACTTTGTATATAGCTAGTCTTGAAGAAGGAAAACCACCTCTTGCTAATCCTCTTCCTAGTCCATGATAGTTAGCACCCGCAACCGGCATACCTCCGGCCGTTGAAGCTGTATGTGTACCATGGCCTGAGCTATCTCTTGGTGAATCATCTACTTTAGTCGAATTCTCGGAAAGATTGTAATATCTTGCACCAATTAACTTCCTATAATGCATGATAAAAACAATGTTAGATACATTTTGTAAATATATCAAGCTCAAGCATATTGTGGCTTGTGTTATTTTAACATACTAGGGTATATCCCGTGCCCTAGGGCACGGACACTTGTATCGATCAAATGTTACGAAATTTATTGTTATATTTCATCGAGAGAGAGATTTTTATTAGTTATTATTTTTTTGTATTATTTTTTTGTTTCTTTTCTCTTAAATTAGTTATTATTTTATTGAGAGAGAGAGAGAGATTTTAATTTCTTTTTTTAACCCTTGAAATTTATTTTGTTTCTTTTTTTCGTAAATTAGTTATTTTATTTCTAAGAAGGAAAGGATTATCGTTTTCTAAATAGGTAACTTTATCTCTACGAAGGACTATATTTTAAATTTTGAGAAGGGCTTCCAGACAATATGCATAATTAAATAAGGATGTTTGTCCCAGTCATCGTTTTCCCTTCTGTTTTATATAATAGATAGCGGGGTCAAGCTCATGGGCCGTCCCAACCTGGCTATTTCCCAGGCTATGGTCAGGCCCGATATAGAGCAGAGCTGTATGATATCATGCCCATTGCCCAGTCAGCCTGACCCGACTGTTTTGGCAGGTCGGACCCCAGCACGTAGTGGATCAGGTCAACACGACTTAGCTGTTTAGTCAAGCTTGGGTTGCGTCTGGGATAGGTGGAGTTATATGATAACCAAATCATGCTGGATTGGCCCGACTATTTAGGCAGGCCTGACACAGCTATATAGGCGAATCTGACTACATTGAATCCGTAATCTGCCTCTAGCGAGTTAGGCCAGCTTGGCTAGCCTAATTGACACCACTAGTTATTCGTCCTGGCGTTATTAATTTGAGGCCAAGGAGAAAAATGTGTTGCTAATACCTATTGCAATTAGATTTTTTGAAATCATGTCCTTTCATACAGACTCCTTTCCAGCTCGATGGAATCTTCCCCATGCCATCGTCCCTAAAACTAGGTGATTCTGGCCAAATCCCAGAGTCTATGACACCAATAATTACGTCGCTTGAACCATTAGAAAGTACTTTCTTTGATTTCATCGCACTATCCATTTGTAAGAAATCCCAAGAACGTGTTGTGTGGAGTTCGAGCATTGGGTCTTCGAAAATTGATAGGATTTCATTTGTTTCTGCATTAAGAAAAAACTTATGAATTTACCATCATTCACTCTAAATTTAACCACTCATGTAGGAAGACTCGGAACGAGAAATTATGTACCAGATAGTGTAGAAGCTTCTTTTTCTGTAAGCATGGCTGAGAAACCTTTAAAAGAACGATGATAAATGTGCTTTGGGCACTGTCTATGGCTCTCCTCACTGTAAGAATATAAATAAATCAGTAAAAGATAATCCATCTCAAATGTTAATAAGTTAGGAACGATCGTAAACTATAGGACTAATTCCTCGTTGGCTGCAACTGTTTCAAAATCGGTTTTGTACCCCATTTTATATATGGACTTTTTTTTCTTCATCTACAATTTTATTTGAAAATAGAGGCGAGAGGATAGAGACATGAAAGACCACAGAAAGGGTTGGGGCATGGGGGTGGGGGAGAGCGGGGCATTAATGAGATAAATTTTATTTGGACAAAAAAGGTGGATTGAAGAGCTAAGATCACAAACTAGGGGGGTCAAATAGGAATAAACCCTAAACTATATCTTGAATAATTCTTTTGCAACTGTGATGCTCCGCCCAACATTTATTTTGATCGTATCAAGAGTAGGGTATGGGTTCAGACATGATGTGTTCGAACATGATTTAGAGAAAGTATTTTACTCATTCTAAATTCTGTTCGGACGCATACCGGACAGGAATAAGTGTTGAGCATAGAGACATTTTTCTTTCTTTTTTTAAAAGGGTTTCGGTGAATATGTAACCTTGGAATGACAGATGACAATAAAGCCGAATGAACTACTTTTGCAGCTTCAACATCACTCTCTCTATTGCTTCTTCCCATATATACAATGTATGACTGAAAAACAAGAGAAACAACAAAAGAGAAATTGATACAATTAAATTCAAACTTCTTAGCACAATCAAATAAAAAATTAACTTACAAAAAGAAACAATTCCCTTCTCGGGAGATGCTAGAGTGCCCAGTTTTTAGCCCATTAAATTGCCCAGCTGATGTGGAATCACTAAAAGACAAGGGTTTTTCAAAGTTTGACTACGGTGGGGACCGCTTTTATTTCTAAATAAGGAAAGTTGGGCAATTTAATGGGCAAAATTGCTGGGCACTCTATCATTTCCCTTCTCTTTTTTTTCATGAGACACAGAGCAAGGATTTGTTATTTGCTCAATATAGATATTTAACATGTTTTTTTATTTGAGAAAATGTTTTTGTTTGTTGAAAGAGGTATTTAACATGTTAGTGAGGTACCTAAAAAATACTCTTTACTAATAGTTTGGGTGTGTTAGTGTGGGCACCGAGGTGGTTTTAAAATTACACGTGATAGGTTTAAAGACTACAAGTGCTATACGTCATTCATATACATGCCAAGTTTAAAGAAAACCACGCGTAAAAGAACGTGTGAGAACAGTCTCATATGTCAACAATCTTTGATTACGGTTACCAAGTTGGTTTCCACCCTTTCGATCTTGAATTCGAGACAACGATACTATATTACATTCTCAAAAAAGAATAATTCCACATGAGAAATTATACCCTAGAATATGGAGTAATATCTAAGCCTCTCCTCTCACTGTCAATATGTTTTAAGTTGGATAACTACAAGTTTAACACCACTATCACACGTCTTAGCTAAGCCGATTCATATAAATTACCTTTGGAGTTTGCAGATTGGCAGCAGTTCCATATTGATTTATTGAGAGAAAATATGTAGTAACAAGAAAGCAAATCAGCTGCCTAAAGCTAGCCATGAAATTAAGAGAGAGCTCTTTCACTTTTTAAGAAGGAAGTACTTGAACAGAAGAGATGAATGGGTTATGATAAGTTATGATGTCCAAAGCTCAATTTATATGAGAACCTACTAAACCAAAATGTAAAAATGTTCTTGTCTTAATTATCCTATACATTGATTCTAATGAAAAAGCCAAGTCCAAGTCAAATGTAAATGCATTTCATGTGTGAAAAAAAATCATTTCCTAAGAAAAAATAAAGTTGTCGAAATCGACTATATAACTTTGACAAATTCACTAGGAAGCATCTAATAGATTTAAGTGTTTTTAACACATTTTGGTTTTTAAATTATTTGAAGCACCTCATTATTCCATCTGAATTTTATAAACGTACATCATTATAATATTTTTTAACCGGTATGCGTGTAATATTTTTGTATCTTTAAAATAATAGTACAGCGGCCGACGCAAAAGTTTTCCTTTTTGACATCTTAAGGTTTTCCAATATAGACTAATTTTTATGGTGTTGTATCTTAAGAAATTATACTAGTGCAACAATCATAGTCATTAATTCTATTTTGACTAAAAGAAGAAGCCTAGTAAAATGACCAAGGTGGCAAAAGAAAAGTTCAATTAGACCAATTAAGTATAATAATCTTCTACTTAGATGAAGATGGAAGAGGAGAGAGAGATAAGAGAACCTGTAGGGGTGGTGGTCTTACATGAAGAAGAAAAAGGTGTTTCGATGTCCCGGAAAATTTGATAAACCCTACAGTTTACTTTTAAAATTTGTACTCCATCAAGTTCGACAGAATCCATAATTTTGTTTAAAATTTTGTGCTCCAGAAATTTTTGTTTTTTCAAAACGCCTACTTACATATACTCGAATGTGTCTATTTACACCAAATGAAAAAATCCCTTTAGGTAGCTTGTTTTTTTTTTTTTTATGATGAAAATTAGGTGGCTTGGTTTGAAAAATAATATTTGTCAAATTCTGGGATGGTATAAGCTCTTGAAGGGAAGCCTAGTTTATGGACTAAATTATTCTTTTTCTTTGCCCTAGATATTCTATAATTAGTTTATTTTTAATTGGGTTATTTAATGGCCCACAACTTTGTGACCAGCTTCCTGCCTGGCCCCCTAGATTAGCAAAAATACTTATATGGCCCCCTTTTTCCGTTATCTTTTACTGTCCGTTACTCTCACTCCTCCACCTCATTTCCTCTCTCTGCCAAGTCACCTGAAATGCCACATCATCATCTTCTCCGGCAGGGGTCGCCGGCCGGCCAAATTTCCGGTCGGCGACCTTCAAACATAAAATATATATATATATAATTTTTTGTTCTCTCTCCTCTCTCTCTAGAAATTAGAGAGAGGGGGGAAAGAAAGAAAAAAATATTAGAGAGAGGGAGAGGGGAGAGAAAAAAAAAGTTTTTTTTTTATGTTTGAAGGTCGTTGGCCGGCTTCGAGACAACTAAGGGCAAACTTCGAGCTAGAACTAATGGATTTTCATTAATAGTATGTCCCCCGGGGGGACATATTTCCTATGCTTTCAGGTGACTTGGCAGAGAGAGGAAATGAGGTGGAGGAGTGAGAGTAACGGACAGTTAAAGATAACGGAAAAAGGGGGCCATATGGGTATTTTTGCTAATCTAGGGGGTCAGGCAGGAAACTGCTCACAAAGTTGGGGGCCATTTGGAAAATAACCCTTTTTAATTCAACATAAAAAAAAGTAAAAGTTTCAATTCATCTATTTAATTTTGATATTGCGTAGCTGAATTGATACTTCAATCTCTTCATCTTGCGCTCTACGAGCAAAGTCATTCACTTTTTTAGGGAGTTCAAATGTATTTCGGATGTTTTAAACCTTCAAAGACGTAAAATGTTTTAAGAAGGAAACGTGGCGTAGCCATAGGTTATTACTTTATATAAATATATACCCCAATCCACCGTAGAACTTTGACAAATTCATTAAGAACCCAATTCAATTCACCCAAATTGGAATCTATGTTTTAATCACAGCATCACGAAGACTCTATCATATTTCGAGTAATTGCGAAAAGTTTCGTCTTTCTTTTGTGAAACTGATTTACTGCATTCAAATATTATAACGACGTTAGCATAGAGTATATCACTATAATATTTCTGGCACTTATAAGAACTATTTGTAGGAAACTATAATTGAAAAAAACTATAATTGAAACTATTTTCCACTCTCTGATTTTAATGCCTTTAATTAATTTATAATTTTTATTTAGGGGAAACCATTTAAAAACGGGTTATTTGTTGTTTGGACCCCATAGTTTGACCAAATGATAACTTTTTTGGCTACCTTGAACATCTCAAAGTTTGGCCCCTAAACCAACTACATTATGTTTAGAAAACAATGCGTTTTCAGATTTCTTCTCAATATTTTTTTTTTTTTGAATTAACCATCAATTTATTCATTAGCACTATTGTTAATAACAACATGATGATCATTAGGATGTCTCGCATCCACATGGATAGTTGTCCCTGTTTTCCTAGCTTTTTTGTCTAACCTATCCGTTCTATTGTTTGCACGTCTTCCAATGAAGGTAAAATGCAACTCTTGAAAGTGTTTTCGATTGTTCAATAGTTGAACAATTGGATCCATCGTTGTCCAATGGTATTCAGATTTTTTTCCATTCAGAGCATCTATAATCTTCTTTGAGTCTCCTTCTAGAATTACTTTGGTGATGTTTCTTTCCTCTGCCCATTGAATTCCAGCGAGCCCATTGGATTTCTTCTCAATATTACTCTTTATATCTTTTCTACCCTCTCCAAATTAAATTTTGTTTCCCTTTCGTTTTTCATATTGGAAACCTGCAGGTCTCCTTTGGTTGATATTAAACTCGATGCCACAAGAGAATAATCATATCAATCCGATCCCAAAAATAAGGCGCTATGTCCGTAAAGTAAAACGGAAATTCAGATAACTAAAAAGGAAGAAGCAAAGTTGTAATCTAAGCATCACAAAAATATATAACATGCATTTTATTCATCAAATTATATCATTTAGGAGTTTTGCCAAGAGTATTTGCCAAAGTTATAAGTTTGACATTAAGACTAATGAAACTTGTTAATAAAAACCATTTGATTCATTTCAAATTCCTTCTTCATTTTCACATATGCTTTTTTCATGCTTAGCTTCATTTTGCTCAATATTTGTTCATATAGTCCTCCACAAATTTCTTACTCTGAGGAGCTTCTTTGAGTTCATCTTGCATCTTCTTTAAATCACCATCGTCTTCATTTCTATGTTCATGTTGCGTCTTCTTTAAATCGTCATCTCTTTCGTTTATATGTTCCTCACCGTTTTGGGCAAGACTAACATCTCTTACAATGCTCGTAGTCCAATCAAGTAGTTGTTTTGTAGTCACATCATCTGTTCAAGGAGACACAATTAAATGTATTTTATATCGGGTCTTACATTTATGATTTATGCCATGAGTCAAATTTAAATGTGGGTGTTTGTTTCTTTAATTTTCAAAAATTGAATGCGTTAAATTCAAAATAACATACTTCAAGTTGTTTCTAAAAAAACTGTGATGTTGCTGCTTAAGTTGTTGATGTAAGACTAAAGGCAAATAAACTTCATATGAAGTTTATACGAAACATCCTCCGCCATTTATTTATATGTTAGTGTTCATGACACAATTTATGACTTCGTAAGGTTAGATTCCGTCTACGAAAAAATAATCGAAAAAGAAAAGAAGGGTAGGGAAGAAAGTTTAAGTAACTAACCTAGTCTTGGAACCATATGACCTTGGGGATGCCTTATGATCAATGGGTTTTCAAATGCTTTTGCTAGTTCTTCAGATGGCAATTTCAACCAGTCCTTGGCTCCTATGAAATGAACTGATTTCACTTTGATGGGTTCTTTATAAGCAACCTCACCAATGCTTGGATTCTCAAATTTGCTCCCAGACATTGAAATAAAAAATTTCATGGTTGGATGGTTTTTCAACAACTTTCCCTGCAATATTATATATATATAGTATTTGTTTTCATGGGGCTAAACGAAAAGTAAATCACCTAACTTGAAAAGTAAAATCTTCATCAAAAAAAAAAAAACTTGAAAAGTAATTTAAAAATAAATTTATACGTAATTTTATTCTTTCAGAGGGTAACACCCCCAGTAGAGAAGCACACATGCTACCGCCCAATTAGAATGGTTTTTTCATGAGTCTCACATTTTATTGATCAATATTATCTAACTAGGCCCCAAGGGAACATATATAATATATCATAAGAATATAATAAATTCTAGAGAAAAAATTAACCAACTTAAAGAATGTGTTACCTGAGCTTGGTACCCTAATAAAAGGCCTGATAGGCATGCTCCCTGAAAATAAATCGATACTAAAGATTGATCAGAGACTTCATGAAATACAATAAGCTCGAAACTAAATTATGACATTTGAGCACAAAATAATAGTTGTATATCCTTTTTTTTTTTAGGAATCGACTACGATCTACGTTAGTCGTTACAAGGCATTGCTACATCATGAAGATGTGATGAGCACGATAACCGCCTGATTAAAACCATCATAATGAAAGAGGTCTGAAGTCCGGCAAATTTACTATAGAGAGGTGTCCAACCGCTACAGCAAAGGGCGGTGGACAATAGTTGTATATCTTGAAGTTATACAACTAGAGGTGAAACATTCAATTCTATTCCACGAAAATCTACTTCAGACTATCTCCAATTCAAAATGTCATGTTTGAGATAGATATCAATAAATTAAACACTGCTTTAAAAAGAATCTGTCGAAAAATAAAATGTGAAAATCGAACCTGAGAGAAACCAAGTAAGCCATCAAAGGGGCCATTGATGGTTATGTACTCACACAGGTAGGAGATGCACTCATCCAAATTTTGGTACTCTGTAAATTCCTAAATAAAGAAATAATAATTATTAAACAAATTTGAAATTATTTATATATTGTTGGGAAGCATAATATCAACACTCTGGACATAAATCTTATGTGATTTGCTTTGATTCGTTTGCAAATAATTCTAATTGTAAGTTTTCAATGAACCCTAAATTTTATTTCCAATATCAATTCATTGTTATACAACTCTATATTTATAGAAGTAGAAAAGAAAAGAAAACAAACTAAGTTTGTTAAGATTGTTGTTTAAAAACAGAAAACAGAAAAGTTAGGTTGATTAACTAACTTATCAACTAACTTTTCTTAACAGATGGAGAGTGCCCTTAACACAGATGAGACTTGAACAGGCTGGGCTATAATGGGCTGCTTCTATTGACTTCTCCTTGACTTTGACTGAAGCCTTCTTGACTCTTGACTATCATTGACCATATAAGAACATGTAAATCCCTAATTCCTCTTTTCATTCTTCGACTTGTAAAACCCTAGCTTCTCTGGTTCTCTCACTAATCTACTATATTAATGAAACATTTATTTTTCTGTAGAGAAACCAGTTTATATCACCGTGTCAATTATTTTAATATATTTCTTTGATCATCACGTAATCGTGATTTTAACAAATCTGCCTAAATTTTCTTGTTTCGGGTACCTTTCAACAAAATTGTAATTGTGGAAAAATTACCTTGTTGAATTGAAACCATTCAAAGTAAGGTGGTGGAAAAAAACCCTCTATCTCTGATTTACCTCCTGCTGGAAAAATGCCATCTGGGAACACCTTCATTATGTAGATGCAATTGTTAGATTTACTATATGTACACCTTTAACCTAACCACTAACATTTATGATTTTTAAACAATGGATTTAACTTATATATTTCTTTTAGAAAATACTTGTATTGTCAGAGTCTTGCAAGTGATTTGATTCAGAAATTTATCCGTCATTTTTATGACCAAATACTTCCATCAGTTGTTTTATTAAAAACTTTATAGATTGAAGGGTCCTCTGATTTAGACTTACTATACTACCTCCACCACCAACAACACCAAACCACGTAGCCCCCAGTCCACCACCACCACACGGTCACCACCACGGTACTGCCATCACAACCCATATTCCTTTATCGAAATACGCAAATGGTGGTTTTATCTTTTGGGAAATGATAAGATCCGAGTCTTGGTCTTTTGAGTGGAGAAAGATACATGATAAACACTCAACTAAAACTACCTAGCTCCACAAAAGTGAACTCGGAGTTTATATTCAAACACGTGAGGCGTTAGATTAAGTGAAAGATTCTGATCTCTCCCGTAACGAAAGATCGATGGTGATTTTCCATTAAGGCCATGTACTGGTGTTCGATAACAAGTTCCGGAAAAGAAAAATAATAGAGAAATATTTTGATGAAAGAAATATTTTTCTAAGAAGAAAACATGTTTGTTTGTGGGTCTTGTTAACCAAGAACATAGGTTAACTTTATCATTTTCTTTGTTAATTGAAATGACAGCCCATGCCCCATGAGCTAAAGAAAGATGATAATGATGATAAAGGTAAAAGATTCAAAAGAAAAGAATGGGTAAAAAGTAAGGTACCAAATCAAAATGAGAGAAGATTGAAGGATCCCACTTGCTGATTTGCTTTTGCAAGAAACTTCCACTAGTTCTAAATCCATGTAGGCAAAGTATCTTCATTTTCTTTTGGTTGGTGACTCTTTCCTCTCTTTCTCCTTCCATATTTCCTTGTCTCTCTCCCTAAACTATGTTCTCTCTAAACTCTCTTTTCTCCTCATTCTTTACATATGTATCATATATATACATGTACATAGGGGAGTACTACACGAATTTGATTGGTAGTCTTTTTTGTTTGGTCTTTGATTGGTAATCTTTACTAATGTATTAATGACATAATTTGTACTATATTTATAATTCAAAAATGATATAACTACTTCCTTGATGATTTGTAGGTGACTTTCTTGTCTACGTAACTAATAAGACGAGAGGTATTTTGGTCTTTCTACTCATGACCCTTATCTTGTTAAGAGGGAGTCACCAAGTAAGTCACCGAGATAGTACTTGTATCACTGTTGCATAATTTCCCGTCTATACGTCTTGGATTTGAGACCGGAACTCAAAGTACTAAGCTACCCTTTTCAAAAAAAAATATGCATTTCCATTTAGAAGGGGTCCGAATTCTTGAACAATGGCCATTGATTCTACCAACCTCACTTTAAGTTAGTGACAAGTATCAGCATTTCCTTCCCAACTACCACCATAGATAGGTTGGTTTGCCATAGACTTGACTATACCTTCTTTATACTCCCACACCTACTCTTCTCACCTATAGTTGATTTCTAATTCTAGCTTTTAATAGAAACCAAACAGGCAAACAGTGATAAGTAATACTTCTGCCAATTGATTTTCTATCTATATTCAAAAACTATTGGGATATCAGGTGATATATAATTATTCTCATACAAATATATATCGAAAATATATTAATCTTTTTTGTGAAAATTTTCATATGCGTTTTTTTTCAAACAATAATAATTATTTTTTGTCGAGAAATTGGAGTTTAAGTATGAATATTGTTATTTGAAAATAGTTTTTATTTTTGGACATAGTATCACCAAATACAAATACACCAATATAATCATCTGTAACCAATGATGGTGTATTTTGGATGGGAATGCAGATTAGATGCAAAATTTTAATCTACTTGTTGAAGGGCATAATCCTAACAACTAGGAAACCAATGCTGAAAGTCTATAGCTATTACAAAAAGTGTTCGTTTAACGAATATATTGGTACTAGAAAATCATGAAAACAACATATGAGTTCCGACTCCCGATAACCACTTCTAACAAATAGCAACGGGTTTGAGTAAAAAGAATATTTTGCATAGCGCTGTAGAAACTCAATTGCACCATTGGTGGGATACAGAGTATAATATTCATCTTGAGAAGTTACACGACCTTACTTAAAAAAGACCTTCCAAAACTGTGAGGCCTGTTACTATCAAAATGGACATCATCATTAGCAGTCCAAAAGACTAATCCACATCATCCTAAAACACGATATCGTCACGATTTATTCTACTATGATTTAGCCTGGGAAGGATGTGTTGTAGAAATATAATCCTACAACATTGGGAAACAGTGTAGTACCCTTCTCAAGAGGTTAAACACCCTTCCAATAGTGTGACTTTTAAAATCGTAAGACCCAAGAATGTGTATCACTAGCAATCCGGGAGACCTTGGTCGTATAAGATTTGGTACGAAAATTGAATGGTATAGTTTAAAAGATTACACATGCATTATATGTTACGGGAATGTAGACTTCAAAAAAAACAGTTCAACAATTGGAACTTCAAAGTTTTGGCATCCATTTAAGAAAATATTCAGAGCAAATAAACATGAATATGGAACTCTTGAATAGCCCAAGAAAGAAGAGAGAAAGGAAACACACAATGTCCATAGTTCAAATCAAGTGATAGAGAAAAAGCTAAACAAAGTCAATCCCACCATAAGAAATCAAAACAACACACAAATTACAGAGAACCAAACCAAGATGAAGAAAACAGGCAAGAAAAGAAAATCAAACACACTACTTGCTACTATAACTACCATTCTTTCTTTCAGAATATCAAACAAACTTCTGGTAGAGAATTGATTACATTATATTGATCCCCATAATCATCTACCACTTCTCCACTCTCTTTCATCGTTCTTCGGTTTCTCTCTTTTTCATTTTTTTTATAAGGGATTAGTAGTATCCTTACTTGGCCATCATGACTTTGACGAACTCCTCGTAATTGATTTGTCCATCACCGTCAACATCAGCTTCACGGATCATCTCATCGACTTCCTCGTCTGTCAGCTTCTCCCCAAGGTTGGTCATTACGTGTCGGAGCTCTGCTGCAGAAATGAAACCGTTCTGGTCCTTGTCGAAAACCCTGAAAGCCTCTTTTAGTTCTTCCTCTGAGTCAGTGTCCTTCATTTTTCGAGCCATAAGGTTGAGAAACTCTGGGAAGTCGATTGTTCCGTTTCCATCAGCATCGACCTCGTTGATCATGTCTTGTAGTTCCGCCTCTGTTGGGTTCTGCCCTAGCGAACGCATCACTGTTCCCAGCTCCTTGGTGGTAATGCAACCTGCAGGAAAAAAAAGTCTTAAACGATTATCTCCATCCAGACTATCTAGTGAGAGAATGCATATGAAGTGAAACAGGAAGTAACAAATTGAACTATATACCGGTTGAGGAGGAAAACTAAAGAACACCAGCATAAAAATCACTATTTTTATATATCTAATTATTTTCTACATCGCTATTCGTCAGGTATTTGTGCCTATCATTGCCACAGGTGTGATTGAATTTTTTGTCACTTCATAGAAAGTGCTAGAGCTGAAAAAACAGAAATAGGAAGTGGACAGTTACTAGCGGAGAATAACTTCATCAATTAAGCGGCATCAGTTGGGAACCCTAATATTATCTTCTAGGCTTCTAGATGTCGAAACGGAGACATTTACTTTTGATTATTCTTCACCAACTGTACAAGTAAATTTCAAATATTTTCTTGCCCGCAAAACACATAGCTAATTCAAGCTTTTGAAGAACTAATGAGCTTAAAAAGGTGAAATAGCAACCTCAAGTCTTGATATTTGATAACTAGACCGAGAGATCTATAGAAGTAGACCGAGTGGGTAATCGCACGTTGTAGATTACATCTCTCAACGGGAAAGGGGAGCAATTGCCATTCCATCAAGAGGTTCGGTCCATATTCATCAATCGAGTTCTAAAATTTTTTATATTACATCCAGAATTCCATGTCAAGGGGATTAACTAGAAAAGAAGGGTACATAATAGAGATTATGGAATAAAAGGCGTCATAATCAACACTTCTTCCTAGGTACCATAATTTGGACATATTCAACTACATACAGCGCAAATTTCCATCTAGGCAAGCTAGTGAAGGTTCACGGATGGAACGATGTCATAACAAAAACCGATACAAGGAACAACACAATATAAACTCAATGGGTGTGTACACAAGAGGTCTTACACGTCCCAGTCTTGTGATGTATTTTACCCTCTAGATTTCTTGGACATAATTTGTAGGTAAAGTACGAAAGCCGAATAATGAGAGTGTAGGCTAAAAAAGTAGACCTACTCTAACACTAGACATGAATCAATAGTCTTCATCGTCAGAGTGAAAAAGTCCATCAAGACAGAGAAATGAGGACTGTTTCGTTGTGGTCTAAGGTAACATTTGACTTTTAGCCTTTTCTAGCATAGCTCGTAAACCAAAATCCCAAAGTCTAGTGAATTCCAAATACAATTCATCTTAAATCAATATGATCCTAATATACAAAAAGGATAATCAAAGGATTTAAGAAAAAGCAGAACAGTCAGCGTAAGCATCTTATCACGATCCAGATTCATAACTTAAGACCAAAATCGAGCAATAAAAATCATCTGGTGCGAAAAAAAATACGATCTTTCATAATATAAAACACAATCAAACATCAAGAACTAGCGATTTTTAGGTTACTTTACCATCTACACATTAAAGAGAGAGAAATAGATTCACTGATCCAAAACAAAAAATTAGACAGAGAATCAAACAGATCTGGTTGAAAAAAGTAGCAGAATTTGGAGATGCAAAGATTCAATTGAAAAGTAAGAGAATAGAAGAAAAGAAAGATGATCTAACCATCTCCATCCTTGTCGAATAAGCTGAAAGCTTCCTTGAATTCAGAGATCTGATCATCGGTTAGTTGATCCGCCATTGATTTCCTTTGAAGATTAGATTAGATTAGAAGAAAAATGATGAACTTGTATACAGAGAGAGAGAGAAACTTGATACTAAATCTGTGTCTCTTCCCGGACAAATAGGGTTTTATATGGGCAATATTGGCATCTAATCTTCAACGCCTTTTACCCGGATTTCGGATCTATTTTTCTATTTTTATCATATTTTTGTTATTGCGGTTTTGCCCTTTATCTTCTTTTAAATTTACTAAAATTAGACCAAAAACATTTGTAAATACATGTTTATAGCTAGAGAATAGAATAGTACAAATAACAATGAGGACGAACCAAAACTTACTGGTTGATAAATTTCCATCCGGATTACAAGGGAATCTCATAGTGTAGTTATAGCATTATCACGTTGTCTGGACATTAGAATTTACAAAGTATATAGAATTTAATGGATTTGTACTCAAAAAAACTGTTTTTCAATGAAAGTTATGTTCAATAACTCTAACGTGGTGTCAGAGCTAGTGACGCAAGAAAGGGTTGGGATTTAGTAATGTCAGAGCATACGTGGAGGGAAAGTGTCGTGTGACTTCAAACCTGACGTTGAAATGGTGCATTAACATTATCCTACATCGCTTGCGCATTAAAAATCTCAAGATAAATCCAACTTTACTGTGTGATTCAATTTCTAAAAAGAGATTGACATAATGCACTAACAATAGTAACATAATGTAATAGCCTACACCCCTTAAATGATACTGGGTATAAAACTATATCTCAGAGCAGGGGCGAGCCCACATAGGGGCCCGTGGGGGCGCGTGCCCCCACGACCCTAATGTGACTCGTATGTTTTAAGTTACACTTGTCATTATATTATGTATCTATAGTTCCACATTTTAAACAGAATTCTTCTCTAGCTCAAGTGGTGAAATGCTTGGACTACATTGTGGAGGTCTTGGGTTCGACCCACACACAACACATTTTTTTCTTGAATTTTCACTACTTACATTTTTTTTCGTAGAATGTCTACTATTTACATTAATTGAAAGTATTGTTTGGTTTAAGATGAATGCTTATTGAAAATACTTTATAAAGTGCATGTTTGGTCTAAAATTGATTCTTATGAATTCAACTAATTCCATTTGGCCTCCTCAAAGAGACCAACTTAATAACACGACTTCGTAGAGATGATGAATTTTCTAAATAACTCCCTTAATTTTGATTCTGTCTGATTTTCTAGTGACTTGTATTTTGGACTTCAAGATTGTTTTTTTACACGTTTGTTATAGTAAACATGTTATTGGAAAGAAAAGTTTATCTTTATTTTTTTTCCATTACGATCACTTGCTCTTCATCATCTCCACCATCGTTTTCGTAATCTTCACCACTATCTCTTCATCCCTTCCTTTGTTTTTTATTTTAGTATTTTTTGGGAATGCAGTTGGGGGAAAGATCCCAAACCATATTGATGAGAAAATTATTGCTTGTTGTACATCAAAATTACTATTGAATATCTAAACTATAAATAAAATTTTGTTGAAATTTTGTTTTTTGATTCTAGCCTGATCGTATACTACGAAATTCTTTCACTAACTATAACAAAAAAAGTGCCCCCACTCATAAAATTTTCTGGCCTCGCCACTGTCTCAGAGTGTTGACTTCTTTCGTGTGCGCTTGTTTAAGTTCAATCCAGATCCAAATTTCGTGAAGGTTAGAAGATAAAAAAACACAAATAATATTACTTAGATGTCGATTGTTGGGTTGTTAGGTGTAAGGTGTG
This sequence comes from Eschscholzia californica, assembly GCF_041429995.1. NCBI lineage: Eukaryota > Viridiplantae > Streptophyta > Magnoliopsida > Ranunculales > Papaveraceae > Eschscholzia > Eschscholzia californica. Next base: position 50,344,494 of record NW_028238472.1, read on the forward strand.
GTATGAGAACTTAAAATTGCTTGCTTGTGATATAAAAAAAAGTGGTGAATATGGTCATACCAAATCGATTATAGGGTGGTCTAGAGCCTGATTGCACATGAATGCTAGTGTATTGGGGTTGAGAATAAAAATTGGTTCTCAGATGAACTTACTTGTAAGTGTCAAAAGCAGAGCAATATCGACAATTAGTCGAGCTCATGTATGAGTAGACGAATGAGAGGGTCAAAATCGTCATTTTGAAGGAAGAATAAAGCCCTACAAATATCCAAGGAACATAAGAGGGGATCAAAACACATTTGTTTTGACGTTTTTGACCCCTTCCTCCCTTTAGTATTTCGTTTCTCTCACTTTCAATCACTTTTCCTCTCTCTTGATTTTGCTAACCACACGCTACGCGGTTTTAACGCGGAAATATTTCGTTGACTAAAATCTCACGTACCACGTCACTACTTCATCGCTATCTCGTATCTTTATTCGACCGTCTTATCAAATGGATTCTTCCAATTTTACTTTTTTTTTTTGTTCAAAAATTCTTCCAATTTTACTTGACTAACCTTGTTCATTCCACCAAATTATAACTTTAGGGTTTGTTTGGTAGGTGAGAATGTGAAGTAGGAAAATCAATTTTCGCTGGAAGATGGCCCCTAGGTTATTGGATTCATAGGAAGAAGAGGAACAAGTTAGGGTTCTTTGGCACATAATTTTGTTCATGGTCTCATGGATAACTTTCTGAAATCGCATGCGATCTCAACTGAAATTTTCTTTAAACTCTCTATCTCAATTGTCTATTTTGGAGAGATTTTAGGATTTTCTTTTTTCCAAAATCTAAGGTTTCGATCTAGGGAAGAGAAGAAGAGAACAAACCCAATAAGCTAAAGCATCCATAAAATCCAATTAGTACATTTGCTTTTGTAGGCACTTCACGTGTTTTCTTGCATTCGTAACGAACATTTAACTTTGGTTTCACATTTGAATATAATGACTTCCTTTCCCACGAGAAAATTTTCTAGGGTATAAAATTTAAAAGTAAAACATAGATTTTTTTCAAAAAATTGAAACAATAAAACTTCTTTTTCGTACTCTCTCATCTCTGACCACAAGAATTTATCCCTTTTTCCTTTTCGTATTCATCTTGTTCTTCCACCTCACCATAACCACCTATAAAACTTGTGGTTGTTTGGGGGAAATAAAAAAGTCTAATTTTTTTTTGTTTCCACACAAAACTTCAAACCCCGGAAAATTTCTTTATTTCCCCATAACACCGACCTTTCCCTTATGTATACAAGAAATTTGACCCGAATTTGATACCCGACCCATTTCAAATACGAAGCGGTTCTAGATTTCTTGAAGCGGAGGTTTTCTTTTGGTTGTAAAAACCCTAGTTCTTCATCAATAGTTTCAGTATCTGAAAGAACCAGAAGCTAATTTCATCAGTTTTATCAGGTATTAAAGCTCATTTAATTGAGTTCTGAAAATTAGGGTTTTTTTTAGTTTTGAACTTCAATTTCAATATCTCCTGATTCTTATCCATCAAACCTGATTTAGGACTAATCAATGTGCAGGTGTTGTAATATTCAAGTTCAGTTTAATTGTGCAAACTCTTAAATCAAAACAATGGTAAGCTTACCCTTTGTCTTAATTTTGTATTTCATTGTTCTTTTTGTTAGGGTTCTAGTGAAAATTTTCTCGTTTTAGGGTTCAGGAAGTAGATTCATTGTGTGTTTTGAAAACTTAGATAGTGTTTTCCAAGTTAGATTTGAAATCTTACTCGACGATCCAGATTTCAGTATGTTTGTTGTTTTTTTCTCACTCAGAATGTCTCATGTCTGTCTTGTCTGAATGACTATCTCCGGTCGATTTTATAACCATTTGAGTCAGGCGAGTCAGATTCAGACAATGAATGTACCTGGATATTCCCTTTGAATTCGTTCAGAATTTTGATAGTACGGAAAGTAGTTATTTGTATGCCTCGAGGTGGACTCCTTGAAAGTTTTTTTAAAACATTGACACTTTCGTTTGTTCTTCGAATTATCTTCTGATTAATATTTTTCGCTTTTTTCTTTTCAAGGTTGCTCCTCTAGTAGCAGGGATGTCTTTGGCTGCTGCAGCCATGGGAAGCAAATATGTCATACAGGCTTGGCAAGCATTTAAAGCACGCCCAGTTGTACCACGGATGCGTAAATTTTACGAGGGCGGATTTCAGCATACCATGACAAGACGTGAAGCAGCATTAATTCTAGGCATCAGGTTTGTTACTTCACATGATCGTTGACTATTAATGGGATATTAGAAACTTATTCTATGAAATTAGTAAGAAATTCGGTGATTCTGAAATGTGTTAGTTTGTGTGTTTAAGAGAACGGGATGTGTTGGAGAAGATAAAGGCAGCCCACAGGAGAGTAATGGTGGCAAACCACCCAGACCATGGTGGCAGTCAGTATCTTGCTTACAAGATCAATGAAGCCAAGGATCTCCTGACTGGAAAAACAAAGGGCTCTCAATCTGCATTTTAAGCACAAATCACCAATTCATTTGAGTGATAATTTGATTCTTTTTTTATTTGATCAGAGAACAATATTTTACAATAATAATAACGATTCTGTTCTTGTATAGTTGTATGATGTAGAACAAGTCGAATCAACAATGTTTACTTTGAGCATTTTTTTCCCACTTTTTTTGCTTACTGCATCTGCATTTTTCGAATAATTATTATTTTACAGAAGAAACAAGAGGAAGAACAGAGAGAGAGAGAGAGAGAGAGAGAGAGAGAGAGAGAGAGAGAGAGAGAGAGAGAGAGAGAGAGAGAGAGAGAGAGAGAGAGAGAGAGAGAGAGAACAGAGCAGAAAGTAGTACGAACATCGACCCAGCAAGAACAAGTTATCAATTGTGTTCCATATTTAAATTTTCTTCAGGTTTCGACAGGAATGGTGCATTAGCGTTTTCGTCGCTACAATATAAGCAAGGATGCTGATAAATGCCTTGAGCCTGTAAAACCTCTCGGGTATGTATAATCATCTCACTGTTAGTAAGTGTAGTTCCATATTCCTTTAAAACCATTTGAATTGAGTTACTAAATGCACCATATGCTTTATTGCTTAATCCTGTCGATGGGTTTATATCAGCTGATGTCTCATTTGCTTGACACCCACTTAGTAAAATACCTGAATCGCCTCTCGCGGGGCGTAAATCATCGGTTTGAGTTTCATTTGAATGAAATTTCATGCTTGCTTCGTTACCGAATAGCTCTGTTAAATGATGACCGATTTCGGAGGATTGGATACCAGATAGGGAAGATAAGTGACTGAGGATAGACTCGAAAGGAATGATCTTAGGACGAGTAGGATGTAATACTGTATTAGTGTTAGTAACTGATGGACCGATCTGTTCTTTCTCTTTGTCGATGAGTCCACCACTATGGCATGAATCTGAGATGATGGTGAAACTGGAACCCTCAGGTACACGGTTAACCAGTCGCCGGAAATCCACATCTGAACAAGGAATTTCAGGTCAAGTTAGTTATGTTAGATGATTAAATACATAAACAGAAGTAATGCTGAAAGATATACTTTCTCAAAAAGAATTAGATTAAGACTTAAAATATGTTTATGTTATTCTTGCTTCTAAATGAATCTGACTAATCTGATTCTGATTTATCTGGGTCTAATCCATTATCCATCTCCTTGTAGCCAGACTTACTGACTGAAGTGGGTCTAAATCAACTATTACTTGTCATATTCACAAGTTAGGTTTGACGATCATAACTTGGGTCGAGTCAGATCTCGTGTAAGATTCATTCAAATTCTTAAATGGTCATAACTTGGGTCGAGTCAGACCTCGAGTCATAGTTGACAGTAATAACTTAGTAGTTTACCTGTGATGAGATTGAAATCACAAGGAACAATAGCTTCATCATGCTTGAAACCATGATTAGAAGGAATTCTTGTTCCATGTCCACTATAATGAAAGAACAGAACATCTCCTGATTCAGACCGGTCAACCATCCGGTTAAGCATGTCCATAATATTGACACCGGTTGGCATGACTGGTGAACCAGTTTCATCCGTAAGGACTTCGATATTGCTTTCTTCAAAACCAAAACAGCTCACAAGCATATCTTTCATGGCGAGTACGTCGTTTATGCAACCGTGCAACTCATGTTTGGTGTTTGTGTAGTTGCATCCGACCAATGCAGCCATTTTCTTCCCCTTCTCCATTATAGACAATAATCGTATCGAAAATGTTATTCTATCTATCTCTCTTTTCCTTCTCTTCTCACTTTCTTTGTGTTTGGTGGTTATATGAATATAGTGAGTTGCTTATTTATAGAGTTGAAAGTCTGTACTGTTACTAATATACCCTTTTCTATTAACAAATTAGACCTAGTTAGGGCTTAATATGATCATATGGTAGAAGAGACAATTAGGCAACCCCTTTTTTCCAATTCAAACACCATGTTTTACCATCCATAGAGGTGAGGTTCTTATTTACAACTTCTGTATTTTATTTTTGCAAAAAGAATAAGATTCAGACTCTACTCTTTGTAGTAGAAAGACGAACAAATTTTCATCCTACACATGGGTATTTTCACTTGATCAATCGCCTCGTAATCAATTTTCATCCTACACATGGGTATTTTCACTTGATCAATCGCCTCGTAATCACATGTAAGTTAATTATGTTAGATCGGTTTCGAGGTGAGGTTAATTTAGTAATTTTGTGATGGGGAAGCTTAAGGAAGAATGTTTAAAAGTTGGTATACTTGGGCAACTACAATTATGTCTAACCCATTAAGTTTAAGTTTTAGTAAACCCTTGCTTTCAAGCAAGTGATGCAACTCTGTTTTTCTTTCTTTAAGAGATGTTGGTTTTGTGGTTCTTCCCTTTAAGGTATTAAAGAAACAAACTCAATTGCTTCAAGCAAAGAAATTGGGAAGAAGAAGATTGTTGATAGTCTACATCCATAAACACTCAAAACTTTGCATTTTCACACTACCCGCGCCGATGGCTTATGCCAGAAGTTATGTTTTGACACGTACAACGGTTAATGTTTTGGGGAAATTCATTTTGATTGCGGTGTATACAAAAGATTTTGGGTGAGAAAAACTTAGTTACCCTGAAGGAACCCTACACTACCATTTCATTTTCACGTAGATAGATAGGACGCGGACAGACTGTATTGTTGGTAGCCCATGAAAGAAAAAAAATTTCTTCGTCCTTATGCCACCAGGCACCAACACTGGCTGACCACCAGCATCACGACCCCCATCTCTCTCTACCTCTCTCCTCATTCCCTCTAAAATTCTCTTACTCTCTCTCTCTAAAACTCAAATCTCCCTTTGGAGCTTCAAAGAGGGGCAGAGCTTCACAAAAAGAGTTCCATAAGAGATGGCTGTGATGGTCACAAGGAAAAAAAACTCTCATACTGAAGTGTCTGATAATGAAAGTTTCTTGACGACCTTTTACAGGCTTAAAGAGAATTGGTGGGGGGAGTCGGGGCATTCCCGTACAAAATGCATTCTGTGATAATATCATTCCCGTAGGAATAAAAATTGTCTCTTAAAAGGGATTGTACTAAACGACTCTTAGGTTAGATTATAGCAAATGATGCTGCTGTTTACTCATTTAAAACACTAAACATTGTAGACGCATGTGAACCTAAAAAAGAAAACGAAAGAAAGCAAACGGACCAAAATGATAGGAAAACAATCAAGATTCATATACCTGCCATGCTAAAAGTCAATGTGCTCCAATAACAAGCAATGAACCTTATGATTGGAATAATCATCATAAATATAATCAGACTCACTTATCTTCAAAAGAAAAAGTAAAACATAATGAATGCTGCAACTAAATTAGCATCTGAAACAAACTAAAGATTCGTCGACCCCTACCCTCTACGAGCCAGTCAGTGATGTTTTGAATTAACGAAGAACCTAACTATGTCAGTCTTCAAGTACATTCAGATTTGATCTGGTAATAGTTAATAACAATCAAATCTCCTCAAAATGCTATCTCCAAATAGTGTTTCACTTAGTCTCATCCCTACCTAAGTATTCAAGATTTCTCATAGCATGTCAAACTTCACCATGGAAAGAAAGTCAGCTGAAAAAAACAGCGACTCCTAGAAGACGACCATCGTCAGTCAAAATCAGCTCTTACCACAGAAGAAAGGATCAGGTGAGTTCTTCTGCCTACTCAAGCTCACGCAAATGGATTCCCACCCACTGATGCAACTGGTTCTTGTGAAGAGAGATTCCTGTCAATTTCATGATGTTACCCAAATAAATCAGAAGAATATGAAGGATCTAATTATTGGCGGACCGATTTACCAAGTACGATCTCTCAACCAAATTTGTGACGTGGAAAGAAACTTACGGTAATTGTTGAGTTGGAGCTTCTCCTGCCATGAATGCTAGTCCTCCTAAAGATTTTTCAAGACCAACTCAGATGAGAGAAGACAAAGATAAGTGGGTAAAAAGGACCATAAGGAAGAAGATAACCGACCTTCTACTGTTGGATCATAAGGTGCGACTGAGTTCTGAGCAAACCATGGTTGACTTAGGTCGTCCAGGAAAGCAGGTTGCAACTCCGGATCTGGCAGTGCTGATTGTAATGAGCTCATGTCCAAGAACTAAAAATGAAAAACAATAGATTAATCATCTGGAAATGCGTGTATTTGAAATTAAAATAGGAAGGGAAAAACTGGACAAATTTAGTATCAAACTTAGAGTTTCATTAACCACGACAAACCATTTACAGACTACACATAGTTCAAGATATGACTCATGGATAGATGATCAACTTGCATTGAGTGTTTTATACATTTGAAAACAGAGTATCTTGATTTCAGAAGTTTTGATGCCCTATCCAGAGCCATATCTTCACATAGCAGAAAACTTGATGAAATGCCACCTGAATATAATCCCTAATGACATCATCGGTGACATAGCTAAAGGAAAACTCGACGTAACGGCTGCTACGGGTTTAAAATGTAAATATGAGAAAACAACATCATTGCTTAGGGAGATATATATCTATCGTTCATGAGATACTCATCCTCCACAACCACTTTGCCCTTGTGCTCTTCCTATTTTAAGGTATCCTATTATTTTCTTGTTCTTTCGAAAGTGAATTCGTTACCAGAACAAGTCCACATTGGCAAGGTTAAAATGAGATCAATACAATATCTAAAACGGTCCACATTGGCAAGGTCAGAATGAGTCGTAAGACAATGGATAATCATAAGACCAATAATAATTCATTTTTCAAAATTAGACAGGTAATAGTTATTTACCATATTGGTAGGATGGAAATCAGATTCATATGGAAAGTCAAATGGATTTGTAGATTTTCCTTCGGTAGCATGGGGCGGCATTTGTCCCTGCTTGACATGAGATGGTTCATTATTAGATAACATAGTATAAAACAAGTTTTACACTAGTGAGTCACTATTTCTAATTGGAAAACAAATACATACAATCGCTGAAAAAACTGATGAATCTAGCGATCCATTGACAGCACCAAATGGTGGATCAAAAGGAGGTGCATCCGCAGGATTTTCTCTTTGAACTTCATACGTGCTAGACTCCTATAAAACCCATATATGTCAAATCAACAAGTAAACTATTTACATCTGAATTCAGGTCAGACCATGCAGATACAGTACCTCCAAAACGCTAGAGATTACACTTCGGTCAGCATCGGAAGATGGTGCATATGCTACAGCTTGTGTTCCGTTTTCATACATCATATTACCAAAGGTGGCATGTGGAACGCTACACACAGGATCCTCAAAAGTGTTCCATTGCTGCTCATTCAAGTATAATATAGAATCAGAATTTTATAGATAAAGATTCCAAGCTTGAGATCATCAAAAGAAAAGAATCTGAAACATTCCAATTGGCAATCTGAGATTCCTTACCTCGGTGCTTGTTGAGTTAGGGGTAGCTTGAACGTCATTTGGACCCGTATTCCATTGATCAAGAGATGGGTAAGGCCCATGACCTGAGGAATCTGGGACAGACATCCACTGGATGCTTGCACTTGTGGAAGGAAGTATATTAAAGTTTCCAAAAGGTGTCGCATCACCATGAGCAGCCATACTAGCAGTGGGTAAATTTTTTGTGTCAGACATAGGTAAGTCGGTGCTTGTTGAGTTAGGGGTAGCATGAACGTCATTTGGGCCCGTGTTCCATTGACTATCAAGAGATGGGTAAGGCCCATGACCTGAGGAGTCTGGGACAGACGTCCACTGGATGCTTGCACTTGTAGAAGGAAGTACATCGAAGTTTCCAAAAGGTGTCGCATCATCATGAGCAGCCGTACTAGCAGCGGGTAAATTTTTTGTGTCAGAGATAGGAATCCCTTTCTGTGGTGAGTCAAATGTTGCCCATCCTTCATTATCTGCGAAAGAAACTGCCGGCTGTTTCTGCTCCAAAGAGGCTGTTGATAACTGCTGATTAGTTACATTAGCAAACAGGTCTACAGGTGGGTCTGAGAATGTTGTTTGGGGCTGAAAGAAATCTATAGATTGGGCGGAAAAAGTTGGAAAGTGTTTCATATGTGGTGGACTGAGAGGGTCCAAAGTTGCATTATTAACAGAAACGTCAGACTTCACAATAGAGGGAACAGAAGACAGTTGTGGAGACTGGGTTCCAGTAGATTGTTTAAGTTCTGCGACAACATCAAGTATGGAGTTGCTGTCAAATGATCCAAAGCTGCTTAAAGATGCAGATCTCTGAAAACATGGTGAACCAGAATTAGTTAACAGTTTAGTAAAATCGACGATGAAACAAGATCAAGTAACAAACTAGAAGAGATTGCAAGGACTGCAGAATGCATTTAATGTACATGAACCACGGTCAGGCAAATGACCTTCGACAAAAAAATATTTGTGGATATACATGACACCTTGAACAGTGGGATTAATAGTGAGGGGTCCAACCTGTTGATATGCACCTTTATGTGCATCAGCCTTGGTGTTCGTTTCCGGATACGAGTTACTAGTTTGACGCCTCGCATCTTCATTTAATATATCACGCACAGGAAGACTAGGAGGGCTGCTAACTCCAACTTCCTGAAGATTAGGTGACGTAGCTCCAGACCTGAAAGGATCGCCACCACTATATGCCGAATAATCCGAAACTCTGGAAACAGATCCCTCATTGGCAAACCTATCCTCGTATGCTTGCTCTCCTAAGCGACCTGGACTGTAAACTAATCTAGAAATTTTGCCTTCATTACGGCCACGATCTGAACCTGGCCTTCGAGTAAGACCACCGGCTTGTCTGCCATACTTCCTATCTTCATATTGATATTCATAAGGGGGACTTTGAGAATAAGAATGATATGAACTGGCTCGTCTTGCCTCATCTTCATGGTTTCTCAGAGCCTGTAGAATTTAAGCAACTTATGTTAATCTTCCACCAATTCTTACGTTTAACGAAGCTAGATAGCAAGTCTTTCAATGCGAAAAACATAACTGTGACGAGCCGACGATGATGCTGATTCTGGAGTGAAAGCTTACCTGAGTGTCTCTTGGAGGCTTCTCAGAACTGTTTCCTCCAGCATATTTCCTATCTACGTACACGTTCTTTATGAACTCACGGACTTTTTCCACGTTGCTGCATGATGAATACATGGTAAAAGATTTAGACATTTCTAGTAAAAATAATTATAATTATTTGGCATCTAAGCAGTTTATCCCCACCTACTACTTGGCAATCTCTGCCTATGTATATCCCAGTCCTTCAAAAACGTTTCTCTTGCACGCTGAAAAATTAAATGTCTTGTAAGCACACAAATAAGAAACTACCAACAAAGACAAGAACATTCGATCACAAACCTGGTTGCCACCTCTTTGAAGAGAATCAACTTCTTGAGAAGTAAATTTAGACATAGATACGGACTTTACCCGGTGAGTAAATTCACGGCTGTGGAGCAAAGAAAACATGAACATGTCAGAAAATAGTGTGATCAAGAAAAAAGAGCATATACTAAATAATCAATATACAACCAATACTAGTGATAACACAACTTGCACACGGACTTTTGAAACAGATAACCAACAAAATTGCCTATGGCGAATTTAACACTCAACCTAGTTAGAGATTTTCACATTCAGGTGAATCTAAAGTACATGGACCATTAATACGGTGTTATTCTTCCTTGTGCGCTATAACAAGTACAAATATCAATAGTTCATTACAAAAAGAACAAAGTGAAAAGTAAAAAATGCCCCATGTGCTGAACGTGATTACAATGCATAAAGTTTTCCCGAGGCAGATATTAGTAGATATGACAGTTTACGAAGAGAAAACCGGGATTCCCTCAAAATCTATCATCCCATACTGAACATTACAATTTAAGATATGTAGTCTTTATAACGCCCCAAACGTTAGTTATCGATATTGTCCGCGCTTTGACCACCTCATACAGGTATGGGGTTTTGTTCTTGGCGAAGGCACCACGAGCCCACCCAAAAGGCCCCGGTACTTACTAAATTTGAACGTACACCCATAGCTCAGTCTCCGGACACTCTTGCGAGCGATGTGGGACTATGACAATAAGTTATTGACAAGGACTCACTCGACATGTCAGAATGTTTGATTTGCGCATCAGTGTTCGTTCATATTATATCACAAGCTGAAATGTCACAATACTGAGGCAAATGGTGGTCTTTTCCTTCAACTCTTACTTATTGACTTAATCAACAAGAATGGAACTGACTTCTTTGAATACCCTTTTCTTCTTAGCCAACAAAATTCAGCTGATTTTGCATTGAAACCCAGAATCAATATACAATCGAAATATAAATCACTTAAATATGAATTCACATTAAAAAAAAAAAAAACAAACTCAAGTACTAGTACTAAAGATATGCCATTTTACTCATTGAAACGAAACGTAATTGGCAGCTCAAAGTAGTTCATAGTATTAATTACCTACAACCTCAAGAGTTTATGATTAAGGGTTTTGACAAGAACAACCAAACATAACAGAAAAAACCCTAAACTGAAATTGTAATTACTCACTGTATTCCACTGCAAGTTATACAGATAAAAGTCCAAAAATTAGTACAAACGTACTGAGGACCCTGCACCCCAAAACACAAAACCAATTAAAATTAGGGTTTAGACATTAGATTCTTCTTCATTGTGTCTATAAAACCCTAAAAATCGAGCTTTTGAACAGTATTTTAAGAAAAAAAAAAATGGAAAAGAATGAATATTACCAGGCTATTGCAGTTGATGCATCTTCGATTAGGAGGAAGTTTCATAAGACCTCGAATAATTTTTTCATTTCTTTCTTCTTCTTTTTTGCTGGTACTCATCTTCTTAAACAAATTACCAAATTGAAAACGAAATTATGAATCAGTGATGAACTAATCGAGTGAATCAGACGATGATTCAGCTCAGTCTTTGATGAGGATTTGGAAAAAAGGGGAAAAAAATGAAGTTCCTTGATTTTCGACAAAATCAAATGAGATAGAGAAACAGCTAATCAATTAAAAATAAAAAATCATAAAACAGCTCGATTTGAGTTATAGGGATAACTGATTTTCTCTCTCTCTCTCTCTAAAAACCCAAGACAGTCGACGGACGGAGAAAGGTGGTGGGATGATGGATCGGAAAGGAATTTCAAAAAAGTGGGGACTTGTGATTTTGTCTTCTTCTCGTAACGGACAGTAAAGAGTGTCAACCGTTTACCGGTTGTACCCGGTGACGTTATTTCCTCTCTTTTTTGCCAACTTTATGTGTTATTTTATGGTGTCATTTCGGATCAAAGAAGCAGAAGAAAAATATTATTTGGCCCCAAAAATTTTGTGGCTAGCCCACTGGGCGACGCTGATGTGGTTGGTTCTCATTGGACGGTTTTTTTCTCTTCCAAAACTGCATCAGTACTGGTACGATGACAACTTTTTTCAGCCCAAATAACATTTTTCGACCAATATCTATCAGTGGTGGGCGTCATACTAGTAGCTAACGAGCCTAACGGGCTAAGTAATTGGGTGGGACTATGTGTCAATGTCCTCGTAATTAGTTTCTCAAGTCTCAGATCAGGCCAGTTCGAGCCAAGTAACAGATAATTGCGCGAGCTCGAGTCATGTCGCTGCAACTTGTGGACTCAGATGGGTACAAGTAGGTCAGGGGCTCCGGTACTGTTTCCTCAGACCTAACCGTTAAGGTGTTCTAAATAACCGTTTTTTTTTTTTGTGAGAATTCGACTACGATCTATGTTAGTCATTACAAAATATTGATACATCAGAAAGATGTGATAAGCACGATGACTAAGTTCAACATTAATGAAATAGACCTAAAACCCTACAACATGGAAGAGGCCTAAATAACAATTTTTGTTCAGTAGTTGTATTTGCACCGGACCGTTTGCATAGAAGCAAGCCCACGGAAACAATAGCCAGGGTAGCTCTGCCCATGGAATCAAGTCATTTGACATTTCCACCTTATTTCATCCTTTTCTGATTGATTACTTGAATGTGAAATGGGCCAAAGATGAAGCATGACGTTAAGAAATAAAACCTAGTGGTGGACATTGTTAGGTTTTCGCTTGTTGATGGTCTTCGATTCATGCAGGTCAACCAACACATCAATAGCTAGACAAAATGGTAGCTGGAAGATAGATATTTCATTGCTTAGTTCTTGGCAACAAAATCCCTTGTGATAATTTACAGATAAAATAATTTAGGCTCACGCAGTATACAGGTGTAGAAAACAAAATTGATATTAACCAAACTACTGTCTTTCTTTTCTCTACATTCCCTGTCAATAACCCTAGAGACCTAACTCCTAAGGTTTGGCATCATCCCCTTTGCTGGATTTTGTACCGCTTTGGTTAAGGATGAAATCAGAAATGGCTGGAAACTCCTACCTTGCAGCAGCAGATTTCTCGGTAGGAAGTTGAGTGTTGTTCTCAGCTTCATCGAAATCAGCTTCTTCTTCTTCTACTGCAGAAATCAAAGATGTCGACTGGATCTTCCCAGCGTGTTCCAATCTCATCAAAATAACTCCCCTATACAAAAAAGAGGTGAACTTTAACTAGGTGAAGCATGAACGGAGATACCACTCCGATAAAGCAGAAGATACAAGACGGTACATATTTTATGTTGGTAGAGACTGTTTATCAGTTCAAGTCATGCATTTGATCAGAATATCGTTAGGGGAATGATGTTCGTCCCGTTATTGCTTTTCATATAAACGACTAACGATTTGCCAAACTGAGTCATTGTTGACTCGGTCAATATTCATAATACACAATTATCTATGAGAATTATCATGGTTAAAAGTCGCTAAGCTAGAAACAGGAGGCACACAAAATACAGAGAGCCTCTCAAAGTACGAGCAGAACTGCCCATATTGCCCTTAAAACAATACGAGACAACTGCATAAACTAGGCCCTTTTCGGCCATGGCACATCTACTTGGTCAATTTTCATGCACAAATAGATCTATTTGTTTCTCTTGTGTGTGTGTGTGTGTGTCTATGCACGTGTGCTTTTAGGTTGCTCATTTGTTTACCTACTTACCTTGTACTCCTGTCGGATATCGACACTCATACTGGTACACATGTGACATGGCTATCTTGAAATAGGAAAACACTACCTCATAAGAAAGTTTGCTCTTATGGGGGTATAGATCCCAGAAAAATGACTACAAAGAACTTCAAGTCTTATATTTACCTGGCATAGCGCGACTGGATGGAGACATCCCGAACCTTAATTCTGTTGATTGTTCCACTTTGGCTTACTAGAACTAATTGTTCATCACTTTCTCCATCCTCTGAAAAATAAATTAAAAGGTTCTACCATTCAGCGAGGTAGGGGAAAAGAAACCTTACGTGATCGACCTAAAAGTAGAAGTGAAAACAAAGCTGTACCTGCTAATGACAAACCAACCACAAATACTGCTGCTAATCGGTCTTCCACTTGAAGCTAAAAGTGTTAAAAATTAAACATATATCATGTTTTCTTAATGTAAAAGAGATAAATTAGATTCTGAAATTAGAATGCAACGGCCAATTTAAGTCGAAGGAAATCCTAATACCTTGTAACCTTTCAAACCAACTCTATTTAGAGGTGATAGGCGGAAGCTGCTCAAAGGCACTCGCTTCCCAAGACCACTTTCAGACACAAAGAGCAACCATGGGGCACTAATATCCTTACTCCTGCCAACTCCAGAACTTTAACAGATGAGAAGAAAAAATGGTAAAAGAGATGACAATACATTATACTTGAATATTGTTGCTAGGTGAAAAGAAAGTGTCCCAACATTAAATTGGAAGGTCAGATTCTTTTAGTATATAATATATCAGAAGGTAGTCTATCCCAAATCCCAATTTGCTGAATAAAAAAGAAAAGAACATAATATCAACTGGATTCATGTTCACAAATTGAGTAACACTGGCAAAAACCAGAAACACTTCCGAAGCCAACAAAGAGCACATAACATTAAGGTAGAACTCACCGACTCTCCGATAACCTATCCAAGTCTTTTCTCATGCTTGCTGGTATCACATCCATGCACGCCATCTTGTCTCCTTTTTTGAGTCTCATCGCAACTGATCCCCTAGTGTTTCTTCCAAGTGTTCGAAGCTGAAAATATAGAAGGGTCAGGGTAAAGATCTGGAGAGCCAATAACTATTGTTGTTTTTATTAGAAGAGTAGTGGTATACTTCCGCAAGTATTGTGCTAATGTCTTAGATAAAGGAACATGCATCTAAATGGGAAAAGACATGTGCTTCGGTTGGCCTTGGGAGTTATTTACATCTTACCAGATATAAAACTGAAAGGTAATTACAATGATTTTAGTGTAACATGTACAACATCAACAAAAAAAATTAACATTTGTAGCTAGAGCAGACACTATACCTAGATTCCACTATGAGAAGCTGAAATATCAGACACAAACTCTATAATATAAATGCAATCACATACTTCCAAAATAGGCAAATCACTATAACCAATCACTAGAGAACAATTCCAATCTAAAAATTATTATGTTCATGCAAGTTTCTACCAAGTGTAATGTCCCCTACGTCATTGATCATATGCAGCTATGCCTTTTGAATGATGGACATCATAAAGCTATGACGTAAGTATTTCAAGAGACTCCCTGTCCCATCTCAGTTCTTTGATATTATGATTTTAAATACTTTCAGGACAGAATGACCTCATGGAAAGGAGACATGCAAATTAAACAAGAAAAATAACAACCCTCCATTGAAAATGACAACAAGTCAACAACCGATTGCTAAAACTTACAGTTTCGCAGGAACTCAGAATAACCATCCCGTTCTGGGATGTCATTCCGACAAGGTCATTATCTGTGCAGAGCCGGACCCATTTCAGTTCATCACCAGGAACCTGTCAAATTCAATTTTAGACCCTTACAATTGAGATAAATGAATTTAATTACTTAACCAATGGTAGATAAAGGCAAGGAGGATGGGTAAACCAGTTGAATTGCTATGATTCCAGTTGATCTAATTGCAGAGAAGACGTTCAAAGACACCTTCTTGATGTACCCATTTACTGTAAGCATTACCAGATACTGATCTTCAGCAAACTCACTTACTGGAACAATAGATGTTATTCTCTCACCATCAGATAAAGATAATATCTGGCACACAAGCAAGAAAGACAATAAAAAGATTTTAATATAAAACTTGCCAGAAATTGGTAACTGAAAAATAGAGCAAAGCAGCTGCGAAAATCACACCTGGATTAATGGAGTTCCAGCGGCCGTTCGGGTACATTCTGGAATTTTATAGGCACGGGAGGAGTATACTATTCCCCTATCACTGAAATAGGAATTTTGATTGTAAACCCATGGTAAAAAACTAAAGATACCAAAGTAACCAATCATAAACTGATGCAGACAAACCAAATTGTGTTTAACATAGAATAAATGTAAAACATTGGAAGTAAAAAACCTTAAAAAATTATCATTTCCTGATGTGACAGGAAATAGTGGAAAGTTTTGTAGTAAATAAAGACCTAGGTGCTATGTAGATGGTTATTAGCGTACCGGAATTTTTAGTCTTAATTAACCCAAAGTCTATGTAAAAATCTATAAACTCGACTAGTTGGGTAATTAACTACAACAAATTTTTTTAACTTGTTCGACTGTAAGTTTTATGAAGATAGGATGTTTGAGGTAGGTGTATCTTGTCCAGGAAAATAGTCCAAGACGTATTGCAATGGAAAATGGCGTACCGAAGAAGTACCCGATATTCACATGATAGCGTACCGTTGCCACGTACCGGAGCGATCCGCGTACCAGATAACATTCGTCAGCCCGAGTAACTCGTGGATTGGATCGGGGTAGACCTATCCAACCCTATGCCGATCCCTTGAGTCAAGGACTTCCGAGTTATCATAAATGAAAAGAGAAAGATCTCGAGAAAAAGAAGAGAGGTCGATCTCATGTAGATGCTTGTTGTCAACAACCATTATAATAGTTTTGCAGCTATTATTTATAAATTTAGAGTGAAGGTACGTATAAATATGAATATAATTTTGAATAGTTATATACATAAACCAACCCTAAGCCGATTATGTAGTGGTCTAGCAATCCAATCTCCAAGTGCTTGCCGTAGGTGACATGTCAACTAACTGTGACTAGGAAGGAAACAAAGAAGATACATAAATAATGAATATGGCACCTATCCTTGAAATCTATGTGGATAAAACGTTGAAATGACAACAACCACCTATGTGCATCATCCTCGAAATTGAGATTTAAAGTGATTACTCATATATAGAGACACCAAATCACATTACAATTTATTCTATGGTACCCAAACGAAGGAAAACTAAATCAACATATAAAGAATAAAAGAAACCTATATACTGGATGTATTATTAGACAGATGATTTCTACCTGAAGTAAAGGACATGGTCATGAGTATGACAGACAAGGAAGTCAGACATAGTATCATTGACTCTCATCTTTCCTACAGATTTTCCAATTGTTCCACGATGTTGAAGATTAAAAGTATTGGGCTTCATCCTCTTAAGATAGCCTTTCTCACTAAGAGCCTACAAGTAGTAGCCACGAATAGTTGGAAACATTTACTTTTTAAAAATCAAATTTTTAAAACAAGATAAATGTATCGAAACAAATGCTGGTAGAGAATTAAAGCGAGAGTTTTGCCATACCAGGAGCATTTCCTCATTTGGAATTACATCTATTTCATCTAGTAGACCACTATCCGTATCTTCCACCAACGAACGTCTTGGAGTTGGAAACTTGTTCTTTATCTCATTTGCTTCTTGCTCTATCAACTAAGGAACAGTCAAAACTCAAAATATTAAATTCAGAACTTCCCAAGAGAAAATAACTGCAAAGATGCCAGGTGAATATAAATAACAAAGGGTTCAGTATTTCACTAGATCTCGACTTGTTATGCTCAACGGAGCATATATAAGTATATAACCCAAGAAAGAACATGGAAATAGAGTACTAATAAAACGTGAAAATACAGAAATAGCAATAGAGGGCACATAATTATTCAAGAATATTTTTACCTGGAATATTTGTTTTTTGCTTGATAAGAGGTCACTTAACTTGGAAATTTCTTCAGTCAAGTGTTTAGC
Organism: Eschscholzia californica; assembly: GCF_041429995.1. Taxonomy (NCBI): domain Eukaryota; kingdom Viridiplantae; phylum Streptophyta; class Magnoliopsida; order Ranunculales; family Papaveraceae; genus Eschscholzia; species Eschscholzia californica. The sequence goes on from NW_028238472.1 coordinate 50,362,106, forward strand.
TTCATCTACGAACTTCTTCGTCTACAATAAAGAGAAGAACACATGCTGGTATTTAGTTATTTACATTAATTAGAAGCTTAATCATCAGTGAACCAATATAACCCGCAAGGTGATACTGTACCTCGAGAAGAGTAAGCTTCCTCAGGGTCATGTCCAATAAAGCGTCAGCTTGTTTTTCAGACAAGTCGTATGCTGCGCCAGTGAAGAACGGCTTAGATTTAGTTAACCATAAACTGATTATCTAAAAAAATCTGTAGGTAAAGGTCATAGATAAATCTAACAAAAGTACGAACAAAGATTTCACAAATAACTGATAATCAAGGAAGTTCAAGCTTTGGCCAGGAAATCCAATTTCAATCAAAAATCTACGTCAAATGTGCATATTTAATCAATGACAAACATCATGGTAGGAGAGGCAATGGGCCAAGACCTGTCGCTATTAGTTTCTTGGGCCCTAATCAGCTAGTTACGGGTAGTCGAGCTCAAGGAAGATCTGGATAAATCTTTACCACACATAACCCCTAAAGCTATGTTTGTGAACTCCTAAGTCCGAACTCAGGAAGAGAGGAAAACAACAGTAGGATGACTAAGATTTTATCGTAGCACCCAAAAACAAGAATCATTGTGAATTACAGTGATTAAGAAAGAAAAAAATATAAAACATGCAAGAAAGAGTCAAGTTTTGCGAAGATACCAATATGAAATCTACAAACGCAGATATAAAATGCTTTTTTAACAATAAATTCAAATAAGCAATCACAAGACACAAGTACACAACTGAAGGTAACTATATTATATAATTAATTGTTTTGACAAAACTAAAATTAATGAAAAAACAACATAGGTACTCACCGTTCCTCAAAGCAGCGTTAGCAATTGCATTACTAGAACTTTCTCTGATTATCCTAATAACACCATCCACATTTTCAAGCCCCATTATGATACCCTGAAGAACTTTCCGACATTAAAAATTATGGATCAATAAAGCACCGTCGTCTTCAGTTATTCTTAACATACCTCAACAATATGTTTTCTTTCTTGAGCTTGAGAAAGCTTGTATTGTGCACGCCTTTCAATAACAGAGCTTCTAAAATCTAAAAATGCCTGAGAAACAAAATGGGTAATGTTTCAAACTCTATTCCTTTGTACTCTTAAACATTGGAAAAAACTGATATTTGATGAGACATGCTAGAAAATCCCTAGTTGAAATCTTTTAGCCGGATTCTGAACAATGTGTGCGACTATAATATTTAACAGAAATTTCATTCACATATAGGCCCAAGCACTCTCAATAGAAACCCTATTAACAACCGCACACTTACGGGAAGTTGGGAAACCTACAACCTGTTCTTCAAAATGCAGAAGATTTTAATTTTGAAGTATCAATCGAAAAATGCATTGGAAGCCTTACCTGAAGCATCTCTTTCAGACCCATTAATTTTGGTTGTCCATCTAGAATACTGTAACAAAAAGCCCAACAAATACCAAAATGTCAAGAAAATAAATGGAATCTAGTAAGTTAAAGTGCATAATATGAACTATACACGAAATATTTATCGTAGCGTGAAGCTTAACTAGATGCATGTACAAGACCAACAAGTATGCCATCGTGCTACATAGAAGTGATAAAAAAAAAGGGAAAATCATCCTTCATGACCAGACAAAGTAACTTACCCAACCATGTTACAGCTAAAGCTAGACTGAAGAGCTGTAAGGCGGTACAAGTTATTGAGAACAATGGATGGATCTGATCCTCTTTTAAGCTGGAAATATTATAATGTAAGTACTCATTAAGTTGCAACGGAATAGTTACAATTTCCCAAGGAATTCCATGCACATAATGGGAAAGTGGCAACAGACCTCTATGACTACGCGCATTCCTGTACGATCACTCTCATCACGAATATCACTTATGCCTTCCAAAGTCTACACCAACAACATAAGATAAAATTCAACATAAAAGAATCAATTTCTGGATGGTTACATTTCACAACTTCAAACTTGGATGATATTGAGATGTAGACATGTAGTAGATTGAAAAGCAAAGGAGTAAGGATATCAAGAGAACTAAAATGGAATGGAAACAAATAGGATAACTGAGAAGTATACTCCTCAAAGACATACGTGGTGAATGCATCTGAAGCTCGGATTACTTTGTGAAAGAAAAACCATAAAGACTATCCAGATTTAGGAATTACTATGTAGTTCACCTCACCCAACACTCAAATCAAGAAGCTCCTTGTGGAAGTGGAGTAACCATTAATGAAGCCAAGCAATCAGGTTTAAGTAACTTAGCACATTCATGATATATAGAGTTGAAACGAGAACTTGACTATAATAGTAGTAGGTGCGAGGTTTCTGAGATTTTGAATTCAAGATAACTTTACACAAAAGCTATCTAAACAAATGAGCATTCATGAAGTTTGAACTATAGTCTCCAAAACACCTCCTAGAGTGAAGATACAAAGGAAGTCGGAGAATTTCCTTGAGGTGTATCATGATAACAAAACTGAGACAGCATATGTACATACCGTGATGCATCATAAATTCATAAAATTCACTTAACTTAATTTATAAATCAGGAATTCTCAACTCAAAGATAAAATGAAGAAAACAGAATTTCCCCCTATCCTGTCTGGGTGACATGGATACTGCTGTCGCCATTGCTACCCGACACAGGTACGTCATGTTGGACTAGATGAGGGGAAAGGGCCACAAAAAGGACACATTTGTACACATAAACATTACTGGCTTAGTTATTCGGTACTTTGTCATTACTTATATGTGCTCCTCTTCAATCAACTATTGTTACGGTATACACTTTACACGGTAACACAGAGTGGTATTTTATGCCTTTATGGTCCTAAGCCCAAACACACATACAAGGCAAAACTGTCCAAATACAATCTCACACTATATATACATCCTAAAATTGAGTACGAGTATAAGACGCCAAAATGCTAAACAAGAGTATCCATGTTAGAGATATAGTTTGTTTCATGAAAAACCATTACAATAACAGTACCTTATTTTCCACGAGTTCAGCAATTTTCTCCACTAATCCAGATTTGTTAGTCTGATAAGGGACCTGCTCCAATTGTATTGACATGATCAGATAAGGAAATCTACAAATGCAACCTTCTCCAACAGCAATCTTTACAGCAAAACATAGACGTACTACCACAAAATAGAGCAGATAATTACCTCCTTAATAATAACTGCAATCCGCTTGGTTTTAGAATCAAGCAGTTCAACATCTGTCTTTCCTCTGACTATTACACGTCCACGCCCAGTTCGGTATGCTTCTAAGATACTAAAGCAAGACATATAAAAACAACGGAAACATCATCCCAAATTCTCAACTACTGGAAGAAAAAAACATGCGAGTAAACAGCACAAAGCATACCACTTACCCAGTAGTTCCCATGATTAGACCTCCAGTTGGAAAGTCGGGCCCCGGCATGTACTCCAACAGTTCTTGAAGCTTTTACATTTCAAAACGCACAACCTTAAATGTTAAAATTTACACAGTAAATAGTTCTAACACTGGAAACTAGAAAGATGAAGCATATTACCGTAGCTTCTGGATTATGAATCAGAACAGATAGCGCGTCTACTAATTCTCCGAGATTGTGAGGAGGAATGTTGGTTGCCATTCCAACCTTAGAAATAATGTGTAATGAGACTTAGGATAGGATAACTTGACATCAACTGAACAGTGCAACCATAAAAGCACATGTACTTACCGCAATTCCAGAAGAGCCATTCAACAGAAGAGCAGGGATTCGAGCTGGTAAAACTGATGGTTCTTTTTGAGAACTATCAAAGTTGGGTACAAAATCAACCTGAAAAAACAAACAAAATAGCATATCCGATTTCAAGCATTTTATGCATGGGAGTTTATCACTAGGCATTATGAAAGTGTGCTGACCGTATTTTGTTCCAGATCTGCCAAGAACATAGCTTCCGTAAGTGCCTGCAATAAGGAACCTAAAGCATATGAGTATCCTTTATGCACAGGGAAAAGAAGTTACAAAATAAAACACACAAATCATTACAGCAAACCTTATTACCCAGTAAGCTAGTAAAAAAAAAATCAGAAAAGGAGAACCGAAACCACCCAAAAGATACAGTAGCATACAGAAATGAGACCACATATCGAGTTCCCATGTTACAATAGTAAATGTTAACATGTTAAGCTGACTCAAACATGTCAAAGACTCAAAGGTCAGTGTGGAAAGGAAGGGTGGAAGATTTCTTGAAAATATTTAGATTTGAATCCGTCAATATTATATGTAAAAGAAATATTTAACATTCGTAGCAAGAATATACAGTTGATGAAAATATTGTAAAAAAATAGAACTTAAGAAAACGAAGGAAAGCAACAAAAACAAGATAGTATACGTCACGAGCTCCTATTATAACGAAAGTGCAACCAAATTAGTAGCATTTTAAGCATCTGAGCTATACTAGAGAATAGTTGTTAATGAAATACATCTCTTAGGAAATAGAAGAAAAAAAAATCAAAATCTGAAGATTTTTTTTTACTAATTTAAAATTAGTGGAGCAGCGCCAGACGGTCGTCGCATTAGACCTCACGGATTAATCAATTAAATAACAAATAGGCAATATAATAATATGTTAGTATGTTAGAAAAAAGGTCATCTGAACGACCTAACACTAAAGCCCTTCTGCAACCTGTAGGCAAGGTCTCAAATAACAGCTGAGGAGGCGTACACCTTCAGGAGACATGATACTTTTTCATGCCGCAGAATATGCATATTTATGTGCTCAATCTTTTATAATATTTTACGCTAATACCTCGTATGGAGGAGCTGAACAACTTTTGTTAGGTACTAGTGAACTGTAATCTACAACTATTGTTGCAAAATAGAAAATTATGTGATTTTCACTTATGACTTATTAATGAATTACATGCATTTTGCTTTTCCTAAATCATGTTTTTTACTGTGTCCACGCGTTGGCAATGCTTCGCCTTGTTAAAGACTTAAAGAAACCATTTTGAGGCGTAAATATGTTTTTTGAACACCGGTTGTAGACAAGTACTAGCACTCGAGATTATGCCCCGGGACCCAGCTTAGCTGAGACCAAGCGTAAGCCGAGTTGAAGCCTTCCAAGTCACTTGGAAGAAATTAGCCATCACACATTACATTTAAGCATGCCTAAGCTAGCAATTTTTCTTCCACTCACAGCATTCTCTCTGAAAAACTTACCAGGTGAAGAAAACAAGGGTAAACCTGGGAGATGTACGAATTAATTCACTAGCTACTTGGAGACTGACTGACCACACAACCAATGTTTAAAAAAGTGTTTTTCCGTCTCAGTGCGGTATTCTTTGACAATGTGAGGTGAAGCCTTGAGGCGGTAAAGAGGCATAGCTTCAATTTTATATATTTTAATGTCGTAATAGTATTTCATTCTACTAATGGTACACTTCATTGAATTTTCTGTAGGATTACAACAAATTAGTTTTTAAATAATAAAATGAATGATATGAATGCTTTTGGTCACCACCCACCAATACCATTTTGAGTACGTCTACAAGTTAAGAAAAGACAGGAAAGACAACATAACCAAGGTGTAAGTTATGATGGAGTAAACCTATATTTTGCCTCGAGGCATGTGCATCATATGTGCCTTATAAAACATTGCAGCAGTCAAACAAAAATGCATTAAATTAGAAAGTCGATGCCCCCAAAGTATGCACTAGCACCTTTCGTAGCCTTTGACAACTTATATATCACATAAAACTTCGGCGTGTTACTTTTCATCCTTCACTTTTCTGGATTAAGTTATTATTGGCCTCAAAACAATAAAAACTATAAGAGAAAATACTACAACTTACTTCCAATCTGCATTCAGTGTAACGCATTGCAGCAGGAGGATCCGCATCAATTGAACCAAAATTTCCATGCCCTCGAATAAGAGGGCAACGCATGGAGAAATCCTGAAAATTAGTAAATTGTTGCAGCCAAAGTAAAATACATTTGCAGAATCTAAAAAATTGACACGCCAAAAGAAAAACAGTTGTATGATAGACTAGGAACCGCAAAATAAATAAATAAATAAAGAAATAGGATATGGAGGTTTTGTCAAATCCTATCATCTGATTCCACTATCGTAAAATTGGCTTAAGCTAATTTAGAGATATTATTGTATTGTTCAGATTGTGTACATGGATATACCATTTACCGGTTAGTAACACAGAGTCGTTTTCCTTTTTCAAACATACAGTCGTTTATGATTGAAAAAACAAGAAAAGAACAATAAGGAAGGTTCCCTAATCATCATAAGTCATAACTAGCTTATGTCATCGAGGTCCTCAAAACGTCTCTATGGTTTTCAAAACAAGGTGGAGGTGGTCTTTAATGACAAAAACTGCAATACTCACCAAAGAATTAAGTTTGTATCACCTAAGTAACAGGCTACAGTGCAACAGTGGACTACTGTGTTCTACTAAGGAGGGGGCTGATTCTAAAATTTCAGTTCAATGACCATAAAAAACATACTCCATTTATGTATTAATCATAAAGATTCGTCAATGGCAATGTGAAATCAGAAGCTAAAACTATCAAACTGGCTACTTCAGGAAAAAAAAATTTGCAACTATAACCAAGCAAACATTTTTATTTACCACATTATGATATCTTTTAGCACCAATATCACATACTTAAATCTAAGTTGGCAAATAATATGATATATCATATAAACCATATTTAATATGACATTTAGATATCTAATGAAACGTCGTAAATAGAGTGCAAAAAACTAAGAATATTAATAAGCTATTTCTATAAGATGGTGATCGACAAACAAAAACATTCTTCAATTACCTGTGCCATTCGCACCAACGTATCGTAGACAGCACTATCTCCATGCGGATGAAATTTTCCTAGAACCTGCAATTTAAATGCCCCAATGCGAAGTGAACACACAAAATCTTTTCATGAACTGACTAAACTAGAAAAACAACAAAATGTAACACAAATGAGAGAAATTTTATAGTTTCAATCTTCACCTCCCCAACAACTCTGGCACATTTCTTATACGGTTTTCGAGATGAAAGACCCAATTCGTGCATTGCGAATCTGTACTCAATTTGAAAATGAAAAAAGTTAAATATTAGCTACATTATCATCTATATGGGTATAATCAAGTATAAATCGATCATCATTTTCGTTATATAATTCAAAAATCGATATTTACTTACAAGATTCGACGATGAACTGGTTTCAATCCGTCACGAACATCGGGCAAAGCTCTACCAAGCAATACTGACATTGCATAAGCCATATAAGATTCAGTAGCTTCCTTATGAAGTTCCATAGGTACAATTTTCCCTTCTTTAACATTCCTTTCTTTAACAATCAAACTTCCATTTCCATCTCCTTCTTCATCTCTGGAAGTTGCTTCTCTTCGTTTTGCTTTCACATGTCTTAATGACCTAGAAGGAGCAGTAGAGAGGAAACGAAGCTCAGCTAAACCAGGAGGAATTCTTGAAACCCTAAATGAGTTGGAAGTGAGTGGAAATGAGAGACGGTAACGGATGAGAGAAGAAGCAGTGAAACGGAGACTAGTTGGGAACGCCATAGTTGGTATTTTAGAGAGAGAGAGAGAGAGGGAGGGAGTTATGAGGTTTAGAAGGGATAGGGTTTCATTCAGATGCCATTTTGAAGTGGGTTTATGTTCTGGTTTTGCCCTATTTACAGAAATTGAAGGATGACGAGAAGTGTTTGTTAAATTTGTATTTCAGATTTCAAAAGAAGAGATGAGGAGAGGAGAGGATAGGGAAGTTAGTAAAACCCTAAACCCTGCTCGTTTGGGAAGTGGTGACTGGTTTGCGCGCCAATGAATTTGTCTTTGTTTTTTTATTGATTCTAAATTTACACACTCATGGTCGATTGCTCCTGTGGTAGATACTGTTGACATAAACTTCAAAAATCTTGCATGTTCCAAGTTTGATTTACAGAAGAAGTACAATCCATGGTTATTGAAGAGAAATGAGAGCCGAAGGTTTCCGTGTAAACAACAGCGAGCCCTATGGCACGCTCGAACCAACCACCATTCACACGCCACCACGTCATCAGACAGTCGATCGCTTGTGCCGCTCCAATGCATTTCGCTCGCCACGAAGGGTTGCAGAGGCGCAGAAGACCAACACGACACTAATGTGTCGTCTTCCTCTGGATCGTGGGATTCGCGAAATGTCTCGGATGCAGAGCGCAAGAAAGGACGGGAGCGAGACCTCGGTCATTATTGGTTTTATTTAGGTAGTTATTTTGCCGACCACATTTCGCGAAATGTCTCGGATGCAGAGCTCGTGAGTATTTCATTACAGTTATGAGCATATTCAGTGTGACATATAATGTAAGAAGTATTTTGAGAAAAAGAAACACTTCGGTAGAAAATAGCATAAAATATTGAAATTTTATGTGCATTAACCTGGTATTTTTGTATAAAAAAGACTAAATTTATGCAAAAATGATAGCCAGCTAAAAAGAGTGGACAGTTGGATTTAGCCTTTAATTCTGGCTTTGGAATAAAAAAGAAAAATGTTGCTCCAAAGTGGAGACGCACTATTCTATCCGTTTCAAACCATTCATTTTCGAAATAGTTGGATTTAAGCGAGATTCTACTTCGAAATGAATGGAGGCAACTTCTAAAATACGACCCAGAGTAGTAAGTCACTCCTTGATGCTGCAGCAAAGATATCCTAAAGCGGAAAGCTATCAATGGACATGAATATATGATCAAATAACAAGAAAGCTGCATATAAAGCCGACTGAGTGCTCAAAAATCTGTCAAATGATTCTCACATTCAAACCCGAAGAGATATAAAGCCGAAAATTTATTCTCACAGCAAATTGCAAGGGGCAAATCATCTCAGCTATCATCAGTACAAATAAATACTACTCCAATCACACTGAAAGTCATTCTAATGAAACCCCACCTCTAATCTACCAGACTACCACTACCTGATTATTCTGAACTTCCTCTCTCTTATCTCTATCTCTCTAGCTCTGGTTGTCTTTTGGAATGTTAAGGCTTTCGAATATCGGACTGTCAACTCCAACTCCCATTGCGTTCAAACCGTTGTCAACGTAGACAACTGCACCAGTAATGGCTGAAGCCAGTGGTGATACCAAGAAAGCAGCAGTGTTTCCAACTTCATCTGTTTCATCCATTTCCCAAAAATCAGAATAAACGAGAAAAACACATGATTGATACATATGGAGGGGAAGAAGCGGAAATAATACCAATCTTGATTGCTTACCTGCAGATAGTTCTTTCTGTAATGGTGCGTTTTGTAATGAATACTCAATCATGGTATCGATAAATCCAATGGCTTTTGCAGCACGGCTTCCGAGTGGGCCTAACCGATATTGCAATTGAACAAGGAAAAATGATTCGGAATCAGTTATATATATGATGGAGCAAGTGGAATCTTACGATACATACGGAAAATCAACATAATATTTGATCTAGCAACTCTTCCGAAGGAAGAAAACACCAAAAATCAGAGTAGCCAGGTATAACAATTCATTACAACATGAGTTCAATGTGGATTGTCGAGCAATAAAAATTTCAATACTAACGGCTAAAAAAGGTAAACTAGCAACTACTATTCACTCGAAGCAGGAAGAAAACCTATACAAGAGGGAAGAAAAAAGCCTTTGGGTTCTCCATGCCTAGCCCTCTGGTTACAACTTATAGACTAGGCAGGGCTGCCCATTTTCATAGTTTTTGGTGTGGGAATATGTCCATCTGGAAAAAGTGACCAAGTAATGAAGCTGTTATGGGGGATCAATTGAAGGACAGAGGGACACACTCATGTCATCCAATATGTTGAAAATTTTCAGTGACAGAACATATGATAGTGAAACTAATGTAAGAAACTATCAATAAAAAAAAAGGATTATAGCTCGCCAACTAAACATATTCAATCTTTAGTTATATACTTCGTTTTCTTTTTCGATGGCAAGAAGCAACATTTCTTAAGTTGACAAAACTAGCTGAAACCTCAACTTTAACCACCCCTTAGCAAGTCGAGATGCTCAAAGTTCGGACGAAAAGTTCAGCAAAAAAACGATAAAAAATTGTTCATTTGGGTCTTTTTGTGGATGAGCCGAGAGGAATATTAAAGGGAAGCATACCAGCAGATATAGTATTAACTCTAACTCTGTGACGCCTTCCAGCTTCAAAAGCAAGCACCTGCATCGAACAGAAAATGAAATCAGGTGCTGCCTATCCAATTAGGTAGGAGAGATATTGAATGAGGAACACTTACTCGGGTATCACTCTCTAGAGCGGCTTTAGCTGAACTCATCCCACCGCCGTACCTGCAATAAACAAGTTGAATGATCTCTCTCTGAGTGTCCATCCCTCAAGCAAATATAATGATGCGAGAAACATAGTAGTCTTCACATACCCGGGAATGATTCTTTCAGAAGCAATGTATGTGAGTGAAATTGAAGCACCGCCTACACGATTCACAGTTTCTCTTTAATTTCAGAAAGCATTGTTTGCAACTTTGAAATATAAGAGACATAGCAAGGAAATAACTGAAAAATTGGAAGTATAGCCGATAATCAGAAGAATACACGTACCTGGATTCATTATAGGAATGAAATGCTTCAGCAATGAAACATAAGAGTAACTAGATGCAGAGATAGCTGCAAGATATCCTTTCCTGGATGTTTCCAAAAGAGGCTTAATCACCTGTTTCACAGAAACTCACTAGTTCAATACCAAGGCAAAAGCAAGGAGGAGATAGTAGAGAATTAACCACGATTTTACCTCTGGTCCATTGGCAAGTGAATGCACGAGGATATCAATGGTTCCAAAATCATTTTTCACACATTCGGCCACTTCCTGCAATAAGTCAAAACATGTGAGGAGATTAAAACCAACCAATGGTTCGAATATGATAAAATACAACATTTACTAGTTACTAGAATTAACAATCAATTAAATTTAAGTAGGTAACCAACATTGGTCGTATTTTTAATCCAGTGGGACATTTCTTTAGGGTCATTAATTCTATAACTTATCTGCCAATTCAGTTCAGAATCATAAATCTAGCAAGTCGTCAAACACCTAAAGTCCAACTTAGTACCGTGATCAAGAACATATTTTAACTGGCAATTCGACTATATTTTACGTATGTGAACATTGGGTTAGCATGAACTATCATTTATTATAAGGATTTATCTTAAAGCTCATGTGAAGAACTTCAAATTGAATACAGCACCTGAACAGTCCAATTCGAGGATCCTGCATAACGTTTGTTGGTTTTAATCTGCAAAAATTGAAGTTGTATTAGTTAGACAGCAATTCACACTCTCAAACATCGATTCAAAGATGGTTGAAATAATTCTCAATTACATCTTCAGGCACATCCTCAGGATTGTCAAAAACAGCATCCAGTGCATAAACTTTTGTAATCTCCATTAATGACCCATCGGGCAACCTGTAAAGCATCAAAATCTCCATTAAAAACTAGTAGTGAAAGGCATTATTCCATGACTGGCACAGGATCAAAGCTCTTACACACGCGACTTGTCAAACTTCCCACGGCGTAAACTGGTTTCGAAAATGTTAAGGGCCTGAATCACAACAAGATTTCCGTCAAATGAAATGTTACAGCATTAATATATTCATGCAAATGTTTAAGGGTAGGAGTATTCTACATACAGGAACCCATGTGCCAACAAGGATCTCAGCACCAGCAGCAGCAAGAGATTTTGCTATCGCCCAACCATATCCGTTATCATCTGCAATCCCAGCTATGAATGCCCTTTTACCTGTAATGATTCAAGAATATATCATATACAATATTGACTGACATAAATCAGAGAGCTTCACTTGTTCAGTAGAACTCGCGTTTTAGAAATAATGCGCGTATAGACACCACAGATATAAAAACACAATTGGAGAAACCTAACCTCTCAAATCAATAGGCAGCCCGGGAAGTGGCTTGCTCTCAGTAGCTTCAGAAGTTGCCCTAGTTACAACTTTATCAGATTTCAGTGAAGTAGGACTGAAACTACGGCATAAAGGTTTCGCTGATGCAATATGGTGAGTACTTGAAAGCTTAGGAAATGAGTTTCCTTTTGAGTCAGCCCCAAATATTGCAGCACCCACATTGATTTTCTTCCCAGCAGAAGACATGAATGGCCTTGCCATCATCATTTGTAAGCCTGAAGCTGTTGTTGCTGCCATCTTAATTCGGTAAAATCTCGAAAAAGTAAACCAGAATCTGCTCATCAGTACACAAAATAAAGCCAGAAGCAACAAATATTTATCAGAAAAATCAAACTGAACACGAACGATTTTTCTCCTAAAACCTTAAGATTCAAATCTTGCACTCCCTAGTTAAGTGACACACATGTCACCACTTACCACTCAATTTGCTTCCTAACACAAACAAAAATATCGTCCCCAACTAAGGTGGTGTTTGTTTTATCCCTTGTCTGAATCATCTGACTCAAATGGACCCATATAAGCCATTTAGACGAATCAGACATCACGGGTCTGACAAAAACAAACATTTGAAATCTGACTCGAGACAATTCAAACCTTGAGATCTGACTTAGAACAAAATCCCCAAATGGGGAACATCAAAATCATTTTTGAGAGAAATCTCACCAAAACAATGAAAATCTACATACAAACAACTAAATAAATCAAATCAACAAGAGACTAACTAATCAGAAACAAAAATTAACACAGTTCCAGAAACTCATAGAAAATTTTTGTTGAACAACAATCTGATATCAAAATGTACATGCAACCCAAACTGTGAAACCACATTGTGAAGACATTTGAGAAGAAAAATTCAAAAAAAATGTGAAATTAAATGGAACTGAGCTAATTGGGGAAATACCCAAATTCAGATTTACCCATAAAAATTAACTAGTAGCTGAAATCTGGTAAGAGAAATGAAATCTGAGGGGAAAAAAGAGAAGAAATTCTTACTTGTTGGAGATGGAAATGGCTGCTAGTAGATGAATTGAAGAATGGGTAAATGTGGGTAGGAGATAAATAGGACGATCCGACGAAATTATGAGTGAAAGAGGAAGAAGATGAATATATGGGGTTCAATCAGATCGATAGAGTTTAGTGAGAAGTAGCTAGTTATTTTGAGTTTTAAATGAAGAAGCTTTGGAAATATCGAAATCTAGATGAAAGATTGGTGATTGGTTGTTGGCTCTGTTTTATTTATTTTTAGGGTTTATTAAGATTGTAACGTTTTGGTGTAAAACGGTTCCGTTTTATCGGGGTCAATCTGATACATTTTGATTTTGTCATCCTGAAAGGGCCCCCAAACTAGGGGTAGGATAACGGCCCGGAAGCCCGATACCCGCTTGGTTCCGCCCGGGTCCGTTAGGTACCCGATACCCGTGACGGGAAAAGCCCGAGCCGTCAACCGGGTAGTTAGCAGTCGGGAAATGGTCATAGCCCTTTGACCGGGTGACCGTACCGATTAACCCGTCCGATTAAAGACCGATGGTTAATACCGATAGGCCCGATCATTAAGTACCGAATTAACTACCTACCCGACCGACTGCTCGCTACCCGTAGTAAATTAGGGTTAATCCAACGGTTGATATTTGGAACCAATCGAGTATGATGCACAACCGTTGGATTAAAACCCTAGAGTCCAGAACATTCTACCCTCCTCTATATAAACCATCTTAACACCTCCCTTCCTTTCATTTGCCGCACCTTCATCTGAATCATATCTCTCGCTCTCTGCCGCCATTCATCATTTTATCTGTTCTAAGTTGTAAACAACTAATCCTAGTTCGTTCTTCACTTCAGTTCATCTCTATGCCTTCCCCTTTCGTATCTCTCGACTCTCTTCTTCACTTCAAGTTCATCTCTCTGCCTTCACTTTTGTGCTTTTGTAATTTAAATACCCCCAATATTGTAATGTTACTTTTTTTGTTGAAAGTATTGTAATCTTAGTTGTAAATTGTAAGTGACTAAGTGGTATTTAAAAGTATAAGAATAGTTAATGAAATCTCAGAATTTTAACCTTTCATTTAGGTATTATTTAATTGTAAATTAGGTGGTTTGACCCGATACCGTCCGACCGATATCGGTGAGTCCCGACCGGTCTCTCGGTCACAAGCGGGATTTTGGTCAATGGAAATGTTGATTTTGACCGGACCGGACCGACTGAGTAAATAGGCGAACATTGATTTTGAGTGCCCGACCGAGACCGACCGATGAAGTTAAGGCCCGCAGTCGGCCCGACCGGACCGATTCCCACCCCTACCCCAAACAAGTGTCCTTTAAAATGTCCTTTCCAACAAAAAATTTGCAAACTCACACTATTATATCTGGATGATCCCTTTGCAATTATTTTTTTATTTTATTTCGGCGATTCCCAATACAGAAGAGTGACACTTGGGGAATTAAGAACGTCGTCTAAAAAAGATCTCGAGGCCTCGCGTGACGAGGAGGAACATCCATTACCATAACCAAAGCCGTGCAAGGGAGCATTCCGGTACGATAATGGAGATATTTGGTCTATGTAAGTTACATACCTAACACCTCAACACATGCACGATTTGGATTTTTGAATCTGAAACATTGTCTAGATCACCTCAACCCGTTTGAGTTACGGCGTGAGTTATCAAGGTGTATCAAATGAACTCGTAGATGAAATTGAATTGATTTACAAAATAGACTCAACCAAATTAATTCTCAACAGGTTTGAGTTTCGCGAGTCATTGAGGTGTCTCACATGAACACTGCAGATGAAATTGGATTGACTTACAAAAGAGACTCAACCGACAAATCGATTCTTATTGTCAGTGATTGACACTAGGGGTGGGAATAAAGCTTGCAAGACTGAACTCGCCCGCAAGTACCCGTGCCCTGCCATGCTTAACGGGGTCTGTTGCTTGATAACAAGCATTACCCCCGTACCAATTACAAAACACGGGGCAACCTCGGGTGTGAACCTTCTGCTGGTTACCCGACTGAGCCCGAACTTATTATGAGCCTGATTTTTGACCGAGTACATGACCGCAGTAGTCTTGCTCAACTAGCTGCCTTGGGTTTAATGCCTTCTACTTGGGCTTAATGGATTACTGTCTATTTTTTATTGGGCACTATCAGCTTAATGCCTTCTACTTGGGCTTCTCATTAAAGCATGAACTGGGTTATTGTCCATTCTTTAGGGGTACTACCGGATTCCTCGAATCTTACCCGTCCGAATTTGTATGTCCGCTCAATCAAGTGAGCACGAGCAGGCAATGGCGGACTAAGAGTGGTGTATCGCCCACCCGACCAGGACCAAAAAAATGTAGAGGTAATTTCTAGAAAGGTCAAAATAATATTGAAAATGAGTAGAAAAGCACAAAACATTTAAAAATTATTATTCAGGTCAAAAAGTGTGCAAATACTAAAATACCCCTTTTTGTCATTTTGTGTAACTAATTTCTTTTATTTTTCATTAAACTTTAAATCGATATAACTTTTGTTTGAGATGTCGGATTTCTATAAAAATTATATATTTAGAAATGATTTTTCATTAGCTTTCTAACAAGATCCACTTTCAATACTTTTTTTCAAAAAAAAAAAAACCAGAAAAAACGGCGTTTTTTCCTTTACGTTTTTCTGCAAACGTGTTTGCAACAATCTGTTATGCAAACGTGTTTGCAACAATCTGTTATGCAAACGTGTTTGCAACAATCTGTTAAGCAAACGTGTTTGCAACAATCTGTTATGCAAACGTGTTTGCAACAATCTGTTTTGCAAACAAGTTATGCAAACACTTGTTTGCAACTATCTGTTCTGCAAACATGTATTTGCATAATGTAAACTGTAAATATGTGTTTGCATAATATGGATTGAAATTGAAAAATCACATAATTTAAAGAGAAAATAACTATTTAAATAGTGTAGAATACTATCAAATGAAACAAAGATGGTAATATAAACCCTAATACAACACAAAAACCACTACCCACCAATGACAAGAAATCAAAAATTAGATACTAATAAAGCTACCAAACTCACACACAGAACCATAATCCATCTCAACCACAAATAGTATCTTCCATCACAAAACATTCTTTCACAAACTTCATAAACTGGGTTTTTTATAATCACATAGTCATCATGGAAGGCAAAGCCTCTTAATAGCCACAAGAGTATTGAACACCCATGCTTGCTTAGTGTAATCATAGACTTTCAACAAGTTTTTGTCTTGGTGATTGAGATAAGATTGGAACAAGCTCTAAGTAGCTGAAATTATCGGCTTTAGATATTCCTACAGGCCTTTGCTCGAAGTATAGATCAGAAAAAGGAGTATGAATCTCTCTTAGTAATTTCATCAAACATCTCATATGTAGCGTGACTAAGTAGCTGAAATTATCGGCTTTAGATATTCCTACAGGCCTTTGCTCGAAGTATAGATCAGAAAAAGGGGTATGAATCTCTCTTAGTAATTTCATCAAACATCTCATATGTAGCTCTTCTGATTAATCACCTCAGTTACCAAGAACATCTCTTATCCGACAAACACATAATCATGTTGTCTGAATTCCTTAATAACAAATAATCCCTTTTCATTTTTAGTATTCTTCAATCTTTAAACAAAGCTAATTCTAGCAATAAAGATTCAGACTGATATTATAATTGAGAGTGACAATTCAAAGTACCTGTACTCTTTGTTACTAACTCCATAAGGGGCAACTTCCATCTGCAACATAGATTGGTTGTTACTTCCAGAACAAAGAATTTGATGATTACCCATTAATGGGTTCTGAAAGTTCTCATTTCCTCCACCACCACTACCACCACCAACAGTGACGGCAGCAAACTGATGTCACAGTCGAGGATGACTGAGAAATTCTTTACTCCTCCGTCAGACAGAGAGCACGAGAGATGAAATAAGAATAAATCTTACTGTTGCTTTGATCGGGAAGATGTTGGTGGAGAAGAAACCATGGCAGCTTGGTCGTATGTGGATGAATTTCGTGATCCGAGGTATAACAATCGAGATAGGAGTTTAGTTGAAGATGAATCGTGAAGAAGATGAATCGGGAAGAAGATGAATGAATGAAAAAAAAACCTAAAATCTTATGAGAGTTTTTAGAGAGAATATGAGTTTAGTTGGTAAGGATATTTCAGGAAGATTTTTTTTTAAAAATGACCTGATTGATAATTTTGTATATTATTTTCAACCTTTTGCATCATTATCCAAAATATTTTGGTAATCTTTAGTTAATAACAAAAATTACATGCTTTTTTGGTCATTACTAATAATATTCTGACCTAAATAATCATTTACTAAAAAATGTAATGGTCATAATGCTACATCGCCCGTACCCGCCCGGATCGGACTCTTGTTATGGCCGCATCCCGGCCGCCCGTCCGGGTTCCCAGCCCTACTTGAAAGTCAACCGAACATAAATTTCATTCATCTATTTAGTGCTACTTGGGCCTTGAGCCCTTGACTGATTCCACAGGGTTGAATCGGTCACATCCGACCATTCTTTCGGAATTCATAACAGACTATGCGTTTTCACCATTTTCAACACTTATTTCAATCATACAGTAAACCCCATCTCTCTGTTCTTTATTCATCTTCATCCCTAACCTATGAATCTCCTATTGACTCTGATTAACTAATCATACCTGGGTATTTGTTGATTTTGTTCTTTGAATCTTTGATTGGAATTGGTTTTATGAGTAGTTTCTGTTATTTATTGTGTTGATTTGATTCAAAGATGATACATTGTTCACCTGTTAAGCTAGAATCTAGGGTTATTTGTTGATTTTGTTCTTGGGTATTTGAAGTTGCACAGAAAGGGTTCAAAAGGTATAGAGGGAAAAAAAAAATGAGTGAATATCAAGCTATTAGGTATTGGTGCCCTGTTTGTTCAGAAATTGTGAATCAAGTAATGGGATTAGAGATCAAATGCCCATTTTGTGAAGGTGGTTTTTTAGTAGAAATGGGTAGTAGAAATGATGAAGATGACTCTATGGGTATCGAACTTCGTTCGGTGAATAGATTTAGGTGGCTAAGAGCTCGAAGAGGCGAAGAAGAAGTAAGTGAGGAAGAAGTGGAAATAGATAGTCGAAATGATGAAGATCTCACTTTAGGTGTCGAACGAGAACGAGAGCTTACTCCTGAAAATTCAATAACACTGATTAGACATCATATGTGGCTAAGAGCTCAAAGACTTCGAAGAAGAGGCGTAGAAGAAGGAGATGAGATAGAGAGGCAAAATGAGATGGTGAGGGAAAGGAGAAGAAGAAGGAGAAGAGAGATAGTCCAAACCATAAATCGTCGGGACGGTAATTCCTCTTCGGGTGCGACCCAAAAGAGAGATGCCATTGAAGCAATGCCGAACGTTGTTATCGAACATAAGTTACAATGTTCTATATGTTTGGATGAATTTGAGATTGGTGCAGAAGCAAAGGAGACACCTTGTAAGCATAAGTTTCATAGTGGGTGTATTCTTCCATGGCTTGAGCTTCATAGTTCTTGTCCAATTTGCAGGTTTCGAATGCCTAGTACCAATGGTGAATATTGTTAAGTTTGAATGCCTCTAGCGTCAGCCGAAATTTCAAGCGGTACAAAACTACATATTGCTGTTGCATTTTTAATGTTAGATGCATTGTTTCTTTCGTAGCATTTGTTTTTCTAAGTTATAATGTTTAGATTTTAACAAAGAAAAAGTTATAATGTTTAGATTGACTCCATGCTAATTGTTTTTGTTTGATTCGTCAAATGACTGATTTAGATTGATTTTAAATATATATGATTTAGACTAGCCAAATTCAAACATAGAACCTAAAGTCTATTACACGATTCGGTGTCTAAATTTGAAAGGTTGTGTAGATCACTCAACCAATTTGAGTTATTTCGCGAGTCATTGAGGTCTCACATAAATGAAATTGAATTTTTTTTTTTTTTTGATGAGAGAAAATGAAATTGAATTGATTTATAAATGAAACTCAACCGAATGGATTCTCATTGTGAGTCACTAATACGTCTCACATGCTTGAAAACAAGGGTTGACACGGGTTGTTACAGTTGGTATCAGAACATTAATCTATTTAGTGCTCCTTCTCCTTGGACCTTGACTCTTTCAATGAAAGACCAACATCAACAAAAGTAAGCTCCCCACAACTCTAATCACCATTTTCAACACTTATTCTCTTCATCCCTAAGCTATGAATCCCCCCCTATTGACTTTGATTAAAAAATCATATCCATAATCCATATCTGGGTTTCTCTATTTCCTCTCAAACAATATCATCTGTTCATCTCTGCTTGTTGATTTCTTTTCACAGCTCTTACATCTCTCTCTCTCTCTCTCTCTCTCTCTCTCTGCATTTCTTAGCTTCAGCCTTTCAGGTACTTTGATATCCATCTTTGTTAAATATTTGATCTTTGAGTCTTTAATTGGAACTGGTTTGACTATATATTATTGTTGAATAGTTTTTGTTATAATTTGGGTTGATTTGATTCAAAGATTATACCACCTGTTAAGATAGAATATAGGGTTATTTGTTGATTTTGTTCTTGGGTACTTGAAGTTGCAAACTAAGGTTTCAAAGGTATAGAGGTAAAAATGAGTGAACATCCAGCTACTAGGTATTGGTGTTATGTTTGTTCAAAAATGGTGAATCAAGTAATGGGATTAGAGATCAAATGCCCATTTTGTGAAAGTGGGTTTATAGTAGAAATGGGTAGTAGAAATGATGAAGATGTCTCTCTGGGTATCCGTACTCGTTCAGCGAATAGATTGACAACAGCACTTAGTCAGTTGAATAGTCACGGTAGGTGGGTAAGAGTTGGAAGAGGCGAAGATGAAATAAGTAGGGAAGAAGTGGAAATAGGTAGTCGAAATGATGAAGATCCCACTCTCGGTACTGATCAAGAACTTAATCTTCGAAATACAATAGCACTTCGTCAGTTTATTAGACATCGCTTGTTGCCAAGACTTCAAAGAAGCGCCCAAACCATGATTCATCGAGAGGGTAATTCCTCTTCGGGTGTGAACCAGAAGAGAGATGCCATTGAAGCAATGCCGAATGTGGTTATCGAAGATAAGTTACAATGTTCTATATGTTTGGATGAATTTGAGATCGGTACAGAAGCGAAAGAGATGCCCTGTAAGCATAAGTTTCACAGCGGGTGTATTCTTCCATGGCTCGAGCTTCATAGTTCTTGTCCAATTTGCAGGTTTCAAATGCATAGTATTGATGGTGAATATTGTAAAGTTTGAGTGGCTCTAGCATCAGCCGAGATCTCAAGCATTCAAAACTAAGGTCTGAATGAGTGTGGATGGTTTACTATAACAAACTTTGGTTGAAAGATCTTGTCGTTTATCAATGGGAGTGTTATATATGTAGTCTCTTTTATTTGCTGAATCTCTTTAATGGGAGTGTTGTATATCTTGTAAAATACAAAGTTTCCTGTAAATGTTGTGGTTTGCTAGATTGAAAAAACAAACTCGATTGTTTAAATTGTTCGAAGTTTGAAGGATATCAGATAGGACATGTATTGAGTTTGTGGAATGAAATATTTGAAGAATGTAGTTGAGGTTGGAAGAACTTTCATTAGCAACCTCTAAATTTATTCTAGAGAATCTCTTTAATGGCAAAAGATAACAAGTCAGTTTCTCTGTAAGAGAATGCTTTTCTGCTTTAGCACATACTGAGTGATTACCTACTGCGATTTGCTCTTGTTTTCAGCCATCAAAATGTAATCTTTCAGAGCTCTAATTTGCCTCGCAAGGGTTTGGTTTAGATGATAAAAAATTCTTTATGTACAAATGACGGGAAACTCTTTTTAGGGCTACAATGGCTCGGCTGAGATTTTTGAATGGATGAGACGCTAGTATTTCCCCGTGAAAAAGGCAGAAAACCCGCCATTTCTTTGTGATCTTGAATGTATGCCAAGTACAGATTTATATTCCTTAGCCACGTTTCGGTGCATCAACGCTTTCATGTGAGAGGAATGTATTTATACATTACATGTCTGAGACCAACAATAAGAGTTGGAGGAAGTGAACTGAGTGTACAACCATCTCCTGCTTACTTTAAACATATACTCCTGTTAATTCTTATCGAACAAAAACACAAATACACTGAACAAAATCTTCCATATACACGAAGTACATATAAAATGCCGGCCGACAAAGTCTCTCAGCAAGAAACAGTAGATGAAAGTATAGGTTATGATTTAAAAGAATGGAGGGATATAATAGCAGACATTCACAGGGTGGAGGTGGTCGATTTGTGAACCTTCTTATCATTATCTGAGTCGGGCGATGAAAAAGACGAGGTTGCTGCATGGTAAGATGACGAAACAACTTGAGCTAGTGCTGGAACTGCACCACCTGCAAGAAATCGAAGCATGTTTGCGGTTAAAAGCTTTATTCAAGAGATGTTAAATGGTGAAGTTACAAGGATTTTTCGAGAAAGAAACATATCAGTGTGCAAATGATGCTAAAACCCGTGAAGAATCGTTTCTGAAGCATTCTGCAATCAGAGGAAATGATCTAGTGATATTGATTTAAGTCGCCATCGTTCATTCAGATAGTAAGATACGATAACACATGAAATGAGGAATATATGTATTCTTTTCTTAAAACTCAACTATATGAATGTAATTTTGAGTTGAATTGATTTAAAATAACTGCTCAATGATAACAATCCCAGACTTGGTTGAATCTTACAAAAATGACTTCTTAAACATATACCCGATTAACTTATCACTAAAATCATTCTCATTGCATGAATCTGAGACCTGCCTCCTTCGAGGGAATTTGCCTAATTGCCACGGTCATTTTTAGGCATATAACGTGGATCTAAGACGGGTCTCGGCGGATGGACCATGAAGGGCAGTATTATTTGTGTAAAAGAACGATGTTCCTCATAAATATAAGCGGCAAGCGTAATGAACCCATATGAACAGATAAATGTCCTCACAACTAGACTAGGCAAACTAGATTAACAAAATAAAACACCAAAAAGAACAAAATCTGACCTGCCAACCCAGCACAGACAGAGGAGAATAGCATTACAGGCGGGGTCTGCATCCACAAGATAAGAATAAACACATTTTGTCACCTTGATAAAGCTGAAACTTCTTCGAATAAGACATTATCTTTTGAAACTATAATTTATTAATGGCTAATTAAAAAAGTTGCCATCCAAAAACTATGACGATAACCAGCACTGGCAGACTGGCTTAGTTGGTGTTTCATTTTTTTGGCATAAATGACAATAAAAAGTTCACATCCATACGCAATGTTTGTATTTCAAAATTTTGCAATAATTACTTGTTTCCTGGTAATAGTAGAGTGGGTTTGTGACCTAATACCTAGTTCTGTAATCATTTTGTGGTGCAAGAAATTTTTGAAAAAAGTCACCATATGAATGGTGGAATGCTCTAAGCGGTACGAGCACAGACAAGAAGTGGTGATGAAGAATGAGCCAGCGAAGGGTAGAAAGCCAAGGTTCAAACTAAAGTCTAAAATGAAAAAGGGCACCTGTTTCGACCTTGCTTGAACCCTCATGATGCTATTACTATCTATGTGTGTAGCTGTAATTTCGAAGTACTGTAAATGTCTACCTATATTGCTTTATTATTTTCTTTATTGAGAAACACACAAACTTCGAAACAGCAGAATAACTTATACACAAAACCGTGACAACGAACAAAATTGAAGATAAAAATGACTTATATTGACCGACTTAAATGAAAAATTCCGTTAAGCACACTTACACCAATGAGGAAATGCACCCACATAGGTCCCTTTATCCTTCTTTGAACCAAAGGCATCACTGCGAAAAATACAAAGACACATAACTGACATAAGAACGCTAATAGTCCACAACAAGTACAGATTTTATTAAGTTGCTCGTGACTTTTAAGCCGTGACTCGGTCCATAAAATAAATGTAGGGTTTACTCGCTAGACGTCGAGTCTCTTCTAACTTGTATCACTCTTATTCTTTCCCTTTTCACGATAATATCGAATGAAGAGCCATCTCATGCCACTGTTAAGCTGTTAAGCAGTTTGAAACTTTGGCATTAACCTAGTAAGGTCATCAAGAAAAACCATATTTGTCTTCTCAAATAAATGCCAGTCAAAGTTTCTATCAAAGAACTAAATTTCGAAATATTTCAATGTAAAATGACCGAAATATTTCCATTTCCACGCCTACCAAAATTTCCACCAAACCCGAACTATAATTACTTTCTCTTAACAATGCCTGATCAAGGAATGCCTGATCAACGTAAAATTCCCGATCAAGGAATGAAATGCCTACCGATATTTCCACCGAAACCAAAATTTCATTCCTTGGTTTCTATATCACAAAAAGTGAGTGTAGGACTTTACAAAATTCCCTTGCTAATTAGAGCTCGAGACACTCCATGCACGTTCCTGTTGGAACAAGCTATTCAAATACGGGTCATCTTTAGATTCTTAAGTTGGGAAGAATTAGAAGATTTCCTTGTAATTACCTATCTTGTTATAGTTCCATATCCCGAAAACGTAACAATGGGTTAGGATTTGTATTGAATTCGATACAATTATGAAGCAAAGAAAAAAACATAAGATTTCTCATATAAAAGATCGAACAACGAAAATTCGAAAGTTCATACCATGATTAAATCCATAGAATGCACTAGCAGTCCCACCAACAGCAGAACCAATCTAAATTACAGAAAATAGTGTTTACACACTCACAATTTAAACCCTAAAAGAGGAAAAACCATAACTTGACAATTAAATCTAACATTTGAAACCCTAAACCCTAATCAATCAATCATTCAAAACTCAACATACAAATACAAAGAAGTAGAATTTGAGATTAAAGAACATAAGAAATGTAATAGAGATATTACCATGGAAAAGCTGTCTCTGATAAGTGGTGCCACTGTCCAGCTACTAGTTTCCTGCAACAAACCATAACTGTAAGATAGATAGAGAGAGAGAGAGAGAGAAAGAGGAGAGAGAGAGAGAGAGAGACCAATTCTTTGGTAAGAGGGCCAGCACAGTGAGGACATCTAGGAGAAGGCGATTTCCGATCCTCCATTTTTCTGCAAATCACAATTCTCTCTCTCTCTCTTCTAACGAGGCAACAAAGATGAAGGAATTTTCAGGACTTGTTCGAGGGTGGAATAATAGCCCGGAAGACAAAAATCTGTCCCGTTATGGGGACTAGTTTACCTATGGCCTATGGGATGGATACTACTAGGACCTTGTAGTGGGTCACTTCTAATAGGTTTCAGTTCTGGTTAGCGAGATATCTCCGACGACCTGCGAACACCCCCCCCCCCCCTACACCCAAGTATAAAGTATATAGGATCTATAGATGTTTGAAGCTCCAAAATAGACATAGTAAGTATATTAGGATATTTGAAAGTTCGAAACTCCAACAGACACGATTCGTTGACTTCCCTAGATCTAAGTATATTAGGATCTATGGTAGTTTGAAGTTCCAAAAGATACACAATTCTTTGACTCTCCAACATCTAAGTATATTAGGACAGGTTGCATGTGGGTGTGTGGAGCTCCAAAATAGACACGACATGTTAACTCCTCTACACTTGAGTATATTAGGACGTGCGGACATCCGAAGCTCCAATGTAGACGCGACTTGTAGACTCCCCTGCATCTGAGTATATGAGGACTTGAGGACATCTGTAATTCCCAAAATAGGCACGACTGGTTTGCACACTAAAACTACAAGGTTGTGCTTAGGTGATGAAAGACTATCAGATAATCCACCCTAGTTCAATCCCAAAATGTAACCCTCAAGTTCAAGGCCAAGAGGTTGGGCTTGGGTGATAAAGGCTGTCCAACAACCCCACCAAAGTCCAAACCCAAAAGAGAAGTTTTATAGGCTCACCCGAAATATGCATTCTTTTGCTATATACCGCCTCTTGACTTTCTCCTGCAAGAAGTATTCATCGAGAGAATAAAATGTAGAGAAAAATTGAGAAGAAGAAAATGAAATTAGATTTTAGCCCTTGGTCTGTCAACTTAAAAAACATAGATGATATCACTCGACCCGTATAACTTCACACTTCATTTATCAATTCCTTTTCCTTCTGGGTCTTTTTTGTTGAAAGGGGTCTACTAAAAACATAATATTTTCTCTTCTACTAATAGATACACTTTTGTGATTCTTAAATAAGTTTGCTTGTCTTGATTAGCAAACACCATTATTTACTTTATCGACTCTAATTCTTTTTCGTAATGTTGGACCTTTAATACGTGTAGATTTTTTTTTTGTGGTGCTTCAAGACATAAGCTCCCTAACCCATGATTAAGAACTTTTTAAATTTTAGTTTTTATTTGGGAACCTTAATCTAAAATTAGTGGGAGAATAAAACAAACAAGTAGGGCTGAGTGCAATTAAATATGGTAGATCTAGGTTTACCAAAAGTATGTGGAGCTTATTCTAATACCACATGGCAAGAAACTAGCTACGAGTATCATGCTTTTAGACTTAGCTTAAGAATGCCCCCACCAGTCACCACAATTGATACTCCACCAAACAAACAACAATATTTTCAACAAAAAAAAAAACAACAATATCTCCAACCTCCCATGTCAAGAATCAATTAGTGTTCTCAAGTAACCAACTTAAACTACTTAGATATATTTATCTTTCAAGAAAGAAATTTCTTTTGGACATTATCTAGGGTTTGATTTTCAAGATTACCGAGGAAGAGCCGATTTATTCGTTTGTGTCTACTGTAAAGTATTCAAAATTCTTCTTAGACATCGAATACAACTCATATCGGATCATCTTCACACTCATTTCATGTACTAAGTATTCTCGTCCAGCCTTAAAAAGTTGGTCTCACACTAACAACGATTTATTTTACGCTGATAGTCTAACAACAAATACACTTCTTTCCTTGCAAATCTTACTGAGAATTCGACTCACAAAATTATGTCGCATTTTCTTGACCACTAACTTTCATTTACTATTTCTAAAATCTTAATGATATGAAAGTGTAATATAGACTACGTGATTAATGCATTGCGTAAGATTCTGAATCAAACTCTAAAGTGATTATAGATCGTGCTCTTAAGCATGATTGTTGGAGAGGTTGGAGGCCTTGACAGAAGTGAAAATAGAAGTTAAGAAGTAAGAACGTCGCCTCATCCATATAGAACGGGGTTCTTTCAACAACAAACAAATATAAAACAGTGTTCAATTTACTATCGCATAAACTTCCATCAACTGTTTCATGAAAATGTAAGTAATACTAATGGTAAAAATAAAAAGTGAAGCACTTTAACAAACACACAACATTTAGAGTCAATTAGACTAAAAAGCCTAAAGTTATAACCTTCACTGTCTTTGAATCCCTGAAAGTGTGAAAGTAAGTACAGTAAGTCCTTTTTTCTTTCCTTCTAGGTCACAAAACCTTAGAAATCATTGGTAGTGGGGTTCATTCTAATCAGGAAATTTTAAAGCAGATTTGGACCATTTTGCTCCTCTTCTTTTGGCACTGTTTAGGCTATGAATAAGTATCAATTTTTCTCTACAAAAAAAAAAGTATTGAATTCCTTATTCCATTCCACCACTTTTAAGTAGATATCAAGGCAAGCATCTTTTGGAGTGCCCTAGTTTCACTTAAAGTTCTAGTCAAGAGCATCTTCATCTCCCCTTTCTCACCAATCACAGAAAAAGAAAAAACAAATTTAACTAAATATGTTCCGACGGTTTTACTGTCAGTAAAATCCTAGGTAACCATGTTCCGATACAAACATTATGATACCTGTAAGATACTCGTAGTCACTTCATGGTATACTGTGAGATTTTGCGTTCACCTGCATGTATGTACTTGCAAGAAAATGCGTTATGTCTAGACAATATAAGTCTAGGTTAATATCATTTGTATGAAAGTGAAAAAATTGTAACAATAGATACCACTAGAACACAAAATATGTGCGCAATTTTTTTTTAAATCGACTACGATAGTAATTATAAGACGTTGATACATCATGAAGAGATAATACAAAGGTACATCATCATTAATGAATTGAATAAACACTATAACTGCCTGATCTAAGCCCAACGAAGGCAATCCTAAAGAGCCTAAAGCCCAACTAAATTACTTTATTTATACCCAAGTTCAATAAATCCTGGATTTGCACTTCCATCGAATCAAACCTGGGACCTCCGTGTTGTGGAGTTGATGCCCAACCACTACACCAAGAGGCGGTCAGATTAAGCATTCACGTATTTGGGATCTCATACTGGGTGTCGTATTTGGGATCTCATATCGGGTGTCAGATACAAATATCTGAACTAGTTACCATGTTACTTAACTAGACTCTTTTGATAATAAAATCTTCAATTGATTTTTGATGAAAGCGAAGCATGCTTCATGTCATATATGTGTGTCTACAAAAATAACAAACAAGTTTTAAAGCAATTCGACCAAATTTAGAAGGTTTTGTGAAGACTAAGTTTTTGTAACAGAGATGATATTATATGTTATTCCATGATAGAGGACCACTATAGGTGAATCAAATGTAAGGATTATGATTTGACAGTAGAATATTCTAAAATGTGAGGTGGAACCAATTGAAACATCTACAACCTACATAGAAAGAAATAAATTCTCATAAGAGAACATAAAATTTCTACCCCTAGGCAAGAAAAATTCTATCTTCTAAGAGAATTAGGTTCTTCTTGCTTTAGCAGAGGGACCAAATTAAAAGAACAAAAGTGCTTTTTCAGGATCAATTCTTATATTTAACATTGCAAGGTGTGAAGTTTTTCTTCAAAGTTGAATGAATGAAGGAATCTAAAATGGTAATGGAGTTATCTAAAGGATGGAAGTGGAGTTGAAAATGGGCCCTGAAAATAGATACCAAAGCAGGAAGGACAATATCTCTTTTCGAGTCGCTATGAAGATCGCAGTGGGTCGAGTTATTTTGCCATGGTTCTGTCCTAGATTCTATTCCTAACCTTCCAGCTTTTTTTCCTCTTTATAATGACAAACTAGGGATATGAGAAGAGGCAAAGAGAAGAAGCAGTAGGAAGCTAAAGTATCAAGACTTCCTATTATACTCAAAAACAGTGAATATCGATCGAACGCCGTACTGAGAAGAGGATAAAAAGACGGGGAAGGAGAGGTAAGGCTCGAATCTAATAACTAAGATTATTTCACTTTTCTTCTTTCTGACATTTTAACTGAAGTTGAGGTACAATCACATAGGAAATGTATCATAATCAGCATCACCAACACCACCATCAAGGACATAATACTAGGATGACAATTCCTCCGGAAAGACATATGTTCCTACAAGAAGGGAATGGCCTTGCTGATTCAGGATTGTTGCTTTCAACTGATGCTAAGCCTAGACTTAAGTGGACAGCTGAACTACACCAACGCTTCATAGAAGCCGTCAATCACCTCGGGGGAGCAGACAGTGAGTATATGTTTATACCCTATGAAATCAAATAATATAGTGTACAAGGATTACGAAAAAAATTTAGCTAACAAGGGTAATATGTGTAATATAACAGAGGCAACTCCGAAAACAATAATGAAGCTTATGGGGGTTCCGGGGCTTACCTTATATCACTTGAAGAGCCATCTTCAGGTGCATTTCAAAGCTTCCAAAATCTTCTTTCAAAGTTCGTGATTATATGCAAAAGAAACTAAGTCGGTCTTTTGGATTTCAGAAGTACAGGCTCAGTAAGAATCTGCAAGGACAAACTAGTAATGCTGTCAATCGACCGGGTAAGAGAAAATCCCGTACCAATTCTTCCATAAATATATGTAGTAGGAATCGACCAGAGAAAGACTAATTAATTTACAAAAGTACAGGTTATACTAACATGGTGGCAGAAGACAGGATGTCTGAAGTAAGTGGATCATTTATGAGCAATACAAGCCTCAGTCCCCACACAAACAAGTAAGATCACGAAGAATTTCTCTTGTTCTGTCTAATAACGTATATGTGTGTGCGCGCGCGCGTGTGCATGTATAAAAATGGCTTTGCTCTCAAGAGAGTTTAGTACTAACATATGGAGTTGGTGAAATCAGAAACTTGCAGATGGGTGATGCAATACAAATGCAAATGGAAGTTCAAAGAAGATTACATGAACAGCTTGAGGTAAAGCTTGTATGATACGCAAATTCTCATGATTTCAGAAACTAGAACAAAATTATCGACTACAAGGCTGAAAAACGATTTCATGTTTAGAATCTTTACTATGATTTGCAAAAACAACTTCAGGAACTTATTCCATCAATTTAACCGCATATTAATTTATGCAGAATCACAAACCAGAGAAGGAAAACAGTTTATTTATCCCCCATTGAGCAAAAATATTTTTTATACCAATCATATTCAGAACCTTTCAAGAATAAGCAGTTTGGATAGTATCTAATACCCAAAATCTGAAGTAACTATTCTGACCTGAACCAGGTGCAGCGACATTTACAGCTGAGGATAGAGGCGCAGGGGAAGTACCTACAATCAGTGCTGGAGAAAGCCCAAGAAACACTTGGAAAGGAGAACCTCAATTCGCCTGGCCTTGATATTGGTAAAATCCAACTCACTGAATTGATCCCCAAAGGATCCACAGATTGCTTGAATTCTTCATTTTCATTGTCGAAAGAACCACAAGGTGTGTGTTCTAATGCACAAACACAAAGAACCCAGCCCACAGATTGTTCAATGGATAGCTGCTTAACTACATGTGAGGGATCTCAAAAGGAACAAGATATGCAAAATGCGGGAATGGGGTTGAGACCTTATCAAGGAAATACACCAACCCGAAAGGAAACCAGAGATTTCAGGCTTGAGCATAATGAACCTACATGGTGTGAAGATCTAAATGCGAACAAAATGTTTTCTTCATCAATGGAAAGAAACCTGGATCATATGATTTTCCCTGTCAAAAGAAGCTCCAATGACTTATCTATGAGCATTAGAGTTCATGGAGAAAAGAGGAGCAGTTCAGAGGCAAAACTGAAAGGCATAGACAACGATGATAATTTCCTTGACCAGAACAACAATAGGAAAAGTGCAATTCAAATAGAAAATGAGAAGAAAATAAAAGGCTTTTTACCTTACATAACGGAAGAACTAGATTTAAATGACCAGGACAAGAAAGACGCAGCTTCTAGCTGCAAGGAGCTTGACTTGAACGGATTTAGCTGGAGCGGGGACCTACACTGATAAGTGAGGTTGGCAATGAAAGTTAAGTTCATTGAACAGTTTCCAATATTTCAAACTAGTACATATAAGTTGATTTAGTCCAGAAGTACTGATGGACTCTCAAGTTAAAGATCAGAGCTAGAAGGGAAGGAGACTTGTGGCACTGAAACTCCGAGTAACAAAAGCTTAATGCTAAGTGATTTGTAAAGATTAAAATAAGGTGAGTTAACCAAGCATAATGTGTGTTACCATCAGTTTTTAGTTTTTACAGTAATGTCGTCTATTTTGTTACTTAACTTCAATAATAGTTGAAGACTTATTATACCAGTGTCCGTGCAATGTTTATTTTTCGACACATTTCTATCAGCACATCGAAACAAGTGTTCTAGCAGACTACTTGGTGCAACACACAGCAGTAAGATGCAAAAATAGCTCATTAAGTGATTTTACAAACGTAGGTTTGCGTAAATACTGAAAACCTTAAAACATTGAACTAATCTAGATTCTAGGAAGCCAGACGAGTTTTTGCCATCAAGAATTGAGTCCACCAGAAGGCCATCATCACTAGCATATCCATATCCTTTGTTCTTAGTCGGAGACAAGCGCAGAAATCTTTTTCTTCAACAAGAAGAAGAAGAACATCCTTGGCAAGTTGTCTCCTAGGCGAGAGAAAAGACCTCATCGCTTCGCTTCATGCTTCAAACAAGATTTCATTCACAAGTAAATACACCATCAGAAAGAACCTAAACCTTAGATTGTTAGGTAAGATGAAAGCACAAAAAGTATGAGGAAGAGTATAACAAAAAATTTCATTCTAATCTTCAGAGCTACATTCAGAATTCAACCTTTCACGACTACGGATCGTAAGATAAACTAAAAACCTATGGTGATCCCTTGAATCTTGTACATCATTTGTGCAGCAAAAGCACAACAACCCCATCTACGACAACCATCACAAATATATTGCGTTTCTTAGTTCAGAGTTTCCTCATATAAACTGAATTCATACACGAAAAATGTGTTCTATACAACATCCGAAATAAGAACAAAGGCTACAAGGTGAAACTCCAATACCCCGGGGAAGATAAATTTGAAAGTAAGCAACAGATATAAACTCAAAGAACAAAAGTAGGACCTTTCCCAACATACAAAATGGTTTTCTTTTCATTCTCTGTTTGCCTGGTTTTCTTCTTCTTCGAGTCTTCGTCAATAATAATTGCTATACTTGTATGTGGTTCTCTTTTTTTTTTTTGTAATAAGAAAAATAGAAACATAATGAATTGTTACACTCGTCTATCATCATGCAACATTAAAAAAAATAATAATAATAATGTACGTTTTTTAAGCATTGAGGGTTTCGCGCATCGAGGCGTACGCCTGAAGGACCCGCTTCACATCTTATTGGCCCATCGCCATGAGCAAAAAATACTTTTTTTTTTTTTCAATCATTACTTCTTCATGTTCAACAAAAAAAAAAATCATTACTTCTTCATCTTAACATTATTGGTGTACTTCCTACTATGAGAATGTTTATGATGGATCTAATTTATTCCAAAATACAAATTAACTGTAAATCTCCCCCGATTGGATTCAGGATTTCCGTTTAGGAGATATTTTGTCTCTGAGAATTCCTTTGATGGTTTACTTCCGGGGAAGCACAACTATTTTCTGTTGAAATTATATTTCATTCAGGCGCGTCAAAACATGATCTAACTGTTATACTCCGTTTGTAAAGAAAACGAAACAACGGGACATCGTTCTTGTGCCAAAACTTATAAATATTGATAATCAAGTCACATGTATTCATACATAATCATTTTCTATAAAATGTTGATGAAGCTAACTAGTTGTGCAAATCTTTCCAATTCATTTGATACATTTACTCGTATAATTATTTACTTGAATCCAAACTGGTTCCAAAATGACTTTTAAGATATTCATCAATGACTCGACTATTCACAAAAGAAACAACACTAGGGTTTTCTAGTGGAAAGTAAAACCAATCAGTGCACATCAAAATTAAATTTTATCTAATGAACAATTTAAAATCCTTATATCGGTTGGTTATCAGTTGTATATAAGTTTGTGTATACTAACACTAAATTTACATTCGATGTATATCATAGTTATGTACAGAAAGAAAGTCACCTAGTTTACGAGAGAGCATAGTCGATACAAACATAGATTTACCTTATATAAAATAGGGTTTATGCCATGGACCATGAAATTGGGTCTTATCTAATAGTTTATAGTTGGAACCACTACAAGAGGTCCAATGCATTTGGCGGCCACAAGTCATAAAATAGGGACTCATAGTTAATCTTTTCGTCTTATTTGGAAAGTTTTACAAACGGCTCCCCATAGTGTTATGTTCACCTCATCTGAGTTGGTAAATTTAGTTTGACTGCATTTGGGTTAGAGACACATGAATCCAGCGAATTCAACTCCAATGTTCTAAATTGAAATTGGTTGGTCAAGCGTAATTCTATTATAAAATTTGGTTCAAAATCTATCGAAATCAACCTCTACGTTCTGGAGTTGGAATCGGTGGATTTATGCTAAAATTTGTAATGAAACTTGGTCTGAGTCCATCGATTTGAGTTATATTCAAGTAAAAGAGAAAAAGAATTATGTATTTTAACCATTTTCTAGAATACGCCGAATATCGTTAAGGGAGAGGCGCTAATACTTTATACATAAATGTACTCTTTTTTTTGGAAGTCGACTACGATCAACGTTAGTCGTTACATTTTGGCATTGATACATCAAAGATGTGATAAGCTCAATAACTGCCCACTCAAACTGAAACAAAACTGGGCTATAGCCAAACAAGACAATGGCCTAAAGCCCAACTACATTATTTATATCCTAATAATTCCAAATCAAATAACTAAAGATTTCACCTTCTTTAGAATTTGAACCTTGGACCTCCAAGGCTTTCTGGAGTTTGTTGAACTTCATAAACTTACTCCAATGTGGTTATTTCCCTTTTGTCTCCGTAGTTTGCAAAGATTGGGGTGCAATATGGGAAACTAGTTACGACTAGAGGGTCAAAAGAAAATAACGTTGTTGCAAGGTGTCGACACGATAAAGGAGAATGATTTTGGCCTTTCTTTAGTGCCACGTGTTCTTAAATCAGCAAGTAGTATAATGACGTGTGGACATCTCGTGGCTGACAGTGGCTGGGGAAAAGGGAGAGAGGGACCAGAAAAACTTTTTGGCTCACTTTTTTGCTTTTAGTTATGTGGAGCCTAGATTTTTCAGATTTAGGGCTCAGAATTGCTGAGTGAGTGATTTGGATGATGGTGACCTACCAAGCCGGTAACCGCCGCTCCCTTTTCCATTTGAGGTAGGTGAAAAGGTCGACATTTTCAATGTGCATAAAAAATTGATAGTGGGAAGTAAAGAAATTTTTCCTACCCACATAGTTGTGGCCTTGTGGGTGGAAATAATTTTTTTATTTTGTGGTAACGCTATCCATTTTTTAAT
The DNA here is from genome assembly GCF_041429995.1 of Eschscholzia californica. Classification (NCBI taxonomy): domain Eukaryota; kingdom Viridiplantae; phylum Streptophyta; class Magnoliopsida; order Ranunculales; family Papaveraceae; genus Eschscholzia; species Eschscholzia californica. The sequence continues at coordinate 50,395,809 of NW_028238472.1, forward strand.
CCTTTTTAATTTCTTCTTCCTCCATCTTTTCTTCCCGTCAGGGCGCCACCGTCAACTCCGATGACACTTCCACCATTAACTCCGACGACACTCTCAATATTATCTGTGACGATGCTCATCTGTCTCTTTTTATCCTTCTTCTTTTTTCTTCTCTTTCCTTCTCTTTCCTTCTCTTCTATGTTCTGGCGAAGGAAAAGTCTCATCTTCGGAACCCTCTTCTGGTAAGACCAGGCAGACTTCGCTTGGATCTAGACTCTAGATCGAGAGAGAGAGAGAGAGAGAGGAGATGAGAAGAAAAAGAAGTCGTCGATTTGAAGGATGTGCTCGGTGAATATTTTCTGGGTTTTCCATCTTGTACCCTGAAAAGTTCTTTTTCCCAAAAAATCGACTTTATTTTTTTGAAAATTCCATTGACATTTGATAAGGTGCCTCTATAGGCGCTTCACTTTTCTTTCTTCACGTCCGCTATTTTACAGACGTATCACATTTTCGCTTATTTTGTAAATACGAACCTCAAATACCCTCTGACATGTGCTTTCTCTTCTTTTCTTTCATACTCTCCAACACTTTTTGTTTTTTCCTTCTTCCATTTTTATTTTGATTTTTCAGAGTTTTTGTATTTATGAAGGATATCATCGATAGGCCTAAATAAGTTCGTTCATTATGAAGGATATCATTTGGTCTCAGAGTTTTCAGAGTTTTTTATTTTGATTTTTCAGAGTTTTTGTATTTATGAAGGATATCATCGCTTATTTTGTAAATACGAACCTCAAATACCCATGAACCGATTTCTCAGAGTTTTTGTATTTATGAAGGATATCATCGATAGTTCGTTCATTAAAGAATGAGACCAAATAAAAAAGTTCAAAATATCTCCATTTCATATGAGAAATCGGTTCCAAAAACCCTTTTCATCATTTTATCTTCTAATCTTCTGAGTTTCGATGTAGTTCAATCTTTGAAAATAGTTTATCAGCGATTTGGGATTGATTTCCAATAATTTTAGAATGATTTGTTAGTAATATAATTTAACAGATCTGAAAATTTCGAACAATCTCGTTCTCGTATCAATTCGAGAGCCTAAATAAGTCGGTTTGGCTTGGACCGTTAGCAAAAAAACAAACATAACCGGTCCTCGTTGACCAAATTTCCAACTGAACCAAAGCAAATGACATTTTATCTAACTCAAAAATCGATCAATCCAATTACGTTTGGCCTAGTCACCTTAGACGATCATTGTTCACCTTTAATTAATAGATGAACTTTGAAAATACGTAAAACATAAACAGAACAAGTCTTGAACCGCCAAAGGCAGTCAGGGGCCAAAAAATCTAAAGCGGTTGCTTTGGCTCTATCGCAACGAAGAGTCTCAATTGTTTGGATTTAGTAAGTCAATTTCAAAATAATAATATTCCAATGCTTTGGCTCTATCGCAACGAAGGGTCTAAAGTGTTTGGATTTAGTATGTCAGTTTCAAAATAATAATATTCCAATGCTTTGGCTCTAACGCAACAAAGGGTCTGAAGTGTTTGGATTTTGTACGTCAGTTTCAAAATAATAATATTCTAAATAGATTTTCATAAACAATTGATCAAACTATTGGAGCCATTTTCGTCCTACCAGTGTGAGAGTGTCATGGGTGCATTCTTAAGTGGCCTTGGTGGCGACAGAGGTCAAGAGTGTGATCCGGCCCAAAAACACATAACATAAATTAAGTTGCACCTCAATGTAAAAGTTTAGATTATGTAAAAGAGGTAAAAAGTTCAAATCCAGTAAGAATTGGTTAAATTGGGGTTGATTGAGGTGGAGTGGTGGATTGGGTAGTAGAGTATACAATAAAATAAAATAAAATAGTATGAAGCTAAAAACAAAATGATGATATCACCTTGTTGGATCTTAAGCCACTAGATTTCGTGGCTGAAAATCAACCATTTTTTGCTGACTTGGATTCACAACCAGCCAGCCACCTTAGCAACCGAAGTTCCCGGTAAACCAAAATCTCATAAATAAGACCCTCTCTCCTCTTCAACTTTTCAAACATCTCTTCTCAAGTCTTTCACTGATAAGTTTCAACTCTCTCTCTCTCTCTCTCTCTTGATCTCTAACACACTTTCTCTCTCTAAAACAACTGTTAAAAGTCCTCCTCCTCCTCCTACTCTCTTTCTCTCTCTAGAAATGTTTATTAGTAGTAGTGATATGAGCGATTCAACGATAAAGCTATTTGGAAATACGATTTCACTAAAAGAAACTCATTTTCACACTCTTTCAGTTGAGAAATCCGATCAAGATTGTCAGAGTTCAGTTGTCGATTCTGAAATCAAGGTATATCCTATTTCCTTTTGTTTTTTTTGTTTTTTAATTCTAGGGTTTGATTGGATGCTCTCTAAATGAAGTATTTACCTTTTCTATTTTCTTCATCTGATGATTTCTGATTCATTAATTCATCTTGACTTTGAACTTCCCCCCCCCACCCCCCTCCACCCCCCCCCCCCCCCCCCCCCCCACCCCTAAATTAAGATCACTTCTTTCAATCCAAATCTTTTAACCTTTTGATTTGATTGTGTGATCAATTTCATTAATTTTTTTCTGGAATTTATCCTATTTAGGAATGTGTCAGAATAGTCCCCAGAGGGAAAAAGTTAAAATCACAAATAACAGTACCACATAGGAAAAAGGGTAATCTAGTAACCAAGAATGTAATATCTAAGTTCTCTTCAGTCTCCACTCGTTTACAATTGGTTTTGAGTTAGATGACCATGACCGTAACAGAATGATATAGTTATTAATGTTTAGCTCTAATGCTCATTTTCGTGATTGAATTGAATTTTTGGATGCATAGAATGACATAACATTTTATTTGCGCGTGTTTAATCTTAGTGGACTTATTTATGTATTTCAGAATGGGTGCATAGAGGAAATCGAAGAAGAAGATACTTCTATTGCAGAAAAATGTGGTACATCGAATAAATCTTCGTCATGTGATGCTGGGAAGGAAGACAATCATCAAAGGTATTTAAAAGATAATAAACCGGAAGGAAGCGAGCCTGAGACTGATACTATGAGCGAAGAGAAAGTTCTCAAGAAGCCCGATAAGATTATTCCATGTCCTCGTTGCAACAGCTTAGAGACAAAATTTTGCTACTACAACAATTACAATGTTAGTCAGCCTAGACACTTCTGCAAAAAATGCCAGAGATATTGGACGGCTGGGGGAACAATGAGAAATGTTCCTGTTGGGGCTGGAAGGAGGAAGACTAATAAGCATTTTGACTCACAACACCGTCAACTAATTGTATCGGCCACTGAAGATCCTATGTCTTGGGTATGTTCTGCTCTTGCAAGACCCGTGAAGGGAAGTGAAACTATTCCGAAGTTTGCCCTTGGTACTCCTGATTTCAAGGAGAAGTGTTTATCTTCTGATAAGCTTAAACAGAAAAATAAGATTGGTTCTTTGGTGTGTGTAGACGATGGGGAGGAACCCTCGTCATGTGGGTCTTCCATCACGGCTTCTTCTTGCCGTGAAAATGAACTTCCTGGCAACGCCGCTAACATAGAGAAAGGTAGCATGCCAGGAAGTTGTAATGGGCTCAGTCCGACACATCCGCTGCAGTTATATCCGGGCCTTCCATGGCCTTATTCGTGGAACTCAGGTTGGAATAATGTAGTTCCTGTGACAGTGGTGGGACAATGCTCGCCCGAGATGATTTATGGAGCTGAAAATGGTATCTCCAGACCAGTTGAATGGTTGCCTTCGTCTCCTGCATTTTGCCCACAAGCCATTGCCTTCTCTTTCGCGTCGCCTCCTACTTATTGGCCCTGCATGCCCGAATGGTCCGTTGGAGCATTCCATGTGCCATGGGTTGGACCTTCTACTAGTAGTTGCACATCTCCAACATCCAGCACCACCAACAGTGGTTATTCAGGTAACATTTCTCCTTGTTTAGGCAAGCATCCAAGAGATTCAAATCCAGAAGAAGATAAACTGGAAAAATGTTTTTGGGTTCCGAAAACACGAAGAATCAGTGACCGAGATGATAAGGCAGAGAATTCAATTTGGACTACTTTAGGCATCAAAGGTAACCAGAATGAACCGATTACAGAAGGTGGTATTTTTAAAGCTTTCGAGCCAAAGATACAAGGTCATGCTCATACCTTAGATGCTAGACAGATATTACGTGCAAATCCAGCCGCCTTTTGTCGATCTCAGTCATTCCAAGAGAGCACTTAAAAGAGTCTACCAGAAAACTCTTCTCGCTCACCTACTTCCGCCGCAGTTCTGAGATATCTTTCTTTTGACATATTAAGGTAGAAGGTTTGATGTTTTGTCATTGATAATTAGGGTTGTATACTTGTATGTACATAGTAGTGGATAGAATAGAGAGAGAAGAAAGAAATGTAGTTTATGTATTCTAGAGCTCAACCTTTGATATTGTTGTTCTTGGTCATGTAGTAATAAAGATTTCTTGCCAATTGAAAGACAAATTTGTAGCTGTTTGTTTCTTTCATGAACTCAAGAATAGGATACCATGGTCTACGAAAAACTTAATCAAGACCTAGAAACTTAAATCTTAAAACTTCATTCTACAGGAATTCAAACAGGAAAAATGGCAGGAATTAGAATAGGTAGGGAAGACAAACTGCCTCTGTTAATGTTATGTTTCTAGACCTGAAATGACTCGGTCAGATTTCAGAATATTTGTTTTTGTCTGACCTGTGATGTTTCAGTTTAACTCGTCTAAGTAGCTGAATTTGGTTTCACTTCAGCCAGACCATTAAGATTTGGAAATGTCGGATAAGTCGGATTCAGATAATGAGGAAAATAAATACCACCCAAGTAGTGAATGTGGAACCATAAACCATTTGTATCTGAACTGCTATGATTCTGCAACTCTTATTATAGACTAGTTAATTTTTTATCCGGAATTTGATTTCCATGACAATAGACTATACTTGAAGAACTTTGGAAGTGGAAGAAGATGAATAATTGTGCAAGGCTGATTATCATTAAATTTACAATATAATACAACGTTAAATTACATACAACATCAAAACTATCCTTCGGATAGCTGACAAACGCCATAAATAGTGTGCAAAAAACAAGACCGACAAAACCAACCTAAAGAATATGATTTCTATACACACAATGTACGGGAAAGAATGTGGGACTATAGATAAAGGAATAAAACAACATGGTCATTTATCGTGGAGGATCAGAGATTCGATTCATTTCTACTTCTACTTGAGCAAATTCTCTTCGACGGGTATACTTTTCAACTTCTCTAGCAATCTGAATATCAGAAGGAACTGCATATTGACTTATAACCTTCATAAGGAAACGTGGAAGTAATGCTGCAACTAAGATGGCGAAAATGCTAAACCAAAATCGTGCAGTTCCTGCTGCGTGAAATATGGCCCTGCAAATAATAAAACCAGATCTACTAATCAGTATCTTTTTACGTGTATCGTGAATCAAAGGGCGAAAGAGCTCATATTTCATAGGTATAAGGTCCCCTATAAGTCATGGAAGTTCAAGGAATCGACTTCTAACTGAGTTAAAACCCATAATCTTATATTCGTTTAAGGCCCCAAAATTAAGAGTCCGCGTTGTTTTAGACACGTTTAAGGCGAGCAAAAATAAACTCATATTCGAAGTGTTCATGTAAGTAATGAATAAAGAGTGTTATGAATATAGAGGGATTAGGGAAAGATGATATTACCAGTAACCGGGCAAAATAGGAATAGCATCGATAATAATGATAGCAACAAATGTAGCTAGTATAGAACCCCATATGGCCGCATGAGTAATCCACGACCATCGTAATACATCCATGGCCAAATGAATATTTACTAGTACTACCACTGCAATAGTCCACAGATCTCCCATGCTAGAAATATCCTCTGTACTTTGCCTATAAGCAAAAAAAGCGACAAAGAAGAGAACCATGCTTTGCCAAACAGTATCGATCATTGTTATCCAGAACAATTTTAAGTTGTAGCTTTCGTGTCTTTGACCAGATCCATAAAGCTGAGGATGTTTCAGCAGAGTTTTCTTGCTCAAGTCTTTGTCAAGAACCCCAACAACGATTGTCGGTAATGAAGCATAGATGATAGAGTATAGTACACCATTCCATTCATTTATTGCCGTTGTCAGCGTGAAACCAGTGTAAATGGTATACCTGTCAGAGTAGATAAAAATTAGGGTAATTTTGCGGATGGGTCACGGAAAAGTACTAGGTGATGAGTTTGGGTCACAAGTTCGTTTTTTTTAAGTTGGGTCATGGACTGACTTTGCCCATTAAGGGTTTAGGGTTTCGGTTGTTATAATGAAAGACATGATAACAAAAACACAAACCAAACTAAAAAAACAAAAGGAGAGAAGTACTTACCAGAATAGCATGAAGACATATACGGCATTCTTATAGAAGTTGTACAGTATCATGTATCCCATTCGTTCGTAATTCCAATGACCATGGACCAATAACAGCGGAACCAAAAATCTGAACTGGCCCATGGCAAAATCTGAGGCCATAACAGCTTGCCTTCCCTCTTGACCACTAATGCCAATTCCGACATCAGCCTTTTGGATCATCGATACATCATTTGCACCTAGAAAAATTTGAATACACGATCTATCAACTATAACACAATGCTCTATAACGATCAACTTCACAATATTAATGATAGAGAATTTGTAATTATCAATAGAATCGAAGAAACCCGTACTTACCATCTCCAATGGCAAGGGTCAAGTCATCCGTCCTATTCTTTATGAGTGCAACAATTCCGGCCTTTTGTAACGGAGCTACTCGACAACAAAGAACCACACTACATTCTGTGGCTAATTGGAACAGCTGCAGATCAAAATAGCAAGTTAAGATTAGAATTAAGCAGAAGAATAGTATCGAATAATTACTTTTTGCGGGGTATGTATGGGTGTACCTCTTTTTCTAACTCAGTCTCAAGAATATAGACAAGGCTGGTACCATCGATGATCAAAGCAAGAGGAATTCTACCATCTACTCCGGCATTCGATGAACCGGAAGATAATGCCATGAGCTTTTTTGACATGGATTTTCCATCTTCAAGGCTCTTCCTACACGATTCCTTCGAATTACTGTTTATTACAATTTGGGTCATCTCATTAGTTAGAAGCTTACAAGAATAACCAATCGATATGGCGGTCTCTTGTTTGTCCCCTGTCAAGACCCATACTTTGATTCCAGCTTGCCTCATTGATTCTATGGCTTCAGGTACACCTTGCTGAAGCTTATCTTCAATTGCCGATGCTCCCAATAGCTCTATATTCTTTTCCAAATCAACAGCAACCGAACGGAGTAAACTCGCCCGTCCAATCAATGCAGTGCTTGCTTTTTGATAAGCTAATTGCCAGTTCTCGAACTCTTCCACATTCAATTCCCTCGTACCAATAACCAAAGTTCTCAGACCCAATGATGAGTACGCGTGAAGATGATTCTCTGTTGCACCTCGAAAATGGGTATTTGCCGATTTGTTAATTATGCTAAACATCGAATTATCTGCACCTTTCACGAATATTTTGACACTCTTGTCTGGGCAGCCTACTATTACCGACATCCTTTTCCTATCACTATCAAACTCATGCATACCCAAAACATCAAACCTGCATTTTCCACAACGAGGAATTCCAAAAATTTGAACAATTTCATTAGAAAAAAAACATATTTTTCCACAATGAAACTAATTCTCAAAGATGCAGATATTTACTTTTGTCTTTCTCCTTGTACATCAATGATTATATGCCCGGATGTTCGTTCTAGAAGCATAAAACCATACGTTGCGGCAGCATAAACCAATGCTTGCTCGTCAGGAGATTCGCCCTGGTAATCAACCAACTTCTGATTCGGGTCTGTTGTATCTACAACCAATGGCACAATCGTGTTGCAAGCAGCAAGAGCAAGAAAGAAATCGTGGGCAAATTTGCCTTCCTCTGTTTCCTTGCCACTTCTCAATGCCCTTTCGAGTTCTCTGTCAATCTTTACCTTCATTTTTGGCCTCAAAATCTGTTCATCCACTGTTTGAAAAAAGAATATAAAAAATAAACTTCTCCATTCACACTAGACAAGGCAAAAACATCACATTTTCTATCAGGAAATAAATCGTTCTTACCTCCGACAGAATATCCATATTGGTCTCCTTGGGGTTGAGCTTTTCCTCCATCATAATCAACTCCTCCTATGCTTGCACATTGAAACTCCATCTTGTTCTCAGTTAGTGTTCCAGTCTTGTCTGAGAACACATATTTTATTTGTCCAAGATCCTCATTTATGTTTAAAGCTCGGCATTGGAAACTCGAATTTGAAGCCTCATGATATAGATCTTTATCTCGGATCATGAAATAGGCCTGTCCAAGACGGACCAACTCCATCGAGATATAAAGAGATATAGGTATAAAAATCTGGAACACGATAATTGACTGGAGAAACCTAAAGACTACCTCAGCTGCAATTCCATAGAAGTTGTAATTCTCTGCAGTTTCTTTGGTGAAATCCAACTTCCTAAAGTAAGGTAAGTAGTCCAATGCATCCTTATGACGTATAAGCCAAGCTCCACCCAAGCCCGTTACAATCGCACACAAAACAATGAGAAAGATCGAGAGAATTATAATCTCTCGGTTCATAGCTGTCTCCAATCGGCTTCTCTTAGATGGGGCTCCTGAGTTATTAAGCATTGCCTTAGTCTCACGACCAGCATAAACAACAACACCAACTGCCCATGCCGTGTTCTTTAGCTCACAACCACGAAGAATAATATTTGAAGGTCCAAGTGAAACCTTTTTCCCATCAATTTCCATGTTTGCCTGGAACCCATATATGTTACGGTTAGGACGTTCACATTTGATCAACCCTTCAATTACTTCTCTCTCGGGCATCTTCGATAATGTCTCTTGTTTTGCATATCGAGTTTTCAAGTTTGATTCTCCATCTAAATTAATGGTCTGTACATAAGCAGCTCCAGTTTGATCACTAGTAGAGAGCAATACCATGTCACAAGGGAGAGTATCATTTGCTGAAACTTTGAGTATCTCCCCGACCCGAATCTCCTTCCATCTCTTCTCTTGAAACATACCATTAACAAGTACTAAAGCTAACCTATTGTTCTCAATTTGATCGGAACGATATCGTCTCCAATCCTCATAAGTATCTTTTAAAGCAGTAACAAGAAGTACAAATGCTAATGGAAGTACAGAAGCAGCAGCACTAAATACAGCAAGAAAAGGGAGCTGGTTTAAGACAGCAATGACAAGGAAATATACATATGCAACTCTATGAAATTGTTCGAATAGGTTTCGAGGCAAAAATGTTAGCAATGAATACTTTCTAGTTCGAATCGAATTACCTGCGAATTCAAACTTTTCATTAGTTCTCTCAGGATTATTCACAAATATGAGCCTTGCATCATCATCACTGATTTCCTTTTGGGACATACTTTGTCCCCCAGAATCAGCTCCTCTTGACCCATACCTTATAGGAACAACTGATTTAAAACCTGAATGATTGAAGCTCTCAATGGAAGAACTTGAAGATATGAAAGAATTCCCCTCACCAATTGAATGTTTCCTCCCATTTCTAAGAGATGAAGAAGAATTTGGAAAATTTTCAACTTGGGTGGTGCTAGTACTGGGTTGATTTTGTTCTTGATCAATTTGAAAAGACAAAATCTTTGAATTAAGATTAGTATTAGAGATGGGTAGGTTTGATTTGTGTTGAGATTGGGTTGAAATGGGTAAGAACAATTGATGGGGTTCAATAGTTGATGATGGAGTTCTAGGTGAAGGAATCAAAAGAGGTCTTTCATATGCCATTAATCCTTCCCTTTTCTAAAAGTTTCTAAATTTTCATGTTAGTTCAATAAAATCAAGGGGTTTTGGTGGAGAGAAGAGAGGTTTTAGAAGTATGGGTTTGATTAAAAAAACTTAACTTGATTGGTTAAGAGATAGATTAATGATGTTTATTACAAAGTTGTTAGGTTTGGGTGTCTTTGAATTTGTATTAAGGGTTTTTTGTTTAGAGAGATAAACTGAAAAATTTGAAGCCATAAGAGAGAGAGAGAGAGAGAGAGAGAGGAAGAGTCAAGGAAGAAAGAGATGGCGGCAAAATGGAAGAAATGAGGAGAAAGGTCACAAATGGAGGCAAACTTTGTTGGTCTAAGTTTGACTTTCCAAGAAGTCAAATCTTTCTAGAAGGAGTGAGGAAAGGCTATCCTCCAAAAAGTCCACAATTGACTGTTTCAACAAAAAAAAAGAAAGTCCACTAAAATCATTTGAAATTTGACTACGATCTTAATCATTTTACTTGAATCATTCAACATATCTCTCAACTAAATCCTTGTTCTTGAAAGAAATGGCAGAGATTGTGAAATTTTTCCTTGAAAAATTGAGTGATATCTTAACTCAAGAAGCAAGTTTACTAAGTGGAGTAGAAGGGAAACTAAGGATACTTCAAGACAGGTTTGAGTGGATGCTTGTCTTTCTCAAAGCTGCAGATGTTCATCGAGGCGAAGATGAAATGTTTAATGTTTGGGTTAGACAAATCCAAGAGGTTACCTATCACACTGAGGACATCATCGACCAATTCATGTGCGAGATGAAAAATCAAAACCAAAATCATAGAAGGACTAGCAATTTTTTCCTTGGGTACTTATATAGTTGTATTAGTCACACCAAAAAAATACCAACTCTACATGTTCTTGCAAATGAAATTGATGATATTGACTCGAGAATCAAGGAAATCATGGTCAATAGGTTGAATTTTAGCATCGGAGGAACGAAATCATTTGGAGAATCGTCGGTTAGGACTCGAAATGTTGGGGAAAAGAGAGCTCCTATAGTTGAGGAGACAAATGTGATCGGAAATGAAGATAGTATAAGAGAAGTCAAGTCATTTTTGATGGAAGGTGAGGCACGTCGAGTTGTTGTTTCGATTGTGGGAATGGGTGGTCTTGGCAAGACTACTTTGGCTAAAAAAGTTTATGAAAGCAATGAAATTAAGAGATCTTTTGATTGTATTGGTTGGGTTTATGTGTCTCAACAGTACCAATTGAAGGAGGTCTTACAAGGGCTATTAACAAGTTTGAGAGTGCCTTGTGAAGATCAAGAATCAGAGGAGGAGCTGAGGGACAAGCTTCACGAGTTCTTGCGAGGTAGTAAGTATTTGATTGTGGTAGACGACATATGGAATGCTGACATATGGTATGAACTTCACTCGGTTTTCCCCGATGAAGATAAGACGAGTAGAGTACTTGCCACAACACGAAACAAAGAGGTAGCGTTATGCTTTGGTCCCTCAAGAAGAATTCACCAATTGCGTTTCCTAAATGGATTCGAAAGTTGGGAACTTTTTTGCAAGAAAATCTTCTCACTAATGCCTAGTGTTGACGAGGGAAGTCTCTCAGTTGAGTTAGAAGAGTTGGGAAAGAAGATGGTTGCAAAATGTGGAGGATTACCTTTAGCGATCGTCGTATTAGGAGGATTTTTATCGAGGAAAGTTAGGAGCCTCTCTGAATGGTCTAAAGTAAATAATAGTGTAAGATGGCAAGGAAGTAGTCATGGAACTAGTTCTAACTCTTGTATGAGAATCTTAAAGTCTAGTTACCATGATTTGCCATATTACTTGAAGTTGTGTTTTTTGTATATGGGTCTTTTCCCCATGTATCGTGAAATCCGTGCATCAAGATTGTTTCGGCATTGGATTGCAGAGGAATTCATACATACAATAGGAGAAGAAACCATGGAAGACATTGCAGAGGACTACCTCGAGGAACTAATTCATAGAAGTATGGTTCAAGTGGTGAGAATAAAATCCGACGGAAGGGTAAAAACTTGTCGTGTTCATGATACCCTTCGCGATCTCGCCATTCAAGAAGCTAAAAAGGATAGGTTTTTTGAAGTTTACAGAAGTTATGAAGATTTTGCAAAGCTAAGTCATATCCGTCGGCTCGCTATTCATGAGTGCCATCTTCCCTTTCACAAGGTAGAGCTATGGTTTTCTCAATTTCGAAATATTCGTTCCTTAATCTGTTATAGAATCGATGTTGAAGGTAAGACATTCTACGATTCTATGTGCAAGAGTCTTAAATTTTTAAGGGTCTTGGAACTAGACCTAAATAACGACCGATATATTACCGAACTACCAGAGGAAATAGGAGAACTTATACATCTAAAGTACTTGAGCTTATGGAGAACTAGTCTCAATAGTATTTCGAGATCCATAGCTAGACTTGTAAATTTACAAACTCTAGATCTAAGAACTACTAGTCATGAAACCATCCCAAGTAGTGCAATTTGGACATTAAAGCAACTTAGGCATCTAAATATTCTTGGTTTTCCTTGCATCCCTATCATACACAAGTACTCTAAGAGAATTTTGTCGGGTGTTCATAATTTAACAAATCTTCAGACGTTAAGGATGAATTCAGGTAGTTGGATAGAAGGTGGTGGGTTGGGTGAGTTAAGATTACTAAGGGAACTAGTAATAGTAGGAAGTTTAGCACCTTATGCAAACGAGATGGCTGAATCTATCAAGAAATTAGACACCCTTCGATTGTATGAGCTTCATTGCAGCGAAGAAATCCCAAACTTGATGCCATTTTCGAATCACAAATTCATGTACAAGTTACTCTTAGATGGAACCATGTTGAAGCCATTCCACACGCCTAACTATTTCTCACCGAACCTCACTATGCTAACATTGTCCAACTTACGATTAGAAGTTGACCCAATGGAGGTACTAATGAAGTTGCCAAAGTTAAAGATTCTCGAATTACTATTCGATTCATATGTTGGGCAAAATATGGTTTGTTCAAAGGGTGGATTTGCTAATTTACAAGTTCTGCAAATATGTGCATTAAAAGAGTTAGAGGAGTGGGTTGTGGAGGAAGGAGCCTTGGTGAGTCTTAGATGTTTGATAATAGGAGGTTGTGAACATCTAAAAATGCTCCCTAATGGGTTGCAACATTTGAGCACAGTCCAAGAGTTGAAGTTGTTTACCATGCCAGATGAATTCACTAACAGAGTAAAAGAGAATGTTGGGGATGATTTTGAGAAGATCAAGCACATTCCTTTTGTGAATACAGGATTTCAGAAAGTGAAGATCAATGATCTCTACAACACTTTACGGGAAGTCTACACGATTGAAGGTAATATTTGATCCCCTTCGTAGTTTTTATGTTTATTTAACTTTGCTTGGGAAAAATGTGAGTTAATTTTTTTTTCTTCGTCTGGATCATAACCAATGCAGATGCTAAGTATCCAGAAGATGTCTCAATGTTATCTCGTATGTATAACGACGTCGATTCAGTTCTCACTAGCAAGACTACCACTTAATTACGTCTGCCACAAGAAAAACTTGAAGAATTTTGTTGTTTCCATATGAGTGTGATAAGAATATTTCGATTTTACCTTTTCCATGTTAATGGGTAATTGAGACTACAACCATTGCTAATTAATAATTTGAGTTCCTCTCATTTGGTTAAAATTTGTAATCCTCCTGTGTACTTTAAACTCATAATAGTTGTGAGGGGTTGGAGTCTAGATTATAAGTTTGTGCTCAAGCGTAATAAAGGATCGTTGGTTAAGAGCCAGAACTTCGTATTCGTTTAGTTTGAGCTTGAAAAGCGAAGACAATATGAATAACTGCTAAGACTTGGAGAGTCACAATACCAACCAATATATGAATTTCATCACTGGGTCGAGATGCGATCAAATTCAGCTTAGACTTGGAGAGTCACAATACCAACCAATATAATTTGAGTTCGTCTCATTTGGTTAAAATTTTGAATCATCCTATGTACTTCAAACTCATAATAGTTGTGAGGGTATGGAATCTGGACTACACGTGTATGCTCAAGCATAATAAATGATGAGGTCTTTTAGGTGCGCTCGTGGAGCCTTCGTTGAGAACAAAATTCCGTATTTGTTTTGTTTGAGCTTGAAAAGCAAAGATAATATGAATAACTGCTAAGACTTGGAGAGTCACAATAACAACTAATATGTGGATTTCATCAATGGGTCGAGATGCGATAAAATTCAGCTAAAAGCTACGACACATGGCCGACTCAAATGGTTGATAGGCGGAGTTAAAATTTGGGGCCTGTGTAGAAAAAGTAAACAAAATTCCTAAAAGTGCTTAGCTCTTAAAATTTTAACCCGTGACATCTGACTCAAGATCTAAGATCTTAACCACTAAACTACAACTTAAATAATGTAACTCATTTGCTTATAATATAATAATTATTTCAAAAGTAACACAAAAAATTCGAACTATGAGATCCTTAGTTACGTTCAGGACATCCCATGCCACATTGCCACAAGATATCCCAAGCAAAGAGAACAACTATAAGATTAAGTTTCTAGGACCTTATAATAGTGTTATGGAATATGCCACAAGATTAAGTTTCTTGGAGAAAGAGAGATGAATGTTGGCCTGATTTTTGTGCCCTGAGATATGAACTGAAGATGAAGAGGCATCTTTTGATATCATCTCATTGTTGCATGTAAATCGAAAGTTTAACAATAAAGCTCATAACTTTGCTGTAAATTAACTCTAAGAAAATAGCACAAGCATTTATGCATGTTTTTCTAAATGTTCTTTATCTCACCCTAACATCCATGTACTTCAACTAATTCTAGATAGATGTTATGTTTGTCTCAAAAAGAAAATGATGTGGCATATCTTGGTTGGACTATGGGCATGCCACCTCATCAACAATGACTTTGACCAGTAGAAAAACACATTGAGTGCCTAAAGCCAAATTAGAGGTGCTTATTAGCCTTGAATCAGAGGTGTCTTATGCCTAACTTGTTTTTTTGTGTTAACTTTGATCAAAGAGAAATGTTATATACACTTACTATTTTTACCTGCCACACTCACATCTCCTTTTGACTTCAACAAAAATTACCTTAGATGTGAGTGTATATATTACAAAAATGGTAAAATGGTGAGTGCATTTAAAATTTCCCTTGATCAAATGACTAGCACTTGCACAACTGAGAAGTTTTATAGGCACCTCCCATTAATGTTATAGGCGCCTCTTTCACAAACTCCCTCTCAAACTCCCCTTCAGGGAGGCGTCTATAACACTTAGTTATAGGGGACGCTTTTAAAACTTCCCTGCAAAATATTGCTTTCACCATTCAGTGAGTGAAGCTAATTCTTTCATCAAAAAAAAAAAAAGTGAGTGAAGCTAATTTGAGTTGAGCGGCCATATGTATGTTTCTTCACTTGATATGGATTCGAATAGTCAATATATTCAATTGGTATGGACACATCACGAATTCATAGACTGAATAAATCCGACCACTACAATCGCCAAATGTCAAATACGTCTAGGACACTAAAGGTCATATAAAGACCATTACGACATCACAGGGGCATAAAAGTTTGTTCTTCTACTTATTGATACTCTTTAACACACTTCAATAAATAATGGATTTTATTTCCATCGTGAATCAAATATATGACTTCCGAATTTTTGAAGTAGTAATCTATATGGGATACAGTTGTTCGGTTCACTGAACAAATTTGAATTTAGGGTTTCTAGAAAAAAAAAATCCACCTCTAGATCTGGAGCAAAATAACAATTAGGATCAGAGAGAAGAAAACATAGAAGACACATCTAATCCTTACTCCAAACCAAAATAGATTTTTCTTCTACTTCACCCATCTATGGGAATGCTTGAAACTAAGAAACCCCAAAGAACTCTTTTCTCAATTATATTATTTTTTTTAAAACTTAAGCTATAGTTAGGACTAAGATTAACTTAATCACGATTCATAATTGAGAGATTTCTTACCATGGATTATCCAAATCGGAGGGTAAACTTAATAATGCTCTAAAACAAATAGTGTGAAACCTTGCTAGACGAATATAATCAACTACTCCTACGATATCGACGACCAACCAAATATCGGCTATAAACTTCCAAATTTAAATAAATTAACTAGGATGATTTCAACATTAAGAAATATTAATGTTAAGTTAGGAGGAGGTGGGAAAGGAACAAAATGAGATTAGGAAATCATTATGGAACAAATTAATGACAAACTCTAATCTATAAATGAAGTCATTTTCAAATAAGTTTGTTTAGTAAATGTTTTTACTAATTTCAAACACAAGCATAATAGAAGTTGTTTTCTTCTACGTCTATTTCTTCGTTTTGTATTATTTGAATTAAATAATTTTTTTTTTGTATTATTATAATTGAATAATACTAACATAAAAGGATAAATAACGTGGGAAAATGAGAATGCTTTATTTTCAACCAAATGACTCCCCACATCTAAGATTCTCTTTGTTTCTTTTGTTGGTGGGCTTTTTTTGCCCTAATTATAATCATATTGTTTCCCCAAATATCGAAACCACACGCTCACACGTGAATAACCCTAACTTCGAAAACACACGCACACATTTTATACATAAAATATACGGTCGTTGGGTATATAAAAATGCATTGCATTGAGAACAACGATAGGATCCAATGTTTGGGACTTTTCTGGAGAAGTAAACTTTTTTTTTATCAAATGTGTTTCAAAGTGTAAAAGAAACCGTCACCACTTGGTTGCTCAAATGGTATATAGTGTTGATGTATCAATCTCTTGTAATGACTATAGATCGTAGTCGAGTTCTCATAAAAAATAATAATTAAGAAACAAAGTAAGAAAATATATTTTTATTTCGTATTTATCATATATAAAGGACTAAAAAGAAAATACACTCCAAGTATTTGCATCCACTATTGGTACTAGCATGTCTAGTCAAGACATAACAACAAAAAAGCATGTGGCAGTCAAGGCATTAGTTATTAATTGGCTTTCATCATATAAGATTTTGACAATAATTCTAAATTAATCAGTATCTATTTCATCATATACGACTTTGACAAATATGTATCAGACTTACAACAACTCTTAAAAAATATAAATTTTACAAGTTCTATTACTGATAGTGTTACTGATAGTGTTACTGATAGTGTTCTATTTGTTAGGTTAGTTTTTAACTGAAAATATTCAGCTATTCTACTATGTTAGATGTCGTACATTAATTAGACAAAAAGTCTAATAATCTCATCCACCAATTTCATTACTTGACTTCTTTTTTCTTATTTCATTTTTTCATATTTTGATTTTCTTCCATAGAGACTTTTAACAAGGAAGATGAATTTTAAAGAAAACAAAAGTAAAAGAAGAAAATAAATGAATAGGAGGAAAGAATACAAAAGAAACCGTTTCTAACTTGGCCCAAGTGGTTATTTTCCTGTCGGTTTGGAATACCAAGGAAGAAATCTTTAGGGGATTTCAATTTCCCCCGCTTTTTTCCCATGCCCCAGAAGGAACGTCGTCAACTTTATTACAAAATTCCGTTAAATCTCATACGACGGTTACATCGATCTCGTCATCCGTTTCTTGTGTCCGTGTACATGCACGTGCACTAAATTCTCGTCAAACTAGAACCTAACAAGATAAGATCTGTTCCATTTCGCCCCCTAGATATGACTAACTCACGAAGATAGCCCTTTTAGGATGACAAACTTGCAAAGTAGTTCCCCTTTTTGTTTTTTACTTAGTCCATTTTAACCGGTAATGCATTTTTTTCTTTTACCCTATCTCTCGTCTAGTTTTCTCCTTGGCCAGTCAACAACTCTTCAATAGACTTTTCTCACTTTCCTTAGAGCATCTCCAATGCAACACTCAAATGAAAAAACTTAGAGTGCTACCTAGGATATTTTGAGTTTTTTGTAAAAAACTCTCTCCAATGCAACACTCAATTTGGATCTCACAATGATGTGGCATCATTTAATATTGAGATATCTCAAGAAGAAACTCAATATTTGAGATTTCTTTTGAGGATCTCAATTGCCTACTCAACATTAAAAGCAAATCTAACCATCTAGGAAATGACACCTAAGTTATTTTTAGGTTGTTAGAGTGTTGCATTGGAGATGTCTTTTGAATTGAGAATCTCAACATTGACATTTAGGAAAGAGAAACTCAATTGAGCCTTGACACATAGAACTATTTGAGTTTTTTTTGAGTTTTGCATTGGAGATGCTCTTGTTTTTCTTTCTCTCCTCTCTCCACCACTATTCGGACTTCATAACCATCTCCTTCACCATCCCCTTTCTACTTCTATTTTTTTCTCTTTTTTCAACACTCTTCCCTCCATATTACTTATTCAATGAAGATAAAATATAGAAAAGAAAACATCAACTGTTAAAATTGACTAACCAAAGAAATGAAATAAAAATCATCCTCAAAGATAGAAAACGACAATACTGAAAACCAACTTGACAGGCGATAGGAAGGAGAAATAATGGACCAATCTAATTTCAAAGTACTCCTTTTTCTTCTTTTTGTTTCCTAACCTTTTCGAAAGATGTATAAAGATGAAATTAAGCATCAACCAAATGATTCTCAATCTCAACCACCATGTAATCCCATAATAAGATGTGTTGGCTCGGCTGAGCAAATTTTTTCTATAATGGGGGTCGAATTTTGTCTAGCATCCAGAAAACCCCTAAGATCGAATAAGATAACTTGGCTTTTAGCTTAAAAACTGTATTCATCATTTTAATCTAGGATGTTGTGAATTGCATTATCCAAGGTTGCATTTTCTTCTCTTATATTACTCTGTGTCATGATCATTTATTTGTGCAAATAAAGTAATAAATAGTTCTTGGGTTATTTCTCAAATGGCCCCCAACTTTGTGACCCGTCTCCTGCTTAGCCCCCTACGTTATCAAAAATACTCAGATGACCCCTTTTTAAAGATTCCGTTATAACATCGTTAACTAGTCATCATTTCTCTCTCTCTCTTCCATCTCATCACCTCTCTCTGCCACCTCATCGTCTTTATCGGCAAAAGTCGTCGCTCGACCAATTTTTTGGCCGGTGACTTTTTCCGATGAAGATGATGAGGTGGCAAAAATGTGAGGTGGCAGAGAAAGGTGATGAGATGGAGGAGAGAAGGTGATGACTAGTTAACGGTGTTATAGCGGTAACTGAAAAATGTCATCTTAGTATTTATGATAAAGTAGGGGCTAGGCAGAAAATCCGTCATAAAATTGGGGGTTATTTGGAAAATAACCATCTTTTTTGTAGCAACTGTAGCATAATTACCACAAAAGTATCACCAATAAGAGCCCTATACGGAGACGGGTAGGCCGTGCAACCGACTACATTTCTTATTATTTAATATATGTAAAATACATGGATAATGTTGAGTGTGGCTTTGTTTTTGTTTTTTTTTAAACCAAGCGAAATCATATTTCATTCATAAGTGATTCAATCACAAGTTGCATGGATGATAATTTTATTCCTTTGAGAATTACATGAGAGTTACATACGATAAGTTCATTGAACTTTCGAATGTAAAGTGGTTTTGTTGTTGCCTAAATTCTCGATTCTTCGCTTTCCAAATCTTGTCTGAAAGGGCTATTTGGAAGTTGATGAGTTGTCATCCTTTTTTTACACTGTCATCGTTGATTTTCTACTATTTTCCATCTCGATAAGTATGTACTGAAAATGAAAATAGGTCATAAAACTAAAAATTTCAATGTTTAAAAACTTCAATTGTATATGATCCACTACTAACTAATTTTATGACACAAAAATAAGTTATTGTTAAGTATATGACCACAAATAAGTCCCATAAAGGATGGTTAATAACAAAAAAAAACATATTTTCATTTGATGAAAACTAGTTATAATTGTCAACCGTTGGTAGCCCAAGTAGTTCCAAGCTGTTGACATAAACTCCAGAAATCCCTGGAAGTTCCAGGTTCGAATCCTAGAGAAAGTGAAATCTTTGGTTATTTGAATTGAAATTATTAGGGTACAAATAATGTAGTGTAGTTGGACTTTAGACCATTATCTAGTTGGGCTATAGGCCTGATCATGTTAGAGTTTGAGTGGGCGGGTATCGAACTTATCACATCTTTGATGTATCAATACTAAAATGTAATGACAACGTTGTCGGTTTCCAAAAAAAAAAAAAAAGTTATAATTGGAGTCAAAAGGAGCAACTAAAGGCATACAATGAATTCTACTTATTAAAAAACTTTAGGTTTAACAGAATTTCAACATCAACATTGAATTTTAAAACTCAACTACCCAAACAACTACAAGAAAATGGATTTTGAAGATTTGAAGTTGTACAACAAACATATAGAAAATGGAAAAATAAATAATCTAGAAGGGTGGTTTGGTTGAAACTAACCCCATAAGTATATTAACGAAATGTTTACTTATATTTTATATTCCTATGCTGAAAATGAAACAATAACAAATAATGATAGATACTTTTGTCTATTTTGCTCAACAAACCTACAAGAATATAGTAGTGCCCCTACCTCCAAACCCCCAAAATTTTATGTTTTCTCCTATTTATATTGTAGTTTATACATGTGGACATGTGGTGTATTCTCTCTCAATGACCCCAAATTACATTGTTTTCTCGACCGGTCGTTAACCGTACAAAAGTGTTTAAGGGTTAATTTTTAAGAGTTAATAGTATTCACCACAATATTTTCTCTTCAATTCTAAGTTTTTTTTTTTTTTTTGTTAAAAATCTTCAATTTTGAGTTGAGTGGTGACATGTATACATTTCCACATGATAAACCATAATTTCTTGTGAAAAGCCATAGCCTCTTAACAACAATGGAATAGAGTTAAAATTGGCCCATTTATAAAATGGGTTCTTAAGTTGTGGTATTAATGTGGAACCAATTTTGAATTTGTGTCACTATCTGAAAATCAGTTACCATAATTGACACCCATTGTTTTTTAAATTAAAAGCTTTTTGTTTGTTTTCATGGGAGAGAAAGACACAAACAACAACCTTGTATAAAGTGAGAGTGGAGAAGATAAAGAGAGAGAGAGAGAGAGAGAAGAAAGAGAGATTCCTGTCCCTACCCACACGGGCGGTTTTGAGTTACATGCAAAAAGAGAGCAGAGAGAGACCCAAGAAGAGAAGATAGAAAGATATCAGTCTCAAAGTAAGAACCTCCCCTGACCAGAGAAAAAAAGAGTTTTTAGAGAGAGAAAGTTTAAGATCCTCTTTTTATAATTTTGTTCCCTTTTTACAGTAAAACCTCATCTTTCCCTTTTCTTTCTTGTATTTAAATTTCTACTTCAAAATCCTCTCCAATAACTAGATGATCACATAGAAAAAAACCCCCTTTTCTCTCTCTAGATCTTTCTCTTTGATCTATGAACCAAACCCCACAAAGGGGAAAAAGTTTTGTGTTTCAAAGAACTCATTTAAAAGGAAGTTTGTCAAAATAAACTTGGGATTTTCTTCATGATCTTCAATCAAAAGCATTCTCTCTCCCTCTTCTCTAGAGGATAACTACAAGTTGGGTTCTTCTTATTTCTCTCTCTAACTCCTTGTTAACTTGGGTAATCTTAAAATGAGTTCAGAATGTCTAAAATCATCTAATATTGAAGAAAATACAGAGATTAACTTTCTCTCTTCTCAACCAGTACTTCCTTTTGGGATTTCAAATTCTTCATCAGAAGAAAGACTCTGTAAAAGTTCAGACTTGGGTTTTCAACTAATGGTGACTCCATTAAAGCAAAATGATCATAAAGATTGGAGCTTTGAAATGTTAGATCAACAAGACAAAGGCATAAATGGGTATTTTAGAAATCAACAAAATGGTGAGAAACAAGAAGGCGGGAGTGGTTATATTTCAAAGAAAGATCAATATGAAAGTGGGAATTCTAGTAAGACATGTTCTAGAGGCCATTGGAGACCTAATGAAGATGCTAAACTTAAAGAACTTGTTGCTCAATATGGCCCTCAAAACTGGAATCTCATCTCAGAAAAATTAGATGGAAGATCAGGTAAAATAGTACTATGATTTAATTCATTGGAGTATTTACAGTTTCCTTTAGAACATGGTAGATCACCCAGGAAGTTCAAGTTTTGGGTTTTTATTAACTTCCAAGAGTAAAGATTAAACAACACACCAATTGCTCTGAACATTGGACTTGAGCCGTTTGAGTCAGATCTGAAATCTGACTCAAGGTCTGAGTTAACTCGTCTTGGAACTCATGTTTTTTTTTTTTCTGACCCGTAATGTTTGAGTAATCTGAATGATTGATTTAGGTTGATTGAATTGATATAGTTCCAGACTAGTCACTCGTTTGAATGACTGGTTTAAGTTGACTTAGGTTGACTTAGGTCATTTGATTCATATAGTTCTCCATGAGTCAGACGTGTCAAAGTTAGACAGCGATAAAAAAAAAAAAAAAAAAACAAACAATAACTTAAATTTCTGATAAATTTTTTTTTTGAGTTGTCAAATTTTGGTGGGTATGTTTTTTCTTGCAGGAAAAAGTTGCAGATTGAGATGGTTTAATCAGTTAGATCCAAGGATAAATAGAAGAGCATTTAGTGAAGAAGAAGAAGAGAAACTTTTAGCTGCTCATAGATTATATGGAAATAGATGGGCAATGATAGCTAGAATATTTCCTGGTAGAACTGATAATGCAGTAAAGAATCATTGGCATGTTGTTAGGGCTAGAAAAAATAGAGAACAATCATCAAATGTTTGTAGGAAAAGAAAATCATCAAACTCCATTGACTCAGAAACCCTTCTTAGAAGTGTTGAGATGAACATCAAAGCCTATAAGATGAATGCAAGTAGTGAATCAACAAGTACTAAAGATGAATCTATCTCAACTTGCACAAACTTATCTCTCAATTCTCCTGCAAGTAGATTTCAAGACCCAAGGTTCAATCTAGTCCAACATTTTGGAATTCAAATGGGTAAGTGAGTTTCTTTTGCTTTTGTTTGGTCTTATACTATGCATTGATCATACGACCATTAGAATTTCCGAAGTAGACTAGTCTTGGGCAAATTGTACCCGCAATTAGCATTGTCACACATACAATATAGATACTAGAATTTGCAAAGTAGACAAGTCTTTGACAACTTTTTTTAATTTAAAGCCGTTTCTCGAGGAGATTTAGGCCCAATAGGCTCTAATTTGGTGTTAGAGCTAATGTTCAGGGGTGGGTCGAGACTCAGTAACCTTAGCCGTGCGTGGAAGGGAAATACCCTGTTGCGCTCCAGTCCTGGCGGTGAGAGGAAATATTAGCATTACTCACATTGCGTGGGGTTAGAATTTGTAAAGTAGAGTTTTTTGGCAATCCTAATTTAGTAAGTCGATTTTTAAAAAGAGTTCGACCCAATAGACTCTATCAATTTAATCTATGTTATTTTTGAGTTAGATAATTTTTTTGTTGTTGTTGAAATAGTTAGATAACTTATTTGGGGTTGTTTTGTTTTTATGATTTTCAGGTTCATCTGAAGAAAATATGATGTCTTATAACAATGGTGGTGGGTCTGACCAAGAGAAGTTTGCTATATCTACCACTAATGGGTTTTATAAACCTGCAGGTGAGATGATGATGGGTATGGGTTTAGGTTTGTGTATGGATCAATCTGATTATTCTGATTCAAATTCTGAAATTTCAGCTATTGAATCAGTGAATAACAAAAGCAATAGAGAGATTGATGATACAAATGAAAGTGGGAAGAAAAGTAATTCCTTTATTGATTTCCTTGGAGTTGGAGCCACTTGATGATATTCAAGAGTGGGTTTTGGGGTGATTCAAAGATAAAAAGGAAAATTGTGGGGTCAATTGAGGTTTTGATTTAGAGGAATTGATGAAGAAAAAGGGGGTTTGAATGAAATATGATGGTTAAAGTTTCTTTTGTACAACAACCCAAAAAGAAACAAAAATGATAGACAAAGTGAAAAAAGGAGGCCTAAAATCAACCGAAAATGCCATCGATGATCACGATCTTGGGCGGCCAATTAAGTAGTAAGATGTTGACCCTGTGATCTGGGTTGTTGGATCTCTTTCGGTTGATTTTGTGTTTTCGGTAGATGATTTTGGTGAAGGAAAAACATGGAAACAAGTTTTGTGGAAAAAGTATGAAATTATGTAAAAGATAGCTTAAGTAGTGTTTATGTAATGATAATAATCATTAAGTAATCTTAGTAGCTTAGATTCTTATCATCCTTCATTTCATTTGATGTCTGTGCTAGCATATCATGTTAATCAGAATTGGGTGACAAAACCCTGGGTTATCTCCACTTAACCCCTTTGATTTGACAAACTCATAAATTTGACACTTCAAACACTTTCATCAAGAGAAACAACTATGTAGTTAATAAGTTAAAATTTACCTCTTAAATCTAAATTATCTCAATTGCGATGAGATACGTGATACATGTGGCAGACCGAGAAGGCGAAGATCCAACGATTAAGACTAATCCAAGATATTAGAAGATATGGAAGATATAATTTTCGAAAGAAAGTTTGTTTTGGCCCCATTTGGTGACCAACGGTTCGCTATCCGTTCTATATTCACTTCCCTTACTCCTCCCCTTTATCTCCTTCTCCTCGACCTCATCCCTTCTTCTTCTCCAATCCAAGGGCGTCAATTGGTGGACCAACACTCTGTTAACGACCTTTGACGATGCCAAAATTTAACCTTCCGTATAATTTAGGATGAGAAACTGTTCCACTGAATCTCGAACTGCTCCTCGCGAACTGAGGAGCGAAACCTGCACAGAACTCGGAAACCTCTCCGTAGCTCAAGTCAGTTAGGGTGTTTTTGCAATTAAAAATTAAATGACCCGAGTTTAGGAATTGGACCTTTGGTTGATTATTAATCTTTAGCTTGTGATCGTATTTGCCTTCTTCAGGACGAGTTCACTACTTTTTATAATTAAGTTTGTTTGGTCGACTGCATCGAGTGACTGAGCTGAGGTGGTCGAGATCTACCGTCTTGGATTAAAACTACTATTACGTAGTTGTAAGATATTAGATTCTTCTTTGGGATTATCCCATATACTTGATAGATGCAAGTTCCCTTATTCAAGGGTACTCTTCATTTAGGATAAAGCGTCTTTTGATCTTGTACATTATGTTGGAAAAGTTTCCTCTCCGCGAGATTCTTGTATCTGAAGTTATTTTAAGACGTAAGATCCTTTCCGACTGGGATCTTAGATACGATTCGGGATTAAGTCAGTAAAATATTTGGCATGCTTCTACCCCCCATATTTCGGGATGGAGTATCTCCCCAAGACCTGTTTGTATTTGAGCCAAAACAGGGCTTAGACACCTAGGACACTCGTACTGCTCCAGTTTTAGGCCTAAGTGGTAAAGCTCTTTTGGATTCTACCTCCCCGTTGATGTGTCACAGGTGGGCTTTTGATCTTTTCTTGACTCATTGACTGTAGTCAACTGATGTCATTTTTTGGATCATCAACCTTTACATATTATATTTTTTTTCAAAATCCTCTCTAACTACCACCATCGCCACCATCTCTCTTTCCCTTACCTCTCTTCTATCTATTATGACTCTCTACACTGTTACAATGAAGGGGAACCCTCTTCGCCAATACAGTTCGTCTGAGGAGGGGGAGGGATCGCCCCCTTCTTAGTAGAAGGTTTGGTTTGGGGGTTCCCCGAGACGAAGATTCATCCTCCCCTTCTTCGTGTTTTGAGGGTTCCCAAACCTTAGATGAATTTTCTTGGAACCCCCATATTAACATTCGTTTGAGAGGGGGTGAATCCCTCCGTCTTCCTAGACAGACTATTACAGCGAAGGAGACATCCTTTGGCTCGAACAGTGTATAGGGAGTGAGCGAGAAAGAGAGAGGGAGTAGAGGGTCGACTGATCTACTGCCGACCTTCTATCAGTGACCTCAGACTGAAGAAGATGTAAGATGGAAGAGAGGGAGATGAAGTAAGTGAGTGAGATAGTAAACTACAGGAGAGAAAGAAAGATGAGGTGAATAAGAAACAAAATTTACAAAAATATCGTAAGGATAAAACTGGAGGAAAAATTAAAAGCCAAACACAATTGAGGGCCAAAAAAGACTTGGCAGTCACAAATTGAGGGTATAAACTAAATTATCCCTTAAAAATCCTAAGAAGATTGGGCATTGTAACGCACACGCCATTAAAATTTGGGTTATTTCCCTAATGGCCCCCTACTTTGTGACCAGCTTCCCGCGTGGCCCCCTACTTTACAAGAAATACCCATATGGCCCCCTTCCGTTATAACACCGTCACTCTCTCTCCTCCATCATATTTTCTCTCTCTGCCAACTCACGCCACATCACCTATTACGCCACCTCATCACCTTCTCCGGCAAAGGTCGCCGGCCGGCCAATTTCCGGCCGGCGACCTTCAAACTAAAAAAAAAAAATTTTTTTTTTTTTTCTCTCTCTTCCTCTCTCTCTCTAAAATTACTCCGGCGAAGGGAGACCTTCGCCGGAGTGGTCTGTTCTTGAAGAACAGACCGAGATCTGTTCGTGAAGAACAGATCTCGGTCTGTTCTTCAAGGAACAGACCGAGTCTGTTCAGTGAAGAACAGATCGGTCTGTTTCTTTGAAGAACAGACCTTGGTCTGTTCTTCAAGAACAGACTCGGTCTGTTCAGTGAAGAACAGACCGAGATCTGTTCTTCACTGAACAGACTCGGTCTGTTCCTTGAAGAACAGACCGAGATCTGTTCTTCACGAACAGATCTCGGTCTGTTCTTCAAGAACAGACCACTCCGGCGAAGGTCTCCCTTCCCCGGAGTAATTTTAGAGAGAGAGAGAGGAAGAGAGAGAGAAAAAAAAAAAAAAAATTACTTTTTTTTTAGTTTGAAGGTCGCCGGCCGGAAAATTGGCCGGCCGGCGACCTTTGCCGGAGAAGGTGATGAGGTGGCGTAATAGGTGATGTGGCGTGAGTTGGCAGAGAGAGAAAATATGATGGAGGAGAGAGAGTGACGGTGTTATAACGGAAGGGGGCCATATGGGTATTTCTTGTAAAGTAGGGGCCACGCGGGAAGCTGGTCACAAAGTAGGGGGCCATTAGGGAAATAACCCTTAAAATTTCCCTGATATGACTATCTAGGCAGGCCGAACCTAAAAAGCTTAATGATAGCCAACGGGTCCCAGTGGTCTCACTACGAGAGGGTTGGGTCAAGTTGACCACCCTTCTTCGACTTCCCCATCCCACTGGATATTAAGGTCGGTCAAGCTAGTTTTGGTACCACCGAAGTAAGCTGGTCGACCAAAGCTCGGTTTCGTCCGATTGATGAGAGTCAAGGCAAGTTGGGACAGGTCGGTCAAGCTACCTCGTTTTAGCTCGCCAAATCAAGGTGAGTTGGCATTGTTCAATGAGTCCCCCGAAGCAAGGTAAGCAGACTCAAGGTCGATCTCACCCACCCGAAAGTCGGGTTAGCCAACCTACTTGTATCTCGCATACTGGATGGCTACCAAGGCAGGTTGAGCCAAGTCGACCAACCTCCATTGGTTTCAAGTCTCAACCACATGATGGCTATCAAGGCGGGCTGGGCTCGATTAGCGAGCCTGTTTTGGTCTCCACAAAGCAGGCCAAGCTCGATCCAACCCACGCCATGGCTATGGAGATGGGTTTGGCTGGTTTAGACTTTAGGCTGGCTGACTAAACTAAAAGTGACCAACCAAAACTGCAAATACATCAAAATCAATCTCAATCAAAATCCCAAAACAACTTTCCTTATATTAATGGTAACTGCCCCCTCTCATCTCCTTAGAGAGAGAATTCGACAGTTTCTGAGGCATCCCCACTAACCAAAGCACTCCTACTAAATGCAATAGAACTAGCTAGCCCTTTCACTTTCTCTCTCTCTCTCTACTACTAGTCTACCCTTTTATTTTCCTACTGCTGAAATTCAATCATTGCTTCACTGCAAAATCCACTCCATGGGTTTCCCACAGGATCAATCTAGATCTTTGATTTTTGATAATTTTAACTTTTACCCATCAATTGAATTGAAGTAATGAAACAGAAGTTAATTACTACTACTAGTTTGTCTGATTTTGAAGCATCAATTATCAACACCCCATGCAGTTTTAATGAATCTGGTAGATGAGACAGGTCATGGCTCTGTTACTTCTCTCTCTTTATTCCTTTTGGCAGAGTCACTCCTGTTGTTGTTGTTGTTGTAGTACTGTCATTCATTCACATCAAATGTGCAGATGAGACAGTTTTCTTTAAAACTAGAGAGAGAAAGTTGTAACTGTTATGTGACGGTTTTATAGGTAGAAAGCGGCCATGTTTTAACTGTTCTGTAACGGTTTGTAAGTAGATATAAAAGTCAATAACGGTTTTTTTTTTTACTTCACAGTTCACACCCTAACACAAATTGGTAACGTACTTCTAAAGGCACCGGGCCAAAAGACTGTTAGCATCCGCAAATTTTATTGACTCGGGTCAATGACCATTGACCCGAGTTCTCTATAAGCACCAGTTTTTAATGTGGGTGATGTTCACCTTCGTTAGCTCTTTTTCCTTCTCCTCTGGTTGTTCTAATTGGGAACTCCTATTTCTGATGAAGAAGCAAGTGTTTGAAGTAATCCCACCAAGTAATCCCACCGACTTCTCAATGATTGGCGAACTTTTATTTGCTTTGTAAATAAGTTGGAGTACATAAGAAATTGTACCCGACGAGATTATGGGTAGCTCTTGACAAGTTGAGAGATTGTGAAGTATGTTAATGGCATCAAGACTAGTTTGGTGATACCCATTGTTGTGGTCTTCTCTGTTCAAGATTTGGAGTAAAATCGGAATGACCCCACTTTTATTTGATTTGTAAATATTAGTACTGGTATAGATCCTACTTTTGTTATCTTAATTTTGTTCCTGGAACATAAACAGATATCCCATAAGAAAATTTAGAGACAGCTAGAGAGAGAAAGAATGGGTAAATGACTTACCTATCACTGCCACTAGAGAGAGAGAGAGATGAGAGCAAGAAGAGAAGCTTCAATTGATTCATAATCTTGAGAATAAAGCAATGAAACAAAACAATCAATTATACCATCAATATTGATTAACATTTTCTTTTGTTTACTATTAAGTTCACTAAGATCTATTCCTGCTTTAATCTTCTCTTCTCTATCACCATTAACCAAAGCTTCAGCAAAGTCGGCCGCCATTAATGAAACCTCAAAAAATAATAATACCCTCACTTGATAGCTCGGTAGAGAAGAAGAAGAGTTTTAATGGATAAGTTGATTTAGATTTGGAGACTTATTTTTTTATTGAAATTTCCACTTTTTCCAAAAGTTTGAAATTCCCAATTAATTAGTTCAGATTTTGTAGAGATAGATGGAGGGTTAGGGTTAAGTTGGCTTTTAACGGGTGCCTACATAATTGTACGGTGCTAACAGAGAAAGGAGCAGTTGGGTCTGGTGCTAATAGAGATGGATGCTAACAGCCTTTTGGCCCGGTGCCTTTAGAAGCACCCTAACTAAATTTATACCCCCCTTCCTGACCAGTAATTCAGTTTACCTCCTTAGAGTTACTAGTTTTTTTTTTTTGTCAAAAGTACAGAGATCGTGTTTTGAATGGTGGAATAGAGTGTAAGTACTAATCGGTAATTAAAGTTATATGTATTTGTGCACATGTTTAAGGTGGGATTGGTTATTTAGACCAAAAGAAGGTCTACATGACAATTTTCAATATTTTTAATTTCTTCTTGCTACAGAAGATGAGAGATAACGTAAGATGTATGAAGAATTCAATATCAGAAATATGTGATGAGAGGGATGAGGTATACAAAAAGAATAATGAAAAAAATTGTTCGCGAAGATGATTAATAAGATCAACCGCTGTAAGAGGATAAAGATTAAATAAGTGATAACCTTTGAATTTTTTGTTGAAGTCTTTTGTAGAATTCTAATCTCAATTATGTTCAGATATGAAGTTATAACAACGTCACTAGAGCAGTGGATTGTGCATTATTCTCAGAATCTAACTCCCCAGATCTGACTCATCTACAGGGCCGTGTTTGGGGGAGTGCAGGCAGGGCGCCCGCACTGGGCCCCCAAAACACAAGGCGCCTACTTTTCATAATGCCCTAATCATTATATATAGGAGATACCTAATTTGTTACGAAGCAAGCCAGTAGCTTAGGTGGTAAACAGGCGGGAATGCCTTGTGGCTGACGTGATGGCACATCTAGACACCCCTAGATATTGTGTTTGGCGCCTTTTGGGTGTGTTATTGGGCGCCTAAAAGGCTAAAACTGCTATTTGGGAATTACCGTGATGTGATTAACACTAAAACCCAATCACATAGAACCTAAAGTAGGACAAATTTGTATTTACACCTTTAATGACCCAAATTCAATAACTATGAATTTTATCTCTTTTGCAAATGTGATCTCTAAGGTTTTGGAGTTCATCCTAACACTTTCAACTACTTAGGCAACTAAGTGTTGACATTATTTTCCGATTTTTGAATTTCTGTTGGTTTTGTCTCCTTTATGATCTTATTAGTATGACTGTTAAACTAATATTTATTTTTAGTCCGTTACACTTTTTCTTAAACATTTTGTTGTTTAAAGTCTTTGTTCCGCCCCTCGTCTGTTTCCACACGTTCTATTAAAGTTTAAAATTTCAATGTCATTTATAGTTATAAACTTATATTCGAATTCTTAAGATAGAATAAATAAATCTTTTTGCTTACCGGTGATTGTGAATTCTTAGACTCGATTTCCAATAAAAATAATTTTTAGAGTGTTTGTTATTCCTATGACTACTTTTTACAAAATTTTATTGGGTTCATTTATGGTTTCATCTACCGATCATAAATTAGCTTACATTTTGTTCTTTTTTTATAATCTTTATGGCACGAAGGGCCCACATTCAAATTTCGCATAGGGCCTCTGAATTCTCAGGCACGGGACTGCTCATCTAAATCTCGTTTGTTTGGGATATACTTGTTTTAGTTAAAGCAACAATATAAGTTATTGCAGATACTAAACTTAAAAATCAGATCTATCTTATGTTTGACTTGATTAGAACAAAAACATGTTTGAAACGAATAAAACATACAAATTAGATGAAAACTAAAATCGTCTAAAATTTGACTGAAGCCAATTGAGATATCATTAAATTCACGAAAAAAAATGAAGTAGACTAACTTGGCACTACACAACTAAAAGAGTACTTCAGGGAGTGTTGGCACCTAACTCATCAATGTACATAGGCAATTCCTTACTTTCCCATACCACACGTTCCTTATATTAATTCACTCCAACATTTCTAATCACTATTACATTTTCAATCAGTATAGAAAAATGTGAAAGTAATATAAACTTTGGCGCAACCACAAAATAGAGGATAAATTACATTCATAGCGAAATCAAATCCTTGAAACCATATCTTTGTAAACATCACGACTCTAGCAATGCTTGCATTTGTTGATGTAGCTTCTATCTAACTAAGAAAAACCAACCCATGTCAGCCCTCTCACTCTGTATCTTCTTCAAATTCCACACTTTTGCTTGCTCAATGTTCTTTCAACCAAGACGGACGGGACATCTAGTATTTGTGTCTATTAGAACCGATGAGGCCTAACTCTTTTTAAAAAGAAGGATTGAAGCTGAAACAAGTTCCTTTCCAGTTTGCCCTTCTCTATGGCCTCTAGGATTTATCTTTTTAGTTGAAATCTGGCCTGGTTGGTTCGTAAGGTAGTAGTCGAGGATCCTAAAGAAGATACACCGTTCGGATAGAAGAGAATCTACATACTCTAAGAGTTTTATATCACAAAATTTTACCCACCTCTTCATCAACATTTGTGTTGCATTCGATAAAATGGGCAAAAATCTTCGAAGGAATCCTACAAGACCATATGAAATTTGACTTAGAACAATTGCAGAAATAAATTAACTCGACCACCACTGACATCTTTAAATTCAAGATAGGCAGACTGACATGGCCCTATAGAATTAATATTAACTTTAATACTTCGTTCCAATACCCCATAAACAAATAGTTTTGAGAGTCTTGATTAACTTTAAGACAGTAATTTCAAAGGCACGTTATTAATTATAATTAGAAATACATAATTTCATATTTCTATAGATATAGTTAGAAATTTCAAATTTTGATTGGGCAGACAATCACTCTCAACAATAAGAAAAATTCTGATTTTCAAATGTAGATTTTTAGGGTAAATATCTAAATGAGATCTTGTACCCAAGATTTTTGGAAGTAAAATTTCTATATTGACAAATTTTACCAACATTAGCACATGAAATGAGACATGAAGGGAAAATATATACACTTAAAGAAAATTTCAATTCAACTTACATTTCCACTGTATTTTGGTTGCAATTTTGTTGTGAACTTTTTGATTTACTTTTAGGTTATTTTTTCCTGGCTCCTTACTCTATGACCAATTTTCGGTTAGACCCCTTATGTTTCACTTAATATCCAGAAGACTTCGTACGCATTTTTCTTCCAAACTCTGTTAGGGCACTTTTTATTTTATGGTGAAGAAGATCAGAGAAAAAGGTATTCAACAAAAAAAGATGAGAGAAAAAGGGTGAAGGTCAGAGGGGAGAGGAAAGAGACAACATTTTTAGAAAATGTAGTTTTCATTATTTAGTTAATTTTTAGAGCTTGACTTAATATTCAAATTAAATGTTATGGGGCCATGGTGGTGAAGGTTTGTAGAGAAACAATAAAAATGGCATCTTGAAACACAAATCCATGGAGGGGTAAAATTGCAATTGAAAAACTAACCCAAATAGAGCTTGGACAAAAAAAAAATTAGTCTTTTGAATATTTCCTATAAAGTATAGGCCAAACGAGAAAATGATCACTAGCCAGCAAGACAAACAAAAAACAACCATATTCTTATTATCAAATGAAAAGTCCAATGGATCGAAGGTCGTGTTAAGGTATTCAAGTTGCGAATAACGTTCTTTCAACAAAAAAAAAAGTTGCGAATAACGTTATATAATAATTTTTGTTTTATTATCTGAATTTGCCCATCTGAGTCTCATTGGTATTTGAGTCATCTAGGTCGAACTTATAATGGTCAGGGTTAGAACAGTCATTTTAGATCAATGAGTTCTTAATTTAGGCTTATTTTATATTTAACGCAAATATAACATAAATCAGTGTGAATTAGCCATGAAAATGGATCTGTCCCATTAGTCAGGTAAACCTAATATCCACGCGAGTCAATTTAGATGTGACATTAGATTTCTGGTCTAATTTTGAAAAAATGAATAAATAAACAATACCTATATCTTGACAATCAAGAAAAAAATTGAAAAATTCTTAAAAAAATAAAAATAAAAAATTGAGCAGAATAACTTTGATCTAAAAAAATAAAAATAAATAATTGTTTACTCTGAATATAGTTAGAGGTTTACCATTTTAAGGGCAACGATGAGGTCGTTGCAGCAAATCCGTCACTTTACAGAGACAGTTTCTTGCTTTCCCATACCACACATTCCTAGATTGTTTCACTTTGCCAAGATCACTATTGGCATGGTATTTTGATTCTATAAAAAAATGTGAGAAATTTTAGGAGAAACTTAAATCCAAACATAAATTAGAAGATAAAATTTATTCAAAGAGAAATATATTGCATAATGTCAAAGAAACTTACCTTCATTTTCGAGACCCTTAACCTCTTTCTGTCTCTCAAACCCTATATATATCATTTATGATAGAAATTTTTTTAAGATGACAGAGAAAGTGTCTATGACATATCTCTTTATATAGGTGTAAAGTTCACAGTTATCTCTCTAAACTGCGGCGACGAGCACATTGATTTGAAAAACCATAGTTTTCAAGAAATATCTCTCGCGTCTGACGTGGCTTCTAGTTTCTAGAAATGCCTCTCTTACATAATGTACCTCTATTTTAGTAAAATACCGCTTTTATATCACGTGACCCCAAACATCTCGTTTCTAGAAAACAAATCTTCAATCCCTTGCAGTTTGAAGATCTTACTTAATGGAAAACGCTCCAATTTCTTTTGTTTTTTTTTTGTTGAACTCCAATTTTTTTTTGTTAAAATGTGAACTCTCCGTATCATTTTTATTTTCATAACCTAGAAAAAGAAGTTAATAAGATGCGTAGATAAACAAGATTTATTTATTTATTTTGCGAAAGAGGCTTGGCCAGTGGCGAGGCAAGAAAGTTTTAGTACATTTTAATGACAATAGTCGGTAAATAAAAAATATCCATATGTAAAAAACCAGATTTACTAGGAAAGTTGGGGTCAAAAGTGAAACGGAAAATTATTTATGCACACACAATTTATAATCATCCCACCGAAAAAAATCAGGACTCATTGCTTATATACACAACATCGAAAAATATCATGACGCGAAGGTATCTTTTGCCGGTGACAGAGAGATATAGGGAGATATAAAGTGAGGAACGAGGAATCTTTTGATTTCTTCGCTGCTTGCAGCAAAAAGACTATCCTAACGGGTCTTCTTTGTGTGTGTGTGTGTCTCCCTCTCTCTCCCTCTCTTAATATGACGATCTCTAATCTTAATCCAACAATTCTCCACCCATCCCTCTCAAATTTATTCTCTTTTTTTTTTAATCTCTTTTGATTATTGTCTATATCGCTGACAAAGAACTTTCTCACAATTATGTATCTTCAACTCCTCTTATATTTCGGGCTTAATAAGAGTTTGGTCCCAAGAATTGGACTCTGATAAAACCAAATCCGCATAGGGTTCGTAAAACTGGTGGGAGATATGCTCACACGTGAGATAAGAGTTGGTTATGGTGAACTAATGAGTAAGTCTGTGGTTGGTTGTGTGCCCATAGTTTGGAAATGACGATTTCCAACATTTTCTTCTTCCTACGACAGAAGATGAGAGAGAACATGGACGCATGCAAGAGAAACTTTGAAAGTGAGTGAGGAGATCAAGATGAGAAGCAATGAGAAAAAGAATAAAGAAAAACTGCTCATGAAGATGATTAATAAGTTCAAGAGCTGGAGGGATAAAGATAGAACAAATAATTAATGACAAGGTAAACTGAAAGAGAAACACTAATAGTAACATAATCTATACGGAAAAACAAAGGGGCCCATCTGAACATTCCGTGAAAGATAGGGTACTAAAGGAAAAAATGGTTTTAAATTAGGAGGCAAACCAGTAATAACCTTGTGTTTTTTATTTAAGTTCGTTGTCAAGTTCTAATCTCATGTCATGTTAAATATGAAGTTCTAACAACGTCACTGGAGTTGAGAGTCACATATATAATTTAATGTTCAGGTGACATATCTAAATTTGAAATGTATAGGACATAGGAGTATTTATTTTAGTTAAGGTAGCAATATAGGTTGTTTCAGACAATGAACTTTTGATTGCATGTGAGGCACCATATTTTTACTTCCTGTTTTCTTCTCTTGTACTGGGGGTGCCCAGAAACAGATAACATTTGTATTCTTTATACTATTAATGAATTGTACTCAAAAAAAAAATTTGAGATATCAAATTAGAGCACCGCCACCATCACTAAATTCACAAAAAGAAATTAAGCGTACTAAACAGTGGCGTGGTTGAGAGTTTGGAGGTCCGTGTAAAGTTTTAACCGGGGCCCTTCATAGATAAAGAGAACGAAAAAAGTATATACGTATGATGTATTAAATAAATATTTAATCAATTTAACCGAAAAGATATTAGTATGAAAAGAATATATTTATACAAAAGTATTAACCCTAATTACGTTATGCCAAAAGTATTACCCCTAATTAAGTCTATCTATAAGAGTTATAACATGTGGGGGCCTTTAAAATTGGATACTAAAATGTGGCCCCTATCAGGTGGCCCCTATCAGGTGGTGGCCCAAAGCGAGGCTTTGTCTGCTTTGGGCCCAGGGCCGGGCCTGTGGAAGGAAAGGGTATTTCGAGCTAATCAATCAGTTTTCCCATTCCACACATTCCTAGATTGTTTCACTTGGCCAACATCACTGTTGGTATAACATTTCCATTCTATAGAAAATTTGAAAGAAATTTTAGAAGAAATTTAGATCAAAACAAAATTACAAAAAAATTCATATAAAATGTAATTCATTGAAGAAAAATCAAAATCAAAGAAACTTACCATCATATTGTAACCCCTTGGCCTCCTCTTTGTGACTCTCAAACCATGGCATACGTATCATTTCAAATAGAAATTTTCTTATGATGGTAGAGAAAGTGTTTATGGTGTACCTTTTTATATAGACCTAAAGCCCATAGTTATCTCTCCAAACTACGACGATGAGCCCTAGTTTTGAAAACCATGGTTTTTAAGAAATACCTCTTGCGTCTGGCGTGACTCCTAAGATTCTAATTTCTAGAAACACCTCTCTTACTCAATGTGCCTCTATTTTCTAAAATATTGTTCATGTCACGTGATCCCAAGCATGTAGTTTCTAAGAACTATTCTTCTTCCATTCATTCTTTTTATTTTGCTAAAATGTAAATTCTTCGTATCATCCTAATTTTCATATATCCAAAAAAAGAAGTTTTTTTTTTGTTGAGGACCAAAAAAAAAAGTTAATAGGTCTACTGATAAAACAAGATATTTTATTTTCATGAAAGAGATATAGATAAATTCTTTATTATGTCAAAGACACGTGACCTTTTCTTAATTAGGATTAGAGTCATAAATATTAATAACCAGTTAACTCTAACTTACCGTGAGTAAATTCGCTAAATACTAATTAACCATGAAATACCTCCATTGCCTCTTTCACATATTTACTCAAGGTTGCCGCTTTTGCATACGGGTGTGCTACAATAATAATATCTTTCACTTAATGACTCATTTTTCGTAAAAGACAATTTTTTTTCAAAGTTTGACTTTGATCTAGACCGTTCATTTACCCGCGCGACTCACCGAGTCAAGAATTTTGTCAAAAATCTTTTGTATACTTAGTATTTCCCTTTTGCATACGGGAGTACTACAATGACAAGATCTTTTACTTAATGACTCATTTTCACTAAAAGACAAAGTTTTTTTAACAGTTTGACTTTGATCTGGGTCGTCCTTTTACCCGTGTGATTCATTGAGTCAAGGATTTTGTTAGAAATCCTTTGTACACTTAACATTTACCTGTCCATTTGTCAAATTAACTACAAATTATTTATACGAAGCCGAAGGTGTGACTTGTGAGAGTTTAAAACGAACAACTTAGACAAGAAGAATGTGAGCAAGTATACATCATAGGGAGGATGAAGACGAATATTAGCAAAGTGTAAGAAACTAAATGAGCTTGGGTGAAAGAGTGTCGTTAGAATTGATTGTTTGAAGAAGGCAGGGAACTCAACCCATTTGTAACTGAAATTTTCATATTAGTCTGAACTCACTAAGAATGGTGACGTCGATGTCATATTGTATCCAAGTTTTAATTTGGGCTCTAATGTGTCAATATCGAATGAGTGCCATATTCAGGGCCCTGCCCGCACTCGAGCACCCCCCATCACTCAACCCTGCAGTTGGCCCCCTAGTTTGAAAACGAAATGGTTCAAAAAAATATTGTTCTTGTCCACGTGGCTCGCAAATTTTGCCAAGATACTCATTGATCTCCCAAGGTTCTAGTTTGCCATTTAAATAAATACTAGGGTATATCTCGTGCTCTAAGGCACGAACAGTTGTATCAATCAAATTTGACGAAATTTTAACCCAGTGCTTCTATAGGCGTCACAAAGTATTGTTCTAGGCGCTCTCCCCAAACATGTCACCAGACTTTCTATATTTATTACTATATTCTGGATACCGTAACTTTTTGTTATTCTATTTATTGTTTATTTTCTTTTGTTTCTTTTTTTTTCTCAAGTTAGTTATTTTATGAGGGAAAGAGATTTCAGTTTCCTTTTTTAACCATTGAGAGAGAGATTTTCAAATTTTTTAACCCTTGTAATTTATTTTGTTTCCCTTTTTCTAAAATTAGTTATTTTATTTCTAGGAAGGACACGGTAATTTTTTTTTAAATAGGATTTTTATTTTTAAGAAGGACTATATTTTAAATTGTGGGAATGACTTCTAGACAATATTTTTTATTTTAAAAGAAAATGTTTGTCCCAATCAACGTTTTTTCCTCTTATTTTATTATATAGATTGTTCTTGTCCAATGTGGCGCTATTCTTTTTTTAGATACGACTTTCATATTACATGATCCCCTTTGCTCATAGTTTCTAAAAACAATCCTCTCATTCCTTGCAGCTCAAGGGTTATACTAATCAGAAATGTTTAGAATACGACTCAAGATGTAAGTAAAGTGTCAGAATCAGCTACATTTCTAAACGTCTCACATGTGTATATATGTACTTGCGCACATCTCTTGGTTGAAATCTGCCATTGATTACTTGGGCTAAAAGAAGGCCCATATGACTATTTTTATGAACAAAAATGATAAAAATACTTCCTTGGGTGGCTTCTTTGCCTACGTGGAAGACAAGGGGTATGTTGGTCTTTCTCCTGGACGAAAGGACCAAAATGTCCTTCGTCTGACGCAGCGGAAAATTTCGAAAAGAATTAGATCTTCGTCTAAAACTTTTAAACCCAGAAAAAGTCTTCAAATCTTCGTCTTAGACTTATAGAACTTGAAACTAATAAGATTAAACTAAAATACTTAATTTTATTGATAAAAACCTGATTAAAATAAACAACCACGGAGGCCCCTTTATATAGCATTAGGGTTTCCTTCCAGTCAAACTCTAATAAACATCTTCAAAATAAATAAACTACTAGTTTCCTTACAATATAAAACTGCTAAAAATAATAATTCTCTTCTAACAAAAGTATTATACTACTAAAATACTAGATCTTAAGATATCCAAGGTACTTGGAATATCTTCAGAAAATCTCCCTCCATCAGTCTCTTCCGCTTCAAAGAAACTCGCCTCGAGTTTACTAATCGATTTAGCTGTCATGGTGGTTGGTACTCCCTCAGTGCAACTTTTCCGCGAGTTATGTATAGGAATAACCAAATATTCAGATTTGAACGAAGATTGAGTTATGATATAATCAAGATACTTGTGATTTAGTTGAATCTTCTTCTTCTTCACCCAAAAAATAAATATGTGAGGATCATGAATAAAGTGATTGAGAATCACAAGCTTGTGTGAAGGTTGTCCAATAAAACTACTAACCAAGCCATTAGAAGCTATTTTAGATTCACATGATACTAGAAAATGATCTGCATTTGAAGGAAAATTCATCGGTCCGATAACTGACTCAATAAGTTTCGCATCTTCCTTCAAAACAACT
This sequence comes from Eschscholzia californica, assembly GCF_041429995.1. NCBI lineage: Eukaryota > Viridiplantae > Streptophyta > Magnoliopsida > Ranunculales > Papaveraceae > Eschscholzia > Eschscholzia californica. The sequence continues at coordinate 50,434,932 of NW_028238472.1, forward strand.
TTATTATCAACTTCTTCTGAAATAACAAACTCCTCATCTTGAGATCGGATGATATTAGACTCTTCCTTGATGTCAATAATGTCGGATTTTATTTCTTCATCAACTTGCTTCATAGCACAAGCCACAGGTATTTCTGTGTCTAAATTAGTATCACTAATTTCATCCACAACAAAAGACATATCATAACCAGATATTACTTCAGAATTTGTTGTAAGACTACTTGTGTTTTCTTTGTATTTAGTAACAGGTTGGTTGTGGGTAAATCCCTCAACATGTTCTCTGTTACCGTATCCATTAACATCTTGGTTGAGGGCAAATCCCTTAACACGTTCCCTGTTAATGGTTGACTGCCTAAGGTTTGCATTGACATTTACATAGGTGTTAAGCCTCTCCACGAGTTGGTCTAATTGATGTTGCATTATATCTAATGTTAACCATGCAACTTTGATGTTCCGATCACCGTCGAAGGTTGTGTTTCTAGCCTTGTCTTCTGGCATTAAGCCACGAGAAACCTCGCTCTGATACCAACTGACGCAGCGAAAAATTTCGAAAAGAATTAGATTTTCGTCTAAAACTTTTAGAACCCAGAAAAAAACTTCATATCTTCGTCTTAGACTTATAGAACTTGAAACTAATAAGATTAAACTAAAATACTCAATTTTATTGATAAAAACTTGATTAAACTAAACAACCAGTGAGGCCCTTTTATATAACATTAGGGTTTTCCTAACCCAGTCAAACTCTAATAAACATCTTTTAAATAAATAAAATACTAGTTTCCTAACAATATAAAACTGCTAAAAATAATAATTCTCTACTAACAAAAATGTTATACTATTAAAATACTAGATTTTAAGATATCCAAAGTACTTGGAATATCGTCAAAAAATCTCCCTCCATCATTGTCTTATTAGTAGGGAGTTACTAAGGCGGCTACTAAAAGAGTACTTGTACCACTGTTGTATTTAATATGCCTTTGGTCTTTTTTAAATAAGGCCTTTCTCCCAACGATATTAGATGTAGTTTTCACAAAAAATTGTCTAATCTCTTGCAACTCAAGGATTTTATTAACCATAAATGTTTTCAGTTTTAGCTTTCACTTAATATTCCACAAAGTAACTTAATGATGTGTGTTTATAAAGAATTTTTGGGCTTATAGCCCAAAAAACGGATCATAATAGTAGATATAATCTTCCCTAATCCTATAAAGGGTTTTAAAACCAAAAAAATAATATAAATGGATATCTAGTCCATTTGGTCTCATCTAGAGAGAAAATACAAATCTCTAGAATAAATATTATTTCATAATCCCTAATCTAACCTTTCCATATTTTATAACTGATTTACCTTCGAAATCTATGCATATCTTTTTCCATATCTATCTCCCATATTTCTCTCCAATCATGTTTCTATTCAAAGTAAGGATATCTTCATAATTTTCAGTAACGGAAACTCTTTATTTGATCTCTCTAAAACCGATTCAGTTGACAAACCTCCATTAAACTCAGAAAATCTTCTTCTTCTACATTATATTGCTGTCCAAATTCATCATTTATCAAAATCTTTATAAACACCATTGTTAATATCTAATATTTCTTCTTATAACTAAAACCCTAATTATTTCGCTCTATTATAAAACGTATCAGATTTATGATACATATCTATAAGATCTGTTTACTAATTCATTAACTTCGAATGTATGATGTTTATTTTCTCTCTCTAAAATTTTCATAACTGTTTAAGATCTTTATGTTTATTCCTTATTCAATGATTCATAACTAAAACCCTAAAATTTTCATAATTGTTTAAGATCTTTATGTTTATTCCTTATTCAATGATTCCTTCAAAGTTAGTATGTTATGTTTGCATCCAGTGATAATATCATATTTCTTTAGATCTATGTTTAATCTTCTGTTGTTTCTGATATTTCGTGAGATCAGATTATCAATCATCAATCGAATGTTTGACGTTTATTTTCTTTCTCTCTCTTAAAATTTCATTTATGTTTTTGATCTTGATGTTTAATCCTTCAACTCGAGTTTGACATTATTGCAATCAATCATCATAGCAGATATCTTTAGATTTGTAGTTTAATCTTAATGATATTCTCATTTTTTTTCTTCAGATCTGGTTTTCAATCCGTACGGATTTATGAAACATTTGTTCTTTCGTACGGTTACTCATAACAGAATTTACAGTACATGTACTTTATCGTAAATTACCACAATTTATAGTAAATTATAGGTAATTTATAGAACATTACCCGTGCTTTAACACCAAAACAATACTCATTTCATTAGTAGAAATACTTCGCTTTACTATCAAATCTCGTGTACGTTGCAATAAAGTATATATAATTTACGTATAACTTGATGTTCTTACCATTATGTATATAATTTACGTATAAGTGCACATAAATTATGTATTATTTATTTACCATTACGTGTACTTTTCACCCAAAACAGTAGCCTTGATAAGTTTACCAAACTACTCAAAACCTTCAAATGTTGTCAAAATTTGACAAACATCATGCATAATTTTACGAAACTGTACATGTAGTTTATAATACAATATATAATTTTTTTTTTTAATGTATGCGTATTTATGTGTGTAGATTTGATATACCAGATGAAATTTCAAAAAGAATCATCAAATCAAAGTGAGTCAACGAAACTAATGGAGAGTACATGGATGGACACCATTTTTGAACCAAAGAAGATTTTGTACTTTTTTTTTGTAACAGAATGTAAATGATGTGTAATGTAAAAGAAATTATGTGTAATTTATTGAACAAGACCCACATACATTTGATAAATTATGTTGTATACTTGACAAATGATGGTTTCCTCGTCATAAATAATACATAATTTACGTATTTGTTTCATAATTTGTATTCTATGTGTATTTATGTATGAGTAAAAACGAAAACATATGTTGCTTTAATGTTCCCAGAAAAATATACTATTTCCAAATCTGAAAGTTAAGTGAGAGAAAGTGATATATATGTTTTGTATATTAACCCCCAAATCACGCTAAATTGATCCTAGAAAATATACTATTTCCAAATCTGAAAGTTAAGTGAGAGAAAATTGATTTGAATCGAAAAAAAATTTACATAGTAAGAGAGAGAAAATTGATTTGGTTTCCAAATCTGTAAAGAGAGAGAAAATTAATTTAGTTACGATTTTTGTTTTGAATTGATTTGGAAATAGATTTGCTTTCCAAAACGGTTAGAAGATAAAGAAAAATCAATTTCGGATTTATACGTTAGCTGCTTTAAATCTCCTAGGTCACGCCCACATTAGAAACATTTCAAATTCACCCTGGAAAATTAGAAATCCCGTGATTTTGTAGGAGGGACATGGACGGTAGTTATCTCATAAAGAATGGGTTATTATGTCCATAATGTAAAATGACAAAATATCCATGTTTTGGGAAAGATTGGATCATAAACCTTTCTTGAATATTATTTTGGTCTATATACCCACGTACCCGTTTATAAAGCAATACATTTTTATACACCTGGGGATGTCAGAAAAGTGTGAGAAAATATTTAAGAACGTCTCACACATGTATATATGTACATCTCTTACATGAAAGGGGGGTTGATTATTTGGGGGCCGACAAGACGATTTTCGACATTTTTCTTCTTCTAACAACCGGAAGATGAGAGAGAACACGGACACAAGAGGGAAAGCATGAAGATGATGAGAAGATCAAGATGAGAAAGAAGCGATGAAAGGGGTGAGGTGGAGAAAAAGAATGAAGAAAAATTGTTCATGATGATTAATAAGATTGACATCTGAGAGAGGTTAGAGATAGAAAATAAATTAATGACAAGGGTACAACTGAAACACTAACGAAATTTAGACGTGAAAACGGAAGGAGTCTATCTGGACATTCCGTGAAAGATGGGAGACCAGAGAAAAAGTGGTCAGAAACTAATGGGCAAACAAGTAATAACCCTTGTTTTTTGTTGAAGTATGTGTAAAGTTATGATCTCAAATCATGTTAAGATGTGAAGTTCTAACTAGGTCACTGGAGTTGTGTTTTCGTGTTTTAGTCACATAATTTAAATTTCTAACTCAGACTATATAAATTTGGCTTGTTTAGAATTACTTGTTTTAGTTAAGGTAGCAATATAAGTTATTTCAGATAATAAACTTTTGATTCAAACTTATTTTACGTGTGACTCAAGTAGAATAAAAATCAATTAGAAACGTGTCAAACATAAAAATCGGATAAAAAGTAAACTGTCTGAAGTTTGACTCGAGACAATTGCTTAGATATCAAATTAGAGTACCACTACCATCATTAAATTGACAGAAGTGAAATTAAGCAGACTCGCTTGGCACTAAAGAAGTAAAACCAATATTTTATTTTTAATTTAGTGTTCATCAATACAATTCTTAATTTTTCCCGTACCACACATTCTTAAAATTACTTCACTTCCACCAATATCTTTATTGTTAGTTCATTTGAATACATATAAAAAAAGTGCAAGTAGTTATAAATTTAGACACAAACACAAAATAGCGAATAAATTACATTTGAAGGAGATGCTGCCATTGTTCTTGATGAAGACGATCTCAACAAATGGGATAAGGATTTCGTCGATGTTGATCAATCTACTTTGTTCCAAACTTATTATGGCGGCCAATTATCTAGATATCTTAAGCTTGTTGAATTTGACATGTCAAGCGGTAGCGGATATGATGAAGGGGAAATCAGTAGAGGACCTTCGAAGAATTTTCAATATACAAAACCATTACACCCCTGAGGAGGAAGCACAGTTGATGATGGAGACCTCGACCTTTGTTTAGATGATTCGAAAACCTACCCATCTCTGTGCTCTCACTAAGTGTCTTCCTCAGAATCCCTACTTCTGCCAGTTCAAGAAATAATATTTAAACAAGGATCAACTCCAAATGAAACAAAATGTTATATGTCCGATCACATTCATACACAATTTAGACAAGGTTCTTATATGGTGATTTGAACAAATTCCATATTCTGCCACAGTTGAGATTTGGAACAAGTTCTATTGTCAAAGAGAGAACATGAACTTCAATGGTACAAAATTATTGAGCAGTTAGAAACATATAATTTCAATTTTCTACAGATATAATTAGAAATTTCAAATTATCATTGGGCAGACAATCACTCACAACTTCTTCTATAACCGAAAATGGGTTTTCTTCATCTGACTCCTTGGACTCATCTGACTCGGATTTATCTGATTCATCTGAGTCGGATTTATTATCAGGTCGAACTTATTATGTCAAGGTCAGAGTCTTCGTTTCAGATCAATGATTTCTTAGTATAAACTTTTTTCTGTCTGACTCGATTAGAACAAAATCAGTCTCAGTTAATCATTCATATGAATCTGACGCACGAGTCAGATAGAAGTAAAAAATCCATACCGTCTGAAATCCAACCACGGTCCATTCAAATATCAAATACAAAAATCACTTTCATCTTTACATTCAAGAAAAGTAATTGGCCAGAGTAACTCTCCTCTGAAAAGATAAAAATACGGAATATATACTTTGGAATATAGTGAGAAATTTAGTTACCAAATTTATGGTGGAGTGAGGGGTTCTTTTCCACCATCTTTTCCATCAATCCATCAATTTTCCCATTCCACACATTCCTAGATTGTTTCACTTCACCAACATCACCATTGGTATGGCATTTGGAATCTATAAGAAATAAGAAAATAGGAAATAAATTTTAGAAGAAACTTAAATCCAAACATAAATTAGAGGCTAAAATTCATTCTAAGGGAAACAAATTGGATAAAATCAAAGAAAGCTACCGTCATTTTCAAGCCCTTGGCCTCCTTTTTGTGGTTCTCGGTCTATCATTTCAGATAGGAATTTTTCTTAGAATGATAGAGAAAGTGTCTATGGTGTATCTTTTATATAGACCTAAAATCTGTAGTTATCTCTCCAAACTGCGGCGATGAGCACCTAGTTTTGAAAAACCATGGTTTTCAAGAAATACCTTTCTCGGCTGACGTGGCTCATAAAGTTCAAGTTTCTAGAAATACCCCTCTTACTCAATGTGTCTCTGTTTTTCTAAATACCGCTTTCATGTGGCGTTGTAGGAGCATTTATTTTACAAACATTTCGTTACATCTCACTTGACCCGAGCCCGAGTTTCTAAAACCAATTCTCCTACCCCTTGCAGTTGGAGAATCTTACTTAATGGAAAACTCTTCAAGTCATTTTTTTATATGTAAACTATTCATATCATTCTAATTTTCATATACTCAGGAAAAAAAAAGCTAACCAGATGTGTTGATAAAACAAAATTTTATTTTTGCGACAGAGGAATAGGTAAGTTCTTCAATTATTAAAAGAGGCATGCCCCCGTTTTTAATCGAAAGAGGCGCGCCCCTGTTTATATCCTTTTTTAAGCAAAACGAAAATCTGCTTCTAGAAATACAAAATGGAAGTCGGACAGTGGAGAGCATTGAAGAAGTTAATCAAGTACATCAGAAACTGGTTGATTTGAAGAAATTTGAGGAGATTTTTTGGAGACAAAGAGCTAAAAAACGGGGGCTCTGCCGATACTAAGTAGATACTCTTCAATTATCTAAACGAAGTGTCTAAGGTGAAGAACAGGCTCAGGGATGATTTGGACCTTGAATAAGGCCGACATAATCCACTAACTCACAACTATTGCAAATAGATAAAGTAATCAAAACTAGGCTTCTCAACAAAATTGATAGCAGCCAACAACTGATAGCCCAGTTGATAAGTGCATCTACTCTGCAATGCGGAGGTCCCAAGTTCCATTCCTTGGAAGTGCAAATGTAGGACTATTAACCATGGGTATAATGAAAGTAGACATTTTAATACATGAAGTGTGGTTTCTCCATTTATTTTTTGTTTGTTTTTATCTTCTCAAAGCTATGTGATATATTTCTCTAGTAATTTTGTACTGACATTAGGAACTCTATATTAAGGGAACGAGTCTTTTACCCAAATACCCAACTTTTAAAATAATGTATCAGATTCATTCATAATTTCGTGAAAAATTGATACAAATTCTGTACTGATACTTAGTATCGGCAGTAAGACTCAAAAAATATCTAAAAAAGTGAAATTTAGATATTTGCACCATGTCGACGGGAGGAACAAGATATGTTTCCACTCTGTAATGGAATTCATATACTACAGTTGGAGGCTATACGACCCGAGAATTCTGCCAAGTTGTTCTCGTCCTTGTGGAATCGACTGAGATTGGCTTCATTATGCAGTAACCAGTAGCCGAACACGAACCACTTCCTTCGGTTGTCCTTTGGTCAATCCTCTTCCAATCATTTCTACCCATGATATGATTTCTTTTCTCCATTTCTTGCCTTTCAACTCTTCTAAGATTTTCCTTCCTAATTATAGAATTATTGAACTTTCCTTTACTATGTTTTCTAGTAGTAGAAATAGGTTGTGGAATGGCATCAAGACCCATCAGTTTTCCAACAACACTAGGTTTACACCAAATAACACTTTCCCCTGCTAAAGTTGAAGGAAGCAAACTTATATTCTTCTCAAAATCTAAGTCAAACCTATCTCTACACATTCTTCCTCTAAGCCCCATACTAGTACTACTACAAACCGATTTTCGACGACTTTCAAACCCTCCTAAACTAGGTCTAAAATTTGATCGGTACATCGCATCTCTCCCGTCTAATGAGAACCTTGGGTACTGGTTCAAAGCATTCCTAGCTGATCTTAATACATCAGAGTTATTAACACATGACATTCTACGACGAACTTCACCATATTCGTCTATTTTCTTAGCCTTTCTTGCGGCCGCTTCTTCTAACTCAAGTTGTAATATCATCTCCTCTAATGTTTGAGATCTTGTACTTCTCATGTTTGTAGTACAAGTAGTACTATTTTCCATTATAGAAGGACTTTGTATTGATGGAGTAGTACTAGGCATGAAAGAAAAGTCATGGTTAGGTTTGTTTTGGTTAAGGGTTGAAGTCGAACCGTCGTCGTTACAAAAATTTCTAAGACCTTTTTTCATCTTTGATCTGAAAGAGTTCTTGAGGAAAAAGAAGGGTAAATCCTTCATGGATTTAGGGTTAATGAGAGTGAGAGCTAAGAGAGAGTGATTGAACTTTAAAGGGTAGGACTACATGAGGTATACATGATTTTGAGTAAGGAGCGGTGGCAATGACTTTTGTTTATAAAAATCACATGACAAGATCACAAGAAGAAGAAATGTCACATGAAGAAACTTCACAAGTTTCTTCACATTTTTAGTGGGTGTCTCATAAAAGCTTGGGGAACATTTTCATGCCTTAATACGGATATAATATTCAAGTAGGTGGATATACTTTTAACAAAAAAAAAAAGTAGGTGGATATAAATTTAATTGCCGAAAAAATGATCAAAACTCCCCAATACAATTTTTTGTCCGTAAAAAAAAATCTACGGATTATTTTATGTTTTGAATAGAGTATTGTCTGCACAAATTCGTATATATTGTGCATGATTTGGACATAGTTTATACAAGTTTGAACAAATTTGTATAGGAGTCCAAACCTAGAACAATGTCGATATGTCTGTTTAACGAAGACCAACATGAAATTTTGTCTCGGACTTTCCATAAGAAAGCAAACTTGCATTTTTCAAGTTTTTTTCCCAATCTTCTCTCGGTTAACTACTTTAGGAATCTTTCTTGTTTTTTTTTCCTCCTTTAAACTTCCCAAAACCTCATCCATCTCCTTTCCAAACTTTGCTTATTGTTACTTTGTTTTTTGTTTCATCATTGAGAAAAAAAATTAGGGGGGAAAATTAATTTGAAATGCCTATAGAATAGGTGGCGCCTGTAGATAAAAATACAAAATAGATGGAGTGCCTAATGTGTAATTTCTTACAAGTTTATCCAAAACAAACCAAGAGGGTATTTGATTTTTCCCAAGTGATAGAATCACAAAAGATTTTAACAAAAAAATTTACCCAACTGATGTGGCGGTTGTGATATTGATTTCTAAACGGTCCAGATTTAGTCAAACTTTCAAACCACAACCGCCACATCAGCTGGGTAGCTTCTTTTGTCAAAATCTTTTGTAATTTTAGCATTTCCCTTGATTTTTTAGCAGTTATAAGAAGAGTTTAAGTCAAGATTAATTAACTCTACCCTGGTTATTTTAGGCGTGAGGAGAGAGAAAGTCCCGGGCTGAGAGATTTTAGGTAGTTATTTTCTCCACCATTTTTGGTGGTTTATTCCCTTTTAATTCACGGTTATCATTTTCTAGACAGTTTCTTGGTCTGGTTGTTTTCTTCCCTCCTCCGGATTTTCCTTTTATTACTTTGTTTATTGTTTGTATCTACAGTAAGAATATTTGAATCTTATATCTTTTTGGTTTTTGTGAGACTAAATCTCTTTTCATCTTTATCCTTTCTATCTTCTTCTTCAATATACAATTATCTTTTTCATGGAAGCAACAACACAATAAGTTTGAGGCCGTGACTACGAAGGATTATACTAATACTACGGTTGAAGCCGATGTGCCGGAGGTTATGGATGCGGGAGTAAATAAAAATGGAATGTCAAAATTACGGTGCACTAAATGATCAAGATCAATATTGGTGTGGCTATGAATAGCCTATCAAGAGTTATTGCTGGTACTTGAAAGTTGAGGATTGTATATTTGTATTTTCTCTATTATTAGCATTTTTTTTTTTTGTCGGTGTCTAGTCAATTTCTTTCTCTTCATGAGGCACTTTACATTTAAAAGTATGTAACTCTCATGAAAACTTCAGAGGATAGAAATAACAATTATCATTCATGTAATATTGTGATTTTATGACTTATGAATGAAAATGGTTTCACTTGATTCCAAAAAAAATAATAGAGTTTAAGCCGAAACTTTTTTGCTCGTACATACTTTTGAGTAAGAACCACACTCATTGAACTATAGTTTTATTCCGCGAAAGAAATTAACAAATAAATATTATACTTCACAATTAGTCATTAAGTATACAAACTACCCTAAGACTAATGGATTATCCATAATTAATAGTGGTGTCGCTATTAATAATTGGAGATAATAATAAGTTGTGAAAATAAATAAAAGATTGACAAAGAAGAACGTTTACCAACTAAAATTAGTAGATTTATATTCTTGATTGTGGGCCCTCGTTGTTTGTAAAACTTATTTTAATTGGGTGGTAACATGCTCGAGTAAAGATTGGTTAAAGTTTGAATGTTATCATATTCTCTGAAGATAATTGTATGTACAAATAGATTATCTAGTTTATATAAATTCCTCTCACTTAAAAGAGAAGTTGCATGACAATCTATAAGCGACCATCCCACTACCCGATCATGTGAGAGGACTGTGTCTATGTATATCCCTTTTGTAGATATTCAACTGTGGGAGTTCTAGAGAAGATCTATGTGAATGACTCAGTCATCAACAAAGTTTCGTGTAATTTTCTTTAAACTCGCTTGTTTCGCTGGTTGGGTGGATCGGGTTGTGGAATCTTGTTAAATCGATTAATGTACTAGATATAAGTACGGCACATGCGTCTTCAATATGTCCAACCCCATATTCTTTTTTGGTCATGAAGGCCATAACCTATACTAGTTTACATCACTAGAATATTTTTTCTAAACCTATCAAGTAATCTCCACACAATGGAATCTCTATAATTAAGTGGTGAATTTGACTAAAAATATAACAACATTTGAATACTATAATGTGCAACTAATGAATTCTCTTTGGGATTGTATACCACTTGGAAATAAATAGATGTGCAGTATAAAATAATCCAAACCTTGTGGGCGGTTTAGGACATCCAAGATACCAAGGGGCATGTGGTCTTAGATTAAATTATTATTTTAAAGAGGGGGATATCTATATTCACTCTTCCCCATTGAAACCAATATGTATTACCATCTAGTCAAAACTCATGAATTTGCACATTTTATTAAAATGGTCGTTTGTTTCTTTTTTTTGAAAAGGCAATATTTCAAAGAAGCGAGAAGACAAAAAGAATGAAGCTAGAGGCAAATCAACTTTGCAGAAAGGTTACTACAAAACTATGGAGAAGTAGGCATATAAGGATGTGAATATTATGTCATGTGAAATCTTTGTATATGGACTTCCAAACATATATTTTAGAAGCTGAAGATGTAAACCTAGACTTATCAAAGAAGGGAAATTCCAATAAAATGAGAACGATAATGTAGGTTGTAAGAAAAACCTAATCAATTAGTTATGTAGATAATTAGTCTATCAGATCACAAATTTGAATTCTTACTCAGATTTATGAATGTAGTCAATTTTTTCTTTGGTCCCAAGTCTCCAGTATTTTTAAAATCTATTGTATAATCTTGTCTAAGAAGTCCGGAAGAAAAAATTTCATTGATAAAACTATAACTTTTCATTGATAAAACTATAACTTTTCCGTACTTATTTACTTTTGGAAATAATTATAAATTCTAGTATATAGTTATTGTGCGGGATTTAAGGTTTCACGAGAACATGTGAGAAGACACCCTAAACCAATTGTCCAAAATTTCAACCCTTAAATTTATGTTATCTTTCATATGGCACCCTTGTTTATCACTTGTTTCCGTCTGGCCACTTATCTTTAAGAGAACGTACCATAACTCTCTTTTCATATTTTTCGCCTAGAATCCCTTAACATTTACAAATCAATTTTTCTTTATGAATGACGAAATCATCAACAAAGTCTCGTGTAATTTCCTTTAAATACGGCTTGTTTAACTGATTGGGTGGATCGGGATGTAGAATCCTGTTAAATCGGTTAGTGTACTAGATATAAGTACGGCACATGCCTCATCAATGCGTCCAACCCGATATTCTTTATTGGTCATGAATGCCATAACCTATACTAGTTTTACATCATTAGAATATTTTACCTAAACCTATCAAGTAATCTTACCCACACAGTGGAATCTCTATAATTAAGTGGTGAATTTGACTAAAAATAATCCAAACCCAGTGGGCGGTTTAGGACATCTAAGATACCAAGGGGCATGTGGTCTTAGATTTAATTATTATTTTAAAGAGGGGGAATATCTAAATTCACTCTTCCCCATTGAAATGAAACCAATATGTATTACTATTTTTTTTTTTTAACTAAACCACTATGTATTACTATCTAATCAAAACTCATGAATTTGCACATTTTATTAAAATGGTCATTTGTTTGTTTTTTTGAAAAGACAATATTTCAACGAAGCGAGAAGACAAAAAGAATGAAAACAGAGGCAAATCAACTTTGAACGAAGGGTCAACAGTTGGTAGCCCAAGTGCTTCCAAGGTGTTGACATAAACTCTAGAAAATCCTAGAAGTCCCAGGTTTGAATCCCAGAGAAGGTGGAATTTTTGGTTATTTGAATTAGGATTATGTAGGTATTAATAAAGTTGTTGGGCTTCAGGCTATTGTCTTTGTTGAGTTGTAGGTCCGGTGTTGTTATGTTTGAGTGGGCAGTTATCGAACTTATCACATCTATGATGTATCATATGCCAAATATCACGACGTGCGTAGATCGTAGTCGTCTTCTAGAAAAAAAACTTTGCACGAAGGTTACTATGGGAGAAGTTAGACATAAAAAGATGTGAATATTATGTCATGTGAAATCATTGTATATGAACTTCCAAACATATATTTTGGACGTTGAAGATGAAAACCAGACCTACGAAAGAAGAGAAATTCCGATAAAATGAGAACGATAATCTAGGTCGTAAGAAAAACCCAATCAATTAGTTCAAGAAATTTTTTATGTAGATACTTAGTCTATCAGAACACAAATTTGAACTCTTACTCAGATTTATGAATGTAGTTAATTATTTCTTTAGTCCCAAGTCGGCAGTTTTCTTAAAATCAATTGTATAATCATGTCTAAAAAGTCAAGAAGGGAAATTTTCATTGATATATCTATAACTTTTCCGTACTTATTTACTTCTAGAAATAATTATAAATTCTAGTATATAGTTTTTTTTGGGATTTAAGATTTCAACAAACCATGTGAGAAGACAACCTAAACCAATTGTCCAAAATTTCAACCTTGAAAATCTATGTTATCTTTCATATGGCACCCTAGTTTATCACTTGTTTCCATGTGGCCCATTATCTCTAAGAGAATGTCCACATGACTCTCTTTTCATATTTTCGCCTAGAGTCCCTTAACATTTACATATCAATTTTTCTTTGTACCCTTTTATGTGTCAGTGGCACTGTTGGCACCTAACAGGGACGACTCTAAGTTGCACGTCTTCCCAATGGTATATGAGAAATAACTCTAAAATGATGGGACGGAAGCATTGACATTCAAAAAAGCAAAAACGGAATGAAAACGTCGATAGTATGTGGCTAGAATATATGAAAGGGAGTCATGTGAACATTTCTACAAAGATAAGAGGTCTAACGAAAAACTAATCATAATCGATGGGATCACATGATAAATAACCTTAAATTTATTGGGAATTTATTGGGTAAGTGATGAAATGAATAACTAGCGGCGATTTCAGTGGCCTTCTAACGTGATCTTGTCTACTTGAATCAACTTCAAATATTTGACTTTTATTTAGTAGTACTATAAATTGAGAAGCAAACCCTCTTCTCTCTCTAACTTATCAGATTCTCATTTAGTCTCTCTCTCTCTAAAAACTTAGAATGGCAGCAACAGCATTTCTCTCTGTTTTTCTTGTTCTTTCCTCACTCTTCACCTCTCAAGCATTAGCAGCTAAACCTACACATACATCTCTAGATGGTACTTACTACTTACCTCATCCTTATTATTATTAAATTTCCATTTTAGGTGGACCTAGTTGCTTTTTGTTCAGAAACACGATTGATTTTTCGTGAAGATGATCTTATGTTTAAGTTTGAGTTGTTACGAGAACTTAGATATGTACTATCACTTCCAATTTGTACAAATGTTAAGTTTGGGGATTTTAGAATTATAGATTTATATCAGATCGAATGTTTTGCTCTGTTAGACTCGAATTCAATTCCCGACCTTATAGAGAACAACCCACTTTGTAATTTATTTATTTATCGTGTTCATTGTTGTCAAGTAAAATGCTATTTGGCCAGGCCATAATGACCCGACAATGTCAAATTGCTGACGTCATGTGAAGATTAGGTCTTTGTTGGGCCATTTGGGTCACTTTTTGTCGGGTCAAGTTTCATTGTTGTATTGTCTATTGACATTGCACTATTCTTTGAAACAGAACTTCTACCAAATGGAGATTTTGAACAAGGGCCCAAGCCCTCCAACCTAAAGAAAACAGTGATCAAAGGGAAGTACTCACTACCCAAATGGGAAATAAGTGGGATTGTTGAGTACATATCAGGTGGGCCTCAACCACGTGGATTTTACTATGCTGTCCCTCGTGGGGTCCATGCTGTAAGATTAGGAAATGAAGCTAACATCTCTCAAACCCTATATGGATTAAAACCTAGTTCTTACTATACTCTAACATTTGGTGCAACAAGAACTTGTGCACAAGATGAAGTTTTGCAAGTTAGTGTCCCTCAACAAGTAGGAGGAGAGCTACCACTTCAAACATTGTATAGCACTGATGGAGGTGACACTTATGCTTGGGCTTTTAGGGCTAATTCAGAATCTGTCAAGGTCACTTTTCACAACCCTGGAATTCAAGAGGACCCAACTTGTGGCCCACTCATTGATCATGCTGCTATCAAGGAGCTTATCCCTCCCCTAGCCACTAGAGGTATGTATCTTATTCATATGTTGTAATGGCTAGAGCTTAATAATGATGTGAGATACATTTACACAAAACACGAGAGAAAAGCCCGAAAGTGCAATATCCGACACGTTCACCTGAGTATGATGAGGCTCGTAGACGCCCAGACCTGACGATAGTTGATACCTACTATACCCGCTACATTTTAGTGGGCGGTCCTACATTTACCTCTTGTGCGAGAATTATACTAGGAAAGTCATTTGGGTCAGGCAAGTCTAGCCTAGCCCACGACTAGATTGTATCAGTGTTAATGCTGGTCAAGTTAGGTCTGCCCTAATCACATATTTAGGTTGGGCTAGCTAGCTACTCAAGCTTGTGATAGATTTTTGGTTTGACCCCATTAGCCAATACCTGCGGTAGGCCCGTCCGGCCTGCCAGGTTAAACAATTTTTTGAAAGTCATAGGAGCTGTTATGTTATTAATGTAATTTTTTTTTTGTTATTGCAGCTAACTTGGTTAAGAATGGCGGGTTCGAATGTGGGCCACATTTGTTCAAAAATTTCTCAACAGGAGTTCTCCTCCCTCCTAGAGAACAAGATCTCATATCGCCTCTACCGGGCTGGATAATTGAATCCTTGAAAGCCGTCCGATATATAGACTCTAAGCATTTCATTGTCCCCTATGGACTCGCCGCAATCGAGTTGGTTGCAGGGAGGGAGAGTGCAATTGCTCAAATTCTAAGAACAGTTCCAAACAAATTCTACAACCTCATTTTCACTATTGGGGATGCAAAGAACGGGTGTAATGGATCGATGATGGTAGAGGCTTTCGCAGGTAAAGAAACGATAAAAGCCCGATTCATGTCGAAGGGAAAGGGTAAGTCTAAGACTGTTAGTCTCAAATTCCAAGCCATTTCATCAAGAACAAGAATCACATTTTACAGTGGTTTTTACCACACAAAGATTCATGACTTAGGGCATCTTTGTGGTCCTGTCCTTGATGAAGTTAAGGTCGTCCCAATTAGCTATTAAGTCCATCTTCATCACACACACTAGAGTTTTGAAATAACGGCTATATTTCATGAAGTGTAGTTTTATATATTATGGCCTATGGGTGTTTTGACTTTTAAGTTTTGAGATTTCAATTGTAATATTATAATTCTTGCTTAATCATTATTGTTCTATGATAAAAAATAAAAAAAAAAAAAAAAAAAAAAACATCAAATTGGACTTTAGCACGACAAGCAAAATTGTGTGATATGTATATCTATTATATAAAACACAATGGTGTTTTTTGAGATGGACCGTTGATTTATCTCTCGGATATTCACGTCTGTTGGATTTACATCAAGAACTTTACGATCTAATGGTTGAATTTGAATTGAAAAAAAACTACTCAAACTAAATTCAGTTTCAACTTCTCCACCCACCCACGATTCACATCTCTTTAATTGAACAATCTAGATTTAAAATTAATATCTATTATATAAAACACAATGGTATTTTTTGAGATGGACCTTTGATTTATCTCTCGGATATTCACGTCTGTTGGATTTACATCAAGAACTTTACGATCTAATGGTTGAATTTGAATTGAAAAAAAACTACTCAAACTAAATTCAGTTTCAACTTCTCCACCCACCCACGATTCACATCTCTCTAATTCAACAATCTAGATTAAAATTAATAACAAAATAACTGCCCACATCCTCAAATCTCTCACTTTTAAATTCGGTTTTAACTACCCATACCCCAAAGCTATTTGTTTTCTACCCTAAAATTTCTCATTCTCTACGAAATTCCTACTATCTCTCTGTTAGGAGTGAGGAAATCACAACTCACAACACTCGGTTAAGTATCTCTTAATTAATACTGCTTCAATTGAATCTCTTTGGATGTTAAAATAGCCAAATGATTTTCTTTTTTTAATCATCTTCTGAACTACTTATTTCTTTAACATTTGTTTTTTTTGTTTTAGTAGTTGAAGAGAGAAGGACCTGAACAAGAGAGAGCACATAGACATGTTAGAGGCATGAGTGAAGGAAGAATTACTAATCTACATCAACAATTGACTTCTTAGTAATAATCTACATCAACAATTGACTTCTTAGTAATAATCTACATCAACAATTGACTTCTTCTTCTTCTAAATTATGTAAGAATGTTTACTTTCTTCTTCTTGTGAAGTTTTAATTTTTTTTACTGTCATTCTTTTTAACTGTTTGATATTTATTTTTTTTGAGTTTCAATCTTTTCTATGTTAACTCTTCTTTTTATTTTTGCCAATTATTTTTTGTTTACTTTTACAGGTGGTAATAATCTTCTTTGACATTTTCTTCTTCTTTAGTCGATCTTCCCATAATTTTACTTATTTAGTCCATCTTTCTCTTAATTTTACTTAGTCACATCCTCAACTTTTCTTTGGTTTTCTCTGTTTTGATTTCTAATGATCATTTTTTGCAGGTAATGTAAATTATTTTTGTTTGCTTCTTCCGAGTAAATCTATCTTCTTAATACTCACTTTTTTTATACATTCTCTATTCTTCTGTTTTTATCACACTAATTAGTTCAATAAATATGATTTTGCAGGAAATCCAAGTTCTCTTGGAATTTTACTATTATTTATTTGTAGTTTTCTTTTGTCTTCCAATTACTCTAGATATGTAATTATTTTTTGTTCTTCTTTAGTACATGTATAATCTTCATGTTCTCTTCATGTTCTCTTCTTTTTCTAGATTATCTGATTAATGTAACCATTTGATTATCGGATTGATGTAAACTTCAATGATATTACATGGACTTTGATATCTAAGTCGTCATCGATGAAAATGTTCTCTTTCGTGGCCTCACATCAATTTCTTCAATATATATATATATATATATATATATATATATATATATATATATATATATATATATACTAGGTGTCCACCGCGTCCTACGGACGCGGTAGATCCCTTTTAGCTAACGCTTTTGGTATTGTGCCTGTCGTGGTCGACCATGTCTCAGTGGTGTATGTATCTCGAGGTTGTGCATATCCAAATGTGAAATGCGTCACAAATTTGATTTCTATAACATGAGTATGACACAAAGATCTATGATTCGCATAGAATATGCGAATTACAAATCCTGTATGATGTTTGATGGTGTAGAAATGAAATTCGCGACGCATTTCACATTTGGATATGCACAACCTCGAGATACATACACCACTGAGACATGGTCGACCACGACAGGCACAATACCAAAAGCGTTAGCTAAAAGGGATCTACCGCGTCCGTAGGACGCGGTGGACACCTAGTATATATATATATATATATATATATATATATATATATATATATATATATATAATATGTATCGAGAGATTTGTATGTGCAGACAAACATAACGTTATCTCACAAAAAGTGATGAGAGTTCAATTGTCTTGCGTCACTTATCAATTCGAACAATGAATAAAACAAAGCGAATTAGGCCTCAAATTCTTGCTTCAAAACCTTCCACTCTCTCTCTCTCATGCCTAGTAATAAAATAAAATTGGGTTTGGGGCAAAATCAAGTAATTCTTGATGCTTGACTCCTTGTTGAATTTGTTTTTGTATTAGATTCTTATATTAAAATACATTCATCATAGTTATAGCTAGACAACGGAAATTTAAACAAAAAAAAGGTTGATTTTCTCGTTTTTGAAAAGCTCTCTTTTTAGATACAGTAAGATCTGAATCATGTTATCTACAACATACATAAACGTATACAACGATCAAGTTAAAGTCGGTCTCACAAATTTTTGTTTTACCTTGTGCATGTAAAGACAAGTACCTCTCAATCTCATGTCTAAACTTGTAGAATTTTGATTTCTTGGCTTATGGTGTGTCCCTTATTTTCTTCTTCTTCTTCACCAAGAGACAACATAAGGACCACAGAGTTGCTTTAAGTACTTGAATTTCATTTTTTACTATTTAAACCCCTTATAATAATAAGTTCAAATTCAGCTCATCCACATTTTCTGCAACTTCTCCTAGAAACATCTGAAATCTATCCACCCCAAAATTATTCATAAATGGATAGGATCATAGAAGTTAGGTGAAAACAAACAAAATGAAGAAATGTGAAGTAAAGAATTAACCACCACATATTTCCACTCCAAAACACTTTCTTGTGGAACATTGGAAACTTCTCTCATCTTCTGTCATTTTTTAGTAAAGCTCTTGTCCTCAATTGTAGTATACTAGTATGGCCTTTGGAACTCTTTATAGGTCATATCATGTGACATGTGTTGTAACAAAACAAAAAAAGTATAGGTCATATCATGTGGCCTAAGGCAACTAAATGAGACACCCTTGTCACACTAACTGCAAATATTTATCACTAAGAATGATAAGAAATTATGTCAAATCATATAACCTAGAGCATTCGACAAAGAAACAACCTTATACAAATACACAATAAACCGTTTACACTAGGCAAACCGTTTCTGATATGACACTATTTGTTTTTGCTTTTTTTTTTCTAGCTTTTAACACTTTTGCTCTAGCTTGCGGCTTCTGCAATAAATTCTTCACATCAACACAAAATGTGACATCCAAGAATTAGGGTTTTCTCTAACTTTTTTTCTGGATGTTTATTTAAGGGCTAAATTGACATTAACTTATAAGAAGAGGGCAGGATAAAAAGGGGATGCTACAAGATATGTATCTTAAGAACTTCATTAGGCAATTCCCATCTAAATCACAACCATAGAACCAAACCATATAAAATAGGAGTAAATCTTCAAAAAGTTAAAACTTCATACACTCAGTATAAGACTATAATAGATGGTCAAGATAAAAAAGACCAAACAGCCTGCAACTTAATAAGACACATGTCAACAATAGTTGGCTCGACCCATCGCGAACTTGTTTGTTTGTCCTCCACATCTTCGAGTCGAAGTGTTACCGATTATATACTCCTCTAAAAAAGGTCACAAACTTGGGTTCTGCCCTCGTCGCAAATTACATATTCCTTTGAAAGAAGTCCGGAACTTGGTTTCTGTCCTCCAGATCTCTGAGTTCAAGGCTTTACGGATTTTATCCGCCTTAAAGTATGTTGACCAATAAAAAAAAACTAAATAGGACTCACAGACATATTTGTACAATTACAAGAAGAACAACTTCTATGTCCCTAGACCTCCAAATAGGTGGATGGGTAGATGAACAAGTTTGATTATCTTCCAGTAGTGATCAAGGTTTTCTCCTCAGATTCTTTAATA
Organism: Eschscholzia californica; assembly: GCF_041429995.1. Taxonomy (NCBI): domain Eukaryota; kingdom Viridiplantae; phylum Streptophyta; class Magnoliopsida; order Ranunculales; family Papaveraceae; genus Eschscholzia; species Eschscholzia californica. The sequence continues at coordinate 50,454,888 of NW_028238472.1, forward strand.
ATAGATTGAGAAGTGGAAGGGAGAGGTAAATTTATGTTGTTTGAAGGAATTGGTTCTAACTCTGACTTGGGTCTTTGTTCTTGAGCAAAGATAGGAACTTGTTCTTCTTTTGCTGGTTCTGGTTTTGGTTTTGGTGTGTAATTGAATGAAAGATCTTTGTTTGAAGCTAAAGCAAGAAGTTCTGATTCTTCCAACCCTTTTGTTGGCCCAAGACTGCATCTTTCTGTTGTATGCTTTGATAATGCTTCTCTGAATTTCTTGATCTGTAAGTACATATAATAATAGTCAGAGACATAAAAGGTATCAAAATCAATTGGTAATGAGTGGAGATGACCTAAATATTATATTTTTTTTCGGGTGACGGGGAGCACGTGTGGTCTAGTTCTGATACTATGCTAAGTTTGTGGGCATCCAACTCAAAACCAATTGGGGTAGAGGACCTAGACATTATATAGGTTGCTAGATAGCCCTTCTGCTATGGATGACAATATCGATAACTGCTAATCCAAACAGACGGTTATATTTAGGGAGAGAATATGGGTTAGAACTTACAGTGGCATTGGTGCAGCTGAAACTACATAGACGACCATGAGCACCTCTGTAAAATCGAAAGAATGGAAGAACATGAACATTAAGACTATAACTCATTGATTTATGTTCTTCATAATTCACTTGAAGGAATTCAACATCTGGGTTCATCTCTGCAAATTGACATATCTATACCCAAAATAGAAAACAATCCCATTATCAAAATCTGAAATTTCTTATAATTCTAGAGAAAGAAAGAAGAGAGAGAGAGAGAGAGAGAATTACCTTTGGATGAAGAGCTCTACAACCACCACAACCAGGAGAAAAGAAATCAACAATAACTAATTTATCTCCTGCATTTAATAAAGAATCAACAAGATCTTGAGCAGAAGTTATCTCTTTCATGTTGTTTTGAAGTCCCTTTTCCCACCATTTTTGAGCTTTACCAATAAGGAGATTCATCTGAAAATCATTATAAAATCCCCAAACAAAAAAAACCCATTAATCATCTACTCATAAAGATCTCAAAAATCAAGCTCAAAATCAAAACTTGGGCAAAGAAATTAAGATTTTCAATCAATTTCTCAAAAATATACCTTAATTGGAAAAGCTTGAAACTTTCCCTTTTTGGGTTGTTTCCTGTGAAGTTGTTCTTGATGAATAATCTTGTTTCCATGAAAGGAAGATTTGAGAGGTTGGATTTTTAGGAAAGAAGATGAAGAAGAAGAGTTGTTCTTGAGTGAAGAAGATGATACAGAAGAAAGATGGGAAGAACAGTATGAAGGAGAAAACAGATAACTTTTGCTCAAAACATCAGCCATGGCTGTCAACTAATTAGAATCAAATCCCAAGTTGATTGATGGTTTTATGAATTGCTGATTCCTTTCTTTGATTGGGTTTTCTTTAGAATCCCCAAGTTTTTTTAGACAGAGAAGTTAGAGAGAGAAAGTGAAAATTGAAAAAGGTTAGTTGAACTTGAAACTTCTCGTTTCCCCTTTTTGAAGCAAAACTTTTGAATTGAAAATTGGGAAAGTGAATAAACGGCTAAGATTTGTCTTCGAATGGAATCGAGGGTGTATATCTATTTGATGTTATTTGAAGTCTTGAATGTGGATATGAGAAGTAGAACGTGGAGTTGTTTGGATCAATACACATTTAAGGATGGTTATGAAATTTAGAAGGGTCAATTTTTTGGATATACTTTTGGATTAGAAAGAGAAAAATGATTCTCTTAATGACAATCCTTACAAATTCAAACTCCTTCCTAAATGACATCTAAGGATGGTTAATTTTACAGCAAGGCTACACAATCCGTCTTCTGGGACTTTCACTTGAATCATATGTGAGGAAAAAAAAAATTTCTCTCTCCTCTCACATGTTTAGTCACGTAGAGAGTCTCACTGAGCGAGTTGAGTATACTTTTTGTTAATTTTAGGTTATAACTTAAAATGAATATTATTGAATATGGATAGTCGGTCTAGGAGTGAGAAAAAGCGGTCGAACTAAACAAACAAAACCAACTAACTTTTTGGGCGGACCCTACTTGGTTAAGTTTTGTCGGAAAACAAGTCGGTCCAAATTTGTCTCGTTTTTGCTTCACCTTGAGTTTTTGAAAACTTCCGAAGGCCAATCGAGCTATACAAACTAGAATATTTTGAGTTTTGATTTCATATTTTAATCTATAACTTTCTGTCCTTAAATCAAGTAAATGAGGGTTGAAACCACCAAAAAACATAAAAGATAAATTAAAACCAAAATCTCTATCTTTTTGTCCATTTTTTCATGTTTGTCTTGGTTGATCGAGTTTAGTAAGAGTAATATCTACGAATTTTAAGATATTTCGAATATAGATATAATTATATACAGTAAGTAAATGATTATTGGTTGACTTGCTCTGTAGATCTAATCCTTCTAGTTTTATATATGTTACAAGTTGATCTTGAATGTGATAACATGTGCTCTTGATGATTAGCATAAATGAAACTAATGCATCAAATTGCTAGAAAGAAATTGTTTATACATGACCAATTTTCCATCTATACCCTATAACAAATCAAATGAAGAAGTACATCAAACACAAAGTTTATCACAATATTGTACAACTAAAACCAAGCAACCTTCAAATTGATTCATCTCCATTCCAATTACTCTTCATTTTAGGACCAAGTGGTCCTTCTTCTCCAAGAACTTCACTTGGTAAACCCTCAATAATTCTCTTGAATTCACTCTTGATCTTCCACGGTAGAAATCTCTCAATCTTCTTCAACTCATTCGCGATATTATAATCAATTTTCGGGCCCCATTCTCTTTCATAATTCAACCATGAAGGCTCAACAACACTGCCCAAATACTCCGCCGATACTACTTCATATTTCTCGCCCGTATCCATCACCATCTTACTCTTCGCCGTATCATTTCTTATCCCAATACCCAAACTATCATTCCCTTGTAAAACTAGCCCGGGTTTCGAATAAAATGCATGACCACTCAAAGAAGAATAGCTAACAACTTTGTTCCCATCTTGGAATTCAATATTTGAAGAATCCACCCATGTTCCTTTACTATGTTCAGAGAAATAAACACTATATAATTTTCCATTAAAATTACTAATCCTCAAAGTTAGATGTTCCCAATCACCTACATGTTCTCCTATCTTTCCTAACTTGACATTGATGAACCCTAATTTGGCTTTGCTAGGCCCATTAAAAGGGTAGAACACCCATATAACTATATCAGTAAATACTCCACCTAACATTGGTTTTACATGTAAATAAGCCGTTGTGTTTTCTAAACTACCTTTCTTAACCTCCTCTTTTGAACCCTTATCAATAGGAAGGTCTAACCAATATTGTCCATCATTTGAACCACCTTGAGGAAGGTTCGAACCATTTGGTTCGACCCGAGTAGGATTTGATTCATTCCCTTGTTTGTATAATAAAGCTCCATTGTTGAAGAACCAATTCACAGAAGAAGGGAAGTATGATTCATCTGGGTGAAGGTATATTATCGGAGAGTAAGTTTTCACTAGTTCTTGGATTTGAATCAAGTTTGGCATAGAAGATAAATTGAAATCTTTGTTCTTTAGACATGATAAAGATAGAGTTGTTGCTGATGATGAGCTTCCATCCTTCTCAGCTATAAATGTACCACAAGAAACACCAAGTGCTTGAGTTCCTATACTGGTTGGTTTTAAATCATAGATGTTGATTCCACCTGTTTTTTTCGACGTTTTCGTTAGAAATTTTGCTTCCTAGTACAAGATAAACTGAATTATATCTTTATTGTGGTGTATTAAGCAAGAATTGTTGTTCTTTCTCACTGTTTGAATCAGACTTGTCTTAGTCAAGGACATTATAGTCATTTCAAGATATTTAAGAATTAAGACACTGGTCTCTTGATTCTAACTTATTTTATGTCGGATTCAAATAGACTTAAAATCAACTATTCAACTAGTTAAGAGCCTCTCGATTCAAATAAACTAAAACAAACATTTTAAAATATGACTCAAGTCAATTCTAGTATCGAGTCAAATTTTAGATATGACTTAAAGAAAAACAAAACTACCTACGTATACGGAAGTTCACTCGAAACAAAGTTTACAGTACCTCTTCCAAATAACAATGTTGAATGCTCACACGAGTCAGTGAGGTCTGAACGGACACATCGAATTTTGTCAAGAGATGGCTTCTCCGGCGACGCAGTCACAATATGGCCAACAGCTTTATAACCTTCCGGAGGAATTGGTAACCAAATGTAGCCGTTTCCGTCTTGTTTTAGTTTGGAATTTTCGCTACTCCAAACAAGTGCATAATCTAATGGCATTGTAAGTGTTCTACTTGATATCGGTTTGTAACAACTTTCATCTTTTCCAACAAGTACCCAACCGAAAAGAGGCTTGTTATTTGGTTGGCAATAGCAACCAAGCATAAAATACCCGTCTGGAATAGGTGACGGTTCGAAGAAAGTTACTCCAAGATTATCGAAACCTCCCTCTTGAATTGACCAAACCTTAGTGAAAGATGTGACTTGAAAAACTTCTAGTCCTCCTAGATTTATGCTTCCACTTGCAAATCCTCCATTTTTATCTATTACAAAACCAAAATTTAGACCAACAAGAAACCCATTTAGAGAACCAAATAAATGCACTAAAAGTATAGTTTAAGAACTCATAAAATCAACCAATGATGGTGTATATGAAAATGAACCTGATTTTGGCCATGAAGGTAAAGGAGAAGGTAGATTAAAGGTCTTTGCAATAGGCATTAAACTCTTCCTTTTTGGACCAAACAAAGACAGAAGATTACACATGATGGTCAATTAATTTGAGTATATAGTGATTTCAATAAGTTTGAGATCAAATCATATGAACCCAACCAACCTTTATATGACTATACATATAGGTATATGTTAGATTTTCAAGCATATTCTTTTTTATAGAATAATGTTGGTAAGAGCTAGGTTTGACAAGAGTACTTCGAGTGTATTATTGTTTAAGATGGTCATACCGTGCAAGAAATCATGTTAGTTGTTCATAAGATTTGGAAACTCCTCTCTAGGCTAGACTTCTCTTCTAACCTACTTCAAGTATTAGTTAAGATATATTAAAAACATGTTTATTAGATTAGGGTTTAGAAATGATGTTAAGGTTCGAGTCTTACGATTTCAAAAACAATTTGACAGAGTACAATGTTCCTTTCACGAAACATCGTGTCTAAAACACTTATCCTCATGAAAGTTGCATGAGTTATGAGTCGTCTTCCATTTTTAGCAATGATCAAATCTTAAGTACTTTCTCTTATTTATTAGCAACCTATTTTTAACATCAATTTGAAGATAAGGTTAATAGTTTTACAAGTGGTTTAGGAGGTTTATATGGATACTAATACTAACATTACAAATACATCCTCATATTTTCGAAAATGATCTCGAAGTAGCGTCAAAAAGATGATTTGAAATTACCTTGAAGTGAGCAAGCAGAAGTTTTCTAAATTGACTCAGTTTGAGTTTGAATTGCATGACTTTAATATCCACCCGAAATATCAATTAAAATCAGTCATCTAAATGAGTTTGAAATCACAAGTCAGACAAATACAAACATTTTGAAATTGCACATGAATCAATTGAAAACGTAAGATCAAAGTTATATATCTAGCTTAGAAAAAAAACAGACACTACCATGTATGTAAAACGAATGAATTTGGTAGAAAGAAACGTTTACAAGGAAGAACCACCCGCAACATTCGACCATCCATTACTATGATACGTGAACATCATTGACCAAATTATCCATCACTTAAGACAATTAAAATATTTAATAGCTCGTTTAAATTTCTCCATATTCTAAAAAGGGGTGAAAGCCCTAATCAGATTGAAGTTGAAATATTCACCATTAACTTAGTCTTGGGAGATTACAATTTTAAAAAAAACTAGGTATCTATTTGAGAAGCTTCAACCATGGTCAATGGAATACAATAAAAAGCACCACCTTTGAATCATTAATACATGAGATAAAACAAGAGGGTAAACTGCAGTTTTCAAGTACAGATGCATCTAGAGAAGAAGAAATACAAAAACCATATACTAACCGCATGAAAATACCCATAAATAACAAATACAAGTTAAATAGGATCGAGTATCATATATCGAAAACACTCAATACTCAACAAGCAAACTAAGAGCACACACTTTTCCCACCAAAGTAGGATTATTCGATATTCCTCCAAACATGTAAAGCTTCGCTGTATAGAAGAAGGCTCTAAAACCCATGTCCTGAATTCAATTAAGAAAAATCGAAAAAAGAAAAGTTAGAGGCAAGTCCCACAATGCCGGAATACCAAGGTATGCTAACAATGCGTTTCTGACAATCTATCAGTATTCTTTCAGTTGCTTTCTATAGTCTACTTTGATAACAAATTGGTCAGCAATCCCAAACTCATCCCCGTGTTTGTTTTATCCTTTCTCTTAATCAGACTCGTCTGAATTTGACTGGTTTTACTCAAAGGCGCAATAGTCAATTTAGGTTATTCCAGATAACGGGCTCTTGATTCAGACTCTAGTTACAACAGTGATTATTAATCTATATAAAAGTTGAGAGACTTACAATAGGGAATGATCTTCCAACGCTGGTTTTCACCTTTCGCCCATTCCCATAGCACAATAGTTGTTCCGTCGTGAACTCCACCATGATTTTTATCTCCATTAAGAGCATCCAAGTTCAACCTAATGTTATTTACCATCCTTATGGTTCTATAACCATCACCTAGATCATTGCTCTCTGTCCACAGAATTGACTCGTCGAGATACTCCGGATTGTAGGGAATTAGCCTCACCTGCACAAGTTTTTTAAAAACAAAAAAGTTTAAGGCTAAAAGGAACTAGATTATATTATTACCTCCTGGTTGACAAATTTCACTCAATGATCATCGAAAAAACAAACTAGATTTCCTTTCCCACTTATTTCTTCGATGAAGCACAATTAAAAATTCAGAGTAATCAAACAAGTAGGAACAAAAAAGATTAAAAAGAAAATATACTGTTAAACTTTCTTGAACAATATGAAACATTCTACAAGCATCACAAGAATAAAAATATATGTCTCTCCATTGTGGCAACCGGGGTTTGAATCTTACTGTATCGAAAATAGAAATACAATATATCTACAAGCATGTGCTCCCAACTCGTTAAACACACTACAAGATAAGAAGCTCTGAATAAAGAAAAGTATTTCTTACGAATCAACAAAAAGGAAATCATATTGAGTTAGAGAAAGAGATGACAGGAAGGGAAAAAAGTGCGAACTTTTGGTGTAGTTTATACAAGAAACTTTTGGGGAAAGCAATGAAATACTATATTCCAATGAGATGCGAAAAAAAAATAGAAAAATAAGATAGAGACACGGAAAAGGCGCACAATTAAAGACAAAAAGATATCAAAGAGAAAACTATATACTTATAAGTATAGAGTTTGAAGAGATTTGATCACAACATCTAAAGTCTAAACAATCAACATACTAGACAAACCAAATGTTCTTCTATAATAGCATAATTCAACTTGATTGAACAATCAATTAGTCCCTTTACCCATATTAGATTCATTACAAAATCGATTTCGATCTCAAATTGGTCATAATTCTTGTCGCTTTTAGCTAATCTTACTCAAAATCCATTAGTTTTTAAGTGGGTAATTTTCAATTGCATTTTTTTTCGTCGAATGGAAAGACCCCTTTTTCTTTTGATCAATGAATAGATTCATAAATTGAACGAGATATGAATCCAAAAAAATTGGAACTTTTTTATACTTACAGGATGAGTAGCTCCAATGGAGTGTTTCAAAGCTTGACCAGTAGCTTTATTAATCAGAGCAAAACTAGGGTAACTTTGTTCATCCTTCACCTTTGTACTGAACTGTTCATCTTTGATCCAGTGCTAAAACAACAAAATTAACCAAAACCCACAACAAATTAATCAAACCCCAGATCAAAACAAGAAAAACCCAAATCAAATTGATCAAAACCCAGGTTCACTTTAGTACCTGAAACTCATCATCTGGGTTAGATTGAGCTAAAATGACATGACCATCTCTAATGGTGAGAGAATAATTAGGCTCTGCTTTAGTATAAACCCTAACAGTACGTTGATTGTTGGTCCCAGAACCACCACCACCAGAACCACCATCATATTCATCAGTGTGATGACGATGGGGAAAAGAAGGGAAATGAGGTCGATGGTGATGTTCAGGGCGAGGTTCCTCAGATGGGTAGCCAGGATCATGAGATACATGTTGAACTGAAGGATACCCATAATCAGATTGTGATGGTGGTGGTGGTTGAGAGTACCCATATCCAGATTGTGGTGGTGGTGGTTGAGAATACCCATATTCAGATTGTGGTGGTGGTGGTTGAGAATACCCATAGTCAGATTGTGGTGGTCTTTGATACTCTGGGTCATTATAGATTTCTGTTCTTCTTCCCTCCCCATCATAACCGCCCTGAGGAGGAGGAGGTTGGAAGGGCCGGCCACCATCTACGTAATTTGGTGGTGGATAATCGTATGGTTGTCGTACTTGTGGTCGTGGTGGTGGTGGTGGGTATTCATCTTCATCTTCTTGTCTTCGGTTGTGTTTGTTATGATGATGACCAAATGGGAATTCCATGATTCCTGAAAATTTGGATTTGGAGATGGGGATGAAAATGGAGATGGGTTGAATTTATGTTAGTATACGAGTAAACGTTTTTCTAAGAAGTAAATTATAAGATTGGAATATTTCCCATTGATCCGGAAATTCTTAGTTAAATTGAAAATAATAGTCAATTATCCATCCAATTTTATACTGATAATAGGACGTGGGCAGTCATGATTATTAAAGGAACTTAATTTACTATCTTTTTTGCTCTAATCGTGTTGCACGAGGGATGAGAGTGTCGAAAAATGTTAGTTGTCGTGTTGATTTAATGGAAGAACAAAATCTCAGTCTCTAATATTGATCACGTTCCCCCTGGTTTAAAAGAATACAGAGGTATCTAATCTATTATATTAAAACAGCTCAGTCGGTTATCCAGGGGATAAGTCTGGCCGTCCATTATCTGTGGAGATTTTAAATCTGACGGATGAAAATATTCTAAAAATTCATACGTTTTAAAATGTTTGAGTAATTAAGTGCCCTAGCAGAGGTTATTTTAGTCATTTATCCAACAACTCCAATTTTTTCTCCCATGATCTCTCTCCGTAACCGCCAATTACTTCCACTCTCTCTCTCTCTAAAAACAGTTTTGCCTTATTCTTTAAATTCCATCTATCCGTCTATTTCTCTCAATTTGAAATCAGTCTGCTATATTTCTGTAGCTCCGTCGACATAGATTTTGTTATCAAGGAAAATGGACTTCGATGAGGAAACAATTATTGTAGTTGATAATCTTAGAAAGATTTACAGTCACTGTTATGGAGGAAAAAAATGGACTTTGGAATCCGCTTAACCTTGATACACAGAAAACCCTCGACTACTGCTTCATCGAATTCATTCAACACTGCTCAAGTAATATCTCATTTTCATTCTTCATTGGTAGTTCTGTAATACATGTGAAACCCTAAAAGATTGGTAAAAACTCAATTCAAGTATCTGTCATGAATTTGAGTAGAAGTTTAAAAAAAATGATTTAGTAGAGAAGATAAACATTTGATAATTCTTTATCCAACTGTTTATGGAGTTGAGAGTTGAAAGTTGTATGGAATTCTTTAAGGAGATTAATGTTATTGAATACATGTAATTCTTTGGTATTCTGTATCTTTCTTACCACATTTTTTGTTACTTTTGTGTAATTTTTGTAGAGTGTATTATTTTTTTCATCTAACTGAATGTAAATCAACCCAAGTTCTTCATTTATTTTTAATTTTCTATTTGTTTCTTTAATTGTTTTCTTGGTGGAATTTTCTATTTGTTTCTTCAGGTTGTTTCATATATTGAATATATAATTTATTCATTGCCGTTGACTAAATTTAAGTGGTACACGCATATGGGGAAGTACATAGACCAAAACGTTTTCATAATGGATGTTGGGGTGTACACTATTTTTTTTAGTACCTAGCATTTGAATTGAAGAGAAAATTGAATTGATTATGCAAAGTTTTAGTAGATTCTTTTGCATTAATGTTCATTAGCAAATGAGAATTTGCTATTCTGTTGTGTTTGGTAATTTAATTGACTAGGTGTCCACCGCGTCCTACGGAGCATGAATAATCTTTCCTGCAAAACAAACTGAATTGATCAAAGCACAAAAACGTAAAAGTCCAAATAGTTTCTCATCAGTCCAAATAGTTTCTCCACTTTCTTTGACTAACTAAAATAACCAAAAACTATATGTAAGAAGAAACAAATATTAAATCAAACTAAAACATCAAACAAAAATAAGAAGGTTATGGAAGTTTTTGTAGGAAATTTGATGCTGACATTTTGATATCACGATATCACTACATCAGGACATGCCGAGCAACTTCTTTAAAAAAAATCTTTCGCTTTTTATCGACATTTTCCATTGACTATTTTTTTTAAACGGGTTTATTTTTCTTACTTTATTGATAATATTTATTCAGTTTTTGATACTTTCAGACTATAATTTTTTTCTCTTCAACTAGGTTCCCACCGCGTCCTACGGACGCGGTAGATCCCTTTTGGCTAACGCCTTTGTCATTGTATCCGTCGTAGTCGACCACCCTTCAGTGGTGTGTGAATCTCGAAGTTGTGCATATCCAGATGTGACCGCATCACTAATTTCATTGTTACACCATCTAGGATAACACAAAGACCTGTGATTCGCATAGAATATGCGAATTACAGATCCCTGTATAATGTTGGATGGTGTAACAATAAAATCAGTGATGTGACCACATCTGGATATGCATAACTTCGAGATTCACACACCACTGAAGGGTGGTCGACTACGACGGATACAATGACAAAGGCGTTAGCCAAAAGGGATCTACCGCGTCCGTAGGACGCGGTGGGAACCTAGTTCTTATACAAACAAAAACGCCCAGAAGTCGTTGGAATGAAATTAGACACTCAAATATAAAACATGTTTGAGGGTTGGCTCAAACGCGAACACAACCTAACTCATTTAAAATACTGTAGTACATTTTTTTGTTTTGGGAAGTCGACTAAGATCAACGCATGTCGTTACATTTGGCATTGATAGCCCAACTACATTATTTATACCTTAATAATCTCAATCCAAATAAAGTAAAGATTCCACCTTCTCTGAGATTCGAACCTGGGACCTTCAGAGCTTTTTGGAGTTGATGTCAACACCTTGGAACCACTTGGACTACCAACTGTTGACAATAGTATAGTACACTTTTACAGTTAGATCGGTAAAAATAACTTATTTATTGACAGTAGTATAATTAAAGGGCTTTAAAATCTTATTTCCACTTGAAAGAATTTGATAGTAAAATAATAGAGGTGGATATCTATTTATAGGTTTGAAAAAACTAGAAAAAAAGAAAGAAAGATGAAGTTAACTAATAATTACAGGGTGCTTCTAAAGGCACCTGGCCAAAAGGCTGTTAGCATCTGGAAATTTTATGGACTCCGGTCAATGGTCATTGACCCAAATTCTCTATAAGCACCGGTTTTTAATGTGGGTGATGTTCACCTTCGCCTGCTTCTTCTATCTTCTTCCAAAACACACTTAGCCATGTAATGTATCGGATTAATTTTCTCATTTCCATGATGTGATTGACATTATGATTTATCAAAAAAAAACCTAGGTATAGTGCACCATCCCAAACTCATCGAAATGTTGTCCTGGCATTAAAACAGAGTACCAATACTCCTAACCATCTCTCCCCCAATTTCATTTCAAAACCTAGAGAGAGAAGATGCAGATGAGGGAAGAAAAAGAAGAAGAACAGTCTAACTATTATCATTATCCTTATTACAGGAAGGAGAAAGAGGAGGAGGATCAACTCGATCCACCACCCATCACCTCAGGCAGCTCCACCTTAGTAGCTTTGCTTCTGATCATCATCATCCTATAATAGACGGACTGGACCAGTCCGTTTGTATTCATTAAGTCACGGATTAGCTAATCCGTGATCATGTGAAGAGAAACGGATTGGCTAATCCGTGACGTAATGAATACAAACGGACTGGTCCAGTCCGTCTATTATAGGGCATTATTGTTGTCCAAAATTCTAGGAGTATGATTGTTTCTTGGAATTAAAATTAGTGGGTATTGAAAAGATTGTGCAACTAACTGTTAAGGCATTACGTCAGACAAATGACAAACATTCTAATATCAACCCGAATGAGACCATTTAGACTTGAAGAGAAGTTAGGGTATCAATATTACCTTCACCACAGGGAGACTTCCTAGTGGTAATGAGCAAAGTTTGTCATTCTCCAATCCAATAATGGCTACCGTTGCTATGCTGAAACCAACGAAGCCTGGTTTTGAAGAACCACAAGAACAACTTCATCGTATAAGAATTACTCTTTCATCTAAGAATGTAAAGAATCTCGAGAAAGGTAGTATTAATTTGAACACTCACAGTTAGATTTGATTCTTCTGTTGTATTTGATCGAATGCTTAATAATGTTTGTTTGTTTGTTTCATTGGTAACAGTTTGTGCTGATCTTGTGAGTAGAGCAAAAAACAAAAGGTTGAAAGTTAAGGGACCTGTTAGAATGCCAACGAAAACTTTGCTCATTATCACTAGGAAGTCTCCCTGTGGTGAAGGTAATATTGCTACCCTAACTTCTCTTCAAGTCTAAATGGTCTCATTCGGGTTGATATCAGAGGAGAGAGAGAGAGAGAATATAAATTTAGGAAAGAGAGATGGATGGAGGGGTTAGGGTTGACCGGTGCCTACATACTTGATTGGTGCCAACAGAGAATAGAGCGGTTGGGCCTGGTGCTAACAGAGATGGATGCTAACAGCTGTTTGGTCAGGTGCCTTTAGAAGCACCCATAATTACAACTTAAACATTATTCTCTTATAAGGCAACACTAGTTATTTTTTCTGGGTTATTTCCCTAATGGCCCCCTACTTTGTGACCAGCTTCCCGCCTGGCCCCCTACTTTACGAGAAATACCCATATGGCCCCCTAAAACCGTTAACTTTAACTTTCCGTCACCCTCTCTCCTCCATCTATTTTTCTCTCTCTGCCATGTCACGCCACCTCATCTGTTAGGCCACCTCATCACCTTCTCCGGCAGAGGTCGCCGGTCGGCCAAATTTCCGGCCGGCGACCTTCAAACTAAAAAAAAAAAAAAAATTTTTTTTTTTATCTCTCTCTCTCTAAGAACTCCTGCGAAGGAACCCTTCGCCGGAGTTCGTCATATTCCACAGAAGATTGACACCATAAAACCGACCTCATCAAAACCCTAGAAACAACCTAAAAACCTAAACTTCACATATCATTTCATCAAAACAGAAATCTCGATCAAAATCTCCAATTTCCTTTCTTCTTTAACAATCAGTTTCTCTCTCTTTGCTTTAACGAAGTTGTAAGCGGTAAGTGCTTCATTTCTATTCAATCTTCGAATTCATCTTCTTCTTCTTCTTCTGGTATCAGATGATTTAGATTTAGGTTTTTTTTTTTACAAATATTTTGTAGTTGCTTGTTCTTGAAGCTACTTTTTGATCTAGTTCATTTTCTTCTGTTTATATTGGATAGTTTATTATCGCACTATATGCTTCCTAGTAAGAGAGCTGTTGGAGGAGAGTCAGTAGAAGGAAACAACCCTAACGATTCTACGTTGCTCGAGAAATCTAAGATCGATTTCTCGATTTCTTCTTCCATTGTTTCAGCAACTGGTAACATCAACGATCAGACTCAACAAGACATTAGGTCTTCTTCCATGGCGTTAGGTAACGGAAATCCACCTGAGATTGATGAGGATTTGCACAGTCGACAGCTTGCCGTTTATGGCCGTGAAACGATGCGACGTCTTTTCGCATCTAACATTCTTGTCTCGGGAATACAGGGACTCGGTGCTGAAATTGGTCTGTACTTTTTTGCATCTTCGTTCTTAGTTGATATTTTTAGTTTTAATTACGATTTTGATTTATATCTAGGGTTCCACTTTGACATATATAGATTTATAAATTCTTTATTGAAAAAGATATTTGTGTTAAGTTTTATAGTCTTTGATTTTTGAAGTAGTTTTTAGTTATCAGGTTCATGATTTTGTAGTCGGATTCTGAATTTCCAAATCAAGGAGTTGGTTTATGGATCTGACCTAGGACTTAGCTCTGCGATTTTGATTCTCATGGTTTGGGTAAATTGTGTAATTAGTCATATTGATCTAACAGTTTGGGTTATAATCTCATGGAGTTCGTGAGAACAGACGAACTCCGGCGAAGGGTTCCTTCGTCGGAGTTCTTAGAGAGAGAGAGAGGAGAGAGATAAAAAAAAAAAAAATAAAATTTTTAGTTTGAAGGTCGCCGGCCGGAAATTTGGCCGGCCGGCGACCTCTGCCGGAGAAGGTGATGAGGTGGCCTAACAGATGAGGTGGCGTGACATGGCAGAGAGAGAAAAATAGATGGAGGAGAGAGAGTGACGGAAAGTTAAAGTTAACAGTTTTAGGGGGCCATATGGATATTTCTCGTAAAGTAGGGGGCCAGGCGGGAAGCTGGTCACAAAGTAGGGGGCCATTAGGGAAATAACCCTTTTTTTTTTTGAGAAATAGGCAACACTAGTTAACCTTTTATTTTGTGATTTGAAACTTAAACTTTCTTTTTTTGTTGAAGGATACTCAAACTTATATGTATTGATAAGAAAAACTCACACTTACACAAAAAAAACTAGCTGTATTGATGGACACATGTTAAGTTATGGAAAAACAAACACCATTTCAATATTTTTCTACTATCATTATTAAAAAAATGTCCTCTATAATACCTACCGACTAAAGTTTTTCTCTTTCCCCCAATCAGATGAAGGCACATTATAGATAGAGTGGAGCCCATTATTGTTGAGCAACTCATTTAATAGTAATATATAGATAGGATCAATAATAGTAATGGACCAAGGAGTTGCCATCTCCCATTAACAGAGAAAATAAAAAGTTGCCATCAATTGTTTCAACAAAAAAGAAAGGAGTTGCCATCAATTTGAGCAAAAAAAAAGAGAACAAGAAAAAAAAAAAGGAGTTGCCATCAACTATTCAACTATGCAACCAATAAGTTCATGTTTGGCACGCGAGAATCGTGGCAGATAAAATTATGGACCTTATGGTATAGATGGGCCTTTTACCAAATGTATTTGCCTTTGTATGTTTATAGATATAGACGTGGATCTATTTTTATATATGAATTATAAAATGGATTTTTTTAATGGATGACAAGATGCAGCCATATCGACCTCTCTCCACATATATGATTCAGAAAATGATCAATAGAAGACAGAAGCAAAGATCACATTTTATTTATATTCAATGTTGGGTTCTTAAACTAAAGAGACATGATTCTTTTTGGTGTAAAAAAACTTTAATTTACTAAAGGATAATTTGTTTCACAAGTTCATGTGGGTCAGATATTGAAGAGCCTTGAGTCCCATGAACTCAAGTCACTACAAAAATACGGGCTATTTGCGACCGGAGTTGCCGACAGCATATATTAAAACCGTCGGCCATAAGTGTACAGTCGACGGTTTTTAGAAGTACCGTCGGTAGAGGTGATCATTTCCGAAAGATGTCTAATAAAATCGTCGGCTAAAAACACCACGGTGGCCTCCATTCTCTTCATTTCACCGACGCCGTGGCCGACGACTTGGGAAACTGGTGGTGGTATGAAAATAAATGGCGCCAATTTTCGCATTGGTGGGAAAATTTCCCATGATGGTGGGAAAAAATTCTGAAAATTTAATTGCCGTCAGAAAAAAGTTTTCCCACCGTCGGCGGTGGAAATGGTTTGGCGGAAATCTTTTCCGCGAAACCATTGGGCGACGGATTTCTTAAACACCGTCGGCCCAGACCCCTTTTATGCCCTAGCTAACTTGTATCTCTCTTTCCTTCTCTACTTACGTATCTCTCTTTCTTTCTAAAATTTTTCTCTTCTAGTCGAAATTGATGTTTTGATCGTACTAAGTAAGCTTTTATGCCCATACCCCTTTTATGTCCATTTTAGTCTCACATTGCTTCTTTAGAATTAAGAAACGTGTTTGGAGACTTTATAAATGAAGAAGAAGTGAGTTTTTAAAGTCACAGGTTTATTCGCTACCCGTCCGCCCATACCTAAATTACTCGAATTTTTAATAGATTTGAGTGGACAAGATAAATTTTAAAATTACCTGCTCAATTAACCCGCATACCTTAATAAGCAGTGAAGTTTGGTGTCTTACCCACCCGACCGATGTTTCAAGTGCATGTAGACGCTCATATGGGGCCGATTCGTGCCACTTTTCACTTCCCAACAAAACAATAGGAGGAAGAAGAGTAAAAAAAGGTATGCTCAACCATGTTCCCCAAACTTGGTCACACTCCCACCTAGAGGAAGCCGCCGAGGAAACCAATTGAATGACTTCAACCGTTACGTCACTAAAGAAAGGGGTCCCAAGCAATTTAAAAAGAAAATAATGTGAGTGGACATTTTTTTTTTCTTTGACCTAATTGGACCACACTGACTGAGTCAGGCCACATACAGATGGATGGTATTTTGCACTATGACGTACTCTATCACCTCAATTCAAGAACTATTGCCATCATATAGTATTTCTTTGGTAATACTTGGGAGTTAGGGCATCATAAATGGTTACACATATCCGACAAATAAGACTACAATATCCGACAAATCATATCGAAAATCGAAAACACATGTACTCAATTACAATAGGGGTTTTGAAGCAACTAATTGTTACGCCATTTATTCAAATTCAAAATATATATGCTACCATTCCAAAACTTACACAAAATGTGTAAGATCCGATCCCCTAACTATAGGTGATTGTGCCGGTTTTTACCGTTAGTTCGTTCCATAATTCAGTTACTAGAGAGCACTGAAGTTCTAGATCAATCGGGTAGTTTTATATTTGACCCACCAGGAAACCCCACTTGAATAAAGTATGCACCTTCCTAGATAGAACCAGAACCAGAACAAGTAGTACATTCATTGTCTATTCCCAATACCAGTCAAAAACTCAAAAGGCTAAGAATCTGATTTCTTGACTTGGGACCCCCCACACTCTCAAATCTTATTTATATGCTGATTCTTTGGTCAGTATGGATGTCTAAATCTGTCTTCTCAAATTTCAATCGCTCAACTTCACCAAATCATCTCGAAAAGAACACGAAGAACACAAAGAACACAAAGAAGAATCCGACCAAGTAGAAAAATGATGAAAAGACAAAGAGATGCAGAAGCTGAGTTAAACCTACCACCAGGTTTTCGATTTCACCCGACGGATGATGAACTCGTTGTTCATTACTTATGTCGTAAAGTTCTTAATCAATCTTTGCCCGTTCCGATAATTGCCGAGATTAATCTCTACAAATATGATCCATGGACACTTCCTGGTACTATATCTAATCTCAAAATCGTCTCGAATTTCAATCCCAATTTCTTTTTTGATTTTGGGATCTTAAGTATTGATGAAAATCTAATTTTGTATCTTTTAATGATGAAATCTGAACAGAGAAGGCTCTGTTTGGAACAAAAGAATGGTACTTCTTTACACCTAGAGATAGGAAGTATCCGAACGGGTCGAGGCCAAACAGGGCAGCTGGAAGTGGATATTGGAAAGCAACGGGTGCCGATAAACCTATAAAGCCGTCTGGTTATATGACAAATGTTGGGATAAAGAAAGCACTAGTATTTTATACCGGTAAAGCACCAAAAGGAATAAAGACTAATTGGATTATGCATGAATATCGATTAGCAGAGACGAATCGATCTTCGAAGAAAAATGGCAGTCTAAAGGTATGTCATTTATGAAATACTAAAACTCTAACTACAATGTTTATTTGTTTTCGTAAGTCACATCTAACTCAAAGGCTGAATTGACTCGAGCCAAATTTAAAAAATTTTATTTTTATCTGACACCTCTGAATGACTGATTACAAATTCTTACCTGCAATTTTCTTTTTGCAGCTGGACAATTGGGTTCTTTGTAGACTTTACAACAAGAAGAACAACTGGGAGATACCACCAAGTGAATCAAAACTACCTCATATTGAAGAAAATGTTGAATCAATAATGACAGGATCTGATAGTTTTATGAGCCCAGAGTCAGATTCAGTGAATGATTTTCATTCAGAAGATGAAGATGGTAGTAAGGGTGCTACTAGAGATAACTTTCAGATGGAACTGAAAGATGAAGAAGAAGATGGTAGTAGGAGTACTACTAGAGATAACTTTCAGATGGAATTGAAAGAAGAAGAAGATGACTGGTTAATGGGATTAAGTTTAGATGATCTTCTGTACTCCTTTGATGGATTTGAATCATCACCAATGGCTACTCATCAAGATATGACTAACAATGACCAGCTAGGTTACTTAGTATCTGACCTATTTTCTCCACAGATGAAACCCTTTTGGAACTCCTAAGTCAATCATCTCTTTGAGAGGACTAGGTTTTGATTATTTTGGGTCAATTTGAAAGAAATAGGATTTGAAAAATTGTGAAGGTTGAGTTGAGGGTGTTTGAGATATATAGATTTTTTGAGTTTATACAAATGAGATTAGTGTTAATTAATTGCTTCTAGGACTT
This sequence comes from Eschscholzia californica, assembly GCF_041429995.1. NCBI lineage: Eukaryota > Viridiplantae > Streptophyta > Magnoliopsida > Ranunculales > Papaveraceae > Eschscholzia > Eschscholzia californica. The sequence goes on from NW_028238472.1 coordinate 50,473,620, forward strand.
TTTTAATAAATTTTTATCAGATAAACTAAGCTATAGATTTATGAATAAGCAGCCTGAGTCATTCAGCTAAGGTGGACTAGTGTGGAGAAATTTGACCAAATTTTCGGGAAGAGGAGGGGTCCACACAGGTGCTCTGGCAAATTGTCATGGACCCACCCTCACTTTTAGTGCCCCATTGACGGGGCAAGCCGAGGGCACTCAGACTGGACTTTATCTGTCTCAGATTTGAATACGGACTCAGATCAGTCCGAGTGCCCTTGCACAGCCTTGTCCATAGGCCTCAGACTGTGCCGAGAGAGGCAGGTCAAGAGCAAAATAGACGGGGCACCTACAAAGACACAATTTTCTTTTGTTCAAAACAATCCTTGGCTTCTTCACCTGCCATGTTGCCTCCCAACTCTTTTGTTCGCGGGTCCCATGTCTTCGGCTCGAGTATCCATTATATTTGCTCCAGAGTCCCTTGCTTTTCAACTCGTGTATTTGCTCGAGCGTACCATGTCTCGGCTTGGGTGCTTTTTGTGTTTGCTCGAGCGTCCCACGTCTTAGCTTAGGCGTCCCATGCTTCGGATCTGGCATCTCGTGTGTCCCATGTCTCAACTCGAGCACCCCACGTCATGGCTCAGAAGTCCAGTGTCCCGGTGTGGGCGTCCCGTCTCCCGTGTGTTTGACAGAGAGAGAAGGAATTATAGGAGATAAGAAACGTAAAGAGCTGAATTGCTTTTTAACTACAATCCAAAAAGGGGATATAGAAGTAATTTGAAAAAAATAAAAGAGATGTGACAACTGAACTACTTAGCTACAATCTAAAAATAAGAAGATGATAATATTTTGATGTTTTTGGATGAAATTCAGTTTACAGATCTGAATTATTTCTCTGTAAAAGAATCTAAAAAATCATTTTAGAATGACTAATTCCACTTCTGATTTTAATGCTCCTGAATTTAAAGAGTATAATCCAACTCCTTATTGTGGTGGTTATGATCAATCTCTTCACTATGGAAAACCTCTACCACCTTCTAATTCAATCTGCTATCCTCCTTCAATTTCTCTCTCTAACTCTTCTTCCTTGAATGGTTTCTCTTCTGGATCCATACCTTCACCTAATGGAACTGATCAAACAAACCAGTCACAGAATGGGTCTTCACCAATCAAGCCTAACAAGGAAGAAGAAAAGAACAATATGGGGTTTGATGGTTATGGTAATTGTGTATATGGATCCAACTCTTGGGGAGAGGATATTTTCTCAAACGGGTACGCGTACGGGTATGGGTCTGTTGATTGTGGCAATGGCTATGCTAGTGATTATGGGTATGGAAGGGAAGAAGAAATCGCCAACTATGGAAGACACGACGAAACCCATGAAGAATTAGGTCCATGTGCAGATATATTTGGTTATTGGCCTTGCTTGTATAAAAGGGATCATAAAGGCGATAATCGGCTAAACAATTATGAACAAGAAAGTCATGGAAATCCTCTGAAAGGAACAGCAGAGTATTTATTTGGAAGAAGTTTATATCCATATGGTGAAAGAAAAGATGAAGATATTAGTTATGGGTATGCTAGTTATGGTTATGAAAGACATTATCAAGAACAGTCACAACTTGTGCAAGTAAAGAATAATGAGGAATCTTGGTTTCAGATGCCGGGTTACAATGAAGCTTACCAGGAAGAGAGTTCTCCGACATCCAAATACTTGAGTAGCGCATCGGATCTAGTAATCCATCATGGGTATGAGAGGCATTACCAGGAACAGACACAATTTCGGCAAATTGAGTACAAAGACCAGTCGTCGTCTCAAAGCCCGGGTTACTATGAAGCTTACGCGGAAGAAGGATATCCTATGTCAAATTACTTAAACACTGTGTCAGATCTTGTAACCCGTCATGGTTATGAGAGGCATTACCAGGAACCGTTACATATCGTGCAGGCTACGTCCAATGGGCAGTCGTTGTTTCAAAACTCGGGCAACTATGAAGGTTACCAAGAACATACACAATTTCGGCAAATTGAATACAATGAGCAGACATCGTCTAAAAGCCCGGGTTACTATGAAGCTTACCCGGGAGAAAGGTATCCTGCGTCAAATTACTTGAATACCAAGTCAGATCTTGTAGTCCGTGATGGTTATGAGAGACATTACCAAAGACCGTCACATATTGTGCAGGCTGAGTCCAATGGGCAGTCGTCGTTTCAAAACTCGGGCTACTATGAAGCTTACCCAGAAGAAGGGTATCCTGCATAGGAATAATATGTATCAAACAAGTTTCAGAATCGAATAGATATAATGTTCATTCATGTGTTTTTGTGATTATAGTCTGAATATGCATCAGAGATGATATCAGAGCTCATGCTTGAACAACGATGTATATTTCAGTCTTGAAAGCTCTTTTATGGATTGCCTAACCACAGCTTAGTAACCTAAAAAGCTTACTAAGAAACGAAAGGAAGTAAGCAATAAAATTTCTATTTTTGGAGCCATTTATTGGGGTGACAATTTTTTCTAGAGCCATTTCTCTGAAAAAACTTGAAATGACTTTTGAGCCCTGACTAAGACAAGTCAAACTCAGACTATTCAAAGTCGGACGAGTCAGATTCAGACAATGAGAAGAAGAAAAATTCCACCTCAGTTCAAGCAAGACATAAGTAAACACAACTACATTTAGAGAATTATAGCTTGAAGATATACATAATTGTCATTCAAAACTACCCGTGGTTCATTATGCACAACAGTTAGAGAAGAGTAGATAACATATTCTCTTTCAGTTAAATAACAATATCAAACAGACCGATATCAAAAGTTAAGAACATATAATGATAGCAAAACATTAGCCTAAAACTAAGAAGATCATTTAGAACACAAGTTCAGACACTTGTAGCTTGAAGATTCACCATCGAACCAAACTAGGATTCACAATAAACTTTTTGTTGGACCAATTTGGTTTATCTAACATCTGAAATTCTTGTAGGTAACAATCAATGTTAAACTCTTACAAAAATGAGCTTTCCGATTGTAGAGATCCTATTACTCCGTCCGCAATGCCTTTATCCAGACCATACAATAGTAAACTTCAAGTTGCCTTTGTTGAGGATCGATTAGTCTTTCTGATATAAGTTTCATAAACATCCGGAATCTCATCCTTGTGAGGTAACAAAATATCGTTCAAAAATTGAGTCTCGGGCATGCCAACAATCGAATAAAGACTCGGGTTCTTCTTAATTAGCTTCTTCTCCTTCACTAATCTCAAAACAACATTACGAGGTTCGACTCTTTTCTCCAAACTATACATTAAAAGCTTTGGATGAGAAGCTATATAACCAGGATCATAACCAACTTCCTTCATCAAGAAATTTAAACCTCTCACGATCTTCGTCTCTGACAAACTCATACAATAAGGAAGATTTCGAGTCATTGTTATAAAATCCGATTTCAACCACCCAAAGCTCTCAAAGACTTTAAATTTAGACTCAATTGTCAAACTACTAACTGAACTAATAGCATCAATTGCATGACTAAACATCCATGAATCACGAGATATCCCAAACTCCCCTTCGATCTTTTCGATAATAGTTTCAAGTCTATTAGGATCCAACAAGAAACACCTCGGATTCTCAAGAACTAACTTCTTGATTCTACTATCTGGAACACCATATTTCTGTAATAACAAGATATTGGGTTGCATTCTTTTAATTGTATCAGATGAAAACAACCTATTTGATTTCTTCAATATTTTGATCACATTCTCTTTACTACCAAGAAGAGTTTCAAGAAACTCAATAGAAGGTATAATCCGAGTTTTTAAACCTCTAGTAAATAAGAATGGGTCAGAAGCAATCAAGTTAGTTAAATCAGACCCAGACAGACCAAGTTCTTCAAAAACCCTAACTTTGGGTTTTAGGGTTTTTTCAACATCAGAGGAAAGCAATCTAGGTCTACTAGAAACCATATTTCTAATCTGGGTATCCTTCAAACCAGTTTGTTTGAAGAAATCAATGACAGAATTAGGTTTTTTTGTGGATTTTAAATGAGTTAGCTTTTTTGAAGCAGTGCTTGCTTCATCAGTAGATAAGCCAAGTGATTCAATCAAGTAATCTACCATGAAATGAGTGGTGTTCTTCTGGTGGTGATGAGATCGTTTTATTAGGTTTACAGAAGAAGGGTATTGAAATAAATGTTTGAAATAAGGGAAAGATATCACCTTTGGGAAGCCATGGCTGCACATTTTGGACATCTCGGCTGTGTATGGAGGAAGATGAGAGGCACTGTTACAAACTTGTAGCAGGTTTGTCATTTGAGGAGGGAATTCTAAAACTTTATGGTCTGTTTGGTGAAGGAGATTTGGTGGTGGGTGGGTTTTGTTTAGAGGGATTTCATAGACAATATTAAAAACTGATTTGATGGACGGATTTAGAATTCAACCATCAGCTATGCTAGTATGGGGGTGGGAATACGACCGAACTTAGGTGTGTATAAGTATTTCAAAAGACTCAAACCATTGCAGGGTATAAAACCTCGATAACACTGGAGTTTTCGGACAAGTTTAGATGGAGTAGCTAAGGGATATGGGAGATGCCTTGCAAAAGTCCGTTTGAGGGGACTATCAAAATCTGGCTAAAAGGATTGGACAGGCTGAGCCTGACACTAGTCGAACGTGGGTCAACTTTCCATCGTAGCCAAACATTCCAATGTCCATAGGTACTACAGACCCAGGAAGGACATTGCGCGTTGTAAAATCTTAAGAGCAGTAGAGATTTAAGGCTGGTTAAGACAAGGCAAATTGGAAACCAGTTTGTATAAGGCATGTTGTGGGGATTCTAGAAATTGCGTTAAACATGGTTTGGACGACGGAGTCAACCAACCTAGGTTTTCGGCAGGATCGTTTTCATCGAACTTAGACATTTTGAATCGGGTATCAGACTCTCAGACTAAATTCCCATCCCTAATTGAAAAAAACCGGTGTTACGAGGAAAGAGAAAAGTTTCTAGAGTACAAGGTGGAAAACAAAAAAATTGAGCCAAAGACACCCTTTCTCACGTCACTGGCAGAGGATCATCGGTGCGCAACTATTATCTGTTTCTCTCCCTTCTCTCTCCTCTCTCTCTCATCCTCTCTTCATCAATCTTTCTGTTTTTCCCTATATGTGTCTCTAAGTTCTGGTGCAGGGGAGAGCCCCTTCGCCGAAACACTTCATCTGGTTTCCGGATGAAGGTTGCTTGGTCTGGTTTTCCATACAAGGTTCCGTTGATAGCCCCTTCGCCGGAACTTAGAAAGAGAGAGAATGAGAGAGAAAAAAAAAACATTGAGTAGGTGATGTTTGGAAGAGACAAAAAATCTCTAATTTTTTTTTGCCCACCAAAAAGAAAAATTTGTTCCCTGAAAATTTTACCAAACATCAACGTTTAAAAGATTAGAATCCCAAACACTAAAATAAATTACATGGGGGCCGAAAGCTTAAACCCTAAACCCTACTCCATGTTTTTGCTGTAAACACAGGCACCCATGAGAAAAGTTCAAATGAAATCCTTCTCCTTTCTCCTCCATTCTCAAAATTCCTTCAATTTTACTTCCACAAGCTTCAACAAATTCTCTCTTCTTTCTCTTCATCTTCACTTCTCCTCTGATTCATCTCCTTCTAAACAACCAACCCCACACCCCCTTCTCACTGATTACTTAATCAACACATTGGGTTTCTCCAAATCTAAAGCTAATTCAACTTCTATTCGTTTCAATTCCATTAAAACTACTGAAAAACCTGAATCTGCTGTTTCTCTTCTCAAGCAATTTGGTTTCTCAGAAACCCAAATTCGAAATGCTGTTCAAGTTACACCTCAACTTCTCTTTGCTGATGTTGAAAAGATTCTTAAACCTAAACTTAGATTCTTTCAAGATCTGGGGTTTCAAGGAAATGATTTAGGAAAATTTATTTCAAAAAATACTTCAATTTTGACTGGTAGTTTAGATAAAAAATTGATTCCTTCTATTAACATTCTCAAAAAGCTTGTTTCAGGTGATGATTTGATTAGGGTTTTACTGCGTTGCAAATGGATTATTACTAAAGACCCAGAATCAAGATTGTTAAAGAACATTTCTTTATTACAAAGTTATGGGATTATTGGGTCTCAGCTTTCAAATCTTCTGAAAAGGCAACCAATTCTCTTTGCTGTTAAAGAAGAAACCCTAATGAAGTTACTTGTTAAGACTGAGAAAATGGGTTTTTCTTCTGATTCAAGAATGTTTTTTCATGGATTATATACTATTAGTTGCATAAGTTCAGTAACCCTAAAGAAGAAATATGATCTTTTTAAGAGTTTAGGGTTTTCAGAAGATGAATGTTTAAGTATGTTTAGAAGTTCTCCTGCTTTAATGAGGTGTTCTACTGAGAAATTAAAATTAGGGGTTGAGTTTTATTTGAATACTGTTGGAATAAATAGGATAAGTTTGGTTCATAATTCGACATGTTTAATGCATAGTATAGAGAATAGAGTAATTCCTAGGTTTAAAGTTGTTGATATTCTTAGGTCGAAACGGTTGTTAAGGAAGAAAGAACTTAGTTTTCTTTCTATAGTTCAGATGACTGAGAAAAAATTCTTGGAGAGATTCATTTCAAAATTTAAAGAAATTGAAGAGGACTTATTGGTAGCTTACAAGGGTCATCTTTTGGATGATGCTTTGGAGGAATGATTTGGTTCATAGATGATACCGGAATATCAAATTCTAACCCGAAAATTTACAAATTCTCGATTCGAAGATTGAATTGGTTCGGAATAAATGTTGCATACTAGTGTTAGAAAAGGGTTGGGTTGATGGGTTTTGTGGAAGTAGAACAATTTAGAGAGCATTCTAATGCCGAAAGGAAAAAGGTGAGAATTTTTCCGAGCTATGATTCTTCGGTTATCTCCTCTCTTGAAGGCATCCATTATCGTCTCTCTATTTCGTGGATTCGAGAGTTGGAAGTGTTGAAATCTGCCTACTGTCGTCTCTGGCTTGAGGTATTGAAACCGTCTCCAAATTCATTATTTATAAGAAACCAAATAACATTGAGTTTCATATCGTATGGTGCTTTCGTGTTAAAATATGTTTATGACCTTATCTTGCAGAGTTTAGTTTATGTGATTCTAAGAAATACTATTGGGTTCTATGAAAGATTATGTGTTGTTTCATTTGATGATAACACTATATTCTAACTATTTATCTTTTGATAGTTGTTTAGACTTGAATTGCTTCATGCCATTTTAAGATAGAAGCTAAGTCATGCTTACGGGATATAATGGTACAGTCCAAGTTTTGTAACCTAATTAATGTTGCCTTTGCCTTGCATAATTCGCTGCATCATGTCTATCCTATTAATCAAACTTGTTACATGATTCAAACCCTTGTTATGTATGTGATGGTACAACACTTCATGTCATGACATATCTCTGTGGCCTTTGAAGACCATTAAATTCGATTCAACCCTAATGGTGAGGTCTTAGTAGAATCGTAGGTCACCACTATGATGTAGGTCACGACTATGATGGATCGTCAAGTTCCACATGAAAACATTGAAGACTAGTGAAATAAGTACTTAGATCTAATTATATCGTAAATGCAACTTTTATAGAAGTTGAGGCTTTATAATCAGTGAGTACATAATGTAACAACAATCTTGATACTGAGAACGTTGCTCATGATTTAGGCACCATTTTTTTTTTGCATTAATGAGCAGGTTGAAGGGCCTGACCCTGAATCAGTAACTACAAGCTAGAAAACAACAATAAAATCAAGTCATATATACAATCAAAGCCAAATTTTCCTTAGTCTAACTCTGCCAGCACTAACATCCTTTATGATCTGAGCTTGCTCCGATGGTAGCATACTTGGATCCAGCTCCATAGCTTCAAAAGCTTTCAGCTTAGACCATAACTCCTTTATAACCACCATACTTCCAAGCACACCATGGCGGAAGCTTGTTAAATCAGACAACAGTGAGTACACCACCATGGAATCAGTAGCTATGATAACCTGCTCACGATGATGCTTCTTAGCCAGCATCAACCCAAGCCTGAACCCTGCAGTTGATGAACAAGAACGTTCCCCTAACATCCGAACCTCCACCAAGAGCCAAAACATCACCATTCACATTTCTAATAAGGGCTCCAAACCCAGCCGAGTAGCTATCCATATCTCCATCAGAAAGCTTCACACCAAGATTCCATCTCTCAACAAAAGCAAGATTTGAATCATTATCCTCAATCCTGCCCTTCCAAGCTACAGCTTTGATCTTTATCTCATCAATAACGAGAGTCAAAATACCATCAACTGTACTAGCTTGTTGTTTAAAAACTCTGCAGTTTCTTGCCACACATGATGCATAAAAGAGTTAAGGGCCAATCATCCCACCTTAGCCAAGACAGAGTCTCCTCTGAACTGCTCACTGCACCATCTAAATTCATCTTCAATAGAAGCCAAACGCTGCCTATGAAATCCAAGGAGTGCACCCATAGTTCCTGTGAGAAGGCACCGTTTGCGTTCCATTCATCATAGTTCCACAAGGATACTTTCTTTCTTATTTGGATAGACCTGTCCTAGACTTGCATGGGCTTTTCCCTTGACGAACCTAGGCTCCACACACTAAAGGCCTAAAGGCCTAAACGATATTTAAAACAAGGTTTTTCCTTGTAACCCAGGTCTGGAAGATATTCCAGTTATCAGACTAAGGTGGTTTTTACCATAAGCTACAAACTAAGTTCGACGGTAGAAAAGGAGCATGGAAGACCTTAGGATGAAAAATCATGCATTATTTTATTAGGTTGCAGAAAAGGTTTGATGGACATATCAGGTACTTGAATTTGTTTCTTGTTGTTGTTTATGTTCTTCAATATTATACTGTCAGATTTAAAGAAACAGGGCCCCTCACCCTCCCTTACCTCTCATGAAAGTAACCCCATTAATTTGTATGAATCAAAGTAGGGTCCAATTTTGTCTCCTCAATTATTGATAGAAACTGAAATCCTACCATTCTTGATGTTTACAGATACCAAATTAAGCATAACACTTTCATTTTGCCTGTTAAATCGAGACTGAGTTGGGTCTAAAGTAGACATAGTTTACTCACTGAGTCGAGTCTATGTAGGAACGAAACGAGACAAAGCTATCGATAAACAAAGAACGAACTTGAACAAAGCGTGTAGAGCTATGTATACTGCAGTTGATATCGTTACATATTCCTGGTATCGTTTATGACCCTTTTGCTGATATACCCAAATAGCCGATTTTTTTGATAAATTGTTAGCCTATACGAACTACGATAGATATAGAGAGAGTCATATTCAAAGTTCATGCTCTGCAGTTCTTTTTCTTAGGTGCATAGTATTTGTGGTTAGAGTGGATGATCAGGATTTGGTGTGTCACTATTATATTATGATTAAATTCAGTGTGATTAGTGAGTTGTTAATCGTTTGTGTTTTATGACATCGGCGGAGGGTTTGAACTTTGAATGAGCAAATAAACAGAGAAAGAGATTTGATAGTGATGAGTTTCTCTTTTAGTATTACTTTATATTGTCAAATTACTTGTAAACTTAAAAGATTAGGCGTGTAAACGGTTGAATGGATATTCTTATATCCAATCTTGACTTCTAAATCCAAAAATATCATCTGAAAATGAAGTTATGTAAATATACTAGGGTATATCCCGTGCCCTAGGGCACGGACATTTATATCAATCAAATGTTACGAAATTTATTTTATATTCTACTGAGAGAGAGAGATTTTTGTTAGTTATTATTTTTTGGTATTATTTTTTTGTTTCTTTTCTCTTAAATTAGTTAGTATTATTTTATGGAGAGAGAGAGATTTTAATTTCTTTCTTTAACTCTTAAATTTATTTTGTTTTTTTTTTTCTTAAATTAGTTATTTTATTTTGGAAATGATTATTGTTTTTTAAATAGGTAACTTTATTTCTACGAAGGACTATATTTTAAATTTTGAGAAGGGCTTCCGGACGATATCCTTTATTAAAGAAGGATGTTTGTCCCAGTCATCGTTTTCCCTTCTGTTTTATTATATAGATTATAGAATATTGGGTAAAATTTAATGACTCGAAGATACATATTTTGCGAGTATATAGACAATATATACCATTGACCCAAAGAGTCATAAGTATTATAGTCCTAGTTGAAGTCTAATTAGATATTCTATATGGGAGATTTTATAGGGCCCTCTCATTTTTGTTAAAAGGCTTCCCCTCAGTGATAATTTAGCAAGTAAAATAGTTCATGGGGAGGTCTTCTAACAAAATTGGGGAGGCCTTATAAAACTTCCCATTCTATATTTATTTAACATTAGGAGTTTCTATATTTCTATGTATTGCAGTCCTAATTGAAGCCTAATTAGTAATCCTAGTTGAAGTCTAATTAGGAGTCCTATTTTGTTGTAATCCCACATCTTTGGTTGAGTTCTTAGCAATTAAAACATATAATTTGGAAGTTATTAATAAAATTTTCTATTAGTATTACGTTTATCTTTGGTTGACCTTGAGAAAAACCTAAAGGTTCTTATCGGAATAGATAATTTGTCTGCTACTGTCAATACTCTCCAACCTCTAATAAAACAACTAGGTACCATCAAGTCAGCCATCACTTTTTGTGTGTTCATGTGTGCTAGCTACTCGAACAAGACAACCCCTGGTTTCTCTTTCTCCCTAAATGTAGACAAATTTCAGTAGCGATTATTGAGACACTGAAATCCCGAATCAACGGTCAAGATTTCATTGGGATTTGGAACACAAATCAAGATGAAGGTGACGAATCTATCCAAATCTTGATTTGGGATTAGGGATCTCTCCCAAATGTGCTTGTCATTGGGTGGCTTGATCATTTTTCTTCAAATCCTTACGTGTTTTTCTCCCACCTTTCATAACCTTTGCTTTCTTTTGATTTTTTTTCAACTAGTCCACTTTACGAATTTGTGCTAACTATCACTATAGGTTAAACCAACTATAGCTCACTTTTTAGCATTTGTATTGACTAATAGTTTCTGTTGTTTTGAGGATAGGGGTGGGAAAAATCCGGAAGACCGTTATTCGACCCGTTCGACCGAGATAAAAAGTGTCCACAGACACCTGATGGTCATAACGGTCAGTGTCCGACCGGCCCGAAAGAATTGGCGGACGGTCACGGTCAAAGTTCTATGTCGAAGGACCGACCGCTGACCGACCGGTACGAGTGACCGAATAGGTTGACCGACTAAACTGTCCTCATTTTTAGAAGTTGATCGTTGAATTTTATAGACATATGAATATATGATGATCGTTGGCTATAGTCATATAGTCCTCTGGAAGACCAAACATTAGTGCAAGGCTTAATTATATCTTGTCAAATGATGATCAACTGTGTTTTTTTCTTTTTTATATTTACTTTTGATTTCTTGGGCTAAACATCTTCATTTGTAAGTAATTTTGTTTGTGGTAATGAAAATAAAGTTCTGAATTAAGTAAATTTGTTGGAAAGTCCGGACCGAGACCGTCTGGTGTCCGACTGGACCGTTAAAATAAACGGTCTTGGACGGTCAATGGACAAAGAATTCTTGAGAGTGACCGTCCGAGTCCGTCCGAGTAAATAGGTGGTCGCCAACAGTTTATGTCCGAGTCGACCGATTCGATGAAGTTAGAGTCCGATACCAACCGGTCCGGACCGATTCCCACCCGTGCTTCAATCTCTTGATAGAAACTTGGATTTTCACTAAAAAATAACTCACATGTTGATTTACGTCGTGATATCTATGTTCTCTAAATTGTAGTCTTCGTGTTGGATTTATACATTCTGAGACCCACAAATAATACCAAACTAAACAGTTGGTCGAGATGTATCAATAACAAGGATAACATAGTTAAGGCATATCAACAACAACAAAAAAAAAAAGAAATAGTTAAGACATAAATCTCTCTTTATTTTTGAAAACATAAATATCCCTTTACTTGTAAACTTTAATAATAACCAATAATCACATAGGAAAGAAAGAAATAAAGGTAAAGGCATTTAGAGATTGAGAAATGGGGAGAGAAAGTGAAACAACATTATTATTTTAAAAAAAAAAGGAACTCATTTGATGAAAAATACTTTTTTCTTTTTTCTTTTCATGTCCAGTGAGGATATCTTTTGAGACATAGAGCGATCCAAACATAAATGTATTATGAATTGAAATCTAAAAAGTAAGAAAAGTAACTAGGAAAGTAGAGAAATAAAATGATCATAAATTCATCTTTTTCCTAAATTTTTTCATTTGCCCACATGAAAGTGGAATTTGTCGATTGTAATAACGAACATTAATATTAAAAACTTAGCAAAAATTTTGATCTATCATTTTCTGAATTGAAGTCTAAATCAATTAAACATGCAATAAAATGAAACACCTGAAAATTTTTAACATAATTTTGTGATACGAATAGAATTGTTAAATATGAAAAATCATGGCAGGTTAGGCACATGGATGTTTGAGTGGAATGGGTCATCTATGACAACAACACATTTGGCCTATTGTGAAGACAGCATCCTCTTTATGGGTTGAAAAATATCTACCTTTTTGAAAAGATTTGTACAAAAATTTGTGAGAATGGGTCCCTATTCACAATCAATTTGCCTCTTCCCTCCATTATTGATTGCCTCTCTCACATCTATGATAGCTTAAGGTTTCAAAATGTGTGATAAGTGAACACAACTATTTGTGTCTTTACTTATTATAATTTCTCATATGATTTCTTTCTTTAATTGAGTACTTTATTACAAATCCATTATGTTCTTTTTAAAAAAAGAAAAAGAAAAACAATCCATTATGTTTTTTTTTTTTTTTTTTTAAAAAGGGTTATTACTCAAATGGCCCCCAATTTTGTGATCAGCTTCCCGCCTGGCCCCCTACTTTAACAATAATTCTCGTATGACTCCCTTTTTCCGTTATCTTTAACATTCCATTACTCTCTCTGTCAAGTCACCTATCACGCCACATCATCATCTTCACCGGTGACAGTCGCCTGCCGGCCAATTTTCCGACCGGCAACCTTCAACTTTTTTTTTATTCTCTCTCTCTCAAATTTTTTTTTAACCTTCTTCTTTAAATCTGGTTCACCAGATCAATGGCCTGCGAACAGACCTCCTGCGAACAGACCTTGAAGGTCGCCGGCCGGAAAATTGGTCGGCCGGCGACTTTCACCGGTGAAGATGATGATGTGGCGTACTGAAATGATTTGGCAGAGTGAGAAAATAAGATGGAGGAGAGAGAGTAACGGAATGTTAAAGATAACGGAAAAGGGGGCCATACGAAAATTATTGCTAAAGTAGGGGGCCAGGCAGGAAGTTGGTCACAAAGTTGGGGGTCATTTGACAATCCATTATGTTCTTTTATTTTATTTTTTTACTTTTGGTTTTTCATTCCGTTGTCCAAGTAGACAATTTTCCCGTTTCAACAAAAAAAAAGTAGACAATTTTCCCACCATGTTATTTTTTTGTTTAAAGGAAAATATTATCAACAACGATTACAGTAAAGCTTAGAAATAAAATTTGAATTATATTTTCAAAATCTATTGTCCTGACTCTTCCTGGTCCATTTTGTTAGGTTGTCTGCTAAGTTATTTTGTGCTATGTTGATGAAGAAGAACTTGAAACTACTGAATTGCGGAATGAAATTTTTGATTTGTTGAATATGTGTTCGTCGATTTATGTTGTATCATTTTTCAAGGATCGAGTGAGTGTTGGATTAGCCTTAAGTGTCGGATTAGACTTTGATTTTTCACTTTCTATTAATAACATGTTTGTAGTTATTTGTCACCGCACAACGAACAACAAATAAAATAGTTTTTGATTCACCTTCTTCACTGGTTCTAACTCTGAGGGTTGTTGCTTTGGCTTCAATGAATTGAGTTTGGTGAATATGGATGATAAAGCTAATACCAATACAACTCGAAATGTCAGTTAATGATGCATTTGTATTAATTTTGCAATATGAATAGTTATTCCATTCGATTGTCCGTAAAAGTTTGGTTGTCGGATAGACATTATCTGGCTTGTGTGCGAAAACAAATATTTGTTTGATTACCTATGATAGGAAATTAAATAGTGTTTTGAAACCATTGATCATATCGAGCTTTCTATATAAACAAATTTTTGTTTTTTGGAAGTCGACTACGATCTACGTATGTCGTTACATTTGGCACTTGATACATCATAGATGTGATAAGCTCGATAACTGGTCACTCAAACACTAACAAGACCGGGCCTATAGCCCAACTAGACATGGCCTAAAGCCCAACAACATTATTTACACCCTAATAATCTCAATTCAAATAACCAAAGATTCCACTTTCTATGGGATTGAACCTGAGACCTCCAGGGCTTTCTGGAGTTTATGTCAACACCTTGGAACCACTTGGGCTACCAACTGTTGACCTATATAAACAATAAAATGGTTGAAACTGTATATCACTAACAGTGCATGAGATATTGTCTCAATCTTTCAACGAAGTAATCCATTATGTGATTGAAATAACATTAGCTTCCGAACAATATTGAAATAAAACTATACATTTAAAATGACAATGAAATAGCGCATGCTCAGGAGTTTTCATGTCATCACGGTTAGGACAGTTAGTTTAATTACCTATGTATTTTCCGATACGATGCTGCACTGGGAGAGTTCCTGTGCAACATTTTCATAAAAAAATAGAAGTACGAGTCTAAATAAATTTTGAGTTGATCTCATTCCTAGGATGGGGAAGTTGTGCCGAAATTAAATGACGGTGCATAGATCCGGTAGTAAATTTACCTGATTGATTGATTGTCCATCCAATTTTATCTTGCTCTTCCTCGTTAATGTCATTAGATTTGATTAAGTTACATGTATTAACATCAAAAGTAGTTCCAAGAACTGAACGTTCTATTAATTATTATGAATGAGTTGAGAGACACTAGTAAGATTAGAATCCCTATAATTCTGAATGAAAGAAGTGGAGTTAGGGATCCAATGGCTTTTCACACCATGTTATAAGATTCATATTAATATAACTATTTAGGCAAATACATATATATAGTCGAACGTGTACTACAATTCTCTAAAAGTAATTATGTGAAGACAACAAATATATGTACACCTAATATATCCATTATGGAGATTTGATCTCACTGAGTCTTTTTCAGTTCTGATGGAATTTATATAATTGTAGACAACATGTACCAAAGATTCTTTTACAACACTTGAAAATGGAGAACAATGTTTAGTATCTTTCTAGAATATTTGAAATATAAGACAAAACAATCTGATTAATTTACTCATGTACCAATTTCATCCTTAGGAATTGGAAAAAACACATTGATTAATGTTGTGCAACTTGGGTTGGGAAAAGGGACATGAAGTTGCGAACCTAACGTAAAATATAACAACTGAAGTCATGGAGAAAATCAAATGTGTCAATACTTAATAGTAAAACATTTATTCCAAAACTACTTTCGATGATGTACGTTTTATCTGTTGAAAGAAGAGATGTCAAATTTGATCTGTCTATAATTAAGCTCTTGATATAAGCATTCGACCCATAGCCTTGTCACTATAAAATCGCACAATATATTTTCTTTGATATTTTGTCGGTAGACTATCTGTACCTCCCTTTTGAGTCACTTCAGCTTTATACTATCCTATATTCATGTGTTACGTATTATTCTACATTGAATAAAGGTTTGATAACACATCTCACCGTAATAGATAGGATGTATCCATCAATTGCAAGACTGCGTGAACAAAATAATAATTTCTGAAAGATGAAAATTTCTTGTTAAAAAAACGGACGACTTTTGAGTTTGGCTTTGAATATTGATGGGCAGATTTACGTAGAGGCATTAGGCACGGGGCCGGAATAGTAAGAGAAGGAGGTAGAGAGATGGAATGAAGACATTTTTAGTTAGAGAAATGAGAAGAAATGGATGTGTTTGTCACCTGTATAGAAGCACAAACAAGTTAGACTTTAATAGAAGATTATCTATCATGGATAGTTATAGACTAACCACCAAAGGGATTTGATTGGTGATTTCAATAAATTCAGTGTAGTAATCACTATGGGATGTACATACACATTATGATTCCTAACTATTGGATCATAGAAAGTACATATTCATCATGTTCTTATTACAAAACAAACCCCATGGTTCCATGCCCAAGATCCTCCAATTTCCAATGGTATCTTGGTTTGGTTGTTCTAGGGTTAATTGTGTAATTGGAACCCAACAACATAGTTTAGTTAAAACATGAAAGAATAGTAAGTTTTGAAAACCAAGAAAATGGAGGTAGAAAAAGGTAGTTCAACAAAAAAAAAAAAAAAAAAATGGAGGTAGAAAAAGGTTTAACTCCCATATGATCTCTAAATATGACCAACTCATCATTTTGATCCCTTAGACTGTCCAAAACTTCTTTTGCCTCTCAAAATTCAAATACTAGTTTTATTAGAATAAATTTAATTTCTTTTTTTTCCTAGAGGCACCCAGATTATTATTCTAATTAATTCATCTTCTACATGCGTCTGGATGATTGGGACCCCAAGTTATTAGAGATTAGGGTTATGGATTACCATCAAATTCTTCTCCGGAAGGATTTTATGGTTTATAATTTAGATATACCGAGATCTAGAGAAAAAGACCTCTAAACTCCTATGTGATGTGGAGACACACGAGGCCAGAGATAAAAACTTGTTTGCACAACAGTCAACAGAAGTGATCATCATTTCCTCCACAGTCACTTCAACAAACTTACCCCATCTAAAAATACTTTCCCTTTAGCTGGAAAAGGTTCGACAAAGATATTCTTTTGTTAAACTTTTATGTTATTTTGTCGAGTACTTCCATTAACAGGACACTAGAGTGAGGTAGAAAAACTGATTAACTGGGCACTATAAACCTAAAGAGAGAAGAAAAAGAAAGAAGCAGAGAAAAATTAAAATATTTTTTATCAACAAAGTTGACAATTAGAAGACTAAAATCCAAATTGCACAGTTAAAGGAACCAAAATATTGAGTTGGACAATCTAAAGACCCCAAATGGTGAATCTGGTCACATTTGAGTCCCCAATTAATTGCAACATTTGGCTCCCCAAATTGATTTAAGGGTGCCTCCATAAGTAGGCGCTCCTTTTTTTCTTCTTCGGACGCCCCTTCTCGACACTCTCATGGATCTTGGATTGAGCGGTCTAAGCGGAATATATTGAATCCGCATTGTCTAATTCTAACACAGACAAGATCCAGTCCGAATACCATCACATTAGAACCTAGCCCTAAGTGAGGCGGGTCAAGAGTAATCAATGATGATAGGGGGACTTCCTGGACATACTCCCAGATGTACTCCCCCCTCACAATGACAAAGGTATTTTGGTCTTTTCACAATTTTGTCATATTGAAAAGACCAATATGACCTTGTCTTGAGAGGGGGAGTACACTTGGAGAGCATGGTTGAGGGAGTCGCCCATTCATTTTCCCAAGAGTAATTTGGCATAGTCCCCCCAAATACCCACCCTCAATTGAAAGTAAAAGGGTAGAAAGAAGAGATAGAGGGGAGAGAGAGAGAGGGTTTGTGTCAGGTTTGAAAGGTAAGAATTGAGAGAACGTGCACTATTACAAAGGCAAACTGCAGCAACAGATTTGAAACCACATGCACACAACCCCACTCTCTCTCTCTCTCTCTTACTGTAATAAAACTTCAAACTACACAGTCAGTACCCATCAGACTGAAAGAGATAGAGATCAAACTTTTCTACTTTAGAGAGAGAGAGAGAGAGAGAGAGAGAGAGAACTCTCATGATTCATGAAGTGGGCAGAGACAGACAATGGAAGAAAGAGCCATGCAAGACCCAAGAAGGTAGATTTCAGAACTATAACAACAGATCACAAGGACACTTCCCAATTTGATTTTAATTAACCACCCAAAAACCCATTTTTTAAATTGATGAAGTTGATAGTACTTACTGATTTCTAACAGTTTGAATTTCAATTTTAGAGAGAGAGAGAGAAAGTGATGGGATAAAAAAAACATAGGAAACTTAACTTTTCCTTTCATGGGTAAACTCCTAGATTGTCTCTCAAAATTAGGAAAAACAAAACAAGATTATAAGGCCAATACTACTACTAGATTTTGATTCTTTACTTTCTCTCACTAGATCTTTTTTTTTTACCCCCACTTGCATTTTTATACTACTAAATTGATTGATAGATAAAAAAGAAATAACCATTTCATCATAAAAACAACATTTTTTTTTGTTATAATTTGACCATCTTCCATCCACAACCTTACCCTCTCTCTCTCTCTACCATCACTCTCTCTCTCTCTCTACCATCACTCTCTCTCTCTCTCTCTCTCTCTCTATACCCTTTCTATCTTCTACACAAGATTTCATCTCTTCTAACTTTTTTCCTCCTTTTTGCAGTAGTAGGAAGTAGCAAGAGTCTTGAAGTAGTTACTCTCTCTCTCTCTCTAAATTATACAAATAAATATGGTTACCACTTTGAACTTGACTTGATTAGTAGTCTCTCTCTAGGTTTTACTCTTTCTCTCTCCTCACACACCTTGAGAAGGAGTGTGGGGGTTTGGTTTTGTTTTTCCATTGAAGGGCTTAAAAAGGAGGGAGGGGAGGAAGAGATAAGCCATGGATGCATATGAAGCAACAAGGGTAGTATTTTCAAGGATTCAAAGTTTAGATCCAGAAAATGCTTCAAAAATTATGGGTTTATTATTGATACAAGATCATGGTGAGAAAGAAATGATTCGTTTAGCTTTTGGTCCTGAAAATCTTCTTCAATCTCTTATAATCAAAGCTAAAATTGATTTAGGAATTTCATCAAACACTTCACCTTCAACTCCATCTTCACCTTCACCTTCTCCTTTTTCTAGACAAAATTCTTTTCATCTTCCTCCTTCAAGAATGATTAATACTACTACTACCCTTTCTTCTAATTCATCTTCTTCTCCTCTCTCTATCAATTCTTCATCATGGGTTCCTTCAACTTTCTCTGATTTTCATAACAATCCAGATGATTTAATTAGTCCTAATAATTCAAACTCATATTCATCTGGAACAATTAATGGGTTTAGTAATGGCATGATGGGTGGTTGTGGGTCAATTTCTGATAATCAAATTGATGAACTTCAACTTCAAGATCAGTTATCTTTTCTCAATGATGGACCTAAAGATAACTCTGATTACTTCTATCAATCACCACAACCACTACCATCTGATTCAGTTTCAAGTCCAAAGGAGATGCCTTTTTCATCTTACTCTGCCACTACTTGGGGTATGAACAATGGAAACCATAGAAGAAGCAACTCAGTTACTGATGTTTGTTTGAATGGGTTTTCGGATCCATTAGGAGCTGGATTAGGATGGAAACCATGTCTATATTATGCTAGAGGTTTCTGCAAGAATGGCACAACTTGTAGATTCCTCCATGATTTTGATTCCACCACTAGTGGTATGGTTGTTGGATCACCTAATAGTAACAACAACAACAAGCTTGATTCAATGGAACAAGAGTTTCTACTTCGATCATCGAAAACCCAACAACAACAACAACAATTGAGATCACAGCTCATGGCTTCAGCTGCTGCTTTTCCTTACTCTGGTTCTCCTACTTCAGCTGGAAAATGTATGAATTTCTTGCTTCAACAACAACAAAATGAAAATCAAAGGTATACCCATTTCAAATTTCAATCTTCTTTCTTCATTTTCTCATTTGTTTGATTGATTTTGTTTGATTTTATAATGTGGGTATGTTTGATTTTTTACAGAGTTGCTGTAGCAGCTGCTGCTGCTTTGATGTTAGGAGGAGGTGGAGGAGAAGATGTTCATAACAAATTTAGTAGAGTTGGAGGTATGATGATGAATCCAGGATCAAGACAAATTTACTTAACTTTCCCTGCTGATAGTACTTTCAGAGAAGAAGATGTCTCTAATTACTTCAGGTTTGTTAAAAAAGAATTTGGATTCAAATCTTGGGTTTTGATTCTTTTTCTATCTTGTTCATGAATTTTGATCCAAAACTTTGTGTTTTTTTGTGTGTGAAGTATTTATGGACCAGTTCAAGATGTGAGAATTCCATATCAACAAAAAAGAATGTTTGGGTTTGTGACTTTCATCTATCCAGAGACAGTGAAGCTAATCTTAGCTAAGGGTAATCCTCATTTTGTTTGTGATGCTAGAGTTCTTGTCAAGCCTTACAAGGAGAAGGGCAAACTCCCAGACAAGTAATCAATCAATCACACTTATAGACTTTCTCTCTCTCTTTAGTTTCTTCTCTCTAAGCTTTGACATTTAAAAGTTCTAATTTTCATCTATTATGCATATAGGAAGCAACAACAAGTAGAGAGAGGAGATTACTCATCATGTACTACTCCTACTAGTCTTGATTCTAGAGACCCATATGATTTCCAACTTGGTATGTATGCTCTTACTATATCATGATGGACTTCTTCTCAAGTTCCAATTTTTATCTCTCTAATGAATTGTATCTTCTTTATCTCACTAAACTTTGCTAGGAGCAAGAATGTTCAACAATACCCAGGATGTGTTGTTGAGAAGGAAATTGGAAGAACAAGTAGATTTGCAGCAAGCTATTGAGCTTCAAGGTAGAAGATTCATGGGTCTTCAACTTCTTGATGTTAAGAAACATCATCATAGAAATCTCTCAGCAGGGGCAGCTTTTAATATTCCTTCTCCAACTCAACTTCATTCTCCTTACATGATCAACCATCCTCTTGTTCCTCCGTCACCCTTTTCCGATCGAAGTAGTCCCGAATTCTCCGAAGGTTAATCATCATAACATACCCTCTTTTCAGTCGAATTTCCCAAAGGTTTATTCGTAACTTAAATTCTGTTTTTGTTACAGAATTCAATTGTGGGAGTCCAGCTGATCAACAATTTCAGCTACAAGTTAATGTGGGTAGCAATAAGGATGAATCTAATGGTGATGATAGTAATGGTAGTGGAAGTGATGGCAAAGAAAGCCCTAAACTTGATGACTCCAACTTCCATGAAAGGTACTTCAAAAATCAGTCATACTCTCATTTTGATTCAAGATTTCATTTCTTTCATGAAATTTATTTTTGTGTAGTTTTTTGGGTTTAGTGAAGTTAATTTGAATTTCTCAAAATAGTTAAAATCTTAACTTTGATTCCTCTGTTGAGTTTATGTAGTAATTTGGAGCATAATCTACCAGATAGTCCTTTTGCATCACCAATCAAATCTGGGGGAAACCCTTCTTCCTTCTTCTCCTCCTCGACTTCTTCAGCCGAGGTTATACTCACTTCAGCTGCTGTTTCATCTACGTCTTCATCTTCTTGTGTTAATAACAATAATCTTATCGCTTCAACAGCGATCCTACCTGCAACATCAACCCTCGATATGGCTTCGTTGAAATCGTGTTACTTTCAGATTCCAAGGTACTAATATCTTCAAACACTCAATCCACATGAACCTTAATTATAGGCAAAATATTGATCACTTCAAAATTCAAACTTGGGTTTGATTTTGTTTTCAGGTTTTCCTCTGGTCCTGGAGCCATTGGAATGTAAAACAAGTC
The DNA here is from genome assembly GCF_041429995.1 of Eschscholzia californica. Classification (NCBI taxonomy): domain Eukaryota; kingdom Viridiplantae; phylum Streptophyta; class Magnoliopsida; order Ranunculales; family Papaveraceae; genus Eschscholzia; species Eschscholzia californica. Next base: position 50,495,194 of record NW_028238472.1, read on the forward strand.
CTAGTTTAGTGGTGGGTAGCTAAATTTCTTAAAGCTTACAAATCTTTCATTGTTAATTACCATTTTGTTTCTAGATTGAAAACCCATTTCAGTTTGGTTATTTACTTTTGCCATTTTTGCTTTTTTGCAGATTAAGGCTTCATTTGAAGTAAATTATTACATGCAAATTCAAAGGCTATATATATATATATATATATAGAATAACACTATAAGGAAGAAGCACCATCATCATCATCATCATCATCATGGAGAAGCACCATCATCATCATCATCATCACCCATTATGGATACCCATAAAATCTATTTAACCACAATACAGAGGCATACAAGTAGAAACAACAAGTGGACTGGTTATGTCATCTATCTATCTTAAAATTCAGACAGAGAAACAGCAATGAAGACAGTGAATGGAAGGTGGGGGTGGACCATAGAAAGAAAGGGAAGGAGGTAAATTTCTTGTAATTATTAGGGACATGTCTCACCCTTCACTATCAAAACAGCTATATTTAGCTTTATGTTTGTTGGAAACAGAGTTAGTAATAGACAAAAATAACAACCAAATATATCCCCCCAAGTAATCATCATAAAATTTAGTACTAATACTAGTAGTAGTAAGTAGTAATAGTAATTATCCTATAAAAAGTGAGAAGAGGAAGAATCTTTATCAGAATTCTAAAAATGAAGTGTGAATACAATCATCAATCATCATCAATATCAGCATCACCATCACAACAACTCACAAGAAAGATGAAGGAGAAAAGGGTAGGTAGGTTTGATTATAGGGGAACATAGTTTGGAGGTGTTAAAAAAAAGTGAAAGGGAAGAGAGAGAGAGAGAGAGAGAGAGAGAGAGAGAGAGAGAGAGAGTTTGGGTTGAATTCAAATCAACTTTTGTGAGATCATGTACTTAGTGGGATAAAGAAAAGGTAGAAAAAGGGGAAGCTGATTTTTTGATTTTTTTTTCCACCATTATCAGAACTCTTTTACCACCTCACTTTTTTTTACTTTTGTTTTTTCAAAGGCTTTTGTTGTGTAACATGTGATGTTTGTACTACCACCATCTTCAAGTAAGATAGATGATTAAAGAAAGAAGTTACAATTATGAGAAGGCTAATATTTTTCGCCCCCAATTTGGTACTTACTGTTTAGTTTGGCAATCGCCTTTTTTTACTTTGACTCTCGAGGTTTTGTCGAATTTTATAGCTTCGCATTTCTCTTTCATCCACTTCATCTCTATCCCACTTCATCTCTTCTCTTAAAAATCATCGTTGGCAGGGTTGCCGGTCAGTGGCCTTCTGTCGACAACGTTCTCTCTCTCTACTGCCATCATCCCAGTTACCCTCTCCATCTCTTTAAAATCCAAGGAGAATCATCTGTCTGATTTTGGAGAGGGGAAATACCGGTCCGTCATAGCGGTGCTAGAGAGAAATAAAAAAGGGAAGAATAAAAATTCTAAGAAGGGCAAAACAAGAAGTTTGACAAAATTAGGCGCAAAATAAAAGCTCATACACAATTGAAGGATAAAAAAAGAAAGCCGAGGCCAATATGTCTATTCTCTGATGATGTTGTGGAAAAGAAGAAAATTTTCCGGAAAGAAAGGTGAAAAAATGAAAAAACATAAACCAAACACACCCTTGAAGTCGTTGGAAGAAAGTCGCTGACCGAAATTGGTCGGCGACATCTTTGTCTCTTCTCTCTCCCTCTCTTTCTTCTGTCTCTCTATCTTTCTCTTCTATCTCTCTCTTCTCTCCTTTCTCTAAATTCCGGCGAAGGGAATGGTCCCTTCGGCGGAACATACAAAAATTGAAAGAGAGAGGCAGAGAGAGAGAGAGAGAGAGAGAGGAGGAGAGCCAGCCGGAATTAGTCTTGGAAGCTTGGCAGAGTTAATCGCGGTGTGGAGGGAAGAGGGAGTAATAAGAAAAAAAAAATTAATTCTCTAAACTTGACACTGTTTGGAAGAAACAAAAAATATTGTATTCCCACCCAAAACTTTGTACACCGGAAAAATTTTGGGGAAATAAGGACGGAATCTGTAACTTCAAATTCGTAGGTGCATTTCGCAGACGCTAAACATAACTTAAAGTTAACTATTTCCGTCCACATAGGGGTGTAAAGAAGTAATTTAAAAAAAAACCGGATGCATACCTTTTTTCAATATCTTATTCGATTGATTCCTTTCTCTTTTTCTCACTTACAGGTTTTTGTCTGGGTGTAGTGTCCTTGCTGTTTCTCTGTCTAAGGTGGGGTTGGGTTTGGGAAGGGGAGTAGGGATGTCTATTACAAGTGAATCACATGGGTGCTGACACTATGTGGCCCCTTTTCCTTTCACTAGGGTTTCATCACAACACCATTTATTAGGTTGGGTCTTCTGTCTTCTTTTCATGGTGTGAGGCCATTCAATAAAGTACAACAGTGATACTATGCCCCAAAATGAAGGTTAAATTTCCCCCCAACCAATCAACAGAGAAATATAACCGTCAATGTATCATTTCTTCCATTTTTCTAGACATGCTATCGATTTTGGATAATTTCTATATGGATATCTTGACATGGCTCCAACTTGAAGGAGCAACGAGACCCAGAGGATGGAGGTTCTCAGTGGACGGTATATGAAGAAAACAAAAATCGACAAAGGGCTTGATGTACTTGGAGAAAATAATCGAAATTTAAGTTTCACCTGCAACGCTCTTTCGGTTGGGTTAACCTACACATCTTGCCTTACATTTTAGCTACGTATTTTGTGTGGGTTTGCGGGTTCAATGCCAAGTTTTTCACGACAAAAGCCTAGCGTTGCTTATGAGAGATCTGTGCCAAGAAGAAACTTACAAAATGTGGAACTACGTTGGTAGGAAATCAAATACAATATGTGCAGCACCGAGCGAAGTGTTACATCAACTCATCTCGATCGAGAAAATAGCCCGTGCCCATTTCTAGTTTCGGACCTTAAACATTCACTACAAACTCTTTTTACCTAACAATTACATTAGTAGCATCACAAGCCACTACCACCACCCAAGATGCAATCAAATATAGTGCTACAATAGACTTTGTGATGTATGTTTTTCTCAACTCGTCCAACTCGTTTAAATCTGAATAGCTCGACTCAAATGAACACAGAATCAACCCAAGTTAGTCATTTCAAATGAGTTAAGACGGAAACAAATGTTTCTACACTACACCTTGAGTCATAATTCAGATGTGACTTTGAAAAAGAAACAAACACCGCTACCAATGTATACTACTCTAACAAAGATTCGCAGAGAAACGGAAACAAGATATGGTTCATTTAGCATTTTCGACCAACACACTGTTTCAACATTACAGCATTTTACACATCCTGAAACAATATTGCAGTCAATATCCCACTCAAAATATAATACTGGCATGACAGAAAATTGTAATCCAAGACAAACCCCAAGTCTCTCACCTCAAAGAAAATACTGGAAACTAAGTGCTCAGAAGAAACAAACCACGAACTCATTGGCTGGTTGAACAGAAATCTCAAATCCCACATCTAGACCCAAAGCGTCTTTTGATGGAAACTCAGCGGTATCATCAAAACCTCCTCCTTGGACTTCTTGAACGGTGCCCACGGGGTGATCTGCAACAATAGAGAACAATCCATTAGGGTATATGTTCTTTGCAGTACCTGTTTTTCTTAACATTCAAGTGGACTGTATACCAATGAGATACTAAATAAAGTGTCCACCATCAACACATTGCTGGTAAATGAACTGCAGAAAATGACTTAAGTCGCCGACCAAGAGAATTCATTTTACTCAGTGGTGAGTCGGACCATGGGAAAGGGTAAAACAAAACCTAACATGTCTATATAACTACATGTTGGAAACAAAAATTGAATGATTCAAAGATGAAACCGCATTTCTCCCGCTGCTCTGAAGAGGTTCATTTGGTATCTTGTTGGGCTCATCATACCCTTTTGGTTTAGCGCTTTAAGAAATAATTTACTAACTCAAGGCGGTGTGCTTTGAGAATGACACTACATTTATATGAAAATAAAACATGAGGGCAACATGGAGCAACCTCCCGCACTCTGACTAGCCTCACTATGTCCGACTAATTTTAGACAGCTTGAACCTAATAATACGTACAATAAGCCACACAGAAAAGAGAATAGGGAACCATAATTTGGAAACTTTCCTAAACAGTTTATACCATAGATATTCAAGATAAGATAACAGTATATCATCGTCGACATCCAAAAGTAAAAAACATATGCAACGGAAGTGAGGCCAAAACATAAACTAAGCTTCAGAATAAGTAACGAACCTCCTCCTCATTGTCCTCCTTTTGAAGGGTCCATTGCTGAAAGCCCAGTCAACTGAGATGGTCTGAGTAAGAAGTTCAACACCATTCATTGTAGATATTGCAGTCTGAGCTTCTTCAAAACTTTCATACTCTATCAGTGCATACCCCTGAAATGAAATGATTTTACATTTGGTGGTTAATAGAAGAAACATCGCAAAAAGAACTTACTCCAGGAACAAATTCTTCTGTTGCATTTATTTTCTGTTTGGCTGAAAAAGATACACCGATCACTTTTCACGACTCATGTTTTAGTCTTTTGTAAAATATGAAGATGGAAAGTGGTGGAACCAAAAAATTCAAAAGAAAAGTTAAAGCACCTGAAAGTAAAGTTAGCGACCAAAACTTTTAAATTTTTCGTAACACTAATTTAAGGTTTTAAACTTTAAATTTATATGCTTTGAGCAGTTACGCTTCTCCCTATTGGAATCCAACAACTAATTCGAATAGAAAAAGAAAAATTACAATAAATTAGGCTAGTAATAAATCCCGTGATCAATCACTCTAGTTCTACCAAATTTACAGCATTAATAAATCCAAGGGTGTTCAGCTGAGATTAGTTTGAATTTCTCAAGAAGTTGTACAGGTCCAGCATAAAAATGGAAAATATTTTGACAAGAAAATTCTGCATACCTTGACAAACCCAGTTCGGCGGTCAAGATTAAGGTGCAAGTTCTTAACCTCACCAAACTCACCAAATGCATTTTGGAGATCATCTTCTTGTGCTTCTTCATGTATTCCAGTAACTAAAATAATCCATCCCTCAATGGCTGTGATACTCGTGAAACATTACGACGTTAACATTTTTTCATTCGACAGAAATTACATTAAGAGCAAAGAAACAAAAAGGATGAAAAGGAAGTACACGATGTATAAAATACATGAAAAGGTCATATATGTTATTTTGGTCTGCTGAAGTAAAGCAGCAAACAGAAAAGCACCGACCTAAATTAAAACTAAGAATTTCTTCCTGCATCTGAAATCGCTGCTTTTAACAGAAAAGCTATTTAATGAAAAAAAATTTAACCAACACTTGTGAACTACATGAAGATCAAGTGATCAACATCACAATGATTAAAAGTTAACACTTAAGGAATTAAAGAGACAAAATACAAAAAATGATAAAGAAAAAATCAAGAAATGATGGAAGCAACCAGCCCAAACATGTAAAATAAGTTATCGGGGTATCACATGTTAGCTATAGAGAGCATACTGCATATACGGCAAGGAAGGAACAAACCAGCCAAAGAAAGCATATAAAGATGAGGGACACACACCAATTGAACCAACTAAATCAACTACCAGCAACGACAGAGGAAATAAGGAAATGGCAAGCCAAGTAAATGCAGTTTCAGCACAATGTGAGTTAGAGGAGATAATGAGATATTGAACCTTACTATTACTCTATAAGGGCTTTTTTGTTTCTCTAATCACTTCTCCTTTATTCTTTATTTATTTCTATAAAACAAGTGTTCTTCCAAAGATTGATTTCATAACTTCACAAAGTTGTAGAACCATCTCAAATTTCTATTTTCGTTACCTTGAGAGATTAAAGTATGTGTTTGTGTATATGTGGCTGGTAGATTGTAAAACAATTTGATTTAATCGGCAAAGTTTTCATGGGTGTTACTTCCTCTGAGTCATTGAGAATAAATAAGTTTTGACATCTAAAATAAAATTCTGCATAAAAGAGAAACCTTCAAGTTCACTAAACTAAAATATGTTCAATCGAACAAGCAATGTCTGGCCAGAACTTCACTACAATAGCCCTAAAAGTTCAAAACCCTAAATATTCGACCGAAGTTTAAAACCCTAAAACACTAAACTATTAAACCAGGAAACCCTAAAAACCCTAATCACTTCAATATCAAAAACACCATAGAAGCAGACCAATCAAACAGTAGACAACATGGAGATAACAAAGTATAACCTAAAGAGAGAAAGAAAGAAAGAGGGATTTACATCGTTGAGGACCAGGGCCGCCATCAGAGCCAAGAGAATCAAAATCTTTAGAAGCGAATCGATTGTTACGGTCAGCATCAGATTCATCAAGAAAGCCTCTTCCTTTAGTCTTTTTGGGAGCGGAGAAAGAGGTGTTTCCTCCACCACCACCACCAGTGATGGCGGATTTGAGCTTAGGTTGAGAAGTTCTAGGAGACGATGCTTCTACATCCATAGCTCCTTCTTCGTCCATAAGATCATCATCTTCAGGCTCAAAATCAACAGTCTCAACATCAACATTATTCGCCATTATCACTTGTTTGCTGCTGCAAGTTTCTTCTCTCTTTCTCTCACTACGATTTCGAGAAGAAAATATAGAGAGAGAAACAGAAAGGACCGAAGGAAGATATTTCTTCTTCAAAGGAAACGTAAAAGGGTTCGGGTCACCCGTTTACAGCCCGAAATAAAAGGCAACCACATAAACTGATAGACCCGTTAGGTTTTACAACTTCCTCTCTAGTCTCTCTACCTAGAGGTCCCAACTTCAAATCTCATTGGTAAAAATATTGTGGTAAATTTACAAGGATTTGGGTCTCTCTCACTGTACTGTTTCAAAAAAAAAAAAAAAAAAAAAGAGAAAAGTCACCATGACTTTTGAAGTGATTAGAATGGTTTTTGTCGAATATCAATTTATACGCAATTCCTTTGCGACATGTGCTCTGTTATCGAAGTAGACAATTACCTTCCCTCCTCGTTGAAAGGTAATTCCGCAAAAGACTAGCATTTGATCGTCCTAGCATTCGGTTGTTACAGGAGGTAGTTGAAATGTGCCAAAAACAATGTATTTGTAGGGAGGTTAACCAAGCAGTGAGTTATCTAATTGAAACCTTGGGGAGGTATACTAGAATCGGAGTCTACTTAAATAACCGTTTGAGTATGCAACATAAATACCCTTTTTATTATTATTTTTGTTGTGGATCTGCAAAAAAGAACTATCTTACCTTTCGAGGGTTAATTTCAACGGCTAGCTTCAGCGTTAGTTTACATCACACCCGAACAAACTAATTGGCTTCGAGAGTTTATTTGTCCATAGCTAGACTGTCTTTCACTATGTGGGAAATGGGATTGGTATCAAATTTGTATACTAAGATCTATTTGATAATTTGAGTAAGTTATTGCGCAGCGAGTCTCTGTGTTTGTCTCGCAGTAGCAACAACTTCTACATGGTGTCCCTCGTAACAGAGGGACGATATTTATTTAGACCTTGATGCATCGCTCTTTATGACCCAAGATAATAATATACGAAATGCTATTAGAAACTCCTAAGTTTCTTCGCATCGGACGACAAATAAAATCCCCACTAAACGATGTTGATTATCGAAAGTCTTTTAATGTGTTTTGCAATGAAAATATGATAATCCACTGCTGATTGAGAAAAACTAATTGATCTAATTTTTTTTGTTGAACTAGACTAATTGATCTTATAGAGAAAGAAATTATGTTCTTGAGAAACAAAATAAATACTATATAGAATGTTGATTAGTATTTAAGATACATTACATATTCGACTCAGAAACGTACATTGCCAAATAATGGTAACAACAAATTCCTATCTGTCGAACAAAATCTAACACATAAAACTACAATTGACAGATAACAGACCAAATCCTCTAAAACTTAGAGATTAAGTGATTGATTACCACGAAAACAGATCGATTTTTAAGATTCAAACAAATTACATGCAAATAAGAAAAAAAAAGTGATGGAAATTGAATCGAAAGAAAAATGAAATTTTAATTGAATTCTTAAGTATCAATGAATACCAAAAGAAGTTCTTTAGAAAACAATGACCCAACCTTTAAACTTTTTTATATGTCCACAACACTACCAACATTCTTATTTACCCCCTCAATAAATATTTCCATTAACTTTAACTCCCTTCAGAAAATCTTCACCTTAGAATCACACCTATTAGAGAGGATCGTCGAGTTCACCGTTAACTTATCCACGTTAACGTTGCAGTTAATTTTAACAGTAATTGTCCAAGATTTAACTGAACTAACCTTAACTTTAACAGGAACTTCAAAATAAAACCCTAACGGAATTTCTCTTTTCTTTTGGTCCTCAGTTAACGTCTTCTTTGTTTCATTTGATAACTGAAGTCCCTTATTAGTTAACGCCGTTTGAAAAACCGTTAAATTATTACTAGGTTGAAAAAATACCGGAAACGTACCCGTTGCTAATTTAACGGTAGAGAGAGAAACAATAACAGAACTTCCTTCGTTGTAATAAAACCCTAATTTTTTATTAGGGTTTTGAATTCCGATCGTGATATCAAAATCCGGCATGATCACCGACGAAGAAAGATTGTTAAATCCTTGAATTGAGACTTTATCGACGGTGAATTTGAGAGATTTTGGTCGGAAAACGAAGTAGAGTACCCCGGCGGTAATGGCGATTAAGAAAGCGAGAGTTGTGAGGAAGATGGAGATCCATAAGAGACAATTACAACAACGATTAGGGCGATTTTTCCGGCGAGTGTAGTTTTCGAAACGACGAGCATTTTCCGGTGGTGGGATTCTGTAGATTTGATCTTTAGGGATTTGAACGACGTAAGTTCCAGGTGGAGGAATGTGTTTTTGGTACATCGGAACTAGGGCTTGATTTTGATTTACAGGTACTAATTGATTTTCTTCTTCTTCATGTTTCTCATCGTCGTCGTGATTGTTGTTATTGTTATCTTCTTCACTTGAAAATGAGTATCTGTGATAAATTTTGCCTGATATTGTTCTTGATGAATATGATTTTTCCATTTTTTGATCTTTCTCTGTTAACAAGAAACAAAATTTCATCAATTCAAACACATAGAAATCATAAAGTTTCAAACTTTATCTGAATCAGGTGAAGTAGTTTACTGTGATCAAAACCCTAGATGATGAACAACAATGGGGGAATTGTAAGAAAAACAGAGAAATTTGAAATTTTGAAGGAAACCCAAATAAAGAATCATAGTGGGTTGTTCAAATTTTCATCAAATTCAAAATATAGAAATAAAAAAGTTTGAAACTTTAGATGTTAAATCAAGCAATTGAATTGTAAATCAGCTGTACTATTTTACTGTAATTAGAACCCTAGATGATGAACAACAATGGGGGATTTGGAAGAAAAACAGAGAAATTTTGAAGGAAACCCAAGTCAAGTATAAATTTTCATCAAATTCAAACATATACAAAAAAAAGGTTGCAAACTTTATTTGAATCAACCATGGGGGATTATAATTAGGTATAGTACTTTAGTGTAATCAAAACCCTAGATGATGAACACCAATGGGAAATTTAGAATGAAACAGAGAAATTTGAGATATTGAAGGAAACCCAAGTCAAGATTTATAGTGGGTTGTTTAATTTTTTCATCAAATTCAAACATAATAGAAATAAAAAGTTACAAACTTTATCTGAATCAACCATGGGGATTCTAATCAGGTATAGTACTTTAGTGTAATCAAAACCAACCCTAGATGATGAACAACAATGGGAAATTTAGAATGAAACAGAGAAATTTGAAATATTGAAGGAAACCCAAGTCAAGAATCATAGTGGATTGTTTAAATTTTATTGAAATGAGAAGCAAAGAAGATGGAATTGAAGTTAGAAAGAAGGTAACTAATAAAAGGAACAAACAAACCTCAGAAGTGAGATGATGATCAGAACTTGTTGAGTTTTAGCTCTTCATATTACAATCTGATCTTGGGTCTCTCTCTCTCTCTCTAGAAATGATCTTGGGTCTTTCTCTCTCTAACTCATAGACTCCCCTTGTTTTGTTTTGTTGATTTATGATGAGATTGCTTAAGATAAGGTGAGAGAGAGATGGTTAGGATAAAGCAAGAAGTGATTTTTTAAAAAACAAAGAGAAGATTATAGAATGTATTTGGCTGTAAACAAAAGAGAGAAAGAAAATTCTTTGTTAGCAGATTGAGATTTTAAGACTTGAAAATAAAGAAGATATGAAACGGTCAAGTTCATCAACTTATGACTTTTTCTATCTCTCTTTCTCTCTCTCTTTATAAACTACTACTAATTCAAACTTATAAACAATGGGAGTAAAAAATGTTTAGACTTTTCTCAGGGGTGGCCCGTGACCAAAGCCACCAAAGCGGTCGCTTTGGGCCCCAAATAATCAAGGGCCTCATGTTTCATATTTCGTATGTAATTTTCGAAAAACTAATTATATTTTAAATTAATTTCCAACACAATTTAAGTTGTAGCTTGGTGGTAAAGGGTTTAGATCTTAAATGAAAGGTTAAGGGTTCAATTCCTACCATATTCCTACCATATGCATTGTTTAAATTTTACTTAATTTTTTCTAACATCCATTGTATAGGGGCCCCAATTTTTGGTTTCGCTTGGGGCCCCCGATATACTAGGGCCGGCCCTGACTTTTCTTGGGGAGAGTTTATGGCTTTAACTTTGGGGTTTCATCCAATGTAGAATTAAAACTCCTTCAAGTTTCTTCTTTTGTCATTAATTTCATAGTGCGCTATGTTTTTTTGAAAAATTGTAGAAATATTTTAGATTGCCACTAAGTGTTTTAGGATTCTACATGTATGTAATCCTTTTGGATATCCAGACAGATTCTATGAACTAGATTTTTAAGATTCTTTATGTGAATGCTGAAAAGTTAAAGCACTCTAAAAATCTTATGGGTCAAGTGTGAAAAATGGATCTCTAAATGGTCTTTTTCTTATTTGGCCATTTAGAGACAGTCTATTTCAAAACCATCTCCAATGCAACACTCAAGAGAAACTCTAAAAACCTATATTTTAGTTTAAAACTAATTGATTTGCATATGTGACACTCAAAGAAATTCAAGAGGACACTCTAAGTTTAGAGTGTCCTCTTAAGGATCTCGAAAATGAATCTTGACACATCACTTTAGAGATTCATGTTGAGTTTTGCATTAGAGATGGATTTTAGAGAAAAACTCAAAAAAATCCTATGTGGCACTCTATATTTAGAGTTTGAGTGTTGCATTGGAGATGCTCTAACCAAGGATTGTTGGTCCTTTGACTTATTAAAATTGTGTAAACATTTGATGAAATTGGGTGGAATTTGTATTTTGACAAGAACAAAACTTTCTTTGGTCTCGCGTGAAGATTAAAACTCTCCAAAAGTATTATTTCTCCAAAATATGCAAATGAAGTCTCGGTTGGATTGAATTTAAAATAAGTATAAATAGAAAAGAATGTATGGGAAGAGTGATTCTATTGACACAACAGTTATACAACAAATTCATATTTTTTTGTAGTTCAGATTGTTGTGAACCAGTTTTGTAATCACAAAGACAATAAATACAAAAAAATTGGAAAAACCATGTTCGTAAACAAAACTGTGTCGTGTTGTTATAGTTCAACTTTATGAATAGTTTTTTTTTTAATGAATAGTTTTTTAATACAGAAAAGAAAAAAACATAAAATGATATATATACATGTAAGAATTAATAAAAAGCAAGGAAAAGAAAAAAGTATACTAAAAAAGTAAAAGAAAGACAAAAATTTGAGAAAAGATAGAGAAAATAGGAAAGGAAAAATGGGCTTGGTTGAGCTAAAATAAAAAATATGAGGGGCATGATTTGATTGGATTTTTCATCATTAGAAATAGAAATAAGAAAATGGATTAATGAAAAGTTGCATTTTTTTTTAAATATGATCCGCGGATTTTTTCCGTTTTTCTTTTTACCGATGGAACCGTTGAAGCTTTCTTTCCTGTTATCTTGTTTCATTGTAAAAACTAGTAGAATCAAAAGTTCATCATACTACTTAAAGGAAACTTAAATCGAACCAAGGCAAACGATAGTTTCGTATTTCTTCAAAACCCACGTTGAATAGTTTATCACTTGACCGAGTCTCGATAATGATTTGATGTAACCTTTAAACATGAAAGCCATGAAAGACTTGAAAAAGTTAAAGATATCTTCATTAACAATGAAAAGAATTAGTCTCCTTAAACCAAGGAAGTTGATAGCCGGCATATGTGAGCTTAGGCGCGTTAAACCATTCTCATTTTTTACAATTTTTGTGAAGGCTTAAAGGTCAATGGGGAAGAAATCGTGTGTCCCAATATCGATATATTATATGGTTTTCTCTAGGTGAGTTTGAAATTATTTGATATTATTATTTCATGAAATCACTTATCAATAAACTAATCAAAAGTTCTTTCACCTCAATTTTTAAATAACTAGGCCGGCCTCAAATTTAGAAGAAAAATGTTTGTCATTACTCATTAGCACATTGACAATTAATCTGCTAATAGTGTATATAACTACCATCGATCAAACACAACTTGAATGAACCATAATTGTAGTTCAACGTAAGAACTCTTTTCGACTGAACTTTTCTGGAGTCCTTGTCAGAATATTTTCTATTAACCGATTCTCTAAATGCTTTTCCAAATACTTGTCAATATCTCAACTATTCAAGAAACGTGAGAAACAGATGAATAATCATTCTATTTTCATCGTGAGATTTCTAGAAACTTTTCCTATTTCCTCTGATAAGCAGCCAAAGACTTCATATGGGTCCAAATCTTACTAGTAGGTCCACTAGAAATCATAAACGTGTGAAAAAACCACAAGATGTTTCTTTCGCCCTTTTAAAGGAGCAAGAAATTTCAAGAATATTTCCTATTTGTACGAAAGTGCTCTCTTCTTTTTTTTTTTTTTGTTGAAAGAAGTGCTCTCTTCAATAGTGTTCGACCGTTTGCGTGTGAATCAATATCCTATATATATATATATATATATATATATATAGCCTTCCACTTCAAGTTAAGTTTGGGTGTACCATTCGAAATAAATATATACTTACAACTTCACAATATCATGCTTGACATAACTGTCTGTATCACGCTGCATAGGTCAAACCCATATACCACTGAGTATCCTGCCAAAACTAATAATTTGATCGTATCCTTCCAAAACTAAGAGGAATGAAAGAGAGCACGTTCATGCCAATTTTCTCATATATTACCTGTCTTCTATATGAAAGCTTGGTATCTAGTAAAAATCAACAACTTTAAAAATTATGGTAAGGGGTAAATCTGTCAACAAAAAAAGTGTCGAAAAGTGAACAAAGACTCACAAAAATAAATTCTGAGATAACATAAAACAGAACAATAGTCCTAAAGAATGTAACAGTTTGGTAACTGTCCTAAAATAAGTAGGACGAAACGTTATATCAGTTATTAATTATGGTGACATAGCAAAAAAACTCTGCACTGTTACAGTAAGTGAAATTAAGCTATTAAGTTGATAAAAAGAAACAACTTATAAGAGTAAATAAAAGCTTTCTTTACTATTAGCTACTCGCTTGGCGATCAAACATCAAAATTTTCCACCAAATATGATCAGAGCGAAAAAGATCTCTTGTCATTGTTTTAAGCAAAACAGAATCTGCAATTCTAGCAACCCAAAATAGTTTGCTCTCACCTTGGTGTTTGAATCGTCTTTCTCGTTGCTGTTGCGGTTGTCAGCGAAGTAATAATGGTCATTTAAATTAGGGTTCTTTTTTTCTCAAGTTGGTTTCGTCGTTCATGTATTTAGGTATTAGACACGTTTCTTCTCTAACGTGGCTGCAGCTTGTCGTTGTCGTCTTCTCCATGCTGGAAGTTTGCCGGGGAAAACCCATCTCAATAATCTCTCCCATATGTAGCAGCCTGAGAACATGAGAAAAGCCCAGAGTAGAAGCTTTCCCTGTAAATCCTTTGGCAATGGCACTAACTTCAGAAAGTCGTTCAAGTCTCGGAAAAGATCTGACGTAATAACGGTGAAGAATCCAACTGCTGCCAATAGTGCGTAAAAGAAGGGTTTGTTCTCGGGTATGCTCTGATTGAAAGGATGGCCCATGTAGTTGACTGCAAAGGTAGCAACCTGAATCATCATGTTTACCATGTACGAGACAGTGTTGACCAAGTTTGGGTGGAACTCGGAGTCTGGTTCGATGCATTCGTCGGGCATGTACTTCGTTGCTTCATTGACTGATGAAATCAAGAAAAATAGGTGGAAGGCGAACTGTCCGAGTAGAGAGAGAAAGACGTAAGCACAGAAGATGTTTGGATGAGGGCGGGCAGAGGAAAGGGCTGGGAGGGGTTTGGCATGAGAGATAAAGAGAAAGAAGGCAGCTGTGAAGATGCCACTGATTGTAGCTTGGACATCACCAAGCTTTACCCCGTCTAGATGCATAACGCTGAGCACGTAAGCTGTGGCAAGGCAATTGAGGCCGAGGATTTTGAACATTTGGAGAGTGGTTACCAGAGTGCTCCTGCCTTGTCGGATTATGTCTGTTGTTGGGGCGACGGATGCGTGCTTTGCTGTGAACGGAGATGCCATTGATGCATCACCGAGTTTTACTACAGGTGGGGCACGGCCATCACCGTCTTCGTTCATCTCCTCCATGAGCTTCTTTAGCTTCTGCCTCTGCTTGTCTGCAGCTGCCTGATGGCGGTTAGCCCTTGAGGGACCACTAGATTCTGTACGGGCGATGGCCTTGCTTCTTGCAGAAGCATCTCCTTGTAAATTAGGGTTCCCACTTGAACTTGGTCTTTCTGATCCAGGCTTTGGTTTCTTTGCTTTACTTGGTTTTGTTTCAGATTTCGTCACTGTTTGTGATGAGTCTCTAGTTGGAGCAGGTGGTATTGCATTCAGAAGGGCAACTCCCACGTGAGCCTGGAAAATGTATTTATCTCAGAGAAAGATAAAAAGATATTCAACAACTTGTTATCCATATTTCAGTATTAATACCAAACACAAGGCTATACATAACTGGAGCCAAAATTAAGATCAGAGTTAGACTGATTTTTCTTTATGAGATCAGTTTCTTGACCCTGGCCAGTTAGTCGAAATGACTAAATGCTAATAAGATCAGGAAACCCACTTAGCTAGTCTGACAACACCAACCTATAAAAATAACAATGACGGCTATAGGTGAAATTTTAAAGGCTCCAGTCCAACTAGAGAATGTGTGTTTAGTAATTATGAGGCGCTTATAGGAGCTCATGTACACACAAACAATCAAAAGTCCCAAAAACAAACTGAAAGGGGGAGTTCATGAGATAGCTATGAAGAACTGTTAGGAGAAAAGGCATACTAAAAATATGATTGAAATAACTAGATTCTTAGTCAACATTTTGTCAACAAGCAACTTATTTCACCCTACTTGCAACAGCCAACGGAGGGAAATCCCATTTATGCGTTAGTGGTGTTTATTGAAGTGATATAACAGATTCACAGGGACCACATTTTATTTAGCACTGTAAACTTGACAAAATAGGGTGTAAAACTGTGATATTTTCCCGAAAAACTACAAATTCTTGTAACAAACTGACTAGAAAGTGGTCCATACAGCGTAAGACTATGAATTATAAATCGTAAGGGGTTATGTGTCAAGATATTTAAAGTAGACGGTTACCTGCTTTAGAGCTCCAACATCATTGGTTCCATCTCCACACATCAAAGTCATCCTCCCCACTGTCTTAAAAGTGGTCATGATGAGTTCCTTTTGCTCAGGGGCAACCCTAGCAAAAACCTGCCATAGTTGTTGTTATTCAGATGAAGCAATAATCTTCTTAGATATTCAAACTTGTATTGTAAATTATTACCTTCACATAAGGGATTACATGAAGAACAGCAGAGGTCTGCTGTAACATTTCAAAACAGTCCCCTCCAACACAAAGGTCATGAGAGTCTGCCAAAGCTTCAACCTCTCTCTCGCTATAATTTCAAAAAACTCAGAAGTGAGATATACAGCTATCAGAATCATAATAATACGCTTTATGTGATCGTAATAATTGAATTTGCAAAACATGTATTCTAAACTGCCATCCAATTCTAGGCTCAATTCGATAACTTACATTAACATACTTGATTTGCAAGGCCAGTACAAACCAAAAATATGGAGACTCAAGTTGAAGGAAACATTAGATGAGAATAAATGGTAAAATAACAAATGTTGTCTTGTTTTTCAAGAAAGAATCAAGAACTATAAACATTTACCTATAGGGAATAATTTCAGTTTCATCGGGTGAAACCCATTCAAACTGTGTCCCACTCCTGCCTGGGCCAAGGATCAGGGTTGGTCTCGAAATAATATTGACTTGGCTAGCAACATGGCAGGCTGTCAACGCTTGATCTCCAGTAATCATTGCCTGACATTACATAACTTTGTCTCAGTAACATAAAGGAAAGCAGTAGCCAACTGGTAAGTCCTTATTTATTCTTTAAAAACAAGTTAGGCGATT
This sequence comes from Eschscholzia californica, assembly GCF_041429995.1. NCBI lineage: Eukaryota > Viridiplantae > Streptophyta > Magnoliopsida > Ranunculales > Papaveraceae > Eschscholzia > Eschscholzia californica. The sequence continues at coordinate 50,511,746 of NW_028238472.1, forward strand.
TTATACTTGTCGAATAAAAATGCAAGTGGACAATTTGAGTAGAGTTGAATGGATATGGGAGTAAAAAAAGTAGGGGATAGGAAATTATGAAATATAGATATTGGGGATGTAAACTAATGAACCCATGCTTGATTAGATGACTGGGTTTTAGTCAATCTTTTCAAAGTACGTTTTAAGCCTCAAGGCAGTTTACTTTGATAAGGCGGTTCAGATATTGAGGCTTTTATTGTTCGAGTTATTAGAGAAGGGATTCAGAATAATCTCCGTTATGTTTCTCTTCTTCTTTTTTTCAAAAATCCGTTATGTTTCTCAATCAAGCATAATTGTGTTCCTCATCAAATAACTAAGCCAAGCCCACAAAACTTGCTAACATATGAAACCACAAAGGTTATAGCAATGATAAACATGAGGCTTACCAAATCATGTGAAGATCCTTTTAGCTCCGACAAAACAGATGCTGAGTCTGCTCTTATGGGACAACTAAAAACCTGAAACAGAAATCCGCATTTTATCAAACCAAAAAGAAAAAGGCTTATGTTTTCTTTTTAATGGAAGATGTAATTTTCTAGTATGTATATAAAGTCATTAAGTAAGCCGGCAAGCTCAAGGATATAAAGGAATCTTAAACGCAAATGATGGACTGATTAGGGTTATTTACCGCAAAACCAGCAAAGACAAGGCCGGTTTCCACTGTCTCTCTATCCAAGCTTCTGGCTTCACTAACCTGCAAGTAATGAAAACCTAATATCAGCAATAAGACACTGGTTTGAAGTTATGCATAAAGAAAGGCCTGCAGCTGAATAAACTTAAAAACTAAAAGCAGTTACGTAGAACACAAAATGTAAAAGAATTCGCTGTTCCTATACCATCTAAAGTAAAGAGTAAAACTATTAGTACAAGAAACTAACAATTGTTATATTGTTCTTGAGGTCCTCGTTTTTCACACATGGTACAATTTATTAAAACCAATAAGTAAAAACACTAGGAATACCTTGACCACAGATTGAATTTTGTTGTATAATTTTTGTTATTTTTTTCTGCAATAATTGTTTTGCTAAATAAATCATTTCTTTCTCAAAGACTGCACGAGTCGAACATCTCCTGGAGTATTCATGACTATATGAAGGAATTAAATTTCGAAATATTTCGGTTGAAGTGATCGAAATATTTCCACTTCCATGCCTACCAAAAATTCCACTGAGACCGAATTTTCACTCCTTCGATTATATAGACTAAGACTGTAATTAAAGGATGTCAATCTAGAAAATCCTTCTTGTCCACAGAAGCATAGACCAATATCTCAACAATATACATACTAATGTCTAACAATTCACGGGTGTCATTAAACAATATTTCTGATCGGAATCATTCAACAGTATCCGTTATCAGAAAGACACAGTCACGTAAACATTAGCATGCTTTAAGACTTAAAGTCTAAGTGAACAACATTAACTTAAATTCCAAAGTAATGTCTCCAAACCCTGGAAACCAATAAAGTAACTGAAACGGTACCATGTGGCACCATATCCAGTACTCCCTGGAACTACCTCAACAAATATAAGTATGAAATGCTAAGTTCATATTTTTTAACAAATGAGCAACCTGTTTTACCATATACATATATATAAAATTGTCAAAGGTTGATATGCTATCCGTAATCACCTCACGGCAACCATCTGATTTTTAACGTTTAGTAAGAAAGCTCAAATAGTACTCAGCATTCCAACCAGTTGGCGAATAATAAGTATCAAGAGTCAAGACAATATGTAAGCATCACTCCAAAAATCTGTTATACCACCTCTTGATTTATCTATAATTTGTTTGGTCCCACGCGAGTTAATCACTTGATGCTCACACGTATTTCAAAAGCGATTGACATATTAACACCAAGTGACAACCAAGGACTGCGGACGAGGAACAACCTGTATCACATGATAAGAGTCTAACTTTACTCCATAACTCGTCCTGAGAAGTGCTAGTATGCATAAGTGCGAATAGCCAAGATAGGGTCTAATGCTGTTGTGTCCAAAATAAGACGTAAACAATCATGTCCTGATGCCTAATAATTTTTTCATCCATTCTAAAGAGAACACAATAATATAGAGGTTCATAGACCATAAACAGATCTTACAGCCATTTCTGGAAGAGCCTTGTATGCAAGAGCCAAAACACGTGACCCTTGACGTGTATACTTCTTGTAGGTATCAATATACGACGAAGGCAAATCAATCAACCTCTCTTGAATAGTTTCTGGTGCACCCTGAAATAAGAAAAAAAGAATGACATGCTTTCAGTTTCAGTCTTTCAGATAAGCAATCCTAGATTAAAAGACTCGTGGACCAACATTCAGCAAAAAAATAAAAATAAAATCCAGATTCCGGAAACTACAAAAATATTAGAATTAGAAACATTACAAGAATGTTACATATTACGTGGGTGTAGGTCATCAACTGTTTCATGCAGTCCAAATATGTCGTCTAATGATCTAGATTCTTAAACAAAATAACCAACAGAGCCTGAATTAACTGCATGATCAGTGATAAAGAAGAGAGAAAGAAACCAACCTTTACAAAGGCAAAATAATCTTCATTAATACGAACAACAACTGACATACGCTTTAAATAAGATGCGAAGTGGTGCCTATACACAATCTGCACAGCCTGGCCACCTCCCCTGCAAATACAAGAAGGAAACCATAACAATAAGAACCAGATGTACACGAGCGGAAGTACATGATTCCTCCAAATAAGAAATTAGTTCAGGAACAAGCAAGGACCTACACAAGCATTACCAATGTAAAGAGAATATTCAAAACAGTACACATTTGAACAAAGTTCAGTAACTCTTTAGGGCCAAAAGCAATTTTGTGAACTCTAGGACCCATGGCTAAAAAGGAAGATTAGATCAAGAAAAAATGACAGATGCATAAGAATTCAAATTCAGCACAGGTTTGAGGTTAAATGTGATGCAATGCTCTCAGAAATCTATGTGCGGGCCCATTAAGGTTGATAATATTTTGAGACACAACACAAGAAAATTAATGTTGCAGCTTACTTTTTCGGCACAGCCTTCTCATCAGAGGTGTAACTCCAGTCTATTCCTTTAAGTGCAGCCTTTTCAAGAGGATCACCCACCTATAATTCAGTAACCAATTTAGGAACAAAAATCTATAGCCATAAAAATAGAAATGTATACATGAAAAGCTTAGTACAAAGAAGTATATCCAACATATCACCCTCTGCAAGTTACAGTGTATCTGAAAGATGCTCATTTTAGAATCATATTCAAGCGGAGTATATAATAGGCGTATTTCATAACCACTGAAATATTCAAAACGCTGAAGTGCAAAGTTCTACTTCTCTTTCCGAAAAAGAAAGAGAGTTTTTGAATTGGCAAAGTATCATCACTCATACTGGCAAAAGTAACATCACTGCCGAATCTCCAAACCTATATCAACTCAGGAAAGGATGTCTATAATACTAACATTTCATGGTTTTTTTATATATTTTTTTGAGTAAAAATAACACTAGCATAAGCATACCAGCTTGTTGTCCACAAAAACCAAAGCATGACAAGATGCAAGAATTTCTACAGTGCGTAGAGGCACTTTAGTCATATCTGACTCTAAATCGATGCTGTCAGTCAATCCGACCATTCCTTGGAACTCCTGAAAAAAAATAACAATGTCAAGGATATTTTTTTAACTAATGCGTGTGACTGCTTAGCCTTGTCAATTTCCCTACCATGTCATCTGACGTAAGAGTCCCTGTCTTGTCGAAACAACAGATGTCAACCTGCAAGAGAGAGGGTGGATATAAGATGCCACTATAAACTCCATTTGAAATCACAGGGGCACCTCGTCCTTCCTTTAGTTTTGACTTTAGACTCAAGAAATATCGACTTAGCCCTCTACCTAATAACATAAAATGTGCTGATATTGCAGTACTTAAATTAAGCTTATTTGAAAGGACAGCTTGAATATAAAATTTTGACAGATTATTTAAACTGCATCACTACTCAAATGGTGCTCATCCAAGTCATGACTAATAACTGTTAATCCAGTTATCAACGTGGATTATAAAATTAGTAGCACATTCAGACCAACCAAAAGTGGAGAAATTTTCTTACTGACCTTTCCAGCAAACGGAATTCTGAATGGCTCGGTGCAGAATATCCCACGCTTCGCCAATGCAATTAGAGATGTATTAACAGCAATTGAGAGCTCCATTGGCAGCTCAGGAGGGATAACAGAAGTAATAATCAGTGAACAACTTAAAAAGAGTTTGTATCTGCTCCTTGTTGGATCCTCTAATCCCTATAGTAAAATATCCTCAAATTAATTACCAAAAAGAAAAGAAAGACAAGCTACAACAGAAAGCACATTTATCACTAGAATGTTTTGACTACGGTAAATTATATTGAAGTAGCTGTATCAGTTAACTCGAAACTGCTGTAAATCTATTAGCGGATGTTCGAAGTCTTTTTTACCTTCTTAAGAACATAACCAGCAGCGATGATTGCAAATACAACTAAGAACAGAATAAATAACCCACTTTCCCAACTGTTTGCTGTAACCTGAAAATTGGAGTTAAATTCAGAAATCTAAAGCAAACAAAGTTGAGGTGAAAATGACCTACGATTTCTTTGGGACAATTCTTAACTAAGAACTAAGGATAATTCACCCGCTCTGTGGAGAATAGAATTGTTCGCATCAGTTTGCCTTGACTAGTCTCGAATCCAGTTCGCAGAACAACAGCCACGCATCCACCGTCTGGGGTTCTGAGAGGAAATGACTGACTCCATACACAATGGAAATCAATGACATGAAAGGTTTTAATGTACACGACAGACAGATAGAGAAGGTAAAGAGGACGAGCGAAAGGGAGAAAAGTATCTGAACTACCTTATCTGGAGTATGCTGCAAAATCTTAGTACCACCAAACAAAATATGAGTTTTATCTCGCTTAATTGATAACTTCTCCTCAGTTCCCCTGCCGTTGATTGAAACCTGAAGGAACAAGAAAGTACCTCAATCAAATTACAGGTAAGTGTCTCCCTGCAGCATACATTGTCCATCAAATGATCAATAATTCAATATAGCTCGGCCCCTTTTAAAGCTGGCTAATTGGCTATGAACAGATTATGAAGGCCGAAATTAATATATGAAACATTTATTCAAATTATACTCTGTTAATTAAAGTATTACGATTTAAAGAACTTGCTGAACTAAAAACACAAAATAGACAACCCATCGGCATTAGATGACACCAATACGAACAGAAATATAGATGGCCGTACTAAAAATCCACAAATATATTCTGGAATGCACAAGGATGTTCATGGTTGAATATCCACATTTTGTGTTTCAAATTTCTGGCAGTCCGAGGTTTCACCAAGTATAGGTTCCAGTAGAAACTGGGGCCTAGACAAGCATGCAAGATTCATAAGAACCTCAAGAGAAATACTAGAAAAATAATAACTGGGTAGAGGAGCATGAACAGGACTATAATAATAAGAATTAAGAAAGCAGACGTCATGTGATTATGTAGGTTGAATATCCTGCATGAACAGGACTATAATAATAAGAATTAAGAAAGCAGACGACATGTGATTATGTAGGTTGAATATCCAATGGGATGCTCGCCCACCAATGCTACTCTCATGCGCCAGGACCCCAAACCAAGTAAAATAACAACATCAAAACCCTCAACAAGCAGTAAAAAGTAATAAATAAATTGATTAAGAGTAAATAGAAAAAGAGAACCACCTTCCATTGAGGAGTAGACTCGCCTGTGAGTATAGCTTCATTAACAATTGCACTTCCAGCTAATATAAGCATGTCTGCGGGAACAGACTTATCTTCCCCAGTCGGACCAGAAGATCGTCCAATTGAGACAACATCTCCAGGAAGAAGCTCTGTTCCAGAAAGTTTCACCCACCTACATACATAAAGAATTAGTACAAAATAATGGCTGAAAGAAAATAACAGTCTAAATTTAGGTTGACATACTTTCCACAACGGTGCACCGAAAGCGTTTGACTATCAACTCTTACACGTCTTAGCTCCGTTAGTGTTTTCAATCTACTTTTTGCCATTGTTGACTCGAACAAGAAGAGCATGAATAGTGTGAACACACTGTAGTACCAATATTCATCCAAACACCAGAGACCAACACAAAAGACCTAATTGGAACAACAATTACAAGCGATAAGGAAAATACGTAAAACAAGAGTTGTCATAACCTCAGAGGCAATGGAACTTAAAGTACCTGGAATACAAAAAATGGTTCCATGCAATGTTCTTTCATTAATTTCTGGAATGTGGGCTGTGGGTAATCAAATCTGCATAATGAAGAAAGTACAGTGAAGTGAAAAACATTGAAGTAATACAGTCAAACTCATAAGAGGAGAACAATGACTGCAAGAGGATAACTTGAAGCTGCTCATATGTCGACGACGTGGAAGCTCTTTAAACGAATAATCAGAAACAATAAAAAGTAATTGAAGAGAAGAATTAACACATAAATAGGGCAAATCTCAACCAAAAATGTTCACTGATTAATTAATGAATGAAAGAGAAAAATACACCAACTATTACTGGATTTAGTCAGCCCCGAAAGCTGAGCAACAAAGAGTTGCTAGATACTTAACTTTTCTAGTTTGACTACACTTTTTTATATTTGTTACTAAATACTCTCTACTACTTTTAATATTTAAAACTCAAATGATATACTCTTCCTTAAATAATTAGAAACTCTAGCATTCTTTGATTGCTAACAATATAATAATTAACAAAGGCTGAGGCACACCTCTTTAGTGTAGCCATCGGCTACATCAATTATAATCTTTACTCATTCAAGTGAAATAAGAATCATCTTCGACCTCTTGGTTACTACTTCTCATATCTTTCTTATTATGCCTTACAGTTCTATGTCATAGTTCGCCGTATGATTCTATTATTACTTCTTAAGCATACCATGTTTTATACTATAATAGAACAGCATTAAATACATAATACTAAGTCCACCAGAAGATAATAATTTGCATCAGTGAAGCTATTCTATAGTAAACCATATAAGAGAAAGTAAACATACGCGTTACGTCCCCACTTCTCAGTGGCAGCAACAACTTTAGCTTCTGAACCATGGCCTGTATTTTTTAAATAATAACTGAATGCTTCTTTTGAAGGATAAGGGAGTTTGCAGAAGGTCTTCTTCTCTGTTGACAATATAAACCGTTGCTTTCTAAAATCAAAGTAAATTTCTTCCATTTCCACAGGAACTGCTGACACAGTGAGCTGCAGGTGGACAATAATGGACCCATCCTAACGTTACACCCACAGTTTTGATATTAATGAAACAAACCAAAAAAAAGCCGAAGAGTCTACAAGTAGATGGCTGATGAAATAATAATTCTCCAATAACAGTATAAAAGTAGCATGCAAATATACACTAACAGATTGAAAGAGGCAAAAAAAAGAATCTCTAAAAAGTAAACGATAAAACTAATTGCCATAATTGCACAGCAGAATAGATTCTATTTCATGAGCTCCTGGATAGGCTAACTTCGAAATAGGAACCAATGAGGAAAGAGATTCTAGATTTGAAAATATACCCGTCAGCTAATGAGAAACTGGGGTTCTAGATTTCACGCTACCCAAATTTGGTGTGGACAGACAAAACAGATCACTGCAAGACAGGGTAAGAGTCTCCAACACTGGGGCAGTTTGCTTTTCATTTATTATGTAGAGGAATACAATAGTATGTTTAAACTGCAGTGAGTAGTGTTCACCAAAATAAAAAGTCCTAAATCCTATTGTGTTGAGGTCTGGTTTCACTACTTCAGAATGAATGGGTGAACTTACTGGTTTGCGAAAATTAAGTGGTACGATTTCTTTAGAACCAGAGAACTTTGCAGGTGTTACTTTGCAGAAATCTGCAACATGAATATCCTTCACCTAAAAAGCAAAGCAAGAACATCCAATAAGTTACATACTACAATACGAAATCGAAAATAATAGAGCCATTTGCTTAAACTAGTACGATTGGGATTTCAATCCGCTATAAGATAAACTGTATCACAATTAGAAGGGACTAATTTTGGCTTGGTTTGCTCTTGATGTGTTTCAATACGAAAATAACCTCCCAAACAATTTAATTGTTGTAATGATTCACAAATCACGTATGAAGTAACGAAGATCGGTTAAGTTTGTTGTCATCCAACTCAAAACCAATTGGCAATGAATGTAGAGGACCTAGACATTATATTCTTGGTTACTAAAGTACTCTTTTCCCATGTGGGACTATTCTCACATGCCCCCTCCCGCGTGGTTTTTTTTTTTACCTAAGACGGTGTTTGGGTAACGTAAAGTATGCGTCTATCGCGTGTACGCTTAGGTCTGATACCATATTAAGTTCTTAACAATCCAATAGAAAGATTAAACTAAGGCTTAAGTGAGGTAAAGGTCGAAACTTTGATATAGAATTCAATCAAGTTGCATATACATACCTTACTATACTGAACAAAGCATCTGAAATCCACTGACCAAGCTGTGAAAAGCAACACCAAAATATGAAGAACAAATAATCCTCCAAAAACAATTGCTGCATCAAAGAAATCTATACTAGGCACAACAGCAACGACCCAAATTGCATAAATAATGGCAAATGGCCAAACATCCAATCTCCATGGCAAAGTTTTCTTCTTCAACAAATCAACTCCTTCCACTACTTTCCCATCAACACAGAAGCTCGGCATCTTCTTACTTCCTCTCTCTAAACTCTATAACTCTCTGCTCTCTGCAAAACCCAAATTACCAAAAATTAGGTTAAATTCGATTGAATTTGACGAAAATCATAATTGTGATTATAAGAAAGAAACCTAGAAAACAGTGTAAGTGAGAAAGATTATACAGGAATTCAGGTTAACAAGATGAACATAACTTACTAGTGGACTAGTGAGAATCCTTGATTAGGGCTAAGAACTTATGAGAGAGAGATTGATGAAAACTGGTAATTAACTTGATCGATCCGATTAGTAACGGCGATTACCTTCTCTCTCTCTCTAACTATTTTCTCTCTCTCTCTAACTATTTTCTCTCTCTAGTCTGAAGTTCGTCGTCCCCCTAAGAGCGACTCCAACGTTGGGGGGGCTGGGCTCCCGGTGGGGCTGGGAGCCCCAAGCTCCCGGGCTCCCAAATGGGAGCCCGGGCTGGGGGGCTCCCAGCCCCAAATATAGCCGTTGGGGGTGTCCCAACGGCTATTTTGGGGTGGATCTCCTAAAAAGGGGATCCACCCCACCTTATTTTATTTTTTTTTAATTTTTTTAATTTTTTTTTAAACTAATTTTTTTTTTAATATTCTTATTATTTTAAATACTACTTTTTTAAGTATTTTTCTCTAATTTTTATTTTTGTGTTTTTTTTTGTGTTTATCTTTTTGAAATTATCTCTCTCGAATAATATCACATTTTAATTCATAGTCGAAATCTAATAATTTATAGTCGAAATTTAAAATCAAAATTTCGCACACATACTTCGCACACGTATAATATATTGATTTGGGAGCCCCGGTTAGGAGCCCAACGTTGGAGTTGCTCTAAGCCCCGGGGCTCCCAAAATTCAGGGGCTCCCAAAATTGGGAGCCCGAGCCCCACGTTGGAGTTGCTCTAAGAAAGAGACTGGGCGGGTTATCAAAATTCTGTCTTCAATCTCGGGTTTCGTATACGGGTTAATTCCTATTTGGGCCTATATTGTTTCTTAGCTCACTTTTCTACCCTTTTATCTCCTGACCAATTCTAATTTGCTCCCTTAACTGACAAATCGTTAGTTAGATTCGTTTTCCGTTTTATGCCTACTTCAAAAAAAATTCTCTTTCGGCATTCTCTCCCGTTAGTTTCTCTATTTTCTCCAAAAGCATAGGTCGACAAAGATTGAGTTTGTCTACTACGTGCTAGTTTTTTTCTCTCCAGTTGTCGTTATCTAGTTTATGTTCTAGATTAATTTAGTCTTGATAGCAAGTGTCGAGAGATGGGAAAAGATGAGGAAGAGAATGAGAAGAACGATCGACGAAAGGAAAGAAAGAGGAAGAAGAGTTTCTCTCTTTTCTCTAGATGGAGAATACAGGAAGATAAGGGATTTCCCGAGTGGATACCTAAACCGATTACCACTCTTCAAGGCGGGAGGTTATGCCCAACTATCGAGCAACCGTATCAGTAACCTATAGTCTTTCTCTTTTCCACCTCCATATTTTGATTAAAATTTACAATCCTAACTGACCATTCATCAGTGATCCTCGCTTTCTTTCTCCTTTCGTCCCTACCTTTTTCATTTTTCTCTCTCCCTTCTTCTGTACTATCTTTTTTTGTGTAAAAAACATCCGACGCACATAGAGTGAGTCCATCTACCACCTGCGAGTTTTCTATTTCTCTTCCTGTGTCCCTATCTAGTGTCTGTACTAAACAAATCTAGTTTTGGTAGCGAGAGATGGAGAAACACATCACAGACATACATTTCTTTGACCTAACAGTTTCGTTTGTTAGAAGCCATCTTACGAGATCGTCGATCTCGAGCGCAAAAAGATCAATTGGTCCCAACATAGAGCCAATAGGATTTTCTCATTGGGTGAGTCGAAGGGACTCCAAATTTCTGACAATGTCAAGGAAAATAGCTTGCTATATTCTGCAGTAGTGCACCCCCTTCTCCCCGAACAATTACTCTAAGGACCTATATTAGAGACCAGTAAAACCAAAGAACAATATACATTTCTTTCATTTTGTTTTCCAGAGAAAAATCTGTCGTATAAAGAACATAGTTTACCCGTAATCTCATATAAGATATAACATTATCAATCTACAACTTCTGTTCTCCGACCACCACCACTAAGATTCCACCTTGAGAGTCTCACCAATCCGAAAAATTACACAACTTTACCTATACTTCCCGACTGCCATTTTGTTCTTGATTGCACGATGACCATGATATATTAATGCATTGATGATTCCATAAACAGTGAAAATGCCTGAAATTAGAAACCTACGTTCCCGACTGCCATTTAGACTAATTACACCAATTTCAAACTATCAAATTCAGTACTATAACATACAAATCAAAGACCAAATGGTTGCATTTTCATTATTCCATATACAATATACAACAGATAGTGAACATGAATCCATAAAAGTACATCAGAAAATACCAAATTTTCAGCCTGTTAGTGATGATTGCATATTTTTTTTTTTAATTTAAATTGAAGGGTTTAGTTTAGTAACAATACCCTATACTTTTTTTAATTTCACAAATTTTCAGAACACTTCAAACATATAATTAGGGCAATTTCTCCCAAATTCATCACATTAAACATCTAATCTTTGAACCTTACTCACCTGTAAACAATGAAGCTCTAGTTGGTGACGATTTCCGGCCAAACCTTCCCAAAAACCGAACTTCAAAACCCCCAAACCGAGCTTCAAAAAGAAAGAGGTAAGAGAGAACCCTAGCTTTTGGTCGATATGAAAACCAAAAAAACCCTTACCTCGATCTGATTTGAACCACAAAAACTGATTTGAAAACCACGAAATCCCTTCTAGTTGATGTTTGGAACGAAAAACCCTAGATTTTGGTCGAGAGATGTGTTCTGACCAAACTTTGAAGCAAAAATGGAGTTCAAATATTGTTGTTGATGTTTGAAGGTATGGAACGAAGAACCCTATCTAGCTTTCCTCTACAAATGGAGTTGAAATTCCTCCCAAATTCGAGCATGAATGGCTGGAACGAAGAACTCGGGTAAAAGTTTTGCCCTAGCTTTTGGTCGAATGGTTTCTGATGAAAGAAAGTGGGCTTAGATTTTGAGTTTTTGTAAGTGGCCTTATCTCAAAACAACGAAAAATGGAGGGACTAAATCAGGAATTCTATTCAAATCCCTCAGCTCACCGTTCCATCATCCATGTCAGCAGCTATGCCCGGCTGGAGCGCCAACTCACCCGGCCGGGATTCCGGCCGGGATTCAGGCCGGGCATAGCATCATTTTTGATATTATTTACATGCAATTGAAGCAAAAACAGAGATGAATCATGAATATAATGTATGAATTTATAGGAGTACCGATTCGGCTCCAAAACAAGAGCCGCAGTAAGTCTCATTGTGATCAAGTCGTCCTCCGTGCCTTTCTAGAGGCTTTTCAATCTGAAGAAAAAAAAACTTGAGATGATAAGAGAAGTGGAAATAAAATAAGAAAATGATCTCTCTATCTAATTTTATTACTAATAAGTACAACAAAAAACCACGATACAGCATGTTATAGAATTTTGTTGGTAAACCTAAACACACACCTAAGATGATAAAACACCCTGAAATTTTATCTAATGATCAAACATTTAATGCGCCATCCATATATTAGATATAATAAATGCTATTACGCAATAACTCTTGGTGCCACTGTACTATTGGTTATTCTACTGAAGTTTAAGGCAACCTATACTCAGTCGATTGAAACTCCAACAGCAGTCAAACTGAAACTGAATAACAATAAAATTCATTCTTGTTAATCAAGTAGAGTAAAAAGTGACCATATAACATCAAACAGACATCTAGTTAACACCAGAAGCTTGGCTACCAAAAGAAAAGTAAACACCCGTCATAAATCCATCTTGTCTAATCTTTAGAAACACAATCTGCTGCTTGTTGGGAGTAAGAGATACGGACCTTAGGAGTAGGGGTGGGAATCGGTCCGGACCGGTCGGTACCGGACTCTAACTTCATCGAACCGGTCGACTCGGACATAAACTGTTGGTGACCACCTATTTACTCGGGCGGACTCGGACGGTCACTCTCAAGAATTCTTTGTCCATTGACCGTCCAAGACCGTTTATTTTACCGGTCCAGTCGGACATCGGACGGTCTCGGTCTGGACTTTCCAATAAATGTACTTGATTCAGAACTTTATTTTTATTACTACAAACAAAATTACTTACAAATGAAGATGTTTAGCCAAGAAATCAAAAGTAAATATATAAAAAGAAAAAAAACAGTCGATCATCATTTGACAAGATATAATTAAGTCATGCACTAATGTTTGGTCTTCCAGAGGACTATATGACTATAGCCAACGATCATCATATATTCGTATGTCTATAAAATTCAACGGTCAACTTCTAAAAATGAGGACAGTTTAGTCGGTCAACCTATTCAGTCACTCGTACCGGTCGGTTAGCGATCAGTCCTTCGACATAAAATTTTGACCGTGACCGTCCGCCAATTCTTTCGGGCCGGTCGGACACTGACCGTTATGACCATCGGGTGTCCATGGACACTTCTTATCTCAGTCGAACGGGTCGGATAGCGGTCTTCCGGATCTTTTTCCCACCCCTACTTAGGAGCACCTATTCCATCTGATCTCGACTCAATCACAGTACCAAGGTGATCAATTCTTTTCTTTGTTATATCGTATCTCTGCATTAAAATAAACAAGCTTGAGCACGACACTTTATGCCATTAAATATATATTTGAAAAGTAGACAGAAATTGCAAGAATATATAAGATGTTTTTGTGCTACAATCACATTTTGACTTGGTTAAGATATGATGCTATTCGCTAAAAAATAATGAAGGAGATCAAAAAGTAGAAAAACCACAATCCCACAAATGTAAAAAAAAAAACATTACATACGATATCATAGTGCTGCTCGCCACTAATATCCATGGCATCTACGCTAAGAATAATTGGACAAATTTTGATTGTGTCCGATTAAACCACAAGATATACAAAAACGAGGGAGTTTTTCCCCTCGAATTTCATCAAGACCGAGTTTGGTGTTAGATAGTTTCAAATAGACTCGTTGAGGATTGGTTTGGTGATGGAGTATGCGACTTTTACGCTACCGAAAACGCTCCATTTCGAGGCTTCTTCCTTCGTACCAGGCAATAAGTTGCCGATAGAACCAGCCAAACGATTGACGGCCGTTTTGTTTAGATGGCCTAAAGGGATACCGTGGAATTGAGTCCAAAACCACGCCTCGTCAAAAGTGTGGTCCTTCGGAACCATGTCTTCTCTACACTTCTGAAAGGGCAAGTTCCTCTTGTATTACCCACGGAGCACTCTCAATTGCTAAATCTAACTACGATGCCATAACAAATCGAATCAGGAAAGTGTTGTCCTTCACTTCGGTAACGGTGAAGTTGTTTGGACCATGTAGAACTTTGGATAGACGAACCATCGCCTGATCAATTACGATCCGTTTCGAACACTGTATCCATATGACACCGCTTTTGATCAAATCTGACTTAGTGGGAAGCAGGTCTTCCCCATCCACCATTGCTGTTGGGACATCATCAGTTGATAATGCAGCGAATTGTTGCAAGAATTGCACATCTGTTGATTCCATACTGCAAAAAGATAATAAATAACAAAGAGGACGATCGATAGAACGAACGAAAAGAGACTGAATCTCGTGAATAAGAACCCTTGAAGGGACGAATTAAATAGGAAACAGGGAGAGAGACACCAAAATGTGTGACTGCTCAGCCCAGAAAGGACCGGAAACCGCTTGTAACCGAATAGGATTTTAAATTCTTCACTGATAACCGTTCGAACTTGAAAATAACTGAATAAAAACTGAATTCGCCGCCCTAAAGAGGTGGTGCTGATTAAGAAACTAATTCTTCCGCTACAGAGCAAATAGTGAGAGAGTATTGATAAAGCAAGTCTCCGTTAGATGTTCTGTTAGTCCATCTAGAGTAGAGTATATATCTGAACTTTTCTTGTGAGATTTGTCTGCTGTCATGAAATAGTGCAGATCACCAGAAACCTCAATCCAGCTATACCCTGGGAACTTTTTCACGCCCCTGTCTTTCATTCCTGTTCGAACATCTGAAGCTTCATTCCTTCGAGAAGCATCTTTATAAATATTTGAGAGAAGTACATAATATCCAGGATGTTGAGGTTTTAATTCCATTAGATGTTTGGCTGCAATTTCAGCCAGAGTAACATTTCTATGGATCCTACAAGCACCAAGCAATGCCCCCCAAATACAGTCATCTGGCTCTACAGGCAAGGTTTTGATAAGATTGTAAGCCTCTTCGAGTCGACCAACTCTTCCTAAGTTATCTACAATGCATGTATAGTGCTCAATATCGGGTTTGATATGATATTCGGTTGACATGACTTTGAGAAAATGTAATCCTTCTTCAACCAAACCTCCATGACTACAAGCTGATAATAGAGATATGAAGGTTATCCTGTTCGGCCTCCACTCGTCCTCTTGCATCTCATAAAACAAAGAGATTGCTTCGTTGGGACAAGCATTTAGACCATAAATTTTTATTATTGTGTTCCAAGAAACATCATCTCTATATTCCATCTCATCGAAAACTTTCTTAGCCTCTTCTATGCACCCACATTTTCCATACATATCCATAAGAGCATTTTGAACAACAAGATGACATTCGAGAAAACCACTTCTTGTTATGTACCCATGTGCTACCGATCCTTGTCGATGAGCCCCTAACTCTCCACATCCATTTAGAACAGAGCTGAATGTAAATTTGTCAGGTTTTATACCTTCAGAGTGCATTTGATAAAATAAATTGAGGGACTGATCAAAATGATGGTTAACGGCAAAACTGTTAGCCATAGAGTTCCAAGAAACTACATCCTTCTCAGGCATCCTTAAGAAAACTCGAATGGACGATTCAATATCACCTCTTCTAGCATACATTGCAATTAGAGCATTGTTTACTGAAGTGTTCGACCCAAATCCAACTTTAAGAGCATGAGCATGGATCTCCAAACCAGTTAACGTTGAAGGACTGCATTCTGGCAGGAGCAAAGTAAGAGGAACCTTAGAGAGACTTTTCGTTTCTCCATCAAACTCAACTACCATATCTCGAAACAAACAGAAAGCTTTGTGAGATTGGCCGCTACTTGTGAACCCAGCAATCATTGAGATCCATAATTTACTAGATTTCAACTGGACTCCATCAAATAATTGAGTCGCATATTCCATAAAACCATGATAAGCATAACCAGAAGCCAAGAGAGAACGAAACTTATCAACATCAACAGAATCAAATGCTATTTTCTGTTGCTGTCTTATTATAAATCCGTGGATTTCTTTTAACAAACGTAAAGGAATTCCCGTCGGTACGATTGGCAGAAGAGTATTAAACGTGGCCGAGTTGGGTGTCACTAGATTATCTTGAAGAAGCAACATTCTCCGCAAAGTTTCAAATGTTAATTCCACATTACCACACCGAACACAACCTGCCATAATTGAATTCCAACTGCTTATTCCAACTTTAATCCCTGATTTCCTCATTAGTTCTAACGCCTCCAGAGCTTTGTCCCAATACCCATTTTGGGCATACCCAGAAACCATTGTATTCCAAGTAACTTCATTTCTTTGAGGGATTCTATCGAACATCTTACAAGCATCCCAAAAAAGCCCACATTTCACATAAAAATCGAGCAGAGAGGTCATACTAAAAACATCAAAATGATACCCATTAACAATCATAAACCCATGAATCTGGCGTCCAAATTCAACAAGTTTTAAAACAGAGCATGATTTGAGAACAAAAGGGTAAGTGAATTGGTTGGGAAGAAAACCCATAAACAACATTTGGGAGAATAAATCAATTGCTTCATCATAAAAAGTAGAATCAACATAAGTACGGATCATGGTATTCCAGAAGAATTGGTTGAGTTGCTTAGGAGGAATAGAATTAAAAATAAAACGAGCTGAATCAGTGTCACTCACACAGTAATAAAAGTAAAGGAGCTTGCTTGAAAGGTAGATATCCTTAGAGAGGAGGCCAAGAAGAAGGAGTTGAGCATGAATTTGAGAACCTTCTTGATGAGAAAGGGTAGTTGGATATCTGTCGAGTTTTTCGAGCAGAGTGTCATATGATGATGATTTTGATGAAGAGATAACTCGAGTAGTGGATGAAGAGAGATTGTTTAAGGAGGAGGAGTATGATCTTATGCTTCTGTTAGGATTAGTACTAGTAGTGGTGATGGTGGAATGAAAACCTAAACTTGGGATGAAAGAAGAGTAATGGAGGAGGGAGAAATTATTATGGAGGGTGTATGAGGATGCCATTGACAAATTATAATCGGATAACCGCTCTTAATGGCGGGAGGTTATGTCCAACTATCAAGCGAATGTATCAATAACTTCTCTTTTTCACTTCCATATTTTGATTAAGGCCTTCTAATTTACACTCCTAATAACTGACCATTCATCAGTTACCCTAACTTTTCTTTCCCGTTTCGTCCCTGCCTTTTTCATTTTTCTCTCTCCACTCCTTCCTCTATCCCAAGCGCATGGATTCTCATGTAGGCCAGCCGCCAACGGTAACGCTTTGGGAAAGCAAAATAGTTCTTGAAGTGTGAAGACTTAGTCAAAAATTGGTCAATTTTGTTTGACAATTTTATTTTGTAAGTTGTTGGAGGGAAATAAAAATAAAAAATCCTCCACCTCACTCTCTCTCTCTCCACCTCACCTCTCTCTCTCCACCTCATCTTCTCTCTCCCCACCACTCTCTTCTCTGACTAGGTCGCCGGCCGGAAAATTTTCCGATCGGCGACCATGAAAAAAAAAATTCTCTCTCTCTCTAGAAACTCTGCCTAAGGGGTTTCCCTTCACCGGAGTTCCGGTCTATTCTTCAACAGACTGATCTGATATGTTGAAGAACAGATCGGTACTTCGGCGAAGGGAAACCCCTTCGCCGGAGTTTCTAGAGAGAGAGAGTGAGTGAATTTTTTTTTTCATGGTCGGCGACCTAGTCGGAGAAGAGAGAGAGGTGAGGTGGATGGAGAGTGAGGTGAGGTGGAGGGTTTTTTATTTTTATTTTGAAACATATTCCCCATAAAATATGTTTCCCCTGAAACTTTTCAAAATTTTGCATATTTCCTTTAAAATTTCACATCCCGGAAACTATTTAGCTTTCCCCAAAGCGGCCTTCTCCTGTATCCCTATTTCCATAGCTAGAGATGGAGAAAGGTGGAAGAAAGGGGGAAGAGAACCACGAGTGACAAAGGGAAGAGAGAAGGAGAGGAGTTTCTCTCTTTTTTCTCTAGATGGAGGAATAAAGGAAGAGAACTGGTTCCACATTTGAAAGAAGATAGTTGATAACCCCCGTGTAACTAGAACAAGAAAACGTTTCTTTAACCTAACAGTTTTGTTTGTTAGAAGCCATACTACGAGATCATCGATCTCGAGCCCAAAACGATCAATTGGTCCAAACATAGAGCCAATAGGATTTTCTCATTGGGTGAGTCGAAGGGACTCCAAATTTCTGACAATGTCAAAGGAAAATTGCTTGAAATATTCTGCAGTAGTACACCCCCTTCTCCCCAAACAATTAGTACTATGAGTGCTATATTAGAGACCAGTGAAACCAAAGAACTATATAATACATTTCTTTCATTTTGTTTTCCAGAGAAAAATCTGTTGTATAAAGAACATAGTTTACCCATAATCCCATATAACATTATCAATCTACAACTTCTGTTCTCCGACCACCGCCACTAAGATTCCAGCTTTGAGAGTTTCACCAATCCAAAAAATTACACGACTTCACCTATACTTTCCGAGTGCCATTTTGTTCTTGATTGCACGATGACCATGATATATAAATGCATCGATGATCCCAGAAACAGTGAAAATGCCTGAAATCAGATGTCATAGAAAAAGAAAGGCAGGTCAGATAGAAGAAGCATAAAGCAAAACTGATGAAATTACACGAAAACGAGTTGATTTGTTTGAAGATGTGTTTTGTTTCTTTTAGCTCTTTGCAGAAGGCATTCGAACTTACAACATCCCTATTTTCTTTACGAAATATTCCAAGATAAAAATACGATAAAACAAAATTGTGTTCGATCGATTTTACAGTAAAGATGTGATAGCTGCTTCGATTCTGTGTATAGTCGAGTGATGATACAAACTAAAGAAATAAGTAGGCTCAAGTGGCAGATGTACCTCCAATTATAGCACACACGTTTGTCAGGAAGTGTAAGAACGATATTCTTTGCTCATTGAAAGTCACCTGCATTATTGTCAAAAAGTAAGATTAGGTTATGAGTTTATGACAAGTTGTTCAAGGATTTAAGATTCAGGGGTTGGATTTTTCCGAATGAACTCGTGGGGGACTATATTAGCGAATAACAGAAAGATAATGAACCACAACACAGAAGCAACACAAAAGATGTCAAGTAGAACATTTATCTTTTTTATGTAATAAAATTGTCTTGTCCCTCATCTGTGTCCCCTAAATCCCTATAGTTACGAATATTTTTCTTGTTCCATGTATGTATCAAACAAATCAAAGAACTCTTCATTCTCTACGAAAAAAGAAGAAGATGATTGAAGTCTGGAATCTTTCGCGTAAAATACCAACTTTGAAATCTAATGGTGTGAAAACACACCATAGTACTATTACTTCTATGGATTTGGAAATGCAACCACGCAATCGAAACACAAACCCTAACGCACATGCACAGATAATCAACTAACACCAGACCCCAACCTCACATTTTGCAGAATACATAGTACACCCCAAACTTAATGTCATTTTCATCAATAACGAGGACAAGCTCTCACTTAATAATGATAGAAAAATGACACTTTTAAGGTTGCTTCCTGGAGCTGTTAGTGTGCTCACCTTGATTGGATTGAAGTCATAAAAGAAAAAAACCCCAGGAAGTGGCTGAGGATAACCACTCGCAGGTCTGAAATGCTCGGTCACAGAAAACTGCACGTGCAGAGAATAACATGCTTACAATAAAAGAAGTGAAATAAAAATCACACGGAACCATATTCCAATACGTTACTTACCTGGTTTGAATTAATTTTGCGTCCTTTTATGTTAGTATAGATCGTTGGTACAACCTACATACAAAAAGGTGAAGGAAATAATTGTGATTCACAACTACAACACTTAGTGTGAAATCCTAGATAAATAGATTAAAACAAGAGTTCTCAGTCTAAGAGAGAAGTTCGTATTGGTAATCAAGTAGGAGAACTGATTGAAAAGGCTGAAATGTTTACCTTGATAAAATATTGATACATCCCAGCAGATGATTGCTGTGTCCATTGCACGCTGAAAATTTTCAACCAAACCAAAGCAAATTAGAACGTTATCCATTACAAGGAAAAGATGATGAAAAGGAAAAGAATCCATAAGGTCAAGAACTTGCAAAATAGATCACAACTTAGACGATTAAGATTTATTAAAGAGACAATGCAAAAAGAGGCTGAAATTCAAATTCTGATCCAATTAGTAAGCTAGATTGTAAACTTCTAGACTATTAAGCTTACCCATCAAGTGGATTAATAACACCTGGAAACTCTTCACCAAAAGATATTTTGTTTATTTTGTGGCTTATCTGAACAAGGAGAGGAACGAGATGATTATATCTGTTTATCTAAGCACAAATATATTATAAATAAGCATTTTACAGAAAGCAATTTACGTATTGAAAACATGTTACCATAACTCTTTTTATCTTTAATACAAGATTAAAGAAAAATAAACGAGAAAAAGAGGAACTGAGGATAGTTTTCTTCAACTCACATTGTAATTATCCGTTTGAAATGAAGCCAGCAAATCAAACAAAGAAATGCCTGATTGGTGAAAGCTTTTCCCAGGTGAAAAATGAAAATTACCGGCCACTTTGTTTACTTCAACAAAACCGTGGATATTGCAACCTTCACCTTCTTCCTCCTTAACTTTTTGGAGGTAGCCCTCTCTCTTGCACTGAAAAAGAGAATCAACATGAAATTCAAGAAAGACAAACATTCTAACTTAAGCATGCTGCACATATAGTTTTACCATCGGCTATGAGAGAAAAAAAATTACACAAAGCTATAACAAACAAGATCAGTTTATGCCATTCACATTGTAAGGTACTTTAAAGATACCAATATAATGGATACCTTCGAT
Organism: Eschscholzia californica; assembly: GCF_041429995.1. Taxonomy (NCBI): domain Eukaryota; kingdom Viridiplantae; phylum Streptophyta; class Magnoliopsida; order Ranunculales; family Papaveraceae; genus Eschscholzia; species Eschscholzia californica. Next base: position 50,532,684 of record NW_028238472.1, read on the forward strand.
GTAAATGTTGAAATTTCATACTGTAACTTAAGAACTCACAACAGTTCTCACCCATTTAATCTAAATGTCATATTTTACCAATAAGAAGATAGAGACTTCATTAGAATAAAATGAAGCGACCAGCATTTGACATTTCATCTTTTAAGCCATGCATTGGGGATTACAACAAAAAGCACACAACTGTGTGTTTAATATACCTGATCGATCAAGTCAGGATTAGTCATTCCCCACCCTTTCTTTTGGTACGCTTCACGAACTTCTTCACATGAGTTACAGCAATGAGTATCCGACTGCGAATTCAAACAAGGATTCAGAAATAATTTGCCGTGATCACACTAACTTACTAGTATCACTTCTTCTGTTACAAGAAAACTCAATTGAGAATATTTGTCAGCGTGGAGCTCTGCAAGATCACAAGATGTATGAGGTATCATTTTTTTCGTTTTCCTAACCCATGAGTTATGTCTCCTCTCTAAAGTCTTGCTAACCGGCTCAATGAATCGTATTACCAGAGGCTATAACTCAAAAATATGTTCATGCATGATGCATAGAAATGAAAATAAGAATGTAAAGTGAGTATTTTATTCAGCTAAAATCATGTGTTACAATTCTATTTCGATACGAACTGACTCAAGAAAACTCCGACCAATTTAGTAGAATTAATCCGTATCTATAAAAATGACATTAAGAAATAACTGATCTAGCATGGCATAAAGTAACTAAATCAGGAGCTTTTGAATTAGTTATTTTATCATATTTCACATGATAACGCCTGAATCACCGAAAAGACGTTATGATGGAAAAACGAGGCAGAGTATTAAGGAATGTCGTAGAAAAATCCATGTAATCGAAGCAAAATCAGAGATGAGCCATGAACATAAAATATGAGTTTATAAGAGTACCGACTCGGCTCCAAAACAAGAGCCGCAGTAAGTCTCGTTGTGATCAAGTCGTCCTCCGTGCCTTTGTAGAGGCTTTTCAATCTGAAAAAGATAAAAACATTGGACAATAAGAGATGAGGAACTAAAAAAGAAACATGACCTCTCTATCTAATTTTATTACCAATAAGATCAACTAAGCTACTACGAGAAACCACGAGACAGCATGTTATAGAACTTTGCTGGCGAACCTAAACACACACCTAAGATGATAAAACATTCTGAATTGCTCTCAAGTATCTAACGATCAAAAATCTAATGCACCATCCACATATTAAATTTACTAAATACTATTACGCGACAACTTTTGGTGCTACTGTAGTGTTGGTTCTTCTACTGAAGTTTAAGGCAAACTATACTAAGTCGATTGAAACTCCAACAGTGTCAAACTGAATAAGAATAACACTAAAGTTCACTATTGGTAATCGAGTAGAGTGGCGGGTGACAATATAACATCACACACACATTTAGTTAACACCAGAAGCTTGGCTACCTAAAGAAAAGTAAACACCATCTATCCATCTTGTCTAATCTTTAGAAACACACTCCGTCGCATTGAAAGTAAACTAAGAGATACGGACCTTAGGAGCACCAATTCCATCTGATCTTGATTCAATCACAGTACCAAGGTGATCAATTCTTTTCTTTGTTATATCGTGTCTCTGCATTAAAATAACGAGCTTGAGCACGGCCACTTTATGCCATTAAATATATATTTGAAAAGTAGATAGTATTTGCAGATCATATACAAGATGCTTTTGATCTACAAATCACATTTTGACGTAGCACTAAGATATGATACAGATACTTGAGGAGATTCTTTAAGAAAAAGACACTGAAGGAGATCAAAAAGTAGAAAACCCACAATTCAACAAATGAATAAAACATTACATACTATATCATAGTGCTGCTCGCCACTAATGTCCATGGCATCAACGCTAAGAAGGGAACAAGCAAGGGCTGGAAAAGTCACATCAAACTGCAAAAGTCATAGAAAAAAATTAGTGAAATTAAGGACAAGAACAGAATGTTATGAAACATTTGCATCATTAAATAAGTTCTAGTCAATCGTATTTAAGATGCTTCGAGTCAGAAGGTAAAGTCTATCCGGAAATATTGGCTACTAACTCGAATAACATCAAATGTTTATTGACTTCAACAACATTCAACTTTGGAACATTCAACTTTGGGGCCTCAAAATATTCGAGGAGAGATGCCAGAGTATATACCACACTGACATAATAATGCAAGTAAAATAGGTGTGTGAAGCAATCCACAGAATCCACCTAATAAACCCTTTCAGCGTTGGGCAATACGGAATTTCTCAGCATAGCAACCAACATATATACTTACTTCCTTCAATACCATTTCATTTTTTTTTTACAGTAAGATTCGAACTTTGGTCGAACCACCCAACCAAAGTTGGGCAGCAATTTGGAAAAATGAGCATTAATGGCCTCTATCTATCTATCTATCTCTTGATGTATTTCTTTCCTTAAGTCCAGTTGGAAGATAGCCATTTTAGGTGAGTTTTGACCCCAACTGTTTCCCCATCCCCTATAACTGATGAAAAAAGTTACCATTTTTAAGCCAATCAACCATAGATACAAATCCAACATATGAATTACTTCTCAAACTGAATAATTATAAGCAAACAAAAAAGAAGAAAAAACAACAAAAAAGCAATTAATGATTCTAAACAACAAAATTGAATACAATAAAAAGGAATTAATCAAGTTTTAACTAACATTAATCCGCAAAGTTTCTCCTCTTGACGTATCAACTGTCAATTTGGTTTCAGTAACGGCATTAAGATACAATCCTGCACAAATTAAAGAAGACAAAACCCTAGAATTCAAACTTTTTATCACAACAAATATTTCAAGACGCGAAATTTTCAATAGATCTAACTTAGCTAATGGAGAAGTTAGAGAGAGAAACTTACTAAGCTCGGAGAAGAAGAGTAAAAGCATAGCAATTGAAGAGAATAGGGTAATGAGACCTCCAGAGAGACTTCTTTTATAGAAATCTTCATTGATCTTAGGGTATGCGTCTAAATTTTTTAACTTGTTCAGAAGATCCATCTCTCTCTATACATATAAAATTTTCTCTAACTTGGTAGAAGCTCGAACAGAAAATCTAGGGTTTCCTTTGATCTTGCTCGAGCTTCTCCTCTTTATTTTCTTTATTCTTTCTTTGTGTTCTCTTTTAGCTGTTTATATTTTAATCTTTAAAATGGCATGAAATATGAAGGACTTTTTACTCAAAAGTCCAAAAAATGACCCTATAACTAGGATTTGGCCCACCATAGATTATTATAAGTTGCAAAATCCATTTTTTCAAAAATAATCCTAATCCAACCCAATTTCGGATCCCTAGGTCACTTTTCCCATCTCTAGGAAGCCCTTACTTTAAATAATCCCTCTTATACCCTTATATATATATATATGTAAGAGAAGATGCCTGGGTTTTTTCCTTCCATTTATATCTCTTTCCCTCCTCAAAACTTTCTCTTTCCCTCCTCAAAACTTTCCATCCATTTTCTTTCTCCTATATCTGCTCTCTCCTCCGTAAGAGAAAGAAATCTTTCCTTCCATTTCTCTCTCTCATCTGTATCTCTCTAACAACTACTAAGCTACACGGATCCGGAAATATTTACAGGTTTGAGTTTCCTTATCTTCATCCCTTCATCTTCATCATAAACCCTCATCTTCATCTTCTTTGCATTTTGCTTAAAACAACATAAACCCTCATCTTCATCTTCATCTTCATTTTCTTTGCACTTTGCTTAAAACATCATAAACACTCATCTTCATCTTCTTCTGTAAATTTTTCGTTTTCTTAAAACATCATAAAACTTTCTTCTTTATTTTTTCGAAACATAAAAGTTTCTTTCTTCTTCTGTATTTTTTTTTCATCTTCATGATCTTTATCATCAACACCATGATTTGTTCCATGAACCTTCTTTAGTTTTTAGAGAGTTTGTGTTCATCTTCATCATCATTATCATTATCATCAACACCATGTTTTGTTCAACCATGTTTTGTTCATTGAACCTTCTTTGTTCTTCATCTTCATTTCTATCTGAAATTTCGTTTGGTTTTTACACTCATATTTTCTGACACAACAAGTTATGTCCTAAGAAAAACCCAATATGTTTTCTGTTTTCATAATTTTCATGTGTTCTGTTTTCATAAATTTCATGAAACATATTGTCACTTCCACAAACACAAATTCCTTTGTTTAGAGTATTTTCGGAAGTATATACTCATGTTTTCACCCTGTTGTGATTTCATGTTATCTGTTTTTCATATATTATTTCATGAAACATATTTCCACTTCCACTAACACAAATCATTTTGTTCAGATTATTTTATATTTACAGAAGTATATATTGTTGTGTTTATAGGTAGTAAATATTGTCTGCGTTTTTCACATAAAAATTCTTCCTTTTAAGAACATTACATTTGAATCATGATGCATAAAATTTGTTTTTGTCAGTTTGTTAGGAGTAATTTCTGTTTTCGGAAGTATATACTCATGTTTTCACCTTGTTGTGATTTCATGTTATCTGTTTTCATATATTTCATGAACACATTTCCACTTCCACTAACATAAATCTTTTTGTTCAGATTATTTTATGTTTACGGAAGCATATATTGTTGTGTTTATAGGTAGTATATATTGTCTGCGTCTCTTTAAACTTTGTGTATCTGAAATTTCGTTTGGTTTTTACACTCATATTTTGTGACACAACAAGTATGTCCTAAGAAAAACCCAATATGTTTTCTGTTTTCATAAATTTCATGGAACATATTTTCACTTCCACAAACACAAATTCCTTTGTTTAAAGTATTTTCTGTTTTCGGAAGTATATACTCATGTTTTCACCTTGTTGTGATATCATGTTATCTGTTTTCATATATTTCATGAACATATTTCCACTTCCACTAACACAAATCTTTTTGTTCAGATTATTTTATGTTTACGGAAGCATATATTGTTTTGTTTATAGGTAGTAAATACTGTTTGCGTTTTCTTTAAATTTTGTGTATCTGAAATTTCGTTTGGTTTTTACACTCATATTTTGTGACACAACAAGTTATGTCCTAAGAAAAACCCAATATGTTTTATGTTTTCATAATTTTCATCTGTTCAGTTTTCATAAATTTCATGAAACATATTTTTACTTCCACAAACACAAATTCATTTGTTTAGAGTATTTTCTGTTTTCGGAAGTATATACTCATGTTTTCACCTTGTTGTGCTTTCATGTTATCTGTTTTCATATATTTCATGAACATATTTCCACTTCCACTAACACAAATCTTTTTGTTCAGATTATTTTATGTTTACGGAAGCATATATTGTTGTGTTTATAGATAGTAAATATTGTCTGCGTGTTTCACATAAAAACTCTCCCTTTTAAGAACATTACATTTGAATCATGATGCATAAAATTTGTTTTTGTCTGTTTGTTAGGATTTGTCTTCGAACCAATGCATTTTCAGAAACATAAAGTTATGTATTCTCAGAATATATATTAATTTGAAGACATTTTTTCTACAACACTTGCATATGGAGGTTGACCTACAGCCAGATCTGGCACCATTGAGGGACCGACCACTAGTATCTGAATCTTGGGGCCCTGTGTTTACTCATATTGGTCAAATATTTGATGGAGGAGTGAAAGCCTTTCATTTTGATAAAACTTTCTTGTTCATCTGTATGTTTTCATTAATGTTTCATGTTTTTCAGATTTCATGTTTTATTTTACTTCTTTGCAGGTTTGGAGAAAGAAATTGATGTGCTAAAAGCAAATTAGTTAATTTCGGAAATAATTTCTTTTTGGATGTCAACAAATTCAGATATGTTTCCATTTGAATGAGCCAATTTCTTTTTAGATGTAAACATATTCAGATATGTTCTGAAATACCTAAATGTGTTACTTGCATACGAAACTTTGTCTACATTAGCCAACATATGTCCTGTTGTGCATGAAGCATATTTTAATATGTTCAGATAATAAGACATATATTTTGTGAAATATTTTACTTTGTTCAGATAATAAAATCGTTTATATGTTCTTCAAGGTTAAGGAGGAGTTGGAACCAGAGAGTGAAGAAGAGACAAGATTGTTACAATGCAGTGAAAAGTTGGTTCTTCAAGTGAATATGGAAGACAAATTATCCTTTGTGATTGTCCACAATATTTTGTTATGAATATTATCTATTTTGCCTTGCACCTAATTTTTAGATGTTTTAACTTTTATTTCTGAACTCCCTAAAATTTAGTTTTGTGTTCGAGTATATTATTATAACATAAAAAATATTTCCCACTTCAAAGATTTGTTTGAACAAATCTTTGTTTGTTCTCAATAATTTATTTATTTCCGAACAAATTCATATATGCTCCAAGGAAATTTACAACCTCAGAAATATTCCGAACAAATTAGTTTTTGCATGAAGAAAATTTACAACTTCAAAATAGAAATAGATTTATCTAAACAAATCTAGATATGCTCTAAGCAACTATTAATTTGCTCCACCAAATATTAAGTTTCTTCGACAAGTTTTATATTGTCTTCCATATTCACTTGAAGAACCAACTTTTCACTGAATTGTAACAATCTTGTCTCTTGTTCACTCTCTGCTTCCAGCTCCTCCTTAACCTTGAAGAACATATAAACGATTCTATTATCTGAAGAAAGTAAAATATTTCACAAAATATAGGTCCTATTATCTGAACATACTAAAATATGCTTCATGCACAACGGGACATATGTTGGCTAATGCAGACAAAATTTCATATGCAAGTAACACATTTTAGGTATTTCAAAACATATCTAAATATGTTTACATCCAAAAATAAATTGGCTCACACAAAAGGAAACATATCTGAATTTGTTGACATACAAAAATAAATAGCCTCATCCAAATGGAAGCATATCTGACTATGTTGACATCCAAAAATATATAGCCTCATCCAAATGGAAACATATCTGACTCTATTGACATCCAAAAATAAATAGCCTCATCCAAAATGGAAACATATCTGAATATGTTTACATGAAAAAAGAAATTGACTCATCCAAAATGAAAACATATCTGAATTTATTGACATCAAAAAAGAAAGTGTTTCCGAAATTACCCGATTTGCCTTAGATGAAGCAGATGTCATAGTTGAATTTTTAGTGATTTTCTTTGATGTTACCATAGCGTAAAAACTTCTGAATAATCAAAAATGTTGATTACATATCAATGAATGTAAAAGGCAAATCAACCATGATCAAAAATCATACTTAAATGTAAAGAAGAAAACAAACAAGTGTTCCAAACACTAAAAATCTTCAATAGAACCCTAAAATATCAATCTGTAAAATATGTTGTTTCCACTAAATATAGAACATAAAATCAATCTATCTATCAAATATATATGCTCCAAGCAAAGATTAAGTTGTTCCTGCTTTTCCGAAATTGCAAGTAGCACCAGCAGATCATACGAGCTCATTTTTTATCTATTGTTTACATTTTCCAAACTTTGTTTTTTTCAAAATATAGATACAGATGAACATATGTTAAATTGTTCACAAAAATATCTACAACATGACACCTTAATCCTCCAATCCTCTAACATATGTTAGATTGTGATGTCCTTTTTTTCTTATCTACTTCAACGATGACTTTCTCTTTAATGTCGATCTTTTTTCACCCTCGCACAACAACAGATTTGTCCTTGCAGCAGACAAATAATCAATTGTCTACATTAAAAAACATTAAACATATAGTAACATACAAGTTATGAACATTTAAATATATGCAAACAACTCATTTTGACTGCTGAAAACATATTTCTTCAACAACAAACATATTTACTGATGTTTCAAATAATAACAGGTTTTATCAACCAAGACTTCTCTTACCTCTTCCGTAGCATTCCGGTAGATATATAAACACATCAAAGTATAGAGACAACACATGTTGATATGTTTAGAACAAATGAAATTATGTTTTTTAGAAAAATTATATGTTTTCAAAGTTAAAGTTTACTCATCTGATAAACATAATTTAGGGATATGTACACTGAATTTTTACGGGTAAAACAAAACATATTTTAGTATGTTTAGAGCATATGAGTATATGCTCGGAAAAAACATAACTATGTTTGTTTTAGTTACCTGATTTGCTCCTAAAAATATAAGTTACATTTAAACTGTATTGATGGGTCCTTATTCTTGTTGTCTTTCGCAATTGCTTTATCTTTTCTGCCTCTAGCAGCAGCAGATCTCTCCTTGCATCAGACAAATAACCAAATATCAGTACAATTAGAATCATCAAAGAAACAATAACAGACAAGATATGAACATTTAACTATATGCAAACAATCAATTTTGTATGTCTAAACCACATATCTTTCAACAAAAAAACATATTTACAAATGTTTCAGACAATAAGAATGTTGTATAGACAAAGAGGTCCAATGCAACAGAGAACAAATTTTTTTTTACCCAGTAAAACACCCAAAATTCACCAACAAACCCCTGAATGTCTGAGACAGAACCCAAAATTCACCAACAAACCCCTGAATGTCTAGGTTAAAAACCAAAATAACTACAACAAAACCATAAATGTTTGAAACAGAACTCAAAATATCTTCAACATGTGAACTTGTTTACAAATGTATTGTGGTTTTGAAAAACAAACCCTCAAGTTTTGAAAACAAAGAATAGGAATAAATCTAACATAAAGTAACACAAAAACCAGAAATGTTTAAACCAGGATCTTTTATATGTAGATCTGAAGAACAAACCATCCAAAATGAACAAAATTTGTTAAAACATATCAAATGTGTTCTGAGAAGACCTAAATGTTTCTACATATTAAATATTTCTGAAGAAAAAAATCTATATTGTTAAAAACACATCAAAACATGATGAAGATCTTAAGAAACATGATGAAGATCTTAAGACAAAAAAACACATCAAAATCTTTGATTTTGTTGAACATGATGAAGATCTTAAGAAACACCCACATAAAATTGTTGTGTATTCAACAGTAACTCTTTCTTTTTCTCCTAAAAATCGAGTAACAAAACCAAAACCCTAACAAAAGATTTTAGATACCCTAGTTTTTTCAAGATCGAACCGATGAAAAATCGAGTAACAAAACCAAAACCCTAAAAATCGAGTAACAAAACCAAGATCGAACCGATGAAAAAAGCTTTTTCAAACCGGAACCCTAACAAAAGATTTTAGATACCCTTAGTTTCTCTAGATTTCAGACGAATTTTTGATAGAGATGATGGAGATTAAAGCTCAAAAACGATTTGCAGTGAGAGATAAGATGGTTTTTGGTTTTTTAGAGAGAGAAAATGAGAAGATGAAATGAAACGTTTATGTTCGGCTATGAGAGAGTAAAAGGCATGCGTCTGACTTTATGGGACTGCTTCCTCTTTTTGGGCGGGAAAGATTTCGAAAATTTGGGCCAGGACGCTATAGTCTTTTCTTTTTATAAATGTGGGTAGTGGGGTAATTTTACTAAGTGGGTTTTTTTCTCATTATTATTTACCACTGGGCCAGATCCTCTCTTGACTCCAACATTTTGGGCCTTATAATAAACGCCTCAAATATGAATGGGGAAGCCGGAAGCCCAAAATATTGACTACATTAAAACACACATTCCAAAGACCACATAGTAGAAATATTCGTGTGGACCGACCTTCAGAACTGCTAGCGGTACTATCCGTTGTGGCATTTTTACCACTCACGACTTCGGAATGTGTAGGTATGCTCAGCCCTCTTATAAAGGGCACAAACTTTATCTGTCGTGAAATTGCTTTACAACACATCCTCCCCCAATCATGACAAAGACGATAGGATTGTGCAAACCAACATTCTGGATTGTTAATGGCACTATCTGCTTCGGCACTTAAAGCCTCTCACGTGTTCAAACAGGAAGGTATGCTAGGCCCTCTTATAAGGGACACTAAACTTTATCGCCTACTGCCATGAGACTGCCTTACTAGCACATGCTCCCCCCAACCACATTATAACAAACACGATGTACAAACCAACCTTCTGCGTTATTAACGACACTATCTGCTTCGCCACTTTAAAGCCTCTCACGTATTCAAACACAAGTCCCTAGGAAAAAGTATTTAAACCCATATAAAGGACACTACACTTTGTCTTCCACAAATGTGGGATAGTTTTAGGACATACTAGTGTATATCCCGTGCCCTACGGCACGAACACTTGTATCAATCAAATGTTACGAAATTTATTATTATATTTTATTGAGAGAGAGAGATTTTTATTAGTTATTATTTTTTTTGTATTACTTTTTTTGTTTCTTTTCTCTTAAATTAGTTATTATTCTATTGGGAGAGAGAGAGATTTCAATTTCTTTTTTTAACGCTTGAAATTTATTTTGTTTCTTTATTTCTTAAATTAGTTATTTTAATTTCTAAGAAGGAAACGATTATTGTTTTTTAAATAGGTAACTTTATTTCTACGAAGGACTATATTTTAAATTTTGAAGGGCTTCTAGACAATATCCTTTATTAAAAAAGGATGTTTGTCCCAGTCATCGTTTTCCCTTCTGTTTTATATAATAGATTTACTTAAATTAGTTATTTTATTTCTAAGAAGGAAAGGATTATTGTTTTTTGAATAGGTAACTATATTTTTTAAATAGGTAACTATATTTCTACGAAGGACTATATTTTAAATTTTGAGAAGGGCTTCTAGACAATATGCATAATTAAATAAGGATGTTTGTCCCAGTCATCGTTTTTCCTTCTGTTTTATATAATAGATATCTCCACAAACAATCATTTGTTTGTTATTTTAATCCCCAACAGTTGGAAGGGGTACGCTAGCCCACGTCGATTTTGACTTGGGATTAACATTATGTAAAATTCTAAACAATAACGATAGAGTATCATAACATTTGTTGTATAACAAGCTTCTATTTGCAATCTCTCTCTTTCTTGCCACTCATCCCTTTCGCGATATTTCTCTCTTCAATGGGTCGGAAAGTTCTTAACTCCAGGGTCGGCATAGGATTGGGTCGGTCCCCTCTTTGAGACGAGTTATTAGGGTAGAATGGGCGATCTGAACTGGATAATTGACAATATTGTCGAATATATCTAATATATGCATTAAAAACTGAGAGATAACAGGAGAAATAATCCTCCAAGTTAAGGACTACAATATTGATACAACTCTGAATGTGCATTTGAACTATAACAAGATACAATATCATTCATATATTTGAGGATGAGATCTACCAAAATCCAAATGTTCACAGAAAATATTATTTTGACGATCACAAGATCAACCCGTTTTTCGATCACTCCCATCACTATCTTTACATCTTTACTACATACCCCAGTAACAACGTATATAACCGTGTATCTATTTGCAATAATACAGTAATCACATTTTGAATATACCTCATTTTCTTCTAAGAACATTCCTTCCTTGTGAGTCGTGTTGTCTTATTTTCTGCAATTTACAGTAACTTCCCTGATGTTCTTGACCAATTTGAACATTTCTCAAATGGGTTGTGATTGAAACACAGATTTGAAAGCAGAAAACTGGTCTGGTCTAAGCTACTTCTCCTGATTAGCTCCTGATCATGAATGAAGAAGGAAGAATCATGAGTTGGGTTTCGCTGTGTTTTGATTTTTGTCTCTATCTTTAGCTTCTTGAATAGCTTTCTCAAGCTCTAAATACATCTTCACTGAAGACAAAGCAAAGCAATTTAAGCGGTCGAGACATTCCATCAAGCTCGACTGAAACCGGACAAAACCTGAATTCAAGTCATCCTGCGCACTATCTCTTGCCGGACTATACCCTGTTTCATTTATATTACTTGGTTTCCTTGCTAATGAGAATTGTCGATTCAAACTCTTCCCTTGATTCTCCTGTCGTGGTAATAAACGGGTTGTATCAGATGCTAAAACCTTTATAGAGTCTGCTACTTCTTTCGTCGGCAACGCCTCCAGTTTATCAAACCAAACACCACAAGTGACAAATATAGGTGGTCCTAGATTTCTCAACGGTATAGGAGGCGCTCCTCTTCTTTTCCTCGATGATTTTTTTGGAAGACAGACGCATTTGTGGAGCCATCCGTCTATCGACTTCACGTAAGATTTTTGAGCATTGATCCATTTTGTGAAACTTGAAGAGAGAGAATATAGTTCGTCTCCGAGATGTATAGTAGCTTGCCGATGTGATTCTGAACTTAAAGAGAGTTTGGTGCTTCCATTGTTATATGCTGATAAGATAGCATTAAACTGAAGTCTATGACATTCAAACATCGTCTCCCACATTCGACTTAACCTGTCAATTTGTACAAAGAAATGCACTTATCATCGGTGAGTTTGTGAATGATTTGGCAAAAATCTTCAACCTATAATATTTTATATGTGTATTAAGCATAGAATAATGATGGTATTTGGAAAAGAATCATACCCTCTGATTAACTCTTCAAGTTGTGGTTGGAGTTCTCTGTCTCTTAATTCTTCGATTCTCTTTGATATAGTGTTGATTCTGTGAATTGCAACTTTAATTCTTGAGTGTAGATCTTTGACATCTGCACGGGTTTTATCAATCTTGTGACGATTTTCTGACTTGGATTCTTGTTGTCGAAGCAGTTTACACTTTATGTCATACTCCATTCTGACAATCCCACTAGCCTGATCATGCATATTCATAAGGCACATATTTTACGGTTGCTATACAGATTGAAATACGTATAGTTCCAAATATAACAATTGTTCACACACACACACACACATATATATGTGTATGTGTATTTTGTAACGGCCACAACCTTGAGAGTTCGAGACACTTCCCGCTTTTGACACATATCCAAGTCCATGGGTACGGGGTTTTGTTTCTTGCGGAAGGAAGGCTCCACAAGGCCACCAAAAGTCCTCACCATTTACTAAGCCTGGAGCAAGCACCTATAGCCCAGGCTCTGGACGCTCTCCCAAGAGATGTGAGGCTACTACAACGTGTGTGTGGGTGTGTCTATACATATATATATATATATATATATATATATATATCAAGTTATCAACCTTCAGAACTGTGAGCTCCGACGTAATTCAGCTCAAGATTGTAGCTGGGTGTCGAGGTTACTCGCTTGTACTGGGGGGTATTTCTACTCAGCACTTGGATACATGTTTTCGTCTACTTTAGTGAGCATATTGTAATGTTCTCGACACAACTATGAATGTCAAACACATGTCCAACAATGGTTGATCAACAAGTAAATCTTGATATGACGAGGACTAAAACTAATCGACTTTATAACTAAAACAAAGATTATATACACTTCTGGCCCTATTGCTGTCTTGTTCCTCTCATCCTGTCCGTGTAGATGCTTGTTTCATATAAACATGGGTTATTATGTCTACAGGCACATTTAATTAACTTGGAAATAGGGTCTACAAGAAAATCAAAAACACGAACCCAATTTTTATAGTTCTGCCAGTTAAGGATTCTGATGTCATCCTTTTGGTTTATGATATCCCTAATCAATAGTAACATTTAGAGAAAATGTATTACCTTGACTTCATCATAAAGCTTTCTTTCCCATGCATATAGACGATCCAAGGTCGAGGCATGACTTCCTGAGTTCATGCACACACCATTGACGAGATTACTGCTAACACCCACAACCCCGTCGTTCAAAGTTGTGCCGATAAGGTTCCTCGAAGAAGATGACCCAGATGTTGTCCTATGCCAAGTCAAGTACTTTATCTCGGTTTGAGCAGGTTCTAAATATACAAAAACAAGGTGTTAGTTGAATCACTAACATGACATAGAAAAGAACTTCATAAACAAGAACCAAAAAGCAGAATTGAGACCGATACCTTCAGGGACATGAGTCGGATCTTCACCACACGAAAAACAGGCTTTGAAAAACGAAGATGCTGTTGATGACCCTGCGAGTTAAAATCGTACAGAAGTAAATAACTCAATCAATAATAAGCTTAAATTGGAAGAAAGTGCACAAATATACCTAGAAAGATGTCTCACCTTCTTTTCCGGGAAACATTGGACGGAAGTTGACTTTATTTGCTTCAAGCATCACCGGAATTTCATTCCCAGATAATGAAGCCTTGTGAAAGAGAACTTCAATTTCTTTTATGGTTAACAGGAAGTCTTTAGGTGGACGCTTGTTTACGTAACCAGATATTCTTTCAGATGATTTCTTTTCATAAGCAGGAACTTGAACGGCAGAAGATGTAGTTCTTAATGGTGTCAAATCAGGGGAATTGTTTTTCTCTTCATTCAAGTCTTCAGTTTCTTCTGAAACTATACGCCTCGAAAATGTCATATTAGGGGAAGCATTAGTCGAATGTGAATCCATTACCCGACGATTTTCAAAACTCTGAACAAGATTATCTGTACTCTCATCAAAATCGCTTTCGGACTCCTCCGACTGCACCCCGCCAACAACAGATGCTTTCTCGTCATCTTCTTCCAAATCAGGGATCCCCTCGTCTTCCCTCAGCCGCCTTATATCATCAGCACCACCTAATTCATGGCTCAGTCCACCCATGTCGTGAAAAGAGAACTGGTTATCAATGGGATGAAGAAGGCCAAAATAGTCCCACGGTGGAGTTTCAGGCTGTGTTGAGCTCTCGGACATTTCAGTTGCTCCAGCTTGAAAATTCAATGGAGTACTTAGAGACGACCTTAAAGTCCCCGTCACAGGAAAAGGTCTCTCTTCAACTGTAATAGTAGAAATCCCACCAGATTTCATGTAGTGAGCTTGAAATCGACCCGAGTTGACAGGAGAAGGAGATGGAGACAAAGCTTCTCCTCGATCGACTTGTTGAGACTCAGACCGAGAAGAGAATGAGAACTGTGAAACGGAATTATCTGTAACCAGCAACTCCGGAGTAGCTGTTGTTGAAGTATCTAATGATGACTCGAATTTAGCTTCCGGTTCAATGAACTTCCTCAGGGCGAAACCAGTACTTTTCAATGATTGAATATAAGTAACATGAGCCGCTGCGAGTGAACATCTCCCATCTAGGGCTTGTTTTACAAACTTCTTTCTTTCTCGACATAGTTGTAAGGCCTTATCTTCATCTATCTTAGAATTCGCCGCTCCCATTTTCAAGCGATTCAAGATTAACAGTGAAACTTACTCCTGAGGAATGAAAACAACAAATCAACATATTCATGACTAAGTAAAAAAAAATCTCCACCCAACATTGAAAATAGGGTTTCTCCAAAGGAATCATCAAAAGCAATTGAAATTACAATACCCAAATGTCCAAAACTCACTTCAATTAGGTCTGATAAACCATAATTGAAAAATTGATCTAATAAGGGTAAGATATTATTACAGGTCAATTCACAAAAGAGATATGAATGATAAAAATAAAAAAGCAAAACCGAATCAGTAAAAGGGGGAAAATAAACAAAAAGTATCTTTAGTACTACTAAAAATTGAAAACTTCATGATTAAGTAAAAGAAAAATTCAATTTGAGATTTCATGAACAAACAATTATTGATTAGATTCCCTAATTTTAACAACTACCCATTTCATCTAAAGACACTATAAGATGATCATGATTCATAAACAAACCCAATTTCAAGTCAAAATTGATTCAATTTATTAGAACTTATTAATGAATAACATAGAATTGAAAAACAAAAACTTATGAACTATATAACTTTATAATCAAAATTCAATTATGAATTGAATCTTAAAATCAGATAATACCCATAACCCAAATCCTAAATTGAACTCTAAATTGAAGAACAAGTAAGAGAAAATTAAAATTTGAAGATATTGATGGTTTGGGGTTTACCTGAGACTGAGAAGATTCAAATCATAAAAGTGAATTAAGAAAGTTTGAAATTCAGAGAAAACCCAAATGAAAGAATCATGAGGGGAGTCGGTGCTGAAACTCTAGAAGAAGAATAAGAAGAAGAAGAAGAAGAAGAAGAAGAAGAAGAAGAAGAAGTCATCTGCTCTTTGTCAATAAGTCGGCATGGTTTTATCTTCTTTTTTTCTATTGTTTTCTGCTAAAAGGGAAATAGTATAATTTTTACAGATACAACTTCATTAAAATAAGGGGGATTCGACTTTTGGACAACTATAGAGCCTTCTCTCTCTCTAGATTTCTCTCTCTACCCTCTCTTACTCTCTCTGTGTTTCTGGTTATTCTTTCACTTTCATTTGATTAAAAAAATCAAATAGCTCTGTTTACATATGGAGTTGACGATTGTGGAATGTTCAAAAGAGAACATGATGTTCCATAATTACCTTTCTACCCCTCAATGAAGAAATTCTCCCACAAAAGTCATTAAATGACGGTAACAACTCGTAACTCGGTTGACAGTGTATTTACTCCTAAATTTTAGAAGTTACAGTTCTATAGTTTCGACGATAATAGTGTTTATCACATCTTATTAATGTATTAATACATTTTTAATGACTATCATATTCAATTTCCAAAAAAGAAAAGAAAAAGTCATAGTATATTAGTAGTGTGTATTAAGAGTCATAAGTATGACTTTTATTAAATCAATAAATGAGTGATTTCTACCTTCAATCCGAAAAGGAAAGAGTGGACGCATTGCTACCGGGCAAAACGTATATGGCTTGTTGTGCCACTATTTGTTGCATAAATTTATCAATCAATGATATGCCAGCCACGAGTCCCAGTCGAATCCTGGGGCTGACGTGTTGGACTAAGATCTAGAAGGAGAAAATTTTACACTTTCCCTCTCTAGATCATGGCCAGACACGTCAGCCTCTTGAGATTCAACCGGGTTCGTGCCGGGCATAGTCCCATTTCCCTAAAATTTTTGTAGTTTGATTGGAGTTAAGGGTATTTAAGTAATTTCAAAGAAACCATAATATATTTGACGTGTAAAGTTAAAAGACAGGATGGGTTACGTGAAGGGCATAAAATAAATGCATCTTCACTTTCCCAATTGTGTCCAGGTGGTTCCTCTCACTCTCTCTCTCTCTCTCTCTCCCCCTATAGAATTACATTTTGGGACGAAAATGCATGGAAATTACCCATAAAGAAAAAAAATGCATGGTCAATGTGATATGGGACATGTCCCAACCATGAGAATAATGCAACATATTTTAATAAAAACATTATTTTCGACAGTTTTTTATTCATGTCTTCTACAATCTTATGAATTAAGGGGCCAAAATTATGAAACTTTCATCTTATCATTAGTTATGACAATCTTAATAATAACATTAATAAAGTGGTGGCATCAAATTAATGTGCTTACTTAAAAAAAAATGATGTGGTTGTACGATTATTTTCTATATATAGTTTTATTAGGAATTAAGGAAGACGCGACTGACTTATGAGGGGGGGTTGTTTGGTTCTTATAGACGAAATAAGGGAAAATCCAGATTCAATTCCACGTCCCGTAAAATTCTGCGTTCTAGAAGCTTCCGGTGGGCTGGATACATCAAATCTACCAACAGCCTAATTTTGTCTAAGAAAAGCAAACACCGAAGCCTAGTTGTTGGCCCACTCGGCTTTAGATCCACTCACTTATTATGCACTTATCCAAGTAATGTTTAAAAGACAACATAGAGAGAGAACAAATAAAACGACTAGACAGACAGACAGACAAATAAACAAAAAGAACCTAGTATTACTAGGTTTAGGGCATTAGTCCTATCATAAGATAGTCTAGTACGTTCGAGGAATAAACTTGTGGATTTGTACTAATATCTTGAAAATTGTGGTTGTTTGATCCACTGAATGCATAGTTTATGAGTCAGTCACTATACACATCTTTTCTTCACTAGTGTGATCAGGGTGGTAAAACTGATTGTTTTATGCTCCAGTTTCATTGTTTGATCTATCTGAGTATGAATGTAATATATCCATACTAATTTAGACAGTATTTTCATGCATCGTCAACACATTGTTGTTAGGGAAGTTTTAAAGGCGTCCCACCAGGTGTTAAAAGGAGCCTCCTTTCACTCACAATTAATTCTCCCTCAAATTTGTCTTGAGGAAAGTGTGTTTAACACTTACAGTGGCGCCTTTAAAGATCTCCTTGTTATTCGGCTTAAATTAATCATTAAACTACTTTCATCATTTTCGTAGTTCATCCTTAGCAACCTGTCGTCTTGTACGCTTTATTCAAATAACATTTTTATCCTATTCGGTTGGTGCACTTAAATTTTCTTACTCACATCGGGAAAATCTCCATATTTGCATCGTTCGTTTGGGCTCGATTTTCCTTCCAGCAATTGTTTCGTGGTCTTAGACTTATGATATGTTAAACTTGTTTTCGTGGATATGCCCAATATAACTGAATCACTATCTACCTTTATTTTTTCTTTTAAATAACTGTGTTCTTCTTATAGACGCAATACAACCGGATCACTTATCTATCTTGAAAGCCCAATATTACCACTGTAATTTGTGGGTGTGGTCTCGGGTCTTCATTGTCGGTCTTAGGCCTCTCACACCCCCCAAAAGCTAGTTCAAGAAGTGTGACGCTCCTTTACAATTATAAACGGACCGCCACGGCCCACTCCTATAACTAATGCGGGACTAACTCTAGCAATCTTTCTTGTCACAGATGGGGGATTGAAGGCTAGCTTTCCGCCCCATAATGAGACCGGAAAGACTTTAGTAAACCTGGGCTCCAACGCCATTTGTGGGTTGGTTTTTGGGGCCTTCTTTCCACAAAGTGGTCATGGGCCCTTTTCACCCTAAAAGCTAGCTGAGGAGGTAAGGTTTTCCGTCCCATTCCCACAACCAATATTCGACTCGGTAATCTTACTTGTATTATTCTTTTCTCTGCAGCACTATAACTGTCATGACTTCACTAGTGGCTCTATCATTTTACTGTGCCAGCCAACTCAAGTTCCATTGGGTCGAACATTATGATTAGCTACTTGTAGGTTCAGTACTGTGTTTGGTTGAAATCCAGACTCTTGTTTTTCACAATCTCTGATTTACTGCTGTTTTCTCTCCTATTTGTGAACTACATATTAGACATGAGATGAAAAAATCAGTAATGCTGCAGATAGTTATGTAATCAATCTTTTTTGTGACAACTGTTTTCGAAAATCGCAAAAACGGTACTCAGAGGCCCAACTTTGAAGGAGGAAGGAGTCGTGGTCAGCCGATATGAGGTTTAGGTTTGACAATATGGAAACCAAAGTATTGATGAGAAGTCTTAAGGAATGAACATGTATGTATAAGGATGTTGTAAAGATATCTACGATTTATCTTTTTTGTATAGTTTCATAAATTAAGGGTTTCTTTTTTACGGAGATCTCTACGATTTATCTTTCATTTTTGTAACATTGTTTGTTTTTGTTTGACTTGTCTGTATGGCTGATTCGGTTGATTCTTTTTTTTTTCAGATCAGAGACGTTAAATTTAGACATTGAGAAACAAAACAAACACCAATGAAGTCCACTAAATGGACCACTTGGTTGATTTAGGTCTTAAAATTGTATACATCATTTCAAACCTTAATAATATTGCAAGTTGTCTTCAAACAAACCAATCTTCCACTCTTAGTACTTAATGAAACCAATATGAGAAGTGTTAACATCTCTAATGAGAGTACCAAGTAGTGGCACAGTCAAACACTTGGAAGTCTCTTCTGTATAGAAAAACCCAACACATTTGCAATCTTTACTACACTTATCCTGACAAGCATTCACCTTCATAGGCCCTTCACCTTCGTCGTATGGGCTCAAAAAATGTTGAACCCCTTCAATTTTATAATAATTTGCTCCGGTGTTACTCTTGCAAGCTGCAACCGGTGGCGGTGGTGGTGGCTTACAATTCTCACTCCAACCTAAAAGACCTTTTGGGCTTGGGCAAGCAACACACATTCTCTTATCACAATATCCAAATGAACCACACTTAGATGGCCACCCACACTCTCTCACATCATCTCCAAAAAATGTATAAGTTTCAGCCCATTTTTGATAACTTGTGTTGGTGTAGTAAGTAAAGGCTCTGAGATTTCCATCTGATTCCAACCTTAGGAATGACAGAGTTGCATTATAATTGAGTTTCTTTAGTATTTCACCCCTTGAATTAGTCGTCGGTCGTGATTGAAGTAAATGTCTTGTCGTTGAAACAGAGTTAGGATTTTGTGCTTCGACTAAAGATAGGGTTAACTCATAAGCAGTAATACTTTGATCTTCAGGGACTGCATCAAATGTAATATTTAAGAGTCCTTTATCTCCCCAACCTCCGTATTGAAGAAGCTTACCAGAATTACTAACATACATGGTTAACCCTTTTTTATCTATGATCATACTGTAAGGCCCATCAAAACCATTTCTGTCCGATGTTCGGCTAACGAGCTTATTCACCCCACCAATTTTAAGTGATTGCCCCACTAAAAGGGTATCGGCCGGATGATCGAAGCTTTGCCATATAATTTCTCCTGCCTTGCCATAAAGGACTAAATTCCCATTTGGTCTCAAAGCCATTCCAGTAACACCTTTGTTGGCTGTGTTGGTTTGCCAAGCAATTTTTCCATCGACATCGACTAGGAGTAAGTTTCCATCCTTCCCAAAGTTGAGAGTAGCGTTATCGCGAACTGGGTTGTTTCTATTAGCATCCCAAACCCAACGCATAAGGTCTTCATCTCTTGCCATTCCGGCACGAATGCCTAATACAAAAGCATCAGGAGTAGTGTTATAAAAACATAGGGTAAATGGGTATGCAAAACTTGAACCATCCCCCGGGGTAGATATAATACGGTAACTTGCATCATATTCGGTTACATAGTCTCCAAAATCGCCTTTATTTCTGATTGAAAATGTGTTTCTTGCAGGAACTTGAGAGTGAAGGGCGAAGGAGACAAAGAAGAGGAGAAAAAGGGGGAGGAGAAAATGAAGAGTAGCCAGAGGATGGGGAAGAAAAGCCATTTGAGTGTTGTAGTAGCTTAGTTCTACTAGTTTGAATGTTTGATATGATTCTTTGGATACCAAAGTAGTACTTATATAGATCTATTTGGGTGGACAAAATAAGGATGTCAAATAAAGAGGGTTTTTAGTGGTTACCCACCATGTACAATATGCATCTTTTTCATTTTTGAAGGAAGAAACTCTCTTGCTAGCCAGGTGCTAGGAAATTTGGCTATTTTCCTTCATTTGTTGCTCCATGTACATGAAAATTGAATTTCGTGTCACTCATTACTAATAAAGTTCGAGTCTCATTCACATGAATTTAATAATATATTATATTTAAGACGGAAAGTGATAGATTTACGAGTAAGACGCATTTTCTACTACGCGATAAAAGTTCATGGGTTAGACTCAAATAATTTATAGGTATAGAATAACATTTCACAAAACAAATGTGAGACATGTTTTATGGAATATTTCATTTCTTTATTAATATATTTAAAGAAAAGAAAAGAAAAAAATATTTTTCAAAACCAAGGAAGATTACTATCACCGTGATGGCACAAAGAGGTGGATTGGATTGAAACTCCATCTGGAATACTCAGGGGCGGCCCTGACTTTTCGGTGGCCCGAAGCGAGGTCTGAAAATGTGGCCCTTTCTATCAAATTGTAAAACGTCTAAATGTATTTGCATGAAAACGATAAGTGCCGCAAAATATTTTCATCATATTTATATAACAAAATAATTTTTTTGATAATTACAATCACTGAAATTTTGTTCTTCTTAAATTTTTCGATGCAAAGTCACTAATAATCGTCGAATAATCAAGACTGTCAGCTATATCCTTCTCAATAGATATAATAGCTAACAAGTTTAACCTTTCTTCTGACATAGTAGATCGAATATAAGACTTAATCAACTTCAACTTAGAAAAACTTCTTTCTGCAGAGGCAACAATAACTGGTATCGTTACATAATTCTATAAGAAACTCATGTGTTCGGTTAACAACCTTTCATATCTTTCAAAAAATCTAGTACTTCAGTTGGTCTTTTGATCTCATTTGGTAAAAGACGCTTCAACATTTTCAGTTCAGAAACTAAGTCTAGTCCGTCTATGTTATATGACTCATTATGCTTGAAAAAGGTTTCAAAGCAAACACATTAATATCTCAAATTACCATCATCTTGGGAGTTTGACTTTTTTAACTCAAACAGAAAACTATATATTTCTTTGTATTTTTAGTTTGCTCGAATATGCTCTTAAGTGAAGAAAAAGTCTGATCTAATATGTATATGTAATATAACTCTAAATGCTTCTTCAAGTGACATTGATGGATCTTCACACGCATTCTCGTCAAACTGTGTCTTTCTTTGAATAATACGTTTTTCCCAAAATGTTGTTTCAACTCCCATTTTAATGACAATCTCTTTAGCTTCAACCATGCCTTCTTCAAATCCCACTTCTCTATAATCCTCAAGAGAACGAATGAGTCCATTCAATTTCTCCAATGCAACATCAATATCCATATCTTCAGCTTGAAGTGTTTTGCTAGTAGAGTTTACCGCAAACAATATATTATGCCAAATAACTATGCTCAAAAGGAATTCAAAATTTTCAAAGTCTTGTTTTAATATATTTTTGGCATCATAAACTGTTTTTGAATCATCACTTGTCTCCACCAATTCTTCTAAAGCTTCTCGTAATTGTGGAACTTGAAACCTAATGTCTTGGTGGCCCTTTTTTACTTAACATTTTTTAAATTGGATAAGCTTCTCGTAATCATAACTTGTCTCTACCAGTTTTTGAATCAACACTTTCTACTCTACTTTCACATAAATCAAACAAACTGTTGGGCCCACCATCTATTTAAAGATCATCAAATTTGATGGCCCTTTTTACTTAACGTTTTTTAAATGGGGCCCTTATAATTTTGTTAGAGAGTTGGACTTCTTATATATTTCTTACAGAAATTAATGTCTCGGTGGCCCCTAAAAACCGGTGGCCCGAAGCGACGCTTTGTTCGCTTTGGTCCAGGGCCACCCCCGAATACTATCAATTATTGGGAAAAAATCATCATGTCTCTTCAAAGTTTCACATTTATATTTTTCTTTTCCTAATAGGGAATATTAATGATCATGCCATTTTTATATGAGAAAATTTAGCATTAGGCCTACCCATTAGTGAGCAATTAGCATTAGGCATACCCATTAGTGAGCAATTAAGGGTCCCTTTCTTTGTGATTAAAATTATGGATAATTTTTTTGGCACATAAAAAAGACCACTATAGTTTTACACTTTTACTCCCTTTTATTATTTTATTTTTTTTTCTTTTCTCTCCCTCTTTCTAATATACTCTCATGGTTTGCGTTGGAAACTCAGGATTTGATTTCATCTTCATCTTCTTGTTTCGTGTTAATATTCCTCGAATTTTGAATTGTTTCATCATTCGATTTTGCACTCTTTAATTGCAGATAGATAGACGGGATATGATTCATAAAAAGTATATAGAAATAAATGACATACGTTAGAAAAGATTAATTTGACCAAAACCACAAAAAAAAAAATTGAAATGGTGAATGTGGATTTATGAATCTTTTTCAAGTCGTTGTTAGGGTCAAATGTTAGTTTTTTAAGGCAAAATGAACATTGTTGGCATGATAGTAAGGAGATGGATATAAGAGCCGAAGAAGATGGATATGACTTACGAGAACTCTTTAGCAAGATATACATCGAAGAGATACGAGAGACGGGAGAAAGGTGATAGAGCTAATAGCAAGTTTGTGAGATTTAACATTAAGCTTTCAATGTACAAACATGAAAGAGATAGAAACAAAAGAAGCGGCCTCAAACTTGACCGTTTTTAAAACATGAATTATTGTCCAGTGTACTGAGTTCGATTTTCTATTCAAAAAATTAATACGTTTTTATTGAATCACCTTCCAACAGTAGTTCCCTCCCCTTCATCCACCGACCTTGTCACGTTTTCATTATTGATTTCTTTTATTCGTTTAGTATATTTTATTCCCTTTTCTACTTTTTCTTTTCCTCACATAAATATTAATGTATGTATTTCTCTTATGGTATCACGTTTATCACCAACCACCCCACCCAAAAACATAAGAAAATGATAATAGAGAATATAGAACAACCAACTCAAGCTCTCCTATCTTCAACAAAAAAAAAAACTCAAGCTCTCCTAGTACCCGCTTTTATTTAACAATGGGTTCCGCTAAAGGCACCCATACGAGATGCTATTAGTGGGCGAGGCTTTTAGCAGGCGGTTTAAACACAGGAAATATCTATAGGCGACACCAACCAAGCACCCGACTCTCTAGCCCCTTCAATCTTTTAGGAAACCTTTTTTTTTAGAAGTTGTTATTAATTCTAATTTGATTAGCTTTTAGAAACTTTATTATTATATTTAGGGGATTTAATAGTTGTTAGTTTAAACTTTGTTAGTTTTAGTTTTACAAGTCTTTAAGACGAATAACGAAAGACTTTTTCGTGAGTTTCATAAGTTTTAGACGAAGATTACTATACCCAAGAGGAGATGGTTCAATTTAAAAAGCCCAAGAAGATGCTGTCTGTTGACAGAGGAGAACAAGTATCTAAAGCACCATATGCCAAGCCACAGGAAGCATCTAAAGCACTACGACGACAGGAGCAATTGCCAGTGGCTATAGTGAATGAAGATGACAACCCCCCTGTTTTTGGAGACGATGATGAGGAATTGCTGCACAAATTATTAGAGAGAGCTAAAAAACTAGTAGCCTTAAAAAAAGAGCAGAATGTGGTATCTGTTCCTGAGGCCGTTGCTGCACTAGCAGCGATTACTAATTCAACAGATGATGTCCAAGTTCCCACGACTGGTGGTGGGGTAACACAAGATCAAGACAAGGTTCTTGTCTTCACAGAAATGAATGAGTTTGTTTGGAGTCTTCAGCATTATGAAGGTAATTCTTGATTGTTGTCGTAGATATCGATTTTGTATATTTAATGTCGATTTTTACGTTAACTGTTTGTTGGTTTGCTCTTTCAGAAACTCGAAAACCTGAGGCTGAAGAGGTTTTCATGGAAGAAGGCGAAATACCGAGAGCAGCAGCCGTTGAGGAAGTAAAAGAGGATATTGCACCAGTTGAGTTTGTTCATGAAGTCGCCGTTGGTAAAGGTTTGTCAGGTGCGCTTAATCTTCTTAAAGAGCGAGGAACCCTCAAAGAAACTGTAGAATGGGGTGGCAGGAATATGGACAAGAAGAAAAGTAAACTCGACGGAATTTTCAACGGGACAACAAAGGAGATACAAATTGAGAGGAGGGATGAGTTTGGCCGGATTGTAAGTATCACTAAATCTTTTTAGACCCCATTTTATTAACTTAAGGCAGCATAGTATGATTTCGATTATGTTCCTTACTTGTTTGATTTTCTTTACCTTCACAGATGACTCCAAAAGAAGCTTTTCGGATGATTTCTCACAAATTCCATGGAAAAGGCCCAGGCAAAAGGAAGCAAGAGAAGCGAATGAAACATTACGAAGAAGAAATGAAGTTGAAGAAGATGAAAAATTCTGATACTCCATCGGAGTCAACGGAGAGAATGAGGGAAGCCCAAGCTCGGATGAAGACACCATATCTTGTGCTCAGTCGAAATGTTTAAGTACTACTCATGCTTTACTACTATCCATGAATAACCTATAGAATCTTAGAGGTATTGTGATGAACTTTGTCTCAAATTTATCCAAGATATGTTTTAATCCGTGTTTTCTATATCTTTAATTTTGTAACTAACTACTCTTGATTAAGTAATTGGTATGATATATACATTGATTTGTTGAGTGAAGCATATCGTTTCTGTTTGTTCTGTGAATTAGTTTTCTGATTTACCTCTTTGTCAATGTTATGATATAATAGGAGTCTTGATTATGATATAGTTTTCTGATTTGCCTGTGCTCGTGTTTGTGTTTTGGCATCTGTAGTGGTATCTTCACATCTGCTCATCATGGGTAAAGAGAAGATTCATATCAGTATTTTCGTCATTGGACATGTCGACTCTGGAAAGTCGACCACCACTGGTCACTTGATCATCTACAAGTTGGGAAGTATTGACAAGCGTGGTATTGAAAGATTTGAGAAGGAGACTGCTGAGATGAACAAGAGGTCATTCAAGGCTGAAAATGAGTGTGGTATTACCATTGATATTGCCTTGTCGGGTTCAACGTTAAGAATGTTGCAGTCAAGGATCTCAAGTGTGGTTTGTTGCCTCGAACTCCAAGGATGACCCAGCCAGGGAAGCTGCCAACTTCACCTCCCAGGTCATCATCATGAACCATCCTGGTCAGATTGGTAACTGATATGCTCCAGTTCATGAACCATCCTGGTCAGATTGATAACTGATCCTCACCAACACTCTTTCTATTGATTACAGGTTTAGGTTTGGCCTCTTCAGCACTCTGGGAAATCAAATGTTTTTGCAGAACTACCATGCTGCAGCTTAGGTGCAGGACTAGAGCATCCATTCTAGTCTAGGTTCGGATGCGGCTTGGGCAAAACCAATATTTTCTTGTATAATGCCTCAAGTTACATCTCTTTTGTGTCAAAGATAGTAATATGGCTATGGTTATGTTGAAAAGAAAGACGTAATCATATGATAGTGAAAAGCGAATTAGTTCAGTTTCTGAGTGCCAAATGGTTGATGGTCGAAATAGACAAAGGAAAAAAATAAATAAACCGATATCGAGTATTACATCTTTTATAGCACAGATGACACTAGAAAAATTTATTTTGATACTTGTTTTAAGACTGTTTCTGAACCAGTGGGGATTGATTTTAGGAATACTGATCAACTCTTCACATACATGTTCTTGGATTGTGGAGATGTGCTTTTCGGTGCTTCGTGTGGGAAAGTAGAAGGCTAGCTTTCCCGTCGTCAACAATCAGATTCGAGAGACTTTTGTAAATCCAGACTCAGATATCGTTTGTGGGTTGGTGTTGGGCCCTTCTTGCCTCAAAGTGGTCATGGGTTTTTTTTACTCCAAAAGCTAGCTGGAGAGGAGGTGAAGTTTTCCCTCACTGGAGAGGAGGTGAAGTTTTCCCTCACATTCCCACAACCAATGTTCCACTCAATAACGACTTCACTCGCTAGTGGCGGCTCTACCATTTTACGAAGCCAGACAATCCAACGTTATGATAAGCTTCTTTTAGGTTCCGTGTTGGGTTTGGTTGTAATCTTGATTCTTATTCAGATTATGATGAGAGAGTTTAGTCTGAGGGCACTTGCACAGGAAGCTAATTGATCTGATGGTCTGATACTATCTCTTATTTACATCTATTTTCTCTTCTATATGTAAACTGCATAGTAGATGAAAAAGAAAATATGAGTAATGTTGCAGATAGTTAGTCTTTTTCTGCAGTAGTGATTATTGTAATTTCAAGTCGAAGATAAAACCTTAAGGGAGCGCAGAAGAGTTCATTGTCAGATCGACAAGTGGATTAGGGTTTTATGTGGAAATACACGAAAATAAATTTTTATTTCTTAGTTTCAGAATTAATGTATTTTTCTGATGATCTCCAAGATGAAATAAACAAAGAAAACCAAAAGGTCTTTGAATAGCTTTTTATTTCAACAAGCTTCATTTCCAAGTAGAGATTGAGCATCACAATTGTTGTCCTCAACTACTAATATAGAATTTAAGGTGGATAAACTACTCTTCAAAACATCGACAAAACTAGTGTCTTATTTTCTAATACCGATACCTTCTTCTAACCTTCAGAACAAGGATCCGACGTTAACCGGGAGGCCAGTTCATTTGTCTTCCTCCAAGAAGATGGATGTGGAGGTGATAAACGGATTGACCTGCAAAAGTTACCATATTTTGTTCTTGAATAGACAGTTCAAGAAAATGCACAAAAAGGCAAAGAAGCACAAGAACTTGACGTTTAAAAGTCCTATAGACACCACGAATGACTAATCCAAACCCGTCGATTAGCCAAGTTAAGGGACATGGCGGTTTGGCTTAAGAAAGTAGTGGTTTGCCTATAGAACTGCAATAGAGGAAATATATTGGACGATTGCAAATTCGCTGAGTTACTCAGCCAGAGGCGGATCGGCTCCGGCTCAGCCTTCTGCGGATCCCGAGCCTGACTGAATATCCCCTGGCCAGGGATAACCAAACCCATTATTAATGTTTTCGGAGTTCAAAAGCAAAGAGATAAACGGAAGGAGACGTACATCCACTGGGCCCATCATTGATGACAATTCTGAAGCCGTTTTCAAGTCCTTCCTGTTTCGCTATGAGCTTTGCAGTATATAAAAGTTGGCCAAGAATCTCACAATGCCGTTCCTCAGCCTGACCATGAAACAACAATGAACACAGTTATTACAAGTAGATTACTCGAACATCAATATTTGCGCACGATATTTCGCCATATTTGGGTTTCCAAGTTAACCGAAATCTAATACCTCGATAATACTGAAGCCACTATACTATGTCACTAACATGATAGAATCTTTAGTTATAAACAGCTAATTGACACTATAAAGTTGAAAAGTGTCGATTTGTGACCTTATTTGTACTATAACTTACTTGAGACTCGAACTAAGATGTGGTTATCAATGAATACCTTGGAGAGACCAGTTAGTCCATCCCTAACTTTGGGGATAATTACGATGTGTGTAGGCGCTTGAGGAGCTATATCCCTGAATGCAAGAACCTATTGAAGAACACCAATCAGCACACGTGAATATCAAAGCTTTAACGTTCGGATTTCAAAAAATTATATTAGCAGAAGTTTAGATATTCATAGTAATAAATGACTAGTTAGTTTAGGACTTG
Organism: Eschscholzia californica; assembly: GCF_041429995.1. Lineage (NCBI taxonomy): Eukaryota > Viridiplantae > Streptophyta > Magnoliopsida > Ranunculales > Papaveraceae > Eschscholzia > Eschscholzia californica. The sequence continues at coordinate 50,561,362 of NW_028238472.1, forward strand.
AGAAACATAAATTAACTGCAATAAAAGAACCAACAACTCTTTTACAAGAGTCCACTATAATTCTACAAGAGTCCACTATAATTCTACTTGAGCGGTGTATATATACGAGGGATTATTGCTTAGTTGATAACTTTACACTTAATTTTCAGCTTGGTAAGTTGCCCCAACTTAAGAAGTTCAACCGAAATCCTTTTTTCGACATAATATTTTCCATTTCTGTTTCGTAGCTACTTGAGAAGTTGATTAACACGGAAAAAGATAGAAACGGAAAACTTAAAAAAAAAAATAGACGGGGGAGGCTCGGGCTTCCAAGAGTGAAATAGTGAACACATTGAGGCCATGTTTGGCACCCAAGAATGCAACACGATTACTAGGAATCAAAATCCATAATGGTGTTGGTTACTTGGTAGTGCACCAGGAATCGCATTTCCAAAATTGAATACTATTCCTCGTCAAGGGAGAATCTCAAACCCTGGGATAGGTGGTTTTTGATAGAAACGAAAAACTTAAAAAAAGAATAGACGAAGGGACTCAGTCTTCAAAGAGTGGAAATAGTAAACACGTTGAGGTCATGTTTGGCACGCAGGAATGGAACACGATTACTAAGAATCACATTTCATAATGGCGTTTGCTACAAGAGAATGCATCAGGAACCACATTTCCAAATTGAATACTATTTATCGTCAATGGAGAATCTCAAACCCTGGGGCAGGTGGTTTTTGATTCTCTTCCCCTCGGAGTCTTCAATTAAATAATATGTGGACAAAATCAATCTCTACCAATCCTATTCCTGACTAAACCAATAGAGTAAGATATTGCGATTAACAGAATTCATATTGAACCCATGTTGGATAATGACAATAACTTTTGGTGAGTCAAAAATAAAAGATATTGATTTTCTGCATAGATTATTTAATTGACGACTCGACTGGAAAAAATCACAAACCCACCCACCCTAGAGTTTTGGATTCACTGTTGAGGAGTAATATAGTTATATAACTCTACTTGGAAATGTGATTCTTGATGCATTCCCATATAACGAACACTTTCATGCAATGTGAGTCTTAAGGATCGCATTCTATTCCTGAGCACCAAACATGACCTAATAGTTTAATACACAAAATTCTATGATTCCTAGGGACCCCATTCTATTCCTGAGCACCAAACATGACCTAATAGTTTAAGACAGAAAAATACCTTATCATCCTCATAAACCACATTAGCAGGAATTTCTTTCTTTATAATCTTATCGAATCTGCAACAAAAAAATAAAATAAATCAATCCAATGAAAACCCTATTTCAATATGTAAAATTGGGATGTAACAAATGAACCAGAAATGCTTAAAATCTATAGAACATGCCGATTTGAACGACCCATAAAACCCTAATACAAAACTGTTAGTTAGAAATTTGGATGCCAACTCAATCATGATTTTATTTCTAGGTTAGATAAACTTAGAGAGAGAGAGAGAGTTACATGGTAGGAGAATCGGAAGGAGCAGCGGCAAGGGCAGCTTCTTTCTCAGACGCCATTGATGAAGCGAAAAGAAAAATGAAGAGGAGCTATTAATCAAAGTTATTAACCTAAACGGTTCTATTTTGTTCCGGTTCCGCTTTGGGTAAGCCAAAATCAAAACCTATTTCACCAAGCTTTTGTACAAGGTGCCCAATAAGTTGGACAACCAATGTTCTTATATAGACAACTATTTTCGAGTTTTGTGCGAATCAAATATGTTTGACTAAGTTGACTTTGGGTTGGTCAACTAGGTTAGATTCGAATTTACAGTTCTTGTGTTAATTAGAAGAAAGTGTAGGCGAGATCAATTTAACCAATAAGTACGTGTTTAGATATGTCCTACTCTATATCAATTTGTGTTGAGATGACATTTCTAACAAATTCATCCACATATAATGATTGATATACACATTGTTATACTTTAAACTATTGCATTATTTATGTTAAAACATTCAGAACTCATAAAGTGTACATAAATATTCTAGATAAAACGATTTCGAAAGTTTTAACACTTGTATCAACAAAATATATGAGGATAAGACACCTTCCACACTATAATTATCATAAATGAAAAAATCCAACTATCTCCGTATATAAAAGCCCATGGAAAGACAATAAATTAAACCCTCTATCTTCGGGTTACTAGCGAGATGTAAAACTTGATCATATGTCCGACTCAACATCTCAATTATCATTTATCGTTCGTAATTGTAGAAATATGTATAGAGAGTTGACACCTAGAAGTTTATATTAGAAATATAGAAGTTGAGATTAAATATAAAAACTTATAGTTAAAAGCATCTAATCTTTGTGCTATAAGCCTATAAGTAAGCGCCCACCACCTTTTAGTGCAGCGGTTGGACATCCCTCCTAAGTCCATGAGGTCGTAAGATCGAGTTTCGGTGCAAGCAGTTTGCCATCAAAATGTATCCCATGTAATTTAGGTAATATACAAAGTAAATAATATAATGAATTTGTGGGCTTAGGGCTCTTCCATTATGATTTAAATTAGGCGGTTATCGTGCTCATCACATGTTCATGATGTATTAATGTCTTGTAATGATTAACGTAGATCGTAGTCGATTTCTCAAAAAACCTTTAAGCAGGCGGTTTATTATTGTGATTATGGTCAAGAACTTTCACCCAAACATTTAATAAGCACTTAGATTGTAAGTGTTACTTTATCTCTTTTTCTTTTCGAAACTTGGAAAGCAGTCGACAATAATTCCTCCCAACCAATTTCAAACCAAAAACATATCTCTAATAAAGTATATAAACATTGTTTGACCGTTATTTTAAGTTTGAATGTGTTACGTATAAAAGTTAACACTTAACAAATTCTTGTTCGAAAACTAAATGCTAATAGATTTTCTAAGCAATAGTTCTGATGGGAATGAAGTCTTCTGCTTACGACACAAAAACAGGATGGCTTTCGAAGTGCCCTCGTCCAAAAAAGTCTAAAAGAAAACACAATGAAAGAGTAGAATTGTTTTTTCATAAAAGATAGATAGAGAGAATCTCCCTTTAATTTAGGAGTGGCCCATGATTAGAGAAGAAAAGTAAGACGGCACTAACTGATGAGTTTACTTTTTTTTTTAGTGATGGATTGCACATCTTAATTAGCCATCATTTTCGAATGGATTATCCTTTGAGACTATAATACTAGTAGTATATGCTTAGTAGTAGGACCCAAATCCCAACCCTAGGTAATGCAAAACACATCATCTCACCGACACACATTCGTCCACATTACTATGCTTTAGTCAATGTCAACTTAGAGTATTGGTACTTTTCAATGTAACCCTTTCCTATCAAACGTTTGATGAAATTTCACATTATATTTTCTTTCGCTTCTTAATAAAAATGGATAACTTGTATAGGAGAAAAAGTTCTTTTTGTTTTGAGAAATCGGTTACTATTGAAGGTTGTTCGGAAACTTAGTCGATTGATCTCTTAACCAATGATTGATGAGCAACCCCCGCTGAGACGACAAGATAAAATAGATGATTTACGTGTAAGATCCAAAAGTCACCGTGCGCTCTTTGGTAATCGAAAACTAGATTTTCGATAATTTTGCCATTAATTCTTTACGATAGTAGTCCTTTATTTTACTATAATTCCTTTATAAGGACAAATTGTAAACTCTATTACCAAGGAAAGGCTTATTCTCAAAAAAACAGAAAAACGCCATCAAACACAGGATTAGCTGACAAACCTAACTAATCACACACGTGGACATGATTAGTTGATAGTCCATCAAAAATTATTTTACACGTTAAACAATTAAGAACTTCTCTTCGCTTAAAAAACCCGCCTACTTTTTCCCTCTTTCTTTCCCAGTTTTTACGGTTTTGTCTGACTTAAACAATAAAAAAAATGGATTAGGGTTTTTCCAACATTTCTTCAACTTTTTTAGGGCAGATTCAATTTGATTCAATCCTCCAAACTTTTATACTATTTGAACTTCAATTAATCATTTCTGTGATTAGTGAGTTCATAATAGCTTGATACTGTTAAGATATTATCACATTATCAATCATTATAGACGAATATTTAGCTAATTTTTGTTGATTTTGTTGATGATTAAAGTGGTTAAAGAGAATTCATCGTTCTGATTTTGAGGAATCAATGAAGAAAGAAGGTATTTTGTTAGATAAACGTGTTTCAGTTCGAGATCTTGCTTATAAATTTGAAAAGGGATTAGCTACTGATGATGATTCAAAGTTGTCTGATGAGGTTTGAATCCAAAATTTGAATAATTTGATTTGTTTGTTTATCAATGAATTTAAATTTTCTTAAGTTGACTGTGAAACTTGTATAGTTGTTTGATTAGGTTTTTGAAATTTCAGGCTAGACTTAGAGAATTAGTTTCACTTGAAAAGCATGTTCTTTTGATGAAGCTAAATGATGCACTGAAATCGTTGAGAAGTCGAGTGACTGATCGAAATAAGGAGGAAGTGGAAGAGGCAATCTCTATGGTTGGTTTGTGGATATTCTTACTCTTTAATTCATTACATTTTAAGTTTTAATCTCTTGTCTAGAAAATCATTGATATGAGTTGATATTTTTTTGGGCATCTATGATGAGCGAGTCGACTTGACTTTTCAGGTGGGAGATTTAGAATTAAAGTTGGCTCAAAGTGAAGGAGAGTTATTTGAAGAAAAGGAGCATGTAAATAAGTTGGCGAATTTTCTCAAGCAGGTAAACTCGTGGGTGTTTTATGATTCTCTTTTCTAAATATAGTTGTTTATTGTTTGATGTTTATGATATTTCAACCGATACTGATGGACATTGTAGTATTGTTTTGGCCGTGTTTTACATCTTGTTCAAACGTCACGGGGTGTTCGTCTTTTAACCACTGAAATTCTAGTTTGAGATCCTGCGTACTCTTTAGATGTTTTGTAGTGGATTCTTGGAGAGCCCAAGGGAATTGCATCTTTTATCCAATATACACCAATTTTTTGTTTTGTTATATTTGTGTTTGAATACTGAGGTGTCGGACCATGTCTGTGTAACTTGTGGATTTGCTATAGGTTTCATACTACGTTTCAATTTGGTAATTCGATCTTAAGTCGGTCAGTGTCAATATTATTCAGAAGTACTACGGTGTCACTGTTTATAGAGATATTAACCTGATTCAGTGGATAGTGCTACCCCACGGGGTCTCCATTGTGGTTATTCAGAAATAAATCTCATGCCCATTAATTATTCTCTGATTTCTTACCTTTGTACTTTTCTCTATTATTCGTGAGTGAATCTCATTGGCTAGGTCTCCTGACATTAAGGCGACGAGATGCCATTATTGGAAGTAATACTGTAGTTAAAAATTAATAACTACGACATGAAACTAAGAAACATATATTGTAGTGTTTTATCCCCTACTAGCATTTTGGGCTCGCCTTACCTTGGTATTCGATAGTGAGACCCTTACCGTTGTCCATGGTGCATAGATTAGTTTAGAAAACATTTTTTATTTAATTTTCATATGTTTATATACATGTCCTTTGTTTACGTGACTTGAGTGATAGTTTTCAGGCTTCTGAAGATACAAAAAGACTAGTTGACGAGGAAACAACTCTTGCTCGTCAAGAAATTGAAAGTGCCAGAGTTGCAGTGCAGAGAGTTGAAGAAGCAGTTCAGGAGCAAGAGAGAAACTCTAGAACTTCCGCGAATCTGGTTTGTCTAGTTTTACATTTTCCTACACAAAATAGATTTGCACTGCGAGGGAAAATAAAGAGTGAAAGATATTACTCAAATTGTGGACATATTTGAAAGTAAAAGTATATTATCTTTTCTGTGTTTTTATACTTTTTATAAGATAACAGAGTTGAAATGTGTCTGCAAAAAAAGGGGCAATAATTGGGAAGTCGATTTGTGTGGTTTTGTTCGGAACTTTAGTGTTCATTATTCATTATATTCTCTCTCTCTTTTTTTTTTTTTTTTTTTTTTTATATATTCATTCAGGATATAGTTTCTTGAGTTTTGATTAAGCTCGACTTGTTTATGCAATATGAATCTTTACGTAACTTACACCCACATAATATATGATATTTTAGGGATTCGAAGATGTAATGGAAGATGTTCTAGAGGCCAGAAGAATTAAAATGCTGCATCTGACGAGCAAGGTATGTTATTCCGCGGTAATTTTGGTTCCTGAATGTTAAAACAGTACAACATTAGCGAATAAGATGCAAGAATGAGCAATATTCAGAGCTCTTATCTGTTATTTAGTCAAATTAATCAATATATAAATAAAAATATGAAATTGGCTTATGAAAATTCGGCTCCTTTACAGAATTTTGTTGAAGTGTAATATCGTTGCACATCATTTGCATGTTTTTTAAGGTAATGGAGATGGAACTTGAACTTCAAGCACTAAGGATTCAGTTTGCAGAGATGTTTATTTATTCTCGTCAGCTCCAAAAAGAGGTTTGTTTCCTTTTTTTCATCTTCAATTTTCAGCAGATTAAGAGTTAAGACATTAAATTGCTTGTTCGCAAGTACGACTTTTGGATATACGTGTAGGGATGTTTTGTTTGTCAGATGCAGTTGTCTAATTGTTGAACACAATTGAAACATCTAAATCCAATTTTGAAGCTTTTGGATATACTTTCAGTTTAATGGCTTTCAGTTATTGAAAAATTATAGTAGTTGCAGTTCAGTTTTTGGAGTCAACAGTTAGTTCTTAAGTTCATAAGAGTGTGTCAAGTGTCAAATTCCATATTTGGTCTGCTAGGAGAAGAAAACTTGATTGAATCAAAGAGGTGGATTTCTTGATTACTTTGAAACTTAGACAATATTCACTAATTTTTTCATTATTATCTGCTTATACTCTCTTTTCAGCTTACAATGAGTAAGTCCCTTGAGGAAAACAAATCTCACTTGTATGAATTGGATGGTCCTGAAGCTTTGGGCTCATCATTGCACATCATTCCTTGCACAGATGGAGCTCCAGACCTTTCACAATTTTCTATTCAATGGTTTCGTATAACATCTGAAGGGAGAGAAAAGGAACTTATTTCAGGTATGCATCAGTTCCACTTTTAGTCTTCATTCTATTTCAGATTGTCAAATTTCTAACAGAGCTTGAGTTGGATTCATCTCTAGGTGTTTTTTCATCTGAAAGATAGCTAGAGTTTCATTTCTCACAACTCCATATTTGTTAATTAGCACATGTAACCTAAGCTTGGGGGAAGGAGAGATATCTTCAATGTGATTTCTTCCTACACTAATCAAAAGGATAGTGTAGAGGTTGTTTTAACATGCAAATGTGGGCTAAATGTTCCATCTAATGTATTGAAAATGCAATAACTAGTGTTGCATACTTAGGGATGGATGTCATTAATTGTATCGGATACTTTATTGCTCATGTTTGGGTTTTGGGTTTTGACCTCTTAATGTCAAATTGTCAATTGATAAAGTAATATAATATCAGGGATGTGCTTCCACCTTGTTGTCGTATGGTCATGTGCACTTATAAGCATCTAAAGATGTTTAGTTGATGCAATTTCTTACTTTTACTTCTTTTCTGTCAATAAGTTCTCTGTTTCAATGCCGTGTTACATCAGGGGCCACAAAACCAGTGTATGCTCCAGAGCCCCTCGATGTTGGTCTAATTTTGCAAGCGGATATTGTCTCAGACAACAAACAGGTCGCTGTGCAAACTGATGACCCCATCTCTCCAGGTTTGCTTTACAATTCTATATGCATCTTTATTTTTTCTTTTGAAAAGACAACAGTATATTTAGTCCCGAAGGCAGAAAATGATTGCATGAAAACTTTAAAGAAAAATATTGCTGTTAGAGCCCTCAAATGAAAAAAAAAACGACCCCCCACATAATGCAAGGAGCCAAGGATCCCAATTTGACATGAAAACAGTACATGTGTAAATATATATGTATTGTTTTCCTTTAATTCTTCTGTTTCGTGAAATAATTTTGTAGAGCAGACCTTTACCACCAGAAAGCTTATATTCTTGATTAATTGGTTGTACAAGTCCGTACTAAATGCGTGTGGCTTCTTGTTCTGATCTCATTGATGTAAAGCTCATTCAGTTGTTTTTAACAGCTCCAGGGTTGGGAGATTTTGTAGAGGAGCTAGTAATGAAACCTGAAACTGAGTTTAATGTACGTCGTCCTATTCTTTATCCATAAACTTTCACTATGATAGAGGATTATATGATAAAATGGAACAACTAACTCAATAGTTTATGAGTTGCGTGTTTCGATGCTAAATCGTTATTTAATCCTGTCTGTTTTGTGAGTGCTCTTCTTTTACACGGTGAACGGAATTAACTGTCAATCATCATATTAACTACTAGCTAGTGAACTTGAATAATGGTCTTGTATTTTGTAAAGCTAAATTGATCATTCAAACGACAACTCTATTTCCAAAATTTTAGGAGATAGAGTGGGGAAGGTTCTTCCAATGTTTTCTTTACTTTCACTTCTCCAAATTTGGAGAAAGGTTCTTGACACCCCGAGAAGAAAGAAGGTTGTTGAAATCCGAGTAAAATTTTACACTGAACAATTGTACAATTATATACCACTGACCATGTGCTGCTGACTCTAGAACGGAATCCAATTCAAGAATGTGTGCAATAAAAAGGAAGTTATATTGTAGGAACTAGCAAGTTGAGCATCCTTACGTTATTGTTCACTTCCGTTAACAATCAGTCCTGATTTGTATTTTGATTAGTCCCATTTGGGCATTGTATTGAAACCCTGTTAGCTTTTAATGAAAGTATTATTAGTCTCAAAAAAAAAACATTCTGATCATGGTCCGACAGTTCAGGACTAGTCTATGATCTTTCCGTAGCTTGTACTTAGTTATTTTAAGCTAAAGAAACGGAAAATCTCACCCATAAAGAAACCCCCTTGTGTTAACTTTTCGAAGTAGTTGTCATTTGATCTATCTTTTTGATGCTAACTTCTTGAAGTAGTTGTTATTTCAACTGTCTTTTTAATGTTTCCTTCATAATATTGTATCAAAATTGTATTTCTCATAATTAATACCAAGTCTTGCATTAATCATTAGGCATTTATAATTTTTTTTATGTCGCATGCAGGTGGTTGTTGTCCAGATGAATGGAAAGAGTCATCCATTGGATTCTGTTCATGTATTTAGTGTGGGAAAGATGAGAATAAAGCTCTCTCAAGGAAAGATTACAAAGGCTAAAGAATCTTATTCTACTTCAATGCAGGTAAGTTTTTACGAACCGTGTACACTATTTGCAAATAAGAAATGACAGGATTTTATTTAGGTCTGCGTATTGCGTAACTGTTTGTTCATATGGGTGAGCGAGAGAGAGCATAATGAGTTCTCCGAGTGGTTAAATGCAGTAGTTAGTAATACAGTGTATTCCTGACTCATGTTTCTCTGCTTTCAATTTGTAGCTTTGCGGTATTAGAGGGGGTGGCAATGCGGCAGCACAAGCATTATTTTGGCAAGCAAAAGAGGGACTCTCGTTCATATTAGCATTCGAATCTGATCGAGAAAGAAATGCAGCTATTATGCTTGCTAGAAGATTTGCCTTCGACTGGAGTGTAAGCATCTCTTCCTTCCAACCCATATTACTAATTGATGATATAACATATTTCAAATGTGTTTGCATTGCACGTTCTCGCTTTTCATTCTCCCTAATGCAACAAGCACCCACTTCATAAAAAATAGTGTCAGGGATGCAAATTTTCTTGCGCATGCACAGCCCTGCTTAAAAACTGTGGTTAGAGCAAAGAAAAACAGCCGTCTTTTCTGTAGTCGTACAAACTGTTATAACATTATAACATTTCTTCTCTATCATATTCTTCGTTTCTCGAAAGCAGCTTCTTTCAATGAAAAAAGTCACCATAACTGTAATGACTATAGACATCGACACCACGTTTTAGATATTGCTCCTGACATTTGAACTTGTATCAAGAATAAAATGAAGGTTCTATTAGTGGCTCTAACTTGTATTACTTCCAATATTCTCCTTTCCTCAAAAAACTAATTTTGGAACTTGAAATTTTAGATCACACTTGTTGGACCGGGTGATCGTCTACCTCCGTGACCGTGACAAACTTCCCGAGTTGATCCACATTCACATAACTGTAAGTATTTACATCTAAAATGTGTCTTATTATTTGTAACTCTGTAACATTGAGTCGAAAAAAATAAATATATATTGTATACATAAATAGGGGAAATTGGTTTGAGTTGCAATATGAAGGCATCTTTTTCATTTCCCTTCTTAATGAGAATTAACCATCCCCAAATCTGGCATGTACTTGAAGATCTCGACTTGCTTACTGAATTGAATTGAATTTTTGTTAACATACTTCTTTTTTCTTGGCTTTGTAAGTATCATTCTCTAATCTGTGGTATGTGAAATATTTCTTCTGTTTTAATACCTAAGCAATTAGGAGTAGAACATGGCTCATGGTTCATGGCTCGGCCCGAGTTTATCCTAGTACCAAGCCCCAAGGTAGTAAAGAAGGCTGAGATAGCGAGGTTAGATAATTGAAGAGAGAAAGAAAGACCAAACTCCTTTTCGAGCAGGAGTACGCCATGCTAATGTGCCTTGAATGATCAAACATCTCCGAGTCAGGCGCTTATGAAGCGAGCACATTGATTGAACAACTATCCTTGTGGTTGAGAGGCCTCATATCCTAGGCACACCGATGCAATCATCGGTGGTGCATTCTACCACTGAGCTAGTAGCTTGTACTGCGGGGCCCCAGTGGAAGACCTGCTATGCCGAAAGCAAGAGAAACTGTAGATGTAGGATTAGGATATCTCTCTCTTCTCCCCTATCTTCATCTTGTACTTCACTACCCACACCGACCTCCCCACCACCGTCTACTCTCTTCTTTCTCTCCTGTCATGATTTTTTGTTTCGCTTGAGAGAAGAGATGGTGTTGTTGTACTTTCAACATGACTCTTGTGGGGATGCAACTTTAGGTTCATAATTCTCCAAGGACTCGTTTTCTTCCAAAGAGTACGTTTGGAATAGGGCAAGGAACGACAATATGAAAATAAGTCTTTGTTCGTACACTTTTAAAATGAAGACAGAGATAGAATCTTTGCAAAAATTGAAAACGAAAACGAATAGGAGGGTATTCTGTGAAAAAAAGGTGTTTCTGATTTAGCTGTCTAAATTAGACTCTTATGCGCTAGTTGACCTAATTCGATAGAAATTTGTAGCAAAAGACTACTTTTATGATAAGATGGTCAGAAACGAGATAGTTAGAAACCTTAGGTGGTATTTATTCTTTTCTCATTGTATGAGTCTGACTCGTCTCAATTTGAATCGTTTGACTCAAGTAGACCAAGAAATTAACCCAAACGAGCCATACAAACGAGATAGAAATCATAATTGAAAAAAACAAACATTCTGAAGTCTCATTTGAGACAATTCAACACTCGTATCAGATTTCAAATCTGACTAAGAAATAAACTAGGCGGGCGGTCGCTAGAGAAACATGAAGAGTATAAAGCATATGAAGTATAAACATACCAAACAATCGAGAATGGTCAACCTTAAAGAGGAAAAAATGTAAGGATCAAAATTAGCTTTGACGTTTAGGTTGCGAGTCCATAAAAACCACTCATGACGGGTTCATTGGTTAGGCGAGTGGGCACTCGTGTGAGCAGTGCATCATATGGGGGCAGGACTTGGAATCGGTCGTCATTTCTTTGGCACTGCATTGTTGGCTGCTTTGAGGGTATGGTGGTTCTTCATTGGAAGTTTCAACAAGACTGGTGGATGCCGTCCATGGTGGTGGACATTCTCGAGTGATCTTAGGTATTCTTAGCAGACACATTTATGCTAGTGATCAATCGATTGGACTTCGGCAGAGAAAGTGATAATGAAAAATTTCAACCCCTCCTCGATATAATTAAGGTTTCTTCGAATTTAGTAGCTGAATTGCTTCGACCGTGCCTGTTAATAGGCGTTCCAGAACGACCCATGTTCAAGATGATTTCTTTATCTGTGTTTCGTAGTCATGGTCTAAATGAAAGGCCAATTGAGATGTACTCCCTCGCGAGCAAGAAGACTTCTCACTATTAGGTCTTTAGGAGTGGGTGTTGCAAGATTTCATCAACAACACCATTTCTTCTCTTCTTTACTCGCTTCATCTGCTCGATGAACTCTCCTTTGGTCGCCTCCTTTTCCTCTCCGTTTCCAGGAGATTCATCTCCCTTCTTGGTGAGGCAGAGACCATAACAGACAGACGTACCACTCGATGAACCAAGTATAAAAGAAGGTAGGAAAAGTATGTCAACGGAGTTCATGTAAGAAGCTGACGCCCTCTAGCAGCATATCTATCTAGGTCATGATATCCATTAGGTCTCTGAGCTAGTTGAAAATGTAATATTATATTAACAAAAACTTGTAAACCCAAAAACAATAACAAACATAAAATGGCATTCGAATATTACAGAATAATGAACAATTTCGGTTGATCTCTTTCACGATATAGTTTTTGAATAATACAGAACAATAAACAATGTTTGATCAATTTCAATTCATGAAGTTGTCTACGGATATCATATAGTAATGAAGTTAGCTATTTGTCTCATCTCGTGTCTTCTCCATCGTCAAAACTATGAGCAATACCAGGTAAATCATCTTTATATTGTTGGCCAACCAAATTCATCTTTTTCTTCCACAACCAAATCATCTTCCTCCTTCATAAACGGCAAATCACATTTCACATCTAAGAACGGCAAATAATCTGCTTCGGCTAAGCATTTCGCAATTTCATCTTCCGGGAAGAAGGTCGAATCATATCTTTTTGGTAAGCTGCGCAAATCATCTAATTCTGCCATAAATTTTGAAAATTCCTCTTCCGTCAAGAGCCGCACATCATCTTCCTTCTTACTTGTAGTAGCACCAATATCAGTAGAAGGAGCGGCAGTAGGAGCAGCAGCTGGAGTAGCACGAATATCAGTAGGAGCAGCAACGGCAGTAGGAGCAGCAGCAATGACAGTAGAACCAGGAGCAGCAGGTGGAGTAGCAGCAATAGAAGATGATGGTGGTAGTGAAGACGACAAGGTGAGTTCCTCAATACGCTTCCTGATATTCTGCTTGAAACCCATTATTTTATTTTGCACGTACAACATTTTGTCGTATGAATCGAGTTTTTCAATATCAATCTGATCCCACCAAAACCCACCACCATTATCACTACTAATCTTCCTCCTCTTGTCAACATGTTCAATTCTCTCCTCTGTATCTTCTTCTTTTTGTACTTGAGCTCCGCCGCTCCCGCTAATGTAATGATCAATAACGGAATCAACCGACGGATGACCGAAGGAGAAAACATTACCAGCAGCGGAGAAAGCAACGACGGCAATTTGAGCATCAGATTGAACGCAAATATCGGAAGCCTTTTTGAATAAACCTTGACGTCTCTTGGTGAAGGTCACATTCCTCTTATTATAATCATCAATCTTTTCAATCTCTATCTTCTTCCTCCCCATCTTTTATTCTCTTGTTTGTTTGGTGATTGATTGATTGATTTTTCACTCTGTACCAAAATATAATCAAGATTCTCTAGTAAGATTGTAAATGACTATGTTTAAATCAAAACCCTCAAAGAAATACTTCAACCCTAAAATTAAGTAGAAATAAAACTCTATAAAAATATGAGGATGAGAAAGATGTAGTAAAACCCCTTAAACCCTAAAGATCTAAAACAAAAATCAGAAAGACTAAAAAAGAAGCTTGATTATAGAGGGAAAGAGAAAGAGAGTAGTAGTAATATAATAATACCTGTGTTTGTTTATATGGGAAATTGGTAGGAAGGAAACAGAGGAGGAGTGAAAGAAGAACTAGAAGTTATTCTTGATTATTAATGGGATAAGAACAACAAAGAAAGATTAGAAAACCCTAAATCAATCTGAATAATGGGTAAGAAAGAAAGATCGATAAAAGAATGAGAATTTATCAAATTGGTGATTTAGGTTTTCAATGCTCTGTTGTTTTAGAAAGAAAGAGAGTAGAATGAGAGAGTAAATAGTCAAAAAATAGAAAGTGGGGTTTTTCAGGTATGTGTAAGTAAGAATGGGTTTGTTTCTAATAAATAGAGGAAACAGAAAGCGTGGGAAAAGTTTGGGTCTTTGGATCAAGTTAATATCCACCGTTCATTTCAAATAAGGGTTAGAATTTAGAAAGTGGACAACTACTCTCATACTGAAAGTGGATAAAAATGTGAAAAAACAATCTCAACCGTTCATTACAAATAAAATTGGACCAAAACATCCAATACGTGAAAAACAATTCACCTGCCCTCCCTAAGGTCTGCCTTCCACATGCAAAACCCTAGATGAAAATAGTGGCTATAACAGAAATAACTGCCATTTTACTTAACTAATACCAAATTGTTTTCTTTTTTTTGTTATTAGAAAATTTTTGTTTTCTTCTCTATTATATTTCTTTGTTCTCAAAAGCTACTTTTTGTCCAAGTATTTGACAATGTTGATATAAACTCCAAAATCTTAGATGTCACAGGTTCAATTTCCAGAGGAGGTAGATTTCATGGTTTAAAGTTTCTTCCAAGAAGAAGCAAGTGAAACCTGTGAACTAATCATAAGTGACAGAAAAAAGAAGCTGTTACATAAATTCCTATTTAAAGAAACATCACAGGGTTAGCCATAATCCTTGATAAGGAGCTCGAGCATGCAACGTTTCATGAAAAAAATTAAGTAATCTTATATCAAGGAATAAGCTTTTTGAAAGTGTTTTTGACTCGGGGGATTATGAAACATAATCTGAAGTTCTAATAGTCCAACTACATGTACAAAATAATACAATGTTTAATACAAACTTGGTTGTAGAATTATAAGCAAGTCAATCAAAGAAGGGGCTGGAAACAAATTCATCTTTTTCTTCCACAACCAAATCATCTTCCTCCTTCATAAAAGGCAAATCACATTTCACATCTAAGAACGGCAAATAATCTGCTTCGGCTAAGCATTTCGCAATTTCATCTTCCGTGAAGAAGGTCGAATCATATCTTTTTGATAAGCTGGGCAAATCATCTAATTCTGCCATGAAATTTGAAAATTCCTCTTCCGTCAAGAGCGGCACATCATCTTCCTTCTTACTTGTAGTAGCACCAATATCAGTAGAAGGAGCGGCAAAAGTAGCACCGACGGCAGTAGGAGCAGCAGCTGGAGTTGCAGCAACGGCTGTAGGAGCAGCAACAAACGTTGAAGCAACGGCAATAGGAGCAGCATCAAAAGTAGCACGAATGGAAGTAGAAGGAGCAGCATCAAAAGTAGCACGAATGGAAGTAGAAGGAGCAGCAGCAATAGAAGATGATGGTGGTAGTGAAGACGACAAGGTGAGTTCCTCAATACGCTTCCTGATATTCTGCTTCAAACCCATTATTTTATTTTGCACGTAGGACATTTTGTCGTATGAATCGAGTTTTTCAATATCAATCTGATCCCACCAAAACCCACCACCATTATCACTAATCTTTCTCCTCTTGTCAACATGTTCAATTCTCTCCTCTGTATCTTCTTCTTTTTGTACTTGAGCTCCGCTGGTAATGTAATGATCAATAACGGAATCAACGGACGGATGACCGAAGGAGAAAACATTACCAGCAGCGGAGAAAGCAACCACGGCAATTTGAGCATCAGACTGAACGCAAATGTCGGAAGCCTTTTTGAATAAACCTTGACGTCTCTTGGTGAAGGTCACATTCCTCTTATTATTATCATCAATCTTTTCAATCTCTATCTTCTTCCTCCCCATCTTTTATTCTCTTGTTTGTTTTGTGATTGATTGATTGATTTTTCACTCTGTACCAAAATATATAATCAAGAAATTCTCTATTAAGATTTGAGATTTGTAATAAGTAATATTTATAGAAACTAGTTAAGAAAAAGAGAGGTAGGAGAGAGAGAATATCTATCTAACTGGTTTAGGGTTATTTGAAAGAGTGATGATAGTAACTACTACTTACTCATGTAAGTAACAAAGAAAGAAAGAAAGAAAGACTTCAACACTACTACTACTAGTTATAGAGATTGGGTAGTACTTACTACTTAATTTTAGAAACTTCTTAGTAATTTAGAAACTTGTTAGTATAAACAGAACAACTCCATAACAGTAATTTAGAAACTTCTTAGGGTAAAACCCCCTAAAACCCTAAAACTCTAATACAAAAAAAAGGAAGAAATAGGGTTTGAATAATATGTTCTTGAATTATATAAAAGAACCTTGATTGACTAAATTTATAGAGAGAGATAGCAAAAGAGAGTAGTAATATAATAATACCTGTGTTTGTTTATATGGGAAATTTGCTAGCAACGAAACAGAGGAGGAGGGAAAGAAGAACTTGTTCTTGATTAAATAACAACAAGAAAGAAGATGGAAAACCCTAAATCAATCTGAATAATAAATGGGTAATAAACAAAGATGGATGATAAAAGAATGGGAATTTATAAGATTGGTTTTCAATGCTCTCTGTTTTTTTAGAAAGAAAGAAAGAGAGAGAGAGAGTAGAATGAGAGAGTAAATAGTCAAAAAATAGAAAGTGGGGTTTTTTCAGGTATGTGTAAGTAAGAAAGGGTCTGTTTCTAATAAATAGAGGAAACTGAAAGCGTGGGAAAAGTTTGGGCTGTTGGATCAAGTTAATATCCACCGTTCATTTCAAATAATGACCTTAGAATTTAGAAAGTAACAGTTGGGAAAACTCTTCTTCAAGTTACCAACCGCTACAAATGTATATCTCAACCGTTCATTTCAAATTAAGGATCATCTCAATATCCACCTAGGTCTTCTACGTCTAGGGTTGGAGTCATATGGATTTTATACTCTTTTTAAAGTATATGGACTATTATTACAAATAAAATTGTAATAACACATTTGATACATTAAAAACACTTAAGTTCCCGTAACAATTAATATATTAGAGAGTAAATATTACGAGGCTAAAATTATTGACACCATTACTATGGTTCAATGTTGTCTTCTTCAACGAATAATCTGAAATTTATATCTAAATATCAATTTACAATCGGTAAATTTTTTTTCTTAACAATCAAAAGACGCAGAATTAATATAGTAGACGTAAGGCGTGAATATATTCATTAATAAACATTCCTAACAATATTCTTTCCTGAAAAGAGAAAATGTCTTTTCAAATTCAAAGTCAAAGTTTTCATCACCTTTCAAGTTACCTCTTTGGACTTATTACTTAAGGGTTTCCACGTATCTCTTTTAACTGATTATTCTTGCAAATTTTCTACAGCCGACTAATTAATTTTTAGAAGATTTGCCTTCGACATGCATAACTCTACTTGAAAATTGTGGTTATAACAGACTGTCCTTTTTCTTAACTAGAACCAAACTTTTATTTTTCTTTTTGTTATTATAAATATTTTGTTTTCTTCTTATATTTTTTTATTCTCGAAAGCTAATTGTTTCAATTAAAAAACATCAACCACACTACAATTGAAAGCTATTATTTTTTTTTTGTCAAGACTTAGTTGTCCAAGTGGTTGATAGTGTTAACATAAATTCCAAAATCTTAAAAATCTCATGTTCGATTTCCGAACTCAGGTAGAAATGAAATCTATAATTTATTGAACTTGGATTGTCAAAGGTATAAATAACCTAATAAATTTGTCGGACTTTAGGCTCTATGTTGTTGAACTTTAGACCCCTTTAATTATTGGTTTCACTTAAGCGGTTATCGTGCTTATCACATCTTGATGATATATCGATATCCAATGACTAACGTAGATCGTATTGTCTCAAAAAAACAACTACTTCTTTTTGTTATTATATTCTACTGGTGGTTATAACTTATATTACTTCTATTCTCCTGTCTTAAAAATAATTTTGGAACTTGAAATTTTAGAGCACACTTGTTGGCAGCGGTGGCCCGTGACCAAAGCCACCAAAGCGGTCATTTTGGGCCCCGAATAACCAAGGGCCTCATGTTTCCTATTTTGTATGTAACTTTCGAAAAACTAATTGTACTTTAAACTAATTTCAAACATAATTTAAGTCGCAGTGTAGTGGTAAAGACTTTAGATCTTGAGTAACAGGTAAAGGGTTCAATCCCACCCTTTGCACTGTTTAAATTTTATTCAATTTATTTCTAATTTCCATTGTATGGGGACCCAATTTTTAATTTCGCTTGGGGCCTCCGATATACTTGGGTCGGCCCTGCTTGTTGGACCGGGTTATCGTCTACCTCAGTCCGTGACCGTGGCGTACACTAGAGAAATAACCATCCCCCAACCAGGCATATGCTTGAAGATCTTGACTTAAAGTGAATTTTTATTACCGTACCTTTTTTTCGGTTTTATAGCATCGTTCTGTAATATGTGGGTTGTGGCCAGTAGGTGAAATATTTCTTTTGGTCTCAGTTATTTACAAGGCTACTAAGAGCTATCTGGAGAGCTGACTATTTGTAGATACACTTTTTGCCATTTACAGAGAGTTTGACTTTTTCACAACTTATTAGGTATTTGGAATTAGACCCATATTTTACAGATAGGTCTTTCCCTCCATCTAAAACCTTTATTCTCTTCCCTCCAAAAATTCTTAAAGTCATTCTTTCAACTTTTTTCTTGAATGTATTAAGGTTTCAACTTCTTGAAGTAGTTTTCAAAGAAATCTTGTGATAGATTTACCTCGAATCATATACACTCGTGGAAGTAGATTTCTCTTTAGCTATTTAGGTGGTTTTCAAAAAAATCTTATCATAGAAGAAGATGAGATTTTGTTGTCATATTTTTTGTTGGTTCTGGCCGAAATTCGGGGTGAAATATTTCTTTTGGTCTCAGTTATTTACAAGGCTACTAAGAGCTATCTGGAGAGCTGACTATTTGTAGATACACTTTTTGCCATTTACAGAGAGTTTGACTTTTTCACAACTTATTAGGTATTTGGAATTAGACCCATATTTTACAGATAGGTCTTTCCCTCCATCTAAAACCTTTATTCTCTTCCCTCCAAAAATTCTTAAAGTCATTCTTTCAACTTTTTTCTTGAATGTATTAAGGTTTCAACTTCTTGAAGTAGTTTTCAAAGAAATCTTGTGATAGATTTACCTCGAATCATATACACTCGTGGAAGTAGATTTCTCTTTAGCTATTTAGGTGGTTTTCAAAAAAATCTTATCATAGAAGAAGATGAGATTTTGTTGTCATATTTTTTGTTGGTTCTGGCCGAAATTCGGGGGTTCCTGCGAAAAATTCATTTTTTTTTGTTGCCATATTTTTCTTAATAAGGTCCCAAAAAAAGGGCCGAGATAAAATTTTGTAGAAAACATTAATTGAACTTAAACAAATATCTTTCATGAGTTTAAGGTTGTGGTGAAAATGCACCTCTCAATTATCTATACATTAAGTGAACTTAAAGATCAATGATTAAATTGAAAACTTTTACATGGACTGAGCGAGCTCCTGTAAACAAGTGCTATACAAAAGTTGTTGTACCGCAAAATTTAGCGTTCTTCTTGCCAAGGAAGATAGTGTACAAGACCCCGTGTATATGCAACCATTCCATCTTAGTATAAGTACACCTATCGCCTCTTAGGGAGTGGTAGGAGGCAAGAAACGGATGCCTGGCACGATAGATTTTACTCGGGTCCTGTCCGAATTCCAACTAAATATTAGAACTTGAGATAGAAACTAAAAGCATGAAAGGGAAAATCAAAAGATTCAACAAGGGTTTAATGTGACCAATCAATGTATGTGTACCAATATTTAAACCATACTGATGTAGGACAAGAAAGGAGATAGGGAATTAAGAAGAAAATAGTTGTATTATAAGATATATAGGTACACCAGTAAAAGCTAGGAATCACACCTAGGGATATATTTGCATCACACAAATATAGATAGCTTGAATGGCTGTTGGGAAAAACATGTTTTTAAGTGACTAGATGCCTCTCGACTACTTTTAAACTGTATTCATGCATGCCTATCATGCTAAACAAGTATCCGTTTTAAAAACATGTGTTTCCAGCCGAAGGTTTATACATGGATTTCAGTATAAGTTATCAAGAAACACTAGAAATAGTAATAGGAGCAGCAAGAGTGTTACCACTTACCAGAAAGTGATACGGTCGGATGAAGTAGGACCTGCTAGAGACTCCGTTTCATCTCTTGTAGCATCATTACGGACAAGCCTCTGAAACTTCTTTGAGAAATCTTGGTAGGACTTGACCTCTGATGGCTGCACTCGTCCAAGTGCGGTTTTGAAATGTATCATTGATATCTCTGAGATATCAAGACTCTCCTGATGAAATTGCAAATTATATATCAATAACTATATTTGAGTAGTAATACAACAAAAAGATTGATTAGAACTCTCTACTTACTTCGATGGCCACGAGAGCTGCTTCACGGCAGATTAACGATATGTCTGCACCCGTACAGCCTTTGGTAAGAATAGCTAGTTCCCTTATGCTTACATCAGAACCACAAGGCATTTTCCGCACGTGGATGCGGAATATTGCTTCCCGATCAATTTCATTTGGGGGTCCGACATATAGTAACCGATCAAAACGTCCTGTCCAAATATTTGACATTTTGGTTCAACACTAGTCAGCAACAAAATATTTTATAAATGTTTATAGTTATGCTCAATGCAGATATAATACAATTTTTCGTCCCTTGGTTGTCAAAGGTTTGGAAGAAGGGTTAGTCGAGCGACTGATACTTATTACATTTTTATATTTTTGAGTTACAAATGGAAAAAAAACTAAGTAAAATTATATGAATGCAGAAACTTCAAAAGAAATTTGAAAAGCCTGAACAGATTATCAAATTGAACCGTTGAACAGTTGTACCTGGTCTTAGAAGTGCTGAATCGATTTTGTCCGGACGATTCGTAGCAGCAATAACAGTAACATCAACTCTTTGGTGCAAACCTGAAGAGATGACATCTTACAGGAGTTAACATAGGGAACGAAGTTACCTCAAAGAGATATCATTACATTAGAAGAGCGAGTGGATAGTAGAGCCCAAGATTAAAATATCAGACTAGCTGTTTACGTCATTTAACAGAGAACTCGAGAAGTGGCATATTATTCATATAAGAACATCACGGTACATTCTGGTTGGTCTCATAGCTCAAATACTGTCTCAACAATGAAGATATTGACAGCTATATAGTTATCAATTCATAAAGCTTTATGCAACAGTGACCGATTAACAAGTTAGACCAATTAAAAAGGGCCTGATTAACTCAAGAATCAAAGGTGAAGTGAAGTGAAGATTTCTTACCGTCTAACTCAACAAGAAGTTGACTCATGACCCTGTCGGAAACTGAAGCACCATCGTTTTCCTGTCCTCGAACATTAGCAAGACCATCTATTTCATCAAAAAATATGATTGATGGGGCATTGGCCCTTGCCTTGGAAAATAACGATCTTACTGCCTTCTCAGATTCACCAACCCATTTACTAAATAACTCCGGCCCCTTTACTGCAAGAAAATTCAGCCCTGCTTCTGAAGCTACTGCACGGGCCAGTAGCGTCTTGCTACAACCTGGAGGACCGAACATCAAAATGCCTGTTGGTGGGCGAGTCCCAATTCGCTTGAAAGCATCCTGATGCTTTTGTGGCCATTCTACAGCTTCCATCAGTTGCTTCTTTATCTCATTCTGCCCACCTACATCATCCCACCTAACCTTTGGAACCTCAAGTATAACCTGCCAATCAAAAGCAGGAGTTGAGGGCAAATTCATTATAAATTTTCACTGACCACAATATTAGTACTGGTACAACATATGAAGCACAAAATATTCAAATAGAATAGGAACATAAGGAAGCATATACGCTGCTTAAAGAAGAATTTTTTTTACATTCCGGCCAGCAAAACTAATGCGTAATAACTAATAACATCGTACATGTTTCCAGCAGTTCAAATTCTAGGACAATTTGCCGTTAGTCGCCACTCGTATGACACGGGCGGACAAACTCAGCAGTGTTAAAGAATGTAGAATTTGCAACTCAGGCAAAACTTGGATGGGAGAAAAGAGAAAACATGATTACCTGTGACCGAACTCCGTCCTGTGAAGCATCCATTCAAAATCCTAATATTCTCATCTATAAGCAAAAACATTGGACGGGTGGACACTACTAGTCAGTTGGGTTATGCTAAGTCAAACGGGCTAGAGATTAAATGGTTCAGACATACGAGTTGATAAGCTACATTACTGCTTTATGCATGATATCTGCAATTTTATCATATTTTACTCGAGAAGCATCACTAAACAAAGTAAACCACTAGTAAACATACCTCTCGCATCGCACTAGGTCTCACTCTCATCTTTGCCTTCTCAAAATCATCAAATCTTACTTTAAGCAAAGCTTCTTCTCCCATCACAGAAGCCACCTTGCCGCAACTGAAATGACCGGAATTCTGAGCATCATTGTTTCCTTCTGCACTTGCCACATTAATATCATAGGCTTGAACAATCTCGTCTGAATCGGAGGACAGTGAAGATGCAGAATCCTCTTGATTTGTGGAAGACTTGTGCTGCATACCATTGGATGGGGCTTGCTCTGTGTTAATAACATCTGAGCGATTATCATGTCTAAGACATCGAACATTTGAGTTTACTTCATCTGAAATCCCTCCTTCAGAATCAAAAGTTTTCTTCAACCCGACATAACGCCTTAGACAAAACAATGCCGCTTCGTTACAGAGCGCAGTTAGATCTGACCCAACAAATCCATGTGTAGCTGAAGCAAGATTTTGAACATCTGATGCTGTAAGCGAGTGATCCATTCCATCCAGAATGCACATCAAAATATCTAACCGCTGCTTTGGAGATGGCACTCCTGAAATAAAGCATTTGTCAGAAGTATTTCGGCTTATAAAAGTGTTCCACAAAATAAATATGAGATATGTGCTGTAAATAAATGGTATCTGTAGAAGGCATATCCAATATGATGCTCCAAAACAGATAATGTATTGGTTGGTTTCGTGGAAATAATATTGTAGCGACGTCTATAAAAGTTGCAGGCACATAAATCTCATCTATCGCAAAGCATCTACTCATGATTCATATCACGTATCTGATATTCTGATTGTAGGTCATGGAAGCATGTGAACCTACTTAATAAGGATTCTTGTTTATAGTATTTTGGTCGTTTCTGATACGGATAATCTGACAGTTGTAAGATACTTGCAGTCAATTGAAGGGTAAAATGCGAAATTTTGTATGTAAATAATGGTATGATTGAAAAATATCATGTTAAGACAATCACATAATAATCAAGTTAATGCATCAATATTTGTCTCAGAAAAGGAATTTCTACGTAATAAAGGCAACTAAATATAAGTACAACTGTGTCCACGTATTAGTACACATTAGGTTTCCGTATATGAAACCTCGTAATAGTGACGGGTACTATTACCTCTTAATAGTGCCCCCTGGTTCACAGACAGGACTCGAGATGAACAAAAAAAAAGTTACCTATCTCAATTTCTCGGTCAAGTCTTCCAGGCCGCCTTAATGCAGGATCAATAGAATCAGGTCTGTTACTGGCAGCAATTACAAGTATACCATCGGTTCTACTAATTCCATCCATCAAATTCAGCAATGTTGCAACCAATCTCTGAGAAAGCTCTTCACCTCCATCTTTACGAGCCGGGGCAATAGCATCCAACTCATCAATGAACACCTTTAAAGTGAAATATTAAATAACTTTAGAGCCACAAACAGCCACTCATAAAATATAAAAAATAAATACAAAAGGATAAAAAATTGAGATTGTGATTTGTAAGAGGCAAAATGGAGAATGAGGACATCTGCAGATGGGGTAAGTTTAAGAATAAAGAGAAAATGGACTATGGGAAAGAAGAAACGCTGAACAGACTTGTAGTTTTGTTAAATCAATGACCAAGCAACTTAAGTGCATTGTAAGTAGTACAGTGAAGTGCGAAGAATAACTAGGAAGCATGACACCATGGTCCTCGAGATAACGTTATTTACAATCACATTAGTAAGAATCATTATCCACAAACGAGGTGGCTGGTTTTAAACCTTTAGACCGTGATATCTTAATTACTCTGGGAACCATACAGAGGCTTAATGAGTACCAGAAAAGGTGACCCTAAGGACTTGCTGGTCGGAAGAATGCTGGTGGCCTGCTATCCTATCCCTGATGCTACCTCTAGAGTCTAGACAAGAAGAAATCATATCATTAAAGTGATCTTGTCCAATATTACATCTAAATGGTTAATGGGATCTTGCCAGAGTGTATATGTTACAAAAAGGATCCTGTGTCATTCAGTTTGCATATATCAGAGCATACATCAAACATAGAACAAATAATTAAACTTCTTAAGTGCTACCTTAAATCGAGCAAATAATACTTATGTTACCAAGCAGACAAAAAGCATTTTAGTGGAAAGTGGATACCTATGAACAGTCTGAATGACTGGGAAACAGAAACTACATATTTTAACATTCAATTTTGGGAATCAAGATAACCACAACTGTGTACAAACATATGAACAGGTGAATCAGAACAAAAGGGTTCGACAACGTAGAGTTAAATGAGGAACTAACCACAGCAGGCGCAGCTCGGCTAGCTGAATTGAATACTTCATGTAGTGATTGTTCACTTTCTCCATGGAACTGACTGATAATTTCAGGTCCATTTATCGAGAATAACTTGATACCAGCGTCACGGACACATGCATGAGCTAAAGAAGTCTTTCCTGTGCCAGGTGGACCATGGAGAAGCACTCCCTTTGTGGTTCGTAAACCCAGGCTGAAGCAGTTACAGTAGTAGTAATGAACATGTACTGCTGAATACATCAGTCAATAACATAAATGTTGCTAACTAGTCATTGAAGTAAATTAAAAATTTGATATCTGCTCATCTTGATGGGTATGAACTATGAACTATGAACTATGAATCTAGTGAGGAACTGGCACGCTCGCGATAACTATTAATGACATAAAGAAGCCATGACACAGGATAGTGTTTTCCCCGTTGGAGTATGTAATGAGATCAGAAAAGACACTACTATGTCAAAAAAAAAGTAATATAAAATGAATCAGAAATTGCCATGCTCGCAACACAATTACATATGACATGAAATAACAAGTTCTTCCAGCCAACAAAATATCAGAAGGTAAGACCCAAAACCATGATTTTACAAGACAAAAGTCACAAAACTATATCTTACACTCTGGACTAAAGTTGAAGAATAAAAACTCTCAAAAATAATATCTACTTTTGCACGAGAACAAAACTAACAGCCATTACAGGATTCAATTTGGTGTTAGTAATTATCCTAGATTAGGAAGCAGTCTTTTTTTTTGAAGAATTTGAATTAATATAACGAAAAAAGAGAGGAAGGACTGTACATAGACAACAAGAAAAGAACAAAGGGAATCCGAAGCGACTACATGCTCAAGATACTATCCCAACTAGACACGAAATCTAAATACGTGTAAGCCCTAGTCCAACCTAGAGACCTACTCCAATGAAGCAGTCTTACAACAATAAGCAACAACAACAACAATAAACACTCGCTTAACCTTTTAACAAGATAGAAACACAAGTTCAAGGAAAAGGCACAGCATAGGAAAAGGCACAATACCAAGAAATGGAAAAATATCTTTGAAAGTAGGGCATATAATATCGTTCAAATAAGACGAAAAAAAAAGAGACCCGAGAACCATCAAGACAGAGATGTAAAGATTATACCTTGACAGAGTGTCTTTGACTGATGAAGCAAGTAGTTCTGTTAAAATAGTAAATTCTTTTGAAAGACCACCTAGTTTTGAAACATGGCCTGCCTCCTTGCTCTTTTTGTTTTTCAATTCAAGCTCCTTCCCGGACACAACTTTTTTGGAGGAAATTTGTATATCAGAAGGCAAAGAGGCAAATAAATGAACTTCTGTTTCAGTGCCTAAGACAAAGGCAAAATTCCCATAATCCAGAGGTTGAACTTCACGACAAGACAACTCATACCTTTCTCCATTTACAATTTCCTGGCTATGGACTACAGATGATAAGCTATCTGCTTCTTCCACACGGAAAGAATAAGTCTTTTTACGGATGGGGATGGCAACAACATTCCCATGGAGTAGAAGACGACCATGTATCCAGAGCTTTGTACATGTCTGATATATTTCCCTTAAACTTTTATCCCCGAGAGCTGCTTCTATTTCTTTTTTCTGATCAACTGTTGCTTCATCTATACGATGCCTATCACTCGGTGTCTCGTTTGAATGGCACACTCTGGTTACGGACTCTTGGCATTTTTCAACCGAAGCACTTGGATGTTTAAGCTTAGACTGGTAAGGCAGTGGTGTCTTGGGCGATGAAACTTCACCGTTTTCAGGTCGACCACGAAGCCTTTCTACGGTAGAATTATCTGGAGACAACAGATAGTCAATCTTTTTAGGATCATTATTTGATGGAACAAGTTCCAAAAAAAGGTCCTTGCAATTGCAGACTGACAGCCAAGATTCTGTTGTGAACTTGTGGTTGCCATTTGACTTGACATTTGTTGAGCAGGTTTGAACTGGATAAACAAATACTGTCTTGCCAGAAGCAGGATCACCCATAGTGCACGATAGACTCCATGATAATCGCACTCCATTGTTTAAGACCTAAAGGAACACAAAAAGTAAGTTACAAGTTAAGAGCTTCAGTGAGGAAACGGTAAGAAACAAGTAGTGCACTTTTAAGTTTAAACCTCGTGATATGCCACGACGTACTGGGGAATGATGAAGAAACTTTGTTAACTCAAGAAATAATTAGTAGTAACAAGCTAAAAACAAAAGAAACAGCAGGCAAAGTATAATTTTAGTATTCTGCCAGCCATTGAAAGTTTAAAACTTCATAGAAAGGTAAACTCTTCGACAAACAATCACTTTTCTTATGCGCTTTTAGGCAAGTCGTGTGAGTTTAGGCATCTTCCTCTATTATTTACGCACAATCGGAATATTACAAAGGGGTTTTCCTTATAATAGTTGGTAAAGCTGAAGTGTGAATGATAAACTTCAGGATTTCTAGTAAAAACACAAGAGATTTAGATTACTAAACTAGTTTGTAATGTGATTTTTCTGAAACAGGTGTGTAGTTGGATGAAAATGGTTATGCTAAATCTTGCTCCAGCGATAAATTCCTAATCAGGGACGATAGTCCATTTAATGTTAAGCTAAGCCAGGCAATAACATTAGCTTCCTCAACACGACAAAGTAAGCTTCAATATAAATAATCTATCCTCTGAGCAAATTTCCATGTTCAGTAAGTCCGACTGCAAAATTTACATGTCGAAAGAGACAACAACGGCTTTCCTCAAGTTGTCTAAGATCACTTTGAACAGATTAAGGTAATTTTTTTCACTTAAATATTATCGCAAAACTTCCATATCTTCATCGGCAACCTAACCACTAACTTGATGGCCAATTTTAAATGTGGCAACAAGATATATGTTCCTAACGAGGATTCAGCTCGACCTTGTGTGGCATCAAAAATTGATCATATAGTACTACCCATGTTGCCTTCTTGGCCTTTTACCCGATAACACTGTCCGAAACCCCATATAGTTATGAGTTCAGACGCAAAAAAGTAAATGTATTAATGCTACATAAGTTAGGAGTACAACTAGTTTAAGTATTTATAGGATAATAGGACCAATAAGAAATATATAGACGGCCAAAGCAACATTTTTTTATGGGGAGTCTGGAAAACATAAAGCTTTGTTTAAGGGAAGCTAGTATACAAAGGTCTACTCCTTTGATGCTAAATTATGTATTTTTCCTCACGAACATACTACTTGTGCAGAACGCCAAATTCTTATAGCATAGGCAGCCATGGGTTTGATCTTACTCGTTTGTCCAAAAGAAGGATGAACTGTTGTCATATAACACCATAATTTTGAATTTTTGACATTCTTTTCTCTTTTCAGGTGCTTAATTAGAACAAGAAACAAAGGATTCTCCTTGCCATTAGGACAAAACTTAGCTTTTGAAAAGGAAAAGGAATATAGATAACATAGCATGTAACGAAACACTTTTATTTCTCCTATTCTGTACAAAGTAACGTCATCCAAACCTCAGAAGAAGGATAAGCCTTTGCAAGTGCAAAAAAGTTCCCAACTTTATTGTCTTTTGAATCCCAGTTTTTATCTGTTAGAGAGTCAAGAGGAAAACCAGCAAAAAGTCCCTTCCTAGAAGAAGCAAGTGAAACCTGTGAACTCATAAGTGACAGAAAAAAGAAACTGTCACATAACTTCATATTTAAAGAAACATCATAGGGTTAGCCATTTCAAATAATCCTTTATAAGGAGCTCGAGCATGCAAGGTTTCATGAAAAAGGTAAGGAATCTTATATCTAGGAATAAGCTTTTTGAAAGTGTTTTTGACTTGGGGGAGTTCTGGAACATAATCTGAAGTTCTAATAATCCAAGTATCGCGACATGTACAAAATAATACAATGTTTGATACAGACTTGGTGGTAGAATTACAAGCAAGTCAAGTAGAAATCAAAGAAGGGGCTGGAAACAAAAATATAGTCGGTCAAACTTGGACAACCTAATGCTTTGAAGAACCATGTTCCATAGAAATCCCACCCATGTTTTTTTTCTGGTAGCCTTCACAGGTTGCCATGAAAACGGCGAAGGTTGAAGTAGTAATAGAATAGCTATCTTCTTTCCCTCTGTAAAAGAAAAGGGGAACCATGTTTCTAAACCAAGCTAACTTTAATGGTTAAATTTGAATTTAGCTTATATGACATGGGATTTGTGCAGTTCAATCACTCTAGAAGTTCAGCATGGGTACTAAATTTCAGATCAACCCAACTTAGAAAAACTCATTAAAATGAAGAATTGGGTCATTATAGATCATAAAGATGCCTAGAATGGATCAATGGTACTAAATTCAAGATCAATCACAGAGCAAGAGAGAGAGAGACATACCGAAACAATGGAGCCAGGAGTGATAGAAGAAGCAAAGAAAGCTGATTCAGAAAGCCAAATAGTAGCAGAATTTGAACTAGAATAAGGTTTGCTACCAATAATTTGACCAACAAAAGCAGATTTCGATATCAAGTATGGAAATGTAATTGATGCATCTTCAAGTAGAGATTGATAAAACCCTTCATCATAAATTTCAGATTCTATAACATGTTTTGAAGATAATGAAGAACGAGGAGATGCAGATTGGTCTGAAATTGATACCCTTGATGCTGATGATGATGGCGTCTTTGAGCTTTTTCTACCTTTTGAAGGCATCTTTGAGCTCTATCTGTAAAACCCTAATCTGAATTAAAATTTATTTCTTTCCTCCCAACCCCAATGGATGAATAGAGAGGGGAAGAAGAGAGGATTAGGGTTTAGGGTTTATGGGCGGCAAAGAGGTGGTATTAATTAAGAGGGAAAAAAAAGGTGGGAAAAAAAAATAAAAATGCTTTCAATGAGAGTTGAACTCATGACCTCCCGCTTACTAAACGGGTGCTCTAACCAACTGAGCTATGAAAGCTTGTTGTGCAATTAGCCGCTAATAATACAAATAGTTCCTAGAGTGTTTGGGGCCACCTAGGTCTAAATATAAGCTCTAGCTTAATAAACGTCGAAAATTTTTGGGTAGACTGATGAAGTCTTCACCAAGAACAAAACCATATGTCTATTGGGCTGAGACATGGGTGTCTAATGCAGGAACAATATCGTTTGTTGGGATTGAATTAAGTGTTTAAAGGTAGGACAATGTCTATAACTGTAAAGACTTGGACATCACAGTTCAATAAATCTCTTTTTGGATGATCCAGGTAACGTGAGTGTTAGAGTGAGACAATGTCTGAATCTTCCAATTTTCAGAAAAAGACATTGTAAGGACTAATTAGAAAATGACTAATAGAAAGTAATTTAAACAACGAGATAACAAGATTTTTATCTCGTAGATATAAGCGGCTTCGGACAATCCAAACAAGATTCTTATATTAGTGTCGTGAATTTGTTATACCAACTGAGTTGTTCGTTATAATCAACCAACTTAGAAATTGTCGTTTTATACACCTCGTCTAAGTTGAATGTTTGGTGTTTTTCCAAACATAAGTATAGTTGGATTAAATGTAACGTCGTTGGACAACCACTAGTATGGTTGTATTAAATATAGGTTTACCTAAATACCTAATTAAATACGGGTTTACTTACATATGAATATGTCAGTAAATTTATTGTGTTTTCTTTCAAAAAGTTTCACCTAACTATCTATTTTCAAACGTCTAATTGGACATTCAGTTACATATCAATATCACAAATATCAAATTGTCTCGTCAAATAAAATTATAGTGCATGCTCTCACAAAACCAAATTCAACAAGTAACATATCATATGAACAAAGATTACATTATTGTCGTCTGTCTCTTTGTCTGTCTGTCTGTGTTATCATCTAGAGTCTTTTAGTTTTAGATGAACATTATGATAATCCAATGTTAGGGCTTAATTCAAAGAAAAGTTCCATGCCACAAGGGTGGGCCCGGCGGGGTCCCTCTAGGCTCTACCTGACTCTTCTCCTCCACATTCTTCCCCAGGAGCCAACTGTGACTACCAAAATTCCCAATTTTGTTAAAAAGATTCTTCCTTTCCCCTGGGTTTCAGTCATTTTTTGCATTTTCCAGATGATTTGAACAAACCCTCAATTTCTTTTTAGGAAAACAAGAACAATATTGTCTTTCTCCTGATTAGAAAGATCTGTTTTAGCCCATTTCTGTGTTCTCCAAGAGAGAGAGAGATGGAGAGTTTACTTGCATGGCAGGTGATCTCTCTATTTGGAATTGTATTATGGGTTGTGATTTCTTCATTTTTTAATGTTACCCAGAAACTCAGATCCCTAACTCAACCATGGATAACTCACCAAGTCATTATAGGCACTTCTATCATCATTCAGATCCAGGTAAACAAAACCCATATCTTCTTCTTACCAAAAAAAAAAAAACCCATATCTTCATTTATGGATTGAAATTTATTTTTTGGGATTTTGTTGGTTTGGGTTTTGCAGAAATTTCAGCATGATTTCTTAGATGCCTTTTTTTCTATCTTATCTTGTGTTGTATCTGTGCCTTTCTATACTGGGTTTCTTCCTCTCCTATTTTGGGTAAATTTTCTTCATCCATTTTCATTTTACTTTATGATCTTGATTTTCCTCAAAACTTAATCTAGTCTAATTGTTAATATTGTAGAGTGGGCATAGTAAATTGGCTAGGCAAATGACCTTGTTGATGGCTGTATGTGATTATTTGGGGAACTTGATCAAGGTATTCTTCTCCTTCACTTTCTCTCTATTTATCTTGAGTTTTTTTGTCTATGAATGCTTAGTTTGAGATGGGTTGAGCTCAAAATTGTTAAATATGGTTTGGGTGTGGTAGGATTTGGTTTCAGCTCCTAGGCCAAGTTGTCCACCAATTAGAAGAATAACATCTACTAAAGATGAAGAGGAAAATGCATTGGAATATGGGTTTCCTTCTTCTCACACTCTTAATACAGTTTGCTTATCTGGGTATGTACAATTCTTCCTTCCTCTTCTATTCTGCCTTGTGTGTGTGTGTGTAGTAAACCAATCCCACATCGGTGAGAGATAAAGCGTGGTGCCCTTTACAAGGGATTAGGCATCATTTCCTAGTGAGGTGTTCTAAAGTCGTGACGTTCTGAAGTGCCAAAGCTAGCAATATCAATAGCAGCCCCTGGAGGCTGATCCATAGAATTCCATAACATGGTATCGACATGATATCTTTGCTCTAATGTCGTCTTGAGGAGGTGTCGTGTTTTGTGTAAACCAATCCAACATTGGCGGGAGACAAAGTATGTGCCCCTTGTAAAGGACTAGACACCTTTTCCTACTTAGCGTTTTAAAGTCGTGAGGCCCTGAATAGACAAAGGGAACAATATCACTAACAGCCTGGGAGGCTGGTCCAAAACAAACCTATGACAAGACACACACACACACATATATATATAATACCCGGGACCTTCAGCAGATTCTAACGACCATACTTAACTTTTAAATTGTTTGACATTACTCAGGTATTTGCTGCATTATGTTTTAGACTACACTGATAACGGTGATAGTTACGTAATTTTGTCTGGAGTTTCCGTTGCTTGCATTTTTGTCGGGTTAATAGGATTGGGTGAGTATCTAATCTAACTTATATTTCTCACACACCGTAAAAGTAATATATTACGGTTTCTCTTTCTACGATTGAACATTTGCCTTCTTATGTAGGGAGGGTTTACCTCGGAATGCACAGTCCCATTGACATCTTAGGTGGATTTATTGTCGGACTAGTTATCCTTGGACTTTGGCTGAAGGTTCATACATATATCGATGATTTTATAGTATCTGGACAAAATGGTATGTCCACAAAGATAGATATTTATTTCTAGTATTGCTATCCATCACTCGTTTAATGACCATTTGCTCTTTACTGCTGCAGTTACATCTTACTGGGCCGCCCTTAGTTTCTTATTGTTATTTGCATATACAACGCCTGAGCTTCCAACTCCGAGCTTTGAGTACCACACGGCATTCACTGGTGTTGCACTTGGAATAGTAAGAACAAAAAACTCTAGCCTTCCTAGTACAAAATAATTGCTTAACCTGAATTCTTAACTCTTTTCCAGTACTGAATGGTCTATCATTGTTTATTTTGGATCAATGGTATTGTTTAATGGCGTCTCTCTAGTTGTAAATATCTCGAAACCAAAACGATTTGATGTAGGAGTCCCCGAAGAACAAAAATCTCAGTTGTCTTAGCCATCCAGGGTTTGAACATGTAGTTGTTATTTCTATGAGAATCCTTTTGGGGCAGAGAGAAATATGTTGGCAAACGGCTTATCATAAGAGATACCAATATGATTTCAACATATAGGGCGTATGCTTACGATACAAGTATATATGCAATATAATGTCATGCTCGATTGTCTTTTTGAGTCGCAACAGATTTCCTTGATTGTTTAAATAAGGAACTTTGTCAACATTATTGTAGAGTTGAGAATAGAAACTCATGATATTTCGCATTCGAGAAGGATTAGAGCATCGAATAATGCTCACGTTTTCTCTCTTTACTCATTTAGAGTACATGATCAAATGAATAATGTACGAGCATTTAAGTTTATTATAATCTTATCTTCTTGTTATGTAGGTAACAGGAATTCAACAAGCTTACCTTCAATTTCACCACGAAGATGTTCCTCGGATCTTTACCCCGCAACTTACACTCTTGACTTTCCTTGGAAGGGTAGCAATTGGCATTCCGACAATACTCATTGTGAAATTATGTAGCAAGAATCTCGCTAGATGGGTACTACCCGTGGTATTTAACACCTTGGGGCTCCCGATAAAATCATCTTCCTACATTCCGGCAATAAATGCGCCCACAGGGGATAAAAAGCCCGACAAAAATAGACAACCAAGTTACTTACACAAATTTTTGTTATTTCCTCAAGACTCCTACGATATCGATACGGGTATAAGGTTTCTCCAGTATGCAGGGCTCGCATGGTCAGTGGTTGACTTGGTTCCATCAATATTCACTCACCTAGGGTTTTAAAGGTAAGCGGATATCATATCTCCCTCCTTACCAAGTTAGTCGATGATGTGCATTTTTAAAGTCATTTTGTATATCGTCGAATATGTATCATATTTTTTTTTCAATTTTGTATGATTTTGGATGAATCCTTGTATAAACAAGCAAGTGGAATGAATATAATTGATATCAAACGCTTTTCTTGTCGATGATTATCCAGCAGTTTACACAATAGAATGGGGTGGCACTATTTTTAGGGATGCTACTTTCCCCTAATATATCATGACTGTTCTAAATCACATATTCGTGACGATTTTCATACCGAATCTCGAAGAGATGAAGTAGTAAACTAAATGCCATCCTATCACCTTAGTAAGAGGTTTTGTTGCATAAACTCAAAACAGCAACCCCTTTCCCATGAAGTATGAACCAAGGGGATTTGAGGTAGGCAGGCAGCTAAACACCCTCCTGGTAAAGAATTAGTGTTCTGAAACCTAGAAGCCTGATTTTCGATTTGGCAGGGCATCCTTAGTAACAACTCAACCATTGACCACTGCATCGGACATGAGTGGAGACCGATTGAATCTCGGTGGAAATAGTTTATCATCAGAATTTATTTTATCTAATCAAGGCAAATACATAAAGTGAAAATAGAAATAGATAAGCTTTTTAGTCCATGGGTTTTTATATGCCTTTAGGATTCAACATGTCTTAATGATAATGGTGGTGTTTCCCTACTGAGCTGTTTTATTTTACTAGCTTAGATCCATTCCAATCACAGAAAAAGATCGCACTTTTTGCCACGGGTTTGAGTTAACAAACCTACACTTCCACAAAAATGAATTTGGAACCAAACAAAGAAACTTGACTATTTTCCAAAACCAGTTGTTAGATAAAAAATGAACACTATCCAACAGTCATGTATCCATCATTCCATACGCCAGAAGAGATTTAAAAAAAAAAAAAAAAACGAGATATCAAAATAGAGTCTAAATGCGATTGTTTCTTTGCTCTACAAATCAATACAACAATAAAGTAGTCGAAAGAACAATCAAAAGAAAAGAAATACAATAAATACCATATGTCCTGTTTGAAATGTTACATGCTCTTTCTCCACTGTTTTCTCAAGGGAACCTTCGCATTAATTCCGAAACCACAAACCTAGATTATGTTATATGTGCCTTTGTCTCCTGCTGAAAAATCACCACCTAAAGCACCGCGGATTGGAATTATAACTCTAAACCGTTAAAACATTTCACCCCAAAACCTCTATCTGCAACCACATCATTTTCGTCGTTATTAGACATCTGCTGCAAAAATCGGCAACTCAGACAGGGGAGATTATAAGAAGTAATCAGGTGTTCTCCGGGTCACGTCTGGCTCTCCTCTCCTTGGTGCTGGCTCAAACTGCAAAAACAAGTCATTCTTCTTCAGGTTTCTAGCTTTGGAAACAGATATAGAATGGTAAGAACAAACGTCTTTGTGGGGGCGGGTGAGTGACAATATGACATAGAGATAGAGATAGAGAGAGAGAGAGAGAGAGAGAGAGAGAGAGAGAGAGAGAGAGAGAGAGAGGGACCTGGATAAAAGTGTGGCCTCTGCAGTCATCGACTTCCAAAATAGACGCCATGTTTCCACAACGATAACAATAGTTAGGTGCACTAAATATAGTTACCACCTTTTGTTCCTGTCAATGCAATGTATTTCATTCAGAATACAATAGTCTAACGAGGTTGAGGTAGAAGGGATGGAGAAAGAATTAGTTACATGTCCCCAGTTGAACCCCTCCATGACAAGTTGATGAGCTCTAGCAATCAACTTTAGGCTGTTGGTATGGTTGAATTGCTCAGATATGTCCTAAGAGATCAAAGTACACCAACCAACCCTCAGACACATTTTAAACTAAAGCAAAAAAAGAAAGAAAGCAAGAGGCTAAGAGAAGGACATACCTGACCAAATGTGTATCCAGCACCACGGGGGGAAATACCCCACCCACAACGGTCATCGGGATCAGACCACAGGAGATCACACATGGGCCCTTCATGAGGAACTTCCTGTACACGGTCAAAATTGCGTATGTTGTCGAGAGTCTCGATGGATGGAGACAATCCACCATGCAAACAAAATATTTCTGATTCAACCTGTACAAGATTCGAAGAGAGACAGAGTTTATTTGACAAGCACTAAGCAAATATTTTGGGTTGCAGCATAAGTGCACAAAACACCATAAAATTAACAAAAGCAGAAGCAGTACATTAGAAGCCAGCAGACACCAAGTACTGCAAGTTTACAGATATTGCTAGAATTGCTATGAGAAATGCATCTAGCATCAAATCACTGAATAGAAGAGAAATGCTTGAAAATGGAAACTCAAAAATCCGACTCACCAATGCGGTCAAAGGAAAATAGTCAAAAAGGTCAGTGAAGGTCTTCCACACATTTGCACTGCCATACCTGTAATCAACAATAAGAAATTATAACCCAAGAAGAAATGGTATTAAAAGCACAATCTGTCCAAATTCCAATCGAAGTGGCAAGTCAGAGTTAAGCTAGCAGGTGAGAACTCACTCAACAGTCTAGAAGCCAAAAGTTTTCAACTCAAAAAAGGCTTTCCTGTAATCTTTAAGTTAGATCAGATTGTCACAATATTATACCAGGAAACCTGTAGTCAGAACTAAAGGCCTCCCATCACAGAGGACACAACCAATGCGTTTCACAATACCAATTGCAATACTGTTTCTATAACTCAATACTCAACGCGACTGACGCTGAAGCAGACTTTTTTTGAAACTTCTGAACCACATGATTTTCGTTTCCTTTATGAGTCTTTTGACAGTCAAGTAAGAAAATTGGTCAACGGAAAGAGTGGAAGGAGGCCGGAACTAGGAAAACCTCCAAAAGAAGATGCATTATGCATATTACTGGTAGCGTGTGTAGACAAGACAAACTACTAACAGTCTAATACTACATCAACTTAATAAACTAGTTTTTGAGAACATTGCAAGACTGTAGTCCTCAAAGGTTGTGAACCCAAAGTTATCTTGAATACATATTAGAACGGACGCATATACCAATGCATATCATAATGGTGTGAGCAAACGGAACAATAAACTGAATATAGATCATTTGACATCTAGACTCCATATACGTAACAAAGTAGTGTTTCTTTTAATTGACCTGGAGAATAAAAGGTAATTATTTATTTCCTAGGGGTATGCAAGAAACTCACTTTCGCAAGCACTCGTCATAAAACCCATAAACTTGTGTAATCTGCATCAATCAAGGTAAATCTCCAAGTTAAAACACTTCATTTCAGAAACTGTTCAGCTTAAAAGAATCTTCTTGCAGTTGACTACTAAGTTCAAAGAATAATAAAAGAAAAACGGAGTAATTCATGTTGCACTTGACAAATGGACTCAATTAATGGAATTGCAGTAAACTACAGATACGAGAATTGTCTGGTGAGTGAGCATTCTTTCCACTTGAATTAAATTGTATGTGTTTTCAGAAGGATCCAATAACTCACCATGTTATATCAGTTTTTAACTTGAATCTGACTATTAAAGTAGATCTTTATGTGGGTCCACAATCTATAGATAGCTTTGTCATTGGCACATGTCCAAACATTTTATTATGATTATAACTTTTCCTTACTAATTAATTGATTCTTCTTGCAAAACTAAGAATAATGGAAATTCAATGATGAATCACATGTTTGTTGATGCTACTCCTATTTCAGCTAACAGAACTTACACATCATAAAAGCAATTCTAACTGAATTTCGAACCCGAAATTACGTAGTAACATTAATGAGAATGGATTTATATACAGTTTTTTTACTACAATAAACTCGTGGACAGGAACTGGCAAGTCCTTAAACAGTATCGAAGTTAGTTGCTCTTATGAAAATTACTAATTTGGGTGCTAACATACGAAATGGACCAAATGATGTCAAAACTGAACACTTCATTAGGTCCGTTCAGAAGTCATTTACATGATTATGTGTTTTATTACCTAAGAGATGCAGATATTTAAAGCTTAGGAAACCAATACAATAAAATTGTAGCAACTACACCAAAACTTTCTTAAGCATATGTTATCTAGGTTGTTGAGAATGGTTGGCATAAAAACGAGAAAACCATCGCGTAGTATACTTCGTACTTCATAGTCTAAAAATGATCTAACAAGAAAATAACTTTTGTATTGAGACCTATGTCCCGTAAAAGAATTAAGTAGTATTTAGTCTTTAGCAGAGACCATCCATAGTCGAATTGAGGCTTATCATAGCCATCAGAAGTTCAGAACAAGAGGATGCATGTGTCAATGTGATGCATTAAAAAAAGGTATAGGAGAAAACTGCACCTGACGACTTTCATGATTTCCTCTGAGAATAGTAATTCTCTGCGGATAGCGCACTTTTAAGGCCACCAAGAGCTAAAAGAATGAAAAATGTCAGTACTTTGAAGTAGGTAGAAGTACAAGCTAAGCCTCCACCAGATTTTAGAAAGTTCAGATTAACTGTCTTTCAGGACCTGAAGGTCCAACTTCTCTATATTGTTCTACATGCTTATATTGCACTCGTACTGTATTTCAGGTTTATCAAAGTTCAGAATAACACTAAAGGAAATTCTATAACCTTCATCATCTTTAAGGTAGCTTCATATTTGAGAAGAGTACAAGCATGAGTTATCAGTGCAAGGATGGCTCATGGCTATATGGTTATATAATTGTAAGTTGTAAGTACCACTACATAGTTAGTGTTTTGGATAATGCAATACTCAAAGTATGTTTCAGACTAGTACTTAGTCCACTACATTCATCAACTGAGTATAAAAATGTAGAACACTCTTAAACTTACCGTCACAGTTTCAACTGAATAATACCCACGGTCCACGTAGTCTCCCATAAATAAATAATTTGTATCTGGACACTAGATTGCCATAAGAAAAAAATTATCAGATTGAACCAGGCACCAGAAAAAGTATTTAAGCTTGTGAAGATTGTAGTCAAAACAAGTACCTTTCCTCCAATGCGAAAAAGTTCCGCAAGATCGTGAAACTGCCCATGGATATCACCACATATTGTCACGGGACTTTTCACAGGCTGCATGTCCAGAAGACAAATTATTAAAATATTGCAAAATTTAGCAACAGTATCACCCTCAAAATAATTTCAAGAGTATCAATGTTGACTAAAAAGCAGTATCTACCTCCAAGTTCCAAAATAAAATCTGATCTAATATCTTAATGACCGTCAAGACTAAACAAACTCTACTTGCAATTATAAGTCGGTGTTGCAGTACTTTTAAATGCTCTATTGGGTTAGTGAAAATCTCAGATGTTGATGCATATTTCGAAACTAGTTTGGGTACATACGATCATCCAATCAACAAAAAATAAAATCCAGAATCCTATCCGGTGGATGGGCCCCCACAATTAGCATCCATTGCCTAAAAATTGTCACACTTAAAGCACTTTTTGCAAGTTTGCATTTTAGAACGGAATTTGAATGTTTTCTGTGTTAAAATATTACCACTTCCCTAAACCTTGTTAGCGGTACTAATAAGGTACGGAAGTTAACTTATAGACCTGAATAAATTTTAATCTGGATCGACCTTTGATCTGTCAACATATATTGATACATAACATATCAGCAATATAACAGGCTTACGGGGGGCTGGGGGTAAATACACGAAACTCCGAAAAATCCGCACATTTTTCTTGGCAATGAGAACTCGGTCAATCATCGACAAAAACACTTAAATGCTAAAACAGCGGAACTATAATTTCCTTGAAAAGAAGGTACAACAGCTTCCCAAATACATATGGACATAGCTAAAAAGAGATGAAGAACTAGTGGTGAAACAGAAATATGTGGAAGAAATACAACACCTGGACATTGCTTTCGGTCATTAATATCTCTTTAGCCTTTTCACATAATGTCCTGACCTGTACCAAACAATTAAACTTCAAATAAAATCATGCCCGATAAACAGATTTAAAGGTGCAAAGGAGAAGTTCTGAAGTCTACAGGTCGGAACAAATCCTAAAAAGACAGTCATCAATTAGAACTATTCAAAGCTAAACTATCTATACTTTATGGTTGCTACTACCAAGCGGTTAAAAGCTATTCAGCATAGAAGGAAGCTCCATGAGGAGAAAGAGGTTTCCTAAAGGGCGAGACGGCACCCACAACCAGTCAGTCTCCATAATCAGGGTTTTCAAGTTTCAATAACTTCTGAGCTTGATCAGAAGCAGAATCACGAAGCTTAAACAAACCTATGGTGTTTTTCTTAATTCTTTTAAGAAGGGGAGTGAATGACATAAGAAGGATAGAAGATGATTGACTCTATACTCTAAAGTACTTACTTTTTATGAGAAGGAGAAGGAATATACAAAAAGAAAAAAAGAAAAAGTATAAGGCAAAATTAAAAATTACTGCATAAAATTGACAATCCCAACTCTATAATCTATTAGGATGCCAATTACTTTCATGGAATTTGAAACTGTGAAAAGATGTGAAATTTTTAAGTTGAATAAAGAAATTTCGAAGACATTATACACAATGATCCAAGATCTCAATCAGATAGAAGATACCCATTTCATTTACCACAAAATTAATCGCATTTCCCCAATTATGCACATCCAACAAAGATCGATGAGATGGTAACCAAACATATACGATATATGACAAATCAGAATCATAAAAAAAAAACCCTTTGATCTCCACAAAGAATCATTTCAATTCATGGTATAGATCAACACTATGATCCAAAACGGATCCATCAAGAACTACGAGATCGGGTAGCTCAATCAAGAAGGAAACTATAATGTAACGAAAAGTCTCAAGATTTAATCAGAGAAAATGAACACAAAATGGGGAAATGCGGAGAAAAAGACAACCTCTTGTTCAGATAATGGCTTGCACTGCATAAGCTGTGAAATCTGCTCGTCTAGGTTGCCATGGGAGTTGGATGCAATCTGATCTACACTCATCTTCTTCTTCGATATCTTTTACTATCGCCTATCGAACCGAACCCCTGGAAATTTAGAAACCCTAACCCTAGATTTCGTTACCGTCGTCGTCTCAGGGAGAGAGAGAGAGATAGAGATGAAGAGAGAGAAAGAGAAAGAGATGGGATTAGCTTTGCCCGAGAAGAAAAGGTGGTGGTGTCGCGAAAGATAAAAGCCCTCTCTCCTCTTCAGTCGCCTTGTAGTTGTCCTTTTTTACACAAAAATCGAATTCATTACCCTACAGTAGGGGTGGGAATCGATCAGTCCCGACCGCGGGTCTTAACTTCATCGGTCGGTCTCGGTCGAACACTCAAAATCAATGTTCGCCTATTTACTCGGTCGGTCCGGTCCGGTCAAAATCAACATTTCTATTGACCAAATCCCGCTTCTGACCGAGAGAACGGTCGGGACTCACCGGTATCGATCGGACGGTATCGGGCCAAACCACCTAATTTACAATTAAATAATACCTAAATGAAATGTTAAAATTCTGAGATTTCATTAACTATTCTTATACTTTTAAATACCACTTAGACTACAATTTACAAGTAAGATTACAATATTTTCAAAAAAAAAAAAAAGGGTAACATTACAATATTAGGGGTATTTAAATTACGAAAACACAAAAGTGAAAAGTGAGATATTAGTATATTGGGGGTATTTAAAATCAATAGCGATACAAGCACTCAAATAGTCGAATGTGATTCTGATTTAGAATCGAAAACGAAATCAACGACCTCCATCTCTTTGGGATCTAATACACAAATTACGACAGAGTTGATCCTCAAATCAGGGTGGTTGATTTCATTCTCTCTTCGGATGGGGTTTGAATTTCGGTGGCCAAATTAAGACAGAGTTAATCCTCAAATCAGGGTGGCTGAATTCATTATCTCTTCGGATGGGGTTTGAATTTCGGTGGCCCTATCATTTTCATTATATAATTTACAGGGAAATCATTGAACGAAAACATGTGAGGGGGTCGTCGGGAAATGACAATCGCTATTGCGTCATATTTTGAATCTACTAGTGACTCGGTCATCCTAGTCAGTGATAGATAAATTTATTATTGTTTAAGGGTAAGCCCAACGTGGGGCCCGGACTTCCAATTTTGGGAGTCTCTGGACTTTTCTTAATTCCAACATCGGACTCCCAACAGGGGATCCCAAATCCAAATTATGTACATGCATGGCGTACGCGTGTGAGGGTTGTGTTTCAATTTTCGACTATAAATTATTAGTTTCAAATACGAAACTAAAATCTGATGGCTGGTATAAAGTATTCACTGAAGTTGGTCAGTTGTTTCTTGGTGGTGCAAAAGCATTTGGATATGTTCTTCGACAATATTGTGTAACCGTTGTTTGTCCTGCTCAAGACTACAAATGGAGAGTACATGGATGGACCCCATTTTTTAACCAGAGAAGATTTTGTACGTTTTTTTTGTAACAGAATGTAAACGATGTGTAATGTAAAAGAAATTATGTTAACTCGGAGCGACATGTCAAATGACCAAATATAGTATAACATGAATATCACGCGACGTGAAACTGAGTAGCCTATAAATAATCTCTTGTGTCAAATACTATGAATAGATTGCCATTATAACAGGAATCCCAAATTGAGAAGTGAATCATCAAGTACAAATATCCACTGATAAGACCGACAAAAAGATAATTAAGTCGTAAAATATTTATCGATTCGCTTACTTTCGACTAACTATGGTTGCACAAAGGATTTGAGTTATTTTACTAAATGAAACTTGTTTGTACTTTTGACCACCTTTAACCAAAAATTTGTCCCAAATGTCATTATGTTCCACTCTAACATAGATGTGTTCCATCAATGTTAAAGTCATCTGGACTAAGGGGCACAAATTAGGTTGTCAAGCATTGACTATAATAGATCGAGAGAGAATATCTTCACTATCTAACAAGTTGTCCACCACAACCGTGGACATTTATAAAATTTGTTCATTTCCAACCCCTCTAACATTTTGTAAACACCTTAAGGGTACAATTCCGTTCAAGAATAAATGAAGAAAAATCAAGAAT
Source organism: Eschscholzia californica (assembly GCF_041429995.1). Classification (NCBI taxonomy): domain Eukaryota; kingdom Viridiplantae; phylum Streptophyta; class Magnoliopsida; order Ranunculales; family Papaveraceae; genus Eschscholzia; species Eschscholzia californica. The sequence goes on from NW_028238472.1 coordinate 50,603,961, forward strand.
GAACGAATAATAAATTAATGGGAGCAAAGCACAAAGTGAAGAATGTAAGACACATCTAGAACAATATAAATTTTAGAACACAAAATTATCATATTTAATCAAGGAATAAATAAAACCACCGTTTTGGGAAAAGCATAAAAAAATTCGATGAAGACGATGGAAAAAAAATGAAACCAAACTAGAAATGGAGTTGCCTTTCTTTAACGCCAATAATCAAATAAAGAAGTCTCGAGACAGGAAGAATTTATCTACGTCAGCAACTTAGATAGACATTGCGCAAACGGCCCTTGGTTGGAGTGGTAAGAAATTTAACTTTTCACCTTATAAGTCAAAAGTTTGAGGCACACTGACAATTCCAAGAAAAAGAAAACTTAGCTAGACATTGTAGTATGAGATGAACACTCTTGTTTACTTGTTTCAACTATTTTTCTCGGACCATTAAAATTGAAATCCCTTGAATCTCTAAGAAGGTTTTTTTTTTTTTGGAAAATGATCCTCGTCCCGGCACGAAACCAGACCGAAACCAGGCGGGGTGACGTGTCGGGCTGTGATCTAGAGAGAGATTCACTTTCTCTCTCTAGATCACAACCCGACAAGTCACCCCGCCAGGTTTCGTGCCGGGATGTGTATCACGGTTTTTTTATCAACTCTAAGATTGCGTGTTCAATTTTCATAAAAAAAAAAAGTAGTTTTCTTTATTGTTGGTTTTGCATCATAATATGACGATTATTGTTGGTTTTGCATCATAATATGACGATTATTGTTCACTACAGTTGTTAGATCTCACGAATCGAGCTATTGCTTTCGGAGCAAGTTACCGTGAAGTTCATAAGTATAACCCATCCCTCATTCGCATGGTAAAATACATTATGGGCTTACTTGAAGAATTCGACACTGAATGTAACATTTTAGTTGGTGGAGGGATTCCTAGAGATGGAAAATTGTGTTTGTTTACCGTTACGCGGTTCGAAGGAGGATCGGTGCAATACCGGAAAGTAAAACTATTCACTTGTGGAGGCTCTGGAACAGAGAAAATTGAAGCTAGAAATTGGTTACAAGGGCGTGTTACCCCAATTACCGCTCACCAAAACTGCCTCGATCTCTTACGTGAAGCCATGAGAGTAGCTAGCTGCTGATGGGGATGAAAACACAGGAGGCATGATACGGTTTATTGTTGGTAATGAAGACGGTTTTGGAGTAATTAATGACACTCACATCAACAACCTGTGAACTTGAAGTAATTAGCTAATACATTAGTAGGCAGAAACAGCAACTGTCTTCGATTGTCTGACAAGGGACTGGCTTAAAGAATGTCTTTGTTGCTACCTTCTTCTGGCCTGGGTAGTTGCTGATGTTAATGTACCATTGGAGTTGCCTTGCCATCTTTCTTTCCTTCTCTAGAACTTTTTTTTTTCTTAAACAATGGAATGTATTGTCGATTCATTTGGTCACACTACATTTGGTTTGTCTCTACTGTTTCAGTGTTTGTTGTGTTAATCAGAAGAATTTGTTTCCAATTAGAGAATCAGCCAGGGTTGTATTTGTTGTGTCCTTATAATATTAACAAAAATCTCATTTTTAAGATCCAACACAAATCTTTATGCATTTTTAAGATCCAACACAAAACTAGTAATTTATGAACAATAGGGGATTCGTACTATTGTATATAAGTGTACCATTGGTGCATCTAATTATGACTGATTATCTCTCGAAAAGCCGCTCATTAGGAGATTGAAGTATGAGAAATCTGTTTATTTTAATGCCAAATGCTTCTAAATTTATTTCTCGTTTGAATTTCGTACCATACACAGTGAAAACCTTCGATCAAAGGCTTCATTGTCGTTATTTATATGTAATTGACCTTCGAAGAGTGGAATTTTAGAAACTTGATGAATTTTTCTTTCATCTTCTCGATCAATATAAAATTGAGTTGTATCGCGAATGGGATCCAAACATAAACGTGAAATTTTTGCCAACATTCAAGAGGAATAATAGTGTTAACCATTGTGAACGATTAAAAAAAAATGACTTTGAATACCACTAGATGTAGTCGTAGCGGACTTTAAAGAAGATAATAAAGGTAAATGAAGAACGAATAAAGAACGATTAATAATTCGAAATAACTATAAACTTGATTAAACTCAATTGGTTTTTCTCTTCAACGTGAATAATAAAGACAAACTGCACCTCCTTTTATAGGATATTAGACTTTCCTAGATAGGCTCAAACTGGACTTTCCTAAATAATGGAAATACTGAAATAATGCAACTTCCTAAACCTAGATTCAATACGAATCTTACTAAACTGAGACTTCCCTAAAACTAATGACCTAACTGACTAGGCTATGGCTAATGGGCTCGCGGTTTACGACCCTGACTCGGATGCTCCTGCGTCAAGAAGATATATGAGTTAGCAGAAATAGATTATGGCCGTAGTTAAGCCATGTTCAAATGATTGCTATCACGCTTATAAGGAAAAAAACAAATAAAACGTATCAATTACTATTTGGTGTAGTCAATTGATAGTTACGAAATTGTTGTCCCTTTTAATTACTGGATATCATATTATGAAATTATTGTCCCTTGTAATCACATATTTTTCTGCACGACAATAACAAAATACCATTTGCATTTAAGACAAATTCTTTATCGTTATTAAATTTTTTTACTTTTTTTTGAATGTATGGTTTTGTAGCATGTTTTTTTACTTCAAATTAATGGAAACGATATTAAGGAGAAAGTTAAACTTTGACTAGTTAAAAATAAATCAGGGAACCATTCATTAATTTTTGTCTCATTCTTTTCTCTAAATTAGCAGATTCAACCAGCCCAGGTGAAGGGAAAAATATCATTCTTCTCCAGTATGCAGTAAGATTCAACCAATTTAGGTGTCAGACATTGTATCTCAATATTAAAATTTGGGGCCGTATATAGTGCATGTTATAGAAAAATGAATAAAATTCTTAATGTTGTTTAGAGCATCTCCAATGCAAGGCTCGATCTTAAAATCTTAAGTGTCACGTAAGACTTTAAAATTTTTTATAGAAAAAACCTCTCCAACGCAAAATTCAATTTAGGTCTTAAGAAAATGTGGAAGCATTTAATTTTGAGATGTTTTAATTATAAACTCTATTTTTGAGATCTCTTTTGAGAGTCTTAAGTGTCTTAGTCATCAAATTTAATATTTGGACCAATAAAAAACTTTTTTTTTTCAACCATTTTTTTCTAATTAAATGTATGTGTGACATGTGTAACTATTAGATTTTTCTTTTAGTGTTGGATTGAAGAATGACTCAAATTAGAGACACTCAATTTAACCATATAGGAAAGTGAATGTCAATTGAGACTTGACACATAACGCAATTAGAATTTTTTTGAGATCTGCATTGGATATGCCCTTAGATGAGGATTTAAACTCTGGCCTCTTACACACGAGACAAACTCTCGACCACTATACTATAACTTAAATCGTATCAACAATTTATTTAAAACATAATTATTTTATATTAGAAGTGACACATTAAATCTAGAATACGAAGTCTTTAACTACGTTCCGTCTCAAAACGACTCCTTTGATTGACAAGAGTCTGCCCCTATTCATCCGACCTTGGTATAGGGCAAAATATCATCTTTCTCCAATAGATTTTTTTTTATGAAGTATTTTTCTCCAGTAGTTCAACAAAAAAAAAAAGTGTTTTCCTCCAATAGATGGTAGGTAGACTATGATTTCTTAAATTATTTTTGTCTCAATTTAATTTTATTTATAAATATTATTGTTCTCCAATTATTTTTTAGGTCTCTCCTTATAAGATGGAGTATTTATAGAGTTTTAGACCACTAAAATTCCTTTATGAGGTCAGCCCATCACAACCTGTACGGATAGGAGTCTTTATTTTTGGTGCTTTTCACCCACTTTTTAGAGAGAGAAAGTAGGAAGAGATTTGAGTTTGAAAAAAATAAACAAAAATCAAATTAGGGCAAAAATAGGAAAAAAAAAAAGAAAAAGAAAAGAAAAAGAAAAGAAAAGAAAAGAAAAAGAAAATAAGAGAGAGATATTTTAGCATTCGTGCCGTCTTCATTCACGCGAAGCTTTTTTAGGGTTCCTCATACATTCTCAACATTCCTCCACTGAAATCCCGATTTCTAGGGTTTCCATTGCTTGCGATTCATTGTCTACAGAGGTAGCTTATCTTCTCTTCTCTTCGTTTCTCTTCTTCATCTCTGTTGTTATCTGTTTGTATTATCGGGAGAATTAAATCTAGTTGTTTTGGTTTAAGTTTGAAATCTGATTTTCTATTACGGTAATGGCTGTTTTTTTTTTTTCGTTTTAGATTTTTCATGTGGAATTTGTTCTAATTACTGTTTCTGAATTGTAGTTGTTTGTTTCTGATTTAGATTTGATTGATTATTTTGAGCTGATAGGTTTTGATCACTAAATCAAGGTTGTTAATGCTGAAGAAGAATTTTGGGGGTTCTTAAGTTTGGGTTTGAAATTTAGCTTTTAGGGAAGTTGTTATTCTGGATCTTGAATTTGATAGGGTTTGTGAAGGATATTAGATATTAAAAGTAGGAAATTTATAATAATGCGAAGTTCATGGGCGGATTCTGTTGCGAACTCTGTAGCTGAGAACTCAGCTGCTGGTTCTTCTAATGGTGCTTCCGGTAATAGTAGTAATCTACGTGCTGGTGGATCTTCTTACGTTCCACCACATCTCCGGAATCGGCCTCCTTCATCAGAACCTCCTGCACCAGCCTATACTGGTCCGGCAACTAGTAATGATAGGGCTGGGTATGGTGGTGCTCCATTTGGCGGTAATCGATGGGCTGCTCCTAGACCGGATTTAGGGCAACCTGGTTTTGGAGGAGGTGGTGGTAGAATTGGTGGTGGTGGATGGAATAATAGAAGTGGTGGATGGGATCGTGGGAGAGACCGGGAGGTTAATCCATTTGGAAATGACGTCGATGATGTTGCAGAACCTGTTGCTGCTGAAGAGAACACTGGGATTAACTTTGATGCCTACGAAGATATCCCCGTTGAGACGAGTGGTGATAATGTTCCACCACCAGTGAATACTTTTGCTGATATCGATTTAGGAGAAGCACTTAATCTTAATATAAGGAGATGCAAGTATGTTAAGCCCACACCTGTTCAAAGGCACGCCATTCCTATTTCTCTCGCGGGCCGAGACTTGATGGCTTGTGCCCAGACTGGGTCCGGGAAGACAGCTGCTTTCTGTTTTCCAATTATAAGTGGAATTATGACTGGGCAGATTGCACAAAGACAACGTGGTGCACGTACGGCGTTCCCACTAGCTCTTATTCTCTCTCCTACACGGGAGCTATCATGCCAGGTGGCTTTCTTGTTTGAATTATTTCTATTTATGCACCCGAGAGTCAAAAGTGACTTTCCAGTTAAAGCATTTTTGTTACTTCTCTGTTTTCACAGATACACGAGGAAGCAAAGAAGTTTTCGTATCAAACTGGTGTTAGGGTGGTTGTTGCTTACGGAGGTGCCCCTATTAATCAACAGGTGTTGTATTCTTTTTTTTTTTTTTGAAAACTATCTGAACCAGGAATTATTGTTGGCTTACTTGATAATAATGTATTGCTTTAGGGTTATTTACTTTGCTATAATATTAGAAAACCTCAATTGTTTAAACACAAAATATATCAATGATCTTACTATTTAATGTTGCATAGATTGAACCAGTGTTTCTACGTTTTGTTCTCGGAGGTAGATGCATATGCTGCCTTGAGGCCAAAACAGAGTGAATTGCCTCACTGCGCACCTTGAGACCTACTCCTCTGCCGAATTTTATAATCATGCTTAGATGCTTTATAAAAATATAAAAGATTGTAACAGGAGTACTTGAAATTAATAAACGATGACTGAACATGTTCTGATGTTCTATAAGGTTGAGTATTTCTTTCTCTTATGTAAGACCAAAATATGTTTGCCATACCTTTTGTTTGAAGCATTGTCTTGCGGCTGTTTCTGAAAGATCCTAATTTTGAGTATCATGGTTTATAATCAATCCAGGAGGTGTATGCTTTTACCAGTCACTCTTCGCATGAGCTACCATTTAGTACTGTTTGACTTGAAAATGCCTTCGAAACTGCAAATTTGATATATGTTAACAATGCTCACTTGATAAAAATTAATGATCCTCGGTTGACAGCATTAGTGGTTCTCTCAGTTGATAAGAATTAGAGATTGTCTATTTCTTCTATTGTTATGGGAACAAATGTTGGTTTACTGATTGAGTTGATTCTGTTATTCAGCTGCGAGATCTGGAGAGAGGTGTAGATATTCTTGTGGCAACGCCAGGGAGGTTGGTGGATTTGCTTGAAAGGGCTAGGGTTTCATTGCAGATGATCAGGTATTTGGCACTGGATGAGGCAGATCGGATGTTGGATATGGGGTTTGAGCCACAAATCAGAAAGATTGTTGAACAAATGGACATGCCCCCCCGAGGTGCAAGACAGACCATGCTGTTCAGTGCAACTTTTCCAAAAGAGATACAGGTCTGTGTTTTTTGAATAATAAGAGATACAGGTCTGTTAAGGTGTTTTTGACATACCTTCTTCTCTTTGTTGCTTAATCGTGTAAGATGATTCCCACACATTTGTCTGTTGGAGTATATGTTAATTTTTCATAACATTAATATATGCCAAATTATGACGTCGGCGCACATGTCTGTCCAGTGTCATGTAAAAGGAATGTTAGATCAGGCTATAGTTAGATCTAAAGGGAATCCAATGTGGCAACTTACTCTAACCTGATTTTAAGGTCTAGATCAATAAAGTTGATTAGTGAGGTTACTGGGTGTGCCCTGTTTATTGATTTCCCTAATTATTGAAGTGAGCTACTCTTGTTTAATTAATTGTGTGGAGTCATGTCTGAAGAAGTGCTACTGCAGGTCTGAGTAAAGGACGTTCACTGTAGTCTAGACTCTAGTGTTCACTCATATTAACAATCACCTTATCTTGTGCTCAATTTGTAAATGCAGAGATTGGCCTCAGATTTCCTCTCAAATTACATTTTCCTGGCTGTTGGAAGGGTTGGTTCAAGTACTGATTTAATTGTCCAAAGAGTAGAGTTTGTTCAGGAGTCAGATAAGAGAAGTCACCTCATGGATCTTTTGCATGCTCAAAGGGAAAATGGAACTCATGGAAAGGTAAAGATCCCATATTCTTCATACTTCACAGGTGTTACAGATGCTTAAGTTACTTCTTTGTTAGCCAAGGAAAAGTCCCTATTCGACTCCCCTTTCATACATTCTTTTTAGTATATCTAAAAGGCTTATAGTGATCAGTATTCCATTAATGGTATTGCAGCAATCTTTGACTTTAGTTTTTGTGGAGACAAAGAAGGGAGCCGATTCGTTAGAACACTGGCTATGCATGAATGGTTTCCCCGCAACCTCTATCCATGGAGATAGATCTCAACAGGTAAAATCGGGCGACTTACCCTTTGATGCGGCTTGCTGCATTTAGTATCTTACATAGCTTCAGTTTCTACCTTACAATGAATTGGAGATCTTGATTTCTATTTGACATTATAACCCTGTTGAGTGGATTAGATTGTTATCCTGATCTTTAACCAATGAGCTGAGGTCCATATATAAAAAACCTGGTGATTAATAAGAATTACCCAAGGTCCATAATTTAGTTTTTGACCTTGTGCCATTATGGAGTATGCCTTTTTCTAGGATCACTATTCATTTATGGATTTATCCCAACTGTATTGCTTTGGTGTCTCTAATCCGTTTCACCACTTAGTAAACTCCGTTATATCTTCAATTTATGATCGTGGTTTTTTCCCTACGTCTACTAAGTTCCCCCCTTCTCTTGCCTGTCAAGAGCGCTTCGTTTTCAACTTCCTCCCTTGGTTGTTTTTGGTGTTTTAGAACCTCTCTTATTCATTTCATCCAGTTGACTCGAATTAACCAAAGTCTCTATGTTTTAACTCAAGTTCCTGGAAAAATGATCTAGAGGGTGTTGGTAGTTTTGGATCTAATTTTGGTGTATTATTCTCCAATTTGTACCTATAAGGCTATAAGTAAGAATTTTATTCCCTGGGGATATTAAGGAGCAGTCCAATCATATGCTTTTGATCGAAGTTCTAATGTTATAACTTGGTATGCTAGCTTAGTACTATAACTTACCCAACAATAGTGGGTGTGTACTGTGTGGGAAAGCCGCTGCTCTTATCTGTAGTGTGGTGGTGAGTTGTAACTTCTGTTATTGGTGATGACTGATGATCCAATATCAGCGAACATAAATTAAACGTGAGCAAGAGTTGATGGATCAGGGAAAAATAAGTAGGGTTTTCTATAAACCTAGTTGGATCCTGCGTGATCCTCGCTGGGAAGACCAGTAGCCCAGAAAGCGTTAGCTTCGTTATCAGGAGGTACTTGGACACCGTGGAATACTTCCGACAATAGATTAATAGTGAGTCTAGTGACTTCCAACTGCAATGTTTTAAACGCACCGATAGAATTAGATGTTGATTTGTTCAATAAAAGAACTTGATGTTGATGTTTAGTCAGTTATCTTTACTTTTGAATGTGTTGGATAGTACTTGTTGGTAGGTTGAAAAGAACACTTTTCCTTTGACTAAAGAAAAGTTCTCAATGCTGCCATGATCGAGCAACTGAACTTAATGGGTTATCCGCTTATGTTCATTTGGGCAAACATACTTACAGTGCCTAAGGTTCATTTGGGCAAAATTACTTTGATAGCAAAATGATTTTTTTTCGGCAGTCTTTGATGAGAATTCCAACCGTGCAATGTTGGTGTTCGGATGTCATGTTGATTATACACTTACTAAAACATTTGTGCATTAGACTAGTAATTTGTAGGATGGTTTATGAAATTTTACTACTACTACTACTATCTTGGACAAAAAGCATTGGTGGTCTCTCTGAGAGCATTAAGCTTGTAACTTTGGTTACTTAATAGTAGGAAAATGATCCATGATAGATGAGTTTAGCATGAAATTATTAATTTACATGATTTTGTTTGTTCTTAATTGTTTACTGGTTATATGTGTAAGTTTTTTATGGGGGCCTAATATAGAAACCAGGAGAGAGAAGCTCTGACACAGGCGACTTTTCCGGCGACCACCGGGCACACCCAAACCTAAAGATCGCAGACAAACCGCTCCATCGCTAACGCCATTGCACTGAATTCTCATTCAGGTATAGCGCCGACCGGTTTTGCTGAGTGCATCAATAGGATACTGTGTGTCGGGTTACTAGTCGGTGAAGGGTGGGTTGTAGGTAAGTTCCGGTAGCATCTCCTACCCTCGAGATCGCAGGAAACCAAGTCACCGCTACTGCCATTGCACGGAACGTTGGTTCCGGTATAGCGCCGCTTGGTGACCTGAGTTGCATCAAGAGGGGGTACCGTCTCACCGGTCTTAGCTGCAGACCACCATGAATGGAAAATCTATAAAAATAGAACAGAAGCGTTATCTTCTCTCTCGCTCTAGGAATGGCAGGTTTAATATTTCGGAGCTAGGTTTCTTTAGAGAATGGTGTATTGATCTTCCGTCCCCTGGGGTGGTAAGCTTATACACCTTCCTTTTGGGTTTGGCTAGGGACAGAGATATGAAGGTTCTTGATAGGAAGATGTCTCGGTTTAGAGATGGGTCGTCTTTGTGGTTGTGGGAGAGTATGGTGAATCAGAGAGGAGAATTCATCTGGGCTCATAAAGTAGGAGAGGGCAATAATAGTAAGAAATCGGTCTGTATCCCAAGAGGGACTGCAACCGGCGGATGGAGGGCAATGGCGGCGGAGCTAAAGTTGCTGGTGGAACCTAATACTCACGCCAAGAGGGTAGATCAAATAGGCCTTGGGAAGAGGGTTTCTCCAGCTATTCCATTCTCTAGGATTCACATGGGGAATAAGGAAATATCCAACCCAGTTGTCACTGGTAATAGATTTGAGGTTTTAGGGACTACCGAGGCGGCAGCTCAACAGATGACGGCATCATCACTCGGTGAGGTCAGGCGTGCTCCAACGGACGGGAATTTGAAAAGACCTGAGAGGACAGATGCCTATAAAGCGCACAGCCTGAGGAGAGGTAAGTACCATCATCCTTCTACTACTTCTTCTCCCTCCTCTGATCCTAAACCCTCATCTGCTTCTACTCTCCCTCCCTCCTCCTCTAATCCCCTTATGGCTTCGTCTGAAATACACCTGGTTGATTGGTCTAAGACTATGGTTTGCTCGGTTGAGTGTCCTGAAAGCTCGTGGAAAGATGTTCACGCGGTGGTTATGAACATCGTTGGGTCGTCGGACTTTGTCGTACGACCGTTCTCTGATAAAGACGCTATCATTTGGTCCAAATCCTCTTTGGAGGTTCTTAAGGAAGTGAGGTCGGTGTTACACCCATTTGCTAGGGGTTCTATCTATTTCCGACCATGGTCACCGGACTGCAACTCGGTCAAAATCACTCAACTTCTGGTGGAGGTCCGTATGTACGGAATTCCGTTCAATCTCTGGAACGGAAGTATCTTTTCGGACTTGGTGGCTGATCTAGGAGAAGTGGTGGAGATAGGGGAAGATACCCTGTCTCTCAAGAATCTCAAATACGCTTCAGTTAATGTGGAAGTCAAGGACGGGGGTAAACTGGCCGAACGGAAAGTCTTACTGGTGGACGGAGTTGGCTACAACATTGACTTTAAGTCGATCACGATTGCTGAAAAGCACGAGAGTCTCAGATCCCATAGGGACACTGTGGCCCTATCGGAGGTTTTACCTCCGGCGACTGGTAGTCCGGTCATGGAGAAGGAGGTTGGTAGCGACAGGAACTGTCCTGAAGGACGGTTGGTTGGTGAAAGTGGCAGCGTTAGTGGGGGACTAGCAGACACGCAAGCGGGTACGGATGCAGAGGAGTTGTCTCCACCCCTCATCCGGGACCCTAGAAAAGGTAAGGGGGTAATTACCCGTTTGGACCCGGAAGAGATTTCAAATAAATTGGCGGGAATGAAGGAAATGATAGGAATTGAGATTCGTCAAGAAATGGTCAAGGCCATGACGGACTTGATTAATAGTGCCAATAAGTGGGCTAAGGGTATTACCTATGTCAGGAAACGTAAGGGTGCGAACCGTTCGCCACCTAAGTTCAAGGAAGGTCCAAAAAAGAAGGTGGTGAGGAAACCTTCTGGCATCAAGATGGGCAGCAAGAGTGCGGAGGGTAATACTGAGAGGCCGGAAGGTATGTCGGCTAAGAAGTTTGTGAATATGAATGAGGATGAACGTATGGCACACCTCCTCCAAACAGGAGCTGGACTGGGTTTTTCAGGAGCTGAAGAGTATGAGAGAATGATTAATATCCTTAAGGAGGAAAAGATCGAGCTGGGTGATGCAAGTACAGAGGTTCTTGCAGGGGAGGAAGAAGCCATGATCATTGAACCACTCTCGGTCATTGCTCCTCCACCGAGTCAGGTGCAAGAATGCAGAGAGATAGTGCCATATGTGGGGAAGTTAGTGCAGTCTGAAGCTGAGGGTTCGAAGGGTAAGAAAGGTAAAAAGAAGAAGGCTAGAAGTGAGGGGAAGAAGACACACAAGGGCCTGGAGGTTAAGAGGAAGAAGTTCAAGGTCAAGAAAAGTGCAGAGGCAGGGGACAATATAGATCAATGCCCTTAAACATTCTTAGTTGGAATGTTAGGGGGCTTGGTAAGCCAGGAAAGAAGTTAGCTGCTCGTAACTTAGTTAGGAAATATAATATTTCAGTTTTATGTATTCAGGAGACGAAAGTTAGTGACTTTCCTCCTTTTTTGATTCGTAGTCTTTGGGGTTCTGATTCATGTGGGTGGGATGGGGTTCCTTCTGAGGGGGCCTCAGGAGGTATTTTGTGTCTTTGGGATCCACTTGCAGTTAATGTGTGTGATGTACTTAAAGGCAAATATAGCCTATCTATTTTGTTCAAGAATCTTAATGACAACTTTGAATGGGTTTTTACTGGTGTGTATGGACCCTGTGTGAATTCCTTGAGGCAAGATATGTGGAATGAGCTAGATCTAGTGGCAGCAAAGTGGGATAAACCCTGGTGCCTAGGGGGTGATTTTAACGTTATCAGGTTCATTCATGAGAAAAGAGGCAACTGCACTGTCACACCTGCTATGAGGGATTTTGGGGAGTGGATTGATAGGAATAGCCTGTTGGATCTACCTAAGCAAGGAGTAGAGTTCACTTGGTCGAATAATCAAGATGATCCAGTGATGTGTGTCTTAGATAGATTCCTTATAAATGGGTTGTGGGAGGACAAATTTCCTGGTGTAGAGCAGATTGTACTACCCAGGCCAACATCAGACCACAATCCAATTCTCCTTAGAACCGAGCAGGAACAGTCGAATCCCCCTCCCTTTCGGCTGGAAGAGATATGGATGCTAGATAAGGATTTTAAGAGCAACATTGCCACCTGGTGGGAGGAGGCCCCTATAGGAAGCACAGCTGGGCACACTCTCTGGGTTAAGTTTCAGTTCCTTAAGGAAAAGTTAAAGACTTGGTCGAGGGAGAAATTTAAATGCTTTTCCAAGAACTTCAACGATCTCCAGAAAGAAATTCAAGAGCTGGATGAGAAGGAAGTCTCTCGGAACCTGTCCCAACAAGAACTAATAGCCAAAAAACGCTTGAAAGTTGAAATGGATAAATTATTAAGTCTTGAGGAAATTAGCATGCGACAGAAGTCGAGAACTCAGTGGCTGGAGGCAGGTGATAGAAACACTGCTTACTTCCACAAAATTATTAAGTGCAGAAGGAGGCAAAACCGGATTGGTGTTATCATGAAGGATGATGTGGTAATTTCTGAAGAAGATGAGATAAGCAAAGAGGCCATCTCATATTTCAGTAACTTGTATGAAGAACCTCGACTGTGGAGACCAGGGATAAATAATATGCACCTTCCTTCCTTGTCTGGTATAGAGGCTGAGTCTCTAGAAGCTGATATAACAGAGGAGGAAGTGTCGAATGCTATTAAGGAGATGGCTAAAGATAAGGCACCAGGGCCGGATGGTTTTCCCATATCCTTCTTCGTCAGGGTATGGGACATCATCAGGCCTCTGTTTATGGATATGATTGCTGAATTCTCGGAAGGGGCATTGTTCCATTGGAGGCTCAACCATACCTTCATAGTTCTGATTCCTAAGACCCAAAATAGCTCTAGATTCCAGGAGTTCAGACCTATTAGCCTAGTTGGGGGAGCATACAAGATTGTTGCTAAGGTATTGGCTATGAGGCTGGCAGGTGTGATAGGAAGTCTAATCTCTCCCTTCCAAGGGGCTTTTGTGAGTGGCAGACAGATCCTAGACGGAGTTCTTATAGCTAATGAGCTAATTGATTCTAGAAGGAAAGGGGGGACTAAAGGTTTAGTTGTGAAAGCAGACTTAGAAAAGGCCTACGACAGGATCAGCTGGGATTTCTTGTATCAGGCTATGGAGAGGATGGGTTTTGGATATAAGTGGAGAAGCTGGATATACTCGTGCATATCTACAGCCTCATTTTCAGTCCTGATTAATGGAAGACCGTCGGAGGTGTTCCAAAGTTCCAGAGGCATCAGACAGGGGGACCCCCTCTCTCCACTAATATTCCTTTTGGTTGCAGAAGTCTTGAGCAACTGTCTCCAAGAAGCAGGAAAAAGGAACTGGATTAAAGGATTCAGAGCGGATGAAACTGGTGATGAGATCAATCACCTTCAGTTTGCAGATGACACATTATTTTTCATTGAAGAGGATGCCAACCAGCTGAGGAGACTGAGGGACATTCTAATTTGGTACGAGCTAGCTTCGGGCCTCAAGGTTAATATGCACAAGTCATTCATATATAGTGCTACCAAGGTAGATGAGGATAATATGAGCCAGGACATGATTAAGGAGTTTGGGTGTCAGGTGGGCTCCCTCCCCACCACCTACCTGGGACTCCCTCTGGGTGAAAGTTATAAATCCAAAAAGCTGTGGGATCCTATAATAGAGAGGATTAACAAAAGGCTAGCTGCCTGGAAGGGTCAATTATTATCTAAAGGGGGGAAAATAACTCTGCTGAAATCAGTCCTCCAGGCTCTACCCACATATTACTTATCCCTTTTCTCTATACCAAAAGGAGTGCTGAAGACCATTGATAGCAAAATGTGCGCCTTCCTATGGAATAAAACTAATGATGCTAAGAGTATGCACTGGATTAACTGGAGCCAGGTTCGCACTAGCAGAAGTAAAGGGGGCATGGGAGTGAAAAATTTAAAATATATGAACCAAGCACTCCTCACTAAATGGCTGTGGAGGATGGACAAGGAGAGAAACCAGTTATGGCAGAAGGTTATACATAGTAAGTATGGTGGGAGCTGTGATCTTTGGATTAGAAAATGCAAGACCACACCCTTTGGATGTGGAGTTTGGAAAGGAATAGTGGCACACCTGAGGGACTATCATGCTATCACAAAATGGGTCCTGGGGGATGGAAGAAATATTAAATTTTGGACGGATAAATGGATTGGGTCGAATAGCCTAAGTGTAAGCTTCCCGGATATCTTTCGAGTGACAGTCAGGCCTACAGCTTCTGTGGCAGAGATGTATAGTATTGAAAGCCAATCCTGGGACATTATACTCAGAAGAAACCTTAATGATTGGGAGCTGCAGCAATATGTCCACCTATTGCAAATCCTTCAGGAAGCAAAGTTCTCAGATGAGCCGGATTCTAGAGTCTGGAGTAATGGGGAGAGTGACCCTATGACAGTTGCTAATTGCTATAGAAGGTTAGATATAGATGTTAACATCCTAGAGCCTTGCGTATCCAAATCTGCCTGGATCAAGGCAATCCCACCAAGAGTGGGTTTCTTCATCTGGGCCATTTTAGTACAGAAAGTCCCAACGGTGGATGCGTTGAAAAGAAGGGGCTTCCAAGTTCCTAACAGATGCATCCTGTGTAAGGAAGAGGAGGAATCGGCTGACCACCTGTTCCTCCATTGTAGGGTGGCAGCTGGTATCTGGATCTATTTTGCTAGATTGTTGAAAACTCAGTGGTGCCACCCGAATTCCATTCATGAGATGATAACTCAGTGGGATGGTTTGGTTAAAAGGAAGCACAGAAAGGAGGTATGGCAGCTAATCCCAGCTGCTATTGTTTGGAGTATCTGGTATGACAGGAATAGTAAAATCTTTAAGGAAAAGAATCTGAATTCTCTGGTTGACATTGAAGATGTCAAGGGCATCATCTATTCCTGGATTAGGAGAATTGATAAGTTTAAGAATGTTACATACTTGGATGTAGTAGTCAATTGGGAGGCTTGGATGTTGTGAAAGTTTCACCTCTAGCCTCCCCCCTATGTACATAGCTATTTCATTCTAATAAAAATTCATTCTAACTTTTCAAAAAAAACTGGTTATATGTCAATATAACATTACTAACTCTGATTATGTCGGCAGGAAAGGGAATATGCGTTGAGATCTTTCAAAAGTGGCACAACTCCTATATTGGTTGCAACAGATGTTGCCGCTCGTGGTCTTGATATTCCACATGTTGCACATGTTGTTAACTTTGACCTTCCAAACGACATCGACGATTACGTCCACAGGATAGGTCGTACAGGTCGAGCAGGTAAATCGGGTTTGGCAACTGCATTCTTCAACGAGAAGAATTCATCTTTGGCTAGAACACTAGCAGAGCTAATGCAAGAATCTAACCAAGAAGTACCTGCTTGGCTTTCTCGATACGCTGATCGGTCTTCTTACGGCGGAGGAGGTAAGAACCGTCGTTCAGGTGGTGGTCGTTTTGGTGGTCGTGATTTCAGAAGGGATTCCTCTTTCAGTAGTGGCGGCAACACTGGTGGTGGATATGGAGCACAAGGCGGGTATGGATCCCAACAAGGTGGATACGGTGGCGGTGGATATAGTGGTGGTGGTGGTGGTGGATATAGTGGCAGTAGTGGAGGGTATGGAGGTGGTGGATATGGTGCAGCAGGGGTGAGCAGCGCGTGGGATTAGTAAGTAATCATGGGTAATAGCACTTCGATTCGAGTACATTCTTGTTCTCTCTCACAAGAAAAATATAATATCGAGATGGAGGTGGATGCTTAAATTTCTTTTCTTCTCTTCTCTTCTACCCTCACTTGTCACCGATAACAGGTCACACCAATTCATTATCTTCTCTCCTTTTTTTTTTCTTTTATTAAAAATAAAGTACTATAAATTAGTTATTTTTGGGGTTATTCTCCCATTTGGTTTTGGTGGGGGAAAAGTGTTCTTGAATTGTTAAATGAAGTGAAAAAGGATTTAGTAGTTTTTTTTTTATATTTTATGTGATCGTAGTAAATTTAATGGGTTGGTGTGTGGAATGTACTGAAAATCAGACTAACAATGACAGCACAAGAAGATTTTGTTCTCTTTATTTTTTGTTGCCTTTCTTTGTGACCATATTCTTCATTATATTTGTTTTTGAGTTTTCTTAACTTCATTTTGTTTAATATGAAGGCAGTAAAACAAAATAACAATTCTTTTTTGTGGTTTCTAGTATTTCTTGACTTTTGACTATAAAGCTAAGTGATTTAATGGATTGGTTCAGTTTTTTTTTTTGTTGAGATGATTGGTTCAGTTGTAAGAACAAATATACAACATCTCAAATGAAAAAAGTTTGTGGCGCTGAAATGGACCTTTTATCTATGAGATGTTTGAAGTTTTCAAAACTCCGTGACACATGCAGAAGAAAATTGCTATCCCCAGTCAGACCTAGACATAATATTTACCTTTTGGCGGAAACGCCCCGTCACTTCAGAATGAACTCCTGAAGTAGACAGTTTGAATACATACCCCTCTCGGTCGTTGTGAACACTGTCGGCTCCTGAAGTAGACGGTTTGAACTTTGAATACATATCCCGTAACTACAGACTGCCAGTAAAGTTTGTTGGTTATATGAGTTAGACCAACCGTATCCGCAACAAATGTATTTCTGCTCCACCACACTTCCACCAACATAGTCACTATCATTACCACTCATCGGTCGCCTTACCTACATCAACATGAGCACTATACTTCTGATACCACACCTCAACCACTACCACTATATCTCTGCCATAATCGTATCACCGCCACCACTACTGTACATCCATCACGGCAGAATGACACCTTCGACCATCATCTTATCTTCATCACCACCACAATCAAATCACCCTACACTTCAACCACCACCACCATACCTCCAGTGCAATACTTCCACCAGTACCGCCACAAAATTGTCTAGGTGGGATTTTTTATAGAGTTCTAAACCAACACGAATAATATAATATACTACATAAATTGAAGTTATATTTGTCTCGTAGAATCTGAGGAAGTACATTTTTTTTTGTTGAACTGTCTGAGGAAGTACATTTTTTTTTGTTGAACTGTCTGAGGAAGTACATGACTCCTCCATTTGGAATTTCCGTCCCCATAACGATTTCTTCTCTCCCCAAATCAACAACCAAAAGAAGAAAAGAAATAGAAAAAGAAGGGAGTGAGAGATTTTAGCATTTTGGTGCCGTCTTCCTTCACGCTTTTATTTCTTCGACTCAGATTTCTCTGCGAACCTTTAGCTTTAGGGTTCCTACTACATGCTTAACAATCCTCCACTAAAATCCAAATTTCTAGGCTTTCGTTTCTTATTATCTACACTGGTACCTTCTTTACTTCATCTCATTTCTGTTGTTATCTATTTGCTACTATCGTGAAAAATGAAATATGGTAGATTTGGTTTGTGTTTATACTCTCACTGAAATGTAATTGTTTGTTTATGTTTTAGATTTAATTGATTAATCTGAGTTGATAGATTTGATTTTTTTTTTTCCTTAGGGTTTTAAGAGAGTTGATTAGAGGAAGAAGAAAAGAAGATTAGGTTTTATTCTAGAGTATTATTATATCAGTAAGTTAAGGTCGTTAATGCTGGATAAAAATTTGGGAGGTTATTATAAGGGTTGAGTTTGAAATTTGGATTTTAGGGAAGTTCTTTTATTCTGGCTCGAGAATTTGATAGGGTTTCTGTAAAAGAGGAGGAAATTTATATAATGCGAAGTTCATGGGCGGATTCTGTTGCGAACTCTGTAGCTGAGAACTCAGCTGCTGGTTCTTCTCCTAGTAGCGGTTCGGTTGGTAATAGTACTAATCAACGTGCTGGTGGATATGTTCCACCTCATCTCCGTAACCGGCCTCCTTCATCACAATCACCTGTTCCAGGCTATACGGGTCCTGCGACTGGTAATGATGGATCTGGCTATGGTGGTGCTCCATTTGGCGGTAATCGGTGGGGTGGTCCTAGAGCGGATTTAGGGCAGCCTAATTTTGGAGGTGGTGGTAGAATTGGCGGTGGTGGCTGGAATAATAGAAGTGGAGGATGGGATCGTGGGAGAGACCGGGAGGTTAATCCGTTCGGAAATGACGTTGCTGATGCTGCAGAACCTGTTATTGCAGAAGAAAACACTGGGATTAACTTCGACGCCTACGAAGATATTCCGGTTGAGACGAGTGGTGATAATGTTCCACCACCAGTGAATACTTTTGCTGATATTGATTTAGGAGAAGCACTTAATCTTAATATAAGGAGATGCAAGTATGTTAAGCCCACACCTGTTCAAAGACATGCCATTCCAATTTCTCTCGCTGGTCGAGACTTGATGGCTTGTGCCCAGACTGGGTCCGGGAAGACAGCTGCTTTCTGTTTTCCAATTATAAGTGGAATTATGACTGGGCAGATTGCGCAAAGACCGCGTGGTGTACGTACAGCTTTCCCACTAGCACTTATTCTCTCTCCTACGCGGGAGCTATCATGCCAGGTAATTTTCGTGTTCGAATTATTTCTATTTACGCAATTGAGAGTGATGTTACAGTTGAAGTATTTTTGTTATTTCTCTATTTTCATAGATACATGAGGAAGCAAAGAAGTTTTCGTACCAAACCGGTGTTAGGGTGGTTGTTGCTTATGGAGGTGCCCCAATTAATCAACAGGTTTGGTATTCTTAATTGTTTTAGCTGACTAACTTAGCCAGGAATTATTATTGGGTTAACCAATGATTTTGTTATTAACGTATCGCATAAAAGTTCGATTTTCACTTCGTGTACGATTTATCATGTAGTTTATGTATCACTTAGACAAGGATTTACTCATGTGGAGGTGTTCCATTACAAAATTTTGGCCTTCTTGGAGACTAGAATATTTGTGGAACTATTTGGTTACCATAAAAAATATTTACAGATCGCTGAAAAGATTGTTTAAATGAGAAATATCATAGATTCTCAAAGAAGTTAACAAACAATAAAAGAAACAAATAATCAATGGTCTAACGACAATTCTGATTGTTACAAAAAATTAAAATTATAGAATCTGTTAGATCTTAGAATTTCATTTTTCTGCCTCAAGGCAGTCTGCTAAGAAAGGCGAGACACCGATCTGAGGCATATGCATAAGGCTTTAGAGAGATGCACTAATTTTTTTTTAAAAGAAGAGATGATACATCTACGTCAAATAGTTTTCTTTTACTTTGCTTTAATAATTTAAAGTCTTTATGTGTTTACAAACAAAAGATATCAGTTTTCTTAGTTTTTACTATGCGTGAACTTAAGCAATACGTTTTAGTATGGGTGGTAGATGCATATGCCTCGTTGCGCATCTCAAGGCGTGTCTTGAGGTGTAAGCTGGTGACAAATATTAAAACCACTCTTAGATGCTTTATAAGAATAGAAAAGTTTGTCATAGGAGTCGGTCAAATTAATGAACAATGACTCGACGTTAACAATTTAATGTTTTGTAAGGTTAAGTAATTCATTCTATTCTGTAAGAAGATCGGAATCTGTTGGCCATAATTTTTTTCTTTTTCTTAAACTTCACATTTTCTGATGTGTTCTTTTTATGCATATTTTTATTCATGCCAATATACAATAGTATCGACCAATGTAAGCACCTAAATGGCATCACATGTTGCTTTTCTTGTTGGTGGCCAACAAAGCCGGAAATAGTTGGGTCATTTCACAATTTTTAGTACCTTGGTTCATATAATCTAGTAAGGCCGCGTAAATGTTTACCTCTTGTCCTTTGCATGAGCTACTATTTTGTACTATTGGAGTTAAAACTCCCCTCAAAACTGTTCAACTCTCTAACTTGATGAGTATTATTCTTGTGCTTTTTTTGTATTAGTGATCCTTGGTGGATAGAATTCGGGTTCTTAGTTTATTGTTATTGAAATAGATAGACGTACCCTAATAGAGTTTATTCTGTTATTCAGCTGCGGGATCTGGAGAGAGGTGTCGATATTCTTGTGGCAACGCCAGGAAGATTGGTGGATTT
Source organism: Eschscholzia californica (assembly GCF_041429995.1). Classification (NCBI taxonomy): domain Eukaryota; kingdom Viridiplantae; phylum Streptophyta; class Magnoliopsida; order Ranunculales; family Papaveraceae; genus Eschscholzia; species Eschscholzia californica. The sequence goes on from NW_028238472.1 coordinate 50,624,269, forward strand.
GCTTGAAAGGGCTAGGGTTTCATTGCAAATGATCAGGTATTTGGCCCTAGATGAGGCAGATCGGATGCTGGATATGGGTTTTGAGCCACAAATCAGAAAGATTGTTGAGCAAATGGACATGCCTCCACAAGGTGCAAGACAGACCATGCTCTTTAGTGCAACTTTTCCAAAAGAGATACAGGTCCGTTGAGGTGTTTTAAGATACCTTCTTCTCTTTGTGCTTAATCATGTAGCCATGTAGGATGATTCCTGCTGGTTTGAAGTTAAAATCATGCAAGTATATTTTCTGGAGTATATGAAAGCCTTTTTTCTCAGATGAAATTTAAACTTGGACTCCAGAGACCTTTCACGATAGTATATTACAAATTATGATGCGAGGACACCATGCTTCGTCTTGACATAGAAACAATATTGTCAGATCGGGTTATTATCAGATCTGAATCAAATCCTTTCCAATAGCTTATTTTATCCCGGTTTTTAGGTCTGGATCTTGTTTGAGTGAGGCACTGGGTTGTCCTGATCCATTGTCAGCCCTAATTATTGCTGTGAGTTACTCTTTTTGTAAAAGAAAAAATTATGTGAAGTCTTGTCTGAAAATGTGCCACTGCTAGTCTTGTGAAGAAGTTATGCAGTAGCTAATGTGTACTGATATTAAAGATCCTCTTAACTTGTGCTTCATTGTAAATGCAGAGACTGGCCTCGGACTTCCTCTCCAATTACATTTTCTTGGCTGTTGGAAGGGTTGGTTCAAGTACTGATTTGATTGTTCAAAGAGTTGAATTCGTCCAGGAGTCGGATAAAAGAAGCCACCTCATGGATCTTCTGCATGCTCAAAGGGAAAATGGAGCTCATGGAAAGGTAAAGTAAACCCCGTAGTCTTCATACTTTACTGGTTTTGCTACAGATGTTTTCTTCTCTGGAAGCCAGAGAGCAGTCGTGGTTCAACTTCCTTTGCATATATTCTTCATTATGTCTAAAAGGCTCATAATGATCAGTATTCTCTTAATGATATTTCAGCAAGCTCTGACCTTAGTTTTTGTGGAGACAAAGAAGGGAGCTGATTCATTAGAACACTGGCTATGCATGAACGGTTTTCCTGCAACCTCTATCCATGGAGATAGATCCCAACAGGTAAATCGATCGACTTTACCCTTTGATGCTGTCTCCTGTTTTTAGTTTCTGACGTAGCCTCAGTTACAACCTTAAATGATTTAGAGATCTTGACACTGACAAGCCTGTGTAGTGGATTTGATAATTATACTGATCCTTATCCGATCTTAAGAATGAGCTGAGGTCCAAATGTCCAATGCCCAAGTTTGGACCTCATGCTAGTATTGGTGCATTTTTGGAACCGTAGTTAAGTCCTTAGATTTATAAGAATGAGCCAAGATCTATAACACAAGTTTTGAACTTATGCCAGTATATAGTATGAAAACATTTTCTAAGATCATAATCATTTTGTGGATTTATCCCAACCATATTTGCATTGGTGTCAGTAATCTCTTCCACCACTCAGTAAGCCTGGTGATATCTTCAATTTATGAGTACACTTTTCAATATTTCCACTCAGTTTCTCTCCTTTTTTTGGCTGTCAAGAATATTCTGTTCTCAAATTCACTCTTTAGATTGTTTTTGGTCTTTTAATAATTAATATATCACTTAATCATTTCTTCTATTTGACCCGAGTTTACTTAAGTCTCTCCATTTTAACTTATGTTTCCTGGCAATATGATCTGAAGGGTGTTGGTTATTTGGATCTAATGTTGGTGTACTCTCCATCTTGTACCTATAGATGAGAGTTTTATTCTCTGGGGACACTGCATATCTTTTGATTTGAGTTTAATGTGCTAGCTTGGTATTATTGCTAGCTTGGTGCTATAACATACCCAACATAAGTTGGGCTGTGTACTGCAGAGGGCTGCTTTTATGTGTGGTGGGGAAATGTAAATTCTGTTATGGACCAGTGAAAAGATAAGTAGGATTTTCTGTAGATAAATCCAAGAGATTCAGGTTCTTCAAATATGCAGGACTCCTAGTGATACTCGTTAGGAGGACCAGTAGAGCAGCGACAGTTACCTTAGCAAGCAGTAGGGGTGTATTTGGATACTGTAAAATCCTTTTGATAGTAAATATCACGATACAATTAGACTTTGATGTTTAGGTAGCATGGTAGCTTGATTAATGGTTGTTTGCCTTTTCATTTTGAATGAGTTGGAGCGTTCGCTGATATGTTTAAAAGAATGCTATTACCTTCGACAAAATGACGACAAACGAGCAACTGAACTCGAGGGCTTGTTTGGCGGCCTAGATGAGTAGCAGATCTTGGAGCAACAGGGGTCTTTCAGTCCCTGGTAGGATCTGCCTGGAACCTGATGAATCAGACAACTGAAAACCGAATTATAGAACTCTGAAATCAGAATTACTTCCCAACTCTTCACTTCTTGACTACCCAAGATTAACTTTGGACAGAGATTTTCCGATAGATGACTTTCTGTGAAGTCTGTGATGGATTTCATATGAAGTGTGTGCATTAGACTTGTAGTGTAGGACTGATTAATGGAACATATCCGTTTCTTTCAGCAAGTGTTTAGCTTGTAATTTTTCGTTACTTTTTAGTAAGAAAATAATATTTGTTCGTAATTGTTTACTGGTTGTATGTGTATATAACATTACTAACTGTGGTTATGTCGGCAGGAAAGGGAATATGCGTTGAGATCTTTCAAAAGTGGCACAACTCCTATATTGGTTGCAACAGACGTTGCCGCTCGTGGTCTTGATATTCCACATGTTGCACATGTTGTTAACTTTGACCTTCCAAACGACATTGACGATTACGTCCATAGGATAGGGCGTACAGGTCGAGCAGGTAAATCGGGTCTGGCAACTGCGTTCTTTAATGAGAAGAATTCATCTTTGGCAAGAACACTGGCGGAGCTAATGCAAGAATCTAACCAAGAAGTACCTGCTTGGCTTTCTCGATACGCTGATCGGTCTTCTTATGGTGGAGGAAAGAACCGTCGTTCAGGCGGTGGCCGTTTTGGCGGTCGTGATTTCAGAAGGGATTCCTCTTTCAATAGGGGTAGTGGTGGTGGAGATTATTATAGTGGCGGTGGATATGTAGCACAAGGCGGTTATGGAGCACCACAAGGTGGATATGGTGGTGGTGGATATGGTGGTAGTGGTGGTGGATATGGTGGTGGTGGTGGTGTTGGTGGTGGTGGGTATGGTGCAGCAGGGGTGACCAGTGCTTGGGATTAGCAAGAAATCATGGCTTTTGACTCAGGTACTTTCTTGTGCACCCTGATGAGATATCTATCAAGCTTATCGCGGGTAACAGGTCATAACTATTCATTATCTTTTCATTTCTTTTTTTTTGTTGAAAATAATGTATTTAGTTATTTTTGGGGTTATTCTCCCATTTGGTTTTTGGTGGGGGAGAAATGTTCTTGAATTGTTAAATGAAGTGAAAAGGGGTTTAATTAGGGTTATAGGTAGTACTAAAATTTAATTGGTTGGATGGAAGGTATTGAAAATCTTACTAACAATGACACCATGAGAAGATTTTGATTTCTTTTTCTTTGTAACCTTCCCTTGCAAATCAAGGTCATTATATTTCCTCGAGTTTGGAAGCTTTATTTTGTAATATGGAGGCACGAAAATGAAACAATGGGCTTAAACCTTCGAAGAACACCTAGTCTACATGACCCACCTCTTTGGACTCACATTTGAACTGCTTGTAGGAGAAACAAGGATTTGTCTCTCCATGTGACTAAACATGTGAGGAGAGAAACCCAAGCGGTTCAACTGGGAATCCCAAGAGGCGGGTCGAGTATACTTTTTGTTCGAAAAAAGAACTAGACACCACCATAAATGAAATCTGTTGTATAGTTGTTCTAAATTTGTTGTGTCATTACAAACATTTTTTGGATTTTAGATTTAGTTTCATTTTTAGATGATAGAAGTTAGTAACTTATATAGGTGTGATTCCAAAGCCTAAATCTCTATTTGGATTTTGGTATTTATCTCTCTTAAATTAGATATTTTTTTTTTCACTCCTCGTGTTAAGGCCTCTTTGTTCTCTTAAGTTTCTTTGCATCGACAAGATTAGAGAACTCTATCGATTTTGCGAACCCCCGTGTTCGTCATAGCTAGGATAGAAGTTGAATTATTATTGTTATTATTATAAATATATACATATTTTCGTTAGGATTTATAGTTGGAAATCAATGAAAAGTGTGGACTTAAGAGATTCACGGTTGGGGTTGGGGTTGGGGTTGGGACCTCACCGTCTAATAAAACATACTCCAACCCCCTTGTTCTTGATCTATCATTTTCTATCCAACTTTGTGTTCCAAGCAAGATTTTTTTTTTGTTAAAAGTGTTCCAAGCAAGATTTTTTTTTTGTTAAAAGTGTTCCAAGCAAGATAAGTTTCAAATAAATTACTCAATCTTTCTCATGCTTGTCTTGTCAATTCCATATAGTTAGAAATTCATATGCACCTTGTTCCACAATATTACATCAAAATAAAACTAAAGGAAAAAAATAAAAAATATATCAAATTTACGAACAAATTATAGCACATATATAAGCAGATCGAAATAAAATGGCAACATGAATGTTCTACCATGTATTATTGTCGCAGAAAGAGACTTCCAATATGTGCAGAAAAAGACTTCCAATATGTTTAAGTAAACAGAAAATCGTAACGTTCTCCTATCTTCTTTTTTGTGACCTCTAAGATTATAGCCTCCCAAGTTTTCATCTAGCCCTCTCTTTCTTTATCTCTCTTTACTCATTTTGTGCTTGTTTACTTCTTGTATATGATCTTAACTCAAATTTGATCCACACAATCCCTTTTCATATCATTCCTCTCAATCTATCTTTTTCTTCTTGACATGGTTGGCCCACATTCTTGATTAAACAAGTACACTCATTAAAAAAGATCTCACCCCAAAACCCTGTGGATAAAACTTATCCCAAATTCCTTACTCTTTCAAATTATGACGAGAATACCCCTTAGCTTATCTATACTATGGGACCCACTTTAAAGTCGACATCTTTTTTTTTTTTTTTTCTCTCAACCCTTTCATGTCTATTACTATCTCTTATGGCCTTATCAATAACAAACTAATATCATACTGTTTTTCACTTCCCCAATTTTATCTCAGCCGTTGGATTTCTCTTGATATTTTTTTGCTTGACTTTATTGTCGTACTCCTAACGTAACTTAAGATGCAATATCTGAATGACATGTGGAAGTCTGTCCACTTGTATATGGGTTAATTTCATTTTGACTACATATTTATCACTAACAAAAATATGCCCCTGTATTTCAACTAACTTTCAAAATAGCCCCGCGGTTTGATCCCTTTCATAGAAATGTGTGTGTATGTGTGTGTGATAGAGAGTAGAAACATAGTGATTCACCAGCATATACCCGACCTACCATTCCTTGACGTGGACTCATTTTCAGATCAGTTCTAAAGAACGAAAATACAGGGACGAAAGTTGTCTTAAACAAATTTTTATATATTTAAACAGATCGATTGGTTATTTGGGAGATAAGTCTGGTTGTCCATTTTTGTTTCAGAGTCTGATATAGATTCTATCCTACAGATGAGATTTACGTCATCATGGACACAACTGTATCAACCACATCCTACGATTATCTTTCTCACTATTAGAGCAAGTTACATAAGTCTATACATCTCACATTTTAAATTCTTTTACTATTTATACAAATAATTGTAGGGTAATCTAGTCAATCCATAGGCATTTTTTCTTAATCTTAGCAATTTCATTGAGACTCTTTGTCCATTAACATTTGGGTATAACTCAGTTCTCACTCCTCTATTTGTGTCGAAGTTAAAAAAATTTGTAAGTATTAAGTGAAGTTAATTGCTAGTAGTTTTTGTTAGTTAATTGATTTTGTTGTTGTTTTGTAAGAATCTCTTACGTGTGATATCTTACCTACACAAACTTAGCTCAGATATTTACTACGATAAAGAGATCTACCGTGTCCTACAGACGTGGTGAACACCTAGTAGCCAAAAAAAGGAAAGAGAGTCATATGTCTAAACTTGACGGAACGAAGTTTGATTTAGGGGGTCATTTTGGATGTTGGTTAAATATGAGGCCAAAATGAAAATTTCCCCTAACTTTATTTCTATAAATACCATCCCATTTCTTCCAAACTTCCTTATCACAAACCTAGAAAGAGGGGGAGAGAGAGAGAAACAAACAAGAAACTAGAGACTAGAAGAGATAGAGAGAGTGAGTGACGAGAGAGAAAAAAAACCCCAAAAAGAGAAAGAGATGGAGTTGATTCCCGGTCTACCAGAAGAAATCGGTTTAGAATGTTTAACTCGGTTAAATTACACAGACCACCGAGTCGCCGCCCGAGTTTGTCAAAGGTGGAAAAATCTTCTAGAAAGCAAAGACTTCTATTTCCATAGAAAACAAGCTGGTAAAACCCATAAAGTAGCTTGTTTAGTTCAATCACAACCGATTCAACCCAACTCAGTAGAAGGAGTCAAACCAGACGGATCACCACCTTCATATGGAATCGCTATCTTCGACTCAGTCAATCAATCATGGGTATGGCTTGATCCTGTTCCAAAATACCCAAATGGGCTTCCATTATTTTCTTCAATCTCAAGTGTAGAAGGCAAATTAGTTCTCATGGGTGGTTGGGATCCAACGAGTTGGGTACCGATTACCGATTTATTCATATACGATTTCACAACTCGGAGGTGGAAACAAGGTAAGAATATGCCATCGAAACGATCTTTTTTCGCATCAGCTGCCATGGATGGGAAAGTATTTGTTGCAGGTGGTCATGATGAGAACAAAACCGCATTGAAATCGGCATGGGAATACGATTTGAGGAAAGATGAGTGGACCGAGTTGACTCAGATGAGTGAAGAAAGAGATGAATGTGAAGGGGTAATAATCGGAACCGAGTTTTGGGTTGTTAGTGGTTATAGTACTGAGCATCAAGGGAGATTTGTGACTAGTATTGAATCGTATCAAATCAGTACAGGTGAGTGGAAACGAGTTGAATCGGCTTGGATTGGTAATAATTGTCCAAGAGCTTGTGTGGGTGTTGGAAAAGATGGGAATTTGATTTGTTGGAACGAGTTGGACTCAGCGGTTCAAGTTGGAGCTTGTGGGGTTGAGTTAGGGAATCGGACGACTCTCGTTACTGGTGTGACATACCAGGGAGCTCCACAAGGTTTCTTTCTAATTGAAGGGTATAATGGTAAATTAATTAAAATTGAAGTTCCTGATGAGTTCTCTGGTTTTGTTCAATCTGGTTGCTCTTTGGAGATTTGAAGGTCAAAAAGTTTTCTTCAAGTAGAGATTTCCATTGGGCTTGATTTTGAGGAGCCTCTTATCCTTAGATTTGAGGTGGTTTATAATCTTATAAAAGATAGAATTTACAAATATTGTCTCCTTACAAGTTCTAAGAGGGAGAAAGTTTTCGTTTTTATTTTATTTTACTGGGATATGTTATGTTTTACGAAATACATAATGTTGATATTTCATGCACGCTAGAAACATAAACTATCGAACATGATACTCTCTAAGTGGAACTGCATGATATCTTTTCGAATGCGGAGAAATGTAAGATAAGATGAGCGGATAATCTATATTTGTAATATAAGAACAAAAATGAGTTGAATATTTAGTTTTTGTTGTGTCCCTAGTTTTTAATGTGATTTTTTTATGCATTATTTCAATAACTTCGTGTTGTTTGTTATTATTTCGATGAGTATATGCATTTTGAAATGTTTCTTATGAAATCGAGTAAATGTGGTCTCATTATCGAAAAATGAAGTAATTTTGATGTACAAATAATCTCGTAGAAGAGACACCAAGTCAATGTAGTTTGTAGTCAGATGATGCTACATCAACATGTGAAGACACAGAAAATTTTGAATTATGATTGAAATGTATATATGGATGTTGTCCCATATTCTTCCTGACTCAGATGAGCTCGCAAAGCTTCAAGTTTTAAGAATCACTGCTAACGAGATCCTGGAGTTTGTAAATGACATACTCAAACAATTTCGAAGAGAACTGTGAATGATTTTTTAGAATTTGTTAAACAGAAATTTAGACCGAAGACCCAATTTTAAACTTTTTTTTGGTTTAAAAGACAAATTATATTTTTTAAGTTAAAAACCTGAAATTTGTATTTTTTTAGTTAAAAATCTAAAAATTTGTATTTTGTTTAACTAAAAACCCAATATTTTTTGCAAAGATGTTGTAAAGTGTTGCAAAGCTGTCGGAAGGTGTTGCAAAGCTGTCGCAAAGTGTTGTAAAATTGTTGCAAATTAAAAATTACATAGGGAGTTTTTTTTTGTTGAAGAAAAATTACATAGGGAGTTGAAGACCAAAAAAAATATGGACTGATCCTTTTTCACCAAAACAAAGAATTTATACGTGATTTAACAAATTTCTCTTTGTTAAATCTAACGATTCTTGCTTTCTCTTTCCTTCGCTTCTTTGAATATATGTGCCTCAATCTCGTTTGGGTTTTTCCATAGGGTCATTTAACATTGTCGTTTATCAGACAATTTATTTTCAGAAAACGAGAGCTATTTCGAAAGAGATTGTCCCAAAGAATGAAATCAACATATGCAACAATGAAGAAGACCCACTTGATTGATCAATTACATGTGTTTTTTAATTAAAATATGTATATCTTGTTGCAAGTTGAAAACATTCTCAACCATTTACTGTTTGGATAGCATAAAAAGGGACAACATTATTATGTTGCTTTATTATTACTCTTAAAAGGACCTTTTTTTTTATTGCAAGACTCTTAAAAGGACTTGGTTATTACAGAGAGTTATGCCATGTGACAAATTTCCTCATTTCGTAATTTCGTAGTGGAAAGGGCGTACCTTAATAGTTATTAACAATAATCAGTATCAGCACATATGTATCAAAAAACTTCTATCTTAAACTATAGGTTCAACATGTCAAATTTTTGTGCATATAGACACTCATATATTCAAATAGTGATTTTATTTTCTGATTTTTGTTTTCCAAAATAGAATTACACTTAACGACAATACAATTTCTTTCATTGGAAATAAATTATTTATATCTTCTTTTTCTTTTTGTTGAAAGAAATTCTTTATATTCTCTCGTTAGGTCCTTCTCGTAAAAGCTTGAATACAAACAAATCCTAATAAATTTGTCAAAGTAAACTCACATGTAATCTAGCTAAAGGAAGTCTAGAAAATCAACCTCACAATTTTTGTAATTGCAAGTTGTTGGGCCCCCTCTTGTAAGGAAGTTGATTGAGTATGGAAGGGTTCACCCTAATAAGGAATAGGGTCCCATGATTTACCATTTTAAAACTAAGTGAAGGAATAGGAAAACAGTTTAGAAATTAGAAAAGACATATAATAATGTAGACACAAGATATAAACTTGTTTAATCAACATAATGTGCCCAAGCATGTGATCTTCCATATATTTGGGCCCTATCACATATAAATTATAATCTTTTTGCATTAAAAGTAGGATTGAAGTTAATAGTTAAGGGCTGCAAGATTTGACCTAAAATATATGTTTAATATGATATTAGAATAATGATCAAATAAAACAAAAAACATTAAAATAATAATGTTTATAATGATTTGTTAAGACCAATAATGGTAGTCCATCCTTTTTTGCTTCCCTAAATTTAGAGTGAAAACAAGAGACATAATCATGTTAAGGGTAGAGAGAATAAAAAAAAAATAACAGTCTGAAATCAATTAATTTTATTGCAAAGAATTGTACGAGATGATAAATACTGATGGTTTTATTTTTTGATTTACCTTCGCACGCAACGGAAACATAGACTTATTCCATATAAATCGAGTATTTAGCATTCAAGTCCTCAAATTTGTCTATCTTAGAATTTGATTGTGATATAATCTTCCTGTTTCTTGACTTCAGTATACTTTTTTTTTGAGTTCTGGTTTAAAAGATATATTAGACGAGTGAAAATTCCTTAATAATTGAAGACCCAAATTTTAAGTTAGACAAATTTGTGACCACTTGGGATCAAGTTATTCTCAATTTGGGATCAAATTGAGCTCTTCTTTTCATCAATTTATCTTTTAAAGAAAGTGATCATGGTCTAGTGTCCACTTGTTAAATATCTGTCTTTGGTCCATGTCCTTCTATAAAATTCCTTCACTCTTAAATATCTTTTAGCATCAAAAAAAAAAATGAAAGAATCCTCTAAGAGTGAAAAGACAATAAAAAGGAAAAGCTGAAATGACCAAAAATGACAGATATTTTTCTCTTTTCTCAGTGTCCATTGAATCACCCAAAACCCTTCCAATCAATGACATTTCTTTAAGCAAAAGAATCTCATAAAAAGTGAATAGTTTCTAGAACTTTTAACAAAAAAAAAAAGAAGAAAGAATAGTTTCTAGAAGAATTTGTCTGTCCATCTCAAGTGGTGTATCTCATCATGCATGATATGGCAACCAAACCCCCAATTGAAAGGTGGATGATCATTTGGGACAACTATTTTCTCAAGATTACCTAATACTACACTAGACAATTTTGTTTTTTCAAGTTTGTAATATGACAGACTATGTTAAATACCTGATCATGCAGAATCAAATAGATTTCTACATGTATTTTACTTGGAATGTTAAGGTCGGATATCTAATTTGAAACCTAAACATACCAAAAACACCAAATCCTTTTCTTTAATATCCTCAAATCCAAACTCTAGAAACTAAAAATGTTTTAAGGGTTTGAAGTTATTTGTCCTCCATACATCATACTTAGGGGGGGTAGTGGAGCAAGACTTTCGCGGACTCTTGAGAGTCCGCGAAAGTCTGAGGCATTCAAATCCAGACATTTGAGAGTCCACGAAAGTCTGAGGCATTCAAATCCAGACATTTGAGAGTCTATGAAAGTCCGAGGCATTCGATTGTAGACAAAATATGTCCCAGACTTTGGTGGACTTCATAGTTTGATGAATTTGTGAAGGATTTGGGACAAATTTGGAAGCCAAAATGTCTTTCAAAAAACAAGAGACATTTGAAGTCCATCATGTGATCAAAAAACAATAATAATATTAAAATAATAAATGTCTACCAAATGTCCATCAATGTCCACAAATATTCACAGATGTTTACGAAAGTCGAAAAATATATTTTTGAAATGTTAGTATAAATATATTATTTCATGTGATTAAACAATAATAATAATATTAAAATAATAAATGTCTACCAAATGTCCATCAATGTCCACAAATATTCATAGATGTCTACGAAAGTCGAAAAATATATTTTTGAAATGTTAGTATAAACATATTATTTCATGTGATTAAACAATAATAATAATATTAAAATAGTAAATGTCTACCAAATGTCCATCAATGTCCACAATATTTACAGATGTCTACGAAAGTCGAAAAATATATTTTTGAAATGTTAGTATAAATATATTATTTCATGTAATTAAAAAATAATAATAATATTAAAATAATAAATATCTACCAAATGTCCATCAATGTCCACAAATATTCACAGATGTTTACGAAAGTCGAAAAATATATTTTTGAAATGTTAGTATTAATATATTATTTCATGTGATTAAATAATAATAATAATATTAAAATAATAAATGTCTACCAAATGTCCATCAATGTCCACAAATATTCACAGATGTCTACAAAAGTCGAAAAATATATTTTTGATTAGCACGAATATAATATGCATTACACATTTTGTCAATGGACTCAAGATCTTAAAATGTCCCCAGGAAATTTTGTCTATGGATCAAATGTCTTGAAATGTCTATAAAGACATTTTGTCTACAAACTCTCAATGTCTTGAAAATGTCTATGAACACATGTTGTCTATAATAACTCATCCGAAATGTCTTCAAATGTCTACGGGACATTTTGTCTAAGAAAGTCTGTGAAAGTCCGGCTCCACTACCCCCCCCCCCCCCCCCCCTTAATACTAGTTCTTAATTTAGTTCTAATTATTTATAAACAAGATTCCAAAATATTGTTCAGCTAAACAATCCAAAAGTACTAAAATCCTCCCATCACTCTGGTCCACTTAGCCCATAATCTTTATGCATCAAGACACTCTCCAAGGACCCATATAAATTCTCATTTTCTGTACTAATAAAAATCATATCTTAATAAAGTAATATAATTAAACGACTACTTGTTTTCTAATTTATTGTCGACATATAACAAATAATTGAAATGACTATTATCTTCTTTAAATTAAAAAAAAAAACATCTTTATAGTACATTATTTTGATTCTATATCACTGATCTCCTTACGTGAGTAAATGATTATTCTAACCAGTCCTAAAAAATTATAATATAGTTAAAATGAAAATCGGTATTTCCACCGACATACCCTTGTTGTAAGGGTGAATTGAATCAATTGATGAGGAATTCTTCCTCTTAAGGAATAAAATGTTAAGTTCAACCCCCAATTAGGATTAGATGGAAATTAATGACATTTTTAGCAATTCCTAAATCCCAATCAATAGTCACATTAAAGTATTCCTATTATAGGTAGTAGAGCAAAGTGGACATATCCGAATCAATCCTAACAGTATAGAATTTGACAAATGGAACAACTTGCTAGCACAAATTCGTTGTACATCAAATCATCCAAGTGGCTTTCAACAAAAAAAAAAAAAAAAATCATCCAAGTGGTAGTAGAGTCACATAATGAGGTTTCATCCCAAATTTCCAACAAGTACTCATTATTTTCCACTACCCTATAATACAAAAATGAGTCTACTTAATCAGACTAAACCTATTGATTTTAAGGTGGAGCTAAATTTATTGTTTAACTTTTTTCTGCTATACTTGGACTTGTGATAGTTCTACCTTGTTTGGGAAAGAGTTTGGAATCTTGGCTATAGGTGTACATATGCTCAAACTTATTATATGTCAAAAAAAATTGAGTAGGCTCCGACATACTTCGCGAGAAACAAAATTCTGAAACCATGAACTTGTGTAGAGATGTCTGAAACAAAGACGATATAAAGACTGGGTGTCACAGATGGTCTTAGAGCCGCAGACAACTCATTGCTAAGGGTGGGGGATTGCGATAGCCCTATATTACTCGGAGAGAGTGCGTACAATTGGACTATAAGTGTACACTAAAACTTAGTTAATATCGAGGTCTTGGGTGACATCGTAATGTGTTTCTAACAAAAAATAATATTCATATACGTAAACTACGGTCCCGGTATCTAAAAATTGAAACAATATCAAAGTGTTGAGGTTTGGGACGTCATAGAGGGGATGAGCAAACAATAATTTTATAAATTAAAATTTTATTTCAGTAGCTCGTTCTTAAACAACATACCATATATAATACATCCATCATCGGTTTGAGAAAACTATGCTATACTATTGTTTTATATTTATTTTTTCATAAATTATTGATCAAACAATAAAAAAGAAATATTTTCGTGGTCTTCATTTGTTGACAAGATAGGATTAGAAATTATAAATAAGATGGTGTTGTATAGGTGATATAATTTGTTGCATCAATATCTTTTTGTTATTTTATATATTTTTTTGTTATTTTATATATAATGACCAATATCAAATATACAACAAATCGGAATTGTTACGACTTTCACGTATATTATTTGTGATGGTTTTTTCTATAACTATGATAGTCGGTTAATTGATAGTTTGATACATCAATACGACGTGATGAGCACGATAAGAATTTAAACTTCACCGAAACTACTGATCTAAAAGCCGAACGAAACTACTAACCATATTTTTTGGCTTCTCAAACGATCAAGACTTCAAAAAATAAGTAAGAAAATGATAGACGCCGTCTGTGGGAATCGAACCCACGACCACACGGTTAAAAGCCGTGCGCTCTACCAGCTGAGCTAAGACGGCTCACATGTAAATATCTTCCAATTATTCTTAAATAGGAAACACATCGACCTCCTTGTGGCGCTTCTTCTCTTGGCTGTTCTACCCGTGAGTATTCGTATCCCAACTTCAAAATCTAAGACACTTAAAATAGTTCAAAATATGGAACATTGATTCTCTGTTAGGTAAATATCTCTAATGGGACATATTTTCGTCCATAATTTAGAGCACTCTAAATGTTGATCGAGATATTTGTCGAACAAAGTATCACGGTTGTAAAATACAAACGTCCGAGTTTGAGCTCCGAAATTTTCGGAGCCTTTGAGAGAACAAGGCCTTCTTCATCCAAGTAAGAAGTGAACCGGGAGTAAATTTTGGCCCACGTTTGCTCACATTGGCCCAATGAAGAAGTGAACAAACTAAACTCACTTTCAGAGTGGGTTTATGAGTCGGTTCGGGTAGATTTCTCTCGGATTCGGAAAGAAGGGTTTTTAAAAGCCCTAATAACTCCCGAACAGAAACCCTAGACCCCCAAATCGAAGATCGTGATCAAGATTTTGCAGGTAACTCTCTCTCTCCCTCTCTTTCGTTTCCCCTCTATCTGTTTCTATAGATCTCCAATATATATCTATGTATCATCAGTATCCATGATTATACAGATTAATCTAATCAAGTTGCAATTTTTATTCTTGTTTGGTGATTTGCTAATTGAATCTTGATTAGATTTAATTGCCAATTCTTTGTATTCGTATTTTGTTCTTCTGTTCCTGGTTAGGGTTTTGATGATAATCACTTCCCCCTTTAGGTTTACGAAACTTGATGATAACGTCCGTCTTTATATCTAGAAGAAAATAAAAAGTGAAACTTTACAGAAAAGAAGACAAAAGGGAAAAAAAACCTAATTTTGTTAAGTTAAGATTAGTCCGATTTCTTGGAAAATTAGCTTCTTACTTGAATAATTGAAGGGTTATTCTTGTCTATAAGTTGTTGAGAGGAGATCAATTGATATGATTTAATTTCTGGTTCAAATTTGAAGGTATTGAACTATTGATAGATTCTGGTAGTGTATAAGAAGATAAAAGCGAAAAAGAATACCTAATTTTGTTTTGCAAATCTTTAGATTACAATTTATGATGCCTGTAATAAGTGTTTGAATTGCAAATTTTGATGATGTGATGTTGGTTTTTGTTTAGGTTAATAATGAGCAAAAAGAAGGCCGAGGCAGCTGGAACAGCAGGTCCAGCGAAGGCAAAACCCAGTAAAATTGCTGCCAAAGATGGGAAGAAAGAGAAGTTTTCGGTTTCGGCTATGCTTGCTAGTATGGACCAAAAGACAGATAAACCGAAGGGCTCTACCACTACGAGCAAGCCCAAGGCAAAAGCAGCCCCTAAACGGGCGTCTTACACTGACGACATCGATCTTCCACCTTCAGATGAAGATGATGACTATCTAGCTGAAGAAGGTCCACAAGTTGAACTCGAGGATACTAGTAAGAAGTCCAATCGCCGTTCTGATCTTAAGCCCCTTGAGGTTTCTGTATCTGAGAAGGAGTTGAAAAAACGAGAAAAGAAGGATATGCTTGCTGCTCAAACAGCTGAGTTAGCGAGGAAAGAGGCTATGAAAGATGATCATGACGCCTTCACTGTTGTTATTGGTACTAGGGCTTCTGTTCTTGAAGGTGAAGATAATGCTGATGCTAATGTTAAAGATATCACAATTGACAATTTCTCTGTATCTGCACGAGGAAAGGAACTACTCAAGAATGCAACGGTTAAGATAGCTCATGGTAAGAGGTATGGGTTAATTGGACCTAACGGAATGGGAAAATCTACTTTATTAAAGCTTCTTGCTTGGAGGAAGATTCCTGTGCCAAAAAATATTGATGTGCTTTTAGTTGAGCAAGAAGTAGTTGGTGATGAGAGGTCAGCTCTTGAAGCTGTTGTTTCGGCCAATGAAGAGCTTGTCAAGCTCCGTCAAGAGGTTGCGGCTTTACAAAATTCATCTGTAGACGGAGAAGGAGAGGGTGATGATGATGACGCGGGTGAGAAGCTTGCTGAGTTGTATGATAGGTTGCAGGTGATTGGGTCAGATGCAGCTGAGGCTCAAGCATCGAAGATTCTAGCAGGATTGGGTTTTACAAAGGATATGCAATGTCGGGCAACTAGGTCCTTCAGTGGAGGGTGGAGAATGAGAATTTCATTAGCTAGGGCACTCTTTGTTCAGCCAACGCTTCTACTACTCGATGAACCCACCAACCATCTTGACCTTCGTGCTGTTCTTTGGTTGGAAGAGTACCTCTGTCGTTGGAAGAAGACTCTTGTTGTGGTCTCGCACGACCGTGATTTCCTTAATACTGTTTGTAATGAGATTATC
The DNA here is from genome assembly GCF_041429995.1 of Eschscholzia californica. Taxonomy (NCBI): domain Eukaryota; kingdom Viridiplantae; phylum Streptophyta; class Magnoliopsida; order Ranunculales; family Papaveraceae; genus Eschscholzia; species Eschscholzia californica. The sequence continues at coordinate 50,640,545 of NW_028238472.1, forward strand.
CATCTTCACGATCTGAAGCTCCAATTATATCGTGGAAATTTTGATGAGTTTGAGAGCGGGTATGAGCAAAGACGCAAGGAGATGAATAAGAAGTTTGAGATCTATGACAAGCAGGTGAAGAATGCCAAAAGGTCAGGGAATCGGGTTCAACAAGAGAAGGTCAAGGATCGAGTTAAGTTGGCTGCAGCCAAAGAAGCAAAGAGCAAAGCGAAGGGGAAGGTTGTTGATGAGGACGAACTCGTTGTTGAGGCCCCAAAGAAGTGGAGGGATTACAGTGTCGAATTCCACTTCCCTGAGCCTACCGAGCTCACCCCACCTCTCATGCAGCTTATTGACGTCAGTTTTAGTTATCCAAATAGGGAAGATTTTAGACTCTCGAATGTCGATGTTGGTATTGATATGGGAACCCGTGTGGCAATTGTGGGTCCTAACGGGGCTGGAAAATCTACTCTTCTTAATCTTCTTGCAGGAGATTTAGTACCGGCAGAAGGGGAGGCTCGAAAAAGTCAAAAGTTGAGGATCGGGCGGTATTCACAACACTTTGTGGATCTTTTAACAATGGACGAGACCCCAGTCCAATATCTTCTTAGACTTCATCCTGAACAAGAAGGACTTAGCAAGCAAGAGGCTGTACGTGCCAAGCTTGGGAAGTTTGGGCTTCCCAGTCATAACCACCTCACCCCTATTGTGAAACTGTCTGGTGGACAAAAAGCTAGGGTCGTCTTCACTTCAATCTCCATGTCAAAACCCCACATTTTGTTATTGGATGAGCCAACAAATCACTTAGATATGCAGAGTATTGATGCCCTAGCAGATGCTTTGGATGAGTTCACAGGTGGTGTTGTTTTGGTTAGTCACGATTCGAGGCTAATATCACGAGTTTGTGAAGATGAAGAGAAGAGTCAAATCTGGGTTGTTGATAATGGGACCGTGGAGTCTTTCGCTGGCACGTTTGAGGAGTACAAGGAGGAGCTTCAAAGGGAGATCAAGGCTGAGGTCGATGAGTAATATGCTATCGAAGCTTCAGGTTTGATTATTTATTCATTGGTTCACTAGTCAGCTTCGAAAATTATGTGCATTAACAACAATGGATTGTTTCTGGTTTTTCCGTTTGTACTTGTCTTATTTCTTGTTTATGCGGGAAGTGTTTGAGAACGATTTGTATGAGCGTTATATACACACATGAAGAGTCCATATCAAGGTTCTTCATAAATTTTTAAAATCTATTTCGTTTTCGATTCATTGCTTCAATTCTTCAAGTAGGTCGTTGCTTCGTCATTTTGTAACCAAATTTGACAATGTTGCAGTAATGTTGGATTTAGCGTCAGGTTATGGCGCTTTAAGGTCTGTTAAATTCTTTCCAAATAAAATAGTAATCAGTTTTCTGTGGTAAGGCCGTTCCTTTCAAGATCGCCTTCTAATTTTGTTGATACAGTAAGCTTCTAATTTTGTTGATACAGTAAGCTTACAACACCACTAGGTCTCATAGAGCGACCAACGCATGATAATCTTTTAGAAGCAAAACTTTATCTTGGCTCAGAGGACTTCTATGATGATCATTGGTTCGTTTCACTTTCAGGATGAAATGCAATCTTCATATGTTTCATTAATTGACGATTTTTTATCTGTCATTCCTCTAATCTTTACTCGTATAATTTGTAATGGTGCAATTATATAAATAAAATAACATGTTTCAACAAAAAAAAACATTGATAGGGATTTTACACTCCTATTTTTGGATGTCAACATCAAGCATTAGCTAAACTATTTAGAACTTTTGATTTTATTATCAAAAGGTTATACAAGCTAATGTTCCCATAAATTTTTATTTTCATACAAATGTAGAATTTTCCGACCAAGCCCGCAAACATCAATAACCAAAGTTCAAAGACGACTGGAAGTAAAAAGCTCGCGCTTTATCTGATCTCTTAGAACTCTCCTCAGTAACTTGTTCGAAGCTGTTCGAGGAAACTCTGAAACAATCTTCACATACCTCACCTGGTTTATATAAGGAAATTAACACAAATTAAATAACATAAATTAAGATATTGTTTGTTTTTTCAGTAAGTCCTTTACGAAATCTAAATTGACTTGGGTCAGATTGTAGACTGTTTGTTTTTTCGTCTGACTTGTAATGTCTGACTCCTCTAAATAACTTATTTGGGTTAGTTTGGGGTCCATTTGGTGCAGACCATTCAGATCAGACGAGTCAGATTCAGACAAAGAAAAAAAAAACGAACACATACATACCTAGAAAGGACTTCAATGGTTAACTAAATACAATACCTTAAATAATGGATTGAGGTTGGTTTGAATGGCTTTTGAGAATTTCCTCATCAATATATCTGGCTCAGAGTATGATCCTCTGTTAAGTACAACAAACACAACTAACTGTTCAGGTCCTCCATTTACTGGTGCGATGCTAATAGCAGCCGTCTCCAATACATTTTCGTCTGCTCGGTTACATACTCGTTCGATCTCGACTGAACTCGTCTGCAAATATATCGAATCCCTTACATTTTATATATTGAAATTTAAGTCCTTACACACTATATTTGAGAAAGATAGAGATCGGAGAAAACATTACCTTAACACCTCCAAGATTCATGGTGTCATCAGCTCTACCTTGTACGATAAAATAACATCCGATCGTTCTTTTTAATATATCTCCGTGTCTTCTGAGTTGCTGCCATTGTATAGAATAATGTTAAATATTTCACTCAATGAGATCAAATTAGATTGCAGTGATGCATGTTTTATTGTAAGTTCGTGCGAGTTACTTGGTATCTGGTACCAGACTATATATCAGCCAACTGGGGGATTATGAACAGTCTGAGAGAAGAAGAGAAGACAATCCCATGAAAATATTAAACGTAGGCATTATTCTAAGTTTTTATACTATACCATTCCGTTATATTTCGGCATTCCCTTGAAGTAAACCTTTTCATGATCGGCATTGAGTAGTCTATCGGTAGCTCCCATGTATGTAGGAAATAAACCAACCTCTCCGATGCAAGGTTGATCATCGGGCTGTTATTTAAGAAGCTAAAATTATTTCACTTCACACACACACACACACACACACATATATAGATTAAAAATCGAAAAGGAACTCTCACATAAGCAACACCGTGTTCATCAAGGACGACAAACCCTGTAGTCATTGATGCTGTGCTGAATGCTCCAAAAGCTTGCGGTTGCAACAAGCTTCCTAGAATATAAGAAGACGAGAGCTCGGTTCCTCCACAGCATTCTACTATGGGTTTGTAGTATGATCTTGATGAAAGCCATAGATCATCGTCTACATTAGAAGCCTCACCGGTAGTAGCGAATAACCTGCATAAATGTCAATCTTCAAATTGTAATTACACTTACATTAGCCTTTCCTACTTCTTAAATTCAAATCAAATCAAGAGGTATTGAGTCGAATTAAAACACATTATTCTTTGTATGGAACAATAAGTGGGCTAGTCTTTCTTAATGATTACATTGGTTGAGCCATTAGGGAGAGACCCAAGGCACAGAGCAGCATGACTAGTTGCCCGAGATTAAGAGAAGATGATAATGGTTTTTAAAGTTAAATATCTCGAAGGAACATATAAAGTCAAGAATTCGGTGAACTTGGTGGCTAGGCTGGTAAAATGTAAAAGCATTAGGTGGTCTGACGGAGGCCTATGCAAAGACCAAACCATGTACCTTATGGAACAGGGCTGAGTAACCTAGGTGGTACCTAAATCGGGGACCGTGTTGTTAGTATTGGGGAAGGTACTACATCGTATAGACTCCTATTCTTGATTGTTCTTCGCGAGCTCTCGTACTCTACTTTTCCCCTTAAGTTTATCCCTGATCTACGAGGTCAAATTATTACTAGTACTAGTGATTTAGTTCATGTTCACTTTTCTTCTGCTTTACGTTTATTTGACGTTTGGATTGCTTCCATCACTCCCTCCTAACAAAATCACAAGTGATTGTTAAAATCACCTTATATTTGTCCAGTCAAGACCGTCCATACACTTGGTACTCTTCCAAGCTTTCACCAGGCTCGGCACCGTACCTAAAATAGTCACACCTGCATCCTGCAAATGTCAACTGAGAACAGTAAGGACAGTATTCTTGAAAAAAGATCTATTTAGACGAAAATTAGTTTTGTCATCATCAACCTGCACAAATTTTCCAAAACCTCGATCGAGAGGAGAACCATGATAAAGGGCTAGAGTGGTTCCAGCAAGAAAGCAAGAATATAACAAGATCGGTCCCATCACCCAGCCTAAATTTGTTGGCCAACAGAAAATATCTCCTACTCGGGGATCACAAAATGCCCATGAATCAGCTCCGGCACGAATAGGCGACAGCTGTGTCCATGGAATAGCTTTTGGGTCTCCTGATAACAGATTCAAGCATAACAAACGAATTCCTATAAGAAAAACAAGTACAATAATAACGAGTAACGACATAGATGTATATACATATAATACAGATGAAAGTTCTACCTGTGGTTCCGGATGAAAAGAGTATGTTCGTTACAGATTCAACGGGTTGGTAAACTGGGGAGTAATAGTTTCCACTGCAAAGGGAAATTGTTCAATCAATCAACTTTGACAAGTGACCGGAACTTTTGGTTCATCCTTTCCAAATATTTCAAGCTAAAACTAAATAATAGTGTTTGATTAGTTCACTCTAGATGAATTCAGGTATTTGTGAAACACTGATAGCGACACGAAAGAACTAGTTCGGGAAATATATTAGACACTCAAACTATAAGCGGGGTACCTTGAGATGTGATCAACCGAAGAAAGAAATTTTTTCCAAGACAAGTCTTGATTCCTTAGTTTAATTTCCACGTCCTTTCCATAAGCAGGAATAACGATAGCTTTACATGCATCAGCTTCCACGACACGGCTGGCAGAAAAACTTTGTTAATGTCGAAATGAAGAACAGGATATACACACACACACACACACACACACACACACACACACACACACACACACACACACACACACACACATATAGTTGATAGGCAAGTTCCACCTGTATAGAGGAAATCTCTTTCCTCCTCTCACTATGAAATCCTGAAAATAAAGTGAAGGCAAGCTACATTAGGACATTAGGAAAAAGAAAAAAAGGTTGAACAAGTACTACTTCGTTTATTTTCACGCTTTTGTGAAATTAAAGTATAAATTTTAATTTTTAATTAGTTTTGCATAATTATAATTTGTCTTCGAATTTCCCGAACTACTTCATTACTTCAAATGTGATTGGTTTCTTTATTTTCATCAAAAGTTAACTTGCAAAACCAGCGATGTGCAATTATTTGAGCGATAACCCACTTCTTGTTAAACACGAATCAACATGAAACACTTTTTGACTAACAATCGAGTTTACATTGTGAGCAGATGAAAATACCTGAGTAAAGATGCCTTTGGCTTTAGATACACGCAAGCGGGTCGCTATTTCTTGTGGAGCAAAACTATCGGCTATTGATACAACAACATTCCCGGAAAGTATAATAGCTAAGTATATGATAACTGCAGTGGCAGTCATTGGCATATCAATTGCAATAGCTTCACCCTTTGAAAATGTTGCATCAAGAGCATTGGCGACAAGCCTGTTTAACCATGTCGAAAATAAGAAAGTAAAAACAATCAAAATAATGGTGGGTCGAGACATTTTTCCTTGACACATTAATTAACAAGGATCATGTGACGATTACTTTTTCTTTTTTGAGATCGCAAGATACAATCCTCGTAAAATATGAATAATGAACGGTCAGATGACTGTCAAACAATGCATCCAAGAAAGAATGTGACGGAAAATGTAAGCCGCTAAAAAGTTTTTTATCGGAAGCAAAAACATACATCACTTTCTCTCTTAATTCCTTCAGTGTCAAATGATTGACAGGGAAGTCATCAAAACCTTCATCTCTCCATACAATAACCACACTGTCATCGTCTTTTCTTGGATAATTAGTAGGTAACAGACAGCATTCTGCAATATTTAGAACTGCACCAGGCAACCATGTTCCTCCGTGCATCGACTTGTCTGAGGTATCAAGGATACATCTCGGGCCTTGGCGAAATATGATCGAAAGTTCTTTCAAAACTAATGACCAGTAGACCTGAATATTGTAATCGAAAGAGATGATAGTACAATTCAGTTCAGATCTAATCAAAACTTAGTATTAGACAGAACATTCCCTCTGTTTATTTAAGATCAGAAGTGTATAAGAATGTAGGGAATAGATTCTCTTTCGAGAAGGAGCTGGAGCGGAGATGGTAAATACCTCTGGATGCTGAATCGTAAACTTGTGAAAGAGACTATAGCTTGTAATAGGATCCTGATATGAGTTCCCCAATAATTTGGGACCATGAACTTCCATGAATCTCCCCAGATTTGTTTGTTTGGCCTCCGTCCTGACATATTAAACAGAACTAGCTTATATCTCTCATTGTGTTTGTTCATCAAATTGTTCAAGAATTTTCACAGCAAGTTACCATCATAGATTATAGTTATAAGAGATTAAGTAATGGGCCTTATTTTTAGAGGGCCCCTATAGTTTATAAAACTTGATGTCTCTTTCAGACAAGTTTGAACTTGTATACAAGAGAACAATGAGTTTACAAACATAACCGTTGCATCCAAGACCAAATGAAAGAACGATAGATGTGGTTCGTACTTCATACGAAGAAACATGGTTCAATATTATAGCATATAAACATGGTCATCTGCATATTGCATACAAGCTCTATTTACATGCTGTTGACAAAGTTCATGTTCATACCGCGTGGAGGAAAACCAATGGTAAATTTACTATTATGCTTGTTCAATGGCTTGAATACATCATAAACTGTAATATGCTTCTAACTGTCGTGGATCAACAAGAAATGTAGATATACTGCCTTAAAGGCTATTTTCTGCCCTTAAGGCCACTACACTATCAGTACATATATTATCTAGTACATACAACTTCTTTTAATACCTATAAACAACACGAGACAAATCCTGAGAACAAACAGCTTTCGTCATGACTCAAAATGAGGCGACCCAAAAGGAAAATGTGAATAACAACAACCACAAGAAGAGTTTTTTTTTATATTGACTCAAGATTCATTACATTATTACATGACATTGATATATCATGAATTGAATAAGCTAAATAACTACCATCTCTAAGACATGTGGCCCCTAAAAGCCATATGAAGACCCTTATTTATACCCAAGTTATAAATCATGAATTTTCAACTCCATTAGGATCGAACCGGGAACCTCCTGTCTGTGAAGTTGGTGTCCAACCACTACACCAAGTAGTAGAATATTGTCCTAAAGACAGTCATATAACCTAAAGATCAGACAAACTACCCTATAAGTCATTATAGATACCCTTAACACAGAATCAATAAACAAAAGATAAGCCAACAACTGATAGCTCAGTTGGTAGGACATGTACTCTTAAACCCAAGAGGTATGTATCAATGCCTTGTAATGACTATCTCAATTTCAAAAAATAAAAAATAAACAAAAGATAAAAAAAAAAAGAATGAAGAAAAGGGGGGAAAACTTACAAAGAAGGGAACCAATAGAAAGGAAGGCCATGGGTAGAAACATCCCATCCTGAATAAACACTGTAATAAACTAGTTGATGAAGAGTATGTGGATGGGTTGGTTTCAGTAATCTCTGAGCCGAAATCTCAAACCATATAGCCTTAGGGTTTAACCCACCTGCTCGGGTAATAGCATTTTGAAGGGACTTATGAAATTCTTGAGCTTGTTTGATAGATAACCCTGTTCTTATAATGTCTTCTACTCCTATTTCATTTATATTTCTTATTCCAAATTCTCTTTGCCCCATTTCTAATACTTCTTTTTCTCTTTACAAGTTCAATTTCACTTCTCTCTCTCTTATCTCTATCTACTTATCAAACAATGGGTAGAATTTAATGGCTAAATCAAACAATAGGTAGAATTTTGTTGGGAGGGGGGGTTTGGTTTGAGGAGTGATGGGAGGTAGTTGGAGGTAGAGTATGATATTAGTTGTAAGCATGGTGTACACCAAACAGCATTCTTTTCTTTTGGCAAAGAATTTTTTATTTTATTTTATTTATTTAGTATTTACGTTGTGTGGGCTATAAATCCGTCTCATTGCCAAAAAAAAAAAAATGTTGGAATCCTGGGTTATGAAATAAAGAGACAGGGACATTGCGAACTACTCTAAGAGCGAGAGATCCCCCTTTCTCTGTGCAAAAATAACCATCTCTCTCTTAAAATTGTACTCAGATTTACGTCTCTTTCCTCCGGGGAAGGGTCATTCCTTCGTCGGAAGCCTTTTATGCTCCTTTTGTAGTTTGGTCTCCAACAATAAATAGTTTTTAGAGTTGTTTTCCTTCTGAGATTGAGTTTTTAGGGATTGTTTTCTGGACTCACCACACATCGATTCTTTCAATTTATTATAAGATTCGAAAGATTTAGTAACATACTGATGGAGTGAGAGAGCAAGAAAAGAAGAGAGATTTGGGATTTTAGGGTTCAACAGGAATTGAAACAACAACGTTTGGTTGATTGAAACTTCTTGGATCTTTGGATCTATCAAGTAACAAGCCTAAACAGAAGAACTCAAAGACTTGTTCTGCAGTAATGGTGGTGGTTGCCCTTGCAATTTACATTCATAGGCGGCGTTGGTTCTCTCGGTTGGAGCAATTTTAGTATTAATTCTATATATTTTGTCGACCTTTAAGGTCTTTTCATTCTCGATCTTCAGGATCTTTTGTCGACCTTTAAGTTCTTTTCTATGAACTTATCGTATGTAACTCTCATGTAGTTCTCAAAGAAATAAAAATTATTATCCGTGTAATTTATAGTTGAATCACTTATGAACGAAATATGGTTCGCTTGGATTCAAGAAAAAAAAGAAATAAAGAGACAGGAAGTAATATTGGTAAGGCATGGAACAACGACGTGCTGAAAAATAACCTATTCTTCTTTTGGGGAATGTCATTCATATTCATAATATTCTACGATTGGAAAACTTAAATCTTTTAAATTTATCAATGGAGGAAGAATAAAATTCCTTCTATCGTTGCGATTCAATGTGCATCTAATAGTACTAGAGATTTCCACTAATTTTATTTCAATTTAGTATGGTCGCGTATTTGGCCTATACGACATCTTCATTTTGGGTCAAAAAATTGACGAAGTTGTATTTTGCGACTTAATCTTCATCTCCTCATTTCTTTCTCTTTTTCTCTCTCTATCTCTCTCTAAGTGTCCCTCTCTCTCAGTCACTCACTCTTGCTCACAGTCACTCTCTTGCCGAAGAGAAGTATTCCTTTCGCTCGAAAGATTATCTGGTCAGTTGGCCATGAAACTTTTCGTGATCGGACTACCACAAAGTCTGAAATTCTCAAGGAGGGTTTTGAAAACCTCCTTGGAGGTCGTTCTACCAAAGAGAACACTTCCTCTCGCTAGAAATGGGCAAGAGAGAGAGATCTAGTTAGGTTAAATTTTGCTCCGAGTTGATTTGGTTGGAAGAAAAGGACTTCAACTACAACTAGTTAGGTTAAATTTTGCTCGAGTTGGCTCGGTTGGACGATTCAACCACTCCAAAAACCGATAAGGGGAATATTTGTTGTTTCAACCACCCCAAAATATCGACGATTAGGGGAAATATTTGTTGTTTCACTACCACTTTTTACTCAAACCAACTAAAACTTCAGTCGGCTAAGTTAAACTTAGTTCCACTTGATTCCATTGGTAGATTCAACTACTCCAAAATTCATATGATGTATATGATGTGAACTTCCCCAAATTACTTATTGCTTATTTTCATACTCCTGTCTTAGAAATAGTACTGTTATATTTTCTAAAACGCACACAAGTGTCTGGCTTTGGCTTCTGGTCTCAGTGCCTCACCAGTTCAACTTATTTTGCTCGAACCTACCTATTAGTTAAGAAAATAGTTTTCTTCTCAAATTCATATGATCGGGGCGGCGTAGGTCTACTGCATGAAGGAGCTAGCTTTCTCTTGACTTTCATAAATTCTGGTTTTAAGGGATTTATCAATTTTTTCCCAACCCCAATGATATCTTGAGAATCATGGCCTTTGTGATTGATAACATAAACTGAGGCCGAACTGTGCAATTTCATTGTTGCTTCATTAATGCATTAATCAAACCACAAAGAACACTACTTTCTGAGAACTAGAAATCAGTCAAAAGGTTCACCGATCCTGTTGTTGAGCAAAGAGATCTTGAGACGAATACGATAAATAAGAAGAAAGTAAAGTAGACACCCATAAATAGCAAACACTTCATAAAGTTGTACTAGCCAAGTCACTAAAACAATGTCACTGAAGAAAATGGAACCTGAGACAATATATATCACCAATGAAAACTAATCACTACGGGAGTATGACCTTTCTCGACGTTCTCTTGTGTAGTCTACAGGAGTACGACTTCTGCTACGAGAACCATTATAAGGAGAGCGAGGGGAGTACGACCGTTCTCGTCGGTACCTTCTATCTTGTGGTGAAACAGACCTGGATAGAGTTTAGGTTTCAAACATGTGTGAAAAACCTCTCCGAAGAGAAACTAGAAAACCTACTAAAACGGATAGGGGACAAAGTGAAGAGAATGGAATTACCTCTCGTATCGTCTTGGAGAATAATAACCAGGGCTTCGAGAACGAGATCTGGCATGACGTGACGAACGAGAACGATGGGGTGGAGACCTCCTGTCATATTCTCGACTTCTACTACTACTGCAAACAACCAAAACAATTGCATCAACTTGAATCTCCGACTTCTTTTGGAAACACGACTTTGGGAGCCAATAAGAAAAGGAGTAAAATCAATAACCAATTACAAGAGCAAATGCTCATATTTATATATACACCATTCCTCTCTAAATGGTGTTCTACATAAACCAACGTATATACATAAGGTATTTATTTGTACACTATACACCACATTACGAGTACTGACTGCAAAAAGAAAATGAAGTTGAGTACCCACATCACGTATCTGAACTTTCTTTTTTGGTCGTGCAATAACACATAACACAAACAAGTGCATGCCTGATTTGAACGGACCCACAGTAAGTCCCTTGTGGACACTAACATTACATGTACTGAATAAATCAAAAGATGGGAGCAATGAAACATAAAGACAGAAAAATAATTAGAAGGCAAGATTTACCTCACTCGCTCTCTTGCCCTCATGTCAGCTGGTTTCTTTCTGTTCTCCTCAGCAAACACAACAGTCAGCTCCCTTCCATGAAGAATTTGCCCATCCATTTGGTATTTGGCTTCAGCAGCATCAGCAGGATCTACGTATTGGACGAAACCAAATCCACGAGGTTCACTAAAATAAACATTAGTTTAGTATCCCAAAACTAGGAATAAATAATTGTCCAATAGTAACTGCATCACCTTTATACACACCAAAAGATTTTGCTAAATAAGTAAATCAAGCTAATTCAGAGAAAAAACTATGCAACATGTATACCAGTACGGGTGTCCATATCAGCAAGATGAGGCATACACAATTAGTCGAAGGCAAGTACGGGTATACAACTTTTCACATGTATTACTTATTAGGTCCATATGTAAACACCAAATATATAACTTAATGCTGTATTTTCTGGTCCTGACACGGTTGTGTGCAAGACTGCAAGTAGTCACAAGATGTGCATAAAAAAGACTCACACTATACAAACTGAAATGACTCTAAGTAGCTCATGAGAGTACCTGGTATCAAATAATGCATAAAAATACTAAAAATGAAACCTATTGTAAGAAACTTTGACAGATATGGTATTCGTAATTCAAATGGAAATACTGCTGCAACTTCAAACAAATCAAGTAAAAGCAAGCACACCGCTGCTGACCTTGCCAATGTCAAAGTTTAAAGATGACTTCAAGTTCTTCAAGACTTGAATACCTTCAGAAAGTTTCAAACCAAAATTCCTTCCCATCTTCAAAAAATTAACATCACCTTCAACAGGACTCTTATGACTTGATTGATGTCTTCAAAACTCTATCTAACGCTGTTAAATCTCAACAACTTTAATAAAAACATCCAAAAATTTGTAAAACACGAAGCACAAATCGAATCTTAAAGAAAATATCCGAGCTGCAAACTTAAATACTAAACTACAAGGTTCTCTTTGGCATTGTTGAAGTTTGGGAAGAAAAAGAATAACGGAAGTTTTCACAAAAGATATAACAGCTCACTGAAAAGGAATATTCGAGCTCACACAGCTAAAGCATAACTTTTTGACTACTTGATGCCATCTAAGTAATAAGCAAGTGCATACCCGGTATGGTAATCTCTTGGCAAATAAATATCTTTAAGAGGACCAAATTGCCCAAAAGGCCTCCGAAGGTCTTCAGCCCTGCAACAACATAATAAGTCGGCTAGCAAGTTAAATCTATAAACATGATACGAGTAAGTCTGTTGAAAACTTGAAATATCCAAAACTGATCACACACTCAATAAAGTGTAAACCTGAAAATTGCTAGTAACGAATGAAACTACGCATAAAAAAGAAAGAATTGAACTTCCTAATGATGGCAGAATTGAACTTCTTTCATTTAGTAAGCACTAAATATTGTCATTAGGGTTATGAAAGAAACAAGTTTATGAGAACAAACCTACAGTCACGGCGAAGATTCCGAACTAAAAGGCTAGTAGGAAGATCTCTACTACTACTAGTACTGCCATAACGACGACCACGGGGACTAGGGCTTCGACCTCGTCTTCCGTAACCTCTTGGAGGTGAAGGACTGTAACTGTAACTCCTACCCCTCATTATAATCTACAACCAGCTAAAGAAAACAGAAAAAGAATGATCAGATACAATTGTACACTCTAAAACCTAGCAATCAAAGTAATTGGGAATAAAGAAAGAAATGGGGAAACCTTGATTATGAAAAAAACACCACTTTGATTATAAAAAATCACAACTTTTTCAACAATTATATCATTTTTGAATCAGAAACTAACAATAACCTGAAATTGAACCTTGAACAAAAAAAAAAAATCGAATTTATTAACAATAAAATCAAATTTATTGAATGCCCTGAAATTTAGGGCAAAAAATGGAGAATTTGTTGTCGAATTGAAATCTAACAGAAACAATTAATCAACTCTAAACCCTAAATACATGAATGAGAGGGAAATTCAGATTACCTTGAGATGCAACGAGCCCTCTCTCTCTCTCTCTCTCTCTCTAGGTTTTCTTCTTCTCCTCCTGTTGTTCACACCTCCCGGTTCAAAGATCGAGAAACTTTAATCCAATTAGCTTTTCCAGAAGCTTCTTAGAGCAACTCCAACGTGGGGCACGGGCTCCCAATTTTGGGAGCCCCTGAATTTTGGGAGCCCCTGAATTTTGGGAGCCCCGGGGCTTTCCTCAATTCCAACGTTGGGCTCCCAACCGGGGCTCCCAAATCAATATATTATACGTGTGCGAAGTATGTGTGCGAAATTTTGATTTTAAATTTCGACTATAAATTATTAGATTTCGACTATGAATTAAAATGTGATATTATTCGAGAGAGATAATTTCAAAAAGATAAACACAAAAAAAAAACACAAAAATAAAAATTAGAGAAAAATACTTAAAAAAGTAGTATTTAAAATAATAAGAATATTAAAAAAAAAATTAGTTTAAAAAAAAAATTAAAAAAATTAAAAAAAAATAAAATAAGGTGGGGTGGATCCCCTTTTTAGGGGATCCACCCCAAAATAGCCGTTGGGAGACCCCCAACGGCTATATTTGGGGCTGGGAGCCCCCCAGCCCGGGCTCCCATTTGGGAGCCCGGGAGCATGGGGCTCCCAGCCCCACCGGGAGCCCAGCCCCGGGGCTCCCGGGTTGGAGGGCTGGCGCTGGGGCTGGGCCTCCCAAAATTTGAATTGGGAGCCCCAGCCCCACCCACGTTGGAGCTGCTCTTAGGAGGAGTGGGAATTATGTCATCTCGTTTTGGATTTGGGCACGCCAAAGAATTTGTGCCCCTAGTCTTTTGGGCGGTTGCTTAAGGCACTAACTAGGTCGAGTGGCTCTTAGCGGACGGTTCTATATCATCGGCCTCTTTTAAATTTCTATGCAGTCACCTGGTCCAAGTACCCAACCGCTACTTTTTTTTCTTCTCTCTTCTCTCCTTCCACCATCACAATTACCGGCCAACTATCACTTTCGACCCCATCTCTCTATTTTTCTCTCTCTATGATTTAGTAAATCGATCCTAAATATAGAGAAAATAATGGTGGAGGTGGAATTTATGATTTTTTTTGTGAGTTAGGTCGTCGGCAGAGTCAACATGCCAACAACTCTTTCCAGCAACAACCCTTTCAACTTAGATTTTTTTCGGACATCAGATCTGGGTGCTAAGAGGATGTTCGGTCAATGCTCATTATTTTGAGTCAAACTAACCTATCCGCTTGTTAAGAGCCATTCAGTTGGGTGCCAATAGCACTACCCTCTTGATTTTTTTCAAACCCCCACCCTGCTACTTCTCTTCATAACGGCAAAAGGGTCGTTGGAAAGATAACTAGTGGTGGTGGTTAGAGATGGTGGCGGCAGTACCGTTCAACCAGTGATGGTATTTCGTGGGGAGGAAAGAAAGAAGAATAACTATTTTTTTTCTTTTGAAAGGTCGTCTACAATGATAGTCTTCCGACGAACCTTACCGTCGTAAAGAGAAGAATTGGTTATCTCATCCAAAAAATGTTGGATCTACGAAACCAAAATGTTTTACCTAAAACATAGACCGAGTGTGATCCAAACAATTTGGGAGAAATTATAAACCATAAAAGTAATAAATAAAAATGAGGTGTAAATTTGGTGTATAATTCTACTAATATTTTGTGTTTTTGTGCATCACCAAGGCCTTATAAAATTACCCATATTGGTCGTTGAAAAACTCTTCAATTTGGAATTCACAATATGAGAATATTACATATACTTGATAAAATATATAAGCTAGAACTTTTATTAGTAACATTCATCACTTATATGAAGCACTTTCTTCAATACATTCATAAGTAAATTATAAGCACTTAATTGAGGTAGATGACCTTGTGTTTTTAGTATCTCAACTCTAGTAGTTTTGTTACCTCCAAGTCTTTTTTGCATATAAAATGCAACAAATTTTGGAACAACAAAGTCTTGTTGAGATTGAATTATAGTACAAGGAATTTTAGTATTTCTTACTTTTTTTAACACACATCGAAGATCGCTTAAAAACACTTTTTTGGCAACATCATGTGCAATTTTAAGGTTCATTCTCTCTAAACTACAATTGAATTCTTTTACTGCATTTGTATCATTGATTTCTCCTATAGCTTTTGGTGCAAAGTTGTTTGCCCAATTTGAGAAGTTATGTTTCATTTCATAGAGAAGGGACTTAATATTTGATCTCTCAAATCCCCCATTATATCTTGCATCGTTTAGGTACCTACCATGAAAAAAGAAAATCATATTATGTATCATGGACTAGAGCAAGAAAGTACAAGTAACAATGAGAATTATAATAATACAAAAAAAATATATTGGGACCTATGAATCGGGGCTGAAATTCGACATTGTTTTACTTGTCGGTCCTGGTGATTTAAATGTATTGTCGAGATATGCACGAAAGTTAATGAACGATCAGATCGAACTTCATAAATTTTATTTAAGATTTATCAGGTCCCGGTAACATTCAACACTACCAATATCATACAAACAAAATTTATAAAATATGTATCCACTAAATAGACAGGTCCAGTCTTACTGTTTCGAAATTAATAAAATGAAAATGGAAAAGAAGTTAGAAGACCTACTACCTTGGAGAACCTCCCAATAGAATGAGATGTGTAAAGAGGTCTGGCCTTTGAGTTGCTGCAATGAGCCCAATCATGGCAGACATAGAATGACCTAAATAAATAGTTTTATTGACTTTCAATTG
Organism: Eschscholzia californica; assembly: GCF_041429995.1. Lineage (NCBI taxonomy): Eukaryota > Viridiplantae > Streptophyta > Magnoliopsida > Ranunculales > Papaveraceae > Eschscholzia > Eschscholzia californica. The sequence goes on from NW_028238472.1 coordinate 50,656,484, forward strand.
GTCAAGAACATTGACTAAGTCTTCTGAATATCCATCAAAACTTGAGTACTTGTTTGGATCATACAAAGATGGTTTCACATTAGGTGAGAAAACCATATCAAAGATAACCACTTTGAAATAACAAGCTAGGAAAGGTAATATGAAGTGCCAAACAGTCTGGTCTGCTCCAAATCCATGAGATAGAACTAGGGTTTCACTACCATTTCCATAAACCCTAACATTCAAAGAATCAATAATATTATTACCTCCATACCCATTCATTCCTACTTCCATCTGCAACCAAATAAGTTTCAAATGACTTCAAAGGAACAAAGGTATCTATTTATATTAAAAAGACTCCTTAAATTTATTGTCTTATTGAACGTCTATCTACTTCATTAAATACACCTCATCTACACTCCCAAATTTGTTATCTCATCCTTTTTATATTTCTGTTAGCAAAAGAGGATGATGATCATTAAAAAAGTAAATACAGTTAGAGTAACTGAAAAATATATACGTTTATTAACTTTTCGATTACTCCATCACGGAGTAAACGATCTCAAGAATGACGTTTTTGTGCAATGAACGATGTTTTTTTGTGCAACAAATGGTTGTTATAGATATTTCATTTTGTGTGATACACTTGGCTTTCTTCTTCTTGCGAAAAAAAAAAGAAACTAGTTTAATTTTCTCGTGTCATTTTAAAAGATGAGTTCATCCATCTTGGTAAAATGAATTTTTTATTGGAGTTGCGTGCTCTAATGATACATTTTTTTTTATTTGTTTGTAAATGTCTGCATACTTTAAGGGACATGATTTCGTGTCTCGAACCCTTGACCTATAGCACCAACTTGATAACCATTCCAACCAAAAGTTGTTGACTCTCTAGTAATACATTACTAAGTACTCGTCTTACAACTTGTGAATTCAGATTTTTCGTGATCACGTAAACACACGATAACGATTTGCACTTAATATGTATAACGTGAAATGTACACTTAGATGATCACTATCAAGTAATTAAATAAGTTGGATGATCTGATAAATAGAGTATAGAGATAGATCTTAATATAGAAAAACAATACTACACAAAGGTTTTAAGTTGATTACTGAATTGTATTTATCATGGTTAATGGTTCAGTCATAATTTCAGGCTAAAGATTTGGGGGATAATGGGAATAGCTTCTTTGAGACTGATATCCCTACCCCATTCTTCAAGATTTGCCTTTTGGGATTTAATGTAGAGAGAGATATCATAAATAGAAGCCAACTGATTTTCGCCGGCCTCTTAATGGAAATGAAGGCCAGCTTCTTTTTGACTTGAATGTTTGATGGTACCATATACTTGTGGAGAAGATCTAAAGGCGCCCATATTGTTACTGTCAGAGGAAAGAAATTCAATCAAATGTGACGTCGTAAAAAATCATCTGATTATTATATCGTGTTATAAGTAGTTTGTTAAGTAATCCCACATTTGTTGTGAAAGGGGCAGTGGGTGCGTTAATATGTGCAGGAGAGTGTTGGGTGGTCTTGGGCCTCTCTCACCCCAAAAGCTAGCTCAAGAGGTAAGACTTCTCCCACACTCATTAACACACCTACTGCCTCTTCCACAACCAATGTAGGATTAACCTAACAATCTTCCCCTCACGCATTTGCTCTTAACTTCAATAGTTATTGATACGAGACTTGTTATTACTCGGACTCTGATACCAGTGTTGGGTGGTCTTGGGTCTCTCTTACCCAAAAAACTAGCTCAAAGATAAGGTTTCTCCCACACTTAACGCACCCGCTGCCCCTTCCATAACCAATGTGGGATTAACTTAACATAGTTGTATATGTTTATCAGTGTATTGTGATTCAAAATGCCAATTCGAATGATGGTTTATTAGTGTACTAGGGATAACCCGTGCCCTAAGGGCACGGGATGTTTGCTCAATATTAATCATGTGATTATTCATTTAAACTTCGAATTCAAAATAGTGTAGCATCCCAATGAAAACTCTATTTACATAAATTAGAAAAATAATAACCAATGAATGACATTGAAATTTAAAAAGCTCAAGACTAAAAAACAACCGTAAATACTACCAATTTGGTATCACGACACCATACGACAACTTATCAAACCGCATCTCAAGATTTGGTCCATCCCCCTCTCAATGGTTCCCCTAACTGTAGTACAACTTATGATGAATGTCTCCACCAAAGATAGCTCCAATGATCAAACCTACAATTAGAAAACAATATATAAAAATGAATTCAACCACAGAAAGCAAAAAAGATAAACCAATTGATACAAAAGAAAAAAATCCAAAAAACTAAACTGACCTACATAAGTTTCTGCATAAGCTCTAACTGAGAAGTAGTCTTCATCTTGCTTCTCGACCATCACTACTACCTTCAAGGAGATTTTCTTTTCTGACATATATTCCATTGTAAAGATGGATCAACCAGACGAAAGGGTAAAAACGAACACGTAATCAGATTTAACCCGGAGTCCTAAAATCAAAATCATATCTGTGAAAAAATAAAAAAAGTTGAAAGTTAATTCTCCTTTAGAATTCCTTGAGCCTCCTCTAAATTGGAAGACTTCCAAACTACCTTTAGCATCAGACAAAATGGGATCAAAAGTTGGATGTTGGAGGCAGTTGCCACTTATGTACAAGTACCACTTATGTACAAGTATCACCATTACCATATGAATTTGCAATAGGAGGGTAACACATACCTTTAGTGGTAAACTGATAATAGAAGTATATCATTGCTATATCTTAAATGGGATATAGTTTCTAGAGGATAACTAAGGAAGATATATTAGTTGCATACGAAAACACAAGGTAAACGCTCATTGTTTCAAAGTCCAACTTCTGATCAAAAGTTCAACAAATAAAAGCAATAAAATGAAAATGCAAGTACAAATTATGACTCCATCCTAAGATTTTGCAGGTGCAAGTAGCAAAGGAAGTACCTAGATAGGCGTTCCTTTAACTGGGCATGCCTTTTGAGAACAGCTGACACTGTCACAAACCAAACAACTTCAAGTATCAACTCTATCACTTATACATTAGATAATTAGACAATAAATAATAAGCAGTTGAGCACAACTCTAGACAGGAGAATGGGCCAACATACGTCTAACCCTTGTTGTCTCCAAACGCGTATCTTCTGTAAAGTTCTATAGCAAAATAAAACACATGTTCATTCCTAACTTTGTTATGCTTTTCTAGGTAAAAATGAATGAAACTATACATGAAAATAAAAAGGAAGAGAGATAAGCTTAACTTGTAAGGGAAAAACTAAGAGCTAGCATGATACTCTCAATCTATTGATACATTTTATTTTGAAAACTTTGAATGAATATATTAATAAAAGAATATGTACAAAGTACATAGGTTAGGTAATGGAATCTATTGATACATATCAAACTGCAGAGCTCAATCAAACTCATCCTACCCATCAACTTATATAAACTGAACCAAATATCAAGTACAAGTAGTTCAGTATATAACAATATGTTGGTATCTATTATTGTCAACAAATGAAAACAAGTTTTAGTTCTTGACCTCTTTCACTTACCACGAAAGAAGTTTGTTTTGCCGGCTCCATAGTCACCAACTACAAAATCAGAAAAAAGCACAAATACTATTTAAGAAATGAGAAAGAGAAATAACCCAAAAAACATTAACGCTTGCAAATTGCACATCAAAGTTAACTCTAGATTTTCAACTTGAAAGTGTTTCGTACAAAAGAAAATAATACAAACTTATTATTAACACAAAGAAATTACCAACCAGACTATTCTTCAAATTGAACGCTCCGAGAATGACTTATCCTCTGCAAATCTTAAACCCTTCAATAATAGCCCAATTCACATAAAATGAAAATATTTAAGTAAACTATGAACTAAAAAACAAACCAATAATTTCATATAAAGTTTCTTCCTACATGCTTTATATTCATCATCTCTTCAAACTTGAACGTTAATACATCCAATCAACCCCAACAAAAAGATTTCGATTGACCACACTATAAAGATATATTTTTCGTTGCTAAGAAAACTTAATTGATTTTTATTTTCACATTGACATTAATTCAAACACTTCCCAAACAACACTTAGAGAAACCACGAAGAAACTTAAAACATAAGACATGTAATCAAACACTTTTTAAGAATTTTTTTTCAACAAACACAGTTGGACCCAAAAAATAAATCCAACTCTTTAACTTAACAGACATAGAAATTTGATAAAAAAAAAGAAAAAAAAGTTTAACTAATAAAATTAAGATCAGAGATAGTTGGAAACGACTTACCTTCGAGATACCAATTGAATTGTTCGGGACTAAAAAGTAGCCAAATAAATGCCGAGAAGGGAAGAAGAAGAGTGGTGCAGATGTTTAAAATTATGTGACGGACGCCATTCTTGGGGGACAGCAGGAGACTCCTCGATTTGAAGAGGAAGTTGGAATTTGAGTCAACCACTCATCCATGAGGTAATTTGACAAAAGCAGTTCCCAAGATTCTATTAATATTCTTGGGTACAACAGAAGCCCAACTACTCATCCATGAGGTAATTTGAGTCAACCACCTGATTGGAGCATGTCCGCTTTTAGCTTCAATCTACTCTTAGCGATATTTGGAGTTACAAAAATCTAGCATGTAAAGAGAACAAACAAATTTTTCAGTAACAGGCATTACAAAAACAACATTTGGAGTTCATAACCGATGTTTATCGATTAAAAGCGTATATGATTCAAATTTGAATCAAGCTCTACCAATGATCTGTCATTGAAATCACTACCTTAGCTAATTAATAACGAATTAAAACTTAACAGTATTTGAAAGGAGAAGGTGAGTACGAGCCTGCTTGCATCAAACCGATGGAGTGTGGCAGCAATTCAAAAAGGTTAAGCAAAACATTAAGCTCTTCAAACTTTGTAGTCCTGCAATAAAATAAGGAACAACCAACCAATAGGATATCCATATAAAACACAGTTGCAAAAAGAAACTGCATCTTCTAAACTATGCAGCCAAAACACATGATTCGTTTACGTGTATTGAAGTATGCTACTTAGCACCTTCAAGTCTAAGTTTTTTGTTCAACTTTTCCAATATATTATAACATTGAAATTCGACTTTTCGTGAGCTGGACTCAAAATCTAGGACTCACATGAGAAATTGAAGGAACCACAATTTGTAACAGGATGGATTAATAGTACACATAACGTAGTTCTTGAATGCAACCGATTTGATGAAAATCTAATCAAGTCCATTAGCAAATTTTGATGAAAAAAATGAGACGTAAGTTGATAAAATTAAATTATGAAACTCACCCAGATTTTTTTTTGATGTAGATTCTACCATAACGAATTCGACAATAATAAGGATCTCCAATTTCAGAAATTCCCATTGCGTATTAATAACAAAAACTAAAGCATAAATATACAATAAAACATTCAAAAGGAATATCATAGAGACCTTTTATCAAACAGTTAATGTACAAAAAAGACCATACAATTAGATGATAGATTGCTCTTCTTCTACTTTTACCGTGTAACTAAACAATGGGAGTGAAGGGTAACTCTACAAATGAGTGAAAATGAAATACAATTGGACTATCTATGTGATTTGAGAAAGATCGAGAGAATAATAAACCAAAATTCAAATAGAAGAAATCATACCTGAAAGATGGGTGTAGTGAAGGGTTCCATGCCTGCACAAATTCAATTCACATCAAAACTACGACTCCAAAAAATTGATCGAAACCTCAATTCCAAAAGTATACGAAACCCAAATTGAAATAGAAAAAATCATACCTGAAAGATGGGTGTAGTCGATTAGGGTTCTTGAATACAGGGTACTGACGATGAAGGTAGTGAGGGAGATGACGCTATTGTAGATTGAAGAAGGAGATTACGGCCATCTATTCATATAATGGTTTGCTGCTTCATATAATCAATTGCTGCCATCAATTGGGTAACGTTGTTGTAGATTGAAGAAGGAGATTGCTGCCATCAATTGAGTAACGTCCCAAGAGAGTGGGAACGAAGATTTGGGTTAGTGATAACGCACGAAGATAAGAAGGCTGACTTAATTTGTGATATCAGACAAGGGGGTTTTATTTACCTTTTTCATGGGTGGGGTGAATAAATTCGTTGTTTTTAGGGTAGGTAATAGATCAAAGGGTAAAGATTATATCAAAAACTCAACGAATGGCTTGATTTGTCTTTCGGTTTGTCCCAGTCAGCACAAAACATTGTGTTTTATTATATAGATTGTGATTCAAAAATCGAGTGAAGGTTATTAAATCTTGGCTTTACCATTTGGTCATCTGTTTAGATCATTTTACTATCGCTTATAAGAACATGATTCCTAAAAAAACATAATTTCGGGTTATAGACCCCCAACTATTTATTGTTATTTGGCTCTCGCTTTCACAATATGACTAGGTAAACTCTGCGTCTTTTATTCTTTCTTGTTAAATGTAATGAAGTGGTGTGTGTCAATAGCTCGTGCGACCTATAAAATTACTCTGCTTTATATTAACAATTTCAACTCAAAATCATGTTCCTTTTCACCATATTCGCCCGCCAGAACCACTATCATCTTTATTTTCTCTTTTATCGATCACTACCACCACCATCATAACTATTTTGTTTTATATTTATCCTCTATTTTGTGGATGGAGGCTGCCATGCGGGATGGTGCAGGGGTGCCCCATCTGTCCATGTTAACACATATCCCGTCGATAGTTGTCTATTTTAACACGACGCTTTAGGTAGTTTTCTCGGAGTAGTGTAAATCAAGCTTCGGTCGATCTCTTTCCACCCAATTGATGTGGTACTCGATAAAGATGATCGTGGTAGTCGTTGAAGGTCGTGGACTCGTGGTCAGTGAAACTGGTAAAAACGAATGATCTGGATTGAAATGGTTGAAAGAAAGAGAGGGAATAATTCACGCACCATTTCTAACCACAATGTAACAAAAAACACACGATAAAAACCAAAATCAATCATATCTCTTCGAATAATAAACTAGTCATATTTTTTGAAATGAAAACGAACTCAAATATCGCTAAATAGTTGGATGTCAGGTTCCTCAAATCACAAAATGATTACATTAAAATTAAGTAGTGAGTCAATGTCCAACTACATACTAATTAAGTAGATAGTCTATGTATAATTACTGTATTAAGAACTTTAGTAGTACTAATAATTAACATTAGAGTGATCTTATAAAGTTAAATCTTCATTTAACATTTTCTTATCTTATTAATAATAATAAGATTAGATTTGGATCTATTAATCCAAAATTCTAAATACCCAGATCCAGATTTCCACTCTCTTCCTCTCTCTCTTCTCTTCAGAAGCTCACTACTTTTCCCCCTTTCTCTCTCTTCTTCCTTAATTGCATTGCTAATTTGAAAGGTCTGTCTAACCCTTATCCCAAACCCTAAAAATTTCTTGTTTCTAGTAAGTATTTTACTTGAATTTGTTAGAAATTTTTAGCTATAGGGGATTTCAAAATTAGGGTTTTTGTCAAAACTCTAATTAGGAATCCATGAAAGAATCAAGTTCTTCAACAGATCCAATAGGTCAAAACCTAGTTAAGTTAATAAGTAATGTTTGTTTCTCTTTCTTTGTGATTTCTGTCCTTATTTTTACTGTAATTGCTGTTACTTATACACCACCTGATCCTTGGTTTGAATCTTCAAAAGCCCTAACTAGGGTTTTCACTGATGTTCAAAATGCTACTTTTAAAACTGACAATTCTGTTGTTAAAACTGGGGAAGATTTAGTTTTATCACCTGTTATTTCACCCACTGCCTATGTAATTACAGAAGTTGAGATTGAGAAATCTGAAAAGAGAATAGTGAATTCTAGCTCAGTATCAAAAGTTTGTGATGAGGATTCAAGTTCTATTAATTGTTCAGATCCACGAGTTTTAATCGCGATTGAGAAGTTCAATCTTAGGGTTTTTAAGTCAATTCTGTTCTTGGATTATCAAACTCCTGTTAGAGGATCTAAACCTAATGAATGTGATGTATCATGGAGATTTAGAAACAAAAAGGAGAAATCATGGCGAAGGTATCGAGATTATCGAAGATTTAGGCTCGCTTTAGACGCGGATTGTAGTTATAAGGTGACGAATGCACTTCGTTGGCATTCGGGTGTAAATGCTAGAAGGTTTATGAATAGGAATATTACTACTAGAAACCACGGGTACTCGTCCTCTAGGGTTTCTCCATCGATCCGTGATGAAGATATCAATGATACGATCCCAATTGTGGGATCTGAATCGGCATTTAGAAAGGGTAGATACTTGTATTATTCTCGTGGAGGAGATTACTGCAAAGGGATGAACCAGTTTCTTTGGAGCTTCTTATGTGGTCTTGGGGAAGCTCAGTATTTGAATCGAACTTTTGTGATGGATTTGAGTATTTGTTTGGCCGGTGCTTATACTCCGAGTAATAAGGATGAAGAAGGAAAGGACTTTCGATATTATTTCGATTTTGAGCATCTAAAAGAGACAGCTTCAATTGTAGAAGAAGGAGAATTCATGAGGGATTGGAAGAAATGGGATAAAACCCGAAAGAGAAAAATCCAAGTTAGGAAGGTTCCGACTTATAAAGTCTCACCGATGCAACTTAAGAAAGATAAAAGTACGATTTTATGGAGGCAATTCGATGGACCTGAGCCAGAGAATTACTGGTACAGGGTATGTGAAGGAAGATCTGCTCGATACGTGCAGAGACCGTGGCATACTTTGTGGAAATCGAAGAGATTAATGAATATCGTTTCGGAGATTAGTGGAAGAATGGATTGGGATTTTGATGCCGTTCATGTTGTTCGAGGAGAGAAAGCGCAGAATAAAGAACTTTGGCCTCATTTAGATAGCGATACGGCTCCAGAAGCAATCCTTAATAAAATTAAAGAAATTATTCATCCATGGAGGAATCTATATATTGCAACAAACGAACCATTCTATAATTACTTCGATAGGTTGAGATCGAATTACAAGGTTCATTTGCTTGATGATTATAAAGAGTTATGGGGAAACACAAGTGAGTGGTATAACGAGACGATGCTTCTAAATGATGGTCATCCTGTTGAATTTGATGGGTATATGAGAGTTGCAGTAGATACTGAAGTTCTTTACAGGGCAAAAACTCGTGTCGAGACTTTCTATAATTTGACAAAGGATTGCAAAGATGGCGTTAACACGTGCTAATAGTGATTAGTTCGACGAGAATCTTGGAAAGGTATGTCCACCGTTTACGAATCTATCATTTGATTAGTATCTTCTACTCAAATTGCTTATTTTACCTTCTTGATTCACTTCGAATTGAAAATTGTTATAGTTCCTGTCAGGCTATTCGTTATTGTAAGTTTTTTTTACGTTTGTTGTATCAATATTTAGTTTTCTATTGCTCGGTTCTGATATATCGCCTTGTTGTTTTAGCTTCTTGATTCATTGTTAGAGTGGAAATACAAGAAATCTTTCCGGCTATTCAAGTTCGAAAAGTTTGTCTATAACTGTTGTGTTGATGGATTTCTCATTCATGATACTAGGTTACCGTTTTCTGTCTCTGCAATTTCATGGGCTGGCTTGCTTTCGAGTTCTGTCATATATATATATATATATATTTGGATACTTCAATGAATGAACTCTCTGTTCTCTTATTTTCCGAATCAATGTTACCTGAAATGCAGATAGCTCTGGTAAATGGTACACGCGGCACGTCCGATTATCAGTACGCGATACATTACCATGCGAGTATCGATTAAGCTAGGAGGATGCCTATTTGGTACATTATTTTCGGTTGAAGTACATTTTTGGACTATTTTCGTAGACAATATATATTCTTTGTGACACGTATAATGCTTTCAGCTAGTTAGCTGATCGACTAGTTGAGCAATATAGATTTCCAGAAAATGATGAAATCTTCGGTATTTCAAATTTAGAGTATTTATGGCGAACTCGTAAAAAAGTGATACTGGGAATTGGGTACGAGGTATGCAGACAAATTGGTGTCTTGCCGTGCACTTTAAGTTACTCTCTCTCTCTCTCTCTCTCTCTCTAAAGACAAAGACAGACAGAGATGTTTCAACTTTCAACTTGTAATCATAGAGGTGCTTTTTTATGTTTATGTTTGAAGCAAAACATAGTGGCCTAAAGCCCTAAACTATCATGCGTTTTAGGATTTTGGAGATGATTATTGTTTGTGATCATAAAAAAAGGGTTTAAAGATGATAATTTGGGATTCACTATTTCGCCACGCTTAAAGATTAACTGTCCACATTATTAGCTTTTATAAATATGGTGGCAAACGTGGATGACCATGAAAATACATTGTCTTTTAACGAAAGAAAACCTAACGCTATAAGTAACACTTTGCTGATGTCTGATAGAGGGTGTGGCGAACAATGCAGCTAACAAATCCAGATCGATGTAAGTAGGCATGCACAATTTAGAGGAAAGTATGCTGACTTTCTTACTCCGAATTCTATGCAGCCAAGTAATGCGTATGAGAAAGGATAATTTTTGTGTTTGGTTAGTTTCTTACCTAAACTGCAAAAAATAAGAAAACACGTAACCATGCAATTTAAGTTAGAACTTTGGACCTAAACGTAAAATATCCTAAATCTGAAGTATCTAAAATATTTTTGGAGGGTCGGGGACTTAACAGAAAGTAGGGTTGGCAATGATCGATAGCCTATCACTTTTGGGCCATCTCACCGGATGACCGATTTGATTTTAGTAGTTTCAAAATATTGAAAGTCAAAATCAAACTACGATATAATCTGTTCAACAAAAAAAAAAAGTGTGATATAATCCCACTCAATATATTTTTATATTTTTAAAGTCGAAATCAAACTAAATTAATGAAAGCAATTCGTATACGATTTAGTCTAGAGTACTCTAGACAGGGTTTGGTTTTGATCGATCTGGTTTGGTTAAGTCAGTCGGACCATTTTCCATCACCCTGAGTCCCTCAAAAGTGTGCCTTCTAGCCATCTCGGTCTCTTCAAGCCCATAATTTAACACACAGAAGAGAGAGAGAGAGAGAGAGTTGTAGAGAGAGAAAGAGACATGGCTGCTCGGAAGCGAGGTCCAACATCAAACTCATCTCACAAGGAACAAGTAATTACTACTACTACTACTTCACCAATCTCAATTGCTGATGAAAACCCTAAAATCAAACCATCAAAACTACCCCAAATCACATCAATTTCAATCATTTTCTTTGCCCTATTCTTCTACCTCTTATTTTACCACTACAATATCGAACTAGATTTGAAAAGATCGATCCTCATTAACTTGGCTCTTAGCTCATTTGGTTTCTTCATAACCCTAGCTTTAATTCCTGTTGCTTCTCGATATGTACTCAGACGTAATATGTTTGGATTTGATATTAACAAGAAGGGAACCCCTCAAGGTTCAATCAAAGTGTGAGTTTTTCTTCTATATGTTTTAATTTCTCATTTTTAGGTTTACCCTTTCTATTGATCTGCAATTTTGTCCTAAATTTAGTGGCTTTTTCATGCATTATGAATGATCTGTTGAATTCTTTGATACCCATATCACAAATCAGCCAAAATTGGCTTCAAAATTGTTTTTTTTAGAAGGGGGTTTCTTTTAATGAATAATTTTGAAGAGAAATTGAAATGGAAACTACAAACAAAACTTGAATTGTAGATAGATAGTTAGATACCCTTTGCTTCTTGAAGTGAGAGTAATTCTAGTTTTCTTTTTGAATTTTTGAATGAATATACGTATTTGTAGCTGTTGTGTTATGAATTAAACCATATAAACAAGTTCTCGAACATTATTAGACTTACTATATAACATTATCAATTGCGGCATTACAGAGAAAAACTTAAACTCGGGCACCCTTTGATATTTAAGCATCGTACAAATTTGGGATTATTATTAGCAGCCATGAATGTGATGTGATGTTGTTACTGTGACCTAAAGCATGTTGGTATAACTAATGAGTTGCAAACTGAAGAATTTAGGATAATATGCAGTTTCTCTTATAAAATCAAACCCAGGCTTCGAACTTATGGGACTATTTCATGGGGTCGCTCAAAACTCAATGGTGCAGACCAAACACCATTGTAAACGTGTTCGAACAGTGGGATGGAATCAGGAAACCGTGCACCAAAGAGGAAATCTGGGATCTAGTGCCGGTCGCAATAGTGTGGAACCTTTGGAAGGATCGGAACGATAAACTTTTTAAGGAATCAAATTCCTTTTCGACGGTAGATGTGGAAGATGTAAAAGGAACAATTCACTACTGGATTAGTGGTTCACAAAATTTAAATTTTCTACTTTTTTAGATGTTGTTAGGAATTGGGAGGCCTGGGTTATGTAATTATAGCATAACTCGAGCAACCCTCTTCCTCTCGTCGTTTCCCCTGTATAGTTCTCTTTCTTCAATTCAATCTAGTTTTCAAAAAAAAAAAAATTAGAACCAAAGAAGTAACGGAGTAAGCACTCTGCGGACTCTTGCTTATACTTTTTTACTTTCTCAATATATTTGGGAGTTAAGACTTTATCACTCTGATATGAGGAAGTTGAGAAAATCAATCGGGATACTCGAAATCTGAAATGGTTAGTATTGTTACAATTGGGCTATATGACAAGATTATATAGTGATCCTTCACCTTCTCTCTTTTTTTGCAGGCCTGAATCACTGGGCATTGTGATTGGAATTGTTTTCTTGGTTGTGGCAATACTTTTCCAGTATTTCAACTTCACAGCAGACTCAATTGTATGTATACTAATATATAATGAAAAAACTAACTCTTAAGAATCTTCTGCCCTATGCGAACAATTTCTCATGGTTTAATTCTATTATCGAGTTCAACTAAAAAAAATTGCTACCAGAATTAGTTGAAGATAGTTTCGTGAATATGTTTTTAACTTTCTCCACCTATAGAAATTTTGGCCTTATAGCTCAGATGAAATTTTCTTTGTTAAACAATGCAGAAAATGCAATTATTCTTACCTGGACTGAATTTTCTGTTTGTTATTTTTTTCACTAAAGCAAAAAATAGTAGTTGTGAAACATGCACCTTAGTTCGATGGGGTCTCCGCATCTTGTAGCATAACTAATATTACTTAAGGAAAACTTGTCCAGTTGAAGCTATTAGTTCGAGTTGGCTATTCATGGTGGAACTAAGTATTGTGGGTCTTGTGCTATTGTTTAGCAGCGGTAGATGTTTGTTAGCAGCGGACTTGTGCAGTGTCAATCAGTTCGAGTTGGCTTTTAATTTTGCGTTCTTATAGTTTTTTTTCCTGTCTTGCTTCAATCACATCGATTTGTATCAGACTCTCTGTACTTTTTACATGGTCATTTGGTTGGCTACCGGAATACAATTATCAATAATATTTGCCTTGATTCTTGAGTATTTTGATTGTTTCAGTGGCTTGTGGAATATAATGCCGCATTGGCGTGCATCTGCTTCATGATTCTTCTTGGATTTGTTGACGATGTCCTTGATATCCCATGGAGAATGTAAATTCTCTCATCTTCCTTGATATTTTATTGTTACAGGATATTTGTTCTTGAACCGGAAATGCTTATGCACTCTTTATGTGTAATTGTTAAGAACAGGAAACTACTATTGCCTTCATTTGCAGCGCTTCCCCTTTTGATGGCCTATGCTGGACATACAACTATCCTTATACCAAAGCCTCTCATTCCATATGTGGGGATAGACATTCTGGATCTTGGTAAGTAGTGAACTCGTAGATGCTGGTGATCTGTTCTCTCCCTCTCTCTGATAGAGAAAGAGAGATAGAGAGAGAGAGGAGAGGACGGGAGTCGACCATGACCCGCATGCTTGTCTGAGTTGACATCATCAACACAGTTGATTAGTTAACTCATCCCAAGAAAAAGTTTAATATATTAACATAGATTGATTTGTTTAATCAGGTGAATTAACACATTTTTCTAAGACAGGGACTTCGAGTAGTTTGAGAATTCATGTGTGGCTGCTGTGATTCACATTTAACCAAGTAAAAGTGCTAGATCTCTTTAAATTGTTTATACGATTGACGAATCGTGTTGCCTTTTCTGTACAACAGGATGGATATATAAACTCTACATGGGCCTTTTAGCTGTATTTTGCACAAACTCCATCAACATTCATGCCGGTATAAATGGCCTTGAAGTTGGGCAAACAGTTGTTATTGCAGCAGCGGTAAGAAGAATCTCAGACAGAATGAGTCTGGCTTCAGAATGGACGATGTGTTGCTAAAATTCCTATCTGTGGTTGCAGATTTTGATACATAATGTGATGCAAATTGGAGCATCAACAGACCCCGAGTATAAACAGGCTCATGCTTTCTCTATTTACCTTGTCCAGCCCCTTCTCACAACTTCATTGGCTTTACTTTGTTTCAATTGGTATATTTGACATCTCTCCCTTTACATTTTTTAAATATTAGCACTAGAGGTCTAGAAACATGTAAAATGAATCATTGTTTTCTTTCTTATCTTTTGCGTGGAAACTCTAGGTACCCCTCTTCAGTTTTTGTTGGTGATACCTACACATACTTCGCTGGAATGGCCATGGCAGTAGTTGGCATACTAGGCCACTTCAGGTAGATTTTCCTCTCTTCCATTTCCAGATTGTGACTTTCTACTGTTTCAATTCTATCAAATTACTCAACCTAATTTTCGAGATGTTTGAGCGGGTGTTCATCTGCGCTTCTCCATTCTTATGTTTGAGGCCTTCTTAACTATGCAAGTCAGGAATAAAAAAAATAATAATTCTTGTATTTGCTACCCTTTAGTGTATGAATTGTACATCTCCGTTCAAAGGTTTGGTGCTGCTGATTTGCTTAGGTTTTATTCATATTTTTGCATTTTCTTCAAGTTCAACTTTCTTATATGAAGTCCCAAGATAAAGTTGCATTTCTACCTTCATTTTTCTTCTCCGTTTCCTTTCTTCATGGTTATTTTCGGTCTCTTTCTCCTTGTGTTTCCTAGGTTGAGCCAGTCCTCCGACTATTAGTTTTCCCCCTTTAATCTGCTTTTGCGGCCCATTTCAATACAAGATAGAATTTTGTTTGTCAAGAAGAACAATTTATGTTGATGAGAAATCTAAACTCTTCACTACGTTGGGTTTGTAAGGTTTCTGTTGAGTGCTTGCTCACAACTCTGGTAATTTCAGCCAGACCCTTGTGTGTTGTGTAGGTGTAGGTCAAAATAGTTCTATATCCATACGCTTTGTGCATTATATCTGCTTGCTTCTTCTGAAATCTGCTTACATAATATATGGTTCCTTATCTGTATTTTTGGTATTTGCTTTGCAGTGAGACACTCCTGATCTTTTTCCTGCCCCAGGTTCTGAACTTCCTCGCCTCGTGCCCTCAGGTTCGCTCGAACAATTCTTTTCTTATGCTAAACTTGATTCCTTTGTGTCTTGGATATCTGGAGTATCTAATTTGCATGTCTATCGATTCTCAGCTTTTTGGTTTTGTCAAATGCCCCCGACATCGTTTGCCGAGGTAGCTCTCTATAAATACCTCTTAACATTAATGTTCAGAAAAGTAGGGATCAAACTTGTTTTAAGATTTCGACTAAGAAGATTTGTTATATCCGTCTTGGTTTATCCAGGTTTGATCCCGAGACAGGACTTCTCACAGGGACAAATGACGGGACACTTGTTAATATCTTCTTAAGATGGTTTGGCAAGTGCACTGAGAAGCAACTTTGCATTAGGCTTCTTGCTTTCCAGGTTTGTTTACTCAATATCTCGACTACTACATCTAGTATTCTGTGAATCCTTGCGAACATTCAAAAACATATAAATAATTTGTAGCTGGTCAACATGAATTTCACAAAATATGGTGTGAAACTCTAAGTGGTTGTGGCACTTCCCAACTATGAATTTATTCACATAGGATACACCATTAAGGCGTAACCCGAGACAAATATATGCGTAATCAACAAATACAAAGTGAATCCCTCTTACGTATTTTTTCTTAAATTCTCGTTTTAATGCTTGTTCCATACTACATTCGTAGCTTCATTTACTTCCAACACCCACAATAGAAACTAAATAACATGTTGAAACAGGCGCTTTGCTGCCTCTTCTGTTTCGGTTTGAGGCATTTCCTTGCTGGTTGGTACAAGTAAATCTTCCGAATAAACATGAATTGTTGTTTGCCTCATTGACAAGCCGCGGGGGGTTTGATCTTCATCAACTAGGTAAAACGGTTACTCTCTTTTAATCTCCACTTATTTATCGGCTTGCTGTTTTCCGGATCTCCAAAGATATGTAGCCCGCAAAAACCTACATATTCCTTCGCCATATTGTAGAAACAGTTTTTCTTGCTGCATTATATTGAGTGGAGAAATTAAGAATTACAGTGTTAGGGATCCTTTCCAGGCAGGGAGTTTTGGGGACTTCACATTTTTAATAAATTTGAGCTATGAAATTGAGGAATATATTTTTGTATGATTGTTTTCATCTAACTGCAATTTTATACTCATTAAAGATTAAAGACATTATGCTTGCAGAAATTATTGTTTATTTGTTAGATTTGCGGAGATGATTTTTGTACATACAACCCTCTCACATAAGCGAGCTGACCGTGGGTTTGTGTTAGACACGATCGGACGTGCTATGACCATCTTGGGACAACCCATGGCAGGCTGTCCCTTGTGCCCCCAAATACTAGCTGTGATAGCCCTCTAACCCGCCACTACACATCCGGTTTATAACTCACCCTCGTCTCTGCAGCTAAAAGAGATGGAACCCAAGTGTGATCACTCGATCCTTGTGTTCTTTGCTTTTCGTATAATTTGACTTCAACTTTTCTTCAACTAAGTGAGAAACTGGAATTGGTGGAAATTGATCCTAGGGCACTTGGACTGAAAATAGCTCCTTACCACCAATTTGATTTTGGACTAAAAATAGCTAATTGTGCGCCAATTTGAGTTGAACTTTTGAAGAGATTCATGTCAGGCAAAAACATGGAGGTCGGCATATTACTCTATCCAATTTGTACATGGAAGTACTTTTTCCACATTTTTAAAAGTAATTTTCTCATGGCAAGCTACTCCCACCTTCAACGGTTCAAGCATTTCAATTTCGTTACCAAATGTAAAAGCTACTTCTGGTGTCTTGTTTTAGGGGTATTGCATTCATTGTAAAAACTTGGAAGTTATAGGACCGATATTGGATTAGGGTGAAAATCTATCATTTATTTATTGTCGTGAAGCAGAAGATCAAGTAGATTGTTCGGGTGTCAAGTAGAAAAACTGCAAAAGTGGAGCTCTGGATCGTTTCTACAGCTTTTACGGGTGTCTCAAGTCGATTGCTTAGGGTGAAAATCCATCGGTCGATTTACGAGAGTATCTCCTTTTAGGGTGTAAGAGTATCTTCAAAATGCAGTTATTAGTATGTGGAAGTGGTGACTACGTGGTGGTGTTGGAGTTTTGGCGTAGGTGGTGGTGATTAGTGGTGTTGGTCAGCAATGGTGGAGCTGCGGAAGTGATGACGATGCTAGAATGGAGGTTGTGTCGTTGGCAACGTTGCAACAGTACCGACAAAATGGTGTTGGTGGAGGTGTGACGGTAGTATAATGGTGGTGCTCACGTGGTGATGAAGTGGAGTGGTGGTAGAGCTGTGACGGAGGCATTGAAGTGGTAGTAGTACTGATTAGGGGTGGGAATTCTACCCGAAAGTCCGATACCCGTCACGTTTACCCGCGCCCGACAATGTCCATGGACGCCCGCGCCCGAAGATGGGTACTACCCGCCCAGCCCGATGATTTTTCGTGGGCGGGCTCGGGTGAAAAGCTCTGCCCGCCACCCCGCCCATACCCGAGCCCGATATGCTCACCCGACGGGTGCCTATAGATGCCAATCACTTTGAGTGTCGATTATACTTCACTATAAAGCCCAAAGTAGATTTAAGGTTTCTCCCAAGATATATAAACAACACATTGAAGCAACCCTAATAGTTTACCACATTGAATCTGAGAAATTCGGTAGCATAGAGAGAGAAAAAGAATCTACGTTGTCTCTCTAGCCGTTTCTCTCTTATTTACTAGACCTTCTTGTGCCAACCTTCTTCTCTATTAAATAAGTTATTGATCATCTTCCACCTCTATGTAGTGGTCAAATTTTAAGATTATTTTGATGTGAAGGAAGAACAAAGAAGAACTAATGAAACATACAAAGACAAGAAAAAAAGTGGAAGACAACCAAGTCTCATGTTTGCATATATAGATCTATATCAGTTGTTGATTTCTTATGTTACGGAATCTGAGTATTTCTTTCATTCTTGATTTATAAGTTTTGTAAAGATTTGGTATCAATTTGTTTAGAGAAGCTTATTTGAACAATATCAAATTACTAGAGTTTCCTGATCTGGTAAAAAAAATATCAGATAAAGAAACCCGATGCCCGATTTACCCGAAGCCCGACTTGCCCGATGCTTTAGTGGGCATGGGCGGGCTTTGATCATAGGAGATTTCAGAAAAGCCCGCCCGAATCCGCCCGAGAACCCGAGTGGGCAGAGGAGAAACTTACCCGACCCGCCCGAGTCCGACTCAGAATTACCCGCGGGTGCCCATACCCGCCCGATTCCCACCCCTAGTACTGATGGTGGTGAATGTAAGAGGCCAAACTTTTTGTATTCTTGACGATTCAAATTCATAAAAACTAATTAAATAAAAGTCACGATATTGTAAGCTTTCCTTTCATAAAGGAAATAGATATTCCGTCATAAAATAAGTTGCAGCCTTCTTGAATCAAATAAAATTATGTTTTTAGTAGTCATCTAAAGTAAGTTGAACGCTAACAACAACTAAACGGGTCATAAAACATTATTTAGGTTTAAACTGATCTCTTAATTAATTCTGTTAGTAACAAAAATCTAATAAAATTAGAAAGATTTTCAGAAATAAAATCTGATACGATTCTTCCTTTTTTTACCTTTGCGTTGTATAAGTGTCTTTAAGACCCAGTTATTAGTTGTGGTGGTGAATGTTTAGTAATCGTGAATAATGAAACATATTTCTTTCTCTCTTTGCTTTGTGATCCAACTTCGAAAAGAATCTCTTTTTTTTCTAACGGGGCATAAGACATTATTTACCCTTAAACTGGATTTCTTATTTATTTCTGTTAGAAATAGAAATCCAATAAAATTTAGAAAGATTTTCTGGGGCAAAATCTGATAGGATTCTTCCTATTTTTACCTTTAAATTAGCCACCAAGAAATACCCTTTCACCAATAATTCAAACATTTCTCTTCTCTCTCTCTCTCTCATCAGATTTTACCCTCTTTCTCTCTCTATCTTCTTCTCCATCGTATCTATACTCTGTTCCAAAAAACAGAGAGAGAAATCAAATTCCATGGGTTCTTGTTCATCAGAAACCAAATTCCATGGGATTATAATCAGTCCAACTTGGCAAAACAATCCCAAGACTACAAAATTAATCAATCAATTATTCACTTCTCGTAATTTTCTCATCTTCTCTCTCTCTCTATAACTATTTTCTCTCTCTAAATAATCTTCTTCTTGACTCTGTTTTTATTCTTGCAGTTAGTATATTTGATTCTATTCATAATGCTGGTGATACTGTTAGAGATTGGGAGAACAAAAGAGAATATGAAAATCAGATTAATCAACTTAACAATACCCAGGTTTTGATTTTCTCTTTTTTCAATTCAATTTCTTGTTGGTTCTTGTTTTTGAATTCAAATTAAATTAGGGTTTTTTTTTTGTTTTTATAGGAAAAGGAAGCTTATATTCTTTTTACAGATTATTCTTTCCCTGATAGTGATATTTCAGGTTTTGAGTTACTCAAATTTATTAAGGTATATTCAAATTAATCTTCTATTTATTTTTCTTCAAAATCTACTTTTTTTTTTGGATTAATGGGTTTAATGATGATTAATATAATTGCAGAATACTCCTAATCTTAAACATATACATGTAGTTATCATGTGTTTTGAGAATGATCAATGGAGGAGTGAAAGGTATACAACATTACCCATATTTCAATTTTCGTCTTTGCAAGATCTTAATTTTTTTTCTTAAGAGAGTGCTACAATCACTTAGAGTCTGACTCAGAGTTTGAGTCAATTTCAAAATCAAATCTATTTATTTGATTTTGAAGCATGGAGATTCTTAAAAAACAAAAAAAAAAGTTGATGATTGTACGTGGTTATTAAGAATATAACATTTTATCTTACGAGTCAAACTTTGAGTAAGACCGTTAAGGAAAATAAATAGTTTTCTATTTCTAACATAGATGATACTTGTACAGGTGTATAGAAAATGGCGTATTAGATTGCATTGTGAGACCTCTGACTCCGGAGAAAGCAATGAGAATTCAAGAACTTGTACTACAAGTAGAAGGGACAACCGTTAATGGCAATGACAACAATAGAAACGAAAACAAAATCAACCACTTAACAATTGAGGTAAATAAATGATGAGCGAGAGTCGAGAACTTCAAGTCGATGTTTCGCAAAAGGAGGAGAAAAAGGAAGTACTGTTAGCAGGGGCGTGGCTACATTGGGGCCTATGGGGGCACATGCCTCCACAAGCCCCAATGTTAGAATAATGACCCTCTGATTTTTATTGTTGGAACAAATGACCCTTAGTAGTTAGTTCTACTTATACCTTACTAGTCCCTAATTATGCACAACATGCATGTAGACCCAATATGTGTGGATCAAGTTTTATTACATTTTTGTAACTTTTCTTTGGTTAATCTTAATAAAATGGGTTACAATAAATATATATTATTGTAATTTCTGCATTTGAATCTAATTCGGTTCTATACAAAATTGGGGTATTTAAAATTTAATTCAGTTCTATATAACATAGGTAATATGTAATGAGATTTTTAATTGCCATATCGATGACAAATTTTACAATAACATGATTTTTTTCCGATACGAACATTGGTTTATGAAAGAAATATGGATCAATTGTAACTTATTCCTATGCATTAGGATAACTATAACAATGTGATATATCTATAATTTTATTTATGCAATAGGTTTGAAAGAAAAAAAATGTTTGAATACGATTATAAACATATTAAGACTTTAAATTATTTGAAATTTTATTTATTGTTACAATCTTTACCATAACATGATTTTTCCGATATAAATCCTAAAGTTGGTTTATGAAAGAAATATGGATCAATTGTAAGTTATTCCTACGCATTGACAAAACTATAACAATTTGATATATCTATGGTTTTATTATGCGATAGATTCGAAAAAAAAATGCGTTGAGTACGATTATAAATATATCAAGACTTACAGTATTTGAAATTTTATTTTAGTATTATAAAACAAAAAATAACGGTAGCGTTGAACTTTTTTTTTTGAATGATTTATTTATTGTCGTAAGCTTAGCATATTAATAGTTTTACCTTTACTAAAGTGCCCCCACTGAGAAAAAATTCTAGCTTCGCCACTGACTGTTAGTTGATGTTTGGCTTTACAATGGTGAATGTAAATGTATAATGAGGTCCAATACTTTCTTTTAGTATTTCAAATATGGGACGATAGATGATAAGTTAACAGAATACTACAAGTAATATAGGTGTAGTTCCGACTTTCTTGAGTATTGTTTTCGGTTGATCGTAATGGATGAAATACAATGTCAATTCTCATATAACCATAAGCTGAAATGGAAATGCCAATGATTGAAGAGTAATATAATAATACATTATGTCTCTTATTATATACCGGGTAAGATTATAAGTTACTATACGTGCAATTACTTTGAACGTTCAAGTTATTAAATTCCAATTTCGAGCTTTATATTTTGCTTCTGCACTACAAGCAACTAAAATTTGATATTTTGCAAATACAACCACCGTACGAAGTGGTTTTTCTGTAATCCCCTAAGCTATATATAAGTTTATTTCCCACTTTGGTATGCAAGAGTGTGACATGTTTTGTAACTCAGTTTATTTTCCATTTTGATTCGAGAGGAACGTGACAACCCACTCGTCTATGTTCTCTAATAGTCCCTTCTGACTCCTATAAAATAGTTCCCGTGCACTTTCATTTGAATTGTCGAATTATCTCACATCTAATTTGATTTTTACAGCACTCAATTCTCATTCTCGCTACTGATTTACCGCCCTAATCAGAGGGCAAACGTAAGTTAAACGGGTCAGGCCAAAAATTTTGTCTCGAAGTCTGCGGCCCAGGCTAGCAATTAAACGATTCCTAAAGTGGTTTGGCGGTTCGCAAATTTGGTAGTTATCGATGACACTTTGAACGCAGGAGACGGGAACTACCCGAGTTGGATATCAACTCATATTCAAGAACCTTTCTAACACCACTTTTTATGATGTACCAAAGACAAATGGATGTATGATTGTGTACTGTTGTAATCATGCTGTTTTAGAAAAATGGTCAAAATTGCAGTGTCAATGTGCTTTTGTTGAGGCCGCAATTGTCCCCTTTGATTTAGAAACTTCATTTTACATAACATAAACCTTGATGTAGTAATTTTTGTGAATAAATCTGCCCGGCCACCTCACTCGGTCAGGATTCCCACAGGAGAGTGGTCGGACATAATATCACGGTTGTGTTATGCGATATGCATATGATACTAATGATATCCATGTATTTTCAGAATTAGAAAGAGAGGTGGTGAGGTTAAGGTTTACGATGAACTATAGAAATTGAAATCTCAAAAATCTATTTGTAACTTGTCATTCATTCATCGTTGAAATCATCGCGACCATCGTTCATCGTGGAGTAGGTCTAATAAACCGAACCACTTAAATCTCTTATTATATGTGTGATGAATGTTCACGTTCTTTTCTGATTTTCTTGGTTGCTTGTTCTTCATCACGACAGATGGGATACAATTACAACTACCATAAAATTGTTCTTTAAACATTCACACACTCAAACAACCATATAAACTACCTTCAAGCAGAGCCATGGGCGACAAATTTGAGTCCCAATGCCAAATTTTACTTGAGGTTCTTTTACACGAACTCAAAAATTTTTTTACACACACACAAGCGCGCGAAATAAGAGGAGAAAATCGATGCCATTTAACTGTAAAAATAGTGCCAACAACCCTTGGCTCAAGTGGTAAGAGGTAAGTCTTCCAACTTAGAGGTCAAGGGTTCGAGGCACACGCTTACCAATTCAAAAAAAAAAAAAACTATAAAAATAGTAAGTGGTTGATGAACCTAAGCTTAACATATTACATTGCTATGTTAAGAATATAAATAACGTAAATGTAGAAATAAATGGATTCTCAAACTCCATATGATGGCCTTAAGAATGTTGTTTATGTGCATTTATTTGTTTTCGTGGAAAGCATAATGAATTGGTCGGGAGCATAAATTTGTCGTATATATGTATTCAATAGAATGAGCCGTGTGTATGTCTCTTTACTATATAAAATAGAGTTTAAATCTTATTGTTTCACTAAATACTGTATGGAACTTAAATTTTCACGACATATTGATTTCATTTACTTAATATTCACACATTATTAGTCGGTGGTCACATAATTTCTCTTAGCGTGTAACTTTCATGACAAAATTCTTCAATATATATCTTGTGATTCTTATCCATTATTTCTATATATATTACGCAACTTCTCTTTATTATGTACCTCAAAGTATGAAGATAATAATGTCAAGTAATTGTAGCATCTGTTTAATTAAAAAGAGACAAAATTGAGACATTGGAGTAAAACCAGAAAAAAGAAAAAACTATGTTGATGGTAGGTTTATGGTACCGTTGTGTTATGGTATTTCGTTGTGTTCAATACGAGTACGAGAGGGAAAGAGCGAGTTCCCTTAGAAATGAAGGTGTTCGGACTCTAGAAAATGGATTGTTTTGTAAGAAGCGGAATCTGCAGGGACTATTTAAGAACCCAAAGATTTTCTAGCTTAACAATTGAGACGAAAAATCCTAGGAAATTTTGGTCCCGTAATTGACTAATTATTTAGAAATATTAAGGTTTCAAAAAAAGGTAAACAACAAAGATTTTATTTTATTTATAGAATCTAGTGATACTATTCAGACTAAAAAAGGTAAACAACAAAGATTTAGAAATATTGTGGGTTTATTAAGATACTATTCATCTTCTTAACAAAAAAAAAAGATACTATTCATCATCAACTCTCTCTCTATATATATCTTCTTCTAGTCTGATCTCTCTATATTTCTTCTTCTTCAACATAATTTCTTTATCTCTCTAAAATTAATGGCTCAAGAGAATAACTTCAATGTCCTAATAATCAGCCCAACTTGGGATAGTTGGCCCTCCAATGATAAACTCATGAGAGAACTATACCCTAATTGTATGTATCTAACTACCATTTCTTTCTCTCTCCCTTTAATCTTCTCTACTTTCTAATGATCTTTTGATTGAATCTTGTTATTGTAGTCACCATTGTTGCTAAAGAGAATGACCCACAAGTTCAAGAATGGATAGCTAAAGCAATCAGCAAAAATCCTGAGGTTTGTTTTTTTAGGGTTTCTTTTTGTGTTTTTAGGGTTTTGTATCATTCTAATATTTTTTTATTCTCTTTACAGGAAATAAGACCCTGTGTTATTTTTATGGATTACTACTTGTGTGATAGAAGTGTTTTTCATGTGATTAAAGACATTAGGGTATGTAAATCTTATCTTTTTATTTTTTTCTTCTATTTTGTTAAACAGTAAACACTAACTAGATTTGGTTCTAATGTATAATTATTATTGTAGAGCGATTCGCAACTGGATCATGTATACATCGTAACCATGTCCGTCTTGAAAGATGAATACCAGAATAAGAGGTACAAACTACTTATGAACTCAAAATTATATTTCTAAGAAACACATTATGGTTACGTGGTGTTTGGTACATAGAAACACATCTGAAATCACACTCTCGAAATATATCTATATCCGAAACCGAATAGTTAAGTAGAAGGTTGTCAACTGAGATCAATAGAAATTACATTATTATTTTCTCATAATCATATCATTCTCACCCACCAAACAAGGCAATTGCCTTTCTTCTTTTTTCTCCCTATTAATGGATAATTGTTGTATAGATGCTTGGAAGCAGGTGTATTGGACTGCATTTTGCTTCCTCTAACGCCATCAAAGATGGAGATGGTTAAACAACATGTACTCAAAGTAGACAGCAAAAAGAAGAAGACCGGAAACAGCCAAAACAGCAGCACTAGTTCGAAAAAATGAAGTTGAAAAGAGAAATTGTCTCAACTATTTTTTAAATTTCTATATATCATGTTGAGTTTCAGAAAACCTAAATAAAAAACTCATCATTGTTATTTTGTTTACTTTTAATATATAAACATTTTGATGATTATCTTAAGTTATTTTATGTCAGACAAGATTCAGTACATGTAGATTATTTACGAGGGAGAGTCAAATCAAATGAGACCAGACTAAACAGATTTGTTATCGATTTAGTTCGACTGAACATTTTGGAACTGTCTAAACTAGATAAACCTTTTCTACGTCATATTGTTACCAAATAGTATTTTACTAGTTCATGACTTAGTTTCGAATGACCAATTCAATACTCATAGAAATGTGAATATATTGAAGAATAGGCCTCTGCAGACTCAAGTTTTTCACGGACGAAGTGACAATTGTTCTCAATTGTATGGTTTGTTAATGAAGAATAGGAATCACATGTTCTAGTAAATGGGGAATCCCCTAATATTATGAAATATGTTGTCGTTGATTAACATGTATATGTGTATCCTGCCCAATTAAAATATGTGAAGTTTTCACCATTTGAGAGGGCTATCGGATAAAGGAAGAACTCTGTACTTGGTGACAGAAGAATGCACAATTAGTACTGGCAAAATGCTTGTGAGAATATCCTATATGCATTCATTGAGTTGTGAAAATTGGGAATCTCTCAATTAACAACATATTGCAGTTGGTCCATATAAACTTCTAAATACAAATAGAAATATTGGTACTAGCCAACAACCCTCGGTTGGAGTGGTAAGAGGTGTAATCTTCCACCTAAAGGTCAAGGGTTCGAGGCACATGCTTAACAATTCAAAAAAAGAAATATTGGTACTAAAATATATTCAAGGGTAAAGACGAAAATCAAAATTCAATGGTTGAGATGGAAAATTAAATATCAAAATTCAAAAAATTAAAGCGAGGTTTCTAAGATTTCAAACTATCTATATATAATTATAACATATTTACAGTATTGGTAGAATACTTGAATAATTTCATAGATTTAAGATTCCTATAATTATTACCAAATAATTGAATAGTAGTTGATTGATATTAATATTTGGAACATAAGTCAAATTACAACACAAAGTCAAACTAAAAGATACCCAAGAAATTTGTTTAACAATTAAGATAAGGATTTTTGTAGATCCATGAGAAGAGGGCTTCAATTTGATTAAAAATTCTTAGAATCCTAGTCTTTAGGGTAATTCAACAATAAAGATAGATTATCAACCTATTTGACCTCTTGCTTGAATGTTTTGTAATAAGAGAACGAAAAAGAAGTGCAAATGACCATCACACCCTCAAAGTCATCTCACATTTTTTTGCCTTATTATCAGACGGTCAAGTGGGAGTTTAAGTAGACGGATAACCTAGTATTACTGCAGTGTGTTTTACTTTCGTTGAATTTTCTCTTTCTTATTTTATATCTTGTTCTTCATTGGAGCTACCCTTCTAGAACCATTGAGATTAAAAAAAGTTCTTTCATTAAAATGGTTGAAGAAGAAACTATATTTCATGTCTTGATAATAAGTCCAACTTGGGATAGTTGGCCCTCCAATGATAAACTTATGAGAGAATTATTCCCTTCTTGTAATTATTAATTACCATTCCTAATCTAGTTTATCTCTCTAATCTCCTCTACTCTCTATGGTTTTTTTTTTATAATCTTCTGTTTTAATTCTTGCAGTTATTGTTGTGAAAGGTATTGATGCTGTTTCCCTAATTGGAGAGTGGAAGACAAAAGCAAAAATGGCAATTCAAAATCCACTTGATCATGAGGTTTGTGTTCTTCTATTCTCCTTGTTTTGTTGAAGGGGGGGTTTTAGTGTTAAGTTTATGAACATTCAACCCCACATAAGTTAGCAATAAATTCAAATGACCTAGATATCGTATTTTTACAACTAGAATATAGTTTTCCAATATGAGCATGCCTCTTCATGTGTGGATTCTGTCAAGTCCAATACGTATCTTTTTTTTGGATTATATGAAAGACGTGTGAATGTTAATTACGCTTATCACGTGTGTGCTTAGTTCTGACAGTATATTAAATTTGTTGTTCTCTATTCTCTTTATTTTGTTGTTGGGTTTTTAGTGTTAACTTCGTGAACATCCAACTCGAAATCAGTTAGATACAATTGGCCTAGATATTATATATTTTTATCTACTAGAATATAGTTTTCCAAGATGAGTATGTCATTTCAACAAAAAGAAAAGATGAGTATGTCTCCTCATATGTGGCTTATGTTGAGTCTCGTACGTGTTTTCTTGAATTATGTGGAATACATCTGGTTGTTAGGACAATCATGTGTTAGTCTAGCTCTGACATCATACTAATTTTGTGATCAACAACTCAAAATCAATTAGTAATGAAGGAGAAGAGCTAGATATTACATTTTCTTAATTACTACATTATTCTTTTCTCACGTGACATTATTCTCACATTAAATTGTTTCATTATTCTTCACAATATTTTTTTTCTCCATAGGTAAATGAGGCCTATATTATATTTGTTGATTACTACTTGAGTGTTTCCAATGGGCTTGAAGTTCTCCAAGATATTAGGGTATATAAATAATAAATCTTCTCTCATTCTCTTTTCCAATTTTTACGAAAATTTAAGTTAGCAAGATTTGGCTATGATAGATATCTATTGACTGAAAATGCAGCGCAATCCACGTCTGAATCATGTGCATGTTATAGTTATGTCTGTGTTGAAAGACGGATGGCAAGATGACAGGTAAAGAAATCAAATTTAGTTTCCAAATTTAAGTCTTTTCGGACAGTAATATTCTAACTTCGGTATCGTCAATGGAGAGACATGCATATTAGCACCGAAACAATGTGGGTTTTATTGCTGCTGTTTTGACTCAATGTGGGTACCTTCGGTAACTTCGGTATTCTTTTTTTGTTTTAATGGGTAATGGTTACATAAGATGCTTAGAAGCAGGTGCATTGGACTGCATTTTGCTACCTTTGACACCGTCGAAGATGGAGAAGGTTAAACAACATGTGCAGGAAGTAGAAGCTGCTGAAGGGCAGCAACAACATCGAGGAAAGCAAGATCATGAACGGAAACGACGAGAAGAAGAAGAACGAGATCAGAAAGAAAATGATGAAATAACTCATCTAGTTTTACCCTATCTATCATTTGAAGAAGAAGAACAATCTCAACAACAACAAGAACCTCGACAACAACAAGAACAAAATGAACAACTACAACAACAAAAGCAACAAGACAAGGAGCAAGAACAACAACAACGACAATGGAAGCCACGAAAACAGGAACATCAAAAGCAACAAGAACATTGGCGGCATCAACAAGAACATCAAAAGCAAAAACAACAACAACAATGGGGAGATCAAAAATTCATGTGGGACTTGAATAATTAAATTAGCAATAACAACAACAAAGTTTAAGTTGGTGTTCCGTGGAAAAGGAAAATTTTCATTCATGAGAGGAAATAGTTACAAGATAGAATCATACCGCAACCAATAGGGTTGCGCAGAAGCGCAAAATTTAAAAAAGGAAGAACAACATTAGATTACATATTCACAGATGTTACATGCCCTTGATTTATGAGTCAATTGGTATCCAAAACTGATGTGGTGCAATCTTCACTTTTGAAGTAATTATTTACAAGAACGGATCGGGTAAGGTCAGCCTTCTTCGGTATTCCTATTATCACTCTATCCTAATTTACGATCATTTCTTTCATTTCAAATGGTATTGATTTAATTGGGTTATGAAAATTCTATCTAATATTTTATATTAAAGTAGGGTTTAAGTTTATAATTCTCTCATGAGTTGGTCATTGGAATGCAAGCAATCCCAAGTTGGACCTATTATCAAGCAATGAAATATATGGTTTCTTCTTCTATCATTTTAGAGAGAGAAGAGAAACAAGAAGATAATCTCATTGTCTTCAAAAGGGTAGCTAGTAGATAAATTTTCTCACAGATTGAAGGTACTCAAATTTTCAACTTAAAATTAAACTCTGAAGCCATGAAAATGGTTTTATAAGTTTAGGTAAAACTCTGATACAAGGGAAAAGGTAACAATTTAATAAAGAACAAGAGATAAATAAAAAGTAATCTTGATCATTGAACTAAAATAACAACTTAGTCACCCAATTAAGCTTCTACTTTCTCCACGTCTTCGAGAACTAGGGTTTTTGTAGGCTTGGCCAACAGATCGGTGAATTCCTGGAACGGGGACCTTGTGTAGCGAGTTTCTCTCCAGAAATCTGGAGTCAAAAATCCGTATGTCTTCTGTAAGCAATCGAAAGTAGCCTGCACATTTCATCAACATTAACATAACTGTCAGGAACTAAACACTTGTTATAGAAAATCGACAACATGGATAAAAGCAAATGAAAAGAAAATCGAAACTCAAGAAACGTAAGCGAGTTGAGTGGTGTATATGGTTCACGTCTGCTCAGAACAATGAATTCTCTTCTCATAGATCTTGTGAACAAAATCTCTGAAGTCTGACATGTGAAGAATTTCATAATTCATCACTGCATAATCAAAATAATACTTTTACATTAAAGGGCCTAAATAGTTGGGATCGGCTGATCCACCCGAGTGACTCGAAAGATTGGATCAAGATCAGAGGTAGCCCAAGCTAATCCCATGACAAGACCCCGAGTTAGTTATTTAACGTATGCCCGGTAAATATGTGTATATATACATAATGTGTGTGTGTGTGTGTCTATATATATATAGATGTGTGTGTGTGTGTGTGAAATATACAATAGAAACAACTCTCATATGTAATAGATTATCCGCATTCACAAAATGTATGTCAGAATAGCGTATATTGCCTTGATAGGCATGTAATCATCGAGATGCTAAAATTGTAATTGCAAGTGCATATTGCAGTTTGCTGATATAAACTTCTAAAACCATAAACTCAACTCACTCTATAAACCAAAAGACTAATAATCCAACAGCAACAAAAAGATCTAAAATCTAGTGAATCAAGAAATAAGGCTAAGACGATCTCAAGGGGAATTAGTACAAAGTTAGAAGGATTCAATGATTTGAGAGAGATCAGATTTATCAGCGATGATTGTCAATCAAATTGATTCAGAACCACAGACCAAGAAGGTTTATCATCATCTCTCACACAAATCTATCAATTATCAAAGGAAATAACTACGGAAAATATTAATAAAGAAAATAATACTAAAATTTTAAGAATCATCAAAATGCCAATTAAATTCATAAGATTATGAATGGGTTTTAATATCGTAAGTAATCTCTGCTCAGAAAAATGAATTATCTTCTCACTGATCTTAAAGATCTCTGAAGTCTGACATGTGAAAATTTCATAAATCATCCTTGCAGCACAAATCTCAATCCAAAGAACTCTGGGTAAAATGTTCGAATTATGTCCGACTCCCGTCTGATGAGTTCGTTTGAGTCACATTTGGACAAGGCCAATTAAGACAATGAGAAAAAGATTAATTATCGTGTTGGTCTACACGAAATCTAAACTTTTCAGTCAGATATAAAATCTGACTCAAGGTCTGCATTGGCTAGAAACACGTTTCATAATGCCTGTTTTCGTTTGACTCGTGGTGTCTGAATAGGGACAGATTCCAAAAACAAACAAAGGAAGTTTTTGCTCCTTCTCCAGTCAGATACAAAAACTGACTCAAGGTCTGAATCCTCTAGCGTCATATTTCACAATTTTAGTGTCCGTCTGACTCATCATGTCTGACTAGTATACAAACTTTATATCATAATAAGCCATTAGCTGAAACATATATATATATATAGAGAGAGAGAGAGAGAGAGAGAGAGAGAGAGAGGGATAAACCTTGACAAAGTTGCCTAGGGTTTTAGTAGATCCACGGGAAGAAGTAAAGACATCATCAATACCAGCAAACTGCAAAACCTTCTTAGGAACCCTAGCAGCAACAATACCAGCTCCACGAGGTGCAGGAACCATACGAACAGTAACCGATCCACACTTTCCGGTTACTTTACAGGGAACTGTATGAGGTTTTCCGATCTTATTACCCCAATAACCTCTCCTAATCGGAATCACAGAGAGCTTAGCAAGAATAATAGCTCCTCGAATGGCAGTCGCAACTTCTTTACTACATTTCACTCCTAATCCGACATGACCATTGTTATCACCGACGACGACGAAAGCTTTAAACCTAGTTCTCTGACCGGCACGAGTTTGTTTCTGAACCGGCATGATCTTCATCACTTCATCTTTGAGTTGAGGGCCTAATAGAGTATCAATGATTTGATGTTCTTTCACTGCTAATGAATGAAGATAGATCTGTTCCAAGCTTCTGATTTTGCCTTCTTTTACGAGACGTCCGAGTTTTGTGACCGGTACCCATTTCTCTTCTTCTTCTCGGCGGCCACCTCCACGACGTCCACCTCGACGGTCTCCACGACCTCTGTCGCCTCTACCACCGCCGCGACCTCCGAATCCACGGCCGAAACCTCCTCGATCGCCGGCGCCTCTTTCAGCCATGATTTGATTTGAAATCTTCAAGAGAGATGAAATGAGGAGAGTGGAATAAGGGTTTATATGGATATGGATGGTAAGGTGTGGTCTGTGAAACCCTAGTTAGGGTTTTGTTTGTGCACATGATGATCAAAGGTAGAAAATTTTATAGGCGCCCTAAGAAAATTGGGCTATCTTAGCTAGAGATAGAGGGAAAGTGTTTTAGGAGCACAACTAATTTCACCATGGTCACACATGGTTAGAGGCACAAGAGAGAAAACAAAATTTTGGTAAAAACTGCATATTAATTCACTTATTCACACACTTCATCTCCTCCCCAAACCTCGTCCACCGACCACCACAACCATCTCTTTTCCCACCAAATTTCGTCGTCTTGACCACGACCACCACCACCTTCATCCCCATTTCATCTTTCTCTCTCACACGCACCCCTGGTCAACTCTCTAAATGCTTGTTCTTTTTTCTCTTTTTAACTCTCGTCTACATGACATAACTGATACTTGTCCATGAACAATATTGAACAATCTTTTTATCCTTATATAATGAATTATTCACTCTCTTTAGCCTTGACATTCGAAAGGGAGAATAAGGGAAGGCTCGTGTAACCTTCAATGTGTAGAATAATCAATGATAGATTTAATGATTCATATGGGTGGATTAGCATAACCACCAACATGTTTCTACCAAACAGTTGATATGTCTAACTACCTATACGAGGCTACTGGCGGCGGTCCAAAGCAACTAAAGCGGCTGCTTTGGACCCCAACCTATCTGACGGCCTCTTTCATGGGATTTATGATGGGGTAGTTTTCTTGGTAATAAATCAAATTATAACAAAAATGTTTATACCAGATGAGCAATGACCAGTGGTTAGAAGCAAAGTGTTCAATCCCTCCCACCGACATTATAATTTATTTATTTTTGTTCATTTTTTGCTTTAAGTAAAGGGACCCCATTTCTTGATCTGGCTTTAGACCTCAATAATGATTGGGTCGGTCCTGAGTCTAGCGCTACATGTACAGTGCTTCCAATGAATAATTGAGGGTTACACTTATCGAGTTGCCAAGTCCAACAGATCAACCCGATGCCCGTTGAATCTGGGGAAAAGATAAATGAGAATTCATTGTGAGAAGAAAGGCAACTGTGAAAGTGAAAAATATCAATAGTTAAAGTTAATTAACAAATTAAAAAAAAAAAAAAACAAGTTTAGATGTACCAAAAACAAAGGACCAAAAGTAAAATTGGTCACGAAAAGGGTCCCCATAAGGAAATAACCCTAACTTCTACTTGTTCCATACGGTTCAAAAGTTCCAATAGAAAAAGACCACCTGGTTTTGCACGTAATGATAATAGAACTTTCCAGCTTACGCAGACGCGGAAAATTAAAAGTCAAAATAATCCCAAAAATTCAAAGAACCCTAATTTTGAGGTTGTAAAATACCCAATTATCATTCCTTGATTCACTCCAATTTCTAAATATCTAGTATCTCTAATTTTCTCTCTCTAGAGTCCGATTCAAATGGGAACTCCTGAATTTCCTGATCTTGGAAAACATTGCAGTGTTGAAGATTGTAAACAGATTGATTTCTTGCCTTTCACATGTGATCGATGTAATCAGGTTCTAACACTTTATTTTTTATAATCTCCTCTCTTTTTCTTTCAATTTTATACCCAGATTATTAGATTCAAGCAATACCCTTAATTCATAGAATTTGAAAATCTTGTTTTTGTGTTTGGGTTTGATCATATTCTATTGAAATGAATAGCTTAGGCTTGTATTCAATTTATGCACACAAAACCCTAATTTACCTGATTAGGTTTCATAGAATTTCGATTAAATGCCAATTAGAATTCGTGTTCTTAAATTTTAATCTCAGAATTAAATAAAGATCAAATATGTTAGGGTTTAGGTAGGATATCCAATAGCCATGTTCTCTTTGATTGGAACTTTTGATGCTTGGACCTTTCTTTTTCATCAGGGGCATAATTGCAGATCATCTGAAAGTTATAACAGACCAATTTTTTTTCTTTCATTTTATACTTCTCTTTGTCTTAAGGTAGATCCAGATTGTCGGCTTTCTATTTCTGAACACAATGACCAGGCAATGCAATTTTGACCACTAAATTCTCCGTTTGCATTTCTTTACCCGGCTTATATCGTCTTGTTTCGGCACATTTAAGTATTTGAGTAATCACGATTGGCATATGTTATCTGCTAACAACGTTTACGTTGTTGAACTCGCAAAATTTTAATCAATTCTCTTATAGTTGGTAAACACCGGGTGTTTCTCAATGAGTCCCACATTGTTAATTGCTTAGTTGTACATTTCACAGAATGATGAGAACCAGAAGTTTCATGTATAATGCACTTTGTCCCACATTGCTTAAGAACACCCTCTAGATTTGGGATATAACATAACAACTCGTCTTACATATTGGCTAGGCCTAGGACTTTTGGTGGGTTTGACGCCTTAGATTGGCCAAATGGGGATGGAGTGGTCCGGGGAAGGCCCATGCCAAGGAAAAGCCTTGTACCATGTGGAACTAGGCCAGTGTTCCTAGGTGGTGCCTGAACATGCACTTTCGACAATCCAGGAAAAGGGTTGTCCTGATGTTACCATGTTATTTTCATCGTACACTGATGCCATTCGCTTTCCGTACCAAGTTGGGTATAAAGTTCAGAGCGGAACTACGACATATGATAGGGTTTGCGTCAAACTTACCCATATACTACAATTCTTGACTTACCTGTTAAGAAGGATTAGTATACCGTTACCCCACCCTTTTATGATTTGCTACAAGAAGTCGTTTCTTTAATAGTGCTTAACTTTTATTTTGCCAAATTTTGGAACAGGTATTCTGTTTACAGCATAGAAGTTTCATAAAACACAGATGTCCAAATGCCGACAAGAACGATATTACTGTCGTTATTTGCCCACTTTGTGCTAAAGGTGTCCGATTGGTTCCTGATCAAGACCCAAACATCACTTGGGAGCAACATGTTAACACCGACTGTGACCCATCAAACTACGAAAAAGCGACAAAAAAGAGAAAATGCCCTGTTCCTAGATGCAAAGAGATACTCACATTTTCGAACACAATCAAATGCAGAGACTGCACCACGGATCATTGCTTGAAGCATCGGTTTGGGCCTGACCATAATTGTCCAGGCCCTAAAAAGCCCGTCTCTGGTTTTCCCTTCGTAAATCTCTTGAAGAGAAGTCAAACGGAGAAAACAAGACCAGCCCAAAGCTCGTCGACATCGTCACCAGCTTGGGCAACAAGCTTTCTGAATGCAGCTTCAGCAGTTCGAGCATCAGCTGAAGCAGGAATGGCAAAACTGAGTATTGCATTCGATGGTACAGGCGAGAGCAGTAATGGGCCAACAGAAGTATGCCCTTTGTGTCGAGCAAAGTTCATCTCTGTTACAGATCTTGTCGATCACGTTAAAAAAGTTCATGAACATGGGAATCGAGCTGGTGGCAAGAAGGTGACAATTGATGTCTGCCCTAAGTGCAGTCGAGGATTTCGTGATCCGGTAGCTCTGGTGACACATGTCGAGAAGGATCACGGAGGAACTTCCAAAGCTTAAAAATGGTACGAGTGTGTTGTTTCATTTTTCGTTATTCATACAAGATTTATTGAACAAAAAAGTGTGTCAATCCTGATTGTTATTTATTTTTTTGGCATTTGCCTCTTTACTCATAATCTTGTTGGTGTAAAAGAGAACAAGAAAATGTTCGACTCTTACATATAATGTAATACATTCATTCAGTAAATTTCAGTTTTCGAACTATCTACTCTCTACTAGAGGGGCTGTGTTTTGCTCTTTCATTTTTTGAACATCATGGTGTGGCTGAGGCTGTTAAGTTTGTGACCATCCATTTCAAAACCAATTAGGTACGAGTTAGATATTATGTTCTAGGGTATAACAGTCCCTTTCATCCATGTGTGACTATTCTTGCACGTCTCCTCAAGCACTGCGTTTCTTTGAGCCCAATTTGTGTCTTTGTTGGGTGGCAGGCAAGAACTTGTGGGATTAACACTGATATTATATTCTTGGTTATCAGAGTACTCTTTATCTACGTGGGATGTTCCTATCAGAAAGAGTATTGCCACTCAAAACAGATAGATGAAGCTACTAAAGGGTCAGTTGGCCCAACTCCACGTAGCATTATGTGCTTGCTATGAGCCTATGATATTCCTCGTCGTTGGTGCCTTACGCACAGAATATGTTTTTTGTTAGAATATTGTCGTTATTAAGGGATAACAAACGTAACTTTCTTACATTTTTATTCACCATAATCAGTTTTAGAAGGTTGCTTGGTAAGCAGATAGGTTAACGATATGTACTTATTTCTCTCGGACGCGAGAAGACTGAATACATGTTTGTCTTTTTTTTTTTGATAACTTGACTTCGATGTACGGTAGTCATTATAAGGCGTTGATACATAAAGGATGTGATAAGCACGGTAGCTGCCAAATCAAACAAGAAATGGCCTGAAACCCATCTAAACTATGGCCTAAAGCCCATCTACTTCATTTATGCCTTAATAATCCCAAGTTGTTCAATAATCCAGAAATTCCACATTCTCTTGGGATCGAACCCGGGACCTCCAGGGGCCTTTGGAGTATGTGTCAACACTTTAACCGTGGCCTGAAGCCTTAGATAACCCATAGACAACCCTCTCATCTCAACGGTTAAATTTACAAACGTGTTACCAGTAATCTGTCTATGCCCGTTCGACAAGAAGGAAATATTTTAATTGGAAAGTACGAAAATGAACTAAACATTCTAAAGTACATTCTATCGGTATTCGTACATATTACAAGTAAAGAAAATTAACATGTTCAGATCTAAAATCTCATGACACTAAATTCATTTTCAAGTTCATGAGGAGCATATTGTTGAATAACTAAAACAGAAGCCCTAATTGAAAAATCAGAATCAGCTAAAATATCACCAAGTGGACCTAAATCAGGACTTTCTTCCCAATTACTCATCCCAGCCGTTAATATACGATTGACTTTATCTGAACGTCCTACGATGAAGAGGCTGTACTGACTTTCATACGACTTCAACGTTGATACCATCTCTTTCGCATTTATCACATGCTTCTCGATGTATTCTACTTTTCCATGGGCCACTTTCTTTTCATAAAATTCAGCAATATATTCATCATCAAGTTTCAGTTCTTGTTCTTCTATTAATCTAATTGACTTCGGTTTTGTTGATTTATTCGATGATTTTTCATGATTAGTATCTAATACAAATCGGACGGCTGTGAGTTTGATTGCAGGATGTTGTGCTATACGTGTGGAGTAGGCTAACGCTTCTCTGTCGTCTTTTCCACCTATGAAAATAACTGCCACTTGTATGGTCATGATTGGTGATACTCCTAATCCACGGTCCACTAGTATTCCTATTGAACATTGGGCTTGTCTAAGCACCTGCAAAATATTACTCTTTTCAATCTATATAATAAAACAGAAAGAAAAAAACTTACAGAGACAAACATGATAGCTCCCGAAATGCAGAACCATTTAGAAGCTAATCGGAGTTCGCTATTGTAAGTTAAAGTATTAAACTATTTTAAAGAAATGACAAAGAATGATACCTTGCGATTAACATGTCTAAATCCATGGTGAGAATTGTCCATTTTCCCATCCTTCCTCTGGCTCTTGTGGTATGGCAATATAATCAAACAAGCTTCAACAGCCTCAGCCAAATTTAAAAGATCTTGATGCATGTTTGCATATGTCGATATTGCGAGTAGACGGTGAACTTTAATTCCTTCCCCGCTTCGTTCTACGTACGATAAAATAGCTTTTGAAATTTCCTCTCTCATATTCACTACTGACTCGTCTGCTATTGTTGCAGTATCGCTACCAGCATCACCGTTGTCGTTTGATATGTTATAATGAAATTCCTGGTGATGATCAGGAATAGTATTACAGTCGTTGATCTCAATCATATCAGTTACGTAAGCTGAGATTGTATGGTCAGTATTTCCTCGAGAAACCTCCATGATGTTGATCATGGTGGGTATATTTAGAAGCCCATGGATACATAAAAGTATACGTAGCTCGGTAGATGGGTCGACCCACTGGACCGCTCTTATTGGGCTTTTGTTATCTTCGGCCTGTTTTATGATGAATTTTGCTAGGAATGGAATCACTCCCATTGACAAGATGGAAAATAATATCAATGCCAAGTAAGTACCTCGACTTATCTGTTCGTGCTGCATTCAAATCAATAGAAAAAAATATTATCAACGACGATTGATTTACCAAGTTGATCTTGACTAACCCAATTCGCTATTATGACACTACTTTTGAAATTAGTGCACTCTACAGTAATTTGTAACTGACAATAAAACATTTAGGTCAGATTATTATTAGTTAGACGAAATCGTCCATCCACCTCAGGTTTGCCTCCTACTGTCAATATTGTAGAAGACAATACTCATAGTGAAAAATGAAAGAAGGGTAGGAAGAGAAACAAAAAGTATACTCAACCCACCTGGTGGGACTCCCACTTGAACCGCATGTGAGAGAAACCATTGTTTCTCTCGCCTCTCACATGTTCAGTCACGTGGAGGGAGAAACTCTTGTTTATGTCACATGCGGTTCAAGTGGGAGTCTCAGGTGGCGGGTTGTGTAGCCTTGTTGGGAAGAGAAACTTACCTCAAGAGAAAGAACAGCCAATAAGATTTGGAAATAACCCTTAACATTAAGAAAAGCTCCAATAGCAAAAGCCACAGTCCAATTAAACCCTAAAAACATCCCAGAGAATATAACTCCTGAAACTTTCCCAATCATCACCACTATATACAAAAACACAAACTTAACCATCCAAATATATTTATCATTCCCACTTGTTCCCATCAAACATCTTATATTAGCACTAGCACCAATCCAACCAAAAAACAATGGAAAAACCAATAAGTTCAAAACTTGATTCATCCTTCCAATAAGCATCTTGGGTATTCTTCCTTTTCTTGGAAAAGCTAAACCAATCAAGAAACAAGACATTGTGGCACTATACCCAATTAGGGCAGGAACTATAATATACAATATAAACATAACCCCACCAAGTATAACTAAGTCAGACCCTCTTATTGGTTTACCTTCTGGATTTCTTTCATTAATCCAACTTACTATCATATTCAAAACCTTAGTTAGAAAAATTATCACTAGAAAAACAAGAAATATAGTGAAACAACCTTCACCAAGTTCTGATCCAACTAAGACTATCTTTTTCGTATTAATAGCTCCATGAGTATGTTGAAAAGCTCTAGCAACTGCCAAAAATATCATAATTATAGTATCGGTATAATTTCCCGCTCCGATTATTAACCGACCTATATCGGAATTACCCATCTTTAAATCTTTAACTAAACGCGTTAATAGCGGAGAAGAAGTTCCGGCGAGAACTAGAGCTAGAGAGAAATAGAATGGGAGTTCATCATGAAGAGATATTCTTAGCATAGGAGTGACTATAATTGAAACAAGGAAGGTAGTAAACATACAAATATAAGCTACTTTTGCTTCAGGGGGTATTGGTCTTTGATATAGTATTGATAGATCCATTTCTAACCCTAATACTAATAAGTAACCACCCAGTCCTACATCTGTTATTGAAGGTAATAGATTTCCTATCACTATATTTAGTATTTCTTCTGTTAGTCCCACATTTCCTATAAACACTGCTGCCTGCATTCATAATCATCACAAAATTTTGTATTAGTTATATATGTACGAACATTTTTCGTATCGAAAAACAAAAAAATTGAGACGAACACCAATTTCTTGTTTTCGTTAAAGAGACATGTCAATTCTTTTTTGACGTTCCAGTTCTCTGTGCAAATTTGTCATGAACAGAACAAAGTCTTGACATATTGTCGATATTGTCTTGGCTTTTGACACTTAAACCCAAATCTAGTGGGAACGAGATTTTTATTCCTAGTATGTGTAGGTCTCATGTTCTCAGATGACTAACTATCTTTGACTTTGTCGAGCGTGATTGTGCATAATTTTGTGGCGAACACCGTCACAAAATATATAAAAACTATATGCAAATCTTACTTTTCTCGTACCTTATACGAGAAAAGTTTAATAGTTCCTATTTGACAAAAGAGAAATATTGATTAGACACGGACGTACAATGACTTGGCTGAAGAGGCGAGGGAATCCATAGGGACGAAGGAAGAAATGGAGTAATCTTGAGACAGCGAAGATGAAAATCATGACCATGACATAACTCAAACCAAACGCTGCCGATTTCCCTGCGTACTTGCACGGCTCGTAGGGACCAGCCCCTCTGTTTCTATACCAGCATGGGTACTCTCCCGTCTCCCGGGTCGTATTATTCGTCGCCATATTTAATTATTTCTACACCATCTCACATTCTTTTGAGGAAGAAGGAAAGAGAGAAAGAAAGAAAGAAAGAAAGAAAGAAAGAAAGAAAGAAAGAAAGAAAGGGAGAATAGACAGAGGGAGAGAAATTTGCTTTCGGAGTTTGTGTTATATATGGTGGAGAGTGTTTGGCGCTTTTTTACATGGAGTTAGTTAAGATTTTTAACCAACACTATTGTCTATTCATATGTAGGGATATGATATGTCCATCAAAATGAGAGCTAGTTTTTTGGGTTGGCCATCAAAGTTACATGGAATTAGTTAAGGTAGAAAATTCACCCAACCACATTATATATTATATCAAATTTTCGTAATAGGTCAAATCATGATATATGACATGATTCAACAAACTAATGTCACTTACATTTTTGTCACGGGTTCATCATTGGACGTAAAATCATGTCTAATGTCATATTTCCAAATGAGACATCACACCACACTATTCTCTTTTTCTTTGTTCAGAAATACAAGACATCAACTCATGAAAATATGTACTATCTTGTGATCATAAATAATGAGTTTTAAGTCCATAGAACACGACCTTCAAAGTCTTTATATGACTTTTAGGACCTTAGATGACCTGGTGATCATAAACAATATGAGAGTTTTTGACCTAGACCCTTTGGCAAAGATTTTGGAAATAATGTCATTATTATAAGAGTTAATTCCTATATGGCTCCCTATTTTGTGACCAGCTTCCTTTATGACCCTCAAATTTCTGTAAATTTAAATATGACCCCCTATTTTCATGGAAATGTCATAACTACCCTTCCCATTAATATATTTTCAAAATAAAATTAAAAACAAAAATCTAAATTCCACCTCACTTCCCTCTCCACCACTCATCTCTCTCCACGTCACCTCTCTCTCCAACTCACCTCTCTCTCTCTCCAAGTCAGCACTCTCATGAAGGTCGCCGGTCGGAAAATTTTCTGGCCTGCGACCTTCAAACTTAAAAAAAAAAAAAAAAATTTCACTCACCTCTCTCTCTCTCTCCAAGTCAGCACTATCATGAAGGTCGCCGGCCGGAAAATTTCCCGGCCGGCGACCTTCAAACTTAAAAAAAAAAAAAAAATTTCACTCATCTCTCTCTCTCTCTAAAAATTCCGGCGAAGGGGGTTTCCCTTCGCCGGAATCTGGTCTGTTGAAGAACAGACCGGAGGTGAGTGAAAAAAAAAAAATTTTTTTTTTTTTTTTTTAAGTTTGAAGGTCGCCGGGCGGAAGAGTGCTGACTTGGAGAGAGAGAGAGGTGAGTTGGAGAGAGAGAGAGGTGAGTTGGAGAGAGAGGTAACGTGGAGAGAGATGAATGGTGGAGAGGGAAGTGAGGTGGAATTTAGGTTTTTGTTTTTAATTTTATTTTGAAAATATATTAATGGGAAGGGTAGTTATGACATTTCCATGAAAATAGGGGGCCATATTTGAATTTACAGAAATTTGGGGGCCATAAAGGAAGCTGGTCACAAAGTAGGGGGCCATATAGGAATTAACCCCTATTATAAATCCAAATTCCAAAGGCCAAAATGGTAAAGGCCAAACCTTAATTGTTATAAAAGCACCCTCTCCCAATCTAAAGGAGCGAGACCAGGCGTGTTTTATAATTTCGTTCTTCTCTCTGTCTCTAAAAATTCAATCATCGATTAGGGTTTCTCTAAATTTCAAGGTATGTTTTCTTCTTCTTCTTCTTTTACAACAATTTTAGAATCTGGAATGATTGTTCACTTTATTGATTGATAAATTGATTCAGATCTAGGGTTTTGTTAATCATTCCGTATAAACAGATCCGTGAAGTAATTGTTTGTTTGCCATTTGATGTGTAGTTTTATGATCTACCCTCAAAATCATTTTAGGGTTTTTTTTATCTCTGCTCAATAAAATAAATCTGTAACAAAGTAATTTAGAATTTTGTCCTTAATCACTCTTTCGGTTAATTAATTTTGTCTTTCGGTGTCAAGTTGAATTAGTAGCTGATTAATTTGTTTCACAAGTGCATTTCCTTGAGGATTGGTAGATCTCTATGTGTTATTGTGTTGATTCGTTTGAATATCAAATACATAAAGATAAGTTCTAGGATGGAGAATGTGAGAATAGTCCCACATGATGGGAGAAGGGTGGTTTAGTAACCATGAATATAATGTCTAGGTCATCTCTGCTCATTGTCAATTGTTTTGAGTTGGATGACCACAAATTTAACATGGTATCAAAGTTAGGCCGATACATGATAGGCTATAAATCACACGTGCTTGACGTCGCCTGAAAAGAAAAAAGCATGTGTTAGGTTCGGCTCAAAGAACACCACACATGAGTGGGTGTGTGTCGTGGGAGAAGAGTTCCACATGGTAGAAGGGTGATTTAGTGACCATGGATGTAACGTCTTGTTCCTCTTCACTCATTACCAATTGGTTTTCAGTTGGATGACCACAAATTTTAACAAAGCTTGTTTTTGCATAAATGAGCATTTTTATGGGTACAACGAGTAGGCCGAAAAAAAAATTTGGGATGACAGAAAATGTTTTGTGCTCATAATTTGACAATAAGAGAAAAGAAAAGTTCAATAGTTTCCCATGAACATCGATTAAAAATTCGTATAGGTAAGACTGTAAGTGATGTCTTCGTATAACTGTTTTTCTAGAAACTTTTGAGCAGTAATTCTTATTTATCTTTGGTTAGTAGATATCTAATTATATAGTTTCTAATTTCGACATTCTTTCATGTATTTCCGGGCAAATATCTTTATTTCCCTTATAGTAGACGTAATCTTGTTGACGACAAAACAAGTTCTGAGCTTATTTTCCCTTTCTGTAGATAATAGCCATGTGATGATATTCAAGCTGTAACGAGTATCTTTACGAGTTATATAGGGTTTCTTTTTTATATCAAAGCATGATAATGACATTCGAATTTTCCTTATGCACTTTCTTCTCACTGAAATTTCTGTTGATTTCCACAGGTAAGAAAAGAAACATGTCAGGAGCCAAAATCATTGGTTCTCTAGTAGCAACCACAGTACTTGCTTTCTCATTGGATTATGTGATATCCGACAAGAAGCTATTTGGCGGTAAGAAATAAATAAATTTCACAATATAGTTTATATACACTAGATTAATGAAGAAGAATGCCAAAGACTTGTACTAATTTTGAAGCTGAAAAAACAGGTACCACTCCATCAACTGTATCGAATAAGGAATGGTGGGAAGAAACCGATAAGAAGTTTCAAGCATGGCCTCGTACAGCAGGTCCACCAGTTGTGATGAACCCTATCAGTCGCCAGAATTTCATCGTCAAGACCCAATCTGATTAATGAAAGTTTTCTTTAGTTCTGGTCATTAGTACTAATAATCAATTTTTTCCCCCGAGACTGGAACTTTTTAGTTCTTGATGGGTGTGATTTTTTTTTTTTGATGTTCTTTTTGGCATTGGTGGTATATGAGAGGATTT
This sequence comes from Eschscholzia californica, assembly GCF_041429995.1. NCBI lineage: Eukaryota > Viridiplantae > Streptophyta > Magnoliopsida > Ranunculales > Papaveraceae > Eschscholzia > Eschscholzia californica. Next base: position 50,700,063 of record NW_028238472.1, read on the forward strand.
CTCTCGCATCATGGTAAATAATGTTCAGATAAACCTGATTTGGGAACTGAATAATATTGAATTTACGCATTAGTTTTCAATCGATTATATGGTCAACTTTATCTGTAGATTTCCATGTCTGATGCCAACATTGTTTCTTAGCTTGATGGTTTTGCAAGGTCACAGATTTAGGGACACAAAAAAGTTTTCCGGGGTATAAAGCATTGGGTGGAAGGAGATACTTTGGTTTCCGGGGTATAAAACATTGCCTTTGACTTCTCAAAAATAAATTAGATCTTTCTCTCGTCCCACCACTTCTGAGACCACTTCTGTCCACCTCTTTCTGAAGCTCTCTGTGTCTGGTCCTTTGTCGAAACAGATAGAGAGATGGAGTAGAGAGAGAGGAGGGAGAACTGATGGGGGGAGAGGAGCAATCCGAAGACAGATTTTTTGAAGGATTGTTTGAGATGGAAATCTGTCAGCTACCCTAATGATGTGGAGACGAGGGATTTGGGGGAAATGAAAGTTTTTTCCACCTAAAAATTGTGAAAGCTCAGGATTTCTTTTTTGTTCAAAACATCGACCTTTTGCAATTAGTTCATAGAATACAAGTCTCGTGGTTTTTCACCTACTATCCTACGTAGTACTCGTGGAGTAGATTTGCGCTTTGTGATGTTAAATTGAGCTTTCACATAGATGAGAAAAAAAAGTCAATGGGCGTTTAGTTTTGTAAGCCATTCATTCGGTCTATCATCTCATCAGTACGCGGGGCTGTTTAAGAGCTTTAGGACACTGATACCAGGGGCTGTTTAAGAGCTTTAGGACAATGATACCTCAAAACATATCGGCCCTTTTAAACATGTACCAAACCGGTTGGTCTTCCCATTTGGCTTATCTTTTCAAGAACTCTTAAGAACTTTGAAGTTTGAATATGTAAATGAATTCATAAAAAGGGTTTCATATGAAAACCTTGAAGTTTGAACATGTAAATGGATCCATCATACTACAACTACTTAAGACTCATGCTGCTAACTACAATCTGAAACACCAATTACAATTATCCTTGTTGAAAAAACTAAAACCATAAGAGTTTCATCAAGATTTTGAAACTACTTGCTCAAGTCTTCTCTCAATCGCTCAAACCTTCTACTACATCAAAATCTGAATCATCAGCTGCATCACTCTCTGAATCAGTTAGGACATACTTGGCCGCTTTCCTATTCCCCCTCTGTGGCCTTGCTTTTACCGCCATTACCGCCTCACTCGAAGAAGAACCACCCACTGTCTCCTCATTGTCCTCCTTTCCGATCCTACCCAGTATCGACCCACTCTTCTTATTGAATGGGGAGTCTCTCACTTTTCTTACTTTCTTCTCTGGTGAAATCCCAACATTTTCAGCAGGTTTCAAGACATCGGTTATCAGACTCTGAGTCATTTGCTTCTTCGCCGGTCCTCTCTTCCCTGCTACCTTTGTTTTCGCGGTTGCAGCAGGCTTTGTTGCTTGTCCTCTCGTTCCTCCTTTCTTTCCAGCAGGTACTACTTCTGGTTCGAATGCTTCATCAATATCATCATTGATGGTTTCCTCATCATTGTCAGAAATCTCCATGACAGTCTTCTTTTTTGCAGCGGCAGCTCGTTTGCTTGGTTGCTTCTTTGGTTGTATATTGTTCGATTCAGTTTCCATATCTACAAAATAAACGAAAGAAAATTAAGCTCCGAGTCAGAACAGGAAAGTGATGATGGTAAAATATATTCAAGACTAACGCGAGCAAGGGGGTATGTATTTACCCTTTGATTGCTCTGGAGAAGAATCAAGATTGTATGCAGCCAAACGATCTTTTAGGTTCATTATTTCATCTTCTTCATCACTGTCAACTAAAGCTGGTTTTCCCTGCTAACAATAATATATCAACATTGCCGTTAGTTGAGACTCGGTCAATAAATTATCGATTAGAGCTTCTGTTATAACTCAAAACTCACCTTCTTAGCAGGAGCTTTTCTTGGAGCTCTACCTTTCGGCTTTGTCACTTCAGGAGGAACATTATCTACTGCTGCAACAAAATTTCAATGCAGAAACAATGAGTTAACGTACGTACTAGATTTATATAATCAAACCAAGGAAAACAAGTAAAAGCAAAGCAAATAAGCTTACCAATCTCCATTGTTGAACTGCCTGGTGCAGAAACAGCTGCTGGGTTAGTGGCTTTTTTCGTCGGATTTTTTCGAGGGTTTTTTGCAGCTGGTTTTGAATCCTTCATACCAGCTTCTTTCATCACTCTGTTTTTCATCTTCTTTCTCGCTTCTTCTGCCTGAGCATCACTAACATCTAGTTCCTGCAAGAATGAGAAAGAAAATCAGATAGGAGTAATACACTAAATGAGCATTTAGATGATCTTATTTTTCTTTATGAAAATCATACGTCGAGTTGCTTATCTAGGATGTCGAGATCTTTCATCCACAGCGATTTTGGTGTTGAACGTCTTAGTTCATCCACCTCACCATCAAGCTTTTGCTTTTCCGAACAAAGCTCTTGGACCTTCTCAAGTGTTAAGGTACCTATCGACATTGACAGTAGGTACTCGTAATCACTGGCCCGTACACCTCTACCTTCTAGTACTTCTGAGTTTTCTTCATTTTCTTCGGCCTCTTCAGTTGCTGCTCCGGCAACAACTGCTTCGACGTTCTTAGACTTTTTGGGGAAAGGAGTGAAACCTTTTTGATGCAATTCAAGAAAAAGTTCAGCTCTCTTCCTGTTGCTCACTTTTATCTCTCCTTTCACAACTCCAAGGATGAAACGAACTTTGTTGTCTAATTTTAACAACTCCAGTTCGAGATTCTCCAAAAGTACTTTCTGCAAAATCAATGACAAACTTGAATTACATCATTCGTCGGGTAAAAGGGATGCCTTTAAACATCCAGAAAAGAGAGCAGAAAACACATACCTTTCTCTTCTCATAAAAGGCGAGCCTTACATGGAAGAAATCCTCAAGAACTAGATCAACAAAGAAATGCTTGATTAGAACCATGAATCGAAGTTCGAAAAGGGTTAACAAAACCAAATCTCTACTTACTTTGTTCTGGGTTGTCATACTTCTTGATCACTCCGTTTGGATCAAAAAGATGCATGTTGCCAGTGCTGACTGTGGTGGTAAGCTTAAACTTCTTCGTGAGACCTTCTTGCTTGGCCATCATCATATTCTCCTCCGACAAAATAACTTCAAAATGTACAGTCGTGTCATCGTTGTGCTCCCTATAATCCTGCAGCAAATAGATTTTGTTTATGAGAATCACACAAAACTCATCTTCGACTGACCTTCTACCCAAAATTAGGTACTGTGATGAGCTAACCTTGATGAAAGGGTCCTTGATTTTATCACTTCCTGTCATTATCGATTCCAAGAACTCTTTGTAGTCCTGAGTCCACCTACGAATAGGAAGCTCCGAAATTCTGAGTGTCGTTTCATTTACTTCCTCTATGATCCCAGTGATTGTGTAGGTTGCACCGCCTTCCTTTGTTGCTGTTTGTTCAATTAATCCCTTGAATCCTTTGTACCATGGATCCATCGGCACCATTTCTTCTCCGTTCAATAATCGCTTCACATTCGCAACTATCTCCCTCGGACTATAATTTGGGACATATGAGCTCCACCCGGTTCCAATTCCTTCACTTCCATTCACTAAAACTGTAGGTATAACTGGCACATACCTGCATCATAGATACAGATACTTATAACAAACTTTACCCAAGTTATACCATCCACCCCGTATTAAAACTTTTTCCGAAAAAAATCGAAAGCGTCTTTAGTTTTATTTCAAAAAGGAAACAATCACGATATTACAGTAATAACCATTAGAACGAAACCTTACCAAGTGGGTTCAATGGACTGCCCATCTTCGTTCAAGTAGTCAAGAAGGATATCATCATCTTTGGGGAATAGAAATCGTGTGATTGGAGAGAGACGGGTATAAATATACCTCGCACTTGCATGATCTTTACCTCCCTGAGTGAAGAAGAAAGCAGAACTTATATTTAGAAACATCAGAAGAGGTTAAGCCCGGAAGTAGGAAATCTAAAGGAGATGCTTTTCACCTGGTGTCGGGTACCAAATTGACCATTTGGTTGCAAAAGGTTGATGTTGTTGCTTCCCACATAATCCTGTGCCATGCCAATGATGGTACTGGCAAGACTCTGTTCACCATGATGGTAGGCTGAGTGCTCTGAAACGTAACCCGAAAATTGTGCAACCTTTGCTTCTTTAACAAAGTTACGCTTGAAGGAACAGAAAAGAATCTTCCTTTGCCCTGGTTTTAGACCATCGACCATGGAAGGGATGGAACGTTGTAGATCCGCCATTGAAAACTGTATAAGCTCTTTGTTAACAAAGTCACTATACTTGATTAACTTCTCCTTCTGATCGAGGTAGGTGCCAGGCTGCAATAAGAGTTCACATGAAACCATTTCAGAAAGAAGTTCTTAACTGTGAAAATAAAAAAGTGAAATACGGCGTTTTTATGATTCCAACCTCAAATTGTCGAAGCCAGTTCTTCCTTGCTTCTATCTTTTTCTTGCTAAATGCCATATCAATTGCTTCACCGTCTTGTTCGTCCACCCATAAGAAATCTTTCCTGTGTTTCGCAAGATCTTGGAAGTACTCCTTCCCTTCCTTCGATGTGCTAGTTCCCAACCCCTGTAACAAGCAACAAAAAATTACTCCAGTGATGATTTAATGCCAAACAAAGATGAGAACAAATTCGTAGATTCATTAAGAGTATTCGAGATAAATTCCTTGTTAGAAAATAGAAAACCTTATAGTATTTGATGGACCAGCCAGTAGCATTTCCCAAGCTTTCCTTCCATGATTCATACTCTGGCATGGAATAGAAGGCCATGACCTTACCATTTCTATGAGTTGCCTACACATTGATATACAAAAATTAGACTTTAAGCTACTATGTCAATTCAAGATTTGGAATATTTTTATTCCAGCCTTTCATAGTTGAAATAAATGAGATGTGAAAAACAAACCTTAACAATTGGGGTAATGAATTCAATTAAAAAGGACGGAACTTTAAGCAATGATGGCCAGAAAGAGTGGATGAAGTTAATGAGCAAACCCTTGATATGAGAACCATCATGATCCTGAACAAAAACAAAAAACCTTAAATCTCAATTGTTATTTATTTCTGCAAACAAGTATTTACTAAGAGTTTAACAAAAGAAGGTCGAACCTGATCGGTCATTATCATCAAATGGCCATATCTTAGAGACTTGACACTATCGTACTCCTTTCCGTGCTGTAATCCCAGAATCTGCTTGATGCTCTGGATCTCAACATTGTCCATAATTTGCTTATGGCTTGCTTCCCTCACATTGAGCAGTTTACCCCTCAAAGGAAACACACCATAGTAGTTACGACCCACGACAGAAATTCCGGCCATCTGCAAAACCACGGTAAGTAGGAGTACAATCTATGCGTCTAATTGATAGCCGCTATATATAAAAATAGGATATCTATACTTACTGCAAGAGCCTTAGCTGAATCTCCTTCAGTTAATATCAACGTGCATTTATCAGAGTTTCTTCCTCCTGCATCATTGGCATCTTCAAGCTTCGTGATTCCTGTTATCCGCTGTCGTTTTGCTCCATCAGTTTTCTTAAGATCTTTACTAGCCTTGAAATCCGCCCATGAGAGAAGACTCTCTACTACCCCAGATTTTGCCACTGCAACATACAGAATAAGATTAAGTTAACACTGTAAACACTAAACAGCATAACTTTAAAACATAGTAAATTGACTGAATCGGCGAGAAAAAACAAACTAACCCTTTTTAAGGAAGTCTTGTGAGAGTTCACATTTTGTTCCAAAACTAGCTTGGCGAGTAGTCAATGTCTCTTTAGTCTGAGAATCGAATGCCGGGTTGTCAATGAGAGCATTGACAAATACCCACAAATGGTTCTTCACTGTATGCGCTTTCATATTCGCATTTTTGTTCTTCTTATTCACAATAGTCATTATGTTGTTGGTTATCTGATTCGTAACATAGTCGACATGGGTTCCACCTTTAATGGTGGCTATTCCATTCACAAAACTTACCTGGTTTATCAATCCAACAATAATTAAAACAATGTTTAGATTAAAAAAAATCAGGGTAAAGTAAATGGATTGAATCATTTCTATATACCTGTTGAAATTGTCCTTCACTTAGACTAACACAAATCTCCCACCTATCATTAACCTTCTCAGTGATCCTGTTCACGTAAATGAAAACTCAATAGGCATTCAAATAAGGGTAATCGAATTTCAACACGAAACTTGTAGAGGCGAACCTTGGAAGAGATTCTGGTTTGTTTTTGGAGGCAGATTGAATATAAAGATTGACATAATCAAGAAATGATTTCACAGGAACACGTTGCCCGTTCAATTCAACCTTGACAGTCTTGCCAAGGCATCCAGCTATGTCTATAACTCGCTTTTTCATTAAAGCAACTACATCTTCTTCAAGATGGGTCATATTGAATTTACTCAAATCAGGCTTGAATGAAACTTTAGTCCAGTTCTCACTCTCCTTGCACTTGGTTATATTTGGTTCGGATTTCGTCCCCATGTTGTTTGTAAAAACCTTCAAATCATGAAAAAAAGTCAAAACCCAAAACAATTTGATAGCTCAATTCTGAATTCTGTAACTCAACCACATTCTTCGTGAAACCCTAGACTTAGAAATGTTAACAACTAACAAAATAGAGCAAAATGTCAACTACTTCTCAGAAATATGTTTACTCTAGACCTAAATAATCAACAATAGCATATTCATTGAAACAAGTAATGATCATGAACTAGTAATGAATATGGGTGAAAGGTAATGATCATGAACTAGTAATGAATATGGGTGAAAGGCCAACCCCCTAAAAAACCCTAATTATCATGAGTACAGATGAAATTGGGCAAAAATGTGCAGGATCAAGAATCAAGACCAAGATAGATACCCAGATCAAGAATCAATAACATTTACATCTACAAGACAGTAAATCAATAACCAAATCAAGAAACAAGAACATAAAAACCCTAATGTACCTGTTTATACTTCTTTTGCCTCTTTCCATCAGCAGTTTGAATCACAAATTCAGTAGAGAAGATATTAGCAAGTTTTGCACCATACCCATTTCTTCCACCAGTAGTTTTCTTAACAGTATCATCATAATTACTACTAGTTAACAAATGCCCAAATATCAATTCAGGAACATAAACCCCTTCTTCTTGATGCATCTCAACTGGAACACCATCTCCATTATTATAAACACTAATACAGTTACCCTCAACATCAATATCAACTTTCACAGTATCCATCGATGGATCTCTCTGTTTGTTATCAGCAGCGTTAACAAGAATCTCATCAAAGATCTTGTAAAGACCAGGAACGTAAGTAATTGGTCTATAAACCATTTGATTTTCTTCGTAAACCCATAGACTCTGTGTGTGTCTTTCGATCGATCCGACATAGGTATCGGGTCTTAGAAGGATGTGTTCAAGCTGGGTTTTCTTCTGGTAGGTTTCTTCGATTGTTTTTCCGGTTGGATTTAGGGTTTTAGATCCGGGGACATTAGCGTTGTTGCTTGTTTGTAAAGGGAGCTTCGTCATGGCTAGAGAGAGAAAGAGAGAGAGAAGACACAGAGATTGTGTCTGGATCAGAGAAGAAGAAGGAGATGATGAAGAGAGAGAAAGTTGAGAAATGAGGGAAATGAGAAAGGTAGAAGATGGGTATTTAAGTAGGAGAAGGGGTAAAAAGGTCTTTTTAATCAACGGTTGATACGTTATTTTGAATTTGAAATTTGAATGTGGGCGGGATTCTGAATGGGAAGGTCAAGATTTGGAGAATTAGATCCAATGGTTGTTATTTTGTTGGTATCCAACTTTTTCCACTTTTTTCATTTCATCAGACACAAACATCCTATTCCTAATTTACTTTGATTACATCTCACAAATTAAACTCAAATATATATTTCACATAAATTTGATTACAATACAAAATCTATATAATAAGGAGGAAGGTATCTTATATATCTCTAAAAAGATAAGATTGTAATTTTTTGTTTATTTTTTTCCTTTTGTTGTAACAATGACTCGCAGATGCGAGAGGTTACCTGCAAAGACATGCAAGTACTCAAGCCAGTTTAGTGTGCGGGTTATATATGTTTGGATGGTTGTGGAAGATCAGTGTGTGAGATCTGCAGTTGCAAGACATGTGCTTGATGATAGCCACTTGAATGGTCGTTGGAATATAATCATTGAACATATTTGGAAACCGAATCGTTGGCACTATCTGGTTTTCCACGCAATCGTTAGAGTAGGACTTAGGTGACAGATTTTCATATTATGCCTCTCTAGTTAGAGTAGGACTCAGGTAGCAGAATGGACTTCTAAACAATATCTTGAGTTTTTCGAGTCCACCACGTGACAAGTTCTATTGAGGACTTATTTGTGTGTGTATGAGACTTCGACACGTGTCACCTAGGTGATGGCTGACTTCTTGACTGGTGAGACCAATATTTGACTTATAACTTCCGAGACTAATATTTTATTTATACAATAACATATTTTTTTAATTTAGGTATATGACCCTCGCTGCTCCTCTAGAGTGTTAGACATCCTTAAGAACAATAAGTTGGGATTTGAAGTGTTGGTTGTTCAATTTTCAGAGGAGGTGAAATTTATAATTATTAAATGTAAGTTATTAAAGGCGTAAATAATAAGTTGGTTGGCCATTGACCTTTGACTTGTGATTTAAGTTAGGCGGATATTGTGTTTATCACATCTCGATGATGTATGATTGTCATGCAATGACTAACGTAAATCGTAGTCCACTTTCAAGAAAAAAAAAAAAACTTATAAGTTTCAAAGCTTTTGATGGTTCAAGTCTAAAACGGGAACAACGTCCAAAGATGGTAAAGTTGAGGCCCTTACCCGCAGTTGCTCCACACTTTATTTAGGGGACGAAGATTCTTATGGATTTATAAAGTCCATTGATATTTTTCAAGACTTTTATTATCATTAGGGTATAGCCCGTGGCTGTAGAGCACGGAAATTTCTATATTTATGTTATACAAAATTATCAAATATTGTGGTCTTATACATATATTGAAGTAATAAAAAAAATATATTTAAAATAATAACCGAGATTATATTGAGTTGTTTGAAGGGAGAAAAGAGGAAAGAGAGAAAAATAGTTAGAGAGTTTATAGGGAGTGGGTAGTTATTCTAATTTTTACACTGTTACATTTTAAAGACTCTATTAAAAAGAAGGAAAAGAAGGGTTATGATTTACAAAAAAAAATTGGACGACCGAAATTATATACTAAAGTTATGACATGACACCAAACCAATGTCATTTGTTATATAATGTCATTTGTTATATAAATTGGAGAGTCCGATTATATGCGAAGTGGTGAGCACCCATAGTCACCTATCATGCCAAATGTGACCGCCAGACCAATTCTCATCAGAAGGTAATTTTAAAGGGGCTCCACAGAAGTGCAATTTTTGAAAGATTGAAGTATAGAGGCACCTTTACTAAGAATGTGAGGTGCTTTTATAAATTTTCATGAATAAAATGCACATTTTAATCAACTTTAAGGTTTTTTTTTTTTTTGATGAGAGAATCAACTTTAAGGTTGAGCCCTATAAATATTCTCAAAATGTTACATAACCACCTCACAAAGGGGCTAGAGTCGGTAAATGAAGTTAAAACCAGCCTATTACAGTATTCAATACGACGAGAAACATGCAGACAAGCAAAAGTCTATGTATCGTTTTCAGCAGGTATCTACACTACAAAGAGTAAGATTTTCCCAAAAGTTGATTTAGTGCGTATTTTTTTTTTTTTTGTAAATGGACTACAAGAGTCATCATTACAAGACATTGATACATCAAAAAGAAATAATACAAAGATACATCAAGGTTCATGAATAGAATAATCACTATAACTGTCTAAATAGAACCTTAAGCTCATATATATCTGCCCTTAAAGGTCCACCTTAAGAAACCTAAAACACAGACCTTTACTTTAATTGTACTAAAGTTCAATAAATCTTGGATTTAAATGATCGAACCTGGAATCTCCATATTGCGGAGTGGGTATCCGACCACTACACCAAAAGGCGGTGGACACCATATTGTGTTGTTATTATAGGATACTTGTTTTGCTATGGTCAGACTAACCAGTAAGGATGCTCGAGTTGGTGGTGCTCTTCACTACTCAAAACCTTACTTGGATATACCCAAATCTGCATGGCTACTACTAGGTACAAGGCTTTCTAGTAGGGAGGGGCTAATAGCACCCATTCAAAGTGTTGTAGACCCCCACATTACACATGGGACCTCTCACAATTTGTGAGTAATCTAGGGGCCTACAACTGTTTGAACGGGTGCTCTTAGCCGCTCCCTTTCTAGTATTCTACCACTTATATTAAATAGTTCTTCTGGGAGATGATTATACTTTTGAAAGAGTATGAGTCTGTGTCTCGAACCTGCTGATGTAGCTAATACCTATGGGGACCCGCCAGTCGGTTTCTTACCCAAATAATTGGGCCAAGGTCGTTCTGATCTTTGAAACTTAGCTCGGGCTAAGCCCGTTTAGCTTAATGGACTCTATGAAGGCCATTTTTGCAAACTGGGCCTCATTTCGCAGTTTTATCGAAACTATTCCGACCACTAGGGTTTCAACACCTTCCTATATAACATCATTTCAAAACCCTAATTTCTCCCATTACCTCTCTGTAAATTCCCCAATCCTAGAGAGAAAAAGTGTGAGAGAGAGAAAGCTTAAATCATGGCTGAAAGAGGTGGAGATCGGGGAGGTTTTGGCCGTGGATTCGGAGGTCGCGGCGGTGGTAGAGGCGACAGAGGTCGTGGAGACCGTCGAGGTGGACGTCGTGGTGGTGGCCGCCGAGAAGAAGAAGAGAAATGGGTTCCGGTCACAAAACTCGGACGTCTCGTTAAGGAAGGCAAAATCAGAAGCTTGGAACAGATCTATCTTCACTCTCTAGCAGTGAAAGAACATCAAATCATTGATACTCTATTAGGTCCACAACTGAAAGATGAAGTGATGAAGATCATGCCGGTTCAGAAGCAAACTCGTGCCGGTCAGAGAACTAGGTTTAAAGCTTTCGTCGTCGTCGGTGATAACAATGGTCATGTCGGATTAGGAGTGAAATGTAGTAAAGAAGTTGCGACTGCCATTCGAGGTGCTATCATTCTTGCTAAGCTCTCTGTGATTCCGATTAGGAGAGGTTATTGGGGTAACAAGATCGGAAAGCCTCATACAGTTCCCTGTAAGGTTACCGGAAAGTGTGGATCGGTTACTGTTCGTATGGTTCCTGCTCCTCGTGGAGCTGGTATTGTTGCTGCTAGAGTTCCTAAGAAGGTCTTGCAATTCGCTGGTATCGATGATGTCTTTACCTCTTCTCGTGGATCTACTAAAACCCTAGGCAACTTCGTCAAGGTTTGTTTCTTCTTAAAGCTTGCATTTTTATTCCAATTAGCAACTTATTTAATTTGATTGTTCTAATGTCTGTTAATTGATTTTTTATTTAATGATTTGTTGGTATTATAGTTAAGATATAGGGTTTCAATTAGCTTTAAATTGTATGCAGTAATCACTCGTGTTTGTCGATTTCTCGAACTTTCATAACGTTTTATTGTTCTTGTTGTTCATTAGAGTCATGGGCATTAGGTGCTTTGCATTGTCTGTATGTTGATGATTATATGCCTAATGTCGGCAATATATGCTATTCCGACAAGCATTTTGTTTTATTTTGACAATCATACAATTGATATTAGAATTGCTTGTAGTTCTAGTATTTGACTCTTAGATTAAGTAATCAAATTGTTTAACATTTCAAAACCTACACACTTGGTAGGCTTTCAAATTTGAGAAACGGGTATTAGCTTCTTACCAGTATTAGCTACTTGAATGTTAAACAAGCCCTAATACAGGCACTTTACGCTATCATGACAAGCATTTTGTTCAGTGCATCGTCAAATAGATATTTGCGTTGCTTCTTGTTGTAATGTGCATCCCACTTCTATAATTAATAGAATAGAATTGTTTAATTAGAAGAACATCTGATATTTTCTCTGGTAGCATTTGGAAAATTACCCGCTTTTTTGTCTCTTCAAGTTAGAATCATATTTGGTCCAATGGTTGCTTAGCCATAGATATGTAGTCATTCCTGTGGTTAAAAGTACTTTTGGCGTTGATGAATCATCAAAGTCTTCACATGTCGGATTTCAGAAATTTCTCTTGAAATCAATGAGACTGACATTTCTAATCTCTGAGCGATGAATAGATGATGTAGTCAAGTGGATTTTGATCTTTTGTTTTTTGCCATTTAACCACCTATCCCTTGATGTTCGGTCTACATTTTTGAACAAGTGTTGTCGAGGTTCTATAGTGAAAATTCCGGTAACTTATGATGTGTATGTGCTTGAATCTGCAGGCTACTTTCGATTGTCTCCAGAAGACCTACGGATTCTTGACACCCGATTTCTGGAGAGAAACTCGTTACACAAGATCTCCATTCCAGGAGTTCACCGATCTATTGGCGAAACCCACTAAAGCTCTCATTCTCGAGGATGTTGAGAAAGTAGAGGCATAATTTAGATGAGAGATCTCAAGCATTTAAACTGGAGTTTGAACTACTATTGCTTCTTGTTTTCTGTTTATTTCTTTGGTTTTGGTTATTAGAATATGTAGTTGAAACCTAAGCCTGGACAACTATAATATATCTTGGTTATGTTGATGAACAAATTTTAATCTTTGTATCGACAATTTTGGTTTAAATCTTAGTTTCTAAGTTTTGAGAATATTTTGGTCATAATTAGTATGAAATTTTTTGAAGACCAACCACCTACTGTGTTTATAGTTTCTTTTGTGGTGCTTGGCTACGTGCCTGCATACCAAACCAAGGAATGAAACTTCCTGAAATTTCACCGAAATTTCGCGAAACGTTTCTTAAAATGAGATTAGGTGCACGAAATAACACTTACAACTATTTCCTGCATAGTTTCCACCGACATGATCGAAATTTCCACCGACATGATGGAAATTTCGACCAACATAGTAGAAGTCTAGCAAAAAACCGGAGAAACTAATACTAGAAACATATCCATTTCTTCGTCTTTTTCATCTTCATTTCTCTTAGATCTTTCTTGATTTGTATGTTATGTTTTCCATGGTCTTAAATCTATTTGAATGATTTATGCCTTGAGTTAACTGCCTAAATTGATTTTATCTTAGTAACACCTCTAATATAATTGTGTAATTGACGATACGTTCTCAAACTAACATACTGTTTTGTTAATTATTATCAGTAAGAATGTTATCTTATGGGTGTTATAGCCAAAAAATTATTCAATTTACCCCCAGAAGTAACTGTGTAATTGTTAATACTCCCTCAAACTAATAGATAATGTTAAACATCATTTTTATGCTTCATTATGGTTTAATAATCTTGTTATACATAATTGCATCATATTTCTATCATTTCTGTAGATTTGTAAGATTTCCACACTAACCGAAACATTTCTACGAAACGTTTCCACTTTTGGACCGAACGAAGTTTCCACCGAAATCGAAATTTCATTCTTTCTACCAAACTAAAGACCTTAGAAGGGAACTTTGTTTTTGGAAAATATTTTGAAGGGAACAGAGAATGTGGGATGGGGAAGACTGTGAAAAGGAGCCGAATGAATAATTCATCAGTCTTTATTTTCAGGTTAAATCTATCAAGCGTGGAATTTTACTCGTGACTAACCGTGTTAAATCTCTCTTTTCTTTGATTTTTTCTCTCTTGTTGGATTGTAAATCTGTCTCTTTTGATCTTTTTGCACTCTTTTGTTGGATTTAAGTGTAGAGGATATCTTTTCAATCATTTTTCAAACTCCTACCCAAGACTGGTCATTTTTTTATACTTCCGTTGGTTTTTTGGTACTTATATTCTTATTTAAGCCTGGAATATATCGTGATCTTATTTGAGCCTTTTTGATCATTTTTGTACTCTGGTCTTATTTTAAGTCTATAGGATATCTTTTAGCCTTCAATCATTTTTCTTGCTCCCATTTTTTTTTTGGTTAAAATCATTTTTCATACTCCTACCGTACCAAAGATTGGTCATATTTCATACTCCTAAGACATTGGAGAATTGTCGGTTCCAAGATACTTCATAGATCCTATCTGTATGATAATTATCATAACTTTCTAAATACCCATTGTCTAATTTTTCTCACTAATGTCTTAAGTGAATCGAAAAACCGAAATCAAACCGAACTTGAAGCTAATTCTCCATTTCTAATTTTTGTTGCAGGATAAGATTTTGGGTATCTGAATTATCCAAGAGATTAAACAAATGTGGTAGGTTCCAAGATACTTCATAGATCCTATCTGTATGATGCTTCGTAGATTGTATCTGTAAGTTCGAAAATATTTCATAGATCCTATCTGTATGATGCTTCGTAGATCGTATCAGTAAGATACTTCGTAGATTCTAACTTTTTTTGATGAGATTAGTAGATTCTAACTTATAATAGAGAACCAAAGTTGAATCTTAATTTCCAAAATAGTCTATATCAAGTTTATTTTTTAAAATTTAACTAGGTTTTTGGTTAGCCCACAGGTTGATGCTGGAAAAATAAATTACTTCTCGGCAATACAAGTTAAGCCCCATGGTTGATGCTTTTCATGGTGTTTCTTATGAAATCCATTCAATGTACTTCAACTTTAATGTCTAGTAAAGAATAATGGTGAAGGAGAGTGATAGTAGAGGTGTGCTGGTGGGGAATAGTTTGAACAAATAGATAAGGAACTTTACGCAAAAATACTAGAACGACTGCCCAATCTATACCCATCAAAAGACAGCTTCACATCAGTTCATTTGTTCGTTCTATATCGTATACGATTATAAAATATCAAAAACATATACTTACCCATCTCTCCTATCTACACACACACACACACACACACACACACACACACACATATATATCTTTATACTCCATAAACATAATTAAGATCAAAACAACCTTACTTGTAGATGATATTGTCCATTGATCTTACTTCACTAGAACTCCCATGCTGCAATCTTCAAAGAGTAGGATTGAGATCGATTCAAAACTTTCTAATTTGACTTACTTAATCTAGCAGTTGATTCCACATAGTTGAATATCTGGACCAGTCACTCTGGTAGTGAACGGATCAATCCGAACCCATAACAAAGAGAAGATCGAAGCTAAGAGAACCGACCATACCACCACAATAGTAGGTGTTCGGTTTTGACGTCCCATCAAACCTTTCAAGAAAGGGTAAAGATGAACAATCACCCAGAAAGCAAAGAACAATTTCCCGAACAGAGGTCCCCACGATTGATACCCGCTGTTTATGGCGTATGAGATACCAGCAACTACTCCAACAAGGTTTACGATGAGAAGAGTTGTGGGTGGAATTAGCAGAGTTGTCCATTTGAACAAATAGAGTTCGGCAAAATCTCCGTCTTCGTCTGATGCTTTGGAAGTAACGGTGAAATTGGTGTCGATACCAGCAAGAACTTTGAGGAGACCTTGGAATACGGCAAAGAGATGAGCTGAAACACCTCCGATAACCCAGAACTGTTCGTTTCTCCACCATTCGTCGATTCCAACTCCACTCCATCTCATTTCCAGTATTCCAGTGGCGAAGATGGACATGAAGAGAGAAAGAAACCAGATACTAGCAATGTTACTAATCTGCAACAGAAACAAATTATTGATAATCTTTAATATTTGATTTAAAATTTAGCCAATTATCCTCTCATTCGAAAATTAACCCCCAAATAATTGTGTGCAGATGCAGTAGTGGTAAGTTCATATATATGCAAAAGAAGTGCTACGGACCGAGTTATCAGTATATATGTATGATAATTGCGTCAAGTTCAGTCTTGTCATGCTTGAGTGCGGCAGTGTTTTTTCCTAAGTCAGATCTTAAATCTGACTCGGGACAGATTTCAGAATGTTTGTTTTTGTCAGATATGGATTTGGGTTGATTTTGAGTCCATTCGAGTCAGACAAGTCTGATTTAAACAACGAATTAATAAAAAAAATGCCACCTACAACTAATGATTTAGGTGGGTACCTGTGGAATGATGAACTTTCCGGTG
Source organism: Eschscholzia californica (assembly GCF_041429995.1). Classification (NCBI taxonomy): domain Eukaryota; kingdom Viridiplantae; phylum Streptophyta; class Magnoliopsida; order Ranunculales; family Papaveraceae; genus Eschscholzia; species Eschscholzia californica. The sequence continues at coordinate 50,716,225 of NW_028238472.1, forward strand.
AGCAAACAGACGGCGGGCAAAGTACAGTAGAACAAAAGAGGAATTGAAGTTATCGGGTAAATGGTGGTATTGACATATGCGAATCTCTCAAGCCATTTCAACCTTCCACCATAACCATACCATATAGGGCAATGCCGACTTAGAAGAATTTCAACAGAACCAAGAGCCCATCGGAGAACTTGGTTTAGACGATCGGAAAGATTAATAGGAGCTGATCCTTTGAAGGCTGGAGGATGAGGCATACAGTAAATTGATCTCCAACCACGGGCATGCATCTTGAATCCTGTTAGAATATCTTCTGTAACAGACCCATAAATCCATCCAATCTGCAATATCGTTCTTACCTTGTTAGATCACTAAAGGAACAAATGCAAATGATGAGAGTGAAAATAATTAACCAAAAGACATAATTAGTTTTCGGAACACCAAATTTGATGAAGTTTGAAATCGTAATAGAAAGTGAAGGGAACCTGACAATAATATAACCACATGATGCAAATAAGAGGTTATCGATTATATATTTGGGATAGAACTAGCCGTTATCTAGGCAACAGTAACTATACAAGGAAGAGTTGATAAGCGCCAACTCAGAACTCTAATCCGTGCAATATCATGCTACTTTTTTCTTGTCTATTGGCATGCTTATAATAAAAGATCCATTAAGATGGCAATGGTGTAATAAATGAAGTCAACATAAAAACCAACCTCGGTTCCCCAGTCTGATTTGTCCTCGTAACCGCAGCTGATAACATGGATAGCTTCTTTGAGAAGAACTTCTGGGGTTGCTGAGTGAGGGACACCACCATTTTCCATGAGTGTCGAAGCAACAAATACTGCTGACTGACCAAACCTTTTCTCCAGGCTCATTTGTGACATGAGCAAGGACTTCTCATCATCAAATCCAGAACCTGGTTTTTGCCACAAAAGGAAAACATCAAGTACCATGAGAAACGTCTAAAAGGAATTTAAATGGTAGTAGATAATATATTAACAAAAAAAACAGCACGATCAACTCAGGTGCTAAAAGTTGCATCTTTTGGCCCATTGTAAATGTTGAATTTACAACCAGTTCCTCGATAAACAAATGAAACTCAGAGGACTCTCTAGAAACTTCCGTATTCATTTTGTAGAGGGGGACGCATGGTGAAATTACTCAAAGAGCATATGCATCTATTTCCAAAATCCAAACATTAAGCTTTCTACTGTAGAAGTTCCAAATCGGACAATATGTGGAGAAAATATAAAATAGTTGCATGTACCTTCCACTCCCTCTTCTATATCTTCTAGATTGAATATAGGCACTGTAGAATCGACATGCTTATTTGATTTCTTCTTTTCTGCCTTCTTACTCGATTTAGAATTCTTCTTTCGCGATCCACCACAACATTTGGAGAAGAACCCTGGTTTCTTGTGCTTAGGCTTGATAGGAGGCTCATAACCATACAAAGCTGTTCTATTGAAGACACATCCTGTCCCCACATAAACAGGACCTTGGATCCCATCAAGACCTCTTAAATTGATCTGAAACCCACAAGGAACAAAGATATCAAAACTGGAAGCAAAAGACGAGCTTACTTAAACATGACAAACTAGTGTTAATGGTGCTCTCTCAGTATTGAGGTTATTAAAAATGTAAAATATGGATTAGGGGCCCCTCATATTTAGGTTAACGGGTCAAAAGCTGCAGAATTTTTTAAATCATGTGCGACGGATTTGCAGAAACAAAAGATAATGGCTGAGACACCGACACAAGTTCAGTAGTGTCTCACCCAATATTTTTGAAGGTAAAAGTGGAATCAACAAATAATTTTGAAACCAAAATAGGATAGCTTCTGGCTAGAAAGAATCTTACATCGAAGAACACAGTGTTCCTGTTGGCATAACGATCATTCCTATCAATTCCATCGAATCTTTGAGGAAATTGAACATAACAAACAGATTTCCCAAGGTTCGGATCCATCATAAAACACATAGCCTCTCGCAATGCCTTGCTGTTGTTTATGTAGTGATCACAATCAAGATTCAACATATAGAGCCCATTGGTAAGGACTGCTGACACACGAACCTATCAAAGAAAAGATATTTAGATTATTAACAAAGTATCACCAGTACAGGACGAACATTAGCCAGTGGGTATGTTGTCACTTACAAGTGCATTCATAGCACCAGCTTTTTTGTGATGTTGGAAACCTGGACGCTTTTCACGAGAGACGTACACAAGCCGTGGAAGTTCATTACCCTCACTGTCAAGTCCTCCACTATGACCCAAGAAGACCTGCAAACAATCAAGTTTACAACTTAAGCATTAAATTCAGCAACTGGAAGTAGGAAAGAAATTCGTCCAGACATGAAAATTACAAGCATATGATACGTAAATGAATATAAATATCGTTGTTACATAATTTGTGTGTATATATGTACATCATTTAAATGGGACTCTGTAAGAGGTAAATACAACCAGAAAACGTTACCTGAAACATGAACTTTAATGTGTAAGGACTACTAAGGTCTAATTAGTCATATCAAGCTCTTAAAATATAACGATGTACAGAAAAACACCAACCTGAATCATTCCTGGATGATCTCTAGTATTGTTTCCCGGCCATGGAGTGCCATCTTGCATGATCCATCCCTCATCAGGGACTTTCGTTGCTTTCGCCACGAGCCCGTTGACACGAATCTTAAACTCCTCATACTCCCTCTGCAATATAGGCCGTAAAACAGCATTATATATAATGCAACAATTGTATAGCCAGAGAGAGAGAGAGAGAGAGAGAGAGAGAGAGAGAGAGAGAGAGAGAGAGTCCAGAATCTTAACCTTCATGGCTCTCCGATCTTTGACAAATGATGGTTGAACTTTATCTTTTAAATAGTCAATCTTCTGAGCGAAGTACCACTCCGGAGCGCGGGGTTCAATGCTGTATTTCTTGCAGAAAGGAACCCATTTCCGAGCAAATTCTGAGGTTTCGGCCAAAGCTTCAAATGTCAACATAGCAGCTCCATCATCAGACACATAGCAAGAGACTTTGTCAACTGGGTAGTCAACTGCAAGAATTGACAAGACAGTGTTGGCTGTGACAAGAGGAGGCTCCTTTAAAGGGTCGACAGTACTGACAAAAATGTCCACTGCGGCAAGCTGCGATGGCTCTCCTTCTCGGTCATATCTGGTATTCCAAATTTTGCATCAGAACACTAAAGAGTGAGGAAAAAAAAACGAGACTGTCTAACACAACATTGGCAATTTGAATGTGCAAATAATGAATCCAAAATTTTCAGTGGAAAACTGGAGATAAACAATAATAGACGAATGAAGTATTTTACCTAAGAGAAAGCCTGTCAAGATATGTCTCACGGTTTATTGGAAGCCATTTAGGAAACTGATCTAATATCCATGATATTGCAAACCATATCTCACATATCACAGATATCAACCACAAAGCATAGGCGTTGCGTACAGGATTTGTTATACGGTAGTGCAAGAAAATGCAGAGAACAACAAGCCGCACAACAATAACCATCCTATATGGATTTATTCTAGAAGATGGAATAGAAACTTTTCTAGAAAGAGGCTGCCGCGCTTCATCATTCCTGTACAAAAAAGAAGTCTGTCAATGAATATAGTCCAGTGCTGCTTCGAAAATTAAGAAACATGTTAAATATCACTAGTAGGAATTTTCAGCATGTCAAAGGAATAATTCATCATTAAACAAATGATTACATTACTAACAATCAAGACAGCCAAATAATTCATTAGTATTTATATGTTGGCATGTTGCCTTCTTCTTAATGCACATGTTAAGTCGTTAAAATTTCCACTTTTAATCACAAAGTATTAATAAATTATACTATACACATAGAGTACATCTACATATCCATCTACAACCACAGTATTAATTTAACACTATGATATGCCCGCGTATATCTACAGATTCATAGATTCTCTGATAAGCAACTCATATGGTATCATAGAAGATGATAGCTGTTACCAAATAACACAGGCAATTATTAGACTTGATTAAGAAATCAAGGTAACAATAAATCAAACGAGGGAAATGTATTGGAAACTCAACAGTAAGGCATCATCCAGGAGCACGTCAGTGCTTGCATCAAAATCTCCACCTCCTCGACCTTCAGACGCAGGGTGACCAGTGCTCATAGGAACTATGTTTTTCTCTTGTTTCACCTTCCATCCATCAACTCTTTCTTTCCAAGCTACATTGCCAAATCCTTGTCCACCGAATTCCCTTACCGGATCCACGACTCTAACATTAGCTGCAAAAGTGATAACCCATCAATAGCTAGTATCAGCAATATACAAATTGAGAAGACACTGCAAATTTGTGAGAATTTTTATTCTTGGAATTAGAATGTCTTGAGTTCATACGTGATTGATTGACATCGACTGAATATGGAAGTGGATGAATTCTCTTCCCTCCACCTCCACCTCCACCAGGAGATGCCATAGAAAGACGGTCAGGAGATGCATCCGACAACTCCCCGGACACCTGCAAAAAATGAAATCTTACATAAAAATCACCATTCAAGGGTGGAACATATTATGCTCAGGTAATGAATTTTCATACCATCTGCCCATTGGTGAGCAAAGGAATATGGTTATGAGGAACTTCTTCTTTATCAAACTTAGGAGCAGCAACGTCCTCTCCTCGTCCAGTAGTCATATGCCAACTTAACATTCGCTCGGCAACCCTTTGCTTGTGTTCTTGATTCTCAGAAGCATAATTGAAATCACTTGCTAAATCATTTCCGTCTTCATCATTATCTTCATCATCACGAATCGGAGGACTTCCTAAAATGATTTCATACAGGTTAAATCAACATCTTAACATATAAAAATCAACAGAAACTAAGAGATTCAAAGTAGAATTGAAAAAACCTTTGATCCTCTTGTATCTAGTTTTGCATTGAGGACAAGACTGATTTCCATCTTTCCTCTCATACTCATAACAAGGTCTACAAACAGGAAATGCACAAACATCACATGCAACAAAAAGTTCACCATCAACAGTTCTACCAACATCATCACCACAAATCTGACAAACTTGACCTCCATGATTTTTCACAATCTTTGTCTGAATTAAAAAAATAATAATTAAACTCAATTTTAGATAATTCTGTAACCAGATCTAGTAAACAATAAACAAATAGAGTAATCCACTTCATACGAGAGTTAGAGCGAGAGAGTACTAACCGATGAATCTCCGTCGGCATCCATTGAAATTACCAAATTTCTTTGATAATCAACTAAGATTTTACAGAATTACACCTCAAAAACACATTTCACTCAAATTCTTCCGTGAAATATCCTAATTTGTGAAAAATCAAAGAGAATAACTGAAACTTGTAATGAAATTCAGAAGTAAATGTTCAATTATCTGTTATAATGAAGATCAATGGATCAGTTCATACCGAATTTAATGGCGAGATAACAGCGATGAAGGAAAAAGAAGTTCAGAAAAAGAAGAAGAATACAAAGTGACGATAGCCTCTTGTGTCTCTCGAGACACACTATCTGTTTCTCTCTCTAGTCTAGCTATTTGGTCTTAAAATATCTAAAAAGTATAGAGAGAGAGAGAGAGAGAGAGAAACGGAGGTAGAAGACGAAGAGCAGAAAGTGACATTTGAAGTGCAAGCTGTACTCAGTCCACCGACAGTAGAGAGAGAAAGTGAGAGAGAGAAGAAAGTAGGGAGAGAGAGAATGAGAGAGAAGAAACGTTTTCTTCTTCCAGAAAAATTTTCAGAAAGGAGAAAGGTTGTGCTGATGAGCTGGCATCTGGTGTGAGAAGTAAACTCTACGTTAGAAAATGGTAACTTTCCGATTCATTTTTTGGTTTTTGTGGTTTGTTTTTCAGGGAAACAACAACTATTTCCCGGGAACTAGTTTTCTGCGCGGCTAGTGATATTATCTTTTTTAACTCACTGGGGCTTCATAGTTTCAAAAAGTCTCTCTAGTGAAAAGTGTTTAACTTCTTAAGAGGAACACCACACGTTGTCTCACTACCGATGCGAGATTGTTTACAACAATTGTCTCCGCTTTTTTTGTTTTGTGATTTTCTTCTTCTCTCTTCTTCCCACCACCACCAGTCGCTGACGAACTTCGTTGGGATTATTTGTCTGCAGAAAACCAGAGTCAAACTGAAGCTTCTCTAATTTTCTAAACGAAGGGGCTCCCTCTGGCTGGAATAGAGACTAGAGAGAATAAGAGGGAGTGGTGATGGCAACCGGAAGTGGTGGTAGTGGCGTTGGAGTTGACGGTGGCGTTGGAGTTGAGGGTGGTGTGGGAGTTGATGGTGGTGGTGGGAGGGGAAGAAGAAGACTAGAAAAATATTAAAGGTAGGTCTTTGAAAGAAACAGAAGAGAACAATTTTGTTTCTACTAAAAAAATTTGTACTCCGATTTTTTTTTGCTTTCCCTGACTGTCGACCTTTTAACATTTTGTAAAGCAAAATGTAATTTGCCCTGGAAAATGGGGCCAACCACCGCTGGCGTCTGGTGCCATTTTTCTCTAGATGGTTCATCTAATGTGAGCTGACCACATCAAAATTCAGACTCTAGTTAACCTCATTTGTCAGCCCTAATAGCATTTTTCTATATTTTACTATTTTAAACCAAATATATTAAAGGCTGCTTGAAACTAGAACATAACAATACAAACATAACACGATTCTTAGTGTCTGTTACGTTCGCGCTTAAATAGTGAGGCGAGTCAGACCACTAAAAACGAATGACGCCCAAGAGGATGAACACATTCAAAGTCCTTGATTGTACATTTTTCGATCCCATAAGCCACAATTATAAAGAAAGAAACTTAAACGAACTGAGCTACAAAATAAGTTGAATAAACATCAATGTCAAACGCAACAAAAACCAACCCAAGCAAACATAGAAGGTCTCAAAAGAGTATTGAAACCCAGAGTGTCCACTTGGTTTTCCTAAAGTTTATGTAGGAGTTAAAATTAACTTTGTTAGTCTCAACTTGGGTGTGTTTGAGTATCTGAATTATGAAAATAAAATAAGCGTTTTATACGAATACATAGTCGTAATTTGTTGTACTTTTAAATTTATAAATTCGCTATATCAATACAGTGTTTGATGACAAACACCATGTAATCTTTGTTCAATGTGATTTTACGATCATATGCTTTTGTCATTGCAACATATTCAAATAAGTATGATCTGAGTTCAGACTCTGGAATTTACCAAATGTTCCTAGTGAAAAATAGAATGGCATTGGTATTATGTGTTTGAATTTTTAATATTTTATTTTATTTTTTGTTGAAGCGATATTATACTTTATTCATTAAAAAAAATACTTTATTCATTCAAAAATAGATACACTCAATGATTTATGATAAATTTTAAATAGTGTTGATTTATGACATACATTCCCTAGGGGGTACAGGTAGTGGGATCTACTTTGAAATATATTTCCTATTTTCGCATTTATTTAATTGATTTAGGTACGAGTGGACTTACTTTAATGAAAAAAATATTAGTATGATATTGTTGGTACAATGTCTTTGTCAATCATCACCTCTTTCTTACCAAACATTATTGAATAAATTTAGGGAGTGTGGAAATAGACCAGTCGACAATTAAATGAAGTCTCACATTATTATTATTACTACTTTTTTTTGTGTGATAGTTCTAAGTTGTTTTACTAGAAGACCAAGAACTTAATGGTGATAAAATTCACCTAATATTGTAGAATTATTGCACATATGACTATTTTACCTAAGAGAATTTCGCGTGTCTAAAATTCAACATCACAGATCGGTACTCAACTTGTACAAAGAGAAGAATTGTGCGAGAAAGAGATTATCAATTGGAGTCTGGCGATAGAGGAAGTGGAGTGCTAACAGTTGATTTAACGAATTACATTGATAACTCCAGTATAGATGAGTGTGCTACTACTACCTTGCACGATTGCACCTTAGATGTTGTTCGTGTTTTTTCACTCGACTTGGAAATCTAAACTTATGTTTAAATTGACTCGAATAATATTTCAAAATAAATTCGAAATATTGTTGTTGTTATTCGTGATGATTTATTTATCTGAACAATTGATTTGAGATGATTTATAATTAATTAGTTAGCAGAGTAATCAGAAATGCGAGAAAAATAAACACCGAATGTGTCGGTGGAAATTCATAGACGTGAATTTAGAATAATTCAATTTAAATAGTAATTAAATCAAGTCGTCCATTTCACATTGACCATCTTTCGGTGGCTATATTATTGTTGTTCAATTTTTAGGTGAAACGAGACACGAGAGCTTGGTGTTTGCACTAACCTTACTTTCGTCAGATGATTTTATTTGAATATACCACCATGGCAATTTCATTATCACTTCATTCGATATTTTATCCAATCAGTATTCTAGGTTTATCTCAGTCCCAATAGTATAAGAGAAAAAATGGTTTTTGCATATCATGATCCTCAAAGGCATTTCAAGACTGAGAAAGATATATACTATGGAAACTCTAAAGGAGCATTTTTTTTTGCTAATAATCAATTGCTAAAGACACCTTTTGTAAGAAAAAATGGTCTTTAAAAAGCGGTTTTAAAAGCGCGTCCCAGAAATATTAAAAACGTCTATTTTCTTCACATGTCCCTCTATAATTTATTAGAGGGAGACACCTCTAATAATTAGCTAGAGTAAGGCTAACTTTGTTGTCATTGTTTCTGCCTCTAATGCATTCATCACCATCACCACTCTAGACGTAGCTGCTTTGAATGATTCATCGTAGTTTCTTCCAACCTCAACTATTGTCTCTTTACCGTCTTTAAAAGAGGAACCCATTTCTTTTGTGTTAAGATTTTGTATTACACAGAACTGGACAACATTGTCTTTTTCCACCCTTGTCCTAGATAGATAAGAAAATAATACAATAGATAACAAAAAACTTTCGCGTGTAGACAATAAGACAAGAGACAATATTGTCTTTGCAGACTCAAAATGTGTGAAAAGACGATATACTACACCTTGTTCTATTCAAGGCCGTGGGGTGGGTTGTACATGGAAGTGTACCTCTATGGGAGATTGTTATGATTCAAATGTTTTTCGATAACTAGCAATCTTTCCTACTTACCACCTCGGGTTTAATGCACGCAAGTAGTAAGTTAAAGTGTTTTTTGTTGAAGTACATGATTATATGAATACAATATGAATATCATATATAACTGTTGTGAAACTGATTTAAAGACGCTTATAATCTTCAAAGGCCAGAGAAAAGAATGAGACCTCTGCGTAACGCTTCACCATGGTACTTAATGCACGCGTTAAGGATGTATAAGCGCCCGAGTCATTATCAGAAGCAGAGGCGACAATATTGTAATTCGTCAATGGAATGACATGACTAACTGAACACCTCGAGACTACCCTAAAGATGATTCTCTATTAATCTACTTCTATTTATACCTTTAGTAACCCAAATTAAATAAATAGTAGATTTCGACCCGACCAAATTTCAATATCGTAACCTCCAAAACTAAGGGGGGACACTACCACTCAAAGTAAGACCCATTTGCGAAGTGGGAGATTATTGGCACACAATGTCTTCCAAAAGAGTTGCTATATTGATGTTACAAAACTTACAACATTCATACCATAGATTCAAATTCTTTGGTCTTGATTATTTGTGGAAAGTTTCACGAAAATAAATTAGAAAATAATGTCTATAGGAGATAAATCTTGTTGTAATGTAGTTGTGATACTGCCAATAGATTAACTTACAGGACACAAAGAGACCGTCCTAAGAAAGTCCCATTCAACTTTCGAAAATGATCTAGCCACCGAAAATCCAGACGAGAGAAAAAACTCTAATTGCTGGTCTAGATTGATTCGTCAACTTCCTCTTGATTTGTCATCTAGATTGCGAGAAAATTTTAGCCGTTGCTTCTGGTTTTCTCTCAAATCTGTCTGGGATTTCGATAGCTGTATCAAAGTGTCAACTTTATGTCCTTACCAATAATATTCCAAAACTTTATATCGCTTTCAATCTCCACCATCCATCCATCCACCACCACCATCACCACACGACTACCACCACCCACTCAATCACAAACCATAAACATATCTTAAATTACCGGCGACAATTTGTCAAATTCCGGCGGTTGTGTCAGTCTCAACCTCTTCTACTCTCATTCACTTCCAAAAGAAAAAACCCTAGCTTTGATTTTCTTCAATGACCTCATCAATTGGAGCTGCAAATGCTGTCATTTCAAAAGATACAAATCTTCGCATTCAGAGGTTTAATGGGTTGAGAGCTTTTGGTTCAGTTCCATGGAGTAGACGCCTTCATGTTATACCTGCTTCTTCTTCTAACTCTTCTCTAATTACCGCTACTGCCACTGTGAGAATTCTCTCTCTCTCTAGAAATTCTCATTTTTTGATCATTAAAGTTTGAATCTTTTTTGGTGGATTTGGGTTTCTTATGCTTGAATTGGGAAATTTATCTGCTTTTGATTTCTAAATTTGGTAATATATTAGTTGTCCCTAATTTTTTCCCCTTTTGAATTTTGTAGTGAAAAATGCTAGAATTTTATCCATTTATGTTCAAAATCTAATTCATTATCTTATTAAGAAGTAAGAAAATTTGATTTCTAGTTGTTCATGGGAGTGTTAATATTGGATTTTTTGTATAACCTAGAAATCTGTTGAGAAAAGAAATGGGGATTTAAATGAACCCTTACCCTTAGTTTAGATTCACATGCAAAGGCAATATTATTTTGGGAATCATTTTTTGGGATTTGGACTTAGGGTTTTGTTGGAATAGTTCATAGTAGGGTTTTTTTTTTGATGAAATTGGGTGGTCTTTGTTGGTGAACATAAAAAGAAATAACCTACTTTTGGTAAAAGTGACTTTTGGTCTATCTTTTAGGTTGAATTTGGTACATGTTCTAGTTGTTGAGATAGAAGTCAGCTTAACATTACTATTTGAGATTTTCGGGTCTCCCACACGGTTTTTTGATGTTGTTGGTTTTTAATGCAAGGCTGGGCAAGCAAAATTTTTTACTTTTTTAAATAGTTAATTATTGAGTCGGTTGAATCACCTCAACTGAACCGTAACGAGCCAAACCCAACTAGATTGAACTTAATCGGCCAAAGCTTGATTGGTTAGGCTTCGGCCCAAAAATGGTCGATAACCGGCCGATGCTCACCCCTACTTGACATACCATTATTTGATTTTTGTAACTCTCAAGTTCTTCACTGATTTAGTAATTTGGATCTGATGTTTTATGCGGACTACGGTTGTGGCCCAAATTAAGATTTGGATTTTATGTATATTGATGGAACCATGTGAAAGATTTTGTAGTTAGCCACTCACATGAATTTGGCAAACGAGGACTAAAGTTACGGTTTCAACTTTTAAGCCATATGATGTACGAACCAATTTTTAGGTAGCCTACAACCGGCATGAACTTGGCAAGGAAGGGTGTTGTTTTTTTGCAGCGACTTTATAATCGCAAACATTTCTACCCGCTTTGCTAAATTCATAAGGGCTCAATGTGAATACATAGTCATTTGGGTGCTAGTAAACGAAGCAATTGACAACAAAAGAGTATTATTTATGCCTTCTAAATGGGCCTTGAATATTTCATTTATTGCGTAAGAAGCGGGGGGCCTTAAACATGGAGTTCCCGTGACTGTCTCCTATATCTGTTTGTATAAGCTTGAATATCTTGATCCGTTAAAAAAATTCCCGGAGATGTTGGTTTTGCTGATCCAGTAATGGTGGGAAAAATACGTATCTTTTTTAGTGGCTGATAGTTGCTATTTCTTCCTACAGCCTGTAAAGCCAGAGATCTCTGCCGAGCCTAAGCGTAGCAAAGTCGAAATATTCAAAGAGCATAGTAACTTCATAAGATACCCCCTAAATGAGGAGCTTTTAAGCGAAACTCCTAATATAAATGAGGCTGCGACACAACTTATCAAGTTTCATGGAAGTTATCAGCAGACTAATAGAGATGAACGTGGTTCAAAATCTTACTCGTTTATGCTACGTACAAAGAATCCTTGTGGTAAAGTCCCAAACCAGCTCTATTTGGCAATGGATGATCTTGCTGATGAGTTTGGGATTGGAACTCTTCGTCTCACTACTAGACAGACATTTCAGTTGCATGGCGTTTTGAAGAAAAATCTCAAGACTGTGATGAGTACTATTATACAAAACATGGGCTCAACCCTTGGTGCTTGCGGTGATCTGAATAGAAATGTTCTTGCTCCTGCTGCTCCATTTACAAGGAAAGACTATCTGTTTGCCCAGGAAACTGCCGATAACATTGCGGCACTTCTAACCCCTCAGTCAGGTTTCTACTATGATATGTGGGTAGATGGAGAGAAAATAATGTCAGCGGAGCCTCCAGAGGTAACAAAGGCGCGTAATGACAACTCCCATGGAACTAATTTTCCCGATTCTCCTGAGCCCATTTATGGCACACAATTCTTGCCAAGAAAGTTCAAGATTGCAGTGACTGTTCCAGGGGACAATTCGGTCGATATTTTTACAAATGATATTGGTGTTGTTGTAGTTAATGATGCAGATGGGGAACCTCAGGGATTTAACCTTTATGTAAGAACAAACATCCCTTTATATATTACTTTCAAGTTTCTAATTTTCTCGGGGTTTCATTTTTGCACTACAAATTACTTATTGCTTCACTGTGTTGTAGGTTGGAGGTGGAATGGGGAGAACACATAGGATTGAGAGTACTTTTGCTCGTCTAGGAGAACCACTTGGTTATGTACCAAAAGAGGATATTTTATATGCTGTGAAAGCAATTGTTGTAACACAGCGAGAAAATGGAAGAAGAGATGAACGGAGATACAGTAGAATGAAATATTTAATCAGCTCTTGGGGGATTCAGAAGTTCAAAAGTGTTGTTGAACAATACTACGGGAAGAAATTTAAACCTTCCCGGACGTTGCCAGAGTGGGAATTCAAGAGCTATTTGGGATGGCATGACCAGGTATGTCCACTATTGCATAAATGTATAGCTAGATCTTGAGCTTCTAATGTTTAGTCGTCAGTATTTCTGTACATCTCTTCATATTGCTGTGGGGTTCCAATTAGGTAACTGTCTTTTTGATAGCGTAAGTAACATTGATCCAGATAAGGGTTTTGGTAATTCAGAGTAATATAAGGTTTAACGAGGCATTGAGTTGAGAAACGGTCAAAACAAAACACATCTGTAAATATACCCTGTATTAGTAATTAAGTCATTATTATTATCATTTTCTATTGTTTTGGATTAATTCTCGACCATGTACTTGCAGGGTGATGGTAGATTGTTTTGTGGACTTCATGTTGATAATGGCCGCATTGGTGGAAAAATGAAAAGTACTCTAAGGGAGATAATTGAGAAGTATAATCTGAACATGCGAATCACACCTAACCAAAACCTTATCTTATGTGATGTTCGCCGTGCATGGAGGCGTCCCATAACTACAGATCTGGCACAGGCTGGACTTGTGGTAATGTCTTTTCTTCTATTACTATATTATTGTAGTCATCTCTGATATAGACTCATATCATATTTTGGTAATGCGTTTATATCAATATCAAATATAGAGAAAAACGTACCGGCAGAAATGGTCAGACTCAAATCGACCTTCAAAACCATATATCTCATATCTGTGAATCTGTGGTACTTCCTTGAACTTGATTAGTAAATCTGTTGTCCAGTTAATTCTATAGTGAAGAACAACACGAGAATGGGTTTTGGGTAATCCAAAATAAAGTGGATTTAATCCATTATAGTGATAATTGTAGCCTGAATTCCTTATGAACATTTTGGGCATCTGACACTGACGATTTCTCCATTCCTTATTTTATCTGCTGCAAGTTTGTACACTTTTCTCTTATGCTGGGTTATTGGATTAGGGTTGAAATGTCGTGTTCTATTCTTCTGCACTTGGGGCCATGTAGTCTGTTAACCATATGACAACTACAACCAAATATAGATCTCAAAATAACTATTTCATATTTTTTGCTCCTGGATAGCTACCTAGGTATGTAGATCCGCTGAATATAACTGCAATGGCATGCCCTGCATTACCAATGTGCCCACTGGCAATAACTGAAGCCGAACGGGGAATTCCTGACATCCTCAAGCGAGTTCGAGCTGTATTTGATAAGGTTAGTTATACTGAAATTTGTAGCCTTTGTGAATAACAAGTAACTTGTTTCATGTGTAGTCCGAACTTGGAAACTTCAGAAACAAATTTTCGTTTTTGAAGGTTGGCCTCAAGTACACGGAATCAGTTGTGATAAGGATAACTGGGTGCCCGAACGGTTGTGCCAGGCCTTACATGGCTGAGCTCGGACTGGTAGGCGATGGACCGAATAGCTATCAGGTACTTCAAATTAGAACCAGTGAAGCTCGAAATAATCTTTGCTTAAGGGTTCGAGAGTACAAGCTCTTAAAATGAAATTAATGTCTCAACATTAGCTTTTATTCTAATCTTTTGAAATTATTGTTACTTTTATTTCCGTTCATATCTAAAACTGGAGTAAATATGTTGTTGTTCGTATTGTGAATAGATATGGCTCGGAGGAACACCAGGTCAAACTGTGCTTGCTAGAACATTCATGAACAAGGTTAAAATTCATGACTTAGAAAAAGTTTTTGAGCCGTTATTTTACACCTGGAAACATAAAAGACAAGCACATGAATCATTCGGCGACTTCACAAACCGCACAGTAAGAGTTATCATTCTGGTCTTCCGTTGTTTATGTTTCTACTTACTAACTGAAAATGAAATAGAAAAACTTGATTTACCTCTTCTCTGGTTTACATTCAAGAATAAGTTTCCAAATCTTTGAGTTTTCTAGATTATGTGCCGTTTTTCAAATATTGGGTATTTGAGATCTTCTAACAAACCAATCGGAAATCCTTTATGTGAATGGGTTCATGTCTATGAATGACTTAAAAACATCTTTTAGGTTGCATCTCGAAATCCTTTTTTTTCTTGTGAACTTTCACACTATTGGTGTGAAACTTTAGAACTGCAATTACAGACTACACTGATATGAAATTTGTTATTTTATCCAGGGCTTTGAGAAACTTATCGAGACAGTCGAGAAATGGGACGGAATACCAGAGGCACCTGCTCGATTCAACTTGAAGCTTTTTGCAGATAAGCAAACATTTGAAGCCATGGACGAGCTCGCTAAGTTGCAGAACAAAAACGCTCACCAATTGGCTATGGACGTAATACGTAATTATGTTGCTTCTCAAGAAAATGGTAAAGAAAAATTATGAAACCCATGACCATCATTGTTATGTTTTTTTTTTGTTCATGTCTTGAATTTTATGTGAGAACCAAATCCGCGGTACTAGAGTTTTTCTTTGGTGTCAATGGCAAGGAATAATCATTTTTAGTGTCAAATGTATTTAAAGGAATTAGATCGTCGGGAATGCATTTCAGTTTCTTGGGCATATGAACAACATCTACCTGTGAAACACTCTACTTGTTTTTTTTGCAACTATCAGCAGACCGATAAGGGGAGACTAGGGTTGGCGGTAACACAAGTATCTCTCCACAATGGAGACTAGGGTTGGCGGTAACACAAGTATCTCTCCACAAGTATCTAATTGTTTAAAAAAGACGTATACGAGTTTAGTTGTGAAAAACCCAAATTAGGTTGGTGGTAACAGGAGTATCTTTCGACTCGAGACTAGGGTCTGAGTCTTACTGTTCCGAAAATACTATAGGAGTATCTCTACACCTGCCAAGTAAACCATATCACATATCACTACTGCATCGATGAACGCATTAAAATAAACTAAAATATTTTATTGATCGTGAATCAAATAAATTATTACAATAACATTTTCGTTTAAATACATCATTATTTCGTATCTGTACTAACAATATATATTAATCATCATCGTTATTTCCAAGCTATAAATAAATGTCATATCATAATAGAGAATGCTTATTATAATTATTATAGAATAGTAATTTGCTTAGTAACCATATAAGAAATGTAATAAGCCATTGAGAAGCCGATTGAGTTGTTGCTTTAGTCCTCGAGGACAAGTAGGGAAAACCTTCTCCATTTTAGTGAATTTAACATTCTCGCAAGAAGCTTTAGCTCTTTCATCTTCGTCTTCTCTCACTAGATTTATATCTTGCAATATAATTCCACGACACGGGTGCTTTTTGCTGCAATCGAATTTTATAGCCACTTCTGATGCACTCGTTCCTGTGATATTTTTATATCTTATGTTGCTTATCTGTACTGCCGAATCCTACAAAAAAATTAAAATTTGATAGAATTAGATGGATTTCGAAGATAACGGATATAAGTAGGTATCTGAAAGACTTTTGAGTCGGAATTGATAAGTACTTACTTGTTCTTTGCAAGGATCGGGTTGATCGCAATAGTTTTGGTCAATGATGATAGGATTAGCCACATTATACATTTCTATATTTTCAAAACTTATATTATTTGCACTGCCAGATCCTCCCTGCACCAACAAACAAGGACAATGATAAGTTTGGAGTTATATATAGACAAAAATATACTGTAGTAGGTCCTCTAAATTATTTCGTTTAGATTAGGTTAGAAGTTGAATTGAGGTTACTTTTCTGTGAAAATGATCTCCGTTTTGCGTAAAAGATAGACAAAATTCTCTTGGTTTGTTTACTCTTTTGTTGTAGTTGTGTTTCCTTCCTTGTCACTTTTGTTATGTACTATGTTTGAACGAAAATAAAATAAAGTAAAGAGACCCACATATCACGCATAAACCATATACATGAGACACGACACCCCATTTGTACACTTATATCCCTTAGACGAAAGAGAGGGTTGATCGGTCCCGATGGACTGAGTTCAACTCAACCTGCCAACCCTCTTCTCATGTGAGGGTGTGTATTTACAGACTGATTGTTGTTTGTACACGTAGAATCCATCATTTCGACCATCCCATCATGTGAAGGGTGTACATATACACATTGAGTGTCATGAATAACCCATCATATCGACTAATAATCACAATTAGTAATTTCTTTACATAATAATGTGTTATATATTATACCTGATAAGTCTTTATCCTAACTCCGTTTGTGGTTCCATTAAGTCTCGCTTTGTTTATTTTTACATCTGAAACATGAGCTTCAGAATTTCCAGCACCCAAACTCCCAATACTGCTCCAAATCACAAAAGTCACCGATGAAAATTAATCAAATTATTTCCTTAATCGAAGTATATGTATGCAATTTTCATAAGTAAAAATTATACATTATTAATAATTTCCAAGGTTAATTTTGAACATAGTAAAGTAGGTGAGAATTTGGTTTGGAACCTGATGCCATGACCTGGTCCACAAGTTGTGTTTACTGCCTCAACCTCTTGAGACCCATTTACTATGGAGATACAATCATCACCTATATTCAATAAAACAATAATTATTTTCAATAAAAAACAAAAATTAATTTCAATAAAATCTCATAATATTTTAACAAAATCATATCTTCACGTGATAGAGTCGGACATGGAAATTTTGTGCTATATCCTGTAAAAATCTACGACAAATTAGCTCAGGCCAATAAAACCGTAGTTCTTTTGCAAATTAAGGGTTTGGAATGGTTTAGAATTCGAGATATAACTTTGATTTTACCATCTCAAGAAAAGCTTCTTCTTTTTCTAGTCAAATTTGAAATCTGAATTAATTCGAGTCAAAATTTAGAATATTTATTTTTGTCTGATTATGAAGCTGAGTTGTTGCAAATGACCGATTTTATATTTATTTGAACAAGAAGATTCAGATTTAGACAAGTCAAAATGAGTCAGAACCATGTCAAATTCATGAAAAATGGGGATATTATATATAAATACCTGTACTGATCACACAATTGGATATCTTGATAATTTGTGTATCTGTGACATGAATCCCATCTGTGTTTGGGCTAGTTTCAGGTGCAGTTACCAATAGATTGAGAGCTTCAACATTAGTACATGTTTGGAAAGAAATATGCATTTGTTGTGCATTTTGGATCTTTATATCTTCAACCCTTAAATTATTGCAATCCTTGAATGTTATAGCCTATACAATTATGACCAACAAAAAAAAAATTAATACGAAAAATGTAAAATATCTTAATATATGGGTTAAAATGGTTACTATTATCGGAAAACAATATGATTTGAATATGTAAATTTCTTTCATTTAGTGGGATTAAAAATTGGGGCCCTTTATAAGATTTCAATTTTTTTTTCTCAAAAGTACTTATATTTGGAATGGGACATTTGACTTCTTAAAAATAATCTTCAAGCCTTAACCATTGATTGAGCTATAACTCAAGTTGTGCTATAAAACAGTTTAGAAAGTCATTATTGTTTGACAACTGATAGAAAAATTCAAGACATTAAGCCCTCTGTCACGTTGGGACCAAAACGACTGCTTTGGTTGCTTTAACCCCCACTGCCCCTGGATTGTTGATTTGCGATTTAGGATTGCTTATTTACAGGAAAAAAAATATAATATTTCATCTCAAAATCATTGGTAGAAATATGATAATATTTTTCATAAGAATTTACTTATCGAAATGCTATACTTAACGAACTATATAGTTTTCAGAAAAACTGTTTTATTTCAAAGTTTATTGTCAGAAAAAGCAATATTAGAATAACTTTTTGAGAACGTTCGTGATTGATATTATGTCTTTCTTATCTATTAATCTTTGTTTAATTACCACGCCTCTTTAACGTATGACAATTACGATAATACCCTTTAGAGACAAACAAGTAAAGATGTCCCAAAAAGTTTAGAACATACCGTGGGAGCATGTGTGCATGGCTGCATGCATGAAAATAATTATGTTAGTAATTGTCATTAACATACGAAATTAGCATCATTGTAGTATGATTGACAATCTAATCAAGTACTTACAAGAGATTTATTAGTTTTGCATGAATTGTCCCACCATATTTTACCCTTGCCGTCTATGGTTCCCTTACCTTCAACCCTAAGATTTTCTATTTTTTCAAAGATAATCCAGTGTCGACGATCTTTTTTATAGTCTGCTCGACCGCTTGAAGCTTTAATTGTTCCATCAATCTAGATATATAACACAAAGTTAGTTAGTGTTGGAGCCTTAATCCAAGTGCACACTATATATGTATCAACATATTTTAAGAGTTATGAATTCGTGTCTTAAACCTGAAACCTAAAGGTTAGAAACTCACTTGATAATCACTCTAGCTAAAAGTTGTCGACACGTACACTCATCTTATGTTCTCTTACTCCAAGCACATAATGTATGGGAAGTTTTAAAAGTGCCCCTATAAGGAAGGCACCTCGTTCGCTCACAAAATCACTATTAGTTTTGCCTTGAGGGAAGCGTGTTTAACACTTACGAGGGCACCTTTAAAACTACCCTATAGCTATACATATAAATCGTCAATCTGTGTGTTCGACTCCATGCAGGCCACAAGCACCTAATGCCCACACTGAGTTATGATCGTGCACTCAGTGTGGTGTAACAACTGAGGCGGGTTCAGTGTGTGAAATTGCAGTCGGCGGAAGGCCCAACCCTTCTGAAGTTCAAAGCACACAAAATTCCCAATTCACCTGGCCGGTCCGATTCCCACCCCTACCCCATTATATAGGGGATATATAAACATAATTCTTAATCAACTGATTAAGTGAATAATTAAGTAGAAAAGATATTCTAATTAAGAAACATCATGAATATTCAATATTGTCACCTTAAATTTAATATTAGATTTGCATGGACCCAAGAAAGTTATTGGCTTGAGAAGATACTTCTTTTTGTTTGGTACAATTAGCACATGAGCTTCTCCAGATGAGCAAACCTTCTTCCAAGCTTTCTTAAATGCCTGCAAAATTAACCAATTTTAATAATATTCTAATTATTAATACACAATTTTATAACTTTGATATCTTTTTGTTCAATCCCATTGAACCATCAAAGTATGAAAATCCTAGATGAATATGATTCAAATGAAGAAATTTTCATCTCCATAAACTCGATAAATATTCTAAAAATTGGGGAATTTTATATGTTTCTAACTTCTATATTATTAGTATTTCATTAGAAAAAGATAAACTTGTTTTTAACTAGACTGGTAAATTAAAACCATCTGAATAAATTTCAGTAATAACACTACGTACGATAATTTCACCAGTTAAAATTGCTATCTGAACTAGTGATAGACCAAAATATATGTATATAATATCTGTTTTTCTAATAAAAAACACATACATAAGCGAGAGAGATATGAAAAAAATATATTCTTTACCCACCTTTTAGCTCTAAAAACTTATAAGTAAACAAAGATAATATATATAGGTACCTTAGAGTCATCTTTACCACCACCTATAGCTCCAAAATCATCAACACTTATTTCTCCTTTAGATGAGATTATTGCATTAGTAGTTGTAGTTTTAGGAGCACCCATTTTATCAAAGCCATGAAACCCCACTATGTGAATAAGTAATAGTAGGAGTATTAGATGTTTTTGTAGACCCATATTAAGAATACTAATTGTTTTCCTCAACCTCAAACTGGGTTTGTATATGAATAGGATGATAGCCTTAGCTTTATATTTATACATAGAAAACAAGTAGGTTGATTAGTACAAGAAATTTAGAGAGATCCAGAGAGAGAAAGAGGTTGCCAAGAAACTCTTCCTTCTAATCATCATGCTCATGACACTAAGAGGCTAAGAGTCATGATATGTCCAATATCACCATCAATTGCATGCATGACTATGTGTACATGTATGATGTCATGAATGTATTATTTAGGGAGTGTTTGGAAAATGAGTTAGGAATTGTGGCACTCATTTACAGGATTAGTGGCTACTAATGAAGAGAAAAAAAGTGAGTAAAATTAAGTGATTATGCATGATTACAGTCTTAACTTTCCGTCTAAAAATTGTTTTTAGAAAATTAGGGTTACTCACATATCCAAATAATGTATTTGGAGGACAATGAGGTATGGGGGATATGAAATCAAATTCATATCTTTTTTTGTTTGTGACATTGAATGAAAGAAGGATTCTTTATGTTTGTGAATTCCTTGTCTGAAAGGATGTGTGATTTGTTAGGCCGCCAAACTATGTCTTATACATATCACTCCTTTTCCCTCTGGGTAGAAAAGAGTTCATGGTTTGTACATTAAGGAACCGTTCCCCGGGTGGATGACTTACGTCATTTATTGTCGATTAGGGTAAATAATGTTGTTAAATTCACGATTATGTGATAATTCAAATAGAAAATTGAAATAGGTGACACGATAATTTAATGTGGTTCAGTCGAATAATTATGTCCGACATTCACATAGAAATCAATAATGAATTTATTAATAGTTACCACAATTGTGGGTTTGATTCGTTATAATTGTGGGTTTGATTCGTTACATTGGGTGGGTTTGATTTGTTACATTGGTTAGACATAACTCAATGAAAAAACTATAAGGTCATGTTTGGAGCACGGGAATGAAATGTGATTCTTGGGAATTGCATTCTCATAACGCGATTCTTGAGAATTAGATCATTCATTTTGATGTTTGGTTTGATCAGGAATGGGAATTCGATTCCCATAGATTCCTAACTTGGTGTTTGGTTTGTGTAGGAATCGGAATTATGATTTTTTGTAAAAGTTCTATTATATCTTTAAACTACATAAAGAAAACTTCAACTGTTATATATTTTGATCGGTATTATCTATTCAAATTTGTAGATATGAAATAGTAACGTGATACACCAATTTTAAGTAATATTTAAAAATTTAATAAATAAAGGTCTCAACTAAAACCTTTTCGTTTTAAACATTACGAAATCGATTGGAATGAAAAAAAACAATAGAAAAGGAAGAAAACTAGAGAGAGGAAGAGAGAGCGAGAAAAATAATTGCTATGGTGGTGGCTAACCATAGGTGTTTAATTTTTTTAGTTGTGATATTATGTGGAGGACGATTTTAATAATAGTCATTCTAATATTTTATTAAGGATAATTTGGTCTATAAATATCAAAACAAAGCATTCCTGGAAATGGGAATCACAAACCCACCCCCTCCTTGGGTTTGCTATTACCCCATCCCTGGGAATACGATTCCCCCTGCATTCCCGCGAGTCAAACAATAATCCGGATTGTGATTCCTAGGAATCACATTTCATTCCCACACGATTCCCGTACGCCATAAGAGATCAACTCATATTTATAGATTAAATTACGATTTCCTAGTTTCCTAATATTCTTTGTTAATCAAAGAAACAAGATAATATATATCTAATAATAATATTACATAATTACAAGAAATATCTTAAACATATGAACTTAATCTTTTAGATCTTCATCATATATCTATGAATATCTTAAAATATCTTTGCACTTTTATTAGTTGTCGGATTTCCTATCTCGATCACTGTCCCATAGGTGTCTCAATAAGCCATCTCAATACAATTCTGAAAACAAATGACCATGGGAGAGTATGGGAGAGGTGGACACATCTCCCAATTCCCAAATCACACTAATATATACAGGATCACTAATAAAAATAGCTATAACTCGATCTTTATGCACATTAGTATGATAATCTGTAATGCAGTACTCAACTTTTATCTTCGAAATGGTGTTGAGTATTTATGTTATGATTGAGAACAAGCAAACCAAGGATAACAATAATGGCAGTAAACAATCGTACAAATGCAAAAGATTTATGTTGTTCGGTTGGGGAAACCTACTCTATGACGAACAATGACGCGATATTTTCAGTAGAAAGAAGAATAACAGTATAGAGATTTCTCAAAGATTTTGGTATCTGTAGCACCCTTGCATTTAACCACCTCTTAACTTCTCCAAAAAATCAATTCTAAGATACACACTTTACATTGATAAAAGTGTGCATCGTAAACCGAGTTAGACATCAACTCTCATATTCAAATTACTTTCGAAAAATTTGTCCACACTCTTCTTCAAATAACGTTCCCAACTTGACAATTTCCTAAGAACTATAATCAATAATATCAGCATTTATGCGAACATATAATTGTTTACTTTTTGTGATACTTATTAGCCATATAAAACTAAACAACCTGTTATAAACTCATATCTGGTTACAAGTTTTCCTTTTTTTGTTGCAAAACTTGGTTATAAGTTATATAGAAAAGGGTCACTTGAATTTACATAACAGTTCCTAGTGATTGATAGAGGTGGTTAGTTAGAGAGCATGTTTTTAATATTTACAGGGATCTTTTAGTTCCAGGCCAAAAATTATTTTGTATTTAAAAGTAATGCTTAATTTAAAGAAAAGTCTCTCCAAATAACAAATTTGATAAAAATCTAAACCTAAAACTAATAGCTAAAACTATTGAAATCAAAATAGTCAATGATCAAAACTTTTGGTTTCTTATAGTTCTCTTTATGCTATTGAAAAAGCTTGAAATTTCTTGTGTGGATATTGTTGTTGGTTGGATTACAACATGAGTTTTAACTTTCTCTCTAGAAATCTTGAATTATTCAACACCGAGAGAACTAAGATTTCATACATATAAGATTGTGTTGGTTTTAGTTAGGTTCTATAAGTTTATTTTATTTTTATCTTATGTGAAGTTGAAAACGAGACGACGATGACAAATTATTTGAGGACGACGTGTTTTCGGTAGACCCGAAGTGTAGAAGATGAGAATTTTGGGTATACTGGCGAAAATTAATTGTTTTCTGTTGCCGAAAATTTATCGTTTTTTGTTGTCGTTTATTTCCCCTCTTTTTCTTTGTGACCGATTTTTATTTATTTCTTTGTAGATAAATTTCAAGCAATTTTTTGTATTTTTTGTCATGTAATTTGTAGGTTATTTACATATGAGTCCTACGTGCCCTATATTCTTTTCCAAATTTAAAATCAATTCTATGAAAATGTTGTAGCAAAGAAAAACAACTTTCACCGAAATTTTATGGGAAAAATGACATTATTGGTCATAATTTATGGATAAATTTTGGCCAAAAAACATCATCGTTTTCAGCATTTACTGTCTGAAATTTTGGATTGTTGAAGAAATTGATTTTAATCATAGAAATCCGAGTTTTCTTTACAAGAATCACATTTTTTTTTGTTCTTACCTCTAAAAACATGTTTTCACTCAAAATTTTATTTTCATGAATCAAGTGATTCTTGATAGCTCATGACGGTTAACATCTTCCATTAATAAGGATTCTTGAACTTCAAGAGCTTCTTGAAATGTTGAACTCCTTCCTTAATGAAGAAATAATGAAGCTTCATAAAGCCAGTTTCCTTCGTCAATACTGTTTGTGTTGGATGATTGTAGGGGTGGTTGTGGTAGGTGATGATGAGTTTTGAAGATGATTAGATGAACAAGAATGAACTTGATTTTCAGTTTAGTCCTTGAAAATTTTCATTTTAGCTCTTATTTGATCTGCAAATAACAAATAAAATATATCTAGTCGTAGACTCGTGGGATCAATGAGGTTTACTCCCGGTCTTGTGGAGAGATGCGTAAGAGAGCTTATAATAGACGCGTATGTGGGTTTATAGTTGAAGGAATATTAGGTGG
The DNA here is from genome assembly GCF_041429995.1 of Eschscholzia californica. Classification (NCBI taxonomy): domain Eukaryota; kingdom Viridiplantae; phylum Streptophyta; class Magnoliopsida; order Ranunculales; family Papaveraceae; genus Eschscholzia; species Eschscholzia californica. The sequence goes on from NW_028238472.1 coordinate 50,740,793, forward strand.
CGATTAGACATGAATTGTCTAATCTATATGCATTTACCCCCATTATTATAAACTTTAGCCAGACTATCTCTTCAGTAAAATCAAATCTATTCAAGTCACAGTCAACTTTTGTTATGCGCACTTATATATAGAAACCTCTTCCTTTTACGAAAATGTAAATGAACCATAAAACGTGGTAGATACTATTACAAAAGATATTCATCCAAAGAAACAAATATAGTTCATCCGAAAGACTAATACAGGAAGTTGGTCATAAACTGAAGGCGAAACGGGAATTAGCCAAAATTTAAGAAGAACAGAGCTTGATCACTAAAACACTTAAAATAATAAGTTCATACCACATGATTTTAGTTATTTCATGCTGCCTAAATATCTTATCGTTTAGAAAACCAAATTGAAATCGACTTTGACAAAAATCTTACCTCATGTTCCAAACGGAAGAGAATATGTTGAGTCAACTCGAGCCACCAACTTCTTTCAATTATGATTAGATACTAATAAACGAAATCAAACAAACATCTTCCATCTGTGTCTCGTCCAAGTTGCTGATTTTGCATGAATTTCCGATTTGGTATCCATATGAGTTGAACATAAAATAAGTCCGAACTAAGAACTCATTTTATGAAATAACATGAAATAACTATTTTGCCTCTTACTAAACCAAGATAAATCCAGACGAGTTAAATTCATATAATAAAAAGACAGAAGCACCACCTCAACATATGCTTGTTGCATACTTGCATATGAAGAAATAATCACAATGTATACATCGCCATCTCCACTGTTGCACGCAAAAAGGTCAACACCAGGCTGATTTAGTAATCACCATAAGCATACTGCTTACCAAGGAGAGAAACTTGCCACGGATTAAGCACAAGCTGCGTCACAGAAAAGAAGATGGAATCAAAACAAGTTGTCATGTCTAAACATTCTAAGTAGATGTAAATTTCTCTAAAATGTTGGAAGTAATTACCAATCGTGACAAGGAGGGCCAGTTTTCTACGATGGATATGAAGATAAATGAGGGTTTATCTTCAAAATAATGAGTACAACTGGAATGTAATGTAGGAGCATCTGGGAAAAGTAGTTCTTATATTCTGCTCCAGGTGATAATCAATTGCATCATTTTGATTCATTAAAATATATCAAAACTTGCAACTAACCTTTTAATCTACGGGTTCCAGTCGTCAGTCTTGCTATGCCACCCAAAAACTTAGCAGTTATGAATATTGTTTGCGCTTTTGACACCCAGGCTCAAGTTTAGCAAGTGTCAAGGCCTTATTGATGAGGTCGTTACGGTTTCCGCCGGATTAAAACTTTATGCCTCTTAGGCTAAAACTATCAAAACCAAGGCCTGATGGATGAGGTCATAATGGCCTCCGCTGGATTAAAACTTTATGCCTCTTAGGCTTGGACTATCAATACCAGAAACAATATCGATAATTACTAAAGTTCGGAGTGTTACACTAGAGCAGTTGCTATGTTTCACAAATCCATGTATGGGTCAGCCGAAGAATGATTTTAGATCCTAGTATCTATGGCTTTATGGTTCATTGACCACCATTGGGGATTTCGAAAATATATGATTAGTCGCCAACACACACTCTATCTTCTCAAAATTTCTCTCTCCACTTTTTTTCTCCCTATTAGAGAAAAAACCGACTTAACAAGAGAAAGGAAGAAGAAATGGTAGAGCAAATAGGACTATGATGAAGATATTGGAAAATTAAGAAAATATTGATAAAAAAATCCCTTATACTGTTCTTTTTTTTCTTTTTTGTGGTTGGTCATATATACAGATTTGATTTAGAATATAAAGGTTGGCCATTGACATTGCATAATCTCAGCCCATCTTAGTCGAAAACCTTGTTATTACACAAAAGAACAAGAAAAGACACACTAGTCTTCTCGGTTCTTGTATGTGCCGTATCAACCCTCAGAAACACCAGTTATCCACATAGCATGAAATTACAGGTTCCTCAACCTCTGCACAATAAGATTGTGACAAGGGAGCACCACAATTCAAGAAATTTCATGCGAGCTTTCAGATTACTAAATAGTTCATCAGCGGGAAAATGTGGGAGCACAGTATGATAAAATGCGGTAGGCAATAGTATTAAAAATCAAGAAGAACACGTTTAAACAGACAGACTTCAGAGATCATGAAACCTAAATGAAACAGAGCTTTATCTGATTTTTGGTAATTCAAAACACATACTGGTGTTATCAAGTTGGAAAAATTACCGACAATATACACATAGGAAAAGCACATATGAGTTCGAGTGGAACAAACAAGAGAAGTGAGAAGGTTACCTCAAACCGACGATAGCTGACAACCAAGTTTGTAGTTTCACCATCACCACAAGAACTTCAATTGTGTAACCGACCAAGCCAATCCTTGAAATGTCAGTTCCTACAGATGGGTTTGATCTCTCCGAAGTAGCTTGAGTTGAGCCCTAATAAAGTCCATGGCCAAAAAACACTTCGCAAAGTTCCGAAACTAAACATATAAGGCTAAATATTTGTAGTTGGTATAGAGATGGAATATGTTCATCGGCCATGTTAATGCATGTCGAAAAAATATGAATAACCACAAGATTACTAGATAATATATATAAATTAGAAGTGTTCAACTCTTCATATCTTAAAGCTACCACATCTCTCAGAAATGCCTGTTCTCCGCACGCCATGAGATTCTAGGTTCCTCAACCTCATGCAAGCTAAGATTGCAAAAAGGGAGCACCATCATTTTGGAATCTCATGTTACTTTCAGATTACTAAATCGTTCATCATTGGAAAATGTGGTAGCAGTATATGATCAAAGTAGTACTCGATAATACCATAAGTTACAAAGAAAGCAACAACACAGTCAGTACATATAAATTGAATAAACCATTGCTTCATATGGCTTGCTTAAAAAACATAACATACAATAAAACTTATTAGGATAGAAATTTTATCGAACTCCACAAGCTAAGTAATAAAGTTCAAAATATTTCATCTCCATGCCTACCCAAGGAATAAAAATATTTCCGTCATTTCGGCCCAAATAATTCAAATTTTCATTCCTTGACCAGACATTAAATTTCGAAACATTTTAACCAAAGTGACCAAAATATTTATATTTCAGAGTTTCATTACAAGCTAATCCTATACAGGTAAGGAGAAAAACAGATGCTCAAAACTAATTAGCCAAGTTTCTCATTGGTGTTCTCATTCTTACCATTGTCACCCAATTTCCATGAATACTATTAGACAATAACAAAACCCTAATTAATACTTCTTACTACAATAACCAGAAAGTTGAGACCTTGAGTCTTTGGTGCATAATTACTTGCAATAATGAGTAATCTCCATTGAACATAAATAACTGAGAACCAAATACAAGAATGAATAGAAGAATCAAAACACTAGAAATTTCAAGTCTAAAAGCTCATAAGAAGTTTATAAATCAAAATGAAAAAATGGGGATTTATCAAACCTAAATGTAGAAATCATAAACCTTATCTGTAAAGATAAACTGAAGACCTAAACTACTGTCAAAAGATAAATGAGAAAAACTAGGGTTTTCATTGATTACCTCTCTTCATAGTTGCTAGACCCAACAAAACCCTAGCTGAAGGAAAACCACACCCCCTATATAATAAATCAAAATATAGTGATCCTATCGTCATGGGCTGGGTTATATTGTATATGTTTGGGTCCACAAGCATTCTTGAAAATTCAGAAGGCACCTCCATTTTCTACTCTCCCGTACTCCCCCATATCATAACCCTAATGCATCTTCCAATTTTAGTGGTTTATGAAGGAGGACATAAAAAAAACAGAGTTATTTCCTTTTTGGCCCCCTACATTGTGACCAACTTCCTTCTTGGCCCCCTATTTTTCATAAATTCAAATTTGGGTCTCTTTTAAGTAAATGCCATAACTACCCTTCCACTAAATATATTTTCAAAATAAAAAAAAATTTAAAAACGTTTCTCTACCTCACCTCTCTCTTCTCCGACGAGGTCACCGGTCGAAAAATTTCCGACCAGCGACCTTAAAAAAAAAACCTTTCTTCTCTCTCTCGCGACACTTCCCTTCGCCAGAGGTCTATTGAACCAATTATATAAATGGGAAGAATGACAATTGTTGAAATTTATTTTCAGTGAATTTCACTGTTTTACAAGCCAATTAGACTGATAAAGTGGGAATGTGAAGGCTCCCTTCTTCTCTCTCTGCAGTCATCAGATCATTCAATTGAAAAGGCGAAAAACCCCTAAAATCTTAATTCCTTTCAATTTCCAATCTCTTCGATGGCTGATCTTCTTCATAAACTCCTCAGTAAAACTTCACCAATCAGAATCATCACAAATTTCAACAACCCAATACCCTCAAAACTCTCTGCCCCTTTCCGTCTAAATCAACGTCAACCCATCGATTCCAAACCCACATACCAAATCACTGACTTAAACCCTATTTTGGGTATTCCCAACAATGCCCAAAACACTTTATCTAGGGCATAACAATTTTTCCCTAGTTCCACATTTGGGTATTACATAAACCCTAGTTCTCTAACCGCAATAAATCTGCCAAAGCTTGGGGACGAGGTCCAGAAGGAGGTTAATGGCTCTAGGGACGATTCAAAGACAATCTGGGCTGACAGTGTGAAGAAGAAAAGGAAAAAAAGATGAACAAGCACAATAAGCACAATTATAGGAAGCTAAGGAAGCATATAGCAAGGCAATCTAAGGGTTTGATTTATAATTCATTTTTTTGTTTGAAGGTTGCCGGCTGAAAAACAATTCGACCGACGACTTTGTCGGAGAACAGATAGGTGAAGTGGAGAGAGAGAGGTGAGGTGGAGAGATGTTTTTTTTTTCTTTTAATTTTGAAAATATATTTAGTGAATGGGTAGTTATGGCATTTACTTTAAAAAAGGGGGCAAAGTTGAATTTATGAAAAATAGGGAGCCAAGAAGGAAGCTAGTCACAAAGCAGTGGGCGGAAAAGGAAAATAATCCAAAAAGAAACTACTTGAGTAATATTTTAGAATCGATAACCAATGAAACTAAATCTTTAGGCTTTAGAAAAAAATGAAGTTTAATAGATAATTACGGTATCCACAAACATCGCTTGCATTGTGTATGACGTTATTATTGGAAAGCAGGGGTGTGGGAGAGTGGGTGCAACCGGTGTCGTCCCACCCGGCCCCTCTCCATATAAGGGCCCCACTTTAATAATGTTAAGCTTTTATGCATTTAGGAAAAAGTCGTAATGTTTATGTGCATAAGAGGTCTCAGGTTTGAGGTCCCCCCTTTACAGTGTAATGTTTTAAATGACTTTTAATACTAAGGGCACCCAACCCAATATAAGGCCCATATTTTGATTATTCTTTAAGCATAGGCCCATGTTGTTATGGTTTAGATATTCTAAAGGCCTCTCATTGCTTCCTCTCTAGGGGTGGCAATTTGATCCGAACTGGTGGGTTTTTTCCCGAACCCGCCCCTAATGGAACGTGTTTTACCGTCCCGTTTATTAAATGGGACGGTAATGGTATGAAGATAAAACCATTTACCGGGTTCGGGGCGGGTTTGGGATTAGGTAGTAAAACCCGCCCCGCCCCGCCCCGCCCCGATTATATATGTTATGTATTATATATACAATAGGTTTCTAAAACTTTTTATCTTATATCATCAATTTAACTATTTTATATTTTATATTATGTAATAAGTTGTAGTGTTTATAGTTGATAAAACCAAAATGTTATAAAATTTTGTTTATAATATTTATATTATTTTGATTAATCTAACTTATTTGAAATAAAAATATGAAATTTATGTTTAAATCCGACACGCCCCGCACCGTTTCATGTTAAACGGGGCGGGGCGGGTCGGTAATGGTTAAGCACAATTATAGGAAGCCAAGGGAGCGTATGACGAGGCAATCTTAGGGTTTGATTTATAATTCATTTTTTTTGTTTGAAGGTTGCCGGCTGAAAAATAATTCGACCGACGACTTTGTCGGAGAACAGATAGGTGAGGTGGAGAGAGAGAGAGAGGTGAGGTGGAGAGATGTTTTTTTTCTTTTTATTTTGAAAATATATTTAGTGAAAGGGTAGTTATGGCATTTACTTTTAAAAAAAGGGGCAAATTTGAATTTATGAGAAATAAGGAGCCAAGAAGGAAGCTAGTCACAAAGCAAGGGGCTAAAAAGGAAAATAATTCAAAAAGAAACTACTTGAGTAATATTTTAGAATCGATAACCAATGAAACTAAATCTTTAGGCTTTAGAAAAAAATGAAGTTTAATAGATAATTATGGTATCCAGAAACATCGCTTGCATTGTGTATAACGTTATTATTGGAAAGCAGGGGTGTGGGAGAGTGGGTGCAACTGGTGCCGTCCCACCCAGTCCCTCTCCATATAAGGGCCCCACTTTAATAATGTTAAGCTTTTATGCATTTAGGAAAAAGTCGTTGATTGAAAAACAAAAAAAGGCCTGTAGCCTAGCTGGTTTGTGACCTGTTTATGTGCATAAGAGGTCTCAGGTTTGAGGTCCCCCTTTACCGTGTAATGTTTTAAATGACTTTTAATACTAAGGGCACCCAATCCAATATAAGGCCCATATTTTCATTATTCTTTAAGCATAGGCCCATGTTGTTATGGTTTAGATATTCTAAAGGCCTCTCATTGCTTCCTCTCTATGTTTCTTTATATTATATTACTAGGTATAACCCGTGCCTCCGGCACGGATGAACTTGTTTGATACATTATCTAATTTGCATTGCAAAGGTTTAGTGCATCCAATTGTTATACGTATGTTGCATTTGTTCATTACTAAAATTTTATATTTCCTGTTAATGAAATCATTAATCACATTATATGAAGAATAAAAGGACAGTTGAATGCTTTTATTGAAAATAAATCCAATAAAAACTCCTCATTAATTAATGGGAAGAATACAAATAGAAATTGAACGACAAATTTCGCAAAATTCTTTGGATTGGACTTGGAGCTAGCTACAATGTTTGCTCATGTACCTGTGGAAAATGAGAAAAAGGAAAAATATAAGTTGTTTAAGGAAAATACCAGAAACACATGGCAACAAATAACTCTAGTTCAATAAACTGGTCTAAGCCACATCAGTACCACACCACGACCAATTGAGACCATGAGTCACATCTATCGTTCTAGTGGAAATGGTCTCCACACGAGGAAGATATTGATCTAGAAAAAAAATATTATATTCTCCGCCAAAGATTGTGTTAGAGATAGACTAAGATCTAAGTCGTATTAGTGAAATATTAACCTATTTGTAATAAAAAATTAAAAAATAGAATCTTAAGAAAAGTGAAAACATAACAAACAGTCAAACATAATATGAAGCATACATGTCGTTCGTCTTGTCCCTAAATAGTTTGTCATGACAAGTTTTGATATGTCTTGTCAGCAAATCTTTTTGAGAAATAGCAAGACTCAGATCATTTTAAAATGAGAAACGTTTTTTATGTATCTTCTTCTTCTCCTTCTCGAAATGAATGAGATGGTAGATCTCATACTGTTTTCAAATGATAAACATGCAATTATTTGAAATTCACTCTTCTGCAAATCAAAGTTCTAAGAGTACTTACAATTCACTGTGTTCTCTAAATTGCTTGTGACATATTGTTCCCAAGTTGATGGGAAACGTATGGTTTTATGATGTGAATATTTATGCCAATGGAAGAGAGATAGTGCTACCATCTCTCATTCATCTATCTATATATTCTTGTGCATTATTCATATCTTAATTTGAATCTCACAGTACAATCTACTCCAAAAGAGAGTAAGTATAAAAAGACTCAACCAGATAGAGAGAAACAACAGATTTTAGGAAAAAAAAAAATCATTGTTGTGACCTTTGTAAAAAGTACCTGATTATATTGTTGTTATTTTGGTTTGTCTTCTTCTTCTATAGACAAACTGTGCCATAAGGCATGGACATTTCTATAAAATACCATACATATTATAGCATATACGCTCAAATTTTAAACTAATATAGTCATCTCCCAAGCCACCTATACAAAAAATATTGTAATTCCATCTGAACCTTTAATAACTATAACCATTAGCCGAAAAGAAAGCTCTCAAATTCATGTTCAATGGTTTGCTAGTTTTATGTGGAAGTGTTACTCACATTAGAGTCACACTAATTCAGATCTAAGGCATCACTTGTATGGCTATGAAAGTCTTGTATTGGTGATTCTTTGATACTGAAAGAAGACATCACTGACTTGGTGAATCTAACTCATTAGTGGACTCCTATTTTTCATTTTTACCTTGACATTAATTCAAACACTTTTCAACCACCAATAACAAAAATCATGAAGAAATTCACTATGTAACACAATTTGATCTTCACTTTCAAATTTGTTCAAACAATAATGTAAGAAAATATTATATTAAAGACAGAAGGAGAAAAAAATTTAACCAAAAAACTTATATCAAAGGATGAGTAAAAATAGTTTACCTTTGAGAAGCCAGAACAACAAATAGAGATTGTTGATAGTTGCAGCCAACCTGAAATGCAAAAGAACAATTACCACGAATTCCTTTGAGAAGGGAAGAAGAAGAATGGTGTCTATGTTTGAAATAAATAAACCATTTATCTTTATGACTCCTCGAAGTCAAGCTACACATGTATACTAATAGGAACCTCAAGTTTGATTGCATACTCTAGATTGCACTCAACCTATCTTACAACCAATTTGAGAACCTGCAACTTTATCCATCCAGTACTCCACAAAAATGTGTTTTTCCCAACATGTCAATCGATAAACAAAATGAACAAAAAACACAACATTCTGTGATATTGGCTACGGATGGTGAAGTTTAGTACATTAACAAGAAGAAATGACGTCAATCCACATAGACCACATGCCTTCAACATTTTAAAGAAAGTTGATAGACATCCCAATTATGATTAAATCATAATAGATAATTAAAATTTCCTTTACGATCCTTATAGGTTTCAGCAGCAACATAAACTGGGTTGTTCATGATGTGAGCCACTAATGCAATTTGGTATGTTCCCTTAAAGTTAATAATACCTCCACTTTCGACTACCCCAACAGCCCATTTACCATGTCAACCTCATCCACTGAACATGCAAATCCAGAAGAAGCCTTACAGGTACATCAAGCTTCACAAGTCCCAGGCACTCAATATCAAGAAATTCAAACAAAAGGTAAAATAGCTTGATATCCTAGAAGACCCCACATTAGAACATTTTATCGAACAACTGGAAGTCGCACTATATTGAGTTCCACACTTTCGATTTTGGGACAATGTATAATATGGCAACGGGGGCAAGCAGGACTTCTATAAACAGGGATTGGTGGTGTGGTTATGGCGTGCATATTTAGTACATGTGCATCGCATGATGATGGACAGGTGACAGGTTGTGAAGACCACCAAAAATCGAAAACTATCAAAATCTTTAGAACACATCACTACTATTACCTACAAAATCAAATAATCGTTCAAGCAAAACCCAATATCTCACAACAACTCATGAATTGAAACAAACCCCCCAAATGCACAATACACATTTCTATATATTTGAAATTACAATGAAGGGATGTCAATGTGAAAAGTTGTGAAAAATGATTCTTACCAAGTTGAAAAATGAGTAGTGGTGCCAAAACAAACTATCATTCATGTCACAAGCCAATGATGAAACATAAAGTATACAGTGATCAATAGACTACTACAAATATTAATATTTGAAAAAGACAACCCCATGGAAAAGTTCATGATTTCTAATGAATTTATTCTAATTTCCATTTATATTATTAAGTTTGAGAGGTTCCTAGTTTGAGAGGTACCAAGTTACAACATACAAACAACTTTTTATCATGTGAAACAGCAGTAAACATAAACATAAATTGGATATAACAAAGTTTGAGGCATTCAATTTGAGACATTTTGTTTGAGACATTTTATCAAACAGGTTGTGAGCGTATGAAGTCTATGCAGATTTTTATCACAAAAGTACCATATCAACTCCAGACAACAAAATAAAAATTCCCAGACAACTAAATAGATTACAAGACTACTCTCAATTTTGATTCCAATAGATGAACAAATTAAATAGATTACAAGACTTATTTCTCACATAGATGAAGCAACTACATACTTATTTCTAAGATTCCAAATCAAAACAGACCAAAAGAACTCATTTCTGATTTCAACAAAACTACTCTCAATTTTGATTCCAATAAAATAGATTAGATGAATAGACGAACATGAGAAAAAAGACGAACAGAAGCAAACTTACCTCGCTTCCTCTGCACTGATAATGGAAGGTGAAACAAATGAAAAATTCTCGAAATGGAGCAGCCACTGTTTTAATAGAAAAAAGATTGAATAGATGTATCCGGCGGGAAATAGATGCATTGGTCTTGGGAAACAGATGCGTCTGAATCCTTTCCCCAACTTACGTGGCTGAATCCTTTCCTCAAATGAAGTGGTCAAATCCAATGGTGGATGCTAGTGCTGACGTGGGACGGACGACCGGATATATCTCTGGGTTTGTCCCAGTCAGCACCCATCCACCTATTTTATTATATAGATTCTCTCTGTTTGTGTATATGTTTTTTATTTCTTTTCTCTCTATTTTTCTTTGATCCTCTATTTATTTCTCTTTTCTTTGTGTTTATCTCTCTCTCCTTCTCTCTCTCCCTCCCTCCCTCCCTCTAATAGGGTTGTATATTTCTTTTTTAAGTGCCCATATTTTTCTTTATCATCCTAATAGTTCTTTGTGCAAAAAATGTAAGTTTTACTTGTTGGATTGGGTTTTCCGGATGCTTAATTTTTTATTTATTTTTTTTGTTGGAAAAAATTATATTCATATTAGTATTATGTAGCATTGCATGCATTAATACTTTCACATAATATATTTTTGTCATGATAATATTATATTCGGTTAAACTATTTTGATATTTTATCAATTTGTCGTATACAAATAATTTTTCATTTTCGCAATACACGAAGGGTCCCGGGTTAAAACTTCGCACCGGATCCCCAAAGTCTATGCCTAAAGATTATATAGAGTTTTTCTCATTGCAATTACACTGAAAACTGATAAAATGTACCAAAGTGCCAGTGAACATATGTCTAATGATATAATAAATTTATATGTTTTTAGTTGCCTCGTTTAGCTGGCCTGACGCATTGTTGTCATCTTGCGCGCCCTTCTATGTTCCACAAAACCTTGACAAAGAGTTGTTTTTGAAAAATGAAGGATAGTGTTCAAAAAAATAATTAGACAACTCTTAAAACTAAATTTTCATAGGTCTAAAAGATCTACTAATTAAATTCTTTCTACGGTTACATAATATTTGTACAAGTTTATAGATGTTTACATAGAGTAAATTATAGTAGTATAACATACAAAATCTGCTTACAAAATTTGACTAGTTTGCTTCCCAAAATTTGACTAGTTTGCTCACAAAATGAGACTACAACCAAACTTGATGTTTGGATCCATTTGTTGATATTTTTAACATATATAGAAAATGCATGGTTGGGAAAACATAGGAGTTGGTTTGACATATTAGTATAGTATTAATTATGTGAGTATATCTATTAGATATAATCATGAATGGAATGAATTAGTTTCTCATTATTAACTCAGCTAATTAAGCTAGAATGGAAGAGAGAGTGTAATCAAAACGTAAGAAGTTGTTCTTTAGTATCACTAGTGTCGTTTGGCAAACAAAAGTAGAAGAACTTTTGCTTCTAGTAGAAGTACTTCTGCTTTAATAAAGTTAAAAAAAATAAGAAGTATGTGTGGCAAAATAGTTACTTATAAGTAAAAAAAAAAGTTAAAAAGTTAGTTTGTCAAGTAATATTTCTGTATGTGTTAGACATAGGTAACTTGACTTTGAAGTCAAAAGCAAAAATTTTGAACTACAAAAGGAAGTCAAATTTTAACTTAAGTAAAGTCGGAAGTTTTCACGTTACCAAACTAATTTTTTTACTTTTCTACTTAAATAAGCAGAAAAGTAATTTATTTTAGTGTTGCCAAACGACACAAATAAAATATACTCCCACTAGCTAGCGCAAATAAGGTGAACCAAATGTTGAAAATAAAAGTCGGATGAGTGATATGTATGGTGCTTATTGCCTTCGGGCTTATGATATTTAATATCTAAATTTCCAAAAAAAAAAAAAGGTGAACCAAATGTTGAAAATTTTTGTTTTTGCATTGTGAATATTGAAAATTATTTATCTCATAAAAAAAGGAAATATTGAAAATTATTTTTCACATAGATCTATTTTATGCTATGTATATATAATTTCATGTAAAGTGATTAACAGTCATTTCGTCGTGTTATTTGCTAATAAATATGGGTGCGCAAATACAACTACATGTATCCTTTTGGTCCATTTCTTGTTTTAATATGCTATGCCCTAACAATATATAGGCCGAATTCCGACCGGTGTACTTAGCCAGTGCAAATCTAATGAGAGAAAGTGTTTGATTTTCCCTCATTAGATATGACCCGTCCTAGTACCCAGGGCCGGCCCAAATGATTGGGAGGCCCCGAGCGAATTTAGAATTTGGGGCCTCGTATAACGCATGTTAAAAAAAATTAGTAGTGCTCATGGTAGGATTTGAACCCTTGACCTGCTCATAATGTAAACTCTTAGCCACTAAACTACGCCTTAAATCATATTATAGAAGTATTCAAAATTTAATTATTTCTTCGAAACTAACCTACAAAATAAGAAAACGGGGCACTTCAATATGTTGGGGCCCAAAGCCACTGCTTTGGTGGCTTTGGGGTCGGGCCACCCTTACTAGTACCCCAACTGAGATAGATCTAGTGAGAGAAAGTGTTTGACTTTCTCTCATTAGATATGACCCGTATTACCCCAATTGAGATATTGGTTGGACATGACATCATTTTTGATATCATATACGGAGACAAGAGATTACCGATCACGTTTATTAGTTGAAAAGTGGATCATGGGGTGGCTAAGGTGTTTTTGTGCAATTTTTAATTTAGTATTGCCTAATGCTAAGTCGATAAAAGAATTAATTATAGATCCGTAAAAATCTCATAAATAAAATATCAACTAATACTGTCCTCATGATTTTGTCTTCTTTACCTGTTAACTTTTTATATTTCCTGTATGAATCGCGTTCAAATAAATATAGGTTTAAATAACAATTTTAGAAGATGTTTAGTTAGAAAATCATGTTACCAAATAAAGAAATATTCGTGGTTAATGTTCTCTTTAATTTATGTGATCGATATCAATCGTGTCACCCTTACTAGTACCCCAACTGAGATAGATCTAGTGAGAGAAAGTGTTTGACTTTCTCTCATTAGATATGACCCGTATTACCCCAATTGAGATATTGGTTGGACATGACATCATTTTTGATATCATATACGGAGACAAGAGATTACCGATCACGTTTATTAGTTGAAAAGTGGATCATGGGGTGGCTAAGGTGTTTTTGTGCAATTTTTAATTTAGTATTGCCTAATGCTAAGTCGATAAAAGAATTAATTATAGATCCGTAAAAATCTCATAAATAAAATATCAACTAATACTGTCCTCATGATTTTGTCTTCTTTACCTGTTAACTTTTTATATTTCCTGTATGAATCGCGTTCAAATAAATATAGGTTTAAATAACAATTTTAGAAGATGTTTAGTTAGAAAATCATGTTACCAAATAAAGAAATATTCGTGGTTAATGTTCTCTTTAATTTATGTGATCGATATCAATCGTGTACTCTAGAACTCGTTCACAAAAATTTTCGTGCAACCAAAAACATATTTTAATTGTTACAATTTGATCTATAATTAAAAATGTGAACTTAAAAAGGGAAAGATATGCGTTAGGGGCATGTAATTTTTTTCTCAGAATTATAGAGAATTGTGATATCTACAAACATTCCTTGCACTGTGTATGATTTTTTTTTTCTGAAAAGGCCAGCTATTGAATATACCAAAAGATTATTTAGACCTTTTCTGTTCGCAAATTACACAGATAAAAAAAAGTACCAATTACCAAAACGCTAAACAAATATAAAATTGTATTTTTGTAATTGCCTTGTTTAGTAGATACCAATCAAGTATTATTGCTTTCACGAATAAGTCTAATCGCTGAAAATTCTTCCCATCTAATCACTGAGTGGCAAAACAACATATAATTGAACTATTGTCCTTCTTTTTTTTGGTCTACTTTATCAATTTACAACTAGTCAATTAAGAATTTTCAGATGTACATTGAATCTAAAAAAAATATCTTGATCAATCATTTAACCAGTGGAAAAAATGTTTTGAGATATTGTAAATATATTTATAATAATATTGTAAAGACAAAGAATAGTAGTTTTATAAACTTTTACAGTGAATTAAAGCACGAATTTGAAATATATTATTTAGGAGAATGTAAAAGTAGTGGGACAATAGGACCAAATAACCCTTAGACTTTAGTTGGTCGACTCATTGTTGTCATCCTCCACCTTCCTTGTTCTCACAAAACACTAGGAGTTTTTTTTTTTGTTGAACTAAAACCTTCACTAGGAGTTGATTTTGAAAAATGAAGGTTGATATTAAAATTAAAAAAATTGGACAAAACACTTAAAACTAAATTATTTTGGCCAGCGCTTTGGGGAAAGCAAAATAGTTTTCGGGGTGTGAAGACTTGGTCAAAAATTGGTCAATTTTGTTTGACAGTTTTATTTAAGGGGAAAGCAAAATAGTTTCTCCACCTCAGCTCCCTCTCTCTCCACCTCACTTCTCTTTCTCCACCTCATCTTCTCTCTCCCCACCACTCTCTCTCTTCTCCGGCAGGTCGCCGGCCGGAAAATTTTCCGGCCGGCGACCATTAAAAAAAAAAAATCACTCTATTTCCCTCCTCTCTCTCTATTTTTTTTTCTTCTCTCTCCCTCTCTAGAACAAATCTAGAGAGAGAAGATCTGGTTGAAGGTCCGTTCGGGACCTTCAACATATCTGATGAAGGTCCCGAACGGACCTTCAACAGATCTTCTCTCTCTAGATTTGTTTTAGAGAGAGAGAAGGAAGAAAAAAGAAAAAAATTATTTTAGAGAGAGAGAGAGAGAGGAGGGAAAAAGAGTGAAATTTTTTTATTTTTTTTAATGGTCGCCGGCCGGAAAATTTTCCGGCCGGCGACCTTGTCGGAGAAGGGAGAGAGGTGAGGTGGTGAGAGAGAGGTGAGGTGGTGAGAGAGAGGTGAGGTGGAGAGAGAGTGAGGTGAGGTGGAGTGTTTTTTTTTATATCCCCTTAAAATTTATTTCCCCGGAAAATTTCTAAAATTCTACATATTCCCTTTAAAATTTCACACCCCGGAAACTATTTAGCTTTCCCCAAAGCGCTGGCCATTATTTTGACAACATCTATAGACATCCTTTTTATTCAGGCCAGCTTCTTTTTTTTTCCCCTCAGTCCAAATGCACTCAGAATAGGTCTGATCTGTGTTAAATTTGAACAACATGGACTGGTCAGTCTGACGCCCACAAAAAATAATCAAGAGTGAAGGTGGGCCTTAATTAAAAAAAAGAGGAGCTTTAGAGGCACCCAAGGTTTAAAAGATCCACCAACTAGATTTTTTGATTTTAGCAAAGTTTGTACGAATTTATAGAAGTCTGCATAGAGTAAATTCTGACATATCATATAAGATCTGCTTACAAATTTGACTAATTTGCCCACAAAACGTAAGCCTAAAAAAATATTAACAGATCTTCTTAACGGAGATTACAACCAAGCTTGATCTTTTGATCAACATCCATTTTTCTTCGTTTTAGATATACTGACGTATTATACAAATTACAACTTCATAAAGCATCAACTTTTAAGTTAGGACACTAGTGAGAAAGACATTTGTCGGAAAACAACAAGAATGTTTTTTAGAATTTCCTACTTTAGATGAATAACATAAACTAGCACAAATAAGATTATCAAACTTTAAACTTTCTTACACGAAGATAATTATGATTATGTTAAAATACTTTTAAGAGAGATAAGTAAAGATAAACACTGAGCGTACCATGACAAAGTACCACTCCCTTGATTGCCACCCACTCTTGCTAGTAAAGGTAATAAAATAACCTCATAAGATAACATGACAATGATCATCTTATAATGTGTTTATCATAAGAGCATCTCCGATGCAAGATTTAATTTTAAAATCTTAAGTGCCACCTAGGACTTTAGAGTTATTTTTGAGAAAAAAACCTCTTTTATACAAAACTCAATTGAGATATTAAGATGATGTGGAAGCAATTAACTTTGAGATGTCTCAATTACAAACTCTATTTTTGAGATCTCTTTTGAGAGTCTTAGAGCATCTCCAATGCAAAACTCAATCTTAGAAATTCGGAGTGCCACATAGGATTTTCTGAGTTTTTCTTAAAAAATCATCTCCAATGCAAAACTCAACTAAGATCTCAAAGATGATGTGTCGAGAGTGGAATAGAGATATCTCAAGAGGACACTCTATTTTCAGAGTGTCCTCTTGAGATATCTCTAATTGTCCAACTCATCAATATTTAAATTTCAACCAATAGAAATCAAGTCTTCGTATATTTCCAAATTAACTAATTATTTTTTTACAAAAATAACCATGACACGTGAGTAAAATAAAAGAGTTTAAAGTGTTTCATTGGAGACATACAAGAATTGAAGATCTCTATTTTCGACACCTATGAGTGAGAATCTCAATTGGAACTCGACAAATAGGATGAATAGAGATTTTTTTGAGTTTTGCATTGGAGATGCTCTTAAGTGTTCTAGTCATCAAATTTAATTTTTGAACCAATAGAAAGTCTTTATTTCTCAACTATTTTTTCCTATTAAATGTATCTGTGACATGTGTAACTTTTAGAATTTTTTTGAGTGTTGCATTGGAGAAGGTCTTAAATTAGAGACAATCAATCTGGCTATATAAGAGAGAGAATCTCAATTGTGACTTGACACATAAGTCAATTAGATTTTTTTTAGTTTTGCACTGGAGATGCTCTAATAATAGTTAATCCTGAAATATGGTCAAGGTATATCGTGACCCTTCCTGTAAAATTATTATTTCCAAAACTAATTTAAAAACTGTATTTGGATCAAATAATACAGATATGGTACTCGTGCAATTGTACTATAATATAGTATAATTACCTACACATTTTTTTATACGATTCACTACAAACTTTTGTATTAAATAATTTAAGATAATAAGTAAGAAGAAGGATGATGTAAATAGAAATGACTAACCTTTTTTTTTTGTTAAGGGAATAGAAATGACTAACCTAGTCTTCAATAATTTTAGATAACATACCTAGTTAATTCCAAACAAATGAGGTATGGTAATAGTGAAAGCTTTGACCATATGATTAAATATTTTATTGATCATGACTTCTTAAATCATTTGTTTGGGCGTGATGGCCAATTGTCATTAAATTCCGAAGTCATTGTAGTAGAAATCTGGGTCAAATATTATGTTTGAATAAACAGTGAGTATAATATGTACAGACCTAACGTTGCCTTTACATGTACAAACTTGTTTGACATTTTTTTACCCATTAGATGTCATGATTTTTGCAATCTCAAGGTTCCCTAGATGTCACATATCTAATCTAGTGATTGCTATAAAGCAGCAAAAGTGTCTATCCATAAAAGGAAGGGCATCACTATTTTCTACTCATAAGAGATTAAAGAAATGGTCAAGATTTTATGCTAGAATTATTTGGAGGGGATGAGTTAAAAATAGTTAGTAGGAGCAATGGGAAGGTAGCTATAATTTTCTCACTCTTCATTGGAAAATTGGGAGATAGAAGGCAACTCAATCACTATTGCACTCCACCTAAAAGAAAAATGGAAAAAAAAAAAAGATTAAAAAAAAAATAGAGTTTGAGATAGGAAAGTAGCTACTCTCTTGGGTATAAATATAGTGGCTCTAAACAATACTTAAATGAGATGGAACGGGTGACTCTACAATCGCCCTACTAGAGAGTTCAACAAAGATCATAACCCTAATTAATACATTTTCTTGTGTAATTTGACCCAGTTAGAAATAATTGAAATCACTCAATAAATTGGTTAGGAAAATAATAAAGGTTGTTTCTATTTTTTTAGCGATTTGGAATCTGCATATGAATCAGAATCGTGTAACTTTTTAGTTAAAGTGAGTTTTCACATAAATATAATATGTTTAGGAGAGTACTGCGATCCTAAATTAACTCTTGATCTTTTAAAACAGAACAAGTGAATTTACATAAATGCGATCAGATTCACATTAAAACGTATTAAAATGTATTAGAACAACACAACGCAGCAAAAGTTTGTACAATGTACTACAAAAACCTTAACGATTAACTTGCCATGTGCTATCTTAATTGTAATTTTAATATATAAGATCGCCTATGCCAATGTGGTGGTACTATACAATTTCTTTTTTTGAGAATGGTACTATACAAATTCAACTAACTACTTTTTCAATTGAAAAAAATGGTTATTTACTTATTTTTATTGTCTTGTTTTAAGAGATCATCATCAATACTTAGATGGTTCCAAGAAAGCAAGAATCATTTTAAACTTTTCTTGCTTAATTTTTATAAATAATCCGTCAAAATATGTTCTTTCTCGAGATTACCAATGGATTACATTGTCCTGAAATGCTGAATATTGGTTATTCAACTCTGTAAGTATTTCCTAAAGATGGATACAGTAGTTGAAACAAAGATTACATAATTCAGTCAAAGATATGATGATAATAAGGCCTAATAAACTTTGAACATCATATTCTATATTTCATTTGTTGAAAATAGTACGCACTACTTGGAGTAGGATGACTGCAACTTGATAGCTTGACTAGATGGAGCAACAATGTTGTTTTATGTATCTTATGAGTCTTTTCTTTGACCTATAGATACTTGATTTTCACATCTCCTATGAGATGGTTAAGCCTAGGTTATTATGTTTTTATTTTTAACTATGGTATATCCCGTGCCCTAGAGCACAGACATTTGTATCAATTAAATGTTACGAAATTTATTGTTATATTTTATTGAGAGAGAGAAATTTTTATTAGTTATTATCTTTTTTGTATTATTCTTTTGTTTATTTTCTCATAAATTAGTTATTATTTTATTGAAAGAGAGAGATTTTAATTTCTTTTTTTAATCCTTGATATTTATTTTGTTTCTTTTTTTCTTAAATTAGAATTTTCATTTCTAAAAAGGAAAGGATTATTGTTTTTTAAATAGGTAACTTTATTTTTACGAATGACTAAATTTTAAATTTTGAGAAAGGCTTCTAGACAATATTCTTTATTAAAAAAAGATGTTTGTCCTAGTCATCGTTTTCCCTTCTGTTTTATATATAATAGATAGTCAATGCAAACTCCATCTATTAAAATAAGACGGGAAAAGTACCTATTAGGGTCTGCTCATACAAGATTATGAGTAGTATGAAGAAAATAATACAAAAAAAAGAATACCAAAATGAAAATAAATCAAACTTAACGATCGAGTCACAATATGCAATTCACAAACCAAATATATATCAGCAAGCCAAACAATATATGATTAACGCGAACTGAACAAAGTCAAATATGTATTTGCCAAATTTTGCGAATTTAAGATATTTTGATATCCGCAAAGACAGTATAGTATAAAACCCAAATGATCCCAAATCAGATTTTTAGTTTACTAAGAAAATAGAAATAAATTTAGCCCCTCTTCTAAACTGAAATGAAAGAAGTTGTAAATTTCCTAGAAACCAACTTTAAGAACTTTTTGGCTAAAGCAAGATAGAGCTACTCAAATATATTGAAATTAATATTGACAGAAAAGATTAAATTTAGTACGAGGGGAAAGTGAGTATATTTTAAGAGACCCTGTTTAGAATGTAGGATCCTACGATAAAAGATAAAATGTCAGGTCCAAAAGTTCTGTTAGATAGGGAGACTACAAAATAACGTTGTCAATGTATTTGCATCATCATAAGTTTTGCACTTGATGCAACTATATTTTGTATACAAAATGTAATTTGTTTTAGTAGATACAACTAAATTTTGTAGTTCAACAAAAAAAAAAAAAAACTAAATTTTGTACAGAGAACGTAATTTGTTCAAATAGATTGTCATTAGAATGGAACAAAATTTTGTTTGTATAAAATTACAATTGGTATATTACATCTTACAATAAATTTGATACTGACTGATGTTTTTTCACTTTTTTGCCAGACAAACTTCATTCGTTCTCACCCAAAACCTCACTTATTCCAAAATTTGACCATTTGCCTCCAAAACTTGACATTTAACCCGACTACCTGTTATTTTAGGTGATTGTTTTACATATCTGAGGTGTCCTTTTTCACACGTAAAACACATTTTATTATTTTAAAATCTAGATTAGGTAGAAAGGATGATATTGTTCATGTGCTATGTACTAAGCAATATTTCATTTGATTTAGTGAAGGTGGGTTCCCACTAAAAAGAAATATTAAAGTAGTGATGATGAGATCTTTTTTGGAATTTGCATATTTCTATTTCTATTTCTATAAGCTATCTTTGATTAAAGAAGAGGTACTTTTGGGATAAGCTTAGCTTGCATTTCTCACAAATTCAAGCTATTTTTATAGATTTTTATCCTACTTTATACACATTGTATATAATCTAGACTTGTATAATTATACATAAAAATTATAATCAATATCTTACAAATACAATGATCAGTATGGTTACGAATTATAATCAATACAAATTTGAGCATGTAAGCTTTTCAATCGTTAATATTTTATCAAGTGAACGAATCATTTCGAGAATAAAAAATGGTGGCAAGGTGTTAGTTATGTCACTGTCCCATAACCCACAAGAGATTTAATTTTTAAATGGACCTCAAGATAATCTCATAGTCCAAAATGTGTGGACATGATTAGGCAAACATGTCACCTAAAACCACAAGCTCCGTACACTTCCTAATAAAGAGTTGGCATTTATGATTTCACGTTCTTGTGTACAATCTGCATTTGCTCAAACGTTACCGAGTCGCTAAAAAAGTACACTTGGAATGGCTAAAATAAGCCTTCCTAATATAAGCGTGAAGAATAATAATGGAGTGTCGTCATTAATGCGATCCTTCAACTACTTCACTTAAAAATATGATTAATTATGATGTATGAGTTTTATGTAAATGTGAGATATATGCGCATATTCTTTAATGAGGGGTTGGGCAAAAGGCCCAAAATCAGCCCAACAATATGTATCAGGCCCACTGCAGATAAAGAATGAGGGGCAGGTCCAAAACGTCAGGCTAGAGGTGGAATATCCGAAACACCCTTCTTATTTTTGAAATTTACGAAACGACCATCGAAAAATTCTCGGGAAACTCGAAAATTTCTGACAAATAATCTGACACGCCTCCCATCAGACTGTGTACTTTCCATAAATTCACAAAATTGCCACCGAAAAATTCCCGGGAAATGCGAATTTTTTTGAAAAATAGTCTGACGCACCTGACATTAAACCTTGTACTTTCCACGAAATTACAGAATTGCCATTACAAAATTTACCAACTTGCCATTTTCGTTATTTTTTCCAGATTTATTTCTTATTTCTTTTTTATTTTCTCTTACACATATTTCTCTCTCCAATCTCAACAAATTTCGTTCTTTTTTTCCAGATTTATTTCTGATCTCTTTCCAATCTCAACAAATTTCTTCATTTTTGGTAGTATTTCATTGATTTGTATAAAGAAATTTTCTTGTGTACCATGAACTATTTAGTGTACTGATCATTTTTTAGATATGTACTACACATTTTTGTACTGGGAATTTTCTTGTGTGCCGGGAATTGTTCTGTGTACAAGCCATTTGGTTATGTACTAGAAATTTTTGTTGTGGGAATTTTCTTGTGTACCGGGAATTGTTCTGTGTACTCGCCATTTGGTTATGTACTAGACATTTTTATACTGGAGAATTTTCTTGTGCACCGGGAATTGTTCTATGTACTGGCCATTTGGTTTAGTACTGGACACTTTGAAACTGGGAATTTTCTTCTGTACCGAAAATGGTTCTGTGCACTGGACATTTGGTTATGTACTTTGATGTTTTTAGAGATGAAGAAGATAAAATGTGAAACAAATAAGAGTGATGAAGAAGAAAAATAAGAACATAAAACTTTTAGAGAGAGAAAGACAGAAAACTTTAATGTTTTTAGAGATTGAAAGAGATGAAGAAGATAAAATGTGAAACAAAATAAGAATGATGAACACCCAAAAATGAGAACATAAAACTTTTAGAGAGAGTAAGAACAGAAAATTGATGTTTTTAGAGATTGAAAGAGATGAAGAAGATAAAATGTGAAACAAAAAAGAATGATGAACATCCAAAAATAAGAACATAAAACTTTTAGAGAGAGAAAGAAAAGAAAATTTATGTTTTTAGAGATTGAAAGAGATGAAGAAGATAAAATGTGAAAAACAAAATAAGAATGATGAAGAAGATTTTTGGATGTATAAATAAGAAGAAAGAAGGAGTTGAAACAAAATATAATGGGAGGGATCCAAAAAAATTGGCTGAAATTTCGTCAAAAAATGGCGCCATTTTTGAATTTTCAGAAAATCTGAATGTTTCTCTGACATGACGTCATGTACGGGGAATTAATTGCTTCGCTGTCGTCCGTCAGACTGTCAGAAAACACAGAACTTTTCCGTGGAGGGGTAAAAGAGGGATAAATAAAATAAAAACCAGAAAACTGTGAGCTGTCCTGACAATTTGGACTGGGTTCTCATTTTTTTTTTTGAGCTGGGGGTAATGCTTATTTACCCTCCATTTTTTGGGCCTCCCACTCAAAAATCCTATAATTGTCATTCACTTACTACTTCCAGATATATTTAATGTTATCAGTTGTATGTCTGAGACTCTCTTTCTAATCTTAACAAATTTTATATCGACTGCCATAAATTCCATCCCAACATGTGGTTCAAAAACAACATGACCCTTAAATTTTAAACATAGCCATGTATATCATACTAAAGTTACTCTTAAAGGGTCTGACTTTCCCTATTTAAAAGGTTATGTAGCACTTTGTTGGTGAACATTTAACTATACCAACTAACATTATATTTCCCAATAATTTTCACTCTAATGGCTCAAACAGTGGGAGAAAAGCAACATGTTTTCCTCCTATCCGGCCACATAATGCATCGACTAAGTCGAAGTCTCCACAAGGGTTGATATATAAGAGCCATCCGATAGTAGGGCAACCATAACCCTATAATCTCCTTCCAAATCAAACTCATATATTGTCATACTAGTCACATAGTTTATCAACTTCCTGTTAAAAATAGACAAGCTTCGAGATAAACAAGTTGGTATAAGTCCTTTAAAAACAAGACTTTTGGTATTGGTCCGTGAAAAAAGTTGGTACCATTCTCTGAAAATTGCCGGGGTTAGACTCTTAGTCCTAAAAACTGTGGAACCAGACCAAATAGGACCCAGAAATGCTATTTGGCCCGAGTTGACAGGCCGACTCGTCCCCAAGATCTGACGTGGCTTCAGCCTAATTTCCACTAGCCTCGTGGGGTCAAATAGCATTTCTCAATAACAATATGGCTGAGACACAAATGACAAACTAACTATTACCCATTGCTCTAAAAGCCAGTGTGAATTGGTGGTGGGTTTTGTGGTGGTGTGGTAGGTGATGTTTAGTAATGGTGGTGTGTTTGGTGGTGTGGTCCGTGGCGGTGGTGGTGCGGAGAAAGGTTTAAGAGAGAAGTTATTTAGTATTTCACTATATTTAGTACAATAAAATTGGCGGTTCTTCAGTGGTGGCAGAGACTTTCTGGTAATAGCGGCGGTGGGTCTCTCGACTGGGGTACTTTCAGTCTTAGTTATATTTTGGTGACCTTTAGGGTATTTTCATCTTTGATCTTTAGATTCTCTTTTGTCGCCCTTCAGGGTCTTTTCTTTGAGTCCGTTCTAGTCAATTTCTCTCCCTTCATGAGACACTTTATATTCGAAGTTTTGCAAATTTATTTATGTAACTCTCATGTAGCTTGCCGAGAGGAATAACAATTATCATCTATTTAACTTTGTGATCGTATCACTTATGAATGGAATATGATTTCGCGTAGTTTTATTAAAAAAAAAAAGCAAGTGTGGAATAAGATGGAAGACCAAAATTTTCAATTTTATATAATTTTTTTGGTAACATTTAATAATCACATTTTATTTTGTTTATTGATTCTTTTATAGAGTAAAGCAAATTGCAATTCTTAAATTTATATTTAATTAATATATTTTAATATATCCAATATGTCATCGATATCATGTAGCAAATACAACTGCTATTTAGTCCTTGTTGACTACTTATTTTAATACATAGGAGTTTTTTTTTGGTGAACTTACATAGGAGTAAAATAATAGGGATCCTATATATATATATATATATATAGATAGGAAAGTAAAATAATTGATAAACATTGTCACGTTTATTAGGTTGAAAATTGGATCTGTCAGGTTGGCCGAGATTTTTTTTTTTTTTTAGATTTAGAAATATTATATCAAGAAAAAATAAATAGAGATCCGGAAAACACACATAAATAAATAAATAAAAATTTAATAATGTTTCTGGAATTTTTTGTCTAATATTTTATATTTGTTGTATGCATCACGACCAAGTAATTAGATGGATGTTTAAATAATTAAGCTATTAGAAGGAGAAGACAAATGCTAAACGAAGCTTCATAATTGCTTCGTAAAGCTATTTGCTAGACACAACCATTTATTTTTTATTAAATTGCTAAACAACACCGAAGATCGATTTAATGGTTTTATCTAGCAAATAATCTTTTTAATTTTAGATTGCTAAATACAACTACGTTTTAACTTCCCAAAATTATTTACTAGAAACAATTTTTTTCTTTTACTAAATTACTAAACAAAAATAAAATTGGTTGCTTTAGTGTTATCTAATATTTTAAAAAAAAAAATACTTACACGTGTTATAGGTTTTAAAAAAATATACATTATTTTTATGTAGTATGATTTTACGAAATATACATTATTAAGGTTTAAATTAAGCTTAAAAATATACATAGTGATTTTATGTAGTATGATTTTATGAATATCCCATGAGATTTTTTTTTGTTCAAAATATATCTGTTGGATTTTTTTTTGTTGAACAATATCCGTTGGACTTGATAAACCAAAATTCTAATCTATAAATACCCGTTGGACTTGATAAACCAAAATTCTAATCCATAAACACGGTTTGATTTAATGAAATATACGCTATTGAGGTTTAAACTAAGCTTGACTAAGTCATAGTAGTAAAGGCTATTTGGGGCATCATAACCATATGATACCGGAGTCATTGATAGGGCATTCTTACCCAGGTCGACTGAAAGATAATGAGAAAGAATTGGTAAATCGAATAAATTTGATTAACTTTTTAGTTTAATGTTCGAATAAATTTTACTGTTAATATTTGGTTAACTTTTTAGTTTAATGTTCGAATAGATTTTATTTATGAATAATTAATTATGGTAATAGAAATTTGAATTTTGAGAAAAAATTCGTTCGATTATATTTGATTTTTTTTCTTTTAGTGTTGGGTTGAGCAACTTAAGACAAAATTCAATTAATTCTATTTAGTTATTTTGTGTAATAATTATTTTAGAGTTGTATATAGAATGGAAGAAAGATTCGGTTATACTTGATTTTTGGTGTTGGTGTTGGTTAGCAATTTAGGACACAACTTTTATTAGTTTTATTTAGTCATTTTTATCTAATAGTTGTGTTTAGCAAAACTGAAGTTGCATATAGTAGCATCCCATTAGAAGATGCTTATTTAGAAAATCAAAATCAAGTTACTAAATAAAGAAAATCTTGTAGGTATATTTCGTTTTGATTCATACGATGGACATCCATGGCGTATTTTAAAATTCATGTGGAATTTTTTGTGAAACTGAAAAGATATTTTTGTATAGCTCCGTCTTGATTCGAAAAAGAATTTAAAAGTGAAGTATACGCGTTATGCGCATGTAGTGCTATATATATATTGGAAAATGATAAAGTTACAAAAGATTTTGACAAAAAAAGGTTCCCAGCTGATGTGGCGGGTGTGGTTTCAAACTTTGACCAAATCTAGGCCGTTGAGAGATGAAAATCACAACCGCCACATCAGCTGGGAACTTTTTTTTGTCAAAATCTTTTGTGATTCTAGCATCTCTCATATATATTCTCCAATGCCAATAGAGTAATTTAATGTGTACTATTAACATGAAAATGACCTTAATTTATGCCATAAGTCTAATCCATCTTTCCAATTTTAGTGGTTAAGTTAGAGAATTATAATTATTTATAGAAGGAGGACATATAAATACTAATATTTTTAGCCATGATAATCAATGAAACTAAAACTTTAGGCTTAGAAAATGAATGACGTATAATAGGTAATTACGATATTTATTGCGGGCATTGCTTGCATCGTGTATGACTTTTTGGAAAGTGACATTGAGTATGCCTAAAGATCATATAGAATCGTCGTAGTTGCAAATTACACAGAAAAACTGATAAATATAACGAAACATCGGTGAGTATATGTCTGATGTAATGACCAATGTAAATAAAATTATATGTTTTTAATCGGCTCGTGTAGTACATGGACCAAGTAAATTAAACTTTGGTTGCGAAAGATCTACCAATTAAATTGTTTGGACTTCACATAAAATTTGTAGGAAATTATAGAGGTTTTTTAAATAGTGTAAATTATGGAATATGAGTTTTTTTTTTGTTGAAACAATGGAATATGAGTTTGACTAGTAACACTAGTTAGCACATAAAGGGCAAGCCTTTTAACATGTCTTTTCGACCAAGAGTACAACCAAATTTGATGTTTAGATCCATCTCCCGATTTTTTTAATATAAAATGGTTGGAAAAACACTGTGGGTTTAACATGTTAGTATATTATTTTGTTTAAGAGCATATTAGTATATTAGCTCTGTGTGTAACGAATGGTGAATGACTAAAGTGGTGGTGGTGGTGGATCAGCATTCATTTTTTTCTTCTAGACAAAATTTATACAAGCTACATCTTCGTAGTGCACTAGCTCCCGAGTTAGGGCACCATCGAAGAAAGATGTGCCTAGGAACATTAAGAATTTTTCTAAAGTTTCCTATTATCATTAATAAAGACGAAATAATGTATACCAGAGCACAAATAAAGTTATCCAGATGAATCATACGATACAATCAATAAGTAAGGATGATATGTCTGAGTGAGCCCGTAGGTGCATGCGTCCCACCAAGAAGTAAGAAGTGAGCTTTTTAGTAGATCTATTTTATGTTAAATATATCAAGATTGAATTCATCTCACCAAGTGGTTTCTCTCTCAATCCTCTGTCTGATCTGGCGACGTCTCATTAGAACGTATACTTTCTTCATACTTTATCTATTTGCTCCGCGCTCAAATGATGTGTCGCCACATCAGGTGGAGGGTTGGAGGAAAGACCATTAAGAAGGATGAATATAGAATTTGTGCATAACTTCACGTAACGTGATTAACAGTCATTTAGGAGTGTTATTAGCTAATAAATGGGTGCATGTTGCCAATACAACTGCTTCAGACCTTATCGGCTACTTGTTAATTTAATATATATATATATATATATATATATATATATATATATATATATATATAAGTAAAATAATATCTTAAATATATAGAGACAGGGAATTAAAACAATCACGTTTATTAGTTAAAAATTGGATATGTGAGGCCGGCCAGATTTTCTCTTACTATTATTAGGTAATGCTATATGGAGAAAAAAGTAATTAGAGATCCGGAAAAAACTCATAAATAAAATATCAGCTAATTTGTCATTCTCGACTGGTTAATTTTTTATATTTCCTGTATGAATCACGTTCAAGTAAAATAAAGGTTTAAATAGTGATCAACTTTAAGATAATATGCTTAGTCCGAAATTCGGGTTACAAAATGAAGGATTATTTTTTGCTAGATTGGCATCAATAGCATATTTTAAAATTCCTTTGCAGAAACATTTGTACAACTAAAAGATATTTTGTTGTGTTATGAGAATCAGTGAATGCAATGCTCTCTCTCTCTCTCTCACACACACACACACACACACATATATATATATATATATATATATATATATATATTCTCCAATATCCCAAATATCGTAATTTGATGTGTATTATTAACACGAGAGACAAATACAAAACTCAAAAAAAAAAATCTCTATTCAGCCTATGTGTCAAGTTTCAATTGAGGTGTCAACACTTAGTTGTCCAAGTGGCTAAAGTGTTGACATATACTCCAAAGATCCTTGGAGGTTCCGGGTTCGATCACTAGAGGAGGTGGAATCTCTAATTTATTGAATTTGAGATTATTATGACATAAATAATATAGTTGGGCTTTAGGCTTTAGTTAGTTGGACTTTAGGCGTGTTCTTGTTTTAATCTGCCAGTTACCGTGCGTTCTCACTCCTAGATGCCGAAAGTAGAGGTCCTCAATTTTTTTGTGTCTCCAATGCAAAACTCTAAACTTATCTAATTTACTCATGTGGTATAGTTATTTTTGTAAATAAATAATTAGTTATTTAGAAAATATAGAAGAATCGATTTCTATTGGTTGAAAATCAAATATTGATGAGTTGGACAATCACAAATATCTCAAGAGGACACTCTAGAAATAGAGTATCCTCTTGAGATATCTCTATATAGAGTATCCTCTTGAGATATCTCTATTATACCCGTGACACGTCATCTTAGAGATCCAAATAGAGCGTTGCATTGCAGAGAGTTTTTAAGAGAAAATTCTAAATATCATATGTGACACTCAGAGTTTCTAAGATTGAATATTGCATTGGAGATGTTCGGAGACCGACATCATTCATATCATTACTCTAATCCATTTTCCAATTTTAGTGTGGTTAAGTTGGAGAATTACAAATAATAATTACTAATTATAAAAGGAGAGGGAAGTTTTTTGACTTTACCCCCTCAATGATAATTAGTAATTGAGTTTACCTTCCTCAATTTAGACTTTTAACAAAAAATACTAAAGACATGTTTGACATGTAATAAGAAAGTCATAGATTAAATGACATGCAAACAGAAAATCTTTATTAATCATATTTCCGATTAAATCAAACCATAAAGTAAGAGGGAGGGGCTAAAGGCCTCCAACAAAAATATTGTAGGCCCACGGATTACACATGGGACTTCTCACAATTTGTGTGTAATCCAGGAACTTACAACATTTTCGTCCGGGGGTTTTAGCCGCACCCAAAGTAAGATGGAATAATACTAGGAATCGTGTCGAATGATAATTGTTCTTGGTACTCATGTTTCTTTCAAACATGTCAAACACAACTTTTATATTTTTGCTAGAAATAGTAAATTTGAAGAGTTCATTCAATTACCAATTAGTAACAAGGACGCCTCTGAAGATATCGAATATAAATCCTAATATCTTTAGCAAGATAATAAATGAACTAAAATCTTAGGTTTAGAAAAAGTGTGAAGCTTAAGGTTAATAGAAAATTTTGCTATCCACAAATATTGCTTCCATTGTGTGTGATTTTCTTTTTTTTTCTTTTGCAGTTGCCTTTGAATAATAACCTTAAAAGTACATTTTACCTCTCTATTAAAAAATTACCCAAAAAAATGGTAAAATATATGAAATTTCCCATAAGTATGCCTAATGTAATGATCAATGAATTTCTTTTTTAATTGTCTCCTTTATTAGTTGATATGAATCAAGTATTATTGCTAATCTATTTTTCTGGTATGTTGATATAATAGTTCTACATTCTCTTAAAATTCTTCCCATCTAATTGGTGAATTGCAAAACGACGTATTCTTAGTTTTGATCTACTTAGTTTGGTCTAGCTACTTTGTAATGGTACAATACAATCTCAAAAAAATATGTTGATTAATCATTTAAACTATGGAGAAAAAAGTTTTGAGATAATGATATCATAAATATAATAATACAGTATATACTTTTATATGGAATTTAAGCACGTGTTTGAAATATATATTCATTAGGAAAATGTAAAAGTAGTGGGACAGATGGACCAAATAATTTAGACTTTAGTTGGTCGACTCATTATTGTCATCCTTCACCATCTTTCCTTGTTCTCTCACAAAACCTTTCACAAGAAATTGATTTTGAAAAATGAAGATTAATATTATAAAACTAAATTTGGACAAAACACATAAAACAAATTCTTTTTGGAAATGGCATAGGTGGCTGCCTAGGTGCCCGGGTCTTCTGGTTCAAGTCCTCATTTTTCCTTTCCTCTCTACAGAGTAGCAAAGATTGGGGGTATTTGGACAAAACCTAATTGGTGTTCCAAAGATATTTGTCTAAGAACACAAAGAATGTCTATTTAAGTTTCCTACTATCATTAAGTGAAAATAATATAAAAAACCAGCGCAAATAAGATTATCGAAAATTTATCTTTCTTACACAATAAATTGTAATTACGTTAAAATACTCTTAAGAGAGATAAATAAAGATAAACACGAGCCCACCGTGACAAAATACATCTCCCTTGTTCAGCCACCCACTCTTGCTAGTAAAGGTAATAAAATAATGCAATAATGATTATCACAGAATGTATTTATATTTTTTTTAAATAATAATAGTTAATGCTAAAATATGTGCAAGTGTGCAACTAGTTATATCGTGATTCTTGGTGTTATATATGTATTACATACCTTCCAAAATAGTATAATCAAATAGTACTATATATATATATATATATATATCATTGTGTTTAGATCTGTAATACAGATGTAGTACTCGTGTTGTTGTACTATAATATAATATAAAATAATTACCTAGATATTTTTATACGATCCACTACAAACTTTTTCATTAAATGATTTAAGATAATATATGGGAGAGGAAGGATGATGTAAATAGAAAGGACTAGCCTAGTCTTCAATAATTTAAGACAATATACCTAGCTAATTCCAAACAAATGAGGTATGGTAACATTGAACCCTTTGACCATATGATAAAAGATTTTATTGATTATGACTTCTTGAATCATTTGTTTGGCCTAGGGGTGTACACGAGCCGAGCTCTTAACGAGTTGCTCGAGCTCGGCTCGACTATTACTCGTGCTCGACTCGAATATTAATGAGCCCGAGCTTAACACGAGCTCAAAATCAAACTCGTTTACATAAACGAGCCGAGCTTGAACATTCTTTAGTGTATCACGAGCTACTCGTGAACAGCTCGTTTAACATACTCTTATAATAGTATAGTACATAATTACATATTAGTATTGAAAATTGTACATGAAATATCAACCATTACAAAATTATCGGAATATGAATCATTAATCATTATTATTGTATGTGACAAATGATCATTGAAGTATTTTGATGATTTAAAAAGTTTTAATTTGAAGTATTTTGATAAACGAGCTTAAAACAATGCGAGCTCGAGTTCGAGCTCGAGCTCTTTCAAACTTATACGAACCGAGCTTGAACAAGTGGACAATTATTCGAACGAGCCCGAGCTCGACAGTCAAATACACGAATCGAGTTTGAACATCTTACTACTCGGCTCGGCTCGACTCGAGTACACCCCTAGGCCTATTTATGTAATTGTGTTCAGGATCAAAAGTTATATTATTAGAATTTTAATTCAAGTATTATGCTTGAATAAACAGTGAGTCTATCTACACAGACCTAACGTAGTCTTTACATGTATAGATTTGTGTAGCACTTTTCTACCCATTAGATGTCAAGATTTTCGTAACTTGGAGGTTCACTCGATGTTACATATCTAATCTAGCGGTTGTGATGATGTCGCGTAAGTCTCTATATTGGATTATGTATATGCACGTGTAATATTTTTTGAGTCAATTCCTATATGGCCCCCTACTTTGTGACCAGCTTCCTTTATGGCCCCATTTTTTTCGTAAATTCAAATATGACCCCCTATTTTCATGGAAATGTCTTAACTACCCTTCCTTTAAATTTTTTTTCAAAATAAAATAAAAAAAGACAAACATAATTCCACCTCACTTCCCTCTCCACCACTTATCTCTCTCCACCTCACCTCTCTTTCCCAATCATCTTTCTCTCTCTCCAACTCACCTTTTTCTCTCTCCACCTCTCCTCTCTCTCTCTCCACCTCACTCTATCTCTCTCCACCTCACTCTATCTTCTCCGATGAAGGTCGCCGGCCGGAAAATTTTCCGGCCGGCGACCTTCAACTTAAAAAAAAAATTTTTTTTTTTTTACTCTCATCTCCCTCTCTCTCTCTAAAAACTCCGGCAAAGGGAACATAAAGGAAGCTGGCATCACTATTTTCTAGAAAAATTGGGGCCATATTTGAAAATAGGGGGCCATATTTGAATTTACGAAAAACTCCGGCCGGACATTTCCATGAAGGAAGCTGGCATCACTATGGAAAAACTCCGGCCGGACATTTCCATGAAAATAGGGGGCCATATTTGAATTTACGAAAAAAAGGGGGCCATAAAGGAAGCTGGTCACAAAGTAGGGGGCCATATAGGAATTAACTCATATTTTTTTAGAAAAATTGAATGGCATCACTATTTTCTACTCACAAAAGATTAAAAAAATGGTCAAAATTTCAAACTAGAATAATTTGGAGGGAATGAGTTAAAAATAGTTGGTAGGAGCTAACCCAAGACAAAAAGGGAAGGTGGCTATAAGTTTCTCACTCTTCATCAGAAAATTGGTTATTTTTTTTTTTTTTTTGTTGAAAAGCAGAAAATTGGTTATTAAACTAAAGGTTGAGAAGATAAAGGTGGCTTTATCACCTTATTCTCTATATCTTTTTCTAGTACATTTTCAAAAGGTTTTATGGATGTAGTCATTTTTTGCTATTCATCCTCTATTAGAATTTAGAAAAGTCCCAAGTTGTTAAGTGTATAAGTCAATATCGGGAAGTAGACTAAGGCAACTCAATGACTATTCAATCAGAAAAAGAAAACTCAATCTATTCAACTACATGACCTAAAAGCAAAATGAAGTTTGAGAGAGGGGGCGGCAATTCTTGGGTGTAAATATAGCGCCACAGTGTCATCGATAATTAAACAATACTTAAATGAGACCGAACTGCTGACTTTTCAATCGCTCTATTAGAGAGTTCAATCAAATATCATAACCTTAATACAACGTATTCTTTTTTTTTTTTAACTTTGACCCAATAAAAAATAATGACTATCACTAGTTAAATTGCTTAGGAATAAAAAAAATAATTAGTTTTAACATTTTAGCGATTTAAATCTGATTTTAAATAAGATCTGTGTAACTTGTTTAGTTAAATTGAGTTCTCACATAAATATAATATTTCAATAAATAGTACGATCCTAAATCAACTCTTGAACTTTTCATACTGAACAAAAGTCATAAGTTACACATAAATGTGATCAGATTCACACCAAAATCGATTAGGAAAACTGAACGTTACGAAATTTCGTACAATGCACTACAACAACCTTCACAAATCCACTCGCCACATGCTATCTTAATTGTAGCTTGTAGTTTATCATTCTCAAATAGCTTAGTCCAATACGGTGGGACTATACATATTCAACTAACTACTTTTTCACTCAAGAAAATGGTTATTTACTTATTTGTATTATCTTGTTTTAAAAGATCATCAATAGTTGATGGGTTCCCAAGAATCATCTTATGACTTTCTTCTTTAACTTTTTTTAAATAGTTTATTATAATATGTTCTTTCTCGAGATCACTTATGGATTAAATAAAGTCTTGAAATACCAAACATTGGTTAATCAACTCTGGAAGTATTTTTACTGTTTTCTAAAGATGGATGCAGTAGTAGAAACAAAGAATACACAATCATGTCAAGGATACGAGCACAACTTAGCCTTGTACACTTTGAGCATAATAGTCTTTTTTTTTTTTTTTTTTAAGAATAAAACATTCATTAATAATAGAGAGATGCTAGAGTCACAAAAGATTTTGACAAAAAAAAAGTTCCCAGCTGATGTGGCGGTTGTGATTTTCATCTCTCAACGGCCTAGATTTGGCCAAAGTTTGAAACCACACCCGCCACATCAGCTGGGAACATTTTTTTGTCAAAATCTTTTGTAACTTTATCATTTCCCCTAATAATAAGTGATACAATGTTTACACATTCAAAGAAGTTAACACGGTGTAACTTCAAGAAAATAAAAGTTAATGTAACCCTATTTTAACACCTGAAGGACCATTTCTTAAGCTCCCCCTATTGGGGTAGTAAAGGTGAAGCCTCTAAGTCATGAGCCTCTTTGTTGCAATTACGTGGACAGTATCTGATGGAGATGGGAGTAGGGTTCAAATGACTACAACTGTTGGGGTCCCTCCTTATAATTAAAGGACTCCTAGTTGGAATAGGATTTCCCTTATTCCTTGTTTGGGGAAAAAATAGAAGTTTCTATTTTTTCAAGCCTAAAAAGGAATTCCTATTTCTTTTGGTAAACCTCCCTATTTATCATTATAAAAGAGAATGAAAGGGAAGAGATTATACACAACAACTTCCAGAACAAAGAGAAGCCAGAGAAAGAGAGATTTCTGAAGTGGTTCTTTCAAGAGAGATTGAAATAGCAGAATATTGGTTTGAAGAAAAGAAGATTATTAATCTTGTGAAGCAATTTAGTTTGTGGTTATCTTCTTCAACCTTTAGGAATCTAGGATTTGTTCAAATCCTAAGGAGTAAGAGATTTTTATTTCTTTGTTTCTTTGTTCAGTTTATCCACCATAGGTTTGGTGAAGAGTTGTCCAAGAGTGTTTCTACACATCTTGAAGAATTGTGTAACCCATTATTTAATTATAGTGGAAGATTTCTGGACTAGGTCCCGTGGTTTTTTACCTTCTAGTTTGGAGGGGTTTTTTGCCACGTTAAATAATCTTGGTGTCTCTACTTTTACTTTCACATCGTTTATCTTCATATTCCTGAACAAGTTAATTAGGGTATTTTTCCTAACAACAACTTGATAGCTTGACTAGATAGAGGGCCAAGTTGTTTTATGAGTCTTTTCCTTGACCTTTAGACACTTGGATTTTTCCACTTTCTATGAGATGGTCAAGTCTTGATTGTGGTTATTTTCTTTTAGTCAATGCAAAACAAAAGAAGAACTTATATGGGTTGCTCATACAAGATTATGAGTAGCATGAAGAAAATAACACAAAAAAAGAATACTAAAATAAAAATAAAACATTATTTCATCAAAAAAAAATAAAACATACGTGACGATCGAATCAAAATATACAACTAAAAAATAAAATATGTGATTTGAATTATACAGTTATCGTGTTTATCACATCTTTGATGTATCAATGTCGTTGTAATGATTATCGTAGATCGTAGTCAATTTTCAAAACTAACGTTAGGAGATTACAAAATAACATTGTCAATGTATTTGCATCAGCATAAGTTTCGTGCTAGATCAATTATATTTTGTATACAAAACGTAATTTGTTTTATACAGATTGCCATTAGCATGGAAAAAATTGTGTCAGTATTCAAATTGCAATTTACATCTTACAATGTACACTTGATACTGACATAAATCCAATGATGTTATTTTACTTCGGTCACTCAAACTTCATTGTTCTCACCCAAAACCTCACTTGTTCCAAACCCCGACCATTTTCCTTGGAAATTGACATCTAACTTGATTTACCTATTAAATTTAGTGAAAGGTTTTACAGGTGTCACTTTTTTCGCATGTAAAACACATTTCATCATTTTAAAATCCTGATTAGGTAGGAACTGATGATATTGTTCATGTGCTATGTACTAAGCAATATTTCATTTGATTTAGTGAAGGTGGGGCTGCCACTGAAAAGATATATTGAAGTAGTGATGAGATCTTTTTTGAAATTCCCAAATTGCATATTTCAATCTCTATAAGCTGTCTTTGATTATAGAAGATTTCTTAGAATAAGCTGAGTTTGCATTTCTCACTAGTTCAAGCTATTTTCATAGATTTTATTATCACACCATTAATATTATGTAAGTATATTATATCATAATCTACTAGTAATGATAGAAATCGTTTATATGCAAAAAAAAAAAATATAATCAATACTTACACATACAATAAATATAATTATTTCCGATTTGAGCATGTAAGCTTCTCAATCATTAATGTATCGAGTGATTGATTTGTTGAGAGGAGAAATTGTTAGGAAAAATAACCTAATTAACTTGTTCAGTAATATGAAGATAAACGATGCGAAAGTAAAAGTAGAGACACCAAGATTATTTTACGTGGCAAAAAACCCCTCCAAACTAGAAGGTAAAAAACCACGGGACCTAGTCCAGAAATCTTCCACTATAATTAAATAATGGGTTACACAATTCTTCAAGATGTGTAGAAACACTCTTGGACAACTCTTCACCAAACCTATGGTGGATAAACTGAACAAAGAAACAAAGAAATAAAATCTCTTACTCCTTAGGATTTGAACAAATCCTAGATTCCTAAAGGTTGAAGAAGATAACCACAAACTAAATTGCTTCACAAGATTAATAATCTTCTTTTCTTCAAACCAATATTCTGCTCTTTCAATCTCTCTTGAAAGAACCACTTCAGAAATCTCTCTTTCTCTGACTTCTCTTTGTTCTGGAAGTTGTTGTGTATAATCTCTTCCCTTTCACTCCCTTTTATAATGATAAATAAGGAGGTTTACCAATAGAAATAGGAATTCCTTTTTAGGTTTGAAAAAATAGAAACTAGTTTCTATTTTTTCCCCAAACAAGGAATAAGGGAAATCCTATTCCAATTAGGAGTCCTTTTATTATAAGGAGGGACCCCAACAAACTCCCCCTCCCGACTTATGAAGAGGGACCTACCATCCCCAAACCTGCAACACTGCTACATAGCTCATGTTTGCCTTTGGGTAATGGTTTTGTCATCATATCTGAACCATTGTCGTCAGTATGGATTTTCTCGATCTTCAACACCTTTTCTTCAAGAACATCTTGGATCCACTGGTATCTCACATTTATATGCTTGGACTTGGAATGGAAACTAGAATTCTTACTGAGGTGGATGGCACTTTGACTGTCGCAATGAATAACATATTATCTTGTTTCATACCAAGTTCTTCTAACAGCCTCTTCATCCATAACATCTCCTTGCAACATTCTGTAATGGCAATATATTCTGCCTCTGTAGTAGATAAAGCTACACACTTTTGTAATTTAGATTGCCATGACACTGCTCCCCCTGAAAATGTAAATAAGTAGCCTGATGTGGACCTTTTAGAGTCTACATCTCCTGCCATGTCTGCATCTGTGTAACCGACTAATACTGGCTTATCATTACCAAAACATATACGAGCTTTAGACGTACCTCTAAGATACTTCAGAATCCACTTCACTGCTAACCAATGCTCTTTGCCTGGATTAGCAAGAAATCTGCTTACTACTCCAACTGCAAATGCAATGTCCGGTCTTGTACACACCATTGCATACATCAAGCTTCCTACAGCTGAAGCATAAGGAATTTTCTCCATTTCTTCTTTCTCACTTCTAGTTGATGGACACTGATCACGAGTCAACTTGAAGTGACTGGCTAATGGACAACTCACTGGTTTTGTTTTGTCCATATTGAACCTTTCTAGAACCTTCTCAATGTATCTTTCTTGTGATAGCCAAAGTTTTCCAGCTTTCCTATCACGAGAGATATGCATGCCAAGAATTTGTTTTGCTGGACCCAAGTCTTTCATATCGAAATACTTGTTTAGTTCCTTCTTTAACCTGCTAATTTTATTAGCATCCTGACCAACAATCAACATATCATCAACATAAAGTAGAAGTATAATCAAATCTCCATCCG
Source organism: Eschscholzia californica (assembly GCF_041429995.1). Classification (NCBI taxonomy): domain Eukaryota; kingdom Viridiplantae; phylum Streptophyta; class Magnoliopsida; order Ranunculales; family Papaveraceae; genus Eschscholzia; species Eschscholzia californica. Next base: position 50,778,677 of record NW_028238472.1, read on the forward strand.
GAAATTTATGAACGAAAACACAATGATCTGAAGCCGTCCTGTGATACCCTTGATCATTCATGAATGATTCAAACTTTTTGTACCACTGTCTTGGTGCTTGTTTCAGCCCATATAAACTCTTCTCTAACTTACAAACCAAGTGTTCCTTACCTTTAACTTCAAACCCAGTTGGTTGTTCCATATACACATCTTCCTCCAAGTCACCATGAAGGAAAGCGGTCTTGACATCTAGTTGTTCAATTTCTAGGTTCATACTTGCAGCCAATCCCAATACTAACCGTATAGAGGATATCTTCACCACCGGAGAGAAAATCTCATCAAAATCAATACCCTTCTTCTGCCCAAATCCTTTCACCACTAGGCGTGCCTTATACCGTGGTTGTGAATTTCTTTCTTCGGTTTTGATTTTGAAAACCCACTTATTTTTAAGAATTTTCTTATTCTTAGGTTTTTCAACCAACTTAAAAGTGTTGTTCTTATGCAATGATTCAATCTCATCTTGCATAGCTTTCAACCACTCCTTCTTGTGTTCATCATCTATGGCTTCTTCATAACATTGTGGTTCTCCACTATCTGTAACCATCACATACTCGTGTGGAGGATACTTGGTAGATGGTGCTCTATCTCTAGTCGATCTTCTCAATTCAGCTGGTGGTTCATGTTGAACTTCCATTTCCTGCTCAATATCATCACCCATAGGAACATCTTCATGAGCTTCATCTTCATGATTTTGTTCTTCACCTGCATTATCATGCATAACCTTAGAAGAGATATGTGGATCTAGATCAATGAGATCATTACTATGATTCTCATGCTTCTCAACTTTCCCAAAGTCCTCAATAGTTTGATTTTCAAGAAAGACCACATCTCTACTTCTAATAATCTTCTTATCGACTGGATCCCATAACCTGTATCCGAACTTCTCATCTGCATACCCTAAAAAGATGCATTGCTTGGCTTTATCATCAAGCTTTGCTCTTTGATCTTTAGGTATATGCACAAAAGCCCTGCAACCAAACACCCTTAAGTGTTCATAACTGACTTCTTTCCCAGCCCACACTCTCTCAGCTACATCTCCATCTAATGGTGCTGAAGGTGATAAATTAATCAGATAACATGCAGTACGCATTGCTTCACCCCAGAAGCTTTTAGGCAGCTTTGCTTCTGAGAGCATACATCTGATCCTCTCCACAATAGTGCGGTTCATGCGTTCTGCTACACCATTTTGTTGTGGAGTTTTGGGAACTGTCTGTTCATGTCGAATACCATGGGTTTTGCAATACTCTTCAAACGACCCGATGTATTCTCCTCCATTGTCAGTGCGAATGCACTTCAATGATTTTCCTGTCTCCCGTTCTACCATGTTGTGGAAATTCTTGAAAACTGCAAGTACCTGATCTTTGGTCTTTATGGCATATGCCCAAACTTTCCTGGAAGCATCATCTATAAAAGTAACAAAATACAAAGCACCACCAAGTGTTTTGACCTTTAAAGGTCCACAAACGTCAGAATAAACAAGCTCCAAAACACTGGATTTTCTTTCAGATGCATTCCTTTGAAAGGATACTCTATGTTGCTTTCCTACTAAACAATGAGAGCAAGTGTTTAAATTTATACCTTTTACGTTCGGTAAGTCTTGTCGTTTAGCAAGGATTTGAAGTCCTTTCTCGCTCATGTGCCCGAGTCTTCTATGCCAAAGATCAGTGGAAGAATCTTTTTCAACTGCATTCAATTCTCCTTTACACAGTTTTACTTGAGTCCTGTATAAAGTACAACACTTCTTCCCTCTTGCTATCACCATTGACCCTTTTGTGAGCTTCCACTTTCCATCACCAAAGTGACTATGGTACCCTTCATCATCTAATACTCCGGTAGAGATTAGGTTATATCGAAGATCTGGTATATGCCTCACATTCTTAAGAATCAATGTACTCCCTGTGCTCGTCTCGATTTTCACTTCTCCAATTCCTACGATTTTTGAGAAACCTAAGTTTCCCATCCTGACTTTGCCAAGGTCACCAGTTCTGTAAGAGTTAAAGAAATCCTTACATGGAATAGCATGATACGAAGCACCTGAGTCAACCAACCATGTCGTTTCTGGTTCTGACTCAGCCATACTTAAGCAAGTGTCTCCACAACCTGAGAGTAAGATAATGTCATCACTTGAGGCAACTGCCGCAACATTATCTTGTTTTTCATCATCCTTTTTATTTTCCTTCTTTGTTTTCTTGCAATCACTCTTGTAATGACCCATTTTTCCACAACCAAAACATCTAACTTCTTTCTTTGGTTTTGATCTCCCCCTTGACTTATCACGGTTATGAGGTTTTCTACTTTTACCTCTCCCCCGTCTTTCTGTAACAAGTGCCTCTGAATGAGACTCGTCTGACGATGATTTCCTTCTTGTTTCTTCATTCAACAAACTACCTGTTACGTGATTCATACGCATTATGCCATCAGGAGCAGAATTGCTAAGAGACACCACCAATGTCTCCCAACTATCTGGTAAAGAATTTAGAAGAAGTAAGGCCTGCAACTCATCATCCAAAACTAACTTCATTGCAGAAAGCTGGTTTACTAGACTTTTCATCTCATTCAAGTGTTGAGCAATTGAGGTTCCTTCTTTATATTGTAATTTTCCTAGCTTTCTGAACAAGTAAGCCTTTTTGGCAGCTGTCTTCTGATCATACAATTCTTCTAATTTCCTCCATAGACTATAAGCGGAAGTCTCAGTCGATACATGATGAAAAACACTGGGTTCTACCCATTGTCGAATAAATCCAACAACCTTACGATCTAATACCTTCCAGTCTTCTTCATCTATCTTCATCGGTTTTGTACCGTGATTTTCAATGGGTGCAGCTAGGTCTTTGCAGTATAACAAATCTTCCATTTTTGCTTTCCACATCAAGTAGTTTTCTCCATCTAAACTAATCATGCGATTAGTATTCACTTCCATATTTCTGAACAATAAATCCAACCTTAGCTCTGATACCACTTGTTAGGAAAAATAACCTAATTAACTTGTTCAGTAATATGAAGATAAACGATGCGAAAGTAAAAGTAGAGACACCAAGATTATTTTACGTGGCAAAAAACCCCTCCAAACTAGAAGGTAAAAAACCACGGGACCTAGTCCAGAAATCTTCCACTATAATTAAATAATGGGTTACACAATTCTTCAAGATGTGTAGAAACACTCTTGGACAACTCTTCACCAAACCTATGGTGGATAAACTGAACAAAGAAACAAAGAAATAAAATCTCTTACTCCTTAGGATTTGAACAAATCCTAAATTCCTAAAGGTTGAAGAAGATAACCACAAACTAAATTGCTTCACAAGATTAATAATCTTCTTTTCTTCAAACCAATATTCTGCTCTTTCAATCTCTCTTGAAAGAACCACTTCTGAAATCTCTCTTTCTCTGACTTCTCTTTGTTCTGGAAGTTGTTGTGTATAATCTCTTCCCTTTCACTCCCTTTTATAATGATAAATAAGGAGGTTTACCAATAGAAATAGGAATTCCTTTTTAGGTTTGAAAAAATAGAAACTAGTTTCTATTTTTTCCCCAAACAAGGAATAAGGGAAATCCTATTCCAATTAGGAGTCCTTTTATTATAAGGAGGGACCCCAACAGAAATGATGGTGGGAACGGTGTTAGTTACGTTACTGTCACATTAACTGATTCTAGTATTGTCATTGTCGCATAACCCACAAGAGAGCTAGGTCGTGATTTTAGTTTTAAATGGACCTCAAGAAGGTTTCATACCCAAAATGCGTGGATATGACGGAGCATGCATGTCACCTAAAAACACAAGGTCCAGACACTCCGTAAAAAACGGGTTAGCTTTTACGATTTCAAGTTTTTGAATACAATTTGCATTTGTTTCAACGGTGATGAGTTGCTAAAAGATACATTCAAATGGATAAACAAACTTTGTCGTCTATAATTCAAGTTCTGGTAGCTCTCTTTAGTCATGTTGATGTTGCTGCCTTCCAACTATAAACGTGAAAAATAATGAAGAAGTGTCGTTATAGTGTCATCCAAGGGTCACATTATAGAGTTTGTTCAACTACTTCACTTAAAGATTTGATGTATGAGTTTTATGCAAATGTGAGATATATGCGCATATTCGTAATTGTTATTCACTTACTAGTTAGACATATATTAAATAGTATCCTCTGTATGTTGGTCTATGGCTCTCTTTCTAAATTAGACAAGTTTTATAACGAAGGCCATAAATTCCATACAAATATGTGGTTCAAGAACAACATGGCCCCTAAATTTTAAACATAGCCATGTATACTAAAGTCATTCTTCAAGGGTCTGACTTTCCCTATTTACAAGGTTATGTACCACTCTGTTGCCTTGTAGGTGAACATTTAACTATACCGACTAAACATTTAACTACTCCATATTTTATGTACTTAGTGTTCTTTTCCTTCCTCTCATTTGCAAAAAGTAAGTAAATGGCCTATTTGCAAAAAGTAAGTAATGGCCTGGATGTTACCAAAAAGCATTTATGTTGCAGACCCTTCCTACTACTTTCGAGATATTTTTCTTCTGTTTTTTTTTTTTTCAACGTTCAACGTTTCGATTTGATTTCACGCAATAGCTACATTTTTACTATTTGTCCAACATTTCCCTTCCTACTACTTTCGAGATATTTTCTTTTCAACATTCTACCGTTCGGTTTGATTTCAGTGGATAACTGTACATGTTTATTACTTCTCTAACAACAATCTATTGTATAAAATGGTTGGATGAGTGCTGACTGAGACTAACTAGAGAAAAACATAGAGATAAATCAGATCGTCCATTCCAGATCAACAATTCAACACTAAGGAGTATCAACTTATATGTAGTCATGTGTAGTTCTATCTATTATAATATTTAAAAAAAATACGAGAAAATCGAAATATTGTCGTACCAATCACATAGTTTAGCAGCCTAGGTCTATCCCATTAGTTAAAAATATACATATTTTAAATCAAAATATCCTTCTCCCACGAATATAAAGTGCAAGGAATATGAAAAAACCAAAATATTGTCGTACCAGTCACACAGTTTAGCAACCTAGGTCAATCCCGTCAGTTAAATATATACAAGCATTTAAAATCAAAATATCCTTCTCTCCGAAAATGAGGAACAAATAATGTATAGTCTTAAATATACAAACTTTTTCTTAGACTAGAAATATGATGTCGCATAACGTTGCTACACCTACCGTGTTAGAAACTCACAAACTAAATGAAATTAGGGGTAATTTCTAGAAAGGTTAAAATAATATTGAAAATGAGTAGAAAAGTACAAAACATTTGAAAATTATTATTCAGGTCAAAAAGTGTGCAAATACTAAAATATCCTTTTTTGTCATTTTGTGTAACTAAATTCTTTTATTTTTATTTTTATTTTAAATCGATATAACTTTTGTCTGAGATGTCGGATTCCTATAAAAATTATATATTTAGAAATGATTTTTCATTATCTTTCTAACAAGATCCACTTTCAATACTTTTTTTCAAAAAAAAAACCCAGAAAAAACGGCGTTTTTTTCCTTTACGTTTTTCTGCAAACGTGTTTGCAACAATCTGTTATGCAAACGTGTTTGCGAAATTCTGTTATGCAAACGTGTTTGCGAAAATCTGTTATGCAAACGTGTTTGCGAAAATCTGTTATGCAAACTGTGTTTGCGAAAATCTATTCTGCAAACATGTGTTTGTATAGTGGAAACTGCAAACATGTGTTTGCAAACAAGTTATGCAAACATAGGTTTGCAACAATCTATTCTGCAAACATGTGTTTGCATAAGGTAAACTTCAAACTGTTTGCAACAATCTGTTCTGCAAACATGTGTTTGCATAGTGTATGTCTTAGTCAATAATTCTCGATAATGTATAGCGAACTAAATGCGTCGTTTTTTTATGAAATACTAAAAACCAACTTGAGGTGGAAACCGTTTTATATAACATTGATCATCATTATTGTAACAAGCTTTTTATAACAATTAAAGTAAAGATTGATAAGTGAACTACCAACGAAGGTATCGAAATCAATTCCGTTTCTTATAATGTATCAATGTAAGAATTTTCCTACTTTAAGTCTAGCTGATCGAGAACAAGCTATTAGCAAACTATTTATTGTTGTTGAAGTGGGTATAACTTTTTCGTTGTTCATTCTCCGAAGAAGGTCCAAACATGAATCAATTCACTTTCTCAAACCATACCCCGTGATCATCGAATTCCAAGAGACAATACCCTTTTTAGGAACCTGCTCGAAAACCTTTCGCCATTTCCAAACACTCACATTTTCCATACATATCAACAAGAGCATAGCTAATAAACCCATCCAACTCGAATCCTTTCTGAATGAAATCCTCATGGATTTCTTTTCCTCTTTCCACATTCGAAAGTCTGAAAACAATCGTAAAACGTTACTGACTCAGGCTTTAACCCACCTTCATCTCGTCAAACAATTCCAATACTTTCTTAGACTTCCCACTCTGAAATAACAAGATATAACATTGTTCTAAGAAGTTACATCTCTTTCAGTCATTTCATCGAACAGTTTGGTTGCTGAGTCAAATTGATTACATTTTGCATACAAACCAACTAAAGACCTTCCAACAACAACATCAAATCCAAATCCTGATTTAATCAAATGGGTATGAGTTTCTTCTTTCCTTCACTTATACTTCAATTAATTAATCTTAGTTCCAAATCTATGTAGTGAACCGATTTGTTCTTTCATTGTTTTTCATTCCAATTATATTAAGGCATCTTTGATTTATATGACATTACCTTTTCAAATTCCAATACTTCTTCATTTGATAGGTGACCACCTGATTTTTCTTCATTAAGTATTGAAAAAAATCTTTTTTGTACCGGCAAATCAACTTCTTTAAAGGAATTCAGCGACTCAGATGATGTTGTTTGTTAATCTTCTTCATCTTCTTTATGTTCTTCATAACTTTCCTAAAAATCCCAACTGGTAACTTACATGTGATTAAAATTAACAAGTTCATGATTCTACTCAGATAACAACAACATATGACAACACACTCGGTTATTGTTTTCACCTAAAAATCTATCTTCGCTATTTTGTTCTCCAAATTAGGGCGAAACGTGATTCCCTTGGTTCTTCAAACATCTAAAAGAAAGTCTCATACTGAACCTCACTAAACCTTGTTGGATAATCGTATCCATTACTAGTCGAGATTCCATGTTGAATCAAAGATTTTCGAAACAGTTAGACCTAATAAAGAGGATATTCGCGTCGTTCCTTCTCAGATCTAAGAAAGTTATATAGGATAATGGAGTTCGGAAGAAGAAGAAGAGGTGGATGATCAGGAAAGAAGGATCAGGGAAGAAGATGAAAATACGAAAAGAAAAAACCTAAACAATTTCTTTGTTTCTTGAGAGAGAAAGTAAGTAGTCATGAGTAAGGGTATTTTGGAATTAGAAAAAATAGAAAATGACCTTATTGTTAATTTTCCATATTATGATAAACTCTATGTATCATTGTCCTTAATATTTTGACAACTTCTAGTTAATAGAAAAAAATCTAGGCTTTTTTGATAATTATGATAATTTTTACACCCTAAACAATCATTTTCCCATGAAATTATACACAATATAACATGTAATTCATTTATTGAAATATAATTATAGGTGGCCCATATGGCCATATGTCATTTGCCTCACCTAAGAACCCAACGTGTATTATACCAAAAAAAAAAAAATACCATTAAAATAAGAAAAAAAATGATATTGTATAATATTCATAATGGTGTTCAGATACATCAATAAATAAATGAAAAATAAAATAAAAGAAATCATTAATTAAATAATAATAATAATAAAAAATAAAGAAATTAGAATTACAACTAAACCTATTCACTTGTTCCTTCTATATAAATGTGAGCAAATACTCCATAAATACTAGAAAACTCAACAAAACTAGAAGGAAGTGGTAGTGGGTGCAATTGATTCCAAGAAATTATTGGTTTTGTCATTCACCTTTCTCTGAATTCCCCCATTCCTTATTGGTTGTCACTAACCAGTGATTGTCTTCCTTGATCAGAGTTTTAGAGAGAGAGAAAGAAACAGAGTTTTAGAGAGAGAAAAAACAGAGTTTTCAATAGAGTGAAACAGAGGATTGGAGAGAGAAGAAAACAGAGGATTAGAGAGAGAGAATCAAAACCCATGGCTATTGATTGGAATAGTGATTATGAACAAGTAGGATCAGATGGAAAATCACCATCTGGTAATGGAAATGGAGGAGGAATTGATGCAAGAGAAAGACATAAATTAGCAGAGAGAGAAAGAAGAAAATCAATGAGAGAATTATTTTTATCACTTCATTCATTACTTCCTCATGCTAATACAATTAGAAAAGAACAATCAGCAATTCTTGATGAAATTATTAAATATATACCCATAGCTGCTGCTAGATTAAGATCATTAAAAAATCGTAAAGATTCATCGTCTTCACCCAATTGGAATCGATCGAAATCTTCATTAAATTCATCAGCTTCTTCTTCTTCTCTACCATCTATTCAAGTATCAGATCTTACTTGTAGTAATGTGATAAGTAATTCAGCTACTAGTTCTTCTTTGATTAATATAAGTGATTGTGATATTAGGGTTTCTCCTGAACCTTCATCTTCGGTTGCTATTCGAGTTAGAGGTGATAGAGTTAATGTTTCATTGAGTGATACAAAGGGTAGTTCACAAACTCTGTTATTATCAGCTGTTTTAGATGAACTTGAAGCTCATCAACTCGAACTTGTTCGTTCTACTCATTGTCGCGACGGAAGTAAGATTTTACATCATTCTGAAAGCAAGGTATAGTCTCTCTCTTTCTCTACAACTTTATCCGTCTATCTGTCTGTCTGTCTAACTCACTTTAGTCGAATGGTAACATATATGTCTCCTCATTAGATAGACCTAGATTGAAATGTTTTAGTTTGGAAAAATACCCATGTCTCTGATTCATTTTAGTCATCTTTATGATCAAGATTGATATACACATGTTTCAATCCTTTCATGTCAATGAGTTTTAGGTAATTGGGTTGATGCAAAATTTGGAATCATGATTCTAATTATTCTTTTTTTATTATTATCTTTATTAGATTGTGGGAGTAGGTTGGGTTTAAGAATATTTTAACCATTAATCTAGTTAATCTTTTTCTAATTTTAGTCCTCCTTTTAGATTGAAAATTGATCAAGATCCCTTTAAAAGTTGGATGTACTTTTCAAATAAATAAAAAAATATAGTTGCCTTTCTTGACCTCAAAAAGGCAAAATTATTATACTTTGTCTCCTTTCCTTTCCTTTTCAATTAAATGATTTCAACAAAAATGATACTATGTCTCCCATGTAAGCGCCGATGGAATCTCACCACATTTAGGTATATGGACATGATTCATCTCTCTTAATTTTGCCCGACTACCTAAACCAGTTAGGATTCCGCAGATCTAGGTATGAGGCACGAACACAAGTGTTGTTTTTTTTGTTGAACTGAATACAAGTGTTGTTGTTTAATTGTTTTTAGTACCAATTAATATCTTTTAAGATCTCATGAACTTACCCATACCTAGGTTTTTGATCTAGTCTTGCCAACTTTCTTGTCCTTGTTTTGGTCCAAGATTTTCTCTTCTCTTCTCCTCTCATTTTTTTTTTTGTTCTATGGGGTACCTAATGTTAATTAACAGTTATCTAACTTGGGTCAATCTTGGTTTTTTGTACAGATTTGTGATGGGTTGGACAAATCACCAGCTTTACTAAAAGCAAGATTACAAGAATTAGCTAGGAAACTTCACAACTTGAGGAAATCAACTTCACTCAAGAGATCATTTGACCAGATTTAATTAAATTAGTAGTAGATCTTAAACTTGCTATCATTATGAACCCCTCTATCTTTTCCCTACTAGTTAAATTTTATCTTAAATAATTGAGGCTGAGATTTTAATGTAGAAGAAGAAGAAGAGTTATGTATATTAATGAGAATGGAACGATTAATTTTGCCATTTATTTTCTGTCTCTCTTCCTGTCTGTAGTATTTTAAAGCTCATAATTGTCACGTTCTAAACTGATCGCCACGTTTTTATTTTACCAACTAAATATTTTGTGAAAATATTTATAGTTTTTTTTTTCGATGAGATATATTTTTAGTATCTAATGTTTTGATATATGATAGACCATAACATTTATAAAGTTGTGTTTCTGATCCGTGAAGTATATATAGCAAAGACACTTGTTGAACTCTTAACTTTACCTCTTCCATAAAAGATCAGACAGACTACAAAAGTAAATCTGCCCCAGATCTAAATATGAATCAGTCGTCTATAAAAAGTGAAAAAATCTATCAAAGGAGAGAGAGAGAGAGAGAATGAGATAGAGAGAGTTGACTCGAAATGAAGACTGTTGATTTTGTCTAGCTCAGGAGTAAGCTTTGACTTGTAGCTGCTTCTAGCGTTGCTCTAACAGAAAAATAATCTCTGTATCCTTCATAATTTTCCAAATTTGCTATAAAAGCAAATGGATGCATGGCTAAAACTATCTTTTGAATGGACCAAGTATTAAATTGGGGGGCCTATAAGATTCAAGAATCCCCTTATGGTGTTACATCGCCATCCACGATTGAACGCTTGGGTAGGAGTAGCGAGAAATGGTCTAAATAAGACAAAGGAGTAGTCAATTTCCTGCTTAAAACTGTCCAAAAACGATTTGATGTGTGAGGCCTGTGGGCTAGGAAGTATAAAAATTTATTTTGGAGATTCAAATCATTAAGATTTTATAGGAAAATTGTGTAGTAAAAAAGAATGATATCAACAAGTATAATTCTAAGTTCTTTATGACTACACATATAATCTTCGTTAGCGAGCGGTCGTTGTCTTCGTCGAGCCTCGGACAAGTTTTAGCTTTTAGTGCTCCCAAAGTCTGAAACTCTTACGGCCAATTGAGCTAGAAAAGATGCATCAATTCTTCTACATTGACCCATAGTTATTCATCTTCGGAATAATCCCACATTGGTCATTCAAGGGGCAAGAGTGATTTCTTATGTGTGAGCGAAACCTCATCTCGTGATGGTATCAAACCCTAGAATAAAACAAATCTTGACTCAATATTCTATTAAAGTTAAAGTCATTGCGTGAGAAAGAAAAATAGTTGCAGGTAGCTGATGTTAAACTATATATGCTCCTACTAGTTACAATAGAATATTGGACTCCAAAAGTGGGACCAATGTAGGTTGATCTGGCTGGCTCCCATTTGACGTGTCATTTCTCTCAATAGGGTCCATCTAACGGGAGTTAGCCATATTGGTTTTCGGCCTATAATCGTCCTATTTTCCAGACTATATGGTATTATTGAAATCCGAATATCTGTTTCCATATACACCGTGGTTGTTAGAAAACTACGCCAAAGTGAAAATCATATAATTGATGCCCTAAGTTACAAAATTCAGTCCCACCATAATCCAATGTATGGACTATTTTTGCATTTTATATCATCAAACTTGCATTTATATTAATGAAAAATTTGCCCCCAAAGCACCCTCTAGAGTGGTTGTACATTTAGGTATGTTTTTTTTGGACCAGACTTCTATTTTCTTTTTATCAATTTCCTTATTGGGTTGGGAGTAGACCAAAAATATCATTCAGAAAATTTTGGACCTCATATCACAAAATCTTTGTCAAAATCATCAAATGAAAATTTAGTATCTTGATCCAAGGAACAAAAACTTGTTTGAACAATGAAAATAATAAGAGACAAAGATATTTTTTTTAGAATATATCCATCTTCTTCAATGGGTGAAATTACACCTCTCGAACTTATCTCTAAGGGTTAAGTTTATATTCCTCAAACTTATCTTTGTGTCTCTTCAATAGCTAAGATTACATATCTGAAACTTATCTGTAAAGATTGAAATTGCGCATTTGATACAAACTGTCTGTGTTCGAGTTATACTCTCGTGTAAATATATACATATGTATATTAATCAGCTTTTATTTGGTAAACGTGTCTCAATCAAAGTCTGACAAATAAAAATCCTTTGAACAAAAGAAAATCCCAATATTAATTATATATATAATTACTAAGCAAAATTTCAATCATAACCATAATATTTTAATGTCTTTTGATCTTAGGAGGCAGTAGAATCTTGTAGATTTTGATTGAGTACACAATGTGTATTATGTGTTAGATTAAATCTCATTTAATTATCTTTGAGAGGTTTCAGTTTCAACCATTACATCTTTGAATATCAACTTCCTTGATATTTTTATATGCGAACACATGCAATATAAAATCAAATCTCACCATACATCAAACCATTTAATTTTTCCCTAAGGTTGAGTTCACTTGAATACCAATACTCTAAGTCTTTAATTTTATCTTTTTTATTTTCGATCTAATTTCATTAGAATACCACATGTTAATTAAGTACTGTTAAGTTTGTGGCCATCCAACTCAAAACCAATTGGCAATGAGTGGAGAGGACCTATTCTTTATATTTTTGATTGCTAGTTACCCATTCTCCCATGTGGGACTATTCTCACACGCCCCCTCACGTGTGGCGTTCTTTGAGCCTAACACGTGTGTTTTTTTTCTTTACGGGTGACGTGGAGCACGTGTGGCTTTTAAGCCTATCACGTGTGGGCCTAGCTCTGATACCATGTTAAGTTTGTGGCCATCCAACTCAAAACCAATTGGCAATGAGTGGAGAAGACCTATTCTTTATATTTTTGGTTGCTAGTTACTCATTCTCCCATGTGGGACTATTCTCACAAGTACTAAAATAATCTTTTGAACCAGTGGCGTATCGAGAAAATTTTATTTATTGAACTAAGACAAATGTTGATGCCTAAATTTAGATAGAGATAACTTATATATACTGAGTACCAAATATATATCTCCTAGGCTTTTTTTTGTTGAAAATATATCTCCTAGGTTAGATATTATTCACCAGTGAAGTTCGGGTTGTGGTGTGTACTTTGCTACTTTCACTAGTTCCAACATTTTGCTTCACCGCATGATATTCTTTTATGTGTTTTAATCCGATTGTCCAAACTTTAACTTATAACAGGGTTCTATATGAGTTGGGAGTCACCATAGGGCAGTTGCAACAACTTTTATCTAGATAGTGGAAAGGATATGTTCAAAATAAATCTATCTTGTATTTGTACGGTACTGTTACAGATGAATGGTAAGGAATTCGATTTTTATCTGCTTTGTTTGTACATAAAGATGCAATGTATATTTCATATTTAATTTCAATATTAAAAGGCATTTGTTGTAGTGAGAAAGAAAGGTGACAACTCTAGAAGAATGAAACTAAAGTTGAATGATGAATCGGTTTGAGTTGGGTATGATTCAGAAACAAAAAGTTTTAACTCTGACATTCATAAACGGAAGTTTTGTGAACTAGTTGAAAGAAATGGTTTCAAATCTTATTCATAGAGCCTCAATTCATATTTCAGGTCGCAATAATTCAAAGTTGTACCTCATTTATTTTCTCAAATAATGAAAGACGCAATCATTCAAATTTAGTCAAACTTAAGAAAAAGATCATAAAAAAACAAAAGTGTCTCAAACTTATCGAAGAAGTGGTTTAAATTGTTATAATAAAAGTTGTATAGTAAATTATTTATGTCTGATCTTTACCAACCATTTATTATATTTATAGATTTCAATTATACTCAAAATCGTATCACCTTAACAAAGATTCAAAAAGATTACTAAGTGCACCTCTATTTTATCCTGCTAACTAATATCTTTACTCAAGAGATCATTTGACCAGATTTAATTAAATCAGTAGATCTTAAACTAGTAAGGACCCCATCAATCTTTTCCCTTGCTACTTAAATTTTATCTTAAAGGCTGAGATTTTAATGCAAAAGAAGAAGAATTATGTATATTAATGAGAACGAGACGATTAATTATGTCATTTATTTTCTGTCTATCTTTCTGTTTTGTAGTCTTTCAAAGCTCATAATTGTTACTTTCTAAGCTTCTCGCCACATTTTTCTACCAAATAAAATATTTTGTGAAAATATTGATGTTGTGGTATATATGATAGACCATAAAAATTGTGGAGTTCTGATTTTGATCAATGATATAACAAAATGATTGTTAAAACCCTTAACTTTCCTCTTCCTCTTCGGTAAAAATAGTCTTATTTGTACCTTTAATAATTCTCCAAATTTGCTATAAATGCAAATGAATGCATGGCTAAAACTATCGTTTGAATGGACAAAGTAATAAATGGACAATTGAGCTTAGGTACCAAGTAACAAGAAATCGCCTAAATACGACAAGGGAGCCGTCAATTTACTGTTTACCAACAAACTTGTTGTGTGAGCCCTGTGGGTCACAAAAGTAAACAAAAATTTATTCCACAAATTCAAATCATTAAGATTTGATACAGAAAATGTGCATTAAAAAAGAATTACATTAACAAGTATAAATAAGTTTTCTAAGAACATGTAATAGTATCTTAGTGAACTAAGTTGTCTTCGTCTTCGTCGAACCGAAGACAAGTTTTAGCTTTTAGAAATTTCCTTGCGTTCTAGCAGTGGCGTGGCTGAGATTTTGGGGGCCCGGTGCGAGATTTTGATTGGGGGCCCTAAAAAATCAATATGAAAAAAAATCGAAACATATAATGTAAGTACAAAACAATTTGTCCATAATATCTTGAACACAATCATACAAAAACGTATTATACAAGAATTTATGCATGAACGTACTATTTGCATAACTAATTCACTTAAATATTCAATCATTTGAATTTCGATAAGTATTCATATAACAAATTAAACATGGGATATACAGAGATATAAAAGTTACTCCATAGAACGAAATGAAAAAAAATATGTATATTTCAAACGAAAAATAATAAATCTAGAGTAAATATGTGTCTACAACAATTCTTTAGGTTAATATAGGATTACTAAGGAGTGGGTTAAAATCTAAATTTTGTAAGAGAGTTGACTTGATAGGATGAATGGATTTAAAGGCACTTTTAAAAGTTGCTTAATAGTTTACATACATTGGGCCGTGACTCAAAAATTGGAGTGGCCAAAAAAACCCAAAGAGACATTTATGTAAAATGTGATAAAAATTGTTGTGCCCAAAGGATTCGAACCCGGGACGCTTGTTGCGTTCAGCTCAATCACTGACCAACTAGACAACACTAACTTCTTGTCATAATTTTACACTTTTACCTATATGATTATTGATTTCTCTCAGAATTACCAAAAAGGGGCCCCCAGGGTGAGGAGGCCCGGTGCGGTCGCACCTGCCGCACCCCCTCACCCACGCCCCTGTGTTCTAGTACATATGTCCATATCTTAAAAGAAAAATTACCTTAATTGCGGAGGTTGGTAGTTGGTATCATTAATTTACATAGCTAGAAGCAACCAATTAGATTTACGAAGAAATTTGTAGTGGCACGTTAATTGAGAAAATGGTAGTTTCCCTTCCTAACTATAGAAGGGAGTCTTCTTTGTTGAACTAGCTTTTAGAGTGACATAGACTCAAGAGTCTGGGAGCCCAAGACCACACAACACTAGAGCTAGATCAAAATTTTATAATCAATCTCATTGCTCTTGTTTCCATTATTAGCCATGGTTTTCACTTCATTGATGGCAAAGTCCCTACTATTGTGAGTGCTATAAGTCCTATTGATGGCAAAGTCACTATCTTCTCAATTATCAATTTGAATATGACACGGCCCATTATTTTTATTCTTGAAATGAGGTGCCCAGTCCTTACCCAATAAGTTCCAATACCTATTTCCTTATATGCCATTGGTGTTAGAGAATTACATAAATATGAACATCAAATAGTCGATGCTCAAAGTTACAGGAATTCATTTCGACTATAATCTAATGTATAAATTATTTTTGAATTTTATTCAATCAAACTTGCATTTATAGTAATGAAAATTTGCCTCCGAAGCGTCAAAATAGGTTATCAAATCATCATATGAAAAACTCATTTCCTTAGCTCAATGAACAAATACAAATCAAAGTATTTGTTGACTTATACACTAAACCAAAAACCCAGTCAATTTTGGCTTATGAGTACTTGAATCGATGTTTGTTGTTGGTCATGAAACAAGTAGTTCGAACCAATGTGGGGTACCAATGTCTAGTTGCCACTCTTAGTAATTAACAATATTCTTAGTAGTTTGTCACTATAAGGGGATATTTAATAATTTGTTAATAAAAAGTCAAAATGAGTCGACGACTTATATGAAATCCAAAACCTCTCCAAATCACAAGAAAAGTATTATGGTGTGTTTGGTTGCAGGATTCATACTTATCAAAAGTAGAATTTGGTAGGAATCATGAATCCTTGGTCTGTTTGGATACCAAGAATCTTAGGACTCTTGAATCTTAAGGATTCCTAATATTTAAATTTGTATTGGACCAAAATCCCACCCTACCCTCTAAGATTTGTTAGGATTTTGGATTAATGAACCTAAATTTCAAACTTAAAATCAACAAAAAAATATTTCCTTCTACAAAATCATTATTTTTTTTCAAAATCATTATTTTTTCAAAAATCGTATTTTTTTTTCTAAAGACGTTTAAAAATACTCAAATAATAATAAATTATAGGATTCTTAGTTGCCAAACAAACCAAAATATGTTACTTGAATTCATGAATCCGTGGAATCATGAATCCCAAGGGGATTCATGATTCCGCCATCCAAACACACCATTAGTTTCTCCAACACTTCTTTTAAATTGTAATAGAGACAGTAAAGGAAATTATTGAAGTCTAATCTTAATCAGTCATTAATGATCAAAATCACATCATCTTCACACACAAAGATTTACATCATTAAGAAAGATTAGGCAAGCACCATCACTTTGATTACATTAAGCCCTTTGATTAAAAACCCAAAATAAGTGTGAAAATGACTAATACATGTGGATTATTAATATAGTTTATATACAACGAATCACTGTAGTTGGATAGTAACATGGGTACGTATGTCTATACTGTAGAGACCATAGTCTAAAATAAATCTCACTTATTTAAGAAAATATATTTCATCTTTCAACAAAAAAAAAAAAGAAAATATATTTCATACACATGAACAGGAAAGATGGTGTGAACAAGTGTAAGTGATGCAAATGACAAAATTACTGAAGAAAAAATTGCACTTGAAGTGCACGATTTAGAAATATATTTCACTGGCCTTGGTAGTTAGTAATAGCTAAGAAATCAATACTATCAATACAATTTCTTTTTTCTTAGAGTAGTAGATGTGTAGATGTGAACATCTTTGAGGAGTGCTTTTATATTCTTTTTGCAAATAACTAATTTTTCAGTTTCCTAGATGGGCCTTTGCTAAAGATACTTGACTGTTGTGCTATAAGCAGGCGGCTTTATTAGTACCATGGTTATTTTAATCTAAACGCACTTGACTTTTCTAATAAATACCTGTTGACCTTTATACATGACCCACTCAAACATCAAACACTGGATCAGGGATGTTTATATACCTCACTAAAGATTTTTTCTTGCTGAAAATTGGGTGGAGGAAGAACTCTTTTGATTCTTTTGGGAAGAAAATAATACATAAAAGAACACCTAAAATTTAGGTGCTTATAAAATTTTTGGATCTATATTCATTGTCTCCAGTCAAACTAATAAGTTGTTATAAGCACCTAAAATTTAGGTGCTTATAACCTTATTTGGAATGTTAGAGCTGGTACACTCTCATTACACATGAGATATGTATTTGGAAACGGCATTCAATGTAAACAGGATCGATCCAACCTCAATGTACTTTCTCTAATCGAATACATATTTCGTATTTCCCAACCACTTCTTTTCTTAAAGTTAACTTACTCATTGTTTTCATTGCAACAAATGTTTGGGTTTGAAAATAGGTATGCGCATTTATGAATAGTTGTGTTGTAAAATACATTACGATGGTAGATCCAACTACAAAAAAAAGTCGCGCTTTGGAGCATAAAGAAAAATCTTCCGGCATATAATAATCAAGCGAAATTTGGGTAAAAATAATAATGCCCCTTCAGTCAATCTCGATTTATTAAATATTTATTTCTAAGGAGACTTTTTTGGCCCCAATTTGGGAAAAATCTTTGCAACATTCAATGTTCCGTGCCGTGCCGTGTTGCCTCATTAGCGGGTCGTGCCGTGCCGTTTCCGGGCCGACATGACCCGTTGGCCACCACTACATATGCTGAAGAAAAGTTGCTTAACTTTAAAGTGGTGCCTATAAACATTTTCCTCTACGGTGGTGCCTATAAAAAGTTTCAATTCATTAGGTAGCAGGAACGGATATTTTTTCCACTTGTTCATTTGGAAATCCGAATCAGCAAGATCCCTACTATTAACCGTTAGATTCGCGTATTTTACGTGGGTAATCTTTCACCATTAGATTTCATTCTCCTAATAAATGCTAAAATCCAACGGCTTCATATAAGTCAAAGAAGACGTCAGTTTTATTTCTTCTCCGTTGATCAACTTGTGTGGGGTTCTCTCTCTGGATCAAGAAAACGGACTTTCGATTAGGTCAAGAAATTCTGAAAAACCCTAATTTCAGACAGTAAGATTATTCCTTCCTCAATTTACTTTATTTCATCTCTCTCTCTCTCTCTCTGATCTGTGCAGATCAACACAGATTAGAGAGATCAAAATCTTGAATCTCATCAAGGTGACACAAATTCTTGTTTGGTTTCTGATAATAGTAGATTCATTTATCTTTAATGAGATCAAAATTTGATCTTTTCGTTTACCCTTTTTTGGTTTTTGTAGGTTTTGATCTGTGAAAGAAGTGATTAGGTTAATTGTGGATTTGAACAAAAATTGGTGAAGTGATTAGTTTTTCGTTTACCCTTTCTTGTGAGAATCTGCTTTAGCTAATACTTGAATCATGGTGACTAGTGAACGTGTTGCGAATTTGGCTCTTGCGGGTAAATTTCATCATTTTTTGCTTAAATTAGTTGTATAATTTTAAACTAGTTCAAAATTTCCCCAAATTTTTGTAGAGGAAATTCAACCTATTTCTGTGACTAGTAGAAATTTCCCCATCATAAATTGATGTTAGTTCGAAATGAAGAAATTACATGAGCAAGTAATGCCACATTTGTCATAATCTTGTTTGTTTCGAATTTGGAGCTAGGTTAATCATTTATGAGAATGGGTCGGAGACTGGGTTCATCGAATGTGAACCCTTATATATTGATATCTTTTCTATTCCACTTTCTTTAAACATGTAATTTTGTAATGTTCTTGTGTTTGATCTCTTACTATCCCGTTTTGTTTCGACTGGATGAGAATGATGAATTTCTAGTGCTGAAATGACGTTCAAATTTTTTTTGAATCCCAAATCAACACTTGTATTTGATGGTAAACCTAGTCTATGTCGAGGACCCAGTCAGTTATTAGTTGAGACTTAATTTGAATTTTGGGAGTGGGAGTTCTATTATAATCACTGATTTGAGCTTTCCAATTCGTGTTAATATGCATTTGGCCAAGAAAGAGTTTTAATCACGCATGCTTGTTCAAACATTTGATCAACTATGAATACATCGTTCATATTGATTTTGACCTTCACTTTACAACTCTAACTGTTGGAAGGGCGACTTATAGCAATGTTACAATGTATATAATTTTCTAATAATCTCTATAGTCAATTTTCATCACGCAAATTTACTAATGAAACCATGTTCTTATTGCAGGTTTAAGTTTGGCACCACTTGTTGTTAAGGTAGATCCGAATCTCAATGTCATTTTGACTGCTTGCTTAGCAGTTTATGTGGGTTGCTACCGTTCTGTCAAGCCAACACCACCGACTGTGAGTACTACAATCCTTGGACATTGCTCCTTCAATTTTTATTTTAGAGCTTGTAGGGTGCTTTTTAACATGTTTAAAACTTTTATCATGCAGGAGACTATGTCAAAGGAGCACGCAATGCGCTTTCCCTTAGTTGGAAGTGCAATGTTGTTATCTTTATTTCTACTGTTCAAGTTCCTATCGAAGGACTTGGTTAATGCTGTACTCACTTGTTATTTCTTTGTACTGGGGATTATCGCACTTGGGTATGTTTTCTCCCTCTCGCTCATGATACTACTTAAGTAGATCACTTATTGGATCGTATTCCTTTATTATAGCATTCTTCTGACATCAATTCTATTACCTACAGCGCTACATTGTTACCTGCAATCAGTCGTTTTCTTCCAAAACTTTGGAATGACGATCTCATTGTCTGGCATCTACCCTATTTCCGCTGTATGTTATCTCACTCATGTTCTCTTATGATTATCATATTATATATACTACTGTATTTAGGTACACAAGGTCTAACTTTTCTTGTTTCGAGGATTTGCTTATTTTGCTCTTCATTCTGTGTTGACTGTCATTTATAGTTGAGCTTATAAGTCTATTTATCCAGAATAATATTTATCTACCTTCTCGATTGAACAGCTGTGGAAATTGAGTTCACGAGGTCTCAGATAGTTGCAGCAATACCAGGATTCTTTTTCTGTGCATGGTATGCAAAACAGAAACATTGGTTGGCTAACAATGTGTTGGGCCTTGCGTTCTGCATTCAGGTATGGTCTTGCCGTCATATAGAGAGCTACAAATGTCATTTATTCTATCTTTATACATTTGATTTCTCTTAGATTGCTTTAGTAGTTTCACTTCTCTTGAAAGTCTTATCATTCATGTCCCCATATGTCTCTTGACTTATAAACTAACAATGTGTTTGTAGTTTTTTTTTTCCAGGGTCTAGTATATTGTTTCACGATGTGGTGGAAGGTTTTTTTTTTATTACCTGTCCTTTTTCTGTACTCTGAAGTCTGATTTTTAGTTCGTCAATCCTCACATCTTCATATTGTTGGTGACATTTACTTGGCCACATCTTAGCAAAGGAGTTCCTTCATATTTTTTTTCAGAATTAGATTGTCACAATGCTTTGAGCATTTCATTTCAGCTGAAGAACTTCATATGTTTTTAATGCTGAACGGGTTATGCTATGGGCAGTTGCGAGCTTAGTATACAACTTTAACTAATGTCATGTCTGGCTGACACTAAATTCAAGCTGTCTACAACCAAATTGAACCAAAATGTGTTTGGTTCGGTCATAGATAGAGTCATAGAACCCATCTGTTTGATTTTATTTGGTTGGGTTTGAGTGGTTTGGCCCCTACAGAGCTTCTGTTTCTTTTCTCTTGTGCACATAACAAGCTACATCAGTTGTGTAAGCTCCAGATTTCTTTTCTACTAGTGCTGTATGGATAATTCATGAGTACCTTCCATGGGTTTGGAACATCATGGTAGTTTTCTCCAGAACTAGATACTTTAAGATCACAAACCTACTCTAACAATTTTTTTCTGTCATTAATATGCAATTTTTTTGAATAATATTTTGTTAGTTTTTGCTGGTAGGCTTGACAGTTGGTTTTGTTCGGTGTAAGAATCTTTTCATGACGTTGCAGTAAATTTCTCATTCACATTATGCTTTTATGAGTATGGCATAGTTCAATAATGTCTGATTTGATTTTTTATTGCAGGGAATTGAAATGCTTTCTCTTGGATCCTTCAAAACAGGTGGCATTCTCTTGGTAAGAATTTATTCATACCTTTGGGGCAAAGTCCATGGATGATTTGGAATGTCAGGTTTAGACCTAAGACCAAGTCCATCTCGATTGATTTGAACTTTTTAAATATTTCTGGTGTGTTAGCCCCATGTTTGTCTGATTCTCGAAAACTGCAGGCTGGACTTTTCGTGTACGACATATTCTGGGTTTTCTTTACCCCGGTGATGGTTAGTGTAGCAAAATCTTTTGATGCTCCTATTAAGGTAAGTTCTCAAATTTATCTATCTATCTTGAATGAACCTTAAGGTCACAAGTATGTGGACTTGTTCGTGTTCTTATACGGAACTTTATTTATCCATTTTTCTGCGTTTGATCTGATAATTGTTTCTTTCCTTATTTGCAGCTTTTATTCCCAACCGCAGATGCTACAAGACCGTATTCCATGCTTGGACTTGGCGATATTGTGATCCCCGGTAAAGAGTTACATATATTCTTCAGTAGATAGGCTATTATTAAGCGTGCTTTGAGAGTATTTGTTAGGTTGAACAATTCTTCATGAGATTGTGCCTGTTCGTGCATTGCTAGTTTGCTACCATGATTTCTACTCCATAATTTCCTAGAAACACCTAACTCTCTACATTCAGATGTCTTGAATTCTTGATTAATAATTAAGTACAGACTTTGAGATGAACAAATAAGTCCTTGCATAAAACCTGAATACCTGATGGCTCGGCTGGTTTCATGTCATAAATGTGTTGTTCAACTCCTACCTACTGCAACATCTGACTGAACTCTTGTTCTTGTTCTTTTAGGCATTTTTGTTGCATTAGCACTTCGATTTGATGTTTCGAGGGGGAAAAACAACCGATATTTCAGAAGCGCATTTTTTGGATACACTCTCGGACTAGTACTTACTATTGTTGTGATGAACTGGTTCCAAGCTGCACAGGTAACTTATAAACTGTTGTCTGTAGACGATTGAACTGATCAAATCTGATTCGCATTCCAGATCAACAAAAATTCAAAAACAATTTCTCGTGTCAGTGTGAATTTGGTCGTAATCAAATCTTTTGTTCTCTCTCTCTCGCGATTTTCAGCCCGCACTTCTCTACATAGTTCCAGCTGTGATCGGATCCGTAGCAGTTCATTGCATATGGAATGGGGAAGTAAAACCGGTTTGTACTTCATCCTAAACCCCATTTTACTATTTAAGTTTTTCTTATTGTGTTTGATTCTTATTCTCTTTAACAATTTTATTTGATCTTTCTATCTTGCTCCTTTAACCCTTAAATTTATTTCAAATTCTGATTTGATCGGAAGACTTCAGTATTCTGTTCGTAACTTTATAACCTATAGCTTCATCTATGTATCTGTTCCATGATCTGATATTATTTGTTCACCTGAAATGTAGTTACTGGAGTTTGACGAGTCGAAGACTGCTACTGATGCTACCAAAGATGGAGAGTCCAGTAATAGCAGCGATGATTCAAAATCTAGCAAGAAAGACGAATAGTAGAGGTATCCTCGGAGAAGTCTGAAAAAACCCTAAATAGTAAACTCTATAATTTTGTAATTCGGTTACATTAGTTAAACACATGTTTTACTTGACATTGAGAGAACTCGTTGATTGAGGCTACAAACTAATTTATGATGAAACAAACGAATGCCATTAAATTCAACAGATTTTAGTATCAAAAGAAATAATGACTGGACTCTCTCTCTCTCTCTCTCTCAATTTTGAACTTTCCAAACTTCCAATCTTAATACGTTTCTATTGTAGATTTCCCTCGAGTTTCTTTCAATTTAGGTTACAGAAAAATCAATAAGGACAACTCCAATGTGGGGCTCGGGCTCCCAAAATTGGGAGCCCTTGAATTCTGGGAGCCTCGGGGCTTTTTCTCGATTCCAACGTCGGGCTCCCAAACGGGGCTCCCAAATCAAAATAATATACGTGTGCGAAGTACGTGTGCGAAATTTTGATTTTAAATTTCGACTATAAATTATTAGATTTCGATTATGAATTAAAATGTGATATTCTTCCGTCGAGATAAAAACAAAAAGATAAACACAAAAGATAAAAAATTAGAAAAAAAAAGTACTTAAAATAATAACAAAATAAAAAAAAATCAATTTAAAAAAAAAATTAAAAAAAATAAAACAAAGTGGGGTGGGATTCCCTAAATTTGGGAGCCCGGGCTGAGGGGCTCCGAGCCCCACCGGGAGCCCAGCCCCGGGGCTCTCGGGTTGGAGTTATGGGCTGGGGAGCCCCTATACATTGGAGTTGCACTAAAGTAACCCACTTCAGCTATTTAAAAATAACATTCATTGAAAGAGTTGATATCGTACATTTCATCTAACGACTCTAAATGTATCAATACATGAAAAGATTTACATATCTGACCGTTTGTACATGTAATACAGTTTATACATGTAATTTTAGTTGTTTAGTTTCGTATCCACACGTGCATCCAACTTGCCAGCCCCTACAAGCCTAGAATCCTCTTCGTCATGGTGGTTGTTGTTGTCATAACAAGCACACGGCTGAAAGTTCCGATACAACTGAAGTTAAAAGAGTGAACTGGAAGGTTCAATGCGGATTGGGCCACGATACATGTGTTCCCATAAGTATCGACCCAGTGGTACCACTTCTACCAAGTGACTCTTTATAACCTTCATAAAAGAAAACTCTATAATTAACCAACCAAATTCTTATTAGTTCTAACCAACTTTTTATTTTCTCTTGCAAATAATGCTAACCAACTTAGGTTACCTTCTTCATCATATTGACATGGATAAGTGGGGTGACGAGGCGCTGGAAGTTCAGAGCGTTGTGTAATTTCCGGTTTTCAAAAAAAAAAAAAAAAAAGTGGGTGGGCAGCAAGCTCACTAGTGGGAGGAGGAAACAGAAGGCCAAAATTTCTTTTTCGTGCACTATGACATCGTGCTCTTATAAAATGCCACAATGAGGCTTTAGTCTAAATAATATCTTTATTGTGAAGTTAGTCTAACTGTAGAAAATAAAATAAATTAGTCGAAAAAGTTAGGTTGGTAATCAAAAATCATGTTAAAGTGTGAAATGTTGTTGCATCTCTGGAGCCCGACACACAAAAGATGCCATAATAGTGATGTGTTAATGTCAGGTGGACATGTGAGTCAATACCACATTTTATATTTCAGATGAATCTAACACATTTTGGTAGATTATTAGTATGCAAAATTATTTGTGATTAACCACCAATAACAATTGGATCACAACCAACTAAACTTTGTAGTCCATGTTGACCATCACAGGACCTTGCCTTCAAGCCATTATTTATATAAATAAATCAAACCATTTGAATCCATCACCATTTCTTGTAGTGGTTGGACATTGGTGTTTTTTTTGTTGAGGGGGTTGGACATTGGTGTTGCATTGCGGAAGTCTCGTACTCATGGAAGTCCATGAATTCTCAGACTCTATAAACAGCCTTAAGAATCTTTATATGCATCTATTTGTTTTCGTGAAAAGCATAATGAATTGGCGTGGGAGCAGAATTTAGTCGTCTATGTGTATTCAATAGAATGAATATGCAATGAAGTCGATAAAGGATGGTAGTGTATTGTTGGAGTCCCTCCTTATAATAAAAGGACTCCTAGTTGAAATATGATTTCTCTTGTTCCTTATTTGAGGAAAAAAATTGAAACTTCTATTTTTTCAGGCCTTAAAAAGGAATTCTTATTTTTATTGATAAACCTCCTTATTTATCATTATAAAAGGGAATGAAAGAGAAGAAACTATTCACAACTTTCAGAACAAAGAGAAGTCAAAGAAAGAAAGATTTCTGAAGTGGTTCTTTCAAGAGAGATTGAAAGAAAAAAATATTGACTTGAAGAAAAGAAGACTATCAATCTTGTGAAGCAATTTAGTTTGTAGTTATCTTCTTTAGCCTTTAGTAATTTAGGATTTGTTCAAATCCTAAGGAGTAAGAGATTTCTATTTCTTTGTTTATTTGTTCAGTTTATCCACCATAGTTGTTATCCAAGAATGTTTCTACTCATCTTGATGAATTAGTTAATCCCCTAGAAAATTTCTGAACTAGGTCCCGTGATTTTTTTACCTTATATCTTGGAGGGATTTTTTGCCACGTTAAATAATCTTGGTGTTTCTGCTTTTACTTTCACATTGTTTATCTTTATATTCCTGAACAAGTTAATTAGGTTATTTTTCCAGACATGTATGTGTACTAGGGTATATCCCGTGCCCTAGGGCACTGACACTTGTATCAATCAAATGTTACGAAATTTATTGTTATATTTTATTGAGAGAGAGAAAGATTTTTATTAGTTATTATTTTTTTGTATTATTTGTTTTTGTTTCTTTTTTCTTAAATTAGATATAATTTTATTGACAGAGAGAGATTTTAATTTCTTTTTTTAACCCTTGAAATTTATTTTATTTTATTTTTCCTTAAATTAGTTATTTTATTTCTAAGAAGTAAACGATTATTGTTTTTTAAATAAGTAATTTTTCTACGAAAGACTATATTTTAAATTTTGAGAAGGGCTTCTAGACAATATCCTTTATTAAAAAATGGTGTTTGTCACAGTCATCGTTTTCCCTTCTGTTTTATCATATAGATTATTACTACATAAAATAAAGTTTAAATCTTGTTGTTTCACTAATGTGGAACTAAAATTTTTACAACATACCAATTTCATTTACTTCAAATTCACACATTGTTATTAGTGGGCGGTCACATAGTTTCTCTTAGCGTGTAAATTTCGTGATAAAGTTCTTCAATATTTATCTTGTGATTCTTATCCATTATTTCAATATATATATATATATATATATATATATATATATATATATATATATATATTGTAACTTCTCATTACTATGTACCTCAAAGTATGAAGACAATAATAAAAAAGAAATAAAATTGAGACATTGGAGTAAAACCAGAAAACAACTATGTTGATAGCGAAAGAGGAGATACATAAACTAACAAGTTCGTAAAGTTTATGGCAAGGTTGGGTTATAATATATTTTGTTTTGTTCAATTCATGGTGAGAATATTCATATGACAAAGATGGAGAGACTAAAGTGGGGGAAACAAATTCAATGGTTTATCTAATGAATTTGAAACTCCAACCTAACTATTTTCAATACCATTCTTCTTCCTATCCAAAGTATCCAAATATGAATCAAATAAAATTAAACAAACATAGAGAAACTTCAAATGGAAAGAGAAAATAGAAGAGAGGATATTAATTACGGTCTAATTCAAACTCCAAATTTCAGAAAAGTCATTATACACTATCTATCTCAATAATCGGACCTTCCTTTCAATTTTTTGGGTGATGGTTGGAATTCATTGTCTTGTGATGTTAGTTTGATCCCCTTCCTGAAAAACTAAAATTAGGGTTTTATGATAGTTTGTAGATAGATTTCCTGTGTTTTGGCAATTAGGGATTCACTACGTCCTTGGTCTCACTAGTGAATTTCCTTAGAAAGTATGTTTTTTAGTTAGGTTATTTCTCAAATGACCCCCAACTTTTGTGACCAACTTCCTTCCTGTTGGCCACCTACCTTAGCAATAATTTCTGTGTGACCCCCTTTCTCCGTTATTTTTAACTTTTCGTTACTCTCTCTCCTCCATCTCATTTTCTCTCTCTGCCACATCATTTCAACACGCCACATCATCGTCTTCACCGGCAGGGGTCGCTGGCCGGCCAAATTTCCGGCCGGCGACCTTCAATTTTTTTTTTCTCTCTCTCTAAATTTTCTTTTTCATTCCTCTCTCTCTCTCCAGAACAAATCTAGACAGAGAGGATTCATCACGAACAGAGGTATGTTCGTGATGAATCTGTTCAAGAGAGAGAGAAGAATGAAAAAAAAATTAGAGAGATAAAAAAAATTTGAAGGTCGCCGGCCGGAAATTTGGCCGGTCGGCGACCCTGTCGGTGAAGACGATGATGTGGCAGAGAGAGAAAATGAGATGGAGGAGAGAGAGTAACGGAAAGTTAAGGATATCGGAAAAAGAGGGTCATACAGGAATTATTGTTAAAGTAGGGGGCCAAGCAGGAAGCTGGTCACAAAGATGGGGGCCATTTGGGAAATAACCTAATTCTCCATGGTTGTTAGCTATGATTTCTTTTGATTTAGATCCAAGTTTCCAAATTTATTGTTTATGTGATTTTGGTTCAATAAACTAAGGAAGTTATTAGGTTTTGGCGGATTTGATAGTGATGATCTTCCTCTATTGTTTGAGTTTTTCTTATGCTTACCTGTTTTTTAAATGATGCCCTAATGATTGAGCTTATGTAGTTAGTGTATTTGTAAACCTTGATAACCTAAGATTTTATAAGTTATTTGCCTTACCATGTCCACTTTTCCATATTTTTGTAGATGTTCCTTGCCATGATAATGTGTCGGAAACTTCACATCAAGTAACATCCTTTTTGTCCTAAAATTTGTTTCGGAATACGTCATCAACTGTTGAATTTAATCAAGGAACTAAAAAAAATGTCGAATGGAGACGTCGGAAGGTTCTCGCGTGAAGATATACAGTTGGTGAGGATGTTTTGAGTTTGGTACTTCTTATAATAATACATTTCCAACTGTGAAGTTACACAAGACGATTCTTGCACCTAAGATCCACTTCTTTTGCGATTAAATATTTCCTGTTGGTTTCGGTGTACCGATTCAACGAGTTGACTCAGCGAGTCTATAACCGAATCACTGGTGAAACTGGTTACTACTTTGATTTTATTTGTAAATTAATCAAAAACACTTTCTTTCCAAATTAATGGAGAAAAACTAAGGAATAAAACAACTCAATATCTTTCGTATTTCTAACCGATAATGTCTGTTATCCAGAACAGATGATTCGTAGTCGAATCTCACTATCGATTTAAGATCGGAAAGAGGAATTGTATCCTTCTGTGTTTACTGATTTATTACTTTAAAAATCAACACACTTCTGATTTGGAAAATCAGAATGTCTTTGATTAAGAAATCAGATAGACTAAAAAGAAAAAGAAAATCGGAGGATTAGAAGAAGAATAATTTTTTTTTTTTTTTTTAATCGAGGCGAGGTATTCCTCTTTCCTTAAGACAATTGACGCGCTGTATAGTACCAAACAGTTACCGGCGTTTGTCTCCCAGGATACAACGATTAACCTTTCGATTCAATGGTACTTCGAATCAGAAAGCAGTCGAACTTGAAAGTATACTAACCTCTGACTTATGCAAATGGACCAAACTTCTTGCTTATGAAACTCCTTGAAAACTCTGCTAAATCTTTCTCTTAGACACTCTAATATGATCTTCTAACAATGCTTGACACTCTGGAAAAAACGGATTGAAATTTGGAGTTGATTTGGGTCCTATAAATAGGTTTCGAATAGATGCATTCATAAGGGACAGGTCTGTTGGCTTTTAGGGACGCATCTGTTGGAAAGAAACGTGACGGATCACTTCTTAGCAACGGTTTCTGTCGGCAACAATGAGGACCGTCAGATCTCGCTCAAGATCTCGGGAGGAACGCCTGCCATCAGATCTGGCCGTGTCCGCTTTGCGTAAATGGTCCCTAAACCAACTTTTCCTTATTGCGACTTAGTCCCTAAATCAACCAAACATCGATCAAACTTCGGACTTGAATATCCATTCATCCGGAATCGGATTTGAGTGATTCTTGAGTCTAAACTTAAGAGCTCGACGAGACGAACGCAATGGCATGCTCCGTTTCTGAGTTTGACGACTTTAACCGATCCAAAATCGGCTCCGATTCCAACATTTCCTATATATATGTGTGTGTGTGCGCGTAAAACGGGTCTCTTTTGTATTGTACAATCACGACCTTTTTAGATAAAGCAAGACCTAAGTAGGCGTACCCCAAATTGTTAGATATTTGTCAATGCTCGCATACCATCACACAGACGTGAGAGTCTATACTTAAAACCTACATATACGTGATTTATACCCTCTGGATATTCAAATTGTCATGAAGACCTAGAAATAAAAGCCATTAGGTATTCCAAATGAGATGCCCACAAAGATATGTTTCTCTTGAGTTCGATGATAATATCTTCTTCTAATGTTATTTTCCTTTCAAAGAATCTTTTGTTGTTTTATTTTTCATACGTCTTATGGGATATCAAAATAAAGGTTAGTTCACACATAATTTTGTTTATGGGTTTGACGGTAACCGATGCGACACTTCATGGTAGAAACCTTCGAGTCCATTAGTTCCTACATAATTTTGTTGACGGGTTTGATGGTGACAAGTGGGCACTTCGTGGTAGAAACCTTCGAGTCCATGGGTGACCATGACTAGTTTAAAAGAGACACAAGATTCCTCCTGACCTAAGATATGTGCTTGCACGTAAAGAGCCGTGGCTAATTGATCTCTCTGATATTTTACCGGTGGCTAATTGTATCTGATGCATTACTACTTACTTGCTTTGACCCCTTGCTGAGTTCAAAAATTCACTCTGTTTGTTCGAATGGATCAGTTCTCTATCTTATGTAACAGTAAGATACGATATCTTACTACTTACTTGCTTTGACCCCTTGCTGAGTTTTCAGTTTGGCAAAAGCTTGAAGAAGAGAATCGAGATTTTTTCAAGGCGTTACCATGCCAGATTGACGGTCAAAAACCAGATAATGATCTTCAACAAGTTGCTTGGGGAACAGGCAGAGCTCGTGCGGGATACTTGTCCTATTGGACTTGGTTCCATCCCTATGTCTAACGGATCTAATCCACCATCATGTATGAATAGTTTTAACTTGATGTATCCTAATCTTACTCGCACTAACTTTATGGGGTTACGTTTTTGTTCAAATATCTGCAACTTTCGGATAGCCATTGCTTTGCAAGAATTCGTATGGATTGAATCTATTTTCTAAAAAATTAGTGACTTAGGTTGTGTTTGTTTTTTTTTTTTTTTGTCTGAATCTGAATTGGCTGAACTGAAATGGCTGAATCTGAATTGGCTGAATAATTTTACGAGTTAGCATGTTTGTTTTTTCATCTGAAATATTATGTCTGAATTGAATTTTTTACATTTATACCCTTATAGTAAAAGAACAATTACTTCCAAATCTTTCAACAAAAAAAAATCCAAATCTTTCAACAAAAAAAAAAATCTGAATGTGTGTGTTAATGTAACACTAATAACCCCTTGAATTAAAAAACTTCCACCACCAACACCACTACCACCACCACCACAACCGAACCAGCACCACTAACCACCACAAAACCTGAATAAAAACTATCTACCGATTCACAAGGAGCTCTTTCTCACTGATCATGTACTCGTCTTCATGCTCCGTGCCTTTCTCAAGTGAGTCAGCTACCTATTATTAAATCAAACAGAGAAGTTATTAAGTAGGTTGATTATTTTCTATCAAGACCATAGAAATTAAAGGAATAGTAAGCCCTGATATCTGTCAAACTTCCAAAACTTAACAAAGCTGGGAGTTACTTATCAGCATTATCACTACGGTAAGTACAACTCGCATATGTTCATTACAAGTAGCAGTATCCCTAACAAGAGTCATGATCATGATTCAAGCATTTAATCATGATCATGATCATGACCTAAATCTAATATCCGCCCAACTTCGTTTAGTGCTACACTTAACCATGGACAATCTCTCTCAACTGGCAAGACTAACGATCGAAATCTTACTGTTTCCGAAAAAAAAATGACTCTTAAACCTAAACATAAAATCATGGAAGAGAGTAGATAGAGTATATATAGTACCTCAGCTTGAATAGTGTGTAGTGATCTTT
Organism: Eschscholzia californica; assembly: GCF_041429995.1. NCBI lineage: Eukaryota > Viridiplantae > Streptophyta > Magnoliopsida > Ranunculales > Papaveraceae > Eschscholzia > Eschscholzia californica. The sequence goes on from NW_028238472.1 coordinate 50,810,055, forward strand.
CATTAATCCTAGTTGAAACACAACTAACATTAAGTCCTTCCTCATGTAATAGTTGAAGAACTCCTGAGAGAGGTAATATTATACCATTAATATCATCACTAATGAAACTAGTATTTATAATAATCTCCACACCCGATAAACAAGGCTGAACCGTCACGAAATCACACTCATGAAGTGAAGTGTTTCCATCTGATGATCTATTGATATTAGAAGGGTTATGACATAACATTATTGATCTCTTCTTCAAACCATCTCTCTTGTGTTTCATATCTTGAATCTTGTTTTGGAGATGCTTTATATAATTAGTAGCTTCACACATATGATCAGATGTTGATCTCTTCCCCTGATCATGAAAATTAAAAACCACCCATAGAAACTAATCATATATAATTCAGACATACTTTTAAAATAGTTCAGACCCTAAAAGATTAAAAAATGAAAATGGGTTTAGTACTTTTAAAATAGTTCAAACTAATCATGATTCAAGCTCTTCTAAATCACTTGATGTTCTTAGATTGTTCTCTATAATCATCTCTTCCATTGACTCTCTAAAATCTTCTTGAGGATTATATGACGATTTAATGATAGCGAAACTGTCGGAATGATTCTTCTTCCTTCTCTCACTCGATGAGATCCTCGACTGTTTGGTTGTTGTTGTTGTGAAACACTTTTTCTCCAAACCCAATTCTCATTTGAGCTCTATACTCCAATATTAAGAAAATAATTTCTAAACAGAGAAATTATTTTCGTCTTACACCTTCAAACTATAAACTATCTCAATTGAATCTCTATATTTCAACACCCACATCCAAACCCATTAAAACCCATGTTTTCTAACAAGAAAATTGACAGACTAGATGCTTTAATAGCTAAGATAATGAAATTGAAGCATAAACATGACAAACTGAATCAAAACGGACAAAACAAATGACAACATGAATATATTCATTTACAGATCGTTCAAATCTAACGAAATCAAAGAAACGGGAAAGATAAAACCAGTATACATATATCGGGAAAAATAGAAATCGAACGAAATCAAATAACATAGAAGTTAAAACCAGACCAGTTTGGAGTTGAAAGAGAGTCGAGATCAGAGGAGTTTCTCACAACTAGGTCTCCGGTGCTGCTCGTCGCGCTCAATAGCTTCAAATTGGCGATCTTATGGAAGGTGAATCAACAAATTCTGCGATTTTGACAGAGGGTTTAAGAGAGAGAAAGTGCGTGTGTGTGTGTTTTAGAGAGAGAGAGAGGGAGGAGGGAGGGAAAGCATAAGGACTGGAACTCAGCTGGAACCCTAGGGTTTTCTGAGTGAAGAAGCCGAGAAGAGAAGAGAAGAAACTCATTGTTTTGATTTCTAATTTTTTTAAGAGGGTTAAGTTCGTCATTTTACTCATTTCAGATTGTGTCCTTCATTTTCAGACTTGTTTTGAAGTCTGAAAATATGTGGACTTATTTCAGCCGAATTCAGACTTTAGGACTATTCAGACGTCAATTCAGATTTTGTGAAAAAAAAAACAAACATCTGAAATCTGAATTGGAGAGCAATTCAGATTTCAGATCTGAAATTTTGAAAAAACAAACACAACCTTAAACTCATTTCTCCCCTTAAGTTGTCAGCTGAATTCTTTTTTACCAAGCTGCAAATTTTATGGGTGAGCAAAGACTGCAAATTTTTGTGAGATTTGCACTGGAAATGCTCTTATTTGCAGCTTTTATTCCCAATAGCAGATGATAAAAGACTGTATTCCGTGCTTGGACTTGGCGATATTGTGATCCCCGGTAAAGAGTTACATGTATTCTTTAATAGATAGGCTACTACTATTAAGCGTGTTTTGAGAGTATTTGTTAGGTTGAACAATTCTTCATGAGATTGAGCCTGTTCTTGCGTTGCTAGTCATAAATGTGTTGTTAAACTCCTACCAACTGCAACATCTGACTGAAGTTTTGTTCTTGTTGTTTTAGGCATTTTTGTTGCATTAGCACTTCGATTTGATGTTTCGAAGGGGAAAACAATCGATATTTCAGAAGCGCATTTTTCGGATACACTCTCGGACTAGTACTTACTATTGTTGTGATGAATTGGTTTCAAGCTGCACAGGTAACTTTTAAACTGTTGTCTATAGAAGATTGAACTGATCAAATCTAATTCGCCATCCAGATAGTACCAGCTGTCATCGGATCAGTAGCAGTTCATTGCATATGGAATGGGGAAGTAAAACCGGTTCGTTCTTCATCCTAAACCCCATTTTAGTAGTTGAGTTTTTCTTTTGTGTTTGATTTCTATTCTTTCTTACAATTTTAGTTATTTAAAATTCTGATTTAGTCGAAAATTTTAGTATTCTGTTCATAGCCTTAAATGCTATAGCTTCATCTATTTATCTGTTCCATGATCTGATATTATTATTCATTTACCCGAAATGTAGCTACTGGAGTTTGACGAGTCGAAGACTGCTACTGATGCTACCAAAGATGGAGAGTCGAGTAATAGCAGCGACGATTCCAAATCCATCAAGAAAGACGAATAGTGGAGGTATCAGGTCCTCGGAGAACTCTGAAAAACCCTAAACCATAAACTCTATAACATTGTAATTCGGTTACATTAGTTAAACACATGTTTTACTGACATTCAGAGAAATCCTTGATTGAGGCTACAAACTAATTTATGATGAAACAGACTTACAGGACAAATGAATGCCATTAATGCAACAGATTTTAGTATCAAAAGCAATAATGGCTGGAAATCTCTTTCTCTCTCTCTTTCAAAATTTTGATCTTTCTAAAATTGGTAGCATATATTTCTATCTTAATATGTTTCTCTCATAGATTTTCCTTCATGTTTCTTTCAATAACATTTTAATAGGTAAAAGCATAGTGGGTTTTTTCATATGTAAAGTAAGTCATTTTCTATAATATCATACATCAAATCACTTTATAGATTATTGTAATAATGGAATTTGTCTTTCCGACTAATTTATTACTCTGTCTCATTTTGTATACTCTTTTCTAACATTCATTTAATTATTAGCATGATGACGCTTTCTAAACTACTCTTTAGTCTATAAGAGCATTTCCAACGCAAAACTTAAACATAATTTAATTTGTCTTATGTGTCAAGCTCAATTGTGTTTCCTTTTTTTAGAGCATCTCTAGTGCAACACTCAAATTGAAAAAACTCAAAGCTTCACCTGGAATTTTTGGAGTTTTTAGTTTTTTTGTAAAAAACCCTCTCTAATGCAAAACTCAATTTGGATCTCAAAATGATGTGACATCATTTAATGTTGAGATATCTCAAGAAGAAACTAAATATTTTAGATTTCTTTCTAGGATGTCAATTGGTCATTCAATATTAAAAGCAAATCTATTTATCTAGAAAATGCCACAGAAGTTATTTTTAAATTTTTAGAGTAAGATCTTCAATTCAAAAGACATCTCAAATCCAACACTCTAAAAACTTAAAATAATGTAGGTGTCATTTCCTAGATGGGTAGATTTGCTTTTAATATTGAGTGGTCAATTGAGATCTTAAAAAAAATCTCAAAAAATCGAGTTCTTTCCTTCTTGAGATATCTCAATTAATGTCACATCATTTTGAGATTCAAATTGAGTGTTGCAGTAGAGAGAGTCTTTTTTACAAAATACTCGAAAACTCCTAGGTGACACTTTGAGTTTTTCAATTTAAGTGTTACATTGGAAATGTTCTAAAAAGTTTTAATTAGTTATACACTTCTGTCAATGTTATATTTAGTGAATTATTCTAAATTAAATTGAGTATATTTTTTAAAAGACTTTTACCTCTCAATAATAAATAAATTTTCTTTAATAAGTTAATTTTCAAAAAATTCAACAAAATGTGACAGAGAGAGTATCATACTTTGGGAAATGCTAAATGTACAAAGAATCTTTGACAAGATTCTTGACAAAATGCTAAATGTTCAAAGAATCTTTGACAAGATTCTTGACAAAATGCTAAATGAACGATTACCACAAATCAGTGAAAGATTTCTCCTACAGCTAAATATCAATCATGTGATCTTTCGATTTTGGAAGTGGATATACTGCCACTTGAATAAAACTTCATGTGTACATTTGTGCCCATAGGTACCGACCCAGTCGTACCAATTATACCAAGTAACTCTATAGCCAACCAAATTCTTATTAGTTCTAACCAACTTATGTTACCATTTCTCATCCAAAAAAAACTTAGGTTACCATCATATTGACATGGATAAGTGGGGTGGTCCTTGGCCATTTTATAATTGGATTTATTTTGTGGGTGGGCAGCTAGCTCACTAGTGGGAGGAGGAAAAAGAAGGTCAAATTTCTTTGTAAGCCACATGCACTATGACATGGTACTCTTATAAAATGCCACAATGAGGCTATAGTCCAGAAGATATCTTTATTTTGAAGTTGGTCTAACTGTAGAAAATAAAATAAATCAGTCGGAAAAGTTAGGTCGGTGATAAAAAAATCATGTGAAGGTGTGAAATATTGCATCTCTGGAGTGGAAACACAAAAGATGTCATAATATTGATGTGTTAATATCAGGTGGACATGCGAGTCAATATCATATATTATATTTCAGGTCAATCAACACATTTTGGTAAATCTAGTATGCAAAATTATTTGCAATTGAAACAATGACATTTGTTATCAGTTTTCTATGCACAAACGCCTAATTTTGAGAAACAAAAAGTAAAAACTGTCAATCACATATTTGTCAGTGAACAACTAGATTGTTTAGACCAAAATTATAGTGCATCTAATATTATGTGCTGAAATATTGCTATGCCCGGGCACTCTTCCAGGTGAATCCCGACCGAATGAGGTAAACCTTCTCTCTCTAACTCTAGCCCGTCCACCACCCGGGCGGAATTTACTCAGGAGAGTGGCCGAGCATAGTATCACAGTTGTATTATGTTATATGTATTCAATAGAATGAGTTTACAATGGAGTCGATATATGATGGTAGTGTATGTGTATCTTTATTACATAAAATAGAGTTTAAATCTTATTGTTTCACTAATATGAAACTTAAACTTTTACAACATACCCATTTCATTTACTTTAAATTCACACACTGGTAGTGGGTGGTCACCTAGTTTCTCTTGGCGTGTAAATTTCGTGATAAAGTTCTTCAGCATTTATCTTGTGATTCTTATCCATTATTTCTATATATATTTTGTAACTTCTCTTTATTATGTACCTCATTATGAAGACAATAATAAAAAGGAAACAAAATTGAGACATTGGAGTAAAACCAGAAAAAAGTTATGTTGATAGCGATGGGGGAGATATATAAATTGACACGTTGAGAATTTTCATATCACAAATATGAATAGACTAAACACGGACAAACAAATGCAATAGAAAGGACCTCATGTATTTCAATCATGAACAATTATTATGTGGCGACTGTGCAGGAATAATTCAAATCCCTTCAGCAATTAAGTTATATGAGTTTATCATTGAGAGGATTATTTATTTGTCTATCAAATTTGAACCTCTAAGCTCGTTATTTTCACTTCTGTTTTTCATACCTTTAGTGTAACCAAATATAAATCAAATGATATTTAGCATTTAGGACTTACAAACTTTTGGAGTTCACGTCAACATTATCCGTGTTACAAAAGTCATTATAAGCTCCATCTCAATAATCATGGATTCTACACTAACCAAACCTTACTTTTTGGACTTGTCTCTAATTTAATTCTGACCTTGGACCTTATTAACCAATCCTCAATTTTGGACCATTTGCTCAACCACCCTCATAAAAATTAGTTACCTTTTTTAAAATATTCTCTATCTTCATTTCTCTTTCTCTCTCTATATTCTTCTTCTCCATTTTAATTTTTAATTTAACAAAACCTGAATCTCCCCTTACTTCCAAAAGGTAAGAGACTGCAAGAATTTACATCAAATGAATTTATCATACTAACTTTTTTTGATTTTTATTATGATCTGCTTAAAAGTTTCAATTGTTTGGGTAATGGTTGGAATTCTTTTTGTCTTGCAATTTTGTTTGATCCCCTTCATATTAGGGTTTTAGGATAGTTTGTAAATAGATTTCAGCTGTTTTTCCAATTAGGGATTCACTTGGTCCTTGATCTCACTTTTGAATTTCCTTAGAAAATATGCTTTTTTAGTTTTTGTCAGCTATGATTTCTTTTGATTTAGATTCCAAGTTTCGAAATTTATTAGTTTTAATAAACTAAGGAAGTTATTAGGTTTTGGTGGATTTGATAGTGATGATCTTCCTCTTATGCTTTTGAATAAATGCCCCCTAATGTTTGAGTTTTTCTAATGCTCTCCTGTTTTTTTGATGATGCCCTAATAATCAAGCTTATGTAGTTAGTGTACTTGTAAACCTTGATAACCTTAGATTTTGGTCTAAGATTTTATAAGTTATTTGCCTTACCATGTCCATTTTTTTTTTGTAGATGTTCCTTGCCATGATAATGTATCGGAAACTTCATTTCAAGTAACGTTGGTTTTGCCCTAGAATTTGTTTCAGAGTTTGTTCTGTTTCAGTTATAACTCAGTTATCACAATACGTCATCAACTGTTGAATTAATCAAGGAACTAAAAAAATGTCGAGCGGAGAGGTCAGAAGGGTCTCGCGCGAAGATATACAATTGGTGAGGAAGTTTTGAATTTGGTACTTCTTATAATAATATATTTCCATCTGTGGAGTTACACAAGATGATTCTTGCACCTAAGATTCACTTCTTTTGCGCTTAAATATTTCCTATATATATCTGTGTGTGTGTGCGTAAAAACGGGTCTCTTTTGTATTGTACAATCATGACCTTTTTAGATAAAGCAAGACATAAGTAGGCGTACCCCCAAATTACGTTTGTCAATGCTCGCATACCATCACACAGACGTGAGAGTCTATACTTAAAACCTACATATACGTGATTTATATTTTCCGGATATCCAAATTGTCATCAAGACTTAAAAATAAAAGCGATTAGTCTAAACGAGATGCCCATAAAGATATGTTTCTCTTGATTTCGGTGATGATATCTTCTTCTAACGTCATTTGCCCTTCAAAGAATCTTTTGTTCTTCTATTTTCATACTTTGTATGGGATATCAGAAAAAAGGTTAGTTTCCACATAATTTTGTTGATGGGTTTGATGGTGACCAGTGGGATACTTCGTGATAGTAACCTACGAGTCCATGGGTGACCATGGTTAGTTTAAAAGAGACACAAGATTCCTCCAGACCTTAGATATGTGCTTGCATGCGAAGAGCCGGTGGCTAATTGATTCCTCTGATATTTTTCTGAGTGGCCATCCATTTTATAAAATACAACCCATTCTTCATAGTGTGTCTTGCCAAATGGTACTTGGGTCGTAAAGTGATCCGGTACATGTAACGTGAACCAGTGCGCGATAATTGATGGCTCGATAACCCTTCTATTTCCGCTATGCAATATGCTAGGTTATAACTTTTCAGCACTCTATATTAATTCCCCGTCCATTGTACTTTTTTCTTAAACAATTTGTTGTAGATGATGCATATACTAATACAGTAGATGCATTTTCTCTCAAATAACTATATCTCCATAAAACTTAAAATTCTTAACCTTTTTAGCTAGTTAACTAAAACAATTTAGTTAATCACTGAACCAGTTAATCTTATAGATTTAACAAAAAGTTGGCGAGTTAATGTTGAAGATTTCGATATACCAAATTTAGAATACTCTATCACTTTCAATATCTAGAAGTTGCACGGGGAATCTGCACGGTTTGCAATTCTCTTTTTTGGGTTTGCCTTATGTTCTATTTAGTTTTTATGTTTCTTACATCGTTATTTCAAGTCAGGTGCAAAATCTCATAGAGAGATGTCTTCAACTGTACATGAATCAGAAAGAAGTTGTGGAGACTCTTTTGGCTCATGCAAAAATAGAACCTGGTTTCACTGAACTTGGTAAGCATGTACTTATCTACTTTTGTATCATTTAACACACAAACCAGTTGGTTTTATATATGAATTCAGAACTTTGCTTGTTCGACTTGATCGTCTCACTTTTGGCTTGGTCTCGTGGAGGTCATGAGTTGTGACAGTGCTGTTAGAACGTATTTTAATAGTCATCCTTATATGTGTGTGTATCTGATTAGGACCTTAAATGTTCATTTCGGCTAACATATTTCTGGAAGAACTAAAATTTTTGGTTCAGACTGAAATTGCTTAAAAAAACTGTGAAATGTAAATATTTAATTGGAAATCAATGATCATTTCGGCTGACAAATTTCAATCATAAGAACTAGAAAAAATTTCTTAATGGGTCTCGTAATTCGAAAGTTCCTCTGTTTGTTAGAATGGATGGATTTCTCTATCTTATGTAACAGTAAGATACTATATCTTACTACTTAATTGATTTGGCTCCTTGCTGAGTTTTCAGTTTGGCAAAAGCTTGAAGAAGAGAATCGGGAATTTTTCAAGGCGTACCATGTCAGATTGACGGTCAAAAACCAGATAATGATCTTCAACAAATTGCTTGGGGAACAGGCTGAGCTCATGCGGAATACTTGTCCTGTTGGAGTTGGTTCTGTCCCTATGTCTAACGGATCTAATCCACCATCATGTATGACTAGGGTTTACCTTCATGTCTCCTTATCTTACTCGCAAGAACTTTATATAGATATGTTTTTCCTCAAATATCTGCAACTTTCGGATATCCATTGGTTTGCAAGAATTCGTATTGATTTAATCTATTTTCTAAAACTTTAGTGACTTAAACTTGTTTTTCCCCTTAAGTTGCCATCTGAACTCTTTCTCTCCTGCCAGTACACCAGGCTGGAAGTTTTATGAGTGAGCAAAGAATGCAACCTTCAAGGTCCGAGAACGTGAATCATCTTATGGGCCCTTCAAATATGGCAGTAAACGGTAGGCCATCAGTTCATGGTAGCTTGCAATCTTCTGATGAATCCTCAGCTCATAATGGGAGGATGGGTATCTCAACCAACATGCTCCTAGCTCAGAACTCACATATGAGCATGCCACATGGGCTAAATCAGATTGTCATCAAATCAGAAACTGGTTATTCAAATAGTTCCCCTTTTACTTTTGGTCTCAATGGAAATATCCTGGACACACGTTCAACAATTGGAGAATCATTTAGCAGTGTCGGATCAAACTCACAACCCCTAAATCCGCCACTCGTGGATACAGAAGCCTCTTCATTTGGTTTCTTGGGGCAGATTCCTCGTAATTTCAGTCTTTCAGATTTAACTGCGGATTTCTCCCAGAGTACCGGTGAGCTTGGTTCTTTTTTTTTTTTAATCTGTGCTATTGATGTCCAGGACTAATCGATGTGTTATCTTCTCCTTATCTGTCTAGATATCATGGAGAGTTACTCTAGATCACCCTTTCTTCCAGATGCTGATGACTTCCTGAATTCTCCCGGAAGAAATTGTCAAGGTGAGGTTTTTACAAATTGATAATTTGACTTCGAAGCAACAATTATTTGCAGATTAACGTCTTTTTCTTACTTGCAGATGATGCTAAGATATTAGATACCATATCCGAAGGATTGAATTTCGAGGAGTTTGGCAGTGATTGATTTGATTCTTCCTATAGAGGTAAGGTTTTTATTTTACTTCTTTATCATCTCAACTTGAAACTTTTTTTCTTTTTTAATTCATACATGGATAATCAAGGAACAATACCGTTATAGGTGAAGAGCTAGAAACTTATCTAGTATCATAAACTTCCTAGGCGAGCTTGTTTCCAACAACGCAAGTGTCAATATTCAATTCTTTAATTTATCTTCGCTGTTTCATCTCATTGTGTATCTATCTATATACGATAGTACAAATAATCTTGTACCCGTAATTATATAATTACTTTTTTCGTCTAAGATACTCCAACACATGAATACTTGAACCCAAGATGTTCAACAAGACCTATAATTTCATCCTACTTTCAACTGATGGGTTCGGTTTATAATCCCAGGTAATGCAGTCATGCAGACAGACCACAAACACACCCCTAAGATGAAGTCAGTAGCACGTTCAAACTCGGGATAAACCTGTTTCGAACATAGAATATTCCATCTGATATCGTATTCTTGGTGTTGTTGCAGGTGAGGGAGACTGGATGACCTAGGAGAGAGACTGAATGTCTGTATATAGCATTATGGAAATGGAGAAATGATAATGCAATTGATTTATAGGGTACCCGTATCTCTATCGAAGTCGTCTCGTCAACATTAAGTAATACTCTTTGTTTTTGTTGCAACATTAAGTAATACTTGAGCAAATTTATATTTAGATGAATTTATTGTGTGTTTGAGCAACATAGTTTTTTTGTTTTGCTTCTTTTAAGTTAACGATAGGGTTTGTACAAGTAATAAAGATAAAAGGGTCACAAGGTCATTTTCAATTGCTCAAGGGAACAACTTGTGTGCCCTAGGGATGTGTTTTTTTTCTCCCATGGAGGAAGGAATAAAGGATTTTAATTTGCATTGTTATTAGGTTAGATCTTATGCTTTTCTTGTTATGTATTGTTTTGTTTAGATGGAATTTGTTGATTTGCATATTGTTACCAGTATTGAAAGATATTATGTGGTGGAAAGAGATGTATGGCAAGACAATGGGAGAGAGACAACCCTACTAACAGGCTCCGTTCAAGCCTCGCTAGGATGTGCTGCTGCGCACACTGCTACCTAGTGTTTTTGCCATCCATGGCTGAATGGTTAAAGCGCCTAACTCATAATTGACAAATTTGTAGGTCCAATTCATGTTGGATGCACGCCAGTGGGAACGTCCGTAGTAGAACTGGGATAGGAGATATGTGGATAGCTAGATATGCGAGTGCGGACAGATCAATTACAAACACAATCCCATTCCCTTCATTTCTTTGTTTTTTCTTTCATTTTCCATCCCCCCGGGTGACGCCCCATAACTCGGTAGGATGATAAATCTCCTGTAAATTCAATGAAATGATTTGAATCTTGATGATATTTGATATTTAATCGGATCAATATCGTGAATAACAACATCTCAGCTATCAAGTCAATTCATTGTCGAGAATTGGATAGCATAACATAGGAACCTTTTAACAATTCAAAAATGGATTTCGAATACAATCATTCCACTACATTTTTCGTTCATTCTTTTCTATAATTTACCTTATTCCCTACACAATAATCTGACGAGGTATCATCTGACCCGTCTTCCACTTGTATTGGTCACAAACCCAAGCAGTACAAGTAAAATTGGAAAATGAAATACAGTTCCAAAATTAACCGAAGTTTTTTTTTATTCTGCAACGACAAAGAGGTGTGATAAAGATCCCGTTATAAAAGATCTAATATTTTGGAGTTGGTTCTTTCTTCCATTGGACCCCTTCGCAGAAAGCTTTCTTCTTTAATATCCCACAACATCTAATCAAATCTAGCACAACCATGTTCCTTGTTGACACTAATTCGATAAAAGTTTACCTAAATGTTAGGTTGAGTAATAAATATAAGATAATGAAAGGAAAAAAGAAAAAGAATACAACTTAAATTAAGAGTTCAAAATTTTAATATAAGATCAAATATGTAACAATGTTAAGTAAAATCATCCAACTCTTGGAAGGAAACTCAAATAATGGTAGAACAAAATAACATAATCCAGCAGATATCCATCTTCATGGTATAACCTGCACGCCCGGTATGAAACTATACCTCATGATATTTTTCTCACTCCGGCTGTATAATGCTGAAACCAACTGTTCCTTTCAGGACCCAAATTTGATCGACAATGCATCTTCAATGATTTATGCTCTGGTATATAACTTGCACCGAAAGAAAATAGCAAGCATGTTACAGTCTTGGGATCGTTCTTCTCTTATGATCTTCAAGAGGGATATTATGAAGCAGGATCATTGTTTCTGAGATACCTATAAATATAGAGATGCAGCAAAGACAATATCCCTTTTAATTTTGGAAACAGCTTCTTCGAACTTGGATTCAAGTTGGGTTTCTCCAATAGACTTCGCTGCCTCTATAAGTTGTTGCAGAACTTCCTCCAGTCTTCTGATAGCCCTGATCAAACTACCCTCGAAAACCGACGTCATTTCCATTATCTCGTAGAATTTGGATCCTTTGGCCCATGCATATACAACTTCCATAATATCAGATCTAAAGGAATTTATGAATCTTTCGACATCAATTGGAACCTGTTTCATGAAACAAGATTTTATCAAAATTCATTTCACGAACACACTATAAATTTAAAGCGAATAACTTGCCACGAAAACTGATGCAAGTGGAAAACTCAAAAATGTAGCTACATAAGCACCAGCTGATTCCTTTTTTGCTTTTGGAACTTTACTGCACATATCTTTTGATGAAGGAGCATCCTTGTGGCCCACACCGCCAGTCGGCTGGCCTAAGCAAGCAGACATTGCTTTTCCAAATGGCCCTCTAGGGTTTATAGGGGTATTTTGGGCTGCTCAGGTCCTTCCTAGTTAGAAACTGCTTAGGAATCAAGTTCAACCCCAATAAGAACTCACTTTGAGCTAATTTGGTTGGTCAGTCTAGGCTTATAGATTTGTGTACAGCTTATGTACATGCAATCTAGCTTCACAGTATTACCATATGACCTTTTTGATCTTACACATTCACACAATATCGCTGGATCTTGAATACGACTTCTACTTCGTATAATAAATATGAAAATCTTCCAAATTTTGTATATTTCTCATGCCATTCGAAATGATGATTTCAAAATGAAAAGTAAAAGGAGAAAATGATTGCGCATACATTACTCTCAAGCTGGACTTTGCCAACTTTCCTTGCTGTCTCTTGCAATTGACTAAAGAGCAAATCAAGACCTTCCCTTGGTTTCTGGGCATCTTGAAGCTTTTCCTGCCAGACGAAACATGACAGCAAAGATATCATCTCTTCGACAGTTATATCCTTCAAGACTCCATTAAACATGAGTTCTGTCAGTGTTAGTTCATCGGCACTGGTGATCTCACAAGCAACCTTCCCCTTCAATTCCACCACGTCATCCCTTGTAACATATCTGCAAGATTACCACATAATTTTAAGATGCCACATCATGGAGAAGCTAAGCAGGAATTTTTTATTAGAACTTGTCTGATTGACCTGAAGATGAGAAAATCCATATCAAAGTTTGAATAGAGGTTAAACGTAAAATGGTTGTTATGAAGTTATTACTTCAAAACCATTGAAAGACGGACCTAAATAAAAAAAAAACTAACAAAACGAAGTTGTAACGGAAAATAATGCACATAAATTTTATTAGGTAATTTTCAAGAACATAACGTTTATTAACGAGCAATAACAGGTATAACTATTAAATAAGAGACACAGGCCTAGATTACCAGCAGGAAGGTACTTTCCCTTCATATTAGAACACAGTTATGTGAAACATACTCAATGGTTCGTCACTAAGAATAGAAATTAGTAGCGCAGCCCAAGTAAAATACAGCATATCTGATTCACCACTTACGGTAGAAGGTGTGAAATGTATATAAGTTATCTTACCCAAGCCTCCGAAGTACACGCTTCCGTGCCTTGAGTTCATCTTTAAAAGCCAAAGCTGTTGAAGAACGCATATTTTTCCTGATCAACTTGATCTTTGCTTTCAATTCTTTCTTCGTGTGTAAGACCTTGAGTTGTTGTTCAATGAGTGGAGATTTTGCAACTTCATGCTTATCAAACAATCCCTCCAGAGCCTCAATCCGCCGAACAATTTTATTATAACCTTTATTTTGCACCTGCAGAGGACAAATACAGTACAAATGAAGTAGTTGTAATCATATAGTATCAATGAAGTACTTGTGATATTCGGAAGTCAATAAAAAAGAAGGGTAGATCATAAAGCAGATTCAGCGTAATCTACCTTCATGTCGTCTTTAGGATCCAATAGAGGAATTCCTTCAGGAAATCTGGAAAGAACTTCAGAAACCTTTTTCAAAGTATTTTCACGGGCTTCCAACGGTAAGAGATCCTTTGATATGATCAGGATGGCACTACTCAAACCATCAATCTGCTTAAGTAAAAATGATAACAAATGAAGGATTACGAATGGGATTAATCAAAATGCAAGAATTGATAAATGTGTTTTCCATTAGAAAAATTTATTCCATTTAATAAATTTGCATAACCATACATGGATATGAGAGGGTAACATGAATCATATATTCTCATTCCTAGTATGCTACGCCATGCAATAATTTATGTCAGATCAGGTCCTCCACTAACATGGCCTGAAGCCTTTTACATTTTTTTTCACAACAGTGTCATCATCAATATTTCTTTGTACATAATCGTCTCAATCTTTTTACCTTTGGTCTATCTCCAACTGGAACTACTAAGAATTAAGATTCCAAAAGATGTACTGTTTCTGAAATTTTTTCCTAGACATACCACTCGTCCATCTCAACATACTCTAGTATACATATGTAAACTAAGCTTTGTGAGGCATGCCGTGGAACTTCCATAAATATTCGCGGCCCTAAGTTATGCCTTGAATCTAAATAATACTCTGTGATCATCTATGTAGGTATAATTACATCCATATGAACCAAGGAATGAAACTTCCCGAAATTTCACCTAAATTTCGCGAAACGTTTCCTAAAATGAGATTAGGTGCACGAAATAACACTTACAACTATTTCCTGCATAGTTTCCACCGACATGATCGAAATTTCCACCGAAGTTGTGGGAAATATCGAAATTTCCACCGACATGATGGAAATTTCGACTGACATAGTAGAAGTCTAGCAAAAAAATCAGAGAAACTAATACTAGAAAAATATCCATTTCTTCGTCTTTTTCATCTTCATTTCTCTTAGATCTTTTTTTATTTTTATGTTATGTTTTCCATGATTCTTAAATCTATTTGAATGATTTACGACTTGACTTAACTGCCTAAATTGATTTTATCTTAGTAACACCTTTAATATAACTGTGTAATTGACGATACCTTCTCAAACTAACATAGTTTGTTAATTATTATTAGTAAGAATGTTATCTTTTGGGTGTTATAGCCAAAAAATTATTCAATTTACCCCCGGAAGTAACTGTGTAATTGTTAATACTCCCTCAAACTAATAGATAATGTTAAACATCATTTTCATGCTTCATTATGGTTTAATAATATTGTTATACATAATTGCATCATATTTCTATCATTTCTGTAGATTTGTAAGATTTCCACACTGACCGAAACATTTCTACGAAACGTTTCCACTTTTGGACCGACCGAAATTTCCACCGAAACCGAAATTTCATTCCTTGATATGAACAAAGTTTAGCTAGACCACATGAATTTAGCAAAACAAGGATGTGAATATTCGCAATGATTTCTTAAAATGAAACATTCCAACTGATTAAGTCAGATGAATGCAGAAAGACATAGTAAGTAATTTAAGATGTTATACTGGCAACTTTCTATTTTTCATCTTTCAAACATTTCGTAATGGACGTTTACTTGCCGCTTTTCTCTCTTAGTCTTATATAGATGAGTTAGAAGTACATAGGGAAACCCAATTCCAAGAAAAACATATAGGAAAAGGATATAACATATATATTCATGTGATGAGGTACTTTGCCTGAGAAATAGAGAGAGGAACCACGACTGGTTCTCCACGCTCCTTCAACGAAACAATCTTTAATGACTTTTTGGTGACACCATCCTCCTCACTAACGACACATCTTGTAAGAATATCAACTTTGTAGCTTCCATCTTCAGGTTTCCTGCTAGCTTCGTCTGGAGACCAAACTATATAATTACTTAATGAAATATAAAGAAAACTAAAACAACTTTATTCACAACTATATCAAAACACGTGTCCTCTCACCCTCAGATTGCCCTTTCACCCTTTCAAAGTTGATTATCACTCCCCAGGTAACTTGGTCTTCGATGGAGAAAGATACATTTTTGTCATCAGGCGTGCATGGGATACGTACCAGTCTGCCAGGCTGTAAAAAGGGTAAACAGTATTTTGGGCTGAAGACAATATCACGAACATCCGTCTTCAATTTTTTGTACTGCTGTAACAGCTTATAGTAATCCTTCAAACTCTCCTCTTCTTCGATCACAATTGAATCTCTCTGCGCCTCCAGATCTTTCGCTTGTCTCTGAAAAATAAAAGCAAGATAGAACACAATAAACACAAACACAACTATTTTGTTCGACCAGATACAAGTGTACTTCCATGCCTAGATCAGTTAACCAACCTCAAGATCAGGAATGGCACGATCCGCCTGAAATTGATAAAATGAATTACGAAGTAGGTTCTCAGGATCACCATCTTCACTCCTCATTTGATTCAATAGCATGTTGTAACTAAGATGGAAGGCACTGTATGCATCGAAATATGGCAAGGCAAAATCACTTCAGTACTTACTAAACTTGGCAGGCAAATAAATTAAATTAGAAGACAGTAATGTAATAGCTAAACTGTTACAAAGATAACAAAGTTCAGTTTAAAGTTTTAATTAAATATATTCCTACTTAAGGTGTAGCAATACCACCAGTTTGTGTTTGGACATAGAGAAGAGCAAGCAAATTGAAGTATGCAAGACAGTGATCCTCGGTATTAGAGAATTGGAAAAATACTATAAGGCCATGTTTGGCGCGCGGGAATCGCGTGGGAATGGAATGTGATTCCTGGGAATCACAATCCTGATATTGTTTGGCTCGCGGGAATGCAGTGGGAATCCTATTCCCGGGGGAATAGAATTCCCTCAAAATGGGGTAATAGCAAACCCAGGGAGGGGGGTGGGTTTGTGATTCCCATTCCCGGGAATGCTTTGTTTTAATATTTATAGACCAAATTATCCTTAATAAAATATTAGAATGACTATTATTAAAATCGTCCTCCACACAATATCACAACTAAAAAAATTAAAAACCTATTGTTAGCCACCACCATAGCAATACTTTCTCTCGCTCAAATGTAACTTTTTCTCCCTTTCTAGTTTTTTCTCTCTTCTCTTTTTCTTTTTTCATTACAATCGATTTCATAATGTTTAAAAAGAAAAAAATTTAGCCATGACTTTTATTTATTTTAAATGGTCAGCGTCCCTCGAACCTTTGACCTCCGAAGTGGAAGATTATACCTTTTACGACTCCAACCAAAGGTTGTTGGCATTTTAGATACTATTTAATTGGTGTGTCATGTTACTATTTCATATCTGCAATTTTGAATAAATAATACTGATTAAAGTACATAATAAAATTGACGTTTTATTTATGTAGTTTAAGGATATAATAGGAATTTTACAAAAAATTATATTCCGATTCCTACACGAACCAAACACCAAGTTAGGAATCTATCAGGAATCGAATTCCTATTCCTGGCCGAACCAAACATCAAACTGAATAATCTGATTCCCGGGAATCGTGTTACGGGAATGTGATTCCCGGGAATCACATTCCATTCCCGTCCGCCAAACATGGCCTAAAGAAAAATAAATAAGGAAAAGAGCGGCAATTTGGAACCGATTATTTATTTTTTTGAAACTTTGATTGAATATATTGAGAAGAAACTAAGATGGATACCTGTTCAAACAATCCGCACTTCCTTTCAGCATCATTTTTGCTGTAGATGGTTCCAACTTCTCATCCACCATAAGAATACATATCCCACGCTCATCAATACCACGACGACCAGCACGACCACTCATTTGTATATACTCTCCACCTGATATCCATCTGAACTTATCCCCATCAAACTTGCGCACATTTGTGAACACAACAGTTTTTGCAGGCATATTCAACCCTATGCTGAACGTTTCTGTTGCAAACAAGCACTAAAAACAAAAGAAGTTTCAATCATATGCAAAATTTCGAAGGCGTATAACACACTAACAATTCATAAATAAAACTAAGAAGAATAGATCGTTGAGAAATCAAATTGATAATCATACTATCAGTGTTACGTAACAAAGTGGAAACTTGCTCCTACAATAATTGGTAATCAACAAGTACTTCTTAATGTTTTTAGCATATAGCTGATCAAATTTACATAAAGGGCAGAAATTTTTTTGTTTTGAAAGTTTGAACGAACATAAAGGGCATAAAATAAGAACTCATAACTTCGTAATCATGGGGTACAAGTTCAATGCTCTCAAAGTGGAGAAAGAAATTTATGGAAGTTGAAACAACAAGGATAATGGCAATAAAGTTGATATCTCCTGTTATCATCTCCATTTAATATGCTACAGAGGACAACTTAAGCACTCTTTTACCTATGCTCAAATAGAGTCTGATTGAGAAATAGGGTCTAAAAAGCACATAGTAAACACCCAATATTGTAAGGCGTAATAAATATGAAGATGATGATTAAAACAGTTACTGAGCTTTGTAATAAGTTCACATATTAGTACAAAATACATCCACAAGTTTTTGTTGCCAACCTTGATGAGACCTTCTTGAAAGAGTATCTCTATTACTTCCTTCAAAATGGGTAGCAAGCCAGAATGGTGGACACCTATTCCACGCTTCAATAATGGTAACATGTTTGAAACCTGAAGAGAGAGAACAATCAGACATGATCAAAACCAAAAGAAAATATCACCGGGCATATTGGTTAAGAAAAGAACAACTAAAAATGAAAAGGCAGATATTTTGCAGGTACTAGAAGAAAAGCAATTACCGTAAGCATTTGTAAACCATTGATTCACATTTATTAAATCAAGGAAGTTGGGATACACATTTCATCACGATGAACCTATGACCCAAACAAAAGCCACACAACTAAGACCCAGTAAGTAGATCGAGCAATTTTTTTTTCCAAGTTCCAAATTCGTTTCATAGCATTTCCTCTCATACAAAAGATAAAACATGAGCGCAGAAGATCCTCAGCAAATAAAATGACACCAGAAAATGCCTAGTTAGATTAAGTAAATCACCAAGTGAAACATAATCCCACATTAATCACCACCATTGACAAGAGATGGTAACCATTCATTTTCAGTGATTCTTTGTATTGCCTATGGACCTAAGGTTAAAATAGATGGTAATTTAGTCAATACCAGCCTTTCAAAAGTTGGCACCATAGTACTAGATTTTGATCGCATGCTATACAAAGTTAGAACTTAGAAGACAAACATGATGTATGCTCTCAGACTAAAAGAATAAAAACTAAAGAGAAAGGGAGGAAACAACTTGCCTGGGGCAGCTTTTTATCATCATCGGAAAGTATGTCCATTGCACTCCAAAAAATAGTTTCTGTGTTTGCTTTTTCATCATCGTCGTTTAAATCCATCTTTGCCATCTGAAACAACAAATCAGAAGACCAATAAACAAGGTTACAATAAAAAAACTAACAGACCAAGTTGCAATAGTTTCAATTATATGCTCAGTGAAGTTAGAGAAATTATCTCCAGAATGCTTGATAAGATTACTAAAAAACTAAATCTGGCCAGAAAAACACCACCGTAAAATAATCTTTCATAAAAGTGAAAATGGAGGATAGACAAAAAGCTGGTACAAACTGAAGGTACGGTACCCAGGACTTATTTATTATTTCACTATTTTTTTTCTATCACACTACTTGGGGCATCTCCAATGTATGGGGCTCGGGCTCCCAATTTTGGGAGCCCCTGAATTTTTCAATCCAATGTCGGGCTCCCAACAGGGGCAGTCCGAATTTCATATGTTATTGTATGTGTCTGATGTACGTGTGTCAGATTTTGATTTCAATTTTCAATTATGAATTATTAGTTCTTCATATAAAATATTGGATTTGATATACCTCTAGAGAAAGATAAACAAAAAAAAACATTAGACAAGAATTTAAAAAAAAAACCATTTGGGAGCCCAGAGGTGAGGGGCACCCTGATTGGAGCACTGTTTTGCTGTATGGGGATGTCCACTGTTTTGCTGCTAACAACTTTTCTCAAGAAATTTAAACTCGAACTAAGTAAAGAATTCAATCTATATTTCTACAAGAGAGCCTGATAATTCTGTAAAATTTACTAGTAAATGAACATCAAAAACCAAAAGAGGCAATCGAAAATAGATTACCATCATTGCGAGAAATTCACACTCCCGTTTGCTAAAACTGAAAAGAATAACAGGATCATACTGGCGTTGAATTATCATCTTTACCAACTTAAAGATATCACTTTCTTCACCCGACCTTCCTTGCACTAACCCTTTTTGCCACTTCCCACTCTCCTTTTTCTTCTCTCCTTCGCCAGTAGCAAGAAGTGCATTTAAAGATTTCTGAAAACTATCTTCACGAAACTTACCCTTTTCATCCACCACCAAGTACAGACCTTTCCCACCAGTAGGGAAAACATAATGTTGAAGTGGAGTAGGACGATAATCCGTATAAACGATATGGCATGGTTGTCGATGAACCTTTGCAACCCAATCAGCAAACTCCTTTGCATTTGGCACTGTTGCAGATAAAAACACAAAACGCGAATTTTTCGGTGCCATAACAATACTCTCTTCCCAAACAACACCTCTTTCTCTATCACGCATATAATGAACTTCATCAAATATAACCCATGCTACTTCCCTCATAACTTCTGATCCTTTATATTGCATACTACGCCAAATTTCAGTTGTCATAACCTAAATTATACCCAAAACAACATGAAATTAAACCAAACCCTAAAACCCAAATATAACTAAAAATAAAGTTAACCCACAGTTTTTCTAATCATAATACCCAAAACTAATGTTTTCTATGACTAAACCATAAAACCTAACATGTTAGTTACAAAAATGAAGTTTTTGAATATCAAACCAAATCCTAAATCCTAAACTTAACCATAAAAACCCAGAATTATTTAACATAAACCCCTAATACCCAAAATTAACCTAAAATCCTAAACCCCAAATTTAACTCCAACAAGAAGAAAAGTAGAAATTAACTCACCAAGCAAGACGCATTTGGATCAATAGTGACATCTCCAGTCATAAGACCAACATCAGAGAATTCTTCTTTAAATTCTCTGAACTTTTGATTACTTAAAGCTTTGATAGGTGAAGTATAAATAACACGTTGTTTATCTCTCAAAGACATAGCTATTGCATATAAAGCAACAACAGTTTTTCCAGCTGAAGTATGAGCTGATACCATCACTGATTCTCCATTATCTAAACAATTAATTGCTTCAGATTGAAAAGGATCAAGCTTGAAAGGAAATTCCTTTGCTGGTGGTGGTTTGGAATTATCTTTTCTTTCAGACCTAATAATGAATCCTTCAGGATACGATACGTCATGAATACAAGTTACTGATTCTTCAGTTAGGATTAAAGAGTTGTTGTTGTTGTTGTCTTCTCTCTGTTGCTTCTGTTGATGAATGAACTCCTCAGAAGGAGCTTCTTCTGGTTTTCTCTTCACAGATCCCATGGCAAGCTAAAGAACAGAAAGAAACCCTAGTTGAAGTGAGGAACAGTTTTGCTAGGGTTTTCCTTCTCCTGCTCCACAGTCAAGGAGGTTTTTAGTTAGAGAGAGAAAGAAACCCTAGTTACGATTTTGGAGGGAACAAAAAACAAAGAAAGCCCCCTATGTTTTTACCGGGGAAAGAAGTATCAGAAAAGTTTCAGATAGCCCCCTATGTTTATACCAATAAACGTTCTCCCCTCCTATTTTGTACCCCCGTTAAGTTTAATGGTTACTTTGTACCAGTTCAATTTGTTCTTGTAGCTTGTAGACCTCCATTAATAGAGATTTAACTTGTCGAGAAATTGACTTAATAAGTCACTCGCCCTCTTGAACTACGTAGGGAAGGAGACCACCTCCTTCTTGTGTCGATGAACAGAGTCACTGATTGAAAGCTTCTCCGTCTGCCTATATCTCTCTATCTATATATATCGTCTTGTTGATGAGCCTTTGGCACCCTCTTTTTTTTTTCTGAATTCTTTTTTCACACTCTCAAATTGCTCATTTGTTCACTGATTATGCAAACGAAGGTTATGAAGAGCAAGTAAAAAAGTTTTCATAAATTTAATCAATGCAATGCTCTCGATCTTGACTCCCTTTCCTTCCTCTCCCTTAATGTGGCCCTTTTCTTCTCTCTTCGATCGTTAAAAGAAAAATTCTAAATTGGAAAGAGATGGAAATGAACATAGGGCGAAACTAGAGATGCTTAGTAGATTGAGATAATAACCATAACACATTCATTTCAACTAGGTTAAATGTTCTTAGTAAATTTTTGATATCATTCAAGGAGTATTTCAGAAGAGATTATTAGAACTATATATAGCTTCAGAGGCTTCAAACTGCCTGAGACGAAGAACTAGATCGAGTTGCAGCTTTCTCTAGTGCTTTTAATCGGTTAACTTCTATACGAGCTTTCTGTTCATCTGTAAATTGGATCTGGATAGAGCTGGCTGACGACCCGTTCTCTGATTTTTTCAGAGAGGCGTGATCAGGATGTTCTTGAGCATCAACAGAAACTGGTTTTTGTGCTTGTGAAGATTCACTTTGTTCCTGCAGTTATAATGGCAAAGGAATTATGAGTGAATGTTGTGAGCATAATGAATTTTCAGTTCGAGAATGATCGTGACTTGAAAAGTACGAAAAAATTGATTAGTGACAGACTTTAAGAAAAATATTCCAGTCAGTTGATCATGTTAACACTGTTTTTTGACGGTATTTGGTGTTGCCATCAAATACTGAATGAACTCGGATTGAATGAAATGAAAGTCTCAAACGGAGTGAACTAAAACGGAATGTTTGTGTAACTTGATTTTGATTTTGGTGAAGAAAGAAACTCTTACTGTAGTAGCCGTCCCATAAGCATCATTAATCAATTCTTCTTGAATATCAGCATCATCAATGTTATCCAACATTGGGTCTCCCGTATCATGATTTGGCTCCTCCATGTTATCTTCTTCTGCTGCAAAAATATTCAATCAGAATCTTGTTGAGCTCATCGTACTTGTCAACTATATAAGAGCCAGAATTTTGATTCGGACATGAGTTCATGTTATAACTTGTCCACGTTTCTTAGACTGTAAACAAACTGCTCATAATTGGTTGGTTCTTTGACAGCAGAATATTAACATGTGAATATAGTATGAAGGCTTACCTGGTCCAGGGTTTGCCTCAATGTGCTCGGCTGGAGGTTCATGTAACTTAGAGGGCTCTCCTTCATTAGAAACTCTTTCTCCCAACTCCTTAACACTTGTCTGTCCAAAAAAATCTCAACCAAAAATTAGATTGGTAAACACGAATATATGAAGTATAGTGAAGTAGCATCAAAATCTGAATGATTGAACAAACTTGACATCTTCGTAGGACGATTGGGATAGCAAGGAGATGATCACAATGAAAATAAACATTAGATCATGGACACAAGAGGTGGGCCTCATGGTGCAGGTGTAACCACTGTGTTAAGATAAATGCTGCAAACGGAACGTGAACTACAGATTTCTCTCAAACACGTCTGAAGAATATCTTTACTAGAAGAATAAATTACTAATGTTGCTACCGGAAAAAGGTCGCTCTATAGGTCTGTAGTGATAGAGAGATTTGTACTATAATGGAGTAGTGATGAACCTAAAAGGCACATCATTTTCATATATTTATGTAACTATGGTGGCCTTGTTCTCAAAGTGTTGCCATAAGAAAAGGAAAAGAAAATCAATGAGCAAGCTAGTCTTTAACTCTTAAGTTGCTTATTTGTCCTTGATGTCTCAAATAATAATATTTTTCTGCCATGTTCGCGGTTTTACCTTAGAGTCAGTTGCTTATAGCATGAGGCAACAAATTACAAGTAATAGGTTTGTTTCACAAAAATTGAATTATGGTTTTAGTAATGAAGCAATAGACAATCCAGAAAAAGTAAAGCGCAAAAGTTCGAGAAGGAATATAAAGTTATAAACTACCTGGGATTTGCTAGCCCGAGCAGCAGCTCTTTCTAAAGCCTTTAACCTGTTTGCTTCCATACGAGCTTTCTGCTCATCCGTGATCTGAACCTGGCTGGGGGATTCATGTTGTTCCGGCTATTTAAAAGACAAGGTAATTCAGAATGAATACAGTAGCTTACTACCTTATATTAATATCTTCTGTACGTATGTAACAATGGTTCCAAAAGCAAAAAAATTGCAAGTAAAAAGAGATAGGGCCTACTAACTACTACACAAAATTACTTGCGTGCAGTTTGTTTTTTTTCCCACTATCCGTGCCCAACACATCATATTGGTGCAGATATCGATAGTGTCATGTTAGATAGATTTTAAGAGACGAAACAACATGTAACATATTCTAAAGTTTGAGTAATGGATAGTATTTACAAAATAAAAACAGTCCGAAAATAAAGAAACTTACTGCAGTTGCCTTCTCATAAACATCATCCAGCAACTCTTCATGCATATCAACATCATCATGTTTGTCCAACACTGGGTCTTCCAATATGTTAGTTTCCTCTGCAACAAAATGTATCGTATTAGAACTCGTGAATTTATTATTGAGTTGAGAACATTAGCTGAAAAGGATTAGGCTCGTGAAATATTTCATCATCTTTCCTCAACTGATACTTATGTCAATCCAATTGGATATGCAGCTCTGCGCACTTCCCAAATGGTCATGCTTCAGGCAATGCATTACTTCTCATTTAAGGGACTTTTTTCAACAGCATAATACTAGCATGAAGATATAAGAGAGGCTTACCCGAATCAAGGTTTGGCTCATTGTGCTCAACTGGTGGTTCATGTAGCTTAGACGGGTCACCTCCATTAGCAACCCTTTCTTTTAATTCTCTGACACATGTCTGGCCAAAATACTCATCCATGAATATACAATTATAAAAAGATATACAATTTGAACAATCATGAAAGGAGCAAATCTTGCATAGTAAATGATTGGGAGAATTATTTCCAAATTGTTTCTAGATTATGGTCAAATCCTGAAATATTGGTCAACAAAAAACCTCACCTTATTATGTAATATTCCAGAAAAAGTTAAAGAGGTATAGCTGAAGTTTTAACATGCACTCTTGCTTCTACTGGATGAGTGGTTTTAACTATAGGGGCGGAAGGATAAACGAAGTCTTCACCATATGTGCCTCTATGCCAGATAAAGCAAATTTAATACGATCCTTTTCCCTTCTCTAGTCACAGTCCTACAGGTACAACTTCTCAAAACCTAATCACCCTGATTAAGCATCTCAATGCTTAAGCCGTGAAACTAAAGCCAAGAAGCTGAGTGACTCAACTTGCCTCGGATAAGGTTATGCCTCAGCGTAGCTGATGGAGTCACTCAATTGAAAATTGGACCCATTAATTATTCTTTAGAAACATAGTTACCTAAGTATACTATTTGTTATGTGGAATGTACTAATGTTAACGACCAACCCAGAGTTCCTTTAGAGAAAATGAAGCATATAACATGAAAATAAAGCGGAAAAGGTGGGAGAGGGATCTGCCGAGTCCTCAAAACTGGGCTTGGAGCTTGAGGCCTACTTCGCTACCAATAACTCAGGACACGGGTGACAAAAGAAACTTACTAACATAAGACTTTTCAATCGATGCTTTTCACACTTGATTATCGCTAAATTTTAAACCCCTAATCATATCCTTGACTTGCATTAATAAAAATTTCTTCTATTACTATGTTCTTACTCTTCTAAAATTCTCAAAATAATGGAGCTTGAATCATTACTGGCAATTCACAAAAAAAAAAAAAAAAAAAATCTCTTGAAAGTATATGTTTTATTTTACCCTGACATGCCTTGTGGCACCGACTTGTTCCACCTTCTGCACAAACTGGTCAAATGAATAGTAAGGAAGAAGTTGAGAATGCCATTCTCTGTACAACCCAATTAGGCTTTCCAAATCACTAGCCTGTTAAAACATCAAAAACATTAATAAGAAGAATAAAAAAATGTCGAAATGAATTAAGAATGATATGTGACAATAATCAATATCAACCCCTAAATGTACTGAGTTTTACTCATATAAAGCAAACCAGTTCAAGTGTTAGTTTTAATTTCTCATTGTCTGAAACCGACTCTTCCAGATTTTAATTGCCTGACTCAAATGACTGAAAATCAACCCAATTCAGACTAATCAAACACTAGGAGTTAAACAAAAGTACAAAACAAACATTTTGAAATCCGACTTGAGTCAATTCAGACCTCCAGTCAGATTCCAGATCTGAGTTAAGAAAAAAAACAACTTCCTTCAATCTGTATTACAAATTTCTTAAGGTAAAGCTTGTAATTTTTTGATGATCAACTATTCAACTAATCTAAAATAGAGTTAGAAATTACAGATCCATTACTACAAAATAATATCAAAGATCGAGAAAGAAACCCTAGAAAAAAAAAATTGAGATAGATGAAGTAATATAGTAATAAGTACCTCATGACCGCGACCTCTGAACTTGAAAGATTTAGGGAAATGACGAAGAATATAACCAAGACCTTCATTAGAAGTGAGGAGACTGGGTGTGAGTTTAGGTTTAGGTTTCAAAACCCTTTTCCCTTTTGTCTTTTCAGTAGTGGGTTTCTCTTCAGAAGGATTAGATGATGATGATGAACCAGTGAAATTGTTGTTGGTGTTGGTGGTAT
Organism: Eschscholzia californica; assembly: GCF_041429995.1. Classification (NCBI taxonomy): domain Eukaryota; kingdom Viridiplantae; phylum Streptophyta; class Magnoliopsida; order Ranunculales; family Papaveraceae; genus Eschscholzia; species Eschscholzia californica. The sequence goes on from NW_028238472.1 coordinate 50,836,572, forward strand.
AACTAGGGTTAGGGTTTCTTGGAGGTAATGTGCAATCTTTCGCCCAATGCCCTGGTCGGAAACAGTTTGAACAACCTGTAGGTCTAGCTCCGCCATTGTTCTCCATCCCTATCTCTCTCTCTCTCTCTATCTTCCTTTCTCACTCTAGTCTGAATCTTCTTCCGGGGATTTTGTTTGAAGCTTTTTTTGGGGCTGTAATTTTTGGCGGGAAAATAGAAAATGGAGGGAAATTGTAATGATGCTGATCCAGCCCGAGACTACCATGATGGGCAATACATGGGCTTATGAGCTTCTAGGTTGAAGTCCACTGTTTGAAGGTGTTTGTTTGTATTGCTCTTTTGCCCTGTCGATTGTGATACCACCAATGGTTGTCGATTCCTCCTATCTTGCTTCCACATTCGACATTAAGCCACTCCTTCGAATGGATACATTCTCTCAAATTTTGCCCTATTATTCTTCCATGGATAGAGCTACAAATTGTTGGAGAAAGTGAGCATCGGGTGCCTCCATTGTGATGAACTTGAGTGATTAGAGAAATGAGAATTACTAGAACAATGAAAACCGAAAGGAGAGAGACTAAATCTGGAGAACGAGAAGGAAAATGTTTAGTGGTTGTGCATTCATGTCAACTACCAAAATGTCGTGGGTTCGAATCTTAGAGAATGTATGTTACCTTAACAAAACTTCTCCATACATTATATATAAATGTGAGTCTCTACAAATTAGCAAAAGTCGTGGCGTGTAGAAATGCCACAAGCATTTGGCACAACCACGAAACAGATCGCGTCGTGTTGTCCAGGCGACAAAAAATTCGGACACACCCCACCACACCCATAGCAACAGTACAAATGTATTGTTGTGCTGTGGCAACCCACTCTAAATAGTGATAAACCATACAAAATTTGTTGTCATACAAAGCTAAGGTACGTGCTAAACCCAAAATGGGTGTTTCAAATATGATAACATCGAAAACAAAAATAAAAGAACAAATAAAGGCGGGCAGAACATCGAAAGGTATTATATTATGGTTTTTAATTTATACCCTTTAATGAAAGGAGCTGCATTTTCATGAATGGTCCTTCAATGTTTCGATCGATTTCAATTCTAGGTCCATTTCAGCATCGAGATTGAAAAAATGCCAGCTCGAATCATGGAATGGCCTGAAAAAATCATCTGAGACTGTATCGATCTCAACCTCAATTGAAAATCTTTGGATGGCGAAAACGTGATTCATAGACTTCGAAAGAAAAGAGTTATTGACTAGCGAAATCTCCTCTGTGTACCTCTTGAAGCTATTACCAAATAATACCATACGATTCAAGAATTCTGCTTTCCAATTTGTATGTAATAGATTATCGTACAAAACCGCTTCACAATGTGGCATGAAAAACAATGTTGGTTTAGATACCTCTCTTCGTCCTTGCTCGTTTACTGACAGAACTGAAATACCCAAATCTTCAAGAACTCGTGACTCTGATTTCGAGAGAACTGGATCGAAGACCTCAATATCACCTATCCAATCAAAAGTTCTCTTGAGCAAGATCGCCAAGGCAAGTTGCAATCGAGGAATCTCATATGAATCAATACTGCCAATACCGTATATCACCATCTGCATTCTCGTTTCTGAGCCCAAAGCATTAGTAAAGTAACTGAGAGTTTCAGGAGTTTGGATCTGGTTCTGGAAAGTACGGTAGAAATTGGAGCTCTCCAGCCTATTAATGGAGAATTGAATCTTCTGCATCAGTTTGGATTCTTTTTCGGGGTCAGTTTCCAAATCAGTGGGAGCCCAGTCTGCTTGCTCAATGGTTTCTCTCTTGGGTTGGGTTCTTCTATTCTTCTTGCCACGACGAGGTACCACAACTGTCCAATCTCCATTTGGTTTAGTGTTTTCAGATTTCAAATTTTTGGCAGTATCTGTCTTTCTGAGTCGAGTCTCTTCTTCCATGCTTAATTCTTTAACTTGATTAAAGAAATTGTTTGGAAATTAAACCTGTTTCAGAAAGAAGAAGAAAAGTAGTGAAAACCCCATTATCACGACTAATTCGCTGAATTTGTCCTTTTATATAACAAAACGAAGTAATTGTTGTTTCTAATGGACAAACTGTGATGCTATTCACCCACGCAATGGCTAGGCAAACGGAAAAGGATTCTTAAAGGGACTCATTTTGAAACATGCTAGTTCAAAGTAGGAATTCAAGATTATCGATCCTAGAACTAATTCCTTCTCATCCCTTTCACAGGCACAAATTAATTGATTTTCACATAGTTTCAGTAAAACAATAATAAGCATTCAGTCCACAACCTAGATCTTATTCACTCATGCATAAATATCGGTACTTTATATTGGAACACAAATTCATTCTAAAATTCGATGAATGAATGAATGAATGAATGAATGAATGAGTCTTGAAATCATGGGATGGATTGAGAAGATGATGCTTATTTGTATACTTCACGTAGTTTCTCGAAATTGATCTATAAGGCATATAAACATGAATTTTCTTGGGAGGGCACTCATTCGAAAACTTACCCGCTAATTTGCTTGTTCAAAGCTAATCCTATCACGTCCAAACATAACCGAAGATCGAGATTATCCAATATAAAACTTCAAATCATAACCAACTTTTTTTTAAAAACTTTCAACAAGCACGCCTCATATCTGGTTTCTTGAAGTGATAACTTCTCTGTACCTAAGTTGGGGATAAAAGTTTTGGCTAATGATGTTTAGCGCGTGAGAATGGAACGCAATTACCAAGAATCAAATTCCAAAATGGCGTTTGGTGTACTGAAATGCATCAGAAATCACATTCCCAACCGAACAGGATTCCCCTCTAAGAGGGGTTTCGATTCCCTTTCCCTTAGAATTATTAATCAAATCAATCTCTATCAGTCATATTCCTAGCAAAACCAAACAGTAAAGTAAGATATTTTGAGTACTAAGATCACATCAGTAGATTGTTATTACTGGTAACCGCATTCCTTTCTGCCCCGCCAAAAATGTCAATAACTAAAAGTATTACAAAGTACAAACACTTCGGCGCTTTTCGATCTTGCCCAACACAATGCAAGGAGAGATGAAGAACTTTATTCTTAAAAGGGGTAATAAAATTTTATCTACACAAATACAATGAAAAAAGGTTTGGTTCAGACAATTTAACAAACAGTTTAAGTGCTTCTCGATCTCAAACTTCAAGCACACAATTAAACTACCTAAAACTAACAAACCAATGATACCCAAATACGTTCATGGCCGGAAAATAGTATCCACTTACAAAAATTGAAGCTTCGGACTCGGATACGATACGGGATTTTGATGTATGGAGCTGTATCAGATACCCTACCACCAAGGGTTCTGAAGAAAAAAAGCAAAACAAATCACAAAAATATAAAATGGGGTGATTTAAACTCTGTTGTTGACTGATATACTGAAAAGGTGGAAGAAATGACCTTTTTGTAGAGAGAGAGAGAGAGGGGGAGACAGATTGTGGTGAGTTTTTGTAAAATCTATTGGGAAATAGATAGATGTGAATTTTGGGCTTTTTCAAGCATTCTTTCCTATATATTATGGGAAATATGAGTGAGAAGACTAGTTTCTCGGGTGACAGTGATATTGTCTGCTTTGACACTTAAAAGGGTGCGACTTTATACCGCATCAATAGAGAAAAGTGTTCAAGTCACCCAACAATATAAGATTATTTTGTAGCACACTCTCCAGAGTACCCCATTATAGGAGAAATTATCGTATTGATAACGTGTTATAGGATTGTGCAGATCATCCTTCAGATGCAGCTGTTGATATTTTCCTTTTTCACACATTAGTCACACGACTTTAAAATGCTTCAATTGAAAAGAATGTTTAAATTTTTATAAGGGCATCACACTTCGTCTCGCACTGTTGTACTTTACGATGTAATGTAGATACAGAGAGCGTCATGGTAATAAACATCATATAAACACCCAGACTGATACAAAAAGGAAAACAAAGAATCGTAATGGTAAATTTGAGAGCATTAAGAAGAGTTTTAACAGAATCTAGAGATTAGTATAAATGTAAGACATTCCTAGAATTTAAGAGGCAGAGAAAACCAATGCAGACTATGAGAGAATATTTGAGAGCATATAACAAGAACAAACATTCTGAAATCTGACTAAAGTCAAATTTCAGATCTGATTTAGAAAAATACACACTTCCTTAGCCTTCAAATAATGTATTTCTTAGCAAAAACTAGTCAATGTTCTGGGGTTTTAGGATGATTCTTTCCCTTTTATAGTAGCTATTATTGACTGAGGGGAACACATTCAAGCTCAAGTTGTAGTACGCCTCGCTCAACATTTTGCAGCTTAAGAATGATTTCTTGCTTTACCTTCCCATCTACAAAGCTGATATAACTGTCTTTGACCAGAGTATTCTCTTTCGTTGCCACACATTTCCCTGGCTCCAAAGATCCATCTTTAGAAGAGTTTTCAAATGCTTTGGCAGCTGAGACTAAGGGTTGGATGTCGATTTCGGCTTCCCCCATGTGATCGTCTGGTGTGAAGGTGTCCTTGTCGTACACTTGCTGCAACCAAATTAACATATAAAAACCCATGGAAAGAAGAAAGAAAGTTTGGGTCCTTTTCAAATAGAAGAACAGAATGAACTAGATAATGTTAATAGATCAAGATATCTACAAGTTCAAGCACTCTACTAATAGTCAAATCTAACCCCTCCGTTTATGGGTAAACTATACTAGCTAAGCCCATACGTTTTTTTTAATCGATTGTCATATAGTTGCATGCTTCCGCACTTTTTGTTTACATTAGATGTTGCTCATATGAGAGCCAAACAACAAGGGAACTAAATGTTATCATATCTAGAACGTGTAAAACCCTTTGCAATCTAACATTCTTCTTCATAACATAATTATGGAGAAGAGCATGCCCACTTACCAACTTTAAAGGTGGAATTGGGTCTGGAATTGATAGCATTAGCCGTTCATTCCATACCGGATTTAGATTGCTCTTTATAACACGTGTCTTCATAGACTGCAACGAAAATGATTAAGAAACTTACTACAAGTACCTTCTTTTTCGAATTCGAGAGCATTTTATTACTCGTTCGCAACCAAATATTGAGGAAAGAGACTTACTTGCTGACCTAGTGTGAGAATGACATAAGGATCACTACTCAGTACATCTCGAACGGCTAAGTTGGTGCCTCTTACAATGTTGACCTTTATTAACCCCACGAATTCGACCATGCCAGGCTATAAACAGGCAGCATGTTGAATAATGTTATAGGCTATCCAACAATAGAAAATTAAAGATTAGACTATAAATTGAAAGCACATATTTCGATTTACAGGTAATGGTGAAGTGATAAAACAATAGTCGGCAAAGAATTGCTTTAGTTAGTAAATATGATAAATGTATTAAACGAGTAATCATACCAATGGGTTGTTGTTGTTGGTCTTTTTCAAAGACTTGTTCTCAGAATCTTTTCTTCTCCAGCTATAACGAAATGCTTGTCCTAAACCATGAATACGGCTAGTACTTTGTTTCTCGAAATGTTTCTTTTCGTGATTATGATTTGAATGGTTATTTTGCCTGGTTGACTGTGGAGATGGAAGCGCAAAGGGGTTATGTTCGGTAGAATCTAAAAATTCGTGCATCTCGTATTTTCTCCTGAAAATTTAAGAAAAATTATTCGGATTCAGAACGACAAATTTATTCGGATGCAGAACGTCATATGTCAGGTGTCTGGGTCGTCTGAATGGCTGGCTGAGGCTCAGTTGAGTCCATTTGAGTCAGATTCAAACAATGAAAATAAACCATCTTAGTCAGGCTTTGATTTTACCTAATGAAGTCTGAACGCTCCTCTATAGTGGAACCTGGTTTTGGCTTTTTGAAATTTTCTGGAATCAAAGCTTCATATTTCGAGTTTACTGCACCATTTCCACCGACATCAATCAAAGAATCAACTTGTTCGTCGGTCCATTCATCTAGCTTTACTGACAGAACCTAATTCACAAGTATTGCAAAAAAAAAAAAAAAACATATTTTCTCAGAGTGTCATATGAAACATTTTTCGTATGGATCTCTTCTTAATTACTTTGTATTTCAGAGCTAGGCACTAGTAAACTTATAAAAAATTGCTTCTTCCCAAGAAATGCAAAGATCCTGGAAGAACTTTTTGTTTTCCTCTGTTAAATCCCAGGATCTAGGGACACCACTAAGTTGTTAAGAATTCTTCTCTCATCATATGGGTAGATGAGACATGCTACTTTTTTTATTTGAAAAGGGTGAGCCCCAATTAGATGATGACAAAATGATCAAAGATGGGAGGACCAAATCTAATTATTATGCCTATTTCAACACCAAAAAAAAAAAAATTATTGTGCCTAGCCCCCCCAATTCAGCCTGATCTATGGGCAATGTCTGTTGACGGACAAAGTTAGGAGTGGGAATCAGGTGAGACCAGGTACGGAAAGGCACCTTTTGGGGATGTTGGATAACTTCAAGAGAGAAGGTTAATTGAAAAATGGGGTCCTTATTCTCCCCAAGTGAAATTGAGAGTGGGTTAGCAATCAATAAAACCTTGAGCAGAGAGTTTGGGCTCCAAAATTTCAAGAACACTTTAGTGCTGAGGCGAAATTGAAAATATTGGGCCAGGGTGCCCAATTAGTTAGACAGAACCCGGATATTAAAGGCCCTAAATCAGGCTCTTAACCGCACTACGGGCACCAGTACAGGTACTGTCGTCCAACACGTGTGTATCTATATGACAAAGCTAATGGGTTTAGATGCAATACCTTCGATATATGCACTCCGAGGCCTCTATGAACGCCAGAGCACTTTATACAAATAAATACTCCAAGACTTAAAGACCTAATCCACCAAATTCCCAATTGATTCATTCAGGGAAAAAAACATACTTTTGTGAGTAAAAACCAAGTGTTAGGTGAACAAAATACATTAGAAGTGAAATCTTTCATGCAAAGTAGCAAGAGTAAAAGGGAAATCATAAACTCGAAGATAATAGCTATAAACTTCAGTTTTGCCCCAAGAAACCTATTAACCATGATTTTTAGCTAGTAGCCTAGTACATCGTTTTAAACTTCGGTCTAGTTGTACCCCTCGAGGCAATTTACTCTGTTTCTGCCTCGAGGCGTTTGCATCTACCGTTCAGAACGAAACATACAAACATTGATTACGTTAATGCAACATTCAATTTGAATAACATTGACATCTTTTGTTTGTAAACGCTTAAAACTTGTACTACCGTAGCACAATGAAAATATAATGTCTCGGAAAATAAATGTGCGTGGCCTCTAAGCCTCTTATCCATCAAGGCATATGCAGTGCTTTTTGGAGTAAATCATCTTGAGACTGAAAAACGTAATTCTAGATATTGGCTAATTGCCTAATAATATAAAGCAAACATAATTTTACACCTAACGATATAACTTGTGAAACTTACACCCATTTTGGGTCTGGAGAGCCACAATCTGCACAATATGCGTTACTTGGTTGACACAACAGATATTCTAGCCTCCCAGCAGGACCTGGTTAATGAAAAATTATTGTAAGAAATAAAATATGGGGTTATATAAATTTCATATAATATTGTCATGTTTTCTTCACTCTATATTGAAACGAAATAAATAAAGAAGTAAAGGGACGATGACAAAAAACAATATACCTTGAGAAGGAGTACGTTCTTTCTTTCGCCTCCAACTTTCTGATTGTGAGTGGTCCATGCTCCCATCTATCCGGCTAAACTCTGATTGAAAAAAGATAACGACATAATGAAAGAAGAAATAAATAAAGGAACAAAAGCTTCGAAGTTCAAGCATGTGAAGGTCCCAAAAACAAAGTAATTAAACCTTCCTCTCCTTGATCCTAATCAATTGCTAAATGCATTTGACATTATTGGTTAAGTATATCACGGAGTGGAAAACCATTAGGGTAGTTCAAAATGTAATAGGATATGTATCAGTATGTGCGTAGTGATAATGCACTTAACACTTTTTCGCTTCTTATTGTAAAATGTTTTTGGGGTGTATATGTTACCTATAAAACACAACAACTCACAACCATCATAAACTCCGTTTATCCTATTAGAAGCACGAAATGAAATTGCAACTAACTTCCATGAAATATGTTTTTAATACAATATCTGTTAAGTTTGTAGTCGTCTAACTCAAAACTATTTGGCAATGAGCAGAGAGAACATTACTAGATTACCCATTATCTTGAAAAAAAAAATCATTCAACTTCATCAACCTAAAATTCTACATGAAAATCTTCATTTTTTGTGTTTAATTCTTTATCTTTCACCTTCATTTTGTTATTTCTTGTTCTTATTTTACCAAGATTTAAGGTTCATTAGCTTCTTAATACTAACAATTAATCCCCTAAACATTAACAAATCATCATATGAACGAGACATTCAATTGATGCAATAGAACTAATACACCAAACAAGAGAGAGAGAGAGAGAGAGAGAGAGAGAGAGAGAGATGAAACCTGAAACTTTGCTGAAATTTTCATGATCTAGCTTGAAATCCATCTAAAAATTCTTAAGTTTACAAACCCTTTTCATAGAAATTCTTCTACTAAAATCTTATTAAGCAACATTTCCCCTTTTCTCCTAAAAATTTAACCAAAATTGAGTCTTAGAACCCAAAAGATTTCCATTAAACAAATATAAAACTCATATTAATTAGGAAAACAAATAACAGAAACATATAAAAAAAATGTACCTTGAAGAATAACTGGATTTCATGAAAGAATGAAAAATCCCTTATTTACCCAAAACGAAAGAAAAATGGAATAATTTATTTCTTAAGTTTGTCTTTCTTATCTGTGTTGTTTTGCCTTTGTGGTTGTTGGCCACAAGGCAAATGGAAAATGGATTCTGCCAGCCAGAAATCCAAGGACGTTATTTAGTTCTCTTTTAAGAGCATCCCCGGTGCAATACTAAACTTAACTAATATGAATTGAATTTTCACGAAAAGAAAGATACTCCAATAATTATCAAATATTTTTGTGTTTTTTCACTCATTTTCAATATTATTTTGACGTTTGTAGTTATTGTCCCCTTTTTTTTTTTTATAGGTGAAACTGTTGAGAGCCTCAATTCAATTTGTGAAACGAAAACTACATTAAAATAGAAAAAAGGAATGTGAAGAATTTGGTGAACTCTAAAGCAGGTACCATCGGGTAAGTGAACATAGACCTTCGGTGGAGCAAGAGTATAAGAAAAAAATAAAGAAAGAAGAGAACAAATATTTTTGTCGGCCACAAAGTCAATGACCTAGGTTTAGAAAGAAAGAAACCATACCCGTTAAGTTGAGGGTAAAGGGCGTGGGGATATCTGTAGTCTGGGCACGGGTTTGAAGAAGAGAAACAAAGTGACGATATTGATCCACTGACATTGAAGTCGCTGCGGGCACCCCCGAGTCCTGTTGAATCGTGGCAACAAGTGAGATGGCTTGGGTTTTCAGAGTGATATGGGAATCCATGAAGTTGATAACAGGTTGCCCTACCATGGGTGTGAAGACCACAGTAATCGCAGAAGGGGCGTTGACGCTTTTGGCGGGGTTTCTCAACCTTGTTGGATCGGGTTTGGCGGCCTGACCGAGACCGTGAAGAGAGGTCAGACTGACTGAATGCAAAAACAAAAGATTCTGAGACGTTAAGTTTGTGGTCATCGAACTCAACCAATTGGCAATGAGTGGAGTGGACCTAGACATTATAATCTTGTTTGCTAGATGCCCCTTCTCTCATTCAGAACTCAATTCTCTGGCAATGGCAATTTTCGGACGATAGTGGCATATACAATGTTTCTTATACTTGTAACGCAAACAAGTTCATGCTACTACACGAGACAGTTATGATTTTCTTTTTGGCCTTTGTAAAGCAAATAAGTTTATGGACTCCATCTTCTTAAATTTCATCAACAGGTTGAAGAACCCGAACAGAAACAGAAAAAGCAAATTTGCCCCAGAGGTGTATATTTTTCCTATAATCTTCTAGTGTATGGTACGTGGGCAATTGATAACTCTTAATTCACATAATTTATATTTTGGAAATGGTAGACTTTACCTATTCGACGATCATGTTCTTTAAATATTAACGACAACTCTTGCCAATAATATTAGGCCAGCGCTTTGGGAAAATCAAAACAGTTTCTCGAGTGCGAAGACTTTGTCAAAAACTGGTCAATTTTAATTGACTAGTATATTTTCTAATTGTTAGGGGAAAAACTAATAATTTACCATAATCCGGCAAGGGTTGTCGGAATCCAGCCACCACCATCATCACCAAAATCTGGCCACCACCATCTTCACCAAAATCCAGCCACCACCATCATCAGGGGCGGACCCATGTGTAGTCCAGACTGGGCAGTGGCCCAGTCTGGAATTTCTACAATTTGATGTAAAGATTAAACAGAAATGAAGGACGGCCCTTTTTCGAATTTCTACTTTTTGATGTAAGGGTTGAACAGAAATGAAGGAGTAGCTTAGTGGTTGGTTACTTAACTAACGCAGTGAATGTCACGGGTTCGAATCCTTGGAAACGCCAACTTGGCCCAATTTTTGCTCATTTTCTTCTTTGTTTTGTCTCAATTCTAAAAAATGAGTCATATATTTTTACCAATTTCGAAAATAAGCCCTAAAGAAAACTTTTTTTAATTATCGATGAAGTATTATCTTAAACCTTTTACCTTAAAATTTTTAATAGTATTATGGAAGATAAAGGTTATTATAAGGGAGAACAAAAGATTTGGTACTTTTTACCACTCTCATTTTCGCCTCATATTTAAGGTCAATGTCTCTTCTTTTCATCTTCCTCTTGGAGAAGACGGAATTTTTTTTGTAGAGAGGGACTAGTCCTCCGTTGGCGAGCCTCGTTCTCCATCTTTTCTCTTTCTCTCCTTTTTCAAACTAATATCTACTTAGTTTCAGATAACAAAATATCAGGATTTGTACATATATGCATAATAATTTGTGAAATTTGTACACATGTACATAATATTTACATGCTTGATTTATAGTACTTTAAGCTTGTCCAGGCTAACTGGAAATCCTGGTTCCGCCCCTGACCATCATCATCTACTTCTCCCTCTCTCTCTCTCTCTCTCTCTCTCTCTCTCTCCCTCTCTCTTTCTCCCTCTCTCTCTCTATCGATCTCGCTGCCTCTCTCTCATTATATCTCGTTCTCTTTATCATTGAATCTCATTTTCTCCGATCACCAAAACCTAATATTCTATTTCACTCTCTTTCACCCTAAACCCTCTTTCTAACAGTTTCAGATTTCGTGGGGCAGTCGGGCCACGAAATGGTATGTGGCCGACCGACCCACGAGATCTTGTGTGTCGGTCGACCACAACCTTTTCATGGGACGACTTCCCACGAAAAGTCGGTGGTCTGTCGACCACAAAATGTTTCGTGGTCGACAGATCTTGTGGGTTTGGTGAAACCCTCCTCGAGGTCTAGTTCCGACGAAGGAAGAGCTTTCCTTGGCGCGGAACTGTGTATGAGAGAGAGGGAGACGGTATGAGAGAGAGAGAGATCACCTTAGAACTAAGAGGGAGAAAAACGGTAAGAAAGAGTGAGAGATCGGTATTAGGGGTGTTCGTTGGTTCGGTATCCGGTAATTTGGAATCATCCATTACCAAACCGCTCATGGTTTGGTTAGTGATTTTTCAAACCGTTACCAAACCACTCATGGTTTGGTTCGGTTACTAACCAAACCATCATAAGCGGTTTGGATACTACTGGATGCCGAACCATCCATAAAAACAATTTGTTCTCCATGAAAATTGGCGAATCGAGTTACTTTCTTCATACATTGACGTATAACATCAAGACAGCACTCCTTAACAATCTGGAGAAACAATCAAACTAACATAATACGTCGAGAAACATTTGAAACATTAAAGACATGTGCATGCCACCGACCGAAAATATTATGTTGTAGCTAGTAACATTATCGATACATGAATTGTTTTAATATAATACTAGCTAGTAACATTATATTGTAGTGGTGTTGTTGTATTTGCATGAAATTATGGAGATATGATAGATATATTTTAGAAAAACATACGTAAATATATAATTATATATATTAATTGAACTTAACTGGTTCGGTTTGGTTTTAATGGTTCCTAAAAATTACATCCACTTACCGAACCAAACTAGTTGGTTTTTGAAAATCTACAACCATACCAAACCACTCGTTGTTTGGTTTGGTTTGAAAACCGGTTTGACCGGTTTGGATCGATTTGGTTTGAATGGTTCGGTCTATTTTTGCACACCCCTAATCGGTATTTGGGTTAGGGTCTGTTTTTGAAGTTCTAAGAGAGAGAGAGAGAGAGAGAGGGGCAGAGAGAGAGAGAGACAAATTATAAGAGAGAGTGGGGAGAGGAGGAAGAAAATGGTGGTGGTTGTGGCTGGAGGTGGTGGATGCCGGAGATGGTGGTCGGAAATGGTGGTCGGAGTTGAAGATGATGAAGAAGAAGAGGAGGAAGAAAATGGTGGTGGTTGTGGCTGGAGGAGGAAGAGAGAGGGTCTGTTTTCTGACCGAAACTAATCCTAGAGAGAGAAAGCTGCCAGACAAACCCCTAAGAAGTCCATCCTTCGAAGAAGGCTGCGATAGTTATGGGCGAACAGACTAATTTCTGTTCATGTCTTGGGGCACTCTGGGTATACTCGATAGATGACACCTAGATGAGCTTATTTTGATTTTAGATTAGTCCTTTTTTTTTTTTTTTTAAGTTATACCGTCCAATTTCTGAAGATTCATCAGTTTCTTTGTCGACAGAGATGGAAGCAGCCCCACCAGGAAATCGTGAGGAGTTAAAAGCTGACACACAGAAAAGCTGAAAAAAATACTAGTTGATGACTTGATTCCTTCATTTTCTACCAATCCTCAGATGGCCACTTCCTTGTGCAAGGCCAACAGAAATTCGGACTTGCTGGTTGAATTTCTTCATCATCAACCAGAAGACAGCAGCATCTCTAGGGCACCTGAAATTGTAAAATTTGATACGGGTACTACATCGTCGTCTAGTCAGTTGTTGCCTGATGAGTCAATTCTTGAAGAGGAAGTGAAACCCATCAAGTTTAAAACGCGTCCTATTTCAAGTGGTACTGTTTCAAGCGTTATCGGGAAATATTATTATTATGGTAATAAGACATCAGCAAAGAAACCTGCCGCTGAAACATTCAAACAATTGACGTCCAAGGAACTTGAAGATATCCTGTTTCAAATGCTTGGAAGTCGATATCAGATTAATATGAATATTGTTCGAGAAGCTCTTGGTAACAAGACCTATCTTAGTTTCATTTTCATTTTATGGAACAACTAAATTTTTTTTTCCTATCTAGTAGTACTCTTGCATATATAGTCCCATATTCTAAAATATGTCTTTTATAATTTGCAGAACTTTGTGGGTTAGATCCAGAAAAGGTATGGATCCTATTCCTTTAAGGGGTAATTTCTATAAAGGTCAAAATAATATTGAAAATGAGTAGAAAAACACAAAACATTTGAAAATTATTATTCAGGTCAAAAAGTGTGCAAATACTAAAATACCCCTTTTTGTCATTTTGTGTAACTAAATTCTTTTATTTTTTTTAAAACTTTAAATCGATATAACTTTTGTTTGAGATGTCGGATTTTTATAAAAATTATATATTTAGAAATGATTTTTCACTAGCTTTCTAACAAGATCCACTTTCAATATTTTTTTTTCTAAAATACCCCTTTTTGTCATGTTGTTGATTCTCATTCAGAACTCAATTATCTGGCAGTGTCAGTTTTCCGATAGTACTGGCATGTACGATGTTTCTTATGCGAGACAGTTATGATTTTCTTTCTGGCCTTTGTAATGCAAATAAGTTTATGGACTCGATCTTCTTAAATTTCATCAACAGGTTGAAGAACCCGAACAGAAACCAGAAAAAGCAAATTTGCCCCAGAGGTGTATATTTTTCCTATAATCTTCTAGTGTATGGTATGTGGGCAATTGATAACTCTTAATTCACATAATTTATATTTTGAAATTAACCAGCCAAGAGGACGAGAGATACAATCTCCAAAAGGAAGTGTTAGCATCATTGTTCGGTGTCCCAAAGAGGGATGAGGATGTACCAAGAAGATTTCATGCACGAGCAGTGAAGCCAAGACTAGGAAGACGTGTGATATTGGTCCCTCCAGATTCAGATGTAGAAGAGGAGGACGATACCTATGAGGCTCTTCGTCGGTCTACAAAGGAGCACTGGTTGACTATGAAGGAATATTATAGAGCTGTAAGTTGCTAATTCATAAATCTTGTTTCAATTTCATAGGCATTGACACTTACAGTTTCCTCATAGGCATTGGAGGCATTTACTAGTGGAGATCATGTCCAAGCTGAACGCCTTCTGAAACAGGTACTGTTTCTATATGAACTTGGGAATATTTGAGCCAGAAATGGGGTGCACAAAACTTACACTCACCACACTAGCACACCACCACCTCTGCCAAATCACCACCACCACAACCGCCAAAACCACCACTAACATTTGATTGCTACTTGTTACAGAATAGGTGCACGAGTGCTTATATCCACCATCTCAGCCAAACCACCTTACTCGGTCGTGATAGAAATAGGGTGCACAAATACTTACACCCACCACACGATCACACCACCGCCACAACCACCAACACTAACACTTAGTTGCTACTTTCTACAGAGTAGGTGCACGAGTGCTTATATGCACCACCTCCGCCAGACCAATTCCATCTCCACAATCACTAAATCACCAGTCACCCCCATATCCAGATTGTTAACATTAAATATGAAAAAGAAAGTTTGAATTTATCTTATATTTGTATTTTGTTGATAATGTGCAATAGAGAATTGGAGATAATTAAGACTTTAACTTAGGAAACATAACCCTTAGAGTTTCATTTTTCAATTATCTAGGGACTATATCATCGCGTGAAAGCTCGAGAAGCAGATAAAAAGACTTCTGATCTACTAATTCTCGAACGCAGGTCCGTGCTCTTCGTTTTCTCTTTTCTCATTATTGCTTAGACTTTACTGCTCTGTAGAATAAGGCGGCACCTCACACATTAAAATCCCCGCAGAAAAAAGATCAATGGTGGAAAGCCTGTGGAGTTGCAAAGATATAAACTGCAGATGATACTTCCAGCTCTCAAAATGTTTCTTTTTTGTCGTTGTGGGGGTATTCCAGGTAAGTTACTATTCTTAGTTTTACTTCTATTCTTCAAAGTAATTTAACTGACATATATCTATTACTATGTTTCAATTAGGTCAACGTGTGAAGGTCATCATATTTGATAGTACCACCACAGAGAGCGAAAAGAAATATCGGAGAGATAAGGTAACTGCAGTTATAGCATTTTGTTGCAAGTTCAAAAGTTTATTCCTCCACATATATATGGGATTGATATCTAAATGTTTCGCAAACAAAACTCTAGTCTATTATTAGAAACCACACCATCCTGCAGTAACTATAAAACCATGTAGTTGGGCTTGTGAGTTATCAGGAAAGGCTCGCCCCCCCCCCTAGCTGAGTTTGGCGAACTTGGTTAAATTCTCCATATATTAGTGCGTCTGATGTCTAAATCTTCGGGAAAGCAAAACACTCTATCAGAAGAAGATCATCCTTAAAATAAGTAGTCGATGAAAGTAAGTATTCTGGCTCATGAGTTCTCATGGGTAGAGAAAGCCGTGTTTGGGGAACTTGGCCTTGTACATTTTGCTTGATTTCTATCTTCATTTCGTTATCAACATTGAACTTTTGTATGGTAGTACAAAAAAAAGTATGTAGGCTTAATCTCTGTATACGAAAACAAAATGAGCCGAATAAGTCATGATTCACTGGGCTGCCTCTGCCCTCGAGCCTCAGTCCAAAGCATGATAAACTAAAATCTTGCTTTATTCTAGTTTTTTTTTTTTTTTTTACTTACGAGTATGATTTTAACAGGTAGTAAGTATGTTGGCCAATTCATCGATTATATGGACTGAAGAAAGTGAAGGAACGATACTGGTAGAATTGGACGGAGTTGGTCCCGAGAAGCTCCGGATGTATGAAAGTTCAGATGATGAATGAAGCTAGCGAGGAAATCTAAACAAAAACTCGAAAAAGGTTAAAGATTCTAACAACTGCTTTACAAAGTTTTACTTTTACAGTAGGAAACTTTTCCTTTTAAGAGTGATATTCATGTCCTAAGAAACCAAGTTAGTTTGAATTTTGTGGAGACACCTGATGACTCTCTTTTTAAAAGTTTTTTCTTGATTTCACGAATTTGATGAGTTTGATTTGTCTAAATCTAAAATTGTTTCGAATCTTTACTTGGTTTCTATTAGAGGCACAATAGTGACTATATCGAGTATTTCATTTAGTGGGCTTTTAATCCAGGGTTATTCTGTGTGCCAGTTGATGACCTCAATATCATTTCTAGTTTGTTCGACATACATGTGATTTTGTGTATCTTTTGAAACTTTTTTGTTTTCTGATCTCTAGAATTTATGTGTTAGTTAAACGTTTAGGATAAAAAGGGATTTTTGTTAGAAGTTCTGCAATATTTTCTTTTTTTCTTTGGGTCATTGTTTCGAAACATTGGCACATAATTCCGCTAATGTTAATGCCGCCATTAGTTTTTCTCATATGCTAATGCTGCTAATGTTAATGCCGCCATTAGTTTTTCTCTGCCCATTCTAGGTATTCATTTAGTGTTTGCTTAGGTTTGTGTTTATTTTGATATTAGTTGGTAGGAAATTTTCCATTGTTCACTGTGAACTTTTATGTCTCATTTGTGTTTTTTCATAATATTCATTTAAATATGATTTTCAAGGCGCCAACAAGCTATACTTCTTAGAGATATTAAGTTGTGATGAGAGATTTTTAACAAAAAAAAAAGTTGTGATGAGAGATAAAGTAAAGGTGAGAGATAAAGTTTAATTACTGATTGATATGAGTTATAAAAATTGTATAAAAATATATTTAACCACGGTAAGCATAAAATAAAGAGTTCTTTTCTTTATGACCCCTTACTTTGTGACTAGTTTTCTTTATGGTCCCTTATTTTTTATAAATTTAAATATGGTCCCCTATTTTCAAGTAAGAGTATTTCTGTCCAAATTGTAAAAGGACTAAAAATCTACTTTTGGGAAGATTGGACCCTAAATTCTTTTTGAACATTATTTTGAGTCTTATACCCATGGACCCGTTTAAATTAGGCGGTTATCGTTCTGATCACATCTTCAGATGTATCAATGTCTTATAACGACTAACTTAGAGCATCTTTCATTCATAGTTTTAAATTAGGCGGTTATCGTGCTTATCACATCTTCTGATGTATCAATGCCTTGTAACGACTAACGTAGATCGTAGTCGAATTCTAAAAAAAAAAAAAATTATAGAATCAGTAAAATGCTAAAGAAAAAAATAAAAAAAACATAGAGTTTTTGTCAAATGCTAAATCAAATTTAGAGTTTTTACTAGGATAAATGCTAAACTAAATTTATGTTTTTATATAAAGGGAAAAATGTTCAATCATGAAAATTAGAATCACATAGAAGTGGGGGTTGGTTGTAACTAATCATTAGTTTTTTTTAGAACCTTCAAAATACTAAACAATGTTTTTTTTTTTAATATGATATTAGATCAGAATTATTATTATAGAACTAAAACCCAAATTTAGAGTTTTTTTTTTAATGATCAGTAAAGTGCTGAAGAAAAAAATATAAGGTTTATGTCCCAATGTAAATCAAATTTTCGAAAAAAAAAGTAGCACTGATTGATATTGAAGGTGGTTGATCATGTCACAAGATTCTCTAGTGGAGATATCCTCGAAGATCATCTCGGCGAAAGCAGCAGGTTCAATATAATGAAGGCTTAAGGTGTGAAAATTGATTATGAATTCGTACAAGTATTGTTACGCGTGAAAATCGATTTCTTACTATTTGGTATGACTTTTGGTGTGAAAGTCAATTTCTAACGAGGTATGTGAAAACTGTCCAAATAATTTTACCACCTTTTAAATAGGAAACCGATTTCTTGCTCACATTTTCTAAAATTTGCACTCTCTTTCCTATCGCAAGGGTGTTCTAGTCTCCTCGGAATCTCTCTTTCCCTCTCGCCTAAATCACAACAGTCAAGTCTCGCCTAATTTGCGCTCCCTGTGAACACGAATTTTCAAAAAAGCTCATTTATCAATTAACACAAAGCACCTAATAAAAAATATAGTGTAAATTTCTTATATTCAGAAAATAATATAGCTTAATAAATTAACAATGATATTTTTGAATTATCTGAATATGTTCATGCAAAATCTAAACTTAACAAGATACTTTAAACTGCTAAATAAATTCAAAATTGGATACAATAAATATCTTGAACCCACATAAAATAAAAACTTGATGTATCCCTAAACTCTAACACCTTGTTGTATAATACTTTCATCACTTAAACGAGTAACTTAAGTAGGACTTGTTAAACCCATAACAAGTCCAACGAAGCTTTCTTTGCTAAGATTTATCTCGTCTTTCGTCTTTCCTGTTATACGAGGAAGGTCCCTTATAAGTTTTGCTATTATGATCAGGAGATCCACAAGTACGTTTTCTTTTTTTTTTTCGTTGGCTCTGAATTTCTTTAAGGCCTCTTTTCCTTGCCATCTTAGGTCTTTCCGGTGCCTCTTCATTATTGTAGGTAAAACTTTAGTGTCAACCCGTGCACATAAAATAACACAAGTGAGAATCTCAGAGTTAAAATAGAAATTATATATATACGCAACATTTTACGATTCTCAAATTCAATCTTATCAGTAATCGGGAATATGGGTTCTTCATATTTTTTTCTAGTATGAACTCACACTATATTGGTTACTGTAATACCTAGGGGTTTCCCCTTCGCTGGGGAACTATATAAATAGTCAACCTTTTCAACAAAAAAGTAATATGTAAAATAGGCAACCCATTCATTACGTACCAAAAGACATACAAAACTGTACGGAAAGAGAATCTTTGGACAACGTCCTTACTCTCATTAAAATATGAAATTTTTACTCAAAAGTCCAAAAAATGACCCTATAACTAGGATTTGGCCCACCATAGATTAATATAAGTTGCAAAATCCATTTTTTCAAAAATAATCCTAATCCAACCCAATTTCGGATCCCTAGGTGACTTTTCCCATCTCTAGGAAGCCCTTACTTTAAATAATCCCTCTTATACCCTTATATATATATATGGGAGAGAAGATGCCTGGGTGTTTTCCTTCCATTTATATCTCTTTCCCTCCTCAAGACTTTCTCTTTCCCTCCTCAAAACTTTCCATCCATTTTCTCTCTCCTATATCTGCTCTCTCCTTCATAAGAGAAAGAAATCTTTCCTTCCATTTCTCTCTCTCATCTGTATCTCTCTAACAACTACTAAGCTACACGGATCCGGAAAGATTTACAGGTTTGAGTTTCCTCATCTTCATTCCTTTATCTTCATCATAAACCCTCATCTTCATTCTTTGCATTTTGCTTAAAACAACATAAACCCTCATCTTCATCTTCATTTTCTTTGCGCTTTGCTTAAAACATCATAAACACTCATCTTCATCTTCTTCTGTAAATTTTCGTTTTCTTAAAACATCATAAAACTTTCTTCTTCTTTATTTTTTCGAAACATAAAAGTTTCTTTCATCTTCATGATCTTTATCATCAACACCATGATTTGTTCCATGAACCTTCTTTAGTTTTAGAGAGTTTGTGTTCATCTTCATCATCATTATCATCAACACCATGTTTTGTTCATTGAAACTTCTTTGTTCTTCATCTTCATTTCTATCTGAAATTTCGTTTGGTTTTTAAACTCATATTTTCTGACACAATAAGTTATGTCCTAAGAAAAACCCAATATGTTTTCTGTTTTCATAATTTTCATGTGTTCTGTTTTCATAAAGTTCATGAAACATATTTTCACTTCCACAAACACAAATTCCTTTGTTTAGAGTATTTTCTGTTTTCGGAAGTATATACTCATTTTTTCACCTTGTTGTGATTTCATGTTATCTGTTTTTCGTATATTATTTCATGAACATATTTCCACGTCCACTAACACAAATTGTTTTGTTCCGATTAATTTATACTTACATAAGCATATTATGTTGTGTTTGTAGGTAGTAAATATTGTCTTCGTTTTTCACATAAAAACTCTTCCTTTTAAGAACATTACATTTGATGCATGATGCATAACATTTGTTTTTGTTAGTTTATTAAGATTTGTCTCCAAACCAATCCATTTCCGGAAACATAAAGTTATGTGTTTTCAGAATGTATATTAATTTGAAGACATTTTTTCTACAGCACTTGCATATGGAGGTTGACCTACAGCCAGATCAGGCACCATTGAGGGACCGACCACTAGTATCTGAATCTTGGGGCCCTGTGTTTACTCATATTGGTCAAATATTTGATGGAGGAGTGAAATCCTTTCGAGATTCTCTTGGAAGATATACAATAGCTACTAAAAACACCTTCAAATATATCAAAAACGAACGATTTCGGGTCACAGCCGTATGTCCCAAACCTGGATGTAAGTGGAAAGTTCATGGTATTGCACCAATGAGATGTAGCTCTGTTTTTATCTTGAAAGAATTTGAACCAAAACACGATTGTTTAGATGTTGTTCTGAATCCCAGTGATCCGAAACTTTCTAGTAAATTAGTTGGTAATCTCATTTGTAAAGAAATAAAGAAAAATCCAAATCGTACTACAGCGGATGTAATGGAAAAATTTCTTGATGACTATGGTATTAATTTAGGTTACTACTACTCTTACCATTCAAGGAAGTTTGCAATGAATCGAGCATTTGGGGAAGAAGGTGATTCGTATGCGAAGTTGAAGTGGTACGTTGATGCATTAGAACGTACAAATCCAAATAGTCGAATTGATTTGCAAGTGGATGAAAATAGTCATAGGTTTGTTAGAGTTTTTATTGCGCTTCGTGCTTGTACTTTGGGTTTCCAACATTGCCGACCTGTTATATACATTGATGCTACTTTTGCGAAGACAAGGTTCAATGGTTGCATTCTTGCCGCAGCTACAAAGGATGGAAATAATGGTATGTATACATTTATGCCATTCCTGTAAACATATTTATCTTTGTTTTAAAATATAAATATGTATTTTTAAACACATACGTGAATGTTTCTAAATTCAATATTAAATCAACAACATATCCGTTGTATATGTAAGTTTGCTACAAATTTATTAAACACATCAAGATATGCTTGCATAGTACTTTATTTGTTATTTGCATATACTTCACTGCATCTGTAGTTTTTCTTCTTCAATTTTCAGGTTTGTTTCCAATTGCTTATGCGATAGTGGATTTGGAAAATGAAGCCAACTGGGTTTGGTTTTTGGAAAACCTAAAGATCGTTGTAGGTGTCGAAAAAATCTACACGTTCATATCAGATAGGCACGGGGGCATTATCAATGGTGTCCGTAATGTCTTCCCCACTGCGCATCACTCTTTTTGCACATGGCATTTAAGATGCAATCTCAATGTTAGATTACGTAATGGAGCCCGGAAGTCAAAGTATTTTCAGACGCTAATGTATAAGGCTGCCCGTGCACTACCCGCATCTGAGTATCATTCCACTGTTGAACAAATGATCGAGATGGGTGGATCCAACGTGACTAGATTTTTCGAATCTCTTAATCCTGAAACGTGGGCAGATTCTTTTTTTCCAGGAGAAAGGTATATATTTTACTAACACTTACCTATTTGCATACAGATTTATTATCTTGTTCTTTGCATAATTTATATCTTCGAAACATAGCTACATTTGTTTCTGTACAAACAATATTTATCTAGGACAAAGATAAATATTTTTCAAACACATTTATATTTGTATACAGTGTTCTTCCTATAATGTTTGCATAACTTATTTCATCTCAACAAATCCCATTTTGTTTCTGAACGTACTTTTTTTTTTATATTCTAGGTACGGTGCTATTACATCTCAAATTTCCGAAAGCTTCAATTCTATGATAAAAAAGGCAAGGGTACTTCCAATAACTGCTATGTTAGATGCCATTCGTCAAAAGATCATGAACAAGATGCGAAAGCATAGAGATGCCGCAAATGGATGGACTACCTTTCTTTGTCCCTCCATCAATGATGAACAAGATTCGAAAAAAAAAATATCTGAAACATGGAGGTTCGCCGAGGCTGCTCCATTAATTTATGAAGTGTACTCTGATCCACGTCATAGTGTTAATCTTGGATCTCTTACTTGCTCGTGTCGGCGTTGGCAAGTGGATTCTCTTCCTTGCGAGCATGCAATGCTATGCATCGGAAGTAGGCGTGGTGATGTTACTTGTTTTTTTGATCCTGTTTGGACAACGGAGGCCTATAGGAAAACTTACCAAGAATATGTTTACCCTGTACCCAATTTTGACGAACCATTTTCTTTTGATTCATCAACAAAGATTCTTCCTCCCATAGTACGAAGGGCACCAGGGCGACCACGTACAAATCGTTTGGAAAGTTCTGGTAATGTTACGAGGCAAAAGAGGATATGCCGCAGGTGCAACAGACCTTCTTATCACAACAGTGCTACATGTCGTGCACAACTCTAGTGGAAAATATTAACATTTGTTGGATATTTTGTATCTAGTACTGACACTCTTGGATTTCCTTTGTTCACAAATTATGATGGTTTGTGATTGTCCACAATATTTTGTTATAAATATTATCTATTTTGCCTTCTACCTAATTTAGATGTTTTAACTCTTATTTCTGCACTCTATAAGATTTAGTTTTGTGTTCCAGTATGTGTTTAAAAATTTCTAACAAACTCATATATGCTCCAAAGAATTTTAGTTTTCTGAACTCTTATTTTGTAACTCAGAACAAATTCATATATGCTCCAAAGAATTTAAGATTGTAAAACATATATTCTAACAAACTAGTTTTGGCCTAAAGAAAATTTACAACTTCAAAAACTTGTGTGAACAAATCTCTAGATGTTCTCAAAAAAACGTCCATCTCCGAACAAAAACATATATGCTCAAAGGAAATATTCAAACTCATAAATATTTTTGAACATATTTTTTGCTTGCATGAAGAAAAGTAATGACTTCAAATATGTGTTTGGAACAATTTTTGGTTTGTTCTAATAAAATGTTTACATTTCCGACCAAAATTAGATTTTCCTTGAAGAAATTGACAACTAAAATTATGTTTTGACCAAATGTTAAGTATATTCAAGCCAATCATACTAGAGAACCTTCATGCTCTTTAAATTAATTTTCCTTGAAGAAATTGACAACTAAAATTATGTTTTGACCAAATGTTAAGTATATTCAAGCCAATCATACTAGAGAACCTTCATGCTCTTTAAATTAATTAGCTTCAAAATACAGAATCCTCAATATACATTCCAAGTTCACAACAGAAATAGATTTATCTAAACAAATCTAAATATGCTCTAAGCAAATATTAAATTGCTCGTGCTTTTAACACTTCACCATTGTCGCATTCCGATCAAACGACAGCAATTTCATAATTGCTTAGTGCACCAGCAATTTCAAAATATACATATAACTAATTGTTCACAAAAAATGTTACAACATAACACCTTAATTCTCTAATCTCCACTGGACAGTGTTGTCCTTCAAAATCAAATAAGTCAATTCTGCCCTTCTTCTTTGGGCTAATTTCTTCCAATCTCCCTCCAAGTGCTGACTATTGTATGTGTATTTGTTTGTTTTTGCGATCATCTCTTCCATTCGAAGAATGACAAACAAACCACAGTCGGCACTGTTGTAGAAAAAAAATATTAGAACATTTAAATCAGTGTTTGTAATTTCAGAATATAACATAGTAACATTTAACTTACTGTTCTCCTTGTTGTTTATCCTTAGGTTCTGGCCTCATCTTTGGAACTTTCTTTTTCCTACCATGCACAGTGATACGAGTTTGTTCCATTGCATGTTGAATCTCAATAGCAAATTCCTTACTATTTTCCGAGCAAGCTTTTGCTAACTTTTTATCACACAATAAAGAGTTGTAATGTGTCCATTCATCACGATAAACATCATACTCCAAGAATGTCCAATGGTGACCTCGGGTGCGGTCTCCGATGGTCGGGTTACACATTGGTGCACAAACATAATGTGGATGAATGTTATCATCAAAAGCTTTCTGCAGTGTCCCTTGCAACAGTGTGTTGATGGTCTCCTCTATGTTGGAACATATCAAAGTCTGTCAAAAGACGTGAAATGCTGGTTATACTTTGATAATCACAAACATATACTAATTTGTTAATGAAAACGATTTAATTTCACTTACAAACACTTCAGATGGAAGGAATAAAACTTTTCTCTTCTTGTTCTGTTCAAGGTTTGACATATACATTGCCCACCAGTTTATAATCTGAGAATCACATTCTCTATTTGTCATCAGCAGGTCAAGTTGTTTCCCACATATATCATTGATAAACTCGTTGATCCATATTTTTGTCCTGCAAAATTTCGATTTTAATCAACCAAAACTTGAATCCAGAGCCAAATATACTCTGTCGTAGAAAGATATAATATATGTTGTACCATATCAGTTATGGTTTGTCAACATATCAGAATATTTTTACAATATTGGTAAAATTTACACAACATACATAACATTGTTGTGAAAGATATAATATATGTTGTACCATATCAGATATGTTTTCACAACATTGGTAGATATGTTCGCAACATACCCAAATTTGTTGAAAAGAAAAAAAGATATTTGGGAGAGGTAAGAATATGTTTACAGAGGTACTTACGTGTTGCTGCACTTGAAATAGAATTCTTCTAGAATACTTTTTTCCTCTTCTAACACAAATTTCCAAACAGGACTTTTTGGCCATTTTGACAGTTTAGAGACCGTAGAACTTGGTTTTGATTTTTCAATTCTATTTTCTACCATGATTGGATTGTCCACAATAACTATTGCCTTCGGGGTGGGTTTCCTAACTCTTGGTTCGTTTTTAATCCTTTTCACCAACGAGTTAGGTTTTTTCTCACTCCTTACCTCCTCTATTGTAGTTTCTTCCTCAACCCCTTCATTTTCTTCTAAGTTGGTTTCAATATCAACTATGTTTGCTGTCTGGATTGGAACAAATTGTACCTCCTCACAAATTTCAACCCCTTCATTTTCTTCTAAGTTGGTTTCAATATCAACTCTTTCGTTTGCTGACTGGTTTTGAACAAATTGTACCTCCTCACAATTTACAACCATGTTTCCTCCAAAATTTTTCTCTACTTGGGACAGTTCCGCAAAAAACTCATCAGGCCAAGTAAGGGTACTATCAAAATCAAATGTTGTTGTCCCTTCTACACTCATATTGTTGTCCATATATGAAAGATCTGTTTAGATAAGTAAAGTAATAATGTTAGGAAGTCATATATTTTGTGAACACATTGCCAAAAAACATTCGCACACATATATTTGTTCATAGCATTGAAACTGTTATGCTAAACATATTTGATTA
This sequence comes from Eschscholzia californica, assembly GCF_041429995.1. NCBI lineage: Eukaryota > Viridiplantae > Streptophyta > Magnoliopsida > Ranunculales > Papaveraceae > Eschscholzia > Eschscholzia californica. Next base: position 50,862,109 of record NW_028238472.1, read on the forward strand.
TGTTCTTGAAAATTACTTACTTGTTCATGTTATTATAGATATATTTCCGACCAATATATCTGTGTTACGAACATTCTTCCATTTGCTCCAACAATACATAGTAATGTCGTTTGCAAAAGAATACATGATGAAAGCACTCATCAGAAAACTAAGTTGCTCTTCAAAAATTCAAGAAGCACATTAACCATCATTTGACTAACACACCAAAACAATTAGAACATATTTGCAAAATATTGAAACAAATAATCGAAACACCATAACAGTATCTTCAATTTTTTTTAAAACCAAAGTAATGTTTAAAACAAACCAAGCTCAATTTAAGATGTATATTAAAGTTAAAAAACACAACATTCTAATGTTGTCAGCACACCATATTTGCTGCCACATCAACAACCATTTAAGCAAATAAAGTATCAAATTAAAGAGGAAGTAATTTTTTTCGTGACTCATTTACTCACTTGCATTTGCCTCCACGTTTGCAGCTCCCTCTTCTTCCCCTCCCTTTTCCTTATCACTCTCACTCCCCTTCTCTACTTCCTTATCACTGTTCTTTGCACTACCTTCACCTACTTCTGTTACACTCGTAGGTGTTTCCTGTAACTCACCATCTTTCTCCCTCTCATTAACTACTTCCTCTTCTTTGTCACCTTCTTTCTCTCTCATCTCACTGCCTTTTTCAACTGCCGCTCTGTAAGCAGCAAATTCTTCCTTTACCATCTGCAATTGTTTCTCAATAACTTGGTTCTCACGAGTTAGTCTTTCAACTTCTTCGACAAGTTTTAGGTTGTCTTCCATATTCACTTGAAGAACCAACTTTTCATTGAACTGCAACAACCTTTCCTCTTCTTCACTCTCAGGTTCCAACTGCTCCTTAACCTTGAGAACATGTAAACAATTTTATTATCTGAACAAAGTAGACTATTATCTGAACATACTAAAATATGTTTCAGATAAAACAGAAAGATATTGAGACAAATCATTTTACTCCAGAAACTTATTTAGTTTTTTCAAGACATATGTAGAAGTGTTGACATTCAACAAAAACTACTTCATGCAAATGAGAACATATCTGGAAGTGTTCTCATAAGAAAAACTACCTCATCTAAATGGAAACATATCTAGATGTGTTTACATAGAAAAAATAAGTTTCCTAATCCAAACTTTAAACATATCTGAATTTGTCTACATTCAAAAATTAATAACCTAATCCAAAATGAAAACATATCTTCAGTTGTCAACATCTAAAAACAAATATGCTCACCCAAAATGAAAACATATCTGAATATGTTGACATTCAAAAGAAATTGTTTCCCAAATTACCTGATTTTCTTTCAGACCATCTATTTCTTTTTCCAAACCTGCAAAGAATGGTTGGATGCCCCACCTCCCAATTCTTGGGGTTATACATTCTTCATGGCTATCATCTTCAACAATGGAAGAGTGCATGCAAACCCAAAACTGAAAAAAAAGATTGTTACATCATAAACATAAAGTTGTGGCCCAAACATATTATGATATGTTATCAATAATTTTTTCTTACCGGAAGCAATATAAGACAACCAGCAGGCCTGGAGTCATCCCGAGCATGTTTTTCTATCATGTTCATCATAAAAGAATGAATTGCTCGAGGCCAGGACACTCTCCTTATCATCTGCTCTGTCTGCAAGTTATAGTAAAAGCTGGCAAGGATGCAGTAACCAGCTGATGATGCAAAAAGGAATGTCGCGGCAACATACATGATCCACAACCTTAAACAGTCAATTCCAGGTTCCTTTGTTCGAATTGCTCTAAGCAATCCATCCTCTATTACTGTGCTTGCATAAGTGACTGTCTTGCACTTACCTTTCCCTTCAGTGCTTTCGAAGTATTTCTTCAAGAATACATCGTTCACTGTATCTACTTTTGACTTCGAAGGGAAGGCATCGTACTCTTGCCCATCCATGGGCATGCCTAAGAGCAAGGACACATCTTGAGGAGTAAAAGCAATCTCCTTTTCTCCCAATAAAAATTTCTTGGTTGAAGGGTTGTACTTGCTTAGAATGTGAGCAATTGCTCTATTGGGTTTCTCCTTCAGATTTTCTTTTCTGATCTTACCCATAGCCATTGCTCTATACAATGGCCAAAATGGTGAATCCTCCATAACTTTCTTCTGCTCATCAGTCATGCAGTTGAAAGTTATCAGTGCAAGGTCTACAGGTAGCTTCAAGCTACATTTAAACTGTACAATTGGAGCCTTTTTTTTGGTGTCTTCCACCACAGCTTTTTCTTTTCTGGCTCTACCACCAGCAGATGTCTCCTTGCATCAAACAATTAACCAAATATCAGTACAATTAGGAGCATCAAACAAACAATAACAGTAAAGATATGAACATTCTACTATATGCAAACATAAAATTCTGAAGGTCATTGACACATATTTTTCTCCCACAAACATATTTAGATTTGTTTTAGACAATAGTATTGTTCAGTATGTTTCAACCACAAACAGTAAGAATGTTACTATATGCAACCATCCAATTCTGTATGTGATAAAACACATATTTTTCACCCACAAACATATTTAAATATGTTTTAGACAATAGTATTGTTCTGTATGTTTCATCCACAAACAGTAAGAATGTTACTATATGCAAATATCCAATTTTGTATGTGAAAAACACGTATCTTTCAAACACAAACATATTTATATATGTTTAAGGCAATAAGAATGTTCTATAGACAAAGAGGTAGGTTTTGATGTTTCACCTGTTCAGTAAATTGCTGCTCATGTTGAACAAGGGCTAGCTTTTGATGTTTTTGCTTTTTTGGAGGCATCTCTTTTGGTCCACTGGCAGGTCTCTTCCTTGGACTATGTCTGAGAGCATTATCGTCCTTGCCTTTGGAAGAGGTAGGCTTATTTGGAATGTTAATTGGGGTTTTAGTTTTCACCATCTTCTTTGTTAAGTTTCTGCATAAAACCAGATGTTAAAAAAAATTAAGAAAACAGTATGCACAAAACAATATATCTAAACAAATATGAAATTTGTTTACAACCGAAAAAATTTTATATGTAGATCTGAAGATAAAACCATCCAAAATGAACAAAATGTTTCAACACACAAAGTATTTCTGAAGAACAAAATCTATATTTTTTAAACACATTAAAACATGAAAAAGATCTTTAGAAACATGATGAAGATCTTTATAAACATGATGAAGATCTTCAGCCAAAAAAAAAAAAAAGCAAAACCCTAAAAATCGAACACATCAACAAAAACCAAAACCCTAGATACGTTTACTTACAGGAAACGAAACATTTGGGGGTTTTGAGTTCGAACAAAAATATTTTTAGGATCAACATGAACAAATCTTTTATACCTTCGAATCGTTGCTTCTCACCGGAAAAGAGGTTAATGGAGATGCTTCTTACCGGAAACGACACAACCCTTTCAAAGATATTGGAGTTGCTTCTCACCGGAAACGACACCAAGAAAAAACCCTTTCAAACCGGAACCCTAAGAACAAGACTAAGAAGATGAGAAGAATGAGAAAAATTGATGGAGTTGTAGGTGAAGACTGTTTTTAGAGAGATTTTCCAAATATTTAGAGAGAGAGAATGAGCAGATGGAGGTGATCTCTTCGTATTCCGCTTTCGGCTATAGAGTTAAGACCTGCGTTGGAATTGAGTGATGGGACGGCTCAAATTTTTGGAGGGAAAACACAGCCAGGACACGAACGTCTTTTGTTAATATTAAGGAGGATATTTAAGTACTTTCACACATTGGGTCTTTTTCTAATTAAAATTTTACACTGGGCCAGATCCTCTCTCGGGTCCCAAGTTTTGGGCCTTTTAATTACGGCCTCTTAAAATATGGCATTTCAAAGTACTAACTAATTAGTATAGGCTGTTATTAAGAAAAAGTTAATTAGTCTTAACAAGAAAAACTGTACGGAAAGAGAATCTTTGGACAACGTCCTTACTCTCACTCTCCTTCTTCTTCCTTTCTCTCACTCTCCTTCTTCTTCTTCCTTTCTCTTCCCCCTCGAAGACTGAAACGAAACAACGATGTTGAAGGGTTGTGTTCCCAAAATCACAGAAAATTTGAAGAACAAGAAAAAACTCGATGAACCTACCCCTTCAGCAGGTACCTGTTTTTTTTTTTAATCTTCTTTTAGGTTTCTTATTTCAACGTTTTTGTTCTGAAAGTGAAACGAATTGGATTTAATATTGTTCTGAGAAGGTTTCTTATTCATTAAAATATGACATTTCAAAGTACTAACTAATTAGTATAGGCTGTTATTAAGAAAAAGTTAATTAGTATGACATTTCAAGGTTTCTTTTGGGTTTCTTATTCATTAAAATATGACATTTCAAAGTACTAACTAATTAGTATAGGCTGTTATTAAGAAAAAGTTAATTAGTCTTAACAAGAAAAACTGTACGGAAAGAGAATCTTTGGACAACGTCCTTACTCTCACTCTCCTTCTTCTTCCTTTCTCTCACTCTCCTTCTTCTTCCTTTCTCTTCCCCCTCGAAGACTGAAACGAAACAACGATGTTGAAGGGTTGTGTTCCCAAAATCACTGAAAAATTGAAGAACAAGAAGAAACTCGATGAACCTACCCCTTCAGCAGGTACCTGTTTTTTTTTTAATCTTCTTTTAGGTTTCTTATTTCAACGTTTTTGTTCTGAAAGTGAAACGAGTTGGATTTAATATTGTTCTGAGAAGGTTTCTTATTCATTAAAATATGACATTTCAAAGTACTAACTAATTAGTATAGGCTGTTATTAAGAAAAAGTTAATTAAGAAAAAGTTAATTAATATGACATTTCAAGGTTTCTTTTAGGTTTCTTATTCATTAAAATATGACATTTCAAAGTACTAACTAATTAGTATAGACTGTTATTAAGAAAAAGTTAATTAGTCTTAACAAGAAAAACTGTACGGAAAGAGAATCTTTGGACAACGTCCTTACTCTCACTCTCCTTCTTCTTCCTTTCTCTCACTCTCCTTCTTCTTCCTTTCTCTTCCCCCTCGAAGACTGAAACGAAACAACGATGTTGAAGGGTTGTGTTCCCAAAATCACTGAAAAATTGAAGAACAAGAAGAAACTCGATGAACCTACCCCTTCAGCAGGTACCTGTTTTTTTTTTTAATCTTCTTTTAGGTTTCTTATTTCAACGTTTTTGTTCTGAAAGAGAAACGAGTTGGATTTAATATTGTTCTGAGAAGGTTTCTTATTCATTAAAATATGACATTTCAAAGTACTAACTAATTAGTATAGGTTGTTATTAAGAAAAAGTTAATTAAGAAAAAGTTAATTAATATGACATTTCAAGGTTTCTTTTAGGTTTCTTATTCATTAAAATATGACATTTCAAAGTACTAACTAATTAGTATAGGCTGTTATTAAGAAAAAGTTAATTAGTCTTAACAAGAAAAACTGTACGGAAAGAGAATCTTTGGACAACGTCCTTACTCTCACTCTCCTTCTTCTTCCTTTCTCTCACTCTCCTTCTTCTTCTTCCTTTCTCTTCCCCCTCGAAGACTGAAACGAAACAACGATGTTGAAGGGTTGTGTTCCCAAAATCACTGAAAAATTGAAGAACAAGAAGAAACTCGATGAACCTACCCCTTCAGCAGGTACCTGTTTTTTTTTTAATCTTCTTTTAGGTTTCTTATTTCAACGTTTTTGTTCTGAAAGTGAAACGAGTTGGATTTAATATTGTTCTGAGAAGGTTTCTTATTCATTAAAATATGACATTTCAAAGTACTAACTAATTAGTATAGGCTGTTATTAGGAAAAAGTTAATTAAGAAAAAGTTAATTAATATGACATTTCAAGGTTTCTTTTAGGTTTCTTATTCATTAAAATATAAAATTTCAAAGTACTAACTAATTAGTATAGGTTGTTATTAAGAAAAAGTTAATTAGTCTTAACAAGAAAAACTGTACGGAAAGAGAATCATTGGACAACGTCCTTACTCTCACCCTCCTTCTTCTTCCTTTCTCTCACTCTCCTTCTTCTTCCTTTCTCTTCCCCCTCGAAGACTAAAACGAAACAACGATGTTGAAGGGTTGTGTTCCCAAAATCACTGAAAAATTGAAGAACAAGAAGAAACTCGATGAACCTACCCCTTCAGCAGGTACCTGTTTTTTTTTTTAATCTTCTTTTAGGTTTCTTATTTCAACGTTTTTGTTCTGAAAGTGAAACGAATTGGATTTAATATTGTTCTGAGAAGGTTTCTTATTCATTAAAATATGACATTTCAAAGTACTAACTAATTAGTATAGGCTGTTATTAAGAAAAAGTTAATTAGTATGACATTTCAAGGTTTCTTTTAGGTTTCTTATTCATTAAAATATGACATTTCAAAGTACTAACTAATTAGTATAGGCTGTTATTAAGAAAAAGTTAATTAGTCTTAACAAGAAAAACTGTACGGAAAGAGAATCTTTGGACAACGTCCTTACTCTCACTCTCCTTCTTCTTCCTTTCTCTCACTCTCCTTCTTCTTCCTTTCTCTTCCCCCTCGAAGACTGAAACGAAACAACGATGTTGAAGGGTTGTGTTCCCAAAATCACTGAAAAATTGAAGAACAAGAAGAAACTCGATGAACCTACCCCTTCAGCAGGTACCTGTTTTTTTTTTAATCTTCTTTTAGGTTTCTTATTTCAACGTTTTTGTTCTGAAAGTGAAACGAGTTGGATTTAATATTGTTCTGAGAAGGTTTCTTATTCATTAAAATATGACATTTCAAAGTACTAACTAATTAGTATAGGCTGTTATTAAGAAAAAGTTAATTAAGAAAAAGTTAATTAATATGACATTTCAAGGTTTCTTTTAGGTTTCTTATTCATTAAAATATGACATTTCAAAGTACTAACTAATTAGTATAGACTGTTATTAAGAAAAAGTTAATTAGTCTTAACAAGAAAAACTGTACGGAAAGAGAATCTTTGGACAACGTCCTTACTCTCACTCTCCTTCTTCTTCCTTTCTCTCACTCTCCTTCTTCTTCCTTTCTCTTCCCCCTCGAAGACTGAAACGAAACAACGATGTTGAAGGGTTGTGTTCCCAAAATCACTGAAAAATTGAAGAACAAGAAGAAACTCGATGAACCTACCCCTTCAGCAGGTACCTGTTTTTTTTTTAATCTTCTTTTAGGTTTCTTATTTCAACGTTTTTGTTCTGAAAGTGAAACGAGTTGGATTTAATATTGTTCTGAGAAGGTTTCTTATTCAATAAAATATGACATTTCAAAGTACTAACTAATTAGTATAGGCTGTTATTAAGAAAAAGTTAATTAAGAAAAAGTTAATTAATATGACATTTCAAGGTTTCTTTTAGGTTTCTTATTCATTAAAATATGACATTTCAAAGTACTAACTAATTAGTATAGACTGTTATTAAGAAAAAGTTAATTAGTCTTAACAAGAAAAACTGTACGGAAAGAGAATCTTTGGACAACGTCCTTACTCTCACTCTCCTTCTTCTTCCTTTCTCTCACTCTCCTTCTTCTTCCTTTCTCTTCCCCCTCGAAGACTGAAACGAAACAACGATGTTGAAGGGTTGTGTTCCCAAAATCACTGAAAAATTGAAGAACAAGAAGAAACTCGATGAACCTACCCCTTCAGCAGGTACCTGTTTTTTTTTTAATCTTCTTTTAGGTTTCTTATTTCAACGTTTTTGTTCTGAAAGAGAAACGAGTTGGATTTAATATTGTTCTGAGAAGGTTTCTTATTCATTAAAATATGACATTTCAAAGTACTAACTAATTAGTATAGGTTGTTATTAAGAAAAAGTTAATTAAGAAAAAGTTAATTAATATGACATTTCAAGGTTTCTTTTAGGTTTCTTATTCATTAAAATATGACATTTCAAAGTACTAACTAATTAGTATAGGTTGTTATTAAGAAAAAGTTAATTAGTCTTAACAAGAAAAACTGTACGGAAAGAGAATCTTTGGACAACGTCCTTACTCTCACTCTCCTTCTTCTTCCTTTCTCTCACTCTCCTTCTTCTTCTTCCTTTCTCTTCCCCCTCGAAGACTGAAACGAAACAACGATGTTGAAGGGTTGTGTTCCCAAAATCACTGAAAAATTGAAGAACAAGAAGAAACTCGATGAACCTACCCCTTCAGCAGGTACCTGTTTTTTTTTTAATCTTCTTTTAGGTTTCTTATTTCAACGTTTTTGTTCTGAAAGTGAAACGAGTTGGATTTAATATTGTTCTGAGAAGGTTTCTTATTCATTAAAATATGACATTTCAAAGTACTAACTAATTAGTATAGGCTGTTATTAGGAAAAAGTTAATTAAGAAAAAGTTAATTAATATGACATTTCAAGGTTTCTTTTAGGTTTCTTATTCATTAAAATATAAAATTTCAAAGTACTAACTAATTAGTATAGGTTGTTATTAAGAAAAAGTTAATTAGTCTTAACAAGAAAAACTGTACGGAAAGAGAATCTTTGGACAACGTCCTTACTCTCACCCTCCTTCTTCTTCCTTTCTCTCACTCTCCTTCTTCTTCCTTTCTCTTCCCCCTCGAAGACTAAAACGAAACAACGATGTTGAAGGGTTGTGTTCCCAAAATCACTGAAAAATTGAAGAACAAGAAGAAACTCGATGAACCTACCCCTTCAGCAGGTACCTGTTTTTTTTTTTAATCTTCTTTTAGGTTTCTTATTTCAACGTTTTTGTTCTGAAAGTGAAACGAATTGGATTTAATATTGTTCTGAGAAGGTTTCTTATTCATTAAAATATGACATTTCAAAGTACTAACTAATTAGTATAGGCTGTTATTAAGAAAAAGTTAATTAGTATGACATTTCAAGGTTTCTTTTAGGTTTCTTATTCATTAAAATATGACATTTCAAAGTACTAACTAATTAGTATAGGCTGTTATTAAGAAAAAGTTAATTAGTCTTAACAAGAAAAACTGTACGGAAAGAGAATCTTTGGACAACGTCCTTACTCTCACTCTCCTTCTTCTTCCTTTCTCTCACTCTCCTTCTTCTTCCTTTCTCTTCCCCCTCGAAGACTGAAACGAAACAACGATGTTGAAGGGTTGTGTTCCCAAAATCACTGAAAAATTGAAGAACAAGAAGAAACTCGATGAACCTACCCCTTCAGCAGGTACCTGTTTTTTTTTTAATCTTCTTTTAGGTTTCTTATTTCAACGTTTTTGTTCTGAAAGTGAAACGAGTTGGATTTAATATTGTTCTGAGAAGGTTTCTTATTCATTAAAATATGACATTTCAAAGTACTAACTAATTAGTATAGGCTGTTATTAAGAAAAAGTTAATTAATATGACATTTCAAGGTTTCTTTTAGGTTTCTTATTCATTAAAATATGACATTTCAAAGTACTAACTAATTAGTATAGACTGTTATTAAGAAAAAGTTAATTAGTCTTAACAAGAAAAACTGTACGGAAAGAGAATCTTTGGACAACGTCCTTACTCTCACTCTCCTTCTTCTTCCTTTCTCTCACTCTCCTTCTTCTTCCTTTCTCTTCCCCCTCGAAGACTGAAACGAAACAACGATGTTGAAGGGTTGTGTTCCCAAAATCACTGAAAAATTGAAGAACAAGAAGAAACTCGATGAACCTACCCCTTCAGCAGGTACCTGTTTTTTTTTTTAATCTTCTTTTAGGTTTCTTATTTCAACGTTTTTGTTCTGAAAGAGAAACGAGTTGGATTTAATATTGTTCTGAGAAGGTTTCTTATTCATTAAAATATGACATTTCAAAGTACTAACTAATTAGTATAGGTTGTTATTAAGAAAAAGTTAATTAAGAAAAAGTTAATTAATATGACATTTCAAGGTTTCTTTTAGGTTTCTTATTCATTAAAATATGACATTTCAAAGTACTAACTAATTAGTATAGGCTGTTATTAAGAAAAAGTTAATTAGTCTTAACAAGAAAAACTGTACGGAAAGAGAATCTTTGGACAACGTCCTTACTCTCACTCTCCTTCTTCTTCCTTTCTCTCACTCTCCTTCTTCTTCTTCCTTTCTCTTCCCCCTCGAAGAGTGAAACGAAACAACGATGTTGAAGGGTTGTGTTCCCAAAATCACTGAAAAATTGAAGAACAAGAAGAAACTCGATGAACCTACCCCTTCAGCAGGTACCTGTTTTTTTTTTAATCTTCTTTTAGGTTTCTTATTTCAACGTTTTTGTTCTGAAAGTGAAACGAGTTGGATTTAATATTGTTCTGAGAAGGTTTCTTATTCATTAAAATATGACATTTCAAAGTACTAACTAATTAGTATAGGCTGTTATTAGGAAAAAGTTAATTAAGAAAAAGTTAATTAATATGACATTTCAAGGTTTCTTTTAGGTTTCTTATTCATTAAAATATAAAATTTCAAAGTACTAACTAATTAGTATAGGTTGTTATTAAGAAAAAGTTAATTAGTCTTAACAAGAAAAACTGTACGGAAAGAGAATCATTGGACAACGTCCTTACTCTCACCCTCCTTCTTCTTCCTTTCTCTCACTCTCCTTCTTCTTCCTTTCTCTTCCCCCTCGAAGACTAAAACGAAACAACGATGTTGAAGGGTTGTGTTCCCAAAATCACTGAAAAATTGAAGAACAAGAAGAAACTCGATGAACCTACCCCTTCAGCAGGTACCTGTTTTTTTTTTTAATCTTCTTTTAGGTTTCTTATTTCAACGTTTTTGTTCTGAAAGTGAAACGAATTGGATTTAATATTGTTCTGAGAAGGTTTCTTATTCATTAAAATATGACATTTCAAAGTACTAACTAATTAGTATAGGCTGTTATTAAGAAAAAGTTAATTAGTATGACATTTCAAGGTTTCTTTTAGGTTTCTTATTCATTAAAATATGACATTTCAAAGTACTAACTAATTAGTATAGGCTGTTATTAAGAAAAAGTTAATTAGTCTTAACAAGAAAAACTGTACGGAAAGAGAATCTTTGGACAACGTCCTTACTCTCACTCTCCTTCTTCTTCCTTTCTCTCACTCTCCTTCTTCTTCCTTTCTCTTCCCCCTCGAAGACTGAAACGAAACAACGATGTTGAAGGGTTGTGTTCCCAAAATCACTGAAAAATTGAAGAACAAGAAGAAACTCGATGAACCTACCCCTTCAGCAGGTACCTGTTTTTTTTTTTAATCTTCTTTTAGGTTTCTTATTTCAACGTTTTTGTTCTGAAAGTGAAACGAGTTGGATTTAATATTGTTCTGAGAAGGTTTCTTATTCATTAAAATATGACATTTCAAAGTACTAACTAATTAGTATAGGCTGTTATTAAGAAAAAGTTAATTAAGAAAAAGTTAATTAATATGACATTTCAAGGTTTCTTTTAGGTTTCTTATTCATTAAAATATGACATTTCAAAGTACTAACTAATTAGTATAGACTGTTATTAAGAAAAAGTTAATTAGTCTTAACAAGAAAAACTGTACGGAAAGAGAATCTTTGGACAACGTCCTTACTCTCACTCTCCTTCTTCTTCCTTTCTCTCACTCTCCTTCTTCTTCCTTTCTCTTCCCCCTCGAAGACTGAAACGAAACAACGATGTTGAAGGGTTGTGTTCCCAAAATCACTGAAAAATTGAAGAACAAGAAAAAACTCGATGAACCTACCCCTTCAGCAGGTACCTGTTTTTTTTTTTAATCTTCTTTTAGGTTTCTTATTTCAACGTTTTTGTTCTGAAAGAGAAACGAGTTGGATTTAATATTGTTCTGAGAAGGTTTCTTATTCATTAAAATATGACATTTCAAAGTACTAACTAATTAGTATAGGTTGTTATTAAGAAAAAGTTAATTAAGAAAAAGTTAATTAATATGACATTTCAAGGTTTCTTTTAGGTTTCTTATTCATTAAAATATGACATTTCAAAGTACTAACTAATTAGTATAGGCTGTTATTAAGAAAAAGTTAATTAGTCTTAACAAGAAAAACTGTACGGAAAGAGAATCTTTGGACAACGTCCTTACTCTCACTCTCCTTCTTCTTCCTTTCTCTCACTCTCCTTCTTCTTCTTCCTTTCTCTTCCCCCTCGAAGACTGAAACGAAACAACGATGTTGAAGGGTTGTGTTCCCAAAATCACTGAAAAATTGAAGAACAAGAAGAAACTCGATGAACCTACCCCTTCAGCAGGTACCTGTTTTTTTTTTAATCTTCTTTTAGGTTTCTTATTTCAACGTTTTTGTTCTGAAAGTGAAACGAGTTGGATTTAATATTGTTCTGAGAAGGTTTCTTATTCAATAAAATATGACATTTCAAAGTACTAACTAATTAGTATAGGCTGTTATTAAGAAAAAGTTAATTAAGAAAAAGTTAATTAATATGACATTTCAAGGTTTCTTTTAGGTTTCTTATTCATTAAAATATGACATTTCAAAGTACTAACTAATTAGTATAGACTGTTATTAAGAAAAAGTTAATTAGTCTTAACAAGAAAAACTGTACGGAAAGAGAATCTTTGGACAACGTCCTTACTCTCACTCTCCTTCTTCTTCCTTTCTCTCACTCTCCTTCTTCTTCCTTTCTCTTCCCCCTCGAAGACTGAAACGAAACAACGATGTTGAAGGGTTGTGTTCCCAAAATCACTGAAAAATTGAAGAACAAGAAGAAACTCGATGAACCTACCCCTTCAGCAGGTACCTGTTTTTTTTTTTAATCTTCTTTTAGGTTTCTTATTTCAACGTTTTTGTTCTGAAAGAGAAACGAGTTGGATTTAATATTGTTCTGAGAAGGTTTCTTATTCATTAAAATATGACATTTCAAAGTACTAACTAATTAGTATAGGTTGTTATTAAGAAAAAGTTAATTAAGAAAAAGTTAATTAATATGACATTTCAAGGTTTCTTTTAGGTTTCTTATTCATTAAAATATGACATTTCAAAGTACTAACTAATTAGTATAGGCTGTTATTAAGAAAAAGTTAATTAGTCTTAACAAGAAAAACTGTACGGAAAGAGAATCTTTGGACAACGTCCTTACTCTCACTCTCCTTCTTCTTCCTTTCTCTCACTCTCCTTCTTCTTCTTCCTTTCTCTTCCCCCTCGAAGACTGAAACGAAACAACGATGTTGAAGGGTTGTGTTCCCAAAATCACTGAAAAATTGAAGAACAAGAAGAAACTCGATGAACCTACCCCTTCAGCAGGTACCTGTTTTTTTTTTAATCTTCTTTTAGGTTTCTTATTTCAACGTTTTTGTTCTGAAAGTGAAACGAGTTGGATTTAATATTGTTCTGAGAAGGTTTCTTATTCATTAAAATATGACATTTCAAAGTACTAACTAATTAGTATAGGCTGTTATTAAGAAAAAGTTAATTAAGAAAAAGTTAATTAATATGACATTTCAAGGTTTCTTTTAGGTTTCTTATTCATTAAAATATGACATTTCAAAGTACTAAGTAATTAGTATAGGCTGTTATTAAGAAAAAGTTAATTAGTCTTAACAAGAAAAACTGTACGGAAAGAGAATATTTGGACAACGTCCTTACTCTCACTCTCCTTCTTCTTCCTTTCTCTCACTCTCCTTCTTCTTCCTTTCTCTTCCCCCTCGAAGACTGAAACGAAACAACGATGTTGAAGGGTTGTGTTCCCAAAATCACTGAAAAATTGAAGAACAAGAAGAAACTCGATGAACCTACCCCTTCAGCAGGTACCTGTTTTTTTTTTAATCTTCTTTTAGGTTTCTTATTTCAACGTTTTTGTTCTGAAAGTGAAACGAGTTGGATTTAATATTGTTCTGAGAAGGTTTCTTATTCATTAAAATATGACATTTCAAAGTACTAACTAATTAGTATAGGCTGTTATTAAGAAAAAGTTAATTAAGAAAAAGTTAATTAATATGACATTTCAAGGTTTCTTTTAGGTTTCTTACTCATTAAAATATGACATTTCAAAGCACTAACTAATTAGTATAGGCTGTTATTAAGAAAAAGTTAATTAGTCTTAACAAGAAAAACTGTACGGAAAGAGAATCTTTGGACAACGTCCTTACTCTCACTCTCCTTCTTCTTCCTTTCTCTCACTCTCCTTCTTCTTCCTTTCTCTTCCCCCTCGAAGACTGAAACGAAACAACGATGTTGAAGGGTTGTGTTCCCAAAATCACTGAAAAATTGAAGAACAAGAAGAAACTCGATGAACCTACCCCTTCAGCAGGTACCTGTTTTTTTTTTTTAATCTTCTTTTAGGTTTCTTATTTCAACGTTTTTGTTCTGAAAGTGAAACGAGTTGGATTTAATATTGTTCTGAGAAGGTTTCTTATTCATTAAAATATGACATTTCAAAGTACTAACTAATTAGTATAGGCTTTTATTAAGAAAAAGTTAATTAAGAAAAAGTTAATTAATATGACATTTCAAGGTTTCTTATTCATTAAAATATGACATTTCAAAGTACTAACTAATTAGTATAGGCTGTTATTAAGAAAAAGTTAATTAGTCTTAACAAGAAAAACTGTACGGAAAGAGAATCTTTGGACAACGTCCTTACCCTCACTCTCCTTCTTCTTCCTTTCTCTTCCCCCTCGAAGACTGAAACGAAACAACGATGTTGAAGGGTTGTGTTCCCAAAATCGCTGAAAAATTGAAGAACAAGAAGAAACTCGATGAACCTACCCCTTCAGCAGGTACCTGTTTTTTTTTTAATCTTCTTTTAGGTTTCTTATTTCAACGTTTTTGTTCTGAAAGTGAAACGAGTTGGATTTAATATTGTTCTGAGAAGGTTTCTTATTCATTAAAATATGACATTTCAAAGTACTAACTAATTAGTATAGGTTGTTATTAAGAAAAAGTTAATTAAGAAAAAGTTAATTAATATGACATTTCAAGGTTTCTTTTAGGTTTCTTATTCATTAAAATATGACATTTCAAAGTACTAACTAATTAGTATAGGCTGTTATTAAGAAAAAGTTAATTAGTCTTAACAAGAAAAACTGTACGGAAAGAGAATCTTTGGACAACGTCCTTACTCTCACTCTCCTTCTTCTTCCTTTCTCTCACTCTCCTTCTTCTTCTTCCTTTCTCTTCCCCCTCGAAGACTGAAACGAAACAACGATGTTGAAGGGTTGTGTTCCCAAAATCACTGAAAAATTGAAGAACAAGAAAAAACTCGATGAACCTACCCCTTCAGCAGGTACCTGTTTTTTTTTTTAATCTTCTTTTAGGTTTCTTATTTCAACGTTTTTGTTCTGAAAGTGAAACGAGTTGGATTTAATATTGTTCTGAGAAGGTTTCTTATTCATTAAAATATGACATTTCAAAGTACTAACTAATTAGTATAGGCTGTTATTAAGAAAAAGTTAATTAATATGACATTTCAAGGTTTCTTTTAGGTTTCTTATTCATTAAAATATGACATTTCAAAGTACTAACTAATTAGTATAGGCTGTTATTAAGAAAAAGTTAATTAGTCTTAACAAGAAAAACTGTACGGAAATAGAATCTTTGGACAACGTCCTTACTCTCACTCTCCTTCTTCCTTTCTCTCACTCTCCTTCTTCTTCCTTTCTCTTCTCC
The DNA here is from genome assembly GCF_041429995.1 of Eschscholzia californica. Classification (NCBI taxonomy): domain Eukaryota; kingdom Viridiplantae; phylum Streptophyta; class Magnoliopsida; order Ranunculales; family Papaveraceae; genus Eschscholzia; species Eschscholzia californica. The sequence goes on from NW_028238472.1 coordinate 50,877,600, forward strand.
CTCGAAGACTGAAACGAAACAACGATGTTGAAGGGTTGTGTTCCCAAAATCACTGAAAAATTGAAGAACAAGAAGAAACTCGATGAACCTACCTACCCCTTCAGCAGGTACCTGTTTTTTTTTTTTTTTTTTTAATCTTCTTTTAGGTTTCTTATTTCAACGTTTTTGTTCTGAAAGTGAAACGAGTTGGATTTAATATTGTTCTGAGAAGGTTTCTTTGTTTGAAATACACAATATAAGTGCCACTAGTTCACTAATCTCTCTGTCTCTCATTCAAATATGATTTTCTTGTTCTTTGATTTCAAGTTTATATACATTTAGTTTTTTTTTTATTTCAACGTTCTTGTTCTGAAAGTGAAGGCAGTGGGTTTAATATTGGTCGGAGAAGGTTTCTTTGTTTGAAATACACAATATAAGTGTCACTAATCTAATATCTCTATCTCTGATTCAATTTTATGATTTTCTTGTTCCTGTATTTTGTTGATTTCATTAGTAACTAATGACAATCAGAGAATTCCTTAGTACCTAAAGCTGGCTAGAGTACTGATTGGCAATGGTGAGAACACTGACTTTTGGTTTGATGTGTGGCACCCTCTGGGAGTTCTTCATAGTCATCTGAGTCTCTTTTTTAGACATGATAGTAGGCTCAATGCTGCTGCTAGAGTCAGTGTTTGTATTTCTGATGGTCAGTGGGCTACTCCTAGTATGCTTCAAGGGGCTTTGAGGGAGATTTGCGAGAGAATTCCTGAAGTTGATGATATTCACGCTTCTTGTGATGATTGAGAGGGTTTGGACTGCTGGTCAGTCTGGTATGTATACCCTGAATGGGGATATTAGGAGGGTGAGTGGGGTGGTTCCATGGCATTCTATAGTCTGGTTCTCTCACAATATCCCTAGGCAGAGTTTTATTACTTGGGTAGCTATGAGAAAGCTTTAAAGACCAACGTGAAGCTTTTTAAGTGGGGTTTCTTGCCAGATGCTACCTGTGTGTTATGTGATAGGTGTGAAGAGCATGATTATCATCTCTTATTTGCCTGCTGCTTCTCTGAAGCTACCTGGTATGACATTTCTTGCTGTCCACAAAGTGTCTACCCTTGATTGGGAGCAGGAGGTTGCAGCATGGTTGGTTCAGCTTTTTGTAGGCAAGGACATGGTCGGAGAAGGTTCCAATCTTTGATATCCACAATATAAGTCACTAATCTAATATCTGTATCTCTGATTCAATTTTATGATTTTCTTGTTCTTATACTTTGTTGATTTTATTAGTAACTAATGACAATCAGAGTGTTCTTCACACTTGAGTCCTTGTTTACTAAAAGTCTTCCAGGATGCCTAAAATGTTGTTTTATGCCTTTTTAGTTATTGCGAATAACCCTATTGTGCTCCGTCTCTTCGATTTTGACGAGCTAAAAGCTGCAGCCGCGGATTTCAAGAAAGGACGTGTGATTGGTGTCGGTGGTTTTGGTAAAGTCTATAGAGGGCTACTTAATATTCAGAACCAGAGACAGGTATACATTACTCTTGCATTTATAACTCTTTACCCAAACTTTCTCTATGTCTTTGACATGTTGTTCTTATGACATGTGCATGTCCATTGTTTTTTTCTTTTGTGTGTTTGGGACAGAATGTCGCGATTAAAAGGTTAGAGACCAGAGACCATCAAGCGACCGAGCAGTTCCGAACAGAAGTCTTTGTGGCTCCTCGACTTGGCCACGCTAACCTGACATCCTTGTTAGGTTATAGCGAAAAGGAACGGGAAAAACTTCTCGTCTATGAATCACTAAGCCTTGGATCACTCGATCGTCACATTCACGGTTACTCTTTTTTTATAAATCTCTTCTCTCTCTCTCTCTCTCTCTCTCTCTCTCTCTCTCTCTCTCTCTCTCTCTCTCTCTCTTTATTTCTCTCGTGTTTTCACTAACTTATTACAGTTTTGTTTTCAGATATGTCGCCTCAGCGTACCCCACTCGAATGGAATTCTCGCATGAGAATTGCACTGGGTGTAGCCAAAGGTTTATGCTTTATGCACAATGAAGTCAATTTGGTGCATTGTGATGTCAAGTCCGGGAATGTGTTGTTGACAGATGACTATACCCCCAAATTATGCGATTTTGGGCTTACACGATTAGCTCCGTATGGAGACACGTATGTCATTAGCACTCCGAAGGGCACAGAGGGCTACTGCGCTCCGGAGTATCAAAAATGACGCTCGCCTTTCAAAGAAGGCAGATGTTTTTAGCTTCGGAGTATTGCTTCTCGAACTTTTGACGGGAAAGGAAGCCATTACCGAATATGCGGATGGATCTCCCATCTCTCTCGTTGAATGGGTATGATACACTCACTTTAATTATTATTGTCGAAACTTTATCAATTTCTTTTGTTCTACGATTAGTAAGTTTTCACGTCTAAATGCAGGCACAACTTTTATTCCCCAAGGGCCTTTATGTCAAGATGGTGGACCCTGATCTCACTAAACTAGTTGATCCAGACATTCATGAAGTCTTCGTTACTGCGATGTTTTGTGTCCTGGGGAATCCAAGTGACAGACCCACGATGGAAGTGGTCGTTGAACGCTTAGAAGCCTTAAATATTTTTGCGTCTCACATGTACCCGGCTCCAAACGTTGCAGAGGCTTCCACTTCAAAGAAAAACAACTGAGGTAGATATGTGATTTAGCATCTAATCATTTTGAAATGGATAGAAAACATAACTGTTGACAGTGTTTAAGCAATGAAATGGATCATGCTTTTAGTGTCTATTACTGTAATTTTCCTTTTACTTTTCTCATTTCTTTTTCGAAGTAAATGATTTGTTCTTTTACCTACTTCAGTATTGCTAATTCATATTTCTTAAGCCGAGTTCTTAGTGTCTTTAGTTCCGTCTAGTTTGGGACTAATTTAAAAATATATGGCCATATCTTGATTGTGTTGGCCTAATATGATTATGGGTGATCATTGTATGAAAACTTCTTCCTGTTTAGACAACTGACAATATCACAGACCTACGTCTATACACAATAGATTCGCCAATCTGTAGTGTTGGTGGACTTTAGACAAACACAGCCAGGATTGTTTAAGAAGCTTCCAAGGCATTTCAAATGAGAGAAGTCCATTGTCTTAATTTAGCTGATAGGATTCGCTAATCTGTATTCGTTGGACGGAATAAGTTTCGGTGTTCTTCACTTATAAATTCAATAATGGAATGCAACTAAGAGAACAGACAGTTAGAGCCAAGGAAATTGCCGAGAAGAAGATGGAAACGAAGGATTTCACTGTCGCTCGACGAATTAATTGTCCCCAAGAAGGTCAACTTCTTTTTCCCAATTTAGGGAACACCACCCAGATGCTAGCAGTATGTGATGTGCACACTGTGCTGCAGAGCTCAAGGTTTTGGGGTCTGATAAATACTGGTATGGTATCCTTTAGGTTGTGCAAACTTTGGACTGAGGCATCAATTAAGAAAGAATATAGAAAACTTGCTCTCCTGCTTCATCCGGATAAAAACCAGTTCCCTGGCGCAGAAGCTGCCTTCAAAATGATTGAGGAAGTACATCGGGTGCTTTCCGACCCAGCAAAGTGGAATATGTATAACTTCCATTTGTGTTTACGGATTGGGAGGGACCGCGTTCGTCTTTTACAAGACATTGTTTACATTTCTGAGTTTCGTGCGATATGGAAAGACTTGTTGTCGAACCCAGCTCAATTTAGGACCAGGGGGTTTTCAGATATCTCACAGTTATATTGCTTAAGAACATCAAGTAAATACTTTTTGCTTCGAATTTCCCCAGAAACGGAATCACAGTTGAGATTTTTAATGACCCATGTAAGGTGGGGGCATCAGAGACGTTACCAAGAATGGTTCGCTAGGAAGTTTTTTTGCAGGTCTGAGAGTGATGTTGTTATCAGTGATATTGTTCGGTTCATATGCTGTGCTCGTCACCCATCTAATGAGATTATTCAATCCGATGTTATTCCGAGATGGGCGATTATTTGTTGGTTACTTGAGTGTTGCAGGAAGAATTATGTTGAAGCCAATACAAAACTAGCGCTATTCTACGATTGGCTGTTTTTTTATGAAAGAGTAGATAATATTATGAACATTGAGCCTGGGATTTTATTGATTATGAATTCCATACCCTAATATGTTACATGACTCAAACCCTTCTTGAGTTCTTATCATTACTAGTTGATAACTATGATGTGGCTCGGAAGAACCTTGTAAGTCAGGGTGTTTCAATGGCTTTTCGCCTACTTATTAAGAAAGGAGGCGTTCATTCATTGGAGGCATTAACTTCTTGCAGTTTAATATCTCCAGTTTATAAGGTAGGAATATTACAGAGATATTGTGAATAGAGCTCTACGCTGTCAAAGTTTCATGAAACCCTTTATTGCTTATGATTTGGCTGCTCAAGGTGTACCAGTAGGACCTAACGATCAGTCATTTTTGCAAAAGAACACATGCATCAAGTAAAGATGGTAAAAGCTCACAAAGTACCGTGTGGAACTTTTCATCTACTACAGCGCACTAGCAAAATCATGGCCATACGGAAAAAAGTATCACAATCCTTCACAATGACAGGAAGGACTTTTTTTGGTCGTCGGAATGCTACAACCAAAGTGAAATAAGATGTCAATGTGCACATGGGAGGTGGAAAGGTAGGAAAAGAGATCTCCAGGGAGCATAAGCCTGCTAGGAATAGGAAATGGGGGAGGAACTGTTTGAGGAGGAGGCTAGTGATCAGAGTTGCGACACTAAAAGTAGCACTGGTCGATATTGAAGGTGGTGATCATGCCACAAGATTCTCTAGTGGAGATAATCCTCGAAGATCATCTCGGCAAAAGCAGCAGGTTCAATATAATGAAGGCTTAACGTGTGAAAATCGATTGTGAACATGAGTTTTCGAAAAAGCTCATTACCAATCAACACAAAGCACCTAATCGGAAACATAGTATAAGTTTCTTATATTCAGAAAATAATATAGCTTAATAAATTAACAATGATATTTCTGAATTATTAGAATATGTTTTCTGCAAGATCTAAACTTTAACAAAATACTTTAAACTGCAAAACAAATTCAAAAATGGATAAAACCCACATAAAAGAAATACTTTATATATCTTAAAACTCCAACACCTTGTTGTATAACACTTTCATCATTGGAGTAACCTAAGTATGACTAGTTGAACCCATAACAAGTCCAACGAAGGCACAAAATTTTGTTTGCTCAAATTTATCCCTTCTTTCGTCTTTCCTGTTATATTAGATACTTTCTTTTTTCACTGAAGGTCGCTTACAAGTTCTGCTATTATGACCAGGAGATTCACATGTTTTACATTTTCTTTGTTTTCACTGTTGGCTCTGAAGTTCTTGAAGGCCTCTTCTCCTTGCCATCTTAGGTCTTTCTGGTGACCTCTTCATTATTGTAGGTAAAACTTCAGTTTCAGCCTTGTCAGCCTTACGATTCCCCAGTCAGCCTTGTCAGCAATCGAGGGTGCGGGTTGTTCGCATGTTTTCATGTATAAACTCACACTGTAATGGTCACTGTAATACCCAGGGGTGGGAATTGTGTCTGTGGGTCCAAACTCGCTTAAAGGCACTCGAGCCCAATGAGGATCATGGAAGTCCGCACCCGTCTCAGACACAACCCGCCTAACTCACAACATTTTGGTGGGCGTGTACGGATTAAAACCTTTACTCGCACACCCGCACATGCCCACTTAGCCTGACCTAATGGTACCTAGCCAAATTAGGTTAAGTAACACTAGGTAGAAATTATTATTGGCATAGTTAATCGGGAGAGGTTTGTCATCTCATCGAGCATACCCAAAGGTCACTATATCTAATCCAGCTGGGTGTAAAATGTTACTCTTTATTTTTAAATAGATTATACCCTTTCAACAAAAAAAAAAATAGATTATACCCTACTTTTTGGCCAGATCTTTTGTTGCCATTTATTTCATTTTTGTCTTTCTTTTTCTCTTGGAATGTTAATGTCATATTTTTATATTGAAATCCTAGCTTTGCCACATTGGACCAACTCAAGTTTTGGGGTTTGGGGCGGCCAGAAAATCGACGACCTCGTTTACTTTTTCTTAGATGGGCCAACAATAGTTTACGTTTGGAACTGTACCTCTTATATATACACTAAAAATATAGAAGATAAGACTCAAGGAGCCCTTCAACAAATGGACTTGAGCGCAAGCAGTAAAAGAACCTCAAGATGATGGATGATATGACCCTCATCGGACGGACCTTAACGACAATAATGGAGGATGCTCTGTGACTATCTCAGCAATTTCCTCAAGGCAGGTAGAGTTAAGTTTGTGATATATAGACTAAAGTTGACGTCCAAGTTTTGGGATAGACATTTGGTTGTGTTTCAATTTGGTATCAACTAGCCACTGAAAACTTTCACATTTGAGGTATTGGCATCTCAAATACTTTCTGTCTGGATTTTTTGAAGTACTCGACACCATCACTTTTCGAATGCCATCGCAATTTCTTTGGTACATGCCGAGCAAAGAGAGGGACAATAAGGCTACATGAGTCTTCATCTCACAAACTTGACACATGACTTTCTGTAAACGAAAATAACACATGCTATTTGAGATAACACTCCAGTGTAAATATCTTAATTAGAGAATGACCCTCAACCGAAAATGGAAGTGAACAAAGTTTACCTCACTTGAAGAACCAGACTTAACTCCTTCTCCCGTCGTTTTAGCAATAATGAAGTTACTCTCTTGGTTGAAGCTCTTGCTTTTTATAGAGCTCTAGGGTTTCAACAATTGGAGTTTAAAGGCTGTTTTGAGGATAATATTCAAACATCTATTTTGATTTGATACATTAAACAGTTCTAGGTTATTTTACCACTGTTGATCACGAGAAAGATTGCTCAATGCTGGATTAGATGAAGGGTATTTTTGTCACATACCACACGTGCGTTTCACACTACAACCATTTAACGAGAAATTGACCGAAATAAACCAAATGAAGGTTAACGCCTACGTACTACCGCAACTTTCATTTTGGGGGTGAAGTACTAAGAGCATCTCCAATGCAAAATGATGCAGGAGCATCCGGTATGGACGCTTTTGCCGTGGACCTATCGGCCACGTAGGTCAATCGGCCATATTGTTTAGAATTAGGAAAGTCCCAGTTTTAGTATGATTGAATTTAGGTTTAGGAAATTACATTATTTCAGTATTTACATTAATTGGAAAGTCTAGTTTGAGTCTATTTATTTAGGAAGTTGCAGTATTTCAGTATTTCCATTATTTAGGAAAGCCTAGTTTGAGTCTATCTAGGAAAGTCTAAAATCCTATAAAAGGAGGTTCAGTCTGTCTTTTATTTTCATGTTGAAGAGAAAAACCAATTGAGTTTAATCAAGTTTATAGTTATTTATTCGTTCTTTTATCGTTTTTCGTTTACTTTTATTATCTTCTTTTAATTCCGCTGCGTTCTACATCATGTGGTATTCAGAGCCACCAAAGTTTTGGGCTAATGATTCTGGAATTTTTTTTCCAGACTAGTCAAATCAGTATCGTTCATACTCTATTCCTCAAGAGAATTATAATCAACTAGATTATACTCATGAAGGGATAACGAATCAATGCTTATGCGCCTCTTGTTTTTCTCCAAATAGTTCGTACGATTATCATTGGAATCCTGGAGAAACCTTAAGAGAAAACCCATCACAACCTCCATCTTCTTATTATCCGACATCAACTGCACCACCACCACCACCTCCGTACTCTAATTATACTCAACAACCGTCTCCTTGTCAATACCAACCTTCACCACCACCACCAGTGTGTTATACACCATCACCTCCATCTTATTACTATCCAACACCAGAACCACCACCACCACCACCAACTCCGTACTCTTATTATTCACCACCCCTACCATCTTCGGCACCTCTACCTTCATACACTTATTATTCACCAGCACCAACACAACCATCTTCTCTTGACGGTTTTGCGCAACCAACACTTTTGAAGAAATCTATGTCGTTGTCCGAAGAAAAAGTTATTGATGATAAGAAGAAAGAGGATGCTTCGTTGGTGGTAGATTTGATAAAAATATCCAAAGATCGAGCTCTCAAATCAGTTGACACTTTGGACAAACTATTCTCTTCTAATACACCACAATCTCTTCAACTACAATCAACTATTTTGAGAAAATTGGGGTTTGATCATTCCAACGATACGTTCACTGAAGTAATACGTCGACCATCTTCCTCGCCTACTTTAACTTTCAATCAGGAAGAAGATGTGATTAATTATTCAATTGATACAACTACTAGGACTGACGATATGAATCGATATGCTAGCGTATTAACTAAAGAAGATGAACCCAATGATATTACAGAAGGAGTTGAAGAGGATTACCACGAAGAAGTTGAAGTCGAAGAAGAAGACGAAGAGTACGAAGAAGTTGAAAAAGATGATTCCAACTATAAAAAAGTAATAAAAGAGGATGATTTCATTGATATTAAACAAAAAGTTCACAACAATACTCTTTCACTGTTTGAGAAAGAAAAAGAAATAAATCAACTTCTCGGTCTTATTATTAATGCTTTCTATAGTAACAAAGAAATTTTCCTTAGTGAATTATTTCGTAACTCTTCGGATGCGTTGGATAAGATCAGATTTGCAAGCTTAACAGATAAAAGCAAGCTGGGTGCTCAACCTGGACCCTTCACCAAGATTGTTCTTGATAAAGTTAATAAGACTCGCTCGATCATTGATAGTCGAATCAGAATGACGAAAGCCGATTTGGTGAACAATTTGGGGACGATTGCGAAATCTGGAACGAAGGAATTCATGGAGGCATTACAAGCACGAGCATATGTTAGTTCTGAAACCCTAATAATGGTAGTTCTTGCTTGCGTCCGTTTTCGCTCCCTCGATAACTGTCGTTACTTCTCACCGATTATAAATTCTGATGCATCAAGTCCACTAACCAGTAAACAAAAATCACGAGATGCTTTATCTATGCTCAAATCTGAAAAAAAACCCCACAATAATTCTAGATATATGTCGTGTCGTTTCTCTTCATCCCGATAAGCACCTCTACCGAATTGCTTTTTCGGAGGCAATGTATAATTTACAATCGCCACAAATTTTGATATGGGACGGTAAGGAAAAGATTTGGAGAAGTGGGTTATGCAATGGGCAAAAATTTATTGACATTCCTTCTATGAGATCTCGGTATTTATATGGGGTTAGGCCTGTCCCTAAAAATGGAGAAATTTGCTTCACTTATACATTCAATAATGGGACTCAACTCATGAGACTTGAACATGGATGGGATGGAGACTTGGTGGAGCATCTATGGGATGGAGACAAACAAGAATGGAGAGTTTTTTGGTCTCACAACACTACTGGATGTAGTCACTATGTTACATGTGAGAATTTCGGGAGTGATAAACCTGTTTGTAATTGTCTTTATGGAGATGTTGCTAGTGTTGTGGTTGACATTGGTGTCCCACGTGAAGTTGGGCGTGTCGAGGTTCTTCACATACATACAAAGAACATGAAACTTGCAGAACATTTTGATCCGCAAAAAGACGCTGACGAAACTCATGAGCATGTTGAGTCCGCTCTTGCCGCACTATGTATAGGAAAGATGATGAATGTCAAGGTCAATTTTTTCACCTTGCAGAATTTCGTCATTGCGATCTTCTTCATCGAACTACAAGATGATGGAAGATGTCGAAATTTATTGGACGTTAATTCACTACTATCGAATTTGCGAAAAACTTCGCATCATAGGTTTCAGTTTATCGTTGGTGACTTGGTCCCTTTCTCTAGCCTTCGAATTTCATACACTGTTCGTGCAAAGTGGGAATTATGGATTGCTATGACAGATTTCGTCGTATACTGGAGCATCAAATTGTTTTCTTCATCGAAACGGTTCGGGACGAACCTCGTGGGAGAAGGGGAAGCTGATGCAGGGGCATCCGGCATGGACGCTTTTGCCGTGGACCTATCGGCCACGTAGGTCAATCGGCCATATTGTTTAGAATTAGGAAAGTCCCAGTTTTAGTATGATTGAATTTAGGTTTAGGAAATTACATTATTTCAGTATTTACATTAATTAGAAAGTCTAGTTTGAGTCTATTTATTTAGGAAGTTGCAGTATTTCAGTATTTCCATTATTTAGGAAAACCTAGTTTGAGTCTATCTAGGAAAGTCTAAAATCCTATAAAAGGAGGTTCAGTCTGTCTTTTATTTTCATGTTGAAGAGAAAAACCAATTGAGTTTAATCAAGTTTATAGTTATTTATTCGTTCTTTTATCGTTTTTCGTTTACTTTTATTATCTTCTTTTAATTCCGCTGCGTTCTACATCACAAAACTAAAAAAAAATCTCTATTCATCCTATGTGTCAAGTTCCATTTGAGATTCTCACTCCTAGGTGGCGTTAATAGAGATCCTCAATTTTTTTTGTCTCCAATGCAAAACTCTAAACTTATCTTATTTACTTATGTGACATAGTTATTTTTGTAAATAAATAATTAGTTATTTTAGAAAATATAGAAATCTCGATTTCTATTGGTTGAAAATCAAATATTGATGAGTTGGACAATTAGAGATATCTCAAGAGGACACTCTCAAATTGAGTGTCCTCTTGAGATATCTCTATTCCACCCTCGACACGTCATCTTAGAGATCCAAATAGACAGCATTGGGGAGGATTTTTAAGAAAAAACTCTAAAAATCCTAACTTAATGTCTCGGACTTTTAAAAGTTTCAAACTTTAAAGTTTCTGAACCTTTAAAGTTTTGAACATTTATGTGCCAGAACACTTAGAAGTTATGAGATCTTTGGAAGTCCAGAACAAAAAAAATCTAATAAAAAGGTCTGAACGAATAACAGGCCCTAAGATTGAATGTTGCATACTCATATCACTAAAATAATTGCTAAAATAATTGTGGGTGAATGTCAAATTAGCCCTTAAAATAATCACTCTCCTCCCTCCAAAAAGAAAACCAAAAGAAATGATTTGTTCCTCTCTTTCTTCTTGAGCTTGGGTTTTTAAGGAATCTATTAGACTAATTTTTGCTACAAGAAAAGAATAGTCTGATTAGGGTTTTTATCTAGATCAAATATTGCAGCACGAACACGGATATTGAATTTGACGAACACAACGGGCATCTTGAAGGAGGGAGGTCGAATCAGAACAAAAAAAACCCTAGTTCGTCGGGTGGATCATAATTTGAATCCCTCCTTTCTTCCCCGTCTTCTCCGTCCAGTGTTGTCGGATATTGAAACTCATCAGAGGTCCGGTAAGCAGTCTGTTAACATCATCTCTCTCACTATTTCCTTAATGAACTCGAAACTACTTCAAGTTGCTCTCCATGAAGCTGAGAATCAAACTGAAATTTCCCTTAAAGAAGCTTTTGACCTTCTTGAGAAGAAGTTAAGACCACCATTTTCTTTAACAATACCTTCTCCATCAGAATACTTACAGCTAAACCGAGCTATTATTTATGGTATTCTAACTGAAACCGAATTTACCCAAGTTCATTTTACTCATTTGAATGCAATTGTCACTGATGGGTACAAATTTGCTGTGAGTTTGATACTGAAATTGGTATATGAATTTTACCCTAAACTTCTTCAACCAGTGAAGGTTAATTTAATGCGGGTAGTTTCAAAACTGGTTGAAGTTTCAGCTATTGGTATTGATAATTTATTAGTTTGTTTAATGAGGCGAATTGTTGGTGGTGATCTTTGTGATGAAAATTTGTGGTTGTGTGGGGAATTGCTTAAGATTTTCCTAGAAAACTTTGAGTATTTTTTAGAGGAACCTTTGATTCTAGCAAGTGCTTTATTCACATATCTTCGTTTATTAGCTGATCATTGTAGGTTATCTGGTAACCCGAAGTTGGAGGAGTTGAAAAAGTTGGAAATTGATTTTTGTATTAAAATTTTGAGGAATCACTTCCATTTGTGTTTACGGATTGGGAGGGATCTTGTTCGTCTTTTACAAGACATTGTTTACATTTCTGAGTTTCGAGCGATATGGAAAGACTTGTTGTCGAATCCAGCTCAATTTAGGACCAGGGGGTTTTCAGATATCTCACAGTTATATTGCTTAAGAACATCAAGTAAATACTTTCTGCTTCGAATTTCCCCAGAAATGGAAACACAGTTGAGATTTTTAATGACCCATGTAAGGTGGGGGCTTCAGAGACGTTACCAAGAATGGTTCACTAGGAAGTTCTTTTGCAGGCCTGAGAGTGATGTTGTTATCAGTGATATTGTTCGGTTCATATGCTGTGCTCATCACCCATCTAATGAGATTATTCAATCCGATGTTATTTCGAGATGGGCGATTATTGGTTGGTTACTTAAGTGTTGCAGGAAGAATTATGTTGAAGCCAATACAAAACTAGCGCTATTCTACGATTGGCTGTTTTTTGATGAAAGAGTAGATAATATTATGAACGTTGAGCCTGGGATTTTATTGATTGTGAATTCCATACCCAAATATGTTGACATGACTCAAACCCTTCTCGAGTTCTTATTATTACTAGTCGATAACTATGATGTTGCTCGGAAGAATCTTGTAAGTCAAGGTGTTTCAATGGCTTTTCGCTTACTTATTAAGAAAGGAGTCGTTCATTCGTTGGAGGCTTTAACTTCTTGCAGTTTAATATCTCCAGTACTCAGAGAAAGTCTAACTTACCTCATTTCTGATTCGAAGTCGAAAGCCATTGAGCAGAAATCAACAACTAGTGTTTCTCATTGTTTTCTGCAACCTTTAGATTTGCCAACTCCATCAGTTGCAGAGACCCAAAAACAAGTAGTACCAGGTACAGGAGCATCCAAACGCTCCAGAGAAAATGCATCTCTCGCCACTACATGTGATACTGCGTATGCTTCTCCGAGTCCATCCGATGCAGAGAGGCAGGGAACAGCATCACCAGGTGTAAGAGCATGTAAACGCCTCAGAGCAAATGTATCTCTCATCACTGCAGCTGATGCTTCCTCTCAGGTTTTAGATAAGACACCCACTTCTCCTAATCCACCAAGTATAACTGTTAAAACTCCAGCTAGTATCCTTGAAGAGTTGGTTCGAAATCTCAGGGAAAATGTTAAAAAATCAAAGAAGACGGGTCTTCAAACTCTGGGGGAGATACTATTCTTGTTTGCAAATATTACTAATGACTTACCTGATATTGCAGGTCATTCTGTTCTTCATCCTGATGTATTAGCGTCTGAAATAACCGAGGCATTCAAGTCAAACGGATATGAACTGTTTGGTCCTCTCCAAGGTCCAAAACAATCAAATTATGATGATGAAACTCTGTCTCCTACTACGCTAATTATATGCACTTTTATCTTCTCTCAGCAAAAAAGGATCCAAGAGATGGTTTTGTTCTGGTCAAGAAATGGTTATCCAGTGGGTCCTCGTCTCCTGTCTTATGCATCGGGGCTCTTTCATGAGGCCCGCGAACTGAATTACTTGAGAAATTCAATGGTTGAAGACTCTGTTATAATAAGTAACTCAGAATTGTCATTGTTAAGGCATCACGTTGGTAGGTATATTTCTTTCATCACTGCAAAAGAAAAGGATTCTTTCGGAAATGGAGTTTCTGCTTCTCAGTTGGATGACAAATTGGTGGTGAATTTGGTGGATGGTGCATTCGCTTCCTACCAAAGTTTTCTGATGTTGATGAATCTTTCACGTAAAGAAGAAGCTACATCATTAGCTAATATCTTGTTCTCTGATGTGCTGTCCTGTAGTAGGTGGGAGATGAAAAGATTGAATTCAATATTCTGCAGTATCTTTTCTAAGTTTTCTGACTTATGCACCTCAAAGGAAGAGTACATTCAGTTACTCGCGGAGAAGTTAAATCATGTGGATTTTGTTGCTTTTCAGTTTGAGATATGCTTGCAGAGGCTCTCTGTATTTGGGAAGGAAACCAAAGTTATATTGCATCTTGTGAGGAGTTCACTGAATTGGGGATTTCTAGAGCAGCAAAAGTTCTGGGCATTGTTGGCATCAGAGTTGCCAGTCTCCAAGGTTCCAGTGGAAAAAGTTGTTCGCGATTGCTTAGTTTTGTTCGATCAAAAGGTGCACTCCGTCGCCATGGAAGGCCTATTTACTTTCTGTTGTCGTTGTCCTCCTAGTCCTGAGCTTGTTGGCACAGTGATTTCTTTACCTGATAATAGCTTGAGGGAGTTTGCTGCTGCAGTTCTTGCCAATTGGGTTGTTTCTAATGGCTTGATGCTATTCAATAGCATAACCGAGTCTTTGCAGAAACGTCACAATAAGGATACAAGTTCTGCTAGTGTTAAGATAAACAATTCTACCATTTTAGAGTTGTTAGCTTTTCTCGACAAACAGGATATTGAAAACATTAATTTTGTGAACAAAGTATCTGTGAGTATACCTGAAATAAAAACAAGATTAGCTGCCATGGATCTTGTGCGGACTAAGAGATGATTTCTTGCCATGCAAATAGTTTCTGCTCTAATACGGTAACGGTAAGAATGCCTTGTCATCTTTTACTATTAGAGTTAGAAGTTCTTCCCTCTATTTTAATCATAAAACTTCAATTATTCATGTAAAAGTTCCACGTGCGTATGATGGTTAGTTGCCGTGCTTAGAATGTCAACTTCAACAAGATAACCTAATTTCCATAGAAATTTTTTCCTCTGAGTGTTCTGCTTTTAGTGATGCACTGATGCTCTTGTGATGATTACTTTGGTTAGCTGGTTCATGATTTTGTGTTTCATGTTGCAATAAGCATAGAGGCATAGAAAGAGTACATCTCTTTTCACAAGAGAAAAGATATTTAAATTCCAAGCACAAACTGAGAAGAGGAGGTTGATTATTTTTGGGTGAATTTGTTGGAGGAAATCCCTTAGGCGAGTCTGAGAGGTCCTTCGTCTTGCATAGCTATTCAGACAACATAGGTCCCCACCTTATATTTTTATGACGATACCATTGATTGTTTCCTTGTTTCCATAAGACCCGTGTGATTTCTTATGAGATTGTCTGTCGTGATTCATTCCAGATTCTAGTATATTGATTGTTTCTTGTTGATGTAGAATGTCCACCACCGTGGATGGCATCCACCAACCTGTGATGAAGCTTCTTATGAAGAACTGTCATACCGTCGAAGCAACCTTCCAGTGCCAAGGAGATGATTGACTCATTCCATGTCCTCACACATGATGCATCAGTCCACATGATTGCCTCCTTGCGTAACCAATGAGCCCATCATGGATGGGTATTGTGGACTCGTGGCCCAAATGGTAAAATCTAGTTTTGACCTTTACATTTTTCCTACTTAAATTTGACCAAACCAATTTGCTTGGTATGTTTATACTTCATATGTTTCACACTCTGCATGTTGCTTTGGCGACTGCCTAGTTCTAACTTGTCGACATGTGGTGCTTAATACTGATGATGTGTGTACCTATTCTTGGAGGCATAATCCTTGATCTTCAACTCACATATGGTGAAGTTCCTAATAGTGTGGTTCAACTATAAGATTGACCAAACCCAATGTTTCTTTTTTGCCGTGTTTAAGCATTTCTTGACCATGGGAAACTAACATAATCTATATATTACCGGAGATTCTTAAAATGGTTTAATAGGGCCGTGTTTAAGTTATTTTGGAAAGTTACCAGTCTAATATAACTGATTTATCTAAGAGAATGTAACAAAGGATATGTTGTAAATAAAAAGAGTAAAAGTTGCAGAAAGCCACTTGCAATTATAGAAGGCTTTGATTTCCTTTTGTTCGAAACCTCGTCTTTTTTTTTCATTGTTCGATGTTGGAATGTGCAAATATAAAGGTAATGAAGTCTATAAATTGAGTGGGCTAGAATTTCAAGCTATACTTGTTTATTGGCAGGTCGAAAATCAATATTTTCTTCTTCCGAGATGCGCATTCAGATGAAGTCTATAAAACGGATAAAAGATGGGCAAACAGATAATATAATACATTCAGGACGAGGCATTTTCTTTCTTGAACATAGAGTAAATGTTCAATGACTTCTGAAGAGGACTGCCAAAAGCTGGGATTTTTCCCTGCCAGGAGAACCTGTTTCACAAGAACAGCTATAGTTTTACTTTGGAATTGGAAAAAGCTGAAAATCTTGTCATTCAAACTTCATGTAAGTTCTTCTAAGCTTCATGAGTTTCTAGCTACAGAAGTAAACGTAATTGATTGATTTATAAATCTAAGCTTTCGAACCATTTCCTTACACAAATTATAATTGTAAAGGTTTTTGTTAGGTCCGGTAGTATTTCAACCTGTTATTATTTTACAAGAAGTGACGAGGCCACTAATTTCTACGGGGGATCGGCTAACTAGCGTATTGAGTACGCCGAAGCCCAAGTCAGTGCGCTAATGGAGTACCTTTCTCCTTGCAAATATAGGTTATATGGTTATATGCTTCTTAGATTAACATGATATGGTTATATGCTTTTTGGTCAAAATTGCATTGTTTAGAAGATCTCGAAAATCAACAATGATGTATTTCTTCTTTCGATCTTGAAGGCGTTTTTTTTTTCGGTTGAGCAGATGCAATGGATGATGACAAATTACAGTATACATTTTAGCATGTAGGGAAATTCCTAAGTAGAAGAGAAAGAGCTGCTATGAGACAAGATAACTGGAGTAAATAGTGCCTCAGGTGGAAACTGCTCGGTTTCTGTCATCGCCAAGAAGCCGTTTTGAAGAACAAAGTTCTCTCTCTCTCTCTCTCTCTCTCTCTCTCTCTCTATATATATATATATATATATATGTAGGGTGTACAATCATTCAAAGCAACAGTTGTTCGAAGATTTCTACATACAAGTTCTATAACTTCACAGATGATATCTTTGTTTACATCGATTCTTTTGTTTTACAACTGAATTATGAGTGTGTTAAAAAGAGTTGTTACAAGTAGAGAAGTACATTATATTATGAATTACGAATAAAAGGAAGGTGGTTCATAACTAAAGGGTTCCTCTACCACGATTTTGACCTATTTAGTTGTGATATATGTGGAAATATGGACCATAATAGCACAATAAGTCCACTATTTAATACAAAATATGATAAATGTCTAAAAGAAAATACAAATTTTCAAATGTACTAAACAAATCAATTTTTTGGATATACCATTTCTTGGGATGCACAAAAAAGATATATTTTTGCACGACATCGTTACCTCAATGTACTAAACAGAACGTAAATAATCCTATACATTTTACTATAGAACTTCAAACAATTTGGTTTGTCTTCCATACAAATCAAACTTATTTCTACACGTATTTACACATTCATTAAACAATCAATACATTAGTGATAAATTTGTGTATTTGTACGAAACAAAAAACTCAAAAAATGAACTTCTTGGCCATTCCATAATATGTTTGGACTTTAAATCCAATTTATTTGGGACCTTTAGCCCATGAATGTGATGAAAACTTTGAGTTTGGACTTGAAAGACGTTTTCAAGGAAAGAATAACCTTTAGAATGTTTACCAATAAATATATTAACGGCTCAAGTGTACGTGATTAATCTGCATCTTTAAATTATTAAGATTATATGTTTTACTGATTGCAAATACACAAGTATCAGATCATTCGTTAAAGAATACAATATTTAACTGAGAGTAATAATATCAATAGTTTTACTCTCAATATTATTTACTCTTTATTATATTGATTCTTATCCGAGCATAAGTGTTTTTAGTGTATAGAATATGTTAGTATAATTTTATTTTTATTTTATTTGTGATAGTTGGTATACTTTTAAAAGAGTATAAAACCCATATGCCTCCAACCTCCCAAGACCTAGAAGGAAGACCTAGGTGGATATTGAGATGATCCTTATTTGAAATTAACGGTTGAGATATAGATTTTTAGCCGTTCCTAACTCGAGCAAGAGTTGTCCACTTTCTAAATTCTAATCCTTATTTGAAATTAACGGTGGATATTCCCACTTGATCTAACGGCCCAGACTTTTCCTACGCTTTCTGTTTCCTCTATTTATAACAGACTTTCCCTTTCTTACAAATACCTGAAAACCCCCCCACTTTCTATTTTTTAACTATTTACTCTCTCATTCTACTCTCTTTCTTTCTAAAAAACAGAGCATTGAAAACCTAAATCACCAATTTGATAAATTCTCATTCTTTTATCGATCTTTCTTTCTTACCCATTATTCAGATTGATTTAGGGTTTTCTAATCTTTCTTTGTTGTTCTTATCCCATTAATAATCAAGAATAACTTCTAGTTCTTCTTTCACTCCTCTGTTTCTTTTCTACCAATTTCCCATATAAACAAACCCGGGTATTATTATATTACTACTACTCTCTTTCTCTTTCCCTCTATAAGCAAGCTTCTTTTTTAGTCTTTCTGTAATTAGGGTTTTAGGGGTTTTACTACATCTTTCTCATCCTCATATTTTTATAGAGTTTTATTTCTACTTAATTTTAGGGTTGAAGTATTTCTTTGAGGGTTTTGATTTAAACATAGTCATTTACAATCTTACTAGAGAATCTTGATTATATTTTGGTACAGAGTGAAAAATCAATCAATCAATCACCAAACAAACAAGAGAATAAAAGATGGGGAGGAAGAAGATAGAGATAGAAAAGATTGATGATTATAATAAGAGGAATGTGACCTTCACCAAGAGACGTCAAGGTTTATTCAAAAAGGCTTCCGATATTTGCGTTCAATCTGATGCTCAAATTGCCGTCGTTGCTTTCTCCCCTGCTGGTAATGTTTTCTCCTTCGGTCATCCGTCAGTTGATTCCGTTATTGATCATTACATTACCGGCGGAGCTCAAGTACAAAAAGAAGAAGATACAGAGGAGAGAATTAAACATGTTGACAAGAGGAGGAAGATTAGTGATAATGGTGGTGGGTTTTGGTGGAATCAGATTGATATTGAAAAACTCGATTCATACGACAAAATGTCGTACGTGCAAAATAAAATAACGGGTTTGAAGCAGAATATCAGGAAGCGTATTGAGGAACTCACCTTGTCGTCTTCACTACCACCATCATCTTCTATTGCTGCTACTCCACCTGCTGCTCCTGGTTCTACTGTCATTGCTGCTGCTCCTACTGCCGTTGCTGCTACTACTGATATCCGTGCAACTCCAGCTGCTGCTCCTACTGCCGCTCCTTCTACTGATATTGGTGCTACTACAAGTAAGAAGGAAGATGATGTGCCGTTCTTGACGGAAGAGGAATTTTCAAAATTCATGGCAGAATTAGATGATTTTCCCAGCTTACCAAAAAGATATGATTCGACCTTCTTCCCGGAAGATGAAATTGCAAAATGCTTAGCCGAAGCAGATTATTTGCCGTTCTTAGATGTGAAATGTGATTTGCCGTTTATGAAGGAGGAAGATGATTTGGTTGTGCAAGAAAAAGATGAATTTGGTTGGCCAACAATATAAAGATGATTTACCCGGTATTGCTAATAGTTTTGACGATGGAGAAGACACGAGATGAGATAAATAGCTAACTTCATTACTATATGATATCCGTAGACAACTTCATGAAATGAAATTGATCAAACATTGTTTATTGTTCTGTATTATTCAAAAACTATATTGTGAAAGAGATCAACCGAAATTGTTCATTATTCTGTAATACTCGAATACCATCTCACGAAAATATATTAATCAATATTGCTCATTGCTCACCGATATACGAATGCCATTTTATGTTTGTTATTGTTTTTGGGTTTACAAGTTTTTATTAATATAATATTACATGAACTCCGTTGACATACTACTTATATCTTCTCTTATACTTGGTTCACCGAGTGTTAGGTTTGTCTGTTAATGGTTTTCTGCATCACCGAGACCTGAGATGAATCTCCTAAGAAAACGTAGAGGAAAAGGAGGTAACCAAAGAATAGTTCATCGAGCAGAAGATCTCCTTTGAAACACAGACCTCTGAAACGATTAGAGAATTAGAAGAAGAAGATGGTAATGGTGTCGATGCAATCATGCAACACCTGTTCCTAAAGACCTAATAATTAGAAGTCTTCTTGCCCGCGAGTAAATGTCATTTGGCTTTTCATTTAGACCATGACTACGAAACACATAAAGAAAATCATCTTGAGCACGGGTCATTTAGAACTCTTATTAACTGACAAGGTTTAAGCTATTCTTCAAAATTCCAAGAAACATTTTATCAAGGGGTCGACATTCTTCAAAATCAGTCTCTGCTGAAGTCTATTAGATTCATGGCTAGCATAAAGTTGCCACCAAAATGTCTGACCTTATTCAACAAAAGGTATATGGATGCGTAATGAGCTTCAACTGAGCCCGATCCAATCACTGAGTTACACGCCTGACTTGGAAGATCTCAACTGCATGTTGTTACTCAGCTCTTGCTGCTTCTACAGCCACAACCGCTACTCTTTTCACTGCTACTACAATGAGAGAAGAAGACCATTCGTCGTTCTTAGCTGAGGAATATGATTTGTCGATCTTAGAAGAAGGTGATTTGCCGTTTTTCAAGGAAGAAGACCATTCTGCAAGTACATCCAAGAGTGGGGTGGACCAAGTTGCCTATGTGGGCTGAGAATTGAAGATGGGAAGGTTTGGGTAGAAGACATTGGCATTTGAGGGCTAAAATGTTGAAATTGGCTTGTATTCAGAGACCAGGGTCCACGTAAATCCTGTAATTTCCTTTCGCTTTCTTCTTCCCTTTTCGGACATTTCAACGGGTCTTTATTATCATTCACCTTTAAATATGAACAGATACAGATAAAGTATAAAATTTACAGCTTGATGTTGAAAAGATTTTTTTTTTTAAAGAACGGGTCAATAAATACCTTACTAGCGAAGACATTCTCGGTTGGACCCTTTTCACTACAGGGTTGTGAGTTTGTCGCCATCTCCCCAATCATCTTCGTGTCTTTCTGTGAGAAGTTAACTTTTAAATGATAACCATTAACCAATTATGTACATGACTGAGAACAACTCATTTAATCATTCATGGAATTTGTTGGCGGCCTATACCTTCTTATCCATCAAAGATTTACGTTTTCCCCCGACACTATCAACCACGGGGAGGGCAGAACTGCTGCAATCTGTTCCATAACCCTTATTCTTGGTTGAGTCTTCTACACTGGTTACTGTATGTATGTTCGAATCACTTATCCTCTCATAACCTGTCGAGTGGTCTTCATGTCGCACAATTTCTGTATGTATGTTCGAATCATTGTTCGATGTTGGAATGTGCAAATATGGAGGTAATGAAGTCTATAAATTGAGTGGGCTAGAATTTTAAGCTATACTTGTTTATGTGCAGGGCGAAAATCAATATTTTCTTCTTCTGAAATGCGCATTCAGACGGAGAAGTCTATAAAACGGATAAAGAATGGGCAAACAGATTACACAATACTTTCAGGATGAGGCATTTTCTTTCTCGAACATAGAGTAAATGGTCAAAGGACTTCTGAAGAGGACTGCCAAAAGCTGGGATTTTTCCCTGCCAGGAGAACCTGTTTCACAACAACAGCTACAGTTTTACTTTGGAACTGGAAAGAGCTGAAAATTTTGTCATGCAAACTTCATGTAAGTTCTTCTAAGCTTCAAGAGTTTCTAGCTACAGAAGTAAAAGTAATGGATATGGTTATATGCTTCTTAGATTAACACGATATGGTTATATGCTTCTTAGATTTACATGATTGGTCAAAATTGTATAAGATTTCAACGTTTCCTATCTTATTTCGATGGACAATCAGTAAAGATGTATTTCTTATTTCAATCTTAAAGGCGTTTATTTTATTTATATTTGGTTGAGCAGATGCAATGGATGATGACAAATTACAGTATAGATTTTCGCATGGAGGGAAATTCCTAAGTAGAAGAGAAAAAACTGGTATAAGACAAGATAACTAAGAGTAAATAGTGCCTCAGGTGGAAACAGCTCGGTTTCTGCCATCGCCAAGAAGCCGTTTTGAAGAACAAATCTCTCCCTCTCTCTGTATTACTGTATATATGCAGGGTGTACAATCATTCAGAATAACAGTTGTTGAAAGATATCTTTGTTCTCTATATAACCTTCATTTCAAGAAGACGAAAGGGCTCCTCAACCACGATTTAACCTTATGATATCTTTCTTTACATCGATTCTATTGTTTTACAATAGAATTACGAGCGTGTTAAAAGAGTTGTTACAAGTAAAGAACTACATTAGATTATAAATTGCGAACAAAAGGAAGGTGGTTCATAAGTGAAGGGCTTCTCAACCACGATTTTGACCTATTTTAGTTGTAATATAAGTATGTGGAAACAATAGTGACGCAAGTGTTAAACTATAGGGATAAATTAGAGAACTTGGAAAATTCGCCCGTTAATTAGTAAAAAAATATGTGGAGGTCCTATAAGCAATAAACCCAAAGAGACAACTTAAAAGGTGATGAAAACTTTGACTTTGGACTTGAAAAAACATTTTCAAGGAAAGAATAACGTTCAAAATGTTTAATCATTAATAAATACATTCCCGCCTCAAGTCCACCTGATCAATCTGCATCTTTTAGTTGTTATATGTTTTACTGACTGCAAATCAAAATTTGTACACACATCAGATTATTCATTGAAGAAGACAATACTGCACCGACAATAATAATATAAATCCTCGTACTATTTGACCGATAGTTATTGTATCAATAGTTTTATCCTCGTACTATTTACTCTTTATTATTTCTTATTGGAGTTGAAGTGTTTTTATTTATTTATTTAAAGTGAGCTGAAGTGTTTTTTAATGTATCAAATGTGTTTGTATAATTTTAGTAGTTGTATACTTTAAAAAGAGTATAAAACCCATATGACTCCAACCCTAGACGTGGAAGACCTAGTAGGTGGATATTGAGATGATCCTTAATTTGAAATGAACGGTTGAGATATACATTTGTAGCGGTTGGTAACTTGAAGAAGAGTTTTCCCAACTGTTACTTTCTAAATTCTAAGGTCATTATTTGAAATGAACGGTTGGTAACAGCCTTTTGGCTCGGTACCTTTAGAAGCACCCTTTAATGATATGATGATATAAGAAGTTTTCCTATAAAAAAAAAATATACAAAAATTTGATGATAAATAAGATTGTTGGATTGAAATTCATACATGAAAAGTTCATGAACAAAGAACTCATCAATGGAAAATGAGTGGTTTCCTTTTCATGCTCAAGTTCATGTATATTTCACCCAATGAGCTTATTTCTTGAGTTAAATTAATGATTGAGCCATTTTGGGGGTTGAATCATGGTTAAAGAAATATTTCCAGTCAAATATAAAATTTTGCCTTAATGGAAGATAAAGATATTGGAGTAAACTAAAACACCATCATTATATTCACTACTATGCATGGTTTATATTAGAGTAAACTAAAACATGATGATGGTGCTACTACAAGTAAGAAGGAAGATGATGTGCCGCTCTTGACGGAAGAGGAATTTTCGGAATTCATGGAAAACTTAGATGATTGGCCCCGCTTACCAAAAATATATGATTCGACCTTCTTCCCGGAACATGAAATGCTTAGCCGAAGTAGATCATTTGCCATTCTTAGATGTGAAATGTGATTTGCCGTTTATGAAGGAAGAGATGCTTACACTCCAGTCGAAGGCAAATCTTTTAGCAAGCATAATAGCTGAATAAGAGTCCTTCTTTTGCTTGCCAAAATAATGCTTGTGCTACCGCATTGCCGTCCCCCTCTAATACCGCAAATCTACAAATTGAAAGCAGAGAAGCATAAGTCAGGAATACACCATATTACTAACTATAAGAACTTTTGTATAGCTCTTGTTTACGGGAGCGGGCTCAGTCCATGTAAAAGTTTTCAATTTAATATTTGATATTTAAGTTCACTTAATGTATAGATAATTGAGAGTTGCATTTTCTTCACCACAACCTTATTTAAACTCATGAAAGATATTTGTTTAAGTTCACTTTATGTTTTTTTACAAAATCTTATCATGATTATATAGGGCCTTTTTGGGACCTTATTAAAAAAAAAGAAAATGAAAGAGATTAGGTATTCTTCTACCTCATGAGATTAGAAGTTTGTTTGTTCTTGATGGACAAGTTAGTAAGAGACGAGAAGGCTTTTCAGTATTCGAAAAGGTGAGGAGTATTATTTATTCGTTAGAGATATGATTAGGATTGAATGAATCACCAGAGTTAGCTAGGGTCGAGTCCGAGCCGAGTCTTGATTCAAACCCAGAGACGGGAATTCTGTTTTCTAAGAGACGGACATGTCGGGATATTAGTTCAGTGGTAGAGCGTGCCTAGGTCCCAGGAAAGTTGTGTCCGTCAGTCCGTATGCCCTAAAATGGGAGGGCTCTCGACCACATGGATATTTCTGTTCATTTGTGCCTAATTCAGAGATGTGGATCATCTGAGGCGCATATGCACGGCGTACTCTTGTTGGACTGGAGTTCAGTCTTTCTTCATCTCTTCATTTCTTTACTAGCTTGGGGATTGATACCACTTACCAGGACAAGCTCGAGCCGAGCCGAGAACCATGAGACATGTTCAATCCTAATTGCTAGGTACTAGGACAGAAGAAATATTTCGTATACGGCCTCACTTGCGCTGCTTACAGAACTTCAAAGAGTGGCACATTAAGTTGTACTAAGGATTAAATCTCATCTAAGCATATCCTAGTAATAGCTCATGTCGCCCCGTTTCAATTCATTTCCTCCTGGTCAGTCATTATAAAACAGGAGTAGATGATTAGGTCAAGAAACCAGTACAATGCTTTTCCCTTTATGAGCTTCATAAAGTGTTAAAGATCTCGATATAAGACAATATCAAATGGTTGATCTGCCTATGATGTTTGTAAGGGTAATGTCCCTCTGAAATTGAACATGTTCATTAATAATATCAAAATTTTCAAACTTCATATATTAATAACTCAAATAACTGGATGTTCAGACCTTTTTTTAAGAGGGCAATTCTAATATTGTTAAGATCTAATATTGTTTCTCATGTTAAATTATCAGATTATGTTGCTCTATTATGAATCATATCAGATTTATGATCCAATTCTATAAGATCTGTTTACTAATTCATTAACTTCTAATGTATGATGTTTATTTTCTTTCTCTAAAGTATGTGTTA
The DNA here is from genome assembly GCF_041429995.1 of Eschscholzia californica. Lineage (NCBI taxonomy): Eukaryota > Viridiplantae > Streptophyta > Magnoliopsida > Ranunculales > Papaveraceae > Eschscholzia > Eschscholzia californica. The sequence continues at coordinate 50,902,723 of NW_028238472.1, forward strand.
GTACAATTTTATTTGTAATAAATAGTCCATATACTTTTAAAAGAGTATAAATCCCATAACCCTAGACGTGGAAGACCTAGTAGGTGGATATTGAGATGATCCTGAATTTGAAATGAACGGTTGAGATATACATTTTTAGTCGTTGGTAACTTGAAGAAGAGTTTTTTCAACTGTTACTTTCTAAATTCTAAGGTCATTATTTGAAATGAACGGTGGATATTAACTTGATCCAAAGACCCAAACTTTTCCCACGCTTTCAGTTTCCTCTATTTATTAAAAACAGACCCTTTCTTACTTACACATACCTGAAAAACCCCACTTTCTATTTCTCACTATTTACTCTCTCTCTCTTTTTCCTTCTTTCTAAAAAACAGAGAGCATTGAAAACCAATCTTATAAATTCCCATTCTTTTATCATCCATCTTTCTTTGTTACGCATTTATTATTCAGATTGATTTAGGGTTTTCGATCTTCTTTCTTGTTGTTTTTTAGTCAAGAACAAGTTCTTCTTTCCCTCCTCCTCTGTTTCGTTGCTAGCAAATTTCCCATATAAACAAACACAGGTATTATTATATTACTACTCTCTTTTGCTATCTCTCTCTATAAATTTAGTCAATCAAGGTTCTTTTATATGATTCAAGAACGTATTATTCAAACCCTATTTCTTCCTTTTTTTTGTTTTAGAGTTTTAGGGTTTTAGGGGGTTTTACCCTAAGAAGTTTCTAAATTACTGTTATGGAGTTGTTCTGTTTATACTAACAAGTTTCTAAATTACTAAGAAGTTTCTAAAATTAAGTAGTAAGTACTACCCAATCTCTATAACTAGTAGTAGTAGTGTTGAAGTCTTTCTTTCTATCTTTCTTTGTTACTTACATGAGTAAGTAGTAGTTACTATCATCACTCTTTCAAATAACCCTAAACCAGATAGATAGATATTCTCTCTCTCCTCCCTCTCTCTTTTTAACTAGTTTCTATAAATATTACTATTAGAAATTTCAAATCTAGATTATATATTTTGGTACAGAGTGAAAAATCAATCAATCAATCACAAACAAACAAGAGAATAAAAGATGGGGAGGAAGAAGATAGAGATTGAAAAGATTGATGATAATAATAAGAGGAATGTGACCTTCACCAAGAGACGTCAAGGTTTATTCAAAAAGGCTTCCGATATTTGCGTTCAATCTCATGCTCAAATTGCCGTCGTTGCTTTCTCCGCTGCTGGTAATGTTTTCTCCTTCGGTCATCCGTCCGTTGATTCCGTTATTGATCATTACATTACCGGCGGAGCTCAAGTACAAAAAGAAGAAGATACAGAGGAGAGAATTGAACATGTTGACAAGAGGAGGAAGATTAGTAGTGATAATGGTGGTGGGTTTTGGTGGGATCAGATTGATATTGAAAAACTCGATTCATACGACAAAATGTCGTATGTGCAAAATAAAATAATGGGTTTGAAGCAGAATATCAGGAAGCGTATTGAGGAACTCACCTTGTCATCTTCACTACCATCATCTTCTATTGCTGCTATTCCTGCTGCTCCTGCTTCTACTGCTACTCCAGCTGCTGCTCCTTCTACTACCGTTCGTGCTACTTTTGATGCTGCTCCTTCTACTGCCGTTCGTGCTACTCCAGCTGCTGCTCCTACTGCCGTTGCTTCTACTTTTGTTGCTGCTCCTACAGCCGTTGTTGCAACTCCAGCTGCTGCTCCTACTGCCGTCGGTGCTACTTTTGCCGCCCCTTCTTCTACTGATATTGGTGCTACTACAAGTAAGAAAGAAGATGGCTTGCCACTCTTGACGGAAGAGGAATTTTCGAAATTCCTAGCAGAATTAGATGATTTGCCCTGCTTACCAAAAGCAGGATATGAATCGACCTTCTTCACGGAAGATGAATTTGCGAAATGCTCAGCCGAAGCAAATAATTTGCCGTTCTTAGAGGTCAAATATGATTTGCCGTTCTTAGAGGTGAAATATGATTTGAAGGAGGAAGAGGATTGGGTTGTAGAAGAAAAAGATGAATTTGGTTGGCTAACAATATAAAGATGAATTACCCGATATTGCTTATAGTTTTGACGATGGAGAAGAGACAACAACTAACTTCATTACTATATGATATCCGTAGACAACTTCATGAAATGAAATTGATCAAATATTGTTTATTGTTCCGTATGTATTATTCAAAAACTATATCATGAAAGAGATCAACCGATATTGTTCATTATTCTCGAAAACCATTTCACGAAAATATATTAATCGATATTGTTCATTGCTCAGTGATTTTCGAATACCATTTTATGTTTGTTATTGTTTTTGGGTTTACAAGTTTTTGTTAATATAATATTACATGAACTCCGTTGACTAACTATTTGTATCTTCTCTTATACTTGGTTCACCGAGTGTTAGGTCTGTCTGTTAATGTTTTTCTGCATCACCGAGAACGGAAATGAATCTCCTAAGAAAACAAAGAGGAAAAGGAGGTAACCAAAGGAGAGTTCATGGAGCAGAAGATCCCCTATGAAACACAGACCTCTGAAGAAATTAGAGAATAAGAAGAAGACGGTAGTGGTGTTGATGCTATCATGCAACACCCGTTCCTAAAGTTCTAATAATGAGGTCTTCTTGACCGCGATGGAGTAAATCTAAGTTGGCTTTTCATTTAGACCGTGACCACGAAACACAGATAAAGAAAATCATCTTGAACACTGGTCATTTAGAAGGCCTATTAACCGACAAGGTTTAAGCTATTCTCCAAAATTCGAAGGAACATTTCATCAAGGGGTCAGACATTCTTCAAAATCACAGTCTCTGCCGAAGTCTATTAGATTGATGAATAGCATAATGTTGCCACCAAAATGTCTGACCTTATTCGACAAAAGGTATATGGATGCCTAATGAGCTTCAACCGAGCCCTATCCGATCACCGAGTTACACGCCTGATTTGGAAGATCTCAACTGCATGTTGTTACTCCGCTCCTGCTGCTTCTACAGCCATTGCTGCTACCAGTTTTTACATTTCAGCTGCATCTACAGCCACAACCGCTACTCTTTTCACTGCTAATGAGGGAAGAAGACCATTCGTTGTTCTTAGCGGAGGAATATGACTTGTCGATCTTAGAGGGGGAAGGTGATTTGCCGTTTTTCAAGGAAAAGGATGGTTCCAGTTGGCCGGCAGAAGATGCTTTTCCCCGATATTGCGAACAATTTTGACGATGGAGATGAGACTGGAGCACATCTGTGATACTCAAACACCATTTCTACAGTTCAACCTTTAATTTCTGTTATTCAAATTAGGTCTAGAGAGAAATGATCAAATCATCAAAATTAGATTAATAAAGGATGTATAGTTCTAAATCTCAATGTCAATGCCCTCTTTCAAGCATTCGCATTACGAAAATACATAGTAAACATTGTTGACATCTTATCCAACTTTACACAAAGTATAACAAGTAGAACATCGAAGTAAATTTCTAAGTTTGAAAGATACCAACTATACTCGAAGAATTGGCATTCTGTACACAGAAATATATTTATTTCGATTACCTTGTACAATATACTGAACTCGCACATGGAAGTCAACATAATCCCAACTGTTATCAGCATTAACTAACAATGCAAAAAAGACATAATATTACAAGAAAACCAGATTGCTAAAACCAAGGAGACGGCATTAAGAAGTAAGCAAGAAATTACCCTCAGGTATGCTTGAATTTGGTGCTCCAATATCTCTCATGGCGGTTCCATCATCTTCTGGTCCAGCATTAGTCAATAAGTTCTCGGGATTGGTGATGTTCTGAAGCTGGTTCTTTTCTGTTGAATCGTCAAAGAGGCATTCTGCCTTCAAGTTCACGAAACCTTCTAGTCTGGGCTTAAACATGAGATTAGAATATTGTGGTAATTGGCCATCCTTGAGAGGTTTTGTCGATGACTCTAAAGGTCGGTAAAAGAGCAAATGAGCCACAGTTCGGTCTATCGGGTTGGTGTCCTTCTCTAGATTTGGTATCCTCACTGATCTACCAAAACAAAAGTTAAGGAAATAAATTAGTAAAAGATCGTGCGCGGATGTTAATGAAAAATAACACTATTTTCGGAAGAAAACCATCAGAGTTGCATTTAGGTTTACAAACCTGTTTGGTCCTTCTGTTTCGTCGTTTATAAGAATTTCAGGTTTGTCGCTACTCGTATCATTTGAGTTATGCCTTTGTGTTGCACTTTGAGACAATCGTAACAAACTATCTCGAATACAAAGTCTTGCATTGACATCCAACTAAAGAAACATAGGATAGAAAAAAAAAACATTTAGATGAAACTTTGATTGAATGATTATATGCTCTTTCTAGGAGATTTTTTAATCGAAGTCGTAATACCTTTTTAACAACATCTTGAAGCTGATCAAGCACTCTTTCTTGGAATGAGCAGTCATCAATTGACATAGCATTTGTATTGGGATCATCTTGTTCCATGGGGGGATTGGACTCGAGAGAAGAGGGCAATTTGTTGTTTTCCTCAACCTCGACACCACTAACTTCTGTATCTTGACTAGGATTCTCTTGTGGACAGATTTGAGTACCTGAGCTATCAGTTTCAATGACCTGGTGACCAAATTGTTCTTGTTGTTCTTGAATAGCAAGCATCGCCTGCATTTGTTGTCGCCTTCTTAACTTTTCAATCTTTTCCCTAGGTGTCATGTTTGTCGGTCTAGATGGACCACCAGGAAACTTCTTCGAAGAATTCACATGCTTCGACGATAGAGGAGAAAATTTATAACCAACAAAGTGGGATTGATCCTTAACCCTCTTGGGATTAACACACGGGGATGTGGGCACGGTCGGGTAGTAGTTAGTGGCATGATCATATCCGGTTGACGAATATGGATGGGGATTCTGCAAGTACATCCAAGAGTGAGGTGGACCAAGTTGCCTATGTGGGTTGAGAATTGAAGATGGGAAGGTTTGGGTAGATGACATTGGCATTTGGGGGCTAAAGTGTTGAAATTGGCTTGTATTCAGAGACCAGGGTCCACGTAAATCCTGTGATTTCCTTTCGCTTTCCTCTTCCCTTTTCGGACATTTCAACGGGTCTTTTTTATCATTCACCTTTAAATATGAACAGATACAGATAAAGTATAAAACTTACAGCTTGACGTTGAAAAGAATTTTTTTTTTAAAGAACGGGTCAATAAATACCTTACTAGCGAAGACATTCTCGGTTGGACCCTTTTCACTATAGGGTTGTGAGTTTGACGCCATCTTCCCAATCATCTTCGTGTCTTTCTGTGAGAAGTTAATTTTAAATTACAACCATTAACCAATTATGTACATGACTAAGAACAACTCATTTAATCATTCATGGAATTTGTTGGCGGCCTATACCTTCTTATCCATCAAAGATTTACGTTTTCCCCCGACACTATCAACCACAGGGAGGGCAGAACTGCTGCAATCTGTTCCATAACCCTTATTCTTGGTTGAGTCTTCTACACTGTTTACTATATGTGTGCTCGAATCACTTATCCTCTCATAACCTGTCGAGTGGTCTTCATGTCGCACATTTTCTGTTTTATTTTCATACAGCTGATTTGTGTTCTTCGATTCACCTAAGCGCAACGAAGAACCAGCAGATCCAATCAAATTTGCCGTGGATGACCAGAAATCATCTGCACTACCAAGACTATCACCTCCAAATATTGGGTCGTCATTTCTGCAAAATAAGAACGTCTGAGTGTTGTAGTCATAAAGCACCACGAAGTTATAATCGAAATGAAAATGGAAAAGATGAATGTTTTCGACTGGGTACTCAAAAGGTGTACCCAAAATCAATAGTCATTCACTTTATTATATCAAGAAGCGAATCTATTACCTAAACATACTATCAAGATCATCAAAGGATCCAATGTTAGCCCAACTATAATCAAGAAAGTCAGTATGCTCTTTTTCTCCATGCTCATCCTCAAACAACTGAGGATCATTATCTAGTTGAACAGTACCTGCTGCTGAGAAACAAAATGTACTTATAGAGGGAAGGATCTCAATTCGATGCACATTTTATCACGAGAAAACAGTAATCGGATTTCGGTTAAAGTGTTAGCTGCTTCAATGCACATAAAATTATGCGCATTTCTAACAGCATAGTCCTTACCACATGCAGCATCAGGCAAAGGCGAATCGGGCCATGTATCCATTTCAAGACCAAGCTCGTCGGTGTTAAAGGTACTGTTTTCCGGTTTAGATCCGGAGAAGTCATTGCTCGCTCCCGGTTTCTTCTGCTCGGCAAGATTGACAGAGTTGTCTTCGTTACTCCATTGCTTCTTGTTGCAAGTCTCAAATGCACCCCGTGATTTCTCCTCACCTCCTTCTGGAAAAGGTACGATGTGGTCACTGTTTTCTCTGGTCTCACGACCCTCACCCCATACTATATTCGTAAGCTAAAAATACAAAATAAGTTCATTAGACGTCTTTTGGACAAGAATCAGTTACAGTTGTCACAAATGTGTCTAATTAGACAATTTTAGATCAGCACCAAAATTACAGGTCAGTGACATCACACACATATACTGTAAAACTAGCGATTTATCTCAATGCTATTGAGCACGGGTAAGAAATTTTCTTCGTTCAACAGATTTCTTCATCTACAAACCTAGCACCCGTTAACCAAAATATTCAATGGTAAAAGTAAGTTTTCCGAAAGAGCACCCAATAACTCAAAATCCTAAAGTGATAAACTTTTGTTTCATCAATCTTAATCCAAATTTATTTGTCTTAGCTAGTGAGCTAGTCTGATCTTGAAAGGCGTTTTCGCATTTAGAATCCCTAAAACCTCCTATTGAGGACCAAGCGTTAACAGTTACCGATATTGTCAATACCTTTAACGTCCAAGACGAAGCCCAACGGGTGGGAGATTTTGTTCCTTGCGGTGGCTCATCAAACCCCACCCAAAAGGCCTTCACACTTCCTAAACTTGAGCTCGCACCTACAACCCAAGCTCTTGACACTCTCAAAAATCCTAAAACCTCCTAATGTCGATCCAACCATTACAAGTCTCGATATTGTCCGCACGTTTGACTCCCAAGTCCAAGCCCAAGCCCAATGAGTTTTGTTCATGGCAAAGACTCCCGAGGCCACACCCGAAAAGCCTTTACACTTCCTAAACTTGAGCTCTCACCTATAGCCCAGGCTCTCCGGACACTCTACCAGACGATCCGAGACTATCACATCCCGGAACATTAACTAAAGAATTAAATCAACAAGAACAAAACCAATTTGAAAAATGAAGACATATTATCCAAACCCTAAAATTTGCTAAAGATCTAAACCTACCAAATAAAATCCAAAACCTTTTCAATCTATTCTTATACCAAATTCATTCATCCCCAATTCAATTTCAAAATCCCCAATTCTAAACAATAATCAAAACAAGTAATCCAAACTATAAAACTGAAAAATCAATCTAATTAAACAATCAGAACCACACAAAATCTCATCTTTAACAAAAAAAAAATTACCTCTTCGTCGTTCCAATCAAACATCTCAGAACAAATATAACCTTTAGATCTCTACTCCAAAACTCAAATCAGAAAATCCCACACCATTAAACTCAAACATTTCAAAACTTTCCAAAATCCTATCTTTTCAACTAAAATCAACTATTCGAACAAAAGGGTAGGTATTAGTAGAAAGACAAGTCAATATGGATTTGATTTTACCCTTCCCCACGATTAGAAATCTGATGAGGTTTCCAGAGCTTGAAGAGAGAGAGAGAGAGAGAAAGAGAGTTTAGGAGTTTTTAGAGAGAGAAAGAGAGTAATAGCCAACGTGGCAACAAGTGGGGAGGAAGTAATTGGTTCATAGTGAATGGTTGAAAAAATAAGTAATGACACGTGGTAGTTGTATAATCTTAATTAGTGGTTAGGAATAGAGATCAAATGCTCAATTCTTATTGGTTAGTATTTGGATTTTAGATTCATTTGAGTTTCATTTCATTCTCATTTGCATTTAGATTTTGGGTTTCATACACTTTATAAGATTGATTTCATTTTGACTCCCTAAAGATGAATAACTCATTATAATGATCCCTGAAGAAGACTGACTTTTGAGATGGACTCAATCAATCTTTAGATTATCTCACTCTATCCTTGGCTCTTTTTTTTTCTTTTTAAGCACTGACCGACTGATAGACGACCACTTATCTTCAACTCTCTCCAAAGGAAATTCTTTTTCATCTTCGTCGTATTTTCATCAGTGCCACTATAGTTTTTTTTTCTCTTCTTTCATTTTTTCTACTAAGAAAACAGACGGAAGACACAAAAGAGTTTTTTTTTTTTAAATAAAGATTAAAAGAAACTAATTTGTTAATATTGAATATCAAAATAATATAAAAAGAGTCTTTTCAATAGTTAAGTATCTTGTGGGGACTATTTTTGTGAATTAGTCAAGTATTGGTGGACCATAAACACAAAATGGCAATTCGACAAAAGCAACCCATTTGTACTACTGCTGCACACCCCTCAAAATAAGGGTGGGTACTCTAGTTTGTTTAACCTTTAGTGATAAGAACAATAAGATTTAAAAGAATAAAAGAGAAGATATAGTAGGGAATAAGGTTCGAGAAGATAAGAGAAAATAACAATGGCGAGGGAAGAAAAGGGAAGATTTGTAGTTAAAGGATCGAACTTGGGCTATTGAAACGTCCCTCTATATATAACATTGGATCAATCCCTAAAACGATAAGACAACTAAATTATTTCGGGGCCGTTTTGACATTGTCATTAGTATTTGACTATGTGACAGTACTGGTGACGTCGTTTACAGTCTATTAAAATGTCAAATAAAATTTTATGATATACTTCCACTTCCTATAAATTAACAACAAATAATTCAATTACACAAGCATTGCCTGTTTGTACTTAAAATATCAAACCTCATGATTAAACACCACAATTCACACATAATAGGAACAAGAAAACTCGTCAAGAAATCAAAGGAAAAAACAAAGAAACGTCGAATCTTCGAATGAAAAAAAGCACACCACTGAACTTGAGAAAAACTTAATGAAAAATAAAATACTTCTGTTTTCTTCTTCTTCCTATTCTGATCTTGCAAGCAAACTGAGCAAGAAATCCTTGAAGTTTCCATGAGTTAGAAGTTCAATTTTGTCTGCCAATTGAACTTCATATAACTTATAATATTCTTCTGCGATCTCTTTCAAATCGATGTCAGCTCGGGTTATAGTTACGCGAGTGAGCCCTCCTTTTATGTTTTCATCAACGCCTTCTCCCAACGACAAATGTAGTATCTGAAAATTCGAACATATGTAAGTACGAATGAATACCAAAAAAGAAGTATGGAAATGCTTAATAAGAACCATTCTTTGAAACTCACCTTGCTGAAATATGTGTTAGGAGAAGAAAGACAAAGAACTGTATTTCTTAAGAGAAAGTCATGTAGGTCCTGAAAATAAACAAGATCAAAATGTGATTCTATACGACATTTTTATATTTAGTTCGAGCTTTTAGAGCAAGCACAATTGTTCAATACTAAATAAAACGAACCCGAAAATCATATGTTAGAGCTAGCAAAAGACTGAAGCTCTCGAGTTACTTGCAAATCGGACGGGCTCTAGGGTTAGTCGAGTCAATATATGACCGTGTCTCTGAGCCTGCCAATACTTGAGTAGCTCGCTAGGCCATCTTGGGAATCGCCAGTAACTTATTCGGGATCGAGTCGCAAACTTAACTACTTAGTGCTTCTAAAATGTGTTTACCACATTACAGACATACACAAAAATGTTTGTCTTCAACATGTCTATAGTACAAGATCGAGCTTTTAGAGCAAACCGTGTTGTTCTACGCTATGTGAATCAAAAGCAAAACTCATTGTAGAGTTTTAGAGCAAGTAGACAAAACAATTACACTTCTTAGGCGTATTTACCATATTATATATCCATATGTGATTGTCTATCACATGTTAACATCAACAGTTCGATCCTTTAGATCTAGTAAAATTGTTTGAGAGTAGGTGAAAAACGAACATTCATATTTGCATAAATAAGTAAATTCTAGTCATCACATACCTCGTCTATGGTTTCCCCGTATAATTCCTTATAATGGGTGAAAACATGCTTAAGATGAAGCTTGCTTCTTGTCGTTAGAATTCTCACTACCTCAGAGTCTAAAGATGGGTTCTCATCTACTTTTATAGCATCAGCAATAATTTTTGCCTCTTCTTTGGCCATCGCATCATTTACTCGTTCTCCTTCATATCGGTAAGAGCTTACCAATGCCACCAAGAGCTGTCCAAATCGCGCAAAATTGAAATAAAATTTTAATGACAATGTACCATTTTACTACCAAACATGAAGAACCAAAAGAACCCCATTTACTTTGGGAGCTTGGACATCCCAAGTAACCAAAGCCTAATCAAATCCTATATACATGTGGGCCTGAGCCTTGAAGTTTCCTTACAATGTTGTCGAATATAATGCGTATATATTGATAAGTACTCACATTGCGGTGGATGCCTTTGACGTGATAGGCGACATCTTCCTCGATCGAATGGTCGAAAAGAGAGTGGTAAGCCTTCCTGGCACCTAATAGCTCTTCTGATGATCTGGTACAAGCTATCTCTACAAGAATATAATACGCTTGAACCCCTTTGCTCAATGAATCTCTTATCAACCTTGCATCTCTTTCCCATGGGTGCATTGTCCATAGCACTATAGCTTTCTAAACATTTACACAACAAAATGAACACTAGAACTCAATCACAAAAAGGAAAATCAAGTCAACCGAGAGTTAATAACGGGCCCGCCTAGTTCACACATGGGCCGAGTTCCTGGGATTAGATTTAGTTGAGCTATATTGGGCCAGTCGTGCATAATCGGGACTTATACAAACAAAAATCTCATCGGAAGTTCTATATGCACCGTTGTTTTTGCTAAGTTGAACCGTCATGACTCAACCAATAGACCTTTAGCCGGTTGGGCTTAGCAACTCCGCCTGTGCATAACTTCTTAGATCTCGATACCCACCTCAAACTCCAAGCCTAGTTAAATTCAAGCAAATGGTATGAATGTGAAATTACTAAGCCCAAACCCATATCGAAAGGGGGTTAGATTAGGGGTGGGATTAATTTAGCCCTTGAGCCCACACTCGACTCGTTTGTCTCGGTCCATTGAGGCCCACGAGCACCTAATACCCGGACCGGGCATTACCCGCCAATTGAACTTTTACACTCCACTTACACTTTCTATTAAGCTCCCTTAACTTATTTATCATCTCCTCAAGGTTATACATTACCCTCTAAAACCCTAAAAGAATTAATCTAAAATTATCAAAAACTAATCAACAAATTAACAAAAATTAAGGTCAACTAAAACACTTTAATCTTCCTAAACTCTCTAATGATCATAATCATCTACAATTTGTTACTAACTAGAAATGAAATAGTCAAAGTCAACGAATTTGCAGCTTTTTGATGATCCAAACTCCAAAGATAGAGAGAAATAGAGAGAGAGAGAGAGAGTTAAGCATTAATCTCTCTTTTAATTATCTCTAATCTTTTCTATAATTATTTGATTAGAAAAAATGTAATAAAATGAGTACCTTAAAACGGGCAAATTCTTGTTCAAGAAGTTCAGTATGAGCGTGACTCCATTTTTCAAAATCACGATGATCTTGATGGAAGAAATCAGAATTATTCTTTCTGAATAATTTCTTCTCTTCTGATTTCCATTTCCCAAGTACTGTTATTAATGTTTTTTCATCTACTCCAAATCCTGTATTTATTTACCCACCAAAATATAAAAATAAAAAATTATTACAAATTTTATCATCAATTCAAAAAGGAAAAAATCTCCCAAAAAAAGAAAAATGAAATTTAGGTCAATACTTAAAACCCTTAAACAAGAAATTAGGATTTTTTTTATAATAGAGCTAGAATTAAATTGGGAATTTAAGAACACTAGGAAATATGAAAAATATAGGAGAAATTAATTAATAAATATATTTATAAGTAAATAAAAGAAATTAAATTAAATGTGAAAAAAAGATAACCTGAGAAAGCCTTTGTGAGAGCTATGTGTTCATGGGCTATTTGTTCATGAGCCATTTTTGTTTTCTACTTTTTAGAACTCTTTTAGTTGTGAGAGAGAGAGAGAGAGAGGAGTGGGATAATAAGGAGGAAAATTATCTAATTTATATAGAAATTGAAAGGGTATTTTCGTCATGAAGAAAAGTGTATTTGGTCATTAAGAAAAGGGTATTTTTGTCATTAAGAAAGGGTATTTTAGTAACTAGGATAATAACATTTAATGTTAATTAGTTTATCGGTTACCAAAATGAGTTATGTTTGTACATTAAATTTGCATTGCTGTTTTCTTACATATTTTAATTAGATTATACCCCACAAGAATTTTCAAATTGATGTTCCATCCTTCTACCCATTTTACTTTCACACAATTTAGTATGTTTTTTCTTTATCTCTATTGATGATCCTTAAAAGAATTTCTAATGGTAATCAAGTTATCTATAATAATATATTATTTCGGTAGGACACTCCGACCAACATCAATCACCTCATGTTGGTATTTTGGATGTTAAATTTTGATTGTTATAAAGTTTGGTCTAATAGGAACTCTTAAAATAATGTTAATTATGGGAGTTCGACGCATGTACAAAACCATAGGTGAGTAATGTGAGTGTCAAATTGAAAAAATCAATTATGAACAGAACCAAAAAGATAGATTGGGAAAGACCAAAACGTCATATAGGCATTGTACTTTTGCTTCAAAAAAATTCTCTATGTTGACGAAAATATCAATTGTATAACATATTTTTCATTTGTACATCACATTTTGTTGGATGAGATATGCACTTCACATTATACATTATAACAATCTAGTTGCTCACCGATAAAATGTAAAATGACATTTTTTTTCAAATTTTTTCTTGTCAATTCTAGTGTTTATGTAAAAATCGTTGCGGAAAATTATTGTATATAAAAATAAATGTCATTATATACTACTTCTTTCAAAATGTGTTGGGTTATCTGATATCGTACATCTGGCCAATACCATTTGTGGTTGACAATAATATATTAGTAGAATGACGTAATTTTCCTTTTGGTCTCAAAATATGACATTTTTATATTCAATCTTAAAATTTTGAGACTCTAACATAACTTTCGGATTGATTTCTCATTTTTTTTTCTAACATGAACCTTTTTTTTTATGAAGGGCTTGTACCTTTTGAATGGTTGAAATATAATATTTTACACTTCCATCAAGTAATTTAAGAATCTTAGGTAATTTTGATTGTAGATAATTTTCATGTCAGTTTTTATGACTACAAACATTAGCATTCATCTATTTATGATTCTATGTTTCAGTTTCCTTAATCCATTCCAAGGGAACACACCAATTTGAGCTGGGGGTAACTTCGACTTAGGTACCAATTTGTAACGAATTGAAAATTTTGACCCTTATGTTTGTTAATCATTTCAAAATGGCTCCAATAATATATTTCCATTAGTCAACTTTGAAGTTTGTTTTCTTTCTTTGTTTACCATTCTTTCAAAAGTATCTATCTATCTCCTATCTGTTTTCTCTCACTCTCTCGATCTCTTAATGCTGGAAACAAATTGTCGACTTACCACTAACTAGTGACTTGCCATTTTGAGACGACCTTCCACAATATTTTTCCATCAGTCTTCTCTAACTACTGTTTTGTCTCCTTTTTGTAGGAAATCCCATTAGAATTTTATGAAGATGAAGAGTCGCTATTGGGGTTTCATTATCATAAAAATGAACATGATTTCTTAGAGAGAGAAAAAGGATGAGAGGCAGAGAGAAAACAATAGAGAGAAAAAGAGGTGGTGGTGGTGCAAGGAGTGAGGAAGATGAGAGGGATGAGACGGTTGGTCGTCAAATTAGGGGTCAAATGGAAATTTGCCCTTTTGAGTTTTCACTACCGTTATAAATTGGAGGGACAATTCATATTTGCCCAAATTTATAACCAGCTTCCTTCATGGTCCCATATTTTTACGAAATACAATTTTGGTCCACCTTTTGGACGAATTTAAGAGTTATTTTGACTTTCCAGAATAACCTTTGTGCATATTATTTTTCTTTCCCTCTCTCACTGTTTTGTTTCTATCTCCTATCTATCTCTAGTAGGGGTGGGAAAAAGATCCGGAAGACTGCTATCCGACCCGTTCGACCGAGATAAAAAGTGTCCATGGACACCCGATGGTCATAACGGTCAGTGTCCGACCGGCCCGAAAGAATTGGCGGACGGTCACGGTCAAAATTTTATGTCGAAGGACCGACCACTAACCGACCAGTACGAATGACCGAATAGGTTGACCGATTAAACTGTCCTCATTTTTAGAAGTTGGCCGTTGAATTTTATAGACATATGAATATATGATGATCGTTAGCTATAGTCATATAGTCCTCTGGAAGACCAAATATTAGTGCATCGCTTAATTATATCTTGTCAAATGATGATCAACTATGTTTTTTCTTTTTTATATTTACTTTTGATTTCTTGGCTAAACATCTTCATTTGTAAGTAATTTTGTTTGTGGTAATAAAAATAAAGTCCTGAATTAAGTAAATTTATTGGAAAGTCCGGACCGAGACCGTCCGGTGTCCGACTGGACCGGTAAAATAAACGGTCTTGGACGGTCAATGGACAAAGAATTCTTGAGAGTGACCGTCCGAGTCCGCCCGAGTAAATAGGTGGTCACCATCAGTTTATGTCCGAGTCGACCGGTTCGATGAAGTTAGAGTCCGGTACCGACCGGTCCGGACCAATTCCCACCCCTAATCTCTAGTGATTATATTTCTTATCGTGTTCTTCTTCTTCATTATTTGATTTATGATAGACCTCCACCAATAGAGTATAAATTAATTATTCAATTTTTTTTGTCTCTCTTCTACCTCGTATTATCTTTTTCCATTTCAATTAGGGGAGAAGATGGAAAGAACCTCAAATAATTTTGACCTCTATGAGAGGCAACCACGAAGTACAATCTTTGACATTACGGATCAATCTCCAGTAACTTTTTTTTTTCTATTTATAACAAAATACGGATTTATGTTCGGTTAATCCAAGTTGAGCTTCTGAGTACTTGAACTATAGTAATGGATACATAATCCACTCACCCTTCGAAGAAAATGATATACATTACGCTAACTTATATGTCGAGTTTGATTTTTTCATATACATTAACCACGAGTAATAGTTATTAGCTCAACTTACATAATGGTGTAAATTGCCCCTAAAAAGAAGTAAACATTGTGATAAGAAATGGACATGTGATATTGACTAAAAAATTGTGTAGCTGTCTTGCCAATGTGATGTGCTTCACAATACAAACAAATAATTGTTGTAGGTAAGGTATAATAATAATAGGTTTATGCACTCCCTCTCTCCTCCATGATTTTGGAAATTGTCAAGGTTTCAACATCTCATGTTACATGAGTTCATTATTTCATTTAAAAAAAGATATACATTAAAAAAATATATATAAATCATTAATGCAATTACAGGTGTTGACATACAAATTAGCTGAAAGCAAAAAAAGAAATAGCAAAAATCAAAATCAAATCTGTGACATCAAATTTGTCTTATTAAAAATTGTATTTCGCCAATTAGATATAAGTTGTATGCTCACCATTATCGTGCTAGAATCTTTAAATATTTGTTTTCATTAAGTTATGTCCAATTATTTAGAAATCATTTCACACTTATGTATTATAAGATTATATTTAATATTGTTAAAAGTCTTAATTTGTTCACCAAGGAGACTTGATTATTCTAGTTAGAATTATAGAATATATATATATATATATATATATATATATATATATATGTTAACTCATAAAATATATATGT
This sequence comes from Eschscholzia californica, assembly GCF_041429995.1. NCBI lineage: Eukaryota > Viridiplantae > Streptophyta > Magnoliopsida > Ranunculales > Papaveraceae > Eschscholzia > Eschscholzia californica. The sequence continues at coordinate 50,918,617 of NW_028238472.1, forward strand.
AGATAGACTTAAGCATTGGAAATGCACTTGATTTCACATTATGAGGTTGATGGGGTAAATCTTAACAAGATTGAGAGAAGAAAGAAAAGGGGCATGTGGAATTGAACACAAAATTTGAAGGGATTGTCATGACAGGTGATAATTGTTTTTAGGGCCATTGTGTGAAATGTATGTCTACTTTCTCTCCCATCAATTAATGGTTCGGGATTAGTTGGGGCATGAATGTTTTCAAGGCTCGTGTTACATGAAGTAGATGTGAATAGGTCTGAATGTTTGGTAGGCATAAAGCAAAAATAAACATTAATGTCAAAGAGAAATAAATATAAAATTTCAAAGTCTCAACATTTACGAAAACATTACATTGTTAACTACTAAGCTGCAATTGTTACAAATATTATGCCTGAATTGGCTTGCATGAGGTGTTAGGGCAAGGATGTCTCATATATGTTTATAGGATGTTTCTTGGAAACTACTTACAAATGGATTTCCATATACTTATTTCCCAAATTTCAGAAGCACTCATTAGTTTCCGAGGAACTTACAAATAAGTTGAGAAGAAATTGTTGTTTGAGTATACAAAAGTGATCGGTGAATAGTTCCTTAATTACCAATCGTTTCACAAAATAGATTAAATGAAGAGTTCTTCATTTTACATCCCAAGTGATATCTGAGGCAGTATACTATCATTTTATAAGTTTTTGTTGTATAAATATTTTGAAATGATGATCATCTCTACAAGTGTTTCCACTATAATATTTTGTTAGTGAGCAAGGAATATAATGGTTAATGGCCAAAGATCATTGATTGGAGTGGTAAGATGTTTAGTCTTCCACCTTAGAGGTCAAGAGTTGGAGGCATATATGCTGACAATTCAAAAAAAAATAAAAATATAATGGTTAATGGGGTAATGAGATCCGATCTAAAATTTAATTATTATAATTTGTAGGACAAAATTAATATTGAGTTAGGTCCAATGTTAAACAATAGAATTTTTTTATTTTTTCGTTTGCACAATCGTACAGCAATATAACACATTATCTTACATTTTCAAAATTAAGATATCAATATTCACCAAAAGTCCATATAACAAAACATTTTCGTATAAGTCAAGAAATATGTTATATCATCAAAAAATTAGAATGTGTTTCATTATGAGCTTGATGTGCATAATTCACCTAATAGTTATCCACTCGGAACAGAATTTTGATAAGACCCAACATTGTAGTCCGAGCTATTTATTTATAGGACAAATTAGATATTAAATGTCGTCACCTACATGTCCCCCAAAAGTTTAACCTAAAGTATTGATCCAAAAGAGTTAACCAAACTTATAATCAATTCAACCTAATTTTTTCAACAAAAAAGAAACTCAGCCTAATTTATCCTACTCTCTTAACTACGATGTTAAATGACAGTAAGATGTCGTTTCACAATTGACTTATTTATAACTCCGTTACATTATGTAGAAAGTTACGTATGTTTGGTAACAGAACATCTTTTTTTATGAGCATACCGAAATGTTGTTCTATTGACATTAGTGAGAATTAATTTGGTGTTCTTGAATTTCTTTCTCCGCTCTTTTGTTTTTTAGTTTTCATGCATTGACACTAAAGAAGTAGTTACCAAAACTCAATTTCCTTCCGTTTCATGTATGGCTTAAACATTGTTAATTTTGTGATATCAAACTCAAAATTAATTTGAAAGAAGTAAATATGGCATAAATATAATGGCATATTATATTTCTATTGTTAACTTTTGTTTATTAAAGACTATCCTTACACGTCTCCTCATATATAACGTTATTTAAGCCTACTACATGTTCTTTCTTAATAACATAAAGCACATGTACTCGTCTACTTAATCATGTAGTAGTCTAGTTTTGCTGCAATAAAAGACATATCATTGAGCGAGTTCGGAATTTATGGGATATTATATCTATAAAGTTGCAAGAGAGTTCATATAACAAATATTTAATGGGGGATAATTCTCTCTTTAGGTTCCTTACGAAAAATAAGTTTACAATGAGTCAGAATCAAATTCTTATTCTTGGTTTTTTCAGCCGTAAAGTAAAACACGGTAATTGGTTCTATTAAATTTGTTAGAGTATTTTTGGTGATCGTAGTTTTTTCACACCCCATATAAAATCTTTGGCCAGTGAAACCTTTTTGCTCTCTTATTCAGAGGAGAAGAACGACCAGATGAATTATATAAAAAATATAGTGAATTATAAATTTTTTTCACTTTTAACAAGTCAAATTACGAGTGTTTCTGCTATAGAATATTCAATCAAATCAAAGGGAGTCAAAGGACTATATATGTTAAGCCGTTTGGAAATCAGATAAAAACAGAGAAGAAGTAGAAGCTCTAAAAGGTAATAGATAGAAAGAGAGAGAAAATAACTCCTCTCATCCAGCATGATTTCAACTCTTTTAATGTTTCTCCATCTCTGTTTTGTCTGATTTCACTTCAATTATTCTCTATTTTTTTTTTTTTTCATTAGGAAATTAAACACAAAACTTGAGAAAGAAAAAACAGGGGAAATTGAAGATGGGTTCTCTTAGAATTCCAGATGTTATACCATCTCCAGCTGAAGATTGTGAGAGACTCAAAAAAGCATTTGAAGGTCCATCCTTCTCTCTCTGTAAAAACCCTAATTCAAATTCATTCTCTCTCTAACTTAACTCATTTCTTTATCTTCTTCAACATTTCTTCAATATTTTGATTTCATGGTGTGGGAATTGATTTTGTGGAATTGGATGCAGGATGGGGGACTGATGAGAAAGCTGTCATTAGGGTTTTGGGTCATAGGAACTCTGATCAGATTAAGAAGATTAGAGAAACTTATCAACAACTTTATAATCAATCTCTCATTGATCGTCTTCATGATGAGCTCTCTGGTGATTTCAGGGTATTTTCTCTCTCTTCTTTCTCTTCTAGTTTTAGGTAGGGGTGAGAATCGGGCCGGACTCGGATACTCATGGGTATCTTTGACCTCAAGCCTTGGAGTGGAGCTTTTTTGAGAGGCCCCCATGGGTAGCCCACTAGCTTTGATGGATCGGGCAGGGTCAACCCATCTCGGACTTCGAGCAGCAGGCAGACTCAAGACGTATCGTGTCATGGGCGGGCTTTACCGTCTCGAGTTCGGGCGGCCTTAACCTGTCTCGAGTTTTCGTGTGGCTTAACCCGTCTCGAGCTTCGGGCAGGGTTTTGGTGTTCTAGATCAGGTAGCGGACTCTCAGGCTGAATACCCACATCTTAATTATATTTCTAAAAGACACTTACAATTATGAAAATTAGACTCTTCACCATTTTCTACCTACAATCTAGGAATACCCCTTAATTGAAGTTTGTCTGTTATCTATATAAAGTCAAATTTCAAAGACACTAACTTTCACATTAACATGGGAAATTCCATCTATAACCTTGTGTTGTTAAGGATATTTCGGTCTTTTATATTTATTTTCATATTCATAAGAATGTCGAAAAGTCAACTTTTGAGAAGGTACTTGCTTAGGTAAACCGAAAGAAGAAAGAAAATAACAGAAATGTTTGAGTTGGTCCGACTAAGTCAATCCATACGTACATGAGGCAGTTTAGGGTTAGGTTCGGTCGTTTGGGTTCTTTATTCTCACATTAGCCTCTTCGAAAAGAAATTAGTTTAATATCATAGGAAATGTAACATGGTATATTCTTTGAAACTCTAATTTATAATCGGTATGTTGACGATGCTAGACAAACACTCACAAAACAGACAAAATACCAATATATATTTATGTATTGCTTTATAAATTGTGGATTCTTAGAGTGTCGCCTAGCAAGTTTCTGTACTCGGGTACGAGTTAGTCTAGCTATTTTGTTAATGTTAAGCGGTTAGCGAACTATGGTACTTGAGTGTTTGTTAACAGGTTGAGTCAGACAATTCCGATTTCCCCATTCGAGTACCATGAACTACGCTCTATGCTCAAGATCGACTCTGACCCAACTCAACTATATCCGAGTCCCAAGTCTGTCGATTACTCCTAATTGAATTTTTGTATATATTCTTCCCCTGTTTTTCGGTCTAATGGCCGATTTCTTCGAAAAAATGAACAGAAAGCAGTGATTCAATGGACATTAGATCCAGCTGAAAGGGATGCCAAGTTGATCAAAGAAGCTTTGGATGCTGCAAAAAAGAAGAAAAAGGGTATTGTGAAAGAACTCCAAGTGATCATCGAAACGACTTGTGCAAGTTCTCCGAACCATCTAATTGCAGTAAGGAAATCATATTGTTCTCTCTTTCATTGCTCTATTGAAGAAGACATCTCCTCTCATATCACTCAACCATCTCTTAAGAAGGTAATCTTATTCACTTATTCGACGACATTACGAGTATTTCACAATGTTTGTTGATAATATGATTGAGTTTTGATTTTGTTATTGTATAATACAGCTTCTTCAGGCCTTGGTAAGCTCATACAGATTCGACGGAGAACTAGTGGATGGCGTACTGGCACAACGGGAAACAGGTGAACTTCGTACTGCTGTCGAAAATCAGCAATTGAGTCAGGATAATGTTGTCTTGATACTGAGTACAAGGAATGTGTCCCAACTCAAAGCGACATTCGAGTGTTATAGACAATACTACACGAACCCAATTGAGGAGGTACTATATATATATCATAATCTTGTTGATGAATTTGGATAAGTTATTTTTACTCCGATCCGAGCTTTATAAACACTGATAAAGTAACCACATGTTATTTGCTAGGATATTAAGAGTTGTGGTACTGGCGACTTCGAATCGATATTACAGATGGTGGTTGTGTGTCTTGAAGCACCTGAGAAACACTTTGCAGAGGTGAAGTATAAGTAGTAGTAGTTCGTGTTAGAGCTATAGGTGGTTATCCTTTTTTTCAACTCAGATATGAAATCGGACTCGAGGTCTGAAATGACCCGAGTCAGATTACAGTCTCTGTTTTCTGTGTGACCGATGTGTCTGTGGCTGACTCGGGCTAATTTTGGTTTCATTTGAGTCGAACAAGACATAAAGAAACTATTGTGTAATGTAACTTGAGATGACTATTGCGCCCTTGACCAAAACAAGGCAGGGTCAGATTGACAGATTCAAACAAGTCAGCCCCAGACAAGTCAGAATCATACACGCAAAAAAATGACCATCTTAGTTCCGCAAAATAAGCTTCTTTCTAAAATGTTGTTTGAATCGATGGTTATTCAGGTTGTGAAAGTTTCAATCTACGGATTCGGAACAGACGAAGATTCACTAACACGAGCAATTGTTGGTCGAGCTAATATTGATATGATGAAGATACGAGGCGAATATTACAATATGTACCAAACAAGTCTCGACAAAGCGGTTGTGGAAGATACTTCTGGAGATTATGAGAACTTCTTAATGACTTTGCTTGGTGCAAAAGTTTGAACATGATCTTAATATTAGGGTTTCTTGTTCAAATATCAGATTTGTAAGATGAATCTTCTTGAATTGGATTGGTTTGTTTGATCAGGTTTTATCCCCCTTCATGGAAGTGAATGGATTTTAGTGTTCAATTGGGAGTTATTTACTTGATTCTTTTGTGTGTGTGAAATATGAAATGGATTTGTATGTTATAAATTTATGATTAGTTGCAACCAAACATTTTGTGTATATTGAAGAAGAAAGCAAACTATTTTGTGAAACCCTAGTCCTATAACCTATTTTGGATATTTAGGGACTTTTTATTCGCCGACAATCGTATTATATAAAAACAAATAACGAAATTCTGAAGAAATTGATCCAATAAAATCTTTGAAATGTTCATCTCATTTGACAAAGAGACCACATAAAGCATGAACTTATTCACCTTCCACTAATTGACATTCTTCGTAAACCTTTCGTTCTTGTGCTTCATCAACCTTCGTTCTTGTGCTTCATCACCTTCCACTAATAAATGCACCTTCTTCTTATTCTGCGTCCAAACCCTATTATAAAGATGAAAAGTTTGTTTTCGAAAATCCTTCTTATACCGTTTTAAAATTTCTGGAGGAAAAAGGTCTTTTTTCTCGATCTCCTCAAACGGATTATCCATCTCTCCCTCTTCTTGAGGAAGCCATTCCTCAGTTTCCAGCCACGAATCGACATCCTCCCTAAACTTCTTTATTTCCCCAACTACTTGTCGTGCTTCATCAAAATGATTACATTCAACAAGATTATCAACAAACATCCGCAAAGTCGGGTAATGATAATAACTCTTCCTCTTTGGCATAATATGAAAAATCCTAATTGCGTCGTGGTCGGAATCACCTCCCATTCCCCAACTAATCTCATTAATAAGATGACGATAAGTTGTCGGATTAGGTTTCACTCCTTTTGATAACAACATTTCATCAAACAAAGATATCGCCTCGGAATATCTCCATAATGTACATAAACTCTTAATCCTAAGGTTATAAATACCAACATCATTACCAAGAAGAAGATGATCTTGTTTTTCCATAATTTCTAACACTTTCTCAATAACAATTAACTTATCTTTGTTGTAGAAGAATAACTTTTTTGTCTTAAAAAATGGACCAAGTATAGTTTTAAAAGTAATAAAATCTGGTTTACAATTATTTTTCTCCATTTCATCTAAAATTGAATAAATAGAAAAACTATAAGAAGAAGAACCAGACTGACGAAGACCCCTAATAACAATATTATAAGTATCAATATCAGGTTTAAGATTATAAAGTTTGGGATATTCAAGATAAACCCTAGTTACCTCATCATATTGTTTTGCAAGAACACAAGCTAAAAGAAGAGAATTTAGGGTTTTAGTTGACCGAGGAATACCCATTTCTTCCATTTGATGAAAAGTCTTGATTGAATGATCTAACAATCTCGATTGACCATATAAACTAATAACATGAGAGAAAAATTCTTCATTTTGAAGATCAGAATGAGATTTTAATTCTTCGAAAATACTAGGAATTCCATGAAAAGGTTTGTAATTTTTGAGTTTTGAGATTGCATTTGAAAAAGATTTTGGATTCAAGTACTGATGATGACCATTGGGATTGAGGAATGAGGTTCGGAGAATATCTAGAACTTTTTCAGGATCATTTTCGATTCGGATGAGTGAATCAAAACGTTGAGGTTTTTCTTTAGTAGTAAGTTTTGTTTGTGTTGAATAATAATTACGATGATGATGATGAAGAATTGATGATGATGATAAATAACGAGACTTGAAGATGAGAGATTCATTGAGACGACGGATGATGCCTCCTGAAAGGAAAGCCATTAATTATTAGGGTTTTAAGATAATACTAGCTAGGGTTTTGATCTTTTGGTTGGGGAGAGAAGAAGAGAACTAGGGTTTATTGAAGGAGTCATCATCTTATATATAGACGCAAAAACAGAAAGTTAATATTACTACTATAAACGGTTAGGATCTTCCATCCACGTGGCATCTAATTAGAGGGTAGATTGAGTCCGTTAGTTCGACAATATTTTACCATTACTTGTATTGATGATATATATATATATATATATATATATATATATATATATATGATATACTCTCTTCGTCTCATATTCATAGTCCATTATCGAAACTCACCCGATTTATTTTCGTTTTTTGTGTTCCCATATTGTCCTTATTAAATAAGAATGCTTGTATTTATTATAATTCAATCTAATGAATTTTATTGGACAAAAGTAGTGCATGCATTATCTTTCTTAATAAATGCACTTGATATTGATAGAATTAAGGAGGGGTATATTTGTCAAAATAGTGGATATTATAGGTTATATATGGTATGGGACTTTTATTTTGAGACAACTCAAAAAGGAATAATGGACTTTCATTTTGAGACGGAGGGAGTATATATATAATATTTAATCTGGTCCAGTTCGAGGCCAGGGGTTTGTCAGAAAAAGGACCGATCTGGACCTAAAGACCAATTCAATAAAAAAAACGACCATCATAAATCGGGTTTTTTTGTCCAGTTTTTTGTGGTCCGATCTGGTTCGGTTTTCACCAGTCTTTCGGTCTCCGCGGTCTTAAGTAGTTTCACTCCTACTTTGTGTTATGTGTTCTTTATGTTTGATTTAATTGTATATTTGAGATTTGATTCAGTTTCTCTGTGCTTTTCTTATTGTAATTTGATTCAATCTATTTCGCCACTCTCTTTATGTATTAACTCTAAGGCGTTAGGCAAGAGGGATATGTCGCGGCCGTAGGCGTGACAGAAACCTAGTAGTGTTAAAATGAAGTTCATGATTAGGGTTTCATCGGGATAACGTTAAACGGTATTTCTCCCACAATAAAATTGTTAGTTTCCCAAAGTAACAGTGTGACACTACCCGATACTACCAAGATGTGAAAAAGAAAGTGGATTTTTTGAGGCACCAAGAAAAATTAGGGGGAAATAAGGGCTTAATCAATCAATATTGACCAAAAGGCGTATTTGTTTTTGGCCCAAAATTAATTTTATTTGTATTTTAATACTTAATCTTCATCTTCACCCATAAAATATTACCACCAGGGTTTTACTCATTATATGGAAAGTGCTCTAATAAATCACTAGGGTTTTACTCTTACTCTTACACAAATTATTGGCGACACGATCTGGGTAATGCCACATCAAACTCCCTGTACGATTACGAGTACACTTCTAAGAAATAGAAGCACAATTTTCAAATACATTTAATCCAAAATGAACCCTTCTTTCTTAGTTTCTTACTTAATGATTCATTAGGTTATAAGAAGCTCAAGTGTCGGGCTAGGAACGGACGAAGATTCACTAACAAGAGTTATTGTAAGCCGAGTTGAAACCGATATGATGAAAAGAAGAGGTGAATACTTCAACAAATACAATACTATCTAGACAACTCAATCGCGGACGATACTTCAGGAGATTACGAGGGTTTCTTGATGACTTGTTCATAAGCTCCATATTCTTAATGCCTAAATCTCTAAGTTTCTTGCCTAAATCCATATTCTTATCAAGGGATTTTCTAATAGAAACCGAAATGAAGAAGAGACAAAAGGTAATACAAAGGAATAGCAGAGAGAGTACTTTTAATCAACACCATCTCCTCTTTTAGAAAGATACCGACATTTCCAAGTAGCTAGCTTTTTCTGAAGCTTTTCTATGATGGGATCCCAGAAAGATTTGTCCTTAGGAGATTTTCCCAAAGGAACACCGAGATAAGTAAAGAGGAATTTCTCTAACTTACACCCAACAATGTTGCTAATTTGTTGCAATAGCTCCTCATCAGTATTAATACCAATAACAGATGATTTCTCTCTGCTAATCTTTAGCCCTGTAAGGCGTTCAAATTTCTGCATAATATTGTTGAGAGTGTGAACCTGAGGAAGATCAGCTTGCAAGAAGATGATAGTATCATACGCAAACTGCAAGTGTGAAATCTCGCATCCGTGATCCTTAACTGTTAACCCATGAAGACTATTAGAGTATAAAGCTTATGCCATCAATTTAGAGAAGATTTCGCCGACTAGAATGAAGATAAAAGGAGACAAAGGGTCTCTCTGCCTCAGTCCCTTGAAGCTTTTGAAAAAGCCATTCACTTTGCCATTAACTAATATTGAAAAGCTTTTGAAATAACAATCCGTCATTCGCCAAAGCTTCATTTCAAAATGGATTTGGAATAAATTTATCCAATCAAAGGTGTCATTTATTCTCTGGGCTATTATGTTAGATGGTGTCCCAACCATGGATATGATGATAAAAAGAGTATCCATTATGCCAAACAGATCTTCGCTGTGTAAGTTAAACTGTAAAACCTCTTCTCACCTTTTTCTCCTTGGCCCATTCACATATAAAGTGTGGGATTCTATATATCCTTATCATCCTTTCGGCATTAATGTTCATACCATTTCTCAAGTTCTTAGTAATTGGAAAGTTTCAAAGATTACAGACAGAAATTCTTTTATTCAGCTGTGTATCCCTCCAGCCATCATATGGACAATCTGGCTCGAGAGCAATCACCGAGTTTTGGAGAAAGAAGACGATACTGAACAATCCGTAGAGAATATAATCGTCAAGGTGCAGAGCATAATTTACTTTTGGGCCTCGAATCAGAATTGGACAATACTCATTTCAGGCAATTTGTTAATAATTGGCCGATGTCATGGTCAGGCTATAAGCCAGTTTAAATGTGCTTTTTTTTGTTGTCTCAGGGATGGTTAGCTTCCTTAGCTACCACTCTGCTTTTCTTTGATCAATGAAATTATTTTGCATTCTCTAAAAAAAAAAGGATTTGTTGATGACTTTGACCCAAAGCAGTCGCTTTGGGCCCCAACTTTGGGAAGGGCCCCGTAGCAATGAGCTGTTATATACAGTAGCAGGTCTAAGTAAACCTCAAAGGAGCTACAGTGGAGTGGTTTAGTGCATGTCAAATGACCCACAAGGCTCCCGTTCAAGTCTCACCACCCACGTCTCTATTTTCTAACACACAATCACCACTTAGTTTTTCCTTTTTGGTGAAAATGAACTAGTTGTCAAGGAATTATTTTATCCCTGGAACGGGTTCAACTAGTTTAAATTCATTGGATGTATGATTTTTTAATCGTTTCCTATATATTAAGTAAATCATGCTTCGAACAATTCACTACAATGAAGTGAGACTAATGATAGGGTTTTCCAACATTTACGAAATTGTTATTTTTTTACTACGATTTTCGATTGTGTTAAAATGAAACAGCGTGTAAAAATTACATTAAATATATGCCAAGAAACAACGTGTAAAAATTACATCAAATATATGTCAAGAAAGCACTATAATCTACTAAGTTTATTTTTTTCGTCAAGTCTTAAGTAAGTCAGAGCTAAAAATGAATGAAATAAGGTTGTGTTTGATAACAATTTGGAGAAAGGAAAAAAATCAGAGAAATATTTACTCCGAGTAATATTTACCCTGAGAAACATTTACTCTATGAATATATTCACATTTTCCCAGTGTTTGTTTTGCTAAGAAAAACATAATTAGTTTTTTCAACTTTTCTATTTTTCATTGTTTGGTTTTCTAAACATATTTTTCAATCTCAAAATGGATATACAGAAGTGCTAGTTTCCAATCCAAATTGTTATAAACCTACAAGCTAGGACATGATCAAAGACCCATTAACAATCTGACTTTTATTTTCTACTCTTGATATAGTAAAAAAGTTATAGTTTAGTAGGAATTTGAGTGAAATCCATGGGTAGATTGTTTTGTGAAATATTTAGTGTGTAGAAACTCCTCCCCTACTGGTCAGTTTAACATGGAAATCTCCATAGGCAACAATCCCTTCATTTTGTTTGAAGAAATTAATGGAATGGGATGAGGTATAATATATTTTTCACAATTGTTTTTGTTGAAATATATTTTTCACCAACTTCCACCATGATATCCACATTTTTGTAAACATCAGTACCTTTATCTTCTTCCTGTTACAAGTAGTGCAGCTTACTAAGGTGCTGTTTGTTTTTTCAAAAATTTCAGATCTGAAATCTGAATTGGAGCCAATTCAGATTTCAGATGTTTGTTTTTTTTATTTTACAAAATCTGAAATTTGGGCTGAATGATTACATGTCTGAATGGGCTGAATAAGGAACCAATTATTTCAGACTTCAAAACAAATCTGAAATGGATTCCTACTATCTGAAAACAACTGAATGACTTATATACCCCCACAAATTTAAGGAAAATGTTTCTCTGTCCACATGTTCATCTCTGTTACTGCCGCCACCACCACCACCACCACCGCCGCCGCCACCACCACCACCACCATCAACATCAACATCAACAACCACCACTAACGCCACTTTCTTCAACTCGAAAATTTCACAGTGTAGTTCACAAAGAAGGGAAAACAAATATGATCTTTCTCAAAATAAAAGAATAATCACATCAAAGTTTCAAGATTAAGATCAGATCGAGGTTGTGATGGTGACTTTCGAAGCATTTTCCTCCATCTCTGTTCTTCACTATCTCTGTTTCGGCAACTTGTATTCTGATGAAGGGGCGGCTGCGAGTTCGAGATCTCCTTCTAGGGTTTTGAGAACGAAAGTTAGGGTTTGAGAGTGTGCAGTTGGTGCTTGTGCTCTTCTATTAGGGTTTGAGAAAGAAATGATGGCTGTTAGGATTTGAGAGAAGATGATATGAGTTTTAGGGTTTTGAGTTTGGTAGGAGATAGGCTGCTAGGGTTTTGAGTTTGGGAGAGAAGGGCTGCTAGGGTTTGAGTTTGAGAGGTTAAATAAGTTTTAATATTAGGGGTAAGGGTAGAAACGTCAATTGCTATTTCCAGACCTATGGTTTCAGATGGAAAAACAAACACTTTATTTCAGTATTTTCAGATTCAGTATTTTCAGATTCAACTTTTTCAGATTCAGTTTTTCAGATTCAGACTCCATAAAAAAAACAAACAGCACCTAAGTCATACTAATATGGCCTTATTGATCAAGTCTTCCATGAATCTAGGATTTGAATTAGTCAATAAGTTGTTATGAGTCCTAGCTTTTCAGAATTTTTAGGAGATAGTTATGGCACTAATAAAAGTAGTATAAATATGTTGCTACAAGTCAGTCGTAAGCAGAGAAGTGTGTGAAGTCAGTTGTTTGTTTCTTCCATTGTTATTAATAAAATTAACTCTTCTCCATATCTTGTTTGTTCTATTGACTGCAATTTGCTATAGTCATTTTTGTGTTATGGTACCAGAGCAAGGTTGCTGATAAGGTGTTTGAGTTTATTACTCAGTGAATATAGTTCTTATTATTAGTTGGTGAAAGAGTCATTTAGCCTCTCAAGATGAATGGTGGGAATGGTTCTTCTCAAGCTGCTGTTGACAAATTGGTCGGGAACAACTACAACTATTGGAGGTTATGTATGGAAGCTTATTTACAAGGGCAAGACTTGTGGGAGCTTATCTCTGGTGCTGATTCGGTAATTCCAGAAGACACCCCACAAAATGCGGATCTACGACGAAAATGGAAGATTAAATGTGGCAAAGCTTTATTTGCTTTGCGAACTTCGATTAGTAAGGAATGCATTGAACATGTTCGTGATTTGAATTCACCAAAACAAATGTGGGAGACACTTGAACGGTTGTTCACTCAAAAGAACACGATGCGACTACAATTTTTAGAGAATGAACTTGCTGCAATGGTTCAAGGTAACCTTTCGATTTCAGAGTATTTTTTAAAAATGAAAAATTTGTGTTATGAAATTTCAGAACTGGATATGGAAGAACCCATCAGCGATGCACGTCAGTGTCGATATCTAATTCGTGGTCTACGGAAAGAGTTTATGCCATTTATTTCTTCAGTGCAAGGGTGGGTAAACCAACCTTCAATCGTTGAGCTAGAAAATTTACTCACCAATCAGGAAGCCTTGATGAAGCAGATGACCAACAAACCCCAGCCACAGGTGGATGATCTTCTCTACACAAGAGATCAAAGAAAAAATGATCATTCTTCAAAGCGTTACACAAATGATGGAAAGCTATTTAGAGGTGAAGATGATGGTAGCAGCAAAACCTGTTATAGATGTGGAAAGTTGGGACATTTCAGGCGTGACTGTCGAGTAAAAGTGACATGCTCCAGATGTGGCAAATCAGGTCACATAAAGAAGAATTGTCGGATTCAACTTGATAATGAGGAAGCAAATTTAATAAATGATCCTAAAGTATCCGACGAACCAGAATGGGAACAATGTTTCTCCATTGAGACTATTGATGTTGACAATGTAGCGTCTATTGTGCAATCGACCGACACAAATAAAGATGTGGCTGATTTTATAGATTACAAAAGTGAATGGATATGTGATTCAGGTTGCTCACATCATTCAACTGGAGATGTTAGCTTACTCTCAGATGTGCGTCCACATACAGGAAAACGAGTTATTGTGATAGCCGATAATTCATTACATCCTGTAATGAAAGAAGGAAACGTTAATCTCAATGTTGAAGGGAGTCATGTCAGTGATGAAGGTATTGCTCTCAAGGATGTTTATCATGTCCCTGGTTTAAAGAAGAATCTTGCCTCAGTTTCTCAGATAACTGATACAAGTAAATATGTTTTGTTTGGTCCTGGTGATGTAAAGATTCTTGCGAATTGTTCATATGCTACTGCAGATGTTCTTTTTACAGGAAAAAGAAAGAATTCTTTATATGTTTTAGCTGCAAGTGAAGAATATATTCGAAAGACAAGTCAGGGTACTAGTCCTTCAATTTGGCATGCTCGGTTAGGCCACATTGGCTATCAGTTGCTACAACAGATCTCTACAAAGAATCTACTTGATGGTGTTCCTCTCTTTAAAGATATGAATATAAATGCAATATGTGCTGGCTGCCAATACGGGAAATCCCATCGACTCCCTTTTCCGAAATCGACGAATCGTGCTTCTTCCTTATTTCAGTTAGTTCATTCAGATTTGATGGGTCCTACAAAAACACCAAGCTATAGAAGTTTTCAATATGTGATGGTTATAGTAGATGATGTTTCACACTTTACGTGGGTCTATTTTCTAAAACAGAAAAGTGAAGCTCTTCCTCAATTCATCCAGTTCAAGATGCAAGTGGAGAGAGATTTTGGCTATAACATCAAGTGTTTGCGAACTGATAATGGAGGTGAATACATGGCTAATGATTTCTTTTCATACTGTGAGTCACATGGAATTCAACGGCAAATGACATGTCCGGATACGCCACAACAAAATGGTGTGGCGGAACGAAAATTAGCCCATCTCACTGCTGTTTGTCTTTCTTGGCTACACGACAAGAACCTCCCAAGGGAATTATGGGCAGAAGCTACTCAATGTGCATGTTATGTTATCAACAGATTGCCCTCATGGCCAGGTAAGGAATTATCTCCCTTTGAAATACTTTATGATATTAAACCAAATGTAAGTAACTTTCGAGTGTTCGGATCAATATGTTATGTTCATATACACAAATGTGACCGAACTAAACTTGATCCAAAGGCTCGAAAGTGCATTTTTGTTGGATATGATCTTCGTCGAAAAGGTTGGAGGTGTATGGATCCTGAAACAAAACAGTCAATTACTTCTCGTGATGTGATCTTTGATGAGGTATCAACGTATTATCCTGCTGTCCATATGAGAAGTAATTCGACCAATCTTGAGCCTTTTTCGAGCAACACAAATTGTGAAGAGTTAAGGAGGACGAGTTCTTTATTTGAAGCACCAATTCAGCAAGAAGCACCCCCTAATCAAAGACCAACAAGGGAAAGAAGACAACCTGATTATCTAAATGATTATGAGGTTCAATTGAACTATTCTTCGGTAACATCATGTTTCTTGATGGGATTAACATGTGAAGATGAACCTAGATGTTACAAAGAAGCTCAAGGGATAGTTGAATGGGAAGCTGCTATGATTGAAGAAATAGAAGCTCTTCATAAGAATGATACATGGGAATTAGTATCAAGGCCAAAAGATGTTGAGTTAGTATCTTGTAAGTGGGTTTACAAGCTAAAGAAGAAGGCAGATGGGACAATCGACAAACACAAAGCTCGTTTGGTTGCACGCGGTTTTTCACAACAATATGGGTTGGACTATGAAGAAACATTCAGCCCCGTTGCAAAGATGGTGACAGTTCGGACTGTTATTTCAATGGCAGCATCTAATAGTTGGAATATGTGGCAACTTGATGTAAAGAACGCATTCCTATACGGTGAGTTGGATCGTGAAATTTTTATGGAGCAGCCCCAAGGTTTTGTTTCGCATAAGCATCCTGATCATGTATGCAGACTTAAGAAAGCATTGTACGGTCTTAAGCAAGCTCCACGCGCCTGGTATGGTAAAATTGCACAATATTTATCGTTTTGTGGTTTTCGTTCCTCAAGTTCAGATCCGAGTTTATTTGTGAAGAGTAATTCATCCATGTGTATTATACTTCTTCTTTATGTCGACGATATGATTATCACCGGTGACAACAAGGATGAAATTTCACGTCTCCAAGACGATTTATCTATTCGATTTGAAATGAAGAACCTAGGAGAGGTCCATTCCTTTCTTGGTTTGGAAATTGTTAAAACAGATGGATATTTTATTTCTCAGGAATCTTATGCTACAAGTTTGTTGAGTCGCGTTGGCATGGCAGATTCAACACCAATCACCACACCAATGGAACCGCAACTCAAGTTACATAAAAATGAAGGAAAACTACTAGACGATGCAACAAAATATCGTCAACTTGTAGGTAGTCTGTTTTATTTGACTATTACAAGACCTGACTTAGCATACTCTGTTGGAATTGTATCTCAATTCATGGAAAACCCATGTGTTGGTCATCTAATAGCAGCAAAGCGGATTCTTCGTTACGTAAAGAGTACATTGCAGTTTGGTCTTTTATATAAATCAAAGATATGTTTCTCTTTACATGGTTACACAGATGCTGATTGGGCTGGTGATGTTATAGATCGACGTTCAACCACAGGATATTGCTTTAATATTGGTTCTGCTGCAGTTTCTTGGTGCAGTAAGAAGCAACAAACCATCTCTCTTTCAAGTACAGAAGCCGAATATGTTGCAGCCACCATGACAACACAAGAATGTATTTGGCTTAAGCGTTTACTTCAAGATATTGGGGTTATTATTAATTATCCAGTTCCTATAAGTTGTGATAATGAAAGTGCAATCAAGCTAGCTGGTAATCCCGTGTTTCATGCTCGGACAAAACACATTGAGGTTCATCATCACTTTGTTCGTGAAAAGGTGTTAAATCAAGAAATTGTATTACAGAAAATTGATACAAATGACCAAGTTGCTGACATATTTACTAAAGCTCTTCCACGAACTAAGTTTGAAGTCTTCCGGGATGCTCTTGGCGTTAGTCATCGTAAGTTTGCACTAAGGGGGGGGTGTTACAAGTAGTGCAGCTTACTAAGTCATACTAATATGGCCTTATTGATCAAGTCTTCCATGAATCTAGGATTTGAATTAGTCAATAAGTTGTTATGAGTCCTAGCTTTTCAGAATTTTTAGGAGATAGTTATGGCACTAATAAAAGTAGTATAAATATGTTGCTACAAGTCAGTCGTAAGCAGAGAAGTGTGTGAAGTCAGTTGTTTGTTTCTTCCATTGTTATTAATAAAATTAACTCTTCTCCATATCTTGTTTGTTCTATTGACTGCAATTTGCTATAGTCATTTTTGTGTTACTTCCTCATATCATGAAGTCTACAACATATTTCTCTCTCTCTCTCTCTCTCTCTCTCTCTCTCTCTCTCTCTCTAACCTTGCTTCTAAATCCAAACTAAGCTAAATAAGTAAGGGTTCTTTTGAATCATGGGTGTGATGCAAATTTTGTTTTTTACAGAGAGAAGTAGAGATGGAGTTATGTAGGTGAAGATTTAGGTTCAAAAATGTAACACCCCTATTTTCTTGATATACCAAACTGGGTGGAAATAATAGTCTAGGTCAGTTTTGTTTAGATGAAATACTGGTGGGTTTAAAAACCCTATTTATCTTCACTTTTGAGGAAACCCTATAGAAAAGAAAGAGGGTGCAGCCGCTCCTTAGTGAAGGGATGAGGAATAAAGAAGAAAAGTGATGGAAATAGAGTTCTCTAGTGAGAGAACAAGCCATGGTTGTGGTCTTAAAGTCATCTAAGGCGAAAAGAGGTAGATTTCCTATCTCCTAATTTTTTTGTAGGCTCTTTCAATTTATTCTACGATAGGTATAGTATTGTTAATCACATGAAAGAATGATTAAATGGCTTAGAGACTCCCCTAATTTTATCTAGAATTTCATAAAACATATAGAGAGGACAGTATTTCGGTCTAAATTCAACTTACATCTGGTATTGATATATGAAGGATCTCGGTGTGATTCTTATATGTTTGAAAAGGTCTGTTAGTCTACTTTCTAGTAGTTCAAACGGTTCGTTAATCCGAGTTCCAAGTGAAGAGTTACGATAGTTTTCGTACAAGGTGTCAGAACAGTGTCTACTGCACGTCAGTTTATATTAAAATTGGATCTGGTGTAGATATATAATGAATCTAAGTGTGATTCTTATATGGTTGGAAAGTTCTCTTTGTCTACTTTCTAGTAGTTTAAACGGTTCGTTAATCCAAGTTCCGAGTGAAGAGTTACGATAGTTTTCGTACAAAGTGTCAGAATAGTGTCTACTGCATGTCGGTTTATATTAAAATTGGATCTGGTGTATATATATAACGAATCTAAGTGTGATTTTTATATGTTTGGAAAGGTCTCTTTGTCTAATTTCTATTAGTTCAAACGGTTTGTTAATATGAGTTCCGAGTGAAGAGTTACGATTGTTTTCGTACAAGGTGTCAGAACAGTGTCTACTGCACGTCGGTTTATATTAAAACTGAATCTGGTGTAGATATATAATAAATATAAGTGTGACTCTTATATGGTTGGAAAGGTCTATTTGTCTACTTTTTAGTAGTTTAAACGGTTCATTAATCCGATTTTCGAGTGAGAAGTTATGATTGGTTTCGTACAAGGTGTCAGAACAGTCTCCGATGGACGAATTTATTGAGATAATTCACATGGTTTCTGTTCTTTAGACAATGTATCTCCTAGGTACCTTCTAGTGGTGAGTCTATGTTTGTTAATTATTATTTTTATTTACTTGTTTGAGATTGCGGTCCACGTGAGGATCTACTATGAACATCATCCCTTCTGACTTGTCATGTGTTGTTGACTTGAATTGTTTGGTGAGCTTGTTTGTAATTCTTGATAAGAGTCAATGTTCGTTGTGTATTGGTCTGAGATACCTGAACGAGAGTTTGATGATTGTGTCTTTCGACATAATGTGTTTGTCGACGTACATGTCAAATTTGTGGCTATAAAGCTTTACCTTAGTTAAAGGCATGATATTTTCTATCTGCTGAAAAAAAAAGGAAAGATCGTTGTATTATCAGGGTTAGTATTAGATTAAAATACGAGAACCGGAAAACCTAATAATTAATCAAAGGACATAAATTATTAGTTTCGAGAGGGATTGGATAAATTTGATATATTATGTTAGTATTCACCGTTAAATTTCAGATAATGTCAATAGTGAATATGAATGCAATGCTTCCTTGATTGGGGATTGAGCTTGCCTACCCGAGACTTAGGTTTGAGAAAATTTACTACAGTTGGGTTTTAACCCAACTATTTTGTTTTTCAGGTATTGATTGTGCACTCATGGTAGGTGTTGCTCGTGGATCCAGTTTGAAGGTCTCAAATCTTCGATTTCAAGGCGGTTAGCTTGATATTTGGGATTTGGGGCGCTACAAAAAATTTGAAGATGAAGCTTTTTCACATTTTTTTCTCTCTCTACCTTTTGTTTTTTTTTTTGTTGAACTTCTCTCTACCTTTTGTTGATAATCTACCCATGTGATAGAGAGAGAGGGACAAAAGGGTAGAGAGAGAGAGATAGAAAGAGTAAGGACTCAGAGAAAGACCAAAGTAAGATAGAGAAAGAGAATAATATTTGGTTTTTACGGAGAGAGAAAATTTTACTCTGGTAGTACTAGTCACAAATTCCCCCTATTATGGAGAAAATTGAGAAAAGTAGGTCACGTGAGTCCAAATTTTGTTTTCCTTGCATTTGCTACCAAACGCTTGGAAAATACAACTTTTTGAGTAAATTTTTTCACTTTCCGCGGGAAAAACACTTATCAAACACAACCAAGTCTAAACCGAAGAAAACTTTCTAACTCAAAAATCTAAATGAAGGCTCGTTTTTTTTTATTTGGCAAATATATTTTAATTAAATTACTGCTAGATGTTCATTTTGTAAATTTTACAATGTGAAGAAACTAAAGTATTTTCTTTAATAGGGCCCCAATTTTGCCCACCGCTTTGGGCCTCCTAACAACTAGGGCCGGCCCTGACTTTGCTTGGTGCAAGAATTTGAAGATTCAATACTTTTCTCCCAAGAAGTCTGAGGAAGCTTCTCATTGAGTGCCCTAAATATGATTCATACTAAAACACATGGAGCTTGAATCAGGTTCTTTTTATATCTTAACTTGGTACATAAAAACCCTTGAATGTTTTGGTTTACTACCCTCATTATTGACATGTAATGGAATTTTAGGTGGTATTCGTTTTTTTTCATTATCTGAATCTGAATTGTCTAACTCAAATAAGCCTAAAATCAATTCGAAGGCGACCCAGATATCACGAATAAGACTAGCAAAACATTTCAAATCTGACTCCAGTTAATTCAGATCCCGACTACAAGAGATAGCATGGGAAAGACATAATACGATGAGTAAGTCCTAGGGTACAAAAACCTTTAGTCTTAATTCCCGAAAAGAAAATTGTGAACATTTATCAATTAACTAGTTGAGTTAGATGCCTATTTCACAACTTTATAGTCGATATATCGCTTTAAGATTGCAACTTTTTTTTTGGTGAGATAAGATTGCAACTTGATAACACACTAGAAATAAAGAAACATCTTAAGTCTTATTCCCATAAAAATATCGAAGGAAATCCATAATGTCGTTTTAGTTTCGACATTTATTATACATATTAGAACAATCTGAAGATCACATTCAGAGTATCGCGAGATGCGTGAACAATATGAGCTTTTTATGCACGAAGACAATCTACAAGAGAATGCAAGAATTTCTTTCGAATCAATTCAAAAATACCAACCGTCAACACTACACCAGCAACTCCTACCATTGCGGAATCTGCATTTCGCGAAAATTGTTAGGTATCTCTTCCACGTTGTACAAGAGAGAAACGTATTGTGCATATTGTCAAGCGAAACCGACTTAGGGCGCGAGTATTTGGCCACTGGTTCCAATATGGGTCAGCTGATGATGGTTTATTCGACAATTATTATTATTTCTCGTTTTTTTAATAATAAGATTCAATTACAGATCTCCCGAGTAAAAGACAGACATGTTACCTAGTCCCTTGTGAAAGGAGGCCCATGTTAACTAGTCTCACCGGTGGAGAAGCAAATACGTGAACACCCTACCCAAGTAGGTTTCACAAAAAAAAACTAAAATTGATTCGAAACCGACCTCAGACTAGTCTATATCTTTGAATCACAAGGGTGATGTGATAAACCTTGATTGTGCAACTTATACTAAAATAATATGCCCCCGTACCTCAACAACACCCCACCTGAATCCAGAATCCTAACAAGGTATGTGGTCGGACATGATTTAAAGAGAGAAAGTTAGAGTATATATTCTCTGTAAATTTTACCCGTCAACATAATCTGACTGGGATTCAACAGAAATAGTGGTCAGTCATTGGTGGGTGCTTCTAAAGGCACCGAGCCAAAAAGCTGTTAGCATCCAGAAATTTTATTGACTGGGATCAATGACCATTGACCCGGGTTCTCTATAAGCACCGCTTTTTAATGTGGGTGACATTCACCTTCGCATGCTTCTTCCATCTTCTTCTTCCAAAAACAAGAGAGAGAGAGAGATGGGTAACATTACACTTCTTCTCCATGAAACTCCAACCTACATAATATTACGTACAAATAGTTAAATTAGAACATACAATCATCAAAATATATGAATTAGAAAAAAGTATTATTAATTGCTTAATGAGAAGAGCTAGCTAGGGTTAGGGTTTTGTAAGCAGCTCAAAGGAACTTTGTTTACTCACCCATCAACATCACCCATCATCAGGTATTCCCATCTCTCTCTCTTGATCTTTTTGCTTTCTTCTTTAATTGGCTTTCTTATACTATTTTCCTCTGTTTATGTTCGTTTTTCATGATTCAACCATTCTTGTTTGTGTTGGGACTACCCTCTCGTTTGTTGCTTCATACATTAACCAAACTACCCTCTCTCGTAATTTTGTTTTTTTATGGAATAAAAACCTAGTTTCATCTTCTTTCTTCCATTGCCTTAAGAATTTGTTATTGTTGTTCAACACTTCAACTCATCATCATACTTAATTTATTCTTTCTACTGAATGTACAGAAACAAAAGAAAGATGGATTTCTCATCCTCAGATCAGTCACGGCAGCTGGTTACAACCACTGATCAAGAGAAGACTAAGAAGTTGAAGACGGTGGGGTTAGTGTTAACTCCACCTTGACGGGTGCCTACATAGTTGGACGGTACTAACAGAGAAACGAGTAGTTGGACCTGGTGCTAATAGAGATGGATGCTAACAGCCTTTTGGCATGGTGCCTTTAGAAGCACCTGTCAGAGTATCATCGATCGTTGTAAACTGAAGTACTAGAAACACTTACTTCTAGAATTTCAGTTGTCAATAGTCTTTTTGAGGTACAAGGCCTGCCTCCAATCTGGTGTAATCTACATAATAAACAATATAAGTGAGTCCTAAGGTAGTGTTTGTGTTTTCTTTCTGAGTATTTGAATTTCAATAGTGTGAACAAATTGATTTTAGAATCAGAACGTTCTAAAATCTGAATCAAACCTCGAATCACATTTCAGATTTGTCTTAGAAAAAATGTTCCCTTTTCGTTGATCTAAAAATTGTTTCCGTTGATCAAATAAAACAATTAATTAGAACGAAAAGGGAACATTTTGTAAAAGATAACTAAAATCTTAAGAAATTGTACCAGTATTGACGCAACGAAAAATTCCGAAAAGAATTACATCTTCGTCTAAAACTTTTAAAACTCGGAAAAAGTCTTTAGTTCTTCGTCTTATGTCTTGTAGAACCAAAACTAACAAAGAGTAAACTAAAATATTTAATTTTATTGATCAAATTTCATGAATTAAACAACACCTAGACCACTATATATAGTATTAAGAGTTTCTTCAACCTAATCAAACTCTAATTAAAAGACGCATGAAACTATCGAGGAAGGCCTTCCTCAATCACCTTCTTCGCATACCTCTTTGTTCTCATGCTTCATCAAGCTTCGAAACGCTTACAAGACCATCATCAACAAGCATCTTCAGAGTCGAAAAATGATCAAAACTCTTCTCTCGACGTAATATCGAAAATTCTCTTGGCTTCCTATTATTTACCCTCCTTCTTAAACCTATCAATAAAATGAGAAAAAAGTACTGCACGGTCTTCTTTCTCGTCTTCGTGCATCTCCTCCTCTTCTTCAGGAATGGCTTTCTCGATCTTATTCCACAACTCGACATCCTCTGTGAATTTCTTTATTTCCTCAACAACTTCTCGTGCTTCATCAAACAGATAACGGTTGACAAGTCCATCAACCAACTGCCGCAAAGTTGGAAAATGGTCATAACTCTTCCTCTTCGGCATAATACGAAAAATCTCAAGTACGTCGAAATCACCATCTCCATAACTATACCCATTAATAAGATAACGATAAGTTGTCGGATTAGGTTTCATTCCCCGTGATAACATTTCTTCAAACACACATACCGCATCGGACATCCATACCGCATAGGCGCAATATGTCGATAATATACATAAACCCTTAATCCTAAGGTCATAAATACCAACAACATTACCAAGATGATCTTGTTTTTCCATAATTTCTAACACTTTCTCAATAACAATTAACTTATCTTCTTCGAAGAATGATAACTCATTTTCCTTAAAAATTGGATCAAGTATAGTGTTAAAAGTAGTAAAATCTGGTTTACACTTATTTTCCTCCATTTCAGCTAAAATTGAATAAACAGAACTATAAGAACCCGATTTACAAAGACCCCTAATAACCATATTATAAGTATCAAGATCAGGTTTAAGATTATAAAGTTTGGGGAATTCAAGAAAAACCCTAGTTACCTCATCATATTTTTTAGCAAGAAGACAAGCTAAAAGAAGAGAATTTAGGGTTTTAGTTGATCTAGGAATACCCATTTCTTCCATTTGATGAAAAGTCTTGATAGAATGATCTAACAATCTCGATTGACCATATAAACTAATAACATGAGAGAAAAATTCTTCATTTTGAAGATCAGAATGAGATTTTAATTCATCCAAAAAAGAAGGAATTCCATGAAAAGGTTTGTAATTTTTGAGTTTTGAAATTGCATTTGAAAAAGATTTTGGATTCAAGTACTGATGATGACCATTGGGATTGAGAAATGAGGTTCGGAGAATATCTAGAACTTTTTCAGGATCATTTTCGATTCGGATGAGTGAATCAAAACGTTGAGGTTTTTCTTTAGTACTCCTAAGTTTTTGTGTTGAATAATCACGATGGTGATGATGAAGAATTGATGATGATGATAAATAACGAGACTTGATGATGAGAGAATTGAGACGGATGATGCCTCGGGAAAGGAAAGCCATTACTAGCTAGGGTTTTTGATCGTTTGGTTTTAGAGACAAGTGAACTAGGGTTAGGGTTTATTGAAGGAGTCATTTTATATATAGACGCAAAACAGAAAGTTAATATTACTACTACTAAAAACGGTTAGGATCTTCTGTCCACGTGTCGCCTAATTAGAGGTAATTTGAGTCGGTTAGTAGTAGATCTTACGGTTAGTTGGTTGAGTAAATGTTTTCACTTTGATTCTTGATGGCCCCTGCTCAGGGGCATAAAGAATTTTGTGGGGGAATAAATCCCCTAGAGAATCAATATATTTTGACATTCTTGGAGACGTATTGCTTTTTAATCTTCATCTTCGCTACCATCATTCCGTCCACCACTATCACCTCTCTCTCTCTCACACTGTCTTTTCTCTCTCCCTCTCTATAGAAATCCCTCTATATCTCTCTTGTTTGATAAATATCCAAGTGTTAAGTTCTGGTAAAAATCATCAATCTCACTCAACAAGCTTTGATTAGCCGAAAATGGTGCATTCTTTGTAGCAAACTCTTGTAACCTAACCCTTGTAAGTAGTAATAATAGAAGGCAAAGGATTTGTAGAACACCGTTTTGGAATGTACGCATGAATCACTTCTCCGAGATACCCAGAATCAGTACTCAACAAAATTATAAAGAAATCCATTTCACTAATTTTGGTACTTAATGATGAAGATTCATTATGAGTGCTACTTTTTGGCAGTACCCAAAAATTGCAATTTTCGTCCATTGGTATGTAATGACGGGAAGACAGATTCTAGAATGTTTGTAATCTATCAGACTAATGTGTTCGTGGCTGACTCGGGTTAATTTTGGTCCGAGTCAAACCCCCCAGACGAGACAGATTCATACCCTCAAAAAGATGACCACCTTAGTTCCATAAATAAGCTTCTTCCTAAAATGTTGTTGAATCTATGATTATTCAGATTGTGAAAGTTTCAATCTATGGACTAGGAGCAGACAGAAGATTCATTAACAAAAGCAATTCCATTATAAGATATAAATCAATATATACGAAAACCCCCAGACTGTTGTTTGCATGTCAACGGTAGATGAAAAGTTCCGCTAGACAATGGCAAAGTGGTTCTTATTATTTTCTGAAAAGGAGTAATTGTGCTATCACCAACAACTTCATTGCAGTTTCTATCTACTTCACAAATTGCTTTCTCCGTTAACATATTATCAAGATCTTCCGATTCTATAATCTCAAAAAACATCTTTCGGCATTTTCGAGTAAGAACATCATCCATGCCTTGGACAAATAGCTTTACCTTTTCTATTACAGATTTGGCGAAGCAATGTTGAATAACAAGTATTATATACTCTTCTATGTTCATGCTACTCACGACCATTGTATTCCCTCCAGGACATAACTCAATAGTTTTCCTCGACCCACACTCATCTTTTTCTTCCGTTTCCCAAACAAATGTCAGACCCAAAAAATCTGAATTATCCATCTCCAAGATATCTCTACAGCTTTTATACATGTAAGGATCTGCATTTCGTATATCTTCCACAGTGAGTTTTGATCCTCCGGCTAATTGCAAGAATAACAAGCGATCAAATCCAGCGCCAATTTGTACGTCGTGCATCAATGCTAAAACAATCACTCGACCACAAAATCCATAATATTGGAGTTGTTGAGTATCCAGTTTTGCTGCAAATAAGAAAGATGAAAGTATTTAGAGATTGCCCAAAGTTTTGCTGTAAAATAAAACATAAGAACACAACCAGAATATCAAAGAGTGGAGCGAATAGGTGTTTGCATAACAAGATGAGCCATTCTCTGAAAACTCCAAGACCAGCTTCAAAAGCTTCCTCATTTTTAAATCGAGGAATAATTCCATTCCGCAACAAACTGGAATTTGCAAGCCCAACATGCTCAAAATAATCATCTAATAACCTCGACCTATCAATAATGATCGAATTCATCTTCTGTAATTCGCTACCATTCCTAACTTGATTCGGGAACATCATCTTGATCAAATGTCCTCTAGATTCCTTACTTATTAAATTCTTATGTCTAAGATGCCATTGATGTTCATCGCCTCTCTTTGGTTTCATAATAAGCTTATTTATTGAATCTTGGTGAGAAATCAAGCAAGAGGCAAGGTTCTTTTCCGCAGTATGATAAAGCTTCGACATAATGTCTAATTCCTTAAGAATTGGAAGATAATAAGACCACCCATGGTTAAACTCAAATTCAGTACATCGGGTATACTCGATTCCATCATCCATATAAGTCAGACCAAGATCTATGTTGTTCAACAACTCATTAAAATCATTGTAATAAAATTCAGGGTCTTTTGAAATATACCATTCATGACGAACATAATCCAGCATGAAAGCTGACAGAGAAAGCGAGCCAATTGACGGGTCTTGCAATCTCATTATATGATCCTCAATTTTTGGACATATATGGAGTGCGAATATAGAGAACTCACGAATATCACTCTCAAATCGTGATTTTATCTCGAAAGGCACTCGACAGAAGCATGATTGTCTAATCAACTTCATGTTCACCAGCAACTGTTTCGTGAGCTCACTCGTAAACGGGTAAAACCTACGAACCACAATAGCTGGTATTGGAGAAAAACCTCTGTTAATGTTTGTGTTAGCAGGAGGAAGTGATTTGAGTAAAGGTCCAATAGTCCGACGACATGAGTAATACAATAAACGACCAGACTTTGTTGTTGTGTGGTCACGTAGAAGGTCACAGAACCTGTAGTACCAAATAGGTGTTGAATGTGTACAGGAAATGATCCAATATTAGGAAAGAGAAATAGCCGAATTGATTCCTCTGCTATATCTTTATTATTACAGATAGGAGATTCGCATAACACTATTATTGGTAATGAGTAGGCGTGAAATAGAAGACACCAAATTTCTTAGGATTCGGACTCCAGGTTTATGATACTTCTTATTGATAAGTTTTCCCCAAATTGTTTCTGATTCTAGCGTAGGTATGAATTCAGTCTCCCCTATTTGTTTCTCGAAAAGGTATATTGGAACTCTTTCCATCCCTACCCCCTTTGAGAAAAGATGAAGTTTTTATCTAGGGTTTACCTAAATCTAAACAAGCATTAAAAAAGCCCTTAACTTGTAGTACTCACAACTATATAGAGTAGTATGTTTCTAAACCATATATGAGTAATTCACAGTTAGGGTTTCAAGCAGAGTATAATAAGTACATATAGAGATAAGAGGTTGTCAGAATCCCTCTAGGTCTAGGTTTCCTTAATACTTCAGGAATAGGATTATGAATTAGAAGGTTTCTTTTTCCTTAATAAGTACATGTAGAGATAGGGTATCCGATATTAACCTCCGCCATATGCTTCAATTAGACTCAGCCATATGCTTCAACCTACACTGGATGTTGGGCCATTCGTTGAAGACAAAAGTACATCAAAGCGTGATATGGCTTAGACTCTGCCATATGTTTCAACCCGCACTGATGTTGGGCCATCCATTGAAGATAAAAATATATCGAAGCATGAGATGGCTTAGGGTTATGTAGAGATGGTGCACAGAATTGCCATTTTTTGAAGATAAAAATACATCAAAGCGTGAGACACCTTAGGGCTATGCAGAGACGGTGCACCGAATTGCCACTTTTGGAAGATAAAAATATATCAAAGCGTGAGACGGCTTAGGCCTATGCAGAGATAGTGCACCGTATTTAGACTTCGCCAAAACAAACGGATATTGGTCAGCCTCTTTCTTTTCATAGGTGCTTACCAAAGAACGATCTCTTCTTTTCTACCCCGATTCCCATCGCTCTTCTCTACTCTCTTTCTCACTCTCTCCCTCCACTTTCCCTCCTATCTCTGTAATCTCTCTCCCTTTCTGGCTTGTGA
Source organism: Eschscholzia californica (assembly GCF_041429995.1). Lineage (NCBI taxonomy): Eukaryota > Viridiplantae > Streptophyta > Magnoliopsida > Ranunculales > Papaveraceae > Eschscholzia > Eschscholzia californica. Next base: position 50,946,661 of record NW_028238472.1, read on the forward strand.
AAGAATGGCGGTTTTAGTCGATTTGGGAAAAGGTGATAGAAGAATGACAATAAGAACTGAAAACCACATATATTCAAAAAACTAAGAAAGCAAATGCAAACTCAGGCAACACCATTGCTATTACATGAAATTGTTGTTTGATACTCCACAAGTATCATAAACAACTACTCCTAATAAGAAGAAAACACACCTAAAACAAATGATAGCATCTATATCTCAACTCAGAGATTAAATTCATAAAGAGTCAGTGTGATGATATTCAGAAACTATCAAAATCACCTTGGAATCTCAATCCCAAAGGAAGTGAAATTTCATTTTCTCTATGACAACTAAACAGAACCATCTCCACTTTGGGATGGCAGAGCGGGACAAAAACCAATAGGAAGAGCAGCAGCAGGATCGGCAGTAAAATCGACAATTGCTTGAGCTGCTGGCGATGAGGATGAAGAAGATGCTACAAGCTCCTCGATTCTCATGCGGACATTTCTCTTCGTATTTAGCAGTCTGTTCCTAAGTTTTTGTATTTCTTCGAACGATAGTTCATTAACATTTATGTCTTCCCACCAAAACTTACTACTAGTACCTTCACCACCAACACTTATTTGATCATCATCTGGTTTCTTCTTCTTGTTATTGTTTTCTTCTTCTTCTTGAACACCATTCAAGTACCTATCAAGTACTGAGTCAACAGAATCATGACCGAAAGCATGCACCTCGCCAGAATCATTATCGAAAGTAACTATTGCAATCTTCGCATCACATTCGACGCAAATTTCAGCAGCTTCCTTGAAAAGACTCTTACGTTTCTTCGAGATCATCGCCCTTCTCTTTTCTTTGTCTTGTATATATTCCATCTGAACCTTTTGCTTGCTCATATTAGGTTTTAGTTCCGTCTCCGATTGTTCTTCTTCGTCCACAGAAACACTAATCGAATACGAATCATAGATTTAGTTTCTTATTAAGATTACTAATAAGATATGATATGATTTAACTTTTGGATTGATACCCATACAAGAAAAGTACTTCCCAACTCACCAGAATCACAATCAAGCAGAAATCAGAGGAAAGATGAAGAGTGGAAATTACATGAGTATACCTTATAAAGGAGTTGGATTCCATTTCTTCCTTTGATGTTTCTTCTGGGTGGACAATTAACCCTGTAAAATTACCAAGAAAATTAACCCCAAGAACCCAAAATCAAAGGATGTTTCTTCTGATTTTAGTTATCTCTCCCATCTTTCTTCTAGGGTTTCAGAGTGAGGTGCCAATTAACCAGTAAATTACAAAGAAATTGAAAATGAGAATCAAAAGAACCTAATAGTTAGATAGAGAACTAGGGTTTTCAAGTGGAAGGAATCAACAATAGACACAAATCATATGGTTCATTATAAACCTTGAAAAAATTAGGGCAAAATTACCTCGATTTTCCATCTGAATTGAATCTTCAAGTGAATCGAAGTTATGTGGTTTGATTCTAAGAGAAATAGAATTTTAGAGAGAGATAGAGGGTTTTTGGAGAGAAGAGAGAGGACTGAAAGTTTGAATTTATAGTTCAAGATAGTCGGTTCTTGTTAGTTACTAAAAATTTAGAAAGTGGGACCCGCCAAAAAGACCAGATCAATGAAATTTAGAAACTCACACCAATAAAAACCACAAACGAAAATTAGAAAGTGGGACCCGCCAAAAAACCAGATTGTCTATAGGCACATTTATTTCTTGCAATTACCACACCCGAACACCTCTTGAGTCTTTGACTCCAGTATGACTGGCGCCTTTTATCGGCACTCTAAGAGGGTAAACTTATCCTCCGTCTGGCCATACCCAATCCCAAAGCATTAAGGTAAGAGTTGGAAAGTCTCGGATTGGGCAATCCGAGACCTTGGTTACCTTTTTAGGCAGACCAGTTTAGGAGCATTTTGACTTCTTCAAATGTCAAATTTAATGTCTACTTCCTAATCATTACTGACAGTCTGACCTGACCCACTTGAAAGTAATCCGAAACTATTGATAAAAATATCTTCAACAATTGCAAAACCTTTCAAACACTTGAAAAATAATCAAACTCATCCCAAATATCTTTGAGTTACCTCTTATAAAAATAAATTCATTTACATGAATTCGAATTATCTACCTACATATAAGTTATAGGAAAGGTAGCCAACCCCTTAATACGAAGTAATATAAAATATTGGCGAGTTTAGATGAACATTGTATTTTCATCTAGAGATTCTACAAATACTACAATTATTTAACGAACTACTGTTCTGGATTCTATATCGAATTTTCCACCCCCACAAACCCTTTTGCGAGGATTCTTTCCTTTTGACAAATTGCTACACAGATCCTCTAAGGTGAGAGAATAATCAGATTACCAAAACTTATTACTATCTCATTTCAGCTTTTTTATCGAACTTGGTATCGTTTTCAAATCTTCATGTTGTTAAGAGCAGGAAGACATGAATATAGATCTGTTAATGGTACCCCTTCACCCAAACCAGTACGGAGTAAATCAATGTCCCTAACTCGGAGGGAGGAAGTAGTGTAACAGACTAACAACAACATAAACATGAGCCCTCCACGGATGACTGCTCTGACTCGTCAGATGATATTCGACCATGAAAGTAGAAACGATACTCAGACATCCTAAGAACCCAAACTGACAAACATGTTACTATTTTATAACACCTTTTGATATTCACAAACACTCGTCAAACAAATCAAGAACGGATATCGATCATCCGTTTATTTAAAGGTGTTAACTGGCTCGAAGTCTAATTTAATACCAGACCTAGTCTAATTTAAATTTCTAAAGTAAATGTTGTTTATGGGCCAATCTGAGATGTATCAAACTGGGCCAGTCCGAGACCTTGCTTATGGGCTTGGACTGGTCCTTAAGATTTTCGAGACCTTGCTTTTTCTCTACAATTTTGCATTCGTCCCTTAATTTTACCTCATTTTCATGTTTGACCCTTTGCATTTGCTCTTTTTTCTTATCAATTTCTTTATGGGCCTTTGTTTTTTAAGCTAGTGCACCTTGACTTCAAATCCTGGCCCCACCCTTGAAGTATCACTAGCAATCCAGACGATCGGTTCGCACTATCCTATAACATGTTAATTACCAACACGATTCGTTTTATTGTGTTGTAATCAATCCCACATTGGTAGTGAGACGAAGTGTCGTAGCACCCTTCTCTAGTGAGCCTTAAGTGTGCCAAAACAGACAATATCACTAGCAACGCAGAAAACTAATCCGCACTATCTTATAATTGAGAGACCGAAGATAACATATTTGTGTAGACATCTGATTGATTCAATAACCCGACCCGATCCTAAATGTGTGAGATCATGCATAGGTCAAAGCTAGACCAAGTCAACTTCTATTATGTTTCGTCCTAGGTTGTTAAAATATATTAACCTTATAAGTTATAACTTTAACTAGTCTTCTACACATGAAAATTGTTGAATAGAATTTTTATCTGATTCTGAATTTTTGGTTTGTAATTCTGAATTTTTTGACAATAGTTTTGACTATTGAATTAGATCTTTTGAGATCGACCTAGTGAGTTAGTCTGTTTAGTGATTGAAAGAACCAAAAACTATTATCGGTTATGGTGTCTAAATAACCTTAACAAAGAATTATTCAGACCAATTATCGGTTAGCCTAGTTTACTTTATACCCATTCATTTGTGAATGCATTTTCTTTCTGAACTCCTACAAATTCAATGTGGTCTTTATCAAAATAGAGATGCTTTGTTTTATGAAGTGCAAGTTGTCCTAATATAATCATAAAAGAGAATCATGCTTAGTCTCTTATCTAACTATACTTATTTTTTTCTCAATGTTTTGTGCTTGAAGTTGTCTTCTTATTTCTGCTGTAATCACATTTCATAATTGTATTTGGCTTAAGTTCTTAGAGAACATCACATGCACAAAATAAATTGTAGCCCAATTGCTTTCCCCTATTTATGATTTTCTAACCAGCATGAAAATTTGACACACATTAGTGTTGCCCAAGAGTAGAAGTTGTACTTGTATTTTGTAACCAGCATGAAAATTTAACATTCAATATGTTTTTAGATAAAGAAAATCTTGAAAGAGTTGAACCGGCTGGTGCACATATCACAAGGTGACAAGGGGAAATGTTTCTAAAAACTCACACAAGGAAAATCGGTACACCAATAACACCCGAATGAGCTGAAAAGATGGTAGTAATGAAAATCAAAACGAAATGCCGTACATAGTGATGAACCGTTTACCATATTTTTCAAGGTCATGAGTTTTGAAAAAATAGAGGCTTTGTCCATTGTTATATATGGAAAAGGAACTCCTAAAAGCATTTCGGAACATCATAAGAAACTAATCCCACGTAGACGATGAAGATGTTTTGAACTCGAAGAGAACCGTCGAACAAATGGAAAATGAATTTGCAGAGTCGGAGTCTTATTTCAGACGACTTGGCAACTAAGAGATACTCTCTTAATAATTTATGCTTTCAATGATCCGAGTGGTTAAATTTTTCTCTTCTTCGTGAAAAAGTCCCACATTTGGGAGAGTATAAGATGAAGAGCACGTCTAGTTACGAAGGTATAGTCGAATATCCAAACTTTGACCATCAGTTTGTAGATGACATGTTATTAAACTTTGTAGAAAGAATAGGTCATCTTGACAATGTCTAGCTTGAAAAGGGTATATCCGTCAAATCACAAATACTCTCTCTCTCTCTCTCCTTATTTGTACAATAAAGTAGTCGTTTCTGAAAACAGAAAAAGAAACTGAAATAAGAAGAAGCGAAAAAACCCAAATTTTTCAACTCAGAATTTATTGATTTCATTTTCAGTATAGAAATTAAGAAAGAATTGGAAAATGGGTTCAATCAGAGTTCCAGATGTGATTCCATCACCTACCCAAGATAGTGAAAGACTCAAAGAAGCATTTAAAGGTATCATCATCTTCATTATTCTCTGATTCCTCCTCTGTTTCTTTCTCTCTCTCTCACTTTCTCTCTCTAAAAACATTGTGTGGATGAAGGATGGGGAACGGATGAGGATGCAATTATATGGGTATTGGGTCATAGGGATTCTGATCAGATTAAGAAGATTAGAGAAACTTATCAACAACTTTATAATCAATCCCTTATTGATCATCTTCATGATGAGCTCTCTGGTCACTTTCAGGTACTCTTTATCTCTCTCTCTCTAAACTTCTTACTGTACTTGTTAATGAACATGAATATCAATCTAGAATCTAGATAAGTAATCACACTAAATACTCATATGAATTAGTTTTATGTATCAATGTCACTTTGACTTTGGGTTTAGGTTTTATTTTAATATCTTGTAACGGCAAGTCTTAGCAGTTTTCGATATTGTATCTCTTTTAAACACCTTGTCCAAATCCAACATGTACGAAGTTTTATTACTCTCGAAGGCTCCACAACCTCACCCGAAACAGCAAAACTCTCTATACTTATTAAGTTTGAGCACGCACCTGTAGCCTAGACTTGAGATGTTTTTTGACATGATGTGATGTGAGAGTATTACATCAATATAAACAAGACTCTCATACCAAGTCAATATTGTTCTATTTGTTGCTTATTAACCAAAAGTATTTGTGGTATATGTACTAAATCAACAATAAGAATTCAAGATAGTGTTTGTTCTTTTTATAAGGCATCTGGCGTCATATTTCAGAATATTTTAGTCTTGTCTTTATTACTGATTTGAAATTATTTTGGGTCGGTTTGAGTCAAACAATTCAAATTCAGGTAACGAGAGGAAAAGGCACCACACCACCACCAGTACCTTCTTTATATATTTTCCTATTATGTATTCATTCATGAACAAGATATTCAAGTTCTAATTTTCGACCAATGACTCAATACCCGACAACAAAACCAATTCAACTTGGACCAACTTATTATAAATCAACTCAAATACGTCTATAAATGTCTCTACTTTTCACAGAAATGCAAATCATTCGAAAATCTAGCTAGGACTAACAATTCATGTGTTATTTATCTTTGTCTATGTTCAAAATATTTGAAACAGAAAGCAGTTATTCAATGGACATCAGATCCGGCTGAAAGGGATGCCAAGTTGGTCAAAGAAGCTTTGGATGCTGCAAAAAAGAAGAAAAAGGGTTTTGTGAAAGAACTCCAAGTGCTCATCGAAACGACTTGTGCAACTTCTCCTAACCATTTGGTTGCAGTAAGGAAATCATACTGTTCTCTCTTTCATTGCTCTCTTGAAGAAGATATCTCCTCCAATATCACTCTGCCATCTCTTAAGAAGGTAAACCGATTTGCTCATTCACTAAATTTTGCCCCTATATCATGTTAATTCCAATCGTTTGGGAGAGCCTCGGGAGCGTGGGTTATATATTAGTGCTCAAGCTTAATAAGTGTCGGGCCTGTTTGAGTGGGTTCATAGAACCATCGCCAAGAACAAAACTGTGTAGTTGTTGGACTTGAGTATCAATAGCAGGGACAGTATCGATAACTTATAAGACTTTGGGCGTTACATTGTCTTGAAGTCAAGTTCTCGTATAAACAAAACAACCCCCGTCCATTCAATAAATAAGTACCGAAAAGACAAAAAACCGACTCTAGATTTTAGATGTTTATAATGCGGTTAATGCTAGCTACACATTATGTGTTGAAATTGTTTTCGAGATTTTTGTGTGTACCATTCAGCTTCTCTCAGGCTTGGTGAGCTCCTACAGATACGACAGAGAGCTAGTGGATAGCAATGTTGCACAATCAGAGGCATCTAAGCTTCGTGATGCTATCGAAATGAAGCAATTGGAAAATGATGATTTGATATTGATATTGAGTACAAGGAATGTATTCCAACTCAAAGCGACTTTCGAGTGTTATAGGCAAGACTATGGGAATCAAATCGACGAGGTAGGATTTCAAGAAACTAAGCTACTTTTGTATTTAAAACAAACTATCTTCTCCTTGATATGAAGTTTTATACACTATAATTTGACTGTTTTGAAAGGATATTAAGAGTTGTGGTACGGGCGACCTTGAGTCGATTTTGCAAATGGTGGTTCAGTGCATAGAAGCGCCCGAAAAACACTTTGCAGAGGTAAAGTACAACTAGTAGTAGCTCATAATGTGGAAGTGCTCTAATTATTCACTTAGGGTTTTACTCTGACTCTTACTCAAAATATTGATGACACGATCTGGGTAATGCTACGTCAACCTCTGAGTAAAATTACGAGTATACTTCTAAGAAATAGAAGCGCATTTTTCGAATATATTTTATTCAAAAGAAACTTTCTTTCTTAGTTTCTTACTTAATGATTAATTAGGTTATAAGAAGTTCAATTGTCGGGCTAGGAACTGACGAAGATTCACTAACAAGAGCTATTGTAAGCCGAGCTGAAATCGATATGATGAAGATAAGAGGTGAATACTTCAACAAATATAATACTAGTTTAGACAACTCAATAGCCGACGATACTTCAGGAGATTACAAGGGTTTCTTGATGACTTTGCTTGGTGCAAGAATCTGAAGCAGATGCAGTCTGAGAAAGCTTCTCATTGAGTACCCTAAATATGATTCATACTAAATCACATGGAGCTTGAATCAGGTTCTTTTTATATCTTAACTTGGTACATAGAAACCCTTGAATGTTTTGATTAACTACCCTCATTATTTACCTGTAATTGAATTTTATGTGAGATTGTTTTTTCATTATCTGAATCTGAATTGTCTGACTCAAATAAACCTAAAATCAATTGAAAGATGAGCCAGACATCACGAATCAGACAAACAGATTTAAAAAAATAAATTGACTCTGAGTTAATTCAAATTGAGACAGAAAGAGAGAGCATGATGAGGATATAATAAAATGTCGAAAATTGTGAACCTTTGTTGATTAACTAGTTGAGTAAGAATCTGTAAGATGCCAATTTCACAACTTTATAGTCGGTATATCGCTTTAAGATTGCCAACTGATAATCCACTAGAAACAAAAAAACATCTTATGAGTCAAATTCCCATAAAAATATCGAAGAAAATCCATAATGTTATTTTATTTTCGGCATTTATTAAACATATGAGAACAATGTGAAGAAAACATCAAGAGTATTGCGAGATGCGTGAACAATATGAGCTTTTTATGCACGAAGAAGATCTACGAGAGAATGCAATAATTTCTTTCGAATCAATTCAAAAATACCAACAGCCAACACTACACCAGCAACTCCTACCATTGCAGAATCTGCATTTCGAGATAATCGTTAGAAATCTCTTTCACATTGTACAAGAGAGAAATATATTGTGCATATTGTCAAGCGGAACCGACTTAAGGCACGAGTTATTGGCCACCGATTACGATATGGGTCAGAGGATGATGGTTAATTCGACAATTGTTATTCTTTCTCGTTTTTTTATTACTAAGATTTGTGCAACTTACACTAAAGTGAAATGATCCTCTACCTCAACACTATCCTAGCCTAGTCTTAAAAAGGGGATATGCAGGGACGAAACCAGGAATCATAACCGAGGGGGGCCGAGTGTATATAGAATTCTAGAGAACATCTATTTTTTTTTTCTAGTTTTCTTACTTGTAATACATAACTTATTGCTACAAATTGTTTGCATTAATTCATCTCTACAATAAAACGACAATGTGAGGTTTGCTATTTTTACAAGGACGATCGTCCCATTGCACCAATTACTCTAAATGTAAATCATTATAATGTATTAATTTAACAAGATTATAAGAATTTTCACAATTTCAAGTAGTTAATTAAATTATCCATATTTAATGAATTTTTCAAAAGTAGTTGTTACTCCACAACTAAAATAAAAAAGAAAAATTCGACCCGCATTCGTACATGGCAATGACTTATAGATGTAGTGTTGACTCTTAATCAATGCCTAGAGACCAGTGGCCTTTTAATATGAACTTAACCAACCCACACACCCCCTGTTCTTTTAATATATTTTAACAACCTCCTATAGAGATTAGTGGCTTCCCTATAAAAAGCTTACCTATGTTGAGGTCAGGAGGGGCCATGGCCCCTCTTGGCCTCAACATAGAAACGTCCCTGGGTATATGGTCGGACGTGATTTAAAGAGAGAAAGTTAGAGTACATATTATCTGTAAATTTTACCCGTCAGCATAATCTGACCGGATTCAGCAGAAATAGTGGTCAGCCAGAGTACCATCGTTGTAAACTAAAGTACTAAAAACACTTACTTCTAGAATTTCGCTTGTCAATAGTCTTTTTCAGGTACAAGGCCTGCTTCCAATCTGGTGTAATCTACATATTGAACAATATGTGTGAGTCTAAGGTGTTGTTTGTGTTTTCTTTAAGAGTATTTGAATTTCAATCGTGTGAATCAAATTGATTCATAATCAACTAAAACAATTATTTAGAGAATCAGAAATAAACAAACGTTCTAAAGTCTAACTCAAACCTCGAGTCACATTTCAGATTTGTCTCAGAAAAAATGTCTCTTTTCGTTCTAATTGAGCTGCCCATTTTCACCAAAGGTGCTTTTCATAGTGTCATTGTCAAGGGGAATGCATAAGATTAATCTTCTTTCTATATAACATTTTATATGTTTCGTTCACTACGTTATTGGAATATAATGTCGCACTACTAATGGGAAACAAGGAAGGACATAGCGTACCTCCAAACATCGATTCAACAAGGCATAGCTGCTTGAATCGTCACCGCTTCTGTAATACCCTACTGCCAGAAGATAAAGTGCCTCTCTACTTTGCCGATGACTAGGCCAAGAAGAAGCTACAAAAACGAATATTTGGTTTTCAGCAACTAATAACATAAAGTTCGTTTTTTTTACTACATTCATCTAAATCGTCTAACTCAGACAGATGTTAGAACATTTGTTTTTGTCTGGTTCGTGCATTTGACTCATCTGAATGGCCAACTCAGATTAGTTAGATCAAGTTGAGTAAGACAAAAATTAAGACTGAAACGATATAGACTATGGTGTAAATAAAACAAACTAAAATGACTATTGTACCCCTAACCGGACGATAGATCAGGTCAAAACAAGTCAGATTGAAACAAAAAAAAAAAAACCACCAAAATGAAAACAAAAATTTGCCCATTAAAATGGTTTTGCTTATTTCACCTCGGAGCATTTCTAATCCACAGTGAACATCTCTAGGTTGTCTTGAGTGAACAAGAGCCCACAATAACCTCATCCTACTTTCATTCTTAATCTCATCTGAAGCATTTTCTCCAGCTTCTGCAATTTCTCTCTCAATCCCCTATAAATTCATAACAAAGATTAGAACACAAGCAACCAATTCTATGTAAAATCATCTTCTCCCATTGTTTCATTAGTTTGATTTGGGTGTGTTTCATTACGTAAATGGAACTTTGAAAGAAATTACGACAGAATGAGAGAGATTTTTCGCTGAAGGGTCGGCCGACCCCTCTCTACCAGCGAGTTTTTTTGTTGAGACTATAGAGAGGGTAAAGAGGAGATAGAAAGAAATGGGAGAGAATAGTTTGAAATGGTGAGGATAAAAGAGAAAAAGAATGACTAAGGTGCTGTTTGTTTTTTTTATGGAGTCTGAATCTGAAAAACTGAATCTGAAAAAGTTGAATCTGAAAATACTGAATCTGAAAATACTGAAATAAAGTGTTTGTTTTTCCATCTGAAACCATAGGTCTGGAAATAGCAATTGACGTTTCTACCCTTACCCCTAATATTAAAACTTATTTAACCTCTCAAACTCAAACCCTAGCAGCCCTTCTCTCCCAAACTCAAAACCCTAGCAGCCTATCTCCTACCAAACTCAAAACCCTAAAACTCATATCATCTTCTCTCAAATCCTAACAGCCATCATTTCTTTCTCAAACCCTAATAGAAGAGCACAAGCACCAACTGCACACTCTCAAACCCTAACTTTCGTTCTCAAAACCCTAGAAGGAGATCTCGAACTCGCAGCCGCCCCTTCATCAGAATACAAGTTGCCGAAACAGAGATAGTGAAGAACAGAGATGGAGGAAAATGCTTCGAAAGTCACCATCACAACCTCGATCTGATCTTAATCTTGAAACTTTGATGTGATTATTCTTTTATTTTGAGAAAGATCATATTTGTTTTCCCTTCTTTGTGAACTACACTGTGAAATTTTCGAGTTGAAGAAAGTGGCGTTAGTGGTGGTTGTTGATGTTGATGTTGATGGTGGTGGTGGTGGTGGCGGCGGCGGTGGTGGTGGTGGTGGTGGCGGCAGTAACAGAGATGAACATGTGGACAGAGAAACATTTTCCTTAAATTTGTGGGGGTATATAAGTCATTCAGTTGTTTTCAGATAGTAGGAATCCATTTCAGATTTGTTTTGAAGTCTGAAATAATTGGTTCCTTATTCAGCCCATTCAGACATGTAATCATTCAGCCCAAATTTCAGATTTTGTAAAATAAAAAAAACAAACATCTGAAATCTGAATTGGCTCCAATTCAGATTTCAGATCTGAAATTTTTGAAAAAACAAACAGCACCTAAGTTTTGGGACCAAATTAGATAACTGGACATGTAGGGTGATCGAAGTTTCAGTTGGTCAAAAATTGAGGACCCAAATAGACAAAAAAAAATGTAACTAGGGCATCTTTTTTGCTTTATATGCCTCTATAAAATTTCATGTTTTAAAATTGTGAAGTCCTAAGGTGTCAAAACAGATAATTAACAGTTAAAAGAGATGAACACTTACGAGGACAATATCATGGTCGCACCAAGGAGTTTGATCACTCGAGAAGAAAGAAAGAAAAAATTTACCCATCTTGGTTTATAGGCTATAACTAAAAATTGTGGATTGAAAAAGAAGATTTTGTTTCGATTTAAGTATACAAATCAAGTTGACTTGTCTAAGGAAAGGCATTAGTCTATGGCATACCAACTCAATATAGAATTGATTCTGAAATTTTTTTTATTCCCTTAATTCATTGACTCTGAGACCATGTATAAAATATTTAAAACTTGATTTGACCTAATTGACTTCACTTTTTTTCGTCTCGTTTTTTATTCTCGGTCATTGACTAGCAAAAACCAGTTAAGTTTGGGTTTTGAGCAATTCTCAAGACAGAACCTGAGCAGTCAGAATGCGGCCAAGTAACTCAGGGATTGGCTCGGCCAAGGGCCGATTCAGATCCTGAGCCTGACTGCTTGGGATCTCACAGGTTCAAAACTTGTTATGGTAAATGTCTGAGAAACAATGAAACATCTAACAGTCTAATTCACATAAGCATATATCAAAGGAAAGCAAATATGTAGACATAGTCTTTTTTCGACGGATTATTAAAAACATTAGAGGAATTAACAAGCAGTGAACATTTAGAACAAAACACTCAAGTATCGATCAAAACGTTGAGATAATGAGGGTATTATGCACATAAGATGAACTAAAATGTGGGAACGTTATCATCTCTTACGAGTCACGGCAGCAGCAATACCACCTGCTAACAATGCTACAGCTGTTGCAGCAATTCCTATCCCAATTACTCCATCTGCATTTCATAAAATGAAAGCACATAAGTATCTTCCAAACTGTACTAGATAAATATTGTGCACATAGCCAACTTGATCAGGCAACCCAGACCGTTTCGGTAGTTGTCATCTTGTCACGTTTCGTTTTGGGTAACGGAAATATAGGGTCAGAGTTGGGGGAGTTTTAGTCTATCTATCTATGCTATTTGTTTAAATGACAAGGATGGTGTCAATCCTTTGCCTAATATACGATGATAAACCATGAATGTGCAACTTAAAGTGAAACAGTTAGAACACTCACCTTTAGCTATTCGATCTTCAACTGTCTTTTTCAGGGACAAAGCTTGCCTCCAGTCTGGTGCAATCTACAGACCAAATCCACAGAAAACATTATAAATGGCAATAAATATGATCAAGATAAACGAATATGTTAATAAGAAAAGTAATACAAGTAAATCATTGCAACTTCGCAAGCAACAAAAACAAGATCTCTATTTAAATTCTAACCAGTGAGAGACGCCCCAACCCCATCTATGTTGCCCAAGGCGGAAGGAATACCGAAGACTCGATCAGTCGACTAAAAGGTGAATTTTCTGCTTAAAACTAATATATATGGAGTGTAACTGGCTAGCTTTACCTCGCCTAGCTATTGCATTTACTTTTCGTCGAACATTACATTTGATGGATGGTTTATGTTGAATCCCATATCTCTTGAGATGTCCTTGACAAATGACGAGCAAGGTATCTCCCCTAAAAAATTCACTTTCGCCATATTGTTATTTGTTTTGAAACATGTAGCATAGATGAGTCGTTATTACATACGGGCAAAATCCTTTTAGCTCCTTTCAGTTTAGCCCCCTGGATGTAAATCCTGAATCCGCCAGTACGGGCATGAAGAACTGATTTCTTTTCCCGAACTACCCATTTTCATAAAACATGTATTTCATAGCGTCATTTGTTTACTACCACCTAGAAAACGCCCATATGCTTTGAATTCATCTACTTTATCTAGTACGTTTTTTCTGTTCTTGTTTGCTACTTTTAGGTGACTAGAGTATATAGCCACCCCACTCATGAAATACAAGGAAGGAGATATCAAATAGCACACCTCCAAACATCGATCCAACATCTGCCTGCTCCTTGAATAATCACCACTCCTGTAATACCCAACTGCCAGAAGGAAAAGTGTTTCTCTTTTCTGAAGTGGACTGCTTGCACTAGCCAAAGAAGCTACATAAAAACAATTCTACAGCTTTTAACGTAGTCTAAGGACAGAAAAAAAGACAACTATGAAAATTTGTGCTTGTTTATTATCTAAAACACAACAAAGTCGAAAAATTTGAAAAACGTTATGTGCCTCATAAAAGGTTATCCTTATTTTACCTTCAAGCATTGCTACTCCACGCTGAACATCTTCGGGTTGTCTTGAGTGAACTAGAGACCATGATAACCTCATGATGCTTTCATTCTTAACCTCGTCTGACGCATCTTCCCCCGCTTCTGCAATTTCTCTCTCACAACCCTGTCGATTGATAGCGAAGTTAGGATACAGAAGAGAATGTTAAAGAAAATCATTTTGTCCAATCATTTCACTGGTTTGATTGACTCAATTACTCGTTGCCCGTGTTGACAATGAAAAAAAAACAAAAGAAACCCTTATCAGATTTTCATCTCCGCCTCCTGCGAAGCAAGTCCTGAAAAGATTAACTAAATGGCTGTCTACAGTAGGAGACAATATTTGTAGCATATCAATTTTCGACCAAAATGAAAAAAGACGGCAAGTAAGAGGTCAACAATGCTAAACCCAAAATAGTTGATAACTATCACGTTTGATTTTCATTTAGAAGATCAGGGTTTGATCCTTGGTGGTGAGGTCCTATGTCCTCTCTAGAATTGAGACAAATCAAATAAGAGTTCCCTAATAAAAGAAAACAAGAACAAGGAAAATAGAAACATCAATCCGAACATTCAGACCCACCTATCTGAATCGTCTGACTCAAATAGACCAAATTTAAACCCAAATCAGCCATTCAGACGAATCAGACAAAAATCCCAACATTCTGAAATCCGACTCGGAGTCAATTCACACCACGAGTCAGATTTCAGATCTGACTTAGGAAAACACAATCACTACCTTGGGAGAAGCATAAACATGCAGATTTTTCTCAAATAAAAGATTCATCAAATAATCACATAATAAATTCATAATCTAATTACAAGATTAGGTATCTAGGTGGCTGATCAAAGAAGAAATTTATTGCTCTCAGTTACAATGATTCTAATCAATCAACCTAATCGAGATGGACGTCTTCTGGGGAGTTGAGAAAATTTAAATAAACCCTAAATTAGCAATTTCCTCAAAAAGATCCAAAACAGAAGTATGCCATTTAAATCAACTCAATAAATAGTTAAGCCATATAAATCAACTCAGTAAGTAGTTGACTGGAGAGAAAACCCTAATTTGATTGAGAAATTAGTTCGAAGAGAGGAACTTACGAGGATGATATCACGGTCGCACCAGGGGAGTTGATCGGAACCGGTGAAGAATGAACCGACTGATTCGAAAAACTTACCCATTTTGGCTTCCATTTCCTGAAATTCTAGACTGAGAGACAAAAAGAGTTTCTTTTAGCTTAAGTAGGCAACTTAAACCTAGCGGTGGCCACCCGGGTGTGGTGTGCCGTGCCGGTACAATCGTGCGTGTTGAGCAAGCATCCAGTGCGGACCATGAAAATCCAGAGGACCGAGTGCCTTCCGCAACTAATCGTACTCATAACCGCATCAAAACTCCGAAGTGAATAGCCTCCACTCGATAGAACAATGTAGACAAGGGTAGCCGGAAAAATGAATTTGTAACCTCAAGAAAAAGATTGACTCTGAAGATTGGGCACAAGGGGCATGGACCCGAACACGTTGGCTACCGCGCAGACTGCTCGCACAACGAGGATGGATCGTCGCTTGCTAGTCTCGGCCCCGATCGAGAATGGGCCCCTCTGACGCCTTCTCTGAGCATCAAACATATGACTCAGTATTTGCCCAAATTGTTTTTGGAATCCTAAGATACCAAACACGACACGAGTCATGCCGATATGAGTCATGTCCCATGCGACATGCTCTAATGGCCACCACTACTTATATTCCTCAATAAGAGGGGTGATTGATTGGGTTGGGTTCAGACCAACCAGCTAGCACAACACAAGTCATGTGGTGTTCTGGGTTGTATCTCGACGACCACCGACACCTTACACTAGTCACTAAGAGAGTTAACTGATAGGTTAAGTTCGGAACAATCCACTAACTTTTTCTCTCACGTGACACTCTAACTCTCTAAGCAATACACGTATATAGATAGATTACTGTCATATTTATGTTTTTCTTTTCTTTAAATTATGCTCGTTCGCGCATCCGAGGGTAGGGAGGCCGGACATAATATCACAGTCCTAACTCCTAACAAACTATATTAGCCTATGAACATAAAAATCCCATCTTTTTGTTCGTTTTAGTTAATATTGGACAAATCAATTCGAAGTCATTTACTAAAAAAGAAAATTCAATCCGAAGCTGAGATGAACTTTACTGTCTTCTCCACCGCATAAACCCTTCTGGTATCAACCCCAAGAAAGAATCAAGAGAGAGAAAGTAGAGAGAGAGAGAGAGGGATGGGAGGTACGTTGTCGAGAGAGCAAGAACGATCACTGGATGAGGAAGATGAGACGTCAGTGATGGTGTTGGCGTCAGATCTCGGCATAGACGCACGCCCCTTCTTGACACCATCACCAGGTAATGGTGGTGATGGAGCTGAAGGTGATGATAACTGGCATGACTGTCCTTCAATTTTACCTTACACCGATGAAAATCAAGATTTTTCCGATCTTGATGAATTGCAAATCTTCTGTCTTCAAGGCTTTGACAAGTCTGGGAATCGAATTGTTCGAATCGTTGGCAAGTAC
Source organism: Eschscholzia californica (assembly GCF_041429995.1). Lineage (NCBI taxonomy): Eukaryota > Viridiplantae > Streptophyta > Magnoliopsida > Ranunculales > Papaveraceae > Eschscholzia > Eschscholzia californica. Next base: position 50,963,094 of record NW_028238472.1, read on the forward strand.
TTACCAGGTCTCTCTCTCTCTCTCTCTCTCTCTCTCTCTTGATTATTTGGTCTGAAGTTTTTCTTGATTGGTAGATTTCTGCTGAAATTTAACCACAATTTGGATTACTTCTCTTAAGAGCTTCAAAAAGACATAGTTTTTATGAGTTTGCCTTGTTCAACTGTGGTCTTGAATTAGTTAATTACGGCCAAATTTGATTAAGGGTTCTAATAATTCTTTGTTGAGAACTTCAAAATGAGGTCATGACTATGCTTTCATTCCATTTTAAGCTATTATCATCATTCACTTTGTTGTTTTCCTTATAGAAGCTTCTGTCTTCAAAATTAGGTCATAACTGTGATTGAATTTGTTTTAGAAATGAGATACCACTATTTTGTTACTGATTTGATTTGCTATTTTCAGCTCCTGTGATAAGTGGGGAACGATTGAAGAAGTATATATTTCATAAGATATTCTCGGAGCTATCGAACGATCCATTTTGCATACTTTATATACATAGCACTGTGCAGAAAGAGGATAATAATCCTGGGTTGTCGATTTTGAGGTGGATCTATGAAGAACTTCCATTGGAGTACAAGGAAAGGTTGCAAGTTGTGTACTTTCTTCATCCAGGATTACGATCAAGGCTACTTTTCGCAACTCTTGGACGTTTCTTCTTGAGTGAAGGGTAAGTTATTTTCTCTGTAATTATCTGTTATATGTTTGAAATTGCAACTCCAACTTATATACTTAACGAAAGAAGTGCATTATACGCTATCGAAATGTTCATTTTTGCGTTCGAAGGTGTAATGAAATGGGTGACTGTTCCATACACCCGTTCATGGCTTTGGTAGACTTGAAACATGCGAGACGATCACCCTTAATGTCCCCCAGCGGCTGAAGGCCTTGAGGAATGGGTGCGCGTTTGTCCATGGAACTAGTACAAATGTGAGATGAACACCCTCAATGTCCCGACCCGGGCTACTCTTTGGAGATGCCTATTTTGCGCCTGAAGGTCTAAAGGAATGGGCCAGTGTCTCATCAATGGCTAATGCTAATGCACTTGACAAACACGAGACAAGCACCCCCAGTGTCCCAACCCAGATCCACTCTGGAGATACTAACTTAGCGCTTGAAGGCCAAAAGGAATGGATGGGCAACCCATCCATAACTCTATTGCAGTCGAGCATCTCCAATGTCCCAACCAAGGTTATGCTTTGGAAATGCTAACCTGAAGGCCCAAACAAATGGGCGAGCAGCCCATACTTGGCTCTAGTGTACTTGAGTCATGCTAGACGAGCACCCCCAGTGTTACGGGGTGAGTTTCGCTCTGGAGATGCTCAATTTGCACGTGAAGTCCCAAAAGGATGAGCGAGCGTCCCATTCATGGCTCTGTTGCACTAAACACATGCTACACAAGCACCCCCTCCCCTAAAGTGTGTACTAAACGTTTATATGTAAATGTGTCATGTTTCTGCAGCTTATACTGGAAAATAAAGTATTGTAGCCGACTGCAGTATCTTTGGGAAGATATAAAGAAACATGAGGTTGAAATTCCCGAGTTTGTGATAAATCATGATGATGTTCTAGAAGACAGACCATTGACAGATTATGGTATAGAGCCAGATCCTCTTCATCTAACTGAAGTTCCTTCAATGGGTTACGCATCAGGGCGGCATGAAGAGAGATGGGCATCTAGAGAGTATATAAGCTAAGTCATATATTTCTTGGCAGATCTTCAAGTGCAGAAACTATAAGCACAAACAGTGCCAGCTTAGATTTGTAAGCATCCAACAGTTATGATGCATGTAAACTTAATTTGGTCATAACAAATATATGTATGTTTCTTCGATCCACTGTTATACTTCCTCAACTTCATGTGTTCATTCGGGTATGATTGCGTCATAGCTCTCCAATGCAATTCGGATTTGGTTTATGTTGGATAAACTACGTTGCTCGAGTGAGTGTTCGACGAAGGCTATAGGTGTGAGCTCAAGCTTAATAAGTGTAGAGCTATTAGGTGGGCTTGTTTAGCCTTCTCCATTAACTAAACTGTGTATCTATTGGCTTGGGTGTGTGTCAAAAGCGATGACAATATCGAAAACAATTAGGGTTTGGGTCGTCAGAGTTGGTCCTTGAATAACGAACCATCGCATTATAGAAGTTCTTGGTTTCTTGAAAAAAAGATCTGAAACTTCAACTTATTCCTTCTCCTTGAACGTCTTCTCTCTTTGTTTAAAAGCCGAGTCGATTATACAGCTTAAGGCGTCCTATACCACAACCTAACATCCTCTCTTCACTTGAGAGATCAGAGTTTGAATCTTACTGTTTGTAGAGAAAAAGTTGTGAATTTGTTACATGTACGTCCACTTGAGAGATCAGAGTCTGAATCTTATTGTTTCTAGAAGAAAAAGTTGTGAATTTGTTACATATACGTCTCTTTCACTTGAGAGATCAGAGTTTGAATCTTACTGTTTCGAGAAAAAAAAAAGTTGTGAATTTGTTATATGAATGTCTCTTCACCGTTGAGATCAAGAGTTTGAATCTTACTGTTCTGTAAAAATGTTGGGATCTATAATTTAACCAAAAATATCCCTTGTAAATCAATCCATTATTTGTAAATTATAATTTACAAGTAATATTCACCATTTAAATGTCACATGAAAAATCAACTTTAAAAAAAAAACTGTATTTACCTCTACATATGCAATCACTCAATACATCAGACCTGTTAAAAGAATTTTCTTAAATATTTTCCATAGAGAATCAAGATCTATATTCCTAGTTCTGGAATCCATCAATGGGAAAACCGAAACCACCCGAAAAATGACAGCTCCTAGAACTGTGATTTTCATGGAAACACCATCAAGCTCATCCCAGGATTCTTCTCTGTTACCTTAAATTCATGGTGTTTGAATCATCAGACAGGAACCTGTGTTTATGGAGTTGTCGAAACTTCTCATGTGGTTCATATCTCCGTATAAACGTTCAGTTAAATGGGTTAGTAATCTGGAAAGAACTCGGCTCAGTTCAGTAGTTCTTATCTTAGGCAAAGGTCTTCGGGAGATGTTGCATCTTCTTCATCATGTAAAAGTGATTCCCCATTACTACTTCGGAGTTGGGTCGATAAAGTAGGGGATGCTGGTGCGTAGTTAGCTACATGAAAACACAATTTTATGTTAATCGAAAATACTGAAAAATGAAATGGAGAAAGATGAAGTTTTCATCAGGCACCTCGGAAAGAAGTACTTCTCTCGAAGTCTTTAGTGACGTGCAGTAATATGGTTCCAGAGAGCACGATGATAAACCCACAAATCTCGGATATTATATCCCCCTTGCTTTGTCCATCCCAATCCTGAAATAAATTGATATAAATAAGAAAGAAACTACTAAAGCAATTTTTTTTTATAATCGTCTGTTTTATTTCTTTTTGGAATGGGAGGTCCACTAGACTAAGGATCATAAGCCACTGAAGAAACGAAAATCAGTAGTTCATCCACTCCAGGAGTTCGGAATGAAAAAGTATGTTCGATGTGTTTAGAACAATTCCAAGTTTACTAATTTAATGATCGTAATGAGATAAAAAAAAATCTCCGATCAAGTACTCTGTATAGTCGGATTCTTGAGTACGTCGGGACTTGGGGCTCGGCTCCAATTGTAGCCCATGCTCGGCTTGTCTTGGTGACCTTTCCCAAATTCCCCCCTTTTATATTTTATACACGGCGGCCAAGTTTTCTATTGAGTCACAATTCTATTAAGAGAAGCTCGAAGTGGATTGAAATCAACAATTACCTTGAACATTATGACGCTTGCAAGAATTGTTAACGTTGTGAACATGACGTAATATATAGGCGACACAACTGCCGTGTTGAAGGTGTCAAGAGCCTGAAACATTTGAAAAGCTAACAATTAAAAACAACAAAATTTATCCGTCAAGTATCTGTGAATATCTGGCAAGTATTTGAGTATCAGATACGAGTAAAAAGGAATATCATTGGATGTATAAGAATAACGAGAAGAAAAAACAATGAAATTTCTATCGTCCAATTTCCACCCAAGTGCATACTGCATAGTACCATAGATTCAATGATTGATTGAAATTTCTCATATCGTTTTTCCTCTTTTTTCATTTTTGTTTTGGATAGTTTAAAACTATTCATCATTCTACGCATATCAAAAGAATAGTTATACCCTAAGCCTACTACAAACCTTGTTGAGGTAATTCATTTGGGTGACAACACAGGTAACCACAACCAACATAAAGAACCAAGTCTCTGGGTAAATAAGCTGATTGTTACCCTCAAAAGTAAGCTTCAACGAAGTTCCTAGGGCCTTAACACTCATTACCTGTAAAGTAAGAACATCGAGCATAAATACAGCAATTAGAAAGAATTCGAGTTAAAGCATTTTCAGTCCAATCTGATGAGGAAAAGAATCGGAATCTGAACCCGTGTTATGAAAACTTGAAAACAAACCGTAGTTCAATCAAATTACCGAGAGGGAGCCCATCAAAGAACAAATGCCAGTGAAAACCAGCACATTAGTATGTCCATATTGTGGCGCAAAATGGAAAACCAAAATGAAAACCAACACGATGACCCATGCCACATAAAGCAAAAAAGCTGAAAATTACAAAAAAAAGAAGAAGACATTGTTAGAAATGAACCACATATACAGGAACGAGTAAGAAAGTGAGGAATTTGTGACCTGTTTGAGTTGCCATACTCCATATCTCTATAACGGAAGTGATTGCTGGCTCCTGAGGGGCATGAGTCACGATTATAATGGACCCGCAAATGCACATTATACAGCCTAAAATCGCTAGTTTGTGTAATCTCTCCTTTAAAATGAAGTGTGCCAACACAGCACTGTACAATGACATCAAACAAGATCCCATCAACCCACACACACACACACACACACATATATATATAATTTGAAAAAAAATAGTATCAAGTACCTGACAATAATACTTAATGCGCCAAGAGGGGTAACAAGAACTGCTGGTGCAAATGCATAGGCAACAAAGTTGGCAATTTCTCCAACGATCACTGAATAAGATATCATTCAATTAAAGAACATCAAGATGATACATCAATCACTACAAGATAAAATCCATGGGTACGAAAATTTGGTTTGTTAGCAGTTAGTACTCTCACAATTATGAAGTTAAACCTGACTAAGAAACGGCAGTAGAGGACATTTTCCCTCTTGAGTTATAGACTTCGACCTATTAGTTTCGTAGTTATTGTCCAAAAAAAGAAGATTTTCTAGGGAGTATATATCATCCATACCTTAGTTTTTTTTTATATCAATGAATCCCACGTCCACTGACATTACATAACCTTCCTTGTCCAATAACTATGGGTCTCGTTTTCTTTTTTTACTTTAAAGTGTAAATTATCAACCTCTAAAGCACGACATATCAAACAGAAAGCATAAGTTAGTGGAAGTATTTTGCTAGTACGTCATCTGTCATGTATGAGCTCTCTTACGTCCACAACTTCATACCCCCTCACAAAGACGAAAACAACTCTTCATTTACGGTAAATATAGTCAAGATAATACTCGCTTAGTGTTAAACAACGATTATGGAGCATCATTCTTTGCCCATTGCCCATCACAAAATCTCATTCACCAATCACCATAACGATAATGTTCTGTTGAAATACATTTTTAGTGTTTGATATCTATTGAAGGGACGGTGAGCCAAACCCCACAGTAAATCTTAATGCGCTTAATACTTGGACAAATATAATTTACAGGTAAGGAGTCAAACAGTAATCAAACTACTAGATTAGTACTTCGGCTAGACATAAATTGTTCTTGCACCAAACATAGAACACCTCTTCCATGGACCATAACAAATCAGATACGAACTCAAACAAAAGGATTATCTACTTTAAGTCTCTAAAACCTAAATTTCAAGTTCAACATCCCAAGAAAGAAACTTATTCGGAAAGTACTCCAATTGACCCAAAACCATGATAGTTCCTCATCGCTTGGGGGGAAGCATTCAGAGCCTAGATTATAGGTGTGTGCTCAAGTTTAGTAAGTGTCGAGGTGTTACGCTCTTGGACCTCTTGCCAGGACCAAAACCCAAGGTACGGACTTGGTCCTGGGTGTAAAAAACGAAGACAATATAAGTAACTGCTAAGACTTGGAATAATACAAAAAACATACACCAAAAGCTCCAAAGTATATTCAATTTAACCAAAAAAGCAAAAAATGAGAGTTAAAAAAGATATGTTTAAAAAGATCTTGTAAACCCTAAGAAAAGAAATATAAGTTCTTTACTCACTAGTTATCATGCCTGCCCACCATAGAGGTTCCAATAAATAAGCATGCCCACCAACTCCTGAACAAATTCAAAATTGAATTCCAATAGAAACCCAATTTAGATAAACAAAAACCCAATTCAAAACAACCAAGAATTTCCCAAAAAATTAAAATTAAAATCAAACCAGCTCTAACACCAGTTGAAGCAGCAGCTCTTCTAAGACCTTTCTTCTTAATTATAAAACTTGCTCCAATAAAAGCACTTGATAAAAGAGCCAAAATAAAACCTTTCAAATTATCTTCTGAAGAACTCATTGAATTCTTCCCTTAATTCTTCTAATTTTGATTACCCTTTTCTCCTCTTCATTGGCATTCACTAATCTCTGAATTTCAGATCCTCTCTCTCTCTCTCTAAAATCAGTCTTATTGATTTGATTGATGGCTTTTTCTATGAGACCTAATACAAATAAAATATTTGTATGACAACTAACAGAAGTCCAGATAAATGATCTGTTAATGATCTGAGCCGTTGATTTATAGTTATTGAGATGTGGGGTCCATAAGATCCGGATCGAAATAGAAGAATATAACGTGGTAATTGGTAGGTGGATGATGAAAACAGGACAAAATTAAAGTACTTTTTGTTTGTATAAGAGGAGGTATAGCAAGGTGCTAGAAGTATCCAAGAAATAGAGAGGAATAAGATATAGCCAATGAGGTTGTAGTTTGCTGGATTAGGTTATTTGGAAAGTAAGATTTCTGTATGTGTTTGGAAAATTGGAAGCCTAGCTACTAGTGCATCTACTCCACGATACAGAACTAACAGATTCGATCTTGTGAAAGTGGAAATTCAAAATTATCGAATTCGGAAATAAATGAAGTACTTTTGTTGGGGTTTTAAGCTAGTAATTCTGTAAATTTTGGATTGGACGATTATCGTACTCATCACACATCAAAAGAAGAAAAATACACTCTCGGAGTGATTCCACTATGAAATGATCCAGGAACTCCGGACCGGCACAAGTCTGAGACAATTCAAAATTGTTACATATGATGAAGTTCGCTAGTGCCTTATTAATCACTTTAAAGCACTCAGAAATAAAACCAAAATTGATGATAAGCACTTTTTAAGTCTTTGGCCACCTTGATTACTTTTCGAACACCAGTCTACAAAGACAATCACTAAAAAGTTCAAACTTTTAGAACCGAATTTTTAACAAGAAATTGAAATCGTTAGAAACTTTTCTCTAGTCTCTTTCTTCAACGAAAAAACTACAAATGATACATTTCAGAAAACACGAAGAAATCTGACGGTACTCGCAAAAAAATTCGAAAGGAAAATTAAAGCGAAAATAGAGTAACATGAGGTCAAGGAATGTTGGGGGCCGCATATAGACAAAATGGCTAAAAAAGTGAACCAGCAACAGAACGACAGGCATCTAGCAAAAAATTGGGGCATCAATGGAGCGCCCTATTTGTATCCTTACCGATAAAACAAGTCCCATACCCTATGCAATTTTCCAACAAGTATCAAACAATGCCAACAACCATTAGTAAGAGGTATAATCTTTCACCTAGAGATCAAGGGTTCGAGGCACACACTGAACAATTCAAAAAGAAACATCAAAAAACAATCTGAAGAAAAATGAGATGATCCAATTTAGGGCATTTCAAATGGCATCAGAGGTTAAATAAATGTAAAACTCCCTACTTCCACAAAAATAGGTAAGAATCAATTACAGAATCCAAAACTCTATTTCAGATATTGTTGAAGAAGAGTGAAACAAAGGGGTACTCAAAATTTATCTTATGCAAAAGCTGCATAATGTACACATTAGAGATTCTAGGGCAAATATGCACACACAGCAGCAACCCACCCAACCCATCTCCCAAAGTTCCACATTTTTCATATATACGCGGACAAGAGCGGAAGCCTTCAGCACTGATAGTTAGATTATAACCAAAGATATCGGACTTGCCTTATAAAAACTGCAAGGCTTCGTCCATCCCATACAATTTCTCACATCAACCATCTCTCTCGTGCCACCATTTTTGTGACAAGAAGCTTCTGTTACAGCAGCTTCAATAAGAAATGCTATACTCGGATATTTTATTCCCTTGAACCAAAAGAAAAAAGAATTTTCCGTAATATATTACTTGCCGGAGATGGAAAATGCCAGCAGTTTGAAATGAACTTTGTCTTGCTGAGCTCTTCTAATTAGATAAAGCGCAGACAGGATGTTATTGTGTTTTTGTCTGATTGTTTTCATCGAATCTGACGTTTTCCACTAGGTCGGTCACTACCCATCGCTCTGCTATCTGCTGGGCCCCAACCAAGAATTCCCGGAGAAGCATTAGGTAATGGTATGTGAACCTGGGGTTGTGAATCTCCTTCGGTTCTTCTTCTCCTTTTCCATGCTTCTGAGTTTCCACTTTTCTGGTCTCTGTGAAACGTATCTGGAGGTTGGTGAGATGGATGCTTCTGAAACCTTCTTGAAGACTTGATATTGTGGCTAAATGGAGGGTTATGGGTAGAGTCATTTCCCCTCTCTATTAGACGGTCGGCTCCAGACCCATTAAGGTAGGAGGAAGGTCCCACTCCCGCTTCGTACTGCTGCTCCTCTTTAAGTTTGGAGTATATCTGATTAAGCCTCTCCCCAGATAAGTTTGAGAAAGTAGACACATAATTCCACAATCTTGTTGTCATCCCTGTAACACGGAAGAAGTAATCACGATTCAGAATACTATTAATATTTACTTGGGAAATTGCTAATCGCAGAGTTTAGAAAGTGAAGGTGAAATCTACAACTACAATTACATAAAAATAGATGGGTAAAACGTGAACACGATCAAGGTCATCAAAACATGGCTATAGACATTAGTATAAGGAATGCACTACAAACTATTTTTTGTCGAGCCAGTCAGATTTATATATGAATCATATCCCTACCAGACAATCCTGACTACCGGACGATCAAGTACACCTACAATCTACCCATCGTTCTAAAGCTAGAAATAAAATATATAATTTACAGCTATCTCTCGTCCAATTTGGACGAGCTAAAACCACAAATAAAGATCCTAAATGACTAACTATTGTCCGTCAACCATTACGTTTCAACATTTTGTTCCAAGTATATGGCTCTACTGTTTTCTTAAACATGCTACTGAAATCTCAGGAAGGATTAAAATTTTATCAAGTACAACTCTTCTACTTTTCATTTAATTAATCACATCTTGCACAACCCAACCTCTCACAGCATGCAAGTTCAATTTACATTTAAAAGCAAAACGTGCACCAGTATAGCAGAACAAACCACAGAAATAATGTGCAGATAACATACACATGAAGTTGCTTCAGATAAGGAATCAAGTAAAACTTACTAGATTGCTTATATGACTCCTCATGCTCCTGTACAATTTCATCTATCTTTCTTCCAAGAAGTTGCAGATAATTCCGAATTTTGGAAAGAACCTGAAAAAAAAGTTTGAGTTTTGCCCTTTAGCTAAAAAGAGAAGAGTTGAAAAGCATGTGCGTGCTAATAATGCTGATAGCTAAATAAGATCTACAGAAACGTAGGACTAACCTTCTCCTTTGGAAGTTTAGCACTTGTATCTTGCAACTTCTCAAGGCGCTTGAGTGTCTTCTCCTCATCAATCATGACATCCGCACACCACTCCATCCACTTGTCCTCCTTAAATTGCTGATACAGTTCGGTGTCTGACATTTCACCCTCTTCTCTCACCATTGGTTCAACTCCTGGGCGTTTTAGAGATGAATCTTTACTCACTCGAGAACTAGCCCTTGATGGTTTCACTTTCATGTCCTTAAAGCGATCATTCGATATTTTTGGCATGTCCTCTCCCTCATTCTTGGCAGCCTTACGGCCCGTTTTCCCTTTTGGATTTTTACCACCAACAGCTGCAAATTCCTGGCATTTCAAGTAAATCAGTAGTCAGTTCATTCATTCATCTGAAGCACACATTAATCATTTCAGATTTTCAGGTGACAAAGCCTCTTAGAACAAAAACATTATCTGACCTTAATCCTTATCCCAAGAGAACCATATGCTTGTGACGAGGGTGAAAGAATCAGCACTTTACTTGCTCATATACTAGTATCAAGACGATTATTTGACATAAAACAATCCTATGCTAATATTCAGAATGCACTAGCACAATTCAGAAATAATTTACTTTTCAATGAACATCCACATGTATTTTCAGATGTCATACCTAACAATTCTAGACCAACCAATAACTTTAATCCACTTATGAGCTAAATTGGGAATTCTAAGTAGACTAACGTTAATAACAACTATATTTTCTTCATAGCATATAAGGAGTTCAAGAGTGGCTGCTTTAGGTTGTTTGATGGGAGTCCTAATGAATAAGAGTCATAGGTAACAACTAGCAAGTTCAGGGGTATGTTCGAATCTGGAGGAGGATATGGTCAAATTGTTGGCTGGAAGTAAATTGACGAGGGCATACTTCAGCCACAATGATTAAATCGATTAAACAACTGATAAAAGACTTGAAACAATACAATCACCGCACCGCAATCCAGGTTTGCAAGAACCTACCTGAGATGATAACCACACATCGTAACGAATAATACTGGATTTTGCAGTGGAGTAGTCTAGTATTTCAAAATCGCGATTAGGTTCGTGTGTGCCGTAATGTTCATATGTTATTCCAGATTTTTTGCATGAACGTGTTCTTAATAATAGTACGTACAAAAATAATATGTCAGTGAGCTACCTGAACGCGACCAAATACATATCCAAATTACCTTACGCAAAAGTGCAGAAGCACGTTGATCCAAGTTAGGAGCACGTGGAAGAAAGGTTTCTCGTTGTGCAAGAGATGCTGGAGCAATTTTCTTCGAAAGACCAAGCTTAGGGTCCAACCTAATCTTCTCCCAGTTCCCAAATCCATGGTAGTGAATACCCAGAAGCAACTTTGCATCATCAACTATGAAATGCCCACCCACAAAGTTCGATAAGTACCAAAGAAACTTTCCAACTTATCAAAGTATTAAGATAAGTAAACTTGTACCTGGGTTCCAACCACACCCTTTGGACCACGGTGGATCCCTGAAGTGCATCAGAAGTCGGAATTGGGCAACTGGATTATGATACTTTTTAATGCGCTTTGCTAGGAGCTGAAGCTCTTGAATTCGATCCACCAACTCACTAGCTTTCACAGGGGCACCAAAAAAATCCAAGAGTGATCCCTGAAAATAAACACCATATGAAAATGTCATGTAATTCCACTTTCACAAATATTTGTTCTGAACTTTAACCAGTACTCTAATAATGAATGTTGGCTGGAACTAACCTTAGAATCGAGATTTTCTCCTTTTATCGCTTCTTTACAACCATCAACCAAAACATTGAATAGCTCAGTTTGTGCCTGAGAAGGAGCTGCTTCAATTGCACCACCAACCTCTGCTACTATGGAACTTATTTTACTCGTATTTCCGAACTTCTTAACCTAAGTAAAAGAGGTCGAGGTCACTAATATTGAAAAAAGAGAAAACCAAAAGATAAATTCCAAACAAGTAAATACACTCAACAAATGAAGAATTTAAGGAAATTATCTAGTTTCACACTATGATAATACAGGTTGCCTATGAGCTGTTCACTCTTCCCTAGAACAGTTTGTTTCCAACACGGCTGTGAAAAGTGATTCAAGAGTTGAAACCTAATTACTAAATTTCCTCTCCCTGTAGTAAACAAAACATTCTCTTTTCTGACTCTTCATGAATTTCAAGTTTTGCAACCGTGGACTTTTCTAGTTTTGAAATGCCTTGGAAGATTCTTAAACAGACCTGACTGTATTTGTCAACAGTCCACTGATGACTATAAATTAGCGAACTTATTGTGTATAGACCTGAGTCTGACATTGTTTTGAAATGTCTTGGAAGTTTTGTACCCCTTAATCGTACTAGACCAACACATTCGGGACATCTACTTCGAATTAGCCTGAAACTAGATGGAACTGAAGACAAAAGACACTAAGATCTCGGCTTACTAAATATGAAGTAGCGGCGAAGTAGGTTCAAAAACAAATCATTTACTTCACTACAAGAAAAAGAAATGAGAAACTACAGAAAAAGTAAGAAACTACAAGTCCACAAGGAAATTACAATAACAGACACTAAAAGCATGACACATTTAGTTGGTTATGTGTACCAGTTATGTTTTCTACCATCAAGGGAATAAAAAGAGGAAAGACAAGCAAGGAGATGCAATGTTAGGAAAAAGAAGGAACAGCATGAGAGTTTTACCGCACGAGCGAAAAGACTAGCATCTTTCTTGGATATGTTCCCATAAGACCATTCCCTTACTTGAGCACTTGCCCCCTCAATCATAGGTGGGGAATTAACACCATAATCTGCTTTACGGCGCTTCTGACCTCTAGCATTAGGTTGTTCTACTCCTCTACTTTTTCTTTTAGAACTTGTCTCCGGTTGATTGGCCTCCACATAACTCTTTGTATTTCTTGCAGCACGAGGAGCTATAGCTTCCTAAGGATACAAAAGGTGCATTTTAGGAGAAGCAAAAAACAACTAAATCTCTAAAAAGTAGATGGTAATTTCGGACAGCAATACACATCATAAGCATCTGGAAAAATATTATACCTCAGCTTGACTAACTGCTTCAGGTTGGATCCAACGACTCCAGAAAGTTCCGTCATCCTCAGCACTACAGAAATTAGCAACCTAGAAGGGAGATGAGCGAAAGGCAAGATATGAGATTTTTTTCAATAAAAATTTGAAACAAAATGACTTGAGTAAACCCACAATCTACACATAACTTCCGGAGTTCTAAAACATTCTTGCCTTAAAAGCACTTAATAATTCACTTCCTTCTTCTGCTTCGGCTCCTTTGGTTTCAACCTTTTCAGCTCTCGCAAGAATCTCATCAATGTCCAAGCTTAGAAGTCTTTTCTTGTTTTCTTCTTCATTTTTTTCTTCCTTAAAGAGTTCCTCGGCCCCAAACCTTAAGATTGCTGAGAGTTCATTCTGCAGTCATTCAAAAGTTATTTTGAGAACGTTTTGCTGTAAAGGAACAACTAAATTTTCGAAAGAAACTGAAACCAACCCCATTCGAGAATATATAAAATGGAGATGTAAACAAGCTAAAAGTATTGATTATTCTTTTAGTTTCTTACTTTGTTGAACATGGGACCCCCTTTCTTGGTCTCTTTCTTCTCGAGTCTACCTTCAGCATTTAGCTTCTGTATGACCAAGTGATCTAGAACCTAAAGGAATAGACAGTATTGATAAGAAGATGAAGTAAGAAAGGATCCAAATAACTATATGCAAGTCAAACAAACAAAATCACTTGCAAAATACAGTGAGATATTAGCTCCATACCATCTTTTTCTTAGCGCGCTCCAGGATATCTTCCTCTACACTTTTGCTTGTGACAAACCTATAAATGTTAACAACTTCTCGCTGCCCGATTCGATGAGCTCTACTCATAGCCTGATGGAAAAACATTAAAACGTAGGTTTTGAGAAATAGCTTGCAATGTGAAAATCAGATATGTCTACCCAAATACGGGTAAGTAGAAATGGTACTCCCATTTCATTACCTGTAAATCATTTTGGGGATTCCAGTCCGAATCAAATATTATAACAGTGTCTGCTGTGGCAAGATTGATGCCAAGACCACCAGCACGCGTTGACAGAAGGAAACAAAAATCATCACTTCCAGGTGCATTAAAATGCTCCATCGCCTGATGACGCAGATCCGCTCTAGTACTCCCATCAAGTCTCTGAAATTGGAATCCTCTAAGAGACAAGTACTCTGCCAATATATCCAGCAACCTAACCATCTGCAGAACATGTCAAAAACAGAAAACTGTAACTAGATGGAAAATTAATGGATAAATAAAGGGAAAATGGTCAAAATTTCCCAGGCCTATTTATCTCGTAAAAAAATCGATATATTGTTTTTGGCTTCAACTTCCTACGCAAGAGAGTAAGGGTTTGCACATATTCGTATATACTGCATAGTATGTAAGTATTGCACAGTTTGATACATCTTTTCAACCAAGAAGACCAACAGAGAATTGGATCTTCAGCTCAATTTCCTGGACAAGAAAACTTGATTCATCTGGAATCATAGGAGTTGGATATAGAGAATGTTTGAACTGTAACAATAGTTTGAATTGTACTACTTCTCACTATCTTCGCGAGTGCACTTTATATCCCACATTCATCATACAACACGAAGATGCTACGTGTGAATATTCAACAAATAGACTCCAAAAGCAAGAAAGCAGTACAATATTTAAGAGTACACAAAGCACATTCTCCCCAACACACCTGAGAAAATATTAAAACACGATGATTTGTTTCACGCAATCGGACTAACAACTTGTCAAGTATTACAAGTTTGCCACTGCTTAAAATGATCCTCTCAAGTTTACTGCTATCATTAGTGTTACTATCGCCACCATAACCATGGTCAGCACTTTCGAACAGAAAAGGATGATTGCAACATTTCTTCAACTCTACAACAATGTTTAATAAAGAAACCTGAAAATTCAAGAGAAAAGTGTGCATCAAGCAACAATAGATATCATGATATAAACATGAAATCAAGAAAGAGGTAACTTCAGTTTGCCCCTAACGGGTTAACGGAGCTAATGACCCTCATTTAATTACTCATCTTTCTTCAAACAAAGTAACCCACTCGAGAAATTGAGAGCTCAATAATAAAATAAAACGATACCACCATAAGTAAAGCGTGAAGAAAAAAAATCTAAGATTCGATAATCTCCTTCAATTGTATTACACATTACCTGATTCCCACGGACTCCTTTGTTCAAGTCACGAAAGTTACGTTCCAAAATCCACTTGTAATACCTTCATAAACACAGATATAAAGTAAATAAAAACAAAAATCAGTCATAATAGCAAGACTAACAAAAATTGTTGCAAGTTTAGTTGACTTGAGTGCTTACTGTTTCTGAAGAGGAGACATTTCAACCCTAAGAATGCGTTCAATTTTCGGAGGCAATGACTTCTCAACATCCTTTATAACTCTTCGGAGGATATGAGGTCTCAACTCCTTATGAAGGTTAGCAAGCTAAAGATATACCGAGGACAAATATAAGTGTCATAGTACCGTCCAGAGAAGAACAGATGGACCAAGACTCCTAAGGAATAGAGTCTATGCAAAGTCATGATTAGTGAACATACCTCAAGTTCATTGAAGGAGCTGAGATTCTTATACCTCTCAGCAAAGTCATCTTTGCTTTTGAACTTCTCCGGATCGAGAAAGTGAAGCAAGGCCCTGTCATTGAAAAAATGCAATAAGAACTGGAGTCGAAGAACGGAAAAAGAAACCTAGGCTTTTATAAATTCCTCCTGGCTATGAGCTATACCAGAAAGGATTTAGAAGAAAACGCCTAATGTTCTACAGATTAAGCAGTACACGTCTAACACTAAAGGAACATATATTTTAAAAAGGTTCTTGAGAATCTAGTGAAAGAAACTTGAAGTTGATCAACCAAATGAAGCATCCATAAGTGAATGATAATAAAATAAGATGATGAAGAATGATCACCATAGCTCTTCAACACTGTTCTGCAACGGAGTACCCGTTATAAGCAGCTTGTTCTTGGTGCTAAATTCCTGTTGAAATAGAAGGTAATTTAGATACCAACATACCAGACATCAAAAAATAATCTAATATGCATTGGCAAGCCATAGTAGAAAAATAACAAGACAGTGATGTACCGAAAGTGTCGTATATAGCGATGCTTCACTGTTCTTCAGTCTGTGTGCCTCGTCGACCATAAGATAGTTCCACTTTATCTTGGAAAGGACCGCCTTATCCTTCAAAACGACTTCATATGTCGTTAATATAGCATTAAATTTAATACCTCTGGCGTTTTTCTTATTGGTGTAAAATTCATGTTGCTCGCAAACCTGCAGAGAACAACAGTGAAATTTCTGTGCATACGGATAACAAAACGCATAACGTAATCAAGCTCAATAACTATAAAACATTCACAAACATCTATAATATGTCAATATTTATTTATTCTTTTTTAACAATGAAGCACTATTTTTTTATTTTTTTGAGGAAACTCGTAAATACATTCATTAATTGAACCACAACATTACATGAGAGATTTTATTCCTCTGAGAACTACATGAGAGTTACATAAGTAGTTCTACACAGAACTTCGAATGCAAAGTGCCTCATGAAGGGAACGGAATTGACAAGACACAGACTCAAAACAAAAGACCCTAAAGGTCGACAAAGAGAAAAAGATCCTTAAGATCGAGAATTAAAAGACCCTAAAGGTCGACAAACTAAAAGAACTAATACTAAAATTGCCCCCAACCAAGATAACTACCGCCGCCTATGAAGGTAAATCACCGTCACCACTGAACAGTCGCCGCCACTACGATAAAAGCCACCATCACTACCAGGAAACCACCATGATCCAATCCACAGAACCACCACCATTTCGTAACACAAAACAGACTCCCACCATCCCCATTAAAACCACTGAAAACAACCAAAAACACTACCTCTAGCCACCACCATTATCTTGTTTTCAATGCCACCACCACCACCATATACAACAACACAAACCACCGCCATCACTTTCGTACAAAACCCCCGCAACCACCATACGACGCTAATCAACCACCATCTCTTCCATTCAAACCCTTCACCACCATCAGAAACCCTAAAATGACCACCACAATACACCACGACCACCATCTCATCAAGAACACAACGGCTACCACACCGATCTGAGACCCTAGAAACTATTGATGGAAGGAAAACTAACTACAAAGGAAAGAAAAAAAAGAGATCCGGCGAAGGGAGGACCCTTCGCCGGAGGAACAAACATAGATCCAGTTGTAGAGAGAGATGAGAGAGACGGTTTGAATCAATTTTCAGGTTAATTTTCTAAAACCATAAACTTTGTACCTTTTTAAGGTTATTGATTGATATGACATGCCATTTAGCTATGTCGTTATGCACTCATATAACAACTTAATAATAACTAATATTTGAATTTCATATCTGCATTTCAGACTGATAAGTTAAAAGGCCGAGCTTAAATAAAAAGACTCACCTCCCGACTTGCACGGTTTCCGATATATACAACAACATTCATTTCCGGAAGCCACTTCCGGAATTCTTTCGCCCAATTTGTAAGAGTTGACAATGGTACGACGACAAGAAAAGGACCATGAATTTGTTGAGCATTCTGCAGTATAAAGCAATATTGTGTAAGAAAAAGTTCAAAGGAAAAAATTTTAGGAACATACAATCAAAGAACGGCATAATAGAAGATACCTGTAAAAAGCCCAACATCGACACAGACTGAACAGTTTTACCAAGACCCATCTCGTCCGCTAGAATAACATTTGTGTCATTTCTCCAACTACGCTTCCAACAAGCCGTTTATTAGCATACAACAAAAGCAGGCGTATCAGCATACTAATAGTTCATATTAGTAATGTTGAATCCAAGAAGCGCAGAAAGAAATAAGAGCAAAAAGAGGGTGCAAGAGACCTATTAACAAGAAAATTCAAGCCCTCGAGCTGATAATCACGAAGATTTCCTCCTTTCAGCCACTCGGGTTGTTCATCCAGCTTGCGGAGACTATCTAAGGACACAAAAATTTCCCGAAGGCCAAAAACAAAGAGAATGTAAGGTACTAAAGTGAGAGTGTCAGATGTTTCGGTTGAAATACGGGTATCAAGTGGTTAAAATTTATCAGATAATATTTTGCTTCACAATACTAAACCTAGGTTTCAAATGTTAATGGCACCTATAAATGGATTTTATTTATGTCAATACTCATTTAGTAACAACTGAAAGGTGGAAGTCTCACAAGTTCCCAGCTTTATCTTAATTTTTAGCATTCAATCATCCATGCAACTACCTTATCTTGCTCAAACACAATTGGGACATTCTTACACGATTTTCCTATTAAACATGAACGCCACCCAATTCTAATCTTAAAATAAAAGATACTTTTACTTACGTAAGCGGTAAGTCTACAACTTTCTAAACCAACTTTAGTGGCAGCATGTTAAGATGTGAGAGTGACACAAATGATGTATAACGGTAAGCGGACAAGCGAACGACCTTAAGGCCTACTTTTGTGCTACATAATTGAAATTTTCAAATATATATTTTTGGGTCTACTTGCATTGTTAGTTTCTAGCGAACTTTTTATGGAGCAGACAATTTAGAATAGGTCTATCTTTAAGAGTGATCTAGATAGTGACGAGATCATCCTCACAAGAAACAGATTACGTTACCCTGTTGGACCTAGATGTATGATTCCACTTATAACTTTCCATGTAAAAGGAAGTATGACGCTCTATACGATGATTGGCTTTTCATGTAAAAGGTATGTACGCATGCAGAGACAAGAAGACACGAAATGGACCTTTGCTTCTTTTCCGCTGAAAATCAACCAGCTTTCCTTGCACGGTCATTGCATCCTCCCTAGCCTGTCCACGAAATAACAGATAAAAAAATTAGAAGTTAATGGAACTTCAATTGTTCTTCAGTAAATGTAACGAGGTCCTATGCTAAACTCGAAGTCGCAATGTTGAGCAGCTCATCATCGATGTATTTAACGCAGAGAGAACATGTTTTTAACAAACTATGAGTGGTGTAGTTAACCTTAAAATCTCGTAGTGCTAGACGTACCATAAGACATTCTAAACCGAGCATACCTTGTATTCAGCAATCAAATCCTGAGCAAATGCAATATCCAGTTCCTTTTCCCTAAAAACATGTCAAAACCACCATAGGTATGAAAGAAATGTCAACTACGCCTGTTTTTAGTTCATAAGCAGAGACACTATAAGGATGAAGCTAAAAGTAAAATTAGATCCACACATGCAGGGCTAACAAGTGTAAGGCCAGCAAAATCATGAGATCACTTATAATATATAATACCAGGTAGCTTCAGCATAAGAGAGTCCTTTCCACTTGACCAGATACTCGGGTATTACGTCCTCTGAACCACTTTTGCTAATTCTATCAGCGAAGATTCGTTCGACCTGACTATACTGCTTAATAAGGTCCAATTCCATTTCCTTGCTCACGTCATGAACCTCAACCTGACCAAATAGGGTTTCATATGTGAGTAAATAGGAACAGAAAATGTAGTTGTGAAAAAAATTGATGCCGAAGGAAAGCCGTAAAAGCAAATTGAAGCTACAAAACTATCAAAAGCAAATATTAAGCCATGAGATCTATTTTGTACTATGTTACAAAAGCATTTCTATTTTAGTTTTACCTAGAGAATAGTAATGACATCTAAGCTCAAAAACCATCAAACACCAAACTCATCTAATTTAAGAATAGCTAAAATGAGGAGGTACTTAATCTACACCATTTGCAAAAGAAAACTTGAGAAACAACGAACATATATTACCTCCTCACGGGACAATGTTCTTCTAAATCTCCTTTCCTCCATCACTCGTTTTGTATAATTCAAGACCTTCTTATAGCCAGTCATCTGCAGATTCATTAAACAAATAGGCAGGAAACGCAAGCATCAGATCGGTTGCACCTCATAAAGAATCTTTTAGAACAAAATTAATATTAAAAATGATCTTCTTAGATCGACTGATTTTTTGCTACCAAAGAATCTTTTAGAACAACCAATGAACTTTAGAAAGCTAGTTGCACCTCATAAAGATCGGTTGGCTTACATTTTGGAGATCGGAAAACGATTTCCAATTGCAGTGTAAATATGATTGGCCTTTCCATTTTATATAAAACTCAATTTCATTCCAATCTGGATCAGAGTCTAACAAGTGGCTCAAAACAGCAGGCTGTGCTGACTTATTGTTCCTCAAAGCATCTTCTGCCATGCCCTTCGGCTGGTGCCAAAGTACCCTTTCAATACAATCCACATCTTCTTCTTCAATGTCCTCCTGCAAATTTTGTTTAATGAGTATCATGTAAAATATGAAATATAATAAGATGAAAACATAAAGGCGATAACTAATGTTTTTGTATGCATTTTCTAGCCTAATTTTTGTTTCTAACAATTTTTGTTTTGTGGCAAACTTGCAATTCAGAATTTAACAAGCAATATGGAATATACTTTTGGAGAAGATTTTTCTAACAACCAACTAGTGGCTCATTCAGTCGAAAACCATTGGCATGGGCCTCAATATCAACTTCAATGCTAATTTAAATTCCCACTAGTGACATCTTCGTGACAGTCTAATTCCTTCTTCATCACAAGTAAAAAATCTGTTCCACTTGATAAATTAACAAAGATAAGGATTCCCTTTTCATCTATTTACCTTCAAACCAACTAAGTACAAAAAAAAGATACTATAGTCTGCTATCAAGCGGATTCCTTTATTTGATTATTAACCATTAGTGGAACAACCCTAAGCTTTCCACTTACCAGCAGAACAGCAACGCTGATGGCCTAAAACACAAAAGGCTCAAGTGTGTAAAGGCAAATAGAGTAATGGAGGCACATGAAGCAATTGATCGAAAGTGCTACCTTACATCAGTTAGATGCATTAGAATGAAATGAACGAGAAATATAACATTCTGCTTTCCTGAATCAGTGAATTGCGTTAAGAATATATACGTAATAAAGGATAAAGGGGAATGTTTATGACGACAGAGAGATTCTTTTAATACTTGAACAAGAGAAGATAAAATGAAATTAACTACATTAAACTCACCTTTTGGCTTTTTTTTGCCTTCTCTTCTTCTATTTCTTCACTTTCTTCGCTCTCAACATATGATATCTTTCGTGTTGACCGAGTTGAACTGCGAACATCACCATTTTGTTCTTTGATATTTGTGGCCATAGTTGCTCTACCAACATTATCCTTACGGACATATCTAGCTCCTCTTGCCCTACTACCAAAATCAGCATCACTTTCATTTTCCGAATCTTTTGAAGATGAATCCTCATCTTCCCAGAAAGTTTTTGCTTTCCTTTGACGAGTTTGTGTAGAAGCCGGTTTATTTTCCCTAGGTTTTAAACTGCGTCCTCCTTTACTTCGTCCTTTACGTTGGGATTTCCTGTTATAATCCATATCATCATCGTCTAAGATATCCAGGTCATCATCATTATCGTCATCGTCAGAACCATCACAATCCCACTCCTGATCCTGTTATAATCAAAAAACAAAAGAAAAAACAGCCCAATAACTCAGTATCATCTATGTGAATAGTGGCACATGATTAATACTAGGACCATGATATAAACCGTAAAAAAAATCATTTTCACAGTAATGACTTTTACAATACGGCAAGTTAGGGTAACTCTTCGATGCGGGAGAAATTCCTCTGACGGCATGCACCGGTGGATCTCACGCCAAAGGGTGACAGGCAAACTCACCTTCTTTGCTGTTAATTGGTTTCCGGAAACCATGGAACAGCATGATACTCAAGGGAATGATGAATGTACTCGAAGCAACCATCCATAGTTGATTTATTCACCCTAACAAAGGTCTGGCTCATTTTGTTTTGTCATCATCATTATTTTTCACATGTTCAGTCAGCATATCACATTATCACCCTAAAAGACCCAAAAAGTTCCAACAATTGCTGTAAATTACTTTAAATAATAGCTTATTAACTCAAGAAACTTCTGGTAGCAGGTTTACTACCTTAAAATTAAAATACAGCTAAAGGACGCAGATAGGCTAGATATATGTATTCATTCCACATTGTACTTTATAGAATTAAGTGGCCAACTTGTTAACCATCTTAGCGCACTGCCAAATCCAATGAAAATAGCTTTATTAATATTCCACTTCGTAGTTACTGTGTTTAATAGTCTTTTTTTTTTTGAAAATTAACTGTGTTTAATAGTCTTCACTTCTATTAAATTGGATCAGAATAACGAAAACGAGCTAGTTTCTTTGTCTGCTTGCAACTTCTGATAGCCATAAACTCAAATAGTGTAACTGATCCATAACCGTAAGTGCCACTAAAGAGCTAAAAGGTGTTATGCAGTTCAAAAAGAAAGATAATAGTGGATGTGGCCTTGTACTCTTGTAGTAACAGATTCCAATAGAATATTCCTTGACTAAGGGCCTAAGGGGTAACCTTTTTCCTGCTGCAGCTGTCCGTGCCTCCAAAATCAGGCTCAAAATCCTCATCATCAGGATCATCACCTGCAAGCAAGAATCGAGATATTGCTCTATCAACAAATTCAAAACATTTCCATATTACTTAAACAAGATGAAACATTTTTTCCAATCAAAAGAAAAAAGTAGACACTGAACAAAAAAACAGCAGATTTTAGTGATCAAACAACCAAAGCTTTTGCAAGTAATCTAGAAAAATATAGCAAAGTACCATCTTCCTCTTCCTCATCGTCATCTTCATAATCATCGTCTTCATCATCATATTCCTTGACATTGACAGCCTTTGTTCCCCTAATCATGTTCTTATTGACAGACATAGGTGCGGAAGGCTGTTTCGAACTAGAAGCGGTGGACCGATTCAGTCCTCTATAATGCAATGAATCGCTCTGCTCTTCCACATCCTGCTCATAGTAATCATCGGACAACATCTCCTCTGCAGGTACTTCAGCCTGACCACTCTGGTCCTCTTCACCTTCTGTCTGCTCATCATAGCCTTCTGTGTCTACTCTATCTTCCTTATTATCCACGCAATTATCTTCCGATCCTTCATCATTGTTACCATTAGAATCCATGTATTTCAAGTCCTGAGCAGGATCAAATCCTTCCTGTCGGCCCATAGGTTGACAATCCTTCCAAAAGGAAGAACCCCACTTCCCAACCACAGCTGCTCTCCTTCCAGAAGGATGATTATTTTGAGTTGTTCTCGAAATAGAAGCTGTTTCGTTTTGTACCCTACCTCCACCATCAACCTGTTCATCCTCACTCCTTAAATGATCATCCATCTTCAATTCACTGTCCTTCTCATAGCCACTAGAGCTTGCATCTGTATCTTCATTTTCTACTAAATTATGAACTCCTCTCACATTGCAATCCTCGCTATTCTCATTTAGATCATTGCGTGAATCCATTCCATCCGAAAAATTTCTGAAAAAGGCCATGTTTTCACATGGGCATCTTTTAAATTTGGTTCAAGCTCTTAACATAACAACTCTCTGCTGCAAACCGAAAGAAAAACATAATCAAAGTGATTAACTTTCCAAATATATACGAGCAATGAGAACTCTTGCTTATTAAATGGTGAAAGAAACTACTAAATTATAAAAGTTAGAACACCAACTCTCCATCTTACCACCAAGTGAAGAAGTGAAATTCAATATATGAATAACCAAAGAAGAAATCAAAATAACAAAATGAGTTCTATATGTATAAGATGAGTTAGAAAATAAAAGATGTATAAAATTAGTTCTGAAACAATTTCCCGCCCTATGAACCAAATAACCTAAATTGGCAAGAACAAAATCAAAAATTGAGACAAACCCAATCAAGAAAACAAAAATACAATTCAATATAAATCAAAACTTCAAAATCAATAGATCCTAGAGTATAAACAACAGATCGATGACCTACAATTAAAATAAAATGAAAAACCCCAAAACTTAATCAAATTTCAATTACCCAAACCATTAAACGAACAAGAAACCCTAAAAATTAAATCCCAAACCTCAAATCCCAAATAACTAAACCTCAATGAACAAAAATCAGATAAAACTGAGTAACTGATGAAGAATCGAGAAAAAAATAAACTCACTCATATAAAAAGATGAATTTCCAAAGGTAAAAATTGTTTAACGATGAAGAAAGATTAAAAGAAAAAGTGGGTAGGTTAAAAGTGCGGACCTTAAAGTGGTGGCGCTCCGGCGAGGGAAACTGAACCGCCGACGGGTAAGAATGAGTGAGAATCGGGTTTTTTTCCGTTTATGGTTGGGGGTTTAGTAGATTGAAAGGTACCGATGATGGGTAATCTACGATGAAAGAGTAAGAAATTAATGGACTGTGTTCAGATGATCGACGGGGTCCAGGTGAAGGGGGGAAGAAGAGAGACGGGGGCTTCTACCGGGTAGACAGAGATATACTCAGAGAGAGAGAGAGAGAGAGATGTTAATAACGATTTTAATTTTTTTTTTTCTTTGGGAGATATGTATTTTAGGGCAAGGGGCTGCCTAGTCTAACCCCTCGAATTTTATAAGTGAATCGAGATCATTGATTTGAGCCTTTTATTTTAAGAAGCTAAGGTTGTGTTTGCGTTTTCTATGGTGGGGGAGAACACGCGAAATCCGTCATATACACCCGAGTCTATGAGAGCCAAACACCGGAGACTATAGCAGACTAACCCTAAGACATAAGCAAGTCGCTCTCGGGTTTTGAGGTGTTACTTTGCGTCCTGCCTCACTCTGACCAAGTAGTGTTTCATCGGTGATATTTGTCAAACTGATTATAACTCTTGCTCCTTTGGTCGATAAAATCTACCCAAATAATCTAACACGAATCTATACAATTAATTCACCCACTTTTATGGAATCTTAATCTAATTGTGATTTTGAATTCATTTATGTGTTTATTTCTGAGAAAACGATAAAGGTTGAACTCTTATATCTCCGATGAATATATATACATATAATATATACCATTTAACTAAGGTACTTTTCGTAGTATTGTTCAACACAAGAATTGTTTTATCGCTATGGCAGAATCAAAACTTACATAGTTAGGTTTTGAATTTTGCTCTTCGAAAAATGAAGTAGATGTGAGAGTTCATCTTTGGCAAAATAATTTACATCGTAAATTTTATTTGAATTTCATATCCTTGAAAACCAAGCCGTACTTAAAACTCAATTACGTAGAAATATATGATATTTTATTTTATTGTTGAAATCGTAGAAATTGTCCTTGCTCGGTCTATTTACATTAGTCATTTTAGAGTTTTTGTTATGGTGAGGAGAGGGATAACAAACCCAAGTTGAATCACAACTAATATGTCTACGGCAAAATTAAGTCGTCAACTTCATTCTATACATCACAAACTAAACTGCATTTCACTTAGGGTTCGTTTGATACACAGTAAAATCGGGTTAGAAAATAGATTTTATTAAGACAATTCATTTTCAGCTATTTGATTCAACTGAAAAGATTAGAAAATCGATTTCCCGTGGAAAAAAAAAGTTGGAAAAATGGGTGAAAATTTTATCACATTTTATATGGTAAAATGGTTTGCTCACTCTCACTCTCTCCACGTCCGGTGACTCTTTCTGTCTCACTTGCATTCTCTCTCGATCTCTCTAACCCCCTCTTTGTCTGGCACTTTCTATCAAGTGTTATTCTCTCTCATACTCATCCTCTTAATCAACTTGATTTTCTGTAAGGACCAACAATCATCTCAAGATTAGCAATTAACAGTAGTTAAGGACAACCTGAAATGTCAAAAATCCTTAAAAAAATCAATTCACATATTGTAGCAAAAAATTTATCAGACATAATCCAATCCAAAACCCTAATCCCACTTATGCTTTGGCGGTTCAAGAAGTGAAACCTAGAAAAATCAATTCACATATTGTATAAAAAAAAGTTATGAGTCAAAAATTTCAATTAACAATAGTGAACCTTAAAAAGGAAACCCAGCTTTTATGAACCCTAAGGCCAACTTTGCCGTGTGGGAATGAAATGTGATTCCTAGGGATCGCATCCTCATTATGCGATTTCAAGGAATCAGATTATTTTAGTTTAATGTTTGGTTTGCTCAGAAATAAGAAATTAATTCCTGATAGATTTCTAACTTGGTGTTGGTTCGTGTAGGAATCGGTATGTAAATTCTTGTAAAAGCCTTGTTATATCTATTTACTCAAACTACATAAATTATACGTAACTTTATTATATATTTTAATCAATACTATATATTCAAATTTGTAAATGTGATACACCGCTTTAAGTAGTATTAAAAAAAATTACTATAAAATAAGGCCAATAAAGGTCTCGGCTAATTTTGTCTTTTTAACATTATGAAATTGATGTGAATGAATAAAGAACGAGAGAGAATGGAAAAGCTAGAAAGAGGGGGAAATAGTGACATTCGAGTAAGATGAAAGTGAGTGAGAGAGAGAAAGATTGCTATGGTGGTGGCTGAACCCTAAGTTTTTTTTTTTGTTTAGTTGTGATATTATGCCAACACGGATTTAATATTAGTCATTCTAATCTTTTATTAAAGATAATTTTGTCTACAAATATTAAAACAAATCATCCTGGAACAGAAATCACAAACCCACCCCCTCTACGGGTTTGTTATGTTATTGCCCCGTTTTGAGGTGTTCCCATTCCCGGAAGAATAAAATTCTCCCTGCCTGCCCCGCGAGCTAAATAATACTAGGATTGTGATCTATTCCCGCGCGCCAAACATGACCTAATTGATTCAAGAAGAAGAATTTATAGTTTACAACAGAACAAACGGCTCAAGGGAGTTTAAAGATCCATAAAACACCCGATCCAAAACCCTAATCCCACTTATGCTTGGGTTGTGTTTCTTCGTTGAAAGATCGATCCAGAGAGAAGACGAGATTTGGAGTTAACACAGCAAGACGAATTTTGGAGGCACCTCTAAAAATGTCCAACCTATATCTAACTTTCTAAAGACGCTCCTTACAAAGTGATTCACACATTAATCTCTAAAGGCACGTCTGATTTTCCAATTCCTTATCAAACATTTTAAAATATATTTTCAAATGTTAAAACTTTTATTTTCTTTCCCATCAGAAAAGTTCATTTTCACGTCCAAATGTTTTCACACGAATAAACAGAGCCTTAAAGAAATTGGCAACATATATAGTTGGAGGGCATAGTGATTGTTGTTGTGCTAAGGTCCATTGGTGAGGGTCTGTGTCACCATTGGGAGCTTCTTCTTGCTAGTCTTTTCCGAAAACTCAAAATGCTCAAAGCCTTTAGCTCAAACTGATTCGCTTGATATCTTCTATAGTTTTCGTGTACCAATAAGAGGTACAGTTGCAACCTTGAATCATTATTGGCTACTCTAAGGGAAACTATACGTCTAAACGGGATTATCAGTTTTCTCAAAGTCTGATGTGTTCTTTCCGATTCAGTTCAAATATCATCGATAATCGTCTAACTGACTGAAAACCTAGATCCACTCTTATAAAATATTGCTCTCAGTCTATAGAATGAGTACCAACGATCGAATATCTAAATCAGAATCATATTTCCAATTTAGTTCAAATAACATCAATTATCATCTTACCTAAGGAAACTTTTGAGTAAAGTGTGTGTCTATCGCATATGAAAGTGATTCCATGGAAGGTAAAATTGGTCGAGGCTTTAAGTGTTAAAAGCTATGAGTGTATATAAAATGTCCCAACTTTGTACTCCACTACTCCCATAGTGAAAAGAAATGGAAGTTCTAAAGGCTCCTTGTGATTACTGCAGGCACCACTACTGCCGAGTTCATGTCGAAGGAAAGTGCTATGTCTGCGATGAATTTTTACTATGAGAACACCCATCAGTCTTCAACTTGGTCCAAAGACTTCGACCAAATATTTGTTTAGTCCACCCACTATAAGATGAACTGTCGCGAAAGAAGAAGTTTTCATCTTTGGTTAGAGTATAATAGAGCGATATTGTTTTATTGCATACGATGTAATGTTGTTCTCGTTTAGATCATTATGTGAATCCATTCCATTTGAAAACTTTCTGAAAAATGCTATGTTTTCACATGGGTATCTTTTAAAATTTAGTTCAAGCTCTTAATATAGCAACTCAAACCGAAAGAAAAACATAATCAAAGTGATTAACATATACGAGAAATGAGAACTCTTGATTATCAAATTTACATCCTAATGGTGAAAGAATTTAAAACCCACCAAACAAAAACATTTAACCAATGAATTCAATCTAAATTGACTAGAACCAAATCTGCATGACCTTAAGTTCACTGAAACCAAATACTTTTAGAATTTTAGCCTAGCAACAAATACTTGTTCATCATTGATGTAAACCAGAATAAAGCAAGATTTTAGTTTATCGTGCTTTGGACGAGGCTCGAGGACAGAGTTAGCCCAGTGATCGAATCACGAGTCATTCGACTCCTTCTGTTTTTAAGAAATCATGTCGCTTGGAATTCCGGAAAGTGAATTCTCTCTTTCAAATCCTGGCCTTGGTAGAACTTGTCTTTGATTGGGATTTCGATTGGAAAGATGTTAGGCTGGTTCCTCATGTGCCTAAGAAGCCAAGGCAATCTCAATTGAAGCCAAATCCAGTTTTGCCTACTCAATCTTTTTTTTATAGAAATAGCACTCGACCAACGGGGGGAGCATAAGCAAGTTCATGTGATTGAAACCTCTGTAATCGATGGGAACCTCGAAGCTGTCTGGGGCAGAAGCAAACTCATATTAGGCACTGATACAAGCCAGGCCCCCTCGATTTGGACATGCAACCCGAAAATAGAGAAAGTGAAGATAAATCCATCTCAATGTACAAATAGCATTGCCTTGGGCATACAGACCAGAAAGAGAGAAAGACCGCTGGCTCGAAGAAAACTCTTTTAGCGCCTAGTACAAGCCAATCCCCCTCGATTCGGACTCCTTAAGTTAAGTGGAAAAGAAAGTTCTTCCCAAACACGAGTTTTTAGCCTTCTACAGACAGGGATACCGTCTCTATCATCTGGTCTTGCTTTTCGTCTTCAACAGTCTCCTGTAAGCCGGGCCCCTGTTAGCTACTTGCTTTCCACCGTCATTGGGCTAAGCTTCCCGTATCCCCTTTCTTCGGTGCTGACAAACAACTAGAAGGTCAAGAAATCTCCCGCTGAATCAGTATCCATCACCTGAGGACTTTCTCAATGGGTTATACAGAGAAAAAACCTACATTTTTTTGTACTACCATACAAAAGTTCTATGTTAACGAAGATAGAAATCGAGAAAAATGTATAAGGCCAAGTTCCCGAAAATCGGCTTTCTCTACCCATGAGAACTCATGAGCCTACTTACTTTTATGATTACTTAATTTAACTTTTAAGGATGCTTTTCTTCTGATGGAGTGTTTTGCTTTCCCGAACATTTAGACATCAGCGGCAAGATATACGGAGAACTTAACCAAGTCCACCAAACTCGGCTAGGGCACGAGCCTTTCCTTAACTCACGAGCCCAACTGTCTGGTTTTATAGTTACTGCAGGATGGTGCAGTTGTAGTAATAGACTAGTAGTCAAGTAGTGGTTACTTTATGGATGATTTTGTTTCTTAGGACATAAATATCACTCTGAAACAAGAGTTTTGTTTGTGGTGGAAGAAACTTCTGAACATATAGCAAAATAATGATAACAGCAGTTACCTTATCTTTCCGAAAATTCTTTTCGCTCTCTTTGGTGGTACTGTCAAATATGATGGATATTGATTATGAAAGATGAAACTTTGAGGATTATGTTTCCTAAAGTCAAGGTCTTAATAATCTTAAAACTTTGAGGAAATGAATAGAAGACAAGAAATTTAACTAATAATCCATTAATCTGTATAAATGAAGGCACCATAATTTTTTTCGTGGCGAAGGCTTCACGAACCCACCCAAAAGACCGCACCGCTTACTAAGCTTGAGTGTTCACTTATAGCACAGGCTCCGAACACTCTCGTGAGAAATGTGAGACTATCACTGTAATTTGATCATGTGTGCCAATTATAAAACTCGTTGTTGTACCCCTTATGTTCAAAGGGAAATTTTAAATGCACCCACCATTTTTTTATATGCACACACATCAAAGGTATATCTTGCTCAATATCGAAGGCAATGTGAGTGCATATAACAAAAAATGGTGAGTGTATTTAAATTTTCCCATGTTCAAAAGTAGGGTTGGAATCGAGCGGGAATGTGTGTTTAGGAGCAATTGAAGCATTGGGCCAGGTAGATCGGATGTTGAACTTCAATATCTATTAAGGTAAGTGGGTTAATTTGGCAATTTTTTTTTAACTTTACCTTGTCCATTATCAGCCCAAACTCGTTAAGAAAAGCTCAGATAATTCAAGTATGGACAGACGGATATATAGCGGGTGAACACATAACTTGAAAAATCTAAGGGCATCCAAGACAAAACTTAAGAAGCCCCAATATTTGAATTTAGAAGTTCAAACCACCATTTGTTGTATTTGCTCACATATAAAACAAGACTTGAAATGGGTATAGGCAAAGGTGCCTTGTAGCCCTTCCCAAGAACTCCTTTCTTGGAGCACTCAGGTTGGGAATAGGAATCCCCAATATTTGAATTTGGAAGTCCAAACCACCAACTATTGCATAGCCTCACATAGGGGTGTACACGAGCCGAGCTCTTAACGAGCTACTCGAGCTCGGCTCGACAATTGCTCGTGCTCGACTCGAATATTAACGAGCACGAGCTTAACACGAGCCCAAAGTCATGCTCGTTTATGTAAACGAGCCGAGCTTGATCATTCTTTAGTGTATCACGAGCTACTCGTGAACAGCTCGTTTAACATACTCTTATAATATTGTAGTACATAATTACGTATTAGTATTGAAACTTGTACATGAAATATCAACGATTAAAAAATTATCGGAATATAAATAATTAATCATTATTATTGTATGTGACAAATGATCATTGAAGTATTTTGATGGTTTAGGAAGTTTTAATTTGAAGTATTTTGATAAACGAGCTTAAGACCATGCGAGCTCGAACTCGAGCTCTTTCAAACTTATGCGAACCGAGCTTGAACAAGTGGACAATTACTCGAACGAGCTCGAGCTCAAGCTCAAGCTCGACAGTCAAATACACGAACCGAGCTTGAACATCTTACTACTCGGCTCAACTCGACTCGAGTACACCCCTGCCCTCTCATATAAGACAAGACTTGGGAGTGGTTTGAAAACTTTGACCTACCAAATACCAATCAAGATCTCTTCTATCTACAAAACTTAAAGATTGTGGTTGACTAATCAACTCACCATCAAAGAAGAGAGAGATAAAAAAAGACTTAAAACACAAAGAAAGAAACCCTAGTAAGCATGAAGAAAACCAGCACAAAGGGAAAGGTCATCACCTATAATAAACAAAAATAGAAAAAACCCAAGTTCCTCTGATACTCATAAGTCATAATCTTGATTTCATGAACTTAATTGGATCTTATCCACATTCAAAATTAGTATTCATACGTGTATATATGAGAGAGTAGTACTAGAAGTTATGGGAATGGTACATAGATTGATGATGATCATGGCTACCACTTGAAGAACCATGTCTATTTATAACTCCTCTTTGATTACTTTCATCTTGATCTCCATCCATCTTACACCCTAATTCAGCACCAAGATTCAAATAAACCAGTCTTGAATCAAGACTTAGGTTAAAATTGTTGTTGGTGTTGCTACCACCACTATTCAAATCTGTAGTCACTCTCAGTGGATGACTTTGAGTTACCAAAGAAGTGTTACCACAAGCACCACCACCATTACCGTCTTCGCGAGAAAGAACAAGAGCGGCGGATTGAACAAGCTCAAGACATAACCTAAGTTTGTTAGGTTCAATGTGGGATAACCCAGGGACAACACCTTTGAAGAGAAAATCAGTAGTTAAAGTTCGAAGAACATCTATCGGAGTTATCCCATCGATAGTTCGAACATTAGGATCGGCATGGTGATCAAGTAACACAGCTACCATGTCTGGACACACCATCTCAGCTGCTAAATGTAATGGAGTTTTTCCTGCTGGACCAGCTTGGTAATTAACATCAGCAGCACCAAGTTCAAGTAAAGCTTTAACAACTTCTCTACTACAATGTTCAACACTATAATGTAACGCTAGGGTTTCATCAAGATTTAACCCTTCACCCATTACCATAAGTTTAACAAGTTCTACATCAGATGAATCAAGAGCTCGTCTCATTCTACGAATTTTTTGATCTTCAAGGTCCGCTGAAGAAGCGCTAAGATCGTATTGGTGATGGTGCTGAGGAAAAAGAGAACGACGGGCAATCGATGATTTTAGACGAAGCTCTTCGATTTTAGCAACAACATCAATTGGAAGATGTTTAGCTAAAACCTCTGGTTGAAGGCCTGATTTAGATACTAGATGTGAACAAGTAGTCCATAATTGCTGCATGTCTTGTTTTCTTGAAGCAATTAGAACTTTCATTACATCTTCAATTGAAGCTTTCTCTACCATGATTGCCAATTGCTTCTGTTAAATAATTAAGACAATGAAACAAAGATGAGGTAATAATTAATAATAATCCAAGTAGTTTAATTAAGACAATCTCCCCAATTATTTAATTAACAGAAATGCTACGTGACCCAAAAATGGGGGCCGATCACAAGCCGAAAGCTGATGTGGACGACTCTCATTGGCGAGAACCATGTAAACAGATACCTTGACCAATGAGACCCGACCACATCAGCTCTCGGCCTGTGCTTGGCCTCCATTTTCAGACCTTAAAGCATTTATTTTGAAGTAAGCTTGTCCATACTAATAGGCCATAGTATGCTAGGAAGATAAATAGGGTAGTGACTTTATTATTATAATAGTAATAATCCAATCATACCAACTTAGACCTAATCTTCTATATGGGGAAAGTTGAATACAAGAAAGAAAATCTAGAGAGAGTGAAAAGATTTGTTTTGAGATATAAGATGAAAAGTAGAACTAAATTTAGAAAGGCATGGTTGAATAAAGTAGGACTTATACCCAATTCAAGAAATGAACTTTAATCAAAATTGCATGAGATTGAGAGGGTGTTTGATTTTTTAGCACTTGTAAGTGCTACCACTTACTAAGTGATAATCACTTAGTAAGTGATATCACTTGTAAGTGATGTGGCGTTTGTTTTCCATCACTTCTAAGTGCTTGATTTTTGTTTTTATATTAAATCTAAATGTCATAAAAATGAGAAATTGTCTATTTTGACCTTAAAGTATTTACATATTAGTATTTCATACTAATTCATTGTGCTCGCGAGTTTAGATACAAGAGAATTACGGTTTATGAATACTTTGTGTTGGAAATATTAACCTCAAATAATTAAAAAGTATGAAGGAGAAAGAACTTACGTTGCATCATGGAGTTTGGGTGGTTCCGTGACTAATGAAGGAAGAGATGTGAAAAAAATTTAAGAGAAAAGCTTAGGTGAAGGATGAGTGAGAAGGAAAAGTGTCATCGCTAAAGTCATAAAAAGATTTTTTTTACTTATCAATTGTTTAAGATTTTCTTTTGTGTTATAATCATATTGGTAATTATTATAATCGGAGAAGGATAAAAATGTCTTTTTTAGCACTTAGAAAGTAAGTGCAAAAAAATAAGCTCCAAGTTGGAGCTTACTTTTTTGCACTTACTTTGACCCCACTTACAAGTGATATTCACTTATTAAGTGAAAAAACAAACGGCCTAAAATTGCCGGCCCACACTTATTAAGTGAAAATCACTTAATAAGTGCAAAAATCAAACGCCCTCTGAGATTAGTTTTTTGAAATAACTTTAAGAAGAATATCATATAAAAAAACATCAACAAAATGCAAATCCAAAAGTGAATTATCTATAGAGCTCTTTAGATTTATGATATTAACAAATTGAAGAAAACCCATCTATATTTTCCAATAAAAATGAAGAACCCATGGTCCGAATAACAATTTTTGTACAGTAAGATTCGAACTCTGGTATGTGCAGTAGAGGAACAAACATGAAACCACTCAACTGAAGTGGGTTTCACAGATCGATCGAGTATTTATAAAGTAAGTAACAATTCAACATAGACGGAAAGAGATTGGTGGTTGTGGTGGTGGTGGTGTGGTGATGATGAAATTTACCTGAGTGAGTAATACAAGTTGTTCAACACCAAAAGATCTAGCGGCCGAAAGGGTATCAAGAGCAAGATCAATGGCAGAGGAACAATGTCTATGCCAACAACCTCTATCACCACAATTAGGTCTAGATTCATGTTTTTGAGGAAGAATTGAAACTTGCCCACTATACAAATATTGCAACATCAACAAGAACACTTCATACCCAACTGAATTCACTGGTATAACTTGATGTTGTTGTTGTGAGTTATTTCCTAGCCCCACCGCCACTCTCGGTGACGACCCACCACTGATAACCACCTGTTCTGGTGGTTGTGGGTCAGACCCACAAAAGAATTTCCTGAAAAAAAGACTCCTAGCAGCTAAGATACAACGATGAGCATGAACAAGACGACCTTCTACACTAAAAGTTACATCACTAAAAGCTTGACCATTTATAAGTAGGTTTAAGTAATCTAAAGAGAGAGA
Organism: Eschscholzia californica; assembly: GCF_041429995.1. Classification (NCBI taxonomy): domain Eukaryota; kingdom Viridiplantae; phylum Streptophyta; class Magnoliopsida; order Ranunculales; family Papaveraceae; genus Eschscholzia; species Eschscholzia californica. The sequence goes on from NW_028238472.1 coordinate 50,997,592, forward strand.
CTTGAATGATTCTTCATGGTTCATCTTTATAATTTCACTTTTTATCTTGGGTTTGTAGTAGCTAAAGAGCAAGCTCTATATATTGTCTAGGCTAAGGGAGGAAGTAGAAGAAGAAATTCAAGTCCTTTCATTTGTGCTCTCTTTGATCTTATCTCATGGGTTCTTCATTTATTTTGGTTGTGTGGGTATGGTTTAGATATATGAAGAGAGAGAGAGAGAGAGAGAGAGAGAGAGAGAGAGAGAGAGAGAGAGAGAGAGAGAGAGAGGAGAGTTTGCTGGTGGCTGATACTTAATAAGGAGTTGGGAAGAAAATTAGGAATTCTTTGTATAGTATGCTAATGTGGCAACCCCTCTTGAAAATGATATAAATTATGATTGTTGACACCTCTAAACTGCACCAAAGACTAATCTCTCCCCTATCAACCCAAAACTATGGAGTTTCCTTAGCTTTTAGTATAAGTAAAGTAATGGCATTTTCATTTTACTAACCTTAAAGGTGTCCCCTTTGTAATTTTTCACATATAGGATATAGTACGATAGGAACTTTGTTGTCTATGTTACAAAGCCATATACGGTTACCATCCAAACAAAGTCGATTACACATATTTATCTTTCCTTGAATAGAATACATTCAAAGTATCAATAATCGAGCTAAGTAAAAAACACTGGGATCATGTGACTGTTCACCATCTTTATAACCAGCTTTGCGGAATATGCCTAATAACGAAACAAATCTTCATTAATGAATCCAACCTTTTAACAAAAACAATGATAGTTGAATTTTTGAAACGTTCTTTTGTGCATTTAGAGATTGACTATGAGTTCTCGATACCAAATTTGCAATAGTATATTGCATTTATTCATTATCTATTCTATTTGTGTTTGTTCATGAGACAAAATTAAGAACTTCTTCAACAAAATTAATAAATTAAGAACTCGAAAATATAATTTTACTATTAATTAGAAAAAGATCAATCATAGAAGAGGATATTATAGTAATTTTACACTAGACAATGGGTCATTCTCAACTTTAATTATACAAGAACTAATAAATGGAAATAGAGAATAAGAGAAGAAAAAAGTGTCGGTCTTGTGAGGTATGATCATTGATCACCTTTGTGTCCTAAGATACAAGAATATCTCATAAAAATAAAAGAAATAGGACGCGATAAAAGGAACAACTCTGTGTAACTTGACACAAAATTGTGTGCCAAGTCTACAACCATAACCAAAATAAATAAACCCTAACATTATCATATATAGTGTGCCATCAAAGGGCCTATTTCTAATAGAGATAGAGAGGGGAGCTAGGGGGTGGAGAGAGAAATGAAAAAGAACTGAATCAATATTACTAGAGGGTCCATATTAAAAGGTCGCCGCTTTAGGGAATAAAGAAAATGAATAAATTCTCGAAGGTTAAGAATATTGTAACTGTTGAATAGCCATTTTACATTTAGAAAAAATAATAATTATACATTAAACAACGAAGAAGAGCAATCAAATACTATGCTATTTACATTTAATAAAAAATTACATTTAAAAAAAAATATTTCATTGTACATTTAAAAAAAGAGAATTACATCAATTATATTAAAACAGGTCAGTCGGTTATCTGGGAGATAAGTCTGACCGTCCATTTTATTTTAGAGATTTGGTTGGGAACACATCCGACGGATGATATAATTTTTTTTTACGTAAATAGACTACAAAAAGAAGGGTATCTATGTAAATCAACTAAAATTGGTTAGAGTAATAACTACTACCCATATATTTCTCTCCTTTTTTTTTGCTATTGAGTAGAAAAACGTGGGAGGATGAGAAATTAGTGGGGAGAAAATCTCTCTTCCACATTCTCTCTGCCACTTCATCTTCTCGACACCTCGTCATCTTCTCCGGCGAAAGTCGCCGACCGACAAATTTTCCGGCCGGCGACCTTCAAACATAAAAAAATAATAATAATAATTTTATCTCTCTAAATTTTTTTTTCTTTCTCTCTCTAGAACAGATCTAGAGAGAGAAGGTATGTTCTCACGAACAGGGGGAGATTACTAAAGAATCAGAAGTCGTCAGGGGTATTTTGGTTTCATTGTTCTCGATTTTCTGGTACCCTTCTCAAATTTTTTTCTCTCTAGATATATTTTCCTTTCTATATATATTTCGTCATGTTTTCAAATAAAGATCTGTCAAATAGTTTGGTTCATGGTACAGAAAACTCAGTAACCAAAACTAATCGTCCTCTACCCATGAAAAATCATGAGAATCCAGATGCAAAACTGGTTTTAAATGATGAACAAGAGACGGGTCATGATGGGTTTTGCTCAAAGGAGTTGAGAATTGGGAATTTAGGGTCTCAAGAACTAACATTAAGTTATCTATGTCAGAATTCTAAAACGGGTTTTCAATATATGGATATTTTTGGGAAACATTTATTGAGTTCATTAGAGAAGGGTATGTATAAGGGTACAAAAGTGGTTAATGAAGAAGAAGAAGATAGATTGGTAGAGAGGGATTTCTTACAATTGAATGGAAGTAGTGTAAGAACTACTAAAAGAGGGAGTAATAATGATGGGGAGGAAATGGAGAGAGATAAAAGAGACTAGAAGCAAAAATTAGAAACCCTAAATCTCTCTCTATCTCCTCCTGATGTTTCATTATCCCTAACCTCGGCCAACCCATTGCCGAAAATTGACCAGGCACCTGTGATCCCCAGGCCTACTAGAAGCACCTGTGAGAACAGACCTTCTCTCTCTCTCTAGATCTGTTCTAGAGAGAAAAAAAAAATTAGAGAGAGGAGAGAGAAAATTTAAAAAAAAAAAAAAAAATTTATGTTTGATGGTCGTCGGCCGGAAAATTGGCCGGCCACTTCATCTTCTCGACACCTCAAACATAAAAAGTCAATCTTATTTGACTAATTTTAAGAAAAATCTTTATTCCCCAGAGAATTTTCTTTATTCCCCAAAGCTGCGGCCTATTAAAATTGAAGATGAACATGAAGAAAGACGAAATTAAGTTAGAAACAAAAAATAACTTATTATCACTCAAGGAAAATGTATGTAACTCTCAATCGATCATTCCAAATACTTTCAAGACCTTTAATGATTCGTTGGAGGTTTTCAATGTTAAGATGATGAGAGAAATAGAAAAAGAAGAAAAGACTTAGACTACCACAGTACCACTAGTGTAGTGTATATAGAAGTTTAAAATTGAACATGAAGATAAAAAGAAAATGTAAAGAGTGAAGTTGGAGAGAAATTACTTTTTCTTTTGATGAACTTAGAGAGAAATTACTTATCGCTCGTTCAATGATAAATTATAGAAATCTATATAATAAAACAGACTAATATAAAAAATATCAGCACGGATACAACAACTAAAAGTTCAAGCTTATTTTAGAGGAAAACTGAAACCAACGGATGAGATATTCGTGTGATTTCAGAGACAAATCTTGTAAAACTAACCCTTCGGTTATGACTTTTAGTTTTGTGCTCTATCCAAAATCGATTTTGAATTTTGGATGGGGTTATCAGTTTTAAAAAAAAATGCACTTACTTGTAAAACAAATTCAAGTGGAGTAGTTACCAAAAGGAAAAAAAAAAAAAAAGTAGGTGGGGGAGTGACAAACACAAGCGGGGAGGGGCTAAAGGCCCCCACTCAAAGTGTTGTGGGCACTCGGATTCGACATGGGACATCTGTTAATTTGTGGGGAGATTTGCTGTTTGGACCCCCTTTCGTATAATCGACTAGCTGTTTAGACTCCCTTTTTCATAGTTGCATTTTGGACTCCCTTTTTCAAAAAAAAAAAAAAATTAGATTTAACTTTTCAGGAGAGAAAAATACTATTTTACCCTCTAGTTAACCTAACCCAGCCTAAGTAGTTAACTTTTCTGTTCGTGATGAATTTGTGAGGAAAGAAAAAAAAAAGAGAGAGGAAAGAAATTTGTTTTTTTTTTTATTTTTGAGGGCCGCCGGCCGGTCAAATTTCCGGCCGGCGACCCCTGTCGGGGAAGATGATGATGTGGCCGTTTGAAAAATAACCCTTAAATGAATTAGGTGGTCTAAAGTGCAATATTGATAATATAAGGGTAAAGTGAGAATTTTTCAAAGTATAACTTTAGAAACGGAATATTCCTGCGAGATTCCGTCAAAATGGAGTCTAAAATGCAACTCTGGAAAAAGAAAGTCCAAACAGCAAATCGATTATATGAAAGGGGTCTATACAGCAAATCTCTCTCATTTCGGATTTGGCCAGGGGTCTACGACAGTTTGGGCGGGAGCTTCTTGCCGGACCCACACGTGTGATGATTGACACATCACTGATTGGCATATGATTCTTAAAAGACCTAACATGTGACAGTTGACTAGTCAAGTCAATCCCCCTCCCTATCTATCCATCCACACCTGACACCCCTCTCTGCCTTCTTTTCTTCTGTACTCTCTTATCTCTCTGTCTCTACTTTCTTCACATCACAAATTTCGTTTTACCTATGTTACACTAGGCATTCCAAGTATTTCTTTTTTTTTTTTTTTTTTTTTTTTTTATGAGATGCATTCCAAAGATCGGAGAATATAATACAATATCTTCCCCATTCTTGGGTGGTGCATGTGTACAGGAATATCTGTTTGTACCTATAAATATATCTCACATAACTGAACAACAAACCAATTAGCCCACTGCCCACATGTTAAGTTTGCCGATATGGATCAGCATTTCTCACAAGTAAGAAGGGTATATTATGTAAAGATGGGCTCGATATATTGGGATGTTATTTACAGAGTTTATGCCCATCTATCGGTAGATACAGATTTCTTTTCATTACCATTTTTACCTTTAATATGCACAGTCAAGGATGACTTGTTTGTTTTGTTTATAAATGTATCTGAATAGATATCTATATTAACTCGTTTAGAACTAAATAAAATTTATTTTCATCTAAGTTGTAAAGATTTTATTTTGCAATAGTGGAGTACTTGTATTTCTTTCTTCCCACACTTAAATTTTGCTATGACAGTGAAAATATCTAGGGCTCAATCCAACATTTGAGGCATCAAGTTCCCTTCACACCATTTGTGTGTTCAAATATTGAGAGATATTTGGTTGGCCCATTTTGACTTTACTTGAGTTGACAGTCCACCATATGACAAGACTAGGCTTGGTTTTGAAATATGGGGTGCTATATATACATACATACACTACTATTACTCCATTTAGGTATTTTTAAAGCATCTAACCCTTCATTACATTAAGTGATTAAGTCACACTTAAAATTTGAGTATGCTGGTTTTCCCTATCAAAGAGATTAAAGTTCGAATTTTGTTAGTACCTAAGAAAAACTATGCTTCTTTTTGGTAGGTTGCGACCGGATTAATAAGCATATGCCAATTATATGTAGATTATAATAAGTCCTAGTATTGAAATTGAAAACATTCTATTTTCTTTCTTTAATTTGATTATAAGATCATAAAATCTTAATTGATTAAGATATTGTATTCTTTGTGCTTACTTTATAGAAAGTTAAATAATAATAAACAATAAAGTACAAAATAAAGAATAAACAAGCAAACACCCAATTTGGTAAAAGAAAAAGATTCACACTAATAAAGTAATGCTTTTGGAAGTAAGTGATTGGATTAAACTTTTGGGTCTCCTTTGAATTTTTCTTTTTACTTGCTCTTTCAAGTAATTCCTAGATTTAGAAACTAAATCATTAATTTATTTCACAGATTTCTATAAAAGCTATTACCTACTTATACAAATGTGTACTTAAAACTAAATAGGCATGATATAATAATCTAGCTACTAAAATACTAATAATGACAACAGTTAAATTTATACCACTTGTTAAAACTAAGTCTCTTCATGATCCAATTGTCTGTTAATTGACTAACAATTCAGGTTTAGTCAGAGTAATTTTATTTGTGTTTGAACTTCAGCCAATGTTCTAATATAAACTTTCACTTCATCATGTATACATACATGCTCACTGGTATAAGAAGGGCATAACACAATCCCATTAGCTTATTGTAGTATTATAAGAATGTGGAGACACAATTGGGGAGCCATATAGGTGATTGGATTGATTTGATTTTTAGGTGCTTATTTTAGACATAATCTAAGTGTAATCCACAAGGTCAACTTTGCAACATTTTTGTATATAATTAATCACTTTATCTTAAATCACCTACATCACTAGTTTTCAATTAAAATCCAAATTTATCTTAACTAATTCACATCTATAATTAAAATTGATTGAACAATAGTTTCTGTAAGAGAATAAGAGGTATGTTATTTCGACATAAGTAGACTTTATGTTAAGTTTGTAGTCATTTATCTCAAAATCAATTGACAATGACTGGAGAGGACTTTTGCATTATATTCTTGGTTGTTAGTTACTCCTTCCTTGTGGGACTAATCTCACACTGTCACACACTCCTCACGTGTGGGGTGGTTAGGCTAATACGTGTTTTTTTTTTTGTAACGTGGAGCACATGTGGTTTTTAAAGTTTGTGGTCATCTAACTCAAAATCAATTGACAATGAATAAAGATGACCTATACATTATATTTTTAGCTGCTAATTACTCCTTCGATGTGAAACTTTTCTCGCACTGTGAAAACAAAACTTTAAGAAGCCCTACCATTATAAGGTGGATGGAACACTATCTAGCTCCATTTTGGTTGAGGAAATAGGGTTCCTTGTTTAAATGATTTTTTTCACAATATGACTACCTATTTTTTCACGAGTGTTATCATAAATATTACAAAGTTAATGGGTTATTACCTTCAATTGTCTTGATTGCTACATCCAACCTATTTAAAGTTTGTCTATTTAATTTAAATTTCAAAATGATTTGAGGTGGGAGCATTAAGATCAAGAAATTTTAGCGAAGACTAGGCTTGAGAGCAGGGCACACTCGTCCTAGGACTGGGTTGGAGTAACACAACCAATACAATATAGTTAGGTTGGTTGGTCGAGAAGTTTAGAGGATATCGGTAGAATGGGAGTGACTCACTGGGCGAGGCGCTTGTGAGCCCAGCACATACATGCCAGCTCGGGCGGGATCGATCGGAAATAGAAAAATACCAGCTCAGGCCTTTATTAGATTAGGGGGGCGGAGTATTTATCTTGATTCTCCCCTCTATAATAATATAAGGTTTGCTCATACATCCACCCCTTTCATTAGGGGCGGAGCTGGAATTTTAAGTCGGGTGGAGACCATAGAGTGAATTTTTGCTTATGTATAGAGAAAGGGTTTATTACTGTGGACATACTATTGATTGCTCATCTTTTTTGAGAACAATTAAGAGACATATAAAATGAGATAATGAGACAATTAAGAGCAATATTGAGTGGACATACTATTTTTCTTGTTCATCCGAAATAGATGATTTCAAAATGTAGACAAAATGAGACATATAAAATGAGAATTTGAGTCTATTGCCATGATATACCGAATATATTCAAAGAAGTACCAATCGTAATAAACATTTAACAGTATATAGTACAACGAGAACTTTTTTTCTGAAAAATTAGATGTGTAATGAACAACAAATAGCCGAATTAAAAACTTCACATAAGAACCTAAAAAACCTAGAGAAACTAACAATTAAGAGTTCACTATTAATAACAGTTGTGTTTGTAATTTGAAGACAAAATGTTAAAATCACGATTATGTGATAATCGGAGATAGATGAACATAAATTAGACGACACATATTTAACGAGGTTCGGTCGGATATTCACGACCTACATCCTCGGATAAAGCCTGAATGGCTACATACTTTATTAACCACAACTGTGGTGATTCGTTACAATAATCGAATAGTAATCGAATGATTTAACTCCTAGAATCCTCTCTTATTTATAGAGAAGGTTTAGGGTTTCCTAATTTCCCTTAACTGAACTAGGAAACAATATAAATATTATCTAACGATAATATTAGATATATTACAAGAAATATTATAATATATGAAACTGAATATTATAGATCTTCACATATCTTCAAATATCTTGCAATAGTCTTGATCGTCGGATCTTCTCATCTCGATCCGCCTCTTATATCACGTGTTTACACACGTATCTCAATACCCTCCCGCAAGTTGGAGCACGGAAGATGTGAAGTGTCCAACTTGAAAAAAAATAGTGAAATCACATCCAAAATTGTGACTTGAATCGCCTTGATTAGACGGAACAACCTACGTAATCGACGACTTCAGTAGGCTGAAAAAAACTCACTTGATGATGGGTCTTGAACATGACTTGAAGATTGATATCCCAATTATGATATGAACAAAGAAGATGATCACTTAATGTAGCAACAAATTCTGGTTCTCCACTGAAAAGGAAAATGGCTCGGCTGGATTGGATATACGGGCCTTTCTTCTTATTTTGCTAATAATAGTGTGACAATGGGAGGGAGTACTTCTTTGCTAGTGTTGTTTCTTGTGGTGCTCTATTTGGACAGAGAAAATGCATTCTTCTTGTGTCAACTCAGGTGGTTTCTGTTGCTCAATGAAGCTTGAAAAAAAAGAAGTCACAAGACACAAACTTGGTGTTGAAAAAAGTCGACCAAGAGATTGATCGATTATATAATCACAACATTTAAAAAAAATATTAGAAAATTACGGAAGCTTGAATCAGGATTGAACTACCTGCTCAGATACCATGTTAAAATCACGATTATGTGATAATCGGAGATAGATGAACATAAATTAGACGACACATATTTAACGAGGTTCGGTCGGATATTCACGACCAACATCCTCGGATAAAACCTGAATGGCTACATACTTTATTAACCACAACTGTGGTGATTCGTTACAATAATCGAATAGTAATCGAATGATTTAACTCCTAGAATCCTCTCTTATTTATAGAGAAGGTTTAGGGTTTCCTAGTTTCCCTTAACTGAACTAGGAAACAATATAAATATTATCTAACAATAATATTAGATATATTACAAGAAATATTATAATATATGAAACTGAATATTCTAGATCTTCACATATCTTCAAATATCTTGCAATAGTCTTGATCGTCGGATCTTCTCATCTCGATCCGCGTCTTATATCACGTGTTTACACACGTATCTCAATACAAAAAGCAATTAAAGCATTGCTTAGATGGAAGCCACCAACTTTGAGTCAAATTTGAATTAATGAAAACAAAGGCCAAAAAGAAATTAGACAAAAATTAAGGGACCAAATTGGAGGCTTAAAGTGGAAGTAATACCTTAAGAATGGGGTAAAAAGGAAAAAACAAACAAATCATAGGTAATTTCAACCCTAGTTTGAGCCAAGGGGATTCAAATAAAATCACATATCTTTCAACAGAAATAAAATAAAATCAATAAGTTATGTCTACAACTTGATGATGATGATGATACACCAAGGAGGGCAAACCAAATTTTAGTTTATTTCTATTTAGCCCGCAAATTACGACCAATTCTACAATTTAACCTTCACAGGTTGACTTATATATCGTGTAGCCTCCAATCTAAATATTTTTTTGTAGAACAATTTGTAATTTCTGTTTCTGAATACTTTTTTACTTAATATTTTCTCTCAATCAATGTACATACTTCTTTTCCAAATTAATACCTTCTCCTTCATACTATTCTCTTTCTTTTTCTTTCTCTCCGGCTCTTTCAAGTTATGTCACTTCTATATATCTATTTAACTCGAACTTCGTGGGTTTCTAAAGATTTTATTCCAAACACTTCATAAAGAGGGTTATAATGTTAAGAACACATGTAGAAAATAGTTCGATATTGTAGACAGTACATCGGCCTTCCAGTAGGACTTCAAATCAAAGCCAAAAGTCTTCGTAAATCCTAGTACGTCCCTAAATATATCATATAATTCTATGTGATGTTTGGGTTTTTAATTCCTGCACACCCCTTTAAAAAGGTCCACAAAACAAAGGATAATTTAGGCCACCTCTCTCTTTGCACTTGTTTGACTTTCGGATTGATCAGTACGAAACCCACATACAGGACAGCCCGAGGGCACCGCCGAACGGACTGGATTGGGGACAATTCGTTGTCCGAATGCTCTAAGACAACGAATGTTAGGAGTAAGGGCGGGCCAAGAGAAAAAAGAAAAGAAAAAAGAGGAGACCCCATAGTCTCTCCTAAGGAAAAATGTGGAGAGCTTTGATGTGATATCTGATAAGATGTGACATGATTTGATATATAGAAAAAAAAATAAATGATGGGACCTATCCTCCTTACCAACTTGAAAATTAAACCAAGTCATGTCATTCTCTTAACTTTCTCTCTCCATAAACTCTCCTTCTGTCTCCATCTAAATATGTCCTTTGATTCCTAACCTTACCTTATCAGGCAGGTGCACTGTCTATTCAGTTTAACAGATCTAAATGGGGTTCAGCTAGTACATTGTTTGGGCACTGAAACTCAGGTTGCCTGCCTTTGTTATTCTTAATTTCTTCCTTCATGTTGTTCCCTGACAGGAGGAACTAGACAAGCAAGCCAACATAACCTCCTCCCTTAGCCTTGCCCACTCTCTATTTACTCTTAAGGGTTGGTCGATAGACGGCCGACAAATTGTTCTTGGTCCGTTCTCATTTTCGGTACCCCCACATAATGGATAGTCCGAGGACAGTCAGATTGGATCTAATCTTAAGCTTGAATAACACAAATTCAGGTATGTCTGAGTGTTTTCAGACCACTTAGTCCATGAGTCTCAGACTGCTCAATATAAGATCCAGAGGAGTGCCGATAGAGGGTGGTACAAAGGCAAAAGGCTAGAGTGCCTAAAAACACCCTTATTCTAAGTACTTTTATATTTAGGGTCCGTTTGATACGTGAGAAAATGTTGAGTAAGAAAATCAACATTTTCTGATGGGAAAGAAAAGGACTTTCTTTCCTATATGAAAATCAAGTTCCACTGTTTGGTTGGTTGTGGGAAAATTTGGAGTGCCTTTAAAAAATTCCTTGAAACTTTAGTTTCTCTCATGAAATTCAATCTAATATCATAAAAATTACTTGGTATATCTCCTCTAAATGTCAATGCTATTCCATTGTGATAGATATCCCATAAAGACTAAACAAAATAAACCAAGTTAATGGCCAAAAAATTGAAATCTAACAAAGATACTGGTTTTGATTCAATACAAGTATTCAAAGAAACAAATAATAAACAACGTAAAGGGAGTAAAAGACATCTATATATGATTTCACCGATGATACCCCTCCCACATAATTGTTGCTAACTGCTCTTTTTGAAGACCACCTCTGGTGTCGGTCCAAGTATGACACTCCGATCTTCAAGTTGAGGTTCAAAGTATGTTCACCATTTGTAGGACCTAAACCACCTTAATCAAGATTGAAGTGTCAAATATCAAAACTAAAAACTATATTGAGAAAAGAATTACTATATTGAGAAAAGAAAAGAAGCTTTAATCTTTTATTTGATGGATCGACCCTGTTCATGCTCTTGTAAGTTTTGATCACATGCCATCATTGGATATCAAGTGGACTGCACTACTACAAAATGTTCGCTTTATGTAAAAGAACAAACCAAGTTAAATCCAACATCTCCAAAACATCTAATTTGTCATATATGTTAACTGTTAACCGCTGATGAACCTGAAGGACTAAGGAATCTATACTGTAGCATAGCAGTATCCAGAAATTTATAAAAAAGAAAACTTAAAATTCAAAATCATTCCAGTGTACTGAACTGAAACATAAAATGAATATGATGGAAATGTTCAGGACATGAACCAGTCCTAGCTTTAGAAGCCCTTAAGGTAGAGGATGGACACCCAATAAGAAAGTACCTTCAGAGTAAAAGCTCTGCCATCATGACCATTAGGAAAAAGCACTGTCAAAAGCTTCTTATCTTCTTTGACGACAACACTGTAATTTCCAACGAAGAAATATCAGTAGGTTGCTACTAATTAATATGATCTATATCTTAAAGTCACAGTAACACCACGTAATTCAATGAAGTGCGGCAACGTACCTGAGTTGTTAAGATCAATGCCACCAAGGGTTAAATTCGCCTCGCCTCCTTTTTTATTTTTAATAACACTAGAAAATATAACAACAATACATGCAACTTCTGCTAAAGGCAACAAGTCAAGTTGTTCGTGCATCAGCTTCTATAATGAAATAAATAAGAGTTCAAGACAGATACAAAAAAGATCCAATAAGAGCTCCATGAACCCATTCAATATAGGATCATGTAAGAAACGAGATTTCAGTATAGGATCATTCTGAAATATTGGTCCAAAACTTGGTTGAGTAATTCTAACAAACACCTAATAAGCACCAAAAGCAAAAATCTCTTACAAATTGATGGAGATAGAAAGATGGGTATTAGGTATGGGTTAGATGTACTGCTTACTAGTTGATATTGTAAATCTAAGAGAGAAACAGTTTGAGATTTTTCTGTAATATCTCTTATAAATTCGGCTCATAACTGATCAAAATCCAAGAAAATACCCAACAAGCTCATCAAAACTGATCCAAATGGGTATATTCCTTCCCCCATTTTCATCCGTTACAAAAATCCAGAAGAACAAAGATTTGGAGATGGAAAGATGGGATTTTTACTTACTCGATTTTGTCATCTCTTGATTGAAGAAGATAAACTGATTAATAAGGGTAATTGGAAGATTAGGGTTTTGTTGATGGATTGAGGGAGAGAAATTGATTAATGAGAGGAATGAAAGTCTGAAGATTTAGGGAGATTTAGACGAGAGATGGAGGAATATAGGCGGGAGAGTGATGGAGCAGAAGTTTTTTTTTCACGGGAGGAGAGAGAGCGCAACATGAGTGAGTAAGAAAAGGCTTTTCTCATCTTTTTTATGGTAAAATTTTTTAAAGTATTTTCCAGCAATTTTTTCCCATAAGAATTCCACTTTCCCACCATTTAGCCCAACCAAACGGCAGAAAATCGATTTTCGTAAGAAAATCGATTTTCTCACTCCGTTTTCCCACGTATCAAACAGACCCTTACATTCTTTATACCATTTCAAAATCTTTCAAAATCTTGTCTTTCATTTTTGTCTCTAACTTCTATACCTAATCTTTTCATCTCATCTTAATCTTCATCTTTTTGCTCTTTGGGTGGGCATGATTCGAGCGAGAAAAACGGTTAAGAGAGCGCTTCTTGTTCAGGCCAAAGGAGTGTCTTTCGCAAAACCATATTTCTGAGGTGCCTTTGGAAATTCCAAATGGTGCGTCAGTTTTAGTTGAAATTTAGTTTAAAGGCACGTACCTTTCAACCAAAAAAAGTTTAAAGGCACCTAAATTAGAACCATGATATTTCTAACTTAGGGGGGGGTAGTGGAGCAAGACTTTCGCGGACTCTTGAGAGTCCGCGAAAGTCTGAGGCATTCAAATCCAGACATTTGAGAGTCCACGAAAGTCTGAGGCATTCAAATCCAGACATTTGAGAGTCCACGAAAGTCTGAGGCATTCAAATCCAGACATTTGAGAGTCTATGAAAGTCCGAGGCATTCGATTGTAGACAAAATATGTCCCAGACTTTGGTGGACTTCATAGTTTGATGAATTTGTGAAGGATTTGGGACAAATTTGGAAGCCAAAATGTCTTTCAAAAAACAAGAGACATTTGAAGTCCATCATGTGATCAAAAAACAATAATAATATTAAAATAATAAATGTCTACCAAATGTCCATCAATGTCCACAAATATTCACAGATGTTTACGAAAGTCGAAAAATATATTTTTGAAATGTTAGTATAAATATATTATTTCATGTGATTAAACAATAATAATAATATTAAAATAATAAATGTCTACCAAATGTCCATCAATGTCCACAAATATTCACAGATGTCTACGAAAGTCGAAAAATATATTTTTGAAATGTTAGTATAAACATATTATTTCATGTGATTAAACAATAATAATAATATTAAAATAGTAAATGTCTACCAAATGTCCATCAATGTCCACAATATTTACAGATGTCTACGAAAGTCGAAAAATATATTTTTGAAATGTTAGTATAAATATATTATTTCATGTAATTAAAAAATAATAATAATATTAAAATAATAAATGTCTACCAAATGTCCATCAATGTCCACAAATATTCACAGATGTCTACAAAAGTCGAAAAATATATTTTTGATTAGCACAAATATAATATGCATTACACATTTTGTCAATGGACTCAAGATCTTAAAATGTCCCCAGGACATTTTGTCTATGGATCAAATGTCTTGAAATGTCTATAAAGACATTTTGTCTACAAACTCTCAATGTCTTGAAAATGTCTATGAACACATGTTGTCTATAATAACTCATCCGAAATGTCTTGAAATGTCTACGGGACATTTTGTCTATGAAAGTCTGTGAAAGTCCCGCTCCACAACCCCCCCCCCCCCCCCCCCCCCCCCCCCCCCCCCCTTAGTGAGACCATTAATTTTGTCACAGTGACAAAACCAAACAATCAACTGCCCACATTCATTTTTTCAAGGAAAAACTTGTCCATTTTTTACATTTTGGGTTGAAGAAAGTATAAAAAAACCAGCTGACTTGATCTGCAACATGTCTCAATAATTATTCTATTTGTATCTCAATAGTCATATCATTGTCAAGATCCACTACAATTATTTTGTCTATTACCCAAAATCAAATGTGTGACCATCTGAGGTATTAGTATTTTTTTTTTTAATTTGAGGCTGAGAATTAGTTCAACAAAAACAAAAGTTTGAGGCTGAGAATAAAAATTATCAATCATATGCCTCTAACCCCTTTTACAAAAAAAAAAACATGCCTCTAACCCTATTTAATTTAATGTATATAATATGATGATTTTATGCTGCAAGCAAGATTAGAAAGAAAAAAAAAACAAGAGTTGATCTATCAACGCACTAATAGCTCATGTTATGCTCTCGTGGATAGTATTTTTAAACGCGTAGAAATTGCGTACGTACTTCGCATACCAGAGTTCTCAAATTTGATTTTGAAGAAAGAGAGATATATTATATATATTGTATTGAATATTGAATTTAAGTATAAATAAGATTGAAGTGTGAATAAATGAGATCTCACTCCCCATAACATGACTTTAAGAGTCTTTATATAGTTCTTAACTCAAGATGTCCGTGACATAGTAGTTATTGAACTTACTCAATTCGTAATAAAATATATTCATGATGTATCCCTATCATGTAATGATTTAATGATACTTGAATGAACATGTATTTTATTATTTGGTAGTTTTTTTTTTGGTAGTCGATAAGCTCGATAACCGCCCGCTCGAACTCAAACAGAACCGGGCCTATAGCCCAACTAAACAATGGCCTAAAGCCCAACTACATTATTTATACCCTAATAATCCCAATTCAAATAAATCAAATATTCCACTTTCTCTGAGATTCGAACCTGGGACCTCCAGGACTTTCTGGAGTTGGTTGGGGGAAGTGTTAAAGGCGTTGCCTGCTGCCTTTAAGTGTTAGAAGGGACCGCCTACATTCACAAATTCTCGTTTACTTTGATGGAGGTGCCTTTAAACATACAGGGAGCGTCTTAAAACTACTCTATATCGCCATATTATAGTAACACGGTGACCCAAAGTAGGGATGGGAAAAAAAACACGACCACACGATTGCCTGGATCTGAATATCTGAGTCCACAAGTCACCTGAGCCCTGCCTATAACGACCACTCGAAGGTACCCGGTTGTTCACCCATCCTTAAACCTTGTAAGACTGCCAGTTGGCCCGTCGGATTACCATAATGATTAATGGCTATAGTTTCTTGTCCAATAAGACTGTCTCATTAGCTCGTTCAACTACGATAACGAAAATAGTGCACGATAAAGTTCAGTCCAATTTCTACCCCTAGTAACCTGACTCGAGGCATGTTCAAACAGATTCCTATCCAAGTCAGTTGCGGTTGCTTTTTGCACGGGGCTGATCGTAAGGGCAATGAGGTCCAACCCAATTCCCACCCCTGTCCCAAGGCACTTGTGGGCTGTGGCTATTTTCCGCATGGGTCGACCAACCGTAGTAAGGACTCTGAGGTTACTCGTCGATGATTAGTAATTAGTAAAATTTTAATATTTTTTCCAATTCTAAAACTAGTACAATCCGCCAGAGAGAAAAGTTAAACAAATTAAGAGGTCCATTGGGAAAAAAAAAGATTACTTGTGATTTTGCTTATATTGTCTAGATCAACATAGAGATAAGTACCCTACTAAACAATTTTAACAAGCAACTTAGAACTCAACTAATTCACATTGAGTAAGTGTTAAAAAACAAAAACAAACACAACTTTACTACTCTTTTTCCTCATTATATGATAACACCTAATTCCCCTAATATATTTACTTAAATCATCAATCATACTTATTTATTGAACTACTTATTTTTCTTAATTATTTCCTGACATTAGGGTTTTCATCATCTTTGAAGTCCCATCATTCTTGAAAAATCATCAAAACAAACAAACCCATCACCATCAGAATCAACACTTGTAATCATACGTTTACACTCATCTAAAGTACACTTATCATCACCAATCTTCATAAAAACCCCTAATAATTCTTCAGCTGATATCTTACCATTACCATCTAAATCAAATAACTCAAAAACATCACGAATCTCTTCTGATCCACCACTATAATTATTAGTACTAGTAGGTTCAAAAGCAGATCTAATCAAACTAAATTCTTCTAAATTTATATAACCATCACCATCTCTATCAATCTCTTTAAACATATTCAATAATTCTTCTTCTTCTTCATTTTCTTTTTCAGATCCAACACTTTTAAGTAGACTTATAAATTCATTGATCGAAATTTTACCGTCTCCGTCTTTATCAATCAATTTAAACGCTTGAATGAGTTCTAAATTGGAGTCATTTTCTGAGAATTTTGATTCTTGATAATATGATAATGGAAGAACACTAGTTGGTGTTCTATCTGATGATGATGATGAAGAAGAACCAAATTGTTGATCAGAAGATCTAGAGAGTGATGATGATCTAGGTTTCTTGATCTTGAAAAGGTTTTTAGGGTTAAATTTGGTTAGTTTCATGATACTACAAGAAAAGAGAGGAAATAGTTATTAGGGTTTTTTAGTGTGATGAGAGAAAAGAGGGGAGGAAGATGGTCTTAAATGATGAGAATTTAGTGGTGAGGAAATGACAGAGTGAGCTTCTTGGAAACTTCCTTGTGATTTGAAATCCTCTTCTTTTTATTTATAGTTTGTGATTTTTGTGGGGTTATTTGTGACATTTTGACTTTTGTTTTTGTGTTTATTTGTCACGGCAAGAGTGCTTCTTGAAGCGTGAGCCACCCGTGCTCAACTTATATTGTTTTTTTTTTTTTTTTTTTTTTGTTGAACTACTTATATTGTTTTTCTAACCAAGGAACATTAAACTTAAATATAAAAAATACTTTATGTAGGATTTAGACTATTTAATTCGTCAAGGTATAGGTCATTTAATTTCTCGAGTTTTAAGCTAGTAGTACATTGACAGTTGTCGTCCTTATCACATCGTCTCGATGTATCAATCTAAAAAGAAATCTATATTGTATCGATTCAAACTTTTGGTACTATGATGGAAATTTCGTTCTCTCCCTTCATCTCATATTCCCTCTTTTACGATTTTTTTTTTTTTTTTTGTTGAATCTCTAGTTCACTAGTTGGTGGGAAGAAAAATATCATCACACTCAAAAGGAGGATTTGGTCGGAGAAAGGGAGAGAGATTAAGGTTGTGTTTGATAGGAGATTTTCCGGAGAAAATAGAAATATTTTCTCCAAATATTGTATTTTTCTTGCGTTTGGTTGGCTATTGTGAGGAAAAAAAGTTGGAAGTCACGTGACCCACTTTTCCTTCTTTTTCTCAAAATACAGAGAATTTGTTACCCTCCGTATATATAAGAAAAAATTTCTCCCTTGGGTAAAAAGAAAATATCTCTATTAATCTTTCTCACTCTGTCACTACTTTTCTCCCCCTCTCTCTATCACTGCTTCTCCCCCCCTTTCTCACTCATTTTCTCGGTCTCTTGCCTACTGTAGAGAATGAAACAAAGAGGATGACTTCACAGGAGGTTTTAGAGAGAAGAAGTCCAAAACGTTTCTTCCTTGGTCGATCTAAGTCTTGGTTGTTCCTTCGATACTGATTTAAACTCAGCCAATTGACGAGACTTCATCTCTAAGAATTCAGCCATTACTCACACTTAGAAAACCTTGAAGTTTTTTAAAATCTAAAAATGAGTTTGTGAGAATTGATTTTGTTTTGTCCAATAGTGTTTATCAACTTCATTAATCACAGGTAAGAGCTCACTAGTTGGGCTGACATAGAATACCTTCATTTCTCTGGTAAATCAAAGAAAAAAATACATTTTTGAGATAAAAACCAGTTTAGAGAGAGAAAGTTGAGATATAGAAAGTGCAGGGATGGACAGACATGGTGGCTTCTGAGGTTTAGGAGGCGGCAGACTTGTGAGTCGCACCAGACAAAAGAAGAAGCTTACTATTGAAGGAACACACAAGGCTTCTTTCTCTCTCTAAAATTCCTCATTGTTGAAGGAACACACAAGGCTTTTGATTAACCCAAAGAAGCAATTTGGGGCATTCTCTCTATACTGTGTGAAATAAGGTTCGGGTTTGCCTATAAAGTTGACTTCTCCATCATTGCTTGAAGACATATTTTGGATATGAATTCCCTCCTAGTTTGGGTTGTTTAGTTATGTTATATAAGTAAGTGTGAACATGAAATATTATATTAGAAATAAATTTAGAATTTGTTTTACCATCTCCACTCGAGTGAGATCTCCCTTTCCTGTTTCAACAAAAAAAAAAGAGATCTCCCTTTCCTAAATCTACTTGTCCAAACCTGTTCTGACATGATCAACATCAACTCATTATGTTCAACAAAAAAAACATCAACTCATTAGTTTTGGAAGAGTTTCAAAAGAGTTGAACATAAATTAGATGAAGTCCCATGGTATTCCAACGATGTATTCCCTTAAAATACCAAACATTGGAAAATAGAAAAATTAATTCTTTTTCCCATTTTTCCCCGTAGCGAAACAAACAATGGAGAATATGAAAATATTTATAGAGTAAATGTTTCCTCGAGTAAATTTTTCTCTGAGTAATTTTTTCTCTGTTTTTTTTCCTTTCTCTAATTTGCTATCAAACACAACCTAAGAGGGGACTAGGGGAGGGAATTAAGACAGAATGAAGCCTATGTGACAATGTAGTCTTGACCAAACAATATTTTTAATTTGTGCCAAAAAACAGAATTAACCGTTTTCGTATATCGTGGTGTGTCTGGCTGGTACTAGTTTCCTTTTTATACCCTTATCTCCAATACTGAAAATGTAGTAAATAGATGAGATTGGATAGTCAACAACTTTTAGTTGGAGCGGTTACTAAGTTGGTTTCCACTCTATAGGACAAGAGTTCGAGACACAGAATCATAACCCCTAAAGTATGCTAACATTTAAAAAAAAAAAAGAAGATGATGAGATTGGATATGAATATGGTTGTACCTAATGAGATTGGATATGGATACAAATATTTCACATCTGTGCTTCTAGCCAGGATTCAAATCTAGGCCTGGCTAGCCTAGAAAATATGGATTAAGTCAAATATACCTAAATGACACATGTATAGTGTAATAGTCCCACATTGCTCACAAGAGTGTCCAGAGACTGGGCTATATGTGTAAGCTCAAGCTTAGTAAGTACCGAGGCCTTTTGGGTGGGCTTGTGGTGCCTTCGCCAAGAACAAAACCCCGTACCCGTGTGGGCTTGGGCCTGGGTGGTTAAAGCGGGGACAATATCGGCAACTGCTAAGGCTTGGGGCGTTACAAAGTGGTATCAGAGCCGAGGGCGACTCTTCGCTGAGGGTGGGGGATTGTAATAGTCCCACATTGCTCACAAGAGTGTCCAGAGACTGGGCTATATGTGTAAGCTCAAGCTTAGTAAGTACCGAGGCTTTTTGGGTGGGCTTGTGGTGCCTTCGCCAAGAACAAAACCCCGTACCCGTGTGGGCTTGGGCCTGGGTGGTTAAAGCGGGGACAATATCGGCAACTGCTAAGGCTTGGGGCGTTACAAAGTGGTATCAGAGCCGAGGGCGACTCTTCGCTGAGGGTGGGGGATTGTAATAGTCCCACATTGCTCACAAGAGTGTCCAGAGACTGGGCTATATGTGTAAGCTCAAGCTTAGTAAGTACCGAGGCCTTTTGGGTGGGCTTGTGGTGCCTTCGCCAAGAACAAAACCCCGTACCCGTGTGGGCTTGGGCCTGGGTGGTTAAAGCGGGGACAATATCGGCAACTGCTAAGGCTTGGGGCGTTACAAAGTGGTATCAGAGCCGAGGGCGACTCTTCGCTGAGGGTGGGGGATTGTAATAGTCCCACATTGCTCACAAGAGTGTCCAGAGACTGGGCTATATGTGTAAGCTCAAGCTTAGTAAGTACCGAGGCCTTTTGGGTGGGCTTGTGGTGCCTTCGCCAAGAACAAAACCCCGTACCCGTGTGGGCTTGGGCCTGGGTGGTTAAAGCGGGGACAATATCGGCAACTGCTAAGGCTTGGGGCGTTACAAAGTGGTATCAGAGCCGAGGGCGACTCTTCGCTGAGGGTGGGGGATTGTAATAGTCCCACATTGCTCACAAGAGTGTCCAGAGACTGGGCTATATGTGTAAGCTCAAGCTTAGTAAGTACCGAGGCCTTTTGGGTGGGCTTGTGGTGCCTTCGCCAAGAACAAAACCCCGTATCCGTGTGGGCTTGGGCCTGGGTGGTTAAAGCGGGGACAATATCGGCAACTGCTAAGGCTTGGGGCGTTACATATAGTTATTCAGAACTCAGTTATAAACATTGATACATGATTACCAAGAGAGTTAAAAAAGTTTATTAAGTAACGACAAATCTGAATAATTTTGAACAATTGAAAAACTTAATTGAAAAACTTAATTAATACATAAATAAAATTCGTTGCCTATAATCTATACAGACATATTGGCTATTTAGACTAATTTATACGGGATCTCTATTAGAAATAGAAAAAGAATGTATTTTTCGACTACTCGGACAATAGAAAAGAAAGAGTTTTTCGACTACTCAAACAATTTTTTTACGAGCTTCCATTTTTCTTTAAATTGTTCTATTATTTAAAAATAGATGACAAAACCTCTATTAGATATAGCCACATTATCTCTTCTTTGCAACCTCACCTTATAAAGTAGTTTAAAAGAAAGAAGTGAAGATCCGTAAACCATTTTTTTCACAAATCACAATTGTTATATAAAAGGTGACCCATTTGATTATTAGGTCTTGAGTATAAGAGGTGAATTGTAGAGAGAGAAATGATGTCAGAGGAGAAATTGTAGAGAGATAGATTTCTAGACATGATAGAGAGAGATGAAGTCAAATATACTCTTGAATGGGCTGAGATCTCAACTGTCCATTGATACTGATGATATAAGAAGTCGACTTCAAGGTGGAGATGACATTAGAGTTCTTGGCTCTTGCCGAAATATTCCATACCTTTAAACCTCCCCCAACTCCTCCTGGGCCGACCATGTCGAAAGCACCTAAAAATGATTGTTTTCGGTCGAAATGTTATTACACTTTAACTCCCTTTAAGTACTTCAAATGTTTGGGTCGGCCTTAGCACGTTGGGAAAGGTCGAATGGGGTGACTGGAAAAGTTATGAGAAATTCTCATCTCTGCTTGATAGACATTTGATGTTTTTCGCGTTTACGTCATTCCCACTATAGATAGTAATGCAACAAATTATCCTTTTTGTGTGCAAAAGTCTGTATTAAATTTGAGTCTTTAGGTATACTTTATCCTCGTCCTCTTTTCTTTTATTCCGTTTCGCAAAAGTCATCTTTTCTTTTATTCCGTTTCGCAAAAGTCAGTATTAAATTTGAGTCTTTAGGTATACTTTATCCTCGTCCTCTTTTCTTTTATTCCGTTTCTTATACAGTAGTTTTGTACTTGACTTTTTCATATTCTGGCTTAGTAGTTATAGGCACTGGTGCAGTCGTGCCGCCAACCGAAAAGAGCAATCGTGCCTCCGACCCAAAATTAAGATAAGAAATTCTCCAAAAAGTAAAAGTAAAAGGAAGAGATAAGACATTAGACACTCTTTGAATTTAATTTAGATTTCGAACCAGGTACAATTTATGTTACTCAATCACAAATACTAAAACAACGATACACAAATACTAAAACCACGATCCCTATAATTCACTACATGAACGATAACTAATCAATATATACGAAAACCCCCAGACTGTTGTTTGCATGTTAAAGGGGGCAGATGAAAAGAGGTTTGGCTAGACAAGGACAAAGTGGTTCTAATTATTTTCTGAAAAGGAGTAATCGTACTATCACCAACAACTTCGTTGCAGTTTCTATCTTCTTCACAAATTGCCTTCTCCAATAACATATTATCAAGATCTTCCAATTCTATACTCTCAAAAAACATCTTTCGACACTTTCGTGTAAGAACATCATCAAACCCTTGGATAAATAGTTTTACCTTTTCTTCTATAGATTTGATGAAGCAATGTTCAATAACAAGTTTGATATACTCTTCTCTGTTCATGCTACTCACGACCATTGTATTCCCTCCGGGACACAATTCCACTATTTTCCTCGACCCACACTCATCTTTTTCTTCAGTTTCCCAAACAAATGTCAGACCCAAACAATCTGAGTTTATCAACTTTGTATCCATCTCCAGGATATCTCTACAGCTTTTATACATGTAAGGATCTGCATTTCGTATATCTTCCAAAGTGAGTTTTGATCCTCCGGCTAATTGCAAGAAAAACAAGCGATCAAATCCAATGCCAATCTGCACGTCATGCATCAACGCTAAAGCGATCACTCGACCACAAAACCCATAATATTGAAGTTGTTGAGAATTCAGTTTTGCTGCAAATAAGAAGGATGGAATTATTTAGAGATTGCCCAAAGTTCTGTCGCAAAATATAACATAAGAAAGACAAACAGAAAATTAAAAAGTCAAATAAATGTCGAAATCTTCAATATACCTGGACTGGGATAAAACCTTTGATGGTCACATGGACATGATAGGAAGAGCGAACTTTGTGGAGCGAAAAGGTGTTCGCATAATAAGAGGAGCCATTCTTTGGAAACTCCAGAACCAGCTTCAAAAGCTCCCTCATTTTTAAACCGAGGAATAATTCCATTCCGCAACAAAATGGGATTTGCAAGCCCAACACGATCAAAAGAATCAACTAATAACCTTGATCTATCAATAATGATCGAATTCATATTCTGTAGTTCATAATCATTCTTTACTTGATTCGGGAACATCATCTTGATCAAATGTTCTCTAGATTCTTTACTTACTAAATTCTTATGTCTAAGAAGCCATTGATGTTCATTGCCTCTCTTTGATTTCATAATAAGCTTATTTACTGAATCTCGGTGAGAAATCAAGCAGGAGGCAAGGTTCTTTTCGGCAGTATGATAAAGCTTCGACATCAAGTCTAATTCCTTAAGAATTGGAAGATAATAAGACCACCCATGGTTGAACTCACATTCCGTACATCGGGTGTACTCCATTCCATCATCCATATAAGTAAGACCAAGATCTATGTTGTTCAACAACTCATTAAAATCACCGTAAAATAATTCGGGGTCTTTAGAACTGTACCATTCCTTGAGGATAAAATTCATGTTACCAAGTCTCGGAGTAAAGTCAATTGATGGATCTTGCAATTTAATCATATGATCCTCAATTTTTGGACACATATGGAGTGTGAATATAGAGAACTCGCGAATATCACTCTCAAATCGTGATTTTAACTCGAAAGGCACTTGACAGAAGCACGATTGTCTAATCAACTTCATGTTCATCAGCAATTGTTTCGTGAGCTCATTTGTAAATGGGTAAAACATATGAATTACCATAGCTGGCAATGCAAAAAAACCTCTTTTATAGTTTGCGTTGGCAGGAGGAAGTGTCTTGAGTAAAGATCCATATGTCTGACGACACGAGTAGTACAATAAACGACCAGACGTTGTTGTTTGGTCACGTAGAAGTTGACAGAACCTGAAAACTGTAGTACAAAATAGGTGTTGAATGCGTACAGGAAAGGATCCAATATTAGGAAAGAGAAATAGCCGAATTGATTCCTCGGCTATATCTTTATTATTACTGATAGGAGATTCGTATAAATAGACTAGATAATCGGGTATTTTGTACCAGTAAAATAGTTTAAGATGTTGATGCTTGTTACGATTTCGAGGGGTCATCTTCAAGAAATCTTTACAACCCTCTAACACACAATTTCCCCTTGTCGATTCATCATCTTCATTAACACTACTATCATTGGTAATGAGTAGGCGTGAAATAGAAGATACCAAATTTCTTAGAATTCGAACCCCTCTCTTATGATACTTGGCAGTGATAAAGGGCTTCCAAATTACATCTGATTCTACCCTAGGTACGAATTCAATTTCCCCTGCTTGATTTTCGAAATGGCATAGTGGGGCTCTTTTCATCCCTCCTTCGATAAGAAACTAAACAAAAAGAAGAAGGTTTACCTACCGTTTTTCTAAATCTAAACAGTAGTATAAAAAAAACCCTAACTTGTAGTAAACAATAAACAGTAGTAGTATGTTTATAAACCTTATATGAATAATTCACAATTAGGGTTTCAAGCAGAGTATAATAAGTGAAATTGAGGTTGTCAGAATTCCTCTAGGTCTAGGTTTCATTATACTCAGGATTGTGAATTAGAAAGTTTCCTATTTGGCCATTTGGGCCATTGGGTATCTTTACGCGCCCCCTCAAACTTCTCTACCTTCCTCTTGGCGCCCCGTACAAAGGAGATCTAATTTTTTTTGGGTTATTTTCTAAAGGATTATTTCCCAAATGGCCCCCAACTTTGTGACCAGCTTCCTGCCTAGCCCCCTATTTTAACAAATATTCTTATATGGCCCCCTTTTTCCGTTATCTTTAACTTTCCGTTACTCTCACTCCTCCATCTCATTTCCTCTCTCTGCCAAGGCACCTAACACGCCGCATCATCGTCTTCTCCAGCATGGGTCGCCGGTCGGCCAAATTTCCGGCCGGCGACCTTCAAACTCAATTTTTTTTTCTCTTCATCTTCCTCTCTCTCCTGATTTCTCTCTCTTCTTCTACCTCCCTCTCTCTCTCTCTCTTCTTCTTCCGCTCTCTCTCTAAATTTTTTTTTTTGATTTCATCTTTCTCTCTAAACTCTGGCGAAGGGAGTTTCCCTTCGCCGGAGGTCGGACAGACCTTCTAGGTCTGCTCGAGCAGATCTGGAAGGTCTGTTCGAACAGTTCAAAATACGAGTGTAGTTGTCCAATTAAGTGTTTCGGGTAAATGGGTAAAATTTGTAAGCAAGTATTCGGGCGAGTGGTTTCGATCAAACTAACAAGTTGGGCTCACCTGGAACCCGAGACCAACCCATGTATCTTATCGAACGGATTGCATTGAGTCGACTTCTGGGTTTCGGGTGTCCATGGGCTCTCTTGATTTCGGGTTGTGAATGACGGGTTCCGGGTTTCCCTCACCCCCAGTAACGATCACCGACGAAATTACAATTCCTTATCTCAAATTAGAAGAGAGTACTAAATTACTAATTGAACCGCCATGAAACCCTAACCTTGAGTTCTCTTCATTTCCCACTTCAAAACCCTAACTCAACTTTTTTTCAAACTTGTAAATGGCTTTAATAACTCAAGCTTCATGGGGTTTCTCTCACAACTCCATTAGTGGAGTTTCTTCTTCCAAAACCAATTTATCCCCATTACCAAATTTCAGATTATCCCCCACCAAAACCCACAAATTATTAGCTTCATCAAGTAATGATTCAAATTCTTCTGATATTTCTGCCCCCAAATCTTCTGAAAATGAACCAGTTGTTACAGATCCAGTAAAGCTAGCTTTTTTGAAAGCAAAAGCTTATAAAAAGAAATCAGTAAAATCAGAGACGGATTCGGTTAAAGAAGAAGCTCAAAATCAAAACCCAGTTAAAAAATTAGTTGAATTTGTAGATAGAAGTGGAGGTTCTGAGGAAATCGATGGTGGGTCGAAGGAAATCCCTGTTTCAATCAAACTTTCTATGCAGAAAGCTAGAGAGTATAAGAACAGAGGAAGTTTAAGTAGCAGTAATATTGTTGAGGAAAAGGGGAAAACTTCAGGTATTTATTGATTGAGAGGTAAAATTTGTTTGAACATTAGCTTGATTAGAATTAGGGTTTAGATAAGATTAATAGATTGGGCATTTATGCATTAACAGTGGAAATGTTTTAGAAATGTTGTCGGAAATGGTTGAATTGTTTGAACTCAACTAGGCCTGTTAATGGGTATCCAAAAAAAACCTCTGATATTTGATTTGTATGTCCTACTGAACTTCAATTGTTATTTAATCAAAAAACCTCATTAGATCTCGTAATTTGGGGGATAGTAGTTTGTGTACATGCGGTAAACGAGGTATAGAATTTGAAGAATTTGTATAACTTGTGTTCTAGGGCTATGGGATGATAATGCAGAGAGGGTTCCTGAGAAAATTGTCAGTAAGAAGAAAGGACCGTCGATCTCCAGCATTGATTTCGTGGGTCTTGGTTTTGCGGATAAGAAGAATAGTAGAGGATTACCAGCTGGGTTGGTTCCTATGGTGGATTCTTATTCAGGTGACGATGATATACCTGAGGTAGAGTTTATTGTTGGGGATACCAGCAAGTTTGCACCTAAAGCACCCGAGCAGGATTCAAAAGAAGAAGATGACTCTGATGTTTATAAACCTAAGGTTTCAACTTGGGGAGTCTTTCCGAGGCCTAGTAACATTTCCAAGACGGTACAATTAATTTTATCTTCTATACATTTTGATAGTCTTTTCTGCAATTCCCGTAATTCTATTGATTTGCGGTCGAAGACTATCTTCCTTGTATCTCCTTTTCGACGTGTAAATGTTGTTGTTGTTGTTGGTGCGCCCCGGTCTACTTATAAAGTCATTTCTTGTCTGGTTTTCAGTTTGGTGGCGGAAGAGTCATTCGTCCAGGTGAGATTTTGGAAACGTCGGAAGATAAAGCTGCTAAAGATGCCCAAACTAAGAAATTACTCACAGCCTACAAGAATAAAGTGGGCTTAGTTATCGATCCGAAACTAAAGTCCGAGTGTGAGAAGGTACGAATTAGATGACAAAGAACAAAACAAAAACAAATCTGTTCATTTGCATTTTTCTCGAACATTTATCATAGTTATTCAGTTCTTTAATTGTAGGCATTGAAAGAAGGAGACGATTTGATGGACATTGGCAAGCTTAAACAAGCATTACCCTTTTACGAAAAAGTAATGAAAGACTTAGCTTTTCAGGTAAGCATTTCAATTTTGTAGTAGTTCATCCATTTCGATAAGTTTCAAGCCGACATAAAAGTTTGTGGTCGGTAATTTTTAAGACAACTACCACCGACCAATCAAGCCTTTTGTTTTCATCTGGTTGTTACAGAGTTTTCACCCTTTTTATGCTTCAGTTAGTTATATAATGTTCTCACTTCTCCAATATGACAGTATTGACCGTTTAATCGAATTGAACTGATTACTATGCAGAATGAACTTCATGGGTTGGCGGCTTTGCAGTGGTCGATTTGTCTCGATTCACTCAGTAGGTATGAGAACCATTCTAGAATTTTTTTCTGAAATATCATTTTTCTTTCTTTTGGGTACGAGTTGTACAAAATATCATAAAATACTTATACTGGCTTCTTAACTAGAGAGAACGAGCTAGCTACTAATAGTAATAGTATGTACCTTCAGACACTTCATGGTATAAAAGTATAGCCTTGCATATGGTGATTTGGTGAAAGAATTTCGATATTAAGAAACCAAAAACCGCATTGATGGATGCCTCGATTTTGAATCTAATAGGGAAATTATTCGTGGGAATAGTAAGATTCGAACCTTGTCTCCCCAGTGGAGAAAGGTACGTGTTCCCACCCAACCGAAGTGGGATTATCAAATACTAGTTTTTGAAATAAAATTTTGGATTATCATTTTATACCTTCTTTGCCTTTTGAGAAATGTTAGATTTCAACTTTTATCGTCCTCGATTGTTGAAAAAATGAGATTCAGTTCTAGTGACATACAGGTCATCTGAAGCTCGAGTGATGTACGAAAAACTCCAGTCTCATCCAAATGTTCAAGTGAGAAAGAAAGCACAACAACTCAGCTTTAGCTTCCAGGTACTTCTAGTTAGTATTGTTTTGTCTATAAATTGAGGTCTCATATCTTAAACTCAGTTTTTTTTTTCAGACTTAGGTGTGTTGTGTCTTTTCTTAATTCAATCTGACTCATCTGAATGGCTGGTGCGGGCTGTGTTTAATTTTTGTCTTACTCGTGCGTCTAACTCATCTGATTGGTTGAATTAAGCTCATTTTGGGTCCATTTGTATATAAAAAGAAGTCGTACGGGTCCACTATCTAATAAAACCCGATTTGACTATTGACTCCTAGACAAAATAAGTCACACAGAGACGATTAAGATTCAGACAACAAAAAAGAATCACCTTACCTAGAAAAAACAGAATGAAATACAGTTCATGAAGTTATGGATTTCATATTGCAGGCAATGGAAATGATGAAGGTTACGAGTTCATCTTTTCCCTCATTCAGGACAGGCTATAAAAACTACTTCGATGCATTTGTGGAAGATAAAACAAGTTATTCCTTGACAGAAGAAGAAGAAGACAATCCACTGAGTCAAGCAATTCCGTACATTTTATTTCTTCTCTCTCCCATTTTCATTGTGCTCCTTATAGCTGCAAAGAAAGGTACTTGAAAATTGAAACCTTAGCTACTGTGCATATTACTCATTTGTCGTTTTCTTTTACAATGTATATCTTGTTTTTGTTAAACGATATTTAGGAACCTCAAGTAGATACACTTTTTCATCGATCATCTTTTAGTGTTCCTCGTTTCTTCATTTGAGAAGTACATAAAGAAAATGATTGTTGACATCTTTATGTGCTCTCTTTCCCAAGATTAGAGGGGCCTTGATTAGGAGGTAGGTTTACCTGAAATGACTAATCGTTTCACGTGTTAGACAATACTTTGTCCCAGTGCCGAAATCTTGGACTATATGTACGAGGCCAGTACTTTAGGATGTAGACATGTTTTGGGTATACTCTTAAGACCTAAAGCTAGGGATCAAATTCTGGTCCACACAGTGGCGCCTAATCCAAAACAATCCATATAGGTCTGCGTGGATTAGGTCGTCATGGAATTTAATTCTGACCACAAAAAACCGTACAAAAGCCGTAAAATGTACTTCTGGAATAGGTCTGTCATCGAATGACTAATATCCTGACTTGGAACGACAAATCCATAACTTAGAAGGTCGACAGTAAATGACTTTTAATGGCTTATACTTAATGAGTTAATGTTAAGTGCATAGATGATATAAAGATAATGATGTTATATGGGATCTAAACTAAAGCATCTTGCCTAAGCTAAACATAGTAAATGAAATCACATTGGTAGTGTTTTATTTTTTTATTTTTATTTTTTTATGAACTAAGGCTATTGCCAGCTTTTATTAGCTACTTCAGCGAGAAATAATGTTAGCAAAATTTGTCGCCAACTGACTTGCAATGCAACTAGGAGTCTGATAAATCTCCGTAGTTTGAATCAGATATAAGTTACCAGTATACTTTGCAAGAGCTGCAATATTAGCTTCCACAGTATGAAAATTCAACTTTCCGAAGCCTTATTTGTATTAAAGTAGTCGGAGTAGTCTGATTTCAGGCTGATTTTTAGAATGTGTCCACCACCGTGTTCACCAAATTATAAAGTTCAAAAGTGATGTTCACCAAACAAGACTTTAATATTGAATTTTGAGAGGGAGTTTGTCTCACAGCCACATCGTTCACATATTCTCTTATTTAATTTGTTCGGCTAAATCTAAGAGTGGATAGAGAATTAACTAAATCACTAATCTAACTCTACAAATAGCTCTCTTTACCTAAACTAAACCCCCAAAATTGGAGATAAGACAAGTGAGTGGGTTAAATAAACAAGTAACAACATCACTAGAGTGGGTTAACGAATAGGGCTATGTTAAATAAACAAGTGATGTTCAATACCTAATACCCCATCTAATGATACAAGTACTAGTCAATTTTCTTCAGGAAAAAAAACCTAGTCAATGGCCCGCCCCTCTCTCAACATTCCCTGTGGGCCTCAAACAGAACAGTTTGGGGCAACGAATAGGGCTATCCGAAGGTATTTGGTTGGCATGAGTCTTGATTGTTCAAGTCGAACACCGAATATTAGTCCGAGGGCCTTTAGACTGCTCTTTTCTGGCGGGCACTAATAAAGAGGGTGTGCCTATTATAAAATCTAGGAGAATGGATGCAAATGACTGGTAGAAATGATTGTGGTTACATTTAGGTATTTTTGAACTTTTAAGAGGACTTAGACGATACTTCAACAAAAAAAAAAACACCCCTAGACACAATATAAGTTCTTTATTTTGTCATATCATGTTGAAAACTCGAAGTCACCATATGAGACAAATCAAATACTTTCCTCTGAACATTTGTGCGACCTTCGTTTCATTTCTTGTTCTTCTTCCATCGCTGACCTAGAGGATTTAAAAAGGAGAAGTAGAAGAGGGACTTAACGTACGCCTACGATATTTAATTTTGAAAGCTTGGTGTGTTGGAGACCATCAAACTTAATTCGAGGCAAGAGCTCAAGGTCTTAGACCGTATCAGTCTGAGGTCCAAAGCATTGATTCAGACTAAGCTAGCCTGAGACCTGTCAGGCTGGACAATCTGACTCCGCCTTGACTGGCCCCGTCCGAGATAATAATTTTGACCTTGGGCTGATCAGTCAATATTTGGGGGCGCCAACAAGTGTTGGAGGTTGACTCCGGTCAAACCTCTTGAAGGTTTACTCCTCTGATGGTCAAACGAGAATAACCAATAGTGGTCTTGGTCAACTCCAAACCGAAGAATATCTACAAATCTCAGGTTCGGTACTAACCGAAGCTAAATAAATAGGTTCGTAATTCCCGGACCTATCTCTCTATAAATACAGCCATTTCTTCCCCGTTTCTCCGAGTCTACTTTCTAACGAAAAATCTCAGATCATCATCACCGCGTTCTTCGAATTTGACAAGGTAAAAACCAAATTCAATAATTGTTTCTTTTTCAAGTATTTTTCTATAATCTAGGGTTTTCTGATGATCCATTCATTGAAGGACTTCTATTTTGTGAGATCTTTGTTGATCAGATCTGAAATTTGTAATTGTATGATTTCTCAATTAGATCTTGTTGATCGAGGAAGTACTAGTAGTAATTTTCTTGTGCGATCTGTGTTTTGAAGTTTAGTAAGACTATAATTTGTATGATCTCTTGATTTAGATCTAAAAATCTCGAATTTGATGCCTTCTTTGATTTAGATCTTGAAATTAAAATCGAAAAATTTAATTTTAATGATCTCTTTGATTTAGATCTTGAAATTGTTGAATTTGGTCCGTATGTTCTTGCCTGATTACATTTTCTTTGACATATCTTTGAAATTTAGGGTTTCATATAAGAAATGTTGTAGGGAGTAATAAGGACTTGATTTTTTTACTGCAGAAATGTTGATTTGATTCACAGATTAAGTTAGGGAAAACCCTAAAAACATCTCATTTATTGAATTATAGAAAGATTTTGAGTTGTCTTGGTTGATTGAATAACCAAATCTATGTTGATTATTTTCATCTTTCATTAAATTGTATTCATAATGAGAATGATATGTTAATGAACATTTTCTTTGATCAGATAGTACTGAAAACTGTAACGTGTCGAAAGAAAATGGCTACTGTATCGGAAAGAAAATCGACATTAAACCCTAATGCACCTCTCTTTATACCGCAACATTTCCGTCAAGTAGAGGATTTCTCGCCTGAATGGTGGGATTTGGTGAAGACATCGACATGGTTCCATGACTATTGGCTCAGCCAAAATCAAGAAGAGGAAGGATATTTCTTCGATGATAATGACAAGAGCGAAATGGCTGGTTTTCTTCCCGACTCGTTTGACTTTGGAATTGGTGCGGTAGAAGATGATGAGTTCCCGAATTTGGAGGGAGAGCTAGATGAAATGGTTAGATCGGCTGAAATTGACGAATACAAGAAGGGATCGCCGTCTTCTAGCATCAACAATAAACCATCACAAATTGGTAAGTAATAAGTCACTTAGATCAGTCAGACAAAAGCATACATTCTGAAGTCTGATTCAAGTCGATAAAAATGCCGAGTCAGATTTCAGATCTGACTTAGAAAAGAAACACTACCTTAAAATTGTCCTGTAGTAAAATCTGCCAATAATATTTTGATCGAGAAAACATTGTTCATGATTCGTCAAATTCTAATTTGTTGATAATGTATGTCTTTTCTTTGAGTAAACAGAGATTGACGAAGCACACTCGTTGTTGAAGAATCTAGACGTTTTCAAATCATCTCCAAAAGGAAGCCCTAGATCACCTTCGGAAATTGGGAAGCTCCGTGAGAAACCGACACAGTACGGAAGCCCGAAATGTGGCTCAAGCAGCAGCCCACGCTTCATCCACCAGCCACGTTAAGGAGCATTTAGCCATGTCAATGGCTTTCGTCGGTTTGCATCTCTACCAGAACGTAGTCTCTTTTAGCTTCTCTATTGTTAATCTTTGTATAGTAGAGAACTTCTAAGTCTCTATATTTTCCCTAAAATTGTCATGTTAATCTGTTGATGTTCTTACTGCTGGTAGAAAAACTGTAGTTAAAAGCTATGTAAAAAAAGAAGAAAAGGAAATGAGTGACAAAAAACAAAGTGTTTTTAGCGAATTTCTTATTCGGTAAAGGTCATGTCTTCTCTGTGTCATGTCTGTAAAGGTCCGAGGCAACCTGCAATTTATGAGGACCTCCATTGTTTTTTTAATTTTTTTTTCTTCTCTCATCTCTCCTTTCCAACCACGAATTCCAGCCACCACCTCCGGTGAGCACCACCATCATTTCTCTCACTTCATGCGTCTCTCGGTCCTTAAACCTTGATGAGGGTTTGAAGTTTTGGACTTCCGTGGTTGACCGGCCGGAGACCCTCCTCGAGGTTTGGTTGTGGAGAATGGTAGATTCTCCTTCGATACAATGAGAGGGGAATAGCAGAGAGAGAGAGAGAGAGAGTGTGAAGAGTGAAATGATGGCGGTAGTGCCTGGGGTCAGAGTTTGTATTTGCTCGGAAAACTATTTTCTTTAAAATTTCGTACCACAATTTCTTTTTAATTCCGACACTGCGGGCCATCCTTATCTTTGTAAAACGTCCATGGTGAATAGTGTTACCCGTTAGCTTAGCTCGTATAACATTTGACATTCGTTTCACTCAATTACCCATTATTTCTGTTACTACCCTCGAATTTTAGAGAACTGTAAACAAAAACTAAAACTATCTACTACAACACGCTTGAAGAGGAGAGGGGGTGCTGCCATCTAATCCCAATGCAGAACTGAAAGGATAATCGATAAAGATAGGGCAGGGTTATAAGGAGGGGGTGTTTTGTTTATATGTCTTGGAAGATTAGTGTGATTTTGTAAATCCTTGTGACTTTGATGGGTTTCTGCATCCTTATTCTGCTGATATATGAAAAAAACACCATGAATAGATGACATTGATAGTTTTATGTGTTTAACAAGAATTTTTCAAGAGATTGACAAGTGAAACACGGTCAAAGGAAAAAATATTGAATCTATCGCCCTCCGTATGTAGGACGTCTTAGGCTTAGGGTTCATATGTTCCTCTCTGAATTAGAAAGTATGTATGATCAGTTGCGTGGTGAAGAAAGACCCTCACTTACTTTGGAACAGTCTTATCAGACAATACGAAGAGCGTCAGTTCATAAATAAGTGATGGGGACTCAGACTTGTAACTGAGTCTTCAGTTGTGGCAGTTAACTATTAAACGGGACAACCTCAAGGTTCATGGAATTCTCACAAAGAGACTCGACACCTCCGCCTTAATCTTGAGTACCCATTGTGGAGAAAAGGGACACACAAATCAAAAGTGTAATGAAGTCTTTGGGTATCCAGAATGGTGCGATTTTACAAAGCGGCAAAGTAAGAACATATTCTTCGCTCTCTAAAACCAAAATTGTTATAGGACAGTGCAGATTAGCTTTCTGGGCTGCTAGTGATACTGTCTACCTTGGCACACTTAAGGCTCACTAGAGAAGGGTGCTACGACACTCCGTCTCCCTACAAATGTGGGATTGATTATAACACAATAAAACAAATCATGTTGATAATGTGCTTAGTGCGAACTAGTATTATGGGCTGCTAATGATACTGTCAAGAACAGAGCCAGGATTTGAAGTCAAGGTGGGTTAGCTTAAAAATAAAGGCCCAGGAAAGAATTTGATAAATAAAAAACAAATGTAAAGGGTCAAACATGAAACTGGGATAAAATCAAGGGGCGAATGCGAAATTACAGAGAAATGAAGGGCCTCAATGAGGAGATAATAGAAAAAATAAAAAAAAAGATAGGCACAGAGGTATTCGACCCTAGGTTGAATGTGAACGAGCAGGGAATTGGCCAACTTGGCCGAGGTGTTTTGGTAAGATTGGCTTCTCTAACTACTTAATATCCATTTCGGATCCCTGGCTGGTGTCACGTATAGTCGATGCCTGGCTCCGCCCTTGGATATTGTCAGCTTTGACACACCTAAGTCTCACGATTTTAAAAGACCTTACAAGGGAATGATGCAACCTCTTAAGAGGGGCACCACATTCTGTCTCACCACCGATGTTGGATTGAGCTCAACAAAAATCCCTTTCTCTCAAATTTTAGGAATGGGAGTGGCTAAAGGCCCCCAGAAAAAATTGTTGTTAGCACCCGGTGGTAGATATTAACTAAGGTTAATCTCCTTTAACCCCAAACATCTGTTGGCACCCGGATATAAAGGATTCAGATCGAGCCCTTTGAAAGCCTAAGCAGCAGTTCGAACTCGAACCAGTCCGAACCTTTTTTTGGCTTTCAGGGGCGATTGGTCCAAGCCGTCGCATAAGGGCTCGGACTGACCAGTCTGAGACATAAATAAAAGGCTAAGACTTATCAGTCCGAGTTGTTATCTTACCCTAACTTTGCTTCAAGACGAATTCTAACCAAATTTGATTGTTCAATACTAGATCCAAATTGATTATTTAGATCTAAATATGATTTGTGACATTTGGTGTTTGAAATTACTTGTTTTGGGCTTTTATTTAAAATCTTCACGTAAAATAAGAGGATAATGATGATACAAAGGGAAACGGGCAGATGATGGTGGATCAAATTAGATGTTTGGTTTAATGTTTTAGGGTTTCATGGTGGTTTGATGCTTCATGGATACATGGTGGTTCCTTAGTGTGATGATGATGGTAACGATACGAAGGAGAAAACAACAAGAAGAAGAAGAAGAAGAAGAAGAAGACACAAAGACGAAGAAAGGAAGAAGAAGAAGAGTACACGAAGATGAAGAAGAAGAAGCTGCAGTCAAAGTGGGTGTGAGGTGTCTAACCCAGTGGCGGGAAGAAGACCCGGAAGACCGCTACCTGACCCGTTCGTCCGAGATAAAAAAAGGTATGTGGGCACCCGACGGTCAAAACGGTCACTACTCGACCAGACTGAAGGAGTAGGTGGGTCGGTCTCAGTCAAAATTTCATGTCGGAAGACCGCCTGCTAACCTACCGTTTCAAATGACTGAATAACCGACCGAATCACTGTAAGAAAACGTATGTTATAATTCTATACGGAATTATCTATAGCAGACCAGTAATATAAATAAAAGTTGAGGAGTCTTTAGTGTAATTATCATTGGTCGGCTTATGTAACTAGTTAAACATATTATATTTCATGTAAATTTGACTATAACATAAAATCACCTATGTAGATATACTTATCTTAAAAAAATCCATCACGAACACTCCGTACCCACTTAGAAAGAGATAAATTAATAATACTTGTAAAGAGAATGATCTTAATTAAACTCCTAAAAATGTTTTGATTTTCATAACTTACAATTTCATTCCTGGGGCGAAAACCGTTTACACGTCGCTTTCTGTATAACCATATGATCACTAGTTCTAAGTAAATTCTATTTGGCAAATGGTCGGAGAAACTTCATACTCCTATATTGAATTGGGAATCGTTCTTCAAAATAGTTTACTTATCTATTAGTATATTTTTGTTTGATAATGAAAATGGTTTATAAGTTTCTACAAAATGTTAATTGGAAAATTCGGGCCGAGACCGTCTGAAGTCCGACTGACCCGACAAAATAAACGGTCTTAGACAGTCAATGGACAAATAATTCTTGAAAGTGACGTCCGAGTAAATAGGTGGTGACCATATTATAAGTCCGAAATTGACCGATTCAATGAAGTTAGAGCCCGGTACCGACAGACCCGAACCGTTTCCCACCTCTAGTCTGATCGAGGCGTACTCAGCGCCAACATGTATTGGGCGCGGATAGAAATTTGTCAAGGTGCCTTTAGACGGGTTGTTTAGAAACTTACCGAGCGCCAAGAGAAAGGTGGAGAAATTTAGGGGGCGGGTAAAGATTCACCGAAATAGGAACCTTCTAATTCTTTTTTTAAAGTAGGAACCTTCTAATTCATACTCCTAATCAAGGAAACCTAAACCTAGTGGGATTCTGACAACCTCTCATCTCTATATGTACTTTGACGACCAGAGAGAAAAAGTACAGTAGATTCAACGACAATCTAATTTTAGAGAGAGATAGAGATAGAAACTCCATTCTAGGGGTAAACTTAAGGTATGAATTTGATGAACACTTAATTGTTATCCCCAATTTCACTTATTACCCACTGCTTGAAACCCTAATTGTGAATTACTCATATAAGGTTTAGAAACATACTACTGTATATAGTTGTGAGTACTACAAGTTAACGGTTTTCTTAATGCTTGTTTAGATTTAGGTAAACCCTAGATAAAAACTTCATCTTTTGTCAAAGGAGGGGGGAGGGATGGAAAGAGTTCCAATATACCTTTTCGAGAAACAAACAGGGGAGACTGAATTCATACCTAGGGTAGAATCAGAAGTATCTTGGGGTCGCTATATCAAACGGAAGTATCATAAGCCAGGAGTTCGAATTCTAAGAAATTTGGTGTCTTCTATTTCACACCTACTCATTACCAGTAGTAGTAGTAGTATTAATGAAGATGATGAATCCATAAGAGGAAATTGTGTATTAGAAGGTTGTAAAGATTTTTTGAAGACGACCCCTCGAAGTCGTAACAAGTATCTGCATCTTCAACTATTTTACTGGTATAGAATGCCTGATTATCTAGTCTATTTATACGAATCTCCTATCAGTAATAATAAAGATATAGCCGAAGAATCAGTTCGGCTATTTCTCTTTCCTAATATTGGATCATTTCCTGTACACATTCAACACCTATTTGGTAGTATAGTTTTCAGGTTCTGTGAACTTCTACGCGACCACACAACTACAACGTCTGGTCGTTTATTGTACTACTCGTGTCGTCAGACATATGGATCTTTACTCAGGACACTTCCTCCTGCTAACACAAACTTTAAGAGAGGTTTTTTCTCATTTCCAGCTATGGTGATTCATATGTTTTACCCATTTACGAATGAGCTCACGAAACAGTTGCTGGTGAACATGAAGTTGATTAGACAATCGTGCTTCTGTCGAGTGCCATCCGAGTTGAAATCACGATTTGATAGTGATATTTATGAGTTCTCTATATTCACACTTCATATGTGTTCAAAAATTAAGGATCATATGATGAAATTGCAAGATCCATCAATTGACTTTACTCCGTCAGCTTCTAACATGAATTGGATCCTCAAGGAATGGTATAGTTCTAAAGAGCCCGAATTATTTTACGGTGATTTTAGTGAGTTGCTGAACAACGTAGATCTTGGTCTGACTTATATGGATGATGGAATCGAGTACACCCGATGTACTGAATGTGAGTTCAACCATGGGTGGTCTTATTATCTTCCAATTCTTAAGGAATTAGACTTGATGTCGAAGCTTTATCAGACTGCGGAAAAGAACCTTGCCTCCTGCTTGATTTCTCACCGAGATTCAATAAATAAGCTTATTATGAAATTAAAGAGAGGCGGTGACCATCAATGGCTTCTTAGACATAAGAATTTAATAAGTAAAGAATCTAGAGGACATTTGATCAAGATGATGTTCCCGAATCAAGTTAAGAATGGTTGTGAACTACAGAAGATGAATTCGATCATTATTGATAGATCGAAGTTATTAGTTGATTCTTTCGAGCATGTTGGGCTTGCAAATCCCATTTTGTTGCGGAATGGAATTATCCCTCGATTAAAAAATGAGGAAGCTTTTGAAGCTGGTCCTGAAGTTTTCAGAGAGTGGCTCGTCTTGTTATGTCAACACCTATTCGCTCCACAAAGTTCGCTCTTCCTATCATGTCCATATGACCATCAAAGGTTTTATCCCAATCCAGGTATATTGATAGTTCCAACATTTATTTCACTTTTTGATATTCTGTTTGTGTCTTTTTTATGTTTATTTTACAGCAAAACTTTGGGCAATCTCTAAATAATTCCGTCTTTCTTATTTGCAGCAAAACTGGATTCTCAACAACTTCAATATTATGGGTTTTGTGGTCGAGTGATAGCTTTAGCTTTGATGCACGACGTGCAAATTGGCATTGGATTTGATCGCTTGTTTTTCTTGCAATTAGCTGGAGGATCAAAACTCACTTTGGAAGATATACGAAATGCAGATCCTTACATGTATAAAAGCTGTAGAGATATCCTAGAGATGGATACGAAGTTGATAAATTCAGATTGTTTGGGTCTGACATTTGTTTGGGAAACTGAAGAAAAAGACGAGTGTGGGTCAAGGAAAACTGTGGAGTTATGTCCCGGAGGGAATACAATGGTCGTGAGTAGCATGAACAGAGAAGAGTATATAAAACTTGTTATTCAACATTGCTTTGTCAAATCTATAGAAGAAAAGGTAAAACTATTTATCCAAGGGTTTGATGATGTTCTTACTCGAAAGTGTCGAAAGATGTTTTTCGAGAGTATAGAATTGGAAGATCTTGATGATATGTTAATCGAAAAAGCAATTTGCGAAGAAGATAGAAACTCTAATGAAGTTGTTGGTGATAGTTCAATTACTCCTTTTCAGAAAATAATCAGAACCACTTTGCCGTTGTCTAGCCGAACGTCTTTTCATCTGCACCCGTTAACATGCAAACAACAGTCTGGAGGTTTTCGTATATATTGATTAGTTATCGTTCATGTAATGAATTATAGGGATCGTTGTTTTAGTATTTGTAATTGAGTAATATAAATTGTATCTTGTTTGAAACCTAAATTAAATTAGAAGAATTTCTAATGTCTTATTTCTTCTTTCATTCATCATCTCATGTAACAAAATTTATATCTCGAATTGTAACAAAAAAATCACAATTTCTTCTTTAAAACTAAAAAAAGTCCCTCTTCCTGATTTTCATGAAAATGTGATGACTTCTCAAGCATGAAGTCTTAATTTTCTTGAACTAAAAAATATGTCCAATGAAAGGACTAGCATGAGGGTGCGGCCTAGCGATATCATGGTCTTTTGTTTAAAGACTAACATGCTTCTTCATTTCTTGTTTATTTGTTTGAAAAGAAATTGATATCTTCTATTATTTTTCATTTTTGCTTTATCTGTTGTTTTAGATGTGGGACTATTTTACCATCTGTTGTTTTAATTTGATTTCTTGTTTGTAGCAATCAACCATTACTATCAACAAGATGGTATTAATATTCTATAACTTAAGATACTTTGTTTCTAACGGATTAGCAAGACTGTGGTGGGTTAGGAATGGCACGATTAGGGTGAATTGTGTTGTTGTTCTTAACATGTCTTTGTTGACGCAAAGCCATGTGGTGGGGGGTGCGGGCTTACGTAAAAATAAAGGTCTGAGTCACAAATATGTAGTTTTGAGAGTTTAAGGTACAATTGTTAAATATATTTTCATATTTGCTCTGTTATGCCCTTTCCTAACTATTCTGTCATTTTGGGTGCACACCTTTCATATTTTAAAGTGCCTTTAAGAACTTTCAACAAAAAAACAAAAAAAATGCCTTAAGAAAGTGAAATCTAGAAGTTCAAAAATAATTCTAAAAATTTGTAAAATACATCTGCGTGAATCATAATAGGAAACATACCAAAAATTGCTTCAAGATTCTAAATTATGCCTTGCACAAAGAAAAAAAAATCTATCATTTGGGTCAGTCATGATCACTAAAAATCTTCACTCCGCCTATCATCATGTTTGATAAGTTCTAGTCAAATATTCAATCCAATATAGTATTATATAAAAGTCTAGATTGCATGAATTTATTTGTAGTTATAAACTTATAAAATAAAGATTTAATAAACACATTTGGTTTCATTTATAGTTTTCATCTAACTACTGATAAATTATCTTGCATTTTGTTTAACTTTTCCTTTCAATTTTTTGTATCGTACGAAAGACCCAGATTTAAACTTAGCACAAAACCCCAAATTCTCAAGCTCATCCCTGGGTTGACGGGTTTAGGAACTTAAGATTCCATTCCTGTCTTGACCCGCGACAAATCGGCACGTCAGGAATCGTGTCTTGTCGTGTTGCTTTATAAACAAATCGTATTGGTTTATTTTCGGGCCAACACGATCGGTGGGTCACTAATAATGTAAAAAAACTTCCTAAGGTGACAATTTTTTTGTTGTTGTTGTAATAAGGTGAGAGCCAAAGTTACTTGTGAGTTTTTTTTTTTTGTTGAATTGAGTTGTTTGTGAGTTTTTTTTTTAGTTGAACTAGTTGTTTGTGAGTTCTTAGTTGCTAAAAGTGCCCCCTATTTACGTTATTATTAGGGCCTCCTCAAATTGTAGAGAATTGCAAAAAGTGATCGCTCGTAATACCACCTTCTTAGGTTTTTTTTTGTTGCACTTACCGCGTTCTTAGTTGATTTTGATTTGTAAAATGGTCGATTTCTATTATTAAAATCGGTAGAGTTGAATTGAAAAATGACAACCCACTGATTGGAAGCCCCTAATAGAGTGTCATGGGACAAGCTAGTGGTGTTTAAAAGGCCGGCTTAGCCCGGGGCCGGCCCGGACAGTTCAAAAACGGGCCTGGTTGGTTCAGATTTTTTTTGTCCCGGCCTCCGGGTTGGACATCTATTTTGAGCTCAGGCTCATACTGGTCAAGCATGAGCTTTAGCTCGTTGGCCGTTGAATCTAGAGGTTTTACTCTTGGGGACCAATGTTTCAATTAGCTTTCGAGGGTTTGACGAAAAAAACATGGCCGCGGTTTTGGGGAAAAAAAAAAATTCTCCGGGGAATAAAGACTTTTCTTAAAACTAGTCAAATAAGATTTATTTTTTATGTTTCTTTTTATTGCTAAAGGGCTTCTAATTTTAGAAGATGCTATAAAAAAGGCTCCTCCATCTCATCACCTCTCTCTGCCACTTCATCTTCTCGACACCTCATCATCTTCTCCGGCGAAAGTCGCCGGCCGGCGTCCTTCAAACATAATTTTTTTTTTAAATTTTCTCTCTCCTCTCTCTCTAATTTTTTTTCTTACCTCTCTCTCTAGAACAGTTCTAGAGAGAGAGAGAGGTAAGAAAAAAAAATTAGAGAGAGAGAGGAGAGAGAAAATTAAAAAAAAAGTTTATGTTTGAAGGTTGCCGGCCGGAAAATTGGACGGCGACTTTCGCTGGAGAAGATGATGAGGTGTCGAGAAGATGAAGTGGCAGAGAGAACATATGAGATGGAGGAGAACTTTCAAAAAAATGTATTCTGTATTTCCCATAAAAATTTATTCCCCGGAGAATTTTCAAATAAATCTGAATTTCCTCGAGAATTTATTCTCCGGAGAATTTTCTTTATTCCCCAAAGCCGCGGCCAAAAACATTTACCCATTGAAAGCCTATAGTTACAAGATCACCCTACCTTTTACAAACTAATAAAACCTAACTAGCTACGTCTTTCTTTCATCAAAAGAAAAAAAAACTAGCTACGTCTTTCACAAGCAAAAATAGCCCCACAAATACCGCTCTAATCTTTTCGAATAAGCTACGACAATGAAGGACTCATTAGTGAAAGATTTTTATTTTTCACTTGTAAGTGAGAGAAACCTAGAGAAAGAAAGACCACAAATCCTCAACAGAAAAAAAAAACAAGAAACAAAGACAAATGAAAGTTTATAAAAGTGGTTGTTTAGGGAGCGACCATTTACAGATAAAACTAAAAATTGGTTAGAATATGATTCTATCCTTCTTTGCATTAAAAATACGAAATGATCAATTAATAACAAAATAAAATGTTATTGACGACGTGGACAAGTGATTTCCGTCTTAGAAAAATCAATCTTGTGATCAATGAAAAAATTCCTTTATTAGGAGAAACCTTATTTAGGTTCGGATGGTGGTGGTGAGTCACCGACTGAGACGATGGGTAGTCAGACATCAATTTGATCCTAGCTGTTTGGCACAGTCGTTAGGAGATATTCTTTGCCCATGATATGTATATGACACTAAAGGCTCGTGTATAAATTGAACCTTTTACACTATCCGAGCCCTCGCAAAAATGTCATTCTCTCGGGCAAACAAACCTCAAGGTGTCGAGGCGGCATCTGCTAACCTCCCTATTTTGCCTCTTTAGTCAATGCATAGCTCAACGAAATGACTTTGGATCCACCTCTTTCACTTGACTCTAGCCAAGTGCAAGCAGGGACGGAACCAGAACTAAAAGTGGTGGGGGGCCGATATTAATCAATATCTTTGTGATGAACTAGAAACTTTTTTTTTTTGCTTCATTTATATTGTCCTTACAAAAAACTAAAAAAAAAAAATTGAATATGATATTCTACTTGAATAGAGAAAAACATAACTACAATATGAATTTACGACTTTTTATGGATTTTTCATTTCTTTTACTCATGAGATAAAAATTAACTATGGTCGCCGATTAATAAGGTATTAACACGAATGTTTACAAAAAAAAAGTTATTAGAATTGATTTATGAGATAAATTTAACTAATTCCATCTAATAGGTAGGTGTAAACAGAATCCTTTACCAGAAAAATCTATTAACAATGATTGCTTTTGTTGGGTGTTGGAAGTAAAAAAAAAAAAAGGACCCTCCCCAAAAAGTCGGTAAGCGGTGATCATGGGATTTGAACTCAAATCCTCTTGATTGACCAATAAAACAAAATCAATCTCTACCACCCCAACCAAGCCTTTTATTTATTTAATTTTTACTCTCAGTTATTTATGGAAGGTTCTCACTGAGGCCTAACTCTTAAATGAAACTTCCAGCCAGCTAAGGGGGGCCATGGCCTGGTTGTAGTTTCATCACTGAGTGCAAAGTTCAAAGTACCTATGACACTCATGCCGGCCTTCTAATAGCCTCTCTAGTCAGAGTTTGACCAGGGTGGGAGATTTCTATCAGATCCACTCTCTAGTAGCTTTATCGAGTGTTTGCTCGTGTATATCAAGGTTCTGCTTGTGCTATTTGGGTTAATGTAGCAACTTGTTTTTGGTCAAAGCGGGCCACTATTTAACTCAACAAATGTCACAGTTGATGCGCCAAAGGAAATAGATTTTTTAAATAATACAAAATTGTTATTCTTACCTGTTGTGTGTCGACATTTTGTAAGGTTGGTGCATTAAGAACGGGAGAAATTGTTACGAAGACGAAAACTCTAGAGAGATGTCAAGCAGTTTCTTCAATTTTGTAGTGACATAAATATTCAGTGGGTTTTAGAAAGTCGGAAATCGCTAACATGAAAAGGTTAGGAGCCACTGTGGAATAATTTTGAAAGACAGATACAAAATCAACAAAAAGAAAAGAAACAGTGAAGAGAGATTATCACAACATCTATCTATATTCTTCAACCAATTCTAACAAAGTTCAAACATTTCCTATAATTCTCCCTCTAATCTCACACCACAACAACTCAAATGAATTTCAACACAGTAAAAGCTACCAGAAACAGAAAATCACCATTATCGATTACTCGCTTTCTTTTTCTTCTTTCTTCTCATCACTCACAACAGCAACTTTAGTTGTTGTCGCCAATTTTGCAGCAGCAGTTGATTCCACCAGATTATCGAAATTCTCCGTCTTCCCTAATAAAATCTCAATCTAGACAACAAAAAACAACTCATTTTTTTTTGATGAATTGAAACCCCATGGTAAGAGAAGCTTCGATTTAGATGATCGGGTACTCGGTTTACTTAGAGAGAGAAGCTTTGAAACTGGGATTTTGGTCGGTTCACTAAGTACTCGGTTTACTTAGTGAGAGATGGATGGAGGTGTTAGGGTTAACCGAGAAAAGACCGGTGCCTGCATAGTTTGTTGGTGCTAATAGAGAAAATAGCGGTTGGGCCTGGTGCTAACAGCCTTTCGGCCTGGTGCCTTTAGAAGCACCCTTTGAAAAACTATTTGAAATTCTTCTCTTTAAGTTATAGGAATCCATAAATTTAGGAGCAATTGAATTAAGATCTCTTTCCCCCAAATTCATTCCTTTAGTTTATAATTTAGATCATTCCCAAAAAGGTATCCTTAAAGTAAGAAACAATTTATTTAAGTAAATCACATGCTATAAATTATTGAGTTTTTTGAGCTTACTTCCTTTATCTCTAACTGGTA
The DNA here is from genome assembly GCF_041429995.1 of Eschscholzia californica. Lineage (NCBI taxonomy): Eukaryota > Viridiplantae > Streptophyta > Magnoliopsida > Ranunculales > Papaveraceae > Eschscholzia > Eschscholzia californica. Next base: position 51,042,280 of record NW_028238472.1, read on the forward strand.
ATTGAGTTTATCTTCCTCAATAATGGCTAATTGAACTTATCCCCTTAGATTTACTATTTTGGACAAAGACACAAAGATTGTATTTGGAGTACGTGAATAAATGTGACTACCACCAAGAGCAATCATCCTTCAATATGATTCTTCATAGTTATTTCACTTTATTTTATTGTTTGATTTGGTCGGTAATATGATTAGCAAAGATTGATTTTGTTTCTACATTATTTAATTTATGATTTTATTATCCCAAGCCAAACATGTTCTTAGTAGTTTTGTCAAAAATTCTAAATTCAAGGGAGTAAGCTCAATTACCAATTACTGAAGGGAGTAAACTCAATTACTAATTAGTGTTGAGGGGGTAAGCTCATTTCCAAAAAGTCTTTTCTAACCTTTATAAAATACTTTTCAAATTCAACAGTTGGTTGTCCAAGCGATTCCAAGGTGTTGACATAAACTCGAGAAAGCCTGGAGGTCCCAGGTTCGGATCACAGAGAAGGTGGAATCTTTGATTATTTGAATTGAGATTATTAGGGTATAAATAATGTTGTTGGGCTTTAGGCCATTGTCTAATTTGGATATAGGACGGGTCTTGATAGATTTTGAGTGGGCGGTTATCGAGCTTATCACATCTTTGATGTATCAATGGCAATATAGCAACTAGGGGGGGGGGGGTAGTGGATTGGGACTTTCACAGACTTTCATAGACAAAATGTCCCATAGACATTTCGGATGACTTATTATAGACAACATGACTTCATAGACATTTTCAAGACATTGAGTTTGTAGACAAAATGTCTTTATAGACATTTAGAGACATTTGATCCATAGACAAAATGTCCTGGGGACATTTCAAGATCTTGAGTCCATTGAGAAAATGTTAATGCATATTATATTTGTACTAATCAAAAATATATTTTTCGCCTTTCGTAGACATCTGTGAATATTTGTGGACATTGGTGGACATTTGGTAGACATATATTATTTTCATAATATTATTATGAGTTAATTCCTATCTCTTTCCAACTCACCTCTCTCCAACTCACCTTCATCTTCTCTGATTAAAGTCGCCGGCCGGAAAATTTTCCGGCCGGCGACCTCTAAAAAAAAAAAAAAAATTCCGCTCATCTCTCTCTCTCTCTAAAAGCTCCGGCGAAGGGAAACGCCGGAGCTTTTAGAGAGAGAGAGATGAGAGGAAATATTTTTTTTTTTTTTTTTTTGAGGTCGCCGGCTGGAAAATTTTCCGGCCGGCGACCTTAATCGGAGAAGATGAAGGTGAGTTGGAGAGAGAGAGGAGTGAGTTGGAGAGAGATAAAGAGGTGAGTTGGAAAGAGAGAGAGGTGAATTGGAGAGAGAGAGAGGTGAGTTGGAAAGAGAGATGAGGTGGAGAGAGAGAGAGGTGAGTTGGAAAGAGAGATGAGGTGGAGAGAGAGAGGGGTGAGGTGGAAATAACTTTTTTTTTAAATGTTTTAAATTTAGAATTAAGAAGGATAGTAATGACATTTACTTGAAAATAGGGGGACATATTTGAATTTACGAAAAAAAGGGGGCCATAAAGGAAGCTGGTCACAAAGTAGGGGGCCATATAGGAGTTAACTCTATTATTATTGTTTAATCGCATGAAATAACATATTTATAATAACATTTCAAAAATATATTTTTTGACTTTCGTAGACATCTGTGAATATTTTTGGACATTGATGGACATTTATTATTTTAATATTATTATTGTTGTTTAATCACATGAAATAATATATTTATAATAACATTTCAAAAATATATTTTTCGACTTCCGTAGACATCTATGAATATTTGTGGACATTGATGGACATTTGGTAGATATTTATTATTTTAATATTATTATTATTGTGTAGTCACATGAAATAATATATTTATACTAATATTTCAAAAATATATTTTTCGACTTTTGTAGACATCTGTAAATATTTATGGATACTGATAGACATTTGGTGGTCATTTATTATTTTGATATTATTATTGTTGTTCAATTAAATATCCCAAAAGTCTTTCCGAAAAATATTTCCAAAAAATCATCAACAAATTTATTAATTAATGCTTTATTAATTAGTCACAAAAATGATTCCTAAATATCTTTCAAAAAGTTAATTCTGAACTACGGATTTATATATATTTTTGTTATCTTATTTTGTTATTTTAAAATTTAATATAACTTTAACAAAAAAAGAAAAAAGATATGGTTTGGCCTGACCCGACTCGGAATAAACCTAGCCATATCTGCAGCTGGGCCAGGGCATACCCAAGTCGGGTTGAGGCCTGACGTGGGACTATTTCAACCCGAGTTAGTTGGACATGGCTTGGACCGTAGTCCAGCCCGACCTTTTAAGCGTCATTAGTATAAACCAAATTATCACATTAAGGGTGGGACTATAATGCCCTTTCATCTTACTCTTGGGTCTACTTCTCTTTTAACGCCTCACGAATTGGGACAATCCAAATGCACTTGGACTGGGACTAACTCGTGTTGGGCTTGAACAACACGAATTAATCCTAGAATAAGAATCCTTACATTGACCTAATTCGCGACCTCCACCGGGAGTGGAAAGAGAGGGATTGAGTAAGAATAAAAAGATGTTGGGCTTGAACAACACGAATTAATCTCAGTATAAGAATCATGTTCAAAACAAGAAAAAATTAAATAAAAAGACATCCACCCTTGCTGGAAACAAATAGAAAAACTTGTCTTCCGCCGAAGAAAGACACCGCCACATAAGGTAGGCAATGCATTAAAGAAGGTTAATTTATGTACTTTTCGTTCTCTACCAAATTAGTTTAGAAAGATCATGATTATTTGATAAATAACTCCAATATATAAAAACTTGATATAAAGTAATAATGAATTATAAATTCTTATCATGTGCCAGTCTGTATAAAGTCCCTCTCTCTCATGGATCTCTTTCTCTCTCCCTCCCTCTCTTTTTATCTCTATAAAGTCCCTTTTTTGTCTCTTTGTCTTCTCTTTCACTCCCCCATTCTTCTTTTCCTCCACAATAATATGATCACTTTTACTTTTGATGTAAGTTTTGGAGTTCACTTTTAATTTCATGTTTAAAACTAGTATACTGTTACTTTATCTAAATTCATTTTCTTATACAGTACAAGAGAGCTAGAAGAGCTTTAAGCTAAAAGGTGCCATTGAAGTTGTGATTTTATTCATTTATCTCAACAGTTGGACTACCTCTTTATCTAAATTGTTTTAGATGGTAGCATCCATACGAAAGAATCACCACTACAATAGTATGTGCATAGAAACCCTAATACAAAACAAAAAAATAAACAGTAAGCTAAGAGACTAAATTTTACAATGTTAATAAAGGGCTCTAGCCTAAAACCACCACTGATTCACTCTATTATTAAAATGTCTTGATTTTAGCTTGAACTTGTGATAGGAGACTGTCCAGCTCAACCTCCTCGCCCTCCTCGAAAACCATGTAACCGGTCCTCTCATCCTTGTTTGGAAGTCCGTCTAAGGTTTTATCATCCACCATGCATTTCGATCTCTCTTTCCTTAGGTTTTTCCGAACAACTTTATCCTTTGGGTTTCCTTGAAGATCCAGACTTGCTGCCAAATCTTGAGTTGCTATACCATAAAAACTCAAAAGCCTTTTGTTTATATTTAATACACGTTCGATCTCCGTTGCTTGTTGTAAAGTCAATATATCTAAGTCTAGCTCCTGTAGAAAAATGATCTAGTAAATAACTATGAAACGATTAAAACAAAATTGTGAAATATAAAATACTATAATTTTGAAGAGTGGATTTATTTATACTTTTATAACGTGTTGTCGAATAATCTTCACAACATTATGGTGACCCCCGGCTGCAGCAAGCTGCACCGGGGTCTCCATAGCCGATAGCGGTACTCCTTGAGAAAGGAGGGACTTAACTACACCAAAATCTCCATCTGATGCTGCTATATGAAGGGGATCTAATAAAAAAAGAATTTGAGAAGGAATTATAAATGAGGAAACATAATTTGGTAGTAAAGAACTTTTAATAGTAAGATTTTTAAATCAATAGAACAAGAATGACTTAGGAATCATCATAAATTCAATAGTAAGATTTTTAAATCAATAGAACAAGAATGACTTAGGAATCATCATAAATTCAATAGTAAGATTTTTAAATCAATAGTAAGATTTTTAAATCAATAGAACAAGAATGACTTAGGAATCATCATAAATTCAATAGTAAGATTTTTAAATCAATAGAACAAGAATGACTTAGGAATCATCATAAATTCAATAGTAAGATTTTTAAATCAATAGAACAAGAATGACTTAGGAATCATCATAAATTCAATAGTAAGATTTTTAAATCAATAGAACAAGAATGACTTAGGAATCATCATAAATTCAATAGTAAGATTTTTAAATCAATAGAACAAGACTAGTAAGTAAATTTGGTAGTACAATAAATGGAATACCTTGATTTTCCATTTGGAATATGAAAAATATGATTTCTCCTTGATTAAGTGAGAGAGAATTTGAGAGAGAGAGAGAGAGAGAAAGATTATTAGGTAGATGATGATTGAGTGAGAGAGAAAAAGATGATTTAGTTCTTGATAGTAATTTGTTATTTACTACCCAAATTTATAAGCAGGTTCCCAGAATTAGTTAATTCGTTTGTTTGTAGTTTCTTTCAGTTGAGAGAGAGATTTAGAGAGAGAGAGAGAGACAGAGAAGATTTAGAGAGAGAGTTTTAGAGAGAGAGAGAGAATTAGTTAATTCGGTTGTTAGTTTTTTTCAGTTATTCGTTAGGACAAGAGGTTAACTTCTTGAAAAACGGAAGCGTCTACGTTTCTTCCCATCCGTCAGATAAGAACATTGATCTTCAAAATCGTTAACTTCTTGAAAAAAGAATGTGTCTATAGGCACGCGAATTCTTGCTGTTAGCTCTTTGACTTCAGTCGAGTGCCTTTCACCCCCCACGGTTTATAAGCATGCTATTAGGCCCCGTTTGGTTTTAAGCCCTTATTGGTAATCTATTTTCTAGACTGATGTTTGTTATGACTTATGAGAGCAAGTCCAAGGCTGCCCTTAATTTTATTTTTTCATTCAAATTTAAGGGTATCAGTTCAGCCCCTAAAATTCAACTCCAAGATTATCTGGTCCCGGTCTCTTAATACGTGCATGTGGGAAACGCGTGTGTGATCTTTTTGTGGGTCCGCGAAGAACTTGTGTATGTACGAAACACTTGTTCTAACTATTTTCGAAATAATATTTTTTTCTAAAGTTGAAAAATTATTCGGGAACCGACGCGTGGGATTTTAAAAAACTATTTTAAGTTTAAGTTTTTTAATGAATTTTAAGTTTTTAAATCAATGAGTTGTTTTTATTATTTTTATTTTGTTTTAAAAAAGACAGAGGGATCACATCCCCCAACATGACTGTTGGGAGCTCTCCAACGGTCTGTTGAGGAGGTTCAACCGGCCCCTAATAAGAACCGACTGTTAGTCCAAGATTACAGACCGGGGGGGCTGGACCCTTAGTCTGAATTAAAAGCCTCACCCCCTACCCCTTGGACTTGTTTTGAGGGTGTATTCTTAGGGGTTGGTAATTTGATGTGAATTATTTGTTGGAATCGGAGCCTATTTTGGCTCGAGCCGACTCGTCAAACTCAGAAACGGAACGCGCCATTGCGTTCTTCTCGTCGAGCTCTTCAATTTAGAGCCAAGAATCACTCAAATCCGATTCCGGATGAATGAGAAATTCAAGGTTAAAGTTTGAACGAAGATCGGTTGAAATAGGTACTAAAGCGTCAAAGAGGACAAGTCAAGTTGAGGGGCGTTTGCGCGAAGAGGACGCGTGCCAATCTGGACGGTCAGCGTTCATCGCGCGGGATTTCACGCGATCTGACGTCAGGCGTTCCTTCCGCGTTCGGGCACGCTCCGGGCTACGATCTAACGGTCATTTGATCAACTGTGGGACAGTTTCGGGACAGATCACGATCATCTAAAGGCTGCTGTTTCACCCGAGTTGTGAAGGCAGATCCAACGGTCTAAAACCCACCCGAAATTCCCAGTTATATAACCAACTCTCCTCAAAGAGTTGTGTCCCTAAAAACCAAGAGTTTTGTCCCCAAAACTCTAGAGATGTGTCCCAAAAGCTTATACCTATTCAATTCCTATATAAACCCACCAAACCCACTTCATTTTTCATCAATTCATTTTCTTCTCTTCTTCTCTTCCCTTCTAACAATTAGAGGTTCTGGTTAGCCTAGAATATCTAATTAAAGAAGTATTTTCTAGAGGTTCTGGATAGACTAGAATATCTAGAAAAGGAAGAAAGAAGTTCTTCATAGGTCGTCTAGAACATCAATTCAATTCATTCTCTTCTTCTCTTCCCTTCTAACAATTAGAGGTTCTGGTTGGCCTAGAATATCTAATTAAAGAAGTTTTTTCTAGAGGTTCTGGATAGACTAGAATATCTAGAAAAGGAAGAAAGAAGTCTCGAGTGAACTTGAATTTCAGAAGCGTCTAGAAGATCATCCGCATTAGTCCAAGAGCTCATAATACTGACACAGGTTCGTCCGCTTTCAGAATATAGAAGTACCATCTTAAAATTCTGAAAGGTTAGTCGTTGTATCCCGAAGGCATTCACCCCAACGTTTGGTACTGTTACGGGGGTGTAAAATGTCTTAAGGAAAGAGAATTTATTCTTGCCTCGACTAAATTAACACCTATCACGGTTAGCCCGAAAGAAGGAATATTAATTATTCTTTATTAGTTTATCTCTCTATAAGTTAGAGAAAGGAAACTCTGTCTAAATCAAGCCAAGACAGAGAGAAATCGACTTATCGATTAATAACCAGAGAACAACAATCTTAAGACATTTTTTATAGCGATTATTTCTCTGGTTATAAGATATTAATTTGGCTTACTTTCTGTGTGTTTCAGAAAAGGAAATGGCGCGAACAAGAACCACCCTACGGGTTCTTCAGCCTAACACCACATACGTGGAAAACCCAGAGATGTTCAAGGGAACTGACTTCGCTCTGAAGCAGAAGCGAGGCAAGTCGAGGAAAAGGCAAAGGCCTGTCGGATGCTACAAATGTAGAAAGCGAGGCCACCTAGCCAAAGATTGTCACTCCACATATGACAGTCAAAGGGAAAAAGCCGATAACCAAGCTTTATTAGCAAAAGACACCGAAAATCAGAATCACCGTCTAATGATTACTGAGTTCGAAAAGGCGTTTGATCTACTTCATAAAATGAACCTCTGTGCAGAGGCACATGAAGATAACCTGGTTAACAACCAGAGATGGTGGGTCGATTCTAAGATAGGTCATCACGTTTGTAGTGACAAAAGCCTATTCTCTTCCTATACAGAGGTAGCCGAAGGAGAAACCTTATTCAAGGTAAACGGCTCGACCACCCAAGTCAAAGGAAGGGGAAAGATCGTGTTAAAATTCACTTCCGAAATAGAGGTGACTTTGACCGATGTACTCCATGCTCCAGACAATCAAAAGAACTTGATTTCTGGTTCCCTTTTAAGTGAGAACGGGTTCAGACTAATCTTTCTGTCAGATATCGTTATCATATTGAAGAAAATGATGTATATTGGAAAGGGCCACTTATGTGGGGGGTTATTTCAATTAAATATTACCCATGTAATGCCGAAGGCACCTATTATTAATAAAATTAATAATTATGCGTATGTTGTTGAGTTCTCCAATATTTGTCACGAAAGATTAGGACAAGTGAATAATAAGTCATTAAAAGAATTAATGAGCTTGGAGTTAAATTCCGAAACTCGAAATTTACTCACGACGTACATGTCAAACATGTGTATAGTCAAAAATGACTAAAACGTTGTTCAAGTCTTTAGACTTAATTCACAATGAACTCTGTAACCTAAAAACGGTTCAAACATAAGGTGGAAAAGGCAATTCATTACCTTTATCGATGACTCCACTTGGTTCTGTTACTTACTAACACGTAAGGATAAAGCAATCGAAAAGATCGAGCTTTATAAAATCAAAGTAGAAACTCAACTTTGTAAAAAGATTGAGGCTTTGAGAAACGACTGAGATGGAGAGTATGAATCTCCCTTCGCCGAGATATACGCCAAGAATGGCATAGTTCATCAAACGGCGACTCTTTTGGTATAATGGAAGTACAGAACATTAGAAGGGATAAAACTCGATCAGTGGAGATTAAAAATCGATGATCAATCTAATCTCGATGAATTTTGTGAAGTATTTCACTAAAATTCTACTACTAGCCAAGAACAGAAATAAGGTTCAACCCATGGTGACCACAAATGTTGACTTAGTTGATGACTCTTAAAATATCTTCTCGATAACAGAGACATCGAAAAACTAAGCGACACCTTGACCACCAAGTATCGACATAAATACTGGGTGTGAAACCGTATATCGAGAATACATAGAGCGATCAATGATGAATACATGATCCTAAAGATTCAATTCGATGACAAATCGAAGATGACAACCGCATAAGTTAGCGGAAAAGTATGTCAAGACAAATGTCAAAACCTAAACGGTTAGACAAGGTCGATGACAGAATGTTCTCGTTATACAAATAGCACGAGACGATGAACTGTTCGAAAGAAATCATCGGTCTGAGATAATGAAAATTCCGTGAAACATTCTCGAATACAAAGTTGACGAAGAATGCAAAATTCTGAAATTAAACTTGTCTTCGAGAAAGTAAGTTATTTCGTATAACATATTCAGGCGGTAAAATAATTCTCTAGAAGGTCCTTAGGCCTGTCTGAGAATTACAAGGAATCCTCAGATGTGTTAAACGGAAGGACCTTGGCTGAAAGATCTCGAAATCAGGAGTTATTATAAATAAATCCTTAAGTCTTTGTAAGGAGGTCCCTAGTTCTGTATCATTACAGAATAGTCCTTATAAATCCTCATGGCAACCTAATCTTCTTGGATAGACAAGAGAATTAAGGTTGACAAGACGTAAAATTGAATATTACATCATTCGGTCTAGACGTGACTCGAATAGTAAATTCAAGGGTCTTGGTAAGATTTTCGATTCAAGAGTATGAACGAAATCTAGAGACGATAAAGGACAAAATAATGAATGATAACTTTGATGATCATAGTCTATCAAACGAGTATATATGATTAAGACATATAACTTAAGAAAGAGTTAAACGAGAAACTCGCCTTGTATTATATCTCAAGGTTTTAATGATCATAAATCATCATGTTATAGAACAAAACTAAAGACACTACACTAAAGAAATTGTGTACGAAAATAGTTTTGTTAAAGAGGAGAATCCAATGGTTGTACATATCATAAAAGAAAACGAAGATATGTGGACAACACTCGAATCTCAGATACAAAACAGTGGATATGACAAACCACTAAGGGCTACGATATCACAAAATCCTCAGAGGCAGACGTGCATAGCTGGATCAACAATGTAATCCTAAAGGCCTTGATGGATACATTGTTTTGGAGAAAGCAAAGGAAGTAGGTGAACTTCCTGGAGGATATTTAATTGTGATTGAAGCCAGTGCACGCAATAAACCTAAGTAGTTGTTGCGTAGGCACTAATACGGTAAGTCTAGAGAATTCAAAATAAATAGACTAGCACCGTAAAGCAATTGCTCTCAAGGAATGCATAAATTAATTATGCTCAATCCTACGTTACCTGGCGGATCCGTAAAGAACAAGGGTGAACAAGAGAGTTGAAATTGCATCATCAAGGGGAATGTGGCAAAAACGCCTAAAGTAAATGAGTAAAGGCATGGTGAAACCCTACCTAGATGACTGGAGATCCCACGATCTAGGTTCAAAGGGCAACTGAAGCTATATCCTGACTCGACAGTAACACTGTAAGAGATTTCTATCTCTTACCCATTCCTAGGATGATAACAGTGTTGCCTGCATTGAGAGGCTAAGCATTAAGCTTTTAATGAATCCGAAAACTTAGAACTTGATTCTAACGTGAGGTATAGCAGGATACCTTATTACGGATAACCTATATGTGTGTGAATTGATGCCGGTTCCGTGGGAAGGTCGTCTAGGCCGACTTCTCTAAAGCACACATGAATTCGGGAATGTTCAGGGCCGAAATGAACACAACCGAGAACCTAAGTCGGTAAGGGATTAGCTGTGTGATAGCTATTCAGGTTTACAATTTCCAGGACTCAGTTCAAGACGATAAGTTCACTGCCGTCCTTGTAGACCTTGTAGTTATTCACTAGGAAAGGTTCAAAGTCGAAAGACTACCTTCTTCCGATGCAGCGAAGTTCCGCATATGAGCTCTTTTAGTGTCAGTATGTTAGTATAGTATGTTTGTATAGTAAACCTCGAATTTTCATTCATGTGGGGGATTGTTGGAATCGGAGCCTATTTTGGCTCGAGCCGACTCGTCAAACTCAGAAACGGAACGCGCCATTGCGTTCTTCTCGTCGAGCTCTTCAATTTAGAGCCAAGAATCACTCAAATCCGATTCCGGATGAATGAGAAATTCAAGGTTAAAGTTTGAACGAAGATCGGTTGAAATAGGTACTAAAGCGTCAAAGAGGACAAGTCAAGTTGAGGGGCGTTTGCGCGAAGAGGACGCGTGCCAATCTGGACGGTCAGCGTTCATCGCGCGGGATTTCACGCGATCTGACGTCAGGCGTTCCTTCCGCGTTCGGGCACGCTCCGGGCTACGATCTAACGGTCATTTGATCAACTGTGGGACAGTTTCGGGACAGATCACGATCATCTAAAGGCTGCTGTTTCACCCGAGTTGTGAAGGCAGATCCAACGGTCTAAAACCCACCCGAAATTCCCAGTTATATAACCAACTCTCCTCAAAGAGTTGTGTCCCTAAAAACCAAGAGTTTTGTCCCCAAAACTCTAGAGATGTGTCCCAAAAGCTTATACCTATTCAATTCCTATATAAACCCACCAAACCCACTTCATTTTTCATCAATTCATTTTCTTCTCTTCTTCTCTTCCCTTCTAACAATTAGAGGTTCTGGTTAGCCTAGAATATCTAATTAAAGAAGTATTTTCTAGAGGTTCTGGATAGACTAGAATATCTAGAAAAGGAAGAAAGAAGTTCTTCATAGGTCGTCTAGAACATCAATTCAATTCATTCTCTTCTTCTCTTCCCTTCTAACAATTAGAGGTTCTGGTTGGCCTAGAATATCTAATTAAAGAAGTTTTTTCTAGAGGTTCTGGATAGACTAGAATATCTAGAAAAGGAAGAAAGAAGTCTCGAGTGAACTTGAATTTCAGAAGCGTCTAGAAGATCATCCGCATTAGTCCAAGAGCTCATAATACTGACACAGGTTCGTCCGCTTTCAGAATATAGAAGTACCATCTTAAAATTCTGAAAGGTTAGTCGTTGTATCCCGAAGGCATTCACCCCAACGTTTGGTACTGTTACGGGGGTGTAAAATGTCTTAAGGAAAGAGAATTTATTCTTGCCTCGACTAAATTAACACCTATCACGGTTAGCCCGAAAGAAGGAATATTAATTATTCTTTATTAGTTTATCTCTCTATAAGTTAGAGAAAGGAAACTCTGTCTAAATCAAGCCAAGACAGAGAGAAATCGACTTATCGATTAATAACCAGAGAACAACATTATTTATGGTTAATTGTTCATTCTGTACGGGACTCAAAAGTCTAAAATCTTTATTTTTCTTTGATCATTTTGTATGGGTCATTTCGGCTGGACTATCGATAAAACCTTTGAGTGGAATATCAATCAACCTTGGTGCAAAAATACTCTGCTTTGTGGACTTTATTTTCATAGAGTGATAGGGATGTTGTTTTAATTGTTGTCTTTCATCCCTTGTTGGTCTTGTAAATTTTCGCATCTTAGGCACATATATAATGTAAATTATGTCGATTAAAAAAAAGAAAAATACATTATTGTAAGAATAATTTCAAAAGGACAAAATATACTTAATTATGTCCAAGAAAATGATATCTAGGTTTTCATCTCCATATATGGACGAGTGCTTTATTGTTGGCAAACTTAAAAAAAAGGGTTTTGTAAATTTTAATTGTTAAGTCTTTCATGCCTTGTTGGTCTTGTAAATTATCGCATCGTAGGCACATACATAATGTGAATTTTGTCATTCAAAAGAAAAATAAAGTATTATTATAAGAATAATTTCAAAAGGACAAAATTTACTTACGACCTAGAAAATGATATCTAGGTTTTCATCTCCAAAAATTGAGGAGTGCTTTTATGTTGGCAAACTTAACATAATAGTAGAGCTACCCCCCCATCTTATAAACCCCACAACCATAGTCTTCATCACCCGATTAAAAAATACATACATGTCAGACTCAAAGAATGCCACAGAGAAGTCACCGAGAAAGTGAGAATAACTCCGTATGTAAAAGTACTACTCTTTTCAAAAACAAAAAACTTTTCGAAAAAAGTAAAAGCGCTACTGTTTTTTATTAGAGGCGCATATATTCTTTATACTCCCAGTCCCCTTAAATTTGCCTTCAGAGAGGCGCCTTTAGCACTATAAGGCCTTCCTAGTTTATAGGACAGGACTGATTGGGCTGTTGCCGAACGATAAAAGTATTCATTTTTCATTTTCCTCCATGAGGTCGGACTTAGGTTTCTGTAGGCGTCCCTTCACCTTGATATAAAAGAAACAAACAAAAAACAAAAGAATAAGATAATTTAATCGAAGTTCGATAATAAATAAATGAGATTAAAAAGTTTAAGGAAGAGAAAAGAAAATCGAAGCCCCTTCATCTTCATATAAGAATTGATTTTGAAAAATAAAGTAAAATTTGGTTGTAAAGGGGCCATAGTAGAGATTTACGAGGCGGTTTTATAATTTCCCAACCCACTAACTCATGTAAGATTTAAGACCTACTCATGTCCTGGTTTTAGCTTAAAGTATTTTTGTCCAATAGTATAGATTTAATTAATATACTATTAGTCCCTCTGAAGTCTTAGGAACAAAATATTGGGATGTTCTGGGCCTGGACTGCCTTAATCACGTACGGGCTTATACACTATAATTGAGTTACTAGTAAGACAGATAAAATAAAGGTAGAACTAGATGGATTTTCAGGCTTTCTAAGATGGCCACAAAGGTCTATATAGCTTTTAGGGTCCAAGCTGTCTTAATTGGATTTATATAACTGGTAAATCTGAGATTTATGCAAGGGCTCGAACTGACTGCCCATGAAAGCCAAAAAAAAGGGCTCGAACTGGCCCGGGTTCGAATAACCACTACTTTGGCTTTCAGACGACTCGATCTGATCCTTCATATTCGGGTGCCAATTAATGTTTGGGGTCAAAAGAGATTAACCTTAGTTAATATCCTCCACCAGATGTTAACAATAATTTTTTCGGGGGCCTTTAGCCGCTCCCATTCCCAAAATATGAGAAAAATAGATTTTTGTTGTGATCTATGTAACATCGGTGGTGAAGTTGAATGTGGTGTCTTTCTTAAGAGGTTAAACAACCTTCTTTAATAAGATCTTTTAAAATCGTGAGACTCAAATTTGTCAAAGCTGACAATATCCAAGGGCGGAACGGGGTATGGGCTATATATGACGGCAGCCAGGAGTCTGAAATGGATATTAATTAGTTAGAGGAGCCAATTTCCCCATAATACCTCGCCAAGTTGGGCAATTCCCTGCTTGTTCACATTCCAAACCTTGGGTCAAATACCTCCGTGCCTATCTTATTTTGTTTTGTTTTTCTATTATCTCCTGTTTGAGAGCCTTCCCTTTCTCTATAATTTCACATTAGCCCCTTAATTTTACCCCAGTTTCATGTTTGAACCTTTACATATTTTTTTTGTTTATCAAATTCTTCCTGGGCCTTTATTTTTTGAACTAGCCCACCTTGACTACAAATCTTGACTCTATTGTTAACAGTATCACTACCAGCCTAAAAGACTAGTTCGCACTATCCTATAACACGTTATCAACACGATTTGTTTTATTGTGTTGTAATCAATTTCACTTATTTCAGGAAAAATCAAGACGGAATGCCATACATAGTGATGGACCCCTACACCGTATTTTTCAAGGTCATGGATTTGAAAATAGAGGTTTTCTTTGTTGTTATATATGGGAAAGGAACTCCTAGAAGCATTTCAGAAGAATCATAAAAAACTAATCCCATACAAACGGTGAAGATTTTTGAACTTGAAGGGAAACGCGAAAAAAGGAAGAAAAAGAAGTTGCAGTCAAAGTGGGTGTCGGGTGTTTGACCCAGGTCGTGCAAATCGCCGGCATGTATAGGGCACGAATAAAATTTTTGCCAAGTGTCTTTAGATGGTTACTTTATAAACTTAGCGGGCGCCAAGAGAAAGGTGGAGAAATTTTAGGGGGCGCCTAAAGACGCACCCAAATAAGGAACCTTCAAAGGTTCTCATCTCTCTATATGTCCATATGACCATCAAAGGTTCTATCCCAGTCCAGGTATATTAACAATTTCAACATCTATTTGACTTTTTGATATTCTGTTTGTGTCTTTCTTATTTTCAATTTACAGCAAAAATTTGGGTGATCTCTAAATAATTCTGTCTTTCTTATTTTCAGCAAAATTGGATTCTCTACAACTTCAATATTATGGGTTTTGTGATCGAGTGATCCCTTTAGCTTTGATGCACGCTGTGTAAATTGGCATTGGATTTGATTGTTTGTTTTTCTTTCTATTAGTCGGAGGATCAAAACTCACACTGGAAGATATACGAAATGCAGATCCGTACATGTATAAAGTTGTAGAGATATCCTCGAGATGGATACGAAGTTGATAAATTCAGATTGCCTGGGGCTGACATTTGTTTGGGAATCGAAGAAAAAGATGAGTGTGGGCCAAAGAAAACTGTGGAGTTATGTCCCGGAGGGAATACAATGGTCGTGAGTAGCATGAACAGAGAAGAGTATATCAAACTTGTTATTCAACATTGCTTCGTCAAATCTATAGAAGAAAAGGTGAAACTATTTATGCAGGGGATTGATGATGTTCTTACTCGAAAGTGTCGAAAGATGTTTTTCGAGAGTATAGAATTGGAAGATCTTGATCATATGTTAATGGAGAAAGCAATTTGTGAAGAAGATAGAAACGGCAATGAAGTTGTTGGTGATAGTACGATTACTCCTTTTCAGAGAATAATTGGAACCACTTTACCGTTGTCTAGCCAGAAGTCTTTTCATCTGCCCTTGACATGCAAACAACAGTCTGGGGGTTTTCGTATATATTGATTAGTTATTGTTCATTAACTTATGGTGGGATTTGGTAAAGACATCGATGCGGTTTTCGCAACTACTAGCTCAATCAGAAAACATTGTCTTGTAGTAACATCTACCAATAATATCTCGATCGAGAAAACATTGTTCATGATTCGTCAAATTCTAATTTGTTGATAATGTTTGTCTTTTCTTTGGGTAAACAGAGATTGACGAAGCCTACTCGTTGTTGACGAATCTAGACCTTTTCAAATCATCTCCAAAAGGAAGCCCTAGATCACCTTCGGAAACTGGGAAGCCCCGTGAGAAACCGACACAGTATGGAAGTCCGAAATGCGGCTCTAGCAGTGGCCTCGCTTCATCCACCAGCCACATTGAGCATTGAAGCCGTTGCTAATGTCTTTCCGCTTTTGTCGGTTTGCATCTCAACCAGAACGTAGTTTTATTTAGCTTCTCTGATGTTAATCTTTGTATAGTAGAGAACTTCTAAGTCTTTCTCTGTATTTTCCCTAAAATCGTCATGTTAATCTGTTGATGTTGTTACTTCTTATTGCTGGTAGAAAAGTTGTAACTAAAAGCTAGGTAAAAAAGAAAAGGAAATGAGTGGCAAAAAACGAATTGTGTTTCATGATAAAGTTTTTTTCTTTATTCAGTTTCATGAGCTCTATCATGCTGCCATGGGATCGAAGCAAGAAAAATTTAAAGCAATCACAATTTTCTTTTAAAATTCTGTACCTTAAAGACATGACCAAAGCTTTAGGCAAGTTAAAACACTTTTAAAAGAAAAATGTGGAGTTTGAACTAAAATAGAGAGAAATTGTGATAAATACGATGTGATAAACGCGGAACTAACTTGCATTAAACACTTATTACAAAGACATTGGTACATGCGATGTGATAAATACGATAGCTGCATAATTTTTGGCCTAAAGCCGACGAATTAAATGGCCTAAAGTTCGACGAATTAAATGATCTAAAGCATACATAAATTAATTTATATGCATTGACCAACAGGGCTACCAGTTGTCGCAGATTTAACCAAAATTGACTTTTTTTTTTTTTTTTTTTTTTGATGAGAAACCAAAATTGACTTAGGAGGTATATATTGTTTAGTCCAATAATTTGCTTGCTTGAACTTGTTCCTCTAATCTTCGAGCACCAAATTGAAGCATACCTAAGGGTAATTCCTTCCTTACTTGTTTATCCTGATTCCCTAATCTTGCTAATTAATTCTCGTGGTAATAAGGTCAACTTAGATTATGTAAAGTTGGATATGTTTGTAACTAGGGGTTGGAATCGGGCGGGCGCGGACGGGCTCGGGTTACAAAGTTTCGGGCTCGGGCGGATCGGGCTAGGATAAGCCGAGCCCGAGGTAGGGAGTCGGGCGGATCGGGCCGGACGAAACACGCAATCTAAGTGCCCGTAGCCCGTCCGAGCCCGGCTGTCCGAGCGGGTTCCAACAGGCTCGGGCCGGACGGGCTCAAGTATTTAAAAAAAAAATCAAAAAAAAGGAATTTGACTTAATTTCATTTATAATACTAGTAACTTTACAAAACAAAATTTACAAAAAAAATAAACAAAGAAATTACAAAAATAAAAAAAATAGAATGATATATTCAGATCTCAATCTCTTCATCTACACTTCATCTTCTATGTGGGTTGTTTTAGGGTTCTTTTAATAGATCTTTAACAACCACAACCCAAGCCTCTTCGTCTACTTCATCTTCTATGTTTGGTTTTTTGTTATTCGGATTTCTGGAACACAAAAAATTGAATTAGGTTAACTTAAGACAGGATACATTGGATCAAGAGGTTGACATTTTTCTTTTGCTTAAGACTCACATTTGCCATTTCTTATTGATATTTACACAAAATAGAAATCAAATCCAATAATGAGCATAGAAAAAAAAATAAATTTGTGATTATTTTTGTTCTAAGACTGAGACAACAGTCAACTTACCCACCATAGTTGAATACTTGAATCAGAGTACCATCCGCTATCCATCTGAAGAAGATGAAGTAGAAGAAGATGAAATTAGGTCATTAATATTATTACAAGAAAAGGAGCAAAATGATGATGACATAGTTTCTTGAATTAGAAAAGCAGGCAAATATACCTTCATGCTTTCAAAGTAAAGTTTAGTGGTGACTAAAATGACAACAAATATGAGGAAAATGAGGAGTATAAATGAAGCCCTAGCTTTCATTACTTTTTTTGGTTCCATTTCTTGTTCCCCAACAAACAAACAAATAAAAAAAAAAGGAAATTTTTTTTTGAGTTAGGGTATATATAAGAGATGAAGGATAGATTGTAGATCCAACGGCTGAGACTCTATCGGGCGGGGAGCGGGCAGACTATCGGGCGAGTAGCGGACGGGCTTTTCGGGCCGGGACTCGGAATTGAGAGCATGTCCGAGTCCCAGCCCTATAAGCCCGAGCCATCGGGCCGAGTAAGCCCGGCTCGGGTTGGCTTCGGTCATCGGTCTCTCACGGTTCGGGCCGAACGGACCGGATCGCGTGGTTTCAGACCGTTTTCCCAGCCCTATTTGTAACTATGTATTTTCGAAATATTCTAGAAATACTCTGGTGTGTCTAGAATATAATTCAGATTTTAGAAATATTCTTGTTTATTGGAAATTGTTCTGTATACTGTCTATTTAGTAATGAACTTTAGTAAGTATAGGAAAATTTGTTTCCAACTTTGAACCAATATTTAGTAATACTTGGAACCTTTAGTAAAAAAAAATATTTAGTTGCTTTCAAATCTCGAATATGATACACTTCTCAAATTTTCTAGAGACAAAACATTTAATAAAAAAACAAGATTTAATACTCGGAACCTTAAATCCAAATTTGTTGCTTTCAAAAATCGCCGATTCATTTCTTTACTGCTAACCAAAAAATACAAGATAGTTATTATTCCATTTAATTTTTGAGAAACCTTAGATTTTGATTATCAAACAAAAATATAAGATAGTTGTATTAATTACGGATCTGAACTGAAAAAATGTGTGAATTGGAAATAACAAAAATAGTAAAAGTACATCAAGTTAAGGATAACTCCGATTTCTTCACCACTAAATGTATATCAAATCTTCATTCTTCACTATATTCACTATAAGCTTTCTTTCTGAACCCAGATCTGAAATTTCTCCAAAACCCATTAATCCCTGTTCAAGAAAAAGATTTATTTTCCCTTAAATTTTCATTGAATCTGACTTTTCTAATTTTTTCAAGAAATCAAACCATTCCAAAATATTTTCAAATCTGATCTTTTCAGAATATTTCTTCACCATTAAACTTTCAACAAATTCGTCCAAGAAATCAAACCATTTCTAAAACAATAACCCTTGGTCTGATTTCTTTATCATTAGATTTTTATCAAAAGAGTGTATTAATGGGTAAAAATTTTTGGAAAGAGGGAGAGTGATGAGAACGAGAAATGAGTGTAGAAATTTTTAGAAAGAGAAAGAAGAGAGACAACTCCTCTGAAAATTTCTTAGAGAGAGAAGAAGGGGAAATATCTTAGAGAGAGAGATGTAAGGAAATTAAAAATAAAAAGGGTATTAACGGTATTAAGATAGAAAGGCACATTTTCTGTTGTACTCGCGGGCCCACCAAAAACCTTACCTATTGGACTCGATTCTCATTTCCTTTTTGGGTTGGTGGTAAAGCTTATTTACCCTCTATTTTTTGGGCCTTTGGCTCATTCTTCCGTTTTTCTATAGAATTTTTTTTTGGTTTTTGTGTGCTTTTCTGGTATAGATTTTCGAAAACTAACCCTCGCTGCAGCCAGGGTTAGTCTCACTGCCCATGCTTAGATGTATGTAAAGGATTTGAATTCATGTAAATGAATTTTTTTCATAAGAGATAACTCAAAGACATTTGGGACGAGTTTGATTAGTGTTGAAAGGTTTCGGAAGTGTTTAAGCTAAAAAAAATATATATATATTTTGTCACCAGTTCAGATTATTTTCAAGTGGGTTAGTAATAATTATTAAGTAGAAATCAATATTTCATAGTTGAAAAAGTCAAAATTCTCCCAGACTGGGCATATGTCTAAAAGGGTAACCAAGACTCAGATTCTCCAATCCGAGACTTTCAAACTCTTGTATCGTCTCAAAAAAAAAAAAAAAAAACTCTTGTATCGGAGAGCTTTGGGGTTGGGTTGGAGTCAGACCGAGAATAAGAGTGCCGATTGCCGAAGGTGTTTTGGGTACTAATGGCAAGAAATAGATGTGTCTATAGACAATCTCAACGGAAACATCTTTTTTAATCTATGAGATAAGTGATTTTGGGCGGGTCCCACTTTCTAAATTTCATTATATGGTTTTGGCGGGTCCCCCACTTTCTAAAATTTTTAGTAACTCACAAGAACCGACTATAATTTCAACAAAAAAAAAAAACAAGAACCGACTATAAATTCAAACTCAATCCTCTCCCTTCTCACTAAAACTCTCTCTCTCTCTAAAATTCTATTTGTCTTAGAATCAAACCACATAACTTCGATTCACTTGAAGATTCAATTCAGATGGAAAATCGAGGTAATTTTGCCCTATTTTTTTCAAGGTTTATGATGAACCATATGATTTGTGTCTATTGTTGATTCCTTCCACTTGAAAACCCTAGTTCTCTATCTAACTATTAGGTTCTTTTGATTCTCATTTTCAATTTCTTTGTAATTTACTGGTTAATTGGCACCTCACTCTGAAACCCTAGAAGAAAGATGGGAGAAATAACTAAAATGAGAAGAAACATCCTTTGATTTTGCCTTCTTAGGGTTAATTTTCTTGGTAATTTTACAGGGTTAATTGTCCACCCAGAAGAAACATCAAAGGAAGAAATGGAATCGAACTCCTTTATAAGGTATAATCATGTAATTTCCACTTTTCATCTTTCCTCTGATTTCTGCTTGATTGTGATTTTGGTGAGTTGGGAAGTACTTTTCTTGTATGGATATCAATCCAAAAGTGTAATCATTTCATATCTTAATAAGAAACTAAATCTATGATTCGTATTCGATTAGTGTTTCTGTGGACGAAGAAGAACAATCGGAGACGGAACTAAAACCTAATATGGGTAAGCAAAAGGTTCAGATGGAATATATACAAGACAAAGAAAAGAGAAGGGCGATGATCTCGAAGAAACGTAAGAGTCTTTTCAAGGAAGCTGCTGAAATTTGCGTCGAATGTGATGCTAAGATTGCAATAGTTACTTTCGATAATGATTCTGGCGAGGTGCATGCTTTCGGCCATGATTCTGTTGACTCGGTACTTGATAGGTACTTGAATGGTGTTCAAGAAGAAGAAGAAAACAAGAAGAAGAAACCAGATGATTATCAAATAAGTGTTGGTGGTGAGGGTACTAGTAGTAAGTTTTGGTGGGAAGACATAAATGTTAATGAACTATCGTTCGAAGAAATACAAAAACTTAGGAACAGACTGCTAAATACGAAGAGAAATGTCCGCATGAGAATCGAGGAGCTTGTAGCATCTTCTTCATCCTCATCAGCAGCAGCTGAAGCAATTGTTGATTCTACTGCCGATCCTGCTGCTGCTCTTCCTATTGGTTTTCGTCCCGCTCTGCCATCTCAAAGTGAAGATGCTTCTGTTTAGTTGTCATAGAGAAAATGAAATTTTCACTTCCTTCGGGATTGAGATTCCAAGGTGATTTTGATAGTTTCAGAATGAATGTATATATATAGTCTATGTTTTAAATAAGTTTTTACGCCAGAAGGCGGTTTGCTCTCTCACAAGGTGAGGCGTCTCGTCGAGCCATACACCTCGATTCGTGAAGGCATAAGAATGTTTGAAGTAGGCATTGTGGGGGAGATGTTTTCTATCCTCCATTTGCTGGTCGAACTATGCGTTTTCTTTTTCGAGCCTTCTTCTTTACCAATTCTACTTAAAAGTCACATGAAACCTTTAGATGTCCGAATCCCTAAATTAATGGACATTACAGCCAGAAAAGTACCTGCCATATACCACACTACCACAAACGAAGGATCTTCAGATTGATTCGACGGAGATTCAAGTGTGATACAGATATTCATTATCCTGAACTAACAACAAAAGAGAAAATGGTATTTTCTTGAACCCATTTTTATGTGGTCCTGTTAATATATAATAAGACTATACTTGGAAAATGTGACTTACCTATGAGACGTGCAACGACAGCCACCACCCATTCGGCGTTTACACTGAAAGTTGTAAGACCACGCAAGTATCCCGTGCTCAACCCAATGACTAGATAATCCCAAACTTGAGAAATATCTGCTTTGAAAACAACTCCAACCCACCCCATCAAGAAAAGAACCTAGCTGAAAAGTATAGAAACCTTTAATAAAATCACTACTAATAATGGAATGCGCTATAGAGCAGGAAGAGAGAATTTAACACACTTAAAAAACTTTTGTTTTTTTACTATTTGGGAGAGACCATGTTGGAGGGGAGATCGTGGTAGAGTGTGATGCCTCAAGACTTAATAGTCAACGATATTGTTTCCATATTTCGCACCTCACACATGTGCGAGATTTTGCTTTAGGTGAAGGCTCCACGAACTCACCCAAAAAGTCTTGTCATTTATTAAAGTTGAGCGTACACCTTACACCCTAAGCTCTGGACACTCTTAGGAGCAATGTGAGACTATCACATAGAGAATCGTGTCGTCGCTTCTAACACTAGCAACTGAAGGGCCTGATAGCTTTTGCTATAAATACCTCGTTAAATTCTATAAAAGAAAGTACTTTTTTAACATTCTCCTTTATGATACAGAATTAGCACACAAACAACTCACTATTTGATTTTCCAATTGACCTAAAAGATGTGAAAAAGAAATTTCCAGGGAAAAAAACATGAAAAAATTTACCTCAAAAAAATTTGTAAAATTGTTTGGGCAGTTTTATAGGGCGTCCCAATTTTATTAAAGCCCCCACCGCAGCCCACGTCCCCACCCTTTTACTAAAGGCCCCCACTCCAGCGGCCCAACCCACGTCCCCACCCTTTTACTAAAGGCCCCCACCCCAGCGGCCCAACCCACGTCCCCACCCTTTTATTAAAGCCCCCCACCCCAGCGGCCCAGCCCACGTCCCCACCCAACAAACACATTGATTCTGTCAATGACAATTGACCAAACATAGTCTTAAGGCTCCCCTTGCAATGGATGTAAAAATCTCTTTGAGACATTAAAATTAAATGTTTCTATATCCTCTTTAGATTTGGCTTAGATTTTGCATTGTAGAGGTCTTTTTAAAAAAAAATTAAAATTATAGGTGACGCTTAAAATTTTAAGATCCAGTCTTACCTTGGAGATGCTCTTAGGTTACAAATAACATCAGGGCGCTGATGCTTTACTAACCTAGGAAGAGAGAAATAGGGGAAAATTTAGGCCAGCGCTTTTGGGGAAATCTAAATAGTTTTCGGGGTATGAAGACTTGGTTAAAAATTGGTCTATTTTGTTTGACAATTTTATTTTGTAAGTTGTTAGAGGGAAATAAAAATAAAGAAAGAAAAAGAAGACTTTCTTCTGTACGCGGCGAGGCCTAATCACCACTCACCTCACTCTCTCTCCACCTCATCTTCTCTCTCCCCAACAGACCGGATCTGATCTGTTCTTCAACAAACCCGAACTCCGGCGAAGGGGTTATTTGAGCGAATTTTTTTTTTTTTCATGGTCGTCGCCCAGAAAATTTAGATTTCAAACTAGGTACAATTTAGAATCTCCAATGCAAGACTCAAGAAAATCTCTAAAAATCCTATGTGTCAAGTGTGAAAAATGGATCTCTTAATGACCTCTTTCCTATTTGGCCATTTAGAGACACTCTATTTCACGACAATTCCTATAATTCACTACTTGAACGATAACTAATCAATATATACGAAACGCTCCAGATTGTTGTTTGTATGTCAATGGAAGATTAAAAGACTTTCGACTAGACAACGGCAAAGTGGTTATGATAATGCGTTTGGTTGCAGGATTCTTAAGTAGAATTCCTATCAAAAGTAGAAGGTAAGAATTAAGAATCTTTGGTTTATTTGGCTATTAAGAATCTTATGACTCTTAATCCTAAAGATTCCTGATTCCAAAATTTATATCGGATCAAAATCCCACCCTACCCCCTAGGATTTGCTAGAATTTTGGATTGATAAACCTAGATTTCAAACTTAAAATCGACAAAGAAAAAAATGAATTTCCTTCAAAAAAGAAATGCCCAACTAAAATCGTTATTTTTTTTTTTTACTGAAACTCGATTTTTCCGACAACCTTTTTTTTCCCCGAAAACCGATTCTTCTCCAAAATTTTTTTTCTCAAAACTTATTTTTCCTTGAAACTATTTTTTCTTCGAACCTGCTTTTTTACCGAAAAATCGTTGTTCTTTTCTCAAATTTTTTTTTTCTTTCTCGAAAACCGTTTTTTCGAAAAAAACCGGTTTTCGAAAAAAAAAGGTTTGATGAAATCTCGGTTTCCGCAAAAAAAAGTCAGAATTTTTTTCGGGAAAAAGGGCTTTCGAAGGAAAAATGACTTTCAGGAATAACTTTTTTTTTGAAAAAAAACTATTTCACAAAAAAATTGGAAAATAGTTCTCGAGAAAAAAAAAATTATGAAGAAAACGAATTCTTATAAGTGGCCAAACAAACAAACAACTATTACTTGGATTCATGAATCCGTGGATTTTAACAAGTAAAAGACTACAATAATATTATTTGTTGTAGTATACTTATTAATAATATTATTTATTAATTAGAATATAACATTATTTATTGTATTATACTTATTAATAATATTATTTACTAATTAGAATATAATATTATTTATTATTAGATACTTATTAATAATAATTTATTAATTAGATACTAATTAATAATAATTTATTAATTAGATACTAATTAATAATATAATTTATTAATTAGATACCAATCAATAACATTATTTATTAATTAGAATGCCAAGTAACATTTTATTAACTAGATACCAATTAATAATATCATTTATTACTTAAAATACTAATAACATTATTTATTCTAGAATACATATGAATAACATTATTTATTAATTAAAATAAAGTAATATTATTATTTATCAATTAGATACTAATTAATAATATTATTTATTAACTAGATACTAATTAATAATATTATTTATTAACTAGATACTAATTAATAATATTATTTATTAACTAGATACTAATTAATAATATTATTTATTAACTAGATACTAATTAATAATATTATTTATTAACTAGATACTAATTAATATTTTAAACAAGGAAATCGAACAAGAAATCAACCACCTCTTGAGTCTATGTGTCGTAACAGCCTAGTATCTTCTTGTTTATGCCCAACACTCGATCGATCTCCCTCACCTGAGCTAAGTTTAATATCTCCAAGAACTTTATGACACTACTGTAAATCTCGTGATATGAGTTAGGGGTATGTATCTGTAGAAAAAGTAATTTACTGTATACTGTTATCTATTTTAATAATATGTGTCAAAATGGTCGTAGTTTACCTTTGTAAACTTTAATCGTAGCATCTTAACAACGTTATGGTGCCCCCGGGGTGCAGCAAGCTGCACCGGGGTACCTACGTCATTAGAGAAATCATAACGTAGTCCTGTGGAAAGTATACGTGAGACCACTTTTGCATTTCCTGCAAAATACATCCATCATTAGTTGCAAATATAGTGCAGGACCATATGCTAATTAAGTGATTATTTGCAATACTAGATTTTCAGATGCTAATATGTCCCAACATTTTTGTTCAGCAACCAATCAGTTTAAGATGCTACAATAAATGGAAGTAATGGAGAGAACAAGACAGAAGATAATGAAGGTATCAACAGGTTTAAATAACTGAAGTTCAGGTTTAAAAATTGAGTCTGGGATGAAGAAGCTATGGGGTTCTTCAGAAGAGCGTTTCGCACCAGTAACAGTTCGATGGCACCTTTGACCACAAGATGAGTAAAGTTGTATGTTTTATGGTTTAAAGAACTCTTCGGATTGATTTGTGGATAAGGCTCAAATGTTGGTTCGTAAACATTGTTCCACGCTAAGTAAGATAATTTGGGTCATACTACTAGTATCCTACCATGCTTCGCCTCTACGGGGAGTTTGAAAGCAGATTGATAAGGAAGGAAAAAGACATAAATCAAACCATTGGACATGATTCAGTATTGCTAATATTACCATCTTGTCCTGGTTAGGTGTGTTAGGTGTACTTTCAAATAATATTTATGTCCAGAAAAAAATATATAACTAGTGTTATGTTTTCGAATAATTTTGCTTCCATAGAAATGGAGGTCAATTAACTTTAACGGTCATGCTACTTTCCCAAGGAGATTGACAAGGAGCTTGACATAATGATGAGGTGGATGCCTTTCATAAGTAAGAAAGTGGATGAAAAATTTGTTTAAATCTGAGTCGTTCGATTTGAACGGTTCAGATTTGGGTCATCCACTTTCTTACTTATGAAAGGCATCCACCTCATCGTTATGTCAAACCCCTTGTCAACCTCCTTGGGAAAATAGCATTTCCCTTAACTTTAAATTGTGGCCACCAGACAATGACATTTCTCTGTTGACCTAGAAACCCAATTCGAGAAAACCCATTTTTTTCCTATGTAACATAAACAAGTGAAGTTCATAAAGGCAATAGTATATGAAATTCGTTCTAGATGGATGGTGGCACCTTGTAAAAACTGTGTCTGGGAAGAAGAAGCTACATTATCTAAACCGTAAAATCACCATCATTATCGTCTTCTTAAGTATCAGTAGCATATCTATCGTCTTTTTAACTATTCTAATTAGATAGCGATAAATAGCATTCAATTTACCTTCGAATGCCGCCTTTTGAAGTGGACTGAACTCAGATTCAGCTAAATCTGAAAAAAGACAGAATCTGATTTAAGTTTAAGATTGAACTTAATTGAATTATCCTATCACTAATCCTATGCCTATCACTATTAGAACACTAATCCCATCATTATCACTATTAGAACACTAATCCCTTCACTATCACAAATTAGGGTTTTATTTCTGATCTGAATTTAAAGATCTAGGGTTTAGTAGCCAAGAATCTGATTTTCTGACCTGAATTTAAAGATATGGTTCTATCATTATCACTATTAGAACACTAATCCCTTTCCTATCACTAATTAGGGTTTTATTTGTGATCTGAATTTAAAGATCTAGGGTTTAGTAGCCAAGAATCTGATTTTCTGACCTGAATTTAAAGATATGGTTCTATCATTATCACTATTAGAACACTAATCCCTTCCCTATCACTAATTAGGGTTTTATTTCTGATCTGAATTTAAAGATCTAGCGTTTAGTAGCCAAGAATCTGATTTTCTGACCTGAATTTAAAGATATGGTTCTATCACTATCTCTATTGAAGGGATTCACTATCACTAATTAGGTTTTTTTTTTCTGATCTGAATTTAAAGATTTAGGGTTTAGTAGCCACGAATCGGATTTTCTGACCTGGATTTAAAGACCTGGTTCCATCACTATCACTATGAGAAGTCTCTAAAGCCTAAGGAGCAAAGATGAAGTAAGGAGAGAAAAACTCACCAAGGGTATTTTGGTCATTTTGCACCTACGAGGTCAAAATATAGTTTAAGAAAGTCTATGAAGTCTCGGGAGCATGATGATCACTTTGGTGAAGACTAGAGATGAAAAGGATAAGAAATGAACAAGTTAGGAGATAAGGGTAAAATAGTCATTTTGCAACCTTGGGTCAAGTTATAGAGTCCATGGGTCAAGCTAGAGCTAAATGGAGTCAAAGAAGAAGTCAAAATAGCTTGAAGAAATCAAAATGAGTAGCTAACTACTAAGAAAGGGCAAAATGGTTTTTTGGTAAAAATAGAAATAAAATACTCTAACTTGGTCTCTAGACTTCATCTTCTACCTTGGGAAAGAGAGAGAAAGAGGGAAAAGGAGGAAAAATTAGGGTTTGAGCTTAAAAAGAACAAGAGAGAGAAGGATTATTTTTAAGTGGGTTAGTAATGATTAATTAGTAAGTAGAAATTAAAATTTCACATTTGAAGAAGTCAAAATGCTCCTACACTGTAACACTGGTATGTTAAAAGGTTAACAATCTTTGGTTGGAATGGTAAGAAGTATAATCTTCCAACTAAAGGTCAAGGGTTCGAGGTATACGCTGAACAATTATAAAAGAAAAAAGGTATCGGGTTGTCCAGTTTTCAAACTCTTATCCTCCAGCTTTCGGATTAGGCCATACCCAGAATAAGTTTACCCTCTTAGGCCATGTTTGGCACGCGGGAATCGCGTGGGAATGGAATGTGATTCCTGGGAATCACATTCCTGACTACTGTTTGGCTCGCGGGAATACAGGGGTATTCCTATTCCTGAAGGAATGAGATTCCCTCCAAATGGGGTAATAGCAAACCCAGGGGGGTGGGTTTGTGATTCCCATTCCCGGGAATGATTTGATTTAATATTTCTGGACAAAATAATCCTTGATAAAATATTAGAATGACTAATATTAAAATCGTCATTCTCATAATATTTTTACTAAAAAATTAAAAACCTAGAGTTTCAACCACCACCATAGCAACACACACACTCTCTCTCTCCCACCCTCTCGCTCGAACATAACTCTCTCCCTCTCTCTCTCCATATCTCTAGTTTTTTTCTTCTCTCTTGCTCTTTGTTCATTAAAAATCAATCTCATAACATTTAAAAAAAATTAGTCGAAACCTTATTTATTTTAAATAAATCTTTATATACAACTTAACTTAGTGTATTACGTTACTATTTCATATCTATAAATTTGAATATATAATACTAATTAAAATATATATATAACAAAGTTGACCTATAATTTATGTAGTTTAAGTAAAGGATATAACAGGACTTTCGTAAAAATTTACATTCCTCTTCCTACACAAACCAAACAACAAGTTAGGAATCCATCGGGAATGGAATTCTTATTTTTGGTTGAACCAAACATTAAACCAAAATAATCTGATTCCCAGGAATCGCATTACGGGAATGGGATTCCCGGGAATGACATTCCATTCCCGCGCGCCAAACATGGCCTTAGAGTGTCGATAAAAGGCGTCAGTCGCACTGGAGTCAAGAGGTGTTTGGGGTGCTAATGGCAAGAAATAAATGTGCCTATAGACAATCTCAACGGAAACATCTTTTCTTCTTTTTAATGGTAACCATTATATGGACAAACAACTTTTTTATATGGACAAACATAGGTTGGGGGCAAATAACACAGTCAAATTGAAGGACGTAAAAGTAAATATCTTTTTTTACTTCTTCTTCATCTCCACTGTTATCGGCTCCCACACATCTTCACCGGCCACGCCATTTCTAAGGCAATCAAAGTTTTCTCTGACAATTGAGAAACTTCCAAAAATCAATTGGTCTGATTTGAGGGAGAGAGAAACCCTAAATTATTTTTAGAAGGAAGGATGGAGAAGAGTGATTAAGGAGATATCCAACCATCTTCTGTGAATTTAAGATGAATGAAAAAGGAGGCAATAATACACCCTGATTCTACTTGACTGATGAATCATCCAAGTCCATCAGGAGGAAGTCAACATCCTCTAGAAGAGTCAGATGGAACTGGTTGGAAGATTTCA
This sequence comes from Eschscholzia californica, assembly GCF_041429995.1. Classification (NCBI taxonomy): domain Eukaryota; kingdom Viridiplantae; phylum Streptophyta; class Magnoliopsida; order Ranunculales; family Papaveraceae; genus Eschscholzia; species Eschscholzia californica. The sequence goes on from NW_028238472.1 coordinate 51,071,094, forward strand.
GAAACTATTAGGTTTAAATTGATCGAATAATTTATTTATTTTTTGTTACAACGATCAATGACAATAGTTTAGTTGAATTGAAGAGAATCTCTCTTTCTTTGTTTCTCTCACTAGAAATATCTCTGTTTGTAGAAGAAAGAAAAGAGATTAGGTTAAACTTGATCATAATGGGAAGAGGAAGGATTGAGTGTAATAGTAAAAACAAGATTAACAGACAAGTACTGTTCGCAGAACGTAGAAATGGACTTTTGCATAAAGCTTATGAACTTTATGTTCTTTGTGATGCTGAAGCTGCTCTCATCATCTTCTCTAACATAAAAAATTGAATGAGTTTTGTAGTAGTTTCAAACTTCCAGGTATAAAAACAAAAAGGAATATCATGAAAAGCTTCAATCCAAATTTCTTCTTTCATTTTCTTTTTCTTTCTTCACGTTTTCACTCAGATTCCAATTTTCAATCTTTTTTGTTTTCTTAACTATTAGATTTATTAGTAGTTCTCGATGATTGTCAATAGTTTTACTGTTCTTTTGCTTTTGAATCTTTTGGCTCTTTCATATTTGTTGTATGAAGTGGTTGGAAAAGTGGCAGAAATTTCCCTACACATTTCAATATAAAGATGAAAAGGAAGAACAATGGAGAAGATAATATGCTGGTGGTGGTTGTCCAACAAATAGGATCACCGGTGAAGGAGTGTGTACGATGAAGAAGGAAAAAGAATGAAGTACTTCATTTTAGATCCTTTAGTATGGTTTTGTTATTTACGCCCAATATATTTGTCCATATAAAAAAGTTGATTGTCCGTATATTGGCCACCTTTTTAATTTATCAAATAACTGACTTTGGGCTGGTCCCACTTTCTAAATTTTCATTTATATAATTTTGGCCGGGTCCCACTTTCTAAATTTCGTTTCTTGCTTTTCGGGTGGGTCTCAATTTCTAAAATTTCATTTATATGGTTTTTGGCGGGTCCCACTTTCTAAAATTTTTAGTAACTAACAAGAACCGACTATCTTCAAGACTTGAACTATAAATTCGAACTTTCATTCCTCTTTCTTCTCACTAAAACTCTCTCTCTTTCTCTCTCTCTCTAAAATTCTCTTTCTCTCTCAAAACTCTCTTTCTCTCTCAATCAAACCAGATAACTTGGAATCACTTGAAGATTCAATTCAGATGGAAAATCAAGGTAATTTTGATACTGTTTTTATTTCTTGTTCGATAATTTTGCCCTAATTTTTTCAATGTTTATAATGAATGAACCACATGATTTGTGTCTATGGTTGATTCCTTCCACTTCAAGTAACTGTAACTTACATCCTCATTTTGAAAACCCTAATTCTCTCTCTCTCTCTCTCTGGAAGTTCTTTTGATTTTGATTTCTAGGAGTTGAATTTCTTTGTAATTTAATGGTTAATTGTCAAAGAGAGGTCCTTTTAAGTCCTCACTCTGAAACCCTAGTTCTCTCTTTCTCCCACAACATCCTAATTTCTTCGTAATTTTACAGGGTTAATTGTCCCCCGAGAAGAAACATCAAAGGTAGAAATGGAATCGAACAACTATATCAGGTATAATCATGTAATTTCCACTCTTTACCTTTCCTCTGATTTCTGCTTGATTATGATTCTGGTGAGTTGTGAATTACTTTTCTTGTATGGGTACCAATTCAAAAGTGTAATCATTTCATATCTTATTACTAACCTTAATAAGAAACTAAATCTATGATTATGATTCGTATTGGACTAGTGTGCCTGTGGACGAAGAAGAACAATCGGAGACAGAGCTAAAACCTAATATGGGTGAGATGGAATATATAGAAGACAAAGAAAAAAGAAGGGAGATGATCTCGAAGAAACGTAAGAGTCTTTTCAAGGAAGCTGCTGAAATTTGCGTCGAATGTGATGCTAAGATTGCAATTATTACTTTCGATAATGATTCTGGCGAGGTGCATGCTTTCGGCCATGATTCTGTTGACTCGGTACTTGATAGGTACTTAAATGGTGTTCAAGAAGAAGAAGAAAACAAGAAGAAGAAGAAGACAGATGATGATCAAATAAGTGTTGGTAGTGAGGGTACTAGTAGTAAGTTTTGGTGGGAGGACATAAATGTTAATGAACTATCGTTCGAAGAAATACAAAAACTTAGGAACAGACTGCTAAATACGAAGAGAAATGTCCGCATGAGAATCAAGGAGCTTGTAGCATCTTCTTCATCCTCATCAGCAGCAGCTGAAGCAATTGTCGATTCTGCTGCTGATCCTGCTGCTACTCTTCCCGTCAGTTTTCGTCCGGCTCTGCCATCTCAAAGTGAAGATGCTTCTGTTTAGTTGTCATGGAGAAAATGAAATTGTCACTTCCTTTGGGATTGAGATTCCGAGGTTTTTTGGCAGTTTCCGAATATCATCACACTGACTCTTTGTGCATTTAATCTCTGAGTTGAGATATAGATGCTATCATTTGTTTTAGGTGTGTTTTCTTCTTATTAGGAGTAGTTGTTTATGATACTTGTGGAGTATCAAACAACAATTTCATGTAATAGCAATGGTGTTCCCTAAGTTCACATTTTTAGTTTTTTAAATATATATGTGGTTTTCAGTTCTTATTGTCACTCTTTTATCATCTGTTTCCAAATCGACTGAAACCTCCATTCTTTCACAAGCTAAAAAGGGAGAGAGATTACAGAGAGAGGAGGGAGAGAGTGAGAAAGAGAGGAGAGAAGCGCGAGGGGAATGAGGGGAGAGGGGAGTCTGGAACAGACTGAAAACAGAAACAGAATTACAACTGTTGGTTGCAGCAGAACGAAAAATATGGTGCAGAAACAAGAGAATTAACTATATATGTTGCAGTTACAACTTCGGAACATATTACTACGGACTTCATATTATGGTAGTTAAGTAGAAAAACTATGTCATGTTTTTACATGATGGTCTTGTCGTAACACTCCAGATAAGACTATCATTGTTCAAATTTGCAAGGTATTCTTTCCCTCCAGTATTAGTTTCAGAATGAATGTATATATACATAGTCTAACGCACACAATGTTTTAAATAAGTTTTTACGCCAGAAGGCGGTTTGCTCTCTCACAAGGTGAGGCGGCTCGTCGAGCCATACACCTCGATTCGTGAAAGGCATAAGAATGTTTGAAGTAGGCATTGTGGGGGAGATGTTTTCTATCCTCCATTTGCTGGTTGAACTATGCGTTTTTTTTTTGGAGCCTTCTTCTTTACCAATTCTATTTAAAAGTCACCTGAAACCTTTAGATGTCTGAATCCCAAAATTAATGGACATTACAGCCAGAAAAGTACCTGCCATATACCACACTACCACAGACGAAGGATCTTTAGATTGATTCGACGGAGATTCGAGTGTGATACAGATATTCATTATCCTGAACTAAAAACAAAAGAGAAAATGGTATTTTCTTGAACCCATTTTTATGTGGTACTGTTAATATATAATAAGACTATACTTGGAAAATGTGACTTACCTATGAGACGTGCAACGACAGCCACCACCCATTCGGCGTTTACACTGAAAGTTGTAAGACCACGCAAGTATCCCGTGCTCAACCCAATGACTAGATAATCCCAAACTTGAGAAATATCTGCTTTGAAAACAACTCAAACCCACCCCATCAAGAAAGAACCTAGCTGAAAAGTATAGAAACCTTTAAGAAAATCACTACTAACAATGGAATGCACAATAGAGCAGGAAGAGAGAATTTAACACTCTTGAAAAACTTTTGTTATTTTACTATTTGGGAGAGACCATGTTGGAGGGGAGATCGTGGTAGAGTGTGATGCCTCAAGACTTAATAGTCAACGATATTGTTCCCATATTTCGCACCTCACACATGTGCGAGATTTTGTTTTAGGTGAAGGTTCCACGAACTCACCCAAAAAGTCTTGTCATTTACTAAATTTGAGGCTACACCTTAAAATTTAAGCTCTGGACACTCTTGTGAGCAATGTGAGACTATCACATAGAGAATCGTGTCGTCGCTTCTAACACTAGCAACTGAAGGTCTTGATAGCTTTTGCTATAAATACCTCGTTAAATTCTATAAAAGGAAGTGATTTTTTAACATTCTCTTTTATGATACAGAATTAGCACACAAACAACTCACTATTTGATTTTCCAGTTGACCTAAAAGATGTGGAAACGAAATTTCCAGGGAAAAAAACATGAAAAAATTTACCACAAAAAAATTTGTAAAGTTGTTTGGGCAGTTTTGTAGGGCCTCCCAATTTTTATGAAAGCCCCCACCCCAGACCACGTCCCCACCCTTTTATTAAAGCCCCCCCACCGCAGCCCACGTCCCACCCTTTTACTAAAGCCCCAACCCTAGCGGCCGAGCCCACGTCCCCACCTTTTTATTAACGCCCCCACCCCAGCGGCCCAGCCCACGTCCCCACCCCACAAATACATTGACTTTGTCAATGACAATTGACCAAACTTAGTTATAAGGCACCCCTTGCAATGGATGTAAAAATCTCTTTGAGACATTAAAATTAAATGTTTCTACATCCTCTTTAGATTTGGATTAGATTTTGCATTGTAGAGGTCTTTTTTAAAAAAAAAAAAAATTAAAGGTAAGACTTATAATTTTAAGATCCAGTCTTACCTTGGAGACGCTCTAAGGTTACAAATAACATCAGGGCGCTGATGCTTTACTAACCTAGGAAGAGAGAAATAGGGAAAAATTTAAAAGTAAAAAATTGAAAGTCGGACTCAATGAATATGCCTCATATGTAGAATCTAAATGTAGAATCTAAATGAAGAAAGTTTTTTAATTCTCCACAATTCTTTTAGGATGTCTTTTCCTTTATTTTATTATTCTCCCTCCAAAATTATTCATTTTTGCATGAATTTATTTTTTATGAAAATCTGTTATTACTTCAATTTCTTGAGAGAATTTTCGTTATCTTTTGTTAGTAACTAATCTAATTATTCTATTGTAGCCCCCAACTTTGTGAACAGCTTCCAGCTTGGCCCCCTACTTTAACAATAATTTTCGTATGGTCCTCTTTTTCGTTATCTTTAACATTCCGTTACTCTCTCCCCCCATCTCATTTTCTCTCTCTGTCGCATCATTTCAGCACGCCACATCATCGTCTTAAATAATTAAAATACTAATTATTTATTAATTATCATATTAATTATTAATATATTTGTTAATTAGATTACTAATTTATAATATATTTGCTAATTAAAATATTAGTTTATAAAATTATTTATTAATTAAAATAAAAGTGAGATGGGATATAAATATCAATTTATAACATATACTATATATATATATATATATATATAATAACTATATTTTGTATATATATATATATATATATTAACTAGAAGAGTTTGCAGGTGTGGCGCGAGAGATGAGAGCTATTATCTTAAGACTTACTTCCACATTTTTTATATATTTAAATTTAGGTGTTGTATTAGTTGTTATGGTTTATCTAATAATAGACTTGGGGATATCTGTCATGTGAGAAGACTTAAGGCTATGTAGAGAACAATAAAAACACCCCTTAGTTGAGTATGTGTGTAAGCTATGAGGTGTTCTTTATCAGTAACAACCTTATTACTTAAAATATTAAATTTACCTTCGAATGCCGCCTTTTCCAATAGAGTAAGCTGAGATTAAAAATCTGAAGAAAGAAAGAATATGAGTTCAGCATAGAATGCTAATAATACTTTAAAATCCAGATTCAAAATCTATCTATCATCTATCTAGTATTTTAAGATCCACCTAGAATAATGTTAAATTAATAATATTAATAATTTAAAAATAAAAAATTATTAATATTAATAATTTTAAATTATTAATAATATTTATTTTAAAAATTAATATTAATAATATTATTAATTATATATTAATAATATTAATTTTATAAATTAATAATTAAATTAATAATATTAATAGTTATTAATAATATTAATAATTTTAAATTATTAATAATATTATTAATTTAAATTTAAATTAATAATATTATTAATAATTAAATTTAAATTAATAATGTTAGACACGCCACAGCCACACCAGGCACGGCTTTGAGTCGTGCCGTGTCTTGGCACAGACACGCTCCATCACAACGTTGTTGTGCCGGGTCGTGGCTAGTGGGTCAACTGTTGCCAAACATAACAAAAGAAAGCACTAAATAATTTTTAAGTCAAACGTTGTGATCTTTGTTTAAACTTTAGAATCTACGTTTACTTTATTACTTAATAATTTTATAAACTGTTGATTTTATCAATAACAACTATTTTCAACAAAATAACAATAATATTTTGTAAATTAAGTATCCGTTTCTAACGGGTTAGCGTGTCGTGGTGGGTTAGGAACGTCACGAGCTGTGGCGTGTCGTGTTTCTGTTCCTAACGTGCCGTGGTTGACGGGTCTGAGAGCTTAAAATCTCAGACCCGCCACCAGTAATCTGTTGTGATCCTCACTGTTAGGTTTTAGAAGGGTTTTGAAATCCAAAAATCTAATTAGCCAAGTTCAAAAAGAAACTTATCTAGTATTCCAAGATTTACCAAGATCTAACAAGATCATACAAAAACCCTAATCTAATATGCAAGATTTAACATGTCAAGATTAATCCAGAAATGTATCTAATACGATCATATAACTCATCGATGAAAGAGCTTCTTCTGTAAGAATTACAGAGAGAGAAAGATTAAATGAGAACGTAGTGCTACTTCCCGCCCAATATTGTTACTTGAGGCGGCTGCTATATACAGTAAGGGCTCGTTTGGGCGTAGTGCCTTTAAAAAACTACTTAATAGTTAGGTTTGATGGGGTGTGTCTTTGGAATATCAGTCTTGCTCTTCCCAGAAAGTAAATATGGTTTTCTCCAACTCGAGATTCTAGGGTTTAAGGAATACAGGAAAGAAACTATGTAAGAAAAGCCTAAGATTTGGGCCTAAATACGAAAAAAAAACCCACACAATGTTTTAAATAAGTTTTTACGCCAGAAGGCGGTTTGCTCTCTCTCAAGGTGAGGCGGCTCGTCGAGCCATACACCTCGATTCGTGAAAGGCATAAGAATGTTTGAAGTAGGCATTGTGGGGGAGATGTTTTCTATCCTCCATTTGCTGGTTGAACTATGCGTTTCCTTTTTCGAGCATTCTTCTTTACCAATTCTATTTAAAAGTCACCTAAAACCTTTTGATGTCTGAATCCCAAAATTTTGATGGACATTACAGCTGGAAAAGTACCTGCCATATACCACACTACCACAGACGAAGGATCTTTAGATTGATTCGACGGAGATTCAAGTGTGATACAGATATTCATTATCCTGAACTAACAACAAAAAATAGAAAATGGTATTTTCTTGAACCCACTATACTTGGAAAATGTGACTTACCTATGAGACGTGCAACGGCAGCCACCACCCACTCGGCGTTTACACTGAAAGTTGTTTTTTTTTCTCCCTCCAAAATTATTCATTTTTTGCATGAATTTCTTTTTTATGAAAATCTGTTAGTACTTCAATTCTTGAGAGAATTTTCAGTTATCTTTTGTTAATAACTAATCTAATTATTCTATTCTAGGCCTTTTCAAATTCTACTCTCTGTTCCGGAGTTTATTAAATAAATAGATCTTTTTCCTTTTAATCATTTCAAATATTATGACATGTTACCTTTTTATCGAACTCTAATTGAAATGATTTTTCTATGTTGTAATTTAGGTATAAAAGAAATCTCCTTTCTTACTTTTAATAGGTTTTGGTTTGATTATTGGTAGAAAGAACTGAATCTGGGTGTTACCCGTGATAGTTGGTGAAAGATACCAACCAATATAGGGAGTACTGATAGATCTCTTGTGAATAATGCATCTCAAAGGAGTTCTTTGGAAACAAGTATAAGCAGAGAGAATCATGATAAAACTGGAACTAATGACATTGAACTACAGCGGAAGGGGTTTTCGACATGATAAGGGGTTTGGGTTTATCTCTTCCTTAAATCGATAGTGATACAAATGGTCTGTTCGGGCACTATTGGTTAGAAATACAAAAATATTGAGTTGTGTTTTTGATTGATCAACAAATAAAATCAAAATAACCAGTTTCACTAGTAATTCTGTTAGAAACTCGTTCAGTCAACTCGTTGAATTGGTACACCGAAATCAACAATCTTGATAAGATTTATTTACCAAGCTCCTCACTTTTTCCCTCAAATATGTGAAGTTTAAACAAGTGTCACACGACACATATGAAAAAGAAAAATAACATTGGTTTATTCATCGCTACCATCTTTTCAGCTGTTTCTGGTGTTATTGGTGTACCGAGTTTCCCTCCGTGAGTTTTCAATAACATTTCCACTTGTGATGGTGCATTCGCCGGTGCATCTCTTTTAAGACTTTCTCTATCTAAAAACATATTAAGTGTCAGTACCCCAATACGATAATGAGTTAAACCAAAACTTATTGATATCTCTGTTTAAAAACATTTTGATTTTTCACTCGATGGCGTAGTGTTTAGCATAGTGTGCAACCAAAACTTACATATTAGATAAGAGATGCACTTAGACATATGCATGGGAGGGTAGACACTTCACAAACCCCACATTTTATCAGACATGAATAGGAAGGGTAATCAGTTCTGTTTTCTTTTTTGTTGAAATAGTATTTTGTTTGTTCATATGGTAATCAGGTTGAGTTTTTTCCTTTAACCTATAGAGCTTGTTATTCCATGTAATGACTAAGGACAACATTGCATCTTTTACTTTTGGCCAACACTTAAAAGTATGTCAAAGTTTGTAAATCCTCCCAATTACTACTCAGTATAGTGGTTGAACACTCTTTCCGTAACTCGAATGTCCCATATTCTATTATTATTAGAATTATAATCCATAAGTTATAGATTTAGGGATAAATTTAATAGGATTTAGACCCCCTCCAACTTAAGCTAATACAATTGTGAAACGAAACTAAATAAGAAAAAGAGGAAAACAACTTTAATCACAAACTTTTTCTCCAATGCGCCTTGAGAGGGGGCGCCTATAACCAACGGTCAAGATGATCCCCCTTGGAGAGTCAGAAGGAGTGTTCTTAGAGCCAGATAGTATCTTGACGCCCAACCCAACAGCGAATTTAAGCACTGCCGAAGAGAAGCTAACGTGGCGGCCCACTCGAAAGCCCAGCAGTTCATGTATGATTGACTTTTCGGCACCTCTGGTGGAATTTAATTCACTTGCTGTCTCATCAACCTTGTAATTCCTTCAACAAAAAGAAAAAAAGAAACCTTCTAATTCACAATCCTGGATGGAGTATTAAGGAAACCTAGACCTAGAGGGATTCTGACAACCTCTCATCTCTATATGTACTATATGTACTTTGACGAACAGGGATAGAAAGAGCAGTTACAGTAGACAATCTCAATTCAAGAGAGAGAAGGTTATAGTAGAGGGAGAATCTCCATTCTAGGGGTAAACTTAAGGTATCAATATGATGAACAACACTTGATTGTTATCCTCCAATTTCACTTATTATTATACTCTGCTTCAAACCCTAATTTTGAATTATTGGTATCCTCAATTTCAATTGTTATAGTTCTGAGTAATACAAGTTAAGGTTTTTTTTTATGCTTGTTTAGATTATTATCAATAGAAATTTATCCTTTTAGTTTGTTATCAAAGGTGGCTAAGGATGGAAAGAACCCCATTATACCTTTTCGAGAAAAAAGCAGGGGAGATTGAATTCGTACCCAGGTTAGAATCAGAATCGTTTTGGGGAAAACATATCAGGAACAAGTATCATAAGCGGGGAGTCCGAATCCTAAGAAATTTGGTGTCTTCTATTTCGCGCCTACTCATTACTAGTAGTAGTAGTGTTAATGAAGATGATGAATCGATAAGGGGAAATTGTGTGTTAGAGGGTTGTAAAGATTTCCTGAAGATGACCCCTCGAAATCGTAACAAGATTGAGCATCTTCAACTATTTTACTGGTACGGAATGCCCGATTATCTAGTATATTTATACGAATCACCTATCGGTAATAATAAAGATATAGCAGAGGAATCAATTCGGCTATTTCTCTTTCCTAATATTGGATCCTTTCCTGTGCACATTCAACACCTATTTTGTACTACTGTTCTCAGGTTCTGTGACCTTCTACGCGACCACACAACAACAACTTCTGGTCGTTTATTCTATTACTCATGTCGTCGGACTATTGGATCTTTACTCAAGTCACTTCCTCCTGCTAACACAAACGTTAACAGAGGTTTTTCTCCAATACCAGCTATGGTAATTCGTAGGCTTTACCAATTTACGAGTGAGCTCACAAAACAGTTGCTGCTGAACATGAAGTTGATTAGACAATCGTGCTTCTGTCGAGTGCCTTTCGAGTTAAAATCACGATTTGAGAGTGATATTCGTGAGTTCTCTATATTCACACTCCATATGTGTCCGAAAATTGAGGATCATATGATGAGATTGCAAGATCCATCAATTGACTCGCTTTCTCTGTCAGCTTTCATGCTGGATTATGTTCGTCATAATTGGTATATTTCAATAGACCCCGAATTATTTTATGATGATTTTAATGAGTTGCTGAACAACATAGATCTTGGTCTGACTTATATGGATGATGGAACCGAGTGCACCCGATGTACTGAATGTGAGTTTAACCATGGGTGGTCTTATTTTCTTCCAATTCTTAAGGAATTAGACATGATGTCGAAGCTTTATCATACTGCCGAAAAGAACCTTGCCTCCTGCTTGATTTCTCACCGAGATTCAATAAATAAGCTTATTATGAAATCAAAGAGAGGTGATGAACACCAATGGCTTCTTAGACATAAGAATTTAATAAGTAAAGAATCTAGAGGGCATTTGATCAAGATGATGTTCCCAAATCAAGTTAAGAATGGTCGTGAACTACAGAAGATGAATTCGATCATTATCGATAGGTCGAGGGTATTAGATGATTCTTTTGAGCATGTTGGGCTTGCAAATCCCATTATGTTGCGGAATGGAATTATTCCTCTGTTCAAAAATGAGGAAGCTTTTGAAGTTGGTCCTGGAGTTTTCAGAGAATGGCTCATCTTGTTATGCGAACACCTATTCGCTCCACAAAGTAAACTCTTCCTATCATGTCCATATGACCATCAAAGGTTTTATCCCAATCCAGGTATATTAACAATTTCAACATTTATTTGACTCTTTGATATTGTGGTTGTGTTCTTATGTTTTATTTTACAGCAAAACTTTGGGCAATCACTAAATAATTTCATCTTTCTTATTTGCAGCAAAACTGGATACTCAACAACTCCAGTATTATGGGTTTTGTGGTCGAGTTATTGCTTTAGCATTGATGCACGACGTGCAAATTGGCATTGGATTTGATCGCTTGTTTTTCTTGCAATTAGCCGGAGGATCACAACTCACTCCGGAAGATATACGAAATGCAGATCCTTACATGTATAAAAGTTGTAGAGATATCCTGGAGATGGATACGAAGTTGATAAATTCAGATTGTTTGGGTCTGACATTTGTTTGGGAAACTGAAGAAAAAGATGAGCGTGGGTCGAGGAAAACTGTGGAGTTATGTCCTGGAGGGAATACAATGGTTGTGAGTAGCATGAACAGAGAAGAGTATATAGAACTTGTTATTCAACATTGCTTCGCCAAATCTGTAGAAGAAAAGGTAAAGCTATTTGTCCAAGGCATGGATGATGTTCTTACTCGAAAATGCCGAAAGATGTTTTTCGATAGTATAGAATCAGAAGATCTTGATAATATGTTAATGGAGAAAGCAATTTGTGAAGAAGATGGAAACTGCAATGAAGTTGTTGGTGATAGTACAATTACTCCTTTTCAGAAAATAATTAGAACCACTTTGCCGTTGTCTAGTGGATGGTCTTTTGATATGCCGTTGACATGCAAACAACAGTCTGGAGGTTTCCGTATATATTGATTTGTTTTTCTTCATTAACTTATTTGTAGTGAATTACTGGGATCGTTGTTTTAGTATTTGTGATTGAGTAATATAAATTGCCTTTTCAAAAAAAAAGAGTAATATAAATTGTACCTGGTTTGAAACCTAAATTAAATTCATGTAACCAAAATTCATATCTTGAAGCTTAACAAATAAAAAACACAATTTCTTTTTGAGAACTACAAAAAATATGATGACCTACTGTTGCCCTTGTTTTTTTTTTTTCTCTCTGTTTTTTTTTGTTGATCTGTTGAACATCATCTTATTTGATTGACACTTCGCCTTGAGTTTAAACTTAACAATTAACCTCAACAACTTACAGGTTTTGTTTCTGACCACAGTTTTCCCAACTCCTTCTAAAACATGTCAGACTTCTGAATTTATGGCCTTCCATGCAATTTGGTTTCAATTGGCATGTTTTTGTCCAAACCCACCTGGTAATAGGGCGGGTTTTAACAACTAATTAATAATTGAGTTTTCCTCCTTGGTAATTGAGTAGTTTAAAATTTATATCAAAATTAGTAAGGATATTTTTTATATTTGATAATAAAATAAATCTTTATGATAACAAAACAGAACAGAGTTAAAGCGGACTAGACAAAAAAAGATAAGGCTAACCGGGACAAAATAAATACGTCTAATATCTTCAACCGGAAATGACCGTCAAATTCTCCGTCAAGAGAGTGTTGGAGAACCCTTTCTCTTCCACTCTTTAAACATTGGTCAAATCTTTATCAAACACCCATTTCTCTTCCCCTTCTTCTTCGATCGACAATTTCTTTCTTCCCACTTTAGGTTGGCAACAATTCTTTTCAGACTTCATTTTTGGAGTTGTCCTGAAATTAAGTTAAAGTACGTTTTCCTTTGCAACTTTCACCCATTTTACACTTTCTGGTTCGAATTCCATTGACGTATACAAATTTTTTAGATGATATCTTACCTAGATTAGGAAGAATATGTTAGGAAAAATAACCTAATTAACTTGTTCAGGAATATGACGATAAACGATGCGAAAGTAAAAGTAGAGACACCAAGATTATTTAACGTGGCAAAAAACCCCTCCAAGATAGAAGGTAAAAAACCACGGGACCTAGTCCAAAAATCTTCCACTATAATTAAATAATGGGTTACACAATTCTTCACCAAACCTATGGTGGATAAACCAATTCTTCAAGATGCGTAGAAACACTTTTGGATAACAACTCTTTACCAAAACTATGGTGGATAAAATAAAGAAATAGAAATGTCTTACTCCTTAGGATTTGAACAAATCTTAGATTACCAAAGGCTGAACAAGATAACCACAAACTAAATTGCTTCACAAGATTAATAATCTTCTTGTCTTCAAACCAATATTCTTCTCTTTCAATCTCTCTTGAAAGAACCACTTCAGAAATCTCTTCCCTTTCATTCCCTTTTATAATGATAAATAGGGAGGTTTACCAATAGAAATAGGAATTTTATTTTTAGGCTTGAAAAAATAGATGTTCCCCAAACAAGGAATAAGGGAAACCCTATATGCAGGAAATTTCTTTCGGAAAATTGGCCGTAATTTTATTTAGAGAGAGTTGATTCATGTTAGGCCAGTTTACAACTCCATATAATTATGGCCATCGCTTTGGGGAAAGCTAAATAGTTTCCGGAGTGTGAAATTTTAAAGGGAATATGCAAAATTTTGAAAAGTTTCCGGAGAAATATATTTTATGGGGAATATGGTTCAAAATAAAAAAAAACCCTCCACCTCACCTCCCTCCACCTCACCTCTCTCTCTCCACCTCATCTGTTGAAGAACAGACCGGAACTCCGGCGAAAGGGTTCCCTTTCGCCGGAGTTTCTAGAGAGAGAGTGAGTGAGTAGAATTTTTTTTTTCATGGTCGTCGGCCGAAAAATTTTCCGGACGGCGACCTAATCGGAGAAGAGAGAGAGAGGGAGAAAATGGTAGGGAGAGAGAGAGAGAGGTGAGGTGGGGGGTTTTTTATTTTTCCCTCTACACTTACAAAATAAAATTGTCAAACAAAATTGACCAATTTTTAACCAAGTCTTCATACACCAGAAACTATTTTGCTTTCCCCAAAGCGCTGGCCATAATTATTTAGGTAAACATATAACATATTTTGACATAAGTTGTTTTGTATAAATTCCATTTGTAGTTTATATCTCCCCCATTTTCTATCCTTCTTTATATTTGTAACCCTATCATTTTTATCTTTTTCTCACTCCTATTCTCTACAAACGTCGTTTTTCATTTACACCCATATTCTTGAAAACTCTATTTCTCCTAATAATTATACATTTTTTTTTGCTATTTTAGTTGTATTAAACAAGAACGATCCATTCATACACATGTTAGTGAATTGGGTCTTTTAATGATATTCATATTTAACATCAATCTTTAATCTTTATTCATTTTATGGTGAAATGGGTGGCAAGTGATATTCACATTCATATTTTCTAATCTTTAACATGTTAGTAAGGTGTTTGTTGAAATGCCAGAAAGAGATTTTGAATCATGAACAATATTAAATGAAGGTAATATATAAATGTTGCCAACCTTTATCTCTTTCAGGATTTGAACCAAATCAAGTAGCAATTAGTAGGTTTATTTGATTTAGGGTATTTTGACCTTCATAATTTTATTGGACTCAGTTTTTTGTACTTTGATCTTCATGGTTGTTCATCTCAGTTTGCGTATAGTTGGTCGAATTTTGTGATTTTCATCTATAGGGTGGATAAATAAGACTAGCAACGACAATTGTCCGGGCTAAGAACTTCATTTAATTAACATTTTGCGGTAACTCGATCTTTTATACCCGAGTTATTTTATCTTCCTATTATAGTAAAAAAAAAACGTTGCATAGGTAACAATTCGATAAGATTATTTAATTTTAGGATATTTTAAACTCCATGCTTTTGAGTATCTAATCACCAGAAGCAATTCTTTAAGATTATGCCCGAGTTATTTCAGTATATGTCAAACAAGAGAATCTAATCACCATAAGCAATTCTTTTTTACTTTGATATTATTGTTCATGCTTTTGAGTATATTTGACCCAGTTTTGTGATTTTCCTGTACAGAGTGGATTTACACAGTTGTTGTTGATCCAGTTAGAGGTGGTAAAGCAAGTATGTTGGTTACTGTAGTACTGTATTAATTTTATTGTTCCGGTTCATGATGTTTAGTAGTTATCAAAATTGTTGCTTCTCACTCTTAATCATGTCTTGTTTCAGAATTCTAATGCAGCTAGAAGTTGTGAGAAACTTTAGTTGAAAGTCTCGAAAATAGGGATCAGTTGATAGAGGCTTCTTATATACTTTTTTGTATATCTTATGGTTCCAAAGTTATACACTTTTTTCCTTATCAAAATTCTCTTAAATTTGTTTCTTTAAGACCTTAAAAGTTTATCAAATTGTATTTTTGGTGCCGATAAATTTCAGTGCCAAAATTTCGAAGCTCTCATTTGTTATGCATGAACGAATTTCCTACAAGAAATATACATCACCTCCAGTTGTTGATTTTTCGTTTGTACATATTTTTAGATTACATCTTACTGCTTATACACTGCTTTTAAATTTTATAAGCGTGTATCTTTTTCTTTAGTTGTATCCTTGTTTCTTTTATCAATTTATTCTTTTGAAAGCGCGAAGTTATTTTTCATTGAAGCTACATTATACATGAAAGTAATTGAAGCTATATTCTCATGGCTTCTTTATTTTTCGTCATTTAACTTGGAGAGGCTCAAACCATCCTTTTTATTTTATTGGACCGTCAAGTTTTCACGATCGTCTATTTTTTTTTTTCCAGTTTCAGCCCTTTATTGCCTTAAATGAACCTTTCCCCGGTGCTAAGTATGTATACTAAATGTCTATCTGAAGTACTTGGGGTTTGAAATATGCAAACACAGTGAATTTTTGTATTTATATTTGTTGTTTAATTTCTACCAGTTATGAGACATTTATTTGATGGGTATAATCTTGAATTAAACAAATAACTGAGATGAATTCTATGTGTTTGTGAAAATGTCTCAATGGAAATATCACTAATATGTTTTTTCGGTATTATGAATGCAGTGTTGTCTTGACCCATATAACTACTTATTCACAGATTCAAGGATCTTAGTGAAGTAAAAGTTCAATTTCTGCTTAAATTTCCACTCAAATTCTCTCAGTAGAAGAGAGGTATTAAGTGCTTCAAACTTTTGTGTGTTTCACTTCATTTCGATAATAAGTTCTTATATCTCATATCATAACTTCAATTGAACTTTATGTTTTTGTTCTTGCATTTATAGATTACTTTATCTTACTTGATCAATTTTGACTATCATCGACATTTTTCTCTTCATTTTGATAATTAATCTTCACTAATGTACCTACAACCTCTAAACCTTCGTTAATTGTAAGGAGAGAATGTACCCGTAAATTAAGTTGATAGATCTATTGCATTTATAGATTAACGTACATTACTTGATTAGTTTTCATTATCTTTGACATTGTTGATATGAATTATGTTAACAAGTAGTTGGTTGTGGTGTTATTTGGTCAAGCGTATTATCTTAATATAACTTCTTGCCTATGTACATGTACAGTCTAAGATCTTGAGTAGAAGATGTATTTGGTAGTTCCTAGATTTGTTGCCTTCCTTGCCTATGAGACGCCTCACCTAGACTCCAAATATCCAAATTATGCAAGTTCGAGTAACTAATATTCAAATATTAATGCATTTAAACATGGCTTGAAAGTATTCGAAGAAACTTTACCAAACTAATATAAATTGATTTACTACATAGAAGTCCAACTTATAGCTTAACCCAAGATTTTTAGTTAGACAAGTTCTTAGTTGATGTTTAACATGATCATGTGTAATATTGGTACATCCTTTCGGTCAATATTTGCAAAAATCCTTCTTGCCTTTTACTATTCAAGTATTTTACCACATTTGGAAACCATTCTGGAGCAACATATGAAATTCGAATCAACTCAATTCTGTAATTTCGTACTGAAATATATTTAGATTTGAATTGATAATTTCACGAAATTCATTCGATCCAGATCATATAGTATATGCAATTTGTTGTTGTATGGGGTTCAAGTTTGTAATCTTACGAGAAACTATTTTAGGGGCCCGATTTGGTGAGTTGGTCTTCTTTAGGTGGCCAAAATGGAATTAACTCTTTTTAAGCTCTCATGTATGTGTCACGTAATTAGACAAGTAGTTACAAAATATCGAGTTCAACAAAAAAAAGTTACAAAATATCCATTGTGTGCTTCCCTTTATTTTTTATTAGGTGTTGCTAAAAGCACCCCACCCAACCGTCGTTCTTCTCTCTAAAATTCTGAAAACGGAAGAAAAAGAAAGGGAAACTGATGCACCCGAAAAGGTTGCACACCCAAGCGGAGGTATCAAGTAGTAACCGGTAAAACCAGAGTCGATCCAAGGATAGGAAGGTGATTTGGATATCGAAGGGTCTTGTCCCTCGGTCTAGGTATCACTAGCTAACTTAGACCAAAAAGAAAATGAAACAAAGATAAATGAGGGTTTGATCGAATAAGGTGACAAGAGAATAAAGCAAACAAGTAAAATAAACTAAACTAAACAATAAAGGTAAACGGGCGAGAGAGATTCGAGAGAAGAGTCGAAGGAACAAGAGTCGGGAGACGGTAAGACTCGATTCGGACAACAAATAAGTGAGAGAGGTGTCGAAGTCCGGGAATCCATAATGATAAACCTACGACTATGTGTAGTCCGATTTAATGTGTCGAAGTACAATCGATGTTCGACTCCTGAAGTAGATGTCTCTAAGTACTACGTATATCCGGAGATCATACTTAGTCAAACAAACGTCTAAATCGGTTAATCCCAAGTCATCGAAAGTGTCGTCTAGTCGCCTAACTATGTGAAGTGCATGACAAGACACATGAAATTATAACTTAGACTACGATCGATATCGAATACTTCGTTTCGTCTATTAACTATGCGAAGTGCTTGACAAGACACATGAAAATACGATCAAAACGATAATCGAATCAAATGAACATCAATTCATAATCAAAACATCAAATCATATTAAACATAATCACAAATTCATCACATTTCATCTCATATAATCGACACACTTGATTTGGTGAATAAGTAATAAATGAAAAGAAGATGATGAGAAATCCCCCTTTTTCGATGTGGCTCGAGGCTAAGATCGTCGGAAAATATGAGTCTTTAAGGTGCAGCCGATCTCCCCTTAGCAAATTCTGGGTTCCCCATAACGACCACCATCATCTTCTCCATTTAGAACACAACCTCCATTAAAGCTAACCCTAGCTTTCTCTCTCTAGAAATTTCTTGTCCAAAATCAAATCAAACTACATGGGAAGCTAGCCAAGATGATGGGGAGCAAAAGCCCTAAGGTTTTGAATCAAGAAAGTTGCCGGAACACCACGAAAATCCGATCAAAGAAAGTTAGGTTTCCGGCCAAAATCAAGATTTCCGGCCAAAGGAAGCTTAGATCCGGCCCATAGATGCTGTCCCGAGCCGAGTGCAGCCATCCCGTGCTTGTGAGCTTCCCGTGAATGCTTCCCGAGTGCCGCCGAGCTACAGCCGTGCATCCCGTGCCGGCCTGTTGAAGACCCGAGTTGCTGCCCTTGCAGCCGTGCCGGAGCAGCCGTGCCGGAGCAGCTGCGTCCATGAGAACTGCAGCAGCAGCTCCCGTGCATCCTTCCCGCGCCGGCACGCTGCTGTTGCAGCTCTCCCGAGCACCCTTCCCGAGCAGCCCGAGCTGCTGCTCGGCCGGCCAAAGCTAGACCGGCCTAGTGTGCTGGCCGGCCTATGCTTTGGCCAGATCCTCCTTCTTCTTCTCTCTTGTCTTTCTCTTTCAAACCCCCTTGATGAAGAACCCTAACTCAAGAACCCTCTTGCCTCTTTTCTCTCTCTTCCTCCCAACTTGTGTGTTCTAAGAAAATGAAGAAGATGAATAGTGATGACCCCCTCTTTTTGACTCAAACCCTAGGTCAAGACTTGACTTTGACTCAAACTTGAGTCCATAAAGAGAG
Source organism: Eschscholzia californica (assembly GCF_041429995.1). Classification (NCBI taxonomy): domain Eukaryota; kingdom Viridiplantae; phylum Streptophyta; class Magnoliopsida; order Ranunculales; family Papaveraceae; genus Eschscholzia; species Eschscholzia californica. The sequence continues at coordinate 51,090,076 of NW_028238472.1, forward strand.
GGTGCTCATATAATATTTCCATGTCATTCTTCTTTGGGTTCTTGGGCTTGGTTGTGGGCTTCTCAACTAGAAGTCCAAGGAGTGCCTTTATGGAATCCTTGTTTTAAGACCGAACCTTGACTTCTTTCTTTCACAACTTCCCCGTCCGAACTCGGAATTGACTTCCGTTTTCACCGTTGGACTCGTCTTTGACTCCTCTTCTCATTTGATTTGCTTGAAGTCTTTTTCTTTCGTTTTGGGCACATGAAATGATAGTGATAATTCGCCCCCTTTATTCCGAATTAAGTTCTTTATTCCAAATATGGTACCTAAACAACAAAAACACATAAAATATTACAAATAACACTCGAAAAGAACTAATTAGTCTATGTTAGGCTCCTTAAATGTGACATTTTTGTGTCACATCAGAAACATTTTGCCGACTTTTATATCTACCCTGGACACATTTAATGCGCAATAATCAGTTCCGGGTTGGAAATATTTTATCAGAATCAGTGATGTGTTTAACCAAAAAGGCTAAACTTTTCTTTTCAGATGATTTTTAGGTATGGGTTGTGATTGATGTCCAAGAGCAATAAGAAGAAGATGAGTTATTTATCAGTTCTGGGTTCGACTTTTCAAACAAAAGGTGGAAACTTACTTTTTGGTAAAATTTTGGTGCAAAACCCAAAAACTCAAATGCTATGTAATGTTGTTTGAACACTACACTTTCCCGAAAACCATAAAATTATTATCTAGTTTTACAAACATGGAAATGAGTATATCAAAATAGGGTGATGATTTTATTTGGCCCTAAAAACGTTTTATTTTGCAGTAATCAGTTTTTTTTTCGATGAGATATTGTAGTAATCAGTTAGTGTGAAGAAATTATTAATTGTAAGAGAAAAGAAGAAAATTAGATTGGTTTTAGAAACCCTACAATCATAAATTCTATGTATTTGCAAAGCTAGAGAGACAGTGAAGAGGTTGAGAGGAGCTTCAGTTACTGTTTAATAATTTAGTGAATAACCAAGCTTATATAATTTTCAAAATGTTCACCTCAATCATATATATTCTTCTACAAAATAGAACGATTAATTACTAATTACACTTTAAATTTACAACTTGATTACGTAGATATTCAGCATAACAGATAGTTTTTATTTGCTCTTGATTGATCTGGTTTCCTCTAAAAATGTCAGCCTCGAAGTGTTTAGAAGAAATTACCCTGTACCCATGGTTCTTGTTGCTTAAAATAAGACCGACCTACATTCAAAGAAAACCTCACTGGAATCAGGAAAGGAGATGATGAAAACAATTATGTTAAGCATAATCTGCAAGTACAACTACTTTCTTGTTGAACACAAATTCTGTCTGATGTAGATACTAAAAGTAAGAGCTCGCAATTGACTTTTTCCGAACTACCAAACTTAATCAAAAACATCATGTATAACACATGTGAAACTTTTAATACCTAGATCATACAATGGAAGAAACAATATAGCACAAGAAATAGGAAAAAACCAACAAAAGTAATGATCACCGAAATGGAAGAAGAAAGATTGTATTTCCAAAATTGGTATAGAGAAGGAATTGAATCTCGATGAACTTAAGTTTGGTTTTAGTCTTGCTTGAGGAAATGCTTCTTATTTGTAAAAAAAAAAATTGTTTCTTTTTGAGTATTTTCAAATTGGGGGTAAAATGTTTGTAGATATCTTCACTTAAGTCTGTAATTAGTAATGGTGATTACAAGTTCACATACAGTAATGTTAATACATGAATAATTTTAGGCAGTCATTAGTTTACTTAATTTATTTGCCTCTGAAGTTAATTTTCTCATATTAGTTTCTGACTTAATGCATATGTTGGGGGAAACCCCTGTTATATGACAATATTTATCTCCTTGGTTTGGTTCTCGAGTACATCAAGGTAAAGTTCTTGTTTGTCAAAGTTGTAATTTTGTATGCCTTCGTCATTTTAACGAAGCAACTATCAAACGAGATGCTTTTGAGAGGGATCGATGGAAAAGATCGAGTTCACCTCATAGATTCCGATATCAAACAAGGGTTACAATGGTCAAGTTTGTTTCAGAGTTTGACCCCTACATCTACCCGTCCAAATCATGTGAGAATTACATGTATAAGTGAGTCTAAACAAGAGCTTCAAGAAACAGGAAATCTATTGGCATTATCCGCTTCTGTCTTAAATCTTCCCTTCAAATTCCATGTTGTCGTTGACGGGTTAGAGGATGTGAGGCTTTGGATGCTCCATGTAAAAGAGAAGGACACCGTCGCTGTAAATTGTATTTTGCAGTTACACAAGATGCTCTACCACGTAAGTGGTGGGCTTCTGAGGGATTTGTTGGGCTTGGTTCAACTTTGCTAATTCATTGAAGTACTCCACTGCTATATTCGATTGATTCATTCTAACTTACCTTTAGTTAGTCCTGTTAGAATCAATATAGAGGAGATGTTCGTAAGGGAAATCAGAAACATGGTTTCATGAGAAGGAAGCGAAAGATTCGAAAGACACGAAAGGTTCGGTAAATGGAGAAGTTTGATATTACAAGGAGCGTTTAGAAGCATAGAAATTAATAGAGAAATGTTTCAAAGCCAAATGCTCTTGCATATGAAGATGTAGACGAATCAGAACTTTAGTGTGGAGAAACGAGACGGAGCAGGAGTTACACTTAGTTGGTTACATCAGTCTTACACATAGAATCGACATAGGCACCGGTTAATGTTGCAGGAAGTTCTTCGATTTCACAACCTGAGTTAAGTTGATCTTCAATGGAGTTTAGATCATCTTTCAACAATTCCTCATCCTCAATAGAGAAGAAGATAATAAGTAAAGAAGAAACTCTTTGCAGGTAGAGAAAAAGTCATATCATTCCTTAATTCATTCTTTCATTCATTTGTTGTTGTGAAAAAAATATGTTTAGAAATATAAGTCATTTTGGTTAAGATTTGTTTGTTATTCTTTAATTCATTTAGGTGGAAATAAAATTAAGTACTCATATTTCAATTTTCAATTTGTTCATTGTTGCGCATTGTAATGAAGCAGCTACCAAACGGGATGTCTTTTAGAGCGATCGATGGAAAAGATCGAGTTCACATGATGGATTTCGATATCAAACAAGGTTTACAACGGTCAAGTTTGTTTCAGAGTTTGGCTTCTACATCTACCCCTCCAAATCATGTAACCTCCAAATCATGTAACCTCCAAATCATGTGAGAATTACAGATATTTTTTTTTTTTTTTGATGAAGGAGAATTACAGATATAGGTGACTTTAAACAAGAGCTTCAAGAAAGAGATCTATTAGCATTATCCCCTTCGGCCTTGTATCTTCCTTTGGAATTCCATCCGGTCAAGACACTTGCCCAAAAGCAAAAAATTGTTGAGCCTTACAAGAATATTTTTTTTTGTTAAGAGTTGAGCCTTACAAGAATAAAAATGTAAAAAGTAAAATTCTACCAAATTTAATAATATAAAAAGTAAAACAATAAAATAATGGTTTTAAACATGAAAATCTTTAAAAAGACATAATTACCTTACAAAATCATAAGGTAAATGACACAATGCCCGGCCACTATCCTGGCTCAATCCCGCCCCGAGTATGTGGTCGGCCGGAATTGAGCCGGGATAGTGGTCGGGCATTGCACCACAATAGTATTCGATAAGATTTCAGATACACCAGCAATTTTGGGTCTGCAGTTGTCCCATCCCATGCCTAAATGAAAAAAGTATCATATTATCAATGACGAAAGAGAAAAGCCAACAACATACAATTGTGTGCAAAACCAAAGCATTAAGTTATGTTGTCTACTGAAATTCGCCAAAATTGCTATGGACCCGCCCACCTGGTATAGTTCAAGGTTATATAAGGCACTTGCTATAGATTGATATATATAGTCAACAGTTGGTAGCCCAAGTGGTTCCAAGGTGTTGACATAAACTCCAGAAATCTCTGGAGGTCCCAGGTTCGAATCCCAGAGAAGGTGGAATATTTGGTTATTTGAATTGGGATTATTAGGATATAAATAAGGTAGTGTAGTTGGGCTATAGGCCAGGTCATGTTAGAGTTTGAGTGGGCGGGTAGCAAGCTTATCACAATGTAATCGGTTTCCAAAAAAAAAATATATAGATTGATATATATAAATACGTTTTCACATGATGTGAAAACAGAATATGATTATATACATACGCAATGCAACATATAACTAAAATGAAGGATAAAACTTGCAAGGGGATAAAACCAAAATAAAATCAAGAAATACTTAAAGGTTTTAGACTTTGGTATGTAAACATCTCAGTGACAAAATTAATGTTCTTATTTTGTAGAATCAATCAAGAAGTATAAAGAAAGACAAAAAAAAATCAAGTACGAAGCTTAAGACCTTAAGAAGATGGACTCCACAATAAAGTCTTTCATGGTCTGCTGGACTCTCAAGAAATCATAAACGGTTACTTTATTCATGTTTATATACGTCGGCTAAAATTATTGATCTTCATGTGTAGAATTGTTATTCTACCATTCTATTTTTTATATTATTAATTTTTTTTAGAATTTTACCAAAAAATGAGTGAGAGATCCAAATTTTGGGGGGTAAATGAGAGCCCAATCCATTTTTGACCAAAAATGTGAAGCAAGTTCAAATGTCAGAAAACAGTACTCCCTATTTCCTGGTTTTATTTTTTTTCCTCCCCTTCTTGCCCTTGGACGGGATATTTTCCAGTTTTCTGACACTCTGACGCGAGTCAGCGAATTAATTAGTTTCCCGTACATGACGTCACAACAGAAAGACATTCAGATTTTTCGAAATTTCAAAAATGGCGCCATTTTTTGCGAAATTTCGGCCATTTTTTTTTGGATCCCGCCCATTGTATTCTGTTTCAATTCCTTCTTTGTTCCTATTTATACATCCAAAAATCTTCTTCATCATTCTTATTGGCCGCGGCTTTGGGGAATAAAGAAAATTCTCCGGGGAATAAAGACTTTTCTTAAAACTAGTCAAATGAGATTGACTTTTTATGTTTCTTTTTATTGCTAAGGGGCTTCTAATTTTAGAAGATGCTATAAAAAAAGTTCCTCCATCTCATCACCTCTCTCTGCCACTTCATCTTTTCGACACCTCATCATCTTCTCCGGCGAAAGTCGCCGGCCGGCCAATTTTCCGGCCGGCGACCTTCAAACATTAAAAAAAAAAAACTTTTTTTTTCAAATTTTCTCTCTCCTCTCTCTCTCTCTAGAACAGATCTAGAGAGAGAAGGTATGTTCATTTCCTCCTTTTAGCACTAATTAAAAGTCTTATTAATAAAATCAAAATCCACCGAATTTCTAAAACCCACTTGCAATTGCTGGTATTTTAAGATTCAGATTTTCCTTTAGTAAATACTATATATAGAGAGATACCCACTTGTGTTTCTTCATTAGAAAATCACTGTCAATTTCATTTTTCTGAGAAGAAGATTCAAAAGAGTCAAAATCAGAAAAGTGAAAAGAAAATGAGTACTGGTTCAGTTAGTAAAGCTTGGTTTATAGCAACAAGTATGGGGGTAGTTGAAGCATTGAAAGATCAATTAGGGATTTGCAGATGGAAGTATGCTTTTAGATCAATTCATCAACACACAAAGAATAATCGCAGATCTTATTCTCAGGCTCAAAAACTCTCTTCAACTTCTGCTCCCAAGAATATTAGTATGAAAAACGATGAAGAAGTCAAGAAGAAGATTAAGGAAGAAGCAAGAAGAATGTCATGTTCGTGGTTGATGTTGTCTAGATTGAATTGTTATTCATTTATGTGTTTGGGTTTCAGTGACTAATTATATCTGTAATCCCTTTGGATTTGATCTTATAAATTTTACTATTATATACTGAGTTATTAATGATCTTTCACTCTTAAAACCTAAAACAAAACATTGCAAAACCAATTGAAGGTCACGAACAGACCTTCTCTCTCTCTAGATTTGTTCTAGAGAGAGAGAAAAGAAAAAAAAAATGAGAGAGAGAGAGGAGCGAGAAACTAACTTTTTTTTTTAGTGTTTGAAGGTCGCCTGAGAAGATGATGAGGTGTCGAGAAGATGAAGTGGCAGAGAGAACAGATGAGATGGAGGAGAACTTCCAAAAAAATATATTATGTATTCCCCATAAAAATTTATTCCCCGGAGAATTTTCAAAAAAATCTGGATTCCCTCGAGAATTTATTCCCCGGAGAATTTTCTTTATTCCCCAAAGCCGCGGCCTTCTTATTTTGCTTCACATTTTATCTTCTCCATCTTTTTCAATCTCTAAAAACATCAAAGTTTCCAGTTCTTTCTCTCTCTAAAAGTTTTATGGTCTTATTTATCTCCTTCATCTCTTTCTATCGATTTATTTATTTCTTCATCACTTTCAATCTCTAAAAACATCAAAGTTTTTAGTTCTTTATCTCTTTAAGTTTTATGTTCTTATTTATCTTCTTCATCTCTTTCAATCGATTTATTTATTTCTTCGTCTCTATCTTTTTTTTTAATTTATTTTGTTTCCAGATCTTTCCAGATTTATACATCCAAGATCTTCTTCATCATTCTTATTTTGTTTCACATTTTGGAAATATTTGGTTTAAAGTTGACCAGTACATCCAAGATCTTCTTCATCATTCTTATTTTGTTTCACGTTTTGGAAAGATTTGTTTCACATTCTTAGTTTGTTTCACATTTTGGAAAGATTTGGTTACAAAAAAAAAAATTGGTTTAAAGTTGACCAGTACACAGAACAATTTCCGGTACACAAGAAAATTTCCACTACAAAAATGTCTAGTACATAACCATATTTCCAGTAAACAAAACAATTTCTAGTACACAAGAAAATTCCCCAGTATAAAAATGTTTAGTACATAACCAGATTCCTAGTAAACTGAACAATTTCCGGTACACAAGTCAATTTCCAGCAAACAAGAAAATTTTCCAGTACAAAAATGTCTAGTACATAACCAAATTTCCAATAAACAAAACAATTTCCAGTACACAAGAAAATTTCTTAGTATAAAAATGTCTATTACATAACCAGATTCCCAGTAAACTGAACAATTTCCGGTGCACAAGACAATTTCCAGATAACAAGAAAATTTCCCGGTACAAAAATTTCTAGTGCATAACCAAATTCCGAGTACACAGAATATATGAAAACAAATCAATGGAAAACTATCAAAAATGAGGAAAATTTAATTTTAAAGAGATAAGAAATAAATCTGAAAAAAAGAAGGAAATTTGTTGAGATTGGAGAGAGAAATTTGTTGAGATTAGAGAGAGAAATATGTGTGGGAGAAAATAAAAAAAGAAATAAATATGAAAAAAAAACGAAAATGGCAAGTTGGTAATTTTGTAATGGCAATTCTGTAATTTTGTGGGAAAGTACAAGGTTTGATGTCAGTGCGTCAGACTATTTTTCAAAAAATTTCGTGTTTTCCGGAAATTTTTCGCTGGCAATGTTGTAAGTATGTGGGGAGGACACTGTCTGACAGCCTGGTGTGTCAGCTAGTTTTTCAGAAATTTTCGCTTTTCTGGAAAACTTTTTGATGGCAATTTCGTAAATTTTGAAAGGAATAAGGACTTTCCAGACATTTCATCTCTTGATCTGACGCATTGGACCTGCTTTACAATTTTGTCCAAGTTTGGGTTGGGCTCTTATTTTGGGCCCAATCATGGATCTTTCATCCATTCCCTCTTTTACTTTTTAGATTTTTATTCTTGTATGGATCCATAATTTATTTACTTCGCGGCAAGTGTCTTATTTTTTTAGTTGATTTACTATATCCAATTAGATATGACCTCTTTCATCAAAAAAAAAAATTAGATATGGCCTAATGATTTGTATAACTTTATAATATTTTTTGGTGATTTATCATAATCGAACTACCCGTGTCTCTGTAGGATACGGGTTATAGCTAGTGTAATAATATTTCTAGAAAATCATACTTATTTACAATTCTTTTCACACGTATAAATTAGATCATATTTGTCCTCATTAAATCTTTTTCACTAATAGTGATTAATTTTTTACACCAAATCAACCCACATACATGCACGTTTCGAATACATGTAACCATGTAACATTTAGACGAGAAGGACCCATAAAATATATAGAAAAGTAACAGGCCTCTAAGACCTTTGGGCCGTTTTATCAGCACCCTTAATGGACATTATTAACCTTGGCCCGATTTGGCCGACCGTGTGATTGTGTCATCATTGTGTCAGGCTGGCTGTCAGTACTATATATATGAAAACAAATCTAACCTAAACCTAAACTCATAACATTGTGCCGTACCAGTTCCAGAGAAGAGATAGAGATAGGTATCTCTTCAAATCTCTAGAGTCTGTCCCTCTATCTCTACATTCTCTCCTTCCGTCTCCTTGTATCTCTTCAAATCTCTATCCCTCTATGGATCTCTTTCTCTCCCTCCGTCTCCTTGTAAACAGATTATCTCTTTTCTTCTCTCATCCTCTCCTCTTTTTCTTCTCCTTCCAAATATTTTCTTTTTCACCATGAATAAAAGAAGAAGAGAAGTTAAAGAAGAAGAAAAAAGTCATGGAAGCAATAGATCTGTAGAAAAAATATGTATGTGTTTTTTTAAATCTTTGGTAAAACCTAGATCTATATGTTTTAGGTTAAATCTTTACCAGATCTATATATTTTTTTTTTTGGTTCTTTATCTTTGATAAAATTTTCTCTAGGTCTATTTTTAGTTAGAGCCATAAGTTTTAAAGTTTACATTTACACAAAAAAAATTACTTATATGTACTATCCTCTTATTAGCCGAATGAAGTTTATTTTGATGTTTTTTTCTTGATGATGACGAGAGTGTTTTTTTGTTCTTTATCTTTGTCTTCGATAAAATTTTCTCTTATATGATGTTTACATTTATTTTTTGATCAGAAACAAAATGATGTTTATTTTGTACAAAAAACCATAATAGGGTCCCTTATGTACTCGGTACTCCCCCCTAATAGAGCAAGGGGTGTTTTGGTCCTTTTACAATCTTTTCAGACTGATAAAGACCAAAATAAGCCTTTATACTAACAGGGGTGCCATGGTGTGAAATTACCTAGCCACAATGGGTAAAAGTCTGTATTAGGAAACTAACCTATTAAATTTCTTGTTTGATCCCTGGGTTTATCAGCGGTTGCTTTTTCTTTCAGTTTACTTCATTGTAATAAGATTATTGCCTTTATGGCCTCTAATGGGGTATCTTTTCCAAAATGAAAAAAAAACTCGTGGAGTAGTAGGTCACGATTTTTTATAATCAGGCTAAATTTTAACATCGAAAAATTTCCAACTTGTCTATGGAGCTTTTATGTATGAAAGGTTTAATTCCCCAAAAAAAAAAAAGGACTATAATTTAACATAGAAAATTTTCTAAAAACTATATCATATAGACTTAACAATGGAAGTACTAAGTTCACAAAGTATTCATTTTGATGTTTCTTGCTAACAAAAACAAATTCCAAATTTGATGTTTCTTACTAACAAAACAGATCCCAGTTTTGATTCACTCCAGGTTAGCTATCCTCATTTTGATAATGGTTAGATTCTGTTCCACCTCTTCTCTGGTCAAAGGCTCTCCTGGCTCAAACTGAATAAGATCATGAAGGTATGCCTAATTCATCTCATGCTATTTTCTAGATAATCGACTCCTAGTAATTGTTTCAATTGCATGTGAATCTGCAGTCAAACCCAGCTTTATAAGTTCTAAGGGAGCTAATTGGAAAATGCTTACAATTGTATTCTTCTGAGACATATGTATCATTGCAAAACTACCAGAAATCTCCAGCAATCAAATAACATCATTTGTTTGAGCCATTTGTATATTCAATCCAACGACAGGGCAACTGTTTTTAAAGGCTCAATGTGTTTATATGTAAGTAAGAAGTGAACAAGACAGAATAAAGTGAAGGTATTCAACAGTTTAAAGTAAGTTTATGTCTCAGGTTTAAAAACTGAGTTTGGGAAGATTTATCACAAGGTAAGATGCAAGAATTGGGGAAGAACTAGTAGATTCATCACAATCACCATTCACCAGCTTCTTCTGAAGCTCAAGTTGCTCAAGTTCATAGAAAATAGATTCGAATTTTGATTCACTCCAGGTTAGCTATCCTCCTTCTGATAATGGTTAGATTCTGTTCCACCTCTTCTAGGTTAGTGAACACTATATAGCTCGAACGGAGTGCTTGCTCATCTAATGAAACGGAAACGCCCTTTTGTTGTTTGATTTCCTTTTTGAGTCCATCTCTCTCTTTTCTGTCCCTGGGCTTTGTTTGCCAATCATTCGTTGTTGTGATCTGCTGTGTCTCCTCGGTGTACTTATTTAGTACCTCCTTGTTGAAGATCAATACCCTTTGGTACTCTTCCAGTTCTTGTAATGTGAACTCAAGAATGTGTACCTGCAGGAAACTTTGTTAATGTCTTAACTTCACTGATATTATGTACTCGTTGTTCATTACCTTAGGAAATTCGAGTCTCAACAGTTTGGCAATATTGTGGTGCCCCCGGGATACAGCTAGCTGTACCGGGGCACCAATTGAACGTGACATGTCAAAGCGTACACCCTCAGATAAGATACTTGAGACTTCTTTTATATTTCCTGCAGAATGCATATAGTGTTTGTTATTTTACATTCATCCATTAGGTGTTAATATAAAGCAAGACCTTATGATGTTTATTTGTAGTACTAGATATTTCGATTTGCTGGTTAATATGTAGAAGATTTTTTGTGCACCAACCAATCTTCAATGGATTTGAAGGATATTTAAGATGCTACTTAAGTACAGACTAGAGGCCAAGGCTGCCAAAGGAAAGACTTCTAACTGATTTCAGACCATGGGCACGCTAGTAATTGTTTCAATTGCACGTGAATCTGCAGTCACAGACAGCAGTCTTACAATGAAGTTTCTTTGGGTCAAAGCCTCTCCGTGCTCAAGCTATGAATAAGATCATGAAGGTAACATTCATCTCATTCTATTTTCAAGACTAATAATTTACTTTGCGTCAAAGAATAGAAGAAGACAACATTTCAGACCATGCATGTAAAATCTGCTGTCAAATCCAGCTTTATTCGTTCTAAGGTAGAGAATTCGAAAATGTTTACAATTGTATTCTTCTGATCCTACAGAGCCATATCTATCATTGCAAGACTAATTCATCTCATGCTATTTTGTAGAGTAAATATGTCAAAGAATTGAAGAAGACAACATTTCAGACCATCTGATTCGCAGGTAATTGTTTCAATTGGATGTAAATCTGCAGTCAAATCCAGCTTTATATGTTGTAAGGAAGCGAATTCGAAAATGTTCACAATTGTATTCTTCTGAGCCTACAGAGCCATATCTATCATTGCATAACTACAGAAGATATTCAGCAATCAAATAATATGGTTTGTTGATGACCCTAATCTCTATTGTGTGACAATCCACAAAACATGTACAGAGATATCTATCATTGCATAACTACAGGAGATATTCAGCAATCAAACAATATGGTTTGTTGATGACCCTAATCTCTATTGTGTCACAATCCACAAAACATGTACAACCAAACATGCGATGGTGCCATTTTTATACTCAATTCAACGACTGGGCAACTGTTTTTAAAGGTTGTTTTCGCACATTTCATCAATAGTTTCTATATTACTTAAAATGTTGATATATATTACCTTCTATTGCAGCCTTCTCCAATGGTGTTTGCTGAGCTGAATCTGAATAAAAAAATAATCTAATTAAGTTCAAGATGAAGATTGAATGTAAATTGAATGCAAAACCCTAATCCTGAATGCAAAACCCTAATCCTAATCCTCAATCCCATTAAACTGAACCTAAACACACCATTAAACTTCAAGGGTTAAACAACATAAAGATTCAAAACCCAAATCGTCAGTGTTAGGTTCAAGATAAAGCCAAATCCATCATTTATCTAATTTTCTAAGATCTACCGTGTTATTCTCTTCTAATCCTCTGTGTTAAGGATTTTGAAATCTAAAGATTGAATGCAAAACCCAAATCCAAGATCAAGCCAAATCCATCATTTATCTAATTTTCTAAGATCTAAAGATTGAATGCAAAACCCTAATCCTCAGGTTCAAGATTAAGCCAAATCCATCATTTATCTAATTTTCTAAGATTAACCTTACCTTCGTTGAACGCCATTTTTGATCAAAGTTCTTCTTCTGCGAGAATTTTAGAGAGAGAGAGAGAATTTTAGAGAGAGAGAAAGACTGAAGTGAGTAGTACTGCTTCCCGCGCTAAGGGTTGGGTGTTGGGGAAGAAACATTTGCGGTTGAAATGTGAATTGGGCTTGCTAAAAATGCTTGAGAGGGGAGTGCCTTTAGTGTCTTTGTAATTCTCTTCAAAGTAAATGTGGTCTTCTCCAAATCCAGATTTTTAGGGTTTAAGGAATACAGGAAATTGGACAGGAGGCCTAACTTTTTTTTTTTTTTTTTTCTGTCAAAAAGACCAATTACTTTTTAATACGCAGCAAACTTTTAAAATGGGGTTGAAGGACAATTTTAAAAGCCTCGTCATTTTTAATACCTTAAAGAACCTTTAAATAGAAGCAAACCCGGCCTTGGTTTTTTGGTGGCCCAGGTCTGAAAATGAGGCCGCTTGTATAATCTAAATTTCACCTTATACTCTCACGAATCTAGGCTGACTTAGAACCCATCCTATACATAAAACCTATGTAGAAACTAAACATCTTTCTAATCCTTAAAAAAATATATTCATGATATAAAGTCTATTAATTTAATCCTGACTGGATCCATCGTAATAATTAGCCAACAGATGTGATGTGAGTGCACCTTTTTCTGATGTTAAAATGGGACTTAAGAATATTTCGACGATCATGTCTTTGGTTTTCAAGACCACTTGCTTAGACATCAAGGGGTTAGGGCTTCATTTGAGACTTAAAGCATGAAGTAATTCTAGTCCTCAAACTACGTTTAGTATTTAGATCGAGTGGATATGTCTTCCAACAAAGATGATCATTAAGTTTCATTTAAGATTAAAAAAAAAGAGTTTATCCAACTGAACTTATTATGAACTTTTGTTGACTATATTACGTGTAAAACCTATTTTATATTTTACATTATGAGAGATAAGACAACGATGTTTTTTGCTGTTAGGGATCAAAATTTTTAATTTCCCTTGATGAAAAAAAATCTATTTATTTGTAAAGAGGTGTCGTATTAGGGGTGGTTCAAAACCCTTCTTTCTTTGATATTTCCATTTGACACAATCAAGAAGACGAAAAATGACACAACCCACAAAATAACGATATTTAAAATAATTAAGTTAAAGACATGACCAAAATTAAGAAGTAAAAATCAAATATAACAATAACAGTAATAAATACTGATAGAAAAGGTAAAGCTACCTATCTTCTAAAAAATGATAACTAGTAATATATATAATAGCATAACTAATAAAATGGGGTGGGGATGAGGTGAGATTTTTTTTTCTGATCAGGGTGAAAAATATAGACCTAGTGATAAATGAGAAATAACAAAAGGAGAGGGAGCCTCGAGATGTGCGAGGACCAAGGAGGACTTGTTAGAAACAAACACGTGTCCAAATCACAAGGTTATTTGTTGAAACAACGCGCCCTTGATTAAATTAAAGGTTGAGATTTAAAAAATCATCCAAGACAACTTAACGGCAAAGCCCACGTGATACTTACTCAGCAAAAGTGGCTTGTCCTTTTGCTTAGACGGTTCAAGAGGCAGTCCACCCATACGGGCTGCCTAGACTTATTGTTGTTGAAAAAGTTCAAAACTTTGGTGGGCCCATCCGTAGATAAGGAACAAAAAGGATAAGGCAGGGTATTGAACGTGGGCCGCTTTTCTTAGCAGTTACTGGTTGGGCCTGTATTAAAACACCTGACCAGTAGATTTTCTTATAGACGTTTTCGTAATTGTAGTCCCAAAAATTTGGTAGCTCAAAGCGAAGCATTGTTCGCTTTGGGCCAGGCCGGGCCTGTATCTAGGGCAATTATGACGAAACCTAAAGATTTATAATTGTCGAACTCTAAGTTCAGAGAAAAAAACGAGTGAAAGTGGGAGCTAGCCAAAGTTTATATCTAAATTTTCTATCTATTTTTGTCTATCAAATCGTCAATTTAGTTTAGGTTTAGCTTTTTGAATCTCTGTATATGTCTATATGGTGTTTGAAGTTAATTTTTATGATTTTCAATTAGTTTTTGGGAAAGAATTCTAGAGAGAAAAAAGTACAAATTGATCAATTATGGGACGATTTTGCTAGGGTTTGGACGTTGTTTTCTTCATAATTGGATTCATAGACAATAATCGAAGGAGAATCTACTATTATTTCGATGTATAATCTCACTTTTAGTTACTTATTTTGTTGGGGTTTATGTTGAGTTTGTAAACTGGTTTGCAATCTGGTTTGCAGAACTTTGCAATCCCGTTTGCACTACTTTGCAATCTGATTTGCCTTGTAATGACTTTGAAAAGTTCTGCACACACTTTGCAATCCGGTTTGTAGAGCTCTGGAATCTGGTTTGCAGAGTTTTCCACTATTTTGAAATGACTTTGCAATCTGGTTTGCACTACTTTGCAATAAGGTCAGTTTTATCTTTTCCGTATATTAGATAATTTACAAAAACCTCACAGGGAGCTGAAGCCTATAAAAGGTTGATAAATCTTTTTTAACCCAAGATCAAATTTTATAAAGAGTTTTGGTCAAATTTCCCAAAGAAATATCACTCTCGATTTGGGTTTCATACCAACGAGAAAGAAACTAAAGATGCAAGAATCGACGGTTGAAAACCGAGAAAGTACAGGAGAAGGAGAATCAGATCTAGTTTGAATATGATTGAGTCCATGATAAGATGCAAGAATCGGGGAAGAACTAGTAGATTCGTCATAATCACCAACTTCTTCTGAAATTCAATTAGGGTTTTCATCCTTATTATGATTGTTGCTTCGACGAATTGGAATAGGAGGGATTTTCCTGAGCTTAGAATTGGCTCTTGTCAGGTGAAACTGGTTCAGATGAATCTAGGTCGTTGGAATTGTTATAAACGTGTTGATCTTTGCTTGGATCATTTGATGATGATGAAGGTAAATTTTTGGACATTGATAATGAAGGGGGGGTATTATCAATTCTTCTTCTTCACGGCACTGGTCAGAGTGTGTATTGAGTAATAGAGAGAGAGAGAAAAGAGAGAAAAAAAAATAGATAGAGTTTTAGGATAAGAAAGAAGAAGCAGAGATAAGAAGTTCATGAATTTATATCCTTAAGTTCTTTACCTTCACAAGAGGAGAGAGTGAATGAGAGAGAGAAAAAAGGGAATTTACGCAAATACCCCTGCGAGAGGAGAGAG
This sequence comes from Eschscholzia californica, assembly GCF_041429995.1. Classification (NCBI taxonomy): domain Eukaryota; kingdom Viridiplantae; phylum Streptophyta; class Magnoliopsida; order Ranunculales; family Papaveraceae; genus Eschscholzia; species Eschscholzia californica. The sequence continues at coordinate 51,105,427 of NW_028238472.1, forward strand.
CGCGAGTTTGAAAGTGAGTAAGAAATGGAGTTTCCCATGTAACAGGTGGTAAAATTATTAGGACGATTTTCCCAGTTTTTTCTTTTTTTCCATCAGAAATGGACTTTCACACATAAAATAGCCTATCAAACAGTGGAAAAACGATTTTCCTACAAAAATCGATGTTCCGACCATATTTTCAAACCAATCAAACGGACCCCTAAAGTCATCGTTCACCGCCCCTCTCAATCGAGCACATAACTGATTTTGGGCGGGTCCCACTTTCTATATCTCCTCTCTCCATTCTCACCAAAACTCTCTCTTTCTCTAGAATCAAACCAGATACCTTGGATTCGTTTGAAGATTCGATTAAGATGGAAAATCAAGGTAATTTTGATGATGTTTTTAGTTTTTGTTCGATCATCCATAGGATAATTTTGCCCTAATTTTTTCAATGTTTATAATGAACCATATGATTTGTGTCTACTGTTGATTCCTTCCACTGGAACTAACTGCATCTTACATCCTCATTTTCAAAACCTAGTCCCCTATGAAACCCTAGTTCTCTCTTTCTCGCTCAACATCCTTTGATTTTGCCTTCTTAGGGTTAAATTTCTTTGTAATTTTACAGGGCTAATTGTCCCCCAGGTGAAACATCAAAAGAAGAAATGGAATCGAACTCTTTAACCGGTATAATCATGTAATTTCCACTCTGATTTCTGCTTGATTATGATCCTGGTGAGTTGGGAAGTACTTTTCTTGTATGGGTATCAATCCAAAAGTGTAATCATTTCATATCTTATTAGTAATCTTAATAAGAAACTAAACCTATGATTCGCATTCGATTAGTGTTTCCCTGGACGAAGAAGAACAATCGGAGACAGAACTAAAACCTAATATATAGAAGACAAAGAAAAGAGAAAGAGATGATCTCGAACAAACGTAAGAGTCTTTTCAAGGAAGCTGCTGAAGTTTGCGTCGAATGTGATGCTAAGATTGCAATAGTTACTTTCGATAATGATTCTGGCGAGGTGCATACTTTCGGCCATGATTCTGTTGACTCAGTACTTGATAGTTACTAAATGGTGTTCAAGAAGAAGAAGAAAACAAGAAGAAGAAACCAGATGATTATCAAATAAGTGTTGGTGGTGAAGGTACTAGTAGTAAGTTTTGGTGGGAAGACATAAATGTTAATTAACTATCGTTCGAAGAATTTCAAAAACTTAGGAACAGAGTGCTGAATATGAAGAGAAATGTCCGCATGAGAATCGAGGAGCTTGTAGCATCTTCTTCATCCTCATCGGCAGCAGCTCAAGCAATTGTCGATTCTACTGCCGATCCTGCTGCTGCTCTTCCTATTGGTTTTCGTCCAGCTCTGCCATCTCAAAGTGAAGATGCTTCTGTTTAGTTGTCATGGAGAAAAATGAAATTTTCACTTCCTTTGGGTTGAGATTCCAAGGTGATTTTGATAGTTTCTGAATATCATCACACTGACTCTTTATGCATTTACTCTCTGAGTTGAGATATAGATGGTGTCCCTTGTTTTAGGTGTGTTTTCTTCTTAGGTGTTGCCTAAGTTTGCATTTTTAGTTTTTTGATTATATGTGGTTTTCAGTTCTTATTGGCACTCTTTTATAATCTGTTTCCTAATTGACCGAGACTGCCATTCTTTCACAAGCTAGAGAGGGAGAGAGATTACAGAGAGAGGAGGGAGAAGTGAGAAAGAGGAGAGAAGAGCGAGGGGAATCAGGGGAGAAAGGAAGAGATCGCTCTTTGGTAAGGCGCAAAAGAACACTAATAGAGAGAGAAAGAGAGTGCTAGCCAATCTTGGGTTGTTCTGGCGAAGTCTAATTCCTATGCACCATCTCTTCATAGCCCTAAACCGTCTCACACTTCAACGCCCCACATGGAGTGTGCGTTGAGTCTAAGGGTTGAAGCGCATGGCGGAGGCTAATACCGGTTACCCTATCTCTACATAGTGAGAGGGCTGCTCTTGGGTTGATCACAGGTGTTAATCGGGCAATATCCCGTGGCCAACCCATCTAACTACTCAGTAGGTAACTACGAGAGAGAAGAAAAAACAATAAAGACATACTGTTAGTTTTGATAAAAGTAAAAACTACATTATTGAAGCAAAATGTGCTAAAAAAACTGGCCATACCGACTAATCTTCCGCTAAGTGTGCTAAAAAACTGGCCATACCGACTAATCAAAAACCTGTGAATTTAAATAGATGAAGAAACAGGACTAAATTGTCCCAAGATAACATCTCTCAGCTCTCACGCAACGACACTTGCAGGCTCTTCTAGATCGAAATAAGATGGCAAATTAGGGTTGTGGTGATGTGAGCTGCCTTAAGTTGTACTTCGCTAACTCCTTGTACTTTTCAACCACGCCAATCATGCACAGAGTCTGGAACATACCGATATCGAACACATAATTAGAAAAGTTGGTTGCAACAAATTCTAAGCTACTAGGAATACAAATTCTAAGCTACTAGGGAGGAAATTTATACTCAATTCAGCCCTCAAATTCTAAGCAAAATCATCAAAAGTGTGTGTGTGTGCCATGTTTTAAAAAAATCTCAAGGTGAACACCTCGAGGCTATGTAAATAAAATCGAGAATGAAACGTGCACATCTGAAAAGTCATGAGTTATCTTTGAGTTGTTGGGCAACACAAAAATATTAGTGTTTTTGTTTGTTAAACACTAAGGACTTTATACTATGGTAGTAAAGTAGAAAAACTATGTTATTTTTTACAAGATTGATATCATTGTCCTTACAAAAAAGTATAATATATGCCTTTCACGAATCTAGGTGTACGCCTCGAGGCGCCGCCTCACCTTGTGAGAGAGCAAACCGCCTTCAAGTGTAAAAACGTATTTTAAACCATTGTGTGTGTCTGTTACTATATATATATTTTCATTTGAAACAAATAGTGGGGAAAGAATGAAAACAAGAGAGAGAGAGAGAGAGAGAGAGAGAGAGAGAGAGAGAGAGAGAGAGAGAGAGAGAGAGAGAGAGAGAGAGAAGAAACAATGAAAATCAGAAACAAATATTGGGGCGGGAAGAATACCTTGCAAATTTGAACAATGATGGTCTTATCCGGAGTGTTAAGATCCACTTTATGAGGCTCAGGAACAGATTTAGCAACCGCAGTAATTATTTTCATTCGATCTATACCAGTATTTGCACGAGCTTCATATAATACTGCAAACTGCCAATACAGATCAAATGTGAAAGGAACTCAAGCGAACAATCATATCTTTTATCAGTAAATAAGTATGAATTGAATGCCGAAGTATCTTATAGACATTAATGGCTTCCATAAAATTTGAAATCCCATTCAACACTTAAAAATATTCTTCGTCTCAATAAACCGTATCGGTACAGTATCTACACTTCAACAGCTTGATGGGCGCAAGGGAAAAAAGACGGGGTGGCGTGGAGGAGTTTGTAATTGCCGGAGCCGCGGAGCAGGGTGGACCTCGCAGAGGAGTTTAAATGGCGGGTGGGGTAGGCTGGTTCAGTGAAGACCGGGCCTGGTCTGGGCGAGGACAGCCTGGCCTGGTTGGGGGCGAGGAAAGCCTGGTCTCGTAAGAAGGGGGAAGGCTGGGCTGGCGGTGAGGGCAGTTTAACACCATCATTAGGTTGGGTATAGGTAGTCATTTTAGACCTCGTCATAGAGATTATACTAAACTGGTATGCATTAGTCAGTCGAATTAACAAATAGATGATAATTAGCAATACCTTTAGGGAAGTTGGGCCTTCCGCTGGAAAGTATTGTTCAATAAGAGGCTTGATTGCTTTCGAAATCTCCTCTTCAGAAGCATAGCATGTCACTTCAACTGGTAACACTCTCAATATGAACCTACCGAAGTTTGCAATGAGATTAGAAACTCTGTGATTAAGAGAAAGTAATAAATTTAATATAATCGAATGCATAAGAACAACAAAAGCACCTCGACATGTGTTTCTTTGAAGCTGCAGCTGATGTCATCATGTGCTGCACGATCTCGCAAGGGCCTGGACCTCCATCTCGTTTGAGCAATTGGACAAAGATGCAACCATTACAACCTGAATCGAGACTAACAAGCCGTCTCTGTTCCAATAGAATAAGTGGTTCTCGTTAATTTGTATAAAGATCTCATTTGATAGAAGAAACAGATACACAAAATCAAAGAACAGAGAATTTTTAAGTAAAAGAGATTGATTAAAAAATGAGATATAACAAAGAAGACTATTATGCCAGTAAGTCAGTAAGCGGGCTAATGCCAAGGGAAAGAACAATTATAAGCTGAAAAAACATAAACATCCTTTTATCCAAGAAAAGAGCGGATCGGAACAAAATGATGACTACTCACTACTACATACAGCCAGGTTATGATGTTAGTATGTTACTGTTATCGTGTAAACCGGAATCAGACAAATGTTGCTGATTACACTTTTTATAGACGTCAGAAATACCCAACTTGGGCTAGAACAGCATACTAAGTCGTCAATGAAACATCAACATGAGAAAATGGGCAATTTAGGCAAGCATTAGCAATTCACATTCAATATACAAAGTAGAATGAAATTTCGTGAAGGGGGAATTCCTGTATTTACCTTGCTTCGATCACCTAACTCCTTGATCTCATCTTCAATTAGCTTATCTATAGATTTTTCTTCAGTTTTTGCGACAACTTTAATTGGTTTCTCCTCAGTTTTCTCAGAAACTATATCTTCAGTTTCGGGTACACCTTCAATTAGTTTCTCATCTGTTTTATCGGAAACTATATCTTCACCTTTTGGAGCAACTTCAACTGATTTCTCCTCAGTTTTGTCAGAACTTGCATCTTCAGATGCAACTGTTTCTAAGCGTGGTTTCTTTGTTAAGACCTCATCCTTCTCACTTGTTTGATGCTCGTTATTGGCGGCTTCCTCTTCATGTTGTTCTGACTTGCCCTCCTCCCCGTTGGCATCATCATCTTCATCATCACTAGAAGAATCAGAATCTGCAAACTTGATTATTTTGTTTACGGGTTTAGTTGGAGCAAGTGCAACCACAGACTTCTCACTCACTCCATCAATTAGCTCATCGTAAAACTGCAATAATAAATTATAGTTTAACTTACAAGTGGAGGTGCAAACCGAAGTAGATTTCATTTTATTAAGCCAAAATGAAAAAGTTCTATATTACGGTAAGTTACTGAGGACGTGATCATATCAATCACATTCTATAAAACAATTGCCGATAAAGACAAGATTCGATCATTGTCACCGAAAGAGAAAAATAACTCATGCCGTGCTTCTACTATTGAATTATAAGTAATTTAGCATAAGAATATCCGTAAGTGATGTTATATACTACTGATACCATTCAACCAAATACCTAGAATTTCGATTACCCACATTAACAAATCAATCAAATAGATTAAAACACCAAATATGAAGGATGAATTTCATGTCATAGAAAAAAAAACAACATAACCCCAATTAAAGAAGTAACACAAAACATGAGAATTATAATCAAATATGAAACACCCAAAAAGATTCAAACTTTTAAATAAGAAAACAGATACTTAGGTCTATACCCAAACCTAAACCACAATCAGAAAAGAAATACACATACAGTATCAATAACATTAATGGCTTCCTGGGTAGCTTGGCGTTCTCTTCCACCATCACAAGTAAGGAAGAATCCTTGAACTCCTGGGTGTAATGGGTATGAACCCTTTTTCACAGCTTTCTGTTACAACACAAAATTGAAATTTTTAAACACATAAATACTACTAATTTAGTAGATCTCTGAGATTAATAACAACTACCCATTCAAATTTAAGATCAATTAGTTAGTTAAAAATCCAATTTTTATCTTCAAGAGGTTTATTCCGAACTTAGCTAAGAAGTTTGCAGACAAGTAGAGATAAAAAAGGATAGAGTTTTAGAGAGAGAAAGAGGAATACGTTGAAGGGTAGATAGCGATTCTTTCTCTTCTTGTTGTTGCCGTTGTTGGAGGAACGGGGTTTATTTTCGGCGGCCATTAGAGAGAGAGAGAGAATTTTTCAGTGAACTCTGTGTTTCTTATGCCGTTCCCTTTAAAATACGCCAGAACCAGTTCTGGTTTTGTGCTGGTGCTAACATGCGCTTTGTGTTAAGAGCGCGGTTTAGTTAACCCACGTTTAAACGTGTGTGGGGATGGTTGGGGATGATGGGGGGTAGTGGAGCAAGACTTTCGCAGACTCTTGAGAGTCCGCGAAAGTCTGAGGCATTCAAATCCAGACATTTGAGAGTCCACGAAAGTCTGAGGCATTCAAATCCAGACATTTGAGAGTCCACGAAAGTCTGAGGCATTCAAATCCAGACATTTGAGAGTCTATGAAAGTCCGAGGCATTCGATTGTAGACAAAATATGTCCCAGACTTTGGTGGACTTCATAGTTTGATGAATTTGTGAAGGATTTGGGACAAATTTGGAAGCCAAAATGTCTTTCAAAAAACAAGAGACATTTGAAGTCCATCATGTGATCAAAAAACAATAATAATATTAAAATAATAAATGTCTACCAAATGTGATTAAACAATAATAATAATATTAAAATAATAAATGTCTACCAAATGTCCATCAATGTCCACAAATATTCACAGATGTCTACGAAAGTCGAAAAATATATTTTTGAAATGTTAGTATAAACATATTATTTCATGTGATTAAACAATAATAATAATAATATTAAAATAGTAAATGTCTACCAAATGTCCATCAATGTCCACAAATATTCACAGATGTCTACGAAAGTCGAAAAATATATTTTTGAAATGTTAGTATAAACATATTATTTCATGTGATTAAACAATAATAATAATATTAAAATAATAAATGTCTACCAAATGTCCATCAATGTCCACAAATATTCACAGATGTCTACGAAAGTCGAAAAATATATTTTTGAAATGTTAGTATTAATATATTATTTCATGTGATTAAATAATAATAATAATAATAATATTAAAATAATAAATGTATACCAAATGTCCATCAATGTCCACAAATATTCACAGATGTCTACGAAAGTCGAAAAATATATTTTTGATTAGCACAAATATAATATGCATTACACATTTTGTCAATGGACTGAAGATCTTAAAATGTCCCTAGGACATTTTGTCTATGGATCAAATGTCTTAAAATGTCTATAAAGACATTTTGTCTACAAACTCTCAATGTCTTGAAAATGTCTATGAACACATGTTGTCTATAATAACTCATCCGAAATGTCTTGAAATGTCTTGAAATGTCTACGGGACATTTTGTCTATGAAAGTCTGTGAAAGTCCCGCTCCACTACCCCCTTAATGTATAAATGTAATAGTTGGTGATCCCTATATTCATTATGAGGAGTGTTAATAGGTAAATGTACAACCATTTAACTTATATTTTTTTGAAAATGAAAATAACTTAGGGAGTAGTGAATTGAAATATTTGCTGACAACCTTCGCCAAATTTTATCAACCATAAAATATAGTACTTCAAAGTTATTAAACAGAATGTATATTCAAATAGTAAATTCATGAAATTTTGTATGAACGAATGGTTCTTTAGATTGACCTCATTGGAGAAAGAAAGATTAAGGTATATAGTAAATTCATGAAATTTCGGAGGGAAGCGAGACCTTCGTGAATGGAGAGTCTATTAAGGTATATAAGATTAAGGTGTTTAAATAGAGAGAGATGAATATAATTTGTATATTAATTTGATATTTTTAGGTCAGTAAGTATACTTAATTTTAAGGACCTACAAATACAAACTGTTATTTTGGTTCTATCTGCGACCCCGACACCATCTCTGTCTCATCTTTCTCCCTCTCTCCACAACCCCTTCGTCACCAGCGACAGTGATAACTTCTTCACAAATTACAAACGAAATTTTTTTCCAGGTAAAACCGTCATGACAAAGAGGAAGTGGGTGGGGGTGCGTGGTCAGTGTGGTGACTGACGATGGTGTGCGGTCAGGCGTGGCCGTGGTGGTGATGGTGATGTTGAAGGAGTTGGGGATGGAGGTAAAGATGAAGATACTTCTTCAGCAAACGTAGAGGTGGTAGATTAAATGAGCCACAACCATGTTGGTCTGATACTCTGATATAGAAAATGAGAAATTGGGAAATTTCATGGCATTCCTTTAGTTAAAGTAAACCAATGATTTTTTCAGTCCTCAAAACATCATTTAACGGATATAGATCAAACCATTACAAAAAGTACTAAAGTAGCACTTGGAAAGAACAAAAGAGGCAAAAATAACTACTGGTTATAAATTAAGGACCAAATAATAAATTACCCATGATTTGAATTCCAATAGTGAGTGAGCAGTAGCTCTCACTGATACCTAATTTTACTTGACATCATAATCCACTCCTTATATATCCAACGGTTAGTAATCATTATCTGAAAATCCAACGGCCAATGACCATGAAAGTAGATAACTAATTTCCATCATAGTTATACGCTATCACCATCTTGCTTCAAAAATGGTAAATGAACTCCACTCTCTCTCTACTGTGTTTTTTCTCTCTCTACTCCATTCTCTCCAATGGCAGTTAGACCTTCTTCTTCTTCTCTCTCATCAAATCAACATTCTTTCGCTTCCCGTTTAATTCTACTATTAACAGTTCTACCATTAACCCTAGCTGCTTTTGCTTTTGTTCTTCAATGGAGAGGTGGTTTAAATGATCCAACTACTCGTTGGTCTCCTGATAAACATCAGTTTCCTGGTGGAATGGGTACTTCAAATCCTCCTTCAAATACCCTTCAATCATCAAGTTCTTCTTCTACATCTGATTGTTTGGATATTCTTGGTCGGACTTCTTCTCCTTCTTTTCCTTATGATCGTGATTGGAAGTTAAATTATGATTCTAATCTTAAACCTAAGGTTAGTTAAACCTATTATGTTTAAGTTAAGTTTGATTTAATATCATCTTTTGAGTTTTGGGTTTTGTTTGTTTAATGGTATTTGGTATAAGAATGAATTTGGGGATCTGGGTTGGGGGTTTGGAAACATTTGATTTTGTGTTTAGGTTTATAAAAATTGAGTCTTTGTCTTCATACATGCTGTTTTTTAATGCAGTATTTGTATAAACTTTACTAATGTTGTTTGGTTTGGTTAGGAATAAGATTTGTAGAGATCGATAATTCGACATTGTTAGTAGCTTATATGATTTTCGATTCTAAGAAAAAGGGTATCGCAAAGCAAACCCACCCATTGCCTAGGTTTGGGATTCCCTATGGAGGAATCTCGCTTCCGATGCATTCATTTCCCGTGTACCAAACACCATTTTGAATACGATTCATGGTGATGGGATTCCATTTCTGACCCCCAAACATGGGCATTGTACTAGAAACATGGGAGCTTGTTGTTGGCCCGTGGAATAGTGTTTGTGTCTAAACATGCACTTGTTTGTGATGGTGTGCCATATTTTATGTTTTAATACAATGCTAGTTGGAATATTTTTGATGTTTGAGCTATGAAATGCAAAGAGTTGTGAAACTCGCTATATCTTTATGGTTGAAAATTGGAAAAGTTAACTGGTCCCTGTAGTTAACTTGTTCATTTAGGGTAGATTCTTCATGTTCCAATAGTAATATGTGGATTTGGTGTTATGGTATGTTTTTATTTGTTGATAATTGGCGATATGTTATGTCGTTATTTGCTCAGAAAGTGCTAACTTAAGTAGAATGTCATTGTTTTCCAAATGCTCTACGGTTTGGATGTGATATATATATATATATATATATATCAATCTTATAGTAAAATTTCCTTAACTTTTCTCCTTATCTTGCCTTAACCGAATGTGTGGACTGTGGGATTAAAATCCTGTAATTTGTTACTCCGAGGATTTTCCGTAGGATCTCATGTAATTGGTTTCTACTTTCTAGGATACATCAAGTGAGCTTACACAGAGGTCGCACATTTTGTTGATTTTTATAAATATTGTATGTGTATGATGGACAATATTGAGTTTTGGGTTTTATTTGTTTAGGTTAATGGTATTGGTATAAGAATGAATTTGGGGATCTGGGTTGGGGGTTTGGAAACATTTGATTTTGTGTTTAAGTTTATAAAAATTGAGTCTGTCTTCATAAATGCAGTTTTTGAATGCCGTATTTGTATAAACTTTACTAATGTTGTTTGGTTTGGTTAGGAATAAGATTTGTAGAGAATTGATATTGTTAGTACATTATATGATTTTCGATTCTAAGAAAAAGGGTATCGCAGAGCAAGCCCACCATTGCCTAGGTTTGGGATTCCCTGTGAGGAATCACATTTCTGATTCATTCCCGTGTACCAAACACCACTTTGAATACGATTCATGGTGATGGGATTTCATTTCCGACCCCCCAAACATGGCCATTGTACTGGAAACATGCACTTGTTTGTGATGGTGTGTCATATTTTATGTTGTAATACAATGCTAGTTGGATTGGAATATTTTTGATGTTTGAACTTTGAAATGCAAAGAGTTGTGAAACTCAACTATCTCTTTATGGATGAAAATTGGAAAAGTAAAATGGCCCCTGTAGTTAACTTGTTCATTTAGGGTAGATTCTTCATGTTCCAATAGTAATATGTGGATTTGGTGTAATGATATGTTTTTATTTGTTGATAATTGGCGATATGTTATGCCATTATTTGCTCAGAAAGTGTTAACTTAAGTATAATGTCATTGTTTTCGAAATGCTCAATGGTTTGGATGTGAAATTCCTTAATTTTTTTTTCTCCTTAATCTTGCCTTAACCAAATGTGTGGGATTATAATCCTCTAATTGGTTACTCTGAGGATTTTCCGTAGGATCTCATGAAATTTGGTTTCTACTTTCTAGGATACATCACGTGGGCTTACACAGAGGGTTGCACATTTTGTTGATTTTTATAAATATTCTATGTGTTATGACGAACATTTTATTATGAATGCAGATATGTGTTACGACGAGTACATCTGCTGACCTAGATCAGATTCTACCATGGCTTTTTTACCATAAGGTTCTTGGTGTCACAACCTTTTTTCTATTCGTTGAAGGGAAGGCTGCATCGCCAAATGTTACCGCAGTTCTGGAATCCATTCCTGTCAGTTTGTATCTTTCATGCATGCATTCTTCTACTTGGTTAATTTATTAATGTAGACAGGAATGTATTGGTCCCCTTGAACTTACTTGCTTATGTTTTTTATGCTTCTTCTCCAGGGAGTAAAATTGGTATACCGAACAAAAGAGCTAGAGGAGCAACAAGCTAAAAGGTGCCTTCCATACTATTTGGAGTCTTCAATTTTTTTTATTGTTATTTTGATGCTGTCTGGGGAATTTTTTCAAGTAGCTGGACTACCTTTCTCTAAATTGCATTAGATGATAGGGTATATATATTTCTTTGAATAGAGAAAAAAAATCAAAACTAAAAGATCTGGACATACAAGTAAAAAGGAAAAGACCATACAATAGAGAGAAAGGTCTCCAGCCTCTTACTAATAGTAGAGTCCCTAAACGACATTCTAAGTGTCCAATACAAAATACAAGGTCTATAGTTAGGGTACACATGCCCATGGCCATGGGTAGAGTGGGACACTATTGTGCTGTCTGGCTTCTCAATATGTAACCTTTTCTTTCAGAAATATGTAAGCTATCTCTTTCCTCGAAACATGACCTAATGTTGTTCAAAAAACTATATAACTTTATGTTCTCTGAAAGATTTGTAAATATGGATCCTGAAGTCTGTTAAAGCACAAAAGGCGGTATTAACGTTGCCATACTCTCCTCCCCTTGCGTACGGTGTACCCATTCCCTTTTCCGGTGGATTCGCGATCCATTACTCCAAATTAGCATGGGGGGTTTTTAGATTTTTGTAGTAACTTGTTAGGTTCTAAGTTTTATTGAGACCAGATGTCTGACAGTAGGTGTATCTATTGTAAATGCATCATAAAGAGTATATACTATATTACTATGTATTGTCTAGGGAAATAGTCCAAAACCAACCGCAACCGAAAATAGCATACGGAGAAGTATACTCCTAGCGTACCCAATACTCACATGTTAGATTTTACGATGTTCAAGAAACTAGATGATCTTCCTAGTATTTCTATCAAATTTTTTACCTTTTGTAGTGTACTGTTTAGTTTTTTATGTTTGTTCTAACATATGAACATATTGCGTTTAGTTGTTTGATTACTTGGCTAGCTATATAGTGACGGAGTCGATTTAGTTTCATTTTTTGCCTTTACCTCTTCGTAATCTTTTTTACAAATTTGTGTATTCCTCTTGTGATCCTTAGTCGAATCTGGAATGAGACTTGGCTGTCTAGCTTTTTCTACAAACCTTGCAACTATGAATTATTTGTAAAGCAGTCCCTCAACATGGAGATGGCTATTGTCATGGCAAGGGTAAGATATGCTTCCACTTACAAGGCTTTGTAATATTTTACGTTTTTACGAGTAGGCAAATGTAAATCATTTTAACTAAGGAACTGTATTCTCTATGTTAAACGTCCCATCACAGGATGCTGCTGCGGATTGGATAATTCATCTCGACACTGATGAGTTATTACATCCAGCAGGTGCCCGAGAGTACTCTTTGAGGCAGTTGCTCTTGGACGTGCCTAGCAATGTAGACATGGTTATCTTCCCAAATTATGTGAGTGGACCAATCTGCTTTTAGTTCAAAATTGCGTTTTATTCTAAAGATACGATAATGTTGTCAATTTCATAATATATTGCTGATGGCCCTTTACTCCTTGATGTCTTGGTAGTATCATTTTTTTATTGAATAACCAGTTATAGCCGTTTAATTATGATCGTATTTCAGGAGAGTAGTGTTGAACGAGATGATATCAAGGATCCATTTGGCGAGGTAAACTTTTTGCACACTTTTGAAATTTGACAGATATTTGATATCTTTTATATTGCAAAGACATGAACAAGTAGCTGCATCTCTTGAATCACATGCCATGTATGCATCCGTGATGTTGTTTTACTATTTATTTTCTTGGAATTTTATATGTTCTTAAACCATTCGAGCTTCTTTTAGCGCTGCCAAAGAGTCAAAATAGAGTTTATCACATGCGGGTTTTTTGTTTTGTTACGTTGCATGAGTTAGCTCTCCTTGTGGCTCGCAATACAATACAAGTAGCTTAGCTAGCAACTATACTGATTTTATTGAAGTGCTGATGTGCTATACAAAAAGTCAATAAATTATATTTATATTTGTGTAAGTCCTAAAACAGATGTAATACTCAATGGTCGGAGTTTTCCGTTTGTTCGTTGAGTGATTAAGTACCACACTGTTTGGCTTGTCCACTATCACACTATGATAAGTTACAATAACATTGTTACAGCTATAAAAACGTGAAGTAGCATCAGATTTCGTGTGTATTTACTCTGTTACATTTACCGACAGGTTTCGACGTTTTTATGCACGTTTTCTTTTTTGTACTGCTGGTTTACCCAAGCTACATTTTGCCAACAGGTTTCAATGTTTAAGAAGAATTATGACCATCTTCCGAAAGATACATATTTTGGCATGTATAAAGAATCAACCCGTGGCAACCCAAATTACTTTCTAACTTATGGAAACGGGAAATCAGCAGCTCGGGTTCAAGAACATCTTCGTCCTAACGGTGCACATAGATGGCATAACTACATGAAAACCCCAAAGTAGGACGCTCCCATCTTATTATTATATATTTTGAAATGCCTTCCGTTCATCTAGTTGCCTAGTCCATAACTTCTATATATAGGTGCTTTAACATGGCTTTATCTTAAAAGTTTGTTTACGGAAGTAGTATCATGTTTGGTTAGTCACGTTTAATATATGTAACATTTTCATTCATCTTTGGTAGTGAGATCAAATTGGAGGAGGCTGCTGTTCTGCATTACACGTACTCGAAATTTTCAGACTTGACTTCTAGACGTGATCGCTGTAGCTGCAAGCCTACAAAAGAGGATGTGAAAAGATGTTTTATGTTGGAATTCGACAGATCGGTAAGTGACATTGATACTTCCCTTTATACAACCACAATTTAAAGTAGAATGTGAAGGCGAAGGAGTAATAACAAGGCCCTAAAAATGGCCTAAGTTAGAGTCATAAGCAGCCAAAGCTGCTTCATACTTCATACTAGTGAACACATCAAGAAGTGTCTGAACTGCACAAAATAAAGTTTCTTTTAAAAAATGAAAACGTTAGCTAACTAATTGAATTTTTGAAACTGCAGGCCTTCATAATCGCTTCCACTGCTACAAGGGAAGAAATGCTCCGATGGTAAAATCCGACTATCTGTTTTAACTTTTTCTATTTGAAAGCTATAGTACAATAAAAAAAAGTCAAAGTGCCAACACAAACCTACAAAATGAACCACAAAGCTAATTCTGCGTATTTACTTAACTCGATTTATCAAAATCTTGTTTGCTGGTTTAGTACGATTATCCAGTTTTTCTTTTGTTAGTTCACTTAATCATGGTATTTTTCCTTCTCCAAAGGTACCGCGAACACATCGTGTGGGCTGATAAATCAGTAAACATAAAACTTCTAAGAAAGGGCATCTTGACTCGCATCTATACACCCATGGTAAGTTTCATTACTTCAAGTTTTCAAGAGAAATAGTAACAACAGTTTGTTTGTGTCCTGTCTTTATCGATTATTTGGTTGAGATCGAAGGTTGTGTTTCAACAATCACAACTTCAGATTAATTACCATGCTGTGTATATTTGGCTGTGAAGTGGCATAAAAGTAATTATATTTCCAGAGATTGACCATATCTTTGGCTATGATCCATAGAAAGATTGCCTAAATGAAGCACAGTATGACTGGTATTGAGACGAGTTCTAAGTCAAATGCTATCGGAGCATAGGAGGCTCTCTCTCAAGTCTTGGCGGATGATGTGAAACCAAAGTTTCATATACAAGGCACTTAATCCTACATTGCTTAGAAACACCTTTCAGACCTAGGTTAAAAGACCTTGTCTTGCATAGCGGATAGGCCTTTTAGGTGGTTTGACGTCTAGATTGATCAGGTGGAGAAGCCTGGGGTCTTAGGGAAGCCCATGGCACGAAAAGACCTTGTACCATGTAGGACTAGGCTACTGCGCCCCGGGTTGTGCCTAAATCAAGAACAATAAACTGGTATTTGGATGGGCATCACATCAATTCATCTTTCAGAGATTCTTCGGATTACTTATCTATTTCCCTTCGTCTCTGTTTGCAGGAAATTGTCAAAGGTCTACGTGAATCTGGCGTTTTTGGATCTGTTATAGCATCTGCACAAAAGCTTTCAAAGGATAAGTTCTTATCTTCTATTGAGAGCAATAATTCTTCTAAAGCCAAACCATCTGAAACACTAGCAACAAGAAAGATCGGCAAAGATAAGGAATCTAAGGCAACAGTGAGGAAGGTTTTAGAGATAGAATATAATGGTTACCACGAAGCTGCCATTCCACCATTATCTCCTCCGACTGTGGAAGATATTCGCTCAGACGAGTGAATGGCATTGGACGCTCAAGGCACATGGGCCGTTCTCGTTCTAATACAACCCTAGATGTGTGTAAGTGGGGTTTATGTATGTTTGCCGTAGTTGTATTTCCCGATCCCGATCATAATCCAAGCGATATGTACATTAGAGGTTTTAGTAGTTACTCTTCAGAAGAGAGAGTGCATGTTCATCAGTTCATGATATTCCTCTTCTTCTTACAATCTGAGAGATTTGAATCATGACCAGTTTGCTTATGTATAGAAGAAATTAGCTTTGTATTTCTCGATCCGTTTAATTTGGGAATGGTAGATTCAATTCTTGTGGAGCTTTTTTATTGTATGAATTTCTTGAAGCTCAGTTCTTCGATCTGCATGAAGATGATTCCAAGACTAATTTCAGAAATTATATTCTCCATATATGTTTACTTCTTTGGACGGACAAAAACTTTGCGTAGATTTTTGTCATAGGTTATCTTCGCTAAAATGAACGATGTCTGTTTTTGTTAATTCGATGTATGATTTGTCTGAACGATTGACTCAAGTTGACTTTGTTCAGTGAGGGGTGGGAATCGGTCGGACTCGAGAGCCCACATGCAGCTTTCTTTCGGGCTGGAGCGAATCAGGTAGTTTACTCTTGTGACCATTAAGATTGGTGAGCGGACTCAGGGCGGACATATCTTGATTTCCTGATGCCCACAACCCGCCCGAGCCCACCAAGTAAATCTTTTTCCAAACTTAAGTTTACCAAGATCCAATAGATGAACGAATCAAGTTTTACTGATTTCTCGGGATATCACAATGAGTTCAATTAAGATATCTCAGATTTAGAACGAGTTAGATTTAGACTGAAAAATCATCCCCTTATAAGCACGAACAAAGTGATCGGAGAGGGGGAAAAGAAAATCTGAAGTTAACATTAACCTAATGGAAGACAAAAAGGAGACATTAATTTGGAGACGAAAATGATAAATTGGTTAAATAAAAGGACGAAACAGGCTAGTTGGTCAAATAGTTGGACCCAAATAGAATTTATCCCTCGTACAGTCGTAGAATACCCGAGGTATAAAAGCTCCCAGGTCTGGTTTTGGCGGGGTTCATCTCTGAGATGTTAACCTGCGCTCTCTTCTGCTTAACGTACGCATACCTCTCGATACACAAACTAGGGTTTCATTTGATCCATTTATTTTCTTGATTTGACCTAATTTATTATTAGTTTTCTCTTTTCCTTTCTCTAAAATCTGATTTTCTTCAGAAATTAGTAGGTTTTCAGTACAAATTGTTACTCCAAGGAACTTGAGATTAAGAACGAAAGCAATGGTGGAAACTCAACGTCTCATTTCATCATCCGTCTCTCCATCTTCTTCTTCTTCTCCCAGCAACAAAAACAAAAAGCTGAAGCGATCAACTGGTAACACTGAGGTATTCTCTCTCTCTCCCTCTCTCTCTCTCTAGGATTAGTGATGAAGTACTTCGAGAACGATAATGTGTTTGTTTTCATCTTTAATTTGTAGAAAGAAGATGATACTTTGAAAATTCAAAGTATGAAAGATATCAGATCGGTTGAACTTGAAGGAATGAATTTTCATCAACTTAGAACCATGTCTAGGTAAAACACAAAATCTCAATGTTTAATTATTAGCTTTATTTTGCAATAATTCTAGGGTTTCATTATTCGTTGCTTCAATTTTGAACATTTAATTAAAAGTTTGAAGCTCTCTCAAACCCAATTTAGTTGGGTAGTAAAACTCAAGTATATAGGTGCATACTCAAACTTAGTAAGTGTGAAAGCTTTATTGGTCCTGTGGCCGTTGGGTTTGGACTTGGGTCGTGTAAAGTTTGAGCCGATAACTCCTAACGTTTGCGGCGACCCTTTGGGTCGTGGTGCCTTCGCTAAAAACAAATCTTGTGCCCGTTGGGTTTGGACTAGGTTGTCTAAAGCGGGGACAATATCGATAAATCCTAAAGTTTGAGGCGTTTTAGGTACCCGAACCGGAGCAATCCTCGTACCACATAACAGTGGGTACTGGGTAGTAACGTATGTTTGCTTATTATCTTGAAACTTTTTCAGGAAATGTGGAATCCCTGCTAAAGGATCTAAGAATGATCTTCTGTTAGCTTTGAAGTGTTTCCTCGATAACGAGAAAGATGGTATGCATATAATATTGGCTTGTTATGGTATTCATTTTTATTTTCAAATGATTCACTCGCATTTTGTTATAGAAAACTTAATTTATTTTATAATTTATAATCCAATTTTGATGTGAAGATGTATCTTCAGACATGAGATTAAGCAATTCTGAAATTTATTAATCAGGAAAGAATATGAAGAATTCGTTTCATGAAGATAAGTCTCAAAATCCAAATGTTGTGGACGATATTACATTAGTTCAGCAGAGAAAGAGAGGGAGAAAACTAACCTCGGTGGAAGTTGACACTGCCACTGTTGAAGTCGAGTCGGAGACTGTCATGATGGAACGAAAGTCGTCAGTCACAACAGAGAAAGAAGGTATTCTTTGTCTTTATTAACTATACTTCAATTTATTTCTATCTTGGTAACGGTTGAATTTCTTTCCATCCGTAAGGTTCCAGTTTGAACACGTAAAATTTATGCTCTCATTTTGGTATCTAATCTTTCAGTTCAGGAGAGCAAGAAATGGTAGAAACCCACGGTTGCTTTGTCATAAATCTGACCTTGAACATATGATAATTGCATGTTGATGCACTCAATACAGATTTTGAAGTTGGTACTTTGTTGTTATTAGGATATGCAAATTTGTTTAATTTCATGATGAATCCAGCCTATTTTCCCCTTTTTGTTTAAAGATTTTATTTGTAGAATTGTTAATTTAATAAAGTATTTCCATAGTTCACAGGCACTATAAAAATTGGCCATGGTGATGAAATTCTTTTTCCGGTAACGCCGTAACGTAATTCAACTGAAACGGATACAGAAATTCATGTGTCTAAGTTAATGTCTAAATTCAAAACCTTCTTAACTGATAATCAGGGTTGGATAGAGAACGGGCAGGGCAACCTTCCCTTTGATGGTACAATGCCAAAGTTATTTATAGAGCTGTCATATGGAACAAGTATTCTTAAAATTGATGCTACTCGAATAATATATGTTGTTACATGGTGGTGGAGAAATTTGATGCTTCGTCACTTTCCAATTTGGTTATCTTACGCGTTTTATTCCTAACTAATTCGAACTTTGTAACTTTGCTATGCCATGGTTAATAGTGGTAGATATGAAATCCTCACGAGCTCAGAGAAAAGGAAAATCTGTAACTGAGATAGAGGTTGGACCGACCAATAATGTTAGATTGTCCAGCAATCAGAGTGAGCCTTGGACAGTACTCGCACACAAGAAACCACAAGCAGAGTGGATTCCATATAATCCTAGAACTATGAGGCCTCCACCTCTTACTGATGGTACAAAATCTGTGAAGTTAATGTCCTGGAATGTTAATGGTTTAAGAGCTTTACTGAAGTTGGAAGGCTTCTCCGCATTGGAACTCGCGAAGAGAGAGAACTTTGATGTATTGTGTTTGCAAGAAACCAAACTGCAGGTAAGTATCCATTGAACTCTTTAGTGTGCTTTCCTTTTTCTACTGAAAGAATTGAAATGTATTACATCTCTTGCATGATGAATTTCCTGTTGTTTTGTTATCTATACAAACTATCCTCCAAATTGATGGCCAAACTTTCTTATATAAAAAGGAAATGACAAGAAATGCTGTGATATATACCTTTATTGCTTTTCTTTTTCATATTCGTTCAAGTTATTGTTTCTACTCCCTCTTTCTTCTCTATTTCTTGCAAGGAATTAATTATTGGGTCATATCCAAGATCATTTGTGAGTTAGAACTTGTAGCAGTCAAAGAATAAGAACCCACATCCCTTGAAACTTTACTAAACTGAAATGCCTGATAAGGTGAACCAATCTCGAGAGGAAAAAACAAACATTTACGAAGAGGAAACTGCGACTACCGGCCTCCCTGTGGAGGTTGAAGGTGCATTTGTCATTTGACACACTTCTAGCAACATGTCGGAACCACTTATAAACATCCAGAAGTCTAAATATTCAATATTGTTTAACATGTCTAGTCGGTACTTACTGTTATTAGGTCTGCTCGTTATAATTGTTAAAAATTATCCGTTGCAAATAACTTTCTTTTCCGTTTTATATGTCTACCTTAAGCGCTGCTCAATGGTTATAATAATTTTTGGCAACAGGAGAAGGATGTTGAGGATATCAAAAGGTGCCTAATAGAAGGATATGAGAATAGCTTCTGGACTTGTAGTGTTTCAAAGCTTGGTTATTCTGGCACTGCTATTGTCTCACGGGTATGTCAAAAGCAAATAGTATATCAAGTATCTATAATTTCATTTTATGGTTATAACTTTGTACATCGTTCATCTTTGTGTTCCTTTTCATACTCTAATCGTATACTACTATGATCTCATGTGGTTCAAACCAAATAGAATAGGACCCTTTCTCTAGCTTCTGGTAGAGAAGACAGAACTGTTGCAGAAAATAAACATGCATGAAACATAATCAAATCATGGCCTACAATTTGAATCGATGAAGTTTGTGATCAGCCTGAAAATTTTAGCGAGGAACCTTACTGGTTTGTAGCATGACCTAGTGATTTATTTTGGTATATGTTTCACTTAAACTTGCTTCTTTGGTTCCGGGTTGTCTGGGATGACATGGTCCGGATACCAAGTCTGACACCCAATGAATTTTGAAATAAAACAGTATGGATTGCACTTTTGTTTCTTAAATTTTGATAATTATCCTGTAAACATCTACATACCTCTCTGACAGATAAAGCCGCTCTCCGTACGATATGGACTAGGCATAGAGGATCACGATAGCGAAGGACGGCTCGTGACAGTGGAATTTGATACATTTTATTTATTAAGTGGATATGTTCCTAATTCTGGTGATGGATTGAAAAGACTGGTACTATTTTATCCTCCCTGCATCAGTTTATCTACTTTCTTGTCACACATGTATTTATCTACTTTCTTGTCTTTTATTTTGGGGAAGACATACAGGACTACACAATGGGACCCGTCTCTAAGCAATTACATGAAGGTATGTGTGAATTTATATAATTTCTTATGAGGAATATTAGAAAGAACCTAAGCAGAATTTGTCATTTGCGCAAGATGCCAAGACATCCACTTGGATTTACAAGCTAAAACTTGTAAAAAGTCGGTATACTCACTTGAGGTTATATACTCTGTAAAAATCGGTGACCCTTTCTCCGTAAGACTTGACTTAATTATAGAACCAGATCCCATAATCCCGCTTCCACTTAGCTACTATGTTTAAACCTGTTACCCATGTTTGATAAAATTCACGAATCAGACTGAGGCAGTTACCTCGCATTGTGGTTGCGATTCTCTGTGGCAGTTGATCTCCAATATAGAAATGCTGCTTTTAATTCAAAGCTAGATGCTCCATGAAAAAGTGTTTGGTTACAGTATTTCCATGGAAGTGCATTTCCTTTGGAGCAACGAAGTGTATTCTGTTGAATATGTAAAAAAAACCGAACTGTTTGTCTCTTTTACGTCTGGTCTCTTGATTCCATGAAATTAATTTAAACAACAACATTGTTGGTAACTCCCAAGTCCCAACTAATAATGTTCATCATTTCTTCAAATCTGGTATATTATGTATTATGGTCCCGTTTCATCATTTACCTAATTTTTATCGGTAATAGGCAAACCCATTAATAGTGACCGTCTTCTACGAAAAGTGGTCCCCATCCATGATATCTGTGACGTTTAAAAGTTAATACCTATGTCCTTAAAGGACCGCGTTTTAGTTGTTTATAAGACACATTTATATAAAGTAAACACCATGATAGCTGTTTTTTTAGGTGCTTCAAGTGTTCGTATTAAATATCCCCCGACACGATAGTTACCTAATGATGTCATTTCATATTTTGTCAGGAGCTGGAAAAGTCGAAGCCTGTTATTCTGACTGGGGATCTAAACTGTGCACATCATGAGATTGACATTTTTAACCCCGCTGTAAGTAATCCAAGACTCGCATGTTCTGTATGGTTTAGCTTCACATTAACGACAGAATCTCAGACGAAATGATAAGCTTTTCTTTTTGTAAAAGGGTATGATATGTCTATGCCGTATGAATTTGAAGTGAAAAAAGGATTCAGCCAATGAAATTTGAAAGAAAAAATTACATACAGAATAAAAGGGTGGTTATAGAAATTATAAAATGTTAATTCTACTTCGGAGGAGATGTTATTGACTTTCTATTTCTTAAGACGGTATTTCTAATCCTACAATCAATTATTAGGGAAATCGGAGGAGTGCCGGATTTACAGATGAAGAGAGACAATCATTCGAGACAAACTTCTTATCTAAGGGTTTTGTTGATACCTTCAGAACGCAACATCCAGATGTTGTTGGTTATACCTACTGGGGCTATAGGCATGGTGGGCGTGCCGTGAATAAAGGTATGTCGAAATCTACAATCAAATGCACTCAACTTAGGGCTGGTCCAAAGTTCACAGAACTTGCAAGTAGTTATGAATTTGAGTTGAAAGAAATGAACTCTTTTCTAATATTAGTAAGGGCATCAGTTATTATATGTCAGACAAATTCTGGATGCTCAATAAAGATTAATTATTTGGATAACAAAGGCTGAATCCCCTTTATAGATTGTAGCACTACTCTTTATGATTTGGTATATGAGATTTCCATTGTTCCACTATTTCTTATGTTTTTTTCTATTTTATTTGTTTGCAGGATGGCGTCTGGACTATTTTTTAGTTTCGGAATCCTTAGCTGATAAGGTTCATGACTCCTACATTCTCCCGGATGTTCTTGGTAGCGACCATTGCCCAATCGGTCTCGTTCTTAAGATCTAGGTTCAGCTTTAGATTGTTAAGGTATTACTATTACACATATTACAAAATTATGTTGACAATCCCATCTTTTCTCATAAGCACAAATGTCACAACTGTTTTATAAGAATAGTTCCACTCTGGAAAAGGGTGATCTAGTAACTAAGAATAACCAAGAATATAATGTTAGGTCCCTCACCTGTGGCATTTTTTGAGCCCAAGACATTTCTTTCTTTTGCGGGTGACGTGATCACGTGAAGCACAAATGGCTTTTAAACTTGACTTGTATGGGCCTTGCTCTGATACCATGTTAAAGTCTTAGACCTACTGTTTTCAGATCCTGAAAACTTTTATCGAGAACAATATCACCGGAAACTTTATTTTTGGCTGTGGTGGATTGATATATTTTATCCTGTTGTTTCGGTAGTCATCGATTATGTATAGATCGCGAACCAATCACGAGCTTGGAGCTTGAACTCCCACTTTCTTTATTATCTGTTTAAATCTCTACCTAAAAGTTCGAAATTTTTTGCAGGAAAATGTCAAATGGTGAGTTTGCTGAGAAAATAAATGCCCCATTTACCATTTTGCTAGTCTTTCGTAGATGGGTATAAACAATGAAGCAAATCACTAGATGCAGTGTTAATATCTCTGCTTAAACGTCTATCTCGAAGTCTCAGCTACTACATTCCTAGAATTTTGCCCAAGTTTCTGTAGCCGGTAGCTTATTTTGTGATTTTTGCGAATCAGATTAGTCGTTTTTTGGTGGGTAATGGTAATGAGCGAAAAACGTCATTACCAAATGAAGCTTATTGTCTCGACTCTCAAGTCTAGACGGTTCATATGAGAAGATGCTTAGGGTTTGGATATTTATCGAAACAGAAAGGTATGTCTGAGCGCAAGAGACAGTAACTCAGCTGGGTTTGTGTATTATATGATCAACTATGCCATGACAAATGGACCGGATGGCTACTGTCTACTATATGATCATGAATATGCTACTACGTCGATCTATGTTGGGTCATGCATCCACCGTCATGGCCCAATATGAATCTCTAATGCTTAAATGGCTCATTTGTTCCTAATATAGATGGTGTTTTTTTTAACAATATAGATTGTGGTTAGTGTGACTTTTTTTCCTTGTTTTTCAGTGTTTTTATTTTTGCCTTTCTCCTTTGGTATGTTATATGCTAAACCTAATGATATCCATCGCCATAGGCACTCTTATCTGTCTGTAGGCACTCTTATCTGTCTATAGTCGCTTCCCAGACCTAGAACTCTAAACCTCGGATATCCATTGCCACAGGCACTCTTATTTGTCTATAGTCGCTTCCGAGACCTCTAAACCTCTGATAGCACCCATTAGAATGTGTAGTGCCAAGTCACTTAATGGGTTAGTCATCGATCCTGTAAACGGACTATGTAAAGTAATGATATCTACTGGTTTATAGACGGGCGGGCATTTGAAGCACCATGTGAAATACAAACACAAGAAAGCATTATAAATTACTTTTATGTTGGAGATCAAGTTCAGTTAATTTTTTTTTTTTTTTTGTTGAACTTCAAGTTCAGTTAATTGAACGAAATATGAAAATATTTTAGTACTGAGAATAGTTTACCACTTTTTCCTCAAATTTGTTTTCAGTTACACTTATAGAATGCTAGTGGCGTGTAAATGTTATTTCGTCTATATTAACGTTAATATTCATATAGTTTTCAAGATAGAAAAAAAGATTTCCGGACTTGGGGATTCTATATCAATATGGAATTAAGCTTTTGGATTTCCAAACTTTATACATATAAGGTTAGCTACTTATTTTGCTTTTGTCGAAATAGAGAGTTGGACAAAATTAGGTTATAGGACAAATACTATACCATAATTTCTAACTCAGATTTCTCCCCTTAGATCCACAATAAAGCTTTCAACAAAAAATATAGATCCGCAATAAAGGTGTATTCCCATTTGAGTAACTGATGCAATAATTACCAAGTAATGAAATAGCCAAGGTGTTGATTCTCCTAATAAACCATTGGAAGGATTCCAGTTTGTGCCCAACTAGTATTTTAGCCCTTATATTTATCATTATTTCAATTTGGGCCCAAGAGTTTAGATTTCACTGTCATAGAATGTTTGCTTCTATTTATTTTTATCTCTTTCGTCTCCTTAGAAAAGTCGCCAATAGACGAGCAACTAACTATTTGTCGACGACAATCTCCAACAATCGATGTTCTCCCTACTACCGCTACCACCTCCACCAACATCATTAATAGTCTAATACTGTAGTTCTCTCTGTCTCTCTCTGCAAAACTCTTGATCAAGGTTTCTCTCGAAACTCTAGCTTAGGGTTTTCATACGACAGGGGAGAAAGAGAGGCAAAAAAAGTAAAAGAAATTTATTTTTTAAGTTGGAGGGTGGGGTCAAATGGTCGGCTGACCAGCTGTCCATGAATTTTCCGACGAGACGAAAGAGAGAAATGACGAAAGGGAGAAAATATTGAAGGTTAAGAAATTGTCTTTAACACTTTTGGGGGCCAAATAGGAATCCCAGATAAATATAGGAGCCAAAATTTCTACTTTGTCCAATTTGTTCACCAAAGAGTAACTAACATCAACTCTCAATCTCCAACCATAGAATCATACCTGGTCTAAACAAAATTAAATAGACAGTCAGGATTGTCTCTTTCTATACCAACAAAACTCACACAATTTTTCACCTTTCTCTCTCTCTCTCTCTAAACCTTCCCCTAAAACAAGGCCTAATACAGTAAAAAAAACAGAAGAGAGAGAGGAAAAAAATAGAAACCCACAAAAAATTGTTGAATCACAGAAGGTGTGAATCAGATCTTTCCAAAGAAGAAATTTCAATGTGAATTTCTTCTGTAAATACCCAAATCTTCAATACCCATATTTCAAAATCAACCTAAAGAATCAAAAATGGCTTATAACAAACAAACCCTATTCATTTCATCTCTCATAATCTCATGGTATTCATCAAACATTGGTGTTCTTCTTCTAAACAAATTCTTATTATCAAATTATGGTTTCAGATTTCCAATATTTTTAACAATGTGTCATATGTCTGCTTGTGCATTTCTTAGCTACATTTCAATTGTTGTATTAAAAGTAGTCCCACTTCAAAGAATCACATCAAGAAGACAATTCTTCAAAATCTCAACTTTAAGTGTTGTTTTTTGTTTATCTGTTGTGGGTGGTAATATTTCTCTTAGATATCTTCCTGTTTCTTTTAATCAAGCTGTTGGAGCAACTACTCCATTTTTTACAGCTATTTTTGCTTATTTTATGACCTTAAAAAGAGAAGCTTGGGTTACTTATGCTGCTTTGATTCCTGTTGTTGCTGGTGTTGTTATTGCAAGTGGGGTAAGATCACTAACTTTAGATCTCCTTAATTTTTTTTTTTTTATCGATTTGTGAATCTATTGTTTGGATCTGAATGCATTTGGGTTTTTTTGTGGTGCATCTTATGATATAGTTAATGACTTGTTTTCGATGATTCGCCGATGTTCTTCTTGCTTGTTTGTTGTATCTGTTGTTTTAAGGTACTAGATTAAGGATCTGGGTGGTCATATTTTGATTTTTCTCTTGTTATGTAGTTTAGCAATTTATACCCGAAAAATTTGCAGATTGGGTATTAGTGATTTGTTGATGATTGTTGGTTGGCGAGTCGAAAGGAGAAAATTGGGTGTAATTTGTCGAATGAGAATTTTTTCATAAAGTCAGAAGACTTTTTTAAGAGAGCCTTAACCCAAAATGCCCTCGAACCTCTGACCTTATAGGTCGTTAATAAAGTTCATGAGCTCTCGAACCGAGGTTCTTTAGCAAGATCAATATTGTTCATGGAGGGTTATTGTCATTTTGAGGAAATCTCGGGTTTTAGCTATAGGAAGTTTGTTGGTTGTTGCGCGTCGGTTGCTACATACAGATAGGATGAATTGAGTATTATCATGTTATTTAGTTGTGATCGTGGGAGGTCAGTAAGTTATGAACTTTTGTGATGGATGGTATGTCATTCCTAAACCGAAACTAGAGGTGATGAAGAGATTTGTATCTACGAGTAGACAGTGGTAACATACCGTAGTAGAACAGAAGATGTTTTGTTTAGGGAAACTAGAAATAATTGGACACTTAAAACGACAAGAACTTTGAATCTTCGTTTCCTCGAGAAATATGACTGCTTGTCCCAACTGTTTCCATCAATGTGGTCTGAAGGAGCTTCAAGAACCATCTTCTTCTTTATCACATGAATGGTGAAACTCGAGTGCATTCTGCTTTACCAATTCTGTTCTTGACCGTTTAGTTCATAAGTTGTCATACCACATGGTTTACGATCTAAGTTTGAGTCAGATTGTTTGGTTTTATTGGCCGAGTAATCAGTTATTTGATATTTGTTTCTCCAACTACCAAGTACTGGGGAAGTTTTGTCCCAATTGCTTCCAGTCTAAGTCATTAGCTGTTTTCCATTTCCATATGTTAGTTGATCACTAAGATGCTTAGCCCTTAGTTCATATGTACATTCTATTTTTCTTTCTTTCTCGACTTTGTCAATAAACTTGTAAAATATGATTTTCTACTTCTGGGTTACAGGGCGAGCCGGGTTTTCACTTGTATGGATTTATTATGTGCATCAGTGCAACAGCTGCAAGGGCCTTCAAGTCTGTTCTTCAAGGTGTCTTACTATCTTCTGAAGGGTAATTGCTTCTCTCTTTCTCCATACTTCCTCCGCCATTCTAGTCAGCTTCCATTTTTTTCGAAGTAAATTTCCTCTAAGCAACACGCAATGTTGGCAATTCATTT
Source organism: Eschscholzia californica (assembly GCF_041429995.1). Taxonomy (NCBI): domain Eukaryota; kingdom Viridiplantae; phylum Streptophyta; class Magnoliopsida; order Ranunculales; family Papaveraceae; genus Eschscholzia; species Eschscholzia californica. The sequence goes on from NW_028238472.1 coordinate 51,132,582, forward strand.
CGGTTATTTAAATATACTATGACATCCTACTGAATAACACAGATGCTTGTAGAAAGACCTACGCATACATAATATATATGTATATACACATAACATTTCAAGTCCTTTTGTTGCGAAAAGCCGATAGTGGGAATACTATCTATCCATGTCTATTCTCTTGTCATGGCTTTGGGTCAATTGATTTTACGTACTTTGTTGTTCTACTTTCCGGTTAACCATCGTCAAACTATACACAAAAAACAACATAAAGTGGTATTTATGGTCATCAAGATCGTATTGAAGTACACACAAGATGAACATACAAAATCTCACATTATACCCATAGAAGAAAATTCAAATATCCGACCCAATTATCTAAGTATTGGAACTACAAAAAATTTAAAATGAATTATTCATTTTATATTAGGTTTTCAATTCTTATCGTAAATAACTTACTATTGTTGTTACAGGGAAAAATTGAACTCCATGAATTTGATGCTTTACATGTCTCCAATTGCTGTTCTTGTTTTATTGCCGGCAACCATAGTAATGGAGCCACAACTACCCGATACCATTCTTTTGCTTGGAAGAAAGCACAAGTTCATGTGGATACTTCTTATTGTGAACTCTGTCATGGCCTACGGGGCGAATTTGTCCAATTTCTTGGTCACCAAGCACACTAGTGCACTAACTCTCCAGGTCTGATTTTTTTTCTTACCTCTTTATGTATATTTCGAATTACCCTATGCTTTTGGTTCAATATGATCTCCATCCAACTTTGTACAAATTTCTTTGGTCTTTAGTGGACGGTATAGGTTTTCGGGTTAGGTTATGATATATCACATAAGTATATTTTGGCTTAATAATTTCTTCGATGGCAAACTTTTCTTTGATTTCTTGCTCAAAGTGATCTTAGAAGTTTGAAAGGAATGAATGCGTCATAATTTGAAGCTTCATCACTATTTAGGTGGTGTTTGTAATTCATCGTCTGAATCTAAATCACCTGATTCTTATGGACCTCAATCAACCAAAATCAGCCATCAGACAGTAACAAACATTCTGAAGTCTGTCTCGAGTCAAATCAAACCTCGAGTCAGAGTTCAGATCCAACTCTTGTCAAAAAACAAATACTACTTTGGTACGATATTTAGTATCTCATTTTTCTTCGTATTTCACTCGTTTTCAGGTGCTAGGAAACGCGAAAGGAGCTGTGGCAGTTGTAATATCGATACTTCTGTTCCGAAACCCTGTTACTTTTATTGGAATAGCCGGGTATTCTTTGACTGTAACAGGTGTGGTACTTTATGGAGAAACAAAGCGGCGTTACAAGTAAAATACTCTCTGAAGTCACTATCCACTCAAAGTTTTGTTTCGCTACGAAGAGTTTAAACAGAGATATAGTAGTAGTTGGGAGTTCATCAACAGGAGAAAATTTCACCTCAGTGGTGAAAGTTTGTGGGAATTGAATTGCTTCTAAATTTCATCTTTTAACTTAGTAATATATATATTTCATGTTTTGTTATGTTTATTTACTCTGATACACATTGGTTATTGTATTAGATTATGATTTAGTTTACATGTTTACTTGGAATTTTCTTGCTATAGTTTCAACTTATAAAGCTTTGAGATCTATTTAGCTGTTAAATTTTATTTTAACTCAATTTTAATGAGTAGATTAATTTTATTAATGAGGTAAATTAGAGGGTTAATTTTAGTGAGAAATATATTTTCTTTAGTGGGTTTCATGGTCAGGTTAGTGGGAATCATGTTAGTAGTGGTCATAGTTGGTGGGTAAAATTTTGGTATGTATTAATTCCTTTTGTCTGTGAAAAATTGATTTTCTTTTGTCATTTGGAAATTAACGTCTTTTAATTTCCAACATACTCGCTTTGTGTCGAAAAATTCTTACATCTTAGGGAGTTTGTTGATTGGCCGTGTAATGAGTACTACAATCACTCGAGAATTATATAAATTGATGACATAATCTGTATTTTTTTATTTTTAAAAGCTTCCCAAAAATCTTAAAACTTGTGAAAGTCGGGCCAAAAGAGTTACATGAGCAAGACATTAGGGAATATTAATAAGCCTTCCTTTCTCTAATACACATAAGTCTAGTACTATAGATAAGAAGATTAAAATGTAGGCGGTGATACATTTTTTAAGAGTAATACACAAAGGTCTAGTACTACAGATAAGAAGATTAAAAGGTAGTACGTGGTAAAAAAAGAAATTAGAGTGAATTACGAGGGGCTAGACAAAAAAAAAAAGTAGCATTTCTATGGAATGAGAATGTGGTCAAATTGATATATACAGTTTTCAAACCTCTCACCATGAGTGGTGACATAATGAAAATAGTATCCACAATGTGGGTAAACTGGTGAATAGTGCAAATAGTTGGTATCCTTTCTATCGAAATATCTTAGCTATATTCATGTGGAATTTTCACTCATAACAAATATTGTACATGATAGCCTTGCGTCTCAGTGGTGCAATGAAGACAATATCAGTAATTGTTAGAGCGTGTAAGATACAATTTTCGAGTCATTTCTCATGTAATATTGTAATAGAGAAGTATAAACCTTTTACATATGCCTCTGTTTGTGCTCATAAGTCATACCTAGCCTCGAGCCCAAGACCTGTTGGGAGCACTAGAAAGCATCTCAACCAAGTCCAACTTGGCTACAAGAGACGAGCTTCATATGCCTCTTTATTGCCCTCCAACATAAGCTTCCAACCCTATTTGGTTCACCAAAGCCAGAGAGAGAGAGAGAGAGAGAAAGATGTCGCTGGTTGATTATGCCTCAAGTTCAGATGATGAAGATTCAAATATCAGACAGAAACAAGAAGATGAATCAAATAAAGAACAAAAACACGAACCTCCCCTTTCTTCTCCTCATCTTCATGATCAGTAATTGCTAATACCCTTTTATTTCTCTCCCTTTTACCTATTGTGATTTCATTGACGCACTAAACTAGGGTTTATTCTTGTTCACAAATTGGGGATTTGTTCTTTGCATGTTTCAAATACTTCTCTTTTGTGTTTACTTTGAATGATTTTGACATATACCTCTATCTATTTAGGTTTGTTGACATAAATTTCGCCAATTTATTCAATTTGAGAGTAATTTATCTTTTGATTCCTCAAAGCTTAATAAAGTTATCTCCTTTTAGGGTTTCAGTTATTTATGATTTTCTGAACTTCATGTTCAGTTTCTTTGGTTGAACATCTGTTAGTTAGGTTTTACTTGCTATTCTATACTTGGGCAAGAATGTGTTTATTCATGGCAGTACTGATGTAATACTGTGTGATTTTTTTCCAAGTCAGATCTGAAATCTGTCTCGAGGTCTGAATTGATTTGAGTCAGATTTCAGATTGTTTATTTTGTATGACCCGTATGATGTTTGACTTGTCTGAATGACTGATTGAGGTTGATCTATGTTTAAAAATGTTTTATGTTGATGAGAAATTTTTGCTGTTTAGGAAATCAATTTCTTCACTACACCAACAACCAGATGCCTCAAAGTCGTCAACTAGTCCCATCGAGAAACTTCCAGATGCCTCATTACTGCTGAATTTGCCTGATTTCTCATCTCATCAAATGAGTGGTTATGATCATTCTTCTAGAGTTGCAGCTGCTATGGCAGAGAATTCATCACGTAAGAGAGAATCGAAAGGGTCGGTTTCTACTTATCCCCGCAATAAACACCCTAGAGGAAACCTACCCTACACGAAAAATGTGCCGGAAACTGTTGGTGGTCTGCTAGTACCACCTCAGCTCAAGGGAAGGTAAGATTGTACTTCAGTTACTAGTATTTCAGTTTCTTTCAAGCAAAAGCTTTAGAACATTTATTCTATAACATCTAATTTGAAGCAATCAGTTTAGAATCTTTAGTATATTTCAACATGCATCAATGTCATCGATTGAATTCTGTGATATTGGAGTATGGGTGTTATATTCATAACAAATGCATGTTTTAGGAATGTGACACTCATCCCTTGTCTCGCTTTAATTAATTTGATTTCAAAGGATTTGGTCTATGTAAATCTAAGGAAGATCTAACCGAACCATCAAACTCTTTATGTATATGAAGAAACCAACCTAGAAAATCGAAAATTAGCTTTAACTTATACCCGTAGCTCGAAAGGAATAAAGACCTGACGTAGGACAAGGAAGGGGAAAAGGGATCGATAGAAGACAGGAAAATGGTTGTATAGTAAGATAGACAAGTACTAGTATTACTGTATTATACTAATAAAATCTCATTCCTAGCTGCCTAAGTATCACACTAGTAGAATCTACGAATCACTCAGAGATGCCTTAGGCATCGCAGCTAGGGCTAGGTTTGCATCACACAAATTAGAATAGTTGAATACTTCCTGAAAGTTCGGGGTCGGTCACCCGGACCTAAAAAAACAGCAATACAATGCTTAAATATGACCGACCTTTAACGTCATAAATATTTTTACTTCTAGGATTTGGAAAGTACCAACCTCTTAGGACTCTAAAAGTAATTAAATATTACTACACTTGACCACCGTAGTGAAAGACTTGTGACCATACTTAACCACCCTTATTTGTAATTATGTTTAGAAAGTTGTAGAAGTTAGGACTTCCACAAAAGCCAATTTGGATTAGACACAGAGACACACATTATACAAGGTCCAAGTGAGCCCTTCATCTAGGACGTGTCAAATCAGAACTTGGGCCTTAAATCCTTCTTTTGACGTCTTTGATAATCCTTTAATGGTTGTTGCTGCCATTTATCTCTATCAAAACCAGACACAAACTTAGCAGTTGGGTAAATATGGAGAATCGAGTTCTTCACTGTGGCGGAACATGCTTGTATTCAACGTGACTGAATGAACAACGTGACAGAACCTTTGAAAATGATCGAAACATGTGTTCATTGTTATCTTTTTGCTAATTTGGAGTGATTGAGTTTTAGTACTTAATAAGTTTTTTGTTGCATTTTCTTGCTTTACATTTTATGTTAACTATCTTCTTCACCGGAAAACCACCAATTGATGATGAAAGGTGTTTTTATCGCAGGAGCAATGTGGTTACAGAAGATATAGGGAAGCTGTTTGTAAGAAAAGCTGCCGACCCTTCTCACTAGGCGATATTCTACTCTGTCTCTCTTCTTCTAATGCGATGTCGCTGTGGCTGATAGGTATTTGGACTGACTAACACATTACGATCATAAAAACAAAACATCATTTGTGAAATGACAGAAAGATCTGATACTACTGTAAAATATCAGATCCTTGTGTGTTCATTGTCTTGTGTTCATTGTCTCGGAGTCTTGTTTTTAGTTATTAGATTTATGACATTGCATGTGCACAAATGACTTTGTTTATATCTCAACGAGTCCTATATGTAGAGTTATTCGCCTACCGATATCTATCTTGTAACATAATACCCGCAAAAATATCTATTGCTTTTTTGTAGAAACAAATGAAACATAAGATCGGCCTACCGACATGAGTATTTGCAGAGTTTGTGGCATGTGTATATTTATATCTATGGAGAGAGAGATAGATCATCTTGAGCCGATCCCCACAGCCGACTGCCTAGGGTTTGATAACAATCTACTCAAATCACCCGAAGTATTGAGAACATTAATCATCTTATTAGAATCAGACTACCAGTCATAACACCAGTATCTGAATTTTTCATCCAAGTAATAGTATTAGTGTTTGAATTAAATAACATAAGCCTCTGTCATAATCGAAACCAGAAAGCTTTAGTAACAACATTGTCTGAATTAAAACATTGCAGAATAATTAAGATGAAATGAACTTAGATAACCTTACGATCTATATCAATTAACAACCTTAATAAATCGGTAAGGTAGGACGAGGATCTGTTGAATTTTACGGGTTCCCAAGGAGTGAAGCTCTGTAGAAGTCATGGGTTTGTGCGATCTCAATGCGGTCTCTAGGGTCATTCATGGTTTCATCTCTTAATGCTTGTAGTATTCCATCCGACGAAAGCTCTCTGCAATAAACCAACCAATTTCAATAACCTAACTAAACTTAAGTGATGTTTGTTTCTATTCTCATTGTTTGAGTCTGAAACGTCTGACTTAGATGAACCCGAAATCAACTAAAATAAGCCATTTAGGATATAATCAACTAGTAGTAGATAAATTTTCGTAGAAATGGGTATGTGGAAGTAAAACTGTAAAACTTGAAAGAGTGAAAGTTGAGATAAAGAAGGATGAGATGGGGAAATTTACCTAGTAATTAGTATCTTGTAAAGTGTCTTAAGAATGGGGCAAAGTTCAACAGGAGCGATGGGCTTGTTCTCTTCAGGATGCAACAGACTCAAGCATGATTGGCTTAGCAGCTCGTAAAATGCTCCAACAGCCGAAACTCCCTGATGAAAAAAAACAAATGTTATACCAAACGATTCAAGTCCCAAAGGCGACCAATCTGTTAGCTCACAACTTTATCGTCAAAATCTGTATGATAGACTGAATGACCTCTAAAACCCAAAGTTCAGTCTACTACCCGTTCGGTGGCTTTCACATACCCTCACATCTGGTAAATCTTCCCAATGGTCTATCTTAATTCCTAGTTTAAACTGCGAATATGCCCCGTTTACTAGTTTGGGGCTCTAAGGTACTTGAATATCTCCCCATCAGAAGAAAAGAGACTCATCCAAGTTCATATTTCGGTCCACTTAAATTTCGAGATAATTAAGCTAGGAGTCAATAGACACTGGAAAAGTTTTCCACACCCAATGGACGAAGATTTATCTTCATATGATAGCAGAAAAGTTGTACTCCTACGAATTATGGATATAGCTTAGGAGGCATGAAAGTACATATAATTTCAAACTATTACATGGTTCGATTGGTGAGACCTACTCCATTGGGAACAATGGCGCGATAATTTTCACTATAAATGAAGAAACAATATTAGAGAGATTCCTCAAGGTTTTTAACAACTCCTTATAAGATTAGGACAAACATAAGTAAATGGTACGTGTAAACTTTTGAGTGGGGGGTACCTTAAAACGGTTTTTCGGGTCACAAACTGGGTTAGACTACAAGCCATATTCAAGACACTTTCAACAAATTATATGAGTTTCGAAGAAATGAAGATTGATTACCTGAATCATTCCTTTTCCTTTGATGCTATCACCCATATCTAAGCTTAATTCTCCCTTGGCAAGCATTTGACCATACCAAGCATTCCTACCTTTTAACAGAGTCACATAAGTATCAGCCAACAAAGGACCAGCAAGCTTCTCTGGTTCTTCTGCCAAAAGATGAGTTATGAATATCATCTCTGATGTACAATGTGCAAAGTAAACTGATTTGCTTGTTGCACTTTCATTTGTCAAAGCTGCCACCATTCCTGTTAAAAAAAACGTAAAACTCAAGTGAATAGATTTCTAAACCTAAACACTAAACCGAATTTCCAAAAAATGACTTAAGTTACTACAATTTTAACATGCTTATAAGTAAATGGTTCTCTTAGAAGACAAGACATAAATTCTTTGCATTTTTAACTAAGAAACATTAGAACAGTACAATCAGTGACAAAAGATGAACCTTCACATTGTGGAATTGAAATAATTTACGACTCAGGAGAACCCATTAATAAAAAATTTGAAGTCTTAGTTATTGTGTTTCACATTATGTTCCTAAGATCTAGTTCGTCTTAAAGAACGAGAATACTTATGTCTGAAGGACTAAAGGCTTTTGGCGGCCTTGCTTTTGGTAAAGTGAAATGTTGTCTCGGTGTGCCACCAAAGCTTGGGCATCAACTAGTTAGAAAAAAAGAACCATCGATGCAATACGGGTAAGTATTATATTGAGGCAAGCCTCAAGGTTGAAGGCGTAAGGCCTAAGATATAGGCTCAAAGTCTAAATATGGGCATTCTCGGCATATTGAACAAAAGCACAAACAACAAATTGTAGAATACAATCTAGAAAGTAAACCCTTACCAGCTCCAATGGCATAGACATTTTTCAAACCACCCATAACTTCATGTGTAACAAGATCGCTATTATCCCACACAATGAAATGAGGCTGCCTTAAAAACTTAGCAAGAGGTTTTCGCCACTTTTCGGCACCACATATTCGAGCATTAGCATACTCTTTATTATAAATCTCTGAAGCAATATTTGGTCCTCCAAGATAAAGAATGTTTTCCATTGGAACTCCAGCTGCCAGTATACATAATAAGAGACTTAAAAAGAGAAAAAAAGCTCAAGATAAGAATTATTGATTCAAGTCATTTAAGGTGGTATTTGTCGATAACAACTACGAAACAAGTTTGAATCTTTGCAAGAATAAACTCTAGATGCTTAGTATGTTAGTTGTTTTAATTCGAATCAAGGCAACAATATGATTAATATGATCTTTGGTCTCTTCGTAACCAATATAGGTCGGTCCGCATCATCCTATAACAAAGTGAACATCATTGAAAGTTGAAATAGAAAAACTTACTTGCCCTCATAATCATCTGAGTAGGAGTTATAATATGAGGAACAGGATCTAGGGCAGCTTCAATACCCTTTGCTAAGGAGATTATAATTGGTACTGTAATTCTTTCTTTCCAATACTTACTAATTTCTTCAAACACTTCATAGGTCTCTGTCGATGGTAAACCATTAACAACAATATCAGCATCCCAAATAGCTTCCTGCAAATTTGTAACAACTTTTAATGGACATAATGGTGTATCAATCATGTTTAAACAAAACCCATCTTTTAAAATTTCATCTGCATATAATGTTCTATCTCCTAATCTTGCTTCGACGTATTTCAAATAAGCGCATCTTCGAATTAGTCTTCTTAATACATCTTCTCTTGAATTAATCACTTCGAATAAATGTTGAGCTGTGAATTTATCTATTGATCTTCCTGATCTTCTCCATATTCTGATCTGAACTTTTTCTCTCAGATGACCATAACTATCTTGTAATAATGCTGCAAAAACACTTCCCCAAGCACCAGCTCCAACTCCAACTATTTTTAGTAAATCTCCTTCTGATTTCCCAAGTTGTCTTCTCAATTCATCAAGTTTTTCTTCTGTTCCATTAGAAATTAGAGGTGACCCATTATTATAAATGGCATTTGCCATTCTGGGTTGTTCTCAAATTGGTTAGATTTCACTCTGATAAACCCTAAATCTCAGAAAACTAATTTGTCTTTCTGGGTTTCTCTTATACTGTATTTCTAATCCAATTCAGATAATGATGCATGAAAATGTGTTTAATTTTGCAAATCTTTTCACAACCCTAGATTGATTTTCTCATGAACTTTGCTCTCCCAAACCCAAAATTCCTTATATTTTAAGCAAAAAACAAAGAAATCAAACCTCCCCAGATCTTTAAAAACATGGATGGAGAAGATAATACATTTATTTGGAAACTTTTAACCAAAACCCTGAATCGAATTTGCTCTAAATCTCTCTCTCTTTCTCTAAGTTTTGTAGCAGAGAATTAACCAAGTAATTCAACAACTCTAAAGACAAAGTCTTTTTTCTTGGTTATCTACCCAACCAAACAAAAAGAAAAACAAAGATTATAATCACAGTTTGGTGTGTGATATACACAAAATGAATGACTTTGATTGAATGGCAAAATCAAAGTTGGGTTTTTTTTTTCTGGTGAAGGACTGATTTAAGTAGAGAGAGAGAGAGGCATTAATATTGTTAGAGAGAGCTGATAGTTAGTAGTTGGGTCTGGTCTCTCTCTCTTCAACCTTTTTGAAAAGAGGAAAAATATGAATTAAGTGTGAGTCTTGGGTGGCAGTTTTGTGAGTAAATTCCTTGATACTTGAATGAGCTTTTAGATGAAAGATAGAGAAATCTGTTTTGTTTCTTCACAATTTTTATATGCGGAGAAACTAAAAAAAAATGACTTATGGGTTCGAATTTTAGTTACCTTTTCATTGCCTTTTTTCTACATTTTTGCGTTCTTTTAGAAAATGTATTTTTCTGTCGTAATAATGTCATTTTGTTATTCTTTTTCTTTTCAAAAAGGTGAATTTTGAGCTGGATGAGAAGTATTTTGTCAAGGAAATATTTCAAATGGCTTTGACAAATACGTATAAAAAAAGATTGACAGACTAGAGAACCAAAACATCAATTGGTTGTCGTTTATAAAACTACACTCACAAATGGTACATAGGCTGAATATAGAAAAATTGGTAGCAAAAATGAGTCGTCCGTCGTAAAGAGAAACGGACGACCTCATTCTAGTGGGCCATCTCAACATTTCAATTATTTTTCAATCAATTCACTGTTGTTGCTTTATTCCAGAGGTTTATTAAGATTGGCTCAAAAACTGATGTAACATCTTTCTTTTTGTTGCAAACATCAAATGTTTTAAAATTTCGGTGATTCAAAATGAAAATAGCGAACTCTAGGATCAACGCATTGAGTAAACTATGTTGTTGTTTTTATTTACGAATTGGCAATGTGCCTCGAACTTTTAATCTCTTAAGCTGAAGACTAAATTTCTTACCACTGCAACTATGATTGCACAACTTTCATGTATAAATAGGTATCCTTTAGAAATTTTCCCTAGTAATGAATTGGAAAACAGTTCAACAAAAAAAGAAAAAAGAATTGGAAAAATAAGATAAGATACAAAATTATGTATTTATGAGATGGGGATGGACAATGGAGCATGGCATTAACTCTACTCATCAAATGCCATGATCCAAACACATGAGAATTCCTACTTTCAATATTTGTGATAAGCTTATACTTCCTCTATCTTTTTCAAAATTGAGGTTTCCTATTATGGACCCTATGGCACATTTTAGAAGGAGCTTTCATAAATTTAGGTCTATCCACTTTCACTCATTCCTCCATCCAATACTTGTTTGGTTTTCAGAATGTGTCAGAAAATACTTCTCTCATTCTAACCTAGTCCAAGAAGAGGAAATGGTTTTGTTTGTTAAATTTTGCCTCGTTTTGTTTTGAAATATGGCAAAGAATATTTAAAAAATATAGTAGAAATTTGTAAGAAAATGATCAAACCCCTTGCTTATCCTCTATCCAAATAACAATTAAGGCGATGCTAAAAGCACTTGGCTTTTGTGCTATAAGCCGGCTGAATCTATCCAGCAAATACTTGTGGTCCTAATCAAACTAATAAACTGTTTGCAAATAGGAGAAAGGTCGAGTGCTTTTAACAGCATCCTTGTGTTTATTGTATGTAAAAAACAATATGGAAATAGACGTGATAGATATTGATACATCATCAAGATGTGTTAAGCACGATAGCTGTCTAAGCTAAATCACTAATCAAAGGAGACTAAAACTCAATAACATACCAAAAAAAATCTGAAGTCCAACAAATATACTCTACCTTTAACAAACCAAATTCAATAGCTATGGATTCCACCTCTCCTGAGAACCAAACCTAAGACCTCCACTGTTTTATAATTTATATCAACGCTATCAACCACTTACTTATGTAAACATCTAGGTTAGTGAAAATAATGTTCTTGCCCGTACAACAATCTGAAACAAGAAAAATTAACCCATAAGAGCTCTATGCCTCCAAAAAGTACAAATTTTGAAGGTATTGAACTTCATTGCAACTCTAATGGTGCTCCAAATCTTAGAAAGACACTACTCATCCTATTTCCATTTTTGCTCCATTTTTGTTTTTCTTGTTGTAACTTTAAGTCCCTGTAATTAGTTTCTTAGTTCAAATATAATCCAGTAAGTATTTAACTTTAAGTCTTCAATTTTATTTTGTAGAAAGATACTTATGTCTTACTTCAAGTTATGCATTTATAATTTAATTAATACAAAATTCAATTCAATTTTTCATAAAGAAACTTTTTATAAATGTAACGCTTTTGCAATCGAATATATTTTTAATCTTTAATATAATTATTGTAATAAATTTTTATTAAATTATAACACTAAAATAATAAGATAGAGTGATTTCGAAGTTTTCACCTTCGAAGTGGAATTCCAAAAATGACCCCAAATTTGGAGAAGATTCCAATTTGGAGCTCCACCCTCCAAGATGCTCTTAATGAATGTTATTGTTAGGGTGGCAATTAGATTGTTGTAGGAAAGCGACTTCTTATGGTGATTAAATCTTTTCATATGCATATAAATATAATATTCTTTTAATGTGAGAGATCCATTTCATATGTTACAAAGTACAAACTCATTTTTCTACCATCATTAATATTTCCCCCCAACTCCCTACCTACTTTTCCATGTGTTATGCTAAGAATTGAGGGCAGTCTTGTACTCTTCTCTCATTAAGATATTCTTTAGAATATAATAGCAAAAAAAGCTAAATATAAATTATCCAACTCTACAAATATTTCTTTTATCAAAAAGGTAAGAATACAACTCAGGTCTCTCTAGTCGATTGATATACATGTTTCCATTCAATCAAATTGAGCTTCACAAACTCGCTAAGTTCATTAAAGCCTCCAAAAATCAAATTCGGAACCCTAAAAACTCATATCTTTGTCACAAACACTTTGGGCAACACTCTTCTTGTTTAGAAAACTTGGTACAAATACAACATAACCTTCCATAATGTAACAAACTTTCCACTAGTTAATAACAAGGTATATATAGACTATGATCATTCTAAAGCAACAAATGAAGAAAAACAAGAAATAGTAAAAGAACAAATCAATCGGAAACAAAACGTAAACTTTGTTTGGCTAACCTTTGTGATCCTTCCTTTGCCAACAATGAAACAAAAATCCCATGGTTGTTCAGGTTCTTCTCCGTCTAACAAGCAGCGTGCGTTTCGGAACTGCAATCGTCGAACACCTCTCTTCAAACCACAAAATCTTTCACTCTAAGTTTGTAGGCTTTGTACATGCTTCTAGGCATATATATGTATCCTCGAACTCGAAAAATCCTTCAACAGATGTTGTTCTTTGAAGTGCTGAAATCGAAATACGTTCCTGTGTTGGCTAGTAGCTAAAACAAACAACCCGTCGCATAACATAACGGTTTCGTTACCAGAGGCGTATATATAGTGAGGATTATGAGCCAAGCTGCCAAAGGATGCAATCAGAAATCATAATATCTACCACTCGAACGAGACCAATGTGCAGACTGGTATGATTTCCTGAATTCATCCCACTGCCTCCTGCTACTACCACTTCTCTCATATGAACTGGGCTCTGAACGTCTAGGACTGTTGTTTCCACTACCTCTCTTTCGCGAGTTCCTGATTTCCTCTTCAAGATCATACCTTGACCTCTGCAATAGATAAAACATGGTCAGGGTTCTAGGCTTTCACAATCACTCACTTGAAGAAAAATAACAAACCAAGCAATTGCAATTATAAATGGATATCTACTGTCTAGGACTCTTTGAGTACTTATCGTTTGGACTCAGTCGTGGTATCAACTATCTAGGAGTCTCAGTAGTTGAGCTCGGGACTCGGTCCTGGCAAGGCATTTGAGGAGCCCATGTATAAATTTTATACAAGTTTCTTTTCACCTTTTTTCTCTCTTCCCATCTAAATATCTGAACTGTGGGAGGAAAAAGAAAAAAGGTGAGCTCGAACAGAGTTTGAGAAACTCTTGAGGGGGCCAAACCAAAGGCGATGGATGTTATATGGTCGAAGGATGAAAAGGAAGGATTTCCACGACCAATGAGGTTTCATTCGCAATTTATCTCCAAACCTTAGTTGAGTCTGAAAGTATTGCATAAGCCTCTCCGATAATCTTGAAAAGCCGGTCAGCATCCTTGTGAACCTCTTCAGCAATTTCCTTCCACAACCTATCATCTCCATTTTCAGATCTTGCCAAGAACTGGCCAGCCTACACAAATGGAAAAAAAAAGCTAGGATCAGAACATCTGTCAAAAATGAAAAACTAAATAGCAAATATAAGATGATATGTAGTATGTACCTTGTCTGGATGATGTCTCAGTGCTGCCTTGCGATAGGCCTTCTTGATGTCTGATGCATCAACGGATGGTTCAACTCCTCTGTGTTCAGATTTGAGATAGCAAAAGAATGTAAAACATGAGAAAACTATGACAAAAAGCAAAAATGGGATAGAAGAACTGGCTGAAAATGGTCAGATAGTAAGATTAGGTAACCAGAACGTAGAAAAAATGGTGTTCATCATCTACCCATCAGTGAATTATTAGGAATGCACTATCACATTACAAGGTGACCATCAACGAAGTCATTCTAAACCCAATCAAGAGCTATACGCATCTCGAACCATGAACTAACGCTTGATGACAATGTTTATTTTTTTAAATTCGCTTGATGACAATGCTGGCTCACTTCTAAATAAGATATGGGGTATTTATCATGACAATATGATAACTTCAAATCATCAAAGTGTGAGTAGTGGATGATTAAAAATATATAAGAGCTTAAGTTGAAAAAACTTACAAGATGAGGTACATATTCAGAGGGATTTCTTTTCTAGCTTCCTCTTCCATGGTGGAGAGCCGTGAACGAGCTTGTCTTAAATCATTTGAACTGCTAGATGATCTACCTAATTTACCAGCCTGGTTGGCCTTATCCTCTGCTTTATTTTCGAGAACAGATACCAGCCTTTGAAGATCACTAGTTGCTTTTCCGTAGTCTCTGATCATCTCATGTAAGGTAGCTCGTCTAGAAATCGCCTACAAAAATGAGGGTAACATCAACATCAGATCACCATGAAAAGACATCGATATAGAGATCTAACAAGGTTCTCAAGGAAGACAGTCAGTGGAACATCTAACGGTACATGCAACCCGAGTATTTCTAATGTTGAAAACACGTTTATGAGAAAAATCATTCAAAAAGCAGGTATTAGAGGTTGCTTTTTAACTAATTGCTCTGTTCTAGTACTTTCAGTTGAAAAAAACATCTCTGTTCTTGTTAAGTGTTAGCTTTAAACTCAGTTCTACAATGATGCAGTTCGATTAGTCCCTAAATTAATTCAAAACGTTACTCTGTGTCGGTTAACAAAGTTTCACCAATAAAGTAGTAACACATACTACCACAAACCTTCGGGTAATCTCCATTAAGAGCTATAGATAGACTGCAATCAGCAATTGCATCCGTAATTTGTCCTATAGCTTGGTATGCGGCAGCACGGTTGCAAAAACAAATTGCGGCAAAAGGACGAGACTCAACACTGCATGATACAGCAGCTGTATAATGCTCAACTGCTTCAGAATATTTTCCTGACTGAAACGCTTCATTACCTGCAGTCTGTTGTCAAGAAAAATAATCATAAGACTAGTAATGTATTACGATACTATTCTACTGCCTTATGTTTACATGGGTAACTCAACATAGCCACAATATCGACAACATGGCATATTACTGACAAACTCGGATGCACAAACATAAGGGGAAGACGAAAAGTGATGGAGGTTTCTGAATTAAGGTGTGTCCAACTCCCAGCTTATTGCAAAAAAAATTAAATTAAATGGATTCTGCCAGGTATGAACCCTTATTGGCAAGATCCATGCACTCATATCATGAATGAACTTGCCAAAAAAAAATGGGTACAGAATCTAAGCTCTTAACCAAACTAAGGACGATTTAAAAAATATTATATATATATACATACATATATATATATATATATATATATGTTTGTGTGTGTGTTCTTGTCTTAGTTGAGTAGCAGAGTACAGAACAAGAAAAAAAATGAGCGTAGCATCCATGTTACATTGAAACAGTTTCTGAAAAATAAAACTTGAAATTATCTTATCCTCGAAAAGATTTAGCTGCCTCTACGCATTTTGTGAAATGGTTTTCTACAATGACTACAAGGGAATAAGGGATAATAATATTCCGCTCATAATCATACAAAATTCAACCGATTGGAATAGCAACAGAAACGGTGGATAGTGTAAATGAATCAGAACTATATTTAACATACCTTGTGGCGTAATAGCTCACGAACAGTAACAGATAATGAAATTGATGATTTGAGAATATCGGTTCCGTCCCTGGAAAGTTTTAGTGAGAAGCATGTCAACAACAAAAAGCGCTGGTTGAAATAACTATCTATAGGAATTCTAACAAAAAAGGAAATAAGAAGTACATCTTACTTTTCCGCAATGGGTCCAACTCGCTCAAGTTTATCAAGAAAATCAAGAGCCTCCTCAAGTCTTCCAAGATTATAGTAGGACTTTGAAATCATGAACCAGCACCAAAGCCTTGTATGAGAGTTCTTAATACTTTCAGGGCCAACAGTGTTTTCTGATTGGACTCCAACATTTGATGAAGCAGAACCCAGAGTCTGCTCACATACCTGAACTACCTCCTCATACCTCCGCATCTACAGAACACGGAAAACAGCCGATATAAGTTTAAGCCAGTTAAATGAAATGCTTGAAGAAGATGAGTTAGTCACAGGAAGTGCTTGAACAGCTATTAACCCGTATCGTATTAGTGAAATGTTGTTAGTTACAAGTTATTAAACAAGCACAAACCATGAAAAGGGCCTCTGCCTTCATTTGAACAATTTTCTCGCAGTATGGCAGTATAATTAATGCCTCCTTGATTATAGTCAACGCACTTTCAGCATCACAAGATTTTCTCTGCTGCAGTAACTCAGTGCAACGATCAATGTCCCCAGCAATTTTCTGTAGGACGAGAAAAACGAAAATCAGTCATTTACAACTATAAAACCCACGAAATCGTCACTGATATCAGTAAAAGTAAAACTAACGAAACGTTAGAAAGCTTAAGAACAGCAGAAGACATTAACTTTGATAGGCTTACAGCTAACATGACAATTCCATTAACAGAGAGAGTGAGAAGCTGAAGTGTAAGGATTCGGTACAAAAAAGCATATCCCAGTAACCAATTGGCTCTCCGGAAATACGGAGGACTGGTTAGGAGTTCGACGGTGCCGTTCAATTTTGAGGTTATTCTTAATGGAGTACGAAGGCGAAACTTGATGGGTACGAGTCCTTAGCATCAAATTCATTAACTGAAGCTAAGCGACTTTAAGTACAATCCAACTCATAAACTAATGAAAGCTAAAAAACGAAATTTAAGCAACTTCAAGAACCGTCATAACTCATAACCTAAATATACTAAATAAGTAGGGGTTAAGTGATTCTAAGATCTTCCATTTTTAGAGGACTACAAATTTTAGCTAGTAAATACTTTTTTGTTCAAATACCATTCCAAGTTTCGAAGAAAAAAGATCGCAGATAGTGAATCAGCACTGCATACAAAGTGAAAACCCATCAAATAAATGCTACCTGAGCTTTCTGTAGACCATCAGAAGCTTCTATAACAACTTTTCTGTCCAAGCATACATCTCCTAACTGGACACCCTTCCTAAAAAATCTCAATGCATCTTCAATTTCTCCAAGTGCAAGATGACAACTGGAAAAAAATTAAGAATAATCTTAAAGGAGATATAGCAACCTGTATGATTGATAAGAGAAATCCAATTTTTGTGTAGTCTGATCGACACCAACTAATAGATGCGTACCAACTTAGTTCCAGAAAACGACATGTATGTGCATATGGCGACTAGAAAGTAGATGAGTATATCTCTTTAACTACCCAATATTCATGTTTGAGTTTACTAGCCTCGAACCTTGCTCCGTAACATAAAAGAATGGATTACTTATTCTAAAACCCACCTCTAATGGTTTTGTAGTTGCTGAAACACAAATGGTTATATTTGGCATGGTTTCTATTGGTAAGTTCTGCCTCATGTTTACTTTCAGAGTGCATTTCTTAACAACTTTCAGTTTGAATCTCTCATTGTCTTGATTTTCATTTTAACTAACTTGATTTAGTTGATACCAACAATGAACGCAAAAGTCAACACTACAAGTTACAATTCTGATTTCTGTGAGCAACGGAAATATTCAGTGGTTCATATGTACCACATTACATGATGAGTTTAGAATGGTGAGTAAACCAAAGCACTACAAGAGCATCACCAAGCGGAAACACTTACTTTGCAGCTCTAACTTGAATTTTGAGAAAGTTGGGATCAAGAAGCATAGCCGCCCTACAATCCTCTAATGCTTCTCTCATCCTCCCAAGAGTCATCCTTGTTGCTGCACGATTGCTATAGCACAGCACCAGAGCATTTAGGCAGCTTTTAGATGCGTCCTTTGCCGCTACACTATTCACTCCACGTGTGTAGTAACTCTCAGCTTTAGACAGATTTCCCTTTGCATAAGCTTGGTTTCCCCTGGTATAAATCAATTTCAGACATGATTAGCCAAACGATGAAAAAAGAGAAGGTAGGAAACAAACTAACAATCAAGCACCTGAGTCGCCACTTTTCACAGGCCTCCTGAGCAGTGTCGACTTTGGTAGCTCCAGAGGTGGATATCTCCTTGACTTCTGCTTTTTTAACTGTTTCAGATTGATGATTTTCTTTAGTTACTTGAAAACTAGATGACTCTTCCATCTTATCACGTCCGGGAGTTGAATGCGACCCAATACCAGAAAGTGGAAAAGTAGGGATTCCAGGAATCACAAAGTTAATATTTGCATTCGAACTAGAGAGCTGAGAATCTTGTCCAACTTTCCTTTGGCTTTTCTTTTTATAGAGCCGCTTCGGTGCTGATGAATTCCCTTGAACAGATGGTGAGGCAGCAAAAGCGAAACTAGTGTTACTAACATTCTCTGAACTTGAAGAAAAACAAAACTCTCTGCTCTCACCACCCATTTTCTTCTCTATGTTTATGCTAGTATTAGCTCCAAATTTTCCCAAACTAGCATCAACATCCGTGTCTACTTTCTCACTTGTGGACCTCACAAATTCAGATTCGGGACGAGAGATAAACTCTTCTGTCGTACATTTGGCACCATCGGATCTCTTAAAACTCCAAGATCTACTGTCATTCAGCTCTCCACATTTCATGTCACCTTCACTGATATTCGGATTTCCAGGTGCAGTCACTGAAGCTTCATTTCTAGCATTTATAGCATCAGTTGATGGAAGTTTAATATCAGAGTTGAAAAACTCATCTGATGCCATAGAAGCTTCTCTTGAAGACCGATCATCGGCTAATGTTTCTTCGTATGGCGAAAAATCCATAGGTGAATAAGCACCTGGAGACTCTGTATTAACTTCAGTACTGCTTTCCCTTGAAACAAAGCTCTTCCCAGGCCTTTGAAGGACTGGGGTGTTTTGCTTTGCCTTTCCTTTTCTTCTGTGTAACTTCGTATCTTTACCTCCCTTTCTAGCACTAATTTCCAAATTTTTGAATCCAGTAGCAAGGTTATCCTGATTCGGTGCTCTGAAGTTAGGAGTCCCATATCCATCTTGTGAACTAATGAAAGTAAAATCTTTCTTCTTTTCATCTCCACCCAAGAAAGGCACACCAGAAGTAGTTCCAACTGATCCGACACCAGGAGCTGCTGACGAGAATGAAGACGATGGCGTAGAAATAGGAACTGAGGCCACGAAGGAACGAGAGGTATCCTGCTTTGGTGCTCTGAATTGGGGTGTCCCAAATCCCTCATGTGAACTCCTATTGTTAAGATCTGGCTTATTGTTAGCTTCATTTACTGAAGGGATTTCGAAATTATTAGCAGCTGATCCAAATGCAGTGGCAGTTGAGGGAACAGAAGCTTCACCCAGCTTAAATTCACTATATGCCACACCTGAATTACCCTGAACTCCTCCCTGAAAAGTGAATGATGGAGGCTTACTGCTACCACCTATTGAGTCGTAAAAGATGCCAGAACCTCCAACTGTGCTCCCAATGTTCAACTTCCCTATCTCACCGAGAACTGTACTAACTGGAGGTCCACCAAAAGAACCAGCACTTGTATTACTTCCAAAATCAAAAGTTTTCTTCTCGCCGAACTGAAAGAATTGACTTTTAATCTGTGGCTCAACACTGCTGTAGCCTTGTACATTTAATTTCTCCATCTCACCGATAAGCTTACCTCCTGGGATTCCATTTGCCGAATCAGTAAAATTCTTAGTACTCGTAGAGAAACTATCACTGCTTCTGGAGTTCAAACTGCCATCTTTAGTTTTCTCGGAACCAACAGTATAATCTTCAATTTTCATTTTGTTCAACTTATTGGGCAACTTATCTATGGTGTTCTGGGGAACGGAATCAGGTAATTTTTTGCTTATGCCAAAGACAAACGTCTTCTCATCGATCTTAGAGCCATCATTAGACTTCTCCGAAGTAGCAGGATCAGACGCTTTGTTTCTGTCTAAAACAGATTTTCCTTCACTACTACTTCCAAATACAAAATTATGAGTTTTAGAAACTTCATCCGATTTCAAATTTACCACCCTCTCGTTCGCTTCTTTTCCAATATTTAACGTCCTTACTGAATCAGATAGAGATTCACCAACACTTTCATCCAATCCACTTGAATTTGAATTTCTCTGACTAACACCAAATACAAAACCCGCATTGTCATGCTTCTCAGAACCCACGCCCAAATTCAAGTTTACCCTATCGTTCGTCTCTTTTCCAATTTTCAGCTTCCTCATATCAGCAGGAAGAGATCCCACACTATCACCTAATCCAGGCATTTTAGGGTTCAACTCTGGAACTCTCATATTAGACCCGAATGCAAAATTTCTAGTTTCATACTTGTCGGAAACCCCGCCAGAATTCAAGTTTACCCCATCGTTCGTCTCTTTTCCAACATTCAGCTTCCTCATATCAGCAGGAAGAGATCCCACACTATCACCTAATCCACTTATTTTAGGGTTCAACTCTGGAACTCCCATATTAGACCCAAATGCAAAATCTCTAGTTTCGTGCTTGTCGGAAACCCTAGCTGTATTCGAGTTTACCCTATCATTCATTCCTCTTCCTATATTCAACTTCATCATCTCATCTGGAAGAGATTTACCCACATTTTCACCTAACCCACTAGTTTTCGAATTCGAATTTGCACTTACCCCATCATAACCGAACACAAAATCAAACTTTTCAGCAGAATTTGAAGCAAAGGGATTCACACCATTCAATTCACCATTACTTGAAGTTCCAGAAGCTGGAGGAAAAAAATTATTATAAACACCAGAATCAACCTTCCGCCCTTTACTAGAAGAAACCAAGTGTTTTCTCACTTTTACAAGTCTAGGTTTTGAAAGACCAGAAGAAGAAGTATTTTTCTCATGTACTAAACGAGACATAGATGGTGAACTAAAACTATTGTCATCTAAAGTTCTTTCATTTCCATTTTGAATTGATGAATCAAACCCAGAAAAAGTATAAGACGATGATAATGATGAAAAGATCTCACCTTTAGGATTAGGGTTTTGGAAAGATGATTGTTTTGATTGCATTTATGAATCGTTATAAACCTATAATCAAAAAAAAAAAACAAAAAAAAAACACAAAATCGAAGTATTGAAATGAAGTTTGAATCGTTTGTAGAACAATCAAATACCCTAAATATTGATGATCAAATGAATAGCACGATACTCTGATTGTTAGGGTTTCAGGTGTTGATTGTCGAAGATCGGTTTATTCCACTTTCTCTCTCTCTCTAAAAAAACTTCTTCTTCTCGTCTTCTGTTTCGGTTTTTGAAGTTTCAATGAAGAGAAAGAGAAGGGAAGGGTTTTTCTTCTCTCTCTCTCTCTCTCTCTCTCTCTCTCTCTCTCTCTCTCTCTACTTTATTATTAACATGACGAATACCATCAAAGGGGAAAATTGACCGGGTAACCGGAACTTTCATTTCTTCATCACTAATTTAGGGTTTCAGAAAATAATGTAATAAACCAAATAAATGTAATTAATTAATAGTAAATAACACTTACCCAAGTTTCAGACTCATAAGTATTATCTATATATCCTTTGAAAATGAGTATTCAATTTTCTAGGGTTTCAGATTTTGAAACCCCAATTTCAGCTGCAAATTCACCGTCATAATGGACATGTAATTGTTTCTCAAAAAAGATGAAATAAATTTATTGGGACATATGTACCAATTTTTATTTTTTTTGCTTGATATGTGTATGTTAAAAGTATTTATTGTAAAAGATAGTATGATATATGGGTTGTACAAAACTTTTTAAGCATTTGAAGTAAATATAGCTTTTCAGAGTACATGAAATACATGTGTATTTGTTCACTTATTTTATTTTTTTGATATGGACTCCAAGAGTCATTGTCCAAATTCCAATTAGTACTTATTACATATCCTATAAACTTGTAAATTTGTCATATTTTGGTATTTGAAATGTTATAATGAAACATTTTAGGACTGCCCCCTCCCTCTGACGTCCAATTGTCACTACTCTCCTTTTTGTGTTTTAAATACAGTTACACCCCCAAATACCTCAAATAAAAGAATGTAAGATTCTTGTTAGGTTGTGTTTGATTCCAAGGAAAAGAAAAAAAAAAAAAAATTTGTTTCTCCAAGAAACATTTCATCTCAGAAAATGATTCCTACTGTTTGGTTCACCAAAGGAAAATAAAGATGTCTCCTTCTTCCGGTTGACACAATGAAAAACTGCGCTGGCAAGGGTCATCCACGGACTACAATCACTGTCGACGCTTAATTTTTTTAAGATCTTACTCCTCCATAGACCGCCCTCCCAGAACCACTTATCTCTCCTTCGATAGTTGAATCTAATAAAAGTAAAAAAAGAAATCACAAATAGAAAAGACTAATCCTAATTTTAGACTCAGATCTTCTAACAACAAAGACCACCTCCTGCCTTTCTGGCTTTCTATTGCCCACTGACCCCATCTCTCTGTCTATTCTCTATCAGTCCTTTTCTTCTTCTCAAGTCTATCCGTCCCCTCTGAATTCGCTTTTTCTTCTTCAGCATATCTGCTGTTATATTAAATCTAGATCTGCAGCAGCAAAACAGTAGCCCTAATTTCCCATCTTTACTACTTCACTCACAAATAAATTCGAAGAGCAAGAAACAAGGGACTACGAAATGTTGTCAAACCAATCTCAATAGCAAACGTATCGTCATATATGTTGGGTGAATCTATCGATAACTTGACTTCATACAAACCCATCATGAGAACAAACTCATTAGTATCGCCATATGTGGGTGAAATTTATCAAAAAAATAAGGATTCAAGCATATACACTGTTAACTGCATATGAGATTCTGAAATGAAATGTACTCAATTTAGATAGAAGAAAAGTGGAAAGCTTGAATGAAACTTCCATTACTCAATATGTAGCAGTCAAAAGAGAAACCAAAATTCTTTATCGATGAACAACGAAAAAAACTACAGCAACTTAATATCTCTTTGATTCTTTTACAGTCATAGGAAGATTCAAAAAACGAAGAGAAAAAGAGACTACCATAGGACCAAAAAGAATGCTCGTTTGATGAACGATCTACATCTTGATATTGAAGTAATCTTGGTCGAAGTGATGTAACCTAACGTAACCATCTTCACCTCCACTTGAGAAACTGTAAAACATAGATGTAATGCCTTAATTACTATCAAGCTCTTCATCAAGTTTTGTAGTTAAAATTTGGTGAATATTTTCGGTTATCTGCTATCTTAACGGTGGTTTTTGCTTCATTTTTTTCTCATTGTCTGGATCTGGCTTGTTTGACTCTCAATTGTCTAACTGGGATGAACCCAAAATCATCCCAAATCAGCCATTCAAATGGGTCAAACAAAAACAAACATTTGGAAATCTTTCTCGAATCAATTCAGACGTCGAGTAAGATTTCGGATCTGTCTTAGGGAAAAAACAAACAGTACCTAAATCGAGAGTTTAAACTGCTACATAATAAGAAAAGAGAGTCACCTTCTTCCATCAGGATTGAATGCCAATGCATTTATAGGCCCAAAGTGGCCTTTTACGCCTCCTATTTCTTCTTGAAGAATCTATTTCCAATAACACAGAAACCAAAAAGATGTCAGTAAAAGTAAAACAGCTGCAGAGTGAGGGCTCACGATACACAACTTTGTATTTCATCACGAGCATTCACCTTGTGGAAGAACTTGGCCTCGAATTTCCCCGCACGATGATCAGTTCTAGTGACGTTTGCTGCATCTTGACCACCTCCAATCACCACCTACCGCAAACCCAGAAAGCGTTATTCAATTAACAAAGTTAAAAATTTGATATGCTGCAAAGTCAGAGATTCTCGAGTGCATACATGATCAAGAAGTGGAGACATTGCAACAGCATTGACAGGACGTTCTGTCACATATGTCTTGATAATGGTTAATGTCCTCGAGTCCCAAAGCTAACACAATCATGAAACAAGCTAATGTCAACACGACAAACAAGGCTGAGTAAAAAGAAGATCCAGAAGAGACCGACTAGTAAAAGTTTTATAAGGGCAATACCTTGGCTGATTTATCGAGGGAACCAGTGAGGAAGTGTGAGCCGTCTTCAGATTTTGATAATGAAGTAATTGTCTTCTGATGACCAGTTTCTTTGTTTGATTCATTAAGCAGCTTTCCTGTCTACAAGTTTGACAGAAATGTACATATAATTCTACCTTCAAATTATATATAGTTCCATGAAAAAAGAACTGTAGAATAGCTAATGCATACCTCAGAATCCCAGATACGAACTACTGCATCTTCACCAGCACTTATTATAGTCCTGTTCAAGGGTCCCCAAACAGCTCTATTGATTCTCCCTTGAGGTCCCTTAATGGTGAGCAGAGACTCGCCGCTCTCTACAAAACAACTTTTATCAGCTTTTTTCTGGAATTATCATTGAAGGGGTAAATAAGCATGTAATGACCTACCAAGGGAAATAAACATGTAAATAACTTCAAAGCTTTTTTGGATGCGTTCTAGTTTCAGTTAGTTTTTCAGATTCCATACCTCATTTTTCGTTTCTAATTGTCTTCACATCAAATACAACAATTCCGACAAATAACCTTCTAATATAGACATACGCACTATGTTTTAACTTTCCCATATATCAACACGTGATTTCTTCATTCATCATTCATGCAATCAAAGTTAAAGCAGTTGTGGTAATATTAGTAGAGAAGATAACTGTTCCTAAAACTCTTCGGATTACTGGTCAGACTCAATAAGAGTATCAAAGCAATACTAGAACTTGCAAATAAAGTTAACTAGCAAAAAAATGCTGCAAGATTGGAAGCAGGAAAAAGATCTAATAAAGTTGATGCTATAAAAATAAAAGGTAAACTGCAAACAGATAAGTTGTGGATAAATATTATGTTGAGACAGTAAAGAAGGTGAAAATAGAGAAAGTAACTAATTAAACTATGATGTGTACATGAAGGTTAGGTCATTTTAGCAAGGAGGGAAATGGATAAGAAACATACGTTCACTAGGATCTCTTGTGATGCGTTTCACATGAATGGCCGAGGACAATTCCATGAAGGGATCAGTTGTGATCACAGCAAGCTTATCACCAACTGAAAAATCTACCGCTCTAGCTGGAGAATCGAAGTTGAATGAGAATAGCTGGGTTCCAGTCTGAACATCCCATAGCTTTGCTGTCTGATCAGCACTTCCAGTAATAAGACGCTTGGAGTCCCCTGAATGATATGAACATATATCAGTATATATATAATCGATTTGCTATGCAAAACCACGAGGGCAATTAAAAAGTATTGATGAGATAGTCATTGGTAACAATTGACCCATTTAGTTTATCATAATTGACAATTCATAAGAATAACAGTAATGAATTTTTCGTTATGAGATCTGTCCTATGGAAATTGAACTCCTAGACCTCTTATGGTTGAAGATTTAAATTGACTAAACGAACGATGGGTTTCCACGGTGGTTTAACTTTAAGAGCGTCAATAATATGTCTTGTATTATGGTATATACAAGTCGAGCTTTATAAGCTTCATTCATCTCGAAGAGCTAAAATCCAATTAATTTTAGTTATCCACAATCTCAGTTAGACCCTAGAAAACTGTTCCAACAATTACGATCTGCTCAAGCTTCTGCATATAAAACAAAGCATAACATACCCAGTTACCTGCAGAAAAGATAATTATTTTACTTTACACCACTGTGCAATCGACAGTGCTGTCAAGGGAGCAGTTGATTTCACTTCTTCTGTAAGCTTATCCGTATTACCAAAACCTTACGAAATAGGTAATGCTGATAATTTCAACTGCCCAATGTGTTTTCACAAGTTTTCTGATCATCAGTTCATCAAACTAACTAGGGTGAACAAAACGGGTCGAACAAAACCAAATCCAGCCAAAACTAAACATTTTTCCGACCTAACCAACCCGAACTCCGTCAATTTGGTTTTACTTTGGCTTGAGCATTTTGAAGCCATTCAAACTGATAGGCCAATCCTATGCCATAGATTAGTATAAAACAAAACTGTTACAAGTTTATAATACTTTTATAATGAACGATTTACAATTTCATCTTAACGTTAAGTTGTTAACACGTTATAAGCTTATATTATTTTTGTAATAACAATATCTTTGAGATAAGAATATAAAATAAGCAATTGGGTGAAACTCATGTGCCAAACCAAACTAGGCCGAACTTGGACCAACCGAACCGAGCCAAACCAAACTAGGCCGAACCATAAATTGGTTTGGCTTCGGTTGAGCAAATAGGCAACAGACAAATCACCCCTAAAACTAAAACCCTAATTCTATAGTCGTAAGGGTATGTTTTTCTAAATTGATCTCCTCCAAAAATACAAATTTATGAACACCTATTCAAGAATCATTCAGACCCCAAAAAAATCAAAATTGAATAGATAGTAATTGAATTCCATACAGAAGAATACAACTTACTGGAAACATCACAGCACCAAACAGCTCCATTATGGCCTCTGTAAGTACCCAATCGTTCACCATTATCAGCAAACCAAACTGTGGGTGTATGATCTTTCGCACAGGAAAACAAAAGATCTCCTTCTCTGTTGTACTTTAGAAACGTAAGAGGCCTTTCATGGCCTTTCATCAAAATTGGCCTCATTATTCACTTCCAAGAAGATCCAGAAAAACCCTAAAACATTCACAACAAGTAAAATTAAGGAAATATGAGTTAAACATAAACCTAATCTTAAACCCTAGAAACATACGAAGAGTATGTGTGAAAAGAAAAACCTGAAATTTGTAACGAAAGGAGTGTATTTCGTCGATCGTCGTCTACCTCGAGCAGACGGAAGAATGGGAGAATTAGGGTTTAGAAGTGATGGGGAGTGGTTGCCGTTAATTTCTTTTCTGGACAAAATTTTGGAACAACCCCCTTGTTTATAATCATTAGACGTTTTGGCCCCTCTTGTTATGTCTCGTATGACTTCCAGATTAATATATCATAACTACTGTGAACTCAACACTCAACCATTTCAACCATTTATATAAGCTACAACCAAACAATTTAGAATCCAACTAGGACTCTTAATTAGACTTTAACTAGGACTCAATATTTAAAAATATAGAAACTCCTAATATTAAATAGAAATCCCAAAACATAAAAACTCTTAATATTAAATAACTATAGAATATTTAATTAGACTTCAACAATAACCCTAATACTTCAAAATATACGAGCTCCTAATTTTAAATAACTATGGAATATCTTTCTCTATCAGAATAACCCTATAAAGGTTTAATTCAAAGTCAGTTGAACCTTGATAGGGCTGGAAAAAACGTCTGAAAACCCGTATGAAAACCCGAAACTTGTCATGGACATCCGAGTCCGTTAGAACCCATAAACACTTGAAACCCGGAGTCAGGTTCGACCCGACCTATACGATGAAATAAACATGTAGGCTTTGGGTCTATAAGTGCTACCTGACATCCCACCCGTTCCAATAAAATTTGTCCGACATTACCAACTTATTAATATCGGCATATTCAATAATAAAGAGAATAAAGGCTGTTCGATCCAACATCGTAAAACACAAAACAAATATTTTGGGTGACATTCATTTATTATATGGTCAAGTTCCTCAAAAGTTCATTAAGCTCAAGTTATTTATTTGCTTGACATTGATGCATTCATGTCGACAGCGTTTGAAGGTGCCGCTCTTTTGAGTAAAGCATTAAGGTGTCCTGTTGAATAATGCAAACACGAATCCAGACGGGCGATGATAGACGTCAAAAAATTTGACGGGCGTGGACGGATTCTGGATAGTAGGATTTTACCCGCTCAAGTCCGACTGATAATCTTAATGGTCATAAAATTCTAGAGTTCGACCGGCCCGACCTGAAGTGGTCGCCAGACCCGAGCAATTCCCACCCTAAACCTTGAGTCGGATTTCAGATCTGACGTTGAAGGAGAAGTGAGAGTTGGATCCAGGCTTGGGCGGTTTGGTGAAAAAGGGCGCGAGTTGGGGGGTTTAAGCACTCTCTCAAATGAAAGCCCTTAAATTTTTCTCCCATATTTCATCTCCATTCCTTCACTTTCATCGATTCAGTTGCCTCAGATCACCTCCATCTCCTTCTTCATTCTCTTCTTTCCATCAGGTCTGACTCTCTCTCTCTCTCTATTTGTGTTTTTAGTACGAACTAGTTCATTTAGTTATCTTTATGAGTTTCTTATAGATTGAACTGATCTACCCATGGTCCAATTTTTCATTTTAATGAGTTTTAAGAGTGGGTTGATAAAAAAATAGGTACCCACGATTCAATTCTTAATTTTAATGAGTTTTTGAAAGTTGGGTTGATCTGCAAATAGGTTAACTTTAATGAGTTTGTTTGTTGATTACCTCCAGAATCGATTTACTTAGTATAATCAACTTTTAGCATAGAAATTTTCAGATAAAACTGCAACATTTAGTTCACTATCCTTCACATTTTGATGCTAATTTTTGAATTTTCCTAAACAATTAGCGGTCAGCTGGTCACAGGGGAAAATAGTTTATTTAGTGCTTCTAGAGGACTTTCGTAACCCTAGTTTTTAAAGTATCTGTCACTAATAATTAGATTTCATGTCTAAAAATTCATGTTAGTTACTACAGTGTTCAGTGATATTGATTGGAAGTCGAGGTTTTCTTTTTTGCATAGTGAAAGTTGAGACCGTGACATTTCAAGCTTTAAATTTTTGGGATTTTTTTGTCACCCAATATCTTTATATCTAGGTTTCCATTGTTCATCTACTTGTTTGACACTTCTGCATTGATTGGGTACATTATTGTTGCTTCTGTTTGGGTTTCAGAGGTGGAAAAGAAATGGAATATATTTAGTTGGAGTACATTTTTGTTCTGTCTCAGCCGCAGGTAACTGTCACTACTTTCCAACTCATTACCCTCTTTCCGTTGAATCAGTGTTTGTATCATATTGTCGATAAAAAGTGATTGACTAATGGTGAACTACCTGTGGGCATAGTTATATTAACACGAACTTAGAACTTTTTTTTTTCTTTTCACTAAACAGGATTGGGTTTTGTCCGAATCGTACTCCTCAAGTTTATGATATTACTCTTCGCTGTTCATATATATATTGAATTTATTGTTACTATTGATATTTATCTGTCTTAGACGACACAATTATATGAAGCCAAGAAAATGTCAGACTTAGATGTAGGAAGGGAGTTCGTAAGCTTCCATTCCTTGATATACAACTGTGGTGTTTGAATAGCTTTTAGGACTTAGGTGTTCACATATGTGTCGCTATGTTTAGTTTTACATAAGTAAACTACCTTTTGCTATTTAGACTTGTTACTTCTCTTAGTCTCTAAAAAGATACAAATTACGACTCATATTAGAACAAAAATAATTGCTCATTCTTTGATCATATGTACGAAGCATGGAACTAAGGATTCGTCTTTCAGTGATTTAGTATTGGCTCATGTTACATAAGGTTTGGGCAATTAGTGTGAGAACACGCAATGTCCGGGCAATTATTATGAAATCATGAGTTTATATTTCTGTATACGAAACTGGTCGTGTGAAGTTGTGAATGGAAGTCTTAACAACTTTAAGGTATAAGTTTAGATATAAGCAGTTTCATTGGTTGGTAATGGAACTTCCAGGACGTTCTATCAGTGTTGATGTGGATGATCCATTTAGTCGTAAATTTATGATCAATAGGCACATCCAAGTGAAAGTTCTGAAATGGTTACTTCAACAGTACTTCTTTCAGAATCCTAAAATAGTGACATTCTCTGGGTAACATTTCTTCATCGATTATCTGTAAAAAAAATTCATGTTATTGCAATAAGTTGTTTGAGTTTATTGTGAAGAATAGCGAGCATTTAATGTATTTGCTTATGAAATACAAAAATGTTGACTTTACTATGTCCAGAAGTATTCTTTATTATCTCTAAGTTTGAGTGATTGCTCGATACCGGTCGAAATAATTTCAGAATATGGATACTATCAATCCATTGATGACGACAAAGTTATGGAGAAAGATGCTGCACTTCGTCTAGCTCTCTCTCAACTTTCTAGTGAATTCGGTAGAGAATCTATGTTGTCGTTGCAACGATTCTTTGGTTCACGACGTGCACCAGTTGTATCTACTGGTTCTTTGAAGCTTGATCTGGCTCTTGGAATAGGAGGGTTGCCGAAGGTAATAATTTACAACCATTATTATGTCATTTTCCTTACTAAATTGTACTTTTTTTTGTCCATTTGTTATTGCTATACTAACAAGGGATACCTCTAGTAATATTAGTAGTACTGTAGTAGTATTCCTCAAAGAATAGCATTAGTAGAACAACCAATATTTAATAGATCTTAGTAATTATGGTTTCAAACATATTTATTAATGAAGTCATAGTATTATACTCATATAGAATAAGATGTAGTCTATGCGAAGTC
Organism: Eschscholzia californica; assembly: GCF_041429995.1. NCBI lineage: Eukaryota > Viridiplantae > Streptophyta > Magnoliopsida > Ranunculales > Papaveraceae > Eschscholzia > Eschscholzia californica. The sequence continues at coordinate 51,163,186 of NW_028238472.1, forward strand.
CATGATCATCGATTCAACTGAAAATATGATGCAGTCAGTATAGTGGACAATACGGTGTTGTCTATTGAATGGACCACTGGCACTTTTGCTTGTCTTTCTTGTCGCACGCTTGTTTGACTAGCTAGTAATCCACAATGCCTGGAACTAGGTTAAAATGGTGTCGTCCACCCTATGGACGCATTAGTATGGGCCTTCTCCGAATAGAATTTCAAACTAGCAAGTGTCCAACGAGGGAAAATGCTTGTGCAATCTCAAACTAGGACTTCTGTATCCTCATTTGAGGGCTATGTGTTCACTAACGACGAGGGGAAATTCTTGTGCAATTTAAAGGGTTCTATAAGTAACACTGTGCCACTATCAATGTGCAGTTTAGTGGTGAAACCACAAACACCATTCTTAATTTTTTTTGTCTAGCTTATTGAGAAATTCTCACACAGGGAAGAGTTGTTGAAATCTATGGTCGAGAAGCATCAGGCAAAACAACTCTCGCTCTTCATATTATCAAGGAAGCTCAGAAGCTTGGAGGTGCTTATATCTCCCAACCTTTTCTTATTATTATTTCTCATAAAATGTTGGTTATATTACTTTTTTCCGTCGAACATGTAAATTGCAGATTTTCTTCCAAATTTATGTTTCTATACAATCACGACTACTTTGCATTTTAGATTACGGGGTTTCTGGAGTTAGTTAATTTGATCAATGCTCATTAGTTGGTTGTTGAAATGATAAAAATCATAGACTCATAGTCGGAGACACCAGATTTATCTACACATTATTGTTTTATTAGTTTGAATGTTTCATACTCATGCAACTTTCAAAAGAAGTTTCCCGACTCAAAACAGTTTCCTCTGAAAAAAGCGAGGCGATGCCTTAAGGCGTACAGCTCTGGGCTAAAAAGGCGTGCATTAGTTCTGAAAACAAAAAACACATCACATTTATATAGAAAGAAAACATGACCTAATCGCTTATTTTACTAGAATAGTACAAAGTTTGAAGTGTCTAACAAAAAGATTCTCAATGTGTTTAGTGTTGCATAAACTCCAAATCAAAAAAATGATAAGTAAACACTTACAAGTAAAACCTAATCTTTCTATGTTCTCCTGTTATATATTTCTTTTATATCAAGTTTTAGATGAAGAAAGTTTTCTCCTAAAAGATGTAAAGCTTTTCTACCATAAATGACTCTTGTTCCAACTATACAGGATATTGTGCATATCTTGATGTGGAGAACGCATTCGATCCATCACTTGCAGAATCAATAGGTGTAAACACGGAAGATCTTCTAATTTCACATTTACAGTCTGCTGAAAGTTCATTAAGTGTAGTCGATACACTGATTAAAACAGGATCTGTTAATGTCATTGTGGTCGATAGTGTAAGTAATTTATTTTTCTACTTTTAGTTTAGTCATCTTCGCGTATTTAGTTACAAATGGTGTCTAATTACTAGTTGTGTTGAATAGCCTATATGAAAACTAGCTAGCATGCCCTAACGCTTTGCGCCAAATTCCCAATGAGTTTTTCATTTGGAGGAGAAGAAGAATATACCTTCGCCATATAGAATATGAATGATAAGTTATTATATCATGGCACTTCGAGTTCAATATGAATTATGAGTAACAATAAGTGCTTACTTGGTCATGGTGCGGCTATAATGTGAAAGTAAGGATCAAATGTAGAGCACTATCGTCGTGACGTTTTTTGCAGGAATTACAAACAGACTAGGTATTTTCGTGTCCTCTACATTCAGTGCATCTGAAATAGAAGTTCCGAAGTCCGTAATCATAGTTACTGTTATAATGTTCTAAAAAATATCATTTCTATTTTTCCGATGAAAGTGGGTTATCCCACTACTTTAAGCTTATACTAGCATATTATGTACAGTATTTCCATCTGATCTACTTGTGTCCACTCTAAGTAGTTGGATACTGTATTTGCTGACCCAACTTATTTTTCTCAAGTACGCTCTTCTTTCTTATCATTATGTCATAATTCTTTCGGGTAGCATGGATTGCTTGATACTGTTCTTGGTCCCCGCTTAGACTTTTCGGTTATCTGTTCTTTGAAGATTGTTACCGAATAGCCAGTCTTCAATGCTTTTACGACATTATGACTTTATCGTGTTAAATTAGGTTGAATACCTTGGCAGGTAGCAGCTCTTGTTCCCCAATATGAACTTAATGCTGCTATAGATGGTAATATTCCAAAAGGACAATCACGATTAATGACTCAAGCACTGCGAAAAATTCATTCTTCATTGTGCCAGTCCCAGACTCTTCTCATTTTCATCAACCAGGTAGATACCCATTTTTCTCCATAGGATGTAACCAATTATTGCTTGCTATGTTTCTAACCATATGAATGATGATTCTATTCAATCCAGGTTAGGTCAAAACCATCCGGAGGTTTTGGTCATGGAACTGAGGTGACTTGTGGTGGAAATGCTTTGAAATTCTATGCAGCTGTTCGGTTGAGAACTGCAATAACAGGATTACTCCAAGACAAAGACGAGGTAAAGCAACTTTTACCTAATTTAACGTGGACGCCTGTGAAGGTGTCTAACTATCAGCATCCGACACCTATACGGGTATCGGTATTCGACATCGGTATGGATATTAGTATATTATCAGTTATCGAACTTGCAATTTTCTTAACTACTGGTCAACCAACTGTGTACTAACATGATTCGTTGCGAGTACACACCTAAGATGTACATACAAAATATCGCTTGTGGCCATTAAAGTGGCTGGAGTATACGACATCCGAGTTTATAAGACACACAAAACCCTAAATATTTTGGATCTTGGAGGGGTTTCAGATGTTATCGCCTCGAGTAATCTTGATTATATAATAGTCGGACCTTTTTCTAGTTCATCCATACATTTTGTCATAATTGTTCATTAGTTTTTTATCCTTTGTCTGGATTATTCTTTCATAGTTGTCCTGCTTTGTCAATGTCTTATTCACAGGTTACGGGTCTTTCAGTTTCCGTCCAAATTGTCAAAAACAAACTTGCACCAGCGATGAAGAAGATCGAGCTAGATTTAATATTCGGGAAAGGCATTCGAAGTGAAGCAGAGGTCTTAGAGCTGGCTTATACACATGGAGTTGTATCGAAAATGAACAATGGTTATTACATAGAAGGCGAGGTTCTTAAAGATCAAAAGGAAGCTGAAACATATCTAGCAGAGAATCATGAAGTTCTGGATAAACTTGTCTCAATAGTAAGAAGCCAATTATTCGACAGGTAATAGTAATAGTTGAATTATGTGATCAATGACTCAACGGCCGATGCCTTCTGTTTTTCAACCATCAGTCTCGAGCTCTGCCTAGTCGAAGATGATAAGGTATGAATATGCAACTACTAGTACTACTGTCCATTTGAATCATCTACCTTAACTTATGATCTTCTATTGGTACTCGGTCCTTTCATCAACGAGTCATCTGTATTTCGTACGAATGTAGGTTGTATCATGGTGTTCGTTTTTGCTCAATGCCCGATCACAGTCAATTCAATTGAGATGATCTAAGATTAGGTTTCATTATTGCGAGTCTAAACTACTCTAACCCATTGTTCTTCTCTTCTTTAACTGACTCTAGGGTTTATCTTGTTGTAAAAGTTGAATTTTTAAACAAAATTACTTGTTACTAATTTAAACTTGTATCAATTTTAAAAATGATAAAATTAAATATTGTTAATTATGAGGAATTAAATTAAAAAATTGTTATTTGTGATAATTACATAGTTTAGAAACCCTTTTGTGTTGTGAGTTCTTATGTAGTGGTTGGGTCACGTGATCTTGTGTTTTCACTTTCTGAAAGTGCACGTGATCACGTGGCGAAGTGACTATGCATGAAAAGAAAGTGGCCCCCACAAGGCCATAATAGTATCTTTGTTTGGATATATATGTTGGATCCATCTCTAGTGATGCAAGGGAGATTCTATATGTACCCTAAATTTTGTCAATTTTTTTTTGAGAAACTGATCTACTGTGTTAATCGTTACATGAAGATTTGATGAGCACGATAACTGCTTAAAATTCGATAAATTTATTATCTATGTTGGAAAAGTCGGCAAGGGGACTAGTCGGCGGACTTGGGACTAAGCATAGTCGCTACTAGTCGTATTTATACGGGACTAGTCGTAGAATATAAATATATAATTATATATAAGTATTTGGTCTTAATGAAGTATAAACACTAAAAATTCATCCCTAAGAAGCACACATATAATTATCAACAAGTTGTACAACATTAATGAAGTATAAAACACTAACAACTAACATTTATTTGAGTTTATAGAGAAAAAGAGTAGAATATGGGTTCTAAAAGGAAATAGTAAAAAAAGATTGAGAAGATAGAGAAACTTGGAATCTTGTTTGGAGAGCAAGAAAACTTCAAAATTACTTCAATCTGGTTATAATGATATTTGGAGGGGAGAGGAAGGGTGAAAAGCCGAATGAGCAAATCCTAAACCACCTTTGTCGATTTGAGCAAAAGAAAAAAAGGCTCAGCTAAATAATCCCGACTGGCCCGACTAGTCGACTTGGTCCTAGTCGGACCAAGTCGGGGATTTACTCGGAATTCCACGGGACTAGGGTTTTGGCTCCTAGTCGAGTCGGCAAGATGGGGACTGAGGAGTAGTCGGGGTGTACTCGGGGATTAATCCCGACTTTTCCTTCATAGTTTACTATATATATTGTCTAAATTATATGAGATAAATCTTGATGACAAGTTAATTTCATCGAGAATCGATCTCACGACCTCATGAGCTTAAGAGGGGTGTCCAACCGGTTGCGCGAAAGGGTGGTGGACCCCAAATTTTGTCATTGACCTCCTCCTCTCTTAGCATGTCATTAAGTTGGTTGTCCAGTTCCTTCTCCATGTATTGTATTTTTTTAATTACCTTTTTTTAACTAAGATAAATAAAATTCTTTTACTATTTCAAGGTTTAATATCATGTATTTTAATTTCTCTCTATACCAAAATATTTAATTTTTTCTCTTTATACCAAAATACTTATTTTTTTTTTCTCTTTTCGTACTAAGATTCTTAATAGTATTAAACACAAATGAATTTGTACAAGAGATAAATATTAATCCGATGGTACCGTGAAGAATCTTAAAGAGAGAGAGATGATAATGGCGATAAAAGGAAAAAGGAAAGAAGAGAGTAAAACTTTTGTGCGAATGGCACTGTGAAGAATCTTAAAGAGAGATAGATGATAATGGCGGTAGAAGGAAAAAGGAAAAAAGAGAGTAAAATCATAACAAAATACTTTTGTGCGAAAGGTGAAAAGAAAGCCAACCTTTAAAATTAACTAATGAAAATATAGTTGTGTGAGCTGTTTTGCAATGCCGGACAAATATTATAACCAAATTTTCTACTCGATCACAAATCAGAGACCAATTTGGAATTTACCCTGTTAGTTCAATATCAAAAGAGTAATTTTAGCAGACAAAATGAGACAAACTCTGAAGAGAATTAACATGTGATTATCCACTATTCATTGTTCAGTAGATCAGAATTATCGGAATTGCGAATCACGATAGTCCAATATCAAAAGAGTATTAAAACATATAGTAAGATTTTTGTGTAAAGTATGTTTGATTTTTCTCGTTCTCAATTAGGTCCCTAACATTTTTTTATATCAAAATAGTACAAGTGTTTGTTATCCTAACGATTACGCAGGTAATTTTTATGTCTAAAATCTGTCTATTTTTACTCGTTCTTAATTTGATCCCTGGCATTTCCTCTATTCAAAGAGTACAAATATTAGTTATCCTAATAATAAGGCGATTTCTGTCTAAAGTCTGCTTGATTTTTCTTGTTGTTAGTTTTGGTACCTAACATTTTTCGTATCAAAAGAGTACTAAGTATTAGTTATTGTTGGGATATGATAGATAAAAAATGCCACTGTTTTGGGGAAAGCATTAAAGTTTCCTGGGAAGACGGTGGAAAACAAAAAAAATTAAACCAAACACTCCTTTAATGTCGCCGGAAAAAGTCGTCGGCCGGATGTTGCCGGCGACTTCACCATCTTCTCTTCTCTTTCTCTCTCTTCTCCCTCTCTTCTCTTTCTCTCTCTTCTCCCTCTTTTCTCCCTTTCTTCTCTCTTTCTTCTCTTTCTCTCTCTTTCTTCTCTCTTTCTTCTCTTTCTCTCTCTTTCTTTCCGACGAAGGGGAGGAGCCCCTTCGCCGGAGCTCGTCTGGTTGTTCAAACCAGGCGAGTCTGGTTTGATTAACAAACCAGACGGGATCTGGTTTCGTCTGGAAACCAGACTTCCGGCGAGGGGCTCCTCCCCTTCGCCGGAGATGGAGAGGAGAATAAAAAAAAACTTTGTCGCCGGAGATGATGGAGTCGTTGGAGATGGTGGAGTCGCCGGAGAAAAGAAGAAGAAGCTGAAAAGGATTTGGTTGTTTGGGGGAAATAAAAAAATCAATTTTTTTTGTTTTCACCCAAAACTTCACACCCCTTAAACTATATAGCTTTCCCCGAAGCGTGGCCATAAAAAAATTTGTCCAAAGTCAGTCTCGTTTTTTTGTCCTCAATTTGATCCCTAGCGTCGTCTTCCATGCCAAAAGAGTATAGGTGTTTGTTATTATCATTATAAATTTATAATTGATTTTGAAAAGAAAACCAGCTAAGAAGAGAAAGGAAAATCATTTTCCTTCTCTCTCTCTCTCCACTTCTCAGATTACTCCCAATTCTCTCCCTCCTGCATCAAAAATGTAATCTCTCTCTCTCTAACTTTTTTTCTCTCTCTAACTTTTGTTGCTTCTCTAATGGCGGCAGTTTTCGTTTGACTCTGAAGAAACAAATGTTATTTCAATTGAATTATTCAATTTTTGATGTACATCTCGTAATCAATCGTCTTTCTAAAAAGTAACTTTTGATTCTTTAGAGAGAGAGAGAGAGCGAAAGAGTTCTTCGATTGTTGAAAAATGATAGATTATAATCACATATTGTCGAACTTGTTTTTGCAGATCCTTCGTTTAGATTGAGAAAGATCTGAAGGATGTCGAAAGCAGGAGCATTGGATCTAGCATCTGGTGTTGGTGGAAAGATTGAGAAAAATGATGTTCTTTCTGCTGTTGATAAGTATATTCCCTCTCTCTCTTTCTCTCTCTCTCTCTCTCTCTCTCTCTCTCTCTCTCTCTCTCTCTCTCTCTCTCTCTCTCTCTCTACCTTTTTAGGTTTTTTTTTGGTATGTGATTTCATTAAATTACAATTACATTTATGTTTGTCGATTTGATTAGACATATATTTCTTTTGTAATGTTTGATCTATGATTTGACAGTTCAATAGATCCATGAAAGTGATATAAATTGATGTTTTATTTAAAGGCAAAATTATATTGAGCTGTGATTAGGCAAAGATTGATTACTCAAGCAATTAGAAAGAAAATAAGAACATTTGATACTTGATAAATCAATAGTTGGTTAAGGAAACATGAAATTTATACTCTTTAGCTCTTTACATACGTGGGACCGTACTTTGCGATTTTATCGATGATGTTATAAATGATGAACCTTTATTTCATTGATATAAGATGATATCGTACATTCGTTTATGGGTTTTCTGTCACGTCCGTTGAGATATAAGATGATATCGTACTTTCGTACTATGGTTTTTTGTCACGACCGTTGAGATTTAATTTTTTTTCCTTTTTAGTTAAAACCTGGAATTGGTAGAATCAGTGAAGTAAAATAAATTTTGACCTGTTAAAAGTAGAAAGAGTGTATGACTTATAGCACATGGTAGAAAGATCTTATACGAACACATTTAGATCACATTTATTTAGCTCTTACAAAACTTTGTTGTAATTGGGAACACAATTTAGAGAATGTTCATCATTTTTAGTTGTAATTGAGCATGTTCATTATTTTTAGTAGTTTGTGGAAAAGTCTTATTAGACTAAGTTCATATCATGCTCGTGAGGCCACGGCTCTCCTATTCATCTGTCAGAACCCTTCTTTTTTTTCGTTAAAAATGTATTTGAAGTAGAGGGCTTGAGCTCTTGATAGCACAAGCACATATGAAGCACCATAGGAGCTAGGCCCGAGTAGCAGCATTGTTGTTTATTTGGTTCTTGCTTTTATTCAGTTTGTCATTAATTGTGGTATTATTATGTAGGTATGAAAAGTATCACGTCAGCTATGGAGGGGAGGAGGGAGAAAGAAAAGCAAACTACACTGACATGGTAAGAGCTTGTTTTTCCATTATTTATATGTTTCCTAAATTACGGTCTCTATCTCTTCTTCTCGTGTGAAAATCTTAAAGGACACGGGAATGTGCTGTTTCTAAACTAAGCAGTTGTTTGGTGACATATTTATTTGTAAGCCATATATCCGTCTGGGGAACAGTTTCTGAATATCATTATAAGTGTTTGTTAAGCCTGAACTATATCCTAAAGGACATGGTTTTGAATCATCAAAATTGTAAGAAATTTTGATTATTGAGAACCCTATAATAATGGTAGTTGGTAGAGTAAGGGGTGGCCCCAAAGCGGCATTGACCGGTGGTGGTTGGTTGAAGCTCTAGTAGGTAGCTACTCCTTACTCGGGGAAGCATCCAAATCTGCATCAGACAGATCTATACCAAGCTTCTGTCACGGGCCCTTGCCATTAGATCACTATCTTTTGGTTCTCATTTGGTGGCGGCCGTTGTTATTACTCCGCATCTATGAATGAATAACTTATGACAGGGTATGGGGTCTCGGTCACTGTGAGTTGGCAAAAGACCCATACAAAGATTTTCCTTAGTTATAGGTTCTTTATGTCTTCAAGTACTACTTATACTTCGGGGTCAGACATTGATATGTTGTGCACAACCGACATTAATCTAGAGTTCTGTTTTATGATTTAAAGACAATTATACAAGTACACATGGCATACAAAAACTCAATTATCATGGGGAGTAACCATCGAAGTGGCCGTGAGTGTTGACAAGAGTGCTAAAAAAGGCAAAAAAAATGAACTAAAACCGAATGACCACAACGCATAGAGAATAACTAACAAATAAGTACAATTTTTCGCAAGTAGCCCTTTCACTTAATCATGTCTCAAAGACTAATTTGTACTTCAGAAAATGTTATTCAATATGAGCTGATTGTATTTATGAATTCAGGTGAACAAGTACTATGATCTCGTGACCAGCTTCTATGAATATGGATGGGGAGAGTCTTTCCATTTTGCCCACAGGTTAGCACTTGGTGATTCCTTTGGGTTTAATTAATCTCTTCTTTGCTGTTCTTTTAGTAGAAAAGAAACCAAATTGTGTTTGTATATACATTTTTAGTCAAACTGCATGATTTACTTACACGATTTTCATTTCCAGATGGAAAGGAGAGTCCCTCAGGGAGAGCATCAAGCGACATGAACACTATCTTGCATTAAATCTAGAACTAAAACCTGGACAGAAGGTCTGTTTAATTAGCTTTCCTTTTTTCTTTTGTGAAGTTATATTAGAAGCTAAAAGAACAAAGAAAGTACTCTATAAGAGTGATCATCAGAGGATTACTATGTTTGCAACCGGGATATAATCATTCACTACTTTTAATCTGTTATATTAGAAGCTAAAAGAACACAGAAAGTACTCTATAAGAGTGATCATCAGAGGATTACTAGGCTCTGCAACCGGGATATAATCATTCACTACTTTTAATCTGGTTTAAATTATTAATGGTTTGCTATTGGCTTCTTATAATAGGTGTTGGACGTGGGATGTGGAATTGGTGGTCCTCTTAGAGAAATTGCTAGATTTAGGTAATGGATTCTGATGATTTTAGATGGTTTACAGATGAAAAGTAATTACTCTCGGCTCGGTTAGAGGGAGAAATATGGAAATAATTTCTTTTTCCTGGTAATCCTTTGCAGCTCTACTTCTGTTACAGGTTTGAACAACAACGAGTACCAGATAACAAGAGGCAAAGTATGTGTTTGAGTTCTTCACATTATGGCTACTACTTACATATTTAGAAACCTTTCGTCCTTCTCATGTATTCATAGTTTTTAGCCTAATATATGAGTGTTGCGTCCAATTTAATTCTCATGGAACTTGAATGGATATAGATACGGATTATTGGGAGTCAATTATGTACTAACAATCATGTGTTGATTATTGACAGGAACTTAACCGAGTTGCTGGAGTCGACAGGACCTGCGATTTTGTGAAGGCTGACTTCATGAAAATGCCATTTTCCGACAACACATTTGACGCAGTATATGCTGTAGAAGCAACTTGTCATGCACCAGACGCAGTATGTGCTATCAAAATACTCATTCATTTCCGACTTTTAAGTGCTTTTGTTTTTTGCTACTTCAATTGTTTTTGGGTTTCTTCCTTTCGGTTGAGCAGCTCGGATGCTACAAAGAGATCTTCAGGGTCTTAAAGCCTGGTCAGTGTTTTGCTGCATACGAATGGTGCATGACTGATTCTTTCGACCCCAATAACCAAGATCACCAGAAAATTAAGGTAATCATATACTCGAACTTCTTACCAAAATCTCTAAAGCTTCCAGTTACTCGTTTGTTATGCTTGTGAGTTAAAAACTTTACTTGTAAACAGGCAGCAATCGAGCTTGGAGATGGTCTTCCAGATATTAGACTCACTAGACAATGTCTTGATGCTCTAAAGCAAGCAGGGTTTGAAGTAAGTTCCACCAATTTTAGATGCATCTGTGACTTTCTGAACTTTTAACTAAGCAAGAGATTTGTTATCTTTGACAAACCAGGTCATATTGGAGAAGGATCTAGCTACAGAATCACCTGTGCCGTGGTATTTGCCGTTGGATAAAAGTCATTTCTCTCTCACTAGCTTCCGTCTAACAGCTCTCGGACGTTTCTTCACCAGAAGCATGGTTAGATCCCTTAAAATATGAAATTTAGTATAGAAGATTGATGAATCTTTCACAAACCTTTTTTTCTTCGAATGCCACACCCCTTTTTGTGTTCTAATTGTAAAGAAGTTGTTTATTAGCTAAAGATTCAATGATTTATGTAGGTGAAAGGCTTGGAATATGTCGGTCTTGCTCCAGCTGGAAGTCTACGAGTCCAAATGTTCCTTGAGGAAGCTGCAGAAGGACTTGTTGGTGGTGGAAAGTAAGTCTCTTCGAACACACACACACAGACAGACGCTCGCACACACGCACACATTTTCTTCCGCAAACCCTTTATGGGTAGTTGATATGAATATAGATCTAATTCCAGCATTAACTAAACCTTACACGTCCTCTAGGGTAGTGTTTGTTTTTTCTCCAAGTCAGATCTGAAATCTGAGTCGAGGTCTGAATAGACTTGAGTCGTATTTCTGAATGTTTTTAGGGTAGCTCATGATGTCTGACTAGTCTGAGCGGCTGATTTGGGTTAATTTTGGGTCCAGTTGAGTATGACGATCCGGATTGAAACGAGCCAAATTTAGATAATAAGAAGAAAAAAAACATCACCGAAGTAACAACCAGGGGTATGACCCTAAATAAATGTCGGGATCACAGTAAAATAGGTTCACAGATGGCTCATGATTTGTGTTATAAAGGAAAACAATCATAAGAGCCATTTGACAAAAAAAAAAAACGAAATAACGGGAAGAACAATAACTGCGTGAGACTGTTACAAGAAACAAGTCAACAACCCTTTCGCCTTCTGAAAAACGAACCTTATTTTCTGCTATAACAACACTTTCTTGAACACAGCTTTAAGTAGTTCCTGCATAAATTAGATATCCTTTACTCATTACTGAGTTGTATGAACTCATGATCTGTTTCTTTTTTACAGGAAAGATATATTCACACCAATGTATTTCTTCTTGGCGCGTAAGCCACTTTGAAGCTGAAGTTTCAGTCAAGATTGAAGTGATCTTGTATTTTGCCGATGCGTATGAGTAAAATGGTTCCGAAAACTGTTGCTTTGCAAACTTTTCGTGCAAATACAAAAACGTGAAAGATGGCCGTGAACTTTTGCTCTATCATTTGTTTGATCCGTTCTTTCTCGTTGTGCTGGAATCGTTTTGATTTTCTTTTCAGTTGGTGTTTCGTGTATTTGATATCAGAATTACTTTTTTTTTTGGTTGAGGAGATATCAGAATTACTTGATTGTATTAATAACAACTATTTCCTTATTTATTATTCTTCCGGTTTATTTACTATTTAGGGGCTAAAGCCTAAAATGGCTTGAGGACTAAATTGAATTGGTCACATCAAGTAACGGTTCGCAATATAATTCTTATAAAATTATTTCGGGTTTATTATGATTTATGATATTCTTCAGTGCATTTACGTATCAGAATTCAGACACCTTTATTAACAATCATAACATAAATTTAATCACATAACACAAATACTGTTTACCATTCCTCTTAGCCTCTTAGGTAGTTCTTCCACTAATATTGTAACTAGTTTGAAACTATTAAAGAATATAATCTGTAAACAAATATAAGAGGATTTAAGAGGGATTAGTTGTAAACTCTTTCTACATGTGGTTAATATGCAAAATCAAGCATAAGTTCTTCCACTAATATTGTAACTAGTTGTAAACCCTTTTAATTAGTTACGAAACTTTCGCTATATTCGTGTGTATTTTGAAATATAAGTTTGATCCAAGTTTATTGCAGAATTATTAGGGTATTTATTTCATAATTATTTGGGTATTTTGCTATATTCCTTACTTTTTCTATTTTAGTTCCACATTTATATTTTTGGGAGAAAAAAATGGGGAAAGAGAAAAGGCAGAAACAATTTATTTCAGAATTATAGGTAGTTATTTCATAAAATTTTGTATCGCGAAATTTTTTGTGTTCTCCCCAAACGACGTGATAAATCTTATAACTAATTAAAATGTCTATATGTTATTTTATTACTAGTTAAGGCGTGGTAATACTTGAATTCCAATCGACATATACTAATTTTTTCTTATCTCCCGATCATCTGTTGATACAGAATATCGTATTTTTACTTTGTTTATTGTCGAGCTCCAACGGTTGAAATACTTTTTTAAAGACTTTTGGAGTTCTACTCCAGAATCTTTTAAGCTCTTCTGTGACAATGAGGCGGCTATGGATATAGCTGCCAATCCAGTTTTCCATGAACGCACTAAGCATATCGATTCGATTTTCACTTTGTTCCTGAGAAACTTGTAAGTGGTCTTATTTAGATTTTTCATGTTCGCTCCACCTATCATGTGGTTGATATTTTTACCAAACCGGTGGTTCCTAACCAATTCAACATGTTACTTCCCAAGTTAGGCTTGGCTAAGATTCTTTTGAAAATTGATATTACCCGAAAACCATTTTTTCTCGCAAACTTTTTTCCCGTATTTTCTTTTCTTTATCCAAAATTTTCTGAAAACTGTATTTGCATGAAAATTGTTTTCCCCAAACCTCGATTTTTTTCCTCAAAAATTGTTTTTCTATAACCGAAATTTCTTAAAACTTTTTGCTTCATGAAGACTGTTTTTCTGAGGAATATGATTTTCGTAAAAATAATATTTTTCAGGAAATTTCGGTCATCGGAAAAAAAATGTTTCCGAGAAAAAATGGGTTTAAAGGGAAAAATGATTTTCGGGACAAATTGACTTTCGAGAAAAACAGTTTTAAAAAACAAATGCCTTTCGAGAGAAAAAATGGACAATTTTAGGAAAAAATATTACGATCAAAATTGGTAAAAGGGGTTTGAAAAAATGAGTTATAAGAAAAATGTTTCTTCAAAGTTTGTTTAAGAAGATTTGAGAAAACAAATGATAATATATCTCAGGATTCTTATTAGTTACCAAATAACACTAGAGAGGTGATGAAATAGAGGAGAAACGAGGTGTTTAAATTTTTTTAAAATGAATTTCATTTGACCCTCTAGTTTGTTATAAAATAGTTAGATTTTTTGGAATTAACCCATATTCAACCAATTTTAAATTTATAAAATCACAAGGGCAATATCGGAAACAAAAAAGTAACCATTAAAGTTTATTGACGGTGTTAACAAAATGAGGGAAATTTTGAATTTAAATAAAATAGGAGGGCGAAACGGAAAAAACTCCAACTGATTTTAGGCGAGACGAGCTTCATTCACTCCAACATTATTTATTCAAATTCGAAGATATGAAATAATAACACGATACATCAAAGATTTAGAATTTAAAGATAATAAATAAATGTCTTAATAAAAATTTATCTAAAATAAAAAAATTGTTCGTAAACCTAAATAGAAATTTATCTATAATTAAATTTTGTTCAAAAACGTAAATAGTACTTCTTAATACGAGATCCTACAAAAAAATAAAATTGGTAATTCAATATTTTGCTAAGGATAAGAATCACATTCCATGTCATTGTTTGGCTCGTGGGAATGGTGTGGACCCGGAAATGCGATTCCCACAAAAAGAGGTAATAGCAAACTCAGGGGGAGGTGGGTTTGTGATTCCCATTCTATCACATATATTAATACTTATTGACAAATATATCATTTTTTTTTAAGCCAATGGAAACAATTTCCATTCATAAGTGATAAAATCACGATGTTACATGGATGATAATTCTTATTTCTCTCATCTGAAAACTTCATGAGAGTATGTCTACATAGATGCTTTTCTTTGATGTGCAATTATGTGGTGAATTAGACTGTTAGATGTTTCATTGTTTATCACACATTTACAGGTTTTGAACCTGTGAGATCCCAAGCAGTCAGGCTCAGGATCTAAATCGACCCTTGACCAAGCTGATCCCTGAGTTACTTGGCCGCATTCTGACTGCTTAGGTCCTATCTTAAGAATTGCTTAAACTGGTTTTTGCTAGTCAATGATCGAAAATAAAAACAGGAGACAAAATAAAAGTGAAGTCAATTAGATCAAATCAACTTTCTAAATATTTTATACATGGTCTACTTGAATCTATTGATTAAGGGGAGTCGGAGATATTTCACAATCAATTCTAAATTGTGTTGGTACGTCATAGACTAATGCTTTTTCCTCCTCCTCCTCTCGACTACTCTCTATGTTCTTCTCTCAACTCTATGAAGAAAAAGATTAAATAAAAGTTAGAGGATTAAAGAAGAAAAAGAATTCAACTCTATCAATCGGATTATTTGTTATTTACTAGTCTAACAAAGGGTTTTTTATAAGAATATAGTTAAGGTATAAAAATACAATGATATTATTGTTTTCTAAATCTAGTAATGTTAATAAGTAATATTACAAGTTAATGTCTACTTAATAAATATTATTATTAGTCAATATCTAATTATTAATTAATATATTTAGTTAGTAATCAATCATTAATTAATATTATAAATTATTATCTAGTTAATAAATAATATTCTTAGTTAGTATCTAATTAAGAAATATTATCAGTCAGTATCTAATTATCAATTAGTATTATTAGTTAGTATCTAATTCATATATAATATTATAAATTAGTATCTAATTCATATATAATATTATAAATTAGTATCTTATTAATAATATTATAAATTAGTATCTTATTAATAATATTATTAATTAGTATCTTATTAATAATTTTATTAATTAGTATCTTATTAATAATTTTATTAATTAGTATCTTATTAATAATTTTATTAATTAGTATTTAATAAATATATAATAATATTACTTGGTATTCTAATTGAGATATGTTGTTCAACAACTTCTCATATAAGTCAGACCAAGATCTATGTTGGCATCAGGAATTTGACTTTGTTGGAACTACAAGAGACTAAAAGAGTCTTATTGATGAATAAAGAGTTCTAAGCTCTTACACGGAGGAGATAACTCACATAGCTTCAAGGAAGGATCGATCTAGACAAAAAGGTCAAAAACAAAAAGGAAAGAAAGAAATGTACTTGAAGAATGAAAAGTTTCCTTGAGATGTGCAGGTCGTACAGTCTAGCTATTTGCTTTTCTGGAGCTTGCCTGAGGTAGCAACTCACTTGTCTGTGATCAGAATAAGAATTGAGGAGTTAGAGTAAGTACAAATTTAAACTGGTTTTTGTTGCCTACAATGATTTACTTCTATTACTTTTCTTATTAAATATTATTAGTAGTCAATATCTAATCATTAATTAATATATTTAGTTTGTAATCAATTATTAATTAATATTATAAATTAGTATCTACTTTATAAATAATATTCTTAGTTAGTATCTAATTAAGAAATATTATTAGTCAGTATCTAATTATTAATTAGTATTATTAGTCAGTATCTAATTATTATATAATACTATGAATTAGTATCTTATTAATAATTTTATTAATTAGTATTTAATAAATAAATAATAGTATTACTTGGTATTCTAATTGAGATATGGAGTCTCTACTATAATTTTCTCTCTCTAGAATTGAGATTGTCGCATGAGTCTATTGTAACTTTTCTTTATGTTCGTCAAAGTACATATTAGAGAGATCGGAGGTTGTCAGAATACATCTGAGCCTAAGTCTCTTTAATACTCCAGAATTATGAATTAAAAGGTTTTTTTGTTGAAAGGAATTTTAAGGTTTCTTATTTGGGTGTGTCGTTAGACGACCACTAAAATTTCTCAACCTTTCTCTCGGTGGCACAAAGGATGATCTGGCTTGATTAGTGACGTTATAAAGGCCAGGTCGGCCCGGGACCGACCCGTTCCGTACAAGCCCGACCCGACCTGGCCTGTACGGAAAACGGGTCTGGCCAATCCGGGTGCTATTCCGGGACCGAGCTGGGCCTATGGTTTGGGCCCGACGGGTCAGGCCCAACCCGACCCGTCAATTTTTTTTCCATGCCTTATTTTTAAAATTTCATAGAGAAATTGTTGCCTTTTTAAAAGTCCACCAGCCTTCTGTGCAGTGGTTGGACACCCCTCTTAAGCTCATGTGGTCGTGGGATCGAGCCTCGGTGGAAGTAGTTTGCCATCAATATTTATTCCATGTAATTTAGATAATGTAATAATTTGGCAGATTTTAAGCCTCTTTTTTGTTGAGTTTTAGGTCTATTTTATTCATGGTTTAAATTTGACAGTTATTGTGTTTATTATATCTTCATGATGTGTCAATGCCTTCTAACTACTAACGTAGATCGTAGTCGAAATCTTAAAGAAAAAAAAAGAACTTGCTTTGGTCGCGTTTAAGTGAACTCTTTATATCGGCTTACCATTTCAACATGCCACACTCACTTCTTGAGTGATTTTTTTTTTGTTGAAAGGAACTTCTTGATTGATTTGGACAAATAACACTTCAGATGTGAGTGTATACAATAAAAATGAGTCCGATCATAATTTACATTGCTTGAATATGTATGTATATTCGAAACGAATAAATGGGTGAATTTGTTAATGGTAAATTTAAACTGTGAAAATTATAATTCGAAACTATAAATGATTGGAAACATAAAAGAAAACTATTGTAAATAAATAAAAAATTAAATAAACAAAATGTCTTCGTGGAATTTCTTCAGGTGTGCGGGTCGGAGCTGGTATGAGTTTGCCTTTCTAACCCGTTTGGTAAATCTTGCTTTTCAATGTCTTCTTGAGTTTCCTCAACTTGTAATTGCTTTATGTTACGACCCGAATTCCTCAAACCGTTCCTTAAGCAAATCGGCCCAACCCAACCCGACCTGACTCCGTCTGGCTCGGTCTGACTGAGGGTCTTTGTGATCAAATTTAATAAAGAATGTTCTAGAAACTTCTTCTTGTTCCAATTTCTAAGAGCACCACCATATAGTCATTTAATAGCTTCTGAAAGTTTCCCATTGAGAAAAACTTGACGAGCACTATCCCATTTGTGAGTTTCCTTTTGAGTCAAAGTCAACGACTCAGTCAAAGCTAGTAAAGGTTCTAACAAATAGTTTCTATCTTTATCATTTCTACTTCTTATTTCTTCTAATAAGGCTTTACTTGTATCTATGCCTGCAAAATGAAGTAACATCCATTTTGTAAGTCCCATTTTAGGTTATAACTTCAGAGGCCAATTTGTTATGTCCACTGCCGAAACATAAATTGTATCTTTTTACCTGAAAGATATCCACCATGGACATAGCCGTTAAATTTCTCGCTTGTATGTTCTCCGGTAAAAAATATGGGTCCTACTGGTGCCTGTAAAAAATATTAAATCATTCATTTAAACAATATAATTATAATACATTACTATTTGTTACAATTTAGAAAAAACGGGAGGGTGTATAGGCACCCCAAAATTTTGTCACAACTTGAGCCATATCTGAGTGCCCTCAGACTGCCGTCCGTGGAGCGCTAAGAGTGAGTACGAGCGTGTGAAATTCGCATATAACTATCATAAAAGAATATAAAACTTCGATAACTGCTATAACATAAAATTAGAATTATGAAATATACCTTAATATCGACAAAGTTCTGATGGTTATAAAGGATGGGGTAGTTACTATAGCTACCACGTTGGAACCGATTGTTCCACCACCTAGGAACAACTATTTGTGTAGCTTCTGGCACATCGGACCCAAACATCTCTCTGAGCACTTCCATCGCCTCCTTCATTGTCTCTGTGTCTGATTGAGACTCCACTCGTTTTGATTCCTCGTTCGTTAATGTCACTACTAGAATGTTCGACCCAGGATACGCGTTCTCCATATGCTGTCCAAGATAAACATGCGAAATGAATTAAGCTATAAATTATTCAACTGTTTCCTTAGATCTGCTTTGACAAATAACAGCATTTCAAATATAAGCATTGTCTAACATTTTCGTACTTAATAATATAAAAACACAAATTTATTAAATATATATATGAACTTTTTACATCTCAAAATAGCAATCTCAATCTTGACCTAATAATTCAGATTTGTGACTAGGGAATTCGTGGATCCAAGACTTAATCCAGCTAATCCACAATTAGTACCAACTCATATTCTATTAACATGCATGAAAGTACACTAAAAATAAATTACGGCTCATTTAATCAAATTTTGTTTTTTCGAATTTATGTGTGCCAGCAAGAGATTCTGTCATAAATTTATAATTAAAGAACACGATAGGACCCTCGATTGATAATAAATAAACAAAAATTATTGAGCTAATTATTTAAAGATGACACGTGCAACTTTCACATAAGTATTTTTTTAACGAGTGATTACATGTGCGAGATAATAATCTTTTCGTAATGAATTATATTTTATGTATATTTGAAACTCTGATTTTCAATTTATTAGTTAAGTACTTATCATCTTATATATTTTATAGCAGTCTCAAACTCCGTCGAATTAATTTACAAAAATACGACATTCAATGTCAGTAAATTTACGAACATTTACAGCTAATGAAACAATGACATGTGAGAAAATGCTTCTTCTAGGTAACTTATTTTATTTTGTATACCAAATCAATATTGTAGACTTTTTGTCTGCCTCATGATATCTGACTTGTAAGACTAATTGATTCAGACTGATTTGAAGTCTACTTGATTTATAGCAGTCTCAAACTCCATCGAATTAATTTACAAAAATACGACATTCAATGTCAGTAAATTTACGAACATTTACAGCTAATGAAACAATGACATGTGAGAAAATGCTTCTTCTAGGTAACTTATTTTATTTTGTATACCAAATCAATATTGTAGACTTTTTGTCTGCCTCATGATATCTGACTTGTAAGACTAATTGATTCAGACTGATTTGAAGTCTACTTGATTTAGATGGTTAAAATTCAAATAATAATAGAAAAACAAACACCACACGTATATGTATAAAATGAACCAGATAATCGCAGTTATGAGTAAAAAGATAAGCAAAGGGGTCGTACCTGCCAAAATGTGTAATAACCACGCCTCTCGTGTGCATAAAGGAAGAATTCTTTTCCAGATCCACACGGCCAGAATTTGTATGGAAACTTGAGGAAGATTTTTGTATAAACTATCACTTCACATTTCATTATCGCTTCCGTCTTCCATTTCTGCATCCACCACCCAAACCTTGTTCATTACTATTATCGTTGTCTCAGAACAGCCAAACAACATCAACTGTATATGACTCAATTTGATTTTATTATATTCATTTAATCACTTTCTTACTTAATTAGAAACTAGACTAACTACAGTTCAAAAGATTAATAATAAAAAATGTTGCAAGTGTTAATTTTATAATGTTATATTTCTCCATAGAAAAAGATTCCTCAACACACCGTAATTTTCTTGTATATACACTAGATTATGACAGGAAACTATCAAACATCAAGTCTTTTGGGTTATCGGATATCAGACTGTCCGGACTTGGATTTACACAACTCAAAAGAAGAGCGATTTTACGCCTTATTCAAGGGAAGGGTCAGACATTGTCGACATCAACACTTCAATTCTAATCCCAGTAGGTCACTTTAGCTTAAAGAATTTTTGAAACGTTATTTCGTTATAAATGAAGGTCATCCAAACATGTGATCTCTCTTTACGATGCGGTTTAAACCACGTTTATTTACCTATACTCTCTCTATATTCTTGAAACGGGCGGATATTTAATGATGTGTGATGTCGGACAAATATTAAAGGTCAGCCAGACAAAATGTCAAGTACAACTTGAAATCTAATTCCGACTTGATTATTTCATGGGGCTGATAGGGTTAGACTCGTCTTCGTATTTTGGGTACGTACCCATGAACTTTAACAGATTCGGGTGCCCACGACGAATTTGGGTACATGTGCTGTACGAGTAGGAATGATCTGACAAACATGATCTCCCAATGCACGTACCCCCCCAGCCGTGAGAAATCAAAAGTCACCCTAATTAATTATTCATTATCATAATCAACTAAATATTCATAGAGATGTGTGTGGGGAAATATTTCTTGGTATTATTAGTTGTGGATCCCTTAATCCATGGTATTGATCTATTAATTACTATCTTAATTAGGTCATTTACCTAAACCAGTGTGCTCCATAATAGATGCAAAATTTAGACCTAGATTTTGTAGGAGTGGGACCTAAGTTGGTCATCTTTCATTCAAAGAGTCTTGTCTACATTTTTATGAGGTAAGAATGGGCTTATTTGAGCACAAGACAAACATGGGAATTTTGTCTTTTGATTACTAAGATAATACCCTAATACTCGTATTAGGGTTTTAGTTGTTGGAAAATCACTATATTATGTGAATATTAAATATTTTAATTTTGCTGTACAACCGATATAGATTGCTACAAAAATTACACAAGTGAAGTCGAAGTCAACGTGATGAATCATAATTTTTCCTGCATGCTGTTCTAACCTTAGTTGCCAGCAAATAAAATAACAGAAGTAATCGATAAAAGAGGGAGGGAGAGAGAGAACATACGGGTAAAGGAGGGCGGAAGGAGATGAGATCACTTTGGAGAACACCAACACTAGCAGACAATATGACGTAATTAGCCTCGTAAACAAAACCATCTTCCGTTCTCACAGTAACACCATTTTTCGTGTATTGTATTTCTCGAACCACCTGCATTTTCAACCCAATAATATTATATCAAACAAATCTTTACAATTATCGATATATATAGACTTAAAGTCACCAAACACACTATAAATGAAAGGTAAATCTATTCTCTCTTCCATTTCTCTGAGTCAACCCAAAAAACTCTGTGCATCAAACAATCCCAATGTCATTTATTTAACCTACCCTCAATTTGGGGAAGCACAAGGTCCAAATACGTTTAGATTTGGGTACAATGAAGACAAAAAATATAAGTTGTCATCTTGAGAGTGCGGTTGGCTCTAAAGTACTACTAACAACCAAGATAAAAAAAAAATTGACAATTTGCTATAGGATGATGTCAACCAGCCTTCCGTGTTTGTTATTCATGTTTTCTGTTTTGACACTTCTAGGACTTGCAATTTTAAAAAGTCTTACTAAAAAGGAATGTTTAGCCTCTTGAGAAGAACGACACACTCGCCTAACTACTAATGTATGATTGTTTACAACACAATTTATATTATACCGGTAAAAGAATGACAAGTTCAGATAGAAGTTGAAGTTACCCGTACAACAAATTTACCCAAAGTATAATTATTTTTATTTTTTAAGTTTATTTTCTCAATGAATTTATGACAATAAATGATTGGATACTTCTAGTAACAAAGAGTGTAGGTGCAGTATAGAATTAGGGTGCAGATGATCTCTCTCTCTCTACATTGAATATATCTGGCAGACTTTCTATCTACCTTGCCATTCCCTTTTGAATTTGATATCTTCTTTCTTCTAAAGAAGCATCAGACTTTCAGAAAGTAATAAATTCCAATTGTCTGTATTTTTATTACTTTGGGATGGGGAAATGAAGGGGCATCTGATACTTATAGACACCTTTTCTATATCATGCATACTATGCAAATAACAACAGAGACATTCCCCCATATCTTTAGACAGGTAAGTCCTGATTTCACTAGATGGACGGACAGGATTTGTAGAAAAAATTGAACTTCAATTCTTTCCAACATTTTTGTAAATTACACGAGGGCCTCGTTATACAAAGGAAGACATGCTGGGTCTCTTAGATAAACGAAAATTCGAAAAGTCCCTCTCCAACACTCCAATGATAAAGAAGAGGAAACTTCCTCTTATTTTATTTTATTTTTGCGTTTTTTGGCTCTCCAAATACTTGAACTTGCTCTTCATCTACAAATCAGAGGTAGGATGGAGGATCCTTCTCAACATCAAACCTAAGTAAATGAGAAGAAAGCAACTACACTACAGTAGTAGTACTACTACTACTGTGCCAGACTATACAAGGACAGGATGGATTCATGATTCATTCACTCCCACTTCCACCCCACTTGACTCCACTCATCTTCCCAATGGCTTAACTTTTTGGATTTAACTTCAAGTCCCTCGCAGAATTCTCGTTAGTCTTAATCGGACAAAAAGTGTCAAACATACTAGAAATCTATTTAAGTCAGTCATTCAGATGAATCAGACTTAGCTACTAGTATCACCCTAATCTCGGACTCTCTAATCATAAGATTCAAACATTGTCTGTTCATACTTCAAAGAATCATAATTGAGAAAGTGGGTCATTAAAAAAAAGTTTAAGTATGAGTTGGAGAACCCTAAAATTACAAGGGTTGTTGAGTTGACTATTACCCTAAAACCTATAAAGATCCTCTCTGTTTTTCCTTTTTGATCTTTTAACACCTTTTTAATCAAAAAAGATAAAATCCGTCCTTATCTAACTACTCTCTCAAATCTAGAGAGGGAATTTGTTCTATTATAGTAGACTACCACAATTTCAGCAGAATTTGTGGGACACCCTTTAGTTTTTTTATTTTATTTTGATTTGACCCATTAATCATCTTCTAATTAATCTATAAGGATGTCAAAACGAATATCAATCAAAGTTAAGAAAGAGAAAGTGAATTTGTTAATTACCTTGTTGAGTTGAAGACGACTGTCAACAATTTTTCCTTCAGATGTGAAAAGAAATGTCTCTGCCATTTTATATAGTAAGAATTCATATCCTCTTTCATCTGCTACTAGAAATTCTTCATCTCCATATTCTGTATATGTTGATATTGGTTCCACCTCTGAATAAAAACTCAATTATCAGTTTACCCCCCAAAACAAGATTAAGTAAACTGGTATTTTAATCTAAATAAATCACTTAATGATTCACACAAAAATAGGCGTATTAAAATTGTCTAGAGTGAGTTCAAATTAAAATCTCTAGTCAAATTGTAAAACAAATCAATTCAGACATCAAGATAATTCAGAAAGCTAATTTTTTTGACTTCAAAAATCAAACACTACCGAGAGTTTTGTTCTGCACTAGAATATGGAGGACGGATATCTGAGTGGCTCATTCAAGCTATCAGTTGAGTCAGACGATTCAGATTCAAACAATAAAAAAAAATGCATTACAACCAAAATCATTTTTTTTAGTTGAAAGAACCAAAATTAGAGTTTCACCTGCCATCTCAAAATCATGGAGGACGAAGTCAATTGCCAATTCAATTGGAGTTTTTGGTGATCTACATAACAAAATAAACAAATCCCAATGGTTAATTTCTATCATCAACTCAACTTCAAACTTCCAAGAAAAAAAAAATATTAAAAGAGGAGAATTACGATGATGGTTCAGAAACAGTTGAAATTCCAATACGATTAGCTTCTTCATTATTCAACTCTTCAATCGCCGATTTAACCGCTTTATTATACGAATCGTTCGCCAACTCGGTCTGAAATATCTTCCCGCTGAAACGAGTTGAATCGGCCGAGTTAAAAGAGGTTGAGAAAATTAATTAATTACAGTAAAAAGCCAATTAAGAAAAAAGCGTAACGGGAAATATAAGTTCAAAAATAACGGTATTATTAAACGAACCTTCGATCATAAATATTGTAACGGGCGTTACTATAATCAGAAAAACAGGTACGAAGATTGAATTTATTAGCGAGTTCCCAAATAGGATTCGTAACGGTTCCAGTTCCACCAACACCGGCAACCCAACCAGCACCGATTTCAATCGGAACACCACCGAAATCTTCTTTTCGGATTCTTCCACCGATACGATCAGAAGCTTCTAAAATCATTATATCTTCTACTCCATTTTCCGATAAGACTTTCGCCGCCGATATACCTTCCACAACAAAAATTCACAAAAAAACGTCAGATCAGGTTTTAGTAAAATAAAGTTAGTTTATGGTGCCGGAATCTGAGTAGAATCTCACCTGAAACACCAGCTCCGATTATAATGACGGAAGAAGAGGTCGGTGAGTCCATTGGGAGGATGAAGATGTAGAGAGAGAAAGTAGAGAGGGGGGGAATTGAAAATTGCGGAAGTAGTTTGTGGTTTTTATAGTGATGGGAATTTGAAGTGATTATTGAAAATGACAAATATACCCTCGAATTTGTGAGGAATTGGGTAGGGGTTTAGGGGTAATAAGTGTCATTATGAAGGAAATATTTTCAAGGTTGTTTCCGTGATCTTAACTGAATCGGTTTTTATAGTCGTCGTGTTTGTGAAGGAGTGTTTCCTATTACTTGCACGTGTGAGTATAAAAACGTGTGGGAAATAAAAACGTGTGAATTTACTTCTAAAATACATGTTTTTGATGTAAAAAGCAATTTCACCTAGACGGGAAACAGAATGTGATGTGTCTTGTAAGGGTTTAAGTACCTCTTCCTAGCTACCTGTTTTAAAGCCTTGAGTTGAAGTGCTAATAATGTCGTGTTGTCGATAGATTACACCTTAATAGCACAATAATACAGAGTTTGGACAGTGAATTATAAACCAATTTTTCACCACTCGAAAAACAGAGTATGGTGCCACTAATAAGGGTTTAAATACCCCTTCTTAGAGACACGTTTTAAAATCGTAAGATTCTCCTTCAGTGATAATGATACCGTGAGGTCCTCAGTCGCCAAAATGTGCAGTATTACTGGCAATTATGATATCCCCACAGTCATATCACGTAACATTTTTTTGTAAATTTACAAAGTGGCCTTTGTTTATTGTTATGTACACTAATAAATTATACAAATTTTTCATATCATGAGATAAACAAACACATGTTATCACCTGACTAAAGTGATTCAATCACATGGCAATGACTATGGTGAGGGATTAAATAGTGGATTATCGATAAATGAAGTATGGCCTACGAGTGGTGGTTGGATTGTATAGCAAATCTAATATCTAATATATAAATATAATCAGCGTAAACCCAAAAAGACAAAGTTGAGTTAAGTAAGCTAAACTATAATCTTATTCCTATTTATGATTGGTTATTTGTCCTTGTCTACCCTAGTTATGTGAATCGGTCGTGTTACATCAATTGTCTTTGTTTATGGTTTCTTATAGTTCTAGTTTGTGTGGTTAGAACTGGAAAGTTTTTCGGCATTCCAAAACTAAAAGGTGAAAGTTGGAGAAGGCAATTTATCTCCCTAGCTTTGCTATTTATTGAAATGAAAATAAACCAATAACTACCATACATTAATGGTCAAGTCACATTAGAAGTCAACAAAATAGGACTCATGTAGAAATACCAAACAAGGGAAGGTTGTCAATAGTTACATCCTTTTATATGTAAACACCTAGAACTCTTCTTACATCACCTTTCCAATAATTGTTTTCCCATACCATCTAAGAAAAAGTTTAACAAGCACTTGCGAGACATATAGACTACTAACTTGACGGACATTCAGGAAGTGTTAATATCTGAAAAATGCATTCGTATTCTAACCTATTTTAACCATCAATTCACTTGCAATGACTCCACAATCGACATGATCATACATATTCTGCACATTATACAATCTGTACTTCGCACACCATAAATTAAATACGTTGACAGATGAGATTTGTATCATGTCTAGGATCAAATCGTCGAGAAAGTATGTAAGGAAAAGGTTTTCCTAGCTCTTATCATGTGAAAAGAATCAATAAGGAGAATTGATTTTGACTTGTTAGAATGTGAAAAGAATTTAAAGAACCTTAAAAGATCAGCTTCTTATATTTTTTTCTTCACTTTGTTTTGAAGTTAGGGAATGACTTCAAAACAATGTGTTATATTCTTCTGTCAAGAATAGGTCAACTAAATGAATATTTTGTTTGACTTTTAAAGACCTATTTCTTTTTATCTAAGATGTCATCATCATATGTGAACTGGTTGAAACTTGAAAGGCTTATTTTGTTTGAATATAGTTATTTTAATGACTAGTTGAGTTAATGGAGTTGCTAAAAACAGAAGTTTGAGTGAGAAATGAATCTATTGACAAGTCCACTTGAAGTATATTTGACCAAAATGATTATATTTGTAACTCCACAAAATGGTAGGTCCAGCATGGGTTGAGTCGTCCTCGTTGGGCCAACCCACCGCACACTCATAGTTCATATGGTTAAACAACATTCCCTCGAATTCCACTCGATCCATTTTCTATTTTGTTATTGAAACTGTAATAGTATGGCACACCGCACATGAACAACAAGCCATAACAAATCATGAGTCTGGGATCCAGATCATATCTCTCATTGTACTCCTAGTTCGCTTTAAGTGACAATATCGACGAAGTTAAGCTTTTAGTTTTTTTAATTATGTTTTCGACAGATGATGTAGAAACATGACACAATCGTCTTGCCTCCAACTACAACAAGTAAATGGGGCATTTCAACGAAAACAAAAAAAAAACAGTTAAATGGGGGCATTTATTGGACATATGACTTCCATCCTTTAAACTCTTGAGATCCTGGGATAAAGTCTTGATTGAAATAATTTTTCTCCGGGATAATCTGATGTGATTATAAGCATCAAGGAAATATAGTTTAGATGGACTTTCAGACCACTTAATGTATTTATTCAGAGTTCACATTATATCTCCGTGTTGTATTTTTATGATATATTAATATTAATGTCATATGATGACTCCTTGAGTCGAACATGAAGAAACATACGAAAGAACATCCAACGAGGCCTTAATCAACACGACATATAAAGATCGTGCCAGAGGGTACCAAACAAACTTTGGTATCCGTACAATCTGTCTAACACGGACACCATGCCATTAAGATGATAAACAATGAAGTTTCAAAACAAGAAATTCAAACGATTTGCTTTAATTTTTTTCCTTTTTTTTTTTTCTCTCAACCTCTATGATAGTCCTATACAAGGCTTAGTAATATTCGATGAACTTCTATTAGTTGAAATGTTTCCAGTAATACAAGGTTTGAACTTGCACATAAATAAAAACAAAAAGAAAACGAAGAATTAGAGAACTTGCATGCTAAGTTTGGGTCAATAATCTGGAAAAGTGAATTCATCTGCACAAGCCATTCGAATTGATTCTGGAGTTGCTGGATTATCTAGAGGAAACCTTTCAACAAAAAAAAAAAAAACTTCTGATCTTGCAGCTAAAATCGCGTCTTTGATAGCAAAGAATACTGATGCAGCTAGGAAGAATGGCGGTTCTCCGACTGCTTTGGATGAGGGTATAGCTTTTGGATTCTTTGTATCCTCTGAGAAAAGTAGTATGATTAAAAAAATCAACCTAAACTTTTGAAGGATTTCGAAAGCAACGATACAAGCTGGTGTTTGATTTTTTCTTTCTTGTCTGGATCGAAGCGTCCGACTCAAATGGACCCAAAATCAATCCGAATCAGCCATTTAGACGAGTCAAATACAAAAATAATAATCTGAAAATTTGACTCGGGTCAATTAAGACCTCGAGCCGGATTTCAGATCTGTCATAGTAAAAGAAAACACTACCTAAGAGCAAAAGTCATCGTATAAAACAATGGTTAAGAAACAAGCATAACTACCCCATACCAGCCCATTGCTGCTACTATTATACCAGAAAATCAATTTTTATACCTCTAAAAATGATATGAGAACAAGAGAGAACGAAAAATGGTCGTTATGACAATTCCGTCACGTGGCACAAAAGAATTCCTAGATTTATGAGAAAACGGTGACAATTCGACCTTTAGGGTCTTTTAATTTTCGATCTTTAGGATTTCTTTTGTCGACCTTAGGGTCTTTTTTTTTTAGTCTGGGTCGTGTTAATTCCTTTCCCCACTTTACATTCGAAGTTATGTGTAGAACTTTTCTTATGTAACTCTCATGTAGTTCTTAGAGAAATAAGAATTCTCATATCATGTAATATTGTGGTTCGATTTCAATTTAATTGTGGTTTTATTCAATATTAAAATGTTATTTTGAATGTGGGTTTATTCGAAAAGCACGTAAATTATTCGAATTAATGACTAAAAGAGATGTTGTTTATTGGACTACAATTATCTGTGGGTAGGGGAAAAATGGGTTTTTGAAGAAATGATACCCAAATACTCAACTCAAACACGGTTAATTTCTAAAAGAAACACAGGGATAGTAACATCCAGTCACAATACCGATATTTTCATACAAAACTATCTTATTCGATTCTATTCAAAATGTACATTACGTTTTTTCGGCTACTCGAATATTCGAAAATATGTCATATCATGATATCGTGTCATGGACTTCTATTATATCAGTACTTGAAAAAAATGGTCATGATTTGGAAGCTCTTGAAACTTTTGGGTCAATGAATATTAGACCTCATTCAATGACATTAGTTAGTATTCTTTCATTTTGAACCGTGGAACTATTTTTTTCTCAATATCACATATCAAATTGTAACATTTTCTCTCTATCTTCTCGCTGTCAACAAGTTTTCTTCTTCGTCTAGTAAAACCCTCGCCAATTCTGGAGAGAGGTTCGTCTCTCTCCCTCTTTCTCTTTAACCGTTGAATAGTTTGTGATGGCGTGATTGGATTTTGGTGGAGTTTCAGTGGTCTTGGGCGGTAGTGGTGGTTGGATTTGGATATGGTGGTGGATTTGATTTTGGTGATTAGATCTGGTTGTGGTGGTGGTTTAGTGGTGGTGTTGGTGTTCGGATCTGGATGAGTTTTAGTGGTGTTTAGTGGTAGTAGTGGGGTTCGATATGGGGGAGTGGTTTGATTTCAATGGCAAGATGTGGGTGTGGTGATGTGATTAGTGGTGGTGTTGGTACTCAGATCTGGTGGTGTGTAAAGTGGTTTTCGTGGCGGTGGTGATGGTGGCGGGTTGTGTGAATCAGTGGTGGTGGTGGCGGTATGGAGCAATGAAGAAGATGGATGGGTTTCTGGTGATGGTGGTGGACTTGCGATTCGGTCGTGCGGTGGTGATGGTGGCGGGTTGTGTGAATCAGTGGTGGTGGTGGCGGTATGGAGCAATAGAGATGGATGGGTTTTTAGTGATGGTGGTGGACTTGCGATTCAGCGAAGGTGGTAGTGGTGGTAGTGTGAAGAAATGAATAAGAGGTTTGTGTTTTGTGGTGGTGGTTGTGGGTTTGGTGGTGTTTCTCGGTGGTGGTGTGGTCTGTCGTGTTTAATGGTGTTTCCGTGGCGGTGGTTGTGGTGCAGTGAGAGGTCGAAAAAGGGAGGTAATTCTGCATTTTAATAATTAGTAAAATAAATTTGGCGGCTCTTCAGTGGTTGCGGCGACCCCCCGGTGATGGCGGCGGTGGTTCCCTCGACTGGAGGCAGTTTTAGTCTTGATTCAATTATTGTCGACCATTAGTGTCTTTTCATTCTCGATCTTTAGAATCTTTTTTTGTCGACCTTTAGGGTCTTTTTCTCTGAGTATGTGTCGTGTTAAATCCTTTCCTTTCATGAGACACTTTACATTTCAAGTTCCATGTAGAACTTTTCTGATGTAACTCTCGTGTAGTTCTTAGAGGAATAAGAATTCTCATACCATGTAATATTGTGGTTCGATCTCAATATAATTGTGGTTTTATCAAAAAAGAATATTAAAAACATTATAGATATCACCATTCATAATAATAACATTTTTGTTGATAATTCAATATTAAAATATTATTTTGAATGTGGGTTTGTCCGAAATGCACATAAATTATTCGAGTTAATGACCAGTAGAGATGTTTCTTGGACTACAATTATCTGCGGGTACGCGAAAAATGGGTTTTATGAAGAATCAAAAGGTTTTTGAAGAAATGATACCCGAATACTGAACTCCAACACTATGTTAATTTCTAAAAACACAGGGATTTCATCCAACCATAAAGGACTTGAAATCCATGCATGTATAGTGTCACTAGTTAACTAGCAGGAGCAATAGAGGAAGCTGCCATGAAACATTCCGTACTTACCCATGAAACCCTAAAACCCCAAAATCTACAATCCCCTTCGTCTTCAGCGCCTGCCATGCGAAACCCCGTACAATATCAAGTGATATTTAAAGAGATAGACCGAGAGCAAAGTTTTTGGAGGTGAAATTCCCCTTCAAGAAAGCTTCTCTAGTGATGAGGATGAGCGTCCTAAAGTTGCTTACAATTTTTCACTAATGAAATTCCTACCATTTCACTTGGCGAAATCGATGCAGGTGATCGGAGACTTGTAACAAGAGCCTTGCTGATCTTTGGTTAGAGAGAAAGGGAGAAAGAAAAGGAGACTGATTAGGGTTTTTGAAATTAGGGGTTTCATTTGTATTTATTCAGACAAAAAAAAGAAGGAAAAGAAAAGTAGAATTGGGTTGTTTGGGTCAAATTACAAATTGAGGTTAAAATGGTCAAATTTATTTTTCAGACCTAATGATTCAGATTTGGGAAACAAACATCTGACTCGCAAATGATTCGGCCAAATTCAGATTCAACCATTTCAGATGATTCGGACACAAAAAAAACCTTAGGTGTAAGTGTGCTGTCTTTTCAGACCTAATGATTCAGATTTGGGAAACAAACATCTGACTCGCAAATGATTCGGCCAAATTCAGATTCAACCATTTCAGATGATTCGGACACAAAAAAAAACCTTAGGTGTAAGTGTGCTGTCTTTTCTTACAATCTGATTCCTTTCAACAACAAAAAATACAATGTGATTCGTATATAAAGTAAATGTAAGCCATTTCAGAAGTGCCTGATCCAAACATTCACCAGGTAAAAAAAAATCCACTATTATTCTCTCTTTCTCTCTCTTAATCTTCTGCTAATTATATCTTCAATTTCTGCCCAAGAAAAAACATAGATTATAGCTTCATAACTAAGCAAGGTATGATTTAATCCCTAGTTTATATTTTTCAAATCAAGATCAAGAAACCCTAAAGATTAGATTTAAGAAAAGATAAACCCTAGATTCTTGGAGTTAAACCCCAAAATGATTATAAATCACGTTTATCTACTAATTATTAATGAAGAAATGTAATCCCTAGTTTATATATTTAAATTGAAGAAACCCCATAGATTAAGGGAGCCTCACTGTGATGTTATACTGTTCCTCCTTTGAAACCCTAACTTTATTATAGGTATGATTTAAGAGTGAGGTTTAATTTAATGAACAGTAATTGAGTAATTGACAGTGAAGTGATTTTTATAGTAAGTATATCCAAAACAATGACATTATATGGGTAAGCAATGATTTTCGTACGGATAATGGGTTGGAATAAAGAGGGGGTTTATTGTCTGTCCTTCCTCCTTTGAATACCTAATTTTATTATAGGTTTGATTTAAGAGTGAACTGATCTTCTCTATGAATCCCTAATATTATTATAGATATGATTGTATACTCTTTAATATTGTTTATTTGTTGTTACTCCTTTTGAGTTACCCATCATCTTCCATACGAAAATCATTGCTTATTCATATATTGCCATTGCTTCAGATATATACTATAAAAATTATTTCACTCGATCACTGTTCATTCAATTAAAACCTAAATTTGATCAATTTCAGAGTAATCCATTGAAGAATACAATAATTTCCTTAATAAAACGAAATAGTTTGTGTTTTGATAAAACGAACTAGTTACGCTAAATTCTTTACCCCATACAATATACTCTGAGATATGAAATGTCTGTAATACTATTGTAACTAGTTACCCCCATATGTAACTAGTAGTAATAGTATTACAGACATTTCATATCTCAGAGTATATTGTATGGGGTAAAGACTTTAGCGTATTTAGTTCGTTTTATCAAAACAATATACTATTGTAACTAGTTACCCCCATATGTAACTAGTAGTAATACTATTATTTTAAGTTCTTTAATTGATCCATCTACTTTCCCAAATGGCCCCCAACTTTGTGACCAGCTTCCTGCCTAGCCCCTACTTTAGCAATAATTTCCGTATGACCCCCCTTTTCCGTTATCTGTAACATTCCGTTACTCTCTCTCCTCCATCTCATTTTTTCTCTCTCTGCCACATCATTTAAGCACGCCACCTCATCGCTTCTCGGGCAAGTCGTCGGGCGACCAATTTCCAGCCGGCGACCTTCAAAAATATTTTAAAAAAAAATCTCTCTCCTCTCTCTTTACACACTCCAGCGAAGGGTTTCCTTAGCCGGAGTAAGTCTGTTCAAAAACAGACCTTGAAGGTTTGTTATTTGAACAAATCTTGGTACTCCGGCGAGGAGAG
Source organism: Eschscholzia californica (assembly GCF_041429995.1). Classification (NCBI taxonomy): domain Eukaryota; kingdom Viridiplantae; phylum Streptophyta; class Magnoliopsida; order Ranunculales; family Papaveraceae; genus Eschscholzia; species Eschscholzia californica. Next base: position 51,196,013 of record NW_028238472.1, read on the forward strand.
AAAAAATTTAAAGATAGAGAGGAGAGAAAATTTTTTTTTTAATATTTTTGAAGGTCGCTGGCCGGAAAATTAGGCGACCGACGACTTGCCAGAGAAGACGATGAGGTGGCGTACTGAAATGATGTAGCAGAGAGAGAAAATGAGATGGAGGAGAGAGAAAATGAGATGGAAGAGAGAAACGGAATGTTAAAAATAACGGAAAAAGTGGGTCATACGGGAATTATTGCTAAAGAAGGGGCCAAGCAGGAAGCTGCTCACAAAGTTGGGGGCCATTTGGGAAATAACCCTTTTAATTTTAAATCTTGCGGAGAACAAAAAGAAAGAAAAGAGAAAATTTCGTTCACTGGAACTCTAGATAAATGTAATGCATGTGATAAGACTGTTTACGTCTTTGATTTACTATCGGCAGATGGAATTTCTTATCATAAATCATACTTCAAATGTAGCCATTGCAAAGGAACTCTAGTGGTATGTACAAATAATTCTCTATGATTTATTATTTGTTTTCGACTATTCATGTTTCAAGACACCAATATTATAGAAATGATTATTATAACACCAATAAATTGCCACATTAAAAGGGTTGTGGTTTTCGTGGGTACTTTTTTATTTCTTAAAAGTTCTATTTTTCATGACAGATGAAAAACTATTCCTCCATGGATGGAGTCCTCTACGGCAAGACTCATTTTGAGTTATAATTGAAAACTCAAACTATTTTGTTTTATCAAAACACAAACTATTTCGTTTTATCAAGGAAATTATTGTATTCTTCAATAGATTACACTCAGATTGTTCAAATTTGGGTTTTAATTGAATGAACAGTGATTGAGTAATTGAGTTCAGTGAAATGATATTTATAGTATATATATCCGAAGCAATGACAATATATGAATAAGCAATGATTTTCATATGGAAGATGATGGGTTGGTGGAATAAAGAGGGGGTTTATCCTAAAGCGGCTGGGTTATGAACTCCTTTGGTTCAAGTGGTATGGTGAAATCAAGTATGAAGCATCAATAAATAAATACAATAGTGTATATGATCCAAAGTAGTAGTATGATTCAAGGTTAAGAGATGGCACTAATTACAATCACTACTGGTCAACCTAACCGAGACATAAAATGGGTCTAAATTACAGAGTTCAAAATTACTTACCAGATAAATAAAAGAAAAAGTGAAGCAGAGATCCAGAAAATAAGCCCCCCAATATCAATAATCCAGAAAATAAGCCTCATATTTCCTTCAACCAATAGAAATAAAAATTATAATTAAATTACAAATCATCAATAAGACTAATAGACCAATTTTATACCCTAATACTCTTTATTGAATCTCAAAAACACAATCGAATGACTCACATTATGACACGTAGGGAAAAAAAAAGAAAAGAAACTAAACCAGGCCTGTAAAAGTAAACTAGGTCGGTAAAAAGTGAACCCCCCTATGGAAATCTAAAGCAAAATAGACCTAATGATGATTTTTAACAAAAACAAATCTATGGTAAATCAAGATAGATAATTTTATGAACATCTAATATACAAATTTAACAGATCTATATATATCTATGCAGATCTGGAAGAAAAAAAAATGGTTTCTTTGACTTCCCTTGTTCTTGTTGCTCTTCTTCTTTGGCATCTCTTCTTCTTTGCCTTCTCTTCTTCTTTGGATTCTCTTCTTCTTTGGTTGTTGTCATCAAAGTGGGGATCTACTTCCTTACCATTAGAGGGAATGAAAGGAGAGAGGGGGAAGCACCCAACAGAGATAAGATTAGAAGGAGGAGAAGCCTCTCTCTCTCTCTCTCTTGTCTATTTTCTCTCTCAACAAGATAATGGTGAGTTATGAAGGGTTAGGTCAGATTTTGCTATATCAATTATGTATGTATGACACATATTAACCCGGCCCATGAGATTAATGTCCATCTCCATTTGTTTTTTTTTGAACGGTTTCCTACCATTGCCGGCCCAATTTAAAAAGGGCATGCCATAAACACATGTTTTCTACACACCCTTGTATATATAAAAGGTATAAGAGTTTATAAAAAAAAAAAAAAAAAAAGTAAAATATAAAAGGTATGGTAATTTTATAGGGACCTCGCGTTCTTGTTAAAAGGCCCCCCATGACTCCACTGACTTAGTAAAAAGTCATTGACTTAATTAGGTTAACCCCCCATGGAGTGGGTGAAACAAACCTCTTTTAAGGGTGTATTTCACCCACGTTAAAAATTTAGTTAAGAAAACCATAAATCTTTCCAAAACGCAAATCTCTAGGCATTATTCTTCTTCCCTCTTCTTCTACCGAAATAGTTATCCATCACCGACGACCATCATCAACGGGCAAGTTTACCGAAATTGTGAAGCATCTCATATTCTTGTTGCACTCACCTCTGAAGCTAAGAAGTATCTTCATTGTTGCAAACCACCATGGATGAAGCAACTTTCAAAAATATTTGAAGAAATAGCAAAAGATCCAAAAGCATCCAGACAAGATTCAGTCTCCCAAGAGGCATATTAACATTTCCTATCTAAAGATCATAACCCACTTTCTCTCTCATAGAGGCCCACTCTTTGATAGTGTCCCGCTTTATCACATAATTCTGCTTCCGTCCTCTCATCCAAGTAGGTCTTACATTTCCACACAAGACCTTATCAGCAACTATTCATAAAAGGTGCAGGACCTTGTCAAATATTGTTCACAGAAGGGGAAATGCCTCATTTATCAAGGTACATGGTCTTGTCAAGTACAAGACCTTTGAAGAAACAAACACATACTTTCTCGAGAAAGTACACGTACATGACTATCAAAGGTTCGCCTACTTTAAGAGTTCGTTTATTTTAGAGGGGATCAGACCCTTCCTACATCACTCACGTGATTATCCACAGGGGTTGGAACTCTTTATCTCTCCTGGAGGTCAGACCCTTACATATCACCCACGTGAATATTTACCAGGTCAGACTCTTAAAGCTTTCCCACTTATTTACGGTACATACCCCTGAACAAGGCAAACTTCTCTTGAGTTGTCTCATCCACAAAGCGTACCTCATAAGTATTATTACAATCTCTCTCCAAACAAGTCAATTTAACTGTAGAGACCGAGCACTGACCACTCTACGAGTCGTGCCTAAACTCCGACCACTCTCCTCAACGGTAACATTCTAGGGATATCATTCACGTGTATATTACTTCTATTGCAAGCTTACTGAGGCACCATCCTAGTGTCCCAGAGATCTTATGGTCACGTGTATTCTTTCTCTTGTCACATGTTAAGACCAAAGACGTCGTCGGTGTACGCAAAAATATTAACAGGTGAAGGTGTGACTTCCAGTCAACGACCTGGCCCTATCGACCTCTTGACCCGCGATTTCAATCCCTCACAATAGTAATACGAATTCACCCATGAAATTAAATAGCTATTTGATGGATCAAAACTAACATTGTAGACAACCTTGATAGAGAAGCAGATAAAGAAGATGAAGTCTAGGGCCCTCCAAAGATAGTAAAGGCGGAGATAAAAAAAATAGAAGTGAATAGTACGAGGGTATCTCTGGAATGGTTTTTTTTTTTTATAAAATGACCTAAAAAAAAATCAGTCATATTATTTTACACAAGGATAATAGTTATACAAAACATTATGACACATTTTAGTTGTTTGAAAAAGTTAAGTGTTTTTTTACTTATTACCTAGAATATATTGACATAAAGAGTCAATTTCTAAAAAAATCATTGTCTTCCATCATATGAATTTTGGTTGGCGTAGGAATTTTGCCCACGAGCTCGAAACTTTGATCTGTAATGTCTGTGTCCGACGAGAGAAAACATTCAGTCTGAAGTCCTTATAGGTTTTCACTATAAAAGGTCAGTTTTTCTCAAATAACCCAAGTTAATACTAGAGTTAATTCCTATATGACCCCCTACTTTGTGACCAACTTCCTTTATGGCCCCCTTTTTTTAGTAAATTCAAATATGACCCCCTATTTTCAGGTAAATGTCATTACTACCCTTCCTAATTCTAAATTTAAAACATTAAAACAAAATTATTTCCACCTCACCCCTCTCTCCCTCCACCTCATCTCACCCTACACCTCACCCTACACCTCACCCTTCTCTCTCTCTCTCCAATTCACCTCTCTCTCTCTCCAACTCACCTCTCTCTCTCTCCAACTCACCTCTCTCTCTCTCTCCAACTGGCCACCTTCAAAATTAAAAAAAAAAAAAAAAATTTCTCTCTCCTCTCTCTCTCTATTTTTTTTTTTAATCTCTCACCTCTCTCTCTCTCTCTCTAAAACTCCGGCGAAGGGGGTTTCCCTTAAGGTATGAATTGTTATTCTCACCTCTCTCTCTCTCTCTAAACTTATATATGTATGGACAGAGTCAGAAAGAGAGAAAATCTCAATTCTAGGGCAAAACTTAAGGTATGAATTGTTATTCTCAATTTTACTGCTTATTTTGAATTACCCATTTACTTCTTGTGAATTACTACTAATAATTCTCTACTAGTTGTTACTAGCTAGGGTTTTGTGCTTGTGTTTTTTATTAAAAAAAATTCCATCTTTTGTTTTGAGAGAGGGGAAGAATGGAACAAAACCCAGTTCTATACCTTTTTGAGAGAGAGCCAGGTGAGATTGAATTCATACCTAGGGTAGAATCAGAATCAGTTTTCAGAGCCTTAATTAGACAGAAGTGTCATAAGCGAGGAGTTCGAATTCTAAGAAATGTGGTTTCCTCTATTTCACGCCTACTCATTACCAGTACTACTAGTAGTAGTAGTAGTGGTGGTGGTGGTAATGAAGATGATGAATCCATGAGAGGATATTTTGTGTTAAAGGGTTGTAAAGATTTCTTGAAGATGACTCCTCGAAAACGTAAAAATATTTGGCATCTTCAACTATTTTGCTGGTACAGAATGCCTGAGTATCTAGTCTATTTATATGGATCTCCCATCAGTAATAATAAAGATATAGCAGAAGAATCAATTCGGTTATTTGTCTACCCTAACATTGGATCCTTTCCAATGCACATTCAACACATATTTTGTTGGATAGTTTTAAGCTTCTGTGAAGCTCTCCGTGACCAAACAACAACAACATCATCGGGTCAATCACTGTACTACTCGTGTCGTCAAACGTATACATCATTACTCAAGTCACTTAACCCTGCTAACACAAATGATAGATGTTTTTCTTCAATGCCAGTTACGGAAATTCGTAACTGGTACCCATTTACAAGCGAGCTCACGAAACAGTTGCTGGTGAACATGAAGTTGATTAGACAATCGTGCTTCTGTCGAGTGCCATCCGAGTTGAAATCACGATTTGAGAGTGATATTTGTGAGTTCTCTATATTCACACTCCATATGTGTTCAAAAATTGAGGATCATATGATGAGATTGCAAGATCCATCAATTGACTCCCGTTCTATGCCACATCTTTCTCTTGATTATATCCGCTTATTCTGGTATTCCGATGAGTTAAAAGAGCTCGAATTATTTTACAATGATTTTAATGAGTTGCTGAACAACATAGATCTTGGTCTGACTTATATGGATGATGGAGTCGAGTACACCCGATGTACTGAATGTGAGTTTAACCATGGGTGGTCTTATTATCTTTCAATTCTTAAGGAATTAGACATGATGTCGAAGCTTTATCATACTGCGGAAAAGAACCTTGCCTCGTGCTTGATTTCTCACCGAGATTCAATAAATAAACTTATTATGAAATCAAAGAGAGGCGATGAACATCAATGGCTTCTTAGATATAAGAATTTAACAAGTAAAGAATCTAAAGGACATTTGATCAAGATGATGTTCCCGAATCAAGTTAAGAATGGTTGTGAACTACAGAAGATGAATTCGATTATTATTGATAGATCGAGGTTATTAGTTGATTCTTTTGAGCATGTTGGGCTTGCAAATCCCATTTTGTTGCGGAATGGAATTATCCCTCGATTAAAAAATGAGGATGCTATTGAAGCTGGTGCTGGAGTTTTCAAAGAATGGCTCATGTTGTTATGCCAACACCTATTCGCTCCACAAAGTTCACTCTTCCTATCATGTTCATATGACCATCAAAGGTTTTATCCCAATCCAGCAGGTATATTGAAGATTTCAACATTATTTGACTTTTTGATATTGTGTTTGTGTCTTTTTATGTTTTATTTTACAACAAAACTTTTGGCAATCTCTATACTAATTGGATTTGAACTGTTTCTTATTTGCAGCAAAACTGGATACTCAACAATTCCAATATTATAGGTTTTGTGGTAGAGTGATAGCTTTAGCATTGATGCGTGACGTTCAAATAGGCATTGGATTTGATCGCTTGTTTTTCTTGCAATTAGCCGGAGGATCAAAACTCACTTTGGATGATATACGAAATGCTGATCCTTACATGTATAAAAGTTGTAGAGATATTCTAGAGATGGATACAAAGTTGATAAATTCAGATTGTTTGGGTCTGACATTTGTTTGGGAAACTGAAGAAAAAGATGAGTGTGGGACGAGGAAAATAGTGGAATTGTGTCCCGGAGGGAATGCAATGGTCGTGAGTAGCATGAACAGAGAAGAGTATATCAAACTTGTTATTGAACATTGCTTCATCAAATCTATAGAAGAAAAGGTAAAATTATTTATCCAAGGGGTTGATGATGTTCTTACTCGAAAGTGTCGAAAGATGTTTTTCGAGAGTATAGAATTGGAAGATCTCGATAATATGTTACTGAAGAAAGCAATTTGTGAAGAAGATAGAAACTGCAATGAAGTTGTTGGTGCTGGTACGGTTAGTCCTTTTCAGAAAATAATTAGAACCACTTTGCCTTTGTCTAGCCGAAAGTCTTTTCATCTGCCATTGACGTGCAAACAACAGTCTGGGGGTTTCCGTATATATTGATTAGTTATTGCAAAAGTTGTATTAAATTTGAGTCTTGTGGATCCTCTTTTGTCATATTTATTTTCAAATTCTTACTTTAGTAGATGTAGGGCATTCATGTAATCCCCATTTGTTAAACAAACTTTTAGAAATAATTCTGATGTAACCCCCAATTATAATTAATTCACCTAGTGTCTGGCAGATAATTTCGTTTAACCCCCCAATTGTAATTAATTCAGGCAGTTCATTTTGATCTCCAAGGACCATTTTTTGTGAAACAAGTTAACAGAAATAGAATTGTCATTTGTCAAACAAACTTGTAAAGAGAATTTTGTATTAATTCCAAATTTGTGATTAATTCAACGTTTTGGTCTCATAATTGTTCGACCGTTCGTGAAAGCTTCCAAGGACCAAACAAAATTTGGGATCCGTACAATCCGCCTAACTCAGACACCATGCCATTAAGGATGATAAACAATGAAGTTTCAAAAAAAGAAATTCAAACTATTTGCTTTAATTTTTTCCTTTTTCTCTCTGAGCCTTTATGATAATCCTATACAAGGTTTCTTAATATTCAATGACCTTCTATTAGTTGAAATGTTTCCAGTAATACAAGGTTTGAACTTGCACATAAATAAAAACAGATGAAAAAAACGAAGAATTAGTGAACTTACACGCTAAGTTTGGGTCGATAATCTGGATCAGCAAATGGAAAAGTGAATTCATCTGCACAAGCCATTCGGATTCGTTCTGGAGTTGCTGGATTATCTAGAGGAAACCATTCTTTTAGTCCAACTTCTGATCTTGCAGCGAAAATCGCGTCTTTGATAGCAAAGAATACCGATGCAGCTAGGAAGAATGGCGGCTCTCCGACTGCTTTCGATGAGTGTATAGCTTTTGGATTCTTTGTATCCTGTGAGAAAAGAAGTAAAGAATTGTAGAATGTCTAAGTAGTATGATCGAAAAAATCAACCTAAACTTTTGAAGGATTTCGAAAGCAACGATAGCAAAGTAGTGTTTGATTTTTTTTTCCTATTGTCTGATTTGAAGTGCCCGACTCAAATGGAACAAAAATCAATCCGAATCAGCCATTTAGACGAGTCAAACAAAAATAATAATCTGAAAATTTGACTCGGGTCAATTCAGACCTCGAGCCAGATTTCAGATATGACATAGAAGAAGAAAACACTACCCAAGAGCAAAGTCATCGTATAAAACAATGGTTAAGAAACGAGCATAACCACCCCATACCATCCCATTGCTGCTATTGTTATACCAGAAAAACAATTTTTATACCTCTACTGTTCAATATTACTTCTTGTGTGAAACAACAAAAAGACATGACAACAAAAAGATATGACAACAAGAAAGAACGGAAATGATCGTTATGACAATTCTATCACGTGGCACAAAAAAATCCCTAGATTTATGGGATACGGTAATAATGACAGAAAAACGCCGAATTTCTGTAAGGCGTTAAAGGGAACTTGTTTACCTTTAGGATTGAAACTTTGAATTTGAGAGGAATGTCATTGACCGAAGGAATTTTGTAATTTCCCGGTCCACATGTGTAAAGATAACCAGGCGGAATCCATTTGTGATCTTCATCTCCCCATTTTAGTTCCTCCAAGGTAAACCAACCCAAACCTTGCATGAAGGCACCTTCAATCTGCAAAATGAAAATCATATCAATCGGACATTTGATTTACTTCATATGTAACTTTTAAAGGTTTTGAAACGAATCATGACCGTGATTTTCTTTTTAACTTCTCTACTCGAAACTCAAAATTTGGAAAAGATCTGCCCAATACAGACGAAAAAGAAGGTCATGCAGATTGCAGACCGATAAAAAAATCTCCTATAAATTTCTAGAAGCCAGTATTGAATTTGATCGATTATTTGCTATTAGCGGAATGAATAGGAAATGATAATATACCTGGCCCACATCGATGGCAGGATTAAGAGAACATCCAAGATCCATAATAACATCAGCGGCCCTTGTGTGAAAATCTCCGGTTAATGTGTCAATCTCAACCTCAGCAAATGAAGCTCCATAAGTGTAGTAACTGAAAGGATCTCCTTTACCAGTCTTTGAATCAAAACCAACATCAGGTATAATGTAAAATCCATGAGCAGAAAGATCTATTCGCTCGAGGTAGCATGCAAGTGCCAACTGACAAAAAAAAACGAACATAAACTGTACGTTTAATCACAACTCATGCTGAAACAATAATGAATGAACCTAGTTCGTGTAACGAATAAATGTCGTTACTTAACAGTACCAGAGATCAATATATTTGGCTCCCAGATGAATTGACATAACATACTCGAATATACTAATCAAGCATTTAACTAAGCTGTGGTCAGCAAGTGGCATATTCTTATATTTCTTGAAACAGTAGTTGTAATTTTAACATCATAGTAGTTGGGGACAGGATCGGTCGATATGGCTATCTAATGACGTAATTAGGCGATTGGCAATATTGCCTCTCAAATCCAATCAACTATCTCAACATAGAAAGAAGAATGAAGACAAAAGATTTTACTTCCTTACTATTTGTAATTAGATTTAGATTCTTTCCATACATGTAATTATAGTTCCTTATTTTAATTCCCTCTCTTATGTAAACTTCTCCATTGTAATTCTCTATATATAATTGTTCACCACATAAATAAAAATACCTTTGAACTCTAAATTATCTTTGTGTTTCTCAATTTAACATGGTATCAGAGCATAAGGATTTTTTTTCGGGATTTATTGTTCGATCATCATCAACATTGCTTAAGGATTATATTTTACTTCTTTATTGTTCGATCATCATCAACATTGTTTTAAGGATTATATTTTCCTTCTTTATTGTTCGATCATCATCAACATTGCTTAACGATTATATTTTCTAACGAACTACAACCTATTTTTGGTACTTTCTCCTTCAATATGTTTTTAACAATGCATTTTCTAACGAACAAAACTACAACATCACTTTTGGTGTCACTATTTTTCTCTCATTTTTATTTTTCTGGTTTTGACAACCACAACTTCTTTTTCACAAATACCGTGACATCCACTACGGTACATTACAATTTCATCATAAATTTTTTAAAACTTATTCTCTCGAGTTTTTCAACTAATTTTTCTCGACCCATAATTTATATTCAGTCTCCTTCGTCGAGAACGATTTTTCCCGGTATAGATACTGGTGACCCTAGCCCTACGGCTACGACACTTTTCTCAGGAACTATTCTTTCCATCCACCCTACTTCGTGGATTATCGACAGTGGAGCTTCAAACCACGTTTGTTTTTCATTACAGTGTTTTAGTTCGTACGAACTTGCTCCTCCATCACTTTACGTTCAAATTCCTGATGGAAGCACCCTTCCCGTCAAACATATCGGTAAAGTAGTTTTTTCTGACTCTTTACATATAAAAAATGTTTATCATATTCCAAGTTTCAAGTTTAATTTGATTTCTGTACGACAGTTATGTAAATCTTTAAATTGTCTTGCGACTTTCTCACCTTCCCACTGCGTCTTTACGGAAGTTTTGACAACCCGTCTGATTGGACAGGCTGATGAGATTGGCGACCTCTATATTTTACGTCGTACCTCTAAAGCACTTACTCTACATAAGTCGCTTGACATTTGGCACCGCCGACTAGGACATCCAAGTTTGAATCGCCTCAAACACTTATCTCAACGATTTGATTTTATTCATTTCGACTCCACGCATGACTGTACAATTTGCCCTATGGCTAAGCAATCTAAATTGCCCTTTCAGAAAAGTACAACAGTTAGTACTTTTCCTTTCCAGTTAGTTCATGCTGACATTTGGGGACCGTTTCCTGTTCCTTCGCTCACAAATAAGCGATATTTTCTCACCTTAGTTGATGACTATTCCAGATATACTTGGACATTTCTTATGCAGTCCAAGTCTGAGACTAAGAAATATTTAGAATATTTCTTCAATTTCACAATTAAACAGTATCAAAAGACTATTAAGTCTGTTTCTTCTAATTCGGCAACCAACTCTACCTGCCCTATTCAGACTTTTCGTTCCGACAATGAAACTGAATTTCTCACTAAGGACTTACAGTCTTGGTTTCATTCGAATGGTATTATCCACCAACGCAGTTGCGTTCATACTCCACAACAAAATGGGGTCGTCGAACGCAAACATAGACATTTGCTGGATGTCGCTCGTGCCCTGCGATTTCAAGCTAACCTCCCCCTCAAATTTTGGGGTGAATGTTTAAAAACGGCAACTTACTTAATTAATCAGATGCCAACTCCAACTTTATCACTTAAGTCACCTTATGAGGTTTTATATGATACTCCACCAGACTACTCGACCCTCCGTGTCTTCGGGTGTCTGTGCTTTGCTCATAATTTTAAAGCTACTACTAAATTTGATATGCGAGCTAAACCAGGAATTTTTATCGGGTACCCTTATGGAAAAAAGGGTTACACCATTTATGACCTAGAGACTAAAAATCTCTATGACTCTCGAAATGTAACTTTTTTTGAAAACAAATTTCCTTTTGAATCGGTTACTGACGTTTCATCTGACTCACACATTTTTACTCCTTTGAATATTTTGGATGACCATGTGCCTTCTCCCGACACTTTTCAGACTCCGTTGCGACACAATATTTTTCCACCTCCACCTTTAGTCGAGTCTTCTCCCTCTCCTTCGGTTGATTCCCCTCGTTTGCCTTTTATTGAGCCGACGCCTCCTATTTCAGGTAGGCCCCTGACTCCCTCTGATCCCAGCAAAGATATACCTTCATCATCTCCTGTAGAGGTGCCTATAGCTTCTTCTGATAATGCATCTTCTCCAGACTTTTCTGCTTCCGCTTCTCCTCGGCCTTTTACCACCGGTGGCACTTCATCACTCGACTCTCCCACCGAGGAATCTGATAATCCTACACGACCCATTCGTGTTAGGAATCCGCCTGCTTATTTGGCTGACTATATTCTTTCTAGTTCAGCAACGACATCTTCGCAAACTCCTTATCCACTGGTCGACTATATAAGTTTCGACCGTTTTAGTCCTTCTCATAAGGCTTTTCTGACTTCCGTCATCAACACGGAAGAACCCAAATCTTACAAAATCGCCTCTACTTCTCCAGAATGGCGTGAGGCGATGGCTAAAGAGATTTCAGCCCTCGAGACTAATAATACTTGGTCTCTGACTTCCTTGCCACCTGGCAAGAAACCCATTGGTTGTAAGTGGGTTTACAAAATTAAATATCGTTCGGATGGATCCATCGAACGCTATAAGGCACGCCTCGTCGCCAAAGGGTATACCCAGGTTGAAGGTGTCGACTATCATGATACTTTTGCTCCAGTTGCCAAATTGGTAACTGTTCGTGTCCCTTGCGTCTATCCAAGGATGGTCGTTGCATCAGTTAGATGTCAATAATGTTTTCCTCCAAGGAGACTTGGAAGAAGAAGTCTATATGACCATTCCTCCAGGTTTTAGCAACAAAGGTGACACTAGAGTTTGTCGCTTGAACAAATCATTATATGGTTTGAAACAAGCTTCTAGGCAATGGTTTGCCAAATTTTCCTCTGGTTTAAAAGCCGAAGGTTTTTCTCAATCTTCGTCAGACCATTCTCTTTTTAGTTATTTTAATGGTCCGACTACTATCTATATTCTTGTCTATGTAGATGATATCATCATTACAGGCAATGACAACAAGGAAATTGACTCCCTTCGACACCGTCTCGAGCAACGATTTTCTCTTAAAAATCTCGGACGACTTCAATATTTTTTAGGCCTAGAAGTATCTAGGTCCCCTAAGGGTATTTTCCTTTGTCAACGGAAATACACTTTAGATATTATCCGTGATTCTGGACTTCTCGGTGCAAAACCGAGTTTATTTCCTATGGAACAGCATTTGAAATTGTTACCTACAGATGGCACACCGTTAGACGATCCCACTTCTTTCCGGTGTCTAATTGGTCGACTTCTCTATGTCACTGTAACGAGGCCTGATATCGTCTTTTCAGTGAATTATCTAAGTCAATTTATGCAGCATCCCCGTTCAACACATATGGATGCAGCGACTCGAGTGCTAAGATATTTAAAGGGGACCCTCGATCATGGGATCCTCCTTTCATCCTCTAGCTCTTTGACACTTTCGGGTTTTACTGACTCTGATTGGGCCAGCTGCCCCATTACACGCCGTTCCACCACCGGCTACTTCACAATGCTTGGTGCGAGTCCGTTGTCTTGGAAATCTAAGAAACAACCGACCGTCTCCCGATCATCCGCTGAGGCAGAATATCGTGCCCTTGCTTTCCTTACCGCCGAGCTCCAATGGTTGAAATACCTTTTCCAGGACCTTCGGATTTCAATTCCAGAACCTTTTCAGGTCTTCTGTGACAATAAGGCGGCTATGCATATAGCTGCCAATCCAGTTTTTCACGAACGTACGAAGCATATCGAACTCGATTGCCACTTTGTTCGTGAGAAGCTTGAAAGTGGTCTTATTCAGATCTCTCATGTTCGCACCACCGATCAGGTGGCGGATATTTTTACAAAGCCTTTGGGTTCTGACCAGTTTCACAAGTTACTTCCCAAGTTAGGCTTGACTCAGCTTTCTTCCTCCGCTCCAACTTGCGGGGGGGGGGGGGGGGGGGGGGGGTAATGACGTAATTAGGCGATTGGCAATATTGCCTCTCAAATCCAATCAACTATCTCAACATAGAAAGAAGAATGAAGACAAAAGATTTTACTTCCTTACTATTTGTAATTAGATTTAGATTCTTTCCATACATGTAATTATAGTTCCTTATTTTAATTCCCTCTCTTATGTAAACTTCTCCATTGTAATTCTCTATATATAATTGTTCACCACATAAATAAAAATACCTTTGAACTCTAAATTATCTTTGTGTTTCTCAATTTAACACTATCCCATGGTCCCAATACTAGGTCGCTGAGTCAAGATCATGTTGGGATCGGCACAGTGGCACCCTTCAACCACGTCTGTGTGTGTCTATATATACACAATATTTATTTGTGTAGCCCAATAAGCTGATGATCCCACTTTCTCATGTTGGCACTTCATAGATGTGTCAGATTCTCTATCTTCCAACATGTGCAACATAGGATACCAATATTCTACAGTTCCAAATTTCACGGTGACAATGTGATAACATGCACGTTGGTGAAAGACGGAATGAACCTCTTATATATTATTATTATTGACACCTAAAGGTAAAATGCACAAGGATTATTAGTTATGTAATTGTTTCCTAAATTGTCATATACCGACAGAGAAAGATTATAATGTCAATGAAGGAAGTATTACCTCGGCAAAACAACTATGCTTCTTTCTGGAAGCAATAGGCTCCATACGAGCTTTTAGTTGCTGACAGGCATCCAAAACTGCTGCCCCGTACATATCAGAACTTGCAGAAGCTGCCGATGGTGATGAATTTGGAACCTAAAGGGATGAAAACTACAGGTTCAAGACTTAGCTCTGAAGTAATATGATTTGCTCTATATGATTTTACCTTATCAGTACTTGTTTCTGATATAAATACGGAGCTGAGAGGTATATCGAAACATGAAGCGGCAATCTGAGCAACCTTGGTGTGTAGACCTTGTCCCATCTCAACCCCTCCATGCGTGACTAAAACAGTCCCATCGGTATAGATTTGTACAAGAGAACCTGCCTATAGTCAGCAAACAAGATCGTGAGCATTTTGCTCTGTAGAAGAAACAAGATAGATCAGCATGTGGAATTATTTTGTTGAGCAAGAATGAGAACATCTCCCAAGACTTAATAATGCAATTTATAGATAATCTTAAGAATACAAGTTCTAATTAGATTCTGATTTTCAATGTAGACCCGAAAAATTCAACTATGCATAGGCCATAGAAAAGGAAAAAAAAACAAGGAAAATGAACTAAGTGATAAGGATGAATCATTGGATTCGGACAATGATGCACATAAAGAAGACTTGGATATGAATGTTCTAATAACGAAAATGAGTCTAACCACAGGGAATTTTGACCTTTTTGAACATTAATTAGGATATTTTGCGTGACGACGCCAACTATATACTTGTACAGTTTGAAAGAAAACTTCGACTTTTTGTTAGTAAAAAGTATTCAAACACATGCAAGGGAAAGGAATTAACTTAATGCATATGCTATGATTATACGAAGATGAATGAATTGCATATGGTTTGTTATACTGCATCTACTGCCAATACTGGGAAGAATGAATTTCTCAACTTCTAGGTTGAACCTATGATATGATTTCTTAAATAAGAAAAGGATTCACCAAATGATTTACAATTTGACTACATCGATAACAGTATTTACCTGGTTCATGAACTTTACTGTGAAGGAGATACCAAACTTTGTCGGGATCATAGCAATACCACGTTTCTTCCAACGATTCTGAAGATTAAACTGGATTACTTCTCTACGAGCCTTTGAAAAGTCACAGGATGCCTTCAGTTCATCCCAAACTCGGCCCAAAGTACAGTCTTTAAGTTGCGCTTCATAATGCAATATATACCCATTCTTTTGGAAATTAAGTTCCTGAAAATAAAATTTGTTGTTGTACCAAGTCAGATTGAATTTTAATGAAAATGAGACAACGATCAACCAAATCTGGGTTGTAACAGAAACAAAATCAATGCGACCAGAAATGCTAACCCTAATCTCTTCAGGGCTCTTCTTAAGTTCCATTGCAAGTTGTTCAATCCAGTTTTCTGCAATAAGCATGGCTTGTGGCCCACCAAAACCCCGGAAAGCAGTATTACTTGCCTTATTAGTATAGCATACTCTTCCTCTCACTCTAACGTTTGGCATGGCATAGACATTATCTGAATGCAACATAGCACGCTCAAGGACTGCCAGTGAAAGGTCCAGAGAATTTCCAGCATTACTGCAGATATCAAGATCTAACGCCAGCACTCGTCCTTCATTTGTGAATCCGACCTTCAACACAAAACCAATGTTTTAAAATACGTTTTTATGCCTCAAGATGCCTCGATGTGTAAAAGGCGTATACTATTCTTTTGTAAGGAAAATGACATCAATTATGTAAAAAACTAAAAACATAACATAGTTTTTCTACTTTACTACCACAATATAAAGTCGCAAGTGACTAATAAACAAAAAGACTAACACTTTTGTGCTGCTCAAAAACTCAAAAAATAACAGGTGACTTCGAATGATCATGTTCTGTTCTCGAGTTCAAATACGTACGCCTAGAGGCATCAGGTGACCACCTCGCCTCGAGGCGTACGCCTTGAAAGATTTTTATAACATCGCACAAAAATGTATTTTCAGTTTCAGAAACCAAGAGTAACAGTAAAGTAACTCTAACACGTGAGACATATCATTCCTTTTCTAATAATACAAATAAAATGTTAAGAACCCATATTCAAGAAATAAACGATATTAAACTAGAAAGTCTGATATGCGGTGGGTATCTATGCATTAGAGCTGCATAACTCGTACTAATGGAAAATGGAGAAGTAAATAGACTCCTTTGCTGCATCTATTTTGAGTTGTAAGTTAGTACCTTGTACTTTCCGAGAAAGCTATGACGTTGCCCAGATATCATCATGTCTGTATCCCTATCTAATATGAGTTTTACAGGTCGATTCAAATGATAGGAAGCTACGGAAGCTGCTGCAGCAACGAAACCCGACCTTGTCTCTTTTCCACCAAACCCACCACCAATTCGTTTGGTCTTGCATACAACTTTAGACATTGGAAGTCCAAGAACAAGAGAAACATATTTCTGGTGCTTTGCAATGGCCTGCATACAGTGAGATCGCATTTGTAAGGGGACATCAATAGGGAACTGACACATAAAAACCAATTTGGCACTGGTAACAGATACTATTTATTCATATTTGATCCTCTTGGTTGAACATATCAGAGAGGAGGAAAGGAAGATTCATACTAAGTATTTGGTTGGGGAATGAGTGGTGAGATCTCCATTTGGAATTTTAGGTTACTATGCTACGGTCCTTTTAAATGTTCTGGTTGTATGGAGACTCTATATGTATCATGGCTTGTGAGTTCCACAACACATCGAACAGTGGTACCATCAATAAATCATGAACTGTTCCTTCACTACCATTATTGTGAAGATACTACATTTACACCTCGTTGAAACTCTACAAAGGAAACATTTGTAGAGAGAGATGTTGATAAAAGAAATAACTAAACAAAGCCGGGAACAACAAAGTGGATTATATTATTGCTCAAAGAAACATAACCTACTTGAGTAGATGAGATCAAATGAACTTCATTGCCACCATCGATTGTCCATACCAGAGTTCCTTGTGTTTCGAAATAGAAATGCTCTTGACCTCCAACACGAACCTCGCCTTCTATAATTTTGTCACATGCACCTGACTCAAAACAGTATTCCACATCACCTTTTGTCATCCACCTTTCAGTGTCAGGATGGAAGCTGTTTGATTTTAGGGCATCCTTTATTGATATAACCGCAGGCAACTCTTCATACTCAATATGGACCTTTTTTGCAGCTAACTTTGCGTTGTCATGTGTATCAGCCACAACAATCCCTATAACCTGCATCGAACAAACCAAAAAAGAGCTATTGGAAAAGTAGAAAGATGAAGAATGCAATATCATTGGGATTGAACAACTTCTTACCTGACCAACACAAGTGACATATTGTGTAGCGAATAATTCTTCATCGTAGATAGCTGGACCAATTGTATTAGTTCCAGGTATATCTTTAGCAAGAAATATGCCTTCAAACCCAGGAGAAGACTTGGCTACTGAATCATCTATTGAAAGTATACGGGCATGAGGTTTTCGACTCAATACTAAAGCTGCATGAAGACCTCCAGGAGGCATAGGAATATCATCCACGTACTGTGCTTCTCCAGTAACCTAAACATTTTTAATTAGCTTAGATAGTTACAGTTATAAGCAAACTCTTAAATGTCAAATGTGCACTTGCAAATACTTCGTTACATCCTACTACTACTATCAATTGCCTTCAAATTCTCAAATTCGTAAAAAAAACATAAGAATCTGACATGCATTCTTAGTCAACAATCGACGGATGAACACATCAAATTTTTATCGTTTATGTATTCATCCAGACGGCGAGGGAAATTCCTTCCACGAATAGGAGAACAAAATAGTCAAGATACGTGATTGAAAAAGGACGTAGTTATGTGACCAGCTTAACATATAGAAATAAGAGAATTATTTTATACGATACTCTAGACACGTTAAGATTAGTCACTATACGAATTTAGTCACTTTATGAATCTGAGTGAAAATAAGGATCCAAAACCATTTAATAGAAGTAAAATAATATCAGTGAAAAATGTAGAACTAGATCAGGGGAAAACCTGAAATCTTGATGAAACATGAACTTCCGGAGAACCCACAGCTGTACCTAATTTTGTAATTTTGTAATCTTGAATGGAAGTTGAGAATGGTCTATTGTAAGAGTGTATGGCCGACATATGGGAAACCGGCACGGTTTCAGTGAATGACTGTTCTCCTTCCATTTGATGAGAAACCCACAAATAAAATTTAAAAAAGAAACTTAAAGTTAAGGACCTCCGAAACTCCACCATCCCACCTGGCGCATCATCCTTAAGCAAAACGTCCTCTCTCAATGTTCTTAAAGCATTTTGCAGAAGATCTTGGTTCCAAATTTTCCCACTTAACAAACCTTCGGTTTTCGATGCAGAAAGAGAAACAGGAGCAACCCCACCATAAACAATAGAAGCTTCTGCTACAGCCCAGCTGTCACCAGTCCTTTCAAGGAATACACGAATTCCAGCATTTACTAGAGCAATATCATCTTCTCTCCGGTGTGCTTGTTTGAATTCTTTCACATATTCATAAGGCCTCGTCCATGGCAAAAAAATTGAGAGTAAAATTTCATTCCTTGACAGATCTACTTTCCGGTACCCCAGAAAGAAATCTTTTGCCATGACGGTTCTGACACTTCCTTGGCAATTTATAATTTGAAACTTAGCCCGAGAAGCCATCCATAATGGATTCAAGTCTGATATTGGACTGGCAGTACAGATATTCCCCCCAATAGCAGAAACATTTCTAATTTGTTTCCCAGCAAACCATTTTATCTGTTCAGCAAAGGCCCTGCATGATGAAGTTTCATGAGAAGGACGATCTGCTATCACCTTTTTAAAAATGTTTAGGAGTTCTGTCACTCTTACAGCAGCACCTATTTCTAAACCATCATCCTTCACACTCAAAGTGTTAAGTTCAGGTACACTGGCAACTGAGACTAGGACCTGATGCTTGATTCCCTTTAGTTTCATCTCTATTCCTACTTCTGTATTACCAACGACTAATTTTGCATCAGGATATTTTGATTTTAAATCTAATAAATGTTGCAGTGTTAGGGGACGATACCACTTAATTCCACCAAATCCAGTTAAACTCAAAGGCTTTAGTTTTCTAAGCAGGAGCTCTGGAGGAAAAATAAGTTCACTTTCCCTGTATGAACTCCCATCTACTTCATTATAGGAAGTGGGCTTATATCTGGTCCCACAACTTTTAGTTTCTGTAGTACTATCATCATTGTCGATAGTCTTTGTTCCACAAGAACAAGGCTTTCCAGTAGTGGGGCAAATCGATCCACTTCCCGAGGGGGTTTTCATAGAACATGGCTCCGCCCCATCAATGTACAAGACATCTTCAGTTTTTGCAAAAACTCGAAATCCATCTACAATTGATCTGTAACCAGTACAACGACATAGGTTTCCACCTAAGCTTTCTTCAATCTGCTCTTCACTGGGTGGTCCTTGACATGATCTCAACAATGCATACATTGACATAATAAAACCAGGAGTACAGAATCCACATTGTGAGCCATGAGAGCTGGCCAGTGATTCCTGGAGATCGATTCATAATTGCAATTCTTTTAGCCTTAGAACTCATGTAAAAAATAAATATTAAATCTTCAGATGCAAAAAAAAAAAAAAAATCAGAACCCAGAAACCATGATTTTCAATTTTAAATAAAGAACTATCAGATATTTTGGTGATAGCCCAAAATGACTTTAAACCAAAGAGTAACGTCGAGATTGGGGGTGGGTGGGAGAATATATTTATAGATCAAGAGCTGATCCACAAATGAGATGCGCAGTAGATAAGAAAATAACTATATTTGTAGGGACGCACTTTCTTATCTAAGTTAATAGGCCCTTCGCTATTACTGGCAATCGATGTTCAAATAGTCAGTAAAACCGTACGCATGTAGGAGATTTAGGCGTTTTTCCGCCTCGAGGAATGGACACCTGAAGGCTCAAAAAATGCATACTCAATTAAGTTGTGAAGTGTCAGGCTCAAACCGGAACATAAGAGGCACACTCAGATTTGGTGATTTATAAACTAATTATTGCAATGCATGTCTGTAAGGCATAAGCTAAGTAACATAATTACTCTTCCTAACTAATTATCAATCTACTGCTGAAATGCTAGTTAGCAATACTTTCCTCATTTACTAATTTCTAGTTTTCTACCCAGTACGTGAATTAAGATTTGATGCCAAAAGAATTTACTGAACCATAACAAATGCAGAAATTCTACTATACCTGAAGTGGATGCAAGCCTTGTCGACGGTTTCCAACGCCCTCGACAGTAACTATATGCATGCCTTCTACAGAATAAAGAGGAGCCAGGCACGCATTGACTGCAAGATGCCTGCAATTTTTACAATCAAAATACTTAGGATACCGAAGTGTTATCCCAACGACAGATATCAAAGCTTCAATTAGCTAGGATGACAACAGGTTTGCATCAAATGAATCCATGGAAGGAGCCAGGATTTGAAGTCCGAGGGTCACTAGACATATAACAGCTTTGAAGTCAATCAGAAACGAAAAGTTATTCCAATTAAATGCAAAGTTAAAGCAATGTGAAACAACATTCAACTCTAGTATGTGGTAAATGTAACTGCAAACTAAAAATCGTACGAGATAAAACAGTCACCTGGCAGACTGAGCCGAGGAAAAGCTCTCAATTTTATTTGTGTACTCGGTTTCATGTGACAATGAAGGTGGAAAGAATATGACAGCATAGGACTCTCTTGACTTTAATGATTTACTAACAGTTTCTTGCCATCCACAAGTTTTGGGACAGAGTATTCTGTAGTTTTGTTCAGCCAACTCATTTACATAACATATCCAGACGTATCTCATTTTTCTAGGTGTATTTTGAGTCTTATCAACACATATAAACATGTGTGTTACCATAAATATCTACACATGCACACACAAAGACATAAAGAACAAGTACACTCACACAGTCTTCTTAGATAATTGATCATAAGAAGAAACCATCACTGTACAAGCTCCACAACCACCTTCACCACAGCCAAGCTTTGTTCCTGTCCAACCTATATCTAAAGTCCAATACAAATAAAGTAAATAAAAATTAGATACCAATTTGGTTATAAATATAACCGATAGACAGAGAGGTCATCATAAAAAGTATCAAGACAATAAAAGATAATGACGATCCAACAACATAACAAACTAAACCAAATGAAACACGGTGTAAAATTTAGAGAAAACAGCCAAACGTACAAAATACTGAAAATAGCACATACTAAACACGGTTGTAATCATCTAAAATAAACAATTGATGTTGCTAGTACTTGTGTGGCAGATAGTCGTGAAGCTGAGATTGCAGCGTCGTTTGTATAATAGAGGTATGACTATTGACTTACGAGAAATGTTGGCCTAGGATTTCCTTTTCTGCTATATAGTACCAATAGATGTTTCTTTTTAGCTATTTCATCACTGGAAGAAGCTTTAGTCCATACTCCTATACTTTCATCAACATTGATTGCCTAGTGGTTCACAATGTGGCCTGCCTGCACGAAACTAGTATTGGGCGACCCGTTAAGAACCAAGGAATCAAGTTTCGGTAGGCATGGAAATGGAAATATTTCGGTCATTTCGACCGAAATATTTCAAAATCTAATTTTCTTGACACAGCATTATTATGAGATACTACTAACATTTCGGTTTTGATAGAAATTTCGGTAGGCATGGAAATGGAATTATTTCAGTCATTTCAAGCGAAATATTCTAAATTTAATTCCTTGTTCAAAACAACATTTTAGCGCTTATTAACGGCCGAACGGCACTGCCAGTCAAAGGCGTCATAAAAACTGTTGCGTGATTTGCTTGTTCTAAGAAATGAACTCCGAGGACGATATCTAGCCGACCATGAAAAGTACAGCAGCTTTTTTCCTTATTCAACTTCCGAAGTTCTTAATGTACCGTTGTATCCTTAGATAACCTAAATCTGGACCTTCCAGCATTCAATTTAGAAAGTCCAAATACCTCTCTCTCTCTCTCTCTCTCTCTAGTCTCTAAGAATCAATGAATATGAAACTCTACTACTCTAGGCAATTTTTTTGAAAGTCAGAAGACAATTGAACAGAGTGTAGTTTAAGTACAAAGAAGAACACCAGAAATCAATCAACCAGCTCAAATTACAGTAGAACCTTCAATCTCTATTTCCTATCACAGCTAAACCAACAAAGTTCTACAATTGAACTTACGCATGATCTTAATCAATTAAGAAAAACTAAATTTCACTAAAATCTGATCTCAAATCATGAATAAAAAACCTAATTTCATAATGAACTAAACATCATAATCAACAAGATTCAACGAGAACAAAAAAACTCAGAAACTTATAAAAACAAGCATGTATTTACAAAATCGATTCAATCTGATGAAATTAGATGCAATCGATCAACAATAATATTATTATATAGATTACCTCTTAAATACTCAATAAGTGTTAAATGAGCTAATCCATCTGGTAATACTCGACGAACTCCATTAACATAAATAATTGCTTCTTTTGAT
Organism: Eschscholzia californica; assembly: GCF_041429995.1. Lineage (NCBI taxonomy): Eukaryota > Viridiplantae > Streptophyta > Magnoliopsida > Ranunculales > Papaveraceae > Eschscholzia > Eschscholzia californica. The sequence goes on from NW_028238472.1 coordinate 51,218,766, forward strand.
TCTTCATCAACACTTATCAATTCATCTTCCGTCTTCATTGATCCCATCGTTTTGACCTAAAATATCAAAATCTCACTACGACAACAACAACAATAAGAACAACAATTGAGATTAACTTCCTCTCTCTCTCTCTCTCTCTCTCTACTTTCTCTCTCTAGTTTGTCTCTCTAGAAAGGTGAGAATATCCAGTACGAAAAAGAGTCTAAGCGGAGATTTGGAAGGTACTCTCAGTATGTAAAAATGATTCGGGGAAAAGGTTTTTTTCTTTTTATCGGTGGAAATGAATGATAATATTAAGTGTTGATGATTCACAACTTTGAATCTTTGACATTTGTTTTCATCTAGTAAACTAGTAATGAAGAAATTTTTCTTCTAACCTAACTTATTAATTTTAATATTTATCATAAACAATAGATCTATTTTTAAATCTACATTAAATTTGTAGATATAATTGGTGTTTTTTTTGTTGAAAGAGATATAATTGGTGTTTGGTGTATGGAATTAAGTGAAGGCAAAAATATTAGCCGAATTTAAACCTTTACCGGCCAATTAAACTACGGTTGAAGTTAACTAGACTTATACTCTTTATAATTCAAGTTTTAAATCATGAATTCTTCAAGGTTTGGGGTTTGTGTCAACACGGTTAACCACTTTGACAACTAAATGTTAACAATATTGAGTTAAATTGATTTGATTAGTAAATGAAAAATATTATTCTAGTTCGAAATTTCTGGTGGAATCAGATGGAAATTTGACGTGTACAGACAAATTTCCCCAAAATTTCTCTGTTTTAATGGTTTGGGTGATACCCACCCATCTAGATGGATTCTAATTTGACACTTTTTTAGCTTAGCATAATTTTTGTTCCTAAATTAGAAGATTATATTGTTTTAATTCTAAAAAGTTAAATTACTTTTGTCTTGCGTCCTTCTATTTATTTTCCCCATCATCTTCACAACCACGACTTTGCTCTCCTTTTTTTCTTCGCGTCTCTTGTTTCTTTTTTTCCTTCTCTCGTGTGTAAGAACAAGTCGACATCATCATAATTGAAGTTTTTTCCCTCTCCAAAAAAACTTATGGTGTGTTTGGTTGCAAGATTCTTAAGTATGATTCTATCAAAAATGGGATTTGGTAGGAATCCTTGGTCTATTTGGCTACCAAGAATCTTATGACTCTTGACTAAGGATTCCTAATGCCAAAATTTGTATTGGACCAAAATCTCACCCTACCCCCTACGATTTGCTAGGATTTTGGATTAATTTATCCAAATTTCAAACTTAAAATCAACAAACAAAATATTTCCTTCGACAAAATAATTATTTTAAAAATATTATTTGTTCACAAAATTATTTTTTTCACAAAATTATTTTTTTCCAAAAATCTTTTTTTATTTCCAAAAATCATTTTTTTACCAAAATCAATTTTTTCACTGAAACTCATTTTTACCCCGAAAATCATTTTTTTCTTCAAAAATCGTTTTTTCCCAAAAATTCTTTTTTTCTCGAAAATATTTTTTTTCTAAAAAGTTGTTTTTCTCCAAAATCCGTTTTTCCCAAAATCTAATATTTCCTCAAATGAAACGAGTTTCGAGAACAAGGTTTATTCAATACTTTTTTTTTCTAAAGAAGCGTCTAAATACTCAAATAATAATAAATCATAGGATTCTTATTAGTTGCCTAACGAACAAAAAAATATTACTTGGATTCATGAATCCGTGGAATCATGAATTCTAAGGACTTATGAATCCGGGGATTCATGATGCCGTCATCCAAACACACTATTATATTTATAAAAATATTTTGGTCAAAACTATTTACAGAGCTACTTTAGCTATTTACAAAGCCCGAAAGTTGGAATCTTTTCACTTTCTCTGTAAATAAGGTTTTGCTGTTTATAGAGCACATAGAGACTAAAATCAAATTTTGATAAGGATCAAATTGAAAAAAATATTGATTATAGAGTAGAAGATATTTTATTTCCTTCATTCCTAAACCCCACCACCAATACCTTCCACCACCCCAACAATTACCACCACAACTATTAACAATCAACTCACAATCACCTAACAATGAAGAAGGTACATTAAAGGAGGAGCTTAGTGGTCAAGAGACTTAATTAATGGAAGAGTTTGATTTTGAAGAACTCAACTATGACTCTTCGTTGGACTTATATAACAACATTCTAAGTGAAGACATAACTTTAGAGGTAAGATAAACTAATTTGTGGTGATTATTCTAAAAAAGAACTCAGATTTCTAGGTCAACATTGTAAGTGAACGACTCAAATTTTCGGTGAAATAATGCTTAGAACGATAAACATTTTCGGTGACATTTTTACTAACAAATTTCGGTGACGTTTTTACCAAACAATTTCAGTGACAAAATTTTGTGTGAAGAAATTTTTTGTGAAGATACTTTGTGAAGAAACTTGATTTTTGATGTTTAATTTTTTCTTAACGTTTCGGTCATTTTGATGTTTAATTTTTCAATATTTTCGGTCAATTTGATTTTCAATTTCTCAGCATTTTCGGTCAATTTGATGTTTAATTTTTCAATATTTTCGGTCGGTTTGATGTTTATTTTTTCAGCATTTTAGATGGAGAGGAAGAACCTATCTCTAAAATAAGGGTTTTATTCTAAATAACGAATATATTGTTATAAAGTCAAAAGATTTGTAAATAGTAAAAAAATAGATCTACAAATAGCCAGACCTGTAAATAGCACCGACCAAATATTTTATACTTATAATAAAAATTAACAACAAAGATACTTTATTTATAAAAAAATATTTTTATTTGTAATAAATATTTATAATAAAAACCAATCAAGAGAAGACTTTGTAAGCGGATCGGAACATGCCAATGATAACAAGTTTTACACTTACGGAAAGGAGATACAAGGAAGATAATCTTCTACTGCAAATCATTTGAAATTATGAGAATTGCAGAAAAAATTATCAAAATGTATAGAAGATAAAATCAAGGCTTACCATCCGTCTGGGAAGTGTTACTAGGCCTCGGACAGACTCCCCGAGTGGAAACCTTATGTTTGTAAATATCCGAGTCATCTTCGAATGACTGACTCCTTGCTCGAGTGCTTTAGGTTCAAACTAGCTGGTATCCCCAATCAAAAAACTCTAGATCACGTAAAACGTCGTCACCCAAAAAAAATCCACCACAGGAACTAAATCAGCTGGCAATTCTCAGTTCCTCTTCTTATCCGTAAAAACAAGACCCACGGAACCAATGCTGAAAATCAACGGTTTTTTCTTCGTATTGAGATTTTTCTCAAAAAGCCCTGTCTAGTGAATTTGCCACATTTTCATCCCCTAGCACTAGAACACAAATCATACAAATTCTTCAAATTCTATACCTAGTTCACCTTATAACTACTATTGCCCAAAGGGGAGATGCTAGAGTGCCCAGCTGACGTGGATTCACTAAAAGATAAGATTTTCTCAAAGTTTGACTATGATGGAGACCGCTTTTATTTCTAAATGAAGAAATTTAGGCATTTTACTGGGCATTCTAGCTGGACACTCTATCATTCCTCTTGCCCAAATGACTAGATCTAATGAAGTTTTTCGACTACATAACAACTGATGTTCAGTAGGATGTACAGATAAAATATCAAAAGGTTTTCAACAAGTCTTCAAATTTTTTCCATAACTGACTTCCAACCCTAGTTCTAGCAACCAATTTACTTAAGTTTCAACATGCAAAAAAAGTACCAATTGGATATCGTCTTTTAGTTTTTTTGTTTAAGAATACGGGAGTGCTACTTTGTTATTATCTTTCTATCTTTTAGTGAGATCAAGAAAGATGTTATCTTGTTAATTTAAAACTAACCGACGAATCTCATCTTTCAGAATATTATTCGGATCTCTAATATCATCAACATGAGTCTCTTCTCTTTCTCATTTTCCTTTTAGATTTTTTTTCCATCACTTACAACCGATTTCCAATCGTTTTTTTCCTTCGTAATCGACCACTTCTAGCAGTTGTCCAATGCAGACTTTTCGTTCTGCTAAAGGCACTGAGTTCCTACCAAGAAGAAGAAATAAAAAGAACAGTTTGAAGGTCGCTGAAAAAAACAGCACGCTAACGACTTGCATAGGAAGAGATGGTGAGGTGGCGAGATAGAGAGTTGAGGTAGAGGAGAAGGCGGTGAAATGGGGAAAATTTCTAGAAATAAAAAGAAATTGGTCTTTGGAAGCTTAAACGAACTGCCGGTCAATTATGAAGCTAAAACAATTGAAATTGGTCGTTCGCTTGACAAATGACAATTCTTCTTCTGTTAACTTGTTTCACAAAAATTGGTCCTTGGAGATCAAAATGAACCGCTAGACACTAGGCCAAAACGGTGAATTAATTACAATTGGGGGTTAAATCAGAATAATTTCTACAAGTTTGTCTAAAAAATGACGATTACACGAATGCCCTACATCTACAAAAGTAAGAATTTGAAAATAAATATGACAAAAGAGGATCTACAAGACTCAAATTTAATACAACTTTTGCAATAACTAATCAATACATACGGAAACCCCCAGACTGTTGTTTGCACGTCAACGGCAGATGAAAAGACTTTCGGCTAGACAAAGGCAAAGTGGTTCCAATTATTTTCTGAAAAGGACTAACCGTACCAGCACCAACAACTTCATTGCAGTTTCTATCTTCTTCACAAATTGCTTTCTTCAGTAACATATTATCGAGATCTTCCAATTCTATACTCTCGAAAAACATCTTTCGACACTTTCGAGTAAGAACATCATCAACCCCTTGGATAAATAATTTTACCTTTTCTTCTATAGATTTGATGAAGCAATGTTCAATAACAAGTTTGATATACTCTTCTCTGTTCATGCTACTCACGACCATTGCATTCCCTCCGGGACACAATTCCACTATTTTCCTCGTCCCACACTCATCTTTTTCTTCAGTTTCCCAAACAAATGTCAGACCCAAACAATCTGAATTTATCAACTTTGTATCCATCTCTAGAATATCTCTACAACTTTTATACATGTAAGGATCAGCATTTCGTATATCATCCAAAGTGAGTTTTGATCCTCCGGCTAATTGCAAGAAAAACAAGCGATCAAATCCAATGCCTATTTGAACGTCACGCATCAATGCTAAAGCTATCGCTCTACCACAAAACCTATAATATTGGAATTGTTGAGTATCCAGTTTTGCTGCAAATAAGAAACAGTTCAAATCCAATTAGTATAGAGATTGCCAAAAGTTCTGTTGTAAAATAAAACATAAAAAGACACAAACACAATATCAAAAAGTCAAATAATGTTGAAATCTTCAATATACCTGTTGGATTGGGATAAAACCTTTGATGGTCATATGGACATGATAGGAAGAGTGAACTTTGTGGAGCGAATAGGTGTTGGCATAACAAGATGAGCCATTCTTTGAAAACTTCAGGGCCAGCTTCAAAAGCTTCCTCATTTTTTAACCGAGGAATAATTCCATTCCGCAACAAAATGGGATTTGCAAGCCCAACACGCTCAAAAGAATCAACTAATAACCTCGATCTATCAATAATAATCGAATTCATCTTCTGTAATTCACCACCATTGTTAACTTGATCCGGGAACATCATCTTGATCAAATGTCCTCTAGATTCTTTACTTGTTAAATTCTTATACTTAAGAAGCCATTGATGTTCATCGCCTCTCTTTGATTTCATAATAAGCATATTTATTGAATTTCGGTGTGAAATCAAGCACGAGGCAAGGTTCTTTTCAGCAGTATGATAAAGCTTCGACATCATGTCTAATTCCTTGAGAATTGGAAGATAATAAAACCACCCATGGTTGAACTCACATTCAGTACATCGGGTGTACTCGACTCCATCATCCATATAAGTCAGACCAAGATCTATGTTGTTCAGCAACTCATTAAAATCATTGTAAAACAATTCGAGCTCTTTTAACTCAGAGGAATACCAGAATAAGCGGATATAATCAAGAGAAAGAGTTGGCATAGAACGGGAGTCAATTGATGGATCTTGCAATCTCATCATATGATCCTCAATTTTTGAACACATATGGAGTGTGAATATAGAGAACTCACGCATATCACTCTCAAATCGTGATTTCAACTCGGATGGCACTTGACAGAAGCACGATTGTCTAATCAACTTCATGTTCACCAGCAACTGTTTCGTGAGCTCGCTCGTAAATGGGTACCAGTTACGAATTACCGTAACTGGTACTGAAGGTAAACATCTATCGTTTGTGTTAGCGGGATTAAGTGACTTGAGTAATGATGTATACGTCTGACGACACGAGTAGTACAGTGAACAACCCGATGATGTTGTTGTTCTTGTTTGGTCACGGAGAGCTTCACAGAAGCTTAAAACTATCCAACAAAATATGTGTTGAATGTGCATAGGAAAGGATCCAATGTTAGGATAGAGAAATAACCGAATTGATTCCTCCGCTATATCTTTATTATTACTGATGGGAGATTCATATAAATAGACTAGATACTCAGGCATTCTGTACCAGCAAAATAGTTGAAGATGCTGGATATCGTTACGTTTTCGAGGAGTCATCTTCAAGAAATCTTTACAACCCTCTAACACAAAATTTCCTCTGTTGGATTCATCATTAACACTACTACTACTGGTAATGAGTAGGCGTGAAATAGAAGACACCAAGTTTCTTAGAATTCGAACTCCTCGCTTATGACACTTCCTTCTAATTAAGGCTCTGGAAACTGATTCTGATTCTACCCTAGGTATGAATTCAACCTCACCTGGTTCTCCTTCGAAAAGGTATACAACTGGGTTTTGTTCCATTCTTCCCCTCTCTCAAAACAAAAGATAGATTTTTTTTATCAAAGGGTTTATCACACAAAACCCTAGCTAGTAACAACTAGTAGAGAGTTATAAGTAAGGAGTAATTCAGAAGAACTATATGGGTAATTCAAAATAAGCAGTAAAATTGAGAATAATAATTCATACCTTAAGTTTTGCCCTAGAATTGAGATTTTCTGTCTTTCTCTGAGTCTGTCCATATTTATATATAGACCTCTGAGTTTCTAATTTGTAGAATCACAAGGTTTCCTATTTGGGAAGCTTTTAGGTACGGCTTGTTACGGGAGGACGGTACAAGTATGGCCCCTCTTTTTTAGAAACAAATAATTTGGGTTGGGTTGGGTTGGGTTTTTTTTTTTGATAACCTTACTAAAATAGAGTTTACAATTAGTTCCAAACCCAACAAAAAGCAAAGAAGGACTAAAGGTAAACAGTTCTAACAACTGAAGGACTAAAAACTTAATCATGATGGACTAAAGCTGCCAGCTCATGGGCTTCCGAGTTCTGGATCCGGTTGCAATGGGTAACCTCCATCCGGTTCGATTGAACCCGTAATCTTAGCCGTCTGATTTGGTTCTCCAATCTCCAAGGGAGTACGGGATCGGTGGCTAAGATTAGTTCCAGCAAAACCCTAGAATCCGTCTCCAAAGTATAAGAGGACAACCGCAGCTCCTTTGCTAGGGTTGGGTTGGGTTGGGGGTTTAAAATATTTTTTTGGGCAATTTTGACATTGACCCCCACTTTTATATTGATATTGAGACTATACTCCCGTTTTTTTGAAAGTTTTGATTTACACCCCCACGTGGACGGAAACCGTCAACTCAAAGTTAAGTTCAGAGTGTGTGAACTGCACATGTGAATATGGACAAAAATGTCCTTATGTACATTTTAGTTTCCAATTCTATATCATCTTCTTCTTTCTTAAATTAATAAACTCCAATCAAGAGAGGAAAGCTTGGACGAGAGAGAGAGAGAGAGTGAAAGAGAAATGAAAGGAGGAAGATGAGAAACTGGTGGAAGGACAAGAATGGTTAGGAAATCAATTCCTCACTTTGGATTTTCAAACTTACTACTAAAGCTAATCGAAATCGATTTATATTCAAGTTCAGTAGAAATCTTACCTTATTTACTTTTATAAGTTGAAATAATAATACACAATTGCCTAATCACATTTCTATTCCAGAAACTAGAACTAAAATTGATGGATATATTAGCTTGCAACTTAAAAATTAGTCAGAATAGAAAGTGGATTTTTAGAGAGGGAAAAAATGGAACAGATATAACAATGTAATTAGTCTTTAGTTGATTGAATTATGAGTTTTATAGAGAGAGTGAGGGAAGAATGAAAAGAAACTTGTTAATGGTAATTGAAAATAGTTTACAGAGAGCAAAGTCCTGAACAAAGATTAATAGAGTTCTTGCTATTTTAGAGTGAGAAAGAACCTTTTCATTGATTTCATTACTAAGGTGGATGAGTTCCACTAGAAATCGTGGTTTGACACCTTGATTAGGATCAATCTGAAACACTTCGCTGTGATCTGTTCATTTTTATCCATTAGAGGCTTGATCATATAAACAAGAGATCCATCTTTTCCACACAATTTTTTAGAAGCCAACAATGAAGCATAGACAGAGACCAAGGATAGTAAATGTTCTAGCTAAGTTGATCACTTAATCCTCCCTTTGGGCAGAGAGTCCAGAGCCGGCCCTGGCCCAAAGTGAGCAATGCCTCGCTTTGGGCCACCAAATTCATGGGACCACATCTGTGAGGGCGCCTATAAGATTTCATTCTAGCTAACAATTTTCACATCGGGCCAGCCCATGAGAGCGCTCTACTTCCAAATCGCATTAACGATGAAAAAGATGATTTCAGCAGCTCTAATGAAGATGAAACAATGGAGGTTTTTACTGCTGTTGTAATGAAGATGAAACATGGAGGTTTGTACTGCTGCAGGTGAGTTTAATGGATGTTTATTGGAGCTTTCGTTTTTAGAGAGAGAGAGAGAAAGTTTCAGATTTCAGTTACGGAATATATTGAAGATGAAATTTACTTTGAATTTACACGTGATTGGAGAGAGAATGTGGAGATAAAAATAGTAAAAAGATATTTTGGATTTTAGAATGGAAATCAGATTTTATATATAAAGGAGGTTAGGATAGGTATTATAAATTAATATGTAATATAGGGATTTGTGTGTTTCTTTCTAGATGAAACCAAATGGACTAGATATCCATTTATATATTTTTTTTTTGTTGAAACCCTTTATAGGATTGGAGAGGACTGTATCTGCTATTAGGACCCGTTTTTAGACTATAAGTCCAATTTTTTTTTTTTTTTCAAATGAGATGCTCGTCTTGTGATGCAAACTATATGAACATGTTTTGTGGCATGCCCTTTTTTAATCGGGGGACGCCAACGGTGGGAATCCGTTTAAAAAACAAGTGGAGATGGACATTAATCTCATGGGCCGGGTTAATATGTGTCATACATACATACTTGATATAGGCATATAGCAAAATCTGACCTAACCCTTCATAACTCACCATTATCTTGTTGAGAGAGAAAAAAGACGAGAGAGAGAGAGAGGCTTCTCCTCCTTCTAATCTTATCTCTGTTGGGTGCTTCCCTCTCTCTCATTTCATTCTATCCTTCTCTCTCATCAGTGGTAAGGAAGGAGATCCCTCTTTGATGACAACAACCAAAGAAGAAGAGAAGCCAAAGAAGAACAAGGGAAGTCAAAGAAACCATTTTTTTTCTTCCAGATCTGCATATATATATATATATATTATATATATATATATATATATAGATCTGTTAAAATTGTATATTAGATGTTCATAAAATTATCTATCTTGATTTACCATAGATTTGTTTTTTTTTTTGTTTTTTGAAAATCATCATCATCATCATTAGGTCTATTTTGTTTTAGATTTCCATAGGGGGGTTTACTTTTTACAGGCCTAGTTTGCTTTACAGTTTCTTTTTCCCTACGTGTCATAATGTGAGTCATTCGATTGTTTTTTGAGATTCAATAAAGAGGGTATAAATTGGTCTACTGTTAGTCTTATTGATGATTTGTAATTTAATTATAATTTTTATTTCTATTGGTTGAAGGAAACACAAGGCTTATTTTCTGGATTATATGGGGGGCTTATTTTCTGGATCTCTCCTTGACTTTTTTTTCAAAAAAAATCTGGTAAGTCATTTTACTCTGTAATTTTGACCCATTATATGTCTCTTCTAGGTTAACCAGTGATTATAATTAGTGCCATCTCTTAACCTTGAATTATACTACTTTCGATCACATACTAATACGTTAACCGGTGATTGTAATTAGTGCCATCTCTTAACTTCTAATTATACTTTCGATCATATACGAATAGGTACCAAAGGAGTCCATAACCTAGCCCCACTGGAACCAAAGGAGTCCATAACCTAGCCTATTCAGAATAACCCCTTCTTTAGATATAGTAGAAAATCATTTCAGTCAACTCAATTACAATTACTGTTTATTCAATTAAAACTCTAATTAGATCGATCTCAGAGTAATCCATTGAAGAAAAGAATAATTTCTCTGATAAAACTCAATAGTTAAGCTAAAGTTTTTACCCATACTGTAACGAGATAAGAAATGACTATACTAATTAGTAGTCATGCTAAAGTTTTTACCATTATGTACTGAGATAAGAAGTGACTATACTATAGTAGTCGTGCTAAAGTTACCCTACTTAGAGAGTATTTTAATCCTCTCATCCACCAATTTGAGCCTGGCCTCAACTTCGCCTTTGGTCTTCAACAAGTGAAACGCGTCTCTTTCGTGTTTTTCTGCCGGGAGACCTTGTTGGAGCTTACAAAGTATTTTGCCGAATTTAGCCTCGTCTTTTTTCAGTTCCTGCCTTTCTTTCTTATTCCCAATCTTTTTCTCCAAGTCTAATTGGATGGCTAGGAGCTTTGTTTCAGCATCGTAATATGGAATCATCAATTCATTCATCTCTAAGAATTTTTTCATGCTTTGGAGAGCAACTAGATTCAATTTCTTGACATCACAATTAGCAAAATCGATTTTTCCTTCCTGCACATAAACAAATATAAGTTCACTATTTATGAAGCATGCCCACACAATTAACAACCTTAATACTGTGATAATAGTTGTTGTTCACTAATACTGCAACCATAAACGATTCTTCCTGCAAAAAATAGTTATGTGCTTATATGAAATTATCAAGTGCCAAAAAATAGTTATGTGCTTGTTGTTGTTCACTTGACTGTGTTAATTGTCAATTGTCCTTATATGAAATTATCAGAGTATTAAGTTTTGTCACATCACAATTAACAACAACAATTCTTCCTTCCTGCAACCATAAACGATTTTTTTTTTTTTCGGACCGTTTAGCACTTGTCTTAATACTTAGAGACAAAACACAAAATGTAGACAAACTAGTTCATATTACATACACCCACTAAACCATAACATGAGGATAAAACAGAAGTGCATCTTAAAATACTAAAATGCAAGGAGATACTTGTTAGTGTTAAAATACATTCAAGCCCAATAATAATAATCAGTACAAGCCCTGCTAGATGTTTTCTTATCATTCTACTTTCATTTGTCTCTTCTTAATCACACCTCCCTCTATTGTAGAGGCAATTTTCGTTACGATTCATTTGTTCGATATAATTTTGACACTAGTAAACTCAAATAGTTATTTTAGAGTTTATAGGAGATGAATTAAACTAATAATGGCATGCCCTTTTTATAAAATGAAACCCTAATATGTTCTAGTTTTGCTGCACTGCAAATATTTTAGATCTAAACTAAAAGGGTTTAGGATTTTGTATCTCATTTCATTTAATGGATCACAAGTGAAAGTAAACCCTAAAATAAATACTCCAAATTCCTAATTGTGTTAGATCCAACCACAAATGAGTAAATGAAAAAGGATAATCAACAAATGAACTGTTACCTCGTCATAAATGGCATCCATGATGTAGATAGAACTCAGATAGAGATAGAGAGAGAAAGATTAGGTTGAAATGTTGAATCGCCTAAGCCTTAATTTCCAGAGTGATAACTATCGAGCAAGCAAAAAAAAATTTCACTCAGAGATATAAATTAGGGTTTTGCCTCATTAATTGGTTCACTCCAACATACACAAAAATTATAGTTATAGAACCTAGGGTTCTTGATTCTGGATTTATTCATTACTTAGTTAAAAGTCCAAAAGATTATAGAATCTCATCCATGAGTTGAATCCACAAAATTATATGTAAACTAGGTTTCTTGATCTTACATGTTTTCATTAAAATTAGTAGTTAAATCTGATTCAGTAATGATATGAAATCATATGTAAACTAGGTTTCTTGATCTAACATTCTTCATTACTTAGTTAAAAGTCAAAAAGATTATAGAATCTTATCCATGAGTTGAATCCACAAAATTATATGTAAACTAGGTTTCTTGATCTATTTTTTTTTTTTTTTTTTTTTTTGAGTACAAGCCAAACTTTCATTAATAAGTGATAACGATCACGAAGTTACATTGTACATAATTCTTATTTCTCTCCTCAACTTCATAAGAGTTACATAAGATAAGTACATAGTACTTTCAAATGTAAAGTACCTCATGAAGGGACAGAAATTGACATGACACAAACGCAAAAAAGACCCTAAAGGTCGACAAAAAAGATCCTAAAGATCGAGAATTAAAGACCCTAAAGGTCGAGAATGAATGAAAAAACTAAAACAAACACCGACGCTTTCACCGGAAACCACCAACGTCGCCGGAAAACCTCCACTGTCGCCGGAGAACCGCCATCGTCGCTAGAAAACCGCCATTATCGCAACCCATTGTCCACCATAATCATCAACAGTTAATAAAGATGATGATAGTTCTTATGAAAGCGATGAATCTCTTATATCTGATTCATCTCCTTCGTCTTCTTAATCTTCTTCATCATCATCATCATCAACAGTTAATAAAGATGATGATCATGTCTTGGTAGTTGTTGGTTGGAAGAATTGTCTCATCTATCGTATGCTTCCCAAACATGTTCAAGAATTCTCTAAATGTAATAGTCTTCTTCTCCTTGATCAATCTGAAGACAAACCCCCTTAAAGATTTTGACAAAAGATTTCTTTATCCAGATCTAGGAACCGAATAGAAACTGAAAATGAACCTTTAATTTGATTAGGGTCTCTTATGTTCATCTTCAACAATGGTGAATGATACCCGTCTTCTCTCTCTCTCAAAGGAAGAGGAAATACAAACCTAAACCTAAACCATAAAACTTAAAAAGAAACAACATTCCATTCAAATCCGAAAGGGATTCCGGCGAAAGAAGGAGTCCTTCGCCGGAAAGACAGAACCAAAACTGAGATCTCTCAAAAAACGGTTATTATTCTCTCTCCCTCTCTCCCGGTGGCCGTTTCTTGATCTATTTGTTCATTAAAATTAGTAGTTAAATGATTTAACTTAAAACTGATTCAGTAATGGTAGGAAATCATACCTTGATTGCTTGAACTAATCTGTGTTTTTCCTGGGCAGAGGAAGAAATAATTAGCGAGGAAGATGAAGATAGAGAGAGATAGAAGAGAGAGAGATAGAGAGAGAATGAGTGAATCTTTTTTTTTTTACCTGGTGAATGTATGGATTGGGCACTGTTCAAATGTGTTACATTTACTATATATATATGTGTTAAAAAAAAAAAAACTATTCACATGAGTCAGATTGTATTTTTTTTTTTGTTGAAAGGAGTCACATTGTATCAAGGATAATTGATGTGCATTTTTCGCGTAGCCACCTATCATTGTACTCCAAGAAACCCATTTTTCGCGTACCCGCCTATCATTGTAGTCCAACGAACATCTCTTTTAGGCATTAATTCGAATAATTCACGTGCATTTCGAATAAACCCACAGTCCATATAGCATTTTAATATCGAATTAACGACGAAAATGTTATTATTATGATAACCAATATCCATAAGATTTCTAATATTGTAACCATGAATAGCTTTCCCTAATTTATGAACTCTTTACTTAGAACAAGATGAAAGAATACTAACTAATGTCATTGAATGAGGTTTTAATATTCATTGACCTAAATGTTTTAAGAGCTTCTAAATCATGACTATTTTTCTCAAGTCCTGATCTAACAGAAGTCCATGACACAATATCATGATATGACATATTTTTTTATACTCGAGTAGCTGAAAAAAGGTAACCTGAATCGGAAATAGAATCAAATAAGAGAGTTTTGTATGAAAAAATCGGTATCGTGACTGGATTTTACGAAATATGCATTGATTTCAAGTCCTTTATGGAATGCATGCAATAAGGAACATGTTTTAAGGGAATATGTGTAAGTGAAATGGTCATGTGAAGTTGGTGTTTGGATCATTTGGTTGTAGAGAAGAAGAGCATTTTTAGGGTTTTTTGAAAGTGTGAAGGTCTTAAGCAGGGAATTTAAGAGATTTGGTTTTTGGTTTGTTATGAGTGGGACAATTTTCTCAGATCATTTTACGATAGAGCTCACTCAGTAGACGAGTCACTCCATTTATGGAGCCGACAGGTTTTCTATGTAATCAAGAACAAGTTGAAAATTTTGAGAAATCGACCACGGGACATTCAAATTCTTCAGCCTACTGAGGAAATTCTACAGGTGGAGCTGTTTGTGGAATAGCTAAACAACCACCACAACGACGAGAAGCAACGACATTAGGACCCTTACTGACTCTAGATTGTGCTGTTTTGTTCGAAGTAGACTTATGCGGAGTAGTAGTTTAACCACTATCATGGTACCAGCATTGTGCGAGTTAGCATAATTGTGATTGGTTTGAGATGGAATTCCAAGCTTGTCAAGTGCTTTTCTCTGCATCATTTTTGAAGCAAACGAGCAAGAACGATTTGGATTTTGAACAAGTAGAAGATGAGATCGATAAGATACGAGAACCAACAAAGTTTGGGTTACTAGTCTTGGAATTGAATAATAAGTTCATATACAAGAAATATTCAGAAATCAACCTGAATCTGACGACTCGGACTATGTAGGCAAGATGATTTCACATACTATGTTTACCTTAGGCAAGATGATTTAATTTAGAGTCATTCAAATCATTATCATTATGTCATCAGTTCATCACTGGTACTTAACATTAAGATTTTAATGTAAAAGAAAGAAGTATAAGTCATCAAAAGTCGTTTATTGTCAACGTTCTAAGTCGCTACACATTTTCTGGTCTAGTTCATATCTCTCCTCCGCAGAGAGCAGGATCGTAGTCTTCAATGGTAATCCATGTTTTCTATGAAACCGTAGTGCAACTTCGTAGAAAAACTATGTATTTGTCGTACCAAATCAGGATAGGCCATGTTAATCTGACCTAAAGGATGGATTAGATATGTCTTGAAGTGTACTTGGACAACTTAACTTGGCTAGCTCTGTTGCTTGAAGATAGTATTTGTCATTCCACGGCCACCTAGTCCACGAGTACATTCGATGGCTCTTTGTACGCTTTTTTGTAGCTCACAAGTAGATTCCACGACGACCTAGTTAACGAACACCTATATGTATTGTCTTCGATTAGGCAGCACTGCCACACAAACTGTTGCGCCTTCAGATTTCTTGTTGCTACATATCAGTAAAATCTTCTACTGTCCAAACACTTCATGAAAGAATCTACTCCTTCCACTTCGAGCTGAGACCCGGAAGGGTGAAAACTAAAAGCATAAAGCGCGGAAACTCTGTGCTGAAGTTAACAGCGAGATGAAAACAAACGGCTTGATCGTTCGATTAGTGATAGTTGTATTAAAAATTATCGACCACAAACTCTTATGTCGCTTGAAACTTATCGATAGGGAAGAACTTCTACAAAATTGAAAGGTTTACTTAAAAACCCAAGTCTTTCATTACTTTTTTTGTAAAAGGGTAATGCTTGTTTAAGCTTGTCAATGTTCATCAAATCGTCTCCATCTTTCAATGCCTAAAATTACAGAACTGAATAACTGTGGTAAATGTTGGAGAAAGATGCAAATAAACACATTTGTTCTTTTTCATCTAATTCATACCTTCTCACACTCACTTTAGCTTCGGATCGATGACTAAGCCCACCTTATCCTTGTAGGCTGTGAGTAAAGTCTTTGTTCGGGCGTATTAATTACAATTTGGGGTTAAATACAGAAATCTTTCTACTAGTTTGTTTGACAAATGACAATTCTTCTTCTGTTAACTTGTTTCACAAAAATTGGTCCTTGCAGATCAAAATGAACCGCGAGACACTAGGCCAAAATGGTGAATTAATTACAATTTGGGGTTAAATCAGAATTATTTCTAGAAGTTTGTTTAACAAATGGCCATTACATGAATGCCCTACATCTACTAAAGTAAGAATTTGAAAATAAATATGACAAAAGAGGATCTACAAGACTCAAATTTAATACAACTTTTGCAATAACTAATCAATATATACGGAAACCCCCAGACTGTTGTTTGCACGTCAACGACAGATGAAAAGACTTTCGGCTAGACAACGGCAAAGTGGTTCCAATTATTTTCTCAAAAGGAGTAATCCTACTATCAACAACAACTTCATTGCAGTTTCTATCTTCTTCACAAATCGCTTTCTCCATTAACATATGATCAAGATCTTCCAATTCTATACTCTCGAAAAACATCTTTCGACATTTTCGAGTAAGCACTTCATCAATCCCATGGATAAATAGTTTTACCTTTTCTTCTATAGATTTGATGAAGCAATGTTCAATAACAAGTTTGATATACTCTTCTCTGTTCATGCTACTCACGACCATTGCATTCCCTCCGGGGCACAATTCCACAATTTTCCTCAACCCACACTCATCTTTTTCTTCAGTTTCCCAAACAAATGTCAGACCCAAACAATCTGAATTTATCAACTTCGTATCCATCTCCAGGATATCTTTACAGCTTTTATACATGTAAGGATCTGCATTTCGTATATCTTCCAAAGTGAGTTTTGATCCTCCGGCTAATTGCAAGAAAAACAAGCAATCAAATCCAATGCCTATTTGAATGTCATGCATCAATGCTAAAGCGATCACTCGACCACAAAACCCATAATATTGGAATTGTTGAGTATCCAGTTTTGCTGCAAATAAGAAACAATTCAAATTCAATTAGTATAGAGATTGCCCAAAGTTTTGATGTAAAAATAAAACATAAGAAAGACACAAACAGAATATCAAAAAGTCAAATAATGTTGAAATCTTCAATATACCTGAATTGGGATAGAACCTTTGATGGTCATATGGACATGATAGGAAGAGCGAACTTTGTGGAGCGAATAGGTGTTGGCATAACAAGAGGAGCCATTCTCTGAAAACTCCAGGACCACCTTCAAAAGCTTCCTCATTTTTGAACCGAGGAATAATTCCATTCCGCAACATAATGGGATTTGCAAGCCCAACACGCTCAAAAGAATCAACTAATAACCTCGATCTATCAATAATAATTGAATTCATCTTCTGTAATTCACCACCATTCTTAACTTGATGTGGGAACATCATCTTGATCAAATGTCCTCTAGATTCTTTACTTGTTAAATTCTTATATCTAAGAAGCCATTGAAGTTCATCGCCTCTCTTTGATTTCATAATAAGCTTATTTATTGAATCTCGGTGTGAAATCAAGCAGGAGGCAAGGTTCTTTTCAGCAGTATGATAAAGCTTCGACATCATGTCTAATTCCTTAAGAATTGGAACATAATAAAACCACCCATGGTTGAACTCACATTCAGTACATCGGGTGTACTCGACTCCATCATCCATATAAGTCAGTCCAAGATCTATGTTGTTCAGCAACTCATTAAAATCATTGTAAAATAATTCGAGCTCTTTTAACTCGGAGGAATACCAGATTATGCGGATATAATCAAGAGAAAGAGTTGGCAGCGAACGAGAGTCAATTGATGGATCTTGCAATCTCATTATATGATCCTCAATTTTTGAACGCATATGGAGTGTGAATATAGAGAACTCACGAATATCACTCTCAAATCGTGATTTTAATTTAAAAGGCACTCGACAGAAGCACGATTGTCTAATCAACTTCATGGTCACAAGCAACTGTTTCGTGAGCTCACTCGTAAATGGGTAAAACCAACGAATTACCGTAACTGGTACTGAAGAAAAACCTTTCTTAAGGTTTGTGTTAGCCGGACTAATTGACTTGAGTAAAGATCCATATGTGTGACGACACGAGTAGTACAGTGAACAACCCGACGTTGTTGTTGTTGTTTGGTCACGTAGAGCTTCACAGAACTCTAAAACTGTACCACAAAATATGTGTTGAATAGGTACAGGAAAGGATCCAATATTAGGAAAGAGAAATAGCCGAATTGATTCCTCGGCTATATCTTTATTATTACTGATAGGAGATTGGTATAAATAGACTAGATACTCAGGCATTCTGTACCAGTAAAATAGTTGAAGATGCTCAAGCTTGTTACGTTTTTGATGGGTCATCTTCAAGAAATCTTTACAACCCTCTAACACAAGATATCCTCTTCTGGATTCATCATCTTCATTAACACTATTACTTCCGGTAATGAGCAGGCGTGAAATAGAAGACACCAAATTTCTTAGAATTCGAACTCCTTGCTTATGACACTTCTGTCTAATTAAGGTTCTGAAAACCGATTCTGATTCTACCCTAGGTATGAATTCAATCTCCCCTGGCTCTCTCTCAAAAAGGTATAGAACTTTGTCTTGTTCCATTCTTCCCCTCTCTCAAAACAAAAGATGGGATTTTTTTTTTATCAAAAAGATAAGCACAAAACCCTAGCTAGTAACAAGAACTATTAGAGAGTCATTAGTAGTAATTCACAAGAACTATATGTGTAATTCAAAATAAGCAGTAAAATTGAGAATAACAATTCATACCTCTCTCTCTCTGACTCTGTCCATACATACATATATAAGTTTAGACCTCTGAGTTTCTAATTTGTAGAATTACAAGGTTTCCTATTTGGGAAGCTTTTAGGTACGGCTGTGAAGGACGGTACAAGTATGGCCCCTCCTTTTTAGAAACAAATAGGGTTTTTAAAAATTTGGGTGAGAATATTTGATTTTTTTTTTTTTATAAATTCTAACCACAACATCTTATCTTTACACCGACCAATTGCAACTAGACTATCATCCAACATCTCTTAAAAAATAATTCAACAGAAAAAAAACATCTCTTAAAAAATAAGATGTGTTAGAGAGTAATTATGCAGACTAAACGTTATAGTAAAAACTTAGACGGATTTTCAGACTAAATGTTTTTTTTCGTCGAACACAGACCTTCTGAACCAAAGTTTCGAGCTCTCCTACCACAACCAAAATTAATAGCATGGGAGATGATGATTTTTTCAAATGAGATGCTCCTCTTGTGATGCCAACTCTATGAACTTTAAGTAAGACCTTACCTACTTAAAGTGGGTAAATGCTTGTTTAAGCTTGTCAATGTTCATCAAATCGTCTCCATCTTTCAATGCCTAAAATTACAGAACTGAATAACTGTGGTAAATGTTGGAGAAAGATGCAAATAAACACATTTGTTCTTTTTCATCTAATTCATACCTTCTCACACTCACTTTAGCTTCGGATAGATGACTAAGCCCACCTTATCCTTGTAGGCTGTGAGTAAAGTCTTTGTTCGGGCGTATTTAGCAGCATTATCTTCCGACATTTCCAAAATCTCTGTCTGATGAATTTTTTCCAAAAATCATTTGAACTACGGGAATTGCAGAAAAGATTACTACAATGTATAGAAGATAAAATCAATCGTATCGTCTTGGAAATGTTACTAGGCCTCCGAAAGACTACCCAAGTTGAAACCTTAGGTTTGTAAACATCGTAGTCGTCCTCGGCTGTGTTACAAATTGAAAACAAAAGGCTTGATCGTTTGGTTGGTAGTAATTGCTTTAAAAATTATTGGACCATAAACTTTTATGTCGTTTGAAAATTATAGAATTGAAAGGTTTACCTGAAAAGCCATTTTCGTAAAAGGGTAATGCTTGTGTAAGCATGCCAATGTCCATAAACAGTCTCCCTCTTTCAATGCCTATAATTACACAAAATATGATCAATGACTAAGCCTACTTTATCCTTGTATGCTGTGAGTAATTTCTTAGTTCGGGCGTCTTTAGCAGCTTTGTCTTCCGATGTTTCCGAAATCTCTCTTGGACGAATGACTCTTCCACCACCAACCTGAAAACCAAGCAAGAGGTGACTTTGTAAGTAGATCGCAACACGCCAACAATAACGAGGTTTACACGTACGAAGAGGAGATACAAGGAAGATAGTCTTCTACCACAAACATTTGAATTATGGGAATTGCAGAAATGATTATCAAAATATATAGAAACATAATCAATCGTACCGTCTTGGAAATGTTACTAGACCCAGGAAAGACTCCCAAGTTGAAACCTTGGGTTTGTAACCATCTAAGTCATCTTCTAATGTCGACTCCTACTCAGGTGCGTTAGGTGCAAACTTGCTAGTATCTCCAGCGATTATCGGAATGGATAATGTCATACCCATAGGCCATAGCCGAATCCTACAATTTTGAGCTTCTACGATTTCTGGTCCAAATTCAGAAACGTTTTTGAATCAACAACAACAAAGAAAAATCTCAACAGTAGTTTTCGCTTCGAGCAAATTTCAAACTTTTTTCCATCAAGTTGTAAAAAATTATGAATCCACCTCAATCCAACTACACCCAGGGGGTTTTTTCAAACCCATAAATTTGATCATATCTTCTGCATTCTTAGCATCATCCCATCTATTCATACTAGCATACATATTTGCTAAAACCCTATAACAACCCACACTTAAACCTCTTCTACTAACAAGAAATCTCCCTAGTCGATCAATCTTCTCACCATTTCCATGAATCTTATAAGCATTAACCAATGAACCAATCATCGTCTCGTCAAGTTCAATCTGCATTTCTCTAATGAAATCTTCTACTTCATCGAAAAACCCACCTCTTCCATACATATCAATAATACAAGTAAAATGCTTAATCTCTGGTTTAATCTTATAAATATCTTTCATAGCTCTGAATATCATTAACCCTTCATTAATTAACCCTCCATGATTACAACTTGATAACAAACTTAAGAAAGTTATATCATCAAAAGGAACTCCATTAATTACCATAAGTGAAATAAGTTGCAGAGTTTGCTTTTCATAACCATTCATAGCCATCCCATCTACCATTATACTCCATGATATCAAATCCTTAAATTTCATCTCTTTAAATACTTTTATAGCCATACCCATGTCACCAAATTTCACATACATGTTCATTAAAGCATTACATAAATTATCATCCATCATTATATCATGTCTTTTACCTATATAAGAATGAACCCATTTTCCCATATTTAAGGACCCAATCGAAATACATATTGATAAAATAGTAACCAGAGTAGCTTCATTTGGTTTAGCTTCTTCTTCTTCTCTTTCAATCATTTCTTCAAAAACCCTAATTGATTCTTCATAAAATCCATTTTTCGCGTACCCACCTATCATTGTAGTCCAAGAAACAACATCTCTTTTAGGCATTAATTCAAATAATTTACGTGCATTTCGAAGAAACCCACATTCCATATAGCATTTTAATATCGAATTATCGACGAAACTATTATTATTATGATTAGTAATATCCATAAGATTTCTAGTATTGTAACCATGAATAGCTTTCCCTAACTTATAAGCTCTTAACTTAGAACAAGATGAAAGAATACTAACTAATGTCATTGAATGAGGTCTAATATTCATTGACCCAAAAGTTTCAAGAGCTTCTAAATCATGACCATTTTTTTGAAGTCCTGATATAATAGAAGTCCATGACACAATATCATGATATGACATATTTTCGAATACTCGAGTAGCGGAAAAAATGTAACCGGCATCCGAATAGAACCGAATAAGAGAGTTTTGTATGAAAATATCCGTATCGTGACCGGATTTTACTATACATGCATGGATTTCAAGTCCTTTATGGAATGCATGCAATAAGGAACATGTTTTAAGTGAATATGTGTAAGTGAAATGGTCATGTGAAGTTGGGGTTTGGATCATTTGGTTGTAGAGAAGAAGAGCATTTTTAGGGTTTTTTGAAAGTGTGAAGGTCTTTAGCAGGGAATTTAAGAGATTTGGTTTTTGGTTTGTTATGATGTGAGCTTGAATTTGGGTTAGTTGTTTAGAAGTGAGAAGAAGTGTTGTTGAAAAATTTGATGGCATGGTTTATGAAATTTCCTTTGTGAATGAATGAAGAAGCTACAAAAATCACTTAAATAATAAATTGTCAACCCATTTCTGCCCCTGGGTGCTCATAAAATTGGCCAATTTGTTTGGGTTCACTTTTGTAGTAGAAGGGGCAAAGGGCATTTCCAATATAACAATTTAGAAAACTTGGAGACACATAAAACAAGTGGGGTTTTTTTGTCAATCCCCACACAGAGTAGGACACAAATTATGGTTGTCTTTATAAAGGATTAAGCACGATTTTATAGTGACGCATAATCGCTGAGTGTTAAACCAGACAATATCACTAGTTATCCCTAAAACTTGACTCGCCATGATAAATTTTTAAATAGTGTGATTTTGAAAGAGTGTGTTGCAAGTCAATCTCACATCAATTGTTGATGAAGAAGTATAGTGCCATTCACTAGGACATCAAACACCCTTAATTACTGGTGTATTTTAAAGTCGGGAGGCACCGAAGCGTCAAACTAGAGTATATCAGTGGCAAACTAGAAGCTATTTGCACAATCCTATAATATTTTGTTTCTCTTTTATAAACATCTATGTGCGCAAAACTCTTTTTGCATCAAATTGACAACAAATTCAGACTTTTTTTTGACAAGTCATCGTATTTAAAGGGGTATGAATCTGTGTTTCGAACCTGAGACTTTAAGGGTGAGAATCAACTTGGTAACCGCTCCAGCTCACCTATGTAACCGCTCCAGCTCACCTATGGAACCATCTACTTCATCCCCAAAAGGGCTCCATTTCAAATCCCAAATTACCAAAGGCACCCCAATTTTATGGGTGCCCATATAACTTCACACCACCTCGAAAGGTAAACTTATAATCACCTCTTCCAATCATCCCCTTTCTCCATAGTAGTTTTCTTCTCTCTCTCTCTCTAATTTTCCTTGGTATCTTTCTCTCTCTAGGGTTTCTAATGGCGTTCGCCGGTCGTCTTTCTCTCATCCAAAAGGCTCTCCGAGCTGAATCACAGAGATCAGGCCTTCAACGAATCTCTGAGGTATAATAATAAAATTGTAATCTTTTCACTCTTCTGTTTCCATAGATCTTATGCCCTAATTTACAAACCTGATCTGTTCTACTAAAAACCGAAAATTTATCCTCTTTTATGAACTGCATTAACTGGATTCATAACCTAATCACTCATTTTGAATCAATGAAAATCGATTCATGATGATCGTCTACTAATCTCGGTTTCATTGTTGAAATATTTGACCCTTCTGTTTGTTTATCAGATTTGTTGCTTTGATATAGTGAACAAATTTAGGGTTGACGACGAAATGATAGAGTTCATCTTTTTGTTATTTGGTCCATTAAGTTTTGAGATGACACAAATCTGATGATTGGATATGCTTAATTCCAATTTGTAGAGTGTTTTATGATTAATTGATGTCACTTTCTTTACCAATATTTTTTTTTATTTTACGCATTGAGGAGGGCCTCGAGGCACTGCTTCACCTTGTGAGAGCAAACCGCCTTGAGGCGTAGAAATGCATTTTTAAAACCTTGTTTATGGGTTATTCCTAATATTGATTCTGTTGATTTAATCTCTCTCTCTCTCTCATTTGACTGTGGATGTTCTTTGTTTAGTTCTCGAGGAATTATGCAAGTGCTACAGGTGCTACAGCGACTAAGGAAGCAAAAGTTAAGGTACATTCATCTTTGTGTGTGAATTTAGCTCAAAGAAGTTAGGAATTTTCTCATTGTTTCTATGACTTACCATCTTAGATGATATGGGACAAACAAACAGAATTCGAAATATTGGTTATTTTTTAGGGTTCCCACTTAACGATATTAAGGGAAATCTTTACAAGTCCTAAGGGTATTAGTCGTTTTCTGTTACAACCCCTACAATATCTAAACCAATATTAGGGTGTGGTAATGTAACTGAGAATGGGGAGTGTGTTCTCTTTCATTTGGTTAAGGGTGACATATAATTCCAAATGAGAATAGTATGGAAAAGAGTAAAACCATTTTCGTAGTGTCTCTAAACTCCAATTTGCCGATAAATGCCTTATTTATTTGTTTCTCATGTTTCTAACAGAGAGCATTACCAATAAAACCTATATTTATTGGTTTGATATAAAACTTCAGGTGCCTTTGGCGTTGTTTGGTGGGTCTGGAAACTATGCTTCTGCCTTGTACATCTCAGCAACAAAGGCCAATCTAATTGAGAAAGTTGAGACTGAAATGCTTGATCTTGTTCAGGCTTCAACGAAAAGCCCATTGTTTTCACAATTCATTAAAGATTTGTCAGTGCCTGGGGATACCAGAGTCAAGGCTATAAATGCAATCAGCGCTGAAGCCAAATTTTCTGATATCACGAAGAACTTCTTGGGTATGTCTATGTTGCTAAAACTATCTTAAGGTTTCCAGGTTTCTTGTTTAATATGTTGCTGAACATATAATATATGTGATATTTGGTGTTGTCCGTCTGTTATTAAAACACTTACTTCGTGCACTGAACAGTGGCATTGCTGCATCAATATTCATTCATTTAGGCATGTAACGGAGTCATCCTGGGTATTCCAGCTTTTGTCTTTTGCCTGTTTTAATAGTCGATATTGTTCAAAAAACTTCCGCGTGCATGTTCGGTACGATAATTAGTTTTTGAATGTCGGCTAGAAACATTTATATCTTTCGTGAAAAAGGTGGACGAGTTGTTGTTGTACCCCTCACTGACAATAATGAAGAGCCCATAATACTGTTTGACCATGTTAGGCTGTCTTGTTGGATCCTAATGTTGATGTTTATAGATATGACATACCATGTGCCAGTGTACCCGGACTTGGTAATGAAAATGGGTTTAATGTATTGGCTTTGGAAGAACACCATTTCATTTCGTAGCCACTCTTGCTTAATTTTGTTTGTTAGTCTTTAACTTTTATTCAGGATTGGTTTGCTGGTAGTTGTTGGGCTGCCTCCGCGGCTATTGCCTATTAGTACTAGAGTTTCTTTGGTGCTGTTAGTGGATCAGTGACTAAGGTCTAATCGATGTGTACAACCATTTCTTCTTACTGCAGCGCAGATGGGCTAATTTCTGTAAATAATCGACCGTGAAGCTATGCCCGGCCAATGTCCCAGCCGAGGTACTTGGCAGGTTCAGATCTAGTGAGAAAGTGTTTTGACCTTTTCACACTAGATCTGGCCCGTCCAAGTACCCCAACCGGGATTTGGTCACGCATAGCATCATTTTTGGTAAATAGTTGGCAAAAATTCTGTCGTGGCTACTTGAAGTTTACCTAATTCTAAATATGTACACAACAAGCTTCTCATATACGTTTTCCAATACCATCTTATACCTTAGAGTTGCCACAAATTTGCCTTGAAGTCTTGTTGCGTATACGTTTTTCCTTTTTTGGGTTTTCAGATCTTTTCTTGTGTATTGTCTAACATGCTTATCTTTTTCTCTCTCTTTTATGTACATAGCTGTTTTAGCTGTCAACGGGAGACTTCGACACATTGACATTATAACTAAGAGATTCGTAGAGTTGACAATGGCACACAAAGGGGAGGTTAAAGCCATTGTAACAACTGTCATTGTAAGCTCCTTTTTACTCATTGCAGAGAGCACTAGGATACTCTAATTTCTGAATAGTATGGTTTTGAACTGTGACCCGATGTTATCGACAATCCTAACTGCCACTGGTTTCCTTCTCTGCTCTAGCCCCTGCCACCAGATGAGGAGAAGCAACTGAAGGAGACACTCCAAGAAATCATTGGACACGGGAAGAAGGTCAAGCTCGAACAGAAGGTAAATTATATACCAATCGATAACTTTAACATATTACACTCTCGTGACTAGATTACGGGGAACTTTGGGTGTTTATATAGCTAAATATAGCACGGACTAATCGCTACTCTATTATATTTTTCGCAGATTGATCCAAGCATTCTTGGTGGACTGGTGGTTGAATTCAGTCAAAAGGTATTCGATATGTCAATTCGAACAAGGGCAAGACAGATGGAGAGGTTCCTCCGAGACCCTGTCAACTTTGACAGCATCTAAAAGAACTAGCTCTAGACAGTGTGTAGATGAACAGGTTCTCTTGTTCTGCATCTTGCCGAAAATGTCTAGAAAGATTTTTTTTCTTGGAAAGTGTATCTGCTTTTTCTGTTCGAATATGGGTGCAGTTTGATCATCCAGAAAATAAAGAACTGAAGAAAACTTTGAACTTTGATTTTCTCTTTGTTTCTTCAATTGAATCGAAAATTATGTTATCATAAACAGATCTGTATTTCAAGTTGGAAATTTTGAGGATTTTGTTTCTCATTTTTCTTAAAATGAAAATTTGTTCAGTGAATTATTTGTTAGGTTTCAGTCTATTTACAGTTAAAGTGTATACGAAGCTTAAAGGAAAACCTTCATTACGATTTGTTTTGATTTTTTTTTTCTCATCTACCCATTTCACCATTTTACCCCTTTAGAAGGATCACTGTTCGAGAAGGGTGATGTTTTTGTGAAGTTAGCTTAATTTAGAATCGCGTTCTAATTGGTACGAGAGTGTTTTTGTGAAGTTATCTTAATTTAGAATCGAGTTCTAATTGGTACGGGAGTGCATCAGGAATCACATTCTTAACAATGCAGAATCCCAAACCCAGGGGTTTACAATGGTGTTTGATAGGTGAGAGACTGCATCAGGATTCGCATTCCCAGTAAACATGTTTTTTTTTTGAGGGAAAATCCCGAACTTGAGGATCCACATTAGTGATTTGTGAGAGTGTTTTATTTGTGAGAGTGCATCAGGACTCGCATTCTTAGCAAAACAGGATTTCCCGTGGAAGGAGATTCCAAAAGGAGATGGTGAATTTGCATTTATTTGTTAATCGTCAATCAAATAATGTACGAACAAAATCAATCTCTACAATAATATTCCAACCCAAACAGTATACTCGTATGCTATTACCAAAAATAAAAGATAGAACTCAAGATTGAACGAAGAGATTTTTCTTCTCTTTACAATATCTTGCCGAAAATGTCCACAAAAGATTTTTTTTTCTTGGAAGTCTGTTCATGTGAATTGTTTGTTAGGTTTGACGTCTCTTGTTTACCCGTGAAAGTGTTTCGCTTGTTTGTCTCATTCTTTTCAGGTCGACCCAAGTTAAGCTACACACTCCAAGTTAAGCTACCATGGTGCTTCTTCTCCAACTACACTAAAGAACCATAAGGAGAGCCTAGGACTTCATTTCACCATTTACTTTTCACTTAGAATTGTCAATTAAATAATATTGGAACAAAATCAATCTCTACAAATTATATTTCAAGAAAGTACAGTAAATTTGTGAGATTTTTTTTTTTGAAAACTGATTTCACACCTATTTTGTGGGAAATTTTATCACCACTTTTTTTGTTGTCATTGTATAAGTATGCTTTCTTTGTCGTCATTGTGGGGATGTTGCAATAACACATTAACACGATTCTAGGAGGATATAGTCTTTAGCCCCTTTCCTAGTGGCTATAATCCATGGAAAATTTAGGATATTCAATTATTATTATGTTTCTTGTATCACATATTGATTCAATTTATGAGTACTTGTGCATTTTGAATTACTTTCTTCTAATTCCATAAGAATGGATATGTTTCAATTTTCTGTAAAAACTAGCATGGATTTTGTCATTGTAACCATTTTGGGATGAAAACATGCTTGTAGTGTCTCAAGTGTTAAGGTTTAGGCTGTGTACTTTCCTTGTGCCACACATTTGATTGCCATGTGAACCGAGCTTGTTTTGTCTTCAAGTCAACACTCAAAAGTAGGACAAATAGTTTGTATCCTCATAGGCTTATGGTCATGGTATGTTACAGTTTCTACCAAAATGATCGAGATATTAACATTTCCTTAAATATGTTCGACTTTTGCTATAGGGGTAGACACGTAGGGCTGATGCTAGACACTAGTGTCGTGGTTTAATTATCCTTAATCTTCACTGTTCAATGGAGATACATTTCAAAGATATTAACATTGCCTTCTTAATCTTCATGAAACGATGGTTGGAGTCCACTTCAAGTGGCTGCAACCAATGGCCAGTTTTTTTTTTTGGTGTCTCAGCTCCTATCTCATAGAGTGCAACTGGAAATATTGTCGGCTATGGGCACCCCGGTGCAGCTTGCTGCAGCTTAGATCAGCTGAGGGAGATCGAGCAGGTGCTACTCATGAACAAGAAGATTTTAGGATTTTACGACACAGAGACTACATAGCTTGGAGCATCAAATGACCTTCACAAAAAAATAAAAGACAAAAAAATTCGCAAAGATGTTCGGAAAGAAAGGACGCAGCTGAAGTGGATGCCGACTCTCTACAAGGAACTCCAGACACCGCAGAAGCAAGGACAGGCTACTTGATCTTCGAAGACAAGAGAGAACTGGCCACTCTTTTGATGAAAGTTCAGACATTGATCAGTACCCTCAACATTAGTTAGTTCTTTGTTTAAATTTTAAAGTTTCTCTCTCCTTCACTTACATATGGGGGTTGTGTCCTAGTTTTCTCCAATACCTTCATTTTGCACTAACCACAATTTTATTTTAACACTATTAATTAACTGTGAATTAACCCAAAAATAGCTCACTGAAGAATTTTTTTAACTCTAGAAATAAGCTCATAGGATAGGAATACTCTATATATATGAACTTAAACATGAAATAAAAAATGCTCATGTTCCATTTATGAGTTCTATGTTCACGAACTTCTTGAGTTAAGAAATAAATTTGTGAGATTACCTGCAAAATATAACCGAACAAGCACAATTGGAGATAAAAGATAAAAATCAAGATTGAACTAAGAGATATTTTCTTCTCTTTACACTATCTAGAATGGTTTTTGATATACATGTACATGAACACCACGTTTATTTATTACATTTTCACAAAACAATATGAAATAGAAGAAGCTTCGTTTGCTATATTGATGAAGCTAACAATAAGGATATATCTAGAATACAATACGGTTCAAGAAAGATAAGACAGATGAAGAGAGACGATCGAAAGTGTAGTGTCTAACTCTACCATCTTCATCCAATCTTCTCAGTGTTTGTATCGTCAGACGGCCATATCACAGTCTCTATAAGCCTTTCTCGCATTAACTCCAAGTTTTCGTCAGAGATCTCTTGATACATTGCAGCATGATCACATTTCTAAACCATCATAGTAGCAATCAATTAAAACTTATAGCTATCAAGTTTGTGGGCTTCCAACTAAAACCGACTTTCGCTATGAGTGTAAGCGTTTTCGATATTATATTTTTCGTCACGAGATTTCCCTTTATACATGTGGGACATTTTTCACGCGCCCCCTTGTCTGTGGAGTTCTTTGATCCTAGCCCGCCTTTTTGTTAGGTGACGTGGATCAGATGTGACTATTAGGCCTATCACGGGAGGCCCTAGACATTATATAGTTGGGTCATGACTTACGAGACTTTTATTTGTCTATGTGATAGATACTATTCTCACAGTAACTTTGTGTTTTTGTCCACCAAGAACCATGACGAAAACTGTTTAAGTATAGAAATTTAGAAAGTATTTACCTTTATCCATTTTCCGTACAGGTGAAGTCGCGTAACCATCACTCTTTCAGCTAATTCCAGATTCTCCTGCAAAAACGAAATCGTTCATCGAGTTGTTATTGAACTACTAAATACGAACCAGTTGGACTCCATGAATAGGGATGTCAAGAGACCAGGTTTGAGACGGCTCATCCTCTCTATCAATTCAATAACCTAAATAAACAGGTCAGTGCGAGACAATAGGGACGGGGCCCTATTAGGGGCGGGAACGCAACGAGTTGACTGTTGACCCAAATGGGATCCCTATTCATAAGTATATTTATGTGAAACTACCTTTGCAAGTGCACGAAGAAATCGCTTTCCATCTCCAGGATTGTTGTTTACTACAAAACTGTTAGAAGAGAAATAACAAGTTATATGAATCAATAGTTGAAGAAACAAAACCTTAAAAGAAGACTTTTAAGCAAATCTTACTAACTTAAAAAGCTAAATTAAGATTAGTAGTTCGAAAGTGAGCAGAGAGAAGGAACAACTTACTCATAAAACCACCTGTACTTCGTTGGGTTCATCTCGTAAAGCTGATTAAGTACTGTTCTTACAGCTTTATACGTAAAATAGTTGAGTATTTGCTGCAACATAAGAAATTATTGTTTTAAGATCAAAACATAAACCGGTAATATTATGTCAATGTTACATAATAATATGAGAGAGAGATCACAAATACACCTATTGGCAATCGTGCTGTTGTGTAAGTTATCACAATTCGGAGAGACTACTGTTTGCTACTTAATATCTAAGTTACAAAACCTTGTTTTGGTTTAACGTTCGTTATGATTGGTTAAAACACCTAATCTTCTTTCTTAGAACAATTCAATGATTTTGAAACAACACGTGAATGAAATACACTCGTGGAAACCAAAACTCACAAACAAAAACAACACAATGTGCAAATATCAAAGTTTGTCAACCATAATTATATTGTTATACTTATTAAATCAATATTACTCGCGTACTCCCTTTTCGGGGGTTTTTGCCTTGTCGAATACTCGGATTTTTTTGTTGGATCTTCGGACACTTGCAGAAACTTCAGTGCACAGAATGTAAGATTTTGTATTCAGATCCTTGTGGAGCTTGCACATATTCGTATTAGGACAATTAAGTCCTACGTCAATTTAATACCTCTTATATATGATATTATAGTGGTTGATCCGAAGTAAACAATTCTATATGGTTGTTTTACTTGTGATGTCCGACTCGTTTGAATGACTGAATTGAGTTGATTATAGGTCCATTTGAATCAGATGATTCAAATTCAGACAAGTCAGACTCAAACAATCAAACTCATGAATTTCAAATCAATCTAAAGAAAATGGATTTTAAATTAGTCTAGACAAAATTGAATAAACAATCCAATTCAAAACCTAACAAAAAAATTCCAATAAACAAACAATCAAACATAAAAGTTTACTAAAACAAGTCAATCAAAAGAAGATGAAGAAGAAGGAATTGTGAATTTTACCCTCTTAACATCCTCAAAGCTATCTTCATATTGACCAGCCAATTCATTAACAATAACAAGACCACCATGATTACGAATTTTTCTCTGTTTCCTGCAAAATTTCTGATTAACAAATCCTGAAAGAACTTTAGTAGACAAACGCCATTCATCCCAAGCATCAACAAATGAACTTCTTAATTCCAATGATTGCCCTGATGAAACCCTCATTAATTGTTTCTTACCCACTAAACTCCCCAAATCTCCACTACTCTTAAAACCCATATTAATTGAAGAAAGACTATCCATACAAAGACATGGAAGAGTTTGAGACTCCATTACTAACCCACCCATGACTGATAAACCTCCTACCATCCTCTCCTTCACACAAACTCAAACCCTAAATCCCAACAAAATCTCTTCTTCTTCTACTATAATTTAGATGAAATTAAAAAGTACCCAAGATTCAAAATCGAAAAAGGAAGTCTGGGTACTAGAGAGAATTGATGATAAAGGCTTAGAACAAGAGATTCGATGGGTATCTTTATGAAAAGAGAATAGTTTTTGTTGAGGGTTTATACTATAAATAACCCTCACCATGCAATTTTTTGAGGTCCAAATTTGTTGGAATGGAGAGGAAAAGAGGAAGTGTGCATATTGTCCACTAGATTCTTGCTTCACCAGACTAGTCATCCCACCAAGCTGAATCTAAAAGATAGTTCCGTGTGAGATTTTGTGTCGGAAAAGAAAAGTAAGAAAGTTTGACCCAAATATAGGGGTGTGAAACGGGTCAGGTGGTAACCCAATAACCCATGGTACTTTAAGGGGGATATGTAACCGTCTAAGTCTTAACATTTATGGATATTTCTACTTGGTCCACACTGAAGCTCAAATCCAATGGATTCTAAGTTTTGTTTGTGGTGAAGGTTATGTGATCCTACCAAAAACGCCTCGACATACTAAGTTTGAGGACACACCTGTAGTCCCACTTTTGACGCTCTCTTATATGATATGAGATTATTACGTCACCCTACTCTAGAGACCAGCTTTCCTCGATTTTCATACCATCTGCAATTAGCAAGTTTGAGGATACACCATTCCCAAGCCCAACAAATATGAGATTTTGTTTTTTCACGAAAGCTCCACTAGCCCATCAAAAAGGTTTTGGCACATAGTAAGTTAGAACATGCACCTACAGCTTAGGCTACGAAGATCTCCTAAGCGATGTTAGGCTATTTCATCATGGTGGTCAGACAAAACTGACAGGCAATTATGTGGATCCCGTTGGACTAATATAAGCGAGGAGGAATCAGGATGGTGTTAGGGTCGCACCTCCTCCCCATGTCCGTCACACTAGGTCAAACGGGTAGTACCCATCTCAAGCATCGGTAGTGTCTGTCTCGAGTATCGGGCACCAATCGACTCCATGGGCCTTAGGCGGTTCTGGTCAGGTTCCGGCTTTGGGTTGTTTTTTTCCTAGGACCCCTAACCCAAATGCTTAAGAAAAGGTAGTGGGGGAGTATAACTCTTTGTACCAGGGGTTTGATTTGGGTCCCAGTAGATCTGAAATCAGAGTTTCAGTATTATCTAGGGAAGAACCAACTAGAGTACCTAACTTGTTAATTACCCAAGAAACACTTCCATTTCTATTTCTTTTTTGAAGTTGACCTTATAGTTTGCTAAAATAGAGGAATCCAACCCATTTCCTCTCTCTCTCTCTCTCAATTTCATCAAACTTGCCACTTCTAAAGCTGTGGGTTTCCTTAAAAGCACTAGAAACTATGCTTCTTTTGATTTCTCATTTTCATCCATTTTCACTAAGAGGGTTTGATTTTTGAAACTTGTCAGGTTTACTTCTGGGGTTACACATAGTCTGTGCCTGCATGTGGGTATCTCCTACTACATGTTTGGTGATTTGGTTGTTCCAATTATGACTGAGGAAGCTAATTTGCTTGAGAGGAAGAAGAAGAAGAAAAACCCATTTCATATATTCTTCAAGGATGCAGGGTAAGTAGTTCTTCTTTTTTTAATTTCTTTATTTGTTCGTGTCAAGTTTGTGGTCATCCAGCTCAAAGCCAATTGATAATGAGTGGGGAGGATCTAGACAGTATATTCTTAGTTACTAGATAAACCTTCTCACATGTGGGACTATTCACACGCCCCTTCA
Source organism: Eschscholzia californica (assembly GCF_041429995.1). NCBI lineage: Eukaryota > Viridiplantae > Streptophyta > Magnoliopsida > Ranunculales > Papaveraceae > Eschscholzia > Eschscholzia californica. The sequence goes on from NW_028238472.1 coordinate 51,252,059, forward strand.
TGTGTGACGTTCTTTGAACCCAACACGTGCTTTTTTTTTCTTTTCGGTTGACGTGTATGGCTTTTAAACCTATAGGCCTACCTCTGATACTATGTCAAGTTTGTGGTCATCCAACTCAAAATCAATTTGCAAGGAGTAGAAATGTCATGAACATTATATTGTATATATATGTTTGATGATGAAATTACTAGTTCCGAAACCTCTAGTTAGAGTATTTATATAGCTTATCTATTATTAGCATTTATCCCACATCGCATGAGCATTAAAATTTTCAGAGTAGATAAGCCTTGGACAATCCTTTCCTTGCAAAACCGTTTTTCAAGTTTGGTTCTATATATGCTATAGTGTTACTTCTTTTTGTTTTGACAAACTATGAAGAAATAATTTTCTTTATTGATTCTCTCAGGCTTGTTTTTAAGAAGGATGAAATAGGGTTGGAGATATTACGTATATCGTTTCCCGCAGCGTTGGCGATAGCAGCTGATCCAATCGCTTCGTTGGTTGATACGGCATTCATCGGTCATATTGGTTTGTCGCCTTAGCCCATTGTTGATATCTTAAGCAACAGATATGAACAGATAGATAGATCCTTTATCTTCTTTTCCTCGGATTAAGTGATCAACCATTACTACATTAACGTAAATTTATTGTCGTAACATGATTATGTGCTATTATACAACATTTACATACATGATCTCACATTATGCCTACTCAAAGGACTGCATCCGAGTCAAGTGTGTCCGAGCATCTGACACGAGTACCCAAGTAATGAAACATGGCAAGATACAGAACGATGCACCCATTACCTTCTTTTGTCCTGTTTCGTAACCTACATATTGCGGGAAAAATCCCAAAATCGGATTTGTAAGGCATTATCATGTAAAGTTTGACTGTTTTGCTGAACATATACAAAGCCCTTAATAAGTTGTGTGTTTTCCGACAATTATAGGTCCTGTTGAGCTTGCTGCAGTTGGTGTTTCAATTGCTATATTTAATCAAGTATCAAGAATTGCCATATTCCCTCTTGTCAGTATCACAACATCTTTTGTTGCCGAGGAAGAGGCTATGAGTAGAATGAACGCGGAGGAACAAGATGACGACGACGAATTAGAAGATGCATTTGGAGACAAGGAAATGAAACCATTGATTTCGGAAGTTGGTATATTGTCAATCAGATGCTATAGTTTTTCCATGTTAGTTCACCTTACACTTGTTACTTATAGTTAGATCGAGAACTCGGTCGTAAGATGCTACTTTTTGCTATGTAATGTTAATCAGATTCTGAAGATGGTCTCTACGAGTCTCAGCCCGCTGTTTCTAGTGATTTCGAAGTTAGAAAACATGGGCATGAGAAGAGACATGTTTCGTCAGCATCATCAGCACTGTTTATTGGAGGAGTGCTTGGTCTTCTTCAGTCCATCTTCCTGATTTTCGCAGCAAAACCTCTCTTGGCCTTCATGGGCCTTAACTCTGTAAGTACGTGTTTATTGATATTTCTTTTGCTATCTGTTGAACTTTGATGTTGAAAACGGTGGCAATCACGTATATGAGACTTCTTCTGAAATTTCTAGAAGAAAAAACATAGTCGAGAATTAAATGTAATACCATCAATTCTTGTTTTCATCTACAACATGGGCTCGCTGAACCACCCCAGGGCTCTTCATGTGGGTATAGTATTGGGCCTTCCGTGCCCACAAGTGGTTTTGGGCCTCTCTCACCACAAAAGCTTACCTCAGGAAATGAGGCTTTCCCTCACACTTGTAAAGGGACTACCACTCCCTCCATAACCAATGTGGGATTATTCCAGCACTCCACCTGACCAATTCAGGCGCCAAACCACCCAAAAGGAAGGAATGAAGTTTCGATTTCGGTGGAAATTTTGGTAGGCATGGAAGTGGAAATATTTCGGCAATTTCAACCGAAATATTTCGAAATTTAATTCCTTGCTCAAAAAGCGGAGTAATATGTAAGACAAGTTGTTATATTATCTACCGAGGTCTGGAACGTGTACCTACATAATATGGGACTAATTGCCTAGCTCATGAAACTTTACTTCTTCACTCCAGCAGATGCAAATTGTTTAACTTTTTCGTATCATAAGATATATTTGTACTTTGTCAAAAAATAGGATTCTCCTATGCTAACTCCAGCATGCCAGTACTTGACATTGAGGTCTCTTGGTGCACCTGCAATTCTTCTCTCTTTGGCCATGCAAGGGGTCTTCCGAGGTTTCAAGGATACTACCACTCCTCTATATGCTACCGGTGAGCACATATGATATACCACTTAACTTTGTTATGTTCTTTCGCTTTTATTAACCATTTTGATAGCATCTGGATGGATGCAAGAAAAAAACTCTACCCGATGATCTTATTTTCCTCGTTATTTATTTTCGTTCAGACGACTCTTCATATCTTAGTATGTACTTCCAATTCTTTGAGATATATTACTTGAGAATTTGAATTAAAACTTAAGTCTAATTCATTATTTTATCAACTTATCAGTGGTGGGAGATGTGACAAATATCGTTTTAGACCCAATTCTTATGTTTTCGTTTGGATTGGGAGTCAATGGCGCTGCCATTGCACATATAGTTTCCCAGTAAGTTATACCTAGAATCCTAAATTATGCTACTCCTACTTAAATTTTGTGGGTTCTGCTATTTCATACATTTACGGGTATTATAATCTTCGTATTGCAAGCATTTGATATTGCTATTCCTTACATATATCGTCGATCATAACAGGTACCTAATTTCAATATTGCTCTTATGGAAGTTAATGAAAAGAATTGATATATTACCTCCAAATATAAAAGACCTGCAATTTGATCGATATCTTAAAAATGGTAACTTTTATCCCAACATCTATACGATTAAAAAATTGAAGAGTTCCTTGGTTGTTTGGTTCAATTAGTATATTAATTAAACGTCGGTTTTATGACTTGATTTTAGGTTTTCTTTTACTAGCAAGGGTAATAGCTGCAACATTATGCGTGACCTTAGCTGCATCAATGGCTGCTCGCCATGGACCGATATCCATGGCTGCCTTTCAAATTTGCTTGCAAATTTGGTTAGCTAGTTCTCTTCTGGCTGACGGATTGGCTGTTGCCGGACAGGTAAGTCTAGTGTTTTATCGAACTTAGCTTCATCGAACAAACTTTAACCAAATCATTAGAGGTCTTATTCTATATTGAGCCAAAAATGGTCAGCAACCGACATATTCTCACTCCTACTAATGTCTTTTCTTAAATTGTTATTTGATCATATCGTTTACTACATATTTAGTAATTGAGTTTCTTTTGTTTGTGCAGATTGAGTTCTTTCGATATCTTATTTCTTGTTTGTAATGGTTTGAAACTATTTTGTAGGCGATACTAGCGAGTGCATTTGCTGAAAAGGACTACGACAAAGCAAAATCCACCTTATCTCGTGTACTTCAGGTACTTTTTATTCATTTTTTTAACACGTCATGACAACGTATAATAAAATGTTATATAATCACACAAAAAGCTAGTCATGAATGACTTTTTTTTTGCAGTTGGGTTTTGTTTTAGGTTTAATACTGTCGGTCGTTCTTGGAGTTGGCTTGCATTTTGGATCGACATTATTCACGAAAGACAGTAGCGTTCACCACCTCATAAGTATAGGAATTCCGGTACAACTAACCTTATGTCATCTCATTTTTACCGATTAAAATGACCCTTTTGTCGATCCAACTCAAAACAATTCTCAGACAGAAAACTCATTCATTTTCATGTGCTTGTTAGTTTGTAGCACTGACTCAACCATTGAACACTCTAGCCTTCGTTTTCGATGGTGTGAACTTTGGAGCATCAGATTTCGTATATTCTGCTTCATCTATGGCAAGTTTTATCAACTCTAGCTTATAAACTATGATTTTTTAAATCCATTTTTAACTTTCTTTTCTAATTGATGTACTCAAAAGTTGATTGATCGAATTTTTCTTTAGGTTCTAGTGGCCATTGTGAGTATCTTGTGCTTGTTTCTTCTCTCCTCGACTCATGGTTTCATCGGAATATGGATCGCTCTTACCATTTACATGAGTTTGCGAATGTTCGCTGGTGTTTTGAGGTAATTAATTTCAGTCTCGATCGATCACTAGCTTTTCCTTTCCTGCATAAGTTATCCTCCACCCATCATTTGGGTGGTTTTTGTTTCTCTTCTTATAGTTCGAATCTGACTAGTCCGAGTCAGTCATGTCTTTCAGAAACATGGTCTTCATTTTAGGTTATTTCAGACTATAATGAAGATTTATTTTTTTTAATGGTTTTGTTTCTATTTTTCAGAGTAGGAACTGGGAGCGGGCCTTGGCATTTCCTCACAAGCTGATTCTTAGACATTTGCTTGTTTATGTTGTTTGTAAGACAGGATTTGGTTTGTTGAATGATTTTTCACTTCAACGTCCTCTCTTACATTGATAAATTGTTTACATGGAGTTCAAAAACGATTACGAGATAGGCGATGGTGGACAACAATGTGTGCATTAGGTTAAGTGTACACATTGGGTTATCGAGCGCTTGATACAAGCTGAATTAGTTGTCCACTAACCGACTACAAATTTGATGGGAGAACTAAACACCAAGTCATATTCTCATAGAAACTTGTCCATACAATAACATCCAACTCTCGCTACTAGGAAGGAGTAAATCAATCAAGTGAGAGTCTGAATCGCAAGTATGGCCCATGTCTAGTAGTGACTCAAGTGTGGCGAGTCAAATTTCGGGGTGCCCACGAGCATTACGCACCCACACGTTTAGGAATAGGTAACAGACCAACAAGTTAGAGTCCACCAATGTTCAGAACACCAATCACATTTCCTAACTAAGTCATTTTCGTCTCGATAGTTTTGTCTCGACAGGAAGCCATAGATGGTCACGAGTTACATAGAGGCTTAATTTGCTTGTCTCTAACTCGCGAACGCTCAACCAAATGTCGAAACAAAATTGAACCACTGGTCGGGCAGACTACGAAATTCCTATACAAATCATCTTTATACAGAGAGGTACAAGGAAGAGGTAATAATATTACCAAATAGATTTGATGAATAGAAATTTGAGAACCAACCACTTAAGATGGGAGAAGTAAGAACTGCCCTAAGACATGGTAACTACCTACTTCACTGCACAACTAATAACTACCAACTACTTTACACAACTACTACCCACTACAAAATCACACCACAACTCAAACCCCCATGAAGAGGAAAGTTTCTACCTAATTCAATCTCACTTTGACTCGAATCAGATTTCAGAATGTCTCGTCGAAATGGCTAATGGCCGACTAAGATTGATTTGATAACACACACATCACCAACAAATCAAACCAAAAACCTAAAAGTTGAGTTCAAAGCAAACCAAGGAAGATTGAACATAAAAGGTAATATAATAACAACAATTTATAATTAATTAATTAATTAATGAACTTCATAATTCAATGTATATTACATTAAAACAACCGAACCGACAATTATATATATATATATATATATATATATATATATATTTATATAGACGAAGGAAGATCGATCCTCCTTTGACCCATTGACCAAGTCAAAATATATATTAGAAGACATAAGCCATGAATGAACCCCAAATTACTAGTTTTCTATTACATATGATGATGACATTATAACAATTTTTTAGGAGACACAAAATGACTCCTACCCATTAAACAAACAAAGATTTTGTTTCATTCCAATGAAACAATATTAAGACCCTTTTTTATAATTAAAATCCCAATCTGTCCCCATTTGTAAACCCTAAAATAAGATTGAAATTTAAGCAAAAAAAACACAGATTTGAGACATGAAAGAGACCTAATAAGTTCCAAATATTAAGAAAGAAGAAATACCTGACTAGTGAGCCTTTTAGGGTTTTGGCTTCTCTTCATCTCCTCTTCTTCTTCTTCTTGCCCTTTCTCTTTTAAACAATTGAATTTTAATGAAAATTAATTTTCAATCCCCCTTGTTTTTCTTTTAAATTTTTAATCCTTTCCCCACCACTTTCTACTTTCTCTTTCTTCCTTACCCAAAAAAATATATTCTATATACTGACTGATATTGATCTATCCTTTATTATTCCTTCTTCTTTTTTGGAACTAACTTAGATTAGTAAAAATGGGTTTACCAATTAAGCAACAAGTTGATCAAGTTGCATTTGTTCAAGCCAAGCTCCCAAAACTGAATGATCACCAGAGTCAACCTGCACATTCGGATTCGATCCAGATTCGTCCGAGGAGGTAGTGAGTGAGGTGGGTGCTGCTGATTTTTCTTTGATTTCGGTTGGTGATTCCTTGACCAGTGACTGAACCCATGATAGATCAGGCTCATCTCCACCATTGTTGTGTCCTGGTTCGAGCGAAGATGATCTTCTGAACCTGCCTAGTTCATCGCCTTGAACTCCCCAGTCTAGTTTTCCGTTAGGAGATCCCCATTTTGACCAAGGGTCTACTGGAGATCCTATAATAGTAGATGAATTCGAGCCAAGATCACGGGAGCTAAGACTCCGAAGTTGCTGTTGCTTCTCGCGCTGCGAGAACATGGGTAACCGAGCACTTCCTGGTGAAATAGGTTCCAATGTATGAGGAGACATCCTCCCAGGCGAAGAGATAGAATATGGTCCCTGCAACATGGAGTTATCGACGTTCTTGAGAGAGAAAGGACTGGTGTTTATGGGTGATAACATACTCTGCTGCTGCTGGAATTGATTCATCACAGCCGATTTATGAGATGGTGAGAACATTGCAGAAGATGCAGATTGGTCGCCATAACGAGGAGAACGAGTGATTTCTGCACTAAATAAATCTTCAAGATTCGACGGTGTCAAGGTTTTTGTACGAATTGGTACACTCATCGAAGAAGAATTGTGTCGTTGTGGTGAGAAACAAGACAGATCATTCAAAAGATTATGCTGATGCATTTCCTGTAGCAAACTGTACTCCTCGGAAGGGATATCTCTGGCATTGAAAGACGATCTCAGTCGACTAGATTGGAGGTTGCTACCAGGGAGATGCAAAGTTGGAACATTAGGTTGTGGCCAAGCCATGGATGAGTGAGAAAGGTTGTTGGCTGATGGAGACATAGGCGAAGCAAATGGTGAAGGCGACATAACAGAGACTGAAGAAGGTGAAGCAGGATATAGATTCATGGCAGCTGCCATATCCATAGCTGCAGCACTAGATCTTGGAGAAGGAACAGCAGATCCAGTCGACATGTAAAGTGGTCTAAGTTCTTCAGATGTATGAGCAAAGAAACAAACTCGTCTCATACAACTTGTTCCATCTTTGCAGAGTCTTGTCCTGTATTGTGCAGGATGAAGCCAACACTCAAAAACTCCATGAGCATATTCACAGAGATCTGCTCTCCTACATGCACCCTTTCGAAAATCTGGACATGGAACACAGCTATAATGAAACTTCCTCGGGTCTCTTCGACGAGCATTCTCGCCCGGATGAACAAAAGGGCATTCAGTCCAATCATGAGAATAAGCTCTAGAACATGGTCGAACCTTAAATGAGAACATTCGGAACTCATCAGTTGAATAAATGCTATTTTTAATGTCAGGAAGAGACGGATCAATTGGATATTCTTTCTTCTCCGAAGTTGCAGATAATGGAAGATCATTAAATTTCATGGTAGGAGAAAATATTGAATCAGTAAGAGAAGCGGGCGAACCATTTTCTGGAGATGGAGAACTGGAATCCAAAGCAGTGGTTGAGATCCTAAGATTTCGCTCAGCTCCAGTAACAAATGAACAATTGTTTGTTAGTAATGACTCCAAAGAAGCTTTTAGATTGGGAAGCTTTGGAGAGACAACAATAACATCAGCAGGACGACAACCATTAGAATCTAAAGAATTCGATTCAGCACCGGAGAGTAAAAGCAATTTCACAACTTCATCAGCAGTGACAGAACCACCAGAAGCAGCACAGTGAAGGGCAGTACTCTTATCCGGGCCACAAGAGCGATTTACATCAGCCTCGGATAATGAGAGAATGAATTTAAGAACATCAACACTACCATAAGTTGCTGCAACCATTAGAGGTGTTCTATGCTCAAGAACCATCTGCCTCGAACCCTTTTGACGACCGTACCAAAGACCAATTCCATCAACAGCAGATGGGTCATGTTCGATCAATTGTTTAAAGCTATCGATATCATTATTAGCGGCATGTTCGAGCAAGCTTGAGAAAGAGTCTTCAGTTTCAACAGTTAGGTTATTCATGTTATTGGTAGAAGGTATATTTTCTTCAGTAGAGGCAGTTGTAGATGATGAGTTTAACGGTTCTGGACCACCGCACATGCTTCGATTAACTTGACATCTACCTGAAAATAGAGGACAAAATCAATCAAAACCCTAGACCCAAATAAAAGACCCAAATGAAAAAAACCCAAATTTAAATAAAAAATCAAACTTTGGATAAGTCTCACATGTTTCTGAAATTCTACCTGATAAAATAGGAAAATCAAACATAAACAATACTAAACCCCTAGAATCAAATGTTACAGATTAGACCACACATAAAAAAGAACACAAACAATGAAATTTGCAGAAAATGACATCTGTTTTCATCTGCAAAAAGGGTTTAACAAAAAACTGAAAACCATGAAGAGTCAACAAATTAAACCCTCAATGGGTTAGATGAGTAGCTCTAAGAACATTTTTGATAAATTAGGAAAAATAACTAATTTTAGAAATAAATATCTAAAGAGGACGGCTAAATGAATCTAAAAATAGATAAATTTACATAAAATAAGCTAGATCTCTGTGAAAAACAGATTAAAAAAAGGAGAGATCATGGGAGAAATTATTGTGGAAGCTGGAGTAGATTTCTAAAACCCTAGATTTTTCCTCTGTTTAAAAGACAAACAAGTAGAATTAGTTCATAATATAATCATCAAATCAAGATCCTAAACTGAAGGATAAATATATTATAATGATTTCAAACAAAAAGATAACCAAAATACTAACAATTTTTACATAAATAATTTCAAAATGCATGTGAATCTTGCATGTTTAAATTATATTGACAAAACCCTAATCTTAAAACTCATAGTAAAATTAGAACAAACAGATAAAACCCTCAAAAGAAATAAACCCAGAGATCAAGAAAAATAAAAACTTTACTAATTTAAAACCAAAAATCAGTTGATCAGATCAACGATTCATTAATCAAACCCAAATCATATAACATAGAGAAGCACAAATCACTTACTTACCAATTCCCTGGTTCTGATGATTCAAAGAAACCCTAAAAACAAGATTGAAAGATACGCCATTAGATCTGTACAGAAAAAAAATCTTCTTTTTCTTCAATCTTCACCTGTTTGAAACCAAATCGAAGAAGAAGAAGATCATATGGGAAATCAGAAGATCAGAGAGAGATGATAATCGCGATGAGAAACAATAGATAGTACTAGTAATAGAATCGATCATCTCTACTAGTAGTAGTAATTTAAACTTGAAAATTCGTCTCCTTCGAGAAACTCGCCCGATCCAGTCCCAAGAGAAAGAAAGATAGAGAGAGAGAAACAGAGAGGGACTAGTTAAAAAACTTTCTCTCTCTAAAAATGTCCGGATAACAAAAAAAATAATAAGTTTTAATCTTCTCTCTCTCTTAATATTATTATCTATGGATGGATTCTGCTAATGGTATTTAGAAAGCTTGGCAACTTGTTTTGAGAGCTGTCCTTGTGATATATACTTGGAAATTTTGAGTTCCTACTTTTATTACATGATGATAAGTGATTTAAATTCTTTACAATTTTAGTGTTAGAGATTGATTTTTCTCAGTGTAGTTGTACCAATTTTATACTTTCCGAGTAACTGTTTTTTAATTTAACTCAACATTAGAAGATTGCATCTGTTTGATAAATCTGGTAATCTTTTCTAACGATAATTATCGGAGTATGGTAACCATTTCAGGTGATCTTTCTCCGCTCTATCATCTGCTTGTCATCCGTTCGTTCTCACTCTTTTCTCTACTATTTCCATCTTACATCTCCTATTTTGTCCAGATTTTTACATGAAAAAAATTTCATCTGGATATTTAGACGAACATTTAAAGTTCTTTGATTCTTTCCCGCTTTCTCTCAGATCCAGATGCAAGAGAAGGGAAGGAGAAGAAGAGTGAGGAGTGTGGAAGAGGGATAAGAACTTCAACCATCGTCTCGTCGACAGTGCACTAAACTTCTCATTAAATCGTTTAGTTATCTTTCTATTTAAAGATAACTTCTTTCTTTATCCTCCTTACTATCTCCATTTGTTTCAGAGAAGGGAAGGGCCCTCCTCGTTGGAATGTTGACAACTCGGAGGATGATCCCCTAAAGGCAGCAGTTGAATTGGTTTATGGAGAAATCTCTCAAATTAGTTGGAGTTTCGACGTATAAGACATTATCTTTCGCATGAACATTCACAATGCGAGGAGGAAGGAGAAAGAGATGCATGACGAGGGGTAAGAAAAGGAAAAGAGAAAAAGAGGAGAGAAAAGATTGACGGTGGTGGTGGTAGAGATTGTGGCAGACTTGTGGTCCGAGGAAGAGACATAAAGATATGATCGAGAAAAATATTAAAATTCGTCGACAATAACAATTTGTTGATGACTCTTGTCAGAGTAAACAAGAAATAACAGTCGGGACTCCGGAAAAACAAAAAAAATTGGTCTCAAATTTTCAACTAAAATTTGTACCCGGGATAATCTTCTTATTTTGGGAATTGGGGCCCTTAAGCAAATGTCTTGAGGGAAAGATTCTTAGCCCCCCCCCCCCCCCCCCCCCCTTAGCTCTGTATATATGCTAAATTGATCTTTCAATACCTATCTTACCCTTACTACTTTCTCTCACTAAATCCAGAGGGAACAAAATCCATAGAAATTCACCCTAAATTCACTCCACATTTTAGTTAAATTTCATTCACTATATGTGAAAAGTTTGTTACCGGTTCTTCCAGTAAAAGGAGACTAGAACAGTAACTTCTCCCGACCGAGATTATAATTTCAATACTTAGCGGAGCATCAAGTTCCCTACGCGAGAAAAATTTGGGCACATTAACGGGGCCAATTAACGGGGCTAAATTTACAAGTCACTCACAATTTGGGGGCCAAAACTAAATGTTTACATATATTACTACTATATATATTTTCATGTTTGGACTTTGGACTAAGACAAATGGTACGTATGTCTTATTAGTAATGTTGCTTCTAGGAATCTCGGGTTGGGTCTGGCCAGTCCCACCCCGTTTAGTCAGCCCAAGGGGTAGACTGGTCCGACGTGAGTTTGATGATTATGGCCATAATCCTGGGGAGACCATGATAAATTATACTATTCCGGACTGATTCTGCCTGGAATTATTTGAATCCGAATTGACTGGGTCTGGTAAGAAGGCCAATCAAAATCGTTCTCTCCAAGACTAGGTCGACTAGCGCCAACCCGATAAGCAGCCTTATTTATCAGCCAAACCCTCTTATTTTAGATCATAGTAACTCGAAATTTATTAGTTGCTTTTTCTAAACATAAATATACAAGTTCTCAAGGACGTAGATCTAAGATATGTTACATCTCGACCAAAAAATAGTTGTATAAAGGGCATTTGAATTTATATTTGTGTAAAATAGATATTCTATATACATACATGGAGTCCTTTTTTGTTAAAGTTGTTTTTCTTAGGAAGGATCTTCAAGACATTTATAGTTTCTTTTTTTTTATGAGAGTAGACATTTATAGTTGTATGACACAACATATAAGAGTTACGACAAATTATATAGGATGTAAACCATAAGACAAGTACATCCCTTTTGCTAAGTTCAATAAAAACACAATAAGAGCTTCAAGAGTCGATAGAGGACGAACGAGATCACTCGACACTCGTCCTCAAATGAACACCTGCACCTAATAACTTCCCGTGATCGATGCAATATCAAAACTAGAGCGAAGAAAAAGAACTGTTATTCCAATTTTTGTTAATAAATCATAAGATATGAAAGAGACAACAATAACTAGTGACATAATTTTTAAAAACGAAAAGACAAGATCGAAGTTGTGAAGTCGATAAGACTAATTCATAAAAGAAACAGACTTACTCGTCCAAGCAACTAACCCAAATTGGCCAAACCTTCCTAAACTTGGTAATCAAAGTACGAGGAAAGTAAAACAAAACAAAACAGCTAAACTTACTACCATTTTCGAAGATAACTTACACAACAACTCGTGACAAAAAAAATAGAAATAACATGCATTTGAAACACGTAAATTGACGGGAAAACCTAGTGTTATTTATTGGGCCAGTCTGGACTTTAGTCCGACCCACCACGCCAGAATTGAAAGGGCCGAACCGGGTCAGCCCATTTCACCATGTTTGTGAAAGGGACATCAAACTTGTATATACTGCCCAACATTGAAGTCAGTGGGCCCCACATATTTGACACGTGAGACAGATCCAACTCAGAACCGGTTTCAAAAGCGGAGGGAAGAAGTGGTTTGGTGAACAGAAGAGGTAAAAAAAGGGGGGTAATAACAGGTTGAACCGGTGAAGACTGACGGAATTGTAATTCAAGAGTAAACTGGATTGAAATAAGTACTGGCGTCCGCGAATCAGAATTCAGCTTTTGTTTTTCTTCTTCTTCATCCTTCTCTTTTACTAGTAATTGAAAGAGGTACGAGCGGATTTCAAGTAATTAGTCAGAATTGGTTAATTGTTCAGTCAATTCCAGAGAAAGGGCGTGCAGCACTACAACCAAAAAATTTAATTTATTTATTTTTCCTTCAGAATTAATTTAAATAATAATTAATTTGATAAAGATGATGGAGACTTATTGATTAGATTAAGACCATGGGATTATATTGAAATTTTCTATAATGATTTTTTAATTTGATCTCATGGTTGAGAAAAGAAGAGATGAATTTTCCTTAACATGACACAATCTTTTTGTTTTATCCAAATTTTTTGTGAGGCTTTTGAGGTAAAATATATTTCACAATTACTTTTACTTTGGATATTTACTGTCGGGAAATATACACCGACCAGACCAGAGTTAGGTGGTCATTGAAGAACAGACCACTCCGGCGAAGGTCTCCCTTCGCCGGAGTAATTTTAGAGAGAGAGAGAGGAAGAGAGAAAAAAAAAAAAAAAAATTTTTTTTTTTTAGTTTGAAGGTCGCCGGCCGGAAATTTGGCCGGCCGGCGACCTCTGCCGGAGATGGTGATGAGGTGGCCTAACAGATGAGGTGGCGTTACATGGCAGAGAGAGAAAAAGAGATGGAGGAGAGAGAGTGACGGAAAGTTAAAATTAACGGTTTTAGGGAGCCATATGGGTATTTCTTGTAAAGTAGGGGGCCAGGCGGGAAGCTGGTCACAAAGTAGGGGGCCATTAGGGAAATAACCCTTTAAAATATACCCATTTCACCTTGTCTTTTAAGGAACTAAATTTTGTAATGCATTTGGGTGAATACCACTTATAAATCTTGATATGATTTTTGATTACTCAAAAGTTGATTACTTTTTTTATTTGCTCCATACAAGCTATCTCAATGTGGGCTTCAATGTTGGAATCCAATAATTCCTTGCAACTTTAATTTGGATGAAAGATTACATTTGGGTTAAAAACAAAAATGTATATAAAAAACACTTTCTTTCTATCTAAACCTAGAAAAGAATTATCAAAAAGAAGAAAAAAGACAGATGATAAAAAGAAAATTAGAATAAAAAGAAATTTCCAACTTTATTGTGTTTAGTGGACCACTAGCTACAATTTCATTGCATGCGTTTTCAAAAATGATTTCTCCAACTTTAGATAATATAAATATCATATTAATCCCACCTATCTAACAACAGATTTTTCATCCATTCGATGTTATATATTAGATCTCAAGCATTTAGACAAATGAGATCGAATTAAATTTACCCAATAATACAATATCAAGTACACCATATTTGTAGAGGACATAAACAAACTTATGGCCTATGTACACTATATGGACAAATAAAATTTTGAAACAATGAAGTAACAAAATAATCTCATCAAAATAGAAAAGAAGTAACAAAATAAACAAAATTATAAAGAATAATTAAGATTGACTTTCATCATTGGATGACTTACTTTTTATTTAAAAAAATGTTGTGGTAATTTTACTATGGTACACAGAACATCAAAACTAGCTAGATTGACACCTCATCTGAACTAGAAGGACAAAAAGTAAGTTTCATCTATCTTTGTAGGAAGAAATACCACTTACATAGTTGTAAACCTATAAAGTTAGGTGCCGACCTACTAACTAAGATTTCTCCCATCGTAAATGCGAAAGACAAAAACATTCTTCTCTAATTCAACTACTATTTCAGAGTTTAACCTCACACAATTACATTCCATCTAGTAATTCTTTTTTTGAAATTGACAGTGTGTTTCGAATTTTTGACTTCTAAGATGCATGGTAGATTGGATCTCTTACCATTCCAACCAAAATGGTTGGCTTTCTATCTAATAAGTTGTCAATTACTAAGTATGTAATATTAATATTACGGACAACTGCCAATCAATTCTGAAATATAATCATTATATTTCAAAGAGATTGTCGGATGTGTTATAAGTTTTAATAGGCGAAGTGAACTAGTGAAGGGATGTAGCCCTTCATCCCTTACTTACAATTTTGAAAAGGTGAACTGATATGAAAAGGAACCTCCTTTCATTTGTTTACTGTATGGAGTCCCATGTGTGTGAGTTCAAATGTTGGATTTTTCTTCAATCATATAATCGAGTATGAATTTTTATCGACCAGTCTCTTTTGATCAACTAAAGTCGTTTTGACCTTCATCAAAAAAAAAAAAAGTAAAGTCGTTTTGTTTTTGTGATCGTATCCTGGAAGTATTATTCTTGACTTGTTGTGTACTAGTTAACAAATGCTAGGGAAGTTAAACAAATTTTTTTTATAAAAATATGTATTGTCAAATCACTATAATAATAAAAGTACCAAACAACATTTCCCTTTGTATCCAGACCATGGCTTAAAGAACTTAAAGACCAAAACAGAATGTGCCCTTCAAAATTAACATTTTTGGGTTGGAAAATGACTTTCATGAGCTCCAATTATTTTCATATTTTCCTATTTATTATGTTGCTAGCTATTACAAGCAAGAACTTCGAGAAGAGACAACCTGAGTGCCCGAGTCGCCACCAACAAGTAACTTGTCTTTTCACGATAATAAAGAAGATGCCTAATTTTTCCGTTAACCAAATAAACGTTTACTATATATGAGCGACCTTACTTCTTTAACATGTTAAAATTCATTATTTATGTTTTACTTTTCGAACATGTTAACATAGAAAGATCCTGTGTAGGATCGAACATTTAGGGTGCTAAGAGATACTATTTTTGTGATTCACTTTACACTCCACTAGGAGCTAGTGAAAGCTAACTTTTCCTTTTTCTTTAATAAAATGAGTTATAACTTGAGGATCACAAATGATATTTGTCAAAAATGACCATATGTGTTCAGATGTTCATAGAGGGAAGTACGTAAAGCTAGGCTTGCGCACTTCACAATATAGTAAATTGTGTTTGAAGGGCTTTAAGTCGAAAATCACCAACCAAACGAAGTATGTCATTGTTCATTTACATTGCCAAACTAAGTATGTCATTGTTCATTTACATTCACCCAAGTTTTATAAAGATATACAGACATATGTTATATATTAGTGGTTTATGAGCTAAGTAAAAACAAATTATAGTTTAGAACAATTGATTCTTTTAAATTATACCAGTAGTTTATCTTGAAATATTAATAGATCTTTTGCGTTACTTGCGTAAGTCTCCAGAGCGTAACAGTTAGAAAAATGATAAAGTTCCCTCCCACCTTACCCCCTTTAGGGGTGGGAATCGGGTGGGCTCGGTCGGGCTCGGGCTACCAAGTGCCGGGCTCGGGCGGATCGGGCTCGGATAAGCCGAGCCCGAGGTAGTGAGCCGGCGGATCGGGCCGGGCGTATCAAAGACTTGAAGTGCCCGTAGCCCGTCCGAGCCCGACTACCCGAACGGGTTTCAACGGGCTCGGGTCGGGCGGGCTCGGGTTTTTGAGATTTTATTTTATTTTTTTCCTTTTTTTTTTTGGGAAGATTTTTTTATTAATTAACCTAACTATTTCTGAAACCCTAGATTCCCACCCCTAGAAAAATGTATTATATTATTACCACTATCAAGCCATTTTTGAATACTAGATTGATCATAAGCAACTCCATTACATAGACTAACCGAAGATATCATCAGGTTCAACAACAAAAAAAAAAAAACAGAAGATATCATCACGCCTAAAGAGATCGGACATTTCAAGATACTCGGAAAGGTGATAAGTAAGTCATTCCCCATCAATATCATCATCAGCTTCATCATCATCATCATCAGACCCATCCCCATCAAGAAGAAAACGAAGAAGAAGAAGAAGATTTAACTCATCAACACCCACATCTTCACCTTCATCAACAAGAACAAGGGTTTCATGGATTTTATCAACTTCATCAACCAACATCACTAAATGGTGTTGAATAGATGAGAAGGGGAGAGAGAGTAGAGAGAGGAGGCGGCTAAGAGAGAGAGGCAGAGAGAGAAAGTTAGGTTGATATTAGGGTTTCTTTGTTGAAGAGAGGAGGGTTTTTATAATAGATTTGGGCGGGTTGACGCGGGCGGGTTGACGCGGGCGGGTTCTCGCGGGCGGGTTGACGCGGGCGGGTTGATGCGGGCGGGTGGCGGACGGACCTAACGGGCCGGGACTCGGAATTGAGGGTATGTCCGAGTCCCGGCCCAATAAGCCCGAGCCATCGGGCCGGGTATGCCCGGCTCGGGTAGGACCCGGGCTGCGGGTCAAAACGGTCCGGGCTGCGGGTCAAAACGGTCCGGGCTGCGGGTCAAAACGGTCCGGGCCGAACGGGCCGGACCCCGGGTTCCCGGACCGTTTTCCCAGCCCTACCCCCTTACCCCCTTACACCGTCTTGGGTTTGTGGCAAATAAAGTTCGAGGGGCATTTTCATCTCTGTACACGCTCAGAGAGATGTGAAAAGATAAATACCCATTGTCTCATTCTAATACGGTCGGCAAGGAAGTGAGGTGGGTGGGTAACCTATCACGGTTGTAACAGTTTTCGTTTACAGACAAAAACCTAAACCTTGATTATAGGGAGTATTGTTCTTAACAAAGACTCTACCAGCCTATCGGAAACTCTCAACACTTGTTAAACTTGAACGCACGCTTAAATCCAGACTTCAGACACTTTCTTAAGCGATGAAATAATATGGCCAGTGTTTTGGGGAAATCAGCAAAGTTTTCGGGGAAATAAGTTTTGGGTGGAAACAAATTTTTTTGTTTCCTCCAAACATCACCCTTTCAATTTTTTATTTTTTCTTCTCCTCCTCTACCTCAACTAGAACTCCGGCGACCTCCACCGGATTCCGACGTCTTCTACCATCAACGTCGGTGACCCTCTCTCTTCGTCCCTTTATCCCTCTCTCTCTTCATCTCTTTCTTACTCTCTCTCTTCTGCCTCTCACTCTATTATGTCCTTTATCTCTCTATAAATTCCGGCGAAGGGAATGGTCCTTTTGCCGGAACCTTCGTCTGGAAAACCAGACGAAGGGAGGATACCTTCAACTGGTTTTCCAAACGAAGGTTGCCTCTCGCCTGGATCTGGAGTTCAGATCCAAACGAAGGTTACGGCGAAGGGACCATTCCCTTCGTCGGAATTTAGAGAGAGAGAAAAGAGTGTAGGGAGAGAGGCAGAAGAGAGAGAGAGATAAAAAAAAAAGGGAAGAGAGGGAAGAGAGAGAGAAAAAAAAAAGGGAAAAAAGAGAGAGAAGTGAGAGAGAGAGGGAAGAGAGAGAAGAGAGAGAAGTGAGAGAAGAGAGAGAAGTGAGAGAAGAGAGAGAGAGAAAGAGAGAGAGAGAGAGAAGAAAGAGAGAAGAGAGAGAGAAGAGAGAGAAGATGATGATGAAGTCGTCGACCGTTGCCGGCAACATCCGGCCGGCGACTTTCTGCCGGCGCCTTCTGAGGTGCGTTTGGTTGCTTTTGCACCGTCTTCTCCGGAAACTTTTTTGCTTTCCTCAAAGCGGTGGCCAATAATATATAGGCACTCGTTTTTCGTACCTATGATTCTAGACAAATAGTAAAAATTTAATCTTTATTCTTTTATAGATTCTTGGTTGTGAAAACATATGGAACTAGAACCAACCCTTTGACACATGACATATAATTTTCATTTCTCTTTTTTGATGAAAGATATTATTTTCTTTTTAATACTATAAGATGACAGAACAAAGACATTTTAACAAACAAACACACAGATATGACCCTCAACGCGGGGATTCGTCAGTTCACCCAAGATAGCCACATCATCGGGTCCCGCTATTACTGGGCTTTTCCTCACTTGGTGGGCCCTACTCTCATTTATTGAGCATCTAATTTCCTTATTTTGATGGACCTGTTGGTGGACCTGTTGGTGGGTGACATTGATGTTGAGGTGGCCGGCTAAAATTATTTTGGCTCCCCATCATCAAACCCTTAAAGAAAAAAAAGATCACCATCATTTCCATTGATGTTATATATGAATGATTGTGGATTGTGGTTCACCTTTTATGTGTAGTTGAAATACAGTTAGAAACTCCTAAAGCTTTGGAGATAGATATTTTGAGTTCTAATAGTTTAGGTGGTGTCAACACACTTGGTTACTCAAATGGTCCATAGTATTCACATAAATTCTCAAATTCCGAAAGCCTCAAGTTCGATTCTCTTTTATATCTAATTATTTTTTTTTTAAATTCAACTTCATTGCTAAGCTGAAGAACATCAAGTGAAAAACAATATAAGATGAAGTTTAAAACAAAGATAACATGCCAAATGATAGAAACAAATTAAATCATCCGTGCATGTGTTGAAGTCTTTAGTTCAGTTGACTTTAGACCGTTGTTTAGTTATATTTTAGGTCCGGTTGTATAAGAGTTTAAATTTGACAGTTATCGTGTTTATCACGTCTCATATGAATCAATGTTATGTAGTAATTAAGTAATGTTCGCAGATCTTTGTACGATCATTAAGATGCCCAATGTTAATGTTATGGACAACTTTTGGAATCCTATACATTCGTAGAAAAAGTAGGATATTGAGATATTAATGGATGATTAAGGACTTAATGTTAACATACATTTATTGCTAGCGAAGTACACTTAGGATGTTGGTTGATATTTTGAGACAACAAATGCTTTTTAATAGATTCGAGACATATTACAATAGGATCTGGCGATTGGGGGAACTTTCTGCTGCAATACATTCTTTTATGGAGTGTTGTTGTTGTTGGTAATGAAGACCTCTGTTGACACAGATCATGAGAGCTTTGAGTAGGGCTTTTAAGAAAAAAGTTTGACTTCCATTGATGAAGGTTCGTTGTATATAGTCGGAAGAAGAAATTAAAAAGAAAGAGAGAGCAAGAGACGGAGACAATTTTGAAAACTCGAAAAAATAGAAATATACATGCATCTATATGACAAAAAATTGACAAAACAGTTTATTAAACAAATAAACGAACGTATCAATATTCTGATTCTATTTTAAAATTGTTCTTTATTATTATTCACAAATTATATTGATTTTTATATATGGACATTTTCTCTTTCAAATTATATGTGGTAAATTAGGTGCTTTCATTTTCTTCTTTATTTATTCTAATAATTTTTTATCTTGTTTTTATTCTTTTTGAAGAGAATGTATTTAGTTCAATTATTCTGAAAGCATAATTGGTACTACTTTCCCCAGTTTTCATTACTTTCGGTTCACCTATTATAAAGTTTATGGGTTCTTTTTTATCTTATGATAACACCTTCCAATAGACTAGATGGGATGTATTGAAAAAAAGTTTTATGAAGGTATATCTAAAAATAATAGTTTCTCCACTATATATACATACACATATTTATACACATTATATCGATAGAAAGTTTATCACAAAATCTTGCAATATGTGCCACTTAGAACAAATATTGATTAGTCTTATCAAATGTTTTTAAGTTTTGTTATGTATTATCAATTTAACCATACCAAGGTTTTTTTTTTTTTGATGAAGAAACCATATCAAGGTTGTTGTACAAAGAATTAAGTGTACAGTTTAGTCACATATGCAAGACGCAGAGTTTTTTTTTTATGAGAAATCTACTATCTACGTTAGTCGTCACAAGTCATAAATACACCGTGAAGATGTGATGAGCACGATAACCGTCTAATTTAAACCACAATGAAAGAAGTCTAAAGTCTGACAACATGAAAGAGGCCTAAAATTCGACAAATTTATTATATTATTTATTTTATATATTATCTAAATTAAATGAGATAAATCTGGATAACAAACTACTTCCAACGAAATTCAATACTACGATCTCATGGGCTTAAGAGGACTGCCCAACCGCTGCACCAAAACGTGGTGGACTACAAAGAGCACATTTGGTTGTATGCCTTGTACAATATGTTAGCTGAAAAGTTGATTCGAGAATTTTTCCGCTTCTTACTAAATTGCTAACTTAATCTTATTCAAAATATTTTCTTTTGCCTAGTAGGTTTTCCATCTAAAACCTTATTTTCTATTGTAGTTTAAAGACTCTTATAATCCTCAACCACCTCCATTTATTTCCTATTCTATGTCTTTCTTCATTCCTTTCGCCCATCCAAAATTAAATACCTAGTAAATGTGTCTATGGGTATTCATTGTTATTTTCTATTATTTCCTTTGTTTTCTTGTTCATTTTTAGTAAAGTATTGCCTAAGCCATGCCCTAATAAATATTGAAGTGTTTACTGGCTAGTCGTAATCAACATGCTAACACAAAAATTATTATTGATGATGATTCATCAACCACTCTTACTTTTAGTAGTATCTAAATCTAATAATGTTATTATCACGAATAAAACTGACGAAGCCACTTATAAAACAATACAATTAAAAGACAAACAAGCATCTTTAAATATATGTGTTTGTGAGAACAGACCAGACTTTCGGCTAAGGTTTCTCTTCGCCGGAGTGTTAGAGAGAGAGAGGAAGAGTGAAAAAAAAATTTTTAATGTTTGGAGGTCGCCGGAGAAGACGATGAGGTGGCGAAAAGATGAGGTGGCAGAGAGAGAGGAAGAGATGTAGGAGAGAGAGTTGATGGCTGGTTAACGACATTCTAACGGTAACTGAAAAAAGATGTTATCTGAGAATTTTTGATAAAGTTAGGGACTAAGTAGGAAACTGGTCACAAAGTTAGGGACTATTAGGGAAATAACCCTAAATCAAATTACTTGCGAACAAAATCAATTTGAACCAAACATATTCCTGACCAATCAAACAATAAAACACAGAATTGTAGCAAGATTTTGTGAAAGTAATTCTGATACAATTTTAGTAACACCAACTAGGTAACTGGTATAAAAACGATAGGGAAGTTTTATGGGCGCCCAAGATTTCTAGAGTATGCCCCAACCTCGCCTGAGGACACTGATATCAAAATTCATACTTTACATTATAATCCCACATTGTTAGTTAGAACATCAAGAGTTTGGACTATGGGTGCTCATGCCTAGTAAATTTCTGAGGTCTATTGGAAAATGAAACCTTGGCTAGAAACAATAGAAAGTCATAAAATTAAAGTAAAATCTGACTCTTATTTTTTTTTTTCTTTTCTCATGTTTGGCTTAGTTGATTGAGTTTGGTTGGACCTTATCAACCACACTCAATCGAACTAAACCTAACCTGGATAAACTTAGTCTATTTGCCTTTTGATAGGCTAAGCTTCGGCCGACTATTTTGTCCAACGGCTATTGATTGGTTTGACTTTGGCTGAGACACAAGTTTTTTTCCAGTCCCCCACTGCTCACTCCTAGATTGAATTAGTACAACCTGTGGTGTCCATATAATTTTTCTTTGGGCTATAGGTATAACTAGTGATAATTAAAGAACCAAGAGGAACAGAAACCCCCAGAGGAGCAATCCTAATATGATTAGGTCTATCCTTCCCCTAGTCTCATTTTCTTTATTGACAATTTGAATAAAAATACGGGTCATCGGAGATCAAGAGGCCCGTTCGAACAAAGAGTTATGATTTCCTGACTTCTCCGCCCGTACTTACCGTGCAGTTTAACGGGCTTAGATGGGCCTAGTGCATTTAAGTGTTCAACCCGAATGACCCGAAATGTTTTCCATTTCCTGTTTTAGAGTTCTATGATCAATTTAATGAACTAATTGATTGCCCATTGATTATTGAACCAGCTAAACCTAAACAATCGACAGTCTGACTAAAGGAGCTAACTTTGGCTGATTGGAATCAGATCCATCTGACTCTGGGCTTTTGGGGAATTGAAAAACCCCATATTGTCTCTTGAAATCGAGATAACTCGTGTGGGATTTACTCGAACTTTTCACCAATTTTGGAATCCTATGTTTAGAATTCTTAAAATATTGTCCTTATTCCAACTTTTTTTTACCAACATTTGAGATTGCAAATGATCTTAAATTAGAAGGTCATGAGATCGATTCTTACTTTTTTAGATGTGATTTTTTGGAGGTACTCAATAATACGAAAGTACTGGTCTACTTCAATCCATTGATCGCAGTAGTACAAAATATCATAAATTTATAGTCTCGCTCCCTTTGGAGTTTGGAGATGCCCTTATACAAGAATAGAACTATCGTTACGGATTTTGGTGAAATTTGTAACTGTATAATATAAATCTTTAGAGATTGTGAGCACACAAGGCAAGAAATACAATAAATGCTTTTTAAGTAAACTTTTAATGGGGGTAAAAACTACATGGGTTAGTGAAATTTATGACATAAATACATTCAATAGTTTGCATTAAGTTTTACTAGTTAAATAAATAGTTTGATTTTCTAGTGATGTACTTGACACAAATCAACTTGATAGTTGACAAATACAAGTCAAAGTTGATTAGTCAATTTTGAAGTTGACAAATAGTAATGGAAAAACAACATTTTCTATAAAAAAAAAAAGAGTTCGAGAAATACTTTTCATAAAATAAATAGGCGTATGTTGACAAATATCTTTTAAAATATGTAACTTTTTTTTATTAATCGACACTTTCGTATTTATCTGAATTCAGACTCAAAACTAAATTGACTCGAAAACTGAATTGACTTACATCTAAATTGATTGGAGTTGAATTGACTCGAATATGAATAAAAGTTAGTTGTATTCAACAAACGTGCATGATGTCCTGTCTCTTACCGACTTCAACTATAGAATGTGAGGGTCCCTCTTTTTCAGAGAAGAAAATCGAATCAAAACTCAAATTTATTTGGATTTTGAATGACTGATTTAGGTAGATTTTGGATTTAACTATTTGAGTTAGACTATTGAAATCCACATACAAAAAGAAAGACACACCCACATTGGCACATTAGGCTAAAATGGTATACAAATAATAAGTTGAAGGGTGCTTCTAAAGGCACCTGGCCAAAAGACTATAAGCATCCGGAAATTGTATTGACTCGAGTCAATGGCTATTGACCTGAGTTCTCTATAAGCACCAGTTTTTAATGTGAGTGACGTTCACCTTCACTTGCTTCTTATATCTTCTTCAAAAATAATACTTGCTGTATTTTGAACTCTCCACAACCATCAACAGCAAGCCCACCGATACCACAGCGTGATTCTTTAAGCATTCTCTATACCTCCAACTAGAACCACTTTTTCTGACCACCGGCGTCTCTCCTCCAACTCGGGTAATCCACATTTTTTGTTTTGATGAGTTTCCAAGAACAGATTCATAACTAGCTGTTCAACAAAAAAAAAAAATCATAACTAGCTGAAACTCGCATCCCAGTACCCATTTCATCTTTTAGGTCTTCCTCATGATCATCATCAAACTCCACTCTCTCTCTCTCTCTATATATATATCTATTTAGTTTCTCTCTCTAAAATATAATTAAGAAGAAGATGATGAAGGTTTAGGTTTCCAAAATGGGATAAAAGAAGATAAGACATGGAGAGCGTTATGAATATGACCATCAATTTTCTGCCTAGCTTGCAGAAACATTATCTTCCTTCTCTCTCTTATGTGCCCTCTGTGAAGTCCAAAACCAACATCTTCTCTCTCTACATTCTCTCTTGCTTGTGTTTACCAACTCCTCTTTATTGAGTTAACATAAAAACACAACAGGTAAAAGCAGAGATTGTTGTAATTTACTGTTTACATTCTGATTATATACATGCCTGATTACCCAAATAGTCAATCAGTGACAAAGTGAAGAGAAACGGATTAGCCAATCCGTGAGCATGTGAAGAGTAACGAATTGGCTAATCCGTGACTTAAGGGAAACGGCGGACTGGTCCAGTCCGTCTAGTATGTCTTAGGGCATCATTGTGGTTGGATTTTGTGAGAGATGGATGGAGGGGTTAGGATTAACTCCACTTGACCGGTGCCTACATAGTTGGACGGTGCTAATAGAGAAATGAGTGGTTGGGCCTGGTGCTAACAGAGATGGATGCTAACAGCCTTTTGGCCCAGTGCTTTTAGAAGCACCCAACGGATGGAGGTGTTAGGGTTAAGTTGGCTTTGACTGGTGCCTACATAGTTGAACGGTGCTAACAGAGAAATGAGCAGTTGGGCCTGGTGCTAATAGAGATGGATGCTAACAGCCTTTTGGCTTGGTGCCTTTAGAAGCACCCTAAGTTGAAATGAGCCAAACTTCTTAGAGCCTTTTAAATAGGAGGTAAGTCTCTCTCTCTCTCTCTCTCTCTCTCTCTCTCTCTCTCTCTCTTTCTTACTTTATCTATCTATCTATCTCTTTCATCAACAAACAAGATCTTCTAGGGTTTTAGAAGGTAAGAACTTTTCAATCCCTAGATCCTCTTTATCTACACAACTATCAGTGGATAAGTATCGAAGTTTGGTGGTGGGTTTTTTTGTATTTTTTCCATTTATGCCTAGTAGCCTAGAGATTCTCTTCTGACAATTTTTTTTGGCTCTTTCCATACAAAAACTGCAGTTAGGGTTTTCATTTCTTCCCCTTTTCTTCATGTTTTTATTAGGTATTTTTATCTTATTCCCATAGACATTAGTTTCTCCCTCTCTCCTCTCTCTCTCCAAAGTTAGGGTTTTTTCATCATCTTTTGAGTTAGTAAGTTCTTCTTCTCTTTTCTCTTTTTTGTTGTTAAGTTTGTTTGGAGGTTTTAGTACTAGGGTTTAAGAAGTTTACTACTTTGGGTATTTTTTTTCTTATTCAGTTTCAATATGGCTCCATCTGGTATAAGAACAAGATCAAAAACTCAATACAAGAAGCTATCTTCATCATCATTACCAATAGAGTTAGAAGCTTCTTCAACTTCATCTCAAACTATGGCTCCTTCATCAACTAAAAGAGATACAAGAACAAGAACAAGAAGAAGTAAATACCAAAGAAACCCTAATTCTACCACAACAACAACAACAACAACAAACAAGACCACCACAAGAACACATAAAATACCAAAGAAAATCGATGACAACGACAACAAGAAGGACGAAGATGTTATCGAAGTTTCAAGAGATTTATGCTTAACACCAAAGGGTAAAAAATATCGAATACCAGAGATCGAATCGTGCCCACCAGCTCCAATGAAGAAGAGGAAATTAATCTCAAGTTTGTTAACACAAAGAGAACCCATTCCTTTATTTACTAATCCAGAAATAGAACTTTTCTTTTGTTTTACAGTTCATGATATTTCAGCTTGAAATATGGGGTTTGTAATATATTTTAGAACAATAGTTCAAAATTAGATTATGGGTAATGATATATTAATTATGCTAATGAGTTTCATTTGATTCAATTTTTTTTTCTTTTTTGGTGTTTGTTCTTTTGGGGATAGTGGTAAACTGGTAATTGGGCAAAAGAACCACCAAATTCTCTTATGTGAAAAGAAGAAATGCTATTTGGTCCAAAAATGGGAACTGACCATAGCTGGAAATCTGGTGTGGTCATTGATATGTGCATTTCTCTCTTCGCGTATCTGGGTCAATGGGAGCTAACCACATCAATTTCGAGTTGTGATCGACACCTATTTTCGCACCAAATAACATTTTTAAGCAGAATTTTTGAATCTTGATATAATTTCAATCTCGAACATATTCTAATAGAAAAAAAATAAAGTAACTTGAATCCGATTAGCTACAATTTATTGAAATTCGTCTAATATGAACTAGCTATAATGATGTGAATTCTTTTTTCCTTTCTTGTTTTTCTCTCTTTATGTTTTTTAATGTGAATTTGACATTTGAAAGTGTGAAATTTAATGAGTTTTTATTTAAGTATAACTTAAAATTGAATTTATCATTTTTTTAGTATGTTTTGTCAACCTAGAGAGTGAAAACTATTAAGTCATGTTTGGAGTATCCATGGTTGGAATTGTTTTCGTGTGTAATTTTATTACTTCAATTGTGATAGAGAGACCAATGTTTTTGCCGTGAATCTCTATCCAACAGTTGGGATTCACCCCCTATCCAAAGAGAGAGAAAGTGGCCTGAATCTGTCGGTTGGATATGGATCCATGCCAACTTCACGCTCAAAACGTCGTTCTTCCCGTCTTTTTCCTTAATACTCATATGATCAATGAATTTGATGTGGCTATCTACAAAAAGAAATGGTTAATTGGAACAACCTTTTAAAATAATTGACTACTTTTATTATGATTTGTGACTATAATTGAGATTTTAGCATATATATATAATGGTGGGTATTTGATTTTTAATTGGTTAATATTATATTGATGAAGAGGTGTTGAAATTATGGAGATCAGGTGGGGGGTGTTTGTTTGTTAGATGTTTTCCCAACATGTGTAAGAGAATCCAATGAAGAAATTCGTGTGGGTTAATAAATGTAGATATCTATTCATTCTAGAAACATGTCAATATTTAAGATTGAAGATGATTTATTCACACACATAGTATTCCATTCTTGAAATTTATTGGATTTCCATTCAAATCTCAGCTGAAATGTTCGACAAAAAAAAAATCTCAGCTGAAATAATGTGATATCTTTTTGTCTATATTGACATATATACATAATCGAAGTTAGTATCGTATAATTTGACATGCTTGTATTACAGTATAAGGATGGATTATGAGCATAAATTTTATTAAAAATAAAAAGTAAACAACTTTAGGTGCAAGACTAACGGATTAGATAAAAACCAATCAATCTAGTGACAGAAAATTTGTAAGTTTGTAGTTATCAAACTCAAAATGAAGTAATGAACCATCGATTAATAGATTTTTTTTTGTTGAGATAACCATCGATCGATTAATAGATGATGACAAATATGTTATCTTCTTGGTTATAAGAGTTCAATTTTTTCGTGATTATTTGACACACACTTTTGCTTGTTATGTTCATTGGGCATAACTTTTTTTACTATGTTTGGTTCGTAACCTTCCCACTGAAAATCGAATTGACAACAAATAGGCAGAACATACATATTGTATTTTTACTTGGTAGAGTTTTTTTTTTCGTGTGACATTATTCTCAAATAAAATGTAACTGCAAATTACTAGACTTACAAAGACTTAAAAGCAAAAGAATCTTATTTATAGGGAATTCCACTAACTTCATGGAAATCAACAAACTTCATGGAAATCAAGAGTTAGTTTATGGAAGCTTTTCACACATAGAAGCAAGAGTTTGCAGAAGGTGTCAACTTTAGGTGCCTACTTAAATTACTCTCTCTCTCTCTCTCTCTTTATTTATTTTAGGTTTCATTCCATCTATATATGTTCTTCTTAAGAGCATGAGAAGGAATTGGAAACTCTGGTGACTTGGGAACTTTCAATAAACAAACATGTATAAAGGGTGGCCCTAAAGAGAGATGAGAGAGAAAATATGAATCATGACATGATCATCATTGGAAGCTGCTTTTCTTTTCTAAATTAATGATAATTAATAAACTAATTAATGATGTCTTAAATTCATTTAAGTATTTCTATTCAATACAACTTTATTTTTCTCTTCCATCTATAATTTTGAGCATCTCATTATGAGCTTATATGGGCATGGACCCCCACACATTCCATCATAGTGAGTCATGTACCCTGCTTACACCATAAGAATCATGGCCCATGAATAGTGGGCTTATGAGTATGGAACCGGGAAGGCCACTTGTTTGCCTGTAACATTTTCGTACTTTTTCTCTTTATGTTGGGTCTTGGGTATCCGAGGGTGCGAGGTAGGTCAGCTCAGCCTACCCAAGCCCGTCTGTTGTGGTTAGGAATGTAGGCCCGATCCAATTAAGCTAGGACTTTCGTCCGACGCACTAGCCCGTTCCTTTTTCATGTGTATATTCAAGATCGTTGCAAAACAACTTCACATTGGTGGGAGACGAAATATGGTGTCTTTTAGAACATGATTAAACATTATTTCCAAGTGATGTGCTTTAAAGTTGTGAGATTCTCTAGTGTCAAAGATGACATTGTTTGTAGGTAGCAACTCGGCTAGTTCGCACAGTCCTACAACATGTTACTAGTAACATATTCTCTTTACGATGTAGTTTTGGGAGAGTGGTTTGCATAGTGACACGTTTTAAAGCAACATGGTCTCGAGAGTGCCTAAGCGGACTGTATCAGTAGCTGTCCGAGAAGCTGGTTTCCACCATCCTACAATAAAAATAGGATTTATACTCATTAACTAATTAATAATTAGAAGCACCTCTTTGTATTGTGAGATAATCAGAATATACACGTCTATCTTTTTTCCCTCCAACTTCTTTTGTTCATCAACATCTCAACAACTCTCAATTGGGTCTTAAGATCTTAACTTGGGTTTATGAATTCATGCATTTTCAATCAAATTAGGGTGTCAAAATGAAATCTTTCAAGGCAATAATCTTATTAATTTGTACGCAAAATTTAGTAGATTAAATGATGCACAAAATATGTTTGATAAAATGCCTGTTAGAAATACTAGCACATGGACTTCTCTTATAAAAGGGTATTCTCAAAACAATAATTAGTTAATGACATTGATTCTGTTTTTCAAATTGCTTATAACATGCATAAATCAGGGGAAGATTTCAATGAACATACATGTACTGTACTTTTGCAGGCTTTAGGGTCTTCTCTAGGGCAACAAATTCATACTTTAGTGATTAAAAAGGGGTTTGAAGATAATGTTTTTGTTGGTACTTCATTGATTTCCATGTATTTGAGAAATGGGTATTTTGGTGATGCTGAATGTGTATATAAGTATCTACCTGATAAAGATAATCAATGTTTAAATTCAATGATTTTAGGGTATGGGGAGAAAGGAATTGGTGAAAAATCAATCCAAACTTTCGTCGATTTACTAAATTATGGTTTAGAACCTAATGATTATACATTCACAAATGTTATAAGTTCTTGTAGTGAAGATATTAGTCCAATGGAAAGAAAGCATTACACAGGCTTTTGATTAAATATTGTTTAACTAATGAATTAAGTGTTGGAAATGCTTTGATTACTTTGTAAGGGAAAAATGGAGAAGTTGAAGAATCGGAGAAGATGTTTCGAGGTATGGGTGAGACGAATTTGGTTACTTGGACTACACTTCTATCAGTATTGGTGAAGAGTAGTAATGGCGAAAAAGCCGTTCCTGGGTTATAGGGATGCTTCACTTGGGGTTTTTCTTTGATTCTAACTGCTTAACAACTGTCTTAAATGGTTGTTCAGAGTGCAAGAATTTAAAATTGGGTAGTCAAATTCATGGGTTTGTTACAAAACTAGGTTATCTTTCAGATGTTTATGTAGGAACTTCTTTGATTGATCTTGATGCAAAATATGGAGAACTTAAGTCTGCAAACATTTGTTTTCGACAGTCTTGTAGTTCGAAATACTGCTTCTTTTAATGCGAGTCTAGTCGGTTATATGCAGAAAGATGAACTCGAAGAAGAAGAAGAGTTTATGGCTTTGTTTGATCAAATGAGACGCTCCAGGATTGAACAAGATTTTATTACTTTTGCACAGCTTATCGGTCTATCTGCAAGTCAAGCTTCGATTACTAAAGGGAAGGCCTTACATGGCTATGCTGTTAAAGTAGGATTAGAAGACGAGATTATCGTGAGTAAATGCTGTACTTAGCATGTATGAAAAATGTGGAAACATCTGTTGAATGTTCTACAACATGGTTTATCATGATTTGGCTTCTTGAAATTCAATGGTTAATGGGTATGCTATTCATGGACAAGGGAAGCAAGCTTTGTTACTCTTCAAAGAAATGGAAATAAAAGAAATTGAACCAGATGGAAGAACAGTTCTTGCTGTTCTTCAAGCGTGTACGTAGTTATTCGGGTTTATTTGAAGACGGGTTTCGCTTATTTCATGCCATGGAATCGAAATATAAGATCAACTCAGTTAATGAACATTATTCTAGTATGGTTGATCTTTTAGCTAGATCAGAAATCTGCAAAAAGCAGTGGATTTTATCAAGAAAACCCCATTTTCAGAATCACCTTTACTATGGAGAACTTTGATCAATGGAAGTAATCTACTCAGTAACTCGAATTTTAGCAGACTTGCTTCAAAATATTTGCTTGATTTGGTTCCAAATGATTCTGGTTCTTATGTTCTTAGTTCAAATATGTCTGCGGGAAAGGAATGTTTAAAGATGCAGCTAATGTTAGAACAATGATGAATGATAGAGGGATGAAGAAAGGTGCAGGTTGTAGTTGGATTCAGATTCAAAACAAAGTTCATAGATTTCTTGCAAGTGAAAAAGATCACCCAGCAAGTAAGGAGATATATGTGAAACTGGATGAATTAAGATCTGTTACGTAAGAGGACTCCATACTTGAGCATACACAGACTTGGGTCATCTGAAGCCGACTTTAGTTGAGGGGTAACATGCGTGCTTCTGTACAGATAGGACTAAAGTTCGAATCTTACTGTCTTTAAAAAGTAGGAGTGTTATATAAGGTGTCCGGGTGCAACATCTTAATACCACCACGAACGGAAAATAAAAGTAAAAGTGTAAGAAATTCATACATGATGAACAAGTTCTCGCTGGTGACTGTCGAGAAACTTCTGATGGTTCAGTTGGGCTCATACCTAACCGAGCGAGGGGTTAAAACATGTGTTACCCATTTTCTTGGAGAGTTTTCAAGCCGACTTTAGTTGGGGGGGGGGGGGGGGGGGGGGGGTAAAGTGCGTGCTTCTGTACAGATAAGACCAAGGTTCGAATCTTACTGTTTCTAGAAAGTATCCTGAACATGGTGCAATATATAAAGTATCCCAGTGCAACAAGTTCTCGCTGGTGACTCTCGAGAAACACCCAATAGCTCGGACTCGGGCTCGGACCTAACCAAGCGAAGGACTCGGACTCAGGCTCGGACTTGGACATACATAAGCAAGGCCCATGTAACTGAGTTCAAGCCCAAGTAATTAGTAACTATTGACAAGAATCACATAGATCATAGATGGTGAGAACTAGTTATTGAGTATGTATATGAAATACTTTTATAGATGTAATTAAAAGTTGGATGTTTGTTATCATAAAAGATGCATAATATATTTGAAATCATATCATCTCTTAACAAATTCCACTACAACACCACCAATAATGCACTAAAATGAACAAAAGCATTAATTTACATACCAATCAATACCACTTAAAAGTTTACCTATTTGTTGTTTTTCTTTTCTTGTAACTCTTTCCAACATAAAAACCCACTCTTCAAAGGAATATTTCATCTACTTTCGAAGATACCTAAACAGAATAGTGATTACTGGTAATAATATGACTGGTGCCTGAGTGTCCTGCTAATAATTTTTAAAGCATAGTTATACATCGCAATAACCACTTAAATGGTGTTCTTCGAGATTAGTTTAATTTTGAGTATCTCGAAAAATCAATTCTTTATTTGTTTTATTAAAAATGAAGGGGGTTTATTAGAAGAATGAACGTTTGGAAGGTGGTCTTCCAAGAGTTCTCATCAAATTGGCTATTTCAATGACTCTAGCAAGTTTTGTTCCTTTCTTTGCCTCAGATGTAGCCCTCCTTTCTTCTGCTTTTCTATGTGCTTTTGCCACTTCATTTTGCATTTTCTCTAGTGCTTTGGCTCTTTTTTCTTCTAATCTCCTCTATATATAACAAATATACACAATTAAACCAAAATATTCATTGAGCATCAATAGATGAAGCCCTAGCTTGATTCAATTTGGATGCTAATGAGGGCCAAAACTCTCCCCAATAACAAACTACAAAAATACTAAAATCTTTATCAATCTAAGGGATGGGTCGACTTGATATGTTAGTGCTAATAGTTTATACTAGGGAGGGAATCTGAAATTTAGGTAGAATATGTCGGTTTATACGTTACTCTAATGGACATAGTAATCCTGGTTAATCGGCGTAACTCCGGATATTGTAACCTAGCTTTTAAAAATTCAAATTAGAATTGTGAGTAGGCTAGCACATACAACTCTATTCGTAGTCTTACATATGTTTGTCAGGCGTGAATATTGTCTTCGCAATGAAAATCATATACTAACCTTACTAAACTTTTCTAAAATGATTCATACTATTGAATCCATTTTAAAATATATTCCTATGAATTATAAATTTAGAATGATGTGACTAGTTCAGTACGACTGAGCTACTCAAACATCTGCACGAAAATCAACCCAACGATCATGTCCATGTGGATTCTACATATCAATCTAACACGAAATACGTAACACAAATAATTCTTCGAAGAAGAACAAATGGTGTAATAGAAGTGTACATACGATTTAAAAATAACAATATTAAAATAAAAATTTAGGTAGATGCATACCTCAACTTTTTTCATCCAAGAAGTAGCTTTTTGAACTTGTTCATCTTCCCATCCATTAATAATAGCATCTTCTCTCTTAAACCTATTATTAACCTTGGAAATCTTCGCGTTTTGCCACGCTAATATCTTTGATTCTATCTCTTCTCTTTTGACCCGATTCATCGATACATCTTCGTGATTATGACTAGTGCCATTAACAAAAGAAGATCTACTAGTATTCATTATATTTGATGATGATGATAAAGAAGATGACCCATTGACCAAAGTAGGAGAAGGAATAGGATCATTACTAAAATTAGGGTTGCTATCAGGTACAATAGCTAAAGGATTTGTTTCTTCTGGTATTTCATTATCATCTTCTCTAATTCTACTCAAAAGGGTATTACTAATATTATTGGAATTATTTTCATTTTCATGATTGTTTCTATTGTTTTGACCAGCCACAACTAAAGCATTGAATTCTCTACTCATGGTAGTAAAATTCTCACTCGAGGATGAGGTATTGCTTTCGGAGATAGTAGATGAAGTTTCCCAAGCTTCTAGTCTTCTTCTTCCTTGACTATTTTGATTTCCGGTTGTCGTCGGTGGTGGTGTTAAAGCATGTATGTCTCTCACTTGATCGTCGTTTTGATCGTCCGATGATGACCCGGTGCTGTTAGTGATAGCTCTCTGATCGGAAAACATGTCCGAGTTTGTATAGTAATTAGTAGATGATGAAGATTGAAGGTTGAAGAATGAAGAAGAAAGAAATGGAGTAGGGAGATTACTTGTGGAGTGGGGTTCTAATTAGTAAGAAAGAAATTAGACTTACCCCCTCACTAATTTGATATATTATAGAAGGGCTTCGCCTTAAATATTAAAATTAACAAATAATAGGACATCCTTTAACGCGGGCTATTTGAAAAAAATTGATGAACACTCCGTTTTCTAACAAACACCAAATAATGAGTTAAGGGAATATTTATTTACCTCGTTAGAGACTTTTTCTTGCCTAAAAATAGCTCGAAAGAACTTTTGTCGATTATTTTCTAAGCTTTAGAAAGAAAAAGACATAAAAGAACACTTAAAATCTCGGTATGCAAAGTGTTTGGATCAATGTTCATTGAGCCTAATCACACTAACAAGTCGCTTGCTTTTAATACAGAGATTAGTTGTTTTTAGTTGCACCCAGTTTTATTATACACCGAAATAAGATAGTGCGGTAGTTTTTAATCTTTCAAGAGTTAAGGTAATGGATAAGTAAACTCAATGACGAAATTAAGTTTCTAATCGATAATTGTACCACGCCAGCTAGACTTTATATAGACATAAAAGTATATATGTATTTTCGTCTATAATTATTTATGGTAGTTCATTATTGTTTGCTAAACGCAAAAGGGGCAACCTGAAAAATCAAGAAAAAAATGTGGGTTGAAAGGAAATATTTTCATTCACTAGATATTTTGTTCTAATTATTGGTTAGTGAGTGAAGTGTCGGCCAACAAAATTGTATTAGAAAAATTAATGGACTCTTAAATGGTGATTAGTAATTGATTAAGTCAATAATCAACAATCACACGTGTTAATATTTTGACGGTTGTTTATGCAACCAATCCTATAAGTGACACGTACAATAATCTTATTTTGAAGGTGGGACTGGTCAACATCAACTTTTCCAATTGATAGGTTGTTTTGTTTTACATGATAGATTCTCCACTTTTCTGGGTCTGGGATTTGGGACATCCTAAAAAGTGTTCCAAATATATGAAATTTTGGGTGAAAATTCTTACATGTCTTCACCTCAAGAAAAGAAACAAAAATTGTCAGATGTATTCTGTCAACATTTGGTAATCCATTTTTTTTTTTTTTGAAATTACGGGAAACATATTCCATTCGTAAGTGATAAAATCACATTGTTTACATGGATGATAATTCATTCTTATTTCTTTCACCTGAATACTTCACGAGAGTTACATACCTTTAAATGCAAAGTGCTTCATGAAGGGAAAGAAATTGGACTAGACACAGACACAATATTCCTATAAATCGAGAAAAGAGACCCTAAAGGTCTGACAAAAGGATCCTAAAGGTTCGTGAAAAGAGACCCTAAAGGTCTGACAAAAAAATTGAAAAAACACCGTTGTTGTTGCCGGAAAATCGTCGCATGAAAACTGCCGCCGTCATCGGAAACCGTTGTCATCACAAAATCGCCTCTGTCACCGGAAAACCTACGCCATCACACCACCACAGAGATCTCGTCACCAGCACGCCACCATCACGAGCCACCATTATCAACATAAAGAAAACCCTCCGTCAACGTCTCTTGATCCTTTCTAGGTTACCTTTTCTGGCAAGAAGGACGTTCGAATTGCTTCCGCAAAATTACTGGATGAATAGTTTCAAATGAAAACAGTGGTTTGATAAAATCACAAAGATCGAACTTCTCCATCATCCAATCCAAACACTACCACCAGATTCAAACACTACCACCACCACCACTAACCACCCCACACTACTAGATTCGTCACCACCAACAATAAGGGAGGGAAAAGGAGAGAAAATCAAAACAAAAAAAAAGGGATCGAGGAATCCTCACCAGATCCGACGAGGGTTCCTCATAACTGTACTAGAACTGCTTTAATTTCGTTGTCGTCTATAAATCATTTAATTTCGTTGGGCTTTAGATCGATATTAATTGGACGCCTTTATAATGACCATGTTGTCAATATTAAAAGAGTAAAATTACAGTATGTCGCGAACCCATATAGACATTGTATGACGCCTTAAGCCAAGCCCTAACTAAGCTACCTGGTATAATTTGTCAGTTACATTATAAAGTGAGACATAATTTACATTTTCTGAGAGTAAACAATGTCGTAGAACGCGTTAGAAAGTGGTACACTGCAAACTTATAACAACTTATTCGTAAAATTGTACTTTCTATTCATTGAAGTTAATCACCTTCTCAATAATCATAATTGACTACCCTATGACCATAAATGATTCCCTTTTAATCAAAATAGGGGTGATATTTTCACCCGACTGCCCGCTACTTGTAACCGGCACCCGAAATACAAAAAATGTTCTTGAGCGCCCATGCTCGAGATAGGCATATCTCGCTCAGGCCTGACAGAAAATGGTGCGTAGGTTCAGATAACAAAGTTGACACACTCGATTAATCCGAGTACCCTAATAGCCAAACACCTAACCTACTTGACCCGCCCTAGCCCGATCCAAAGCTACCTTGGGCACCCGATTCCCGCCCTTAAACCAAAACTTGCCTCCCATCATGTAGTTCACTTAACATACCTTCCAAGTAGTTAAAATTAAGACAAAGTCAACTAGTTAAGATATGATCTATGTGTGTATAGGTAGATTAAGAATGAATGTAGTTCACATTGTTAAGCAAAATTTATACTTCACAAATGTAAAACAAGTATTGTTTGGCCATGATAAAAATACCCAAGTTGGGGTTTACTATTTGTTCATCTACCAAGGTAGATTAATGGTGACATGTTGTTGAACTATAAATAAAGACACCTTTGTCATGTCTTTATCTTGGAATGTTACATTATAACATAACAATATTGATTGAAATAATGTTATTTTTGTGGAACTGGATGGTGATCTCCACAATAATATTTGAGGTCACATCAGGGCCGTGTCTGACAATTTAGGGGTCCGGTGCCAAACTTGAAATCAGACCCTTTTATATTAATAACATGAGATTTGAAAGATTTCTTTAACATAAATTTTTTTTGTTTTGGTACGATTTAACTATAAAATAAAGATTGAATTGTTAACGAATCCAAACTCAATGGATGATATTAATATATGATAACACTTTCCATGTAAAACTTCTTTGGTTTGACGAGAATCTTTTATTTCATAAAACATTATTTTAGAATTCAAAAAATGAAAATTGAACTACGAGAATAAGGAATTAACGTCTAGGCTTGTTTGCTTTCTTTTTCTATGATGACAAATTAAATTTTTTTCTTAGATAATCAAATGTTAGTCTGGTACGATTCAAGAAAAGTTAGATTAGTCCATCATGGTTTTGACTTGGAACAAATTTGAGAGGGAGGTGAAGTGCACGAGCAAAAGAATATACCAAAAGGTTACTAAACTCAAACTGGATTTCGCGTTCACACAATTAGGTAGCAATCACAAAAGTATGGTGCTCTTAAAAAGAAAAAAGTCAGAAAGCACACAAGTGTTGTGTTTTTCAAAAAACAACATAAATATTATACAAATTGTCGGCAGGATATCCCGAACTCAGGACCTCCCGCATGGATAGAGAAGCATTTAACCAACTGAGCTACTTCTATTTGTATGTTTACACTGTGAAATGTTTTTTACTTGTTACAAACCGCTACATCCTCGCAAGGTAGAAACGGCCCCATGTGGTGGGGGGCCCTGTGCGGACGCACGGCCCGCACCCCCCACCACACGGCCCTGGGTCACATCATTAACATATAATATGTGTTATTGGGTGTTACATAGATTAGTGTGAGGGGTGGACAGTTGTAAACCACTAATTTAGAACGAAGATGCTAAATGTACCTACAACAAACGTGTCTGTACACTTACACTTTCATGTGAGAAGAAGAGTTTTCTTTTCCTTTTTATGTTGAAAGACACGAGAACGAGAGTTAGAAGGTTGCGTTGAACCCTTCTCCAGCTTTCAACTCAAACTCTCCTATGATGGTGTGACCGTATATACAAGCTAGCCGTCTAAGCTTTAGAATTTCTCATTTGGAGCATATTGATTCATTTTCGGTACAGGTGCCAATGAAGTGTGACATTGTGTCAAAGTGTTCCCTATTTTCATTAAAGGCACCCTCCTTCTATATGCACCTTGCGTGAAAAAATTGTGGAGGTACTTATAGAATTTCTAGTGTGATAATCATGGGCATTAAAAATTATGGGTCTTCCTTGTCCACCCCATCTTTGGGAAGGAGAGATAAAAAGAAGAAAAAGGTCAGTGTTACAGGAAATAAAGAATTTTTTTCAGAATGTAAAGCTCTGGGTGGAAACAAAAAATTCTAATTTTTCGGAGTGTAAAGTTTTGGTTGGAAACAATTTTCTTTTTGGAATTTTTTGTTTCATTCGAACACCCAGAGCCTTATACTTTTCAACTTCTTCCCTCTTCTTCCTTCCCCACTACCACCATCAACTCCTGCGACCTTCATTAAAAATTCCGGCGACACTTCCACCATCTCTGGCAACACTTCTTCCTCTCTCATCTTCTCTGTTTTCTCCTTTTTTTCACTTCTCTTTATATCTTCGACGAAAGAGAGGAGCCCCTATGTTGGAGCTCTGATTTTCAGACGAAACTAAACTAGACGAGTGTAGTTTCAAACCAAATCTCGTATGGTTTGTGACTAAACGAGGTTTGATCTCGTCTGGTTTCCTGACGAAACCAGATCTGTTTTCATCCTCTTCGCCAGAGATAGAGTAGAGAGAGAGGAGAGAGAATATGAGATTTTGGCGAGTTTCGTCGACTGACTACTAAACCGACAATATAATGGGGGACATTTTTAGTTTTCCATCCTCTGAATTTTGTATTTTATTTTTCCTGAATATCGATAAAAAAAGTTATTAGTGAAGAAGAAGTGAAAGTAAAAAAAAGAAAAATGATTCAAATATCCTTAAAAACTATCCGAAGGTGTTTTAAAGCCCATCTCCTTGATTTTATTTTATCTCTGCCATATATATACATGGACTAAAATTTGTATTGAAAGTTTTATAGGCGCTTGCTATAGGCACCATCTCTTAGAGAAATCATGGAGAAGGTTTAATGTGAAGTAAGAGGGAAGGGAAATTTTAAATGCAGTCAGTATTGTTTGTTATATACACCCATATTGAAGGTTATTTTTGTTAAAGTCGCGAAGATGTGAGTGTGGCAGGTAAAAATGGTAAGTGTATATAACATTTTTGAAGAGACAATAGTGGTGGTCTGATGTGGGTGTGGTGAGAGTAGTGGAGGAAGGAAAAAAAGATGAGAAATTATTTTAAGAGTTGCCGACGATGGTAGACTGCTGACAATCCTGACCGAAAATGACGAGAAGAAAGGTGGTGAGTGAGCCATACGATTGAAAAGTAAAATTTATAAACTTAAAATTTTGTACAAGGAAGTTGTTTTCTCAAAACGGGCAAAGGACGGCCTTAAATTCCTGACAACCACACGGAACATAAAAATTTGTTTATCGGAAGATAAAATTCCATTTCCTTTTCCATCCGAAAATGCAAATA
Organism: Eschscholzia californica; assembly: GCF_041429995.1. Classification (NCBI taxonomy): domain Eukaryota; kingdom Viridiplantae; phylum Streptophyta; class Magnoliopsida; order Ranunculales; family Papaveraceae; genus Eschscholzia; species Eschscholzia californica. The sequence continues at coordinate 51,291,100 of NW_028238472.1, forward strand.
ATTCCAACCAAACCGACCCTTATTTAATATTTAATTTTAATTTTTAATAAATATATAAAATAAGTCTTAAACTAATTTGAATTAAAAATCTTGGTTGTGGTGTTAGGGTTTTAGGCTTTTGGAATAACTACTGGACGCGGCCACCTCTACTACAAAATTACCTTCCTTCTTCTTCTTCCTGCAATAGGGGTTCCTAGTTTCAGGCCCCAAAACCCTAGAATTTCAACTGGGGAATATCTATAGGAATCAAACTTTGGAGTTGTACCCTCAATGGCTCACACGACAGAGGTTTGCTCTCTCTCTGTCTTTATAAATTGTGTCAATAGTTGTTGCAAATTGGTTAGTTGAGGTGTAGTTTGGTTAAGACAAATGCCTTATCAGTTCATCGTGTTTATTGGACTGTGGGTTCTCTCTATTTTATCGATTAGGGTATTATTATCTAGGGTTTAAGCAATTCTTGTTGGATGATGCAGGGAGCAACGGAAGAAATACATTCTGTTTTCTTCAGCTTCTTCACAGATGAAGAAGTTAGAAAAATGAGTGCAAAAAGGATCACAAATCCAATTCTGTTGGATAATCTAGGTCGACCTGTTCCTGGTGGATTGTATGATCCTGCCATGGGACCTATGGAGTATGGGGGATAGTAAGCTTCTTTCTCTCTATCTCTTTTCTGCTACCCATTCTTTAGTTTTACTTGATGTAGTTAGTTAGGCAATTGTTATTGAAGAAAAAGTAATTAGCACAACTTGTAGAAATCATAATATGAGAATGTTGAAATGTACATTGGGTCTTGCTCCAAAGGTAGTGCATCGATCATTTATGGGGTTGTGTAGTTAAGGGTATAAATAAAACTAGATTAGTTTAGATTGGCCGTTAGGTTAGTTTCTACGTTCTTTAAGGATTATTAGTGTCTTTTGATGAAATTTTCATGGTAGTTTTGATCATATTCCTTACCTATGATGTATCCAAGCCATTTGATGTATAACGTCTATTGTACTCATGTAATCTTGTATTTAAAAGAATAAGGGAATGTGGGGAAAACAAGAATGGTTTGTATGTGAGCATCAACTTTCTACTATTCAACAGAGGTAAAAGAAGTAAATCACAAACAATGTAACTTTAACCTTAAAAATGAGAAGAACATGGCAGTTATCTTAATTTTGATAATAAGATTTTACCTATCTTTTTAATTTATTCATAAAATGTTTATACTACATAATAATTTGTGGCATATATATATGTATATGCGAAAAACATTGTAGGAGATTCATTATTAGCGGCTCCATTTTCGTTTTCATAATTTAGTTGATGTCAGCTAAAACTATTATTTGTCTAATTAAAAAGAACCTGTTTTTTTTTGCTGTCTTACTTGAATCGCTCTTTCTTGACGAAGTAACTAGGATGTATCACTTTTCACTGTGCTAGTACTTCTCTTGGATATTATTGAGCAACTAAATTGAATACGCAATATGCTCCTTAAGAGTTAGACAATGGTTGTTGGTATATCTCTTATCCAGTGTTGAGTTTTTCTTACTTCAGGTGCAGTGGACACGATGGGTTACCTTGTTTTTATTTTCATTTCTGACTTTCTCTCGCCCTCTTACAATTCTTTTTACCTAAACGAGTAATATATTTTTATTCCATAGCACATTATTTTTGTTGTTTTTTTTATGACTGACTGACGCAAACCTATTGTTTTTTTCATGCAGTTGTACATCATGTGGCCAACTCTCATTTCAGTGTCCTGGTCATTGTGGTCATATCGACCTTGTTTCGCCAGTCTACAATCCCTTGCTATTCAGGATTCTTCAAAATTTTCTCACTAGGACTTGCTTTTTTTGCCATCATTTTAGGGTAGAGAAGGAAAAGGTATTGAATTACTTGCTATTGTGCTTTGGCTAGGATTTCTTCATTTTCTTGTTGAGAGCATACTTAATGATCTTGTTAGTTTGTATATATATATATATATATATATATATATATATATGTGATCCCTTACACTGTCTACATCTATTTTCTGTTTTAGGTTCAATTGTTTGTTTCTAAGCTTGAACTTATTAAGAAGGGTGACATAGAGGGGTCCAAAAATTTAGAGTTGAGTGAATGCTCATTTTTGGAGGAAAATGACGCCGCCCATGAGAAAGGCACTGCCGAGCAGCATAGTTGGACGTCTCTTCAGTACAATGAGGCAATGTCTTTGTTGGATGATCTACTGGAGGCAAAGCCAACAAAATGTAGAAGGTGCAAGGCGAGGAATCCTAAAGTCACTTGTCCCACATTTGGGTGGTTTCACTTGGTATGTTTCCAAGCTGCATTCTGATATCTCGTTGTTATGAAAATTGCATGACTAATAGGTGCTTATGGCTGTTTTTTCATGAAAATATTCATGCTGTTTCCTTAGTGGCCTCCATTAATTTGTATAATGAATTAATGATCACAAAGTTGTACTTTCATGCGTTTACTTCTTCTGCAGTTTCCATGATTTGCATTTAAATTAGTTCCCTATTGTTAAATTACTAGATCAAAAGTATTATAACCCGTAACCCGTACATGTTTCTTATTGGAAATATAATAAGACATGATCACAAAAGAATCGAAGCTTCATGAAGTTCAGGGCAGCCCTGGCTCCACAAGCTTGAATTCACCAGCTGCCACAAGAACAAAGCACAAAAATTACACATTCAACTCTAAAGCTTCCATGCAAGGGTAGAGTCATAAAAATAAGTGAACTTAGCCCAACTTTTATTACGTATCCTATGGGTTCCTTCCACTATACAATACACTTCCTGATCCTCCATTAGTGAGATAAGAATCAACAAAGCTTCAGCTTTCTATGATGTAATCATGCATAAATGTTAGGCGATATTGTTGGGCTTATTGTTTCTCTTCCAAATCGTGTCTTTGAATGTCTTGGTAGACGTGTAGGAAGTATTCACATAACTATTTGTACTGCAAGCATAAAAACCTTATTTGTCAAGAAAACTGTTCGTATTTCTTGATTGATTCTCAAAACTGGTGTGATTTTTACAATCCTTTAGGTCTTGTGACAAGATATTTTCTATGTATAGGCTAGAAACTCTGCTCAGGCAATTCAAACTAAACTTCAGTGATTAATAATTTCATAAGTAACAACTAACTGGTGATCTGAGAGGCCACGACAACTGCACAGTGTGGAGGGGGTATTTGCAATCATATGGAGAATTTTACGGGATTGGTTTCATTTGAAGTTGGTAATGGTTATCAGTGGGTAGGGTGTTTAAAACTTCGCAAGTTCTGCTGCTGTGGTAGTTTAGGAAATTTTTTAACATATAGAAAATAATAAAAGGGTTCTCAAGCTAGAGTGCCATACTTATTAATGATATGTAAATCCTGAGAGTTGAGTTGAGACCATATGATTACTTGCTTGTGTCCATTTTTAATTCCTTTTCATATATCATTCAGCAGAATGGAGATAGTTTCCTTCCTTTTTTGTGCTAATCTAGTTACCGACTTTCCGGTTTTCTAGTATCTTTTTTCTGCGCTATTACAAGGTTAACGTGTCTGTTCAATTTCTGTAGAACATGTCAAATGCTTCTATTAGAGCAAATTGTGTACAAGGGCTTAAGCTGCACGACTCCGTGGTTGGAGAGGTAGAAAGCTCTGACAATATCTTTGTTAACGAAAGTACGGCAGATTTGACTGACGTGGAATCATCTGGAGCTGTATCTGATGGAACACCCATGTCTCTTAAAAGTTCAAGTCTAATCGAAGGGGGCTCTTTGCCTCCTGAATACCTTAAGCATAAGAGTTTCTTTTCTGGACCTTTTTTACCAACAGAGGTAAATAGTTTGTTAGTGTGGATCTCGTTTCATGGGAAAACTTTTGCTTTACTGTGATGTATGCATCTTACTTTTATGTGTTAAAATGTTCATTAAGATGTCTTATTCTATCACAGGTGAAAGATCATATGAAGCTTGTATGGGAAAATGAGTCTCGACTCTGTTCACTTATTTGCGACATTCAGCAGGAGAGGTGGCGTATAGCTGGGAATAGAGCAAGTTACAGTATGTTCTTCATTGAGTCTCTTCTTGTTGCTCCAGTCAAGTTTCGACCTCCTTCTAAGGGGGCTCTTTCTGTGAGTCACTTCTGTTTATGAACTCTCAAGTTTCCCTTTTCGTTTCCTCTTTGATGTACTGCAAGTGTATAATGAGGTTATTTACAAGCAGAATTTTGTGGTTGCTCTATTTGTGACCTGTTGGAATGTTGGAACCAAAGTGCTTGATTATCTCTGTCTGAGCTTAGCAGTTCAAGTTGTTATTATATGTCAATTCAATTGTCAGTAGTACTATTTTCGTATTGTGTGCATTTTGATTCTCAAGACTGGCAGGAATTGAACACCTATATGTTGAATTATCTAGTAAGGGGGTAGCTTTTATCTTATCATGATAGGATAGTAGCTTGGCTTCGAAGTTGGATCACATAGTTTTAGAAATTAAAGTAAGTGGATCAGAGACATAGTTAACAGTATTGATATGATATTCTGACCCAAGTGACAAATCTATTAGTTCTCTAGTGGGCATTATCTTTGACATGAAGCGGTAGAGGACTGGAGCTCTACCTTCTCTATGGCTGAATGGTTGGCTGAAATGAACTAAAACTCCATTCATTCAGTTAGTCTTTGTATATTCATTCTTTATCTTTATTTTGTTTATAAAATTGTCAAGTCTTACTTTAAAATCTGAATGAGAGACTTCAGTATGCTGTGCTGTAAACTCGTCCACGGTGCTTACCCCAACAGTGATGTCATCTTCATTTATGTCTTCGTAGAACAATCAATGAAGATTCTTATTTATCTTCAGTTTGATTGAGGTTCGTAGTCGTAGAGTGAGGACCATGACGCGACAATTTATCTTACTCCCAGACACAGCATTTTGATTTTCTTTTTAACAGTTCAAGGCCTAGGGCCGTATTTCAAATTTTTATAGGCAGTACGTTTGGCCTCACAGACTTAATCTTTGTAAGGAAATTGCCTTCAGCTTACCTTTTGTAGCTTGATCGGTGGGCAATGGTTCTAGTTCTTAATGGCAGTTAGGATCGTCTGCATCAGAATTTGGAAGTGAAGTGTTCGTTTCATATTTGTATGCGCACGGTTTACAATCACCCATAGGTTCAAACTGTTCCCCCTTGTTATCCTACCCGGTCGATAAGTTCTGGTTGTTTTCCCATTTAAAGGACCCAGGTTCATCCTCTTGTCTTGTTTGACTAACATATTCTCCTATAACTCTAGTGAGTTGATGCTATATGTTTGATGTCTTATACCTAATTAAGGCATTGGTTTTAGTTAACTACTTTTGATTACTGTAGTTGTTCGGAGAATCTGGTTTTCTTTTTGCGAGAGTCTGAAATTTTGCTATTTGTAATCTCGTGTAGTTGGTTGATTACAGATTTGTTCGGTTAGAGTGGAGTTTTGCTACTATCCATAGTATGATATAGTACTGTATCTCAGTTGATTTATATCATCTACAAGTTGCTGGGATTTTTTTTTCTATTAAAGATGCACATGCTAATGCACTTGTGCTTCTATGTTTCATTACTGAGTAATGCTAACAGTTTTTATTATGATGTTACTTTAGGTGATGGAACATCCTCAAACTGTTTTGTTAGGTAAAGTGTTACAAAATAATATCAATTTAGCCAATGCACATATAAATGACTCGGAGCGCCCTAAGATTGTATCTCGGTGGACGGAACTTCAACACTCAGTCAGTATTCTGTTTGACAGCAAGGCAGCTGTAGGTGAGGATATTCTTCTGCCCTTGTGGTTTTTAGTTATCCATACAAATTAGAAGCATGATATGTTTATTTCCCTATACCTCCTCGAGAAGTTCAAATTAAAATAATGTAGTCATGTACTCATCCAGATTTTGGTACGACTATTTCATATTTCATTCTTAACTTTACAATGTAATGTTCATGAAAATCAAGTTGTCCTTACCAAATGTTTAACATTTTTTGTGGAGATGTCTTATCTGCAGTGCTTTCTCGTTTCAAGTTTAATATGCTGCTCTTGATTTATAAGAACAATAAAAATCAGCAAATTACCTTCACTAATTGACCTCTCTTTCAATGGTATTAATACATCCATCTGCCACAGAGCATATAGTTAGCCACCGAAACTCACATGGTACATGGAACTCGCCACAATAAAGTATGCTAAAACACATAATATTGGGTACGGTTATCGTGGTATTCCTTGTCCAGTGGCCCAATAAATAAATATAAAGCGCGTTAGTCCATTTTTTTTGCTACAAACTGTTTTTCGTTCTTTTTACAGGTCAAAAGGACAGTTCAGCTACTGGAATATGCCAGCTTCTGGAAAAGAAAGAGGGGCTCTTTCGGCAGAAAATGATGGGAAAGAGGGTTAATTATGCATGTCGATCAGTCATTTCTCCAGATCCTTACTTAGCAGTAAATGAAATTGGGATTCCTCCTTATTTTGCGAAGAGGTTAACATATCCAGAGGTTAGTGAGAACTGATTAGCCTGTTTCATCATCCTCATCAGAATGCATGCCTTGTCAATCTTGATGTTAGGGATGGGAACCTTTGATTATATATACCCTCACAATATTTTATTAGTGTATGGAGTATCTTCAACATGGGTCTGTTTGTTGATTCTACAGAGAGTGACACCTTGGAATGTTGACAAAATGAGGACTGCTATTCTCAATGGTAGTGACCGACTTCCTGGAGCTACACACTATGTAGATAAGAATGCAACTATCAGACTTCCACCAGAGAGGAAAAAGCGTGTAATGTATGCTAGGAAATTAAGTTCGTCCAGAGGAGTTGCTACAGAATCTGGGAAGAGTACAGAGCAAGAACTTGAGTCAAAGGTGGTTTATCGCAATTTGGAAGATGGAGATATCGTGCTTGTCAATCGACAGGTAACAATTAGTAGTTTATTTCTCAATTATTTGCCTTTGTTACTTATTAGCTTGGAAGTTTGTGGTCTCTAGTGTTTGTCTATTATGTTGATGCTAGTTTTGGGTTATCTTGGTTAAGTCATCGCTTTGAAGGGAGGAAGAGAAGGCAAGAAAGAAGTGACTTCAGCTAATTGGATAGATTATCTTTAAACGGTCCATATATTTTGTTTATTATACACCCAGCTGGATGTTTATCTACCTAAAGCTGGAGTATATTTAAGCAATAATAGAGTACAGTCGATGCACTTCTGAACTGGACTACTTCCGCAAAGCCACAGATTAGTTGAGATAGTCGATCAAAAGTTATTTCAGTATTTAATTAATTAATTATTCCTCATTCAACTCTTCCTGTTTGTAAGTTTCATTTTCTATTCCAGTAGTTTGAACAGGAAAACTAGTAAGAAAATTAAGAAGTAAAAATGCTTAAAAATCAAGAGAACATGAACTAATAATTAGACGAGAAGAACTCCAAGAAAAACGAATCTCCACATCTCTTTCGAAATAGCAAGAGAATAGAGCTCACTAGTGGCTTACTGAGAAGCTTGTTACAAAAAAAAAGAATAGAGCTCACTAGTGGCTTACTGAGAAGCTTGTTACAGTCTTCTTACGGCTTTTTTTTAGCTAGATGAATAGTAATTAATGTTATTTCTGAACATTATTTTGTAACTTTATTCCTTTATAACCTGTGGGTTTCTGGAAGAATATATGCTCTCAGATGTTGCTTCTCTTAGTAAGTAACTATGTGATTGTTGCATGGAAAAGGATGAAGGGAGTTAATGATTCTTTAAGGTCACGTTCTGTAGAAAGTGGTTTCAGACTTTCAGTTGCTATATTCTCTACAATTGTTACTGGGCTTTATCAATTGTTCTCTTTCTTATCAACAGCCTACTCTTCATAAGCCAAGTATTATGGCTCATGTTGTCCGTATCTTGAAGGGGGAAAAAACACTTCGCATGCACTATGCAAATTGCAAGTATGATCTTTTCGCTCTGATCTTCAGTTTTTAATCTTGAGATTACTAAGATTTGGTGGAATTGGACTTAAATTATGGTTGTTTTTTCTGTAGTACTTACAACGCTGATTTTGATGGTGATGAAATGAATGTTCATTTCCCACAAGATGAAATTTCTCGTGCAGAAGGTTTCAATATTGTGAATGCTAACAATCAATACATTGTTCCAACAAGTGGTAACCCTATCAGGGGTTTGATACAGGTTTGGCAGTTTAAACTGGTTCAGTTCTTCGTAACTCTTCATTTCCCTTGTATTCATCTAACCATCTCTAAAAATTCATTTATCCAAACTGGTGTTGCTCTTCAGGACCATATTGTAAGTGCTGTACTTCTTACGAAGGACGACACATTTTTAACCCGAGACGAGTACAGCTACCTTCTTTACAGCTCTGGTGTTTCTGCTGCCGTTCGAGGTTCATTTGTGGGTAAAAGTGGGAAAAAGCTGTCTGTTTTAAATTCTGAAGATGAGATACAAGACGTTCCACCTGCTATTTGGAAACCACAGCCTTTATGGACAGGAAAACAGGTTAAGAAATAACTCTGGTATTTTGTTCATGTTTGCATATTAGTTCTGCCGTTGGAGACGATTTTGTTATCTTACATTGAAAATGTAGAAAGGTGATTGTGGGACTCTAGAGACACTAATTATGTCTAACTTGCCTCTGTTTGCTTGTTCATGCAGGTTATAACTGCCATTCTAAACCATATAACTCGGACGAGGGGACTTACACCTTTTACTGTTGAAAAGGAGGGGAAGACCCCAGCCGAATATTTTGGGAAAAAGGGTGGAGGTGTCAAGTTACGGATTCAGAAAAATGAGTTTGTGCATGGGATTATTGACAAGGACCAATTTGGCAAGTATGGGTTGGTTCACACAGTCCAAGAGCTCTACGGTTCAAATACAGCTGGTGTTTTGCTTTCTGTTTTGAGTCGCCTATTTACTGTCTACTTGCAGGTAATGATTATCTTCTCAGTTTCTTGTCTGTTTCGTTTGTGAGTTTTTTTTCGTCGTCTGTCTATGTATATTAAAAAGCTAACCAGTGCATGTGATGCAGATACATGGGTTTACATGTGGAGTTGACGACCTTGTTGTAGTACCGAAAGCGGACTTGGAAAGAAAGAGAGAGCTTGAAAGTAGTGAAAAGATTGGTGAAGATGTTTACTCCGAGTTCGTGGGCTCTGTGGAGGGAAATATAGGTTCGTGTTGATTTTTTTTCCTGAAAGTTTGAATGAATATATTGATATAAGTGAGGAACTGTACAAAAATAAACAAAAGCTTAGAGATATGGAAATGGGACTTGTTCCATCATCCAACCATCCCCAATTGACTACCATATCTAAGTAAGATACATCCTTAAAAACGTTTATGGCCCTGGACCAAGCATAAATTGTCCCCTTGATGTCTTCTATATCCACTCGGCTGTTCGTGGGCTCGGTGGACTGGATGGAAATCTAGGTTCGTGTTGATTTTAAAAGCTACTGAACTTCCTAAGCTCCTACGTATTTAACCATGTTATTTACATTACGGTATGACTAATTGCTCTTTTGTACTGCAGTTATATACTTATATTATGATTCTTCTACTTCATATTTCAATAAACAAATAGTTGTTTTACATGATTTACATCTATCTGTGTAATTGAAGTACATGTAGTTGGATATATTTGTTTCTTAGGAATTGGGTTGAAAGAAAGGTATATGCAATTTTTTGCAAATGGTAGAAGGTTATTTGGTTCCTGTTTAATTATATGTAGCTCTGATAATAGGTTGAGAAAAAAATCGGAAGTAATGTTTCCTGGAGTTGCAATTGTAATGTGATAATTGTTTTCTTCAAAAGTAATCAGCTCGGTAACCTTCTCAATCACAAAGAATATATAGTGAAATAATTTTTGCTGACATGTTCTCTGTGAAGGGCTTTTGACCATGCAGTTAGTTCTTACTAGGAAATTATTATTGCATTCTCATTGAAAAATGATTTAGATGGATTATAAGGGGAGTCTTCTTCTTCCACATTGATTACCTTAGTTTTCTTTTTGATATTGCTTATTTTGTAGTAGTTATTAAGATTCAGTTGTACTTAAAGATATTTGACAACAACATTGGGCTGTCTAGCTGAAGTTTGATGAAATACCTAATATACCTGCAAGTAGATGATGAATTTATAGTGGAGAACTACGTTGTACGGAAAGGGGTAAAAAGAATAACCGATAGTTGGAATAAGATGCTTCCTCATATGCATTGAGTGTACTCGGTAAATGGGTTTTCGAATTCTTATAACTTCTGAATTTGACCCACACTACGGTTGATACATCTCGAGACTTCGTATTTACATAGCCGATGAGTATTTTCATTTTCAGCTACTGTGTGCTAGTGCCCTAAATGATTTGCACTTTCTTTTTACAGATGCAATGACGCTGCAAAAGAAAACCGAAAAAGTTATACGATCCAAGGGTGACAATGCAACAAACCGATTGGATAGGATGATGTGCAATGCTCTTGGTAAATTAACCTCAAAAGTCAATAATGAGTTAATAATTCCCAAGGGGTTGGAGAAACCCTTTCCAAAGAACTGTCTCTCTCTTATGACTGAGACCGGGGCTAAAGGTGGCAAGGTAAATTAGAAACAAACTCATTATTTGCCGACTAAAATTTCTCTTGCCCTCGTTGGTATTGCTGGAATTCTTAATTTCCAATTAATGCATGCTATATTTATATTAGAGCTAATTATGTAGAAATGAATTCCTGGTGTGTATTTATGTTTTCAAGTGCTTATAAAGATATAGGAAAGCTTACACCTTTTAACCTAGAATAACATCAGTTTCGAATATGGTGCTCTTGATATGATATTAGCTTGTATTACGTTGTTCTACTGCTTTCGGTTTTTGGTTATAGTTTCCCTAATTTGATTTCATTATCTTGGGTTATGGTACACGCTAAAATCATGGCTTTCATGAACCAGAACTAAATATCTTCTTACCTTTTCTCATGTTGAATGTTGATTGTGAAGAAGTTGTTTTTAGCTTAGTCATGAGGAATTTAATATGACTATTTGTTAGTGAGACAAGTTTATTTTTCTTCTTATTCAATTTTATAACCTGTTATAATGAAGAACTTTATCTGGAAATATGACTTTGCTGACTCGAGTGGTCAAATTGTATTTTGAGCAGGTCAATTTCACACAGATATCTTCGTTGCTCGGGCAACAAGAACTAGAAGGTAAACGAGTACCTAAGATGGTTTCTGGAAAGACCTTGCCCTCCTTTCCAGCTTGGGATTCTGCATCACGAGCCGGAGGCTACATCATCGACCGTTTTTTGACTGGTCTTCGTCCTCAGGAATATTACTTCCATTGTATGGCTGGCCGTGAAGGGTAGGATACTGTTCTTTTCAAATATCTTACTATTCTTATTTTTTACGAGATATCAAGATGTCGACATGTCGTTACATAATGAGTGTGAAAAACGTTGTGTTCGTCTGGTTTTCCGGCCGACTATCTTGATCATGAATTCACATAAAGACATAAGTTTGTAGCAGAACTTATAAAACCACCACCAGATGAAATATGGGGAATTAAGACTGACCTGGTAAAGATCACATGTAGACTGATTTTGGTACCAATTATAGTACCACTGGAGGACTGAATCCAAAGTACATAATTTGTTGAAGATCGTAACATTATCATGTCAAGTTCATCTTGTGTAACAAAACCAGTATGGGATATCAATATCTGGCAACTATACATGGTGTAGGACGCAATGAGTGGAGAACTCCAGAGCGCGGACACCAAACATGTATATACATACGTTCTTGTCTGGTTATTAAGTCATTTATTTTTATGCATGTGCATAGGCACGCGTGCATGTATCAGTGTCCTACAGCCGTTTGATGTATCGGATGCTACTACTGGAAAAATTCTATACCACAATGTGCATATGTTTTTCCTTGTTCCTTTAGTTCTTACTTGACACTTTTTCTTTTCTTTCTGATTGATCCATCATTGTTTCATAACACACGACAAACATTAACTTAGTGTCGTATTTTCATTGTACATTACAATTTCAAACAAGATATACATACAGATTGTCAAGCATTACCGTATTAGTATCCAACAAGAGTATCTGGTTGTCTGACTCCGACACGATTATTCAATTATTCAAAACAACAGAAATACTAGAAAGCGTTTAGATTTTACATGGATTTTCTTTGTTATTCTTTGGATCATGTATTGTTAATTTGTTACAATATACAAAAGATGTCAAATTATGTATACACTTCGCGCCTATTGGAGTCACGACTCCGGAGTGCTCGAGAAGAACTTCTGAGTACCCTAGACAAGTATTTGAGTAGGTTAGTATCTAACGTCACAAAAATAGTAAAATGGACAATTTCTTTTTTGAAAATTTGAATTAATATATAAAATGGACAATTCATGTCACACAGAGTAAGGCATGAAAAAGAAAGGATGCTTGAATATATCTTTTGTGGGTTTTGGATTATGGTAAGCCTCAGTTGTTTCTTTAGCGACATGCAAATGCTAATCCATTCCAGTCTTCCCAAGTTTATGGTTACTTATAGAATGATGACTATGGATAAAGGGTAAATATATTTGTTTGCATTATGTATTTCATGTTTTCGACATGTTGATATTGAATATATCTGCACTTATATCTTCTGCTACAGATTAGTGGATACAGCGGTTAAAACATCTCGCAGTGGATACCTGCAGAGATGCCTGATAAAGAACCTCGAAAGTCTTAAAGTCTGTTATGATTACACTGTTCGTGATGCAGATGGGTCTGTTGTCCAATTTTGTTACGGGGAGGATGGTGTCGACGTCTGCAAAACAAGCTTCATTTCTGAATTTAAAATTCTTGCTGAGGCAAGTGTTTGAAACTGTCCTAAAAATAAACAAATGACTTAAACCTTCTCCCTTCTCTCTTAAATGTTTTCTCACGTTAAATGGTCCCATACTAATCCCTTCTGGTGTTATACATTTTCAGAATCAAAAGGTTGTACTCGAAAAACTTAGTGGTGAGGGTGAAGAGGCAGACAGTATGAAATGCAATAGTTATATCAAGAATATGCCCGATGCTCTTAAAGAAAAGGCAAAACAATTTGCATCTAGTCTCCCAAAGACTAGGAAAAGAGAGTTTCTGAAGTTAATGAAGCTAAAATACGTCACAAGTCTTGCTCAGCCAGGAGAACCTGTCGGTGTGCTTGCCGCTCAGTCTCTAGGAGAGCCGTCGACCCAAATGACGTGAGACTTTTCCTTCTTTTCTTAAGTTACTTGCATCTATTTTGCTATGAAAATCATGTGCAACATATTGCAATCTATGATGTAATTTTGAGCATCTACTGACTCTGTTTTTAGCCTAGTTGAGCCATATACCTCTGGCTTTGCTTTTGCCTTTCATGTTTTTTTGTGTAGTTCAGTCCCAGGGTTTTTCTTGTGGCATTCCTTATTGCCATCTTGAGTAGCTGGAGGTTGGTGAAGGCATAGTTTAGATATAATGATAGCATTCCTGTATTGAAGGAATCATTTGGTGATGTTTTTCATCTTGGATCGTTGTCATTAATGGTTATAAAGCTAGTGATACAATTTATAAGCAAAATGGGGAAAATCGTTGGCAGGAGCCCACTTCCGTTAGGTAGTAACATACTAACGTGTGTCTTTCCACTGGAGCGACCACTTATGGCTACCAAAGAAGAACAAAAACGGTGGAAGCTAACTAAAGCTTGTTAGCAGGAGACTGAAGACTTGTACCTTATAGACAATAAGCTGACACCAACAGGCTGCCATGTTTTCATAATGATGGAGTCCGATCTTAGCATAAATATCCCACTTCTGATACTTATAACTACTTCACAGTTTTTGTTTTATATTTTGTCATGTCTGCTAGATTGAACTCTACAAATCTAGGGAAGGATGGCTTTGTGACATACGAATTGTGCTCTAATGATGCACTGGAAAACAGAGCATTCTTTTTCTGAACTGTTTTTTCTTGCTTTTTTTTTTTTTGTAATTATTTTTCGTTGTTCGTGTTACTTGCATCATCTTAACGATGTCAAACTGTTCATGACTCCATCTTTCACTACACTCTCAGTCCTTGATCTCTTTTTGGATTTGTTTGGCGTGAGTTATAGCTGTTCGGGTTACTTATTTAAGTGTATGAATTTCAGGCTCAACACTTTCCATTTGGCTGGACGAGGTGAAATGAATGTCACACTAGGTATTCCTCGTTTGCAAGAGATTCTGATGAGGGCTTCGGAGAAAATTCAAACTCCGGTTATGACCTGTCTCTTGCAGCAGGGGAGGACGAAGTGAGTTTTTCTTTACATTTTTTCAACAACTCCCTGGTCTTATATTTTTTATTCAGGTGCTGTTTATTTGTTAAAATCGGGATCTAAAAAAAATTAACACTCGTGTATATTTTACATATTGTATGTGAGTTGATGCGTATTTTTATCTTTTTAACAGAATCTGATCTTAAAACAACTGTTTCTTTCAAATTCCTACATATTTCATAGCTAAATTTTTTTGCATTTGAGTTCTAACTCAATTAGATATAGATCAAAAATTTCATGATTGACATTCAATTCATATTTCAGAATTAAGAACATACACTACCGAAGTTGTAGTTGTGGACGTGGCACTGACACGAATTTGAATTTATGTTCTCGAAAGGTCACTCATATTAATTAAAGTTGATCTCTAGGGTTGTTAATTTATATTAAAATTTGTTTCAGACTTGATGCTGAACGTTTGGCTGCGAAGTTGAAGAAGGTCACTGTAGCTGACGTAATAGAGAGTATGGAAGTCAGTGTTGTCCCATTTGCTTCATATAAGAATCAGATATTCACAATGTATAAGCTGAAGATAAAGCTTTACCAACCCGAGCTTTTTCCGGAATATATGGATATAACACTGGAAGATTGTATGGAAACCCTAGATGTTATGTTTGTGAGAGAACTCGAGGACACAATTCAAAATCATCTGGGCATGTTATTCAAAATTAATGGCATCACAAACTTGTCGGGTGATGGTGAATCTGATTCTGAGTCTGCTGCTGAAAAAGAAACAGCAACAGATGGCAATGACGCACCTGGTAAGAAGTCACAGCAAGATGGAGAAGAAAGTGATGACAATGGAGAGGACAATGATGCTGAAGCAGAAGATCTTGGTTGTGATGCACAGAAAAGAAAACAGCAATCTAAAGATGAAATGGATTATGACGAGGATGCTCCGGAAGATGCTCCGGAGACTTCAGTTGTCGAAAATGAAGAAACTGAAGCAGATAATACAGACTCTGAGAGTGAAACTGATCAAAAAGGTCGTGAGGAAGATGATGATCATGGCACTGATGGTGAATCTCAGATATTCGATGCTGAAGATGAATCGAAAAATACACCAACGTCGAAGTCAAAATCAAGTAAAGAGAAATCGACATCAAAGGGAAGTGTATCAAAATCAGAAACCAAAACAGCAAAGGGGGTAAAACCAAGGCGGCCGAAGAAGGATACTGATAGAGTACTCTCGACGGAAACCAAGGGTTTGATTTTTGAAGTCCATCTTAAATTTACTGATGAACCTCATATTTTACTGGCCCAGGTAATCTTCGGCTACAAAATTCGTAGTACTATACATTCTCTGTTTAATTTAACTTACTGTTTTTTTCTTAGTAGAAATGATCAATTGAATCTTGATAATGACGATATCGGGGTCGCGACTAAAAGATTTTGTGGAGGGGGCTGATTTATAGTAGTTGATAAATACTGTGATAGGCTAATTAGTACATACCCGAAAAATTTAAACCTATTAAGACCTGTTGAGGAATTCCGTTATTAGGGTAAATGTGGGCAAGCCTTACTAGTTGGCCCGTCACAGGCCCTATACATCATGCTTATAGGCTCTTAAGAGTTCTCGAATCATAACATTGCATCTGAATTTCAATGAGATTCATCTGTGTCGATTGATTATTAGCGTGAGAGTATTTCCTGAATGATTTATTACTTCATGGATCGAAAAGAACAGAACTAACAGCATCTTTTTTTTCCTTAATGTCTGCACAGATGGCCCAGAAGGCAGCGAAGAATGTGTACATAAGGAGATCAGGAAAGATTGAAAAGTGTACCGTGATTTCAGATTCTAAAAATGATTCGATCCCACCAAAACTTCAAACAGCCGGAGTAGATTTCACGGCGTTTTGGCATATGCAAGATGATCTTGACATCAATAAAGTAGTTTCAAACGACATTCACGCGGTTCTTAGAACTTACGGAATTGAAGCTGCTAGAGCAACCCTAATGAACGAAGTGAAAGGCGTCTTTGACTCGTACCATATAGCTGTAAACATCCGACATCTTACTCTAATAGCTGATTTCATGACTCATGCTGGTGGGGTTCGTCCAATGAGCAGGTATGGTATTGCTGATTCGACTTCTCCTTTTAGTAAGATGTCGTTCGAAACTGCATCAAAATTCATTGTTAAAGCGGCTTACCATGGTGAGATGGATAATTTAGAATCTCCATCAGCAAGGATATGTCTTGGTTTGCCAGTGAAGATGGGTACTGGAAGTTTCGATTTGATGCAACAGGTTCGACTTGATGTGTAGTAGAAAAGAGTGAACTGTGAACTTTCTTATCTCCTTATTTTCTCAAATTTTGTTAAGGTTGTCGGTTTTTTTTTAAAATTATAGGAGGCAAAAATACGGAACAGATTGTACTATTATTAATCTAATGGGTAAAGGAAAATCAATTATTTACATTAATATTTCGATGAATCTATGCCTCTTTGGTTAAGTTATGTGCTAAATTTTCAGCTAGCCTTGAAGGGTGATCTAGGGTTTGTTTGAAATGGTTCTTGCCCTTTTGAACAAACACCATGACACCCATGCCTTCTTCATAAAATTGTGAACAAGGTCAATGAAATGGAACACTAAATATTAGCAATTTCATCTGAAATGCTACTGATTTGCAGATCATCAAAAAGCCAATTTCAAATTGCTGATAATTCATGTATTTGTTGCTAACATTTACATACGATCAACATGAAAAGACACGAAAACCCAATCAATTTAGAAATGGATGACATAATACAGGTGGAAAGGAATTGATTTGGAAGATATCGGGTTTCAATCGGTGTTCAAGTTCTCAGTACCTAACATCTGCGCATTCATGAGGCTTTTTGTCAACCAGATTGCTGTTTCTCTTGAAGAGACAGCTTCTTCTCCAAATGGTTTTAGTACACCAGCAAGTTCCTCAAGCCTGTTTTGTTGAAGTAGCCGTGCACATAGTTCTAGCAGAGACTCGAGAGCGTCTGCCCTTTGTCGTAAGGAACTAAGGCTATCACATATGGGCTCCCTTTCTTTGTTAATTAGAACATTAATGGCACTTATCACTGGAATTTCATCGGTAGCCTCACCTATTTTACGAATATCGTGCTTCTTCAAGTTCTCTGGAGTGATGTCAGTGGTCACATTTGGTTCCATTTCTTCTTCACCGCAAAGTGTTGGTTTGTCAAAAGATGCTTCCGTCGATCTCTCTATTGGCTGCACGTTGTTTTTTATGTTTCCACAGGTACATGTCATCTCCGTGGCAGACATTCTCATCCGAGAGTGGGATCCTACGCTATTAGCTGCACCCCCCTCTTGGTCCTCTACATGCATGCCTTTTATTGGAGTATTCGCCTTCTCTTCTTTCAGAGAACATGTACGTTCTTCACCGTGACTAATTCTTGCATTCTCTGAGATTGTTTCTGAATCGATGCTTGAAGTTCGTGGGGTAAGTTCGAAATTAATTAGCGCTTCTGCAACTTGGACGAGAGTTTCAGATTTAGTGTTTCTATGATGACAACTTGTAGGATCGACTCTCTTTGTCTCGAGTTTATCTTCCTTAGAGTTAGAGAGTGTTGACATGTTGCTTACGAGCAAGCTTACTGGCTCCGAACCTGTTTTTCTTCCATTTAACCCAACACTTCTTGATTCGTTTGCTGCATCTTGTTTAGATTCTCGCCCTCTACTTTCCTTCCCATCCATAGATTTGGTTGAGGTCTTGGTACTGTTTAGTTTGTCGCTTGAGCTGGTTCCAGACTTTACGGGCAGAAAGACGGGAGATAGGTTGCTACATTTAGCAAGGTATGGTTGTAAATGGGGATGCCTTAGTAGCTCTGCTGCCTACAACGTGAAAATATACGGCTATTAGAAAGCACTAATGCATTTAAGAGTTCACTAGGCATGTGAGATAGTCCCAAGTCGCTTGCAATAGCATCCGAAGCCTAGGCTAAAGATGTGCTCAAGCTTAGTTTCGAGGCCTTTTTGGTGGGCTCGTGGAGCCTTTGCGAGGATAAAAACTCCGTTCCCGTTGGGTTTGAGTTAGGTGTCAAAAGCAGGGACACCATCGATATCTGCTGAGGCTTGAGATGTTACAACATGAGCTAAGCATACAGGATATTATTGAGCTTACCGTTGGTCTATGCTCTGGATTCTTTCTCAGCATGCTCTTAATCAACCTTTTCCTGTCACACAAAATGACGAACCATCTCAATCGAAAGATTCGGAACATTTCCGTTGCTTTTCTATAGGTATCGGAAGATTTGCAAGTCTATAAGAGCTTTATGCTATCGGATTTCTATTTCCCACGTAGAGTAAACACTTTTTCATGGAATTGGTTTACTATCTTATGATCTTGAAACTCCACAGGATATGGAGTTTGAGACACTTACAGTGAAGAGGAGTATACAGTGGGGAGAGGAGAAATGGAAGATCGGTTTATCTTGCTAATGAGTCCAGCCATATCCTGTTTCAGAAATCAGTTATAGTTTGAGATTCAAGAGGACTTAAAATGCACAAAATCTACTCAAGTATTTGAGAGGCTGGAACAGTTTTAGAAATTAGAGTTCAACTGAAACTTACTGGAGCTCTGAATGCAGGTTGATGTGCAGCGATTTCGAACATACAACAGCCTGATAAAGTTGAGCATAAATTTCAGTTCTAAGAAAGCTCGAGTAAGATTTCAAAATGTTTGTTTTCATCTGACTCGTCCGAGTGACTGATTTTGGGTCCATTTGAACCAGACATTTCAAATTCAGACGAGTTGGACACAGAATGAGAAAAAATAAAAAATCCCCCAGTCTTCTGTTTCATTTTTTACCTAACGACCAGATATCCGATTTATATCCATAAGGAATATCTGCAAGAAGCTCAGGACACATGTAGTTTGGAGTACCCACAACCTAAATGAGAAAAAAACAATTATGCGCAGATTAGTTAACATCGATCATATAGTCTCACTCGGAGTATGGTTTTATTGGTTCGGTTAACTCATGTCCTGTTTTATGCCACACAAACGAGAAGGCGGGGCTAAAAATAGGCTCATACCGAAGAAGCAAGATCATCTTTGTTAAGTAACTTTGCTAGTCCAAAATCACCTGTTTCATTTCATGTCAGCGAAAAACCTGTTACTAGAGAACACAATGCATATAGAATTTGATCTACAAGTTCATGAAAGCTTTCTTACCGAGTCGGATGGAATTGTCTTTGGTAAGGAATATGTTAGAGCACTACAAAAGTGAAACAAATCGGTTTTAAAAGCGCGTTAATTCCTTATAATGCCGAGCCTTTTCGGTAAAGAAAAAGGACATGATTGTATGTACCTTAAGATCTCTATGCAGGACTCTGTTAGAGTGCAAGTAGTCCACAGCTAGCAATAATTGAGTCAGCCATTTGCAGAGCTTCTGGGGTGGGGAGGATCAAAATGAATCAAATTGGTTCAAGATGCAGATATGGTGTTCCAATTTTCATTATGGGTTGATGGTGATTTCTGTTTACCTTCTCTGGAATAAATGACCCTTTAGCCTTCTTTATCATCTCAGCCCTAATTGAGGATTTTCGGTATATTTTTAGTATCTCATTCCATTGATCAAAACATATTAATAAGCATATAGAGATGAGAAGGATAGTAGTTTCTTACATGTCACCACCTTCACAATAGCTTGTCACTATGCAAACACAACATTCCTAGTACAAGTTAAAGCATATGAATCTTTTAGACGGAGACTAACTTACAGACAAACAAACAAACAAACAGACAGATAGGCAAAGAAGGAAATGGTACCTTTTCGACCCAAGCGTCTTTATATTCCACAATATATGGGTTGTTTAGCTTTGCCATCAAGTTCATCTATCACCAAGAATCAAGTAACACTAATGTGATGAGAAGTTCAAGTACATAACCCTAGACTACTACTTAGATATTAGGACGATGCTAGACAAACACCTAGAAAACCAAGAAAGGACTGAAATATCTATACGTCGCTTTATTACTTTACATTGTTCAGGTATCGGGGATTTCTGGAGCTCTACTTTGTAAGTTACGATATTTTGGACGTTGATAAAGAGGTTGTTTAGTTTTAGTAAATAATGATGTTTTCAAAATTGAAATGTGAAAAGAAAATGAAAGAAAAATTTACCTCTTGATGGGCTGTGTATTTAAACTTCTCAGTTTGCTTAGCCAGTTTGATCTTTTTCATAACATACCTACCAACCAAATAAGCAAATAGGTAATAAAGTAAACTAATGAAATCTTCTATTATGTGATTATTTTAATAACAATAATACTTTAGGGACTTGTATATTTGCTAGTGACTAGTTCAATGCGCTTTGAGATTCACAAAAATTTAAATTCTTCGATAGACACTTGTGATAACAAAACTTTCTTTGACAAGTTTTATGGAATTATCTTTTGACGAATACGAGGACATAATCAGCGCTATCACTTTCAAGTACTAGAGATAAATATACAAACGTAGATTAACCTAGATAGACAAACAAACATATACACAATTCGACAGATAACTAACACGTTTCTATAAGAGTATAGGAAAAGAGCTAAGAAATACTTTCAACTCAACTAAAGATAAAGGGTACTCAATGTTAAGAAAGAAGAAAAACTAGACAGATTTTGGACAGAAAATTTCTGTTGGTTGAGTCCATTGAAATCATAGAAAACACAAATTATGACTAGGGACATTAAATTTTTGTCTAGGGTACCTAATTTTTCTTCACCATAGATAGCATCACAAGCACAAGGTATATAGTGGGACATTTCAACAAAAAAAGAAAACCCTTCATCAAAAAAAAAAACAAAAAAAAGAAAAGGTATATAGTGGGACCCACAAATAAAAATGACTACCAAAGGCAGTTAGAGAGAGAGAGAGAAAGAAGCTAGGAGAGAGAGAGGGAGACTCACTTTTTATTTTCAGTTTTATGAAGAACAAGAAAAGCAGCACCAAAAGAACCTCTACCAATTTGTTCTATTACTTCATATTCTTCCATCTTTGATTTCACCATCTTCTCTTCTTCTTTCTTTATCTCCATTCTCTCTCCCTCTCTCTCTCTCTTCAATCTCCAACCAACCCCAAATTCAAATCCCCCCTCCACCCCTAACAAACAAAATCAAATAAATTAACCCATCAATTTCAAACCAAAATTTAAACTTTCTAATTCCCAACAACAACCCTATAATTAATAATTCACACCTTACAAATGGAGAGAGAATTGAATCCAAATTTTCACAAAAATCACACCTTTAACATGAAACAATAATGTCAAAACATTAAATTTTCAACAAGTTTTTCAGTTTCTTACCAAATTTAATTCAGGATGAGAGATGGGTCAAATCTCATTGATTAAAGAAGACACATAAGTTATAAATGATGAAAGAAAAATTGTGGGTTTATTTGAAGATTTCAAAATAATGAATAAGAAAAGAGAAAGGCAAAGAAAAAGGAGGAGAAAGAGAGGGTTTTGAGTGACAGGTATATAAGAGTGACCCTTATTAAAGGGAAAGAAGATGGAGAAGAAGCTTTGCTTGTTTTTACAGATTCCCATTGTGAGAAATCATGACTACTACTTGGACTTGTTACTTATCAATTAAGAGAGAGAAAGATAGAGAGAGAGGTTGGAATGTCACCATCCCTCAACTGAAAAATATTTCATTATTTTAATTGAGGAATTTGACATGAGGATTTTTTTTTTGTTGAAATTTTGCCAAATTTGTGAGCTAATGTAAACCAAAAGTAATGATCAACAGACAACATTTGGTTTCAACAAAAAAAAACAACCTTTGGTAGTTTGGTTGGATTGCTTACAAAATTAGACGGTTACCATTTAGATTTCAAGGTGGCAGCGTTACAATTTTCGTATTTTTGATTAAATAAATGATTATTGTCACTATCTCTTCGGCTAGTTGGTTGTGCCTCTACTCTAGAAATTCGAAGATCATAGATTTTCGTGTATTTATTCATGATGAATCCATACTCCAACCAATATAACGAGTCTTGGAGTACACATCCAAAAAAGAAAAGCAAACAGTTATCAAATATTAGTTCAATTCAATCCTTCATTTGTATACCTAACCATTCGGGTTGGACCTTAATAACTAAGCCAATAATCCATTTGCACTTCTTTTTTGTTGAAATATTCTCCTTTGCACTTTACAATAATATTTTAGTATTTTTTAAGAAGTTGCAACCTATGCAGCCATTACTTTTCAACAAAAAAAAAAGTAGCCATTACTTTCTAATGGCATTTGGATACACTAGATTTTTTTGCATAAATGTACCAAAATAATAGAAAAATTACTACACAAAATACTATCACAAGAAGAAAGAAAAATAGTTGATGAAACGTCACTAAATGTCTGTGGAGCTTATGCAGATGTATAGAATGTTTAGTTATAAGAATGATTTTGCCTTGTGATAGAATTCAAGTGTCTGAAAATGATCAAATATGATCATTGTTCACAAACTATATCACCCTCTAGATGGCAAAATAGATGTGCTCCAGTGAGAAACTCTAGAGTGTTTCATCTTTTGGTTTTATTGTTCAGTTACAACTCGCAAACAAAAATATGAAGGTGACAATCACGAAAACCTGTTTACACACTTAAAAGATGTTCTCTTTAACTATAACGAGACAACTTTTTATTTGTCGTGGTGTAATGTCACTGAAGTCAAATCAATTGTAATATCAAATAGTACACACAAAAAGCATTTAATAAAACTAATCAATTAGTCTAATAAACTGGTCATGGGATCCAATGCAATTAGGTTGGATTCTCCACCATTAAAGAGTGATTTCGGTAGGTGCATAAACAGTACTATAGTATTAGTGTTTGAATGTAGTGATGCTTTATAAAATCCAATAGAAGGTGAGAAATGTTATAAAACCTAATAGTGTTCTCTATTTCAATTCTTGTTAGTTGGTAAAGAAGGAGAGAGAAAATAACCTTCCAATTTGGTGAAAGGTTATCTTTGGTGGATTAATTGGAATGATTGAAGTCTAAAGATAAGATTTGTTTTTCTTCTCATTCTTTCATATTAGCAAATTCCATATTGTTTATGATTTCTTTTATTGTGTTTAAACACCACCACCAACAACAATTGGGTCCATCTGTCCTTTCGGTGCACGCGTGCGTGGTCCATATATATCTGTGTGTAATTGTCACGTAAACGATAACAAATATATGTGACATAAACAATAACAAATATATGTGAGACATCCATCACGTAGTAAGGAGGTCTATGTTTTTCTACTTGAGCTTAGATATGAAATATCACGATGAGATTTAATCGACTTCAAAATCTAGATAGCTATCGCAGAACGGATATTTAATTTTTGAAAATAGTAAGAATCGAATCCTGATCTATCCGATGAATAGACACATATGCTACAACTAATCCAAAAGTACGTTTCATTCTCAACACCGGCTTTAGGTCTATATAAATTAGACGTAAACCAAGTCCGAAATAAGGATTAATGTATGAAGTAATACAAAATTATTATTGTCACACAATAGAACCAAAAAAACACCTTTTTTTTTTTTGTTAAGAACCAAAAAAACACCTTAATGATAAGGTAGGACTACCCAAAAATAACTCCCATTTATCTGAAATAAGTTGATAGGTGTTGATGTAATAAATGTCTTAATAAGGTTATGACATAATTATACCACACTAAGATTAGAAGCATGATTACACCATGACAAGTAATACCAACACATTTAGATGAAAAATCATCATCTAAATCATTGCAAGTTGTCAATTTTCCTACCTCACACTTTTTTTTTGTTGAACTTCCTACCTCACTCTTAACAGTCAAACCCTATCTACTTCAAATTTGATGGAAAATGTTGATGGTAATTGAGACATGTTTTACTTCTACCAAAGCTTTCAAACATTGAGATCCAATATGAAAAATTGGCCGCCACTTTGAGACATAAAAAATAATCTGTTGGCAATAACCTTCGCTACCACAACTTCCCACCATCACCATTCTGATCACCATTGCCACCTCTTCCTCTCCTCTCTAACTGTTGCCCTCTCTCTCTCTCTGTTTCTCCCTCCCTCTCACTATTTCTCTCTATCTACTTCTCCCTCTTTCTCTCCTCCTTTCTCTTTCTCCTGCTCCATCTCCCTCTATCTCTCACTTTTTCCTTTATGCCCCGAAGATTTTTCTTTATTTCTCAAAACAGCAGTCGAAAAATATCGACAAAAAGAAATCATATCTATAAGCAAACTCCAAGCTAGAAGTAAAAACTCCAAAGCAAACTATTTTGAAGTACACATTTGAGACTCAAAATTTTAATTTTTTTTGCCCCTATTTTTGTTTCTTGTTTCATACGTCTCCTATTCAGCCTCATTGTTCATATAAGACTTTAATCTAAATGGATATCTTATGATCCTAAACGAGTACATCTTATAATCCTAAAACGAGTACGTGCAATTATATAGAAGATGTACATACAAAATCTCATATTTTATCCATTAAGATGACTGCAAGTATCCCACACGATTCTCCGAACAACAAAAAAGAAAAGAGTATCCATGTTAAATAGTAAGGATATAAAGATAAGGATGAGAACAGTAAGAAGCTAAAGTGAAGGTACATTTCTAAATGCTGCCTCATTTGTGTCTTCTCTTCTTGGCCTGCTTATTTTCGAGTTTTTTTCGTGCAGCTTCAAACTCCTCTTCAGATGGCTCCATTTCTGACTTGCTTCCGCTGTACTTTGACACCATCGACGAGAACATAGAGTCAAATTGCTCTTTCCTTTTGCTTCGACGTTGAGTGATAACAGCAAGTAGATTCTCTCTCTCTCTCTGTTTCTCCCTCCCTCTCACTATTTCTCTCTATCTACTTCTCCCTCTTTCTCTCCTCCTTTCTCTTTCTCCTGCTCCATCTCCCTCTATCTCTCACTTTTTCCTTTATGCCCCGAAGATTTTTCTTTATTTCTCAAAACAGCAGTCGAAAAATATCGACAAAAAGAAATCATATCTATAAGCAAACTCCAAGCTAGAAGTAAAAACTCCAAAGCAAACTATTTTGAAGTACACATTTGAGACTCAAAATTTTAATTTTTTTTGCCCCTATTTTTGTTTCTTGTTTCATACGTCTCCTATTCAGCCTCATTGTTCATATAAGACTTTAATCTAAATGGATATCTTATGATCCTAAACGAGTACATCTTATAATCCTAAAACGAGTACGTGCAATTATATAGAAGATGTACATACAAAATCTCATATTTTATCCATTAAGATGACTGCAAGTATCCCACACGATTCTCCGAACAACAAAAAAGAAAAGAGTATCCATGTTAAATAGTAAGGATATAAAGATAAGGATGAGAACAGTAAGAAGCTAAAGTGAAGGTACATTTCTAAATGCTGCCTCATTTGTGTCTTCTCTTCTTGGCCTGCTTATTTTCGAGTTTTTTTCGTGCAGCTTCAAACTCCTCTTCAGATGGCTCCATTTCTGACTTGCTTCCGCTGTACTTTGACACCATCGACGAGAACATAGAGTCAAATTGCTCTTTCCTTTTGCTTCGACGTTGAGTGATAACAGCAAGTAGATTCTCTTCTTCTGCCTTCGACTGTTTATTCGATCTGCAACAAGTTTTGATGTATGATTGGTATTAACAGAAAACATCGGATTACGATTTAAATTTATAATGCACGCTCGAGCAATGTTTCTAACTCACTTTCTTTTACGTCTTAGTGGATCGATTGGAGGTTTTGTTTCATTAACTTGTTGTTCCCATTTCTTATAGGTTTTGCTTTTCTTCAACTCCCCTGTACAGAAAAGAAGTGATAGTTGAATCAAATCTGAAAAGGGTGTAATTCATATATAACATCGGAGAATGGTTAAGTACTTGAGTGCCAATCGACTTTTTGAACTTGTTAAGATAGATATGATCAAGTAGTAGAATTGCACTCTGAATGCTAAGTTGAACTTTGACAATAAGAGAAACAGCTTAGTAAGAAGCTATTTGTATTTTGTTCTTATGACAAGAAATTTTAATGACGCAAACTATTACTAAAATGAGTATACCCACATAACCGAATAATAAGTAATCATTTCTGTCTATGCCTTTTTTGAGAAATATTGTTCTTTCGTTCACCAATAATAGATAAGCGTTTCAAAGTAATCCATCCAAATTCATTAGTAAAGACATTACCAGCAGATATTGCCTCATTAAGGATATCCTTAAAACGATGCGAGTCCAGCTTAGGATCTGAACAGAGCATGGAACAAAAAATCCTGTTGAAAAAAACACTCATGTCAGGAGCCAAATCCTTGTTGAAAACATAAGAATGGATTAGATCCATATACGGATATACCTGTTCATGTTACCCTTATGTTTCTTATACAGATCTTTCAAATCATTCTTCTCTGATTCAGATCCTCTATAGTTCGCTTCAAACTCCTCGATATCAGCTTCTGTGACCTGCAATTACAAATACAAAGTGAGTTAACAAATAAAATTACGATAAGCATGAAAAAGAGAAGATGAACGAAACTGAAATGGCCCCTCTACCTTTTTAAACACTGTTCTGAAATATTCCTGTAAGTTTTGAGCAACTTCACTAGCAAGATCCTGATAATCACGACATAAACAAGCAAAATGCATCTTCATCTTGATCAAACAACTTATGAGTTAAAAATAATATGACAAGTTGAACTAGTGAAGGAGTCACTCACAGCATCATCAATACAACCAGTCTGATCATAGACTGCCCTTTTTTCCTCGTCCCCAAGAATTGATATCACTTTCTGTAGTTGCTGAAATTTCTCTTTTGCTTCCTATAAACAGACAACGAATATATAAACCCATCTGTGTGATTAAGTTAGAACATATAAAAAGTACTTGGTACAAAAACGTCAATGGGAAATCAGGTTTCCCACTTTTTACCTCGTCACCGGGATTCTTGTCGGGATGAAGACGCAAGGCCAATTTATAGTATGCTTTCTTTATCTCTTGCTGAGACGCTGAACTCTCAACACCAAGAACCTACGAAAACAATGGGTTATAAGTGTCCACCATTGCTCTAATATAAGTGACTAGAAAGACCTGCATTTTTAATCCACAAACTCATATCGCCTATTTTCTCTACCGGTGTTGTTACTCATGACCTAAATCAATCGAAGACAACTACCCAGTAGTGAATATAGCTCGCTCACTTGCTCACAAGCATAGGTGCCCTAGATACACATGATACAAGCAAATATCACAACATCAAAATAGGAGCACAATATCAATCCATGGTAGTGACGATTTCTTTAGCAAGCTTCAAACTTGATCAAAATCTCAACTTTTTAGTCTAGATTTCATTGTTTTCTTCACATCAAACTTTTGCCCTAAATGATCAGAGTTCAAATTTGTGCCCTAATGTGTCTAAGAGGGAATAACCACATCTGTTCGAATCCCTAAATTACCCAGCTAAGGTAACGAAATCTTACCCATATCCCATAAGAAATTTCACAAAATCGAACACTGTAAATGCTTATCTTCACAAAAAATGACCTAAAAAAAATCGAATATGAAAGAGAAATAAGTGATTTACCTCATACAAGCTGTTCTCTTTTGGGGAGGATTGACCCATATCTGTATTTTCATTCTCCTCAGCGCTTTCTTCAGAAACCCTAGTTTTCTTCTTCTTCCCCATTTCAGTCAAGTTTAGTTTAGAGCGAAGAAATGGTGGGCTAAATATTAGGGCTTAGATGAACCTTCGTATTTAGGTGGGGTTTAGGGTTTTTATAGCATTAACCAGGAATAAAATTTTCCCGCCATTTCTCATCCGCCCGTTTCATTTCCCCCGCCATAAAGATTTAATGAAACACCTCCCCACTTTCCATCGTCTTCCTGATGTATCAATGTCATGTATGGGACTACTTAGAACTAGGGGCGAGCGGCAGGTCGATTTTTTCGGTTTGAGTTTAATTTGAAGTCGAACCAATAAGTGACGGTTTTACTAGATCGTCGGCCGAAGCCGAGTCAATTATTCGGGCGGCTGACATGACTCGACCCGGTTTGATTCGGCTCGATCGATTCGATTGTAGTCTTTCAACAAGATAAAAGTTTAGAGTGTAGTGTACTACTGCTCCAAAAGGTAAAAGATGTAAATTTTCCGCCTTTAACTACAATTAGAAACTGTCCGCACCTGACTCCAACCTCGTCCACAGTGAGATCTGGAAAACTTTATTAACATCGACTGTGATATCGCTTTTGGATGCAGTGTCGAACATACTAATCTAAAAGTGGCACTTATAAAAGTGACCACCCCCTGCCTCGCTCACAGTGAACGTGGAACATACAAAGGTATCGTTAGTTTTTTTTAAGTCATGAATCAAGTTCGATTTTCTGTCGTGGGTTGTTTATTAGTACAGATAATATAATAATTAGATGGATTGTGAGTTCATTTGAGTTGAAAAGTTACCATAAGGAAGAAAAAATCAACTCTGACACTTTGCCGACCATTATCGCAGTCAAATTTTGGCTAAGACATTTGGACAGTCAAGATTCAAAGAAAAAAATCTAAATCCTCTCCAGACAGATACCTAACTGCGGGGCATGGGGACATTTTCCAAAAACAATCAACACCCTAAACTTATACTACTTCATCAGAATTTCACAAATTCAGAAGTCAATTGGAAAAGGGTTTAGAATTTCTTTGAGGATTCTCATGGTGTCAAGTGTAAGAAGGGTTGTGATTCCAATACAAGTAGTGTTAATAGTAAATCAATTAGGCGAAATTTAGTGGGTTTTTTCTGTTGGTGTTCCCGCTTTAACTTAAGTAGTTTACTGGGATTATCCACCTCTCTCTGAATCGCTCACCGTTGCTTTCCCTGTTTCTCGACTCCAGAGGTAATACCTAATCGCTTTAGAAAACTTGACCCAAGCCCAACGAGTACTGGGTTTGGTCATGACGAAGGCTGGCTCCTCGACATTTATTAAGCTCGAGCTTGCACCTAAAGCCTAGGCTTCCGAGCCTCTCCTAAGCAATGTGGGACTATTACATCCCCCCACAACCCACCTTTGGAGATGAGCCTTGTCCGACTCTAATATAACCTGTTATGACCGAAGCCTTATCAGTTGTCGACAATATTTGTGTCCGCTTTAGGTGCAAGCCCAACGAGTACTGGGTTTGGTCATGACGAAGGCTGGCTCTATGAGCCTACACAAAAGGCCTCGACATTTATTAAGCTCGAGCTTGCACCTAAAGCCTAGGCTTCCGAGCCTCTCCTAAGCAATGTGGGACTATTACATCCCCCACAACCCACCTTTGGAGATGAGCCTTGTCCGACTCTAATATAACCTGTTATGACCGAAGCCTTATCAGTTGTCGACAATATTTGTGTCCGCTTTAGACAACCAGATCGAAGTCGGGTATGGAGTTTTGTTCCCGAGGAAGACTTTATGGGTTCATCCAAAAGACCTCGATACTTTCTAAGTTTCAGTTCGCACCTATGTCCCAAGTTTCGGACGTCTCCAAGCGATGTAAGGCCATTACATGGTGTAGTGAACGACTTACCAAACAAGACAATAAGCAAAAGAACAAAGAAATGGTGCATCTGTTTCCTTTTTGTTTGTCTATAGAGGGGGTTTGGTTAATCTCTACACAAGCTACTACTTTGGTTAGTTTGTAACTTAGTACAAATCCATAAAAGAAGTTGAACCTAGAAGCCATCTAAACGAAAAGTTTGATAGGGCTAGTCTGTGAATGTTTCTAGCTCGGTTCGTGGTGGATCGTAGCGTAGTAGGGGTATCAGATTTCTCCTCCATTTATGTTTGTGAAATGGACTTCTTTAAGTTTTGGTATGATATTGTAAGGTGAATACAGTTCAAAGAACTCTTGTTGAAGCATGGGGTTTGATTCGAGAAACCTTCATCCATCCTACTTATAATCATCAAGGTAATAATAATGGCTTCTTCTTTTTCCTTAAATTAGTGATTCTTCTTCATGGAACAAAGTTCACATCGAAGTGTTTGTTTTTGTTGGTTTTGCAGATTGGGATCTAAAGCTTCAACAAACGATGGTGGAAATGTTGCCATTAAGATCAGCTGATGCAGCATATAACAAGATAGTTCCACATTGCTTGGGAGGGCGTCCAGAGCCTGGCCTACAGTTGCGAGTTCAAGCTTAGTAAATGTTGCCAACTTAAAACACTCAACCAGTACCTTGAGAAGAAGATTAGAATATAACGATAACATTAATTCAAACACTTAACCTGTATCTTTACAGTTAGATAATACCGATTTTCGACTTTCTGTAACATTTTTTTTGTTAATTATATAGAAGCACTGGACCCAGGTAACTTTAGGGCTGCCTACATACCAATGAGGGGTCGGACTAAACCGACTTCAACTGGATCAAGTGCATGTAGTTCTCCTATATACATTAACTACTACCCAAACGGCTATATCAATTTTTATAATCAAACTTTATGTAATTCTTCGCATAACTCGTTCCACATATCAGCATCATCTGCTTCTTCTGCCTCCTTAGCTTCTTCAATGACTTTATTGATGACATTTTCCATCACTTGTATTGAGTTATTTGTTTAACTATTCTTGTTCATGTGAATCCTGCAGACAACCCATTCTTCGAACTGCAATATATATTAAAAATCGAAAGTTAATCAATCAAGTTAATAAATTAAATTATTATAAGTAACTGTAAAAAAAATTGAAGCAATAACATTATGACGATGTCTTTAGTTTTCACATATGTACCTTAGAGGTGGAAGTTGCTAATACGTATTCGTGCATTATGAAATTTGTTTTAATAGATTCCGATGGGGTCCCCTTGTAGTAAACCAAAGTGTTTTTCGTCCCAATTTCCTTTTTAGGCTCTTTACTTCTGATAGACTGGCTTGCTGTTGTTGCAATCCAATATCCGCCTGGAGTACAACGGTTTGGTCTAGTTGCATTTTCAGATCGTCGTGTTCTTTTGGTGAATAAGAACCAACTTCCGTTCTCTTCCGAAGTCTTGTAAAAATCTACAAGTATGAATAAAAAACCGTAAGTAATACATACAATAGTACATAAATCTATAATTACATATATATATATATATATATATATATATATATCTACAAGACTTAAACTTTAAACTTTGTGGGTATGTGAAGGAAATCACTCATCAAAGAACAAGAAAATATTATTGAAAGAAACTTTAAATAAAAATTAAAGGAAGAACTAACCATCGAGTTGATCGGCATGAATATTGTATAACTGAATGGTTTGGATGTTGCACCAAAAAGGTTGACCGCTGATTTTAAATCCGAGTAAAGTAATCAAATCTTGATCTTTGGGTTTGAACTTAACCCCAGGATTCTCAAGGAGGGGGAATGGATTCTCCATTTGACAATTAATTAAAGGTGATATTGATGATGAAGAAGAAGAAGATTTCAGTAATACTGCTTATGTAGGTAGAGTGAAAGAGAGTATGATATTTATATTATGGTTATGGAAGAGATGAAAGAGGTCGATTGTGGTTACTAATATATATATATATATGATGAGATTGTAGTTTAGACAATTATTAGTATCCAAAATGAGAAAATAGAAAGAAATGGAGAGAATTACGGTTGTGGTTTAGATAAGGTTGTTTAGATTCTGCCCAAAACTCATGATATAGAAAGTCAATGGGTCCCCTATAATTTTTTTTTTTGGACAAAGTTAAACGCTCAAAATTTTCGAAAATCTATATCAAAAAACATATAACGAAAACAGTACGTCATCATCCAGCTCAAGCATATATCTATCTATCTATCTGTATGGTTATATGAATTTAAACAAGTAAAATTGAAACTATGAGCAATACAAGAAGATGAACATCAAAATCAAATACCCATTTATGTAAACATTAAACCCGTTTGAGGTTTGGTTTCTTTCAAAATATAAAATCTCATAATTGATGCTAGTAAACTATTGACCGACCCGAGAGAAAGCCGAGAGCTTCACATATCCTGTCTTGAATGGATGCCCGTTTGAGGTTTGGTGAGAGATAACATTACTATATATTGATTGGTGAAAGCCTAATATATTCTTAAGATAGTTTCACCTTCAACTAGAAATATAAATATTAAACACTACGACTCGTCGATAAAGGCTAAGATATATTGACCGACAAAACGTAATACTTAACTCTTGGTATGAATCCATTTGACAAAACGTAATACTTAACTCGGTGTTAGATATATAAAAAACCACGATTTGAAGTAATTGTACTAAAATGGATTAGAGCGAGTGAAAAGAGAGTATGATAATTGATATTAACATTATGGTTATGAAAGAGATAGAGAGGTAATTATGGTGAGTATATACATGAGATCTGAGAGAAAATCCATGTGAATATTGTATGAAAAGATAGTAGAGAGTGATCCAAAAAGGGAAAATGGAAAAAGAGCGACAGAATTGCGGTGACTAATGTATGTGCGAGAGTTTTCAACAAAAACTAAATATTTGTGTGTGTGGTACTATACACGTCGTCGATTGTCTTAAAGAAAGAGGAATACCTCGTCTCGATTAAAAATAATTTTCTTCTTATCCTATTATATTTTTTTTTAGTTTATCTGATTTCTTGATCAAATCAGAAGTGTGTTGATTCTGAAATAATTAAATCAGAAAATCCAGAAGGAATACCATTCCTGTTTCCGATCTTAAATCGATAGTGAGATTCTACTATGAATCATCTTTTCTGGATAACAGACGTTATCGGTTAGAAATACGAAAGATATTAAGTTGTTATCTTCTTTAGTCTTTCTCCATTAATCTCGAACGAAAGTGTTTTTGATTGATTTACAAATAAAATCAAAGTAGTAACCTGTTTCACCAGTGACTCGCTTAAGAGACTAGTTGAGACAACTCGTTAAATCGGTACACCGAAAACAACATTAGATTCCGTCCAATCTCCCATCAATCACGAGAGCAGAATTCACGAAAAGTTCATGAACAAAGAGCTCATGAATGGAATATGAGCATTTTCTATTTCATGTTTAAGTTCATTTATATTGAAACTTTTTATGAGCTTATTTCTAGAGTTCAAAAAAAAAGAAATCTTGAGTGAGCTATTTTGGGTTAATTCACCGTTAATGACAATAGTGTTAAAATAAATTTGTGGTTAGTGGAAAATGAAGATATTGGAGAAAACTAAGACGCACCCCCACGTGTAAGTGGAGGAGAGAGAAACCAATGCATGACTACTTTTCTTTCTAATTTCCGACCTATTGTTTACTACTTCTCAGCTGATTAAGTGGGATTGTCTCGTGAAGTAGAGTATTTAGTTTAAGAAACAACACATATGGTACATGTGTCTATACACTTGCTCACACACAATTTCTTTGGTGGACTATTACAATTTAGTGGGCTTCGTGGTGTGTTCAAGGCCCAACTTACTTTCCTGCTATTGGGTTTATACATATTATTGTTTCGGACACCCTTATCGTGGAGTTTCTACTCAAGTTGGGCCCTTATTTCTTTTGGGTTAACTGTTTGACCCTCATAAATTAATAAGCTTTACTACTCGAAGGGGATTTGTTCTTTATTTGTCTTGGAGTACAAGTTTATTAACACCCCGCCTCTACCATTCGTACCCTTGCTACATTTTTTAACTGATTTCGTTGAGTCTTTCGACTTGACCTGGAACAACAACCCTAACTACCAAGTATTCAATTTCTCTTACTTTGGCGGCAGACTATTAGATACATTATTTTTCTTTTGAGAGAAGTCTATGGGTAACTCTGGAGTCTGATGATTCCAACGCTTAAAACTTATTTTTTTTTTTTTTGAAACCATGTGAACCATTTCATTCATAAATGATTAAATCACAATGTTACATGGATGATAATTGTTATTTCTCTCCTCTAACGACTTCATGAGAGTTACATACCTTTAAATGTAAAGTGCCTCATAAAGAGAAAGAAATTGACTAGACACCGACTCGATAAAATGACCTTAAAGGTCGAAAGATAAAAAGGTCCTAAAGATCGTGGATGAAAAGACCCTAAAGGTCGAGAATGAAAAGACCCTAAAGGTCGACAAAATAACTGAAAATAGACTAAAATAACTACCGATGATGTCACCGGAAAACCGTCCATGTCACCGGAAAACTGCATCCATTACCAGAAAACTGCATCCGTCATCGGAAAACCGCATCCGTCACCGGTAAAGCCATCGCCGCCAATTTTATTGTATAACGATAAAATACTAAAGAATCTCTGTCTTCTACCTGTCTCCGTACCACCACTATTAACCACCACCCTCCTCGCCACCACCACCACCATCACTAACCAACACCACGGAACCCTCCACCACACCACCATACCAAACACAACCAGATCTATCCATCTAATTCAATCAAACCCCCATCCCGCCACTAAATCACTGAAATCCATCACAAATCCCACCACCGCCACCATTAACCACAACCCACATCTCCAACACCACCACCACCCCAGCCACAAATCTAGTCACACCCCCACCACTACCATTAATCACCGCCAAATCCGAAATTCAGTGCCACCATTACCACACCACTACAACCATCTTGCCTAGAGCAATTCCTCTTCAACTCTACCCAAAGAGTTGTTATTCATCTTTGTGTTTTTAGGATAATTGTGGACTGTTCTGTTTGAAAGTTTTATGGAGTTGTGTTTGTGTCTCATAAACTCATGTTCGAGTCAAGATGAGTTGCAGACTTGCTGCTAAACTCAAGATGGTCCCGCGTCCTATGGTACAACTATATGCTTCAAACTTGTATTTTCTGTTTTTAGCTCGTGCTTTGTAACATTCATCCATGCCAAATTTTGATGGGTTGGAATGATATACCAACCACTCATTCTATATCCACGTGTAAGTAATCTAGTAGTGAGTTACTCACACAAGTAGAATAACCACATAAACTTGGAGATTCCCCTTCTTGTGGGACCCCCTCCAAATTGAATCTTCTCACTAACCTCTAACCCCTTCTTCTTCTCCTTCAATGGTTGTTAATCCAAAAACACATTAAAAATGGAAGTTATAAACCCTAAATCAAACCCCATAACTCTCTTTCCCCACCAATCATCTCTTCAACCCATTTCTTCAAAACTTAATCTTATTCCTTTCTTTCATTCAAATCACATTTATTCAAGAAAAATCAATCATAATTTGATTAAACCCAAACATTATACTACTTCATTAGGATTTCATAAATTCACAAGTCAATCAGGAAAGGGTTTAGATTTCTTTCAGGATTCTAATGGTGTCAAGTGCAAGAACGATTCAGTTTCAGATACAAATAGATTGGGTGGCTCAATTAGACGAAATTTAGTGGGTTTTGCTGCTGGTGTTGCTGCTTTAACTTCAGTAGTTTACTGTGATTATCCAGCTCTTTCTGAATCGCTCACAGTTGCTTTCCCTGTTTCTCGAGCTCGTGAGGTAATACCTAATCATATGTTTCTTTCAATTATAGTACTGAATTTACTTGGTAGAACAGTAGTAGAAGTAGTAGTAGTAGTACTGAATTTACCGGTTTTGGTCGTGGCGAACGCTTTATGAGCCTACACCATAGGCCTCGACACTTACTAAGCTCGAGGTTGCACCTATATCCTAGGGAATACGGGACTATTCATCCCCCACCTTCGCAGACGAGCCGTGTACGGCTCTAGTACCACCTGTAGCGACCGAAGCCTTAGCAGCTATCGACATTGTGTCCGCTTTAGACCAGACTCAAGTCCAACGGGTACGGAGTTTTGTTCATGACGAAGCCTCCAGGAAAGCAGGAACCCACCAAAAACGCCTCGACAGTTACTAAACTTGAGCTCTAATCCCAAGCTCCGGATGCTCTCCAAGAAAAGTGGGACTATTACATGGTGAACTAAACGGAATGATTTGTTTATAGCTTTATAATTTATATAATCTACTACTTCGGCTAGTTAGTACAAATCTGAAAGGAAGTTGAACCTACAAGTCATCTAAACAGAAGTTTGGTAGGCTAGCCTGCTAATGTTTCTACCTCGATTAGGGACGGATCATAGGGGTATCGAATTTCCCCTGCATAATGTTAGTGAGATGGACTTCTTAAGTTTTGATATGATATTGTTAGGTCAATACAGTTCAAAGAACTCTTGTTGAAGCATGGGGTTTGATTCGAGAAACATTCATCGATCCTACTTATAATCATCAAGGTAATAAGATATGGCTTCTTTTTCTCATCATTG
Source organism: Eschscholzia californica (assembly GCF_041429995.1). Classification (NCBI taxonomy): domain Eukaryota; kingdom Viridiplantae; phylum Streptophyta; class Magnoliopsida; order Ranunculales; family Papaveraceae; genus Eschscholzia; species Eschscholzia californica. The sequence continues at coordinate 51,327,617 of NW_028238472.1, forward strand.
CCTTAAATTAGTGATTCTTCTACATAGAACAAAATTCATATCCAAGTACTTGTTTTTGTTTTGTTCTACAGATTGGGATTTAAAGCTTCAACAAACAATGGTGGAAATGTTTCCATTGAGATCAGCTGATGCAGCATATAACAAGATTAGCGGAATGCTTTCTACTCTTGGAGATCCTTTTACTAGACTTATAAGCCCAAAGGTTCTATTTCTTCATTAATTATGTTTGTGTCCTTTACGAAAGGGTTATATATATGGTGATAGTCCCACATCGCTAGGGAAGACGTCTCGAGCCTGGGCTGTAGCCTGTAGGTGCGAGTTCAAGCTTAGTACGTGTAGAAGCTTTTTGTGTCGGCTTGTGGAGCCTTCGCCAGGAACAAAACCTTGTAACCATTGGGTTTGGGCTCGACTTGAAAAGCGAGGACAATATCGATAATTGTTGAGCTTGGGTAGTCACAAAATCATACATATTTCTGTTTGAAGATTTATTTCCAAGGAATTGGTTTGTATTTGCAGGAGTATCAAAGTTTCAGAATTGGAAGTGATGGAAATCTGCAAGGAGTTGGACTTTTCATTAATGTTGATCCAAACTCTGGGCACTTGGTAAGAACCTTTCTAATGCCATAATTAGGTTGGTGTTTCTTTTCTCCATTGTCTGAATTTGACTCGCCTCAAGCTGAATCGTCTGACTCGAATGGACCCAAAATCAACCAAACAACCATTGAGATGAGTCAAACGTAACTCAAACTTAGAGTCGGATTTCAACTCAGACAGAGAAAAAAAACAAGCATCGCCTTAGTCTTTACATTGTCATTGCAAATCACCAATAATTCAAAATTGAGTGAGTTTGAACCAATTTTATTCATCTTTCTTGATAAAACTGCAGATTGTTGTTTCCTGCATAAATGAAAGCCCAGCTGCCCGTGCCGGGATACATGAAGGAGATGAGCTACTTGAGATCGACGGTATATACTTTCACTAGCAAACGCGAATCTACAGACGGATTAAGCCGAATAGCCTACTCATGTTTCCTGTTCCACTTTAAGCGCCTATAAAATGTTTCGGTTTTGTTGTTTTCAGGGGAAAAGCTTGAAGGAATTAATGGAGAAGCAGCAGCTGAGAAACTTAGAGGACGGGTCGGAACAACTGTTACAGTAAAACTACTTCACCATGTAAATTTCTATCTGTATCTCTTCGAATAAGATGTCTTCTAGTATAACCGTTTTTTACGGAGACTCTAATAGTTAAGCGTCTAGATAGATAGATCAACTACATTATACATTTGGGATATTACTACTTGTGAATTTCTCCACTCGCGTCTTCTCAAACATAAGATGAACAATTTTTTTCTGAAACGAATTTGAAGTAAGATAATCTCCATTTCCCTCAAGAGAATTCTTCAAGTGATGAACTAATTTTTATCGTTTTTGTTCCGTTTTTCAGGGTAAAAAGTTAGGAAGTGATTCGGGTCTCCAAGAGGTATCTCTCTATCTACTTGACATCTCTATTTCAATCCATCAATGAGTTAACAAATTTTCAAAGGAGTTAAGGAAATTAGGTCGAAGACCAAAATTTCGTGTTAGTCTTGCTTAAAAAGACATGCCAATTCTTTTTATAGGCTTAGGCTCCCAACCTCTGCAATCTGCGCAAACCAAGTTCAAAATATGCCAACTTGCGCAAACCTTACTAGCTCAAACCCCGTGCAAACCTTACTAGGGAGGTGAAGCCTAGAAAAAATTTGTCAGATCCTTTTTTACAAAATAAAATTTGGCCTAGGGAGTTTCTACAAAATTACAAAAGCGTAGTCGTGCAACATTAACCCCAAACTTTACCTCCTAGTTAACAACTCGGGACCATCTTACCGCTCATTATGGACATCTCATGGAGATGCGCATCTTCAAATATCAAGAAATGAGAACAATGGCAGGATGACCAAAAGGGTCAACTAGGCTAAGATACTGTATTCCTCTTTCAAGTGACTTATCGACGAATCATAGTGTTTAATTTTTATATTTCTGCTTGAAGGTGAAACTATCTCGAGAATATATTAGGCTTTCACCAATATATAGTGCTGTCATATCTCACCAAACCTCAAACGGACATCCATTCAAGACAGGATATGTGAAGCTCTCGGCTTTCTCTCAGGTCCTTCTTGCTAAATCAGTTTACTAGCATCAATTATGAGATAACGAATTTTCTTTTCTACTCGTTCATCCTACTCGGTGCTACTCCTTAACTGTGTTTCCGTAACTAGACTGCTGCCGATGAAATGGAAAATGCTATTCAAGAAATGGAGAACCAAGGAGTCGAGTCATATATACTAGATTTACGTAATAACCCGGTAAGTTTTCATTTTTCCTATGCAAAATTGTTGAGATATCTTAAGTTCATCCTTGATTTTTCTTTTTCAAGCTAATGGCTAATGTGTTTTTTTTAACAGGGAGGGTTAGTTAAAGCTGGATTAGATGTAGCTCAAATATGGCTAGATGGAGATGAGACTCTTGTAAATACAATCGATCGAGATGGGAATATGTTACCGATTAATATGGTTAATGGACATGCTTTAACCCGTGATCCTCTTGTTGTGCTTGTAAGTTGGATAGATTATATGTTCTTGATAGATTTCGAAAAAAGAACAAGTCCATGATCATTATTATTAAGGACTTGATTATTTAAAAACAGGTGAACGAAGGAAGCGCAAGTGCTAGTGAGATTCTAGCAGGAGCATTGCACGACAATGGCCGAGCTATCCTTGTAGGGCATAAAACCTTCGGCAAAGGAAAAATTCAGGTACATTCTCAAGCCGAATAACGATAATATTTTCTTGTATAGTTTATCAAGACATGTAGTTTTAGAGGATGTTAGGCCTAACTCTCTTTGAAAACAAACTTACAAGGAAAGAGTTGTCCAAAACCTATCTACCTCACGAGTTCTAATGCCATGACGAAGCCAGATAATGTTAATACCTCCCCTCAAAGCTAGGGCGAACTCACTTGACACACTCCCTCCATACAAGACTAAGGTTATGAAATTATGACTCATACCTGAAACACTAGCTCCAATACCATGTTAGAGGTCATTGGGCTTAACTCTCCTTGAAAGCTAGCTTGTAAGGCTAGGATTGCCAAGACTTATCTACTTCACAAATTCTAATTCCCACGCTATGCCCGATGATGTTAATACCTTCCCCCAACGCTAGGGCTGGAGTCACTCGACGCACACCCTTGACACAGGTCTAAGGTCACGAAATCCCCACCCATCCCTAAAATACTAGTTCTGATACCATGTTAACAGGCCATTGGGCCTGACTTCTATTGAAGTTAACTTGCTAGGAAACAACTGCCTGAGACTCGTTACAAACTCTAATGCTCAGACAATGTGGGATAATGCTAATAGTCATAATCACAAAGATGTACTGAAGGACCCGTTACGTCATTGAGTTTCTTACTGTGGTTTTTTGTTTGATATGCAGAGTGTTACGGAGTTGGACGACGGTTCGGCTCTGTTCATAACAGTGGCAAAGTATGTATCACCTGCACTTCATGACATTGATAAAGTTGGGATTACTCCTGATGTTCAATGCTCAACTGATATGCTATCTTCTTCTCAACCCAAAGAAGAAGATGAAAAAGAATCATCCTTCTTCAAAGTAAATAGTAAACCCAATTCAGCCTCCTCCTTGGAGGCAGATTCTTGTATAATGGTAGCTGAGCGTCAGTTAGAGATTCAAGAATCCAAAGGCTCGGCTTCTTGAATATATATATATATATATATATATATATATATATATATATATATATATATATATATATATATATATATAGAAACACAAACTTTTCAATCTGTATGTAGTGAGATTCCAAATTGATGTGTATAAAATAAACTATTATCTCCCACTAACACCTCAAGCCTTAGCAGTTATCTGATATTGTTTGCACTTAGACACCCGGGCCCAAGCCCACTGGATTGTCACGGAGTAAAGTTCGACTCGACGAATTCGTGTGCTGAAATTTTACCCCGTGAAAGGATACTAGGTTTCGTTCCTGAAAAATGTTCTATGAACCTGTCCAGAAGGCCTCGAGAGTTACTAAGCTTGAGGATAGATCTATAGCCAAGGCTCCAGACGTTCTCTACGTGATGAGGGACTATAACTCTCTTTCTCTGAATTTTATGCGTGCTTAATCTAAATATTGAAAAGATTCTAGTACCAAGCTACTATCTCCTTAAAATACAACAGAAAGGATGAAAAGATGAATTGTCTAATGAGCAATACTAGAAAAGACTACAAGTCAAGGCCAACCCCAGACCTAAACGAAATTAACAAATCCTCGTTTGGGTCAACTCTTTATGTCTCTTAATGGATTTTTTTTCACTCTATTGATAGATGGTTAATTTCTATATAGACCCAAAATAGCTTTGTTTTTGTAGCATCTTCTATTATTTTTCTTATCTAGTTATATAATCTTTTAGTAAACATATTACGCCATAAAATTCGAGCACAATAAAATTGGTTAATGAATCAAGTGTCATATCGTATAATCATTAATAGAAAGAAAAAAAGTACTTTGATCCTTATTTATATTTCAATTAATGCTATCAATCCAACATAATGAAATAAAAAATCATTTTCTCCTTAATTTTGAGCTCAACCCATTTTTCAACACTCTTCTTGAACTCCTTTTCCTCTGAGATCTTATTCCTTTGCTCCTTTATCTTTTCTCATTTTTTTCGAGGCCTACTGCATATAAAAGGCGAAAACGGACGCCAATGATGCACCAATGATGGACCCAATGAAGGGCATGGTCACGGTTGAGCCACTTGTAGGTGCGGGTGCCTGTGCAGGTGCATCTGCAGCCAATGCTACTTCCATGGAAGCTGCAACAACGACAAGAACGGCGCAAGAGATCTTCTTCATGTCCATGGTGATTGTATTTTATCGGTAAAACTCTACGAGAATTCTCACCGACTAGAAGAAGATAATACGAGTTGCTTGTTCTTTTTTCTATTTGTGTTCTTGCAGGCCTGAGATATAATGAGGGTGGTAAGAGGGTATTTATAGGGAAATGTTTTACAAGGTGTGTTAGCTGCATTGTTAAAAATAGATGAGATTTCGGTTAATCAGTTATTGTGATTGTTTTCGTGTAATAATTTACACGATTGATGTAACCGTTGACTATTTCCTTGGATGTTTAGTTGCTATTTATACGCTAAAAATTTTATAACTTTTTTTGTTGTAACAAGGACTATAACTAAATTGGTTAAAGGACCTATTAGTTTAGGTAAGTAAACTATATGTGAGGACATTTTCGTAGAAAACGAGACGAAATGTCATCTTCCGCGATATTAGAAAGGGATAGAAAACGAGAAATGAGGACATTTCTGCAGAAAACGAGACGTAAGGGCATTTCCTCCTAGGGAAATTGTAGAATACCCCTGCACTTATCTCATCAAGCAATTAATTTCCGTGGAACTGAAGAAGGCGTAAAAGACTTGTTTGCTGGTAGATGCCGCTGACTAAGATCTTGATGACGAGGCTTTTTTTTCAGAACCTTAAAAAAAAGAGCGAGTTTTAAGCATTGACAAACTATAAGCTATGAGGACTTCCTTACTCAACTAGTTCTTTCTCTCTCTCTCTCTCTCTCTCACCCTCTTCCATTTCGTCTAGATTAAGAACCTCATGGACCCTAAGCCCTCTTCATCAGGAAAAAGATGTTAGGTCGAATCCCTTCACATGTTTAAACCAAACCCTGTACTCTGTTTTCACCTCGGCATTCTTCTCCTCTTAAACAAATGAGACCATTAAAGGCCTACTCAGAGCATGAGGATGGCAAGCAAATGCCAGCAACATGACAAGTAAAGCAAATAGTAACTGCAAAATTATAAAGATCAAATTTATAGGTGCCAAGCAAATGTCTAAACAAATCCAATTCCCATGGCAGCTGGGAGTTCAATTCCCATAAAGTAGCGAAAATTTGCAACTAAAAACTTGGCTCCAAAACCGTTTTTTTCATAATCAACAATGGGGCTAAAAGTAAGTAGCAGAGCATCAAATATGTTAGTTAATTAGCCGCCTCCAGATCCCTATTTCTTTCCGGAAACGATCAGCTGAAGTTCATCGTAACCTACAAGCACACCAGCACCAAAAATGGCAGGAATGATGTTTACACGAAGTCCCTTGAACCAGAAAGATATAAGTTGCTCATTCATCACCAGATGATAGCAAGCATCGAACAATGGACTATTGTACTTGACTGCTTCTCCGGAGGTCAAGGTCGTCATCATTCTTCTTCGAATAACTTCAAAGGGGTAAGTTGTATGTCCAGCACACAGTGCGCTCACAAATGCCAATTGGAAACGAGCAGCGTAACTATCCTGTATTCATCCAAGCATACCAAAAAGAACCAAAACGAGTGAATAATATATGAAAGAAAACCTGTAAGTAACAAGTACATATATTGGTCCCACGGAAATTTACGCAAATATTGAAGCATAGAAAGTATTTTACTTACGTAGTTCTTTGTCGCTGAAATTAAACTAGGTGGAAACTAATAACTAATAAATGTATAGATAGATAGGTACGAAGACGAAGTTTAATGAATTCATAAACAGTTTTGTATACCCGTCGTTGGATTCCACAAGAAAAGATTAAAGGTAACAAGATATAGGTTGATGTTAAGTTCGGGGTCATCCAACTCAAAACCAATTAGTAATGAGTAGAGAGGACCTAGACATTATATTTTTGGTTGCTAGATCTCCCTTCTCCCACGTGGGACTATTCTCACCGTCGACGTGAAAAAAGTTCATCTCGAAGACTACGAGAAAGTAGTAAACCAAGGATATCTAAGAAATGTCGATCTTTTCATTAGCAAATTATCAAAGTATGATATGTGGAGTCCTATTTCGGCGATAGAATAAGAGATACAATCATTAAAAATATGATTCTAAGTAGTAAGTAGAAACGGGAAGAATTCTACTGGGGTTCACATTTAATACCAACCTGGCGTGCGGGTGGAAGGAGTGCCTTTGAAGAATCGTAGCATCCAAAGTAGAGACCATGGTACATAATGGCATTAACACAAGAGATGTTGAATCCACGGTATAGACCAGCAATACCATTTGCTTTAATGGTCTTCCTGTAAACATCGACCAATCCGTTGAATTGTCTTTCTCCTCCTTTCTTGGCAGACATTGAGTCATTAGCAAGACAGATTCTAGCGTAATCGAGAGAGTGGACAAATAGAAGAGAGTAACCACCAGCACAGGCTCCACATAGGAAGTTACCAGCGGCCCATTTCCAGTAACGATCATCTATGTCGAAGTTAAATCGCCTATGACCATCATCTCTGTCTATGTCGAAATTAAATCGCCTATTGAATAAATCCTTGAACGCAAAATTCAGAGCCTGTTACAGATATCGGAAAAACATAAAGAATTAGTATATTAGATAAAACTGGCAGGCGAAGGAAATAAGCGACCCCAAACTCTTTGATAATCACATAGATGGCTAACCTGGGCGGGGACATAACGGATCACATTAGCAGTGTATCCTCTCCACAATGAAGCAATTCCTTCATCCTTCAAAAGCTTTACAAGCTCAATTGGAGCAGCAGCAGTTTTGGAAACAGCAGCAGCGACTCCACCCATAACGAAATCAACCGCAAAGCTAGGTGAGGGTTTCTCTGAAGGTGCTTGGACGAAGACAGGTGACGCACTGGATGGGACAATTGACATATTTTGGCGTGTTTTTGTCATTGGGTATTGGAATCCCATGTTGGTGTAGTTTCCGTATGAAAATCGCCTCTGGTACATGGCAGCAGCCCCAGTTCGTGACTCCAAACCCCGAGATAGGCTGGAACCAAGACGAAGCTGACCAGCTACTTTCTGTGCGACAGACGGGTGCTGTGGACGTTCAGCCATCATGTCTAACAAGCAAAAAAACCTAACAAAACGAACAACAGTGTATGTTAGACAAGGAGAAGCGATTTTACGTAAACTCCATTTTCATTACAAATTTAATATCACTCCAAATTCAGTATATTTACGGCTTTACTAACAAACTATGTGTACTTTTTCATCCTTCATATTTGTATGTACAAGGAAAATGTATCGACGTTATCAGCATTTCCGTTCATAGAATTCATCAATAGAAGGACAAAATAGAAATCTATATATTGAATCAAATCAAAGTTATATTAAAGAACATAAACCATTACAAACAAGCATATTTTATACAAAAGAAGTAAGCCATTAATAATGGGCACTAAACAAACAAATTTCACATCAAATGAAGGAAACCAATTTTAAGGTTCAGATCAAGATTCAATTTTTAATGTAAAAGGGGTACCACATTATATGGGTAGATAAAAAAAAATAAAAATAAATGATCAATTAGTCCCGACTACTCGTGAGTCGGCAAGAGGGCGACTCGACTAGAGCTCAAACCCCTAGTCGGATAGAAACCCTATTAAATCCCCGACAACCCAACTAGGACTAAGTCGACTAGTTGAGCGAGTCTGGACTTTAAGACCTTTCTCTTGAAATCGACTTTAAAGAACTTCTCTAAGGTTTCGCTAAGACCCGTCCTCTTCTTCTTTCTTCCTTTCGTCTCCAAACATCATTTCAAGTAGATTTTGCAGTTCTCTCCCTCTCGAATCACCACTTCAAATAAATTCCTCTCTTGATATCTCAACTTTTTTATTGTTTACTACTAGTTATATCTCTTGAATGCAAATTTTGTTGATTTTCAATCTAAAAACTCCAATAAATACGTATTAATTTTTATCGTCTTATATATCTTTAATGTTGTACAACTTGTTGATAATTAGACGCATCATTTTTTAAGGATGAATTTGATGTCTATATGGGGTTTTGAGCCAATAAAATCCAAATTTGACATATTTTATGTTTGAAGCACGTTTATAATTAGAATATAGTTTGAATATATTTGTGATTGTGGAATGTTTTTTTTTTTGTAGTGTCTCTATCAAGGTAATATTTTTTAAATGAACATATAATAAAATCCTCAGATGCCCGGAACTCAGATGGTGACCGGAGCTCAGATCTGATTTTTTTTTTTTAGGTAAAAATGTAGTAGATGATAAATACTCAGATCCAAACAAATTAAACACCAAATGATCAAAACAATAAGATAAAACTTGTGGTAGATAAAGAAATCAAGAAGGGTTTTTAATGATTTAGAGAAAAAACCGGATCACACATGAATTTTGTTAAAAAAGAAAAAACCCTAGTTTTGATCCACAAAAAGAGGAAGAAAAGGAAAGGAATTTTTACCTATGAACGTAGTAGTAATAATTTGAAGGGTGTCCGAATAAAGCGGAAAGGGTGAATTTAAAGGGTTGATTTGATGGGCTTTTTACACGGGCTCCCCGTTGAGATTGACAAACAAAATACATCTACTACAAGATCGGCTACAAGCGCCTCTTAAAATTGGTATTGGCGATTCCTACTCAGGAATCACCCGAAATCAATCTAAAATAGTTTTCCATTGCTTGTTTGAGGTGGGGCAATCAATCAGTCCATTTGTTTCAGCCTTTCATTCAATAGATCGCTTAGCTCTACTTCTCACTCCTTCGTATACCTCGGGAGTCCATTGATGAGGAGGGGGTGGGGAAAGCTTGAATAAAATTCCTACCGTGATTAATGGTTTAAATCAAGAGTTATGATGTATCAATATCTTGTAACGAGTAACGCATATATCATAGTCGATTATTCAAAAAAAAACTATAGATGATACAGAAAACATTTTCGATGAAGATGAAAAAATAAATGAAAATGAAAATAGAAGAAAAAGAAGAGTGCTTGAATAGGACTACACCAAATCTTGGTCTAGACAACCAACGTCATAAACCCTAAAACAACTTCATCAGGAAGAAGACATTAGGTCAAATCCCTTCTCATATTTCTGACCAAACCTTCTGCAATGTTAACCTGGACGTTCATCTCGAGGATCAACAAAGGCCTGCTCGGAGCAGTACGGCCAGCAAATATGAACAACATGAGAATTGAAGACAACAATAAGTGGCAAAATTAGAACACAATATGATAAATAACAATTATAAAGATCAAATTAAATAGGTGCCAAGCAAATGTCTAAACAAATTCCAATAACAAATCTCAGATAATTAAAAGAAAACTTGGTTCAGAAAAGAGAAATCTTTCTCAGGGAGTTCAATTCCCACCCCTGTAAGTAGTTAATTATTCAATCAAGTTGGGAAAATTTGCTACTAAGAACTTGGCTCCAAAACAGTTTTTTCATCATCAACAATTGCAAAAAGTAGGAATAAGTAGCAGACCATTAGATGGTTTGATTAATTAGCCGCCTCCAGATCCGTACTTCTTTCCGAAAACGATCAGCTGAAGTTTGTCGTAACCAGCAAGAACACCAGCACCAGCAATGGCACGGAGAATGTTTGCTCCTGCTCCCTTGAATAGAGATTTAGGTCCCTCGTTCTTCAAGATCTGGTTGAATGCATCGAACGAGCTTTTGTACTTGACTGCTTCTCCGGAGGTCATCATCATTCTTCTTCTAACAGTGTCAATGGGGTAAGAAGCAAGTCCAGCACCGTTTGTGATCAACCAACCAAGTCCGAAACTAGCAAAGAAACTATCCTGTAATCATTTGAACCAACCAGAAAAATGAAAAAACGAACACATGAACACGATGAAAATATAGTACGAAGTTGAAAATTATTGTACGAGGAAAATATGAGTTTAGTAGTAACCTGGAGATTTGCAGGAAGAAGTGGCTTGAGAGAATCGTATAGACCGAAGTAGAGACCACGGTAGACAATGATTCCGACACAAGAAATGTTGAATCCACGGTATAGACCAGCAATACCATCAGATTTAATGGTCTTTCTGTAGACATCGACCAATCCATTGAATTGTCTTTCTCCTCCTTTCTTGGCAGACTTGGAGTCATTAGCAAGACGGGTTCTGGCATAATCGAGAGAGTAGACAAAGAGAAGAGAGGAAGCACCAGCAGCACCTCCAGAGGCCAAGTTACCAGCGAACCATTTCCAGTAGCCATCTCTGTCTTTCTTGAAGCTAAATAGCCTCTTGAAGTAATCCTTGAACGCAAAGTTCAGAGCCTGTTACAGATATACGAAAAACATAAAGAATTAATACATTAGATAAATATGCAGGCGAAGAAAAGATCACAAACTCTCTGCTAATTAGATAGATGGCTAACCTGGGTGGGGAAGTAACGGATCACATTAGCAGTGTTTCCTCTCCACAATGAACCAAATCCTTCATCCTTGATAGTACGTCTAAAACATTCTCCGACTCCCTTGTAGGGTTCAGATAGCCTTCCCATCTTGATCATTTCATCTTGGTTCTGGATCAAAAGCTTTACACGCTCAATTGGGGCAGCAGCAGTTTTGGACACAGCAGCAGAGACTCCACCCATAAGGAAATCAATGGCAAAACTAGCTAAGCCTTTCTCAGAAGGTGCGTTCACACAGACAGGTGATGCACCTGATGGAACAATTGACATAGTTTGGCTTGTGTTTGTCATTGGGTACTGGAATCCCATGTTGGTGTAGTTCCCGTAAGAAAATCGCCTCTGGTACACGGAAGCCCCAGTTCGTGACTCCAAACCCTGAGATAGGCTGGAACCAAGACGGAGCTGACCAGCTACTTTCTGTACGACAGACGGGTGTTGCGGCCGTTCAGCCATCATGTCTAACAAGCAAAAAACCTAGAAAAAATAACAAGAAACAGTGTATGTCAGACAACAAGAAGCAATTACATGTAATTTCAAATTCATTAAAATATTAGGACAACACAATTAATTCAATAGTTGAAGAATGCATACTACCAATTGAAAGGAAAATATGCATATGAAAAAACATAATCGACATTATCAGCATATTCATAGAACTCAATAATAGAAGGACAAAATATAAACCTATATATAGAATCAAATCAAACTTATATATTATAGAAGTAAATCATCGATGGGCAGTAAACAACCCAATTATACATCAAATGAAGTAAACCAATATTCAAGGTTTCAGATCAAGATTCAATTTTTAATCTAAAAGGGGTGCAACGTCATATAGGTAGATTAAAAAAACCTAATCAATTACCCACATTCTAAGCATTGATCCAATTTTAACAGAACATATAAAATCCTCAGATCATTGGTCGAGATCTCTCAACATATAAATATTTCATATGTAGCACACAATTCTAATAAAACCCTAAATCCTCAGATCTGATTTTCTTTTGGGTTAACGTAGACAATAAATACTCAGATCCAAACAAACTAAACACAAATTTGATAATAGCATAGATCAGATTCATAAAGTACTAGCAATTAACACACAATTCAAGCAAAACCCTAAATTCAGATATACAAGATAGAACAAAACCTGATGATAGATCTGATTCAATTCAAAGTTCTAATAATGAAAATCAAAATGAAAAACGAACCAGTAAATGAAACAATAAGAAAGCAATTACATTTCTAAAAAAAACTTAACAATTTTTCATGATTCAGCGAAATGAATGGATTACCAATGAATTTTCTAACAAACCCTAATTTGATCCACAAAAAGAGAGGAAGAGAAGGGGAGAATTTTTTACCTAAGAAAGTAGCGAGAAAACTGAAGGGCGTCTGAATGAAGCAGACGAGGTGAATTTAAAGGGTTGATTTGATGGGCTTACTCGGGCTCGCCATTTAAAACAGCCAATTAGGGTTAGGTTTTCTGTGGTAGGGGGAATTCTTTAAGACACCCCATTCTTGCTAATGGCAGGCACCACCCTAGTTGTAGACTTGTAGTTGGGGTACTTGGGGAAGTTAAATTTGGTATGCGAGAATACATCAAGAATCCCATTTTGAGAAGAATAAGATTTCTAGTGAGAGAAGTGGTAAGAGGTATAATCTTCCACTTCAGAAGTCAAGTGTTCGAGGTACAAGCTGAACAATTCAAAAAAAAATTCTACTGAGAGAAGAAGTTCTATTTAAATGCCCTTTTCCTCGTACAACTTTTCACAAAAATTTGGTCAGCCTAGATGGTTTATGTTATGTTTGGTATGTCGAATGAGTCAGTCCCCGTTCGAGTGGTAAGTTTCCATGGTTCCATCTAGGAACGGAAATTCAAATTCAGTAGATAGATGGGTTTGTGATTCACTTCTCTTTGAATCCTAAATCTAATTATTTATGTATAAAATTAATTCCTAATAATCATGTTTTTGATCCACCAAACATTAAAGTTATTACGATTATTAAGAATTATATTATGAGAATGTTGTTCTAGTAATCATTTTTAGGGTCAAACTGTGATAGTCCCACATCGCTCACGAGAGTGTCCGGAGCCTGAGCTATAGGAGTCTTGGTAAGCGCCGAGGCCTTTTCACATGTACATCTATCTACTGCCGAAAGATTCAAGTCTTACTATTTTCACATGTATATTTATCCACTGTGGAGATGAAGTTCCAATTTCACCATTTTGCAAAAGAACTTTGGGGACTTTCAACTACTATAGCTAGTTTTTAAGAAGTTAGAGAAAACTAGATTTTTCACATTATCACACCAATCCACTTAACTCCTCGTACAACATAAATCATTCCACCATTGGGTGCTTATATATCTTATCTTCATTAAGTGAAGAACCGAAGTCCAAAGCCCAAAAGATAAAGAAAATGCAAGATCTTTCGGATATAAAGATTTGATCAATCAAGATTGATTTAGGAAGTATATTTGTTTTTTACCCTTAGTGCAAACTTGATACATGCACAATGGGATGTATCAAGTTCGCATTATTTATCAGCTCGATAATGAATCAAATACTATGCAAGGACAGAGAGAATAAAATGGTGATGGCAGGAAATTGCGTTGGATTTGGGTCTATGACTCTATGTATAACCTAAAATTCAAAGAAAAGTGAGTCAGGCTTGCCTCTTAGTTGTCGAACAATGGAGACATTTCGACATACAAAATAAAGAAAAAGCCTAGACGAGACACACTCTAACTTAAGACGAATTACGTCCTATGTAAAACCACAGATCAATGGCGTCTCGCCTCCAAAATACAACGGGTTTGTTATCCTTCTCAGGTATGTTGAAGAAGAAGATTGTGAACGCTGACTAGTATTATGAACTTCGATATTTTGAAATGACCATTAAGCAAATGGAGTATATGGGTAAAATTTTCTAGAGAAATTTGGAAATTTTTTTGTAATCTTGGTACACTGAAATGATATCCTATCTATACTTCGGAATCTGGAAAAAATAGTCCCGAAATCGGAATTGATTTGAGTCTTTTATAGGAATCGATGGGGAGACATATTAGGGGCGTGTATGTTCATTTTGGGAGACATACAACATAGTAGGATAAACGAATACGAAACAAAATATTATCGAGATAGTTTCACCTTCAAGCAGAAACATAACAACTTCAACATTATGATTCGTCGATAAGTTACTTGAAAGGGGAATACATTCTCTTAGCCAAGTTGACCCTTTCGGGTCATGCTGTCGTCGCTCTCATTTCTTGACATTTCAAGATGCGCATCTCCATGAAATGTTGGTAATGAACGGGTAAGATGATCACAAGACCCAAGTTGTTAGCTAGAAGGTAAAGTAGGGGGTCAATGTTGCACGACTACGCTTTTGAAAATTTTGTGAAAACTCTCTAGGCCAAATTTTCTTTTTATCCGACAATTTTTTTAAGCTTCAGCTCCCTAGTAAGGTTTACACGAGTTTGCAGAGGTTTGTGCTAGTAAGCTCTGCACGGGGTTGCAGAGGTTCGGAGTTTAAGCCTAAAAAAATATTGGCATGTGTTTTAAGCAAGACCAACACGAAATTTGGTTTTCGACCTAATTTCCTTAACTATTTTGAAAATTTGTTGACTCCATTGATGGATTGACATAGAGATGTCAAGTAGATAGAGAGATACCTCTTGGAGACCCGAATCACTTCCTAACTTTTTCCCCTGAAAAACGGGAAAAGAACGAGCAAAATTAGTTCATCACTTAAAGAATTCTCTTGAGGGAAGTGGGAACTTTGTTTGTTACTTCATATGAAGAAGAAAATTTAATTCTTTAATGCCGTATTAACGACCCCAATGCTCGTGTGTGCTCTTTGAGCTTTTAGAGCATCGTGGTGTCGGGGCGAGGATAGCGAGTAAATGGTTTTGAGTACCGAACGAATTTCAACGCTCAGAAGCCGAAGAAGATTATCTGAAATAATATTATGTTTTACTTTGTTGGTTTAGTAATTATGATTTGAAAAACCAAGTAGACAGATAATTGGGTTTCTCTTAAGTTTTTATTAGCTTTTACTATGGCAAAAATTAGAAAATTTTCTATTATCAAATGAATTATTGTTTTATACGTAGGTGATACAAAAAAGCAGGTAAAATAATGATAGTTCGATCTAGAATTTTAAGGAAGTTGTGGTATAGAATAATATAGAATTATGTGGAACCTAGCTAGAAAATGAATGAACAAAGATATCTTATAAAGAAGTTTCATGAACTATCTTATGTTGTTCAAGGGCAACATAAATAAACTTCTCTTTATACTAGTTGTGATGTTGTAAACGATCTTATAATAAGTTATACTTTGTCTATGCATAAATTTATATCATATTTTCAATAAATTTTGAGATGGTGGAGGATACTAATCTAGATTCAAACTTAAAAAAAATGTTATCAACAAGGAGAAGGAAAACCCAAAAGATGAATTGAGGAAGGAGATCGAAAAGGTATTATGTTCTAGCCATCATTGTTCAGCAACAACCTCTACTCCGTGAAGTAAAATGCCAACATGATGGGTGAAGCTGCATTAATAGTAAAACAAACAATAGTTGATGTATATATAGGCGTGTGGGATGTGGATTTAGGTTCATACAATTTTCACATGTATTGAAATCACAATTACTTCTCTCTCTTTCAAATTCCCATACACGTATTCACTCACTCTAATTCATTTCACTACCATTACTTCATTTTGTGCTTTCTTAACATAAGTTAAGTATTACGTTTCGTTTCTTGAAATCCTCGTTACTTTTGTTAAATGAATCCTTTCCATTTGGTGCAACATCCAAACAATTAAACTATATGATATTCATGTTGATCTCTCTGTTTAGTTTTTTGTTGAGTTTATTTAAACTATATCTGTAACATTCATTTACCATACATCTCGTAATATCTTGTCGATCTTTGAGGAGTGGTTTTATTCGCATACCCACAAAAGCAAACAACACAGCGCTACCAAGAACCTCATTATGTTCATATACTCGGATCTTTTTGTTTTCATATAGTTTCTGTTTCCAAGCCTTGTAAACTCTTCTTTGAGTTTTGAACAGTCTCTCTTTAGAAAATGGTACGGAAGAGCTTGTCCCCTATGAAGAGTTTACTTCAGTTGGTATTAACATTAGTCAAAAACAAAAGAGAGCAAGGGAACTGGAGTATGAACTCAAGACAGCGAGCCACAGGACGCGGCGGCAGTGATAAACCAAACTCAAGATCAGACTAGCAAGTGACGAACCGAGCGGATAGATCGTGGGGTTCCTACAAGAATGAAACCTCCACTCCTGCACATAGGGCTCAGAAAGGCCCGTCTAGGGCCCCCCAACTGCACGCATGTCAATGATTTGTCCACATTTTCGTTGTTCTGTAATGGTTGTACTGAGCCTTCTTTCTCTTCCAACTATTTGTTTTCCCTATCAAAACCCAAGGGTTTTGGAGGAAAAGAAAGAGTCATGACATGATTCATATACTAAGCCTTCTTTCTCCTCCTATTATTTGTTTTACATATTACAAACTAAGGGTTTTGGAGGAAAAAAGAAAGATCAGGACGTATAATCCAAATTCGGGGAAGAACATAACTAGAATTGTAAAATACAAAAATGATATAATCTAGCTAGTAATTCCAACTAGCCCTTGCAAAAATCCGATTTATGATAAACAATAATTTGACTCAAAAAACAGTAAAGAAGTTCGCTCAGATCAGGCAGAAGAAATTCACCCACCACCTAAAACATGAATAATTATTTCAAGCGAAAAGGAAAAAATTTCCGCTCCTACAAACAAAAAACCAAATAAAACTCATAAAACTTGTGTTCTCTTCTTCATCATCAACCGATCTGCTGAGAGAATTGAAAATAAAATGCGAATTAGCCGCCTCCAGATCCGTATTTCTTTCCGAAAACGATCAGCTGAAGTTTGTCGTAACCAGCAAGGACACCAGCACCAGCAATGGCACGAAGGATGTTTGCTCCTGCCCCCTTGAATAGAGATTTTGGTCCCTCGTTCTTCAAGATCTGGTTGAATGCATCAAATGAGCTCTTGTACTTGACAGCTTCTCCGGAGGTCATCATCATTCTTCTTCTAACAGTGTCAATGGGGTAAGAAGCAAGTCCAGCACCGTTTGTGATCAACCAACCAAGTCCGAAACTAGCAAAGAAACTATCCTGTAATCATTTGAACCAACCAGAAAAATGAAAAAATGAACACATGAACACGATGAAAATATAGTACGAAGTTGAAAATTATTGTACGAGGAAAGTATGAGATCAGTAGTAACCTGAAGGTTTGCAGGAAGAAGTGGCTTGAGAGAATCGTATAGACCGAAGTAGAGACCACGGTAGACGATGATTCCGACACAAGAAATGTTGAATCCACGGTATAGACCAGCGATACCATCGGATTTAATGGTCTTTCGGTAAACATCGACCAATCCGTTGAATTGTCTTTCTCCTCCTTTCTTGGCAGATTTGGAGTCATTAGCCAGACGGGTTCTAGCGTAATCTAGAGAGTAGACGAAGAGGAGAGAGGAAGCACCAGCAGCACCTCCAGAGGCTAAATTACCAGCAAACCATTTCCAGTAACCATCTCTGTCTTTCTTGAAGCTGAAAAGCCTCTTGAAGTAATCCTTGAAAGCGAAGTTCAGAGCCTGTCACAGATATCAGGGAAACATAATGAATCAGTATAAGAGGCTTAATATATCTAAGATCGAACAATTTCTGATATTTCTAGATATGACAGACCTGGGTGGGGAAGTAACGGATCACATTAGCAGTGTTTCCTCTCCACAATGAACCAAATCCTTCATCCTTGATAGTACGGCTAAAACATTCTCCGACTCCCTTGTAGGGTTCAGATAGCCTTCCCATCTTGATCATTTCGTCTTGGTTCTGGATCAAAAGCTTTACACGCTCAATTGGGGCAGCAGCAGTTTTGGATACAGCAGCAGAGACTCCACCCATAAGGAAATCAATGGCGAAACTGGCTAAGCCTTTCTCTGAAGGTGCTTGGACGAAGACAGGTGATGCACCTGATGGGACAATTGACATATTTTGACATGCGTTTGTCATTGGGTATTGGAGTCCCATGTTGGTGTAGTTTCCGTAAGAAAACCGCCTCTGGTACATGGAAGCCCCAGTTCTTGATTCCAGACCCTGAGATAGGCTGGAACCAAAACGGAACTGGCCAGCTACTTTCTGCGCTACAGACGGGTGTTGAGGCCGTTCAGCCATCATCTTTCACAAGCTACAAACCCTAGAAACAATAGAAAGAATGTATATATAAGAGATAGATAAAAACGAGCAATGCTATTACTTAAAAATGAATATGAAAAACGAAGATGTTATTTTTAATAAAATTTTCGGAATAAGAAAACTACAGGTATACCGTATACGGAAACTAGAGAATTTGAACCAAACGTCACCTACCTAACAAACTTAGATAATCTTCAAACTGAGAACATTAAAGTGTTCAAGCGATTCAACTTCTACATACTACATAAGAGGTGGCACGATACATGAAAAGGATATGATCCACTTTATAATAAACTTTGAAATTTGTCTCATGCGAATTTTTGGTTGCACATATAAACAAAAGGGCAAACCGATATGAGAAAAGTGGCAAAAGTAATTGCAAAACCAATCATACCCCACAACAGAATCAGAAGGAATGGACAAAAAAACAATAATAATTAGTTTTATGCATTTCCAAGATAAATTCTTATAAGGCTGGCCACTACATCTCTAGTCAATTAGATAGATTGTTTATAGAGTACATTCTGTTCACTTTCATGAAAATTCAAGAATCGTGATGCAGTAAAAAATGGAGCAGATTTTGGTGAAAATGCCGCAACAAAAAAACACGGGCATTGATCAAACAACACATTCTAGAGTTGTAGGTCAGAAATAAGAGCAAAAAACCAATTAAAGAATCATCACTACCTCAAAATCAATCCCAAACAACTAATATGACCAATAGTAGCTCAATAAGCTGAAAAATTTGAGTGATTTTTCAAAAGTATATAACTTTCAAGCCCTTTTCAGTCAAAATTCAATTTAAGATTGCAGGGTATCTCCTTGATCTACAGTTAGGGTAAGAGATGCAAGATCTGATCAACAGACAACTCCTGATTGAAGAAAATTTCAGTGTAAAAGTGTTGGAATTTTGCAATCAACTTGACAAAAGCAGATCTACGAAATCCAAAACTTTCGAGATCATTTCACCTAAGAAATTCCCGTAAAGCAACAGAATTAAACATTAAATGATGATAATCCAACCACAAAACCTAAATCTAATCAATACTGCATATAGAACGTGAGAATTCAGATCTAAAACTAGTAATCAAATGAAGATCAACAAAAATATTAAGATCTAAACCAGATCCGTAATCGAATTTTTAGCCAAAACCGAAAAAAGTTACTAAAATTCAGCAATCAAACAAACGTCCTACTGGATTGATTGGAAATCAATCGATCAAAAGATGATACATGATCGGAAAAACGAATGGATCCGCATCGGCATAACAAATCTTTCAAAACAAAACTACGAAAACCTAATCAGATCCAGAAAATATAATCTAGATTCAATTTGAATGAGTACCTTTCAGATCCAACAAAAATAAATGACGATCAAATTTCAATCAGTACCTAATCAGATCCGGAAATTGAAATCTAGATCTTATAACAATCAAAACCTTTCAGATCTAAACGAACTAATTGAATATCAAATCAACAAACATGAAATGAAAACCCTAAAAAGAAATTACCTCAAAACTAGAGAGAGAAACAAGTAGCGCTCTCGCTCCTTGGAAAGGCGGAAAGGTTGGAGGAGAGAAGAAGAAGTTTTGAAGGAGACCTCAAATGAACGGCTTTTAGGTCATTTTAAAAGCTCAAACAATGATATTTTATGATTCTGTGTGAATAGATGTATTATACCCTGCGAAGTCCTGTTTTCTCGTCTTTCTATTTTTATGTCGTTACAGTTTTCTGTCCGTCCGATGAAATGAATTACGTCAAGACAAAAAGGGTTAATTTCATTTTTGGTCCCCAAATTGTGGTAAACTAAAAATTGGCCATTTTAGTTGTCCAACAAATCAACACTGACCCCCAAACTACCTACCATTTTTCTTTCTTTTTATATCCTTTATTTCTCTCTTTTTTTCCCATAAAATCGGCCCAATGTGACGGGAATTTGCTCAGTGGTGCTTTTGGGAGGATTTGAACCTTCAACTTTTTACACATACATCTAACTATTATACCTCATGCTAACTGAAATCCTACTCACTGTCAATTTAAAATAAATGATTATCCCAAAGCAGCCTATAAGACCCAAATTATGAGGTTCTCAATTACAGTAGGCCCAAAAACAATTGCTTTGGTTGGTTTGGTGGAGGGTCGACTATGCCTTCTCTCCCATCCTTTTTATCTTCTCCACGTATTTTTCATACTCGCATATAGAGATAGGGACCCATTAGGTTGCCCTTTGTCGATAAGTCCCAGCTTTGTTTCGCCCTTTTCTCAAACTACTTCTCTTGCTCACTCTTAGTCCGTGAGAGAACCCCCATTCAAGGCTCTAGAGAATGAGCAAGGAAGAAGAGAAAGAGAGACCAAGAAAGGAGAGAGAGAGAGTCCGATGGACCAAAAAGTAAATAACAACAAGGGAGACTCGTCGATGGAGTATTAACCTATATTTGTTTGCAAACGAAGCTACTTTCAAACGTGAATGAGGTAAAGAGAAGGAGAATGAAATAGTGGAGAGAAGAATTTGAAAGAGGAACTAAGACAATGACTATGGTCAATACTCAATCGGGACTATATTTGATTATTGGACAGGTATGGGTGCCAAATTTTCAATTTGTTATGAATTCAGGTCCTAAATACAATTAATCCCAAAAAGTTTGACTTTCGTAGAGAGATTGTTTTTTTTTTGTTGCAATCGCAGAGAGATTGTTGTTGCAATCGTAGATTACTGTACACCTTTATTCACTTTTCTCACCGTTAATTTGAATAATCTGACGGTTGAGGCGCACCCGATGGACTACGGTACAATAGATCGTGAGATACAAGAAGAAACATTTTGATTGGGGAAGGCGTGAAAAATTCCGCTTCCCTAGATGTGGTGGGGTCCTACCTAGAGAAGTGATATGTACACGAAGGGAAATTTGTTGTGATAATTGTATACCATTGTACTCGTATAATCTGGTTTTTTTTTTGATGAAATCTCGTATAATCTGGTTGGTCACAAAAATTTACATGAGAATTATACGATAATATGCTATTGCAAAGTAATTCCAAATGGGCAATGTGACGGACTGGTGTTGCTATTCTTAAGAGGCTAAACACATTTTTTTTTAGTGCGGCCTTTTAAAATTATGAAGTCTAAAAGTGTGCAAGAACGAATAATATCATTAGCAGCCTAGAAGGTTGGTCTGCACCATCTTATGACACTTAATTACATAAAATGTTTTTTTTCAGAAAAAAATGAGTGAAACACCCAAAAATCTAGACCCTAATAGAAAAAAACCCACTCAAAAATAATAATGTCAAAAAGACCCGTTTTTTGAACATTTTTCAAAATGTTCACAACATATGTAATTATGTTGTTAACAAGACAACATATTTTTTTTCATAATTCCATTTTTACCCTTATATGTTGACAACATATATCATTGTGTTGTTATAAAATGTTGACAATATCTATAATAATGTCCCGACTTATTATAAAATGTTGGCGTCATGTATAATTATGTTCTTAACAACATATATAATGTATTAGTCAAACTATTATTTGTTCGTTAACGGATTTGTTAAATACAAAGGATAATATGTATAACATTTTAATTTTTGTAAAGGACAAATAAAAAAATGCTTTAGTCTTTATATTTATGTCGAAAGCAAAACAAAAAATGCGGAAACCATTTATATTTTCACAAGACAAATCGAAAAATGTTGTAGCCAAAATGTTTGTGTTAGTTTGTCTATGTAAAATGCAAAAGAAAAAAATGCGAAACATTTTGGCAAAGCAATGTCTAAGCAAAAACGAATTTGTTCAAAAATTTACAAATTGTTGAGACAAACTAAGATTTGTTCAGAAATTCACAAAATTTTCGAGAGCAAACCAAGAATTGTTCAGAAATGTTCAAAATTGTTTTTGACGTTGATTTGGACGGAAAATTTCATTTTGGAGGGTAAAATTGTATTTTTACCTACTGGGTTTTTTCCTCATTATTATTTAGTATTGGGCCTGATTCTCTTTAACTTCCCCATTTTGGGCCTTATAATTACCGGCCCTTTTTTTCACACGTGGTCATGTTTATATTTTAAAACTTTAGTTCGCATAAAAGTTTCATCTTTCGATGCACAAATCCGCTGGAGACATACTAAAATATTTAATAGTTTCGAAGTTGATATAGGCGTGGAAAACGAGCAAGTGTTTCAGAGAGCAAGCAAACTGAGTATACCAGATAAAGTATTTGAGTGTACACTTGTTTACTCGAGCAAGTCAGGGGAGGGGAAAAATGAAAGATTAAGGAGTATGTTACTCCGCCTATTAACACTAGTCCAGATTGGATTGATTCACTAGCCTCAAAAGATTCCGGTACCGGACTATCCATCATGAATGTATCCCGAACACTAGATTAATCTAATTTGACCGGTTTGTTGGTCGGATAAGTTGGGTTGGTAGTTGGTACTAGGGGTTTCACATACAGGCCAGCCCAGACTTAGGGCAAGTCCAATGTGGGGCTCGGGCTCCCAATTTTGGGAGCCCCTGAATTTTGGGAGCCCCAGGGCTTTCCTCAATTCCAACGTCGGGCTCCCAACCGGGGCTCCCAAATCAATATATTATACGTGTGCGAAGTATGTGTGCGAAATTTTGATTTTAAATTTCGACTATAAATTATTAGATTTCGACTATGAATTAAAATGTGATATTATTCGAGAGAGATAATTTCAAAAAGATAAACACAAAAAAAATAAAAATTAGAGAAAAATACTTAAAAAAGTAGTATTTAAAATAATAAAAAAATTAAAAAAAAAATTAGTTTAAAAAATAAAATAAAATAAGGTGGGGTGGATCCCCTTTTTAGGGGATCCACCCCAAATATGGCCGTTGAAGCTCCCAACGGCCATATTTTGGGGGCTGGGAGCCCCCAGCCCCACCGGGAGCCCAGCCCCGGGGCTCCCGGGTTGGAGGCCAAGGGCTGGGGACTGGGGCTCCCAAATTCAAATTGGGAGCCCCAGCCCCCACCACATTGGAGTTGCTCTTATAAGCTCCTTCTTCCATCCTCTTTCCGGACGGGCGGCCTTGACCAGACAAAGTCTTTGGGGCCGTTTTCCAGCTCTACCTTTATGACTCAGATTACTATATGACCCATGACTTTTCTAGTTTTTTGGGGCTGAAAACTGGCAACCGGATTTGATTTGCCCTGGGGAACTAGGGTTCATGCATGATTCAGTGGAAGGTGGAGTCACATGGCAATAATTGGCATAGATCCCAAATTAGATTCACTGAATTCAACCGATTCATATCAATTCAACTAGATCTAACACATATTCTTAAATTTAGAATAAGTCAAATAATTGCTTCACTTTTATAGTAATATTTCTTACTTAATAGAATAGAAAAGATCCACACACACTACTAGGTTTTTAGCCAATTTAGCCAATTAATAATATGCTTATGGTCTAGAGTTTTCAAACTTCCTATTTGGAGGTGAGGTTCTTAACAGAGAAGCAAAAAAGATTAGGTTAATGAACAAAAATTTGTAATGGTAATGCGATATATAGTTTGTAATCATTGACAATAACCTTTAGATGTTAATGAACCAAAATTCGACTATCTAATGAGACCCGATAGCTCATATAATGGTAGGAGAATATTTGTAGAGTTCGGTTATCATTAATGTGATTGCCATACGCCTATATATGAATTGAAGTGACAGCCAGTTAAAAAATCCTAGCATATACAGTAGACATAAACTGTTTCTTTTTTAATAAGCCAACTTTCTCCGAGCCATCTAATCTTCTATCTCTCAGTCATATATGTTCAACCTTTTCTCATTGCTGTGATTTACAAGATTATCACTCCCGTAGTTTGTGTTAATTTTAAAATCAAATGGATATCGTGAAATCAAAACATAGCTTATATTTACTTATCACCTACCAGTTATATATTTGATATGTCAATCTCATCGAACTTCATTCAACTACCCATTTAAAAGAACTGTACTGACTAAATTCTGTATTTTGATGTATCTCAACTGTGGGAACTACTTTAAAATATGCACAGAAGATGCCTACGATACAGGTAAACTTCTATATTCATATGTTCTTTTCCATCTACTATCATGCATTTTTCTTGATAATGGTGACGTTATTCGTGTAACAGTTGTGGAAAGACGGCAAGAAACATGCAGAGACAATAGTTTTTCTTATTCAAATAGTTGTTCAAAATCCAATTCAACATATATTACTTCTCCTTTGTCTGTGATGGGCCAAAGACATGAAAAAAATGCGCATGAAACCCATAGGGCACGGGCCGTTTACTTGATTACAAATGCGCATGAAAAAAATGAAGTTCACTTGCTCAGAAATAACATGAAGTATGTTGTAACAGTATAGGATCGAACTGGTACAAAAGTGTAAGCTTGCCTTCAAAGAAAACCTCTATGAATGCATAATTGACAATATAACAACTAAAATGAAAAAGCATAGATGCAGGCAAACCTCTGGTAATCACAGTGCTATATGACATCTATGATTTCTCAAAAAAACTAAAGCAACTAAACCATATAACATCTAAAGCAACTGAACCACATCTAAAGCACTACTCAATAATCAAACAGGTTGTGTGCACTATATAACAATGTCTTCCACGATTGGTTTCTCTTAAACATTTTAAGTGCATTAATACAAAATAGATGGTTTAAGACGGCTATAGTTTTTTTTTCGCTGAAAGGAGATGGCCGAAGTTTAGTTGCCTAATAAATCAACGTTTAGGAAAGACAGTGAGAACCATCTCTTATACATCAAAGAGACGTTATACAAATTAAAAAAGTGTATAGAAAATTCAAGTTCCAAATGGGAGTAGTTAGGCAATTGACAAAGGTGAGCTGTATTTTGCTTAGATATATGACCATTACAAAACACATTCCAAGGGCTTTTAAAGTTTCAAAATAGAGAATGTATGTAAACTCTAACAACTTCACTCATTTCTCAAAATCACTTTTGGGATTAATGTCAAACATGTTGTGTGCATCTATCAGGTTGTGTTGGTACTTGATAATCAATAGGAGAAACTTACCAGTTAGATGATCAGTAAGACGCCGAACGTAGAAATCACCACCTTATCTATGTACGAAAAGACAAAAAATTGAGAATTCAGTGAAGAAATTAAAGAAAACTACAAAAATTAGAAACCAATAACTGAATAAAAAATCTCAATGGAACTCACCGTGTGTTTATAACTTGAAAAACCAAAAAGCTGAATGATAAAATCATCAACTCTCCAGAGTTTTATAGTGGATTTCACCACATTCAATGATAAAATCATGGGATTAACCATTATTTCTGGCGTTTGGAACAACTATTTTTGGAGTTGAGGGATTTTACGTTATGAAGGAATTGGCTGAAATTGAACTGAAATTAGACTGAAATTGGAAGATTTTAGGGTGAGATATGAACTGGATATGTTCCCAACGGGAGATTTGGAAGATCAATGGAGTAGTAACGGAAGATTTAAGACTGAGAATTGAGCTGAAATTGTGAAGTACGGGATATTGAAAATATTTGGAAGATCAATGGATAAGTAACGTCATTTTTTGACGGTCAGATTGAAGGGTTTTTTTTTTAACTCTGAGATTTGAAATGGACGGCCAGATATATCTCTGGGTTTGTCAAAAGGGTTAGTAAGAATCAAGCTATGGCCCTAATACAACACAAAAATGGTTACTATAAGTTTCTAGTTCACACACCACTTAGCAATCAGCCGCCTAATATCCCTCCAACCAATCACACTTTCAGAAACTGGAATTCTTTCTGGAAACTTAGACTACAACCTTGAATTCTCATCTTTCTTTGGAAGCTAGCACAAGGTATCCTTCTATTACATCTCACACTATCCAAAATCATTTCCACCATTCCACCTTTCTTTCCTCTCTGCTCTCAGGAGGAGGAATCAGATATGCACTTCATTCAAGAATGCTCAGTTCACAACTCTTTCTTCAGCAGGTTTATCCCTCCATTTCTATTGGGGCTCCTCTGTCTACATTTTCCTTGGTTTGACTACTTCCTCCAGTTAAATAAACATGTTGATTCTTCAACTCCCTTAACTTCTCTTGAAAAGATTGCAACCTCTCTATGACATCTCTGGAAGCATAGATGTGAAATTTTTTCTGTGAAATCACTTTGAACATTGATCCTCTTATCCACAACACCAGGATGTATTTGTCCATGCCCAGACCAACCTCCTCAAAGCTTACCTAGCCCTCCCATTTGATGCACCCGAAAAGGTTACACACCCAAGCGGAGGTATCAAGTAGTAATCCGGCAAAGTCGGGATCGATCCAAGGATAGGAAGGTAGTTTGGATATCGAAAGGGTCTCGTTCGCCGGTCTAGATATCACTAACTAACTTAGACTAAAAAGGAAAATAATACAGGTAAACGGGGGGTTTTGGATTGAATGAGAAACAAAACAAGAAAACTAAACTAAACAATATAAGTAAAACAGGCGAGAGAGATTCGAGAGAAGTGTCGGAGGAACAAGAGTCGGGAGGCAACAAGAGTCTGGAGACAAATAAGTGAGAGAAGTGTCGAACCGAGAATCCGATAATGATAAACCTACGACTACGTGTAGTCCGATCTAATGTTTCAAAGTATAACCGATGTTCGACTCCTAAGGTGATGTCTATAAGCACTACGTATATCCGGAGATCATACTTAGTCAAACAAACATAATAATCGGTTTATCCCGAGTCAACGAAAGTGTTGTCTAGTCGCCTAACTATGTGAAGTTTTTTTTTGAAAGTTATAACTATGTGAAGTGCATGACAAGACACATGAAAATATGACTTAGACTACGATCGATATCGAATACTTCGTTTCGTCTGTTAACTATGCGAAGTGCTTGACAAGACACATGAAAATACGATCAAAACGATAATCGAATTAAATGAACATCAATTCATAATCAAAACATCAAATTATATTAAACATAATCACGAATTCATCACATTTCATCTCATATAATCGACACACTAAAGTTAGCTAAACATGGTGATTGAATAAAAAATGGAAAGAAAATGATGAGAAAATCCCCCTTTTTCGATGTGGTTCGAGGCTAAGATTGTCGGAAAATATGAGTTTTTAGTTGCAGCCGATCTCCCCTTAGCAATTTTTTGGGTTCCCCGTAGCGACCACCATCATCTTCTCCATTTAGAACACAACTTCCATTAAAGCTAACCCTAGCTTTTTCTCTCTAGAAATTTGTAGCCCAAAATCAAATCAAACCACATGAGAAGCAAGCCAAGGACATGAGGAGTCAAAGCCCTATGATTTCCGGCCAAGAAAGTTGCCGGAAACCCTTGAAATTTCCGGTCAAAGATGGTGAAATCCCGGCCAAGAAAAGTGGAGTTTCCGGCCAAATCAAGCAAATCCGAGCCTTCTTGAGCCGTCCCTTGCGTCCTGTGTTGATGTCCCGAGTAAACCGAGCAGCAGCTTCGCGTTTTGGAGATCCCGAGCATGAGGATGCACCCGGAGCAGCAGCTCTTGTGAACTCGAGCTACTGCAAACAGCAGCCTTGCTGTTCCGGCCGTCCCAGCACGCTAGAGGCTGCTGCTGGTGCGTGCTTCCCATTCTAAGCTGCTGCATGGCAGGCGCAGCTGCTACCTTGAAGAACAACAGCTGCTTCCGTGCTCCCATGGCCATCCCGAGAGCAGCTCTAAACCGTGGAGACCCGAGATCTTGTTGTGCCGGCCTTGCTTTTCTCTTTCTCTCCTCCTCCTTCAAACCCTCAACCACCAAGAACACTAAAACCCTAAAGTTCTAGCCTCCTTTTCTCTCTCTAACTCCCTTCCAAGGTAGAAGATGATGAATAGTCTTTTTTTCTTTACTACTTGTGATCCTTTCTTTTTGACTCAAAACCCTAGTCAATGTTTGACTTTGACTCAGACTTTACTCTGAACCATAAAGAGGGTGCCTCCAAGATTTTTCCTTGTCATCTTCTTTGGGCTTGTGTGGCCTTTGGGCTTGGTTTAGAAACCAAGCGAGTGCCTTCATCTTGTCTCTACATTTAGAACCAAAGGGAGATGCCTTCAAGAAAAGACCTTAGCTTCTGTCTTTGACATCTTCCCCGTTCGAACTCCGAATTGAATTTCGTTATTACCGTCGGACTCGTCATTAACTCCTCTTGTCATTTGATTTGCTTGAAGTCTTTTTCTCTCGTTTTCGGCACATGAAATGATAGTAACAATTCGTTCCCTTTATTCCGATTTACATGTTTAACTCCAAAATAGGTACCTAACATGAAAAACACATAAAATATTATTGATAACACTCGAAAATGAATAATTAGTCTAAGTTAGGCTCTCCAAATGTGACATTTTAGTGTCACATCAACATTCGCATCCAATCACTGGATACCTCCACCTCAAGGGACTTTAAATATCCACTATGATGCTTCATTCATAACTAACTCTCTTAACACCTTCAAAAGAACACTGCCTTCATTGCATAAATTTGTCTATGAAAATATTCCAACTAGAACGTTTTATGATGTCCTATGGTTTCGGTGCACCACTCTATAGCTTCCATTTTTTATTTGAAATACTGAAATTTTACCATAACGTAAAATTAATATAGGCAACGATAAATTACATATCAAACTATAAAAATGTTTTAAAGTTCATTATTGAAGCATACCTTGTGATAGTCAAAGCATTGCATCAAATCGGCTCACAGAATTGTGTCAAACTATAAGAATTACAGAAAAAATGGTCTTAAATAATTGTCTACATAGAAATGTTTGGCTATTTCTAAACTTTCACTTTGCTTATTATTAAGTCCAGTTTCTTGAAGTACTTCAGGAATATTCCACTATAGAATATGACATTTTGGGTTGAAAAAATTATCATAATAACCAAAAAAGCCTAGATCTTTTTCTATTAGATATAAGTTACCAAAATTTTATGATTTATGAGTAATTGTCATTAAGGTCATTTTTTTATTTTTTCATTCCCACACTACCCTTGCCCACTAAAGTTCACTCTCTCCCAAAAAAACCCAAATATTTTTACGTTTTTTTTCTTCTTCCCCTTCTCTCGATTTTTCTTCTACTTCGAATCTTCATCATGGAGTTTTCAGTTCTTCTTATGATCTCTTCATCGATCACTGCCTTCGAGCAATTTATGATGGATGATGGTGGTTAATATGTAAACACAAAATGAAAGAAATTTATGAAACAAAGAAATTTCTAGGGTTTTTTGTTGTTCCTTCTTCTTCGTATATGTTCTTCCTCGTTTCTTCTTCTCCTCTGATCATCCACTTCTTCTTCTTCGAAAAGCTTCTTAGGGCAAAACCAATGTGGGGCTCGGCTCCGAATTTTGGGAGCCCTTGAATTTTAAGAGTCCCGAGACTTTTCTCAATTTAATCCATTGCCTTATATTGAGAGTGGCAAGAATAATGAGACAAAACAAAAAGCTTTCGTTATTAAAAAGAATTAGTTGTGTATTTAATAAATGACCTCTAAGATTAAATATTTAGATTTACTCAATTTGAAATAATTTTAATGTTATCCAACGACTTATAATGAGAGTGGCAAGAATAATGAGACAAAACAAAAAACTTACCATTATAGAGCCCAATCAGTCCACAAACTCACATTTTACCAATTATAGAGCAAGATTGATTTTGAATGATACTTTATTCATCTTATATAAGGAGTATATATAATGTTACATGATAGACAGGAATATAAATACAGATTAGGTATATGTTACAATATTATTTCCTATATAATAATATTATTTCCTATATGATAATATTGGGTGATTCACGTTTCCATGATTCACGCCAACACTCCCCCTCAAGGTGGTGCATAGATATTACCAATGCCCAGCTTGACAAGTGAATCAGTGAAACTTTTACTGGGTAACGCCTTTGTTAGAATATCAGCTAGTTGTTCAGTTGACTTAACATAAGGAATTTCAATAATTTTTTCCTCTATCTTCTCATATATGAAATTCCGATCAATTTCAACATGTTTAGTTCGATCATGTTACAGGGTTGAACACGTACCAACCGCATATGACTTGCATACATACATGTTCTCTATAGACATTGGAAACTGGTATTTTTCCACCTTTCGGGCTAGAAGCCATTGATGTGGAATGTGGTCAATCTAGACCGGA